>NC_065550.1:27606515-32406515 GCF_022605725.1 Anthonomus grandis grandis | reverse complement strand
GGTTTATCAACCCTAGTGTGCAAGGACCAAAGAGAAATTCACCGAAAAAGGCACTTTTGTCGAGCAGCAACTCTATATTTTAACAAGCACGTCGACAGAGAAAAACTAAAACTAAACTAAACCACCCCCCCAATTTGACGCGCGAAACGTTTTACTAATTTCTCTTTGTCGTACAAAACGGAGCGTGCGGTCTCTGCCAATTAACAAAATAACTTTTCGCTCAAAAACGTTTCGCATAATTTTAAGTTTTTACCATGACAATTGTAAATGTTTACCCTTTTATTTTGGTATAACAGGTAGGTCAATTATAGCGATTCAACGTCAGCATTCTGGACTTAAAACAAAGCACTCAAAGCTTGCACATGGCTTATCGAAACCCCCGGCTCCGGTATGCATTTAATCTGCGAAATATGCGGAAAGGGCGCTCCCTGCCGGCCAACAAAAAACCCTTTGGCCTTTGTTTATTTTATGTTCGCCTCAATTTCCGCCCTTTTATAAAATCCACAGCGAGCTCTGTTTTTTACCATCTCTGTTTTGCTTTCATGCTGATTTCCGATAAAAGGATTTCGCTTCCGTTGGTTGGTATTGCATGGATGTGTTTTAAGTGAGCATTTTGTACGTAACACTCTATAATACGACGTATATAGTAAAAAATTATAAATATAATTCATAAAACTGATATTTTTTTTATCTTTTTACCGCATTTGATAACTTGATAATTGCAACCTTGATCCACTCCTAATGTTATTCTTATTACATAATTAAATAGAAAACAAATTCTAAAAATAAATAATGAATTTAGTGAACCTTCCTATGTTATAGGATTGGTATTGCTCAGGGAACAGTTATTGGGCCTATACTTTTCATCACATAATATATTAATTCACTTACTAATATTTAAATTAACAATGGTTCTTTAATATCATATGCAGATATATAGTTGTTATATTTTCTTTAAAATAAGTAGGATTGGTGTAGATTAAGAGTATTCTTGTTATTTTCTTTTAATTATAAGCCATATATAGGTTAAATAAATATTATGTTATCGGTTTATTGATGTTACTTGATATTCACTTGTAGCTTAGTTTTTATTGAATATAAAGTGTAATTTTTACTTATTTACATGCAAACATATGACTCGTTATATGATATTTTGCACAATATATTTTACCTAATAGAAATTTTGTACCCCAATTATTATTAATAAATAAATAAGAAAAAAAAATGTTATCTATAAGCGAGAAGTATTATTTTATTACGATCGTCGACGTTTTTTGGGTTTGAAAAAGAGCATTTGGTCAAAAAATGGGTTTTTAGACTCTTTTTGGACCGTATTTTATTTCTCTATTACCCCATAACGTGAAATATCTTTAAAACTTATTGACTATATTATTAATCAAAAACTAAATTTTCATTTATGTGCAATTAAAAAATACACAACTACTGCATTTTTCATAGCCATGCGTCTTGTTTTTGAGAAATAAAATAGGATTTTTTCACGTTTTACCTGAAAACAGCAAGTTTATGTAAGAAAAGTATAGATGCAAAAATTATATATTTTTATTTACCTTGAATTTTCCCAAAAACCTTTTTTTTAGGAAATTATTTTCTGCAAAAAAAACCTTTTTTAATTAACCTACCCTTACCCCCCTACCCACCCCACACCACTAACCAGTAAGAAATTATTTTCAAAAATCATTGTTTTCTAAAAAATAATACGCATGAACAGCAGCTGATTCCAACGTTAATATCAAATCTAATAACACAGTTTGTTCATTTAAATTTAATATAATTATATATATGTATATTAATAAATATTTAATACAAAAACAGCGCTATTAAATTGGATATTATGGACGAAAAACGATGGTTTTTTAAAGCAATTTCTTACTGGGCAAATGTTTGGGGTGGGTGGGGGGGTAAGGGTTGTGTTGATGAAAAACTATGTTTTTGCAGAAAATGATTATTTAAATTTGTTATAATTTTATATATAAATATTTAGTACAAAAATAGCGTTATTAGATTGGATAATATGAACGAAAAATAGTGACTTTTCAGAAGAATTTTATCAAAAATTTTAGGTGTAATAAGTGAGTTTAAAAACTAGATATATAAATCCCGTATCAATTTTTTAAATGCAGACATTTTTTCCCTTTTACAAACAGACTCGTATTTCATATACATATATTCTACAGTATAACAAATACAACTTGATGATATACTGTTGATAATTATATCAGAACCAAAATCTTCTAAAAAATCGTTGAAGAAATATATATTTAACAATATTAATATATACAAATCATATATGCCTGGGTAGTCTTTGTCTTACTATATTTATTCTCCATTTATTTCATTTCCTCTTTATTCCTTAAATAATTAATATTTAATTTAATTTTTCTTCATAAAAACTACTAAACGCTACCAAAATCTTACACAAAGGCAGAAATAATATTTCCATCTAAGAACTTTGCTCTCTATGAATTATACATAATTCCGTTATTAAATGAAATTCGAAAACTAATTTTAAGCCGTACGCAAACTACATAATGGTATTCCTGAAATTTCATCGCGCAATTTTGCCACCGAGTGCTTTTTGCAGTGTAAAATCTAATAAAACTGCAAAGCCCTTTTGATAATATTAATATGTATGAACTTGGAGTATCACAGATGCATGTATACTTCTTTTTAAGTACCCAAAATACTTTCATATATATAAAAAAGACACAAGTAGTCACCCCCAAGCTCACTCACTCAATATTAGCCTGATTTATATTAAATTGCATAAAGTGAAACTAAAAACCTCTATGAATCTGATACAGTCAGTAACCGATTAACTGAAACCCCAAAACTGGAATCGATTTACCGTTCAGAACGGGGATGAGCGGGCAACTATAATTCCAACTGGTCGCTGGCTAAATAGAGAATACAACCCCCCTTCGAATTTCGTCCACCCCTTGAATTAATTGCTTTCACATTGCCTCAAACAATATTAGCAAATCCAGACACTGAACGATTACAATGAAACACTTTGGGCATTTGGTCAAATTCATCATACGCCCATTCAGGTCCGAAACAAAAACGATTCGTTACGGATCAATTAGTTTATGTGGGTGACGTACACGTTTCGCTGGTTTAAACAGATGGTTTGTACATAAACTTGAAAATGTTTGGTAAATGTTGTATTTTTTGCATAATTTAAATGGATATGGTGAACGTTTTTTTATATGTGATGATGTAGTACTCCAGTATATTTTAATTTTTGTCCAAATGAAATATTTAAATTAATAAATTATAGGGACAGAGACATCCTGTAAGAATCTGGGTATATGATTAAGTAAAACTAAAGTTTAGAGAGCACATTAACTCCATCATTACTACGACCTATCTCTCAATTAAACTACTTTATGTTTACCACTAATATGCATTGGATATCGCAAAAACAAGTAAATGGTTTGCGATTCTCTGGTTCTTTCCTTATTTAATTATGGTGCTGAAATTTACACACCGGGATTTTCAGTCAAAAGACCAACATAAATTATTTAAAATTCATAATTATTATTTAGTTTAAGAAAATATAACTATATCTCTTATTACATGCCTCAACTATATCGGTTGAACATAGAACAACGACGTAATAATCTTTTTCTTAACTTCGTACATAGAACTGGAATTTAATGCATGGCTTCCACCATTCTTATAGAAAGTAGCTAGAAGACATAAATTTCGACTAAATATATACTACTTATGCCTGTTAAAGAACTCAAATGTTAACATTTTAGTAGGATTTAGACAATAATAGAGCAGAAAAATTCAAAAGAGTCCAGTAATTCTGGACATATCAGACCTGCAACAAAGCCTAAAAGTCATGGGTAATCTACTATACTAGAACCTATTTCTTTGACACTATTATCAATGGTCTTTTAATAAAAAAGGCATGAGATTCAATAAAGTTATGCATCCGTCTTAGATCGTCAAACTATGTAAGAGAAAAATTATTCAGGCATTCACAATAGAAAATCTAAATCAAAAAACCTTTTTTTAGCTGAAAACCTACCTCAGACTAAGAAATTAGTAATAAATTAAGTTTTTTTAAGTCATAAACTGTAATTTAATTTGTGCACAGTTAAACCATATATTGTGCAAAAGTCTCTACTGCCTAGAAGAGACAAACCATGACTTACTTGGCAAAAAAAGGAGAAGACCTCACCTGCCTGGAAGACACGCATACAACCAGTAATGAAAGTGTTTTGCCAGGTAGTTGCGTCAACATATGGAAATTGCCTTAACTGCCTGGAAGAGACATTCCACGACTAAAACTAAGTGCATTAGAATAACCTCAAAGGCATTAAAGATTACAGGGTGAAAAAACAAATGCTGATTGATTTTAGACGCAAATTTAATAAAAAGGGCTTAATATCCATTAAAGTTATGCATTTCTAGATAAAAACCAATTTCATATTTAAAAGTTTTGAGTGTATATTTTGAAATACCAAACAGCCTTTTGCCAGAAATCGTATTCATACCAAGCAGTTAATCAATTAAACAAACTTTTAGTCCAAAAGTCCTTAAATTTAAAGCAAAAAGACCTTTTTGTGGAAAGCCAAAGTTTTGTTAAAATTTTAAAAATTTTCATTTGCCGATACTTTGAACATTTGTCAATGCATTAATTTTATTTAGTAATTAGGCACTATTACTTTGTTTATCTTTATTTTAATTAATTTTGTCTAATATGTGTAATAATTAATTCTTATTTTTGTAAATGTACGAGTAATTATTAAATATTAGTATATTTTTGTTTATAAGTAACACTTTTCTTTTAAATGGCTCTTTATACTGTAGAAATCAGCTAAAATTTCATTTTTTTTTTTTGTAAAATAAATTATTTTTTATACTTACATAAATAAAATCTTATTATTACCTTATTATTATTATTATTATTATTATTATTATTATTATTATTATTATTATTTGTTTTTAACTTACTGAATAACAACACAATAATCTTAAATATCAAAAAACATGCAAATATCGAAAATCAAATAAAAGAAAAGAAACACAAAGAAAATAGAATAAAAATAAAATGAAAAAATTTAAAAAAAATGTATAAGAAATATTAAAGAAATATTAACTTTCAGTCAGGGAGTCACAAGTATTTTCCCGGTTTTACTTCTCTTTATTTTCATATATATTTTTAATGTAATTTTTTATATTATGAAAAAAAAATGTTCGAGCAAGATGAGAATACTAAACAGCAAAAGTAAAAAAGAAAAAAATTATAACAAAAAATATAAGCAAAGAGCAATAAGGAAGTAAATATTAAATTATTAAAATAAAATAAATATTATAAGACGCTTAAGGACTACTCTTACAATCAGGGATGAAGACTATTAAATTAAATTAATAAATTTAAGTAAAATAGAAAGACCAAGAAGAAAAACAAGTAAAAAATCGCTGATGATGAACTAGATATTAAAAAAATAGAAAAAAAAATATATTTTCAATATTCAACATAAAAATATATTTTTATTAACATGAAAAAAAATTAATTAGAGCAACATAAAAAACAGGACGAATGCAAATGTTAACCTTTAGGACTATTTTTATTAATTTTTAAATTAACTTTTATAGATAATCTATTAAAAGAGTAAAAAAGAGTAAGTACATAAATAGCGTTAAAAATTAACAAATATGGCCTATTGAGCAAAATCTGTATTTTACCTTGGCTGTTTATTTATTTTCCTGACTTATTTCGTAATGGTATAATAAAAACTCTCCTTTAAGTTAATATAAAGTAAAATAAGAGGAAGAACAACAACCTCAAAGTAAAGCAGCCCCAAGATACCTTAAGACGCAAACACCGTATTTCCGCAACATTCTAACGAGAAAGAGAGAGTGAGAGGGCAAAATAAGAATTTTAACTTGATCCCTATCTATACTACTTTCGATGCCGAATATACTGCCAGAGAGGTTTTTACTGTAATCCATATTATATTTGATGCCCTTGAGATATTGAAAAAGTTTCTGCATTGTGGCCCCCAATAAAAGATGGATCTACGATTTCCAATACCGTTTTATTTTTCACTTATCGAGCGTGCGAAATTGAAAAGAACGAAGTCGGTGCTTTTCAACCCTTTTCCTTGTCTGTTTACAGTCATCAAAGGGTGAATTGCTTTTTGTGTTCAGGTGCTATGAGACCTGTTTGTTGGCTCTAAGTATGAGTCAAGTAGACTTAAAAAAAGCGAGTATTTCCATTATAAAATTAATATCACGCCCTTTTTAAAAATCTTTATTTATATTTCCTGGTAAATTTTCCAAAGTAACGTATAACAAGCTATAAACTCGACCTACTATCTTGATTTCCCTAGTGATAACCTAATGTTCCTTTATTAAGGCGCTTCAGACCACAGAATTAAATAAGACGTTATTAGTGGGCAAGTAAGGCAAAGCGATAATAAAATAAAAGCTCTCTCTTGCTCCCTCTGGATAATAAAAATAGAGTTACACCCACTTATTTTCTTTGATATTATTTACCTTTCAGGGTGTTATATTAATTTAATAAAAACGTACTTACCCCCGCGTACTATTTTAATTAAAATGACTTACCGGTTCAGCGGTAGCACTTTTTTTTACACTTTTATTTTTATTTTTATTTAGCGGTTTTTCAGGTCCATCCAGGCGAATATTTTTAATAAGCAACATTTTGTTTTTGTAGTAAATTCGCTTCTCTTCGCGGTTCTTTTTCGTTTGGAAAAGTTACTTGCGATCATTACGTGAAAAATTTCGCTCTGGAAATGATGTTGAAACTTGTTTATAGCAATCCGGGTTTTCGTATAGAGGAGTGTTCATCTAAAATAGAGCCAGTTGGTTATATGATTTTTCCGATTCTTAAGTGGGTTTTCTGGGTAATTTTATAAAACAGAATATAAGCGAATTTAAGGGTCTATATAAAAATTGTTATGTTTAGTAAAGTGGAAATAGGTTTTGTAATTTTTTTGTTTTACAAATTTGACCCAAAAGAATGAGGCGTTGAGAATATTACATAAAAGCTCAAGTTTCAGTTTTTAAGTGCATCAATTTTTTTCCGACACCTTAGGTGGGTATTTTCTTTATATACTCTTTTTGAGAAATTAATATACTTTTTTTAAGAAATTTGGAGTTTTGTTTCAGAAATCTAATCTGAACGAAAATTGCATACTTATAAAATGCATTTTAGCAAAGACGAACTTGTTGACATGATATTTGTGTTGGGGGAATCTGAAAAGAATTGCCTCTTAGCCTCTCGAATGTATGGGGCGCGCTATCCTGATAGAAGATGTCCAGCAGAAAATTCTTTTAGAAGGTTACTAGCAAGATTTGTGGAGACAGGGAGTGTTTGTTACCCCAAGCAAGATAGAATGAAGCCTGTTACTAATCAGGAGCAAGAGTTAGATGTGTTATTAACGGTAACCGAATATCCTCACCTAAGTCAGTCAATTATCGGAGCAGCAGTTGGAAAAAGTGAAAGATCAGTGTAACGAATTTTAAAAAGAAATCATTTTTATCTAGGCCACATCCATAAACATCAAGCACTTTTTGATAGGGATATACAAAACCGACTTGAATTTTGTACTTGGAGCAGAAATAAATTACAAAACGACCCCACGTTTTTTAATAATGTCCTATTTACGGATGAGGCAACATTTCATAAAAATGGATCAGTAAATAGACATAAATTTCATTAATATTCATTTGAAAACCCCCATTTTATGCGGCAGATCGACTACCAGCATAGGTGGTCATTAAATGTGTGGGGTGGAATTATTGGAAGCACCATTATCGGTCCCTATTTTTTTAATGGTCATCTTAATGGAGAAATGTACCTTCAATTTTTATAAAATGAATTGCCTAGATAATTTACAAATGTTCCATTAATTACTAGAAACTGAATGTGGTTTCAACAGGACGGAGCTCCTCCACATTTTTCTTAAAATGTCACTGAATATTTAAATGTAATCTTTGAAGAAAAATGGATTGGAAAGAATGGACCTATTAATTGGCCAGCCAGATCACCTGACCTAACAAAATTAGATTTTTTTTATAGGGTTTTGTAAAAGAAATTGTTTATGGTAGAAATCCACCTACAACGGCAGTAGATATGGAGCAGAGAATACGGGATGCGCTTGCTCAAGTAACTCCACAAATGTTACATGAAGTAGAAAGAAGTTTTCAGGAATGTATTAATTTATGTTTTGAACAAAACGGAGGACAAATTGAACAATTAATGTAATAATAATAAAATGATAAATATTTTTATTATGCTTGGTTAATTATTATTGTGAATATTTTAAAAACGACTAATGATAGCTAATATGTTTACATAATAAAAAATGTTCATGTCTTAAATCTTCATTAAATGGATAAAAAATATACAGGGTGTTCCATTTTAAAAAAGCGAGAAATGGAGCTTTGAAATTCGTAAAATATGATTGCTAACTACGAACACCCTGTATATAACAAAAGGAAACAATTAAACATTTCTAGTATCAACATGAAATTAAATGATTAATAGTATTGATTTTTAGATTTTTTTTATGAAAAAAATTATTGCAGTCAAACTGCGCATGACAAAGCAGCCATATTTAGCGCGTATACTAGGTAGCCTAAGGTAGTCTTACAAATAAAATAAAAATAATGGCATTCCATTTTAAAAAATGCTGCTTATATCTCCCTACTTTTTTGAAGCACCCTGTATACTTTAAAATATTTTCCAGATATGCGCTATCAGGTCCCAAAAATTTTTTAAGTGGTTAGAAAATTTTAACCTACTTTTTTTAGGCTTTATGGAAGACCGACGCACTGTTGCAGGACCCTGTATATTATGTGATACAGATATTTTAAATTTATTTATCGACAACTTTTATGTAGAAGATTTTGCACTAATTCATGCCTAGGCAACAAATCGTTTTTAAAACCCTCAAAACTGCCCCTATTTTGACCATTTCCACTCATTCGCTATTAAAATTCCTTTTTTTCAACTATTTCTGTGTACTTCAGACTAAAAGTTCCTTCTGCTCCTTTCCTCCCAGTACTTTCTAGATAATCTTTCTAATCTTAAATAGTACTTTTTCTAAAAATGAAATTCTTAACCAGTAATTGCTTGAACCTATTAAGGATAAGTTAGGGGTTAAGGTTTTAAGAAAAAAAACATTAACTTTCTGTATATAACAGTATAACCTTATTTTCATATTTTTTCCCTTCTATATGTCATTTTCGCCCTAAGAAAATATTTTTATTGCTAATAAAATTAGGTTTTCCCTATTTTCATTAAAATTGCTTAAATATCAAGAACATTTTTTCACAAAACCTCAATTTTTTTCAGTTCTTTCTCTTCAATTTTAAATATTCCTTAGATTAACAAAAATTACAGGATTTTCTATTAATGGCGTTTACTTTGGTTTTTATACTTTTTTTATATAAAATGATAAAGCAATTTAAGAAAATGAATGATTCCAAGAGTTACAGAAGTAAAAACGCTAAAAAAAATCTATTTCGGAAAATTTTGAATTAAAACTTTTAAATTTTTTTTACTTTTAGAAAACCATGGCTATTGAAAAAAAAAAGTATATTTTTGCCTAGTTTTACGTAAATTTAATATTCATAATTTTTTTAACATTTTGCATTATAAATTTATTTTTAGCCAAAAAATTCATTTTTAACACCTAAAAGTTGCGTATATTTGACCGTTTTATACTTTTGCTAAAAATAATAACTCCCCATTAATTTTAAAATAAATTAACCTTATTTTTTATCTTTGTTCTTTTATATGCCATTATCATTCTGGAAAAAAATGTTTATAGGTCTAATAAAAGTATATTTTCATTCAGATTGCCTTATATATTGATCTTTATCAGGGACAAACAGATTGCGAAAAATCGTTTTTTCGTTTTTATTTTTTCTCCAAGAAAAAAATCATTGTTTTATATAAATTTTAGTTTTTTTCTCGAATTGAAAAAAAAAGAGATTTTCTATTAACGGCCTTTATTTTAATTTTAAAACTTTTTTATATGAAATAATTGAAGTTGAAAAATTAAAACTGTGAAGAGACTGTGAAAAATAAATAATAAACATAGAAACAGTGAAAAATCCAAGTCATAAGATGATCCCAGATAAAATATAAAAAAATTTCAATACTTTGTTTTTTAGAATATTTTTAAATTTAAAAAATTAAAGACTAAAAAATGGAAGTTTTCAAAAAACATACCTATTTAGCAAAAAAAAGGTACACTTTTGGCGAGTTTTATATAAATTTCATATATATCAGTTTTTTCTAGAATTATCTAGTATATTTTACACTAGAAATTCAGTTTAAGTTAATTTTCAACCCCTAAGAACTGCATATATTTAATTATTTCCATTTATCTGCTATTGAAATTTAGTTTCTTCCTTTATTTGTGTATATCCTATACGGAAAGTTCACTTTTTCTCATAAAAAATTTATTTTCTCTCTAAATACAATTTTTAATAAATAATTACTTAAATCTGTTAAATATAACTAGAGGCTAAATTTGTTTTTGAAAACTTTATTTTAATTTTAATTATTTTGTATTTTTACAAAAATTTTACATAGTGTATGTATCAGCATTAAAATACAACGTCTAGATTTTGACCAGTGGCATTTTATACAGACTATATATTTTTGGTCTCACTAAAACTAGCAATTCCCCGTCGATTTTAGGAACAACTTGACTTATTTTTTTATATTTTTGTCCTCTTGTATGCTATTTTTACCCTAGAAAAACATCTTTATGTCTGATAAAAATATATTTTTCTTAAAATATTTAATTATATTTTGATAATATTTTTTCTGGATAAAAATTACTTTTATATCGTCACTAGTGGTCCATGTCCTGCAATACGAAAAATATTAAAACTTTTTGAATTTTTTTTTTCCCATCTCATAATTTCATGAAATTTAAATCCTTAATAATACTATTATTATTCTTATTATAAAATCCCAGCTTGCACTGCATTTTAGTTGACCCTTCAAGAAAAGAGGAAAAACAATAAACCAAAGATAACGAAAATCTTAGAAAGTTAAACCTTCATTTTTCCACGAAATTGAAGCTTCCTTACAAGCGGGGCCAGTTATATCAGCAATTTATATCGGGCTTTCCAACACAACCCTCTTCTTTACCGTACCGTCGTTCGCTCCTCTTACCCCCTTACCCACTCCCCGGTAAGTCGCAGGAAAGCATGAAAAAGCCCTTGTCCCCGTTTCTATCGGGAGGGGCGAGAAGGGGGGCCTCTTTATTATTATATTACGTGCCGAGCTGAAAAACACCGAAAAAAGGAAAGCACGCCCGAACAGTGATAAAGACATTTGTCCCACTATAGAGAAAACTCCTTTTTTTTATTTGCTATTTTTCGTCGTTATTTATTTAGATTTTTATCGAAGAGGCCTTTTTGCTAACGTAGACTTATCTGCATTTTTAAGAAAAATTAAGGCAGAACAGCATTGCAAGAAGAAGCTCTTGTTGTCAGTATTTTATCAAATCATATATCCCCAACCAAAAAACCGCAGTTGAATTATATTAACATGATAAAAAAGAAATTGTTTATCATACCCATTAAAGTTATGCACTTTTAAGAAGCAATTTATTTAAGAATGTATGTTCAATGAGCTACAATAACTCGGAGATCATAATAGTGGTGCCCTAAATGGCCCTAATTCGGTTATATACGTTGGCCGGTCTAATCCCAGACCCAGATTAATATTTTATGGGTCAATTTCGGGGCAAGATAAAGTTAATAATTATTTATTGTGGACCAACTGCAGGCATTATGGGATATTAACTATTCATATATAGGAAACTTACTCATAATAGGTATATTTCCTAGGTTGCCACCTTAACCAGAGGGTATAAATTAAAACAAAATAATTGTTTACAAATTTATTACTTACAAATGTTATTCAAAAAAATTACAAATAAGTAAATAAAATACTTAAAATAATATACAAGTACTGATTTTACAGATGATAGTCAACACAAAAAAGTCAATAAAATTCATTATAAAACTGTAAAAAAACCAAAGTTTCCTTATAAAAACATCTCCCTAGGCTCGTTCGGATACTCCGAAAACTCCACAGTGAAACTCGTGCAGCACCTGAACATCTTAAGATGAATTTCGGCACTTCCACGTTCGTCCAGTGTTAAATCCTCCCATCCGTCAGTGACCAAACAGTCTTCCTGATATAACGCGAGTAAATTATCATCCAAATCGTAAAGTTTCACCAGAAAGTTGTAGCGGAGGTCAGTTTCACTTGGAGGAGAAACGCGATACATTCGAATGATGATGTGGGTGGAGGTTAAACGGACCACACCTTGGAAGAGGACATCGTTGGTGTAATATAAATAGAAGTTCTGGAAGGTCGTTTTATTGTTCACACGTTTGAGGTATTTGCTGAAGACTGGTTCGTAGAGCATTCGTTGCTGAAAATAATTTGAAAGGAAAAATTGAAATCAATAAGACTTTGAAAAAAAGTATAAAATAATTATGAAATGTGGTATTCCTAAGAGTTTTGACTTTATTTGCTGACTAATATTAACAAGATTTTTGAGCTTTTGTATCAGTTTTATTGAAGTATTAAGGAGGGCTTTAAAAGGTCCAAACCTCGTAATTCTGTTAAAGATCGACATGACTTAAATGACCAAAAATATTCATATACAACGTATCTCAAAATAAAATAATTTTGTAGCAATTTTAAAAAGTAAGCTTATTCTTTCAGATAGTTGAGCTTTGTTACTACCTATAAAAACTTAAATACACCTTTTTTAAGCAGTGAAAGTTTAGCAGGACATGTTCTTTTTAGATAGTTCAAAACTTTAGTTGTTTGGAAGAGAAATACGATATTTTTCCCAGGCAGTTAAAACCTCAAGCAGCAAATTTGTATTTAGACCTCAACTGCCTGGAAGAATAAATTGATTTCTTCCAGGCAGTTGAAGTTTTGACAGTAATCAAATGTTAAAAACTATGCAAGATTATGAATCTGGTAATGCCTAATTCTCTGACATAAGTCGTTCACACTCTACACCTACACAAATAAACACGCTTTTACAAAATGCCTTTAACATTTCGGAAAAAAATTAAATTGCCATGAGCATTGCAAAATAAAATTGTCCATCATAAGGATTTTCAGTATGAAACACAAATTTTAAAAAATTAATGAAGAGTTATCATTTGAATCAAATAGGAACCTAACCCAACCCTTTTATTTTTGAAATACTTATAGTAGGAAAAAATAATTTAAATGTTTACCACTTGTTTCCATTATCAACAAAAAATAATAATAACTTTGAATATTTACTAATAAATGATAAACAATTTGGATCCGCTAATTAACCCTGTAAAAGAATTTTAGAAAATGTATATTTATGTAATCCTATTCAGTTTTATAAAGAGACCCCTTGTCAAGTACAAATATAATGTACCTAACTGTAGAACAATATTAATTCATATCATAAATACCCAAATTCAACACATAAATGGATTATTGTAGCCGGTATCGATAATATAGGTAAAGAAAGCATTTCATACTGAACTACAACAACACGAAATACTAAACTTTCTTTACCGAACTATTTTTTTAGGCAGTTTTTGGACCTAAACTTCCAGCAACGTTGACAACTGTCTGAATTAATTAACTTTCTGAAGAAAGCATCTTGTGCTGAGCTTTTTTTTTGAACAAATACCATTTTTCTTTTTCAGGCAGCTGACGATATTTGTTTCTGTACCTCAACTGCCTGGAAGAGTTAACTTATTTTTAGAAAGTTAGTCAAAGATTCAATTGCCTGGAAGAAATAAGTTAATTCTTCCAGGCAATTGAATCTTTGATTAACTTTCTAATTATAAAACACTTTTTTTAATTTTTTTTCTCACATAATGGAAGAAATATTACAGAAGATAATTTGTTTCCAGTCCATCTTCTACTTTATGACTTTCCTGGTATTTAAATTTTTTTTACTTTTGTGTTTATCTGCATACTTATTTCTTTAATTTGGTTTTTTTTGTTGTCCTACTAAATTACATCATATGGTAATTTTATGTTCAGAATCCAATATCAAAAAACAAATTATGTTTCCTCTAGACATCACAATATTAATTTTCTATTGTTTAATATTTACTTCGTCTTTAAAAGTAAGTTATTCCTTCTTTCCTATTTTTGCAACTCTGTCTTTAACTGTCTGAAGAGAGCATCTCTCAAAACGAGATTTTACTACTTGGAATAGAAATATGATATTTCTTTTCAGTAGTTGCAACCTCAGGCAGCAAATCTGTTTCTGGACCTCTCTTGCCTGGAAAAATAAAATTATTTTTGCCAGATAATTTAGGAATAGTAGAAGCCTTGATAGTAACTGCTTATAAAAAGCATCTTATGCTAAGCTTTAACTGCTTATTTTTTCCAGAGAGTTGAAACCTCAAGCAGGAAATTTCTTTCTGGACCTTACCTGCCTGAAAAATTTAAATAACTTAACTGCCTGAATGAAGTAAGTCTCGTGCATTACCATTGCTTAATTTTAAACCCAAGTACTTACTGCCAATAAATGGAAACAACCCAACTATGGAAATTTTAAAAAAAGAAAAAAAGAATTATTTAAAAAAATATTGTATAATTGCAATTACAAATTTTCCAAACGTACTTGTCATCTCAAAAATTATTTTCATATGAAAAAAAAAATAATTCTGGACCATAAGGTTTTTTTTCTTTAAATATTCTGTATTTCAGTGAGGTTCAGAAGTAAGTTTCCTGTTTGAGGTTTCAACTGCCTGGAAGAAATATCAGATTTCACTTCCAAACAGTTAAAGCCTTGCACGAAATGCTTTCTTTAGACAGTTATCGGGAATAAAGGCTTCTTTTAGTCTTTAGTCTCGTTAAAAAATGCAGTTTGGTAAATTTTTTTTGTAAAGGTCTTGCATTCAAGGAGTTCTTTTATTTTAAAAATTTGTAATTTAAATGGTTTTATAAATCACTTTTGTGAACCTCTATTTTCTTTTTAGTTTGGCCCACAAATTTACTTTTCATAGATCTTTTCAAAATAATTAATCCGATCTCAAAATAATCAATCGATCATTTATATAAAAATGACCTCAAAAGTTTTCTAGCTTAGCACAAATCTCTCTTAAAACATTAATAAATGAAGTAAATTAATAAAGAAATAAAATAGAGAAACCCACCTCTTTTCTGTCGATCTGACGAAGGCCTTTGACACAGTCAGCATGTATAAACTTATTTGGCACGTCCTGAAAAACGTTTATTTGTTAATATAGGGGCAATTTTATGAAGTTATAACATGTTAAATTGATAATTAACAAGAAAGATACATCAACATATAATAAGTACCTTAATTTAATTATTAAGATTTATGGGTTCTCTATCAAAAAAAAAAATGTAAATATTTCTAAGGATAATATTACATAATTAATTTAAAAAATCCCAAAATCGTTAAGGGGCTTGAGATTGAAATGAGAAATGTGCTAATCTAGTTTACACTTTTAAGAGATATATAAAATAGAAAATTTAATATTTATTAGTAGAAATTTAAATAAAATTAAAAATACACGATGTGAATGAAAGAAAGATTCATAGATTCAGCTTGTATAGGCTAATAAGATATGTCAGGAAAAGTATGTCATTTAATGAAGTTTTCCAATACTTGTTTTTATATTACTACCTGGAGTCTATGAAAATTGTATTTTTCTTGAACATTTTATTCAATAAAAAAATCATTTTTATATTTTTAGGATTGCCTTTTGAAAATTCGTTAGGTACTAAATTTTGTAATCTACATACTGTTTTTTGGAAATAAATAATTTAATTATCACTTTGTATAATAAAGCAATTATTAAATTGAAAATGAACAAGCTGGTATGCAAGTTGATGATTCAAGGAATGGTAGAAGCATAAAATGCGGTAAGTACATAAAAAATTTTAAACAAATTGACTGTTAACCGAAAAAGTCAAGGATCATTATACATCGTAATGCAATTATGCTTTTTATTTTAAATGAGTATACCTATATAAGAAAACCTATATATCATTATAGTTCTTACTATGATAAATACATGAAATGAGATGGAAACTACAAAAATTACAAACAATAATTTTCTATTAACATTAACTTCTTTCGGTTGGTAATTCAACCTCATAGTATTATATGTGTTATATCTAAGGAAATACTGTTAAAATTACATATCAAAGTTTGTGTAATTGAAATGCAAAGGTGTCTTTTAGAAAATACATTGATTTATTAGAAACTTCTTGAAATATAAATAATATTGGATCCTAATATTTAAAATAACAATTATATCAATATTTATATACTGGAGAATAAAAAAAATTATCATTTTACTAGCATCGCGGTGCCACTTCTATTCATTTAAAGAAACCACAACTTGTATACTTAAAAGGTTAATGTAGTTAGAGAATTAAGCTAGTACGTGTCAAACATACTTGCTTTAAATATAAATTATAAAATATTAATAACCTGCACATATTTAGCAATAATCAAAAACAACACTTTTATTTACATGGAAATCTTATGCAATTGCAGAAAAAATATTTCATATAAATAATCTTAGAATAATTTCTTAGGATACATTAGACTGAAATAAAAATAGAATAAAATCCATTTTTTTTTCTATATCACCTATTCATTTTCATATTACTAGCTGGAGATTATAACAATTATGTTTTTCTTAAATAGCTTATTCAGATACAATAAGAAATATAATTTTATTATAATATCATATTATATATTCTATTATACAATTAGTTATGACACCTCAGACTAATAAGATGCAGTTATAAGAATAAAAATTGAATGCATAAAAAATGAAACAGATCAAATTTTGAAACTCATATAACAAATAAGTTAATACTTCTTCTTAGGCTAAAGGAAGAATTTTCTTTAAGTCTTAATTAAATTGCCAAAACTCACCTCAAAACTGTTGGTAGACACAAAAGTAAAATCTGCATGTACCAGCTGACAATGAAACAAAATCTGCTTTTTATTACCGATAAATTTACACTCGCTTCCATATCTCAATGGGCACTTAAAAGTCATCGTTTGGCACTCGTTTTCGTGCTGTTTTAGCTTGTCATAGGCAAACCTTTTTTGACAACCTAAAAAAATCGAAATAAAATAAAATAATTTAATTGCCGCTATAATACCATCTCCAAAATATTTGCAATGGTATGTGACTAGTTCGGAGATCCTTTCTAGATGGTAGCTTCGGTTACCATTAATAAAAGAACCACATGATTTGCAAATTTTAGCTAAGAAATTTAAAAAAATAGTATAAATAAATTCACAAGACAAAAAGTCAGTCATCATACCTTCTTCATAGCAGTTAGAACACAAGGAATGTCCTCTTGCACAATGATATATGGGTTTGAACATACTTTGGTAGCAATAAGGACATTTTAGTTCGTCAATAAGGGCATCCTCTAAACTGGTTAGGAAGGGCTGTTTGAAACAAAGAAGTCTATCCATATTTAACATTAAACAAAAAATTTGTAAGTACACTAGAAACAAAACATACATAAACACATTAACACGGCAAGACAAACACAGTACTGATTTATAGTGAACGAGTCGTACTGACCCCCCACTTTGTGGTATCGAGATGATGGTAAGAAAGTACTCAGTACATGAATGATTAATGAGACAATTTAATCAATAGCAATAGAGATGGCGTTGTTAAACTTATGGTAGACTCGTGATTTATAGAAGCTTTAGAGAGGCATTATTTGTACCAGGATGGTGATTATTATTATATTATTTTTTAAATTGAGCTCCAAAACTCCAAAAACGATGAACATTAGTAAATAAATCTCCTTCTATACTTTAAATGTAATTTTTAAAATCAGATTTAATCATCTTTTTTTTATTGTGCTATTAGTTGTTTAAGAAAATTATGATCATTTGGATTTTTGTATATACGCCAATTTTTATAAATTTTACTTCTTTCTTTATTTATTCTTATCGTATTCGAACGTAAAAATATAAATAAATAGTAATTTTTAAACTTCTAGGTACACATTTTGTATTAGATCATAATGAATAGTATTTTTTTTTTAATTATTCAGAAAGAAAAAAGGAATAATTCATCATTTGCATACAAATTATATTTACGGTTTTACATTTATTCAAGAAAGCATGATGTATATTGAAAAGTAATGGACCGTTTATGCTGTCTTGAGGACCACCATTACGCACCAAGAATAAAAATTGTATCTGTTTTAACCCCTTAATAAGTACCACTTTGAGTGATTTAGTAATTAAATATTAAGGTTTATTATCTTTTAAATTGAGCTCCAAAACTCCAAAAACGATGAACATTAGTAAATAAATCTCCTTCTATACTTTAAATGTAATTTTTAAAATCAAATTCAGTCAAAGGTCGCTTTTTTAAGTTTTATTTGCGACCCTTAGCCGATCTGTTTTTTAGATATTTTCGAAGAGTAGAGCCAGAGAAGAAGAAATTAAAATATTCTTCCAGGCAATTGAGTCAGTTACTTTTCTTGTCCTAGGCAAGATGAATTAATCATAATTTTCAGATTATTGCAATGGAATCTCGAATAATACTTGATTCAAAAAAGACATGTGAAAACATAAAGAGAATAATTTTAGTTAAAAAAACTTAAAAATATATAATCCGTGTTTATTACACTTGAGGTTTGTAATTTCATAGTATTGTCAAAGCGAGTAAAACAGGAAAAGTTAGAGAAACAAATACTGATTTGATAAACCTAATCAGGGAATTTTAAAGAGTTTCTACAGAGTTCTATGTTTTTTATTATTCTCATAGATTTTTGAGTGTTAAACGTTTTTTTGTTTTGTATCTGCTTTTTCATATGAATATATACATATATATGTACTTTCTTTATTTATTTCAATTAAATTAAACTAAAATATGATTGAAAATTACCATGACCCGCCTCCCATCTATTTATTTATTATGTATTTGTTTTCTTTTTTTTTATAAATAATGTACACAAGATACGAAATGTTTTGATGATTTTAATTGTTTTGTTGTCTTTACTAACGCCATATCTGTAAAATAATGTATTGTTACTGAAACCAACAAAGTAATAAATAAAAAAAATTCTGTTGTAGTCTTAATAAAGGCAAAAATACGTCGGCCAATTAAAAACTGGAGGTTTAATTTGTTGTCTTTAGTCCCGCTATTTATATTTCAATCATATAATTGAGAGACACTATACTCTGTCATCATACATTGTATTATAATATTATTTTTTAGTGTTTACTGATTATATTTTATTTTTATGAGGTAATCTGTTCCGTACATTACCAAACTATATAAAATTGGTCTCCAAAAGTGCGATATTTGGACAAAAAATACCGGGTGATGATAGAAACCTCTAGCAAAATCTGACAATAAACGAGTGTAAGATATATGATGTGTACAACGAAAAAAAGACCCCAAAATGACAATATTTTTCCCGTAAAACTTTATATCGATTTGCATTTGGTGGCATGACTGGCAATTTTTATTCCGTATAGCCTGGGACAACAGATGTCCCAGGTCAAACGTTCGCGTGATTTATTGCGGGCGTGAAAGGCGAACCCGCGATAAATTCAAATTTGCGACCGCCTAAGCGGATTTCTACTATTGTGTCGCGATGTTTTCGGCCATATTGATTTATTATTATTATTCTAGCTTGTTTAATTATAATTTAATTACTTACCCAGGCCTATGACGTAATTAAATACACTTAAATCCACACACCGTTTTAACTAAAGTCTAATTTATACCATAGCATATACCCCTAACGAACTCCTAAGTCAGAGTTTAATTATCAAGAGTAATAAAACCTCCCTAATAAATAACATGCACAACGCGCCATTTCGAAGGTTTCCAAGCTTTATACAAGATTCTAGGTAATACTTTTATCTTTTCCAGGATTTATATCCCGAAGGAAAATTCGGCAAGACTTCTCCGTAACGATAGGTAATAGCTCGTAGCCACACCTGGCGTCTTTCGACGCCATTTTCGCTGAATCTAAAATAGCGCCGGGGATAAATCGTTCTGGATAAGAAGCTAATTTTACTCCGCGTGATTAATCTTATACGATTTGTATGATGAACGTAACAAATATACCGTACCTACATAATATCCAAAGGACATGTAACTCAATATCAAACTTAATTGTACAGGCTGAATGCCTCATTATAATTAAATTTAACATCTTCAGACTTTAATGCTTACGTCATTAAATAATTGAGCCTCACCAGAGCAGACGCTGTTTTCTAATTGATTTAAAAAGAGGGGAGAAAAGTATAATGGGGATATGCCTCGTTTCGGAAATGAATCTAATTTGGTGCAATTAATTATTTTTTTTCTTAATGGCTCCATTATGGTTGAAGACTCTCTGGGTCATTACTTATTTTTATATATTTAGGCCTCGAAATTATTCGACCTAATAAAAGTGGTGAAGAGACAATTTAATTATTGAATTTGATTGTTTAAGAACTTAGTAAATGCTAAAATTGGTAAAATATTAAAAATTATTTAAAAAATACATTTTTTTGACTTGATTAAGCATCTCAGAGCCAATAGTTACCAAAAATCGTAACAAAATTATATACATTATTGTCGTGTAAAATGTTCATAATTTGAAGTTTTGCGTCAGGTTTTGCTAATTTAGATATTCCTAATTTTAACTTAATTTTTTTAAGTAAACTGCCTCCAATATAGCAAACAAACGTAGTAAATCATGTAAATGAACTATTCCACAATGTTAGTAAACTATGCTTATTAACGTCTATAATATTATCCATCATAAAGATTAAAGATATGCAGCTACTTTTTAGACAATAATTCACAGAAAAAATGTAAGTACAATAAAACACATTAAAGAACAACAGGTAAAATTAAAACATGATGTATCCTTATTAACTAAAATATAAATCTTTAAACACCAAATATTTTTAGAATCCGATGCATTACCTACATACATATTTCTTTATGACATATAGAAACAAATACAAACATGAGAAATAAAAAATATATATAAATATATATCAAAATTCAGTTATTATATTTCTTAAATATGCCAATAAAAAAATAATGCAAAAATTAACTTTTTGCCACAAATTTTAATTTACTTTAAAATCAAAAGCCGTGAAGATGTTCAATAAAATATTAGTTCCTTTGTATTCTAGATAAATACCTAATAATTAATTTTTCTAAATCAGGGCAAAAGCGGGCATTTAAAAAAAATTTCGCCATATATTCCTAAAATTTTAAGCATAATTTATATGATTTTTTTTCATAAATTTCTTATTTAAACAAATTAAATTAGTATAGAATTTTTTACAATATTTCAAAGAAAATTTAAGTGACACGTTACTATAATTAAAATGATTGTTTGCATACGTTTGTATAATAAATTAATAATTAAACTAAAAATTAATAATCAAAAAATAAATTTTATAATATTTAAGCAAAAGAATAAACGTATATTAGAACTGAAAAAACAAATCAATAACTGAAGCCTTAATGTAGTACAGAAAGTCAAATTTTCAGGATTAATTATTGATAGTCAATGTAATTGGTCTAAACATGTAGGTCACATTTTTTAAAAGTAACAGCAATGATTCCGGCTATTTATAAATGCAGAAACTATACATTTTAAATATAGTATATACAATTTTTCTCAGTCAGCTTCGTTACTTGTAAATTTTAAAATAAAATCTTAAAAGTGTTGTTTAAAGTGTGACTAATACAGACACTAAAAGTACAGACTTTTTTTCCCTAAATTATACATTTAATCCTAAACCTGATGCATAATTTAAATAAATACGACAAGTAATTATTTATATAATATTTTTAACATATTTAACTAAAAACATTGCTAAAAATGTGTAATTTGAAATTGAGAATACAAGATATTACATGATATTACTATACATATTACTATGTAATAATTAATAAGTGAAATATTTATGGGATAGATGTAAGAACCAATATAGGCTTAAATAGTACAGTGGTATAAGCCAGTAAGCCATACAATCAGGTACCTAAAAATACTAAACATTATATCCAAAGATACTGTAGACTGTTGAATTATTTCCACACTGTTAAAGTTAAAATTAGAGTGTATTCTTTATGAGACCTAGTTATGGTTTGTTAAAATTGAAATAAATAAAGGATATTTTCAAAAAAATATATATATTTAAAATAAAATAGGAAAATCATGAAAATTTACGCTAACAAATCATTTTTTCAATCAAAATCTTCGTCCAGGCAGTTGATACCATTGATTAAAGCAGTAATTTAAAAAAAAATGTAAAATTGCAAATAGCAAAAAAAAAACAAATTCCGTTTATATAAAGTAGGTACCAATATATAGTGCAGAGCATCTAGACATTGTCTGTCTGCGCCTGTGTTAGCAATTAACTATAAATAAATTAATCCTTAGTAAACATTACTTATTTCTAAAACTAATAATAATATACGATAAATACAAATATAAATATAGTATTAGAAACCTACTCCAAAACTAAATTCATAAAGACGCATCAGATAAATATGTTTTTGTTTATAAAATATATATAATTTTATACTCATTGATTACACTTATTTTATTACTACAGATTGCTTATATTGCTTATGAAAGAAAATTTTGGTCAATATAGGATTACCATATTATATTTAATAGACTTTACTGGTTTAATACTAATAATTTTTACTTTGATGATTAGAAAATTTGGTCTATTGATACTGCTTATGGAACTATGTACTTTGTGTTATTAGAGTTTAACGACAATTTAAAGGTGCTGAATAGAAAATGTTTAATTAAATTAGTAATTAAACATTAGACCCTTAAAATGTAGATCTTCTTAAAATTTTGCTTCGGCTCTTCTTATGCATGTCTTGCAAATATTACTTAGAGACAATTTTATCAAACATTATTCTTTTAGCATAAAATATAGCCATTTATCTATTTTTCCTAAAAGTTAAATTATACATTTCATCCTAAACCTGATGCATAATTTAAATGGATACGATGAGTATTTATTTATATAATCTTTTCAGCATATTTTTAACTAAAAACATTGCTAAAAATGTGTAATTTTAAATATATAACGATCCTAAAAAATTCTTATATTGCATCACTCTGAAAAATTAAATATTTCACTGAAAATCAAAGAAAATTGCTCTAAAATCTATTTCCTTCCTACTTCGGGTAAATCCAAAAAGGAATAAAAAAGTCATTTAACTGTCTGCAAGAAATAAAGGATATTTTACTATTTTCTACTGTTTTAATGCATAATTTTATTGCATACCATCTACCAGTCATTAAAAATTTCTTTGCTAGTGCCATTATTCTACTTTAAGATTTATTTAATTTTTAATTTGTAATATTAGAATAGAATCTGTATTAACCTAAATTTTGCATAACATGAATGAATAGGACTTCCAACTAGTGCAGCCTTTCTTAATTTTTAGTGTTATTGAATATAAAGACTAACAAAGAAAATATATATTTAAAGACACTTAGAAATTAAACATTTTATAAATACTAATAATAATATTAATACCTCACTTATATTTTAATTATGATCACCTTAAGACCTTTTTTACACATAAATCACACCAAAAAAAATTTTTTACTAATAAATTACTTTTTTTTTATATATATTTTTCCGACATGACATATTTGCTTATTCACCATCCCACTCCGCCTCCCGCCATCCTCCTCCATTTCGTTATATCGAAAAAGCGTTTATAAAAGCAAATCTGCGATGTTTATACCTGACACATTTTAAAAGGTTACGGCAAAACGTTCGGATCATTTATTAAAATCGACACATTATGTGCTACCGTGCTATCTGATTCGTCATCAATCATTCACAGTTCTGGATCTGAAATCTTCGGGTTTCGTGTCGTTTTTTTTTTTTATTCGTTCACGTTGGGCCAAAAAGAAACAAGAGGTGTATATTTTTTTTTTCGAGTCAGTTATAACAACCTTTAGGTGAAAATGAAATATGATGTGCGAATGGAAACTGGCCCTTTGCAATTTTTGTTGGATATAATCAATTATTTATCGGAAACAATGCTCCCAGAGATAGGATGATAAAGTGGTGAAGATCTGATTATTATCTGGAAATACTTGAAAAATTGGATTTTTTTTTCAGGAAAATATGAAAATTGCGTGTTACGGATGTTATTGTAATTAATATTTTATTTTAGGCAATATTGGCTAATATCGAGTATTACGATTCAGCTGTTTTTCTCTATGTGTGCTGCTTACACGCACTTTTTCCTAAATATCTTGGGTAATAATAATCTGAAATTGTTATTAGTTATAATAAAGGCTCTACACTTTTAAAAGGTCTACCAAACCATGATTTTATCAATTTCTAGCCTATAATAAGGAAATATCAGTAGTGACATAACATCACCATCAATTAATCAATTTTATTATTCGAGAATTAATGATCCTTGAAAATCAATAATTAATAAGATTTACACTTTTGATTTACTAAAGGCTTTGAAGTAGTGTAAATTTGGTTAAAAAGTGTTTATATGGTGCACTTATTATTATATATCTATTTTGCGCATTTTACCCTAAATTTGGTTTTATTTCATTTATGTTTATAATAAGAAGGGAAATTTCATTATAAATTTAGAAAAAGAATCAAAATTTATTTTTTCTTTAAAATTTTGTAGTAAAAATTTCGAAATTTAAAAGAAAAAAACTATACTAAAAAATTATTAGATAAATTATTAAAAAAATATAAATATATTTTTTTTAATTTCTACAAGAGGATTTTTAATAAAAAAAAAGTATTATAGAGAAAAAAAACAGTTTTTTGGGCAAAGATTTAATTTTAAAAATTACAAAAATTAAAAAAAATCGCTACAAATTTTTAAAACAAAAACAATTTTCGAATCTATTTTTTTTTATAAAAAAAGTAAAAGTTTTATAGGGAAATATTGCAAACAAAAGTTATGTAAACTAAAAGAGGGTATATTTATACTAACGAAAAGCAAATTAATCTGCTGTAGTCTACAAATTTGCGAAAAACTGTTGATTTTGCATGTTATTAACGATTTTATGATCAAATTTAATTGTAATACAAGTGATATTCTTTATTTAGCAAAAAAACCTATATATAAAACACAATTAATTTCAAAAATTCTATGAAAATATAACCTACTTTCGTCAGCAGGAGTTGTCATAAATCTATTTGTGTATTTCACCTTAAAATTGATTTAATTTCGTTTATAATTCATTAATTTTAAAGCAAATTTTCAAATAATAAATAATTGCTTTTCGTATCCATTTAAAATATGCATAATTTTATTTTAATTTAATTAGGCTACACGAATAGTTTTTTGTATCTATTAGTTACGCATAAGTAGATTTCCAGGACCTGCAGCTGACATACACCCCCAGAACATGACTGAACTGCCTCCGTGCTTTACTGTGGCTTGCAGATTTTGTTCTTTGAGAGATTCATTGGGCTTTCTCCACACCCGTTGTTGTCCATCTGATCCGAAAATACAAAATTTACTCGCATCTGTAAAAATTACGCCCTTCCGAAATAAAAAATCTTTGTCTCTGTGTTCTTCAGCAAAGCTTAACCTCTTGATTTTATTTACCTTACTGATCCAAGGTTTTCTTCGAGCCACTCTACTATGAATATTATTTTTTTTCAGAAAGTTTCTGACTGTTTGAGGCTTAACAGTTTTTCGCAAATATTTCTCAATTTCTTTTGCTAACTTCGGTACAGATATTTTTGGGTTTTCCGCAACTTTCCTGAGGATCCAACGTTCGTCGTACGAATTAAACATTTTTCGAGGGCTTTTCCTTACTTTATTTGATATTCTATTTTCACTTTTATAACGATCCACTCTCCTTGCACGGTAGAGTGCGGCCTACAAACCATTTTGGAAATTTGTCGCAATGATTTTCCATCTTTCCAATGTTGTATAATTAATTTGCGTTCTACAACGCTTGTTTGTCCACGCTGACGCCCCATATGGTAAAAGAAGGACAAAAAATTAATTAAACTCAATTAAAAATTACATTAGGAGTGTTAAAAGTAACAGATGCTCTTAATACCAAGTGCTAACTATAAATAATATTAATGTTATTGTAAAGTAAATATGATGTACGGGTTTCATTTTGACCATAACATTTTCTTATCTCTTATATCTTTTTATGCTCAGCTTTGCATATTTTTGCTTAACAACTTTAACATTTTATGCTGATTGCAGATATATATATTTGGAAATATTTTGCACGTTATTTGTACAGAATGTAAAAGAAATCTTACGTAGGGTGTGTACGAGTTTCATTTTGACTGACTGTATCTATTTTGCGCATTTTACATTAAATTTGATTTGTTTCATTTATGTTTAATTTATAGTAAGAAGGGAAATTTCATTATAAATTCAGAAAAAGAATCAAAATTTATTTTTTCTTTAAAATTTTGTAGTAAAAATTTCGAAATTTCAAAAAGAAACTAAACTAAAAAATTATTAAAGAAACAAAAATATATTTTTTTTAATTTCTAAAGGAGGCTTTTCAATTAAAAGAAAGAGTTTTTTGGGCAAAGATTTAATTTATAAAATTTTAAGAATTAAAAAAAATAAAAAGAATCGCGACAAATTGGGAAAATAGAGGATATTTAAAAAAAAAAAAAATTCGAATATTATTTTTTTTTTATAAAAATAGGACAAGTTTTATAGAGAAATATTTTAAACAAAAGTTATGTGAAATAAAAGGGAATTAACGGTTTTGCGATAAAATTAAATTATAATAATAATATTAATGAAAATATTATTTATTTAGTAAAAAAAAAAACGTTATATAAAACACAATACATTTCAAAAATTTTATGAAAATCTAACCTACTTTCGTCAGCAGGAGTTGTCATAAATCTATTTGTGTATTTTACCTTAATATTGATTTAATTTCGTTTATAATTAATTAAATTAAAAGCATATTTTCAAATAATAAATGATTTCTATTAGTAAATGCTCTTTGTATCCATTTAAGTTATGCATAATTTTATTTTAATTTAATTAGCCTAGACAAATAGTTTTATATATCTATTAATTATGCATACCATTTAATAATTAAAGTATGTTATTTATATCCATAAAAAGTAAAGTTTTTTTAACCCAGTGTAATTAAAAACAAAATACTACTTAGAAAAATACAAAGTGAATTTGGAAGCTATGGATATACGAACATGTAAAAATTCACAATTTTTATTTAATAAACTTCGCAGTTTATTTATCAAGAAAATCTTAAGAAAATGGAGTATTCTAAGGTTCATTCATTATCAAGATATAAATTTACTTGAAAAATTTGCCTCAGAGTCCAATCTCAATCTTAACCCTGTTAAATTAAATAACATAATTTTAGGCACTAAAAAGGATTTTCTTGAAGATAATTTGAAAATTGTATCGGATTATTAGAACATTATTCCTTCTAAAGCAGATATACAGGGTATCCCAAAAAAGAATGTCAAGCGAGCGCCCAGAGATAGAGCAACCCTAGGGGAATCCGAATCACCTCCATGTATATGATCCGACTTTTTTTAGTTTAGGAGTTATTACATTTTTTGTGATTTTTTAGTATTACTCGACTTTTATGCTTATTTCTGCTATATTCATAGTAAATAGGTAAGGCGAATGCCTGATTTTTATTTTATTATTTAGATAAAAGTTGGCTCTGACAAGAACAACGATAATTTGATCCAGAAATTAAAATATTGCTTACAAAAATTTTAATTCTAATCTATTTAAACTTTTTTAACAGAAAATCTCCATGAGCTGTTGATTTGGAGATAAGGAGAGACATGTTTTTTCAGAACGATGGGGCTTCTTGCCATTATGCGATAAATGTTTGAGAATATCTGAATAGGCAATTTAGACACAAGTGGATCGGTCGAGGTGGACCAATTCAGTGGCCTCCCAGGTCACCGGACTTAAACCCAATTGATTTTTTTGTTTGGGGTTACTAAAAAGAGGTCGTGTACGCTCAAGAGTCAAGAAACTTAGAAGAACTAAGAATAAAAATTAATGAAGCAAAACAAACCGTAAAAAATGACAGATTAGCATTTAGACTGATTATTTGTATTGAACAACAAGGTCGTCATTTTGAAAACTTTATGTAATAATTAAAGATAAATTGATTAAAACACTTTTTGCTTTATTTCATTTATTAGTAAATCTTTTTTTGTTTACCTTTTTACTGTTATTTAGATAAGATGCGATAAGGGTAGCCCAATGAATTTTTTATGGTGAAAAGCTGATAGACCGATAAGGTTTCTTAAATAATTATGTTTTGAAAAAAAAATGCTGTAATTTTTAAAACGCCTTTAACTTTGTTGAACTTCTTTTACTTTTATTTTTTATGTCACAATTTATTTATCTTTGTAAGTAATATTTTTATTTCTGGATCAAATTATCTTTGTTCTTGTCAGAGTCAACTTTTATCTAAATAATAAAATAAAAATCAGGCATTCGCCTTACCTACTTACTATGAATATAGCAGAAATAAGCATAAAAGTCGAATAATACTAAAAAATCACAAAAAATGTATTAACTCCTAAACTAAGAAAAACGGATGATATACATGGGGGTGATTGGGATTCCCCTAGAGTTGCTCTATCTCTGGGCACTCGCTTGACACTCTTTTTTGGGACACCCTGTATAATAATTGCCATATTTTAAATTTTTATTTACGTAAAATGCCATAAAATTAAATAATTCTTTATCAGCGTAAATAGTAGCAAATTATAATGAAACCAAATTTAAATCCAATTTTAAAAGATACTTGATAAATAATGAATAACCTTAGTAGAATAGTTTTTTTACACGTATTTTCTTTAACTTGTTATGGTGTAGGTAATTCTCTTTTTATTAATTTTAGGTTTAATTGGTATCCCTGAATGAACAGGATTCAGTAGAGTAGCTTATGCCTTGTTCTTTAGAATTTAAAAAATTATTGTATACTATCTTTGTAAATTGAATATCTTAGTTAATAACAATCTAACATAATAACAAGTTATTACAAAAGTTGCAGCCACAATGATTTTTAAGACACAAACACTGGAAATATGCCGTAGCCGTAATTTATACCCGAATTAAAAATATTTTAACCCTTACACCTCGACAAGAATTATTATTTTCCAACCCCAAAGAGATATAAATCACATACGGGCATTACAAATGGGCGTCAAACTGATATTAAAATTCAGTGTATGTAATCACGGGCCGGAAAGAGTATTTCTCTTTATGGAAACAGCTTTTTCGTTGGCATATTATTTGAATTTGGCCGCGATTCATATTCATGGTGCACGCTACATACACAATGCATTTTCGGAAGCATTTTTACAGCATCATTCTTTCTTACAATGGCGGCGTTATGAAGGGAAAAATATAATGACCAACTATATCCCTATCGCTTTATTATGATAACGAATTTAAATTCCTACTATATCTATATACTATAACCCTTTCAAATTCAGCAACCTTCATCCATTAAAATCTCTAACTAATAATTTAATGTAAATCTAGATAGGGCCGCAAATGTGTACGAACCTTCAGCAGCAGCACACTTTAACCAGATATACATGAAACTCATTCGGGATAGTCGGGAAAATCCTGGATAGCTCGTGTATCTCAGCGGACAGGTCGGGAATACTGTTTGTCATTCATTATTTTAGCACTCTCTTGTAGATTTATGGATATTGATATTGCTGACCGAAGTTGCACAGTAATTATTCCGGTGACGTTTTTGGGGCCCTTGAACCCCCTTCTCGAGACGATCGCTTGTAAAACGATTCAATTTAAAAATGTAAATTTAACTCTTCTTTTATTTTTTATTACGACGAGTCCCCAGGTGCAAAAATCTATTCCAGACCGAATTTGTTCGTAGCGAAAAAAGGTTTAGGAGCTCGGAAAAAGACCACATTAATTTTGTTAAGTGCTATAGAATCTCAATTGTGGTTATTTTATACACCTCGGGGTTGTTTTTATTGGGGCCGAATTGCTTTGTTTTGTTACCGAACGCGTTTTATTTAACTGTGCAAGGTCACCGGTTTGTTTTGCATTAAATATTTATTTACGGCAAATGTCTAAAAGACAACAGAATGTGTGTAATACTAAGAAAATTTAATTCGATATATATTTAAATATTAAATAGGATGATTAGTAGCATGAATATTAACTGAAAACATGTATTTTAAAATATATGTTTATATGTTATAACATGAAATAAAAACAAGTATTTTAAGGTAAAAACTCTATACGTAACATCACTCTTAATTTTACTTTACGATTAAACCAAAAAGTAGTATTTAATAGCGCAATACAGATACGATGTTTTGAATTCATTTAATTTAATTTTTCTCAAAACTAAACAGGACGTTAAGAACCAATTTTGTCACCAGAACCATTTATATATCAGTACCCAATTCTATCCAGAACTCTGTCAAACACCTAAAAAAGTCCACGTAATTAACAAGAAAATGGGAAAATCTGAAAACCTGAGTTCAACTGTCTGAAAGCACTGATTTAAATTTTTTTTGACTGGAAATGTTGGAGCATGTTTGGAAATTCTATATTATTATGAAATTATTATAAGTAATAAATTAGTTTGTTAATAGGGGTTCTATTGTACGCATATAAAGGGCGTGCTGCATAAGGCTAGATATTTTATGAAATACCCGTGGTTCCAAATGCCTGGAACAAAATTGAAAATACCGCCCTTTTATTTATGTCTAAATCGGGATAAATGTCTATCTGACAATCAGAAATCATTTATGATTCTTATAAAATTATGCTCCTTATTTGTATTTGGTTCAAGTACATTAGAATAATAATAGTTCTAGGCGATCCAGAATGTTTCGGGAAGGTAAGATGCGGTAGAAAATGAAAAAGTGGCCTTTTGACCCTTAAAATTACAGAAATGTCTCTCTGAGAACCAGAAATCATCTATGATCGCTATAAAATTATGCCTTTCGTCTGTTTTTGGTACAAATCCGTTGAAAAAGTAACAATTCCAGGCAATCCAGAATGTTTCTGAACGATGAGATGCGGTAGAAAGTGAAAAAGTGGACTTTTGACCCCTATGTCGGTATAAATGTATATCTGAGATCCAGAAATCATGTACGATCGCTTTAAAATTATGCCTTTCGTCTGTATTTGGTTCAAATACGTTAGAATAGTAATAATTCTACGCGATTTAGAATGTTTCCGGAAGGTGAGATGCGTTGGAAAGTGAAAAAGTGGACTTTTGACCCTTAAAATGACAGAAATGTCTCTCTGAGATCCAGAAATCATCTATGATCGCTATTAAATTATACCTCTTATATGTATTTGGTCCGAATTCGTTGAAAAAGTTACAATTCCAGACAATTCAGAATGTTTCTGGAAGGTGAGATGCGGTAGAAAGTGAAAAAGTGGACATTTGACCCCTACGTCGGTATAAATGTATATCTGAGATCCAGAAATCATCTATGATCGCTATAAAATTATACTTTTTGTCTGTATTTGATCCAAATGTATTGGAAAAGTAACAATTTCGGGCAATCCAGAATGTTTCTGGAAGGTGAGATGCGGTAGAAAGTGAAAAAGTGGACTTTTGAGTCTTAAATCGCCATAAATGTCTATTTGAGATCCAGAAATCATCTACGATCGCTATAAAATTATGCCTCCCGTCTGTATTTTATCTAAATCCGTTAAAAAAGTAACAATTTTAGGCAATCCAGAATGTTTCTGGAAGGTGAGATGCGGTAGAAAGTGAAAAAGTGGACTTTTGTCACTTAAAACGGCATAGATGTCTGTCTGAGATCTAGAAATTATCTATGATCGCTATAAAATTATACTTTTTGTCTGTATTTGACCCAAATACGTTGGAAAAGCAACAATTCCGGGCAATCCAGAATGTTTCTGGAAGGTGAGATGTGGTAGAAAGTGAAAAAGTGGACTTTTGACACTTAAATCGCCATAAACGTCTGTCTGAGATCTAGAAATCATCTATGATCGCTACAAAATTATACTTTTTGTCTGTATTTGACCCAAATACGTTGGAAAAATAACAATTCCGGGCAATCCAGAATGTTTCTAGAAGGTGAGATGTGGTAGAAAGTGAAAAAGTGGACTTCTGACCCTTAAATCGCTATAAATGTCTATTTGAGATCCAGAAATCATCTACGATCACTATAAAATTATATCACTTGTCTGTATTTAGTCCAAATCCGTTGAAAAAGTGATAATTTTAGGCAATCTAGAATGTTTCTGGAAGGTAAGATGCGGTAGAAAGTGAAAAAGTGGACTTTTGACCCTTAAATCGCTATAAATGTCTATTTGAGATCCAGAAATCAACTATGACCGCTATAAAATTATAGTTCTTGTCTGTTTATGACCCAAATACGTTGGAAAAGTAACAATTTTGGGCAATCCAGAATGTTTCTAAAAGGTGAGATGTGGTAGAAAGTGAAAAAGTGGACTTTTGACACTTAAATCGCCATAAATGTCTATTTAAGATCCAGAAATCATCTACGATCACTATAAAATTATACCTGTTGCCTGTATTTGGTTCAAATTCGTTAATCACCTTATTACAGGTGATTAACGAATCATTCAATAACGAGTCATTCAATCTCCTTATATTACAGGTAGGACTTAAATTTGATTTTTTTTAATATACCTTTTAAGTATTTTTTTTTTCCAGGAATATTTTTGAAATCTTATTAAATGATTTTTCGTGTTTTCTAAATTTTATGTGTAATTTTTAACTTTAGTCCAGGTATTTAAAAAGATATGCAAGTTTATTCCAGGTATTTGTCATTACAAATTGATTCCAAATACCTGAAATAAGTTAAAAAAACACTCATTATTCACTCTATTTTTCACTTTAAGATACCTTGGAGGACTAGGGACAAAAATGTATTTTAAGTGCCGGGAAAATCTTAAAATTATTTTAAAATGAAAATTTAACAGACATTCTAAGTGATTTTAATTTTTTCCAGGTATCTGGAATATTTTTTTATCTTATTGAATGATTTTTCATATTTTCGAAATTTTATGTGTCATTTTTAACTTTAGTCCAGCCATTTGAAAAGATATGTAACTTTATTTTAGATATTTGTCATTACAAATTGATTCCAAATGCCTGAAATAAGTTAAAAAAACACCCATAGAACCTAAAAAATAAGTTATTTTTCACTTTAAAATACCTTTGAGGACTAAAGAGAAAAATGTATTTTAAGTGCCTCGAAAATCTTAAAATTATTTCAAAATGAAAATTTAACAGACATTCTAAATGATTTTAATTTTATTCCAGGTACCTGGAATTTTTTTTTATATTATTGAATGATTTTTCATATTTTCGAAATTTTATGTGTCATTTTTAATTTTATTCCAGGCATTTGAAAATATATATAAGTTTATTCCAGAAAATTGTCTTTACAAACTGATTCCAAATGCCTGGAATAAGTTAAAAAAACACTCATAGAACCTAAAAAAATAAATAATTTTTTAGTTTAAGATACGTTGTGGACTTGGAAAAATGTATATTAAGTACCTAGAAAATCTCGAAATTATTTTAAAATAAAAAAGTGCCTCGAAAAACTTGGAATAAGATGCAAAAACATTCGGATAGTCTGGAAATATAAAAAGTTGTTATGATTTCAAATACCTGGATAAGACATAAAAATTAATTAAGAATGAAAAAATTCAAATGGCTGAAAGATGAGTGCAAAAGTTTGCCAAACAAAAAATTGTGAAAAAAAAGTCGTGGAAAAGAATTAGTCCCTCTATGAGAAAAAAACATATAAATGCCTGAAATATTGTTAAAAATGCCTCTATAGGTCTATGAGACATGAACAGTTTTTGCAATTTTCTAGACAAACGCATTTAAAATAACTGCAAAAGCCTTAAAAATTCAAGATACTAGAAAAACTTAAAGTTTATTTCAATGCCTGGAATGACATAAAAAATTACTTAGATAGCTTGGAAAACGTAAAAAATTCTTACCTGAAATTGTACTAAATTGATATGCCTGAACTAGATTGGATAGAAGATTTTTTTTTTGTAAAAGCAATTTTTGTACCATCTTTAACCAGAACCATCGTTGTATTATATAAATAATTCGATTTAGTAGGAATAAAATAATTTTTTTAACAGGAGGAAAATCAGGAAATTTGTCTGGAAGAAACAAAAATTATCCCAGGAAAAATTACCAAATTGTCAAGAAAATGGGAAAAAACCAAATAAAAGTGGAAGAGAATTAGAAAGACTTTAACATCCAAATAGAACTAAAAAATGACCTAAATTGCCTGGCAAATAAGAAAAATTTAAATGTGGCATAACTTGAGAACCAAGACAGTTAGAGTCATGACATTTCCTATAATAACTAGAATTTTTTTAGCTTATGTTTGCTATTTATCCTAAGGATGTACCGCTTATAAAATTGGTATACAAAGAGATCTAAGTAAGTAGATAAAAAATATACAAAAATTCACATGTTAGTCTTTTAAAACCTGTCGTTTTATGACGTCAAAAACACCTAAATTAGGATCTCGGCTTAAAGTAAATAGGGTCAAAGTGAAACTCAATAATAGACCTAATCAGACCCAACCTAACAAATACCTCCTAATACCCATTAACCCTTTTATAAACGCTCCGTAAAATACATCGCTAATTGGTTTAAGAGGCATCTGTTACAGCTTTCGCTCCGGAACTATGGCAAACTAACTGGCACGGAGGGACCCGGAAACTTAACTAAAAACCCTGAAAATGCACCGTAATGAGTTTCGTAAGTCGAGTTTCGCCTGGTCGCTTGTCAGAATACATCATATGCCATCGTTGCTAATGAGTTTCCGCTAAATAGTCGTTACGATTACTTAAGTCTTGTGTAACTTAACATTGCTGTATTTTTTGGAGTGGTATAAGTGGAAGAAATAAGGGCCAAAGTGTAGGTGACGTCTATACAAATGGTGAAACATTAATTTTATGAAACGCCTTAGGCCTTAATAGATCCAAGAGGGGACGGCGTAATTGAAAGTATTTCTCCGGACGATTTTTTTTCGCTGCCTTGACCGTAGTTATTTGATCTCTTAAGTGGGGTCACTTTTTCACTTTTAGATCCTGGATTGTTGGTAAAAGCTTTCTGGAAAATATTTGTTCTGGACGTGACCGTGAAACTGTCCCAATATATATCAAATTAAAACAAAAATGTTATTACACTCTTTTTCGTTTAATTCAAAAACGATCACCTGTAACTAAAAAGGAGTTTCCGTTTTATATGCAAAAGACCCGCTCCGATTTCCATGCTACTTCCTAAAACAACAAAAAAGGGGAAGGCGAAATCATTGGTAAACGGCATAATCGAGATGCGAAACAGGAAAAGTGCATTCTCGCGATCGCGATTCCGTAGTAAAAATGCAGCCATTTTAGTTTGTTGAAGAAAAAGGAACGACTTCCGATGTTCAGGTAGAAAATAAAAGGAACGTTGAAACTTCGTCGATACGGTAAAGTGGTAACTAAGTAAACTCCGGCAGTTTCCATAATTTTTCGTTACTATGCACTTTTGATGTAGAGGAATGTTTTGCATTTTCATATTACATATTTTGTTGTTTTATCAGAGTTTTTTTTTGATAAAATGAGCTCAGAATATTAAAAAAATCTATTTTTAAGCATAACTTAAATGTACCTCACTCCCCATTACATATTTCTTTTACAACCTTTTATAATCTATAATCTTTATTTATTTAGCAAAATCTGCTACATAAAAATAAAATACATAGTATGACATTTAATGTAGTATTAAAAACTAATAAACTAAAATTAAAAACCAAAACAAAACCAAAAAATAAGGATAATATTACAATAATAGTGCTGGTATAAGGTACGAGTATTGTTGGCAAACAAATATGTTTAAGATTATGCATTCACATATGAGTGGAAATTAAAAAAAAGGTAACAAAAACAAACATATACAATGCAAAAATAAATTCATATAAATAAAATCTTAAGCTAAACGTAAATAAATAATAAATAAAACTTAAAATGACATAAAATAATTTAAACCTACAAAATAAAACGTATAATGATATAACACAGAATATAAAATTCATCACACAGAATAAAGATAAAAAAGACAAATACTAAATCTCTAGAACAAATTTTCTCAAGAGCCTTTTACTTTTACACGTTAAAACTATCACAGGATATAAGACTAGCCAGTAACCTATTGAATTCTATTAAGCCCCTATATAATATTGACTTGAGCAACTGAGTTGTATTACATCTGTCAACTAGGAAATCTGTTCGGTTACAAGTATGATAATTGTGAACATTACTAAAAATTGTCAATTTATCACAAATATAGTCTGGTAGCAGACGATGTTTTAATTTAAAAATAAACAGATAAACGTTAAACATAATTCTTCGGTTCACGGACAACATACCTAGGACGTTTAACACAGACACAACAAGGGGGTTTCACGAGATTCTCGAAAGTCGAGATTTCTCGATTTCTCGATTCTCCAGTCAATCGGCTTCGTTCTTTTGTAATTGTCAGTGTTGCCCTTGAGAACAGTCTTTCTGCAGGAACTAAAGTGGCTTGTATACCTAAAAAATCACGAGCCATTTTCGATGGCTTCTTTCTCCACCACTCTAAAATATCTTGATTGCCTTCAGCTCTCTTAGATAAACAATATTCATCAATTTCTTTTCTCCAGTTCTCTCTGTCGCCATTGCTTTTTTCAAACAAACTTTGGAGATTAAGATCATCAGTATTGTCATCAATATCATCGGTGAAAGGTTGAGATGCTAAAGGAATATCAATATTAGAACTAACGTAATACATTTCTTTATACAAGTTTTATAATTTAGTTATGGCTTCTTGTTTTAAGTTTTTTCCCCAGTTCGTAAAGTTAAATGTCTCAGTCTTATGTCGTGAATCCAATATTAATGCAATGCAATATATCCAAGTGGTTTTTGATTAGTGTTTGACGATTTTATCCCTTGCTGCTTGAAGAGCTTCTATAACTTTTTCGTCCATTGTATTCCTATTTAGACAATTATCCAGTCCAAAAGTCCAGGTTTCCAATTTATCTAGAAGCATATTAACTCCTAAAACGACCATAAGTAGGGTGCAGTATTTTTGGCCTTGAAATGAATTGGATAATGTTTTAAAAACTTTTAAATTGCCATACAAAAGCGTGCCGCTGCGCCGCCGCCGCTTCTGCAGGTGTCAGCTATAAAACCTATTAATTATTGTTGTAAAAGACATAACGATAATTATTAAGATAAGAGGCCCCGCTCAGTTTGAAAATCGCGTGAAAAAACGGGGCATTTTTCGGACCTTCAAACTCAGCTAATATGTAAAAAGATTTAAAAAAACAACCAACATCATTATTTGTCCTTCTCTTTAAGACCCATTAAAAAAAAACATGCTATTCTCTTTAATTTAGTAGATCTTGTGTCCAAAAGAAAAGAAGTTGTATCAATATAAGTATTTGGAAAGGTACGCACATAAATGTTTATTTCTGCACTAAACCCAAACGATCAGAGCAAAATACATTATTATAAATGAAAATATAACCTCTTTATGAAAAATAATTAATTATTAAGCATAATCAATTAAAAGCGTTTTATTGTTTAATAGATTTAAGTGTTCTGTGACTAAAATGGATTTTTTACCGCGCCTATTAAAATAATAATACCTACCTATGGATAAAATATAATTATTAAAAAATAAACGATTCGTTTGGATTTGTACTTTTTTAAACAATATGTTTTTATTTTTGGGTCAAATTTTGCGTTTTTTTGCATTTTTTTGTTTAGGAAGTTTTTTATATTTTTTAGATATTTTTGTTAAATTTAACTCTATGATATGCAATTTCGAAGTTTTTGGTTACGGTTTGCGAAGTTTTGTTTATATAGAGAAAGTTACATCATGTGAAGTATTTTACCGATGATTCAATAATATCTTATTATGGCATGTAGTATTTAGTTCATAATATACCTATAGCTCTGTATTTTTTTTTAAGTATATTTTTACAGAAAAAAAAATCTAGTATAATCTTTATATACAACATGATATTTTTTAATAATAATCGATTGTTTGTTTAAATTATATGTAATTGTTTTTAACACATTCGAGACTCTCAAAATTTCGAGAATCTCGAATTGAGATCGAGAAATTGTCTTCGAAAAAAACATCAAGACGAGAGTTTGTTAAAATCTCGTCTCGATGAAAACCTAAGAACGGTTGTGTGGCTCACACAACGGGGGTATAACGATTACATTTAAGGATCAGTCTCATAGCTCTATTTTATATAATTTCAAACTGTTTTTTTTATATATTGGGGTAAATTCAATAATAATAATAATGTCGAACAGAATTGCAGATGGGGAAGGGCAATAGCATTATAAAGCACTAGTTTTCTGTGCATTGATAGATTTTTTCTTATGCGTGCTATAAATCCAACTTTCTTTAAAAACTTCCTCATGATGTAATTAGCATGCGCATGAAAGTTTAGGCTTGCGTCCAAAATAGTCTCTAAGTATTTTATTTCCTTTTCAAAAATAATTTTTTCTCCATCTACAATAGTGTCTATAGCGTCAATGTCTACCTGGCTCAATTTTGATTTTCTGTTAGACACACAGAATTTTGATTTATTGGTATTTAAACTCAGTTTATTGTGGCAGAGCCAGCCAAATAAGTTTAAGATCAGTGTTTATATTAGATACCAGTTCATTAAAATTTTTACCAACTGTGTAAATCATGGTATCATCTGCAAATAAAACAATTTTACATTTTTTGACTACTTCTATCATATCATTAATATATAGTGTAAACAATAATGGACCTAACACTGTGCCTTGTGGGACACCAAACATAACATCAAGAACACGAGACAGACAACTAACATATTTAACACGTTAGACTCTGTTACATAGATAAGATTTAAACCAGTTTAAGACTGTACCCTTAACTCCCAATATTTTTAATTTTTGAATTAAAATATTCCTATTAATAATTTCAAAAGCTCTTTTAAAATCAAAAAATACGGCTAAAATATAGTTATCGCTGTCAATGGCTCTGAGAAAATCAGAGAGCTTAAGGAGCTTTTCATAGACAGGTACGGTGTTAATGGGTCTGAATTTATTGTGATTAACGGTATTTTGTACTTTTGGAACAGGAATAACAGTAGACAGTTTCCAGGATTCTGGAAACATATGGTCACGTACAGCATAAGATACATCAGGCAGCACAGCCTTGGATATACCACTCTTACCTCCTCCTACGTTTTTCAGGTTTTTTAGAATTTCTTTCATTTTTTCATTGAAATTTTTTTAAACTCGGAAAAGATCTTATTAGGTCCAGGGGCCCTGGTAAACTAAGTTATCATATTTGGAGATTGTGGAATATTTTGAATGATACGATCTACAAAAATTTATAAATTTTTCTACAATAACCACTTCTTGATTTACCAGTTCTCCTTCAAAGTTTATTTGATTGGACACTGTTTGCCCTTTTACGAGGTAGTAGAGTCTTAAGATTTTTCCATAATTTCTTAGGGTTGTTTTTATTTTCATCCATGCATTCTGCATAAAAATTTTTCTTTTCTACTTCAATTTTATAAACAATAATATTTCTTTTTGCCTTATACTCATCCCAGGCACCCTCACTTCTATAAAGAATAGCCCTTTTGTATAAAATATCCCTTTCATGCACACAATTTTTAATATGAGACGTTATCCATTTTTTATTTACATATTTTTGCTTTTGGATAATCTTGACTTTAGGGAACATTTAGTCTAAGATCGTCTCAATATCCCCAATCATAGAGTCAGCCAGTAAATTTACATCAGAGCTATCCTTGTTCCAGTCAATAGCAAGCAGCTTTTCCTGTAGATGATTAGAATTATAATTTTTTAAAAATCTTTGATAAATCACGGTATCAACCGTAGCCGATCGATAGTTCTAGCCGTGACACTGGTTTCGTGGCGTCAAAATTGAAGCCGAGATTTGGTGGCGCACGCCGTACAGTGGAACGACTAAGTGGAGATACCGCGGGACCTAATATTTTACATTTTACAAGATAATATATTTTTTTATTATTACGTATTTTTAGGTATATGATAAATGTTTAAAATATTTATTATTATTTATTTTATTGGAAAAATACATAAACGGTAAATTCAAATTCGTCTACCCTCAAAATACGAAAATGGATAATTTACCCCAAAGTTGCATTGCTTGTAAAAGAATATGCCAAATAAAAAAATATATATATATTTTATGTGGTTTTGAAGATTATTGAAAAAAAAACAAATTTTTAAAAACTTATTCTTGACACTTTTGTGGGTTATCTTGGTTGCTATGGGTAAGTTTTTGCATTGCTGTATTACTTTTTTGTAAAAATGTTAATGCCGAAAACAAAATTAGGTAGGTACCTACGCCAAATTTTTGTTACTCATTTAAAAAATCGAAAATTTGAATGATTCCGAAGATAATAAAAAAAAAACAAAAAAAAATTAAAAATCCATTTTAATTTTTTCTGAGCTTAACCAGTAGCACAGTAATGAGAAATTCAAACAGCTCTATCTCCCACTACCCCCTTAAGAATAACTGGCAAACTGGTTAAGTCACTTTCAGTAACATAAAACATATTGATATGATCAGTAGATATTTTAAAATTTAAATAATTGCTAAAATTTTATTTGAACTATATGCAAAATACTACCTGTTAGTTCTTTAAATGTTTTTATACAATCTTTTTGTTCCTTATTTTCTTGATTTATCATTTGTGGCTCAAGTTCTAACTCTTGTAAGAACCGTGATTTTTTTTTGTAGAGGTATAGGTTGTGAATGGCTGATTCTCAAATATTGTAGGGCAGGCATCTTCTGACAGCTTTACTGTTTTTTCGAGAAACCTTTAAAATTGTTCCATCTCATGTTTGAACGTTTCATTATATCGCTCACGAATAATGAAACGTTCAGAAAAATGTTTTTTTCAGATCCTTGATGATTCTTTTATCATTACGTCGTCTCTTTCAATGCATTCTAACCATCTTTTCTTTTGATCCGGATTATTGAGAAAACGAAAAATGGTAACTCTCTCGGTATCTTTATAATTGCTTTTGCACCCAGGAATGCAGCAAGAGGTAGGCATTATTCTAAATAAAATTAATTGTATTGATTGTAAAATGTAAGTTAAAAATAAAATTGTTAATTTACCCACCTAATTTAAATACCGAATTTTTATTCTTTTTAAAACTCAAAGCGAGTATCAAAATAGTTTGGTAGTTTAAAATTTTAAATGCGTAATCTTACTATAAGCTACAATAATAACTGCAGTAAAATATTATTTCGAATTAACGCTAAATATGTGCCCCAGCGCGGAATTTTTGCCATCGCGATGCGGTCGTCGCCTCGCATGATTTCGGCTTCTGTTGTGAGGTATCGATGGAAGCGGGGATAAGTGTCCAGGCTAGAACTATCGATCAGCTAGTGGTTTTACTTGCTGAATAAATAAAATAAATATAATTGAGTGGTCACTGATTTTAGGGATCAAATGTACCTTATGTGCCACTTGCTTATCATTTGTAATAATAAAATTAATTAGAGTTTGGCTTGTATGAACTATTCTTGTGAGCTCTTTCACTATTTGTGTAAATCCTTTTGAATATATAAGAGTTTTCATTTTATTGCCATAAAAGGTGTGTTTAAGTAGATCACAATTTAAAATCGCCAACAATAATGTTAGTACCATTAAAACTGCTTACTTCATCTAAATATTCTTCGAGGAAGTTTCAAAAATTGGCGTCATATTTGTTTGGTGGATGATACAACATTGAACACAAATACTTAACACAACACACAGACAATTCCAAGTACAATAGCCAGACACAACAATTAACAAAAAGGACACTTTTTATTTTATATCTAATATCAGATCTTATCAAAGCCATAACTCCCTCTGTTCTACTGTTATTACTAGTACACTGTTCCAACTTGTACCCATCTATGAGTTCTTTTATTTTAAAGAATTTTAATTAGGTTAGTTTAAAAAGTCTAACATACCACCCTCTATATCCAACATTATTATTCAATACACTACAAACGCCTCCCAATTCCCCGATCTATTCCTGTATATTCGTGAAAATTTTTCTTACACTATTTGCCATTTCACTTCTTGCTATAACACGAAAGTACATGGCCATAGTCCGATTAGAACTCCGGTCATATAAATGGAGTTTTCCCGGAGGCGATGTGTTAGTGTGTGTAGTATATGTTTGTTATCTATGTCGAACACGTGCGGAGGCGTAAATAGCTTTTCACTTGTTAATACCGCGTTTAAAAGGACAATGTAGCAGACGTACGAGAAGTTTTATGTAAAGAAAAAATTCACCTGCTTATTTAGGTTTATTGTTCCAGTATTAATATTAAGTTTTATCTGTTGGTAGTAAGAAGAGCGGAGAGAGCGAGGCGCACCGCATAATCCTATTTGCGGTTATTTGACAAAAGGCATTAATGGAACCTCCGTCCCGCTGATTACGGTTTAGTAAATTAAACAAGCGTGAAGCGTAAAAGAGTATTTTATACATTTAGTCCGTTCTCGCTTTACTAAAATAGCTATTTTACTCGCAAAAACGAATGATAAATGGTGGCGAACGGTAAATCCTTCTATTCGCCATTAAGGGGATCCTTAATGCTGTTTGGAGTTTCTGTAAAAACATCGACCGTAACACCTTGCTTGTTTGCGTTATTTACTTGAGCTTGATTGACGAGTTTAGTTTTTTAAATATATTATTATTAGGTGGTGGTATAAAAATGAAAATTATTGACCACACTTATTTCTATCAAAAAAAAAACACTCCTTTTCCCACTCGCTCTGTAAAATAATCACAAAAGTATTTGGCAATAATTATGGGTTCCATCTGCAATATTATTATTTTTTTATTGGCAACCTACATTATTCAATAATGAAAATGATACAAGATACGATACAATACAACATTTAATATAGTTATTCTTAAGTAAAGTATGTATTGTTGTGACGAATTCATAATGAGTTACTTATTTTATTGGGTATTAGGTAAATTTTATCTCACACTCTTTATATGATTTGGCTGTTTATTAATAGTTCGACAAACTATTTTGAAAGATTACAAAAAATTCAAAGGTTTCTTTTTTAAAATGAAAGGGGTGTGATCTTAATGTAAATTAATAATAGAAAATATATGAGTATCAAATATTTTAGATCATTAATTAATTTTGAGAATACCTTGATCTACCTCTAATTTTTTGAGCGTGTGAGATAATTTCTAAATTGATTTTTGCTATAAATGATGTAATCCCCAATAAAATAAGTAACTCATTATGAATTCGACACAACAATACAGATTTTACTTAACAACAATAATGCCAAGATATTTAGTGCAAGGAGTCTGTTTAAATATATCATTGAAATTTTCACTATGTATATATAATTATGGTCATAGAAAAAGCAATATACATAATTGGTTTTATGTACCTTAAGTGTTAATTTAAAACTGTCTAGCCAATATTTTACTTTTGATACTTCCATTATTGTTTTCTCTGTCACAAACAATCTCCTATGCCTTAGCTGAAAAAAAAATGCTGCTGTATCATCCGCGTATGATATTAACAATCCATTATATTTGTTAACGAGTTTATCTCTCTCCTTAACTAACAAATCTCTATAAAATAACATAATTTTTGACGTAAAAATTACAGTTAGAGCTGTCAAACCTGTCAAGCGGATAGAGGCTACCTTGGAAAAAAAATTAGACATGCATTTCTAAATTTAAAATAGCCAATACATAGGATCCATTTAAATTTTTGAAAAAAAAAATTATTACCGTTTTGTTGCTTCATGCTTTCCCTCGAAAATTTCTGCTATATGCATCTCTATGTCTAACATGTTGCCATAAGTCTGTCTTTTTTTAACGTATTTTGCCGCCATTTTGAATAGAAATAATTATTTTTTGAAAAATTCCGAAAACTTCGATCTTGACTAAAAAGAAAAGGGATATATACTTCTCTTTGTTTTACACATTATTATTGACGTAAGTCTGTCTTTTACTAAAAGAATATGCTCTGAAAACTGTCGAATTGAACGCCATCTCTCTTGAGCAAAAAATTAAACTTACAAATTTTTTAATTCAAAATGGCGGATAGATAGCGTTTATATTGCATTTTAAAAAATATACTAAAGGGAAGATTCAAAATTAATATTTTGTCTCTTTTCTATGTGTAAAAATTTAATAAATATTTTTGGATATGCATCATTTGACAAAGTTTGATGTCTTTGACTTACTTACTTTGACTTACTATGTATTTTGGAAAATTCCGAAATTTTAAAAAACTTTTTTTTTTGTTTTTCTTATTTTTAAAAAATAACTTTGTCATTGTCTCTTTACGTCTCGAATTTTCAGTCTGTCTCATTCTAAAACAATATCTTATGAAATCTATCAATTTTGTTTAATTTGGCCGTGATTTAAAGGTAAACTTTTGACGCAAGAATGACAGTTCCTAAATTAAAAATGGCGGATTGGCAAAAAATATTTTAAGATTAACTTTTTACCATTACCACTATTTATCTTAAATGTATCAAAGAAAATGGATATATCCTTCCTTGCCTTACATATTGTTATTCACCATTAGCCTTTGATGGTTCAACTTTGAAGTTGAACCATCAACGAAAAATTATAGTTCAAGAATTTAAAATGGTAGACCAGCGAGCCATCTTGAAAAATCTTATTCGGCTATTTAAATTATAAATTAAAAAAAAATTAAATTTCACCTTAGAAGTATCAGCTTTAGCTATTATTAAAAACACCCCGGAAGAATTTGAATTGGACATTTTCGATTCGTTTAGCACTTAATTATTCCCAATTTTTTTCGCGGTCGCTTTAAGGTCAAAAGGGTCCGTTCCTGATGACGGTTCGGTTAAAGCGCAACTTTCTACCTATAATTTGGTATTTTTTCTTTAATTTTTTTTTTCTAAAAATCCAGTTTGCTCACCAATTCTGTGCACAATCCTGGCAAGTACTTTTCATTTTGGTCCTTATTGGCGTATTTAATGAAAACCGAGTTTACCAGAAATTTATTAATTTATGTTCTGGATGTCCACTAGTGCAGCAACTGAAGGATCAATTTTTGACTGCCCTTTGACTATTAGCATCGCTGTCAAAAAGTTACAATCCGATCCGTTGTATTCTGAAGGGGTATGGATACTCATAATCTAAATTGTGTATTAAAATGCTAATTTTCGGTGTCATTTTTGACTATAAATTGTAATTTAAATAATTTATGTAATATTTTAGGGTATAAGCTATTCTTTCAAATTGCTTCCTAGGCACTTTTTGATTAACCCAACAGTTACTGAGAAATTAGGCAAAATTTGAGTCGACAAGTGAGGCACCCAACTGCCAACCCACTTAAATCAAAATATCTTGAAAACCATTTGGAATATGAACAAAGTATAAAGAAGCAAAATTATAGGGTACAAGCCATTCTTTTAAATTATTCTTAAGATATTTTTTCATAAACTTAACAGTTACTGAGATATTGGAAAAAATTTTACTCGACAAGTAAGGCCCCCAACTGCCAAGCCACTTAGGTCAAAATATCTTGAAAACCATTTGGGATATCAACAAAGAAAAAAGAAGCAATATTATAGACCATGAGCCGTTCTTTCAAATTGCTTTTTAGACACTTTGTCATAAACTCAACAGTTACTGAGATATTGGGCAAAGTTGGACTGGGCAAGTCAGGCACCCTACTGCCAAGCCACTTGAGTCAATATATCTCAAAAATGGTTGGGTCTATACGAAAAGTGCTAATAAGTAATATTATAAGGCATAAGCCATTCTTTCAAATTGCCCCCTAGGCACTTTTTAATTAACCCAACAGTTACTGAGATATTGGGCAAAATTGTACTCGACAAGTGAGGTACCCAACTGCTAAGCCACTTAAGTCAAAATATCCTGAAAACCATTTGGAATATGAACGCAGTATAAAGAAGCAAAATTATAGGGCATAAGCCATTCTTTTAATTTGCTCTTAAGACACTTTTTCATAAACCCAACAGGTACTGAGATATTGGGAAAAGTTGCACTCGGCAGGTCACTTAGCTCAAAATAGCTCGAAAACTTAATACTATAAAAACAGATTTGCTTGAATGTTAAATTTAATTATAAATCTAAATTACATTTCCTTGCCTCTGTAGAAATACGAAGGTGGTTCAAAATAACAAAAAAAAAGCCAGCAAGTAGCCCTCAAGTATATTTCTTCATTTGAGTAAATTTAGCTGTAACCTTGTTTACCTAAAAGAAACAGGTAATTTCGAGTTAAGGAAAACATTGTGGCCTTGTTAAATCAACATTAAGATGCTTGTTTCCGTTATTTGCGTTCGCTCTCTTATTTCCTCGGAAAAACCGGATATATTAAATTAAAGGAGGCACTTAAAAGGGGAATTTTCTTTTTTTTTTTAAGTTTGTTTCTTAGGAGTAAAAAGGCTTTTCGAACCGAGTGAGAGAAAATTGGTGAAAGAAAGGGATTGGGAAGGTATTATTGGAAATTAAAAAAAAATTGAAGTGTGATTTTTTATATATACAAGGAATTTGGAAAATAAATGGAAAAATGTAAATACGACGAAAAATTAATTTTTTTTGAAGCTTTGTTTCAATTCTCGGTAGATTTTTTGATATTATAATTTTTAATTTCGAATAATTTTTTTTTAGTAAAAGCTCAATATCTTCATTATAGGAGATTTTGAAAGAAATGCTGAACTGTGTGTTCAAGAATTTTATTAAGAAATTCTGTATGTGTAGATCTTCAGTCTCCTTTTCAGAGATTTGAGCATTTTATCTCTGATAATATAAATATTTTTTTAATAAAAATTATATTTCCTTTTCATGCAAATATTTCGAGATTTGTAGAATCCAGTTATTTTATTAATAAAACATAAACAAAAATTATATAAAATAAAATTGAAATAGCCTAAATTTCTTTCGTTTTTTATAAGAAAAAATTTTAAAAAAATCTTACTGTTGAATAGCTGTTTTTTTTTATAGAATCAACTGCATTAAATAAATTTTATTGAAAAAATTATAATTTAAGAAGACAGTAATTAAATTATAAATTGCCCGGAAAAATTCAAATATTTTCAAATTATTACCTCAAATTTAAAATTATTACCTTTTCAAATTATCAAAAAATAGATAATATGTTGAACCTTTTCCAGGTATTTGAAGTCATGAATTGACATCTGAATAGACAGGATAATTAATCAAGAAAAACAACATAATAGATAATATTCTACTAACTTATTATTCATTAAAGAGTTCTGGAGATCTGGCAGGCCATAACACTGGAAAAAAAAATATTACTTACAAATGCTAGGCAACAAAGTACATAGTTTGTTACTTTATAATGGAATTTCCTTGTAAGATACATAATAAAATGTATATTTTTTTATGAAATTAAAGGCCTCGAATTCATTTAAAATTTTTTTAAAATTTAAAATCGACAAAAAGACGAGTAGGAGAGTTTTTTTATTGGACTCTTTCTATTTAATTGAAAATAAGTAAGAAAATCCTTTTTTTTTAATTGTGTTTTTTTTTAGAATTTATTAGTATTTAATGTCCGTATAAAAATAATTTCAGCATCATTACTATAACAGAAAATCTTAATTTTATGAAATAAAACATAATTTTCTCATTTTCTATATTAAGTGACTTACGCTGATTTTCTGCTAAGCCCTCCATTTACCAATTCCACATCTAACAATTGTAAATAATATAATAAAATTAACAAACTATAATTTCAAAAATCAGAAGCACGTCATTCAAAAATTCTGTATATAGTCTAAACGAATCTGATCTTTTACTCTAACAGTCCCTGTTGATACTTTCCCTGTCCCTTCTATCAAAAGACAAACTAGTATCATGCTTTATCATAAATAACGAAATCCCGCATTTTCTTTTCCCTTTGTTGTGAATTTTTTAGCGTCAAACGAAGCTCCTAGAGGACGTTTTGATAAAGCAGCTACTTCTTTGTTTTGACAAATTGGGACATCCGGTCTAAATCCCAAAGGCGCATATGAAATGAGGCGTCCTTTGTTTAAGAATGTTATACACAAAGATTTCGTTCGTTTAAAAGGGAATATAAAAAATAAAAAAGGACAAACGGATTTGTCCAATTGGGCGAGGAATCAGTAAAAATGTCAAAAAACAATTCCGGCATTTCCTAAATATTAATGATGACCCATTCGTAAAGCGCTTTGACACAAGAACATACGGATAGTTTGAAACGTTATTGGCGATTGTACACGCTCTATCTACGAGAATTTCAAACTAAACTTCGGAAAGTTTGAGTTTCCATACAAGGGGGGTTAAATTGGACGCAAGTGCCTCGAAAGTTTCAGATAGTTTTGACTCGACAGTCATCGTTATGCTCCGTCAATGCGTCAAGTTAATGGGATTCGACGTTTTCTTTAGCGAAACAGTCAGGCTAAAAATAATTTAAGATTAATGAGGAATTTGTCTGGTCGACGGTGAAATCTTTCGAACAGGATAATGTTACTGAATTGGCCCTTAAGAGACGCGCCGCAAAAGCCCTTAGAACATAAATCAGGTTATTGGTGACAAATAACCGTCCTAATCGTTCTAAGGGTTATTCAGCTTGGAGCTTTATCATTAAGCTCGTAAAAGAAGCACTGTTGAAAGTAGTATATAATTTTGTCCCTATATACATTTTTTTATGATAATTCTTCTAAAGAAAAATCAATTTTAGTATGCCGAAAATCTTAAAAGTACATTATAAATAACCGCGTGTAAATTTACCTGGGTACATAACTCGGGAAAATCCTGGTTTTCCTGCAACACCGAAGCCCTTTTAAAGCTTAAATGCGGGTCGATGTAATTGGGAAGACCGGTTAATATCTTCTAATATTTCGTGTTAACCTTACGCGAGATAAATAACGGCTAAGCCCCCCCTAAACCTCGCTTTTAACTAGCATTTGCTTTAAATCGAGTAAAGTAGCTCTGGTTAGTAGTTGCAGTGAATATATTCGATTTTATAGTAAAGTTTTCTTGCTTAATTTCACCTTGGGATTTTATTCTAAAATTGCTTAGTTAATTTTTTTAATCTTTATTTGCAAAATATCCAATAGTTGCAGTTGTCAGATAAGGATAATTGCTATAACTTCCTTAAATAAGTATTTTAATAGGACCCAGACATTATTTTACCTTTGCAGCTTGATTCATTTATGTTTTAGTAAATCACGAGCTAGAAAATCCATTAATAACTATAGTTTTTCAATTCAACAATGTTGCTTGCAAACGGTCGAGCTTTGTTTATAGTTTGATCTAATAATATTGTTTACACTTTTGTTTATTGGTATCATTTAAATGCTACATACTTGTAGAACCTCCGAGAGCCTAATAGATCTAATACGTAAAGCCTTATTTTACTTTTATACCAAAGTAAATTTTAATGGCGTAATAAATTACGTTTACGTTGGGCGCCAATACTCCTCTTGTGTCAATGGTAGAACCTATGCCAAAACCTAAAATTTCCAATTTCGTTCTGCTCGATAACTTTGCGAATTTCCACTTTGAGTAATATTTAAATTTAAAAATTTAAATAAGGTTTTTTTATATATTTTAGGAATTTGACTTGTTTTTCATTTAATCTATTTTTGTTCCAGGAATTAAAAAAAAAATTGCAAAACTTTGATACACTGAAAAAGATATACGGGAAAAAATTACCTACGCGTTGGGCGCCAATATTCCTTTTATGCCAAATTTAAAACCTAATCCAAAACCCTTAACTTCCAATTTCTTTCTGCTCGCTAACGATTCGAATTTCCACTCTTAGTAAAATTTTTAATAAAATTCACAATTTGCCCTTTTTATGTCCTTAAGATTTTAAATTAGGTTTCTTATATTTTCCAGGAAATTGGCTTGTTTTCTCTTTAATTTCTTTTTCTTTTAAGAGTTTAATTAAAAAAATATGGTTTATGTTTTAAGTTTTTAGAATAATTTTTAATTTAATTCCAGGTATTTGGACACATTCTTTGTTTTATTCCCGACTTTTGACGCTATATTTTACTGAAAATGTTAGTAATTTTGTATGATCTTCAGGCTATTAGAATAACTTCTACCCTGAACCTCTGTCTCTTTTTCCAGAGACAAAATGAATTTTCTTACAGACGACACAACAATAATTTATTTCCATACAGCGAAAAATATATACGAAAAAAAATTACCCACACATTGAGTGCCACTATCCCTCGACTTTAAAAATATATTTCCTATATATTCCAGGAATTTTCTATTCTCAGGTGTTTCTTCCAGGAATTTAGAAATATTTTGTTTATATTTTCAGTCCTTGGATTAATTTTTCTATTTTACCCAAGGCATTTTTAGTGATTTTCAGGCTTTTAAACTAATTTTCACTCTGTCCCTCTGTCTGGATCTTCTATTTTTTCAAAAGCAATAAACTTGCTTACAGACGATACAGCAATAATTTATTTAAAAAAATTTCCGTACAGTGATAAAGATCTATAAAAAAAACCCACATGTTGGGCGCCAATATTCCTCAACTTTTAAGTTACATTTCCTATAATGTATTCAAGGAATTTAAAAATATTTTGTTTGTATTTTCAATCTTTGGATTAATTTTTTATTTTATTTCAGGCATTCAGTCTCATTCTTCATTTCATTTCCTGCTTTTGACGCTATATTTTCCTGAATATTTCTTTGATTTTCATGATTTTTTTTTTGAAAATTTTCTTTAATTTTCTATGATTTACAGGCTTTTGGACCAATTTCCACTCTAGACCTCTGTCTGGATTTATTTTTCCAGAAGCAAAATAAACTTATTTACAGACGAAACAACCATAATTTATTTCGAAAATTTATATATAAAGTGAAAAAAAAAGTTACCCACACGTTGGGCGCCAATATTCCTTAACTCCTAGATTACATTTACTTTATATTCCAGGAATTCGGGCTCATTTTTTATTTTATGTCGGGTTATTCTTTCAGGAATTTTAAAATATTTTATTTATATTTTAAGTTTTTGGATTTATTTTTAATTTTATTCCAGGCATTTGGACTCATCCTCCGTCTTATTCCCGACTTTTGACGCTATATTTTCCTAAAAATTTCAGTAATTTTTTTATTATAATTTTTAGGCTTTTAGAATAACTTTCTTCTCTGTCTAAATCTATTTCTTGATAATCTATTTCGCAAGAATTCCATACAGTGAAAAAGATTTACGAAAAAAAATTTAGCCACACGTTGGGCGCCAACATTTTTCAATTTTTAAATTACATTTTCTGTATATTCAAGGAATTTGGACTTATTTTCCATTTTATTTCAGGTTATTCTTCCAATAATTATAAAGTATTTTAATTGAATTTCAAGTCTTCGGATTTAATTGTAATAATTTTATTCCAGGTATTTAGTCTTACTATCCATTTTATTCCCGGCTTTTGACGCTATATTTTTCTGAAAATTTAAGTATGTCTGTTTTTCCAAAGGCAAAATGAATTTGTTTACAGACGACACAACAAATAATTTATTTATTTAGCAAAATTTCCATACAGTAAAAAAGATCTACGAAAAAAAAATTAACCACATGTTGGGCGCCAATATTGCATTCCAACATTTTCAAATTCCTTCTGCTTTAAAGCCATAATGCTGTATAATAAAAGCAATATATGGACGCATAGAGAACACTTATCTGTCACATGAAATATACATTAAACTAAGTAAATCTAATGATTATTGGTATTGTGATAAATGTTAATTCTCAACGATAGTAAAATAACTATGCTTTGGCCTATGACATGGCAAAGTTAAAGGAGATGAGCGTAATGTACAAATTCGTTTTTACAAAATATAATTTAAAAAAACACGAATTTTTCGAGACAGATGCTTTTACATTTTTGATTGTTTATTTTATATAAAACTGAAACGACATTCTAAGGGTATTTTTTTTATTTAACTGTTAATTAATATCCAAGAAAAAAATGTCCAGGTGATTAAAATTTATTGTTTATTAATTTTTTTTGTCTATTTTATACCCAAGTATATATGTATAAGGACAACATTCTACAGAAAAAAAATTAAGGCAATTAAAACATCTGCCTGGAAGAAAAATAATAATATTTTCAGGCAGGTTAATTCAATTTTTAGTAATTTTAATTAACATCTTAGAGAAACTGGAAAAAAGCCTCTGCCTGTAAGGAATAAAATTTTTTAAGCCATTAAAATGATTTTTTTAATTATTTATTACTATTAATGAAAGACTGGAAGGACAGCTATGTAAAGAAAAAATATTTCAGGCAATTGAAATTTAAAAAATAAATACTACTGCCTGGAAGATACAACATGTACCAATTTTTCCAGGCACTTCAATTCTACTTATTAATTTTTGATTTTATGTACAAGAAAAAGTGGGAAAACATTCTAAATTCTATAGAAAAAAAAATTAGGTTTGAAATAATTTAATTGAGTTAAGCAAAATCAAACAAGAGCTTGATAAAAATAAACAAAGAGAACTACAAAATAATTTTTTAGTGCAGGGAATACCATACAAAGAAAATGACAATTTACCAGTCATAATAAACAAAATTGGTATGTACCTTGATTCGTTTGGACAAGGCTAGGAGTAAAGACAATCCTGAAAAATTATTATTGAACATTCCTAAAATCAAAAGGAAAAATTTGAATTAAAAACCATAGATCTGGGATTTACAAAAAGCAATAAAATACTTCTTAACCTAGTGAACTTCCAAAAATGCTAAATATTAACATAAGTGTTACACCTTTAGAAAAAAATGTCAAAAATAAAATATACTCTTATCTGCGTTATATAAAAACAGAAATTATTTATCTATACAAATTAAATTTCATGTTTCATCTTTTATAACGCTTTTTTTCATTCCTTTCATTCCAACACAATATTTTATTTAGAATAAGGTAAACCTTAGAAATAAAACGATGCAAACTAGTTTGTAAAATTACTAATAATTTACTGAAATTTAACGTGAATATTATGTTTGACCATACTGTGCATGACTACCAAATGAGATTATTAAATAATGTTAACGAGTATAAGATTAAAAAATACAATTACACATGCAATTAAAAAAATTAATTAACCTCACTATATAAAAGATTTCAATAACTATAGCCGTCTTGAATTTATTATAAGCAACATTGCAGCTTATACATATTTGCATATATTTTTATTTTATTTATTGCGGTAGAAAAATCAAAAGACTTATAGGGATGCAAAGCCAAAGATCTTCCTAATCCCAAACTATAAGGTGCATTTACATTTTCTCCATTTAAATTTAAATCTGAAAAAAAAATCAAACGGTAAAGAAATATGAGCGGCATCCATAAAACCGAATCTCGGTCGCCGACATCACGACGAATCCGCCATTTTCCAAGATCCGATTTACTTTCTGGCGAATTTCCATTGGGAATCGCTGGACGCTGACCGAAAACGAATTTATTGTCGTTTGCTGCGGACAGTCTTCCCTGATTGACGTCCTCACGCGGTCAATATTCCTTCCTTATCTGTTTTACAAGAAAAAACCGATCATATCACTTTATTTTCCAATTTTTGCTTGGACAATAAAGGCCATCTAATCACTCAAATTTTTAACCGATTCCAACAGCACTTTTTCCATTGTAAAGGTCACCCGACAACCAGAAATTAATCGTAAAAAAGTTGATTTTAACAGCGTCAATTGTCGGAGGGTGTGCGCTCGCCGAACCCCTAAAATCCATTTGAAAGCCGAAGGCGTTTTAACGCCAGCAACCTTTTAAATATAATTCGTAGAATGACTTTTGCTTTTCCTTACTGTGCTGTTTTTTTTTATGCTCTGCCATGTTGCAGGCACTCCCCGCAATACGTTATTATAGAGAACACAATAAATCAACTCCGTAGGTCAGATATAAATCTGGCGCTTTAAAAATCGTTTAAACTACCGCTTTCGAAAATTGGAGTTTCTTGTTAACTAAAAGTGGGATCTGGTCAAATTGAATCGTATAAATATGTGGATGTTTTGTCGGATTTTAGCGGTCAAAGAGGATTTCTTTTAATGCATTATTATATGCTTTGACCAGCATAGATCTATATAAATAAAAAAAACCGTTGAATCTATGACTATAGACTATAGTAAACCCAAAAAGCTTCTTTAAATTTTCTCCTTAATTAATTGAGAAGATTTTTTAAAGGGACATTTACTGATTATTGATGACACCAAATGAAAACAAAGAGTTCTTTAATATTAGTACCGTTTTAGTATAATATATTTTTTAGAAAAAAATGCTTTTTTAGAGTTCATTGCCAAAATCTATGTAATGATGTAAAGAGCATTTCAAAAACTACTCATTCCTGAAATAGTAAGTTTTATTCATAACTATACGATGCTGTGATCTTGAGTATGTGTAATTGTCGTATAAATTATATTGCTACTTAGAGCTGGTTCTCCAAACAAACATAATAGATGGCATATTTAGGTTAAGTAGTTTGTAGGCAAATGATTTGTTAGCAATTAGAGCTTGAAGAGCCTATACTTTTTTTAACTCAATAATTATATAGTCAACGTCCTAAAAGGGTCAGCTTGTCTAAGGTGGAGGTAGCACTCAATGATTAACATAATTACTCATCTGGTATTATTAAATAGATAAATAGAGAAGAGAGAAACACATTACAGCCTAACTATATCACCTACAAGGTAGCCCAAAAATCCTATCGATCATTTAATTACGTTTTTCAATTACTAAATTTTATTGTTTTTTTATTTAATATATGTTTTTATTAAAAATTGTTTTTTTTGCTCGTTTTTCTTGTTTTCCCCCATTATATATACATAAATATATTTTAATATTTAGTAATAAGATAAGACATTATAAAATAGCCCTTAAATAATCTATCTAGCTTTTTAACGATTTTTTAGTAAATTTTTGGTTTTGGTATATTTATCAACTGCACATGGTCAAAGTATTTATTAAACTGTAGAATATACGTATATCATAGGTATACTACTCTGTTTACAAAAGTGAGAAAAATTCGGCATTTAAAAAAATTGACACGGGTTTTACATAATTTGTATAATTACATAACTACATAATTTTGTATAATTTTTAAGCTTGATTAATTATTAATTTTTTTAATTAACTTAATTTTTTTTAATTCGGCATTTAAAAAAATTGACACGGGATTTATATAATTTGTATAATTACATAATTTTTACACTTGATTACTACACCTGAAATATTTGATAAAATTCTTCTAAAAAATCACTGTTTTTCGTCCATATAGTTCAATCTAATAACGCTGCTTTATACTAAAAATTTATATAAAAAATTATATGAAATTTAAATACACATTGTTATTAAATTAAATATTATATATATATTTTCTGCAAAAATATTGTTTTTTAATAATATAACCCTTAACCCCCCACCCACCCCAAACATTTGCCCAGTAAGAAATTCCTCTGAAAAATCACTATTTTTCGTCCACAATATGCAATCTAATAGTACTGTTTTTGTATTTATTAAAATACATGTCTATATAATTATACTAAATTTAAATAAGCATACTGTGAAACTTTGAAATTTTATAAAATTGCCCGACAATCTAAATTATTAAAATAAACACAACAACATTCAGTACATTTCTCTAAAATAGAGATATTTACTTTTTAAAAACTAAGCAATGACAATTTTTCAAGAAAATTGGTGTACTATTGCTAGTAAACTGTTGTCTAGCTAAAAACATCAATGTATATATAAATTGATGTTTTTTGGAAGCAATGTATATATATCACAAACCTTATCAACTAAAAATGCTCCAATAAAGTGAACTTTATTTTTGAGAGATCTAATATTAATATGGAACAGCTTTAAGACCATTGATAGGTTCAGAAAATGACCATGGCTGATACATAAATATTTGAGACTAAGTAAAAATTTAATATAAAAATAATAAAATAAAAATATTTGTAGATTCGAGACCATATAAGCATTAAAATTGAAATTTTGACTTTTTCTTAATATCATCGAACAATATGTTAAGAAAAACTCTCTGGATCTTCTAGAAATAATTTTTTTTTTGGAATAGTTTATTTAACTGCCCTAACCACATATTAATTTATTATTATTTATTATGATACCTTAGACCGAGATGGCGTTCTAAGCATGAAAATTCAACTTTTCACTATTCTTATTTTATATCAATAATTTATCTTTAAATTACTATTTGAATCTTCTACAAAAATACAATTAAATTAAAAACTAATATACTTTTCAAAAAATTACAGAATTTTTAAAAGTTCTATGCATTTTTTTTTAAATCTGTAAAAGTTCAAAAATCCAATCAAAGTTTTATCCTGCGATATTAATTCTATTAGGGCACCAAACCAACATAAATAACCCAAATATATAACATCTTTATAACCAATAAAACCGCCCCGTAATAAATCTTTAAATATGCTTTTAAAACCAAAAAGATATATTTCATTATTACGCGTTTGCCCCGCAAAATATAGGCGCAAAACGCCCATTGTTACAATGGCAATTAATTACCCGAAAAATGTCAAAACTTAGCTACATTTGTTATCGCATTAACTTTTTCACCAAAAAAAAGCTTATTTTGTATGACATATTATAGCAGATTTTATTACTTTTAATAGAGAATTTATATTTAAATGTCAAGAGCCACTCATTAAATGAAAATTATGCTAAATTATTAAATAGTCCCTTGATAATTGCATTTCGGCCTATTTATTAGTACTCCCATTTATATAAATGGGCTGTAATTTAAATAAATATATATTAACTAAGTAGGAACTATATAAAATTAAGTTTTTACTTTAATCTCTTGCCAATAAACTCCATTAAAAAGCAATTTCAATAACACTTTATTTAAAGTGAATTTTTAATTGAAAAGGCGAAGGAACGAATGTATCTCGAACCCAATCGTCTATGCGTTTGCAATTCAGTTTTTAATTTACCAACAAATTTGTGTACCAGTTAAAAAATTTACGCGAATATTAGCTTTCAGTAAAATTATAATATTAAATTAAAAATTCCATTTTATTGATATGCCGCCGCATGTATGTAACACTGGAGGATGCTGTCATTAATATTGAGGTCACGCGTTTATTTATTTAAACGTATCAATATTTGCGGCTTGGGATTTTATTTTATTTTATTTTGCCCCATAAATAATGCTATAAAAGTAATTGGTTTTCAACCGTTGGGTGAACTAATGTGCCACAATAACGTATAAAAAATCATTTATTCGGTAATAACTCATTTTTCTAAAGCGATTAATTTTTATTAACCAAATGACGTACTTTAATTATTATGGAGGGGCCCTTCTTTTATATGCGCTGCAGCATTTTTAATTAATTTTATTTATTTCAATTTATATATCAACCGTAGCGAGACACAATCATTTTTACTTATGGGTAAATATTTTGTCACATACAACGAAATTAGTTTTATTTTTGTAATTAATATGTAACCAAAGGCATATAAATTTGTTTATTGAAATATTTTGTTAAAAAAGGGTTTTGTTTATGTATTTTTTTTAATCATAATTTATATTGATTTCTTTTAAGGATAATAATAATATCGAAGCTAAAGCATGTTTCTTATCTTATTCATACAGCTAACATAATAAGTCTAATAATTATTTGCTATATGAATAAAATCACATAATATACGTGAAACTAATGCAAGTATAGCAGACATATAATACATTGTACCACTTGCAAGATAGTACAATGTATATGAATATAAAAGTTACCAAGCCACATAAAGTCTATTAAACGGTTTTTAAAGTTTAAAAATTAATTTAAAGTTTCCATTTAAAGCCCTCCTTAATCCCATAATGAGTTTTATAGCTTAGTGTGAGCCTAGCTTAAATAGTATTATAATATCGGAAAAAAAATTTTGGTACAATTTGCACTCTATGATGTATAATTAGTAATATATTAGTTAAGTCTATTTTGATCTAAGAACGTACTACTTTGTATAAAGAATATAAAATAAATAAAGCTTTAATTATTTACAATAGTAATACAGTACACTATACAGGTTAGGGAATCGATTATTATATATAGAAAGGTACGCTTAAGTTTTTAGTACGACGTTTTTGTTTTTTAGTAAGCGTCTGACTGAAGGAAATTTCGCAATATATTAGGCCAATTCAGGCATTTTTAAAATATTTTTCCGATGCAGGCTTTACATACATCAGGGTACGAAAAATAAGTAAAAGTGGAGAACTAGTTCTTAAAATATGCAAATAATAATAGAAAAATTACAGGAGGGTATATTTAAAAAAAAATAACTAAAAAAATTCAATATTTTTCCTTCTATTCCATGTATCGCTAATATTTTAATAAAATCATAATTTTCATATACAGGGTGTCCCGGTTCATGTGGGAAATCTCTCGGATTCAGGTAGAACATCAAAAAATAATACCGAACGTTCCTATAAAAAAAATTCCTACAGGCCTTCTTAACGAAGATACAGCCTCCTAAAAGACGCTGCTGGAAATTGGTTTTTGATAAATTACTTTTAAACTATCCGGTAGAATTTAATAAAAATTTTAGGTGATGAACACTATTAGGGACATCTTAAAATGACATCCTTAAAATTTATTTACCTTGTTTACTTTACCAGAGGCGGACTAGGTTGTACACTTTAATGTGTATATTTTTAACACCTTGTATGTTAAAGAAAATAAATTTGGATACCTTGAACCCTAGGCTAAAAAAAAGGTACTCTTGTTCATTATCGATAAAATGAACCGTTTTGGAGAAAAAAAATAATAAACGAGCCAATGTTTTTTTTTATTTTTTTTTAAATGAGAAATTAGTTAAAATTTCACGAAGAAGTCAGAGTATTTGAGAATAATACTACTTAAAAAATACCATTACTATCTGGAGAAGAGACATATTACTTTAACAAACTAGAAAAAAACAAAAGTATTTTAAATACATGAAAAAAAAATTACAATAAGTGCCTTCATAGGACTGGGAGAAATCTAAAACTTATTGAATTGAAAAAAAAAATCATGCATTGAACCTCCAAACTCTCGTTACTTTCATGAATTCCGAAGATCAAGACTTTTTTCATTCGTGACAGCTCTTATTGATTTGCCAATCTTTCTCTAGTGTTAATTTTACCTTTTTCAAATTTTCGACAGTTTTAGTCTTTAGAATTTCTATCTCATCTTTAAGACGTCTTAAAATGTCCTGTTTGATATCCTAAAGATCGTAATATAGCAAAAATTTGCTTATTGGTCACTTTACCATGGCCCATTTGTTTAGCTTTCCTCCGAAGTTCTATATAGTACAAAATATTAACTTTTTCTCTTTTATTCTTACATCCAATAATAGTTGGTGAAAGTTGGACTTACGCGTTTACAGACCACAGATTTGCACCTTTTTATCTACTAGAAATTTAAGACGTAAAAAGGACCAAAAAATCTATTGTGCTTACTTTACTAAACCTACTATTTTACATCTAGTCCATATAAAAGTTAATTAATTTAATGCATAAAAACATCCAGATGCAGGTCGTAAATTATAAAAGAGATCGCATCAGAGAGCGGCGGTCGCCCGAATTTCAACAAAAACCTACACTCGTAAAATAGTTACGGAAAGGTCGCATGGATCCATGCCAAAACCACATCGTTCCCGTCTGCACATTCTGAAAAACTCGTAACTTTTCACACGCAAACACCCGAAACATTAGGTTTTATTGTACCAAAGCCACATGTAATGATTATTCTTTAAAAAGTAAAATAAACCACTTTTTTTTTTAAATTATTCACATTTAACACTGTTTTATAAAATATTCATGATTATGCAATAAACTAATATTCCTTCCATACGCGGTCCATTTAGATGCGTATCCTGTTAAATATTATTCATGATATTCGTTTCGCGGCACGATGCACAAGCGCAGTAACGCCCTTATCCAGATTCTGGAATAGATCATCATATACCACGCGAACGGTCATATAAAACAGATAATAAAACTGAACTGGGGATTTGGGTCATAGTTGTGAATATCTGGATACCTGCGTGGCTGGATTTCGAGGATTTATGTGAAATTGAAGACTGAGACTTTTGAGAACAATTTTATTGACAAAAAATTCAATTTTTACCAGCTCTTCACGTTTCGCTTTATCCAGCGTGTACAAAATTGGTCCAATATGTCACCGAAATAGGGTGAGGATACGGAGGGCGGCGGAATTGGAGGCTACTAACGTATTATCCAGAAACTATGCAGCGATACCGCAAACTACGAAACTCCTAAATTGCAGCTTAGCCGAAATAACAAATGTGCCCACACGAGATGACGACGTCCAGTAAAACGGCGTATCCAGTATCCACGGAGACACGATATTTATGCTTTAAGTCTGTATGAACGGACTTTGTTCCAGAGTGTAACCGCAAAATGGGTTTTGTCGTATTGCGAGACGGATACAGTCGGTTTATGAAACGATAAAGCCGGGATGTTCTTGTTCATAGTTTAAACGGAATGCCGCTATTGTGAGGATAAGTCGTCATTGCTGGCAAAACTAGAAAACAAGTTCAGTTTTATATTATATTGATAATAAAGTCAATCGCCTCTGTCAGTATTAGTTCATCAATGGTAATACGTGTTTCACCCACCAAGCGGCATCATGCAAAAGCAAAAAAACCTCAATTTTACATTTAAATAAATACAAAATCCTATAATTTATACGTAACGCGCACGTTTATTGTTTTTTTTTTACGTTGTTTGTCCCCGCGGCAAGTTATGATCCCTTTTGAAATTACCGGCGGGTACAACGATGTGGTTTTGGCAAAAATCCACGTGGCGTTATCAACTATTTTATTACTTTCGGTGTGTTTTTGCGGCCAAAAAGTTTATGGCCGGCCCGAAACGTTCATATTTTGATGGAGGAACTCGGAAATGAGTTATTTAATACCCTAGGTCCGGCATTTTTCATATATAGGATCGAAATAAGGGCCTAGAAGTAGGACATCAAAAAAAAAAGGGAAATTAAAAACTGGATGATGGTTTATATAGTATTAATCAATTTCAGTTAAATATATTATAATAACGGCAACTGCGTGAAAATACATATGAAAACCTTGAAGAATTACGTTCTGAAGATATTAAAAAAGAGCATCAAAAAGCTTGAACATTAATTTGTTTGCTTAAAAGGTTTAATTTTATATATTAAATAAATAAGACGACCCAAAGTCACATCCACCAACTAAAAGTTCCCCTTGATAAATAATTGCCTAACTTAACTTTATGAGTATTTTCCCAATTCTCATATAAGAGATAATTTTCATTCATAGTCTCTCTACGACTCTTGCAATTGATTAGGAGTCTGAGAATACAGTGAGCATACGAGTGCGCAATTTCCAAAATCTAGGGTCTTAAAATGTTTCAAAAAAATTTCTTCTGTATTAAAAATGCTTATAGTGATTTCAATAGAATTTTTAGGTTTTAAATAATAGGTGATGAGGCAACTTTTTAAGCTATTGCAAGTGATTTGACCTGTCTAGGAATGGACTTGCGGTACAAGTATGTTCATTTTTTATAAAAAAAGCTACGCCACTGTTCTTTTGAAAAAAAAATTGTTTTTGAAATATCTAGTTCACTTTTATATAAAACACATATCCCTTGCATTTTTGTGCTCCGACACAGTTTTCATGTAAAAAAATTAAATCCTTAAAAGGATATATCAAAACTTGTGTCATGATGCAAAATTTAACTAAACAATAAACAATTCAAACCAAATGCTTTAAATTTCCTCCATGCACTTTCATATATTTTCTGCACCTGATGACCCAAGATGCCCATACCCAAGCCAAGATAATTAATACTTACTAATTAATTAATTAATTTAATTACTACTAAATTAGTGATAATAATAAAATTGATTTTTGTTTTATTACTGTCACTCATTTTTCTCTTTCATGTTATCGCCTTGACATTATTTGCAATTGGATATTGTATTATTATTATTACTTATTTTATGGAGATTACCATGAAAAACTGGCTGAAACTTTCAGAAAATAAAAGAACTAATAAAATTAAGAAGCCTGGTTAGGGATTTTATTTTTTTTACACCAAAACTGTGCGTCTGAGCACAAAAAGGCAAGGGCCGTGTTTTTTTTTTAAATAATCAAACTATTCAGATAATTTTTTTTTTCAGAAAAATAGTGGCGTACCTGTTTTTTTATAAAAAATTTAACGTACATGTGCTGCAAGTCCGTCCCTAGACAAGTCAAATTACCTGCAATTCCTCAAAAACTTGCTTCACCACCTATCATTTAAAACTTAGAAAATTCATTTAAAAAACTTAAAGTGTTTTTAATACAAAGGGAAAAAACGACTTTTTTGAAACCCTGTATTTTGGAAACCGGGCACTTCCAACCGTCGATGTCCTATCTCAAACTACATTTTTATATTTCCTGTACATACTGTAGCATTTTTGACTATTTAAAAGGGGACACCCTGTATAAATGAAAATGTTCACTTGTCAGTAACTTGAGAAAATAATTAACAAAAACGTTTAGTTCAAAAAATATCCGACGAATTATAGATTCACTGTGAATTGATTTAATTCACTCAATTGCCTGGAAGAAATTAAAATATTCGTCTAGGCAGTTGAGTCAATTATTCTCTTTGTTTACTGTGAATTACTTCTAATATTTTTCTAAACTAAACGTTTTGTTAAATATTTTCCCAAGTCACTTATATTTTAACTGATGTTTGATAAAATATTTTCACTTATATATTTCCTTATTCTTTAAATGAAATATTTTTAGGTTCAAGTAAAGTGCCTAAAAAATCATCTGTGATTGATAATGGTCCTGTCATTTTTTTTAGGTGATATTACGTATAAATAGTCCATTTTGAGTCTACTTGCTAGTCATGATAATCATAGTAGATAATCTTATAACCTTATTGAATCTTGTACTAGAATAAAACATTTAAAAATAATAACGGATGATTCTTCAGACAGATTGTTAGGTTGGATATGGGGTTTTGACTATCTGTAGGACATTCTACTATCATAAATAAGAATGTGAAATTATTACAAGAAAGTCCTAATGGTAAAAAGTTGCACTTCTCTACAAAAATTGGAAATATCGGATACCAATAATAGTCAAGTTCTCAACTATATGAATGACATTTCTGAGCTGAAAACCTTTTTTCATTTCTAATATATTCATTATATTATTGTTTGTTTTCAAACTTTAATTTGTATCACTTAATTTTCTAGTTGATAACTAGTCTCCATCCTATTTTATTAATTTACACTTTTAATTTGACTTCTATCATGTACTGTTGTTTTTTTTTGCTTTTTTTTATTAGTTGTTACACAAGGTATTGGGTCATTAGTTTGTAATTTTAATTTAAATTGATGTAATAATTAATTTCTGTTTTTTTCGTACAGCAGATCTGATGTTGCCTATTACAGGTGAAATGCCTGTTATTCTTTGATCTTATTTAAAAAAAGCCATAATTAATTCATTTTAAATGCTCGTCTAAGTATTAATAATTGATTGATTAAGGAGATTCGCACTGTTAAACTAATAGTTTTTACTTGAATTTTTTGATATTTCGTCAAACATTTAAAATGCATTAAACGTATTTGACATTTATAAAGTGGTAATTTAATAGTTAAATTATTAAAAACTAGTGTTTTGTACCAGAAAAAAAAATTACATCAACTGCTTGGAAATAAATGCAAATGACTATTGGAAACCTTAAAAAATTAGGTTCTGGAACAATTTAATTAAAAAAAGCCATCGAAACACTTCGTGTTTTCTCATTGTAGCATCAAATAGTTGACGGTTTTTGTTCATTATTCTTAAAACTTCTTGGTTTTATATTCTTTGGCTATATATGGGATTCTAAGAATTACATACTAATTTGATAATCATGTTTGTCTGATATTCCGTTTTTAGATAGCCATGTTCCAAGATATCTGAAATATTCTACACGTTTTATTGATTTTCTAGCAAAAGTTAGTAAACGCATTTTCACCCCTTGTTCCTACCATGAACTTAGTGCTCTTATTGTTTATATTTAAATGCATGGCTTTACTATGTTGACCCACTATGTTAAAAAGTTGTAGTAATTTATCCATGTTATCTGCAATGAGAACTGCGTCATCAACATACCGAGTTTTATTGATCCTTGACCTTCTCACTCCTTTTTGCATTTAGTCATAGTAATTTTGGTTTAGAACTTGCCTTGCAATCGGTTCTTTTCTACTCATGAAATCAAATTGTGATTTGCTCACGATTCACTTATAATTCTGAAAATTCTCCTCTTTATGGAATATCTTCAAAAATATTTTAAGAACATGATTTATAAGGCTACTAAACCTTGATCTTCATGTTCTTGCGGTATTTTTCTTTGGTAAAGGTATGAAAACTGAAGACGACTATTATTCAGGACATTGGCAGTAATCTTATTGAATAATCCATTCAAAGTATCAATACCTCGTTGATCCATATGTTTAAGCAGTTTAGAAGGGATTTCATCTTCGGATTATACCTCTCTTATTATATTCACTATATTATTTTATGATTAATTTTTTTTACTCTTAGCAATATAATTTTTAATTTTGTGTTTATTTCATAAAAATTGTACCCAAAAATCCAGTATGGTCTTGTTTACGGAAGATGTTGATATAGTACGCAAAGACAAACAACAGATGTAGAGATGAATTTGAATAATTAGCTTATTAAGCTGGCTCTGTAAGAACGAACTGAGCTTAAATACCAGTAGTCAAAAATTTTGCTTTTTCGGAACAAAATGTCGGATAGACAATGATGATGTGAAGACTTTTACGATTGAGACGACAAAATGACATGAAAAGATACTATTAAAAGTCTGGAAAATAAAGGATATAAACTGTCTAAAAATGAATATGAAAACTATATCAAATTACGCCCTAAAAAATATAAAAATCATGGCGTTTGCCTGAAAAATAAAATGAAAAAATAATTCCAAGTGCCCCGAGTAAATAAAAGTAACTAAAAAACCTTGAAAAATTAAATTAGTAATCAAAGTAAATGAGTTAATACAAATCATAAGGAAAACAATTTTTAGGCGATCTTTGATACATTTTTCTAATACTTTTAAAGGGTTGTTTATTAGGCTAATTGGTCTGTAGTTTTCAATATTTTCTGTAGGTTCTTTTTTTATATATTGGTGTGACATTAGTTGTTTTTAGTCATTTGACGTGTTCCAGGCAGTTGAATTCATTTTTTTCCAGCCACTGGAACTAATGTTTCAATTAAAATTTCTAGGCAAACGAATTAATTTCTAGGCCATTCGATGTCGTTTGCTCGTGATTCTGATTTTATTGTAATTTTTTAAGATTTCCATAGTTATTTCTAGACGAAATTTTTTTTCAGACACTTAAAATTATTCCCTAATTTAATTTTCCAGGTAAATGAATTGAGTTTGCAAGCGTTTAGATGTTGCTTATTTACTGATTCCAGGACGTAACTTTTTAGGATTTCCATAGTTATTTTTATTTAATTTTAGGCATTTGATATTTTTTAGGCACTTATAATTTTTAAGGCAAACGGTTAATTTTATTTGAATCCTTTCGATGTCATTTCTACTAGTTCTAGTATGTAATTTATTATGGTTTCCATAGTCATTTGCATTTATTTTTGTAGGTAGTTGATGTTGCTTTCTTTGAAGTACTTAAAAATAATCCCTTGTGATGCCTTTCGAAGTCATTAAATTCGGAACGAAATATTGCAAGTTTTCCTTGGTTATTTATATTTATTTCTAGGCAGTTGACCCTATTTTTTCCAGGGACTTTAAGTTAATTAAATTTTTCAGTTCCAGTTGATTATTTGTATTTGCCTAAATAGCAAGGGGCATAAGAAACTACATTAAGGAGACAATACCAGAAATTAATGTTGAAAAGACGTTATAAAAGTAATATGATAACCAACGTAATTTCTCGAAAAATTATATAATATTAAAAAAATGTTACTTGCAAATAATATTTTCAAATCATGATTCGTATGATGACTTAGTATGTAAGCTTAGTCCATATAAGCCTGCGAGGCATTGGTGGAAATCCTTACTGTGCATAACTATCTAAACAGGCACCTGCACCTTCTTGGTATAAAAAAAGTCTGCTCTATCAGATTTGAAAACTTCATATCACATATTGGGAACTTGTGACAGGTGGAGTCGTCTGAGAAGAAAAATTATTGAAGCAACGACATTCCAACGGGAAGATCTTGAATTTCTAGACTAGAACACAGTGAATACCGTGCATTGGGAGTGAAGGCGTAAGGGTAAGTGATTCTGGGGTTGATAAAAGGGATTTTTAGGCCTACTAACAATTTCTAGCTCCCCCGTTCTTAGTACTACTACTACCTGATTAGAAAATATAAATTAAAGTAATTTTATGTACCTGAAAGAACATAAGGTCAATTGCTTCAAAATAAATTAAAATAATAGATACTGAACCTTGAAAAATAACGTGCCGGAAGTAATCAGAAAGTCATCGAAACGCTTAAAAGTCAATTGGTGCGCGTGGAAGATGTAATGAAAAACAAGTTCCAGAGCCGAAAATTAAATTAACCCAAATTGCTTAAAACTTTGAAAAAGATAAATATTTAGTTACTTCTAGGCACTTGAGTATATTATGTCAACTTATTATTCATTATTTTTTCAGTAATTTTTTATTTTTTGCAGGTAATTTTTACTGAAATTAAAGGCTACCTTTTTCTACCTACTTCTTGGATAAAATAAACTTTCAATTGCTTGAAAGTAAGCAATTCTACATTTCTATTTATATTTATCTTAAGTGGTTCATTTATTTTTATTCTTATTTTATTTTTTTTAATTCCTATTCTACGTGGTTAAGGTGATATTTAATTTTATTTAAATAAAGAATAAATTTATATTTGGTTGAGATAAGGTTTTCCAATTTATTCTAGCAGCATATATTCATTTTTAGACTTTTTTTCTATTCTATAATTCTCTTGTAAAAAATAATCCACTAAGCTTTTTGCACCCAAATTTTTATGAATTCTGGTCCACTACAATAAAAACAGTTCTGTAGCAAATTTGCATAAAATTTAGCAATTATATTATATTACCTCATGTTATTATCATCTTTTAAAATCAAACAAATCACGAATATTTTCTAAATTTATAAATATAACATTGAATTGTTTTTTATACTAAAACACTTAAGTATAAAGCAACAAAAAAAGCCATCATGAAGTACCACATGCCTTATCAATTAAAGCAATTACGCAAACGAGCTGAAAAATATGTCTTAAGTACTTTAAAATTTCAAAAACAATGCTACTTAGCGCTATATAAATTATTCCCCTATTATGTAGAAGTCCATTCTCAAAATGAATTTGAAAATATTTTTAACGGTATTAGTTAGCTTAGGCTATGCTTCTGATGCATTGGCATCAGTCACCTTAACGGTGAGCGGCTTGAAAGCTAATATAAAAAATAGCTTGGTAGAGTTGGACTTTAAAGCTGACTCGACCATTTCTGCAGTCAAAGTTGGAGGGAAGAATATAGCGTCCACTAGTGAAAGAAGTTTCTATTTAGACTGGAATAATAGTAAGTTTTTTTAATTATAATAAAATGGGCATTTTTAAGTGTTTTCTTTTTAGATGGCCAGGGTGTATTCAAGCCATCAAGCATCCATATTGTGGAACAAACTTCTTCCAGAGTTCACTTCTATTGGCTCCAGGAAAATATTGACAATGTGTTCAGGATCGAGCTGCATTATATTATGGTAGATGGGGTTAGTGGCATATATTCTTATGCCAAGTATACCAATGATAAGTCATCTGATTTGACTTTGGGTGAAACCAGAGTAGTAAGTATTTATCTATTTAATTATTATGGCAAAATATCCTTCATTTAATCATAATCCTCTTTCTTTTGAGGTTCTGCCTTTAGAATTACTCTTAAAAAGTTATTTTTTAAGGTATATCGCTTCAACCCATCCATATTGACACAAGGTAGCAACCAGGCACGCACAGGAACCCTTTACACTTCCACCTATTTGAACAAACAAACAAAAATCCAAGACGAAACCTGGCAATTGCCTGATGGCACCTACTATACTAAATATGACTATGCTGGATACCTAAGGGAAACTGATTATCAAGTAAAGCTTCTACAAAAATATCCTAAGCTATATGAAAAAAACTACAATTTTTAGGGTGTCTATGGTAATGGCTATGGTGCCTTCGTAATCTCTCCAAGCAGAGAATACCACGGTGGTGGCCCACTAAAACAGGATCTCTTGATCCATCAAAACTCCCTAATCGCCAACTATTTTATTAGCAGTCATTTTGGTACAGCCGGCCTTACAGCCCCATCAGGCTGGAGCCACATCTACGGACCATGGCTGTTGTATTTCAATACAGGATCAGACAGCGCCATTTTATCAGACGTGGTTAACAGGGTGGCCACTGAGAAGAAGAGTTGGCCCTACAGTTTCGTTAATGACAGCGATTATCCTTTATCCAGGTTAAAATAGGCATAACTTAAGTGAGTACGATTGGCATGTTGTTATTGGATGTTTTAGAGGTTCGGTTTCGGGTACGGTGTCAGGGCAGAAGAGCGCCATGGTGGTTTTATGGGATGATACTACCAAGACATTCGAGCAACAGTCTTTGGGTCACTTGTATAATACGAAGACCAACTCTGATGGGTCGTTCAGTATTGCGAATATACGTCCTGGTAGTTATTTAGTTGCTGCTTACCCGTTGGCTGGACATGGGAGTGACAATTTGGCTACGTCGAGTGTTACAGTGACAGCAGGTAAGGGTTTGTGTTTGGTTTGAATTGTATTGATTTTCAGTTCATAGTTAGCAAAAACGATTATTGGGTTTGCTATTCTAATTAAAATTAATATAAATGTAGAAGGGTTTTCCGATGGGTTAAAAAATGCGTTAGAAAGTACGAATAAAATGGAAATAAAAAGTACTAGTAACAGTGAAATTACAAAAAAAAAGTATTTGGTTAATCTGTGGATGTTGGTAATATGGGTACGGCAGGTAAAAAATTAGCAAGAAATTATCAATACCCATAATAACTTATTAATTGATTTAATTTTGCTATAATACCCAACAAAATAAGAAACTTATTATAAATTCGTCACAATAATACAGATTTTACCATTGCCCTTATTTTTGCAATTTTAAAAGTTTGACAGATGATAGCTTACATTATAATTATCGCTGGAAATATAGTTATATTGCAAGACTCTCTTCAAACTCGCCCAACGGTGATTGTGGTTAATTTTCTGCATGTTTTTATTTTTTATAATTTTTGACAAGGAAATTATTAGTTTAGGGTGGAATTTGACTTAGCTAAGAATCATTTTTACCACGCTTTGAACCCTAGAAATCTCAAAAAACACATCCATTATTAAATGACCTTATTCTCGGATAACTTTCTATCTATCAAAGATACGAACAAATTGTAAAATTGATTTTTTGTAAAAAATTATCTTTAAAATCGACCACTAGGCATTATTTTGTATTTCTCGTACTTTTTAAGTTAAAGCAATAAATAAGGAGAATCGTATTTATTTTTATATCTTTTAACTTCACCATCGCTATCAATGTCGTTACAATACTACTGATCATCAACATCAACTTTGTCATAGCGATCATCAATATGCGAAGCATATCAATTGATTTTGTTTTAATATATATGAATTTAGATTATTATCTCAATTCTATTAAAAAAATCAAATATTTTTCTAGGCATTATTTGTATAAATATTCAACACAGATTTAGCAAACAATTTGATTAATTGATACAGTATAGCAAAAGACAAAAACAAAAAAATAAAGTGAAGAAACAATAAAGAAAATAAAGAAACGCATTAAGAAGCATAACAGCTTTTAAGGAAATACTGCCACAAATGTGGAAATAATTACCGTAAAGCAATGCTTGGGTTCCTCGGTTAAAAACTGGGTGAAAAGTACGATTTTTGAGTCTCTACTGCATTTAACTCTTCAGTCATTTATTAAGATTTAGAAAATGTAATTTTGCCTCAAAGTTCTGACTTAAAGTAACTCCTATTTTTGTCACAACGATCATCAATAATATCGATGCTTTGATTAACCTGCGAAACATCACATTCAGGATTGGTATCGTGGATTTTGTTTTAGTAGAAATAAATTTAGACAATTTTCTCAATTTAATTAAAAAAAAAATTAATATTCTTCTAAGCAAATAAAAATTAATAAATATTTTTTATAGCAATTTTAATCAATTTCGAGTTTTTTATTTCAATGGATATGATTTCGGACAATTGTCTCAATTTTATTAAGAAATTTGAATATTCTCTAAGGCTTGTTTTGGTATAAATGTTCGGTATACATAGAGCAAATGATCCATCAAAATTATTTTTCTCCTTTTTCTTACTACTTCACTTTTTAGGGTCTGATTGATTCATACAATAAAGCAAAAGGAAATAAACAAATAATAAAGTGCAGAAACAGTGAAGAGATTTAAAAAACGCATTAAGAAGCATAACAGCTTTTGCCACAAATGTCGAAATAATCATCGTAAAGCAACGCTTGGGTTTTTGGATCAAAAAGTGTGTAAAAAGTGCGATTTTTGATTCTAGTGTATTTCACTCTGTAGTCCTTTATAAATATTTAGACAATGAATTCAGACTATTGTCTATTTTTTGGTAGAAATGTTTGATAAAGATATAGCAAACGTTCGATACAGATTTAGCAAACAGTTTACTTAATTGATACAGTATAGGAAAAGACACAACAAAAAATATAAGCGAAAAACAATAAGGAAATTAAAGAAATGCTTTAAGAAGCATAACAGCTTTTAAGGAACTACTGCAATAAATGTAGAAATAATCACCGTAAAGTAACGCTTGTGCTTTTCGGTCAAAAAGTGGGTAAAAAGTGCAATTTTTGATTTTCTACTGTATCTCACTCTTTAGTCGTTTATTAATATTTAGAAAATGCAATTCTGCCTTAAAATTATGTTGAAGCAGAGAAATTATGTAGCTTCTTCTAGTAGAGGGACCTTTTTCAAGTCTAGACAAATAAGAGCAAAAATGTTGTCATTTTTACGATTTTTAAGATATTGCCAGATACTTTTGCCAATTCAATAATCTTAATTAGCTTTACTTCGACTATGATTTATGATAATATTAAATGATACGTTAAATTTCAATAATGAATTATAGAAATTTATAGACCTGAAAATTCTTCATGCTGACTCTTCTTCAGTTGGGTTGTATCAAACTGTTGTTTCCATTAATAAAATAACCAACTTATACAAATGACAAATATTTATGACTGGGAAAAAAGTTGACTGGGTTTTTTGCTTACTATACTGCATCCATCAAAAAATTTCAGCCTTACAAATTGATTATATAATTATTTGAGTGGTATTAAATACATGGTCTATTTTATGATTTAAAGTGATTTTCTATTTTTTTTTAGGTGGTACGGCAAATGTTGGCACGCTCTCCCTACCAGAACCCTCTAACATCATTTGGTCTATTGGAGAAACCGACAGAAGATCTGACCAATATAAATACAGTAACGAACCTCGTAATTACGTTTATGAAACCTTACCTCCCGAATCTCTTACTTTTACAATTGGGTCCAGTAGCATCTCTGAAGACTGGTAAGTTTCAGTTTATTTTTATGCTATTTATGTAATGTTGCTATAAAAATTTTTGACGGACAATAACAGAATTTTGGAAAAATTCAAAATTCAGTCACTAAACGATGATTTTTTTCGCTAGTTTTAATGTTGAAAGGATTTATCTGAATTTACTTTAACTGATGTGAAAAGTACAAATTTTAAAATGTATTACAATTGATGTTTCTTTCTATTCTTCTCTCTCTCTCAATCTCGTAGGCTTTAACTGCTTGATGGATATAAAATAATTTTTTAAAAATCTATTAAAATTAGACATTGCATCAATACCTACCTTGAATTTACAAAAGATTTTGGATCATAGTTTATGTTTGAAAACATTGAATCATTTTGGAATTTTAAATTCTAATGATTAGCATTTAGTATCTTGATAATGGTTTATGTAGAAAAGCTTAATGTAGAAAAATATAATGTTATAGCTTTCACTAAGGTAAAACTGATAGGCTTTAATTATAATATAAATCAAAATAAATCCCTTAATACGTGTGCATTTTTTTATGGATCTAGTAGTTTTTTTCCATTCAAGACTGTTTATTACATAGATCGCTAACTGCGGAAGGGACACATTTCTAGAATATTCTGGAAACGGTCCTTCTTACTCGGTTTTCTTTTTCTTTGTACTTTTTATTATTGCTTTTTTGTTACCTTAATAAAGTTATACCTAATATCAAGCCGTAATTTATTTTTTTTTTAATATTAATAATTATATTTAGGGTTAAAGAAATTCTGTGTTAGGATTTCTATTTTTTATTATATATTTATATATTTCCTACTTTGTTGATGGGTCTGTTTTACCTGTAAGGCTAGTTTTGTAAAACAAATAAATAAATAAATAAATCAATTACCTGAAAACAAAGAAAATTACGGTATTGGAGTGCGTAAAAAGTTTACGGTAATTCTACGATATTTAATTTTTTATTCACGTATTAAATTCTCCTTAAATATTATTTCTTTTATATACGTAATTCCTTTGCACCCAATGAATATAATTTTATAGCGATCGTCTACGATTTGCTAACTGAGTAATATATAACAAAAAAAGGACAAAAAGTAAATTTTCCAGGTTTCTACTATGTCTAATTTTTTAATCACGTTTAAATATAATTTTTCCTTCATAATTATGTATATAAGTGAATTTCCTAAATTATGGAAAATTTAAAAATAATTCTTTTATTTGTTATAAAAAATTTAAAATTTCAGAATCATCTATTTTCATACTTGTCTTATAAAATACATCTAAGTAATTTTACAGTATCTGTGCTTCCTTCAGTCTTCCCTAATTAATTCCGAGCATTCTATATGAACACTATTTAATAGTTTATTTAAAAAAAAAATGGAAAATTCTAGGGAAGGATTTCTTTTAGTTTTCTAATATAGACTTTGAGCGTTGATTGAATATTTGGGAAGATACGCAATCCTGTGTTAAAAAGTGTACCCGGTCGACTATCGGATTGCCGTTCAGTTTCGTGCACCGTGTGGTGCTGCCTCGAAGCGTCATATCTAGGAACGATTTATTTTAGCTGTGTGGACTTGGCTTTTGGCTTCTTTGAGTCAGGTTTTCAACGATGCTGGAATCTCCGGTTACGCGGCCGTGTTGGATATTTTTTTAAGATATGGGATGATGCTGCCAATTATGTTTTTATTATTTTTTTGAACATACAACACGGTGTCATTTATGTGGTGGTCAAGTGATAAGTGATATACTTAAGGGTGGAGGCATATTGAAATTTCTTAAAAGTTAAATTTTATAAACAAATAATTACTTACCAAAATATGTTTTTGAGACAAAAATTAATACAAAAATATATATAAAAAGCTATTTTTACAAAATTACCAACAAAGTTTAATACAAGTTATAATTCCAACAAACATTGTTTCCTTCATTTTGTGTTCAAGAGGGTCAAGTTTTTAAATAATAAGCCCGTTGCACTTTATTAACTAAAAACTAATATACAAAAAATATGTGGAACAAATTTTAAGATATAAGTAGGTTTCACGTAAATATTATAAAGAATAATTGAAATAATTCATAAGACTTAATACCGATCATAATATAACTTCTTGATCAATAATTTTTTGTAAAAAGTAACCCATTTTGTCATGTGATTCCATATCTGAAAAATGTGCAGCGTAGTGACATCTGTAAAGTAAGGGGTTGTGAGTGAGGATGTTAATAGAAATTGAAAATAGGCCACATTTTAAGTTTTAAGCGACACAGGAAAATTCTCAATTACCAGTTGTTACAACTATACTTCAAACTATAAAAAGATACCTAGTAACAAAAAAAAAACATTTTGTTTAAAGACCCCGCATCACGGTTATACAGGACGTCAATAGAGGTGGAATAATTAGAGGAAAGTTGAGCAATATAGTGTCCTTTTATAATAAAATCTAAATACTTCCTAAATTTTGCAAAAAACTGAAATTTGGCAAAATCATTTTATTTTTTTCTGGCCTTATTTCAAAATATATGACAAAAGTATTTATTAAATGAATAAATTATTGTGACCACTTTTTCTCGCCTATACGATGACACCTTTAAAATTTAAAATACGACGTTCTGTCTTTAAAGAGCCATCATCAACTTTGTTTTTCTTCGTCGGCGCTATATTGACCATTTGCAGTTTAACGACGCGGGAATCTTTGGCCGCCCGGCCGTTTTGTTATTTTTTTAAGACAAGGGCGATGATGATAACAGCGCTTTTATTTATTTTGTTATTGCTGATATTTAAATGCGCTGTGATCTCGCATAAATAACTATAAAGATAGTTATAGATAAATGTGGTGGTTAAGTAATGTATGAATGTTTGAATAAGGGTTGAAATGTTTTGAATAAGGGTGTAACAACACTATAAAATATCGAAAATAGGCCACACTTTAATTTGCAATACAGGGAAACACTTAATTACTAATTCTTAAAACTAGAAAAAGTTAATAAGAAAAAAAAACAAATATTTTGTTTAACAGTATAAAGGGTCTCATCGCGGTTATACAGGATGTCCAAAATAAGAATGAGCAATAAATGGTTTAATTAGGCGAAAGTTGCGCAATATAAATGCAATGATTGAATAAATGCAATCTAAAAATTGGAAAAATGCCAAATACTTCCTAATATTCAGGAAAAAGGTGAAATTTGGCAAAATGTTTTTTTTATTTTTTTCGGGCGTTATTTGAAAATATAAAATAAAATCATTTATACATTATTGTAAACGCTTTCTCTCATTTACAAGTTAACATCTTTAACTTTTAAATACGACGTTTAATAACTCTTAAATCCTTCTTTAGAGAGTCATAATCAACTTTTTTTCTTCTTGTCGACTCCATGTTGGCCACATGTTGGCCACTTACAACAAACATTACTTTTTCAACGAGGTAATTTCTAGTGAGTAGTTGGAATCATCCCTATTAAATATTATATACCTCTCTCTCTTTTAAATACAATTTCGAATTTCAAAAAATTCAAAACATACTTTATTCATAAATACATGGTACCTACTTGTTGACATGGTACTTCTATGATATAAAATAGGCACATTAATCGACATATTACTAACACATAATTTAAAAACAATACACAATAGTGGGTTCAACATACTAGTATAAACACAAAATGTATTTTTAATTTCAAAGCAAGACGACTTAAATTTTTTTTAGAGTAACATCACAAATTCTAACCTTTACATCTTTACTAAAAACTAATTATATACGATTGGCCTGTTCCTAACTATCTTAAAAAAATTCTAATGCTATAAAAATACTGGCTTTTAAGAAGTTTCGTTAAGAACTTTTTAAAGCGAGGAGAACTTCTAGAGACTTTTATGACATTTGGAAAATGATTAAAAATTTTTATGCTCAAGTAAATAAGAGAATTCTTAGCTCACTTTTCGGGATGGGCATTGGAATATTGTATTCTTTTCTGATATTATAACGTTTTAAGGAGCCATTATTTTGAAGATACCATTTATATTTTTTATATATTAGGCAAGCAGACTCAACAATAAACAAGCAACACAAGGAAAGTATCTTTAAATAGGGGTCTGCATGTCCTGTGGAGATTTATGACACATATATTTAATGGCTCGTTTTTTAAAAACAAACATCGAGTCAAAAAGCCGTTTACTAATGCAACTCCAAAATGTTATTCTATACTGTAGGTATTTTTGTATGAAAGTAAGTTCCAACTTTCGACAAAAAAAAATAGACCGTTTTTGCAGATATCAATCTCAGTTCATTTAAAACCACTCTAACAGCATAACATCGTCTAGCCAGTTTTTGCCTCCTGACATATCTCCATAAAACTTACATTTATGATCGATAACAATTCAAAGAAATCTGTTAAAATTATTCACTTCCAATTCTTTCTTGTGAATCATGAACTGCTCTGAACATAAAAACTTAACAATTTAGTCTTATCTATGTTTAAAGACAACAAATTAGCATCAAATCACTGTTTAATCATTAATAAATCTGTAGAAATTATTTTTGTTAATGTGCTTTTATTATTGTCTGCCCATAAGATAGTGGTGTCATCTGCAAAAATAGTGAAGAATCCTCTTATCTGGAGAAACGCCAGGTCATTTATATACAATAGAAATAAAATAGGACCGAGAAACGAACCCTGCTTACTACACAAAGTTCAGACAAACTGCCATTTGGCCAAACAAACTTTTTTCTGTCTAACAAAACAAAATTTTAACCATTCTAGAGCAACTCCCCTAAACCCATATCTAGAAAGCTTATCGAGCAATTTCCATGGTTGACACAGTCAAAGTCTTTAGAGAAGTCGCAGAATACCGCTGCAGCAAAGTGACCTTCTTCAAGCTCAAATATAACCTCTCCAGGAATGAAAACATTACTCGACATTCATTTAATATGTTATTTTTTTAAATAGGAAAGCTACCATTCGTACTATAACCAGTTTCTCAATAACTTTAAAGGCTTTTTAGGCTTTATTTTTATCTTTTTCATGAATGAATTTCATCATGAAAACAATTATTGAAAATACTTAAAACACTAAAGACCATAAACATAATTTATTGATTTAAAATTTTCTTAATGTAAAAAAAAGAAAAAGAGAAAATGGCTCTCATAGACATGAAGAGACAGTATTTTTAAGAGTTCGGATTGATTTTTGTAGATAAAATAGATAATTTTGTGTGAGGTTTATAATTAGATTTTTTTAAAGATTTTCTAATAAGATTTTGAGATTCCCATATTAGGTTGTTATAAATCAAAGTCTTAATTAATATACGCACACTGATTAATTTTGCTTAAAGGAGCCATCGTCTCACAAACTAAACACATTTACATATATCTATCTATTTGTGATTATGATATCCAAGAAAAATTTTTAACAACTACCAAATTGCAATACGGCAAACACGAACCTGTGCAAAAACTCTCCCACACGACTCGGATGATCGGCCGATTACTAATGAGAAGCGACGGACGAAATTATTTTCGCGCATACTGGAGAGAATCGCCATCTATTTTTCACGCATATTTGCGGTCACGCTTTAGCCCATAACGTTGCGTATCTTCCCAAATATTCAATCAACGCTTTGAGGTTTTAGGCTGTTGTGAAATAAATAAAAATATGCAAATTTGCCAGTATTATTTACGCAAATATCAAATCAAATTAAAATGGTTTATTTGTTAAAATTTACAGTTTTATAGGTCAATAAAAATTATAAAGAAACAAAATTACATTCACAAATAGGACTATTCTCTCGATTATAAAACTGTTTTCCCTAGTAAGCACATGCAAAGAAGGGATGAAAAAGCCTTTTACAATTTACAAAAACAATTTTACAAAAAATAAAAATAAAAAAATAGATGAAAGCATACCTCATACTTTCTAATAATGCATACCAAATTAGCAACAAAATGTGGCATTGATAACATTTTGGCTTTTGCGATCGCATGCATCGCAATGCAATGCAATGCATTTTATTACCTCTTATAAATATATTAATAAGAGATAGTAACGAATTGATAAAACTAAAAAAATTTCAAATTTATTTTTAATTAATGAATTTTGAACAGTTAAGGGCCAAAGGTCAATCAATAGTCTTTTTGCACATATTATAAAATAATTAATGACAAACATTTTTGTAGGTATTATGCCCAATCAAAACCCGGCGTCTGGACCGTGCAATACCAAGACACCCAAGATGGTAACGGAAGAACCTTAAGGGTGGCCTTAGCCGCTGCCAGTGTAAAACCTCACCTGATCGTTTATTTAAACAACCATAAAATTGGGGATGTTTACTTTGGAAATGACCAGGCCGTTTATAGGAGTGCTATGCAGAGTGGCACCTTTACTTCCTTAGTTTTGACCGCTAATAATGCCCAAGTGGTCAGTGGCACCAACACTTTAACTTTCCAAATTAGTAGAGGAATGGTTATGTACGATACTATTAGCTTACAAAGAGGCTAAAGAGATTTTAATAAATATTTTATAAATAAATGCTTTCAAGTATGCAATATGTTGTTTAATATTTCCTTTTAAATTTATATAGACGAACATGAATAATCCTGATGCTTCTCGGGAGAGCGTTATATTATACGAATCGCAATTAACAAATTGCACTTGTTTTAAGTTTATTAAGTAAAATTACAACTGACACTTGATTAGAAGGAACGTTGTTATATCTGTAAAGTCCCAAATAAAATAAAAAATTTTAATTATATATTAGTAGTAATTATTGGATTTGTCCTTTATTTACATGTACCTATTAAACTGACATAACTATATAATAAGAACCCAGCTTTTCTACATATTTCATATATCATCATTTTATTTATTTAATAGTGTTTGGATCATCTGGAAATAGTGTTTTTTTGGTAAGTTTTATCAAATTAAATAAGAAAAACATTACTTTGTTCCAATACTTTTCTAACTATGGAAGTGAGATGAGGATATATATATGAGAACTTAGCTTTTCTATAAATTTCCTATATCTTCGTTTCATTTATTTAATAGTGTTTGGATCCTCAGGAAATAGTGTTTTTCTGACCAGGTTTATCAAATTAAATAAGAAAAACATCATTTTGTTCCAATACTTTTCTAACTATTAAACTAAGATAAGGATATATATATGAAAACCCAGCTTTTCTAGATATTTCCTATATCATCGTTTCATTTATTTAATAGTGTTTGCATCGTCTGGAAACAGTGTTTTTCTGACCAGGCTTGTCAAATTAAACAAGAAAAATATCACTTTAATCCAATATACTTCTAACTGGCTAACGACTGTAAAGCCTGGACTAATAGTGGCTTCCTATCTCAAGTGGCTAAAAAAATGGCTTTGACTAACTTAAGAGCCTATTTACTTAGTGTCTTCCTATTTAAACGCTTGGAAAAAGTATTCAGTTGACTTATATAAGTACCCCCAATTGACTGATCAATACTCTATAAGTCGATTTAAATACCTGGAAGAAACAAATATTTATTTCCAGAAATGTGAAGTCTGGACTAAGTGACTCATCCTATCTCAAGTGGCTGAAAAAGGACTCTGACCAGCATGAGATCTTATGAGGACTTCCTGTTTAAAATGCTTGGAATAAATATTCAGTTACCACGGTAAATAATTAAACACAAAAATCGGCCAAATTAAAAAAATGTTCACAAGAAGTAATGCGGGTTATCTATGTAATAAATTAGTGCAAGCTCCTTCAAGGGCCAGAATAAGGTTGGGGTATCTTAGCGCGAGATTTGAATTTGATATAGATTTTTAAGTTTTATTTAGAAAAATTACAATTTGATAATTTCTTAGATAAGCCTTGTCATGGCATGTGTGTATGCTTATCTCCTAGGTCTACACGTGATTGTACTTATTGGCTCCTTCAGACTTCGTGGGTTTTGTAATGAAGTTGAAGGATACTCGAAAAAAAATACAATCTATAATATCTTATAGAATTTGTGTCAACTAAAGTACCCTGAATCTGTTTTTACCCTTAAACAAGATCAAAAATTTGTATAGATGAAAAGTTTGTATATATTAACAGGCAAAATTGACTAAAAATAGTCTATGATTTGACTTAAGTACCTAAAAGTATTAAATGATGTACTTTCAGGAACTTTAGGTCATTTTTTAAGTTATACTAACTTAAGTACCTGGAAAGAAGAAAAATGTTTTTTCCATGAATGTAAGGCCTATATGAATTTACTTATCATATCTGAAGTACTACAAAAAGTCTTTGACCAACTTTAGAGCCTGGACTATTAGTATATATTCTATTTAGAATATTTGGAATAATTATTCAGTAGACCTTAGTACCTGGACTAAGTTTCTGGTCATTTTAAGTGCCTACAACAAGTGCTCATTTGACTAGAAGCATTCTTCGTTGACTTGACCAAAGAAAATAATAGTTAACTAGTTCGTTAGTATAATTATCTTTGACTTGATTCAAAGTGAATACATGAGTGAATTTTTTCCAAGCGCAGGTGATATTTCTTATGTAGAGTTAAAGAAAATTAATTTTCCCATAAATATGAAGCCCGAACTTAGTGACTTATCCTATCTCAGGTGCTTGTAAAAGTCTTTGACTAACTTAAGAGCTTATTGACTTAGTGTCTTCCTATTTAAAATGTCTGGAATAGGCATTCATACAAGTGCCGGAACTAAAGTTTTTGATCACTTTAACGCCCAATTGAATTCCCATTCTTGATTACCTTAACTGACTAAAACAAGCGTACACTTAACTAAAAACTTTACGTGACTCAACTTTTTTATAATTCAATCATTGTTTAAATATTCTACTGACTAAATACGCTCTGTTAGTTGATTTAAGTACCTGAAAGAAATAAATGATTTTTTCAGTCACTTTCAGACATTTTTGATGTAAAAGTAATTTAAGTGCCTGGAAGGAAAAATTGATTTTCCAAAAAAAATTCATTTTCCAAAAATGCCTAGACTTAGTGACTCATGATCTCAAGTGCCTGGAATAAGCCTATAACTATCTTTAGAGCCTAAATTAAGTGTTTTACTAGTCTAATTATTCAATTGACTTAAGGCGTACAATTAACAAAAAAAAGAAATTATTTATTTAAGTGTTGTTTTATTGATTTTTTAACTTAATACCTGATACCTAAATGTAACAATTCATGATCTCTTATAGCAGAGAGGAATTGAAATTTACTTATCCTAAGTAAAGACAGCAGTAATTATTGAACCTAAAAAAAACTTATATTGTAATCATTTGCCTTGTAATTGACATGGCAAGTGAGTGCGATATTGATTTTTTTTTAGGATATTTTTACCTTTTCTTCTTAATTTTACCCAAGGGTGCACATCAGTATTTAATCAACTAACATCTTGTATAAAGCTTGTAGCGTAATATATTTATGAATTTAGTTTAATAATAAAAAACACTTATGTTAGATAAGCCTAAATTGTGTCCCAAATATTCATAAAACTGACACGAGTCTGTAACAATTGAATTATATTGCCTAATATTATTATCATCAGAGACAGAAAATCAAACAAACCACATATTTTCTAATTACATGATGCCACTTTAAAATGTTTTTGTAGTGGAATATCAAATAAATTATCATGTCTTATCGATTGAAATAATTGAGAAAACCATAAGTAAACTATTGCTTAGGCACTTCAAAGTTTAAAAAACAACGCTACTTAAGGTTATATAAGTTATTCCCCATTGCGTGGGAAACCATTTTCAAAATGAATTCGAAAATATATTTAATAATATTGGTTAGCTTAGGCTATGCTTCTGATGCGTTAGCATCAGTAAATTTAACGGTAAGCGGCTTGAAAGCTAATATAAAGAATAGCTTGGTAGAGTTGGACTTTAAAGCTGACTCGACCATTTCTGCAGTTAAAGTTGGAGGGAAAAATATAGCTTCGACTAGTGAAAAAAGTTTCTATTTAGATTGGAATAACAGTAAGTTTTTTCCATATATAAAATTAGCATTTTGACAAATTTTCTTTTTAGATGGACAGGGCATATTTAACCCCTCAAGCATCCATATTGTGGAACAAACCACTTCCAGAGTTCACTTCTACTGGCTTCAAGAAAACATTGAAAACGTTTTCAGGATCGAACTGCATTATATTATGGTAGATGGGGTTAGTGGTATATATTCTTATGCCAAGTATACCAATGATAAGTCAAGTAATTTGACTTTGGGTGAAACTAGAACAGTGAGTATTTCTGTGCCATTTTGATTATAACTGCAGAATATTCTTACTTTAATAGCCTCTTTCTCTTTGTATAAAAAAATTATTTTCAAGGTATATCGCTTTAACACGTCCATATTGACAAAAGGTTCCAACCAAGCTCGTACCGGAACCCTTTTCACTTATGCATTTTTAAACAATCAAACAAAAATCCAAGACGAGACCTGGCAATTGTCTGATGGTACTTACTATACTAAATATGACTACGCCGGCTACCTAAGGGAAACCAATTATCAAGTAAAACTTAAACAATGAATGCAAAAACTATATAAAAAAAAACGATAATTTTTAGGGTGTCTACGGTAATGGCTTTGGCGCCTTCGTAATCTCACCGAGCAGAGAATACCACGGTGGTGGCCCACTAAAGCAGGACCTCTTGGTCCATCAAAACTCCCTTATTGCCAACTATTTTATTAGCAGTCATTTTGGTACAGCCGGTCTTACAGCCCCATCAGGCTGGAGCCACATCTACGGACCGTGGCTGTTGTATCTCAATACAGGATCAGACAGCGCCATTTTATCAGACGTGGTTACCAGGGTGGCCACTGAGAATAAGAGTTGGCCCTACAGTTTCGTTAATGAAAGCGATTATCCTTTATCCAGGTTAAAATAGGCATAACTTAAGTGAGTACGATTGACATTTTGTTATTGGATGTTTTAGAGGTTCGGTTTCTGGTACGGTGTCAGGGCAGAAGAGCGCCATGGTGGTTTTATGGGATGATACTACCAACACATTTGAGCAACAGTCTTTGGGTCACTTGTATAATACGAAGACCAACTCTGATGGGTCGTTCAGTATTGCGAATATACGTCCGGGTAGTTATTTAGTTGCTGCTTATCCATTGGCTGGACAGGGGAGTGAAAATTTGGCTACGTCAAGCGTTACAGTGACAGCAGGTGAGTTGTACTGTATGACTTTGTTTTTTTGTCAATTGTTAGTGGTCTATTAGTCTTAAAACAAATGGTGGTGGCTCTCATTTCTGGTATATTAACGAATATTTTAGAGAGGGACTAAAGGGCTATTTAATACCTAATAATATATGTTTTTTATAGGTAGTACGGCAAATGTAAGCACTCTCTCCCTACCCGAACCCTCTAATATTATCTGGTCGATCGGAGAAACCGACAGAAGATCTGACCAATATAAATACAGTAATGAATCTCGTAATTACCTTTACGAAACCTTACCTCCGGTCAACCTTACTTTTACAATTGGGTCAAGCAGCATCTCTGAAAACTGGTAAGTTGCCACACAAACTTATAAAGGAATCTAATTTGTTGATTTAAAATTATTTTGATTTTCGATGCACAATAACACAATTTTGAAAAATGTCGACGGCTAATAAAATATGGTTTTCAAGTACAAATACCTTATCCATTCTAAATAGAGAGACTGAAATACAAATTTAACGATGGACTGAAATACAAATTAAATCCGGAGATCTGGGTGGCCATTTAAAAGGTCCTCTTCTGCCAATCTATCTACCTAGAAATACATCATCCAAATGATAAGTTAAAGCTAATAAATTAAATTACGATTTACGTCGTGATCTCAACTTATCAAAAGAAAAATCGAAACTTCTTGCTTTACGTCTATAGGAATGCGTTATAATACGATCGATTACGAATGCGTAATAATACAAAGAAAGTGACTGTGTATTTTCCTTGTATTCTGATTTGTTTCACAATTTTTTTATCTTGTAAGGGCTTAATTAAGTTGGCTCAAAATTTATTGTTCTTTTATCCCTCAATAATTTACTCTAACTTGGGTGACAAATACAAATTTGAAAATTCATTCCAGGCAGTTAAAGTTTCCTTCTCTCCTTCTCTCTTTCTCCTGGACTTTTTAACTCTAAACTGCTTAAAAGAAATAAAAAGTGATTTTCGTAGTCTATAAAAAATTAATTATTGCTTCAATTAAGATTAAAAAGTGAATTAAAGTCAACTTTTCGGGTTTCCACCGCATCTAATTTTTCAGTTACGTCCTAAATCGTCACTAAATATTATTTTCCTACGTATTTGTGCTTACGATATACGATGAGTACCAGTGTTGAACATGACAGAGGACATGACAAAAAAAGGATTAAATATTAATTTTCTAATATATTTAATTTTTCAGTCACGTTTTTAAATTTTCACGTTTTAAAATGTACTTTGACAAGAAGGGTTTTTAAGACTAATTTGAGAACGCTGAAATCGATAATGATATTTTTTTTTCAAAGAACATTTTTTGAGATTTTTTCCAGAAACATTTTTTTTATGTGATAGTTAATTTAGTACCTATAATCTCGAAGGCTATACGCGCAAGTTTTTTGAAATACATGAATTTTTAAAGGCACACGTATAACCTTCACGGTAATATATGATTTGTGTCAATTGAAGTCGTAGTATTTGCAAAACAGCTGTTGACAGTTGTAAAAGGTTTTTTCCCAATTGTCAACTTTTTTCGGTGACAAAAAAATATTTCAAGAGCAACATAAACTATGTGAGCTTAAAGACAATTGTGTCGTCTATAAATTGAGTTAAACTCCGTTTAAATCAAAGAAAAATTGTAACAGGTATAACATGTTATGTAAATGAAGAAAATAGTTGTCTGGCATATATACTGTCTATTTACAGAGTCTTTAACTTGGAACAAATTTATCAAATCAAATATGCCTGCATGTCGATGAGTATTTCAAATTGCCTTTATTTTAATGTACATTTTCTTCATACAATTTTATTTTTTTAATGATTATTATTAAAGGGCTTAACAAATTGCATATGCATGCCAAATTTCAATTTTTACTCCTTGTCTCTAAAACAGATTAGAAACAAAATGTTGTCTTACTAACTCACGATATATACCCTAAGCAGAACTGAAACTCGTTTAAAACATTTCTAACTACTTTCCCAAAAATTAGTTTACACTCCTGCTATATTCGTTTTTTTCATTCATTTATATTTGCCTAAGAACTTTGCACTTCAAATAACGTCAAGTAACCTCATAAGAAAAAGTCCAAAAGTGTTAAATCCGGAGATTTTGGTGGCCATTCAAAAGGTCCTCTTTTGCCAATCTATCTACCTAGAAATACATCATCCCTCACAAATATTAAGTAAAAGCTAATAAATTAAATTACGATTTACGTCGTGATATCAAGTTATCAAAAGAAAAATCGGCACTTCTCGCTTCACGTCTACGGGAATGCGGTTATTTAGAATTAAATACTAATGTAACATATTAGGGAAATCGCAGTAAAAACTTTGAACAATATTTCTCAAAAACAGAAAATAATGAAAACTTTTGTAAAAGCTTTTGCTAAATACTGGAAAACCGAGTTTCTAAGATTGTTAATAGAAGTACACATATTAAGAACTTGTTCATGGACACAGAATTTCAATAATGCATCAATACAATCATGAAAAACTTCATTGGTTTGTATTGAAAAATGTACATACTAAAATATATTAATTATATACATTTATTGGAAAATTTATGAACAAATTCATATTTAACTTTTGTCATGTTCACAGGTGCTCCCATGTCTTTGAAAATGCACCTATTTCATAGTTATTTGAATTTGGGCTCAAGGCATGATTAGCGACAATTGCTAGATGCAACTTGATGATGGAGATTCCACGCAACATAAGAGAAAAAGTTCTCAAGTAAAAGCGTATTTTTGACCTCAAATATAATACCCATCATAACTTCCACATTTTGATTTGGACTAATTAAGGCTAAAAATGTAGGTGACAAAATTGTCTTGGAGCTCATCTAATTTATGCTGGTATAATAAAAAATGTTTTCCTAGAAAAAACTTGGAGAAACTAGACTTGAGAAAATATATTTCTCAAATGCCCGGAATTGCTTTTATGACCCATCTTACTTACTCAATTAGCCTATGATCATTTGACTTAAATTAGAAAAATATCAGTCTCAACTGCCTGGACTTAAACTTCTTCTCATTACAAGCTAATCTTACGTACCAGTAACTATTTATCACAAACTCTTACCTCACTACTCTATGCTCACTTTCCAGAAATTTAAAAAACACTGCTTAGAATGATAATCCAAACTCATTCATTTAAGTCCCTGGAATTAAGCCAGTTGAGTGTTATTTTGTTGGCCTTTTCAGACTAAGGTGGAGAATATGACAGGAAAAAAGATAAGAAGTCAATTTTCTAATTTTCAACCACATTTAATTTTTTAGCCACGTCCTGCTAAATCTCTTACCTCACTACTCTATGCTCACTTTCCAGAAATTTAAAAAACACTGCTTAGAATGATAATCCAAACTCATTCATTTAAGTCCCTGGAATTAATCCAGTTGAGTGTTATTTTGTTGGCATTTTCAGACTAAGGTGGAGAATATGACAAGAAAAAGGATAAGAAGTCAATTTTCTAATTTTCAACCACATTTAATTTTTTAGCCACGTCCTGCTAAATCTCTTACCTCACTACTCTATGCTCACTTTCCAGAAATTTAAAAAACACTGCTTAGAATGATAATCCAAACTCATTCATTTAAGTCCCTGGAATTAATCCAGTTGAGTGTTATTTTGTTGGCCTTTTCAGACTAAGGTGGAGAATATGACAAGAAAAAGGATAAGAAGTCAATTTTCTAATTTTCAACCACATTTAATTTTTTAGCCACGTCCTGCTAAATCTCTTACCTCACTACTCTATGCTCACTTTCCATAAATTTAAAAAACACTGCTTAGAATGATAATCCAAACTCATTCATTTAAGTCCCTGGAATTAATCCAGTTGAGTGTTATTTTGTTGGCCTTTTCAGACTAAGGTGGAGAATATGACAAGAAAAAGGATAAGAAGTCAATTTTCTAATTTTCAACCACATTTAATTTTTTAGCCACGTCCTGCTAAATCTCTTACCTCACTACTCTATGCTCACTTTTCAGAAATTTAAAAAGCACTGCTTAGAATGATAATCCAAACTCATTCATTTAAGTCCCTGGAATTAAGCCAGTTGAGTTTTTTTTTGTTGGCCTTTTCAGACTAAGGTGGAGAATATGACAAGAAAAAGGATAAGAAGTCAATTTTCTAATTTTTTCCCACATTTAATTTTTTAGCCACGTCCTGCTAAATCGTGCTTAAATATAATTTTCCTTCAATTAATGACAAACATTCTTAGGTACTATGCCCAAACGAAACCTGGCTTCTGGACCGTGGTATACGAAGACACCCAAGACGGTAATGAAAGAACCTTAAGGGTAGCTTTAGCAGCTACCAGCACAAAACCCCACCTGATCGTTACTTTAAACAACCATAAAATTGGAGATGTTACCTTTGGAAATGACCAGTCTATTTATAGGAGTGCTATGCAAAGTGGTACTTTTAGTTCTTTAGTTCTAAATGCTACTAATGCACAGGTGGTTAATGGCACCAACACTTTGACTTTTCAAATCAGTAAAGGAATGCTTATGTACGACGCTATTAGCTTACAAAGAGGCTAAATGTATTATATATATATAAAATAAATGACTTATTAAATAAGTAAATTAATGTTTCCATTCTAATTTATATGGTAAACCCCCCAAATAATCCCGATGCTTTTCGGGAGGGCGTTATATTACAGGGACCGCAATTAACAACTTGCACTTCAAAACTTGTTTTAACTCTATTAACTAAAATTACAACTGACCCTTTGTTAGAAGGAACATTGCTACATCTGTAAAGTCCCGAACTCAAACAGGCGTCCTTTCCAAACACTTGTTCCGAAACGCAGTCCGCATATCCAGAGTTCCGTAATGGCGTCCGGTCGACCATTAATTTTCTATTTTATATTGCCAACACCCCTTTCGGAGTACTACTTCACCCGGTTTTTGAATTTTATGTCACTTTAAAGTAGTAAACATTATGCATAACTTAAATGGACTTTTGGCCTATTTTTATATTTAAGATTAATTTAGCTCAGTCAGACAAGAATATATAATTAGTTAACACTTTGGTAATTATGTATAATTTTAATAGTTTAACTGTATGACCGAATTATTGCTATTATATAAAAGTATACTACTTTTGAAAAATGAATTCTAATTATTTTTAAATTTTCTATTGCTTTTAAACTAAGTGTTTTAAACTTCATATAAAGCACTTTTTTATGCATAATTTAAATGGGTATGAAAAGCAAAGTGTCTTATTGTTAATTTCTGGTTATTTTTAACCTTTAAACTAGTAAGGATTTAAGGGATGGTCATTATAAAATGTCGTCTTAAGTCTAAAAGGCTCCTACTAAAAGTATCTAAGTTATCCAGACTTAACCCAAGTGGTAAAACTTAAAATGCCATATTCTCAATGAACTGTTGACCATTTAAACTCGATTTTTTTAAAAATTAGTTAAAATAGCTAAATTAAACAAAAAGCTTCAGATTCATAATTAAATATTCTAAAATTGTGTTTTTTATGCCGAAATTTCAAGTTACTAGGTCAACTAATCGGAGAATAATATTAGATATGATATCTGGTTCAGTTCAAGTTCAACTAATGAAGAACTTGTGCCCATTTTCCCGTAGTTTGAATTGAAACTTTGCATTAATTCTTATGTACATCGCTTAAGGGTTGAATAGACAAGCTCACTTCTAACATTTAAGTTCCTAGGTCAACTGGTCTAAGAATATAATTAGACGAAGACCTGGTTCTAATTTTTCTGCACTTAAGGTTAACATTTTAAGAAAATTTTTCTATGAATCGCTAGATGGTTAAATAGAGAACCTCTGTGCCAAATTTCAAGTTTCTAGGCCATTTAGTCTAAGAATAACATTTATTATAGTAGCCGCCTCAGTCTAAACTCTTTAGAAGAATATTTTATTCCAAGTTTTCTGCAGTTGAGGTTTAAAATTTGAAGAAGTCCTTCTTTGTGTTGCTAGATGAATGAATGGAAAAGCTGTTAACAAAATTTCAAGATCTTAGGTCAACTGGTCTGAAAATATTATTAATTATTATGATATTAGATGGCTAAATGAAGAAGTTAACAAAAATTTTCCAAGTTATCCACACTTAAAACCAACTGGTGAATCTTGAAGTGCCTTATCCTTAATAGACTTCTGATCATTCAAACTCAGTTTTCCAAGAAACCAGGTAAAATATCGTAATAAAATAAACTTCCTTAGATTCAGCATTAATTTTGTCTAAAAATTTTGTTTTAAGTGCAAAAAGGTCTGACTAAAAGTTTCCAAGCTATCTAGAAATCCAAAATGCCTTATGTTCAACAGACTTTTGGCCATATAGAGTTCATTTTCTTAAAAACTACTTATGGTATCTTAATCAAACGATATGCATCAAATTCATAATAAAATTTTCTAAAATTATTATTATAGGCTGAAAAAGTTTTAGCCAAAAGTTTTTAAGTTATCCAGACTTAAACCAACTGGGGAATCCTAAAATGTCTTATCCCCAATGGACTTTTGGCCATTTAGACTCAATTTTCTTAAAAACTTCTTAAGATATCTAAATCAAACAAAATGCTTTAGGTTCATATTTAATTTTTTTAAAGTTTTCTTATTAGGTCTTAAAAGGTCCAACTACTACTTTCCAAATTATTCGGACGTAAACCAAGTGGTCAATCCTAAAATGTCTTATGCTCAACGGACTTTTCATCACTTAAGTTCAATTTTCTAAAAAACTGCTTAGGATATCTGAATTAAACAAAATACATCGGATTCATATTAAAATCTTATAAAAACATCTTTTCAGCCCTAAAAATATCCAAATAGAGTTTCCAAAATATCCAGACTTAGATCCAGTGGTAAATTTTAAAATCCCTTGTTCTAATAGTTATTCTTGTGCATAACTTATGTGTATATGACACCTAAATCATTTTTATAAGTAAAAACCGGTATTTTTCTTTCTATTTGAGATTCGTTAGAGACCTAATGAACGTTTTTTTTACACCCACCCTATTTGTCTCATAAAAAAAAGGATCTGATCCCGAGATCAGTAATTTTTGATAAATACAAGGTTTAATATCCATCTCGAGGGCCCAAGCCGGCTTATTCGGTCTTAATTAAACGGAAATAGAAATAAAGGGCCTTATCTGGACCAAGAAAAACCGAAAAGGGCCACGTCTTTCAATTAGGGCCTAAAGATTAAACAGATTTTACGGTAAGTTAGGACTTAATAGTCGCCTCGTGTTTTACCAGCAGATTACGTCATTACATGACGAAAAGGGTGGTTTCCTTAAAACTTCTTTTCACTCCAAATGATAACTTTTTTAGGGTTTTAAGGCCTATAAAAACAAAATGATTGCGGTAATATTTAGGCCTAATTGCCCCAATGAAATTCACTTTAGCAAGGGCCTTTATGTAACTCAACAAGCCTGGTATTTAACGAAAACAAAGAATATTTTATTGGCTCCTTTATGTTCCGAAATTTCGCGGGTTCAGCTTTATTATTCCAAGTAATAAGAGTTTCTTGGTAACAATGGAATTAGAATTAGTTAACCGCATTCGGCAAACTTTAGAATACTGATAAGGCACGAAAATAAGACAAGTTTGCCATTGTTTCACTGCCGAATTTCTCTGAATTCATTATTTTCAGGTAGATGTTCGGCAGGGGGGCAAGGGATTGGCAGGATATAGACGGTTTTCATTAAATAGGTTAAATTTTAGTTATACAATTTTGTGCAACTTAACCTTTATGCTGATTTTTTATGAGAGAAATTAGGTTGGAGTTCATTAGGTCTCTAAAGAACCTCAAATAAGTCGAACTTTATTTTATTTATTATTTATGAAAATAAATTTGCTGTTTACATGTCACTCCATTCTTTATCTTCAAGAATAAAAAAAGCTGGCCAGTATTAATTTTTTCTTATTTATTAGAGGCTAAAGAAAAGCGAAGGAGCTACTCTCTCTCACCACGATAATATTATATTTTAAAATAAGGCAATAAAAGTGGAAATCCGCCGTCACTCCGCAAACCCGTTATCGGGCAAATAATAAATGTGCTCCCGAAGGGTGAATATACGCTTACGTATTGAAAAATGCCGAAGTTACCACGGAAAACCCCATCAAAAATATAAATAGGAACCGAAAACCTGACACGTAACTGAGCATTTAGAAAACATATTTTAGTAGGCACGATAAAGCGTCTTGATGTATTAGATTTTCCTTTTTTGCTTTTCTCAGTTCGAGTTGTAACATTGAACTTTACAATAAAGAAGTACATTCAATACAATTCTCTTAGCTACCTTATATAACATTAAACCACTATACGTAATTAATTACGCTCCTTTAACCAAAGTTGTTTTTTTAACCCCTTTTAGCTCCGCAGGCCCTATTTCGAACATACTCGCGTTAATTACACTAAGTTAATATTCTAAATATACGGTAGCTCATGTAATCCTCTCATTTTAGTAAAATTAATTAGTGTGTTGGGTACCTGGGGAGGGCCACGCGGTTTGAATAACATTTCGTCGAGTGACGCGTGAAAACAAAGCGAAACACTTAATATAATATGGAATTTGCGCTTGATTTACTATTCGTTGGATGCATGGACCCTAGAAATTAGGATTCGCTTCATTAGGCCCCGTATTCAGCGGTTGAATCTATTATAAAATATGTACTGGCATTATTTCGAGTTTATCTTAGGTATTTATGTAGCTTTTAAATGCATAATTCAAATGGACATGCAGCATTTTTTGCTTTTTAATTTTTAATATTACAGTGGGTTCATGCAGGCTTGTTTTATATTTTTTTGCATTCACTTCTTTTCTTTTCCAGGATTAGAAAATAATTTTTCATATATTTTATCGATTTGACGCATTTTTTTAAAATTTGCTATGTAATTTAAATAGATTTTTCCTTGCGTTTCAGAAACGAAAAAAATATCATTTTATTCCAGGCATTTAAAGTTAATTTCCATGTATCACTTATAGTATTTTTGTAAAAAATTCAACACGTTTTTAACATTCTCCAGAAATTTAAAAATACATCTTAAGTATTTATATAGCTTTCAAATGCATAATTCAAATGGACATGCAGCATTTTTTGCTTTAAATGTTTAATATTACAGTGGGTTCATGCAAGCTTGTTTCATATTTTTTATTTTTTATTGCATTCATAACTTTAATGGATATGCACCACATTCGGTTATATTTATGCTCCAAATTTAAATTAATTCTAGACCCTTTGAACCATTTTTATAATAATTTTATTAATTTATGCGCATAACTTAATTGGCTACATGGCCTTTTTCTTTAAATTTTATTGATTACGATTCTTTTTCAGTTTATTATCATGCTGTACCTTAATTATATAGCATTTAATTGAGTACAAAACTTTTTAATAACATAATAAAATTCAATAAATATTTCACAAGAGTAAAAGATGTTATTTCTATGCTCTACATTTCTTGTCGATTTTTTTTTCGTATATTTAAGGCATATACTAAGTATATTTTTTATACTTAAAGGGAACTACAAAAATGCTTGTTTCAAAGAAAAGGAAGCAAAGAGAGCCTGTGTCTTTTTATATATTAAAAGTTTAAGAATGCATTTTTAAAGTACTTCAACTGACCTTAAATACATAATAAAAAATTAAAATATTAAATATTAATATATATTATTATTAACATTAAACAATTTTGCACTGTTTAGTCGAAAATATATTTGTATAAAACAGAAAGGCAGTAATCAACCACTTAAGCGTATTTCGTACATAGTTTACATGAATAATAAATAATTTTTACGTAAATAATAATATTTGTTATTGTATAGTTTTTTGGATAATTGAAGGGAATTTTCATTATGAAGATACCGTAGAGCAATAGTTCATTTCTTTACTCTTTAAGTGAAAGTAGAATTTTCCTGTTATGTTAATCAATTTTTGAAGTACGTAAATGCATAACGTACAAGTATATAACTCATATATAGTTATTATTATTAAGTATTTTTAGCCCCTGGGTCTCGAATATTGGTCGAATCATTACAAAAATATTCCTATTAACTTATAACCGTTCCAGTTTATAGAAGTCATTTTAAATTTTATTTCAGGCACTATTTTTTGATGGCTTTTAATATAATTTTAATTACCTTTTAATAGATTATTACTCTAGTTTTTCAATCATTTATATTTTTATATTCAAGCAGTTTAAGTTAATTTTTTACATTTAGTAGAATTAGGAAACAATTTTTTATATATTTTAGCGACTTGACGCATTTTTTTTAATTTGTTATGGAATTTAAACAGATTGTTTCTTGCCTTTCAGGAATAATGAAAAAATCTTTTTATTCTAAGCATTTAAAGTTATTTTCTATGTATTACTTATAGTATTTTTTGTAAAAATTTCAACACGTATTTAACATTCTCCAGAAATTTAAAAATACAATTTTTTAAATAATTTTCTATTTCTTAACGCCGTTTTTTTTGTTTAAGATATAATTGTGTTTGACTTCCTATAAGGAACTCTGAAATAATACAATAAAAAAATAACCAATATAATAAACTTTGAAATTTTTTGAAATTTAATTTTTTCTTAATTTGGAGACGTTTAAAATATTTCATAATTTTATTCCAAGCATTTAAGGTTATTTTTCATGTTTTTTTTTATACTTGATTGTTTTTAGTACACATTTTACTTCATTTTGCACGTTTCCTATACTCCGGATACCATTTTCAATATATATCAAATACTTCAGGTTTTTCAGTTTAAATTTTTCATTTGATTCAAGGCACTTAACGTTATTTTCTGTTTTATCCGATGATTTGAAATATTTTTTTTACCTTCTAAGACCAGGCATTTAGTTAATTAGCATTAAATAGCATTAGCCATGTTCCAGGCATTTAGCGTAATCTTTTATGTCTCCTAGGGATTTATTTTAAAATTTTCAAGGATTGGTAATTATTTTTCAATTTTTTTGGAATTTACCTTTTACCTAATTCCCAGGCATGTGAAATTTTTCATTATTTTATTCCAAGCATTTATATGTCTTTAAGTCTTTCAGGCCAATCAAATATATTGGTAAAATTTTATTTTATTTTAGGCATTCACCGCAGTCTTTTCTGGTATTTAGTGGTTTGAAATAATTGATTTTGTATTCTAAGAGTTAGATATAATTTTTCAAGTTTTCCAGGTTTTTGCAATATTTTTTATGAATTTATTCCAGGCATTTGATGCTATTGTAATTTTAAATTTGTTCATAATTTTTAAGCCTTAAAAATACATTTTTACTTCTTTCGAAAATATTTTTATTCTCATTTTTATTTGGGGAGATTTGTAATTCTAGACACTGCAGTCATTTTTTGAAGGCTTTTAGGCACTTGGAGTACTCGTTTTTAATTCCAGAACTTATTTGTAATATTGTTATTCTTTAATCTTCTCCAGGAATCTTAAAATAGTTGTTTTTCAGGCTTTACATGTAGTTTTCTATGCCTGTCAGATATTTCATGTATTTTTTTGGTATAACAAAAAAACTGTATAACCCACCAGATATCATATAATTTTTAAAGTTTTCCAGGCTTTTGTAGGATTTTTTTAATGCATTTCAGGCAGTTGAGGTATCCATTTCCAGAGATTACGGATAAATTTGTCACAGTTTCCATGCCTTGGAAATAATCTTTCAACATTTTAAAAATATAATTTAAAATATTTTTTTTATTTTATGTCAGGAATTTGAGGTTATTTTTTCATATTTTCAAGATACTCCTTTATTTTCTAATGATTTAAAAGAAATAATGGTTTTTGACTCCTAGAGGTTTAAGAAAATTTATCACCTTTTCTAGTCCCTGGACATAATTTTTTATATAAATATTAATTATTTTTAAATGATTTTTTGTAATAAATTTTGAAGGCTTAATTTTGGTTAAAGGCTGATTCTCTTATTGATGGATATCTATAGACTAAGATAATTCGTATCGCATAGTGAATTTAATAATAGTAACATTTATAAGCTTAGTATTTAAAAAGCTATCCACTTCCTAACCAATCAAGATAATCGCGCATATAAACTAATAAATAACAATACCGTCACTTTTATTGAATCTATCCGAATTATTTAACAAATTGTAAATTTTTATGTTTAAAACTTATATATTTTTAATATGTCTGTTTCTGTTAGAAATTTTCTTTGTAATCAAAATCTCTATTTAATTATTTTGAATTATATTATTTTGGTATTCTAGAAAATTAAAATTTGTAATATAATTTTTCATAATAGTTTTACAAAGGTCATTTAATAAGTTTTTTTTTAATTTGTAGTTTGAGGAATAAAAAGAAATATGTATTTTAATTACTATTATTTATTTATATTTAATAATTCAAACTATATCCAACCAAAAAACATAAAAGAAATAAAGTTATTTTAATATTACTTTACACATCAAAATAGGCCTTAATAGAACCTATACACAAATCTAAATTCAAGAAATCAAAATAACTGAAATTATTGATAAAAAAACTAAAAGTTTTAACATTTGTTTCTATATATATATTATTTTTATTATAACTTATATTATTTTTTTTATCTTTTATATGCTTTGCTGCTAGGTTATTTTTATCCACTTCCTTTACAGAATATTCAGATATTTTCCCTGTTACTGTTGTCGTCTTCGACAGACTCTGCAACTTGACAATGAACTAAATCCTTTGCGTGGTGTGTTACGCCATAAATTTCCAAGGTAAGACCTTTAATTTTAAAATTTTTATTTTGCCTGTTTGTGATTTTCTTTTAAAATCTTTAGCTCCTTTCTGTTTTCTTCAAAAAGATCATTTGCAAGATTATGTCAGCACTAGAACAAATTATGTTTACCAAACTTGTGAATAATATTTAGATCGTTTTTTGATAAACTAATTTGAAGCAGTTCGTTGAGTTTTGCGATTGTCTTGCTTACTTTGTATTTTCGACTTTTAGGTCTAATAAAATAGGACTATTTTTTAATTTTTTTCTGCAAATGAATTTACTTATAAATCAGTTTTGCTTATCGGATACTGGTCGCACTCGGTCCCTATTTGAACAATTAAGAGAACATTGCAAACATCTCACTGAATGATTGTGGTACATTCATATTATTATGTTTTAGTTATTTCTCTCTATAGCAATATTAAGTCAAAGATAAATCGACCCTTTCCATAGAAACCTCTATCTCCTAAATCGGAGATAATGCCAATTTGCCAGGCGACACCCGGGGATCTCTAAATCGAACGTGGACAATGACCGCTTTCCAGAATTTACTCGGAGGATATGCGCTAAATAGAGGCTGAAAATCGAGAATGGCCCTCAGATCGGCTACACGAAGGACCTTTTCCCTTAATTACGAGCCGCAAATTATCTCTATTCGGATCGTGTGGCCGCTTTAGGATATCGACTGGTCTCGCTTTGTTTATGTTTGTACCGCAAACGCCTATCGGTCTAATAATTATTCCGACCCAAACAGGTATAGACAAATTACTAAGGTTTATATATATATTTTGTTGCCATAATACATTATTTAGATAAACACGAATTAAATTATTAAAAGACTACATTATCTGAAACAGTTATTGAGATGCCTCTGACTAAAGGGATATCATATCCACTAAAGTTATGCACAACTTCTAAGTATTAAAGACCAGAGTCTAACAAACATATAAAGTGTGAGGCGACTCCCTATACAAAAACCGTTTTATTTCTTAAACTATTTGGCATAAAAGCGAGTATACTGGCGAGACCGATACTCGAATCCCCATCGTACCATAAAACTTAAACTATACGTCTCACCGAATAAACTATTCGGAAAAACGAGGTAGTTGCACTTGACAACGGCCAATACTTCTCACAATGACCTATTCCATGCCGGCAGCTATACAATATCCAGGGTCCTTCTCGCAGAAACGTATGCCTCAAGTCCCATTTCGTGAATTTTATTGGGAAATTTTTAAAATGATTTTTATTGAAGCGCAACAAATCGAATATTTTATTATTAAATTTATTTGCAATATTGTGTGTTTTCTTGTTTTCGTTTTTTTTTTCATCGGTGGAATTTCTCTTGTAAAGGAAACAATCGGTGCCTGGCAGGCTCGAGTCTCTGAGGAGTAGTTTCGGATATAGAAAGTTTCACCTGAAGCGTAGCGAAAATTGAATCGCTTCTATTTTTATTCTTGCGATGCGGTAACTGTGCCTACAAGACCGACGATACATATGGGAAAATCTTTCGTATTTTATAAAATACACCTTTTGTGCGAGTGTTGAAGTTCTAAAGGTGTTGGCACGAGTAATATATTTAGGATTTATAATACACTTTGAAATTAGATATAGTCTTATCGGATTATTTGTATTTTATATGATCTTTAGTGTCGAGATAAAAATAGACGTATATAACTAATGTATTTTGTTTTATTATCTTGAAATTTTAGACAATACAATCTCTTAACACGTGCTGTTAGAAAAATATTATGATTCAAAAAATAAACCTGAAGGTCAAAAATTAGAAGAAAAATAAAAAATACACGAAAAATCAGAAATTCAATGTATTTTGTAAAAATTTTGTGGATTGAATGTTTAAATGTCTAAATAAAATTACTTTAAAAATAAACTAAACTCTCTGAAAAATATAAATAATAACTTAAGTAGCCTGAAATAATTTTTTTTTAAATTAAAAAAGTAAAATAAATTCAATAAAAAACATATAAGAAAAAAATCAATGGAAAAATTCAGTAAAAAACGTGAAAAATTATAACAAACCTCTGGAAGGTAGAAACAATTATTCTAAGACAGTATAAAAAAAAACATAAGTAATGGCGTCAACGGTCTAAAATCAAATGCAAAGAAAATTACCTGAAATATATGAAAAATCATGTTAATTACGTGCTGGAATTTAAGCGCTTAAAAGCCTTAAAAACAATGATCGAAGTGTCTGGAAAATAAGAAAAAATAATCTCAAATGCCTAAAATAAAAGGAAAAAAAGATTTTAAATTTTTAAATGACACCGAAAAATTAATTTTTTAAAACATTTAAAAAATATTTTCAAGGCCTGGAAATTATGAAATATTTCTTGAATATCCCTGGAAAATATAAACGAAAATATAAAACTATATACAACTCCTGAAAAGTAAAAACAATTATTTTAAACTAATGTTAATACAAAAGAAATGACGTTAAGTGCCTGGAATTAAATAAAAAATTACCTTGAATACGAGAAATACCTGAAAAGTCATACCCTGATTCTTAGAAGCCCTAGAAAACATAAAAAATTAATTAAATATTGTGAAAAAAAATCAACTCCTAGAAAACATTAAAAATTAAGTCAAATACATATTGAAATTAATAGAAGAGTACTTCAAGAGCTTGAAAGCCTTAAAAGAATCACTGAAGTGTCTGGAAAATATAAAAAATTCTTATATAAAGATGATAAAATTAAATACAAAAAAAAATTAAATAATGTTTTCAAGGTCTAAAAATTATAAAAAATTACGTGCCGAAAATCACTATTTCCAGGCGATGCAAACACTATTATAGAAATAAAACGATGATATAAGAAATGGGAGGAAAGCTGTGTTCTCATTTATATACATATGCGTATCTCATTTTAGTAATTAGAAGTGTGTTGGAACAAAGTGATGTTTTTCTAGTATAATTTGACAAACCATGCCAGAAAATCACTATTTGCAAGAGATCCAAATACTATTTAATAAATGAAACGATGATATAGGCAATGGGTGAAAGGCTGTGTTCTTATTTATATACCCTTATCTCAGCTTACTAATTATTAGAATATTGAAACAAAGTAATGTCTTTCTGGTTTAATTTAGTACACCATGCTAGAAAAATACTATTGCCAGGCGATTCAAATACTATTTAATAAATGAAACGATGATATAGGAAGTGGGTGAAAGGCTGCGTTCTCATTTATATATCCTTATCTCAGTTTACTAATTAGAAGAGTATTGGAACAAACTGATGTTTTTCTGATCTAACTTAACAAACCATAACAGAAAAACGCTATTTCCAGGCAATCCAAACACTATTTAATATATGAAACGATGATATAGGAAATGGGTGAAAAGCTGGATTCTCATCTATATATTCCTATCTCTGTTTAATAATTAGAAGAACTTTAATTAAAAAAAAATTTAAGAATTATTTCAAGACCTAGAAATTATGGAAAATTGATTGGTAATACCTGGAAGACGTAAACGATTACGTCAAATACCTAGAACACAGTTTCCTAATTTCCAAAAAATATTTCCAAATGCCTGGAAGGCATAGAAAATCTCTAATAATTCTAAAACTATTGCAGTAAATATAAGAAGGCAATCCAAGTTACTGGAAGCACTAACTTCAATTTATCGGTGCGAATCCTATTCTGGACTATTGCTCTCAAGTAGAATTAATCTTAAAGGTAATACGCATCTCATTTCTTCCTCAATAACTGGAAACATCCCTAACTCGAGAAAATTCATACTATAATTTCCTCACAGTGGGCTTTTCCAAGTCGACGGAAAAGCGACATCGATATTGTATAATAAAAACCGGTAACGCTAACAAAACGATTAACTAAATCCCGGATATCGCTTGTGCTTTCGACGATATACCACGTTTCGAGTTATCCGTTATTTACCCGCATTCGAGATCGACCATTTTCTTTACGATCCTCTATGTTGCTGCTAATTTCGTTTTTATTTTCCTATACCGGATTAAATTAGTGAAAGTTTCTACGTGCTCCGACTTCGTATCCATGTATAACCCCTCACTGAGGGTAATTCTTTTTTTTTTTAATCTCCGAGCTTCGGCTTAATAGCAACTGCAAACAGTCGCTTTGTCTGTTTAATCCCAGATTAATAAACAACTCGATATTATCATAAAAAGTCATTAAAACTTTGAAATTTTTTGTGAAACGTCGCCCGCTTAGCTGTCAAATATTTATGAATAAATTCCCTCCTAAATTAAAGCCTAAGCGAATTTTCCACCTAAAGCAATAAGAACGTCGTTATTTATGTGTCAATAGATGCTTTTTATTTCCATGAATACCTAAAAGGTTGCTCCAAATACATTTTCAAAATATTCAGGGTCATATTGCCTCAGATACACATGTAAAAGGATCTAATATCCTGGCTCATTTAACGGGTATGACCCTAAAAGGTTTTGCCAATTTCAAAAAAGAGCAAATTTAAGATGTTTTCTTCTGTTGTTGTTGTTGCGATTTTCCCTGGGATAATAAACTCCGCTGGTAAAATAGTCTTTTAGAAAAAAATATATAAATCTCGCGTTTCCCCTTATTTAATATCTGACAACCCAATTTTTTCTTCAGTTTATAAATTGATGTAAAAAGCGGCTGTTTATTTTATTTTTGGGGTAAAAAAAAATTATATTTTTGTATTTTTTTGTAAATACAATGGCAGGCTATGGAGTAATCCTAACGTAGTCTCCAACTAATTAAATGTCTAAATAAAATTACTTTAAGTGCTTGATATTCTTTAAAAATAAACCAAAATCTCTGGAATAAATAAATAATAACCTAAGTAGCTTGGAATAAAATTTTAAAAAAGTGATAAAAAATTCAATGCAAAATATATAAGAAAAAAATTAGTGAGAAAATTCAGTGAAGAACATACGAAAAATGATATCAACTGCTTCAAACCAATAAAAAAATTTAGAAAGACATCGAAAAATTAATTTTTTAAACAAGATATTTTTAGGGCCTGGTAATTATGGAAAATTTCTTGAATATCCCTGAAAAATGTAAACAAAAAATTTGAAAAACTATATACAACTCCTGAAGTGTAAAAAAAATAATTTTAAATCAATATTAATACAAAAGATACGCATACGAGGAATATCTGAAAAGTCATACATTGATTTTTAGAAGCCCTAGAAAACATAAAAAATTGCTTAAATTTCCTGAAAAAATTATTTAATTCCTAAAAAATATTATAATTAAAAAAGAGTACTTTAAGTGCTTGAAACCCTAAAGAATCATTAAAAATATTAGAAATGGCTGAATAAAAAGGTTAAACCTTAATACTAAAAAAATTAAATAATATATTTTCAAGACCTAGAAATAATAATAAATTTACATGCCAGAAAAACACTATTTCCAGGCAATCCACACACTTTTTAATAAATGAAACGATGATATAGAAAATGCATGAAAGGCTGCATTCTCATTTATATATCCTTATCTCATTAATATTCCCCTTATTTAAGATCTGACAACCCAATTTTTCTTCAGTTTATAAATTGACGTAAAAAGCGGCTGTTTATTCCATTTTTGGGTTGAAAAAATTAAAATTAAACAAAACATATATTTTTCTTTTTTTTTTAAACACACTGAAATTAATGAATAGGTATCTAAATTAACGTCAACGGCATTTCTTACTAAATTTCAATATGCAAAACAATTTTTTCAAGTAATTTAATTTAAAAGAGTTCTTTTCTTTGATAATATACTGTATACCCGGGTCATATTCAGCAATTTAAGTATTGACCAATATTCAAAATTATTTAAAATACTTAGCTTATATGCTAAAAGTGTACACAACCAGTTTGATGTTGTCAATATGAATTCCACAGATACAAGATCCAATAAGGACACAGAAGTGGATTTTTAAAAACTTTATATTTATAAACGCAATATTTCCAATAAATCCAAGCATCTAAAAGGCTTTAGCAATAACATTATCCAAATAAAAAATAAACTGAAGCTTTTTTATCCAGTTCAAGTCTATGGTAATAGATTGTATTAGTTAATCTTGTAATTGAGTTCTATATAATGTCTAGTATGAAAAAAGCTCATATTTAGTTTAATTTTAGAAGGATTCAGTGACATATTATTTCTCAAACACTAGTTAACTAGGCTAGCTTAGCTTCAGATTCTCTGCAGAAAGCGATTGCAGCAAGTTAAATAAGAGAAACATTAAATATCATTTTTTAAGACATTGAAAAAGTGGTAAAGGAACATCAGATTAGGCCTAAATTATTAAAGGCAAAAAACATTAAATTCGAAACCTTCTATTAAAAAAAAGAACGATTATATGGGAAATGGCTGCAAAAGGTGCATTCTCATTATTATATCCTTATATGAGTTTAATACTTAGAAGAGTATTGAAACAACGTGACATTTTTCTGGTTTAATTTAAGAAACCATGCCAGCAAAATGCTATTTTTAGGAGGTCCAAAAACTATAAAAGGAATGGAACAATGATATAGGAAATGGTTGGAAAAGCTGGGTTGTAAGTATTTATCCTTATCTCAGTTTATTAATTTAAAGAATATTAGAACAAAGTGATTTTTTTTTAATTTAATTTGACAAACCTGGCCAGAAAAACACTAATCTAAGGCGATCCAAACACTATTAAATAAATGACACGATGATATAGGTAATAGGTAGAAAAGCTGGGTTCTCATGTATATATCCTTATCCCAGTTTATTAATTAGAAGAATATTGGAACAAAGTGATGTTTTTCTTATTTAATTTGATAAACCTGGCCAGAAAAACACTAATCTTAGGCGATCCAAACACTATTAAATATATGAAACGATGATATAGGAAATAGCTAGAAAAGCTGGGTTCTCATATATATATCCTTATCTCAATTTATTAATTAGAAGAGTATTGGAAAAAAGTGATGTTTTTCTGGTGTAATTTGATAAACCATGCCAGAACCACTATTTTCAAGCGATCCAAACAAGCAGTGTGTAACTAATCGAGTTTAAAGTTGTAACAAAATGATTATCAATTACAATGTATTTTTGAATTATTCATTGTTTTACAAACATATTTATCTCTTATGTTTGTAAAAATATCAAATTTACAGCCCTTTTTTTATGTATTTATAGTTTTTCCGATACCAACTTTATTTTAGAAGTTTTTAATCAGATTTATTGCCTAAATATGGAAAAAAAAATATTGCCTTACTTGGGCGACGGTAAAAATTTGATTTTTATTTCTGATTGTGTTGCTAACTTCCGTAACGTGACACTTAACATAAATTTTACAAAATTATAATGATTATATTTTAAAATCAGCCTCATAGCTCTATTTTAAATTATTTCTAATTGATTTATCTTGTACTGGAGTAAATTAAACAGCATTGTTAAGCAAAATTGCAAATGTGATATTATACCACATTAATTATGTGTGCGTTGACAAATTATTGCTGATTTTCGTTAAAATATTAAAAAATGGGTATGGGAATTTAAGTTGGCATCTAAAATTAAATCTAGATATTTATTATACTTTTTATAAACAATGATTTTCTCGCACACAGTAATAAACAAAATTCTTACATATTTGTATTAACATTTTATTTATTATCATACATATCATTCATAAACTTTAGTCGTAAAGAGCTCTGAGGTGTACCAGTACGCTGACGATACTCAGTTAATTCATTATTTTGATCCAGATGAGATAGAACGGACTTCGGAAAGTATGAATAGAGACTTAAGCTTAATCTTGCACTACTAGAAAGGACACAATCTTAAAATGAATGCCAATAAGACTAACGATTTACTTTTTGCCAATAAAAATCGTCGTGTTAACATTAAAAAAAAATATGTACATTCAATATGACAATAACCCCTTGGCTAAGAGCGTCAAGATTCTAGGCTTAACTATTGATTCTTCTTTAAGATTCCAAGGACATATTAGTGCTGTCTTGCAGAGGTGCTATTTGCGTATACGTTTACTCCATAAATTTTAAAGACAAGAAAAAAACTCTCAGTATCGTTAGTATTATCCATTTTAAATTACTGTTTAATCGTTTGTTATCCTTGTCTTGATAAAATAACCCAGCAGAAACTGCAACGTGTACAAAATACGTGTTGTCGATTTGTGTGTAATTTAAGAAAATTTGATCATGTGTTCATATATATTTATCGATTGCAGTGGCTAAAAATGTCATTTCTTTTTAAGTTTAATTTTCTTACATTTATTAATCGGCTCTATAAAAACCAAAATATCTGTTAGAGAAATTAATTCCAAGAAATGCGATTCATGATAGAGATATAAAACATAATACTCTGACATTGCCTCACCATAGCACAGCTCTTTTCTCACGTAGTTATACTTACATTGTCGTAACAATTTATAGTCGATTTAGACCTAATTTTTTGATTCCAATATCTCGCTTTAAAAATGATTATAAAACTTTTGAACAATTGCACAATTAGTTTTTTATTCTCTGCGGATTTACAAATGTATTTAGTTATTTTTATTTCTTTCAATTTGTTCTTTGGTTAATTTTTATATTACTTTTACTGCTTGTTTGTCAAAACATTTGTAATTATTATTATTAGGGTTAAGAGATAAAAGTAGATTTAGCTAATATTCGCCTTTGGATTTGATACCAAACAAAGACATATTAATTTATTTTTTTTATTATTTATTATAAACTTGAGACGTTGGACTCTGCTCTTATTTTTCTTAAAATTACACTTTGCAAATAAAATCCTATTTCTATCAACCAGAAAAACGACTTTTCCTTGAAATATGAACTATTTAATAGCTTGTCCCCCTCATAAACCACACTCTATAATCTTAACCCTAAAAAAGAACCCCAAATGATTCACGAGCCTTAAAAGTTACTACGGTAATAAAAAACATGCCCACTTTATAACACACCAAATGGCAACGTCTACCACATAAGCATGCACTTTTACTTCTAAGTAGAGTTTCGCAATGAATAATGAACGTGTTCATTTTAGGTCTAAAAATGGCAATTTACATTCCATAGTAGCCGGGGCTGCATTTCCGACACCGAAATAATTCAGACCGAATATCCGTTTATTACGTCCGGTCTCCCCTCCCATGCCACAAAGTAATTTCGATGCCATGTTACGTTATATTTCTAAATATCACTCAATTAATTTATTAATTGCCCAGATAACGTTTACTTAATGGAATTGGGCGCCGATAAGTGTTTTAAATTGCCCCTTTCTATGGGTATTTTGTACGCGAAGTGGGGTTATTAATAATTTTGTTTGTTTTTTTTTGCATGTCTTTTTTAATGGAAAAAGTTATGAATATTAATTCGTTTATTAATCCTTGAGAGGAATTACGTTTTGTGTACATACATGCAAATGGTGCATAACTTAATTGGATTCGTTGGATGAGTGTTTTTTAATAATCACAGATAGGTTAGGAAACAGGATAGAAAACGGGATTGACATGAGTAAAACAAAGTCCCAAAATTAATGTTGAGATGGATCACTATTAAGCATTAAAATTACTATTAAAGCTAAATGTTGTATGTTAATTATTTCTATAGTGGAAAAGAATATTTTCGCGTTAGAATACCTACTGTGATAATCATTCAAGAGTTATATCTATTAAACCTAAAAAATACTAACAATACAAAGAATTTAACGTTAAATTAATAACAATAAATCACTACTGAGATAAAAAAAAATTAATTTCCAAACTGACAAAGAAAAAATCATTGTTTTACTATAAAGTCTATTATTTTAAAAATGTTTTTTTTTTTATTACGGAGATAAAGGTAGGAAAGACTCCATTTTGGAATGACTTGTTAATTAAGTTTGTTAGATGGATTAAGGTGCAATTTGGCAGATTGGAAAACATTTTGAAAGTGAGCCCATTTGTACCAGATGATGATTTGTTTTTTATTTCATTTATTGTAGTCTAAAGCTCTGTTGATACAATGGGGGTAAAAAAGAAGCTGTGTAAACTTTTATTTAGGAGATATGAACGAGGATCGTGAGAAGGTGTTATGGTAGCCATTAGATTTTTAGCTACATTAACAAAGTAGTGATTAAGGTCCTCAGGTGAAGTAGGGATAGTGCTAGATGAAGAAATCTTATTTCTTAATTCATTTACAATAGACCATGTTTCTTTGGCAACATTACTTGACAGTTATGAAAAAATACAAAAAAATTGACATAGTTATGAAAAAATATAAAGGGAATATAATTGAATTCTTTAAACAAATAAATATTTTTTTTAGTTTTTAAACCTAGACAAATAGTTCTTCATATCCATTTAAGTTATGCATAGTTTTATTCTAATTTGTGCCTATTTTTTTATTAAAAAAATTTTTGGTCTGCAGATCCTTTTAACAGAAAAAATGTCCTCGTATCCATTTTGGTTATGCGCAGCTTTAATTAATTTTTGCCGTGTTATTCTAAAATACATTTTACATTTCTGTAATTCTACGTTAGAAAAAAATTAATAAAAGTAGAAATATTTAGTAAAATAAATTTAGAACAATATAAGGGCATTTTTTTGACATAAATAAATATTTATTGTAAATCCTTTTTAAGCGTAGACAAATAGTTCTTCCTAACTAGTAGAATGCATACCATTAAAAAATAATTAAAGGGTGTTATGTAATATAAAAAAAAGGGTAGATTATTTTATTACGCAGTATAATTTTTTTAAATTATTGTTGGGAGAAATTACAGGGAACTAGGACGTTATGAATATATAAATAAATTTTTCGCATTTTTAATTACGGACAAAATTTATGTTTAAATATTTTTAAGAAGATAATTTTTTTTTTATTTTAGGTTTTTGAAAATTTAAAGTTACTATGAGGAAGATAGTTTTTTAGCATTGAAGTTTTTTTACTGATACCTGATTAATAGACCTTTAAAATCAAAGAGGGTTTTAAAAATATGTAAACTAATTAAAAATAAATTAATGGAAATGTAATTTAGCTACTGCTGAATAATTTTAAAAATTAATTTAATTTTATTTGCGATGTCTTACATTTCGTTCTTTTTGTGAAATATATATGAAAAAAATATAAAAATAAAAATTTATGGAAAATATATATTATATAAATATATATATATATATATATATATATATATATATATATATATATTATATAAATATATATATATATAAATATATATATTATATAAATATATATATATATATATATATATATATATATATATATATATATATATTATATAAATATATATATATATATATATATATATATATATATATATATATATATATATATATATATAAATTTATATTTCAATTTAATGTTTAACATTGTATATCCATCAAAAAAAAACAATTTTAGAAAATTCAGTCTTTTTTTCAAAACCTTTCTGCAGGTAATGCATGCTCATGATCAAGGCTCAGGTAAATTTCATTTTATTATTATTATAATATTCAAGACACCATTTTTCTTATATCTAAGCTACTTTTATTACCGCTAAAACCATGTAAAATAAGTTAAAAAAAAACAAAAATCCATACACTAAAAATCAAAATATTGACATTTCTCTCACAGGATTGCCTGGAAGAAATGAAATAATTTATCTCTTACTGACAAGTTTATAACTTAATTTTTTGGGGTTAAAATGTTGTAACTGTTGATTGTTGGGATACTCTAATGAATGATGACTCACTTTTATAAAAAAAAATGAATTTTAATTAATAAAAATTAAGATGTCGATATTTTTCTCACTGGAGTGCCTGGAAGAAATAAGATAATCTATCTCCTATTAGCTAACTGGAATATTATACTAAATCTAATATGTATAAAAAAAATAAATAAAACTACAGCCTTTAAAAATAACCAACATAAAATAAACAATAAATTATAAAATCAATTACAAATAATATACAAAATACCCCCGGTTAAAGTACGTGATACCTACTCGAGCGGCGAAAATTTATGACGAAGTTCCAAACCCACTTGCTAGCTTCGCAATTCATTGATAAACTCGGTGCGATATTGGCGCAACTATTTATAACATAACCTCTGCCCATTATCGTAAATCTGAAACTGTAGACCGGGTCAGATATTTATTATGTTAAAGGAAATTGCCGGCACGCAAAAAGGTAATTCTTTGTCGGAAAGTTTTCCGAAATGCGTACCGATAAAGAGGTAACTTTTCCGATTTACATCGTTATACACCCCCGAACGGGAATTAGATCCTAATATTTTTCGTTCATTTTTTTTTAGCATAAATGGTAATTTTCCGTATACTGGTATCGGTCCGATCGCAATTTTGTTAAAAGATTTAATCATTAGCGAGTTTTTAGGAATAAGGATTTTTCACGTTTATACACTCAAAAAAACCTACTTTCTCAAAAAGACATTCGCTGCACAAAATATTATTGAATAAACCCTAACCTAGATCCAATAAAGGATCTCATAACCACCGAGTCTCGCTGCCGCTATATGGCCATAATATAATATAAAAGCGCATTACCGAGATATCTTATTATATTAAAGATAAAATGTACCATTTTCCTTACATTGATTATGTAAAAATTGCAATTTTTTTCTTAGCTTTATATTCAATCCTAAAAATCATCTTGGCAAGGCGAAAGTTTCCCGGGACTAAACTTAATTGAAATTTAGTGTCTAATACTATTTAAGAGGCCCTAAGCATTCAGCTATAGTTTAAAACAAAGTGAAACTCCCTAAAAGTTTTCCTCATAAACTTAAGAGACTCTGTTGCGAATAACATTATGAGTAGCGGGGCGGGCTTAAGATATAATTTCTTAAGTGGAAGAAGGGCGCATATACAAGACCAGCTTTTCTTTTAAATTCAGTTGTTTTTAGGGAAATAATTATCTCGGTAGTGATTTTAAAGGGTCATTTGGAATAAATGTTTATTTGTCTCTTATAGACTTTATCGCTGCAATGATTTTTTTTAGTTTACTCTCTTGGATCAGGAAGAAATATTAATCTTAACTGTTATTTTAAGGATTTATGGGTCCGGATACGATTATCTCAATAGTGATTTAGAGGAACCAGTAAAGAAAAATATTAGTATTCCTTATTGGTGAGATAGACTTTTTTGTAGTGATTTTAAGGTTTTCCGGATTTTAGGAATCAACAAGAAAATGTGTTTTTTTTTTAAGTTAATTTAATCGTAATGAGTTTTAGCAATATAAAATTAGTAAAATTTTTTTCTTCTCAGATTGAAATTGATATATCATTTATCTCAGTAGTGATTTTATGAGCATATCAATCCTGGACTAGTCAAATAAATATTCACGTTAAATTGAAAATTATATTATTTATATCTAATGATTTTAACCAATAAAAATTTATTTCTTTTAATATTATGAAATTTAAATAATTATCTTACTAGTGATTTAGATTTAGATAAAGGAAATTAGACTGAACTTCTTTTTTACCCCCATTGTATCAACAGAGCTTCAAACTACAATAAATGAAATAAAAAACAAATCATCATCTGGTACAAATGGGCTCACTCTTAAAATGTTTTCCAATCTGCCAAATTGCACCTTAATCCATCTAACAAACTTAATTAACAAGTCATTCCCAAATTGGAGTCTTTCCTACCTGCCTTAAGACTGCAATAATTATTCCTTTGCATAAGGGAGGAGATAAACAACAAGCTTTAAACTATCACCCGATCGCACTCCTTCCCACTTTATCAAAGATCATTGAACGATTAGTTAAAAAACACTCTTATCGTTTCTGTTTAAATATAAAATTCTTACTCCTCACCAATTTGGATTCTTGAGTAACAAGTGCACAAATGTTGCTATGTTTTCTCTCCTTAATAGTGTTTACACCAGTATAAATAATAATCAGTCAACAGCAACAATTTTTTGTGATTTCTCCAAGGCTTTTGATTGTGTAAACCATAACATCTTAATTGACAAATTGAATTACTCTCAGTTACGGAAATCAGCTTGTAAAGGTTGATATGACGAAGTCTTCTTGCAAACCAATAGAATGTGAGGTACCTGAAGGTTCAGTTCTGGGCCCTATTTTGTTTCTGATCTTTATAAATGACATGGCCAATCTTAACATCAGTGGCAAAATCTGTTTTTTTGCTGACGATACTAGCTTTACATGGAGCAATCCGGATGCTCGGGCACTACATGCTACTATTTCTAATGACTTAATTACCATTAAATTGTGGTGCGATTCTAATTTTCTAAATGTCTCAAATTTTTAAAAAATATAAAATACTTACTCTTCCCTCTTTATTCATATTGGAATCTATTTGCTTAGTACGCAAACATAAGTCAGAAATGCCAACTAGGCCGTCTCACAATTATTCACTTCGCAACGCAGTGCATGATCTTTATTTGCAAACCCCTCGGTCCGCGTTAGTAAAAAGCTCTATTTTATACAGAGCCAAAAAGATGCATAATCATTTGCCTTTGGAAATTAAATCAATTACTTCTTTTCCTCGATTTCATAATGCTTTGAAGGCGTACTTTCTGGAAAAAGCCTTGTACGCAGTGGAGGATTTTTTTCTGGGATAACTTTTTGGGTATCACACACACACTGGCTCTTTTTATATCTTAAAATAGAGAATATATTAGTTTTTTTATTTTAGTAAATAAATTGCACTTTCATTCTGTATTTCATTAATTTACAGTTATTGACTATTGCGTTTATTTTTATTGACATTTTATACATCATGATGTATATTGACCAGGTACATTGTTTTTGTACAGTTTTGCATGTATTTATTTTGTTTGTATATTTATTTTTATTTTGTGTGTTTTGTTTTGTTTTGTTTTTATATGTTTATTTTATATGTTTTTTTTATTAGCTTTGTCTACAAAATTTTGTAATTTTACTCTAACATAGAATCTAATGAATTTAAAATTAATTTGGTTCTTAGGATTAAAGTATTTAACAGTAACACCTCAAAAATTAATTAAAGTTGTGCATAACTTAAATGGATACGAATAAAAATAATTTCTGTAAGCATTTACTTTACAGAAATTATTTTTATTATAAAAATTGATTATAATTTAAATAATTATAAATTGAATTAACTAAATTTAATGGTAAATACGTAAAATAGATTTATGAGAACTCGTGCTGACGAAACTAGGTTAATGTGTTTTAGATGTATAAGAGCTTTACATTTTGTTAGATTTATATTATTTGTAACTGATTTTATAATTTATTGTTTATTTTATGTTGGTTTATTTCTAAAGGCTAAAATTTTATTTATTTTTCTTTTATACCCATTAGATTTAGTGTAATATTCAGTTGCCAATAAGAGGCAGATTATTTTATTTCTTCCAGGCACTTCATTATTTTTTTACTTGTTTTACATGGTTTTAGCGGTAGTATGTCTTAAGAACTATAATAATAATAAAAAAGGAATTAACTTGAAACTTGATCATAGACATGCATTACCTGAAGAAAGATTAAAAAAAAAGACTGAATTTTCCACACTTGTTTTATTTTTATGGATATACAATAAAAAACATTGAATTAAAATATAAAACTATTTTGTTACTTTGTTATAGTTTTTATTGTTACATTTGTTTCATAAATATTGTACAGAAAGAACGAGATGTAAGAGATCGCAAATAGAATTAATTTGATTTTTAAAATTATTCACCAGTAGCTAAATTACATTTTTTACTTCAGTTTACATATTTTTAAAAACCTCTTTGATTTTAAAGGTCTATTGATCAAGAGTTAGTAAAAAAAGCCTTGATTCAAAAAAACTGTTTTCCTCGTAGTAATTTTAAACTTTCAAAAACCTAAAATAAGAAAAATTTTTTTTTTTCTCAAAAATATATATATATATGTTCATAACGCCCTAGTTCTCTATAATTTCTCTCAACATTTTTTTTAATTATACTGGGTAATAAAATAATCTACCCTTCCGTTGTATACTACATAACACATTTTAATTATTTTTAAACGGTATGCATTACTACTAAATAGAAAGAACTATTTGTTTAGACTTAAAAAGGATTGACAAGAAATATTTATTTATCTCAAAAATGCAATTACATTACCCTTATATTGTTCTAAATTTGTTTTACTAAATATTTCTACTTTTAGTAATTTTGCTCTAACGTAGAATTACAGGAATGTAATTATAGGCACAAATTAGAATAAAATTATGCATAACTTAAATGGATACGAAGAACTATTTGTCTAGGCTTAAAAACTAAACAAAATATTTATTTATTTAAAAAATTCAATTACTGAACTTTTCTGAAAATTCCCACTTTTTGTAATTTTACTCTAACATAGAATCTAAGGAAATTAAAATTAATTTGTTTTTTAAGTTTAAAGTATTTAACAGTTACACCCCAAAAATTAATTAAAATTGTGCATAACTTAAATGGACACGAAGAGCTTTTTTGTATATAAGCATTTGCAGACCAGTTAATAAAAGAAAATAAGCACAAATTAAAATAAAATTATGCATGACTTAAATGGATACGAATAAAAATAATTTTTGTGAGCATTTAATTTACAGAAATTATTTATTATAAAATTTAATAATTAAATTAATTTAAAGGTAAAATACGTAAAATAGATTTATGAGAAGTCGTGCTGACGAAACTAGGTTAATGTGTATTGGATGTATAAGAGCTTTAAATTTTCGTAAACGTTGCTTAAAATGTATTGTTTTATATGTAGTTTTTTAATGCTAAATAAAGAATATTTGGTTGTTATTTTGCTATTTTTAATTATTTCAAGAGTTTTATTATGAATAAACTTTCTTTTCTTTCACACAGATATATCTACTTTCCGAAATTGTATCAGCGAGTTTTTTTTATTTAAAAAAACATTAAAATTAGAACTTTCCCTGAAAAATTGCGTATTTTTTATATACTTTATTTTTGTCAATAGATACACCCCTTTTTAATTTTATTAAATACTAATTTTTTTTTGAAAATCTAATTTTTTTGCACTCAAAAAATTATTTAAAAAAATTTTTCCGCCGTATTTTTTTTTAAATTTGGCAATTTTTGCTTAAGTATTTTCAAAATGCAGACATAAAAAATATATGTATGATTTTTTGGATTTTTCCTTAAATTTATAATGAAAATTCCCTCTTGAAAAAAAATTTACTCATAATTTCTTGAGCAATATGTTTATAATAAATTAAAAAAATAAATAATATCTTTTGGGGGCATATAATATAATATGGAATACTTTTGGAATATTATTATTTTGTTTACATCTGGTTTTTTGCGCGGTAGGAAGTGGATAAAACTTAGAGACCATCAGGCCACATTTTTTTCTTATTATATGTTTGCATATTATTATATAGTCGACTGTTTTTTTTGTGCATTTTTTTGTGGAATGACATGGAATTTGGAGGGATGGGGCGGTGGGGCGGTTTGGCACGGGTTGGGGTGGCGAAGGGTTGACGTATACGATGGGGGATAGTTTTGAAATCCTGCAGGATCGGCAATCTGAGGCCAATTTCAGTGTTGCTCATTTAAATCTTCGCTCCATAAAAACCGGTTTCGATGAATTTCTAAATTATGCCAGTGAATATGACTTTGATATTTTGGGAGTTACAGAGACTTGGCTTACACCAGATGATGATAGCTTGATTTTTAACATACCTAATTATAATTTTATAAGGAAAGATCGGAATGGGCGGGGTGGCGGGGTTGGTATTTATGCAAAGAAAGTCATTAAGTTCTCTTTAGTAACATTTCCCCATATAACTGATGAGTTTGAGTATTTAAGTATAAGGTTTATTGCAAATAAAAGAAATATTTTATTAGTAAATATATATAGGCCACCCTCTTCTAGCATGCCTACATTTCTTGAACTTGTTGAAGAAATTTTTACTATATCTGTTCCATGCTATGATAGTATAATTTTTATGGGGGACTTAAATATAGATTTACTTAGACCAACTGCAGCAACTCAAAACTTTAAGTATCTTTTGGAAGTATTCGATCTTCGGCAACTGATTAATAACCCTACTAGAATCAACAATCGGTCTAATACCCTTATTGACGTCATTGTAGCTAGCAGTAACATCGAGTGTCTTAGCTCTGAATCTACCTGTATATCGGAGTCCATATCTGATCATAATCTAGTTCAAGCGATTTTAAACTTACCAAAATCTAAATTATGTAAAAAAGTTGTTAGGTCCAGGGACTACAATAGTATTAACATGACTTCATTTGGGGAGGAGGCCCAGCAGCTACAGTGGCATAATATTTATTATATTTCTGACATTAATCAAAAAGTGTCATTACTTAGCAATAATATTTCCTATTTAATAAATAAATACGCTCCGTTTAAAACAAGACTATATAAGGATAGACCATTTACGCCGTGGATAACGAGTAATATTAAACATCTAATTAAATTAAGAGACAAAGCTCGGAAAAAATATACTCGACAAAAAACTCTCGTGAATTTGTCATATTACAGGCAATTAAAGAATTATACTAAACACGCAATTAATCGCGAAAAAATTACTTTTTTCAAGCAAATGTCTACAGAAAAGGGTAAAGAATTTTGGAACAAAGCAAAAAAACTTAATTTTACTAAAAAAAAGATTGACTCTATTCCTGAAAATCTCAATTTACCCGAGGACTTAAATAATTTTTTTTCGAACACCGTGGGCCCTACTAATTCAACATCATTAGAAAAACTTAACTTTTATAATTCAAATACATTTAGTCACTTTGAGACGGAATTTAATATAAGTCTTATAACTGAAAATAAAACTGTCGATATTATAAATAAAATAGGGTCAAATGCAATAGATGGTGATGGAATTTCCATTAGAGATCTTAAACTATGTCTTCCTTTTTGTCTTAAGCCATTAGTCAATATTTTAAATTCCTGCATCTTAGAAAACCAATTCCCCGATGATTGGAAAAAAGCGATACTCATTCCCTTACCAAAAATACCTTGTCCAACAGATTATAAAGACATTAGGCCAATAAGTATTCTGCCTGTCATTTCAAAAATCTTAGAACGTCATGTATATAACGAAATAGCTGACTATGTTTATAATTTAAAAATTATTCCTGATTGCCAGTCAGGATTTCGTAAATCTTATAGTACTATAACAAGTCTTATTAGTATTGTTAATGATATCAGGTTTAAAGAGGATTCAAAGGAAATAACTTGCCTAACTCTTTTAGATCTAAGTAAAGCATTTGATACCATAGATCACCAAATGCTTTTGGCAAAACTGCACTATTATGGTTTTTCGGCAAATGCCATAAATTTTTTTAGCTCTTATCTTAAAGATCGGTTACATTGTGTCCGAACGGTGAATGATGGTGAATTTAAATTTTCAAGGTTTTTGTCATTTAAAAAAGGGGTGCCTCAGGGTTCCATATTAGGCCCCTTACTTTTCTCTTTATATGTTGCTGATATGAATCAGTGCATCGAAAATTCTAAGCTGCACCAATTTGCTGACGACTCCCAAATTTATAATTCTTTTAAAATATCAGATGCTCAGGTGGCACAGAATAAAATTAACGCCGACTTAAATCAGATTGCTTTGTTTGCTGAAAACCATAACCTCAAATTAAATGCTTCAAAGTCATGTGCAATGTTTTTTTCACAAAATAAAAGTCATCTTCTAGATTGCATGGAAAATTTTAAAATTAATATTAATGGAACAGTTATACCAACCGTTGCGGAAAAACGTAATCTAGGGGTTATATTCGATTCAAATCTCAGCTTTGCCTCCCACATTAAGAACAAAATTAAAATTGCTTACGGTCGTTTAAAAAACTTATATCAATACAAAAATCAGTTACCATCAAACACCAAATATTTGCTTTGCAATTCGCTTGTACTGTCTTTGGTGGATTATGCGGACATTGTGTATGGCGACTCACTAACCGTATCTCTGTCAAGGACGGTGCAAAAACTGCAAAATAGTTGTATGCGTTTTTCCTTTAATATATCGTATAGAGACCACATTACTCCTTATCTAAATTCACATTTTATATTAAATATGAGAAATAGAAGGAAGTGTCATATGTATAATTTAATTTACAAAATAATTAAATCAGGTCAGCCGCCATATTTAAGAGACTTATTTTTTCACCATGATTATATACACAATGTAAGAAATCCAAATTTAATTAGAATTCCATTTCATCGAACATCAGGTTTCAAAAAATCATTCCAGTATGTAGGCATTCATATGTGGAACAGGTTACCGGAATACATTAAAAATAGTTCACCAAAGAAATTCATTGCATATGTTAAAGAAATTCTTCTTGATTCTCAATTAACATAGGCATTTTAACAAATTCACGCCATCAAATTCTTATTAAAAATATAATTTAATTATTTTTATTTAATTGCAACCATATTATTTTTGAATTTTTACTTTTTAAATCAACACTGGTCTTGTTGATCTTGCAGGCATAAAAATAAAATTTTAAACGGTTCATTTTGGAATATCTATTCATTTTTGCGTCGTGTTGCCCTCGTTTTCCAGCCTCGGCTCGTGTTTTTTGCCGCCCTTCCTCCTCTCTGTCTATTGCACAGATGGTACCTATATTAATGTAATTGATATAGTAAATTATTACACTATATTTTTTTTTTGTTTTTATCTTTTATATGTTTTTAGGGTTTAATGACTTATTTTCTTAATAATTATAATTGGGAAAGTCTTTATTCTTCTTTTAGTTGTAATTAGGTTAGTATGTTTTAACGGTCTGAGCAGCACATGCGCGCTAGCCCGTGTATGTGTTATCGGTTGTTTTTATAATCGCAGTTCAGTCCGCATTACTCTTAGCATTGTGTAAATTCTTGTAATAAAAAAATGTAATTTTCTATGTACAATGTTTAAGTGGTAATAAAAGTCTTTTGAATTTGAATTTGAATTTGAATAATTTAATAAATACAAATGCAACTAAAAATACATACGCACACTTCCATATAACCATGCATAACTTAAATGGATGTGAAAAATAAATAATGGATTTTATTTAATGTTTTTATATTTGTTTCAAAAATATGTTTGTGTTAGAACCAAAGAATTTGAAGATATACTTAGCTATAATACTAGAAATAGAGATGATTTTATTTTGATGGAAAAATGTTAAACCGATCAATTGTATAACTTAATATTACAGAAAAGCCTTTATAAATTTAATAATTTGCCTTATTTAAAAAAAAATTGCACTAGTATATGTAGATATTAACTTATTAGTAGCTAAATATTATTCATTTCTTTTGTTTTAATATGTAGCTTTTAGCTAAGTAAACATATTATTTATTGATTTATTTCAAAACACTTTCCAGGACTATTTATTATTAAATAAAAAAGAAAAAATCAATTTTAATCAGGATCAGATTTTAATGTTTTTAAGGGACATAATTTGTAATATTTTTGTAAAAAAAAACTTTCCTTCCTTCTCTGGCTCAAAAATGCTAAAATATTTTTAAAATTCAGCATAGTAACCTGAATAATTATATTAAAGAAAACGGCTAATCTACAGTAATGTTTGAAATCCCTTTAATCCCCCCTCTAATCCTCTTTTTCTCTTTCCTTTACATATCACTTGTCCCTTTTTTGCTAATAAAAACAGCTTACAAACTAAATCCAATTAAGTTTTACACGTAAAACAAAACTTAATTTTCATTAATTTATTCATTAATAATAACACATGCAACAGGCCTTTCCTTTAGAAAAAAAAACAATGACTTTTTAAAAGAATTTACAATATATTTGTTATCCATCTAATACGAGACGCGGTTGTGCGTGCCAGGTGAAATTTATATCGCCCAAATATATCACGGGCAAAATTAAATTCCCAAAAAGGAAATGAAATATGCAGCCTGAACTATTGCTTCTATTCATCATTGCCGTTTTGGGGGTAAAACTGCCGTAAATAGATTAAATATTTCGCTTAATTTATTCCAGTATTATTGCAATATTAATTTATTAACAGTGTACAATAATAAGCTTAAATCCGACTGGTAAGAGCTTACCCGAGCGTCACAAGGGCAGAAAATAGTAAGCTAATTTAAATGTTTAAAGGGCCCTGACCCTTTGTTCTATATCGTTGTGAAATAAGCGATGCATGCCTTGTTAAGTTTTAGCTCTTTAGGTCAAATTGTTGCTCGTTCGTCTGTGGTTCAAAGGTTCAATTTTTGCTTTTGTTACGTTGAATAAACGTTTGAGTGACAAGGAATTTCGTGAAAGGACTATGTAATTATTTAGAATTTTTTTGTTATTAAAAGTATAGTTGTACTTTTTTTGACGGTTTTTTTTTGTATTCTTTTGGGTTTTTAACGTCTAAATTTGATATATTTGTAAGATTTTTTTAGTATTTCCGAAAAAGTCCCAAATCACAAAATAGTGATACAGAAAAAGGAGAAAGATCTTATTCTCAAATTTATATTACGTGATTTTTTGTCATTTAAGTTTGTATTCAGTTTTTCTATAATGTTGAATTAAGGTTGAAATTTGATTTGGAAAAAGGTAGGATAGTTCAAGTTTTATTGCTCTATTGCCATATTAGTTTACATTATTATAAATAATACTATTAATTTTACATAAAAAAATATAATTCCAAGATTCAAGAGGTAATCTAGCTCCAAACAGTAAATAGCAAGCATTTATAATAATTTTAATTTATTACCTGGTATATATCTACTATTTAGACATTATATATGAATCAGACTTATGTATTGAGTTATACACCAAGTCCAACTTTTATTTAACAAATTGGAAAAGAACGAATAACAGTTGGCCTGGAAGAGGCAAGTTAAAAAAAAATGTATCATGTTATTTCGTCTATGTTTTTTCTTCTCTGCTTTAATACTTGTTCTGTTTTTTTAACTCTTTTTACTTTATATTAAAAAAAAAAATTACTTCTTTTTGTTTATTTTTCCATGTTTCTTTATGCTACCTTCTGTCATTCATTTTCTATTTATATCTCTTCTATTTATATTATTTTTTTATTAAGAACGTTTTTCTATTCAAGTTTTTTCGTGCTTTTTGATCTGTTTTTCCTTAATAACATTTTAAAAGTGTTTTTTCTTGTTTTTTTATTTTGGTTTTTCCTATTTGTTTTTGCGGTTGTTTACGAGCTATCTTTGTTTATGTTTTATAATTTTCCATCTCTCTCTCCCCAATCTGATATTAAAAAAACAATAGACAGTTTAAAATTCACTTTTATAATTTCCATGCATTTTGTCCTATTTTTTTGTTTTTCCTTTTAGTGTTTATAAATTTTTTTCTTCATTTCCTGTTGCTATCGTCTTTTTTCTTCTTGGTATTATTCTTTTGTGATGCTGTCTCTATCATTATCTCGTTTTATTTTTTGATTTCTTTTTAATCCTAAATGTTTCGCTCTATTCTCCAGTCATTATATTTAAACTTCTTCTAGTTTGAATTTTCTTTTACGTCATTGCCATTCTTTCTATATTTTTTCTCTATCTGTTTTTTTATTTTTTTAATTTTTCTTCTTTCTATATTTTTTGGTAAATTTTCCCTTTCAGTTCACCTATTTTTTAATCTTTATTGCCTTTTTGAACTTCAGGAAATGTACGCAAGTCGAAAAAAAACAAACTAAAGTGTATAATAAAAAAAAGCAGTAACAAAACGCGCAAGTGTAAAAAAGAACAAAATGGAAGGAAAAGCAATAAAGAAAAATTGGAAGAAGAATTTTAATTCTTTATAAAAGAGGAACAGAATATATGAAAAAAAGAGGATTTAAAGGGGAGAAAATTAAGAAATTAAAAATAAGATGAAAGAAGATAATAGGAAAAAAAACAGACGATAAAGGTGATAAGGTTTGAATTATTTAAGGAAAAATAAAATAAAACTATGAAAAGGCTTTAACATTTTTATTTAAAATATTTTCTTTAATTTTTGTCCCATGTTTCTCTAAGTCATTCTCTTTTATTTTTCTTTACCTTCTCTATTCTTTTCGGGCTTAAAGACCTTCTTTTTTTAGTCTTTTGTTTCATGCTTTCTTATATTTTATTTTCATCTTTTTGATCCGTTTCTTAATTATAAAATTTTAAAAATAGCTTTTCTTGAGTTATTGATTAATTTTTTTGCCGACGTTTATCTACTTCTTGTGTTTCAGTATTTATTAGCTTTATGGTATTTTATACATTGATTGTGTAGTTTTTTTAGAGGAACTCACAATAATTTCTCAAAATAAACTTATATCACTAAAATTATGTTACTGACTTTTCCCGCCAAAACTGTGCGAAAAGTAAGGTTACTTGCGACTGTCATTCTTTTCAATCGATTGACATTTGGTCAGCAAAGAAGTGTTTACTAACAATTCCTTTTCATTTTCTTTTTCTTCTTTTTCTTATTTTTCTTCTTCTTCTTCTTCTACAAGCTTGTATTAATTGATTTAAGCTGTTCAAATAATAAAAACCAGATACTAGCGATATTGCCAATCTGGAAAATAAAGTTAAACTTTGAGAAGAATATTCTACAAGACCCGCTGCATCACCTTAAGATACTCAACTTAAAAATTTTGAATTATCAAAAAAAAACAAGCAGACTAATGGCCTAGCTATCGAACTTGGAAGTGTTATGTAAGGTATAGAGCAAAATGGTTTGGAATTGCAAAAATCACTCTTGGAAAACTTTATAAGCCTATAAACGTGAATTTCCAGAGTACCATGAACATGACCAATGGCAATATTTCACAAAAAACTTCATGTATCAGCGTAGAACGTAAATCATGCTGTATACAAGCCTCAACCCAACAGGCACTCATCAAATATATCAATTTACCTCAAAAAAACGCTGGAAGAAACACTCTTACCGCAGATAGAGAGTCACTCTATATTTGTCCAAAGATATCTCGTGACATCAACTCCGCTGACTTCAATGTCAATCTCAAGAGTCTCACTTGATATTTTTTGTGCTGAGTTTAATTAAAATGTTATTTCCAGATGTAAGGAAGAAGTACATCTGTTGGTATCCTTTTTGATTTTACTAAAGCATTTGATACCAATAATCATCTTTCAATCGTAAATAAGGTCTTTCATTATAGTATAAGAGGTCCAGCTTAAAAACAGCTTGAATCATATTTGACAACTAGAACCCAGGTGACCATATCTGATTAGGCAACTGCTGTCACTACTGGTTAATGACAGCTACATAACACCTTTCGCGGACGATACATCAGCAGTTGCCTCGGGTACTGATTACCAGTCTCTCCACTTCAAAGCCACCAAGTGTATAGCTGATATTGCAGACTTATGGCAGAAAAATACACTTTAAAAAAATTAAACAGACATTAAGAAAAAGGGAGATATGACACAAGAAAAAACATAAAAGAAAGAATATTAAGTAGAAAAATACGACTTATTTGAAAGAACATAATTGATGTCAAAGAAAGGATAATGGGGATAAGAAACAAGACGAAAAAAAAAAATAAAAACAATAACACCAAGAAAAGACGTAAAGTGCAAGATACTAATACAAGGTACACGCTTTAAATTGGAGAAAATAAATCATAGATCGGTATCTTTATGAGTTTTACCGAGTTGATGTCTGTTTAACAAACACTTCGTGAAAATCCTATCGGATTTCAAAATCACTTGGCGGCTTTGAAAATAAATTGGATAAGTATTAAAAGCCTCAAAAGGACCCGAAGCCGAAGCGAGCAAAGCGCCCCTATTAAGTTTCTCCCATCGATGTCGTTTCAAGTGATCGTCGTCACTTCTATGGTTTCGCTTTCATTCAAAAACTGTTGATTTCACCCGATAATATTTATTTATTTATTTGATCGCACTGTGTGACCGCAGCTTTAATTGGATCCAATTAAATCGAATTAACTTAGGGAGTTATATTTCGCTATAAATCTGGCATTGGAAACTTATTTATGTCCAGGGGAATCGAAAAAATTACAAATATTGACAGTTGATTACCAGAACACTGTAAGCTCTATTTTTATGGTTCTAACTTGTTATTTTTATAAATCTCTTAAAATAATCTGCAAAGTGATAGCTTCAATAGTTTCTAAGATATGGCATCTCTGAGGACCCAATTTAAACAAAAAAAAAATATCGCCAAAAATTCATAAATTCTGTTCTATAAAATCTATGTACACTCAATTAATACTCTATTACTAATTTACTTGTTGAGTTTTTGCAGCAATTTTTCAGATCTGGTACACAAATACAAGTTCAAAATATATCATAAAATATTTTGTTACAATCTTTTAATTCCTTTTTTAACTCTTAACAGCAAGGGAGCCAAGAAGGCAAACTATAGGTAACCAGATGTTTTGAACCATAAAAATATTTATTTTGCCATAATAAAATTGTGCCGAGTCAGAATGACAAAGCTTTAAAAATAGTAATGGAATTATACAGGGTGATTGATGACGTTAGTCGTATATAGAAAACGCAACGAATCATTTTTCTGAAAATTTGGTGACCGTGGCAACAGAAAATGCTCGGTATTTTTTAAATATTTTTAATTTTACAGTATTGGTGTTTACGTAGAATAATAGCATTACCTTTTACTTTTTAAATACAACACCCTATATTTTATTTTATATTCTAATGGACAGTTAAAATACCTTTAATTTAATATAATTTATTCCTATACTTATAGTAGCCGCGTTTTAGAAATAAATACTTATTTTCGTGAAATTTGATAATTTTAACCACTTTTATTTAAATTTTGCAAATTACTTAATTAGCTATGAAAGCGTCACAATGGTATAATAAATAACATTTTTTATTTTACTGTTTTTCAAGAAATATACAGGGTTTAAAAAATATATATTATGTTTAAAGAGGGTCGATTTTTTTTCAAAATTTCGCAAAAGGTCTATCTGTAAAATCAATAGAAATAAAGTTCTGGAAATTTTTACGTATATTCCAAGGATAATTTGACTAGACATAATTGAACTAGATTTTTAATTTCAAAAATTTACGAAATGTCCGTAATTCAAAAACTAGAACTTTTATTCAAATTTGTAGAATAATTTTACTATTCACATTTATTTCAGCGGTTTTTAAAATATCAACAAAATGAACATTTTTATTAGAAAGGTTCAAGTTTTTTTTCATTATTTAATAAAGTGTCCATATCTCAAAAACCAATAAAAATTTAATTTTAAAAATTTCTATACGGATTTCTGGGATTATTTGATTGGACATATAATTCAATATTTCAAGAAATAATTGTCAAAGTTTTGAAAAAATAAAAATTTCTCAGGGTCTATTTTTTTTCTCAAAATTTCAGAAAATGCCCATATCGCAAAAACTAGTTGAAATAATATTTTGAAAATTTTAATAAGTATTCCTAACATCATTTAACTAAATACCTAGTTTAGCGTTTTCCGAAAGATTTACGGAATTAAAAAAAAACCTTTATTAGAGAGGTCAATTTTTTTTCAAGCATTTTACAAAATGTCCGTATTTCAAAAAACAGTAGAAATAACATTTTGAAAATGTCTATTTATATTCCCAGAATAATTTGACTCGACACCTATTTTAACTTTTCTAGAAAAGTGTAAAGAATTTTAAGAAAAAAATATTTTTTGGAAAGGTCGGTTTTTTTTTTTAAATTTCACAAAATACCTACAACTCAAAAACCAGTAAAACTAAAATTCTAAAAATTTTTATTCATATTGCTAAAATAATTTGACAATAACTGACAACCAATTTCAGCGTTTTTTAAAAAAAATTAACAGGATTTCGAAAAAAAAAATTTTTAAAGAAATTATTTTTTTTAATTTAACAAAATGCCTTTATTTAAAAATCGCTGTATAATTTATCAGTATTTACCAATCTACCAATGATATAAAATCCTGTAATTTCAAATATCTAATTTATCACCTTTTTTAAATAATGGCTCAATGATGCTTTTTTAGGATACTCGGGAGACAGTCCCTTAACAAACATTTTATTTATTAAAAATACTAGTGAACTTCTAACATAGTTTTTTATTAACTTTAGCTTTTCTGCAGTAATACTTATAACCCTTAAAGCCTTTTTTATTTTTAATTTACTAGTGACTGTATCAATACCTTCTTCCTCTAAAGAAAAAAAAATAGCGATTGTTTTACAGTTTTGGTTGTCATTTCTTAATTTTTGTATTAAGTTTTATCAATAGATGTTCTATCTTTTATATACACTATTGTGCAAAAAGATAGCAACATTGAACTTTCCTATTATATATCTTTTAGTATTTATTTTATAAGTAAGGTTTATATATTATTTACAAGAATAATTAGAGCCTGTTTATATTTTCATATTATCATATTTTTTGTATCATAATAAATAAAACAGCAAATTGTTTTATGCAAATTTATTATTCAAAAATATAGCAACAAAAAACTAAAAAAATATAACCCAACTAAATTAAAATCAATTCAATATTTCGTGTAGTACACCTTCTCCTTTATAACATCTGCACATCGTCTTGGCATGGACTCAATTAATTTCATAATATAGTCATTGTTCACTTCTTTCCAAGCCTTTTCCACTATTTTAAAGAGAATATTTATATTAGAGCACGTTAGGTGCCTGATTTTGGTGTCAATGTAATGCCATAAATTCTCTATAGGGTTTAGGTCTAGCGATTAAGATGGCCAAACCATTACATTTATTTTTTCATCGGATAGCCACCTCTTAACAAATTGAGAAGCATGTTTTGAATCGTTGTCATGCTAAAATATAGCTGTTACTGGTATGACTTCATCCATATATGGCTCAATAAAAGTGTTTGATCAAAATGTAGCAACACTTTGTAAAAATACACTGCACTTACTTATAAAAATTTACTTTCAATAAGTGAACCTTTTATTTAGTTGAATTTAATGAACCAACTAACCTTTTTAAACTACTATAACTATTAATGTTACCATTTTTTTAAACTCTATTTCTCTTTTTAATGCTTTGTACAATTTATTTAATCAAATACTACTCGTAAGTAAACCACATAGCTTTAAATGTACATAATATGTATACATGTGTTTTTTTTTTATTATTTAATAATAGATTCTAAAATATATGCCTTATAGTGCAATTCATTGAGAATAGTTTTTAGTTATAGAATAACTTTTGGATGAACAATAATAAATAGTATTATAGTTAAATTTTTTAATGTATAATTTTAAAAGTTACTACATTAAGAAAGTAAATGTATTTTTATTATCCCATTTTTAAGCCCTTTTTTTTTATTCCCTCGTACAATTTTAGCTAGTAAGGTATGGTAACTTGTTCAGTTTAGAATACGTTTGATTCATGTAAGGGAATCTAATATGAAGATTATTTTGGCATAATTTGTTTTCTGCCATTTCGCTTTAACGTATAAGTAGTTTATACTTTATTCATTTAAATGGAATTTTCCTGTAATGTAAATTTTTTTTGAATCAGAGTATGTTTAATTCACACATAATCCGTTTTCTAACCTACGGAAAATAACAACACAATCTGTAAATAAATATTTTTCTTCTGATAAATAAATTTATTATATCACCTGTAGATTTATCAGGGCGAAATAAGAAAAACCGACCGCCCTTTTAATGCATTACTATCAAATAAATCTCTCGCCCTACTAGGTCGCCAAAGTAGGTCAGATCGGCCCTAAAACTCCCCCTAGCACAACATCTCGCTTCACTTGTCTTCCATCCGAAATAACACCGTGTAAAAGCTCTACAAACTCCATGTATAAAACAACTTTTACAACTTCGAAGCTTTGCTCGCACTTTTTGTTTCGATAAAAGTCGTATTTTCGTTTGTTTTAAAGATAATAAGTACACCCCGGGGCTATTGTTTTAAACCCTTTAAAGATTCATTTACCCTTCGAAAGGTCACCTTTTCACCCTCTCCACCTCACTTTTCCAGAGAGAGATTTATTAAACTTCGGATTATACCTGGATTAAGCGCTATTATTGTTTATACGATAAATATCGGCTTTGAAGGGGGTATGAAGAGAGAGAGAGAGAGAGAGAGGGAGAAAGCTAAAACAAACGCGGTTTGGAATATTAATATTGGAACATTATTATCCGCCCTGCAAACGTGTTATGGATGTTAAACGCTAATAAATTTATTGTCCCTTTATCTGACCATTATTTTGCATTATTCGTGCCGAAAATATATGGTATAGATAGCGTCGCGTCCATTTTACAATTAAACTACTTTGTTTTCGTCATTTATCTGGTCGAATTCGCGAGAAAATATTTTGAAAATTTATTTGCAAAAAAACGCGCTTCAAAATTGCTTAGAAATTCATTTTTTGGATTTCGATGAATTTGTGGCATTTTTTTTGTTTTCGGTTTATTTGCTATAAGATATTTATCTATTGTCTTAGATATGCAGTGATGTCGATGGTTTAATTATGCCAAATTAGTTAAAAAAAAATAAACAATTTAATAAGCAACAAATAAATAATTTTTCTTTTTTTCGGACGGTCTAAAAATTCTAATTTTGATACGCTGATTATAATAAATTAAATAAAAAAAATAATGTGTATTATATCTCGGTTATTTCAGACAATTCTTATTATAAACAAACTTTCTTTATAAAACTCTTATAAAATGTTGATGTAGTTTCAACCATTACCAAGATATAGGAGATTACATTTAGAATAAAGTCTAGCCACTAAAAAATAGTCAAGACGCATAGTAACAATTTAGAATTTAAATTTTTCACGATACGAATGATCAGGATTTTGACGGTTCTATTTTAAGCGTAGTTTTTTAGGTATTTCAGGTATTGTGAGAATGGAAATAAGTTGATTGTTTAATAAGGTATTTATTGAAGCTGATTTATGAAATCTATATACACTTGTGTCTCTTCATCTGTTGTTTTCTTGAAAGAGATTGTAATCGCTTATTTAATTTAATTAAAAATTTAAACTGTAATATATAAGATATCAGACATATTGCCATATACTGGGTTTATATTATTAAAAATAAATAGATCAAAAGAGATATCTATTTTTCCTTAAAAAATCGAAAACTATTACCTTAATACGTAATTTAAAACATTTTTCTTCCTTTTTTCCATTGCATCTTTTTCTTCGTTTCTTTCCTCCGTTGTAAATCTTTTATTTGTTTTAATTTAATAAGTCGATTTTCCAACATTTTTTCATTTTAAAAAAAGGCCAATAATGAGTAAAGAATAATTAAATCAAAACAAAAATGAACCATAAACATAGGAGGAAGAAAAATAAAAAAATTCCAGGGAGTGTCGGAGAAAAACTATTGAGAGGCGATGATGTAAACAAAAATTAGAATTACTATAAGGTTAAAAATAATGACAGGAAGATCGAGTAAATGAATGATCAAAAATTAAAGAAAAAAAAGTATGAAAAAAAGAACTAAAACTCAAGAAGGAGAAGGACGACCAAAAAGAAGAAAATTATAAAGACAAATAGAAAAAACAAAGAAATACGATAAAATACATACGTATTAGAGAAGAATTCTAGGCAAGGGGAGAAACAGGGTGAAAAAGGACAAAGGTGATGCTAGTGGAAAAAAATTAAATAACCAAACATTTAAAAAAATATATAAAAGGACCGGAACTCGAATATAAAAAGAAAGCATTAAAGAAAGAGAAAAAATTTGAAGTTCTAAGAAAAATATAGTAAAGAATAAATAGGGACAAGGAAAAAATAAGAAATCAAAAACCAAAACCTAGGAAAGCATAAGAAGCAATAAGTATTTAAATATTTTAGCGAAACTTCATGAGAAACATTTAAAAAAAAGTAAAGCAAAAAAATAAAAATAAATTCTAAATATAGACAGAGCGGAGTAGAAAAATAACGAGCAGAGATAAAAAAATAGAAAAAGTGAAAAAAAGTGTAAAAACAAGCAGAAAAATAAGGACACAAAAGTAGTAATCCCAGAACGAACTGACAAAAAAAACAAAAGCAAGGGACAAAAAAAATATTATGCAATAGTAAAAGAAGAAGAAGAATAAATGCTACAACATAGAATTTAAGCCCACAAAGAATAAGAATCACTGCAAAATATAAGGAATGATTTTAAACTTATGAAAGAAATAAAACAAAATATGTGAAATAATGCCTGGAAGAAATATCTTCAAATATCTGGAATAAAATTGAAATTTCAGTTTACAGGGCTGGAAGATATAAAGAATGACTTCAGATTCAGGGAGGAAATAAACCATGATTTCAATTGCCTAAAAGAAATTACTTCAAATGCTTGGAAGAAGCTTAAAATGACTTAAAAATCCTGGAATAAAATTGAAAATTTCTTCAAAGGCCTAAAATATGCGAGAACAGGCTTTAAACTCCTAAAAAAAATAAACCCAAAATAATTATCCAAAGTCAGCTAAACATAATATATTTTTGAAAAAATATCAAATTTCCAGGAAAATTTTTACTACTATATTAAATGAAATGACAATATTAGTAAAAAAAAGAAAAAAGCGGAAGAGAAGAAGAACTAAAGAAACAGAGCTAAAAAGAACCATAAAAACAACAACAGACAAATAATTAAGTCATTTAATTAACTCACAATTAAGTACGAATGCTAAAAAGAACAAGAAGAAAGATGGGAAGACGAACTCTTTAAAGTTAAACGCGAGGTATATGATAAAGGTCATATAATTTATTAAAATTGGAAAAAATAATTAATTAGGCAACGGTTTAATTAAAACTTCTCGACTCGATATGAATATAAGACGATAATCCACCCTAATTAATTCTAAACAGCCGAAAGTGTCGTGAGAAGATTATAACCCCTTCTGAAATATGCAGGAAACACGTCGAAAGTTTTCCTCGGTTAAAAATTTCAAGGGCGTAATGAAAATCCCTTGATAAATAAATGGGAGTCGTACCCGCTTAAATTATGCAGGGACAGGACGCGTTTTTAGTAAGCCACGAGCTGGTTCTTGAGAGTTTTTTAAGGGCAAAAGCTAACTAAACTTGCTTACATTTTTCTATTTTGTTTTAAAGAAAACAGGCGAACAAGTAATTAATTATCTATAATAGCCCTATTCCAAGAAAGTCGCTTATTTTCTTGTGTATTTTTGGCAAATAAGTTGTCGGATAAGTATCTGGGAAAGCGTGTAAGTAGGTCGCGGCTAAGTGGGAAAATTCGGAAAGTTTACTAAATTATGCATGGCTGAATGTTTTTTTAAACAAGTGCGAAAATTGTATGGTAACTATGAAACTTTTTGCATCGTAAGTCATCATTGGTAGTTTGAAAATACGGGATCTAAATCGAATGCCTTTTTTTTTAATTTATTTTGGAAGCTGCAATAGCTATAATCTTAAAGTTAATATTATTAGATTTTAAAGGATGAGAGTTTGAACGTACCATTAAATAGACCCAATAGTTTCTTCATAATCTGTGGCAAAATTTGATACATTTTTCGGTAAATATTGCAAATTTTTAAAGCTGAAAAACAGTATATGTGGCATGAATTTTGCCAAATTCTAGTATTTTCAAAATTATAGCTACACTATTGCTATAGTCCTAAATTATTAAGCAGGTTTGTTTAATTTAAAAAAAAACTTTAAGTAGTAAAAAAGTGCTCAATACGTTCTGTAAATTTATTACGCCCTCGCTTCCAGACTAAAAATTCCCCTGTTGTGAACCTTTTCCAGTAAACCTTTTTTTAATTAACTTTACCCGACAACAACAAAAAAACCGGACTCAGCTTATCCAGAAAGTCTGATTAAAGGCAATACTATTGAACACACAGAAAGAAAGCCAAATTGTAAAAGGTTACATCGTAAAATATTTTATCATCCTAGAAGATGACAGGAATTTAATTTTATCTGGATACGATAGATTATTACGAACTTATTTAAACGCAGTTTAATCCAAAAGTAGGAGCCATTCTTATTCCGGGTGCATCGAAACAACTCAATACAGAGAAATATTTCATTTCGACCTAAAGGATGTTATGTGAACGGGTGCACTTGCCGAAGAAGAATTGCACAATACTGATAGTAAAAATTTCACCCTCGGGCCACGTTTATCAGTTTGGACGGTGAATAAGCGATACTGCTAAAAACGCTACTGTATATTTTATAGGATACTTTCCAAGTATTTTTGTGATTTTTATTTATGAGGTGCCGTTTGTATCACAGAGTGTCCCAAAATAAAAAAAAATAAAAATCAATTTTTTTATAGCCACTTGCTTCGCATTTTCTTATGTGTATGTACTTCATTGAATTATACCCAAGTTAAATCATTCTTTTTGACTTTCATAATAAAAATACTTTGAACGTTAAAGAAAGAAATGAATACTCTATATATTTTTTTTAAAGTCGGTACCTTAATGACTGATAACGTTTTTTGAGATTGGATATAAATAAACCTTTTAAAAAGCATTTAATCCTGATATAAATCGTTCTGAATGCAGAATTCCTGAAAACGAACACAACATGAAATTTAGATAATCAAAATTGAGTTAATTTACATAAATTGTTTATAGCATTTTTGCTAAATAGTTTGTTAAGTATCGACAAGCAACTAAATATTTCCATATACTTTATTAAATTTACCAAAATTAATCAAATATTTAGGTACTAAATTATATAAAAAAATCCAGAGTACTACTAAGGGTTTAAATTTATTAATTTAGTCAAGCATTTTGTAGTGGATAATTACGAGGAGTTTATTTTAATTGAGGGTTAAATTATAGAGAGTTTTTTTATTTGTTTGTCTTTGTGTATTTTACTAAATATGTATGTATGTATAAAACTTATTTTGTTTTATTTGTTACAATTTTGATAATGGATACATATAAATCTAATAAAAATTGAACACCCCTCTTCTTTACATACTAATACCATCAGCTTTCACATAAGAAAATTACTTAAATCGTTACAAAAGTTTTTGAAATTTTCAGATTTTTATAAAGCCTTTGGTAGTATAAGTGTTTTTTTTTTTACAAATTAAAAAACTACAGAAAATCCCAAAAAATCTGATCTGGAAAATTTGAAATTAATTTTCACATTATCCTTCGTTTATTAAATTTTTTGGGGCTTTATAAGGTATTCAATAAAGCCACAGCACTCAAATAATAATTGAATGAAATTCCTCCTCAAGGGCCTTGGGGAAAAAACTCGTATCCTGAGAGTAATCGAACTCTTATTTTAACGTTTTTTGTAAATATATCTCGGATATAGAAAATAAGAGTTGCCTTGACGAACAATAAAGTTATGCAAAAATATTATAATAATTTTTTATATTAAATGTTACAATTATTTTTCAAAAACCAGAAGTGCAACATAAAATATTCATTTTAGCATTATTGCACTCCATTTAAGTTATGCATTTCAAGTAATTGTATTTTAATATTTATTTTATAATTTATTTCAACTTTAATCGTTCGTATTCTTTATAATTTAGAAGTGAAAAAACCACAAGAGACAAATTATGCAACGCATTCTAATAACACAGTCATTAATGTGACTGTAAAGAATGTACTGTTTGTAGTGGATTTTTATAGTACCAATTTTATCTAACTTCAAGGTTGTTATTGTATTTAGTTTCTTTATTTTTAATTTTTTAATCTGATGATACTCTTAATATGAACGAAACCCGTGTAACCTACTGTTAGAATTAATAAAAACTTTTGAAACCGAGACTTTGTGTAGTTCCCTTTACATTACAGTCAATTAGTTTTTAGGTTGATTTATTTAATAAAAGTGACTCAGATCCACTAAAGTTTTGCACAAGTGCCGTCCCTGAATTTTTTCAAACCAGGGTTCATACAATGAGATCTTTAATGATACCCGGTAATAAACCTGGTAAAATTTCAAATAAAAATAGACGCTAATGAATAGAGTCCCGAACAAAGCGCATATTTCCTTTATTTGGTCTTTTAGCTCTTTCCGATCACGATTCGGCCCTACACGACGTGTCAGGACGAATAAATGATAACGGCGAAAATATTCCCGACGGTTCGCAAATAAAATAAAATTACGACGGAATTCGTTTTTCCCCGCCATAGAAATCTTACAATGCGGTTACTAAATGACATGTTTATTTACGTGACGCTGTTTATATTTTATTAATGTATTCTTACGGTCCTGTTTAAGCGTATAAATAAATAAATAAGGAAACTGGATATCAATTAACTGCGAAGGGAAGATTAATGGGTTTGTTCCTTAATTGTCCTTTGGCCTTTAAGAGACTACCCGGCTTGACAAGTTGAAAATAAATATATAAAAGAGATTTGGCGAGGCAATATTAAATTAAATGAAAAATGTGACACAAGGGATTGGAATGGCACCTACTAAAATAAATCCTTAATTTATGAATGCTATAATGATTAATCGCATAATTTTATTAGGTAGTAATGACACTTTTATATTAAATATTGAATTTTTATGCACAATAATTTTTTAAATCAGAAAATAATACAGATATAACAAATAAAGATTAGACAGATACGAGGGACATTTTTATTTAAAATTCTGAATTTTCATACGCAACGTAACCAAAGGCTCTTTAAACACGATTTATGTGCTTTCTTTCTAAAGCCTTTAAGAAGGAACAGGATACAGAATTTGAATATTTATGACAGGAATCTTGAATTATTACTACGGAATTGTTGCTATTCTTTTTACTTAAAAAATAATAGAAAGTCAAAAAAGGAAATATTGAAATTTATTTAAAAAATGGTATAACACATATTTCTGCATAACTTAATTGCATACGAGTGGTACTTATAAAGCATACTAAATATCTGTTCAAAAGTTTCTTCATTTAACTAAAGAACCATAAATCCCAAAAAAAAAAATTACAAATAAAGAAAATAGAATATTTGGTTTAAATTAATGAACTTAGTTGTTGCAATGCAAAATTTTGGTTTTTTATAGTTTTTTTACTTTAAATACCAATAAACTACTAATATTTATGAAAAAAATTCAAAAATCGAATATATTTTTTGTATAAAGCTTCCTAAATGCATAACTTTAATGAAAATGACACATAACTAGTAAAGTGATTTTTTAAATGCAATAAAATTTGAAAAATGCTATCGTTGATTTATTATATGTTAAACTGCTAAACAAGATTTATATAATTGACATAAATTAGATCTTAATAAATTTGCACAATTATTTTATTAATATAATTGATACGTATACGCACGTTGCACTATATAGTCTAACCGAGAAAATAATTCTTACCGATTGGTTTCTTAACGGGGGGGTCAAACCGATTTCACATTTTATGTGAAATTTGCCGGCGGATTCATCAATTTATTAAAATGCACTAAAGACGCGTTTAAGGTAACTATCTTACGATAATATTCTCACGCTCTTGGAACGCGACGTATTTATTTATTTATAATACTAAAACTCCGTGAGTTATATAAGCGTTAAATGCGCGTTTAAAAGGCGAAATTCTTTGATGTCTGCGTGTACTAACGTGAACTATGATTTTTTATCCGTCAATGTAAAGTTATGTAAGTTGATTTAATTACAGGTTTGGTAAAGGTCTAGTTTGGCAACAACTGTACTAAAAATCGCATATAAAATTATGAGGAAAGATTTAAAATATGTGTAATTTTACCGGGAACAATATTCCGATTGTGATTTTAAAGTAGATTTTTTTTTTAATATATTTTACGTTTATGCATTATAATCGTACCTGAAATTATACACCTCTACCAACCCAACCCAATTTTTCTTAAACCCCATTTGACACTCAAGAAAAATAGGCTCGTTAGATTAGATCCTTAGATGTGACGAAAGGTTTCTATGCAATTTTATTATAATGAGTAAATTTTTTACAGTAATATAAATTTTCAGAAAAGTTGCTATACTAGATCTTTAACACAGGTTTTTGATTTAAGATCTATAAGAAATTTATTTTTGCTATAAAAATATTCCTTTATTCAAGCATAGCCAAAAGGTTGAAATTTTAAGAAAATTTTCCCATTTTTTCTATCAAAACTTGTCGTCTAAAATTTTCAAATTTTTTATTTCAAATGCCTCGAAAAAATAAGAAATTTAAATATTTTGTTATCTAGAAAATATAAAATATTTTAATTGTAAATTTCCTTCAGGCATTTTTAACCTGAACTATCGTTGACTAGTCGATAAAATTTAAAAAAAAAATCTTATTATTTAACATTTATCGCCTGGATAAATATAAATTATTTTTTTTTGTAAATGGATTAGGTTTTTCTATTGCAGTTTATCTAGTTATATATAAAAATACTCATTTTATAATAATCCTTTGCATATTTTTAAACTTCGTCCAGGATATAGGTCTTGACAGCCAAAATATAGACCTTTTGACCTATTTTATATATCATCGTTTTATTTTATAAGAAGTGTTTGGATCGCCTAAAAATAGTGTTTTTCTATCGTTATGTGTTCAATTATACACAAAAAACATAATTTTATTTCCATTTTAATCTAATTTTTAGACTGAGATTTTTAGGCTGGAAATAGTATTCCAAGCAGATATAAGAATGAAAAAAATATGGTAAACAGTTATAACTAATCATATATTTGTGCATAATTTAATTGGATACGAGTGATACTTTTATTTAACATCCCGAATATCTGTACAAGGGTACCCTCTCGAGTCCTTAACTCAAGGACTAGAAAATCCAAAATACTGATAAACTTAAAATTAAGGAACTTATTTTTTAAAAAGAATTGTTGTTTTTATAATTTTCAACTTTTAAGAGTTACAAACTACTAATAATTAAAGGAGAAAATAAACGAAAAAATAAATTTTTGCACTTGCTCCCTTAATGCACAACTTTAATGTTTCATAACTAGTAAAGTGATTTTTATTAGGCAATAAAATTTGAAAAATTCTGACGTTCATTTATTAGACACTAAACAAAGAAAATTATTATATATATTGAAACAAAAATTGACATTTTACAAATGTATAAAATTATTATGAGAAAATATAAAGAAAAATTGTTCAAAATAATATACAAAGGCCCTCGGGCCAATACCAAACATACACTCATATTAAATCGATAATTCTCATACAAGTCTCTCATGTTTAGTGGAAAAGTTTTTATTTTCCGACCGGCGATCCGTGTATTTTTCTCGACGTTCAGCTTTACGGTTGGCCGACACTAATATTTTTGTTTAGGTGAATAATTTTTCCGGTGCCGGTTTTATAGTTCGTTAAAGTGTTCGGTAAATTTTAATTAATTTTTCATATAACACGGACCGCGATACTTTAATATACAATCGCAAAATAACGGGAGAACTATGATATAAAAATAAGGGATTCATGTTCATTTAAGTTATGCTTTAAATAAGATACGTTTTGAATTTATTGAGGAATATAGGACGAGGCATAACTTTATTGATTAGCAGTGGCATTTATATTTGGAATTCTAAATATTTGTACCTAAGCTCTGGAGAATATAAATGGCGTAAATGCTTGGAATAAATTGGAAAATTAAAAAATTTAATGAAATATATGACGAAGTATAATTATGTTAATTAAAAGTTACATGTATATTTCGAATACTAAATTTACACTAACTGTGTTTTTCGCATAGCATAATTTTGATACAAATATTAAATTATTGGTTTATTGTAATTTTTATTTTAAAAAACTAAAAAGAATTAAAAAATACGTAATGAAATTATAATTGAATGAAAACACTATTTTTCGTCAAATACAAATATGACCAGTAATCAATAATACTGAACGCAAAATTGAGTTAATAAGTAGGGTATTAATTTTTATAAAATGACAATGTTACTCATATCCTTTTAAGTTATGCTTATATGAAGTTAAACAGATTTATTAAGGCATAATATCAGTATAGCAAAAATTATTTTACTTATTTAAATAATATTTAAGTTTTTAAATTTTAGCTGTTGAAATATTAAATACCTACCTCAACTGTAAGATATAGGATCATTACCTTTTGTGATCACCTAGGTACATTTTATTATTATTATTATAAATATTATTCTAACTATAGTAACGATTTAAGTATCAACTTTTTCATTTTAATGATGTTTTTCCCAAATAAAGCACTGCAACAATTAAATAAAAACTCCGTTAGAAACTTAACATTTACTGCAAGCTCTTTGTTCAACCAAGTTGTCCATTATAATACAATTCTAAAAATGTATTTAAGATTAACAAAATAAATTTATTAGACACGAATCACATTTAAAATAAGTGCCTGGGGACGTGAAAAATATCTTGTAAAATACGAGGTCAATTGCTTCGATTAAAATCAAAATTATCCATTGCCTTGAAGACATGAAAATTAATTTTTAATTTCTAGAAAACACGGAAATTAACGTCTAGAAGAAAAAAGAAAATAAATTAAAGAAAGTTAATTTAAAAATGTGGGAGTGAAAAATATGAACATTTACGTTAATATGTAAAAAACTGGAAACTATATACTTGAATAGAATTTGATTGAATAGAGTTAGACTAAGAATCTAAAGAATATATAAAATTTTCAGTGCATAACCTTAATGGATATGATTTATACATAATATAAATATTATAAGGTTTATCAGATTTTCTTTGCATAATTTTATTGGATACGAACCACATTAAAATAAGGTCACATGCCTGGAAAACGTGCAAAGTAATAGCAATACCCTGGAGATTATGATGTCAAATACTCCAAATAAAATGACAAATTATTTTCTATACCTGGAAGGCATAAAAATTAATTTGACATATTAAGCAACTAGAGAAAAGGATTTTTGAAAGACTTGGAGGGAAAGACAGAAAAATACACAAAAACACTGGAAAATTAAAGACGTTAAATACCTATAATAATAATAATAAAAAATTTAATATAATATATAAGAAGATTTTAAAAAATTAACGAATTATATCGATTTTAGTTAAACATATAGGTAACTGTTAAATGGATATAAAATGTAACTATAAATATTTGTAATAAAATTACAAATAATAAACTCGAATAGAATTTAATGAAAAATAGGACAAGGCATAATTTCAATGATGATGAGTTAATTTTTATATTCTACATCCCTGCTTCCTAGCTTAACCCAAACATATTTGATATAAGTTTTCCACCTTAAAAAAAGATATAAAATATAGTAAATTATTACTTAAAAATGTTTTAAATGTACTAATAAATGTAGTATACATCGATAGGAATCAAATTTAAAAAAAATTTTGGGTGCATAACTTTAATGCATTTTATTCATACATAATATAAAAAGGTATAGCATTTATTCAGATTTTTTGCCTAATTTAATTTATATGCAAAATATTACTAATATTCTGGAAAATAAGACGCAAAGTGTTTAAAGTAAAATGAAAAATTGTTTCCAATTCCTGGAAGAGTTTTAAAAAATATAGCAAAAAACTAGAAAAATTTAACGTTTAATGACCAAAATGATTTGAAAACAAATAAGAAAAAATATTTATAATACCTAAAAAACATAAAAAATTAGTTTTCTGAAAAGTATAGAAAATGACGTTAAAAAAATACACCAAAATACTAAAAAATACATGGCGTTTAATTCCCATGAAAAAATATTCACTTATAAATATTAAAATAATAAAATAAAATAAACATATTTTTTCAATGCCTGTAAGAAATGAAAATTATTAATTGAATATTAAAATATACTTTTTATATTCTAACATATTTGATGAAAAATAGTGCAAATCCGTCGTCTTTTCTTCACTTAAAACTTCAAAAAATTATAATGATTAAACAGATAGTTTTGCATAACTTTATTGGATACTAGTTACATTTTTTAATAAAAATTTACAAATAAAGTATTTTGAATAGACATATTCAATTTTAACTAGAGAATTAAGGGAACTTAAATTCTGTTAGTACTAAAATCCAAATAATGAAGTTTTTACCTCCCATATGTAGCCTACAGACATCTAAAGTCTCTTCGATTTAACGTATGTAATCTCACAGTAATAAAACACATGATAAAAAAGACTAATTTAATATTACTTGACACCAAATAAAAAGAATTTTAAAAACAATTATATTTTGGTGAAATAAGGATTGTATTGTTTAATAGTGCAAAATATCGTGACAGTGTGTTCGTATAGTCGAGGAGCTTCAAAACTGATGAAATTATTAATAATAATAACAGCAATAGCTAAATTATTTACAATGGGATATTAAACAGGTTTATGTAAATATTCATGAATTATGTTCCTAAGAAGGTAGACGGTTATTATTTCCCAAATAGAAGACTTTCTATTTTTGCCGAGCTATTATATAAATATATTTTTCATCAATTTAGAACTTAGATTATTTAGGAAAAACATGGATTTTTATTAAGTTGATCTATTGGGAGTAACTTGGTTATTTATTACCCAAAATATAACCTCGTTTGATAAATTATAATGCTAAATAAACTAAGTAAAATCATCAATGCAAATTTGCTCTTTATGCATGTGATCTGAAAATCTAATTAAATAATGTGTGACACGCCTTGAAAATTATTGCAAGCCTAATAGATTTCTAATAAATGGATGATACTACATTATTGAACCTCGTCGTAGTATTTTGATTATTTGATAAACATGTTAAATATTTGGTTTCAAAATGCTCATAAACGTTCGGATTTATTATGCATAAGATCCATAAAATATTTATAAAGATTCACTAAATATTTTTTAGCATAACTTTATAGGATATAAATCACACTTAAAATGAAGTCAAATGCCTGTAAGACATACACCGACCCCCTGGGAAATATGACCTCGAATGTTTAGAATAAAATAAAATTTATGAACCAAGAAACATAATACAAAAAAAAAGAAACTCTGTCCATTTTCCTTATGTCTCAGCCAGGAGGTTGAAAATATGCCTGTCAAAACCGTAAAAAAAAAAAGCATAAAATTCAACGAAAAAAAAATGACAAATTGTATCCTCGTACAGAATTTAATGAAAAATAGGACGAGGCCATCGTCTTTTAGCAAAACTTCAACCTGAATAAAATATGATTGGGTCTCTTACAGCGAGCGTAAACTCTTAAGTTTTCTACGGTCACAGGGCTTTGGGAATCGAAAAGTAGTGGTGGCGCCTAAGCCTAAGTGTTTTGAAAGTTTACACTTTTTTCGTTTTAATTTTTAATGCCTTGCTTGCATTCGTTATCGGCAACCTAATGTATTATTTATGAGACATGGCATTAATCTCAAAATAAATCATCTTAAAAAAATTTTTAAGTTATTGTACCCACTACAGCCAAAAGACATGTGTAAAGATTTCTTAGAACTGCCTGGATAAATTGAGAGAAATTTTTACTAACCGCTTTGGCATTAATTCAAATTATTTAACGAAGAACTTATAAAAAAACATTAAAAAAATCATTATCTTATATATTTGAAATTTATGCGGCTATGATTAACACTTTGTCATTATTTCCAAAATTTCCCTCACTGTAAATAAATTGTTATGACTCCGAGGTAAAAGCCAATAGACAAGAACAAGCAGATTTAATAAATCCAAAAATAAATTTATAGCGCTCGGTAAATTACCAATTAACTTCTTATAATTAAAGTTTCGTTAAATTAACTAAATAGCGTAAATTAGTTCGGGGGGGAGAGGCCGTCAACGACAGTTGAAAATTATACAAACTGTCTGGGCAATTACTTTTGTTCCTCGTTGTTTGCCTTCGTTTTTCCAAGGAACTTTAACTCCATGCGGAACAGCGAGGATAATAAATTTCGAATACAAAATTTTAATTGCTTTTTAAACAGGGGGTTTCTTACGAGAACTATGTAAAATATATTTGTGCTTATGGGTAATTTTTTGAGGGATTTAATTCAACTGTCTGGAAACAATATTAAATTACCAAATAATTTATAGAAAACCAATAAGATCCATGAATGGTTATTCAGAAACACTTTTTTTTTAAAGATGTTTTAAAAAATGCAAAAATTTCAAAATAATTTTTTATATCTTCTAGGAATTAAGAATATTTTTCAATTTTATTTGATTATTTGTTTATACATCTAAGATGAAAAACTAAAAAAAATCTTTCACAGGTAAACCTCCTATCGCTTAATTAGCAGTAAATTCTTAAGTTATGCAATTAAGTTTTTTTTATTAATCTCTATAATTTCTTTATAAATTTATTAACACTTTTTTATTAAAATCCTTTGATTCTTATTATATTGGATATTTTATTTTTAAAGGCATTTAGGAGTTGAATATTTTACTGTTTAAGATTTAATTTTTTTAATGTCTCCCAGGCATCGGTATAGTTATTCTTTTTATTTTATTTTTTGTTTATACATCTGAGATAAGAAAGAACGGTAAAAAATCTTTCACAGGTGTATTTCAGATTTGAAAAAAATTGACTGTTTAGAAAAATTTTTCATTGCTTAAATGACAGTAGACTTTTAAACTTATTATTAAAAAAATTAAACGATGATATAGGAAATAGGTGGAAAGCTGAATTTTCATTTATCTATCCTCATCTCAGTTTAAAAATTAAAAGAGTATTGAAACAAAATGATGTTTTCTATGTATAATTTGGCAAACTATGATTGAAGAACACTATTTCCAGGCAATCCAAACACTATTAAATAAATTAAACGATGATATAGGAAATGGGTGGAAAACTGAATTATTATTTATAATTCCTTATCTCATTTTAAGAGTACCTATAGATCCTAAGAGGTGATTTAAAAAAAAAATAATTTAAAGATTTTTGTATATTTATCTGGAATAAAAATTAATTGTCCGTGTGCAGGTTTTATCAATAAGTAAGTTTATTTTAGGTAAATAGAGTCAATATTGGTACAGGCTTTTAGAAATATTTGTTTCAGAGATGTCATCTGATTTTACATTTCTTCCAAGCTGTTGAGTTATCCTTTATATCACCCGAGAGTATTTTCAACGTAAGTTTCCTCAGTATTATTTTTAGCTAAATTTCCACTTTTCGTTGTAGGTTTAGGCTTCTTCTAAGCAATTAAAGGCAACAAATTACGTTTTCCAGAAATTTCAAATTTATTTTTATATCTTGCAGGCATTGGCAAAAAATGTTCATTTTATTCCTAGCAATTGACGTTATATTTTTCAGGATGTTGATGTTATTTTGCACGTTTTTTAGCATTTAATATAATTTTAAGAGCGACTCGTATCCATTAAAATTATGCATTTAATTTAATTTTTTTATGATTTCCTATAATTTTTTTATGTATTGATTCATTCTTTATAGGTTTTCAAAGTAAGAATTACAATAAACGAATAATTTAATATTTTTATCAGTTTTCCAGAAATTTAAAATTTATTTTTATATCTTCCAGGCATAGGAAATTATTTTTAATTTTATGACATGTGTTATTTTCTAAACCATTTATGCTATTTAGTACGTCTTTCAGGCATTTTAAGTGTGATCTAATAAAATTATGCAAAAACAATATCTGCTTCCTTTTTCACCTTTAATTCAACTGCCTGGGAGCAATATAAAATTACCAGCTTTTCAATTTTATATAAAATATTTTCCTAGATAACTAATAAGATCCATAAATAGATACTCAGAAACCCTTTACAAAAAATTCTATTTTACATGATCGCTTTTCCTTTAAAGGAAAATCCAAGACCCTTATAAAATATAAATTTAACAAGCTTTTACACGATATAACGCAAATCCATTGACAAGCAATGAATAATTTTATACATTGTAGTTTCTTTTGAAGGCTCGCTCTTCCCCCCCAGAATGCTTTGATAAATGATTACCCGTCTAATTTAAATTTAAACTGGATATTTCCGTTGGCACAGCAGCAAGCTGTGTCATTGAATATTAATCATAAGCAAAAATCCTTAAGGGATAAACATTCTCTTCAAACGAATATTATTTATGCCAATTGAAAAAGTTTATAAATTAATAAAACTGAGTTCTAACCGGCCTGACCTATATTAAATAAATATCCAGTTTGCAATAATTTACTACAGAAAACTCGCTGGATCGGCAGAGCTCGATCGATTAAAATTCTTTCAGCCGTAAAAAAGAGTAAACAAGATCGAAAGTTTTTTATTTTATTTTTTTTTCTTTTAGAGCTGAAAAGACAAAGTGGAACAAGAGTTGTTAGGGTGCGGTTGGCTTTATGGAACTGAAACGCCTTTGTTGTTATAAGGGAACAAGAATATCAGATTTTTATTGCTCATAGCGTGGGATTTTCTGATAATTATTATGATATTATTTAAGGGGTTTTTGATTTTAATCACTATCTTAGTTAAATCTTGCTTTAAAGCAATATTTAATTTTTATATAGTTGGGTAAGCAATACCAGAAAACCGTTTCAAATTTTTGATTAATCTGGTGCCGAAGTAATGACATATCAATAATAGGGCTAAACATAGAGAAAACACAAATTCTACGTTACTACACAAATAAATATTATATTTTTTTTTATCTATAACTGAATATCAGGTTATTTTTGAAAGTTAAGAAAGTGGATTTCCGCAAAGTTTGCCTTTGTCTTCTATGTGTTTGTATTGTTTATCTATCCGGAAATTAAAAGAAAATGTGCATTATTAGCGCAAACAGAAATATTCATATCAAGTTATTTAACGTTAAATATAAGCAAAAAAGCTTTCCTCAATTATTTTTTCCTCGTAATTTTTTTCGTGATAGAGTTGGATTAATAATTTTTGGCTATTAAAAGTGTATAAGTAGCTTTTGATAAATTAACTCTTAAAATCACTGCTGAGATTTAGGCTAAATTACTTCCAATTACCTTAATAATATACTCAGTTGAAGTACACACCTTCAGTGGCTTATATCCAGGCCTTATACTAATTCTGCATTGATTTAAAGGTTGAAAAATTAATAAATTTTAGTATACTAATATACAACTCGCTAAAGATTAAAGAATTTTATTTTGGAGAAAATCGATAGTTTCCTTAATTAGGTCACAGAGGATTCAGCTCAGTCTCCATGGACTCCCTTTGAAAAAATTTCTTGTTTTATTTATAATTTAGGGATAAGTATTAATGTTAGATTTATCCACTTCAGAAGAAAAAATGCTTCAAATCTTTTCGATAGGAATTATTGTTCTGTACCTTTGCTTCTTTACAATTTTATTCGCAGATTAACATGAATAGAAATATTTGCAAAAAAGAGCATTGATTAGATCAAGTTAAGTTATTCAGAAAAACTTCAAAATTACTCCAACTGCTTTGAAAAAATAAGAAATTATTTTAGAAGTCAAATAGAAGTTGAAAATATTTTATAGAATTAATTAAAAAAATTGTATTCTAAATTAGTAATTTAATAAAGTTACATTAAGGAGCCTGGAAAAATAAATTAATTAATTAATTAAGAAAAAACTAAAAATAAATTAATCAGAGAGGAAGAAATTCAAAGCTATAATTAAGAATATTTAATTTATTAAGAATCCAATTTTCCAGAGTTCAATTTTCATTGATATATTTCTATCATAGTCTAAGATGCAATGTGGGAGAAGAGTTAATTGATTAAGAAATAATTAATGACTTCTTGAACTTGGGATCCTAAATATTTTTAAGGTATTTTTCATTTATTCCAGATATATGAAAGCTCGTTCTATTTTATTCCGAGTATTCGACGATATTTTTCGTTTAATGTGTTTTAAGCCTTCGCCTAAATATTTGAATCTTAAAATAGACTCTCTTGTATTTAAAGCATTTGTACCAATTTTATTTCAACCATTCTGTACTTTTGCTTCTTCTTTTAAAAATGGAAATATTTGCTAAAAAGAGTATTGATTAGATCAAGTTAAGTTATTCAGAAAAATTTCAAAATTAATCCAACTGCTTAAAAAAAAAAGAAATTACTTTAGAAGTTAAATGGAAAATATTTTGTAGAAATAATTTAAAAAAAAATTATTCTAAATTACTAATTTAATAAAGTTACATTAAAGAGCCTGGAAAATGAAAATAATTAATTAATTAAGAAAAAACTGAAAATAAATTGATCAAATAGGAAGAAATTCAAAGCTATTTAAACTACTGGAAAGAATATTTAATTTATTAAGAATCCAATAGAAATATTAAACTCAATTATTATGATTAGGTATAAAGAAAAAAATTCAAGAAGTTCCATTTTCGTTGATATATTTCTATCATAGTCTAAGATGCAATCTGAAAGAAGAGTAAATTGATTATAAAATGATGAATAATCTTGATTTTAAGATTCTGAATATTTAAAAGTATTTTCCAGGCATTCCAGATATATATAAACACCTTCTATTTTATTCCAGGTATTCGACGATATTTTTTGTTTAATGTGTTTTAGGCTTAATCTTAAAACTAGACTCTCTTGTATTTTAGGCATTTATACTAATTTTATTTCAACCATTTGGATATTTTTTCCATTTTATTTCATGTTATTAAAATAATTTTTTACGTTATTTTAAACCTCTTGAAACCTTTTCTAGTTGTGACATTTTACCCAATTTTTATTGTTTTTTAGGCATTTGTAAAAAATGCGATGACAATGCACTTGAAGTAATTTTCAATTTTTAATTATTCTTTTTATATTCCAGTCATTTAAACTCATTTCTCATTTTATACTAAGTATTTGGAAAACATTTTATGCCAATATATGTAACGTATTTTTTTAAATATTATTATCACTTATTTACACATTTGAAGTATTTTTTTTGTATATATTCCAGGCATTTTAAATAATTTCCATAACCAGAATGTTTAAAGACTTGTAGCTTTAAAATGTTTTCTCTTATAATCCAGGATTTTAAACTCATTTGGCATTTAATTCCAGGTATTTGATTATTTTTATGTTATTTGATGCATTTGCCTAGTTTTGTGTGGCCTTTAAGTATTTAAAAAAAAATTGCTATGCCAATAGATGTGACCAGATTTTTCACTTCATTTTCCTAAATTATTATAATTATTTGGAGCTATTTTTTTTGCTTTAGATATTTAAGGTATTTTTTAAATATTTTCCAGGCGTTTTAAATATTCTTCCATGTCTTTTAGGTATTATAAAGTCCTTTCTCTTTTATTCTAGGCATTTTATCTCATTTTTTATGGTATTTCAAGCATTGAAAGTATTTTTTTACATTTCTTCTAGGCATTCCAAATATTCTTTCAGGTCTTCCAGGACTTTGAACTCAGATTAAGTTTTACTTGATATTGTTAATAATTTTTAATACTCACTTTTTGGAACTATTTTCTATTTCAGGGACTTAAAATATTTATGCTAGTTTTCCAGATATTGCAAATAATTTTCCATGTCTCTTAGAAACTCTTGTAGCTTTAAAATCCATTCTTTTATATTACAGGCACTAGAACTATTTTATTTTATACATTTAAATTATTTGCATTACATTAGTTGCTGTATTCTCGAAATATTCTCTTAAAAAACTGAGTAAAAAAATTAATTATTATTTATCATTAAAAATAAATAAATATTTATTTTGGACCAAATCTTGTAAACACAGAGCTTTAATAAACTGTTCATAGTTATCAGTTGTTATTAAATTTTAATAACATAATAATAAAGTAATAAGTTGACAAGTTAATTTATGACCTCAATTAAAGAAAAATGACAAATATTAATTAAATATATTATTTATATTTAAAATATTTATTGGCACAGGTTCATATTAATTTTTGATTGCCAGAAGGACACGGCCTCTCCTATGGAGTGGCTAGGGGCTTAAATATTCCTATCCACACGAAAAACGCCGTATATGTTTACATATAGAAAAATCTCATTTTTTTCTCAAAGAGACCAACATACAAAATTGATAAAACAAAATCACCGTCTCATAACGTATTATGAATAGCCACGTATTTACGCTCTAGATAGAGCAACATCAGGCTCAAAATCAAAAAAATAACGTTCTAAATAAAATAAAAATGCCCAATATTTTAAATAGCCATTTCATAACATTCACACTACGTAAAGAAATAAAAATGTCTAGAATATAATTATAAAAATAACAGTTTCGTGTTTGTGACCCAATGTCTTCAATATTGCGGAGGGTTATTGGGTGGGGTCAGAAATAAAACAGAAATCTGTTTACCTGTTTATTTCTGACCCCACCCAACAACCCTCCGCAATAATAAAAATAAATCAAAATATTTAAAACAATAGAGCGCGAGAACACAAGATTTGAAGTATGAGTGTAAAACTTATGGACTATCTAGACCTAATCCTAAATTACTTAAATGTCATTAAAATTATTAAACGCAAGGACTTTGACTATATATAATGATAGGAAAAATGATGACACTATGGTATCACTGACCTTGGTATTTTTATATTTTTTCAGAAAACAATACTTCAATAGTCTTTAATGAGTCTTGACATTAGGTATTTAAGGACCCTAGCTAAATTTAGGGAGAATAAAGAAAAAAAAAGGTACGGATCTAAAGGAACTGTTTGTGTCTTTATTGTAGGTCAATTTTTATTTATTTAAAAAGTCATAATCACAATTAATCTCGCCCCAAAAATTTCTAGTTTTTAATTATAACCCAGAAATTTTTGTTTATTTACGTAATGTTAATATTGTGAAATAGCTTGTAAAGATGTACTTTTTTCTAGGTCTCATGATGCTCAAGCTACAGCGAAACACTTGAAGTCATTTGTTATACAGTGCTTACAGACCACCTCTCTAAATATCTTCTTTAAAAAAAAAAAAACGTCAATCTAAATATGCAGAAGGACGTTTAATTTTTTTTGACATTAAAGTGAAGTTAGCTGGAGGTGAGGAGATAATTGACAGATCTTTGTCAAATATAAAATCAAACGTGCTCCTGTATATCTAGATTCATGTGATTTTTTTTAAGAAGTTATTAAAATTGATTCGTTTTAAAATGAATGCACTGTAAAACCGTGACTGTGTTTGCTTTCTTTCTACCAAATAGTATAAGTTTGAAAAAAGTTCTGAGCTTTTAAACATTGCTACTGGTCTGTCAATGTATAATATATTTTTACTTTGACAAGATTTACAACAAAAATTTTACTACAGATGTTTTGAATGAATTATTTTAAGTATATCAAATAGAAACGTACATGTGAGATTCTGAAACGTCGCAGAAACATCCCAAATAACATGTCATACATTTCAAACATTTTATTGATGGAATGTTTCTGTGGTCGCAAGAGGTTGTTTCTGGCATATTTCCTGCACGTTTCTCTCAATTATTAGGGAACAATAATTATCCATAAGACGCCCATATCAACATCCAAAGACCATCATCAATAGAAAAACCGAAACGGACGGCGTCGTATATCGGCGGCGGCAGTGGCGGGCCTCGCGCCCATCCCACCCTCGGTTGGCGGCGCGGGCGGCTTTCGGCGGCATCGCTCGAAAGACGGCAGTGGGTCAGGTGACGGGAACGCGGACACACACCGACGCCCGACGCGACGCCGTAATCCAGTGCCGTACGTCACTATTTAAAACGTTATTTAAGGGTACGTGGGGCGCCTCCAAAACCCCCCCCCCCCTCCACCCTTACGCCCCATGGGCGTACGTTAAACGCGCCGTTATGATGCATTATTATCATCATCATCATCAATCGGAAACTCTTCTTCTTATTAACGATGGATGCGTTCGTTGTTGAACATTATGAGGTTGATTCAGTTGGTGGCATTGGTGTTGGTTTAGTATAAAAAATTTTGATTGAAAAAAGTGAATCAGTGGATTTAACTTGGACTTTCTGGAGTACATATCAATTGCTATAAGTGAGTTAAGGATTAACAAGTAGCCTAATATATGTTTATAGCATGGTGAATATTAAATGGATTAGGGCTATTTAACCTTTCGGCACGCAACTCCCTTATGTGCTGGGCGGTTTATCAAATATGAATGATGTACATTTGTATGTTTTTACTACCCCTTTAATTACCATTTACATACATGACTAATCTATCATAATTAAATAATAATTATATATTCGTAACATCATCCAAATGATCGGAAAAATTGATTAAATAACGTAAGAGTTTGTAAATAAAAAAGTACAATTCAAATACGTTTTATTTGTCAAATATTAAATTATACATAAATTTTTATTTTCAGCCCACAAATGAGCAAATAGCTCAAAAAGCAGATTATATTCACTGTATATACTTATAAAGTTCAGAAAAGCAAAAGATATCATGTATGTTCTAATTATACAGGGTATATCATAAATAATGGGAAATAATTTAATAGCATAGTCTTTAACAAAAAAAAATGAGGTTAAGTTAAATTTTTTTAGTCAAAGAAAACCAAGATACAGGGTGATAAACTTAATGTAATTTTTTTTTTAATTTTGACCCTTTCATTATTTTTCACAAAATTTATAATATTGTTTCATTTTAATATGAAAAATCATAAAATCTACCTTTTTAAAATTATTTAATAAGCGCCACCAGCAATATTTTAATTTTTGTAATGTAATGAAAACTCCATAACTTTTTTAGACTTGTCATAATTTAATTTCTTATTTAAAATAGGCATTGTATTTAAAAAAGGTATACTTCAAAAGATCTCGGTGCGTTTAACTGTTTTTGAGATATTTACATTTAAAATTTTTAATTCACTTATTAATTTACCCTAATTGAAAACTCTTGGTAGATAGGCACCAATCACATAATCTGATTATCGTAATTGGAGCTTATAATTTTTTTTTAAATTAATTAATGGATCTATAATTTCTAAATAGGTTGATAGGCATTATCAAAAAATTTGATTTTGACAATCGAACAGTTCGTTTACCACAATAAGCAACCTATGTTACTACAATTGTAATAATCGAATATTTTGTGCCACTACAACTAATAAATTTAGAAATAAATAGTACAAAAATTTTACCCTCTTACAATATGAAAGTATAAATTGTTTGTATTATTAGGAATTATTTTTAAGACATTGGAGGATACAAATCTTCCTAACAATCAAGCCATTTATGCTTTTATATTATTATATAAGTAAAATTTGTAATTTTTTTCTAAATTAATAAATGTACATATGTCACTAAATAGATCTGAGCCATTTTACACAGGAAAGTGCAGATTGTTTTGTATAAAGGCCAGAACTGTTTCGATATTTTTTTAAAATAAATTTCAGGAGCAACAAAACTAGATTTATCTTGTCCATTACCACCCTAACATATTAACGTAAATTTGGATAAATCTATGACTATTTATATAGTCATAGATTTATTCACCCTTCACACCACATACAGTTAAATGTATAAAACAGCAATAATGAGAAAAAGTTTGAACAACAATTTCAAAAAGTACTCATGAAGAAACAAAAACCTAATTAAGCCTCGTTAAGCCTTAAAAATATGATTTGTGAATGACGTTTTCCTGCTATTACACTTTCAAAATTTCTTTAATAATTCTTGCATAATTTTGTTCTCGGAAGACCTTCCTGTATGGTTGTAAATACAACAAAACATATAAATAGATTTAATTTTAATAGGATTTGCCACAATTTCGTTGTTTGTGAACTGAGATGAATTCGCGGCCATTTTAGTTAATGGTGCATTTCTAATAAATGGTGTAAAATCGATTAAATCACACCTATTAATTAAAAAGGACTTCTATCAATAAAATACTTTCATTACTGTAAAATGATATATTTTTATTTAACAGTATTTTAACCAGTTTTTGTGGAAGTTTTTCCCTGACAATAAATTTTCAATAGTTTTTCTGTATTATTGACAATAAAAGAAAATTTGTAAATATAATGTTTTTACTAGAATTTCTATAATACAAATCACACAAATATCGGAGACAACAGTAAAATATATTATTACTAAAAATACAGTAATTAAGTAACTAGAAACGGTTGAAGTCATATTGTAGACCATTGCAATCAATAAGATATTATTATATTTGTTTAACATTGGGATCAAAAAATGTGTAATATCTTAAGTTTCATAAAAAGGGTGTGAAAACAAAAATATTCAAAGGCTTTGTACAAATTACAAAATATGTGTCCAGTAAATTGCTCATTTCGTACATTATTATTTATAGGATCCACCAATAGATTTAATTCTAGTAGACTCGGCATTTTTAAACCCAGATTCCCTTGCATTGGAAATATGTGTTTTAGTCTAGATTTTCAAGGGAATTAAAGATATTAGTCGATAATTAGTTAAAACATGGCAAGGACTTTTATATTCGCATATATATCTTTAAAGTACAGCTCAAAGTGATAAGGTGTTCTTTTTTAAGTAGCAATACTAATAATTCTTATCCCAGAGAGCACCGTTGATCCAACGAACATCCAAAATTGATCCAATTATTATTCATTATATCCAGCCAGGTACAAGAAATAAATATTCATTAGATAGCCAAAACGTATCCAATAGTTTAATTATAATTTAGTAAGTTCCAATTTACAAATCTCTAGCTATTGTGTTTCCATAAAAAACCATTTTTTTTAAAGGCTAACTAATTTATTTTTAAACAAAAATTTAATTTTTTGCACGTGATTCGAAGTAATTTCTCTTATTCTTCTCTCTCAAATAAATATGGAGAAATCAATATATATATTTTGACTTGAATTTGAATGCGTGTATATAATATATTGCCCATACTCCAATTTTAAAGCTTAAACGCTACTAAGAGTATCCCAGAAAATAGTTATATTATAGGCACTAAAAATCAAGATCTTCAGTCAATAAACGACAAATTATTTTATTTCTTCCAGGCATAGAATGTCAATATCTTGAATTTTTAGTGTGTGGATTTTAATATTTTTTTAGAAGTGATTGAGGTACTCTTATACTTTTAAAAATCAATAGAAACATAATTTGTGACCAATAAAACTCAACATATTTATTAGTCAATAAGAAAAAAAGTATTCTATTTCTTCCAGGCACTCATATGAGAAAAATGTCAATATCTTGATTTTTAATGGATGAATTTAAATATTTTTTAAGAAAATATTTAAAAAGCTCTTAGGGTATCCCAGATATAAATAATTACAAAATTTTAGCCACAAAAACTTAAGATATTCACTTATCAGTAAGAGATAAATTATTTTATTTCTTCCAGGCATTCCAGTGAGAAAAATATAAATATTCCAAGTTTTGGTGCATGTGTTGTATCAAATTAAAAGCTTTTAACTCTATTCTATGTTAAATCCCAGTTCCTTTTTTGGTGCCAAATGATACAAAACTTTCATCAAACTGAAATTCTCCTTGGATGTTGTCGACAAAAAAACACACACCGATTAAGTTCGTGCCAATTCGTACCCATTAAAGTTAAGCATCCTTAAGAAAACCCTTACGAGAACTTTGTCATAAATATTTCAAACCTAACCTAGTCTAATTTTAGACTCCACTTAGCAAACAAACCTAAATAAACATACGTGTGTAAATCCTTTTTACCCTTTAGGGGGAAACCTAAGCAAATACATTAAACTTCCTCCATTTATTTATTTCTTTAATGTGGAGGTACGTCGGAAGAACCACATTAAGGGTTAAGCTTAATTCAATATTATTTTAATGCTATATGGGGCATAATCTTAATGGATATGAGGCACATTTTTCCTTTTAAATACAATAGGAAGTATGTTTAGACAAACAACAGTTTGGAATATGCTTTTCGTATAAAATGGAATGCGTTGACTGATTTAAAATGCAAAAGTAGTAATTCTTATTTATGCCCTCGTATTCTAGCCGTAACGAATAAAAACATTCGAAAAAATATAGAGGGAAAAACGCACAAAGTTAATAAACACGCCCTCGTTGCGTGTTAATATGTTAAATAAATGGATAGATTTAGTGGAAGATAGGAAATTGCGAACTATTGACCGAGCTGTTAAGGGCGACGGCGTATAAATATCATTATTTCCCTTTTAAGGTCTGTAATTTTCGTTTGTTTGTCTATAATATAAAAGGTGTTTGTTGACCTAAAAAATTAATACCGAAACGTATTACATTAATGAGGTTTAATTCGCAAATTAAAAAGGGAAAAATACACTCTACAGCAAGAATATGATTCAATTGAGTTCCCTAACTATCAAAGAATATTAGCTAAAATGATAGTTATTTTTATGAACTTACTGCATATCAATATTAATCATGTATAATTTTTTAGTACATTTATTTCATTATATTATAACAACGAATTGAAATAAACCTCAGCCAATTTTCATTTTTAATGCCCATATATTAAATTTATTTAATTACAACATTAATTACGGCATGATGTTCAAATAAGTTATGCATTTCTTAAGCACAGACCTTATAAACCTAAAAAATATTAAAATAATTCTAGCTAATTTAATTTTAAACTGTGCCCTCAGATAACATAAATCATCGAGTAGACCCTTTGATAAGAATGTGCTAGCGAAGTGCAGTAATTTCAATTTTATCCATTTCCATTATGGAAGAGTTCCAAGTCTTAAGAGCGCCATTAGTTCAGTAAGTCGCATTTAATCGTTCTAAAACCATCGAATGTCTCGCTGTCTTAAAATAGTTTAAATCATCTGCTTAATAATAATTAGTAGTTTATTTTCATGAAGGTGTATAAAGAAATTATGCATAAAAGAGTAATAAAAATTCTTGCTAAATTAATTTTAAAAATGTCTCCCTAGCTAATATAAAGCTCCGAGAAAATACTTTGATAGAAATGCTCCAGTAAAGTGCAGTGATTCCAATTTTATCCATTTTCATTATGGAACAACTCCAAGTCTTAAAAGCGGCCATTACTTCTCTTCACTGACTTCCATTTAATCATTCTAGAACCCCCGAATATCTCAATGTTTTAGAAAAGTTCACTTTTGAGTAATGACATTAAATTAGGTGAATTATAATTGATCGTAATCCAAAATGAGAGTGTGCCTCATATCCTTTTAAATTATGAAATTTTCAACTAAATTGGCTTATTTGTTTTAAAAAGAACGCTACTAATTTAATTTAAAAAATATTTTCCTAGCAAATTGAAATCTTTAAAGGGCACTTTGATCAGAATATTCCAGGAAAGTGCAGCAATTTCAATTTTATCCGTTTTTATTATGGAATACTTTTCTTTACTGATTGGTTTGATGAAAATTAAAAAAGAGTGCAGCATACCCGTTTAAATTATGGATTTATGAAGTACAAATGACTCAAACAAAAAATGTCTCAGGAGGTATTTATTAGGTATATCATTAAGTGTTTTTTTTTACAAAAAGTTTCGTTGTAAGGTGAATCGATTACCATCGGTCATAAAATACCTTTTTTTTTAAATAGAGAATCTAATGGCCGACCAATAGGCCTGATTTAAATTCTCTAGATGTTTTTCTATAGGGATGTCTAGTAAAAAAAGTCGTCACCCAGATATTATTTCGAATGCAATATATAAAAAAAAACAAGAAAAACTATTTAAAGCTGAAGAATAATTGATTCCAAAAACCTAAAAATCGTCGTATATAATAATTTTATATCTTTATAAAGCTGTGTCATTCACCCAATTAAATTATGCATTTCTATTCATTCTTAAATTCTAAAAAAACAAAAGTAATGATTGCTAATTTAATTTTAATTGTATGTCCCTAAAGAATATAAATCTTCAAAAGGATTCTTTGATAAACGAGGATTATAGCAGTATGCAATAATTTCAATTTTATCCATTTCTAATATAGAAGAATTAAACGCCATTGCTGCTTTCCAGAGGTGCATTAATGATTATCGAAAAGGTGTGCATTATGCTTTCCTTAAGTGCTTTTGGTCTTGAAATCCTAAAAAGAAGAAGAAATTTTTTGTTTATAGTGATTAACTTAAAACATATCAAATAAATTGTTTAATGAAAAAACTCGTTCTACGATGAGAGTGTGCAAATTTAAAAAATTACCCTTATAAATAACTAATAATTAGAGGGTGTGTATCAGGGCTCATTAAATTATGCATTTTTTAAGTACAGATCACCTCAAAAACGGAGGTATTTAGGCAATATTTTTATAAACATGTACGATACATTAATTGGATCAAAAACTGACTTAAAAAGTAAATTTTTTATCATAAGAACATTTTTAAATTCAAAAGAACTTATCGGTTATAAATTCTTAACTGTGTCAATTTTGATATATGGCATTTTGGTATGGGATATTAGGTATTAGGTATAAAATTAATAAATATGGTAGGAGTATTCTAATCCCTCATGAAAAATCACCGATTCTCGTCTATATTATTTAATCTCAATTTTATTAATATTTAATACAATAACGCTATTTTTGTATTGAATATTTATTAATATACATATATATATATTTATATCAAATTTAAGTAAACAAACTGTGTTATTAGATTGGATATTAATGACGAAACCAACTGTTATTCATGCGTATTATTTTGGAAAACAATGATTTTTGAAAACAATTTCTTACTGGTAAGTTATGTGGGGTGGGTGGGGGGTTACGGGTAGGTTTAATGAAAAACGTTTTTTTTTCGGAAAATAATGAAAGAATATACGTATATAATATACGATTCTGTTAACAAATGGGAGAAAATTGCGCAATTTAAAAAAATTAATAAGGGATTTTGCACACTTATGAAATACCTATTTAAAAAATGTATTAAATATATTTTTAGTTGATCAATAATAAAATGAGGAATTTTAATAAATATTCTTATTCCTTTTAGGCTTTTGGGACCAGAAGCACTTAAGGAATGCATAATTTAAATATCTGGGATGCACGCATTTTTATTAATCATTAAATGCAACTCTATCAAAAATTTCTATTCTTTAGGGACATACAATTAAAATTAAATTAGCAATAATCACTCTTGTTCTTTTAGGACTTAAGAGTAAATAGGCGAATTTTCTTTAAAAAATGCATAATTTAATTGGGTGTGATACAAAGTTTTATAAAAACAGTCATTAAATACAATTTTTTTTTAGGTTTTTGTGGTTTTATTAACTAAACTTAAATCGGGCCTATTAGCTGGCCATTGGGTTCAAAAATATTTAGTCTGCAAAAGTTCCTTTACTTGATAGTAATTTCCAATTGAAAATTTTAAATTATTAGGTCTATTTAATGCAGTGAGAGAACAAGCAATGTAATTTGATTTTTCTTCATTCAAACAAATTGTATAAGTTTTAACCAGTTTTTTTATTCACTTTTGTTTGATCCCAACTGGAACCGTTAAAAAATAAGGCGCTGTTACTTGTATATGAAATAATTATTCCATAAGTTAGCTTAATATCAAAAAGAGGATTCAGATAAATTATAAACAAAATAAGATCAAGTACGGTAGCTTATGGCATACCTATTATTATGAACAAACTCAACAAATTGTCGTCTATTTTGTGAATAATTTTTCATAAGCATGTTTGCGTTTCCCCTTATCCTATACTGCTTTAAAACTTAAAAAAGCTTAGTGTATGTGATACCGTATCGAAAGCCTTAGCCAGGTCAATAAAAACACTAAGACATTTCCTTAATTAATTTGGATTTTTGAACATTCCTTCCCTATAAATTAAAATTCAACTCTCAATTGCCTGGAATAAAAAATTATTTATTCCAGGACGTCACCTGCAGCCATATTCTTGCAATCGGAACATTATTCGTATACATTTGTTCCTGATAAATTTAATTAATTTTCTTCCTAATTTCAAATAATGCTACAGATATAATCTAAAATAAACAATTTAACGAGAAAAAAAAAGAAAGAAAAAGAGAAATCTCGTTATTCCACGCAACGACCCGTTTTAAACTTTTCAAGCTGTGAGTTTTCGAGCTGAGATAGTCCGCATATAAAGTAAACCTTCCGTGTTAAATTAGTGTCCCGGTCTCGTCCGTAACCTTTTAAAGTTTTGCTTTAAAAAGTTTCAACGGTACAACGTCGTGTCAGCAACTTCGCTTGCATTTTCAATTACGTTAACTGAACAGAATGTTCCGCAGGAGGATGCGCCCTGACGACGTACGGATATATTCCGGATTTTTACTACCAGATGGGAACAATACGTTTTTAGAGAAATTTTTTATTTTTTGAGCCGTAAGGGGGGTAAATTGGGTGTAATGGAAGTTAATAAAGTGAGTATACGTCAGTATTAAAACGGCGTAGGAAGAGTGAGTTTGTTATTAAAAAAAATTTAATTAAAAAGTTAATTTGAACGTACGACAACTTTACAAAGCAGAAACTGAGCCTAAGAATCCGTCCTAAATTTATATTTATATCATATTAGAAGTTCCTTCTGCTATCTACCTTAAAATTGCACAAACGCACCCCGACCAACTAATTTAAATAATAATAATAATAGTCTATATTAATATTCAAGTATCTAAGCAAAATTTTCCCAGAGAAATTGAGAAAATAGAAACCAAACTGAAACTTTTCAATCAGTCAAGTTTAAATCAGTATTTGCTTAAAGTAAAGCCGCAAGTGGTTTGGAAAGTTTCCCTAAGCCTTGAAGATATGCTTGTTTTATGCGATTATGTTTACCAATAATGTCTCAATAATTTATCAAGATTGGCTGAAATATTTGATGAAATTAAATTCGCGAAATAATTCGGATAGCTGAAGGAAACTTTAATTAAATAAGTTATGCATAATTTTAATGGATACGACTACTAAGGAAAATTTAATAACGTTAAGTTGTATCGTTGGACTGGAAATTCCGCAAGGCGGTTCATTTTTTTGTAATTTCCTTATTCCGGCCCTGGGAAATCCAAAAAGGATTGCACAGTTCGCAGAAAACAATTTCCTGTCGGCTTGACAAAAACATACGAAAAATGTACAACCCGAGAAAACGAAATCTAGTTTTAACCCTCGTTCTTCTAGTTCTTGTATTTCACTGTCCATTATATTTTCCTTTTGTTGCAGCAAGATGGATGGGGCCTCCTTATATTTTATTTTTTTGTGAATTATTTCTTGAGGACTTTAAACAAAAATGGTTTTCCCTAATTAAATTCGTTCATTTGTCATTAGAATGTACTACAAGTCGGGAAGAAAGTGAAATGCCTAAAGTGTTCAAGGAAATCACTAAGAAACCTTATGCCTGAACCAATTATTAATTCATTAGTTTATAATTGTTGTTTCAGTTAATATTACAATTCCAGGCAGTCGTGCTCTAAATTTCTTACTCTTTCAAGTACTTTAATTAACATTATACCTCAAATGCCAAGAATAATTTATAATGAATTAATGACTTTTCAATTTAAATTATTTTATAATTTTAGGCAGCCGAGCTGTAGATTTTAGGCATTTTAATTCAAATTATGAATTAGTAAGTAATTCAGGCATTTTCATTGAAATAATGACTTAAATATCTGGATTTAATAATTAATTAATTAATTAATAGTGAACGTTAAAGTTAGAATTATTATAAAATTCCAATCAATCAAGCTGTAGATTTCAGGCGCTTTAATTAAAATTATGCCTCAAATGTATGGACTTATTAATTAATTAATTTATAGTTAAAGTATAGGTTAAGATAATTTTCCAATTCCTGGCTCTGTGAATTTTTGACCATTTCAGGAATTTTAATTAAAATGATGCGTCAAATGCCTGGAATAATTAGCTTATTAATTTTTGATTAATATTTAAAGTAAAATTATTTGACAATTCTAGGCAGTCAAGCTGTAGATTTCTTACTATTTTAGATAGTTTAATCAAAATTATGACTCAATTGCCTGGAATAATTAATTAATGAGTAGATTAGTTACATTTCAGTTTTAATTTTTTTTACAATTCCAGGTAGCTGAACTATAGATTTCAGGTTTCCTAATTAAAATAATAGGTCAAGTGCCTTACCATTTGAAAAACTTATTCTAATTCAAGTGATGCATCAAATACCTGGACTAATTAACAAATTAATTTTTAGTTAACGTTTAAGTTAAAATTATTTTGCAATTCCAGGCAGTCGAACTATAGACATCTTACCATATCAAGCAATTTAATTAAAATTATGACTCAAATGCGTGGAATTATTAATTGATTAATTACCTACTGACGATTTAATTTAAATTGCAGCCAGTCAAGCTGTAGATCTCTCACTATCTCAGGCAGTTTGATTAAAATTATAGCTTAAGTGCCTGGAATAATTAATTATCGAGTTTATTAGTAACATTTTAATTTAAATTATGTTGCAATTTAACTGTTAGATTTCGAGTTTTTTAATTAAAATTATAGGTCAAATGCCTGAGCTTATTAAATAATTAATTTTTAGTTAAAGTTTAAGTTAAAATTATAACCTAAATGCCTGGAATAATTAATTATTGACTTAATTAGTGACGTTTTAATTTAAAATATGTTGCAATTTAATTGTTAGATTTCAGGAATTGTTAGATTTTTTAATTAATATTATGGGTTAAATGCCTGTGCTAATTAACTAATTAATTTATAGTTAATGTTTAAGTTAAAATTTCTTACTATTTCAGGCACTTTAATTAGAATTATAAATCAAGTGCCTGAAATAATTTATTAATTTATTATTTATTATAATGACGTTTCAGTTATAAAAATATTTTACATTCTAGGAAGTCGAGCTGTAGATTTGTGGTAATAAAATTAAATTTAACTTAATTAAATTTATTATTCATGTTTCAATTATAATTATTGATTTTTGACTTTGGAATTAACTTTTTTTGTATAGAACCTGCATAATAATTTTTAATCACATTTTTATACAAAATATTAAAAGAGTTATCAATGTTTTTTAAATTATTTGTAATAGCACTAAAATCTCAAATTTTCTCACAAAATCATTGATTTTATACACAATTTCATATTGACATACAAAATGCAATACAGTTTTCTTTCTTCGTCAGTTTCTGAATATTTTATTTAAATTATTACATTTTTACCTACAACAGTAAAAAATTGTCAACATTTATGAATATATATGCAAAGAAACCGTGAATTCAATTTTTTTTAAAACCTTTGATTTCTCAAACAATTTTGTACCTGCATAAAAAATGCAAAATATTTTTTTCTGTACCTACGTCAATTTTTCAGTCACGTAGATTTCAGGCATTTTAATTCAAATTATGCCTTAAATACCTGAGCTTAATAATTAATTAATTTTTAATTAAACTTTGAGTTAAGCTTATTTTACAATTTCAGGTAATCAAGCTGTAGATCATAGGTATTTTAATTAGAATTACAGGTCAAATGCTTGGACTAATTAATTAATAAATTTATAACTAACTTTTAAATTAGAATTATTTTATAATTTGAGGCAGTCGTGCTCAATCATCAATTTCTTACTATTTTAGAAACTTTTATTAAAATTATGACTTAAATGCCTGGAATTTCATTTTAATTTTTTTAAATACATTTTTGTATATACATGAAAAAAAAAGTTCAATTTTTCTCAAAAACCCCTAATTTCTAAAAAAAAATTATACTTGCACAAAAAATGCAAAATAATTTTTTCTGAGTATCAGTTTTTACATCAAGTAGATTTCAAGCACTTTAATTAATATTTTGCCTCAAATGCCTCGACTTATTAATTACCTAATTTATAGTTTACCTTTAAGTTAAAATTATTTTAAAATTTCAGGCAGTAGTGCTGTAAAATTATTACTATTTTGGATACCTTAATTCAAATTATGACACAAAAGTCTTAAATAATTAATAAATAAATTTACTAATGACATTTAAATATAAAGAAACATGAAAAAAAAATTAGATTTCTTCCTAAGGAAATTCGTTCTTTTATCATTAAATTTTAAATTGTTTCTCCTTTTTGAGTTTTTCTCTTTAGACACCTGAGAAGAAAACTCCAATTTCCTTATGCTCGATCGGTTTTCTTTAAAATTCCACTCGATCGGGAAGAACGTTACCTACTAAAAATGCCAAAAGTTTCCAAGAAAATCGCTAAGGATCCTTTAAGCCCGCGCCAATAAACTATCTGCGAAGATGAGTAAAACTTTAAGGAAAAACTTTCCGTTGTATTTATATATCTTCATAAATATTAAGCGTTGAAGTTTTCCAGCATCTCTTACATGGAAAACTCCTGGTTTCTGTCGAGTTTCATTAAACAGTTTTCGTACCTTAGTGTCGATGATATTTTCCGTCATGAAATATTTCCCTTTTAAAGTTATAGCAATTAAGTAAACTTATATGGAGAAAAAGGAATATTTGATGAATGGTGCGTAATTAAATATGTAATATTACTTTTTTTTATTGTATTTTATATCGTGTTTTATATTCAATAAATATTAGGAATATCAATTGAAAATTTAAATTTATTAGAATTAATTAAAATATATATTATATTAATGAAATCCCATCAACTATAATAAAAACATGCAGAAAATATTTAATTTATGATTCTTCAGGCAATATTTGTAAAATATAAAATATTATATAATGTTGTGTATTAATGTCAAAATAAAAAATGGGAAAAAAATTATGGTTTTTTATTAGCTTCTCTCTTTCACAACTGAATATTTATTACATGCGAAAAATTGAGACAATAGAGTTATAATTTAACAATACAAGTACAACTTGCACCTTAACATTTATATCATAAAAAGCATAACTTAAGATCTGAATGGAACATTTTAAATAAAAACTACAAGCTAAAACCCTATAAAATTCACAAACTTATAGCAAAACCCGTCTTATCTTAGTAAATTCAGTCTTAAAATGCATTACCGAAAAAGATAAATACGGTAGATGGCACGTAATCTTTTAAGCCGGTACGTCCGTAATGGCTTCTGCTGCGAATAAACTGTTGTTTAAGAAATTTGTAACTCCCTTAGTACAACATTAAGGGGCCATAGCGCTATTTGTTTTAAGTCAGCACCCTGACACCGGATATATGACTTGCTATAACGGTAATTTATTGTGCCTGTGCTGAATTAAATGCGTGAAATCACGCAACTCTCTCTTGGAATCTTGACGTATAATTTAGTGTATTACACCTCGGGAGTATACAGATAAATATAGTCTGAATATTTAGGGAGGCACATTTGTTTTTCAGATATGGAAAAGAGAAATGTAAAGTAAATGCTGCAATATATTTGTTTCATTATGTGTAGTGTTTTGTAACGATTAGTGAAAACTAGAGTAAAATTGGACCAATTTTTATTGAACAGTAAACAGTGTTGCGAAGAGGGATTTGTTTAAAAAATTCGTGGCCCTCATGGTTATAATTAATTAAATAATTAAAAATGCTTTTACTCGAAATTGTGTCCTAGTTTGCTCTTTTAAATTAAAATTTATTTGTTTTTTATTATATTTTTTTGAATATTTATACTTCTAAATATTTACTAGCTACTAGGGAAAATTCGAGCAAAATTAGACCATTTTTCAGTAAGCAAATAACATTTTCGTGAAGAAGATTTTTATTTAAATATTCGCGACCCCTATCGTTTTGAATGTTGGTGTTATTTAATTATTTAAAAAATTCTCTTACTCGAAATAATGTTCCAGTGCCCTTAATTTTTTATAAATTTAAGTAATTTTTATATAAAATAATTTCCAACAAATTTCAATTAAAATGTATAGTAAATGCCTCAATTCAATATTCCAGACAGTCGAATCGAATATATTTAATTTAATTAAACCAATTGCAACTGTCCAATAATGCCTATTTAATAATCAATAAATAGTTAAATTAGTTATGTCAGGCAGTTAAACACAATAATTTTTATTTATTTAATTACACTAATTAACTGCCTAGAGTTTAAGAAATAATTAATGCATAAGAGCCTAAAATAAAAAAAATTAAACTTTTGCTGCCTGGAATTGTAAAATAATTTTAATATAATTGTATATAATTATTCCAGGCAGTTAATTCTAATTTATTTATCTTATTTTAACTATTTAACTGCCTGAAATGCAAAAATCATATCTGTACTACCTGAATTTGTAAAACACTTTAAATTTTAATATAATTAATAGATAAATTATTCCAGGCAGTTGAACATAATACTTATTCCTTAATTAAATATTTAAAAATGCTTTTACACGAAATTGTGTTCTAGTTTGCTTTTTTATATTAAAATTTATTTGTTTTTTATTAATTTTTTTTAAATATTTATACCTCTAAATATTTACTAGCTACTAGGGAATATTAGAGCAAAATTAAAACATTTTTAAAAGTTCTCGACCTCTATCGTTTTGAATGTTGTTGTTAATTAATTATTTTAAAAACACTTACTCTAAATACTGTTCTAGTGTCCCTAATTTTTTTATAATTTTAAATAATTTAAATTAAAATGTATAGTAAACGCCTTACTTCAATATTCCAGGCAGTCGAATCTAATATATTTAAATTAATTAATGTATTGAACCAACTGCAATTGTAAAATAATTCCTATTTAAATATCAATAGAAAGCTAAATTAAATATGTCAGTTAATTTATTTATTTACACTATTAAGCTGCCTTAAATTTAAAAAATAATTAATGCATAAGAGCCTAACATAAAAAAATCAAGCCTTTTGCTGCCTGGAATTGTAAAATAAAATAATTTAAATAAATATTTTATATTTATAGTTATAGTTATTCCAGGAAATCTATAATATATTTGTCTTAATTTAACTGCCTAAACTTAAATAAACTTAAGGTTCAACTGCCTAAATTTGTAAAATAATTTGAATTTTAATACAATTAATGAATTAATTATTCCAGGCAGTTAAACATAATATTTCTGCTTTAATTTAACTGACTTAATTATTTAAACTGCTTTTATGTAATTTTCTAAGTATACTTTGAAGTGTTTTTTAGCTACTAGTGGAAACCAGAGTAAATTCGGACGTTTTTTCTGAGAAAAAAGCACTTTTGTAAAGAGTTTATGATTAAAAATTCATGTCCTTTATCAAGCTGAATAATTATTCTAATTAATTGTTTTAGAAATTATTTAAAAATACTTTTACCCGAAATAGTATTCTAGTGTGCTCTTTTTATCAAAATTTCAAGTGCTTTTTATAAAAGGCCGAAACTTGGGTACAGTTGGCTTAATAGTAACAGAACAACAATCATCCAACATCTAAAAAATAATCACATATTTAGTGTCTTTTTAGTGGCACATAAAAAATACTTTTACTACAGTTAGTGTCCTAATCTAATTTTTCTATTATATTGAAAAGTGTTTACTAGCTACTAGTGAAAACTAGAATAAAATCGACCAATTTTTTACTGACCAAAAAAAAACTTTTGTAAAGAGGATTTTTGTTTGACAATTGACCTAATTAATTATTTAAAAAAATGCATTTATTTGAAATATTCTTCTAGTGTGATTTTTTCTTATAATTTTACCGATTAAAAAATAAGATTAGAGTAGTAATGGGATTATAGTAGTATTTTGCGGACGTTTTTAAATTAAATTAGTCACAATAGGTTTATTATTGTCTTTTTTATTCACACATGAAAAATTAATAATTTATCAGTTTACTTATAGGTAATGGGTCTATTATAGACTCTAATTATATGTTGACCCGATAATTTAACCTATACGTCCACCAAACATCGATTTTCATGTCAAGTTAATTTAATAATTAGCAGTACCCTTCTTGTTTATTTTCTCTTTGACTTGCCTTTCGCTTCTTTTATAGGTGAATGACCCTAAAGTGTGACATTCGATCTCTCTTTAGATAAAATAACTGTAATGAGCAAAGATAATACGTGTTTAGACTTCGTATGGGGCATCATCAATTCTTTTAACACAATGTGAATTTCTGTTAATATTTAAAATAGTTTTTAAAACCCCTTAGAGGAGACAAGGAAAGATTTTTTACTACAATCATAGGCATTTATAGTAAACTGGAGTACAATTGGACCAGAAGCATTAGACTACCAAACAATTGAAATAAAATTGTTGTCTTTTTTGTGGTCACTTAAAAAATGCATAAACCCATGAAAGTGAATGCCAAAATATCCATTTTGAATGCATAAGCTTTATAACGTACACTTTTCTACTTGTGTTTTTTCCTAATAAAAACCTTTTGCATCCCAGATTAGTCAGCTGATATGCATTCTAATCCCTCGAGGCTTCACACAGCATTAACCCGAAAATTTCCTGTCTCCCATGCACCGGGGGGTATTAAGATCTTACGTCATGAAATCCCCACGAAACGTGCATAAAGACTTGCTTTTCACCTAGATTTTGCCAGACCTCCAGTATTCCGAAATATGAGCTCTTGTCTTATTTTGTAACAAGTAATAATTAGAACATTTCCATCATTTAAAAGAGCACTTAAAGTATTAGCGTGATATTTATATCTTAACTGCGGCAACGTCAATCTTAATATAAACTTTAATACTGTGTAGGATTTTAGTATTAAAGTTCTCAATTAGATTTTGAATATTTTATATGGAGTAGTTGTTGTGTCCATTTGGGTTGTGTATTATTTAAGTTATAATTAATGTTTTTGCAGGTCGGAGTGTACTTGACGTACTGGGAAGTTATCTGAAAAATTCAAGTTGATAGCGTCAATCCTAACGCGGATTTGCATAAGGTTACTGATATGATTTATGTTTTTTTTTAAATGAATAATGCCTATTTAAATTATGCACATATTAATATGTAATTACTCTGAAATTATTGGAATGTCATATTATAGAAAGAAAGAAAAAATATTGGAAGAAAGATTATTATTAAACTGGCGCTAAAGATGACCTAAAAGCCAAGAGTGGTTTGCTTATTTTGACAAATCAATTCCTCGAAATACAGGAACCTACCAATAATTTTAATTTAATAATGTATTAAAAACGAAATCCACTCAAGCACAGCAATATTATTAAGACATTATTTTTTTTATAAAACTGATTCAATTAATATAATTAAAAATATTTTATAAATAAGAGAGTTATGTCCATTTCAATTATGCATTTTAAATTAATAAATTGATTTTTTCCATTAAATTAAAACGTACTTTGTTTACATGCAAAATTTATAAATTCAATTAAAAAAAAGTTAATCGAATAAATTCTGAAAAAAAAATTAAAAATGTATATTTTACAAAAAAATTTAAATCATGTTTACAAAATTAAAACGTATTTTTTTACATATAATCTGAGGAGATAACAACTCCCTAAAGAAAAGTGAGTCATTCCTATTTAAGTTATGCATTTAATTATCTTTAATATATAAAATTAATGAAATATTGATTATATATTAGCTTGAATGTCTTGTCAATCCTAATAAAAAAAAATATATCAAATTCAAAAGTGGATTTCGTCCTTGGTAACGAAAATGACATTTTGGGGGACGATATTATTTTTCAGTCGCTCGTCTATGCAAGTAAATGGGATGGTCAAGTCTGGGATGGAAAATGCATAAATCTTGTCGATAGTTGAATGGGTTGCTTATCCTTAGGACGATATTGATATTTTTAAGTCTTTTAATATATTTTAAGGGGTATATTTTATAAAATGATGAATATTTCACTCTAATTTTAGAACTATGATCTTTATACACGTCTGCTAATAAATGTTATTGGCTATTCATTTGTGATTTTTGAACTTTTCATATTTTTACAATAATTTATAATAAATTAATTATTTATGGAATATTTATATAAAAAACAAATATAAATTGACGTACAAACTCCGCAAATGTTTTTTAGTAAATAATACGCACCTACACTTAACTAATTAAAAATAAATTTAATGCATTTGCCACTGGACTTTTTATTAGAAAAAAATGCTAAAGTTATCAAAATTTATACAAAAATTTATATTTTTTATTTTTACACTAGATACTCCTCTTAAGGATAAAATATAAAGTATTAAATTTTTTTTTTTAAAGAAACAAGCCTTTAAAAAAATTATTGGCTCATTTTGACTTTTTGGTAAAAAACAGCTGAAAAGATTAAAATTTTTAAAAACTTGCAAGAGGTCAAAAAAACTGTTGTGTAATACTTACGAGGAGACAATTAAAAAAGTCTTATAATAAAAGTCTCTATTTTCCATAGGCCGGCCAGGAAAAAATTTAATTGTTTATATATAGGGGTACGTAACATGATTGTGAATTTTTCAATCAATCAGATTTTATTATTTAAAAAAAAACTATGGCCTTACGACTAATTAGGGTCATACAAATTTTTATTATTTTAAATTTTTTATCTATACAGTGGGAGAAAATCCTGAAAAACTTCTCCAAACCAATCCAAAAAATGCAATTTTCTTAAAATGTATCCAAAATTTTATTTTTTTTATTTTTGCACTAGATGCTCCTCTTAGGAATAAAATATAATGTCTTTTATAAGTTTTTTGAAAAAACGAACTATAAATAATGTATAGGCTTATATTGGTTTTTGGTCAAAAATGAGTGGACAATTTAAAACTTTCAGAAAGTGTAAAAATTAAAAAAAAATTGTCATGTATTAATTACGAATAGATAATAAAAAGAAGTTTTATAATAAAAGATTTTATTTTCCATAGGAGGGCTAGGAAAAAATAAAGTAATTTATACATATATAGGGGTACGTAACATGAATGTTTCAAAAAATCACAATAAATTTTTTTACAAAAAATCTATGGCTTTGCGACATGCTTGGGTCAAATAAATGTTGTTTGTCTTATTAAGTTCCATCAGTCGAAAAATTATATTTGATTTTTTTTTCCTACAGTGGGAGAAAATCTCCAATGCAAAAAATGCAATTTCTTAAAATGTATCAAAGAAAATTATATTTTTTAACTTTCAGGGATAAAACAGAAAGGATTGTACATATTTTTTTTTCAAACGAACAATTAAAAAGATATTTATTTGCACATTTGACTTTTTACTTAAAAATTGCTGCAAAACTTAATTTTTTTGAATAACTGTAAAAATTTTAAAAAATATTTGTCATTGAATACTGCTGAAACGACAATAAAAAAAGTCTTACAATAAAAGTCTTTATTTTTCATAGGAGAGCCAGAAAAAAAAATAAAACATTTTATTTATAGGGGTACGTAATATGATTGTGATTTTGTTTTAAAAAATCACATTTTATTATTTTACAAAAAATCCATGACTTTACGGCAAATTTGTGTCATAAAGATGTTGTTGGCTTTAGTGAGTTCTATCAGTAGAAAAATTAATTTTCACCATACAATGGGAGAAAATCACGAAAGACCTTTAACTCAAAAAATGCAATTTCTCGAAATACACGGAAAAATTAAATTTTCGTTATTTTTTCACTAGATACTCCTTTCAGGGATAAAACAAAAAGTATTTTACAATTTTTTTGAAAAAACCGAGAACTAAAAAGTTATCGGCTCATTTTGCTTTTTAGTTAAAAATTGATTGATATTTAAAATTGTGAATATCAAAAAAAAATTTTGTCGTGTATTAATTATGAAAAGACAATAACAAAAGATTTATTTTTAATGGGAGGCCAGGAAAAAATTAAATAATTTATATATAGGGGTACGTAACAGTATGAGTAAATTTTTCTATAAATCATATTTTATTATCTAAAAAAAATAATATATGATCTTACAACACATCATACGATTATACGATATTTTTTACCTTAGTTCTATCGATAGAAAATGTATTTTGATTTTTTTTTCCTATACAGTGGAAGAAAATCACGAAAAATTTCCAATACAAAAAGTGCAATTTTCTCGAAGTTTATCCAAGCATTTTAATTTTTATATTTTTGCACTTGATGCTCCTCTTAGAGATAAAATAAAAAGCATTTTATAAGTTTTTTGAAAAAACGAAGAGTTAAGAAGTTATAGGCTCATATTGGATTTTGGTCAAAAATGGGTGGACAATTTAAAACTCTGAGAAATTTTAAAAATTGAAAAAATAATTATGAAAAGTAGAAAAATTAATTTTGATTTTTTTTTCATACAGTAGGAGAAATTCAGGAAAAACCTCCAATGCAAAAAATGCAATTTTTCGAAATGTATCAAAAGAATATATATTTTTCATCGTTCCAATAGATTGTCCTTTCAGAAATAAAATAAAAAGTATTCTATATATATTTTTTTTTTAAACGATCAATTAAAAAGATATTGGCTCGTTTGGCTTTTTAGTTAAAAATTGCTGCAAAAAATTAAATTTTTTGGATAATTGTGAAAATTTAAAAAAATATTTGTCATTGAATACTGCTGAAAAAACAATAAAAAAGTCTTATAATAAAAGTCTCTATTTTTCATAGGAGAGCCAGAAAAAAATAAAACATTTTATTTATAGGGGTACGTAATATGATTGTGATTTTGTTTAAAAAAATCACATTTTATTATTTTACAAAAAATCCATGACTTTACGGCAAATTTGTGTCATAAAGATGTTGTTGGCTTTAGTGAGTTCTATCAGTAAAAAAAATAATTTTCTCCATACAATGGAAGAAAATCACGAAAGACCTCTAACTCAAAAAATGCAATTTCTCGAAATAAATGAAAAAATTCCTAATTTATTTTTGCACTAGATACTCCTTTTAGGGATAAAACAAAAAGTATTTTACAATTTTTTTGAAAAAACCAAGAATTAAAAAGTTATAGGCTCATTTTGCTTTTTAATTAAAAATTAATTGATATTTAAAATTTTTGAAAAATTGTGATTATCGAAAAAAATTTTTGTCGTATATTAATTATGAAAAGATAATAACAAAATATTTATTTTTCATAGGAGGGCCAGGAAAAAATTAAATAATTTATATATAGGGGTACGTAACAAGATGAGTACATTTTTCTATAAATCATATTTTATTATCTAAAAAAAATAATATATGATCTTACAACACATCATACGGTTATACGATATTTTTTACCTTAGTTAGTTCTATCGATAGAAAATGTATTTTGTTTTTTTCCCTATACAGTGGAAGAAAATCACGAAAAATTTCCAATACAAAAAATGCAATTTTCTCAAAATTTAACCAAGCATTTTAATTTTTTTATTTTTGCACTTGATGCTTCTCTTAGAAATAAAATAAAAAGTATTTTACAAGTTTTTTTTAAAAAAACGAACAGTTAAGAAGTTATAGGCTCATATTGAAATTTGGTCAAAAATGAGTGAAAAATTTTAAACTCCGAGAAATTTTAAAAATTGAAAAAATAATTATAAAAAGTAGAAAAATTAATTTTGATTTTTTTTTCATACAGTGGGAGAAAATCAGGAAAAATCTTCAACGCAAAAAATGTAATTTCTCTAAATGTATCGAAAAAAAATATATTTTTCATCATTCCAATAGATTGTCCTTTCAGGAATAAAATAAAAAATATTCTACATATTTTTTTTAAAAAACGATCAATTAAAAAGATAATGGCTCGTTTGGCTTTTTAGTTAAAAATTGCTGCAAAAATTAAATTTTTTGAATAACTGAAAATTTAAAAAAATATTTGTCATTGATTACTGCTGAAAAGACAATTAAAAAAAGTCTTATAATAAAAGTCTCTATTTTTCATAGGAGAGCCAGAAAAAAATAAAATATTTTATTTATAGAAGTACGTAACATGATTGTAATTAAAAAAAAATCACATTTTATTATTTTACATCCAAAATCCATGACTATACGACAAATTTATGTTATAAAAATGTTGTTTGCTTTAGTGAGTTCTATCAGTAGAAAAATTAATTTTTTCTATACAATGGGAGAAAATCACGAAAGACCTCAAAAAACTCAAAAAATGTAATTTCTCGAAATAAATGGAAAAATTCTTAATTTTTTATTTTTGCACTAGATAGTCCTTTTAGGGATAAAACAAAAAGTATTTTATTTTTTTGAAAAAACCGAGAACTAAAAAGTTATCGGCTCATTTTGCTTTTTAGTTAAAAATTGATTGATATTTAAAATTTTTGAAAAATTGTGAATATTAAAAAAAAAAATTTTGTCATGTATTAATTATAAAAACACAGTGGAAGGCTAGGAAAAAATTAAATAATTTATATATATAGGGGTACGTAACATCACAATTCACAAAAAAATCACAATTTATTTTTTTACAAGAAATCTATGGCTTTGTGAGAAGTTTAGGACTACTATTTTGGAACTTATTCCCATACAGTGGGAGAAAATCACTAAAAACCTCTAATGCCAAAAATGCAATTTCTCGAAATGTATTGAAAAAATTAAATTTTCTATTTTTTCAAGAGATTCTTCTTTTGGAGTAAAAATTTTTTTCGGTTTTCTGCCCAAAATTAGCTGAAAAATCCAGAATTATTGGAAAAGGCACCTTTACTTAACTAACTAAAAATAATTTTACCACTAAAAAAAATAAAAAAAATAACTAATTCGCGAATAAATAATCCTTTTAATTTAAAACCGAAACCATAAAGCTGATTTACTTCCAGGGAAATTTCTCTACCGTATTCAAATTTCCAGATATGTACTCCCCGTGTAACTTCGGGTTAATCCCTGAAGGGTGAGTGGGAAATTTCCATTTGCCATGCTTTGCAACATAAGCCACGATTGTCGTCATTATCGGGGTTGTTAAATGCTCAAATCTCTCAGACGTATCTTCGGGCAAAACAGTCACGTTAAATTTTGATTATTATCTAGTTAGTATCTAAAAACGATATATCGGTTTTTTATGTAAGAAAGGGAGTTTAAGCGATACTAAAGTTTGGCGTCAACTCGCATCACGAAACGGAGTTTTGATGGTTGTTTTTTTAAAAGTTTTACTTGGAAAGTAATATGAGCGGTTTTTTTTGTAACTTGAACAAAAGTTTTAAGGCACGACAGTAAAAAGGTGTTTTTATAGGCCAAAGAGTATATCAGCTGGGAATTTCTTCTAGAAAATAAAAAAAGGAGATGTATTAACGTCCTGGGTATATTGATCCGTTCTTAATCGAGAATGTTCAGGATTTTTTTATCGTTTTTTCATATATTTTTTAGGGTTTTGTGATTAAGCCTTAAAAGCAGGATTCATGGTAGTTTTGTTTTGTGTATTATAAGAAAATTACTTTTATCTTATGAAAGGTTCTTCTACATTTTTTTCAACTGCATAAAAAATTAAAAAAAAAATCAATTTTTATTGTATAATTTGTATTAGTTGAAACGGCTTTGAAAAAGACTTAAGAAAATTAAATTATTATGATTAGAGATAGATTTTTTATGTTTTATTTCTTTCCAATGCTTCTATAAAAAATATTTTTTTTAAAAACGCTGTCTGATCCCCAAGATGACCACTTATTTTTAACTTCAATAAATAGAAAATTAATTAGAGCGTTGTCATAAAATAAAAAGCATGATAATAAAAAGAATATTCTGTACAATCATTGCCTAAGGTTTAGACCAGTCTAAGCAAATATTTAAGAGAGCTTGGACTTTTTAGATACTGAAGCCTAAGAACATTGTCTGGGTCCAAGGTAACCACTCGCCTTAAAGTCTAATAACTAAGAAGCTAAATGGAATATTTTCATAAAATAAAAAGTACGGCATTGAGAAGAATATTCTGTACTAATATTGCTTATTTTCCAAGTGCAATTCCGTTTATTTCAAACAACTCTGAATTTTTTTTTTCTTATGAGAAAAGCCTTTTTTTGACAGCTTTGGTTAAAAATCCAAAAAATAATTATAACTTTGTTATTGTTCAAAATCCCGATATTTTTATCACAGTATTAAAACTAATAAAAAACACAATGAAAACCAAAACCCATAGATTTCAAGGCAACAGATTGATTTTTAATTAAAGATCTGCAGAATTTTCGCCCATTGCATGGATAGTAGAATCAAAAAATAGCATTTAATAATTCCAATATTTATTGTAAATTCAAGTTTCTTCTTAAACGTATCGATTTTTCTATAATAGAACTAAATATAAGAAATATCTTACGAAAATATGTTTCATATCCATTTAAATTATGCATGCAGGTAAAAAAAATTATGTTTCTCTATATTTATTTATTCAGAAGAAATATTTTGAAAATAGCTATGGATCTGTAGAATCGTATATCATATACGATTTTGTTAACAAAAGGGAGGAAATTCAGCATTTAAAAAAATTTACACAGGATTAACATATCCAGTTTTTAAAATCTTCTCAAAAAACATTATCCAATATAATAACGCTGTTTTTATACTAAATATGTATATATGAAATTATATCAAATTTAAATAAATACTGTTAATTAATTAAGTATTTATTTGAAATTTATTATTTTCTGCAAAAACTTTGTTTTTTATCAACAAAACCCTTACACCCCCCACCCACCCCAAACATTTGCACAGTAAGAAATTCTTTTGAAAAATCACCGTTTCTCGCCAATATATCCAATTTAATAGCACTGTTTTTGTATTAAATATTTATTAATAGACATATGTTAATTTAATTATATAAAAATTAAATAAATAAACTGTGTTATAAGATTAGATATTAAGGACGAACTAGCTCTAATTCATTGATATTATTCTGCAAAACAATAATTTTTGAAAACAATTTTTTACTGGTAAGTTGTGTGGGGTGGGTGGGGGGTTAAGGGTAGAGTAAATGAAAAACAATTTTTTTGCAGAAAATAATTGAGTGAGAAAAAAAAACTTTTTAAAAATATTAAAGGTAATTAAAAATGTATAGCTTTTGTATCTATGCTTTTCTCATATAACCTTAAGGTTTTCGAGTAAAACGTGAAAAAATCCTATTTTAATTCTCGAAAGCAAGGTGTATTGCTATAAAATTTGCAGTGGTTGTGCCATTTTTTTTATCGCAAATAAATGAAAATTCAGTTTTTTTAATTTATTATAAAATATATAAATATATTTTATGACAATAATATACGCTTGGGCAATATTGTGTCCTACTGCATAAAGTTAAAAACTATTTATTTTAAGCAACTCTCAAAATATTTTTCTTCTGATGAGAGAAGCCTGTACAATTATCTAAAATTTAGTAGATTGGGCTAAAAATAAAAATATTGCCAATAATTTTATTACTGTTCAATTATTCAATAAATTTATAGTATAATTTTTACCGCAATATTAAAATCATTGAAAAACAAAATAAAAATCAAACATTTTAAGAATTTTCCATTTCACCATTTTCTCCCACTGCCTGAGAATCAAAAAATAGCTCTTATTATTAAGTTTCTTTTCAAAATCATTACATTTTCTATAAAAAACTAACCTTAAGAAATATTTTATTAAAACGTGTATCCTACCCATTTAAGTTATGCTTTCAGTGACAATAAATTTACATGATTAAATTATATTATGTATGCACGTTTTTTTTAAACTAATATAACAAACTATTATTGCACAAATCCCTAATATTTCCACTAAAATGATCATAAACAAACAAGGATAATTTAATTAGTGCCTCTGTTTATTATTCAATGATTTGCTTGAACACCTGCGGCACTTCCCAAAGGAAAACATCAATTTAAACGAGATTGATTGCAATATGTGTTGTTTCCAGGTAATTTTTATTTGACCTTTAGAAAGTCGGTCTTCCGGCCTTAGATACTAAATAATACAAGAAAAAAAAACTTTTCTTCTGCAGAATTTTTTTTTTCACTTTTAGCAATGTAGGAAAAACGGTTTTAATGTACACAATGGCTCTTGGTATATGTAGTGGAGCCTTAAGCGAGATTCCAGATGGATTAAAAGGGGGGCCGTAAGGGTAAAAGGCTTTTTACTTTATGGATGTTGTCGGTAATAAAGCGACGTAACTGCTCGATGCTGCATTAAGTAATTATTATGAAAATGTCGGGTATAGTGATTAGGTGGGAGAGTCTTCAATTTAAATGCGGCCAACACAAATGGATGTAATGCATAAAATATTAAATTGGGATAGTGTTCGTCTTTTTTTTTGATGCCACTATAATGGCGTGTAATTGAGGTTAAAGTAATATATTAGCATGTGGAAAATTTTTTAGTTAATTTAAATATGGCATGTATTAATGGGCCTCATGGGTATATGTACCTCTTTTAATTTTTGTAATGCATGTTTCCTTATGGGAATGCTCTTCTTTAATTTTTTTCCTGTATGTTTTTAACAAAAATAAAAAAATGCTTTTAATAAAATTTGAAATTTTTTTTTATTTTGGGCTTAAAAAGGAATCGATTGTGAAAATCAAAAAAAAAATTATTATTTCATTTTTTAAAAGGAGTTTTTGGTTATCTAATTATACCCGAAACAAATCATTTTATTTCTCTCTAACATCTTTTTCTAATTTTTAAACTGAGATAGGGATATATAAAGGAAAATTTGATTTTTTCACCTTTTTCTATATTATCGTTTAATTTTTTAAATAGTGTTTGGATAACCTAGAAATAGTGTTTTTCTCCCGTAATAGGTCTAATTATATCCGAAAACTTCATTTTATTTCCATGCTCTTTTAATTTTTAGACTGAGATAAGGATATATAAATGAGAATTTTTCACCTTTTCTATATCATCGTTTCATTTTCTTAACAGTGTTTGAATCGACTTGAAATAGTGTTTTTCTGGTATAAAGTATCTAATTATACTTGAAAAATATAATTTTGTTCCCATCTTCTTCTTATTTTTAAATTAAAATATGTATATATTAATTTATTTAATTACTACTTTATTTATTAAAAATTATTATCGACATGATATTTTTTATAACTCTGAGGATGACCTAATAAATACTCAACATGCATGTTGAAAATATTTCAATGTTTTGCAGATGATACAACACTGTTCCATGCATAACATTAATTGTTTATTAGGTTGAGCTCTGAAAATTACTGAAAATACATTTCTTGAGTACAAAATCAAACCAAATAATTTAGGGGTCAACGTTTCTATTTATGATAACAAAAATCACCCTTAAGACACACAAATAGATGAAATTCTTTTTTTTTAGTGTACCCCGAAATAGTAAATTCTTGAAGAGGATCTTATAAAAAACGAAACATTTAATAAATATTAATTTAATAAATCTATGACAATTTTAACTTAAACACAGCAATGTTCCTATCCTAAGGATTAAATAGTACATCTACGTTTATTTTATTTTATTTTATTTATTTTTTTGTTAAGCCCTGATCTATTCTCTTCTAATTCTTTGGGAAAGGTTCGATTATTCCAAGATTATTATTTTACATTATTAACATTCAATGCAATGGAATTATTGCTTGCAGATGACACGACACTCTTATATGCAATTGATACTCATGATGATAATTTGTGAAAAAAATTCAATTTTTAAGACCAGGCACTGTAATGTTTAGATATATACGTTTCGATTTATGGTAAGGTAGTCCTTAAGATACAGAAATTTCCTAAAAATGCGCAAATTATCCTAAACAGAAAAACCATAATTTTATTGTGATTTTCATGCCGCTATAATATGCCTGTAATTCTTCGTGTATTCAGCACTGGATCTTTAACTCTGTGTCTCTATAGTATATGGTAAACAATACAAATTAACATAATTTATATTTCATTTATAATTTATAAACCAGTTTCTTTATAGGATATTACTACTATTCATTCTCGTATGGCCGTGTTAAACTTTCCCACATCTTTAAGATGATTTTAAAAGGTTCAAAACCTTTTTTTTTGGTTCAATTCTCACCATTTATATACACATAAGCAACGTAATAATCTTGTACCTCTCTAAAAAGAAAAAACCCCTCGACATCGCCAACAGAAGGTACCGAATTTATGTGAATGAGATTTTCGTGTGGGGACCGTAAAAGAAAATTACGAAATCACGTTTTCTAAAAAAAAACCCACATCGTTAGTTTTACGAAGAAGAAGGGATGTCTCGGTATAGAATTTTTTTTTATGCTGACCCATCTGAAAAATAAATTGGCTTTATTAATATTTATGAGATTGTTTATTTTTTTTTATAGACTCTCAATTTTCTTATAGAGGTTCATTTGAAATCCAACTCTTACTAATGCATTAATTTATATGCATCATATTAATAGGAAAGTTAATTTTGCGTTGTTTCATAGACTATGCATGTCCGCATTATTTCGGATGTAACGTTGTCGTAATCTAATTGAAAATTTAACAACTGGCTAAGCTGCTTTTAAAATGGGAAGGGTTTTGCTGTCTGAAATATTAATTATTCATTTGGCCTATCCCATTAGGTTTGCTTTCTGTGGAACTTTACGAACTTTGTCACATGAAATATGAATTTTGGTTTTGATATGAAAATTATATTCCGAATTAAGCCCGGGTTTTGGTTGAGTTCGGATACAGATTTGTTAACTGGGATATGGTTTGTTTTTGTTCATTTATGTAACGAAATCTTAAAAGGAGTGTTTCAAATTCGACCCTCAACATGAGGATCACGGAATTTATAAGAGATTAAATTGGGGCAAAGTTGAGGATTTTTAAGCTTCACAATAAGCCATTTAAAAAAATTAAAAATTCCGAATGTTACCGAATTTATTCAAAAAAGTACGAAATTTTGAAAAATTGATTTAATTTCTTCTGAGCTTATTTTTTATCCGATTTTAAAATAATTTGCATATTTGCATTGCCACTTTTTTCGTGCTACATGATGGGGTTTTTAGATTTTTATTACGACGTTTCGTTTTTTGCCAACTATCATCAACTTTGTTTTTTCTTATAGGCGCTATATTTGGTTTTTGCATTTTTAAGGTCTTTGCAAAATTTAAATTTCAAAAATATTTTTAATGTAAAAAAAAATAAATTTACCGCAATAGGCGATGACAAGACAATATTTAAGCTGCCAATAAATATTTCACGTCAGACAGAAATACTAGCAATAGAATATCATAGTAGTCCATACATATTACTTTAGGCTTACATGGTTATTATTTTCGAAACACCTGTCAATATTTCAGGGAATTTCATTAATAAGGAAAACCTTAATAATAATTTTATTTCGTATTGATTTTACTATACGTTAGTAAATAAATAAACAATAAATTTAAAATAAGAACATTTATATTAAGTGTTAAAATTCTTGTCAGTGTGTACCAAAATCCAATTGCACTCTTACGAATATTGAGCACCGTGCAATTTATTTATTGTCTACTTAATCTGTTAAACTTATAAATATTTCGAAATTCCTCCCTTGCATAAACAAATAATTGCATAAAAAATGTTTATAGGGAATCGATTGTATTCCCTATAAAAATGTATTTAAAACACTCAAATCAGGGGACCTTGCCGGCCATCTAACAGGATCATTATGTTCAATCCATCTATCACCAAACCTTTCTTTAAAATATTTTGAAACCTGCCAAGTATAGTCTCTTAGTACTTTATAGTCATTTTCTAAAGGAATCACGTTATCCAGATAGTCCTAAAAACTGGTAACAAAAATCTTCATTAAGAGTTCCATTAAAAAAATAAGGAGCAGAAATTCCATGTTTCTAAATACCTGCCCAAACATTTAGGCTAAATCGCACTGATGCCCGAATTTTATTTATCCTTTTGATAATTTTTATTAATTTTTTGGGATTGTTTATAATTTACAGGCATTTGACGTAATTTTCCAGTTTTTCCAGACAATTAAAGTTTTTTTTTGTCTTCCAGAAACTTCAAATGGTATTAATTTTTTCCAAAAATTTGGAGTAATTATTTACGTTTTCCAAGCATTTAAGGTCATTTTTCATTTCGTTTTACAAAATTACGACAAATGCCTGGAAGATAGAAAATTATTGGAAATTCCTGGAAAATATAACAAAATATTGAAATCCCTGGAAGGCATAAAAATTTATTTCGAATGTCTGAAATAAAATAGAAAATTACTACAAAACCTACAGAAATTAAATTAAGACGTTAAATGTCTGCAACTCATAAAAAAAATCACTACAAGCGTCTGGAAAATATAAAAACTGATTTTATAAACCTAGAATAAAACTAAGCTTTATTTTAGATTCCTGAAATAATTAAAAAATTAATCCATTAACCTGGAAAACTTTTAAAAAATCCAAAAACTTTCCAATTTCCCAAATTTAAAAAAAAAATCTGAAAAACCCATTAGCTCGAAACAAAAACCTCAAATTAAATAACAACATTATATTGCAATATTACATATTGCAAATACGTACAAGACGTGGAAAAATTGCCCCAAAAATGTGGAATAAAACAAAATTTTATTACAAATGCCTGGACTAATATAAAAATACTAAAAAAGTGTGAAAAATGTTAAAAACTATTTCAAAATCTCTGAAATTGAAAATTAAAAAGCCAAGCCTACTTTAAAATATTAAAATTGAAAGAAAAGTGATTTGAAATACTTGAAAGACGTGAAAAATGATTTTAAATTCCTGGAATAAAACTAGATTTTATTCTAAATGCTTCTAATATTATAAAAATACCAAAAAATCTCTGACCTGAAATAAAAAGTTGATAACAAAAACTTATCCTAAAATAACAAAATTAAAAGATAAATTATTTGAAATTATTTAAAAACTTGAAAAATAAAAATCGAAAAAATGTTTAAATTGATTTCAATCAATTCATCAATTTAAAAATTCTGACTTCTGCAAAGAAAAACTTATTTTAGAATATTAAAATAAAATATTAATTTTTTGAAATAACAAGAATTTCTCAAAATGACTCTAAATGCATTTATGATTTCTATCAATAATGCCAGTTTGTAAATGTACTTTAATCGATCCATATCACGTTTATAAAAAAATTTAATCATATTTTGTCATGTTTCAACCGTAAAAACCATAATTGCTTAAATTATTAGTAAAATAACTGTCAACTTATACGAGAATAATAAGAAAATTTACAAATATTTAAGACAGTTTATTGATTGTCTTGTCAGCTTATTACAGCCAACTGCGGCAAATTTAGTTATTTCCAAAAATTCGGAATACAAAAAATAAATATAACTTGTGATACATCGTTAAAAAAGTAACTTGCACAGATTTTAAAAATGTTAAAATCATTAATAATGATGGTTGGCAAAAGACAAAACGTCGTATTTAAAATCTAAAAACACTATCATGTAGCACGAAAAAAGTGCAAATTATTTTAAAATTGCATAAGAAATAAGTTCAGAAAAAAATAAAATCGTAAAAAAAAAATTCTAACTTTGCCGCAATTTAACCCTCTTCGTATCTTTTATAGATTCCGAGATCTCCATGTTTAGGGTCGAATTTTAAACACCCTGTATAAAGGAAATCTATGCACACAAAGCAATCTTATATAAAATATCATTCAAGTGGCCTCTTTAGATATTATCTGGTGCAATCTTGAAAATTCAATTTTCATACGGTACATATATGGAACGTATTCGATGCTGAGTTGTATTTTGAAAAGCGAAGATTTTACTCGGCTCGATAGTCACTTTATATATTACTTACTATTGCGATTGGTATTAGATTTAATATAACATTACTGACGTACGATTTTATTTGGAAATATTTAATTTAAAATGTATAAGAAACGTTCGCGAACAAATAACGACGTTAAATCAAAAAGCCTTTTGCAAGCGGAACGTTTCTTTATAACAACAAGAAATTCCCTCTTAAAATGAAATTTCAAGTGAAACGGAAATATATATGCAAATGGTGCTTTCCAATTTGCAAAGCGTACGAAAGGTAAAAACAAAAAAAATACATATTTTTTGCTTTTTAAGGCCCTAAAAGATTTCCTGAATAATGTGTAACGCAACAAATATTTCTTTTTTAGGTTTTTTTTTTAATTATTGCACCACCAAAGGGTTGTAAAAATACGTTGTACTATATAAAAGACATTTCAAAGCTTTGAAAGGGGAAGGGAAGTTTAGGTTTTCTTTGGTTGTACAGGCTTTTGTCAAAAGGGATGAAGGGATTTACCTAGGCTTGTAATTTACTGCTTGCATACATATTATTGTCACAAAAACACATTAAAATTTACGGAACAATGATAATATATCACAGAGTAAAACATACATAAATCATAATTATACACTTAGTGCGTGATGTAGGTGATAGGAGCAAGCCGCTGGTACAGTTAGTTCAAATTCGAAAAAATTCAAATTTTTACTTCTGGTTCTTTGCCAAAGGTTGATATCGTTTTTCCTAATTTTTTATTGAGATACAATAATAATAATGTATATTTATTTAGCATAGAAACTACGAAGAAAATACTAAAATTTTACAATGTAATTGCATACATAAACATTTAAAGGCATGAAAACAAAAACAAATACATATAATAAAACAATATTCATTATAAAGCAATTAGAAAAAATTTGTTAATTATTCTTTTAAATGATTAAACTGTAACAAAACTTTTATTCACAATAGTACCAAACATCTTTATAATAAAATTTATTCATTTATTCAAGAGTTGGTGCCCTGTAATAGAGTAAAACTTAATTTGTTATATTCTTCTTTGGTCTATAAAATTTATTTTGTCGAATAAAAGAGTTGTAGCTCTGACAGTATTTTATTGTCCCTAGTTAAAAGGTTTTTTTAATTAAATTTTAAAAAAATTTCATAAAAAACCAACCAATAGATTCTAGCGAATGCATAACTTAAATGGACTTGAATGCACATTTATTTAAAAAAATGTATTTCTAATATTTTTTAAAATGGGTAATTTTATACGAAATTCTACTAATTTGCCTTGTACAATTTCTTTTTTAAGTATTTAATATATATTTCTATATTTTACTTTTTAACTGTAATTTCCAGAAGACCTATAATTACCTTAGGTAAATATAATTAACTGCAATAAAATTTGTACTAAATTTAATATAAATAACTAGCTTTACATATATTGATGTTATGCAAGTCAAAGGATTTATATGAATATTTCAATTAAAAAGCTTTTGAAAATAATGTTTTAAAGCCTTTTTTCACATTTTTAGGTAACATATGTATAAAAAAAAGAGAAAGATCATGAAAAATAAATTAAACATCAATACATAAATTTGTATACTTATCAGTTAGTAAATTTTTTCTCATTTAAGAAAACCCATAAGGCTTATTTAAGAGTTTAAAGTTAAAAACTAACCTAAAAGACGCAAAAATTATATTAATTACGCGACTAATTAATTTAAATATTTATTGAATGCGTAATTAAAATGGCTCTGATGCATATTTATATGGCATTTCTGAAAATGTAAGTCCTTCCATTATTTTCTTCAGAGGTATCAGGTAATAAATGCAAACAAAAGAGCTGTTTTGACAATATCTCAATAAGTATAGGAATATTCCAAATGTCATTTAGGAACGTAAAAATGTCCAGGATAGTGAATGAATATTCCTGGAATTTTGAATTATTTTTATTAGAAAATTAAAATGTTTTATTGGATAGAATTAAGTAGGTTTGTTTCTAACCATATGGTTTTTTTCTCTATGTATGATTGCTAGATATGAAGAAGACGTTTAGACAAAAATTACCATTTTCCATATAAAGGCAAAGAAGAAAATGGATTTTCATAAGAACATGATTTTTATATATTTTTGGAGAATTTTGCAAAAATCAGATGGTTGAGCATTTAATTGGTTCTATATTTCTAAGTATTCAGTTAAAATTGAAATCAAAATTATTTTGGAAAACTTATTGACTTAATTAGTTTAAAAAAAAAATAAAATTTGGTAAAAATATTTTATATAAAAATCTTGAAAATGAAAAAAGTTAAGGTTAATAAAAAAAATGTTTACTAAAATTTTATAAAAATATGTATAAAATAAAATGACAAGCAGGAAATAATATTCTGTGACCAGTTTTTCTTGTATATTTTAGTTTTTGGGCTAAACATTATTAAAATCGATTTTCCATTAAAAAAAACTATTATCATACAAAATGAACGATTAATACACTCGTGTGCATATGCATAATTTAAATGAAAATGATGGACTTTTATTTAAAAAAATTAAAAAGGTGTAAGATTTTAAAAAAAAATTGCAATAATGTAATATTTACTGGATGCATAACTTAAATGGCTATGATGCATCTTTATATTTAAATGATTTTAAAGTACAATTTTTCTACAGATTTTTGAAAAAAATTACTAATTTATTATTTATCAAATTGTTTATCACAAAGACAATTAACATAGAATGCGTCAGTCTCAAGCTTAATCCAGATCCTCTTAAAATTTATTCCCCTTAAATATTATTATTAAATTAAACAGAACTATTATATCTGAGCTAAAATTGAACAAAAAAAAACACCATAATACTACAAACTAAAGCCTCAATAAATATATAATATAAATAGACCAAATACTCATATGAGTGTTCAAGTTGAAAGATTTAAGCAAAAAAAATTATTGTAGCCAGTACAAAGGATCGTCTAAAAGGAGTTGCTTTATTTTTTATATATATTTAATAATATTATTAATTACTCTTAAGCTATTTAGTAATTTATTCATATCGGTTTTTCATTAAAAAAAAATTAACGAAAAAAAATTAAATATTAGACAAAAATAACAGTATATAAATTTGTATATTCGTTAGATTGATTCATCATTTTTACGCACTTTTATTTAAAAAAAAACAAATATGCAGGATTTTTAAATAATAATATATTTTTATGTAATTTAGCTCGCCACAAACAAAAAAAAAGCATAACTTTATTAGGAGTTTTTATAAAATGTTTAACTAAAAAATTAATCCAAAAGGAGAAAGAATTACATATAATAAATAATAATTAAATTTTAATGTTCATCAAATTCATAACCTAAATGGCTATGATGCTTTGATAATAAAAAAATATTAAATGTTTATAGGAGTTATATTTTTTTTTTGTAATTTTGCTTATATAAATCAAAAAGCATTATTTTATTATAGATTATTTTAATCTTTGTGTGTAAAATGGATAACCACGAAAAAAAAATTTGATGCTATTTATAGTTAGAATGGTTAGTGAGAGGGTATTGAATGCATAACTTAAAAGACTATAAGGCACGTTTATTTAACAATAATAACGCTTTGATTCTGTAATTTGTCACGTTTTCCTTATAATTTTTGTAAGCAAGTAGTTACAAAAAATATAAATATATTTTTTTTTAATCAAATTTCAATGAACCTGGTAGAAAACATAACCATTATTAAAAATTTTTAGTTTTTCTATTTATTCCTTTAAGAGAAATTTAAATTAATTACTATTTCAGTGCTCTTTAAAATTCTCTTTATTCATTATTAGAAAACACTGATAGAACAAATGACATTTGTTCATGACAAAAAAATAAATTTTTACAATACTCATAACCATATTTTTTGGCTAATTTAAATTTCTAGGCATTGTTCTATAACTTATAACATATTTAAATAAAATAAATAAAAGTACTCATATTTAATAAAATGCAAAGTAGAAAGTTGTTCTCTAAAAATTGCTAAAATCGGTTTTCTGTTAAAAAAACTAAAGAAGCAAAAATTTTATAAAATACTCGATAAATAAATTTTAGATGCATAACTTAAATGGCTGTGAAGCGCATATTAAATAACTTAACTAACGATTTCTCTCCTCTGGAATTTAATAATTGACTGGACATGAGTAAAAAAATATTGGACATGTTTTTGGTGGTTTAGACAAGTTTAAACTATCTAATGCTTCCTTTAACGTTCGTATTTTTGTGCCTTTTATTAATATTCTCGATATTAATTATAAATATTATTCTTTTGTACAAATAGGGAGGAGACTTTTGCTGTATTATTTTATGCAATAAAGTGGTTATGTTAAGATGCCTTCTAGCCTCATATTTAGTTTATGACTTATTGGTTTAAATCTTCGTGTTCTATGGATAAGACGAAAACAAGAGTTTTGCATCTTCTTTAGGTCAAATTTTCTTTTTCTAACATTTTTCAAAAAAACTTTATGCACGTTTATTTAAAAATAATTATGCCTCGGTTCTATAAATTCTCACTTTTCCTGACAATTTTTTTAACCAAGTAGATACATTTTATTAAAAAAAAATGATATAAATTATTTTGAAAGACATCAAACACAAATTGCGTACTCAATGCTCTCTGAAATTTTCTCTTATTGTAAAAAAAAAATTCTAAAAATGACTTCCTCCTTCGAACAATAAAACAATAATTTGCAGGCGGGTCTCGTACACCTTGAAACCCGTTTTATTTTAAGTAAAAGCCCGAACAAAACGTCACAACCCTTAAAACGCGACACGAAAATTCAAACGTGAACCGTTAAATCGGGAAAAGCCGGGCGTGGTCCGTTCCCCCTTATCCCCCTTATTCCCACCGACACACGACTCCGACCGAAATTATATTTCTCATACCTGAAACGGGGAGCAATTCCGTTATAATATTTAATTTAAATACAGACGGCGCCCCGCGGTTTTCAACTAAATCGTGACGAAATACCCTGTACACAACCCGAATCTAAAATCAAGAATTGAATATATGGCATGTCTACCGCACATAATAATCTTATATTTATTATTGCGGCACGGCCTTTTCTTGTTATTATTGGTTAGTTTCCTTTTGACCTTTTTATTTGCTATTGAATACTGAATTATTAAGTTTCTAGTAAGTTAAAGTTTTCATATATACACACACACACACACACACATAGAAGTTTCAGTGAAACTTTTCCTATTTCGCAGTATATCTTGGGGAAAATCCTTGCGAATACTTTTCCAATACTAAGGCTTCTGCGTTAAAAAGTTTTTCCGTTCATCTCGTTTTTAACGAAGGGAAAATATGCTGACCTTAGTTTAAAATTTCTTAAGGGAAGTTTCTTTCGTGTGTTTTCTTAGGGTATCCAGGTCGGGTTTATGAGGAAAAGTTATTATAAAGTTTCGCAGATGAGAGTTCTTTTTTTTTGTGTGTGGAAAATTTCTTCATGGGGAGACTATAGATGAGAAGTCAACATGAAGTGCCGGATTATTGCTTAGAGGGATTTTTCATGGAAAAAATAAGTATAAAATTATTTAGGGCTTTTCTCAAATTTTATTGATGTTTTGCTGGTTTATTTGTTAAAAAAGTAAAATTCTGCTTCACATAATTTTTATTGGGATCTTAATACATAATCTCATTTTTTTCGAAGTAAAATTTAAAAAGAAAAACTCTTAATTTTTAAATAAATGTGTATCACAACCGTTTAAGTAATGCATCTCATAAGTATAAAATTTAAAAATTTGAGATAGACTTAATTAAATTATGTTTTTTTTATTTTATTTTTATTTTGAAGTAAATTTCTCTTGTGGAAAAGTCTTTATAAGAAGACTAAGAGATAAAAATGAAGAACAAGGAATCTAGAAAGAATTTTGTGAATCATATCGAAATATAGGAAAAAATATTTTAGAGATATTGTAAACGTTTTTTGCAAAATAAATTAAAGTTAAATCCCAAAAAAATATTAATCCAATTTTAAGAAACTGTTGTTTTCTTTAAAAGTTTATAAAAATAATAACGATGCACATTTAAGAAAAACAATTTTCTTTTAAGCTTTAAATTAAATATAATTTCCTAATTTAGAATTTTTAATAAAAAATTAATTTTATAAACAATATTTAAAATTGTTCTTTAATAAAATTCCTTCATCGCATCTACGAATAATAAATTAAAAAAAAAACTAAATTTCTTATATTTTCTTAAAGGATCATTAAACTGGGCTTATTTTATAAAAATCTATTGTGATATTTAAATAAGATGAATTTTAACCAAAATTTATTGTTTTTTGAATTCCATATTAAAATGTCAATGAAAATAATGTATACATAAAAATCTGAATTAGAATAGCTTGTATATACTAGTTTTACCAGAATAGTAAATTAACCTCCATACTCCATACTCCATCATCTTTTTCTACAACAGCCCTAACATATAACTTATCTCTGACATTCATTCTCTCACGGATATCAAGCGTAATCCAATCTTTTTGCAAATATTTCTGTTTTAGAATAATGGTTTTATTTGGGCACATAGAATTTAATATATTTGTGATACTATCAATAAAAATACTTGCCAAAATATTCACATCCGCACTATTATTTATCCATTCAGTATCATAAAGATAATCATAGAATTGGTTTATATTGTAGCTCTTCATACACCGACAATTAATAATCACATCACGGTTTTCATTTATTTTCAGAGCAGAATGTACAGTCAGAATACAATGATCACTTATCTTGGGTGTTAAATGAACCTTAAATGACAAATTCGCATTATTGGTCACAATATAATCAATTAATGTCTGACTTCTATCTATGATACGAGTAGGGGAGTCAACAATTTGAGAAAAACCATTTGAGTATATGGAAGATAGAATTTTTTCACCATAAAACGAAGGTTTAAGTAAATCAAAATTAAAGTCTCCTACAATAATGTTGACACCCTCAAACGCACTAACCTGATCAAAATAATCATTAAAAAAATCCACAAACGTTGCATTTTCAGTTTGAGGTGGATGATATAAAACAGTACAAAGATATTTGACTCTTGATATTGAAAATTCTAGCGATAGACACCATACATAACTTTGAATACACTGTACATATTTTAATTTATATTTGAGATCACTTCTTATTAATGCCATGACTCCACCAGTTCTTTTATTATCTGTCAAGCACTGTTCAATAAGGTAACCATCGACATTCAACTCACACAAATTAATAGTAGTATCTCTGGCAATTAAAATATATAATACTTGAACCTAATATTTTAGAATCTAATTGCTATTTAATATATTTACCCTTTCGAATATTTTCGATTCTTTTAAGAGTTTCACAATAAGTTTTATCACAAACCACATGATTAATATTAAGAGACAAGCCATATTTTTTATTCGACAACATACAATTTGAACATTTAACAAGAGTACTATTACATTCTTACTGTCATGATTTTCACTACATTTTGGACAAACTTTGCTTTGTGTGCAGTCTTTACTAACATGACCATATTGACAACACTTGCAATACATAATAATGCCATATTCATCGAACACAGGACAGCGAGTCCATCCTATATTCATTCTTTCTCTTCCTATAATCATCCACCTTAAATATTAAATTAAATCTATTTCTAACAATATTTGTTCGCCGTATTACCCTCATATTAAAATGTTTTTAACTATTATTTAAATCATTTTGCTTTATTACCTTTGTTATTATATCACTGTCACTATTCACATTTTCATTTACACCTACCACTTTAATACGTCTTTGTAACATTTTGGGTCTATCAACACTATAACATTCACCAAGTTTACTTTGAATTTCCGATTGGATGTTGGTCATTTCTTTTTCCGTGCCACAGTTTAAGATTAATCCACCTTTTTTTGTCGCTCTCCCCAGTGTTACTCCGATTAAGATGTATGTTGGATTTACTTGTGTTTTAAAATCTTCCTTTATTTTTTAAATATCCTTTTGAATAGCGCCCTCTTGATTAACAACTAAGACCTTACTTTGGGTGACCGATGCATATGATGCTTTCTCAGACACCCGTTTTTCAACAATATTATTTTTTAATTGCATACTTTTTAAATATGCAATTTCTTCTTCAATAGTATATCAACTTTTTCATTGAGTGCATTAGTTTTACTGACTAATAGGTCTAAGGTACAATTCATATGATCTATCAAGTTTTGGTCGATGCATAGATCCTCAACTCGGCTTCTTTTCCTCGATCTCTCGGGTCTGTTGCTACTATCAGTACATGTTTTACATTTCCAACTTATTTTCTTTAAGTGGAATCCTCTTAGATCAACATTTTCACACTTTCCGTGGAAAAACTCGTTACACTCCGTACACTCGATAATTCCCTTAATATCATCAAAACCTTGTTTACACTTGTAACACGTAGAACGGTGACACTCGCGTGATGCACCTCCGGTCACCGACCATGGTGTTTGACAAAAATTTTGACATCTATTATAAAAATTTAAACGAAATATAGTTTATAAAATTCACGCCAAAAAGATATATTTTTTTGTATGTAAAAAAACTGTTTTTCTAAAAAAAAATGCATTTTTATACACAGGCATGTTAATAATAAAATATTATATTTGAATATAAAATGTAAAAAAATTGCTACGTTTAATTAAAATTTGTAAATTGATTTTAGTTCCTTTTTAAACGTATACATTTTTAACATTTAAGATACATAAGAAGTTTAAAATTTTGTAAAAATCCTTTAATGAAATATATTTTTCTATTGTTGTTTTGGACCTTTGTAATGAAGAATTAAATTAAATTTTAAAAAAATAAAAATTTCTAAGGTAAATTTTTTTTTCATTTTAATTCAAAATGAATCAATGAAAAAGATAAAATTTGAATTTTTGTTTGAAAATCTCAATAAAAATATAAATAAAATATTAAGCTATACTAATTAAAATTCAAATAAAATCATAAAACACTATATTCAAATATTGAACCTATAAAAAATCGTTAAGAATAATTAAGATTTTGAAATATTTAAAAAAACACAAAATTTAATAAGAATTTTGTAATTTTAATTTTATATTTAAAACTAAAAACCAATAAAACTGATTTTTATTTATGATGGTGATAAACTTCATGAGAAATAAATATTAAGTTTATTTATTTTTACAGTTTTTATTTTTTTTGAAAATTTATGAACAAAAATATATATTTTAAAATTTTTAATAAAGATGCTTTTTATTTATATTATTTTATGTAAATATTATTACAAAAAATATTTTTTAAAAAGTCTTCCAAATAGTTTAAAAATTTTAACATAACATGTAAAAATTTAAAAGAAACTTTTTAAAATTCATGCCAAAAAAAATATATTTAAATTATTAAAAGTAATATACATAAAAAAATATGCATGAAAAGCATAAATAAATTTAAACGAAAAAAAATCACCTATTTAAAAAAAAATCCATTTTTATACACGGGTATGTTAGTGAAATAATATTATATTATATTCAGATATAAAATGTAAAAAAATCGCTACGTTTAATTAAAATTTGTAAATTAATTTTTTAGTTTATTTTCAAAAGCATACATTTTTAACATTTGCAAAAACAGTTATATTTTAAAAAGCCATTAAAGGAATATATTTACCTATTGTTCTTTCGAACCTTTGTAATAAATGAGTAAAATAAATGTTGCTAAAGTATTTTTTTTAAATTTTAATTTAAAGTATATTAAAAGAAATGTAAAATTTGAATTTTTATGTAAAAGGCTCAATTAAAATATAAAAAAATACTTAGCAATTCCAATTAAAATCACAAAACACTATATTTAAATATTGAACCTATAAAAAATCACTAAGAATAATTCAAATTTTAATTTAATAATTCAAAGAAAACACAAAATTTAATGTAGAAATAATTATTAAGTTTATTTATTTTTAATCAAACTTATAATTTTTTTTGAGAATTTATAAAAAAAATATATTTTTTAAATTTTTAATAAAAACTCTAATGAAAACGTTTACTTTTAGAATAATTTTACCCTAATAAAAAAAACATCAGGGCATTAAATTAAAATTAACCAGAATCTTAAAAATTTATTTAAAATTATTGAACTCCCTAAATTTTATTTAAATTCAAAAAAATTAAACTTCGTAAATCAACAAACTCTACTCTTACCTCATAATAAATTCTGAAAAAATCCAGTATTGATATTTTTCAAGTAAACCACAAATTTATTACCCCAACAGCTCATAAAAACTTCCCCTAACACATTTCAAGGGAAGCAACTCTGTTATGCTAATAAATACATTTCTTTCAGATTGTATATATTTTTCCCGAAAATCCTTATAAACAGGAACACCGTCGATATTATTTTTCCAGACAAACAACACACACACACACAGAAAATCATCATCACAGTCGGAACACAGCATAAAGTCCTAATTAAAGGGTCGCATTTGTTCTTTGTTAGTCGTTGTCGGGTTCCTTGCTGACCCTTTCCCTTTCATCAATTTCTAATTAAGGGAAAAACGTATTTTGTCCTTATTGTTTCCCTCAGTTCCATTATATTGGTATTTTACCGAATGTATAACGTGCGGTTTTATCATGGAATAATTTTTTTATTCATTGTGTGGGTGGCCTATTAAATGGAAATTATATACAGGTTTCATGTTTGATTTGGTTTTAATTGAAAGATACGGACTACTTTTTTTTTATTTTGGTTAAATTCGTGGTTTTTATGGTAATAAAGGAAAATATTGTATTGTAATTGATGTTGAACATGGCCAAAAAAAAACACGCTTCTTAGGCGATCCAAACACTACTAAATAAATTTTTAATTTTTTTAAGTCGTGTTTGGATTCTTTTTTAATTGTGATACTATATTATTAGTTATATTAAAAATCATATTCACTTTTTATATATCAGCTATCCCAAAATGTTGATTAAAGAAAAATTTCCCTTATCAACGACACTTGCGTTAATGCAAACCCCTTTACCTCCTACAAACCTTTCTCCCGACGGCATCGTAATTTACTTTTAACCCTAAAAAGAACATAAGGGTAGCGCACTCCTACTCCAGACATTGTTATTTTTAATAGCTAATAAACCCAGATGCACTACGAGGCAAAAACCCACTTGCTCCGCGCCATTCCTATTTCCCAAAACACGAAAAACTCTTTATTACTTATGATTTACCGGCTACGAGTCGTTGCATTAGCTCTAAAAATTCTTTTTAGAGGCTCTATGAAAATTGCCTTTTACCTCTATAAAACATCTCGAGCGTGTTAAAGTGTCCGGACTGATGTCTGGCTCAGTTGTATGTATCCAATTATGGCACATTTATTATTTACACAATCTGGATGTGGTTACTCTATGTGGATGTTCACTTATATGGATCAATAATTTGTTGCCTCAGTTCAATAATTACGAATTTTACCGCATGTATGCATAAATTGGTTAAAGGGTTGATGGGGTATGACAACTATTTGACAGTAATGATAATGGTTTGATGTAGATAGTGCAAATTGAAATAAACGCTATATCACGAAGTCAATGTTCTAATTTTTTTTAAATCTGTCCAAGAAGAAATTTTAAATATTATTATTGATAACAATAATCTTTAATTTTTCCAACAAAAGATAGAATTAAAGTATTTATCGACCCTTATATTAAAATATATACAAAAAAAAATTACAAAAGATCATATACTACTAGTTAACTTATTAAGTTCATGTCTTTGCCAGCATCTTTTAGAAATTTTAAATTTAAAAAGATACCTAAAAAAATTAAATTTAAATAATAGATACTTTAAAAATTATACCTATTACTCTGAACATACTGAATATTTCAACTCTTATATAAATAATTCCGCAATTTAAATATATTATTTAAATATATGTTCTAAGTTTTCAAAAAATCCCTTAATTTATTTAAAAAAAAAATTATTTTTAGTTTTTTGGTTTTCTCCTTATTAAGTCCAAAAATAGGGACGAAGGTGCATAAATATATTTTATTTTAAATATATTTTATTTATACTACCTTAGTGATCGTAAAATTATATTTATTTACATCATTTATTCAATTACATACAAAAAACCCGAAAATTTTCTTAATGATTTCACTAGGACACTAAAATTGTTCTTTACTATTTCTTTTAATAATATTAAAATAATTTTTTTGCATAATAATCATTTTTCCACTTTTCCAGGTAGTTAAAGTGGGTTTTTACTTATTTTAAGCTCCTAGTATAAATGCTTACTTACCTCAGGCAATTGGGTTCCATTTTCCTAGTTTTCCAGGCGGATGAAATAGGTTTTCATTAGTTTCAAGCTTCTGGTATAAATTTGTATTTATTTCAGGCAATTGCGGTCTGTTTCTCCTTGTTTCCAGGCAGTTTAAATTGATTTTAACATGATTTAGTTTTCCGGAATAAATGCTTATTTATTCCAGGCAGTTGGGGTCTTTCTCTGTTTTCCGGGTATTTAAAATAAGTTTTTATTTGTTTTAAGCTCCTAGAATTAATTTGTGCTTATTTCAAGCAGTTAGAGTTCTTTTTCTAACTTTTCCAGACAGTTAATATATTTTACCAATACCTGAAATAAATTTCCAAATATCCTAGATAGTAAGAGTTATTTTTCCCATTTCTCCAGGTAGTTAATGTATGTATTTTCATATAAATTTATTTTCATCTGATTAATGTTCCTCGAATAAATTTTCATTTACTCCAGTAGCTGGGGGTCTTTTTAGGCATTTTAAATAAGTTTTTATTTATTTCAAGGTCCTGAAATATATTTTCGTTTATTTCAGATAGTTCCAACTCTTCTAAATAGTTAAAATAGATTTTTATTTGTTTAAAATTCGTGGAATAAATTTTTATTTATTCCATAACTTTGAGGTCTTTTTTTTTTAATCTTTTAGGCAGTTTATTTTTTTTCCAACTTTTTCAGGCACATGAAATGTGTTTTCATATGTCTCAAGTTCCGGAATGAATTTTCATTTCTTTTAGGTAATTGAGGTCTATTTTTCCTAGTTTCCAGGCAGTTGATATAGGTTTTGACATGATTCAGGTTCATGAGATAAATGTTTATTTAGTCCAGGAAGTTTTTGTTTTTTTCTCGTAGTTTCAAGGCATTTAATGTGGGCTTTTATTTGTTTTAAGCTCTTTGAATATTTTTTTTTATTCCAGGAATATTCAGTTCTCTCACTTTTTTTTCCAACTTTTCTAGGTAGTTAAAATGGTTTTTATCTGTTTTAAGCATTAGGAATAAATGTTTATGTTGATATTCTCAATTTTTTAGGCACTTGAAATAGATTTTCATTATGATTTAAGTATCTGGAATCAATTTTCACTTATTTCAGGTAGTTGGTGTCTTTTTCTAATTTTTTTTAGGCAGCTGAACTGGGCTTTTATATAATTAAAGTTTCCAGAATAAGTGTTTATTTATTCCAGGCAGTTGAGCTCTTTTTTCCCTTTTTTCAGGCATTTGGAGTGGGCTTTTGGTAGTTTTAAGGTGCTAAAATAAACTTATGCTTATTTCAATCAAGTAGAAAAAGAACTTCAGTTCTTTTCTAACTTTTCCAGATAGTTGATGTAGTTTTCGTATGTTTTAAGCACTTGAAATAAATTTTCAATTATTCTAGATAGTTGCAGTTTTTTCCCATTTTTCCAGGTAGTTTAAATGTATTTTCATATTATTCATGTTCCGCGAATAAATTTTCATTTATTCCAGGGTGTTGTGGTCTTTTTCTTCTAATTTCCAGGCACTGGAAGTGGGTTTTTATTTGTTTCAAGTTTCCATTTTCCAGGCATTTGAAATCGGTTTTCATTTACTTCAAGTTTTCGGTATAAATTTTCATTTACTTCAGTCAGTTGGGATCTTCTTTCCAATTTTCTAGGCAACTGAAATGTGTTTTCATAAGACTCAAGTTCTTGTAACAAATTCTCGTTAATTCCAGGCCATTATTATTTTTTTAACTGAATTTTCCAGGCAGTTAAATTAAATTTTTACATGATTTAAGTTCCTGGAATAAATTTTCGTTTATTCCAGACAGTGCCTTGCTCTCTTAATTTCCAGGTATTTAAAGTGGTTTTTCATATGCTTTAAGCTCCTAGTATAAATTTTTATTTATTCCAAGTAGTTGGGATCTTTTTCTCCTAAATAAAGTGGGATTCAAGGTCCCTAAATAAATTTTCATTTATTTTAGGTAGTTGGAATCTTGTTCTATCAGTTTTCAGGCATTTAAACTCGGTTTTCATTTGCTTTAAGTTTCTGGAATAAATTCTCACTTATTCCAGAGATGTTGGCGTCTTTTTTTCCCAGTTTCCAGGCATATGAACTAAGTTTTCACTTGTTTCAAGCATTTAAAATGAAGTTTTGCTTATTCCAAGTAGTTTAGGTCTTTTTTTTACAGCTTCCAGGCATTTGAAATGGGCTTTTATTTCTTTAAAGCTTCTAGTATATTTTTCTTTCAATTAAAAGGGCTTTTTATATGATTTAATTTCCGTAATAAATTTTCGTTCATTCCAGGCAGTTGGTGTCTTGTTTTCCTAATTTCCAGGTAATTAAAATGATTTTTCACGTGTTTCAAAGTTCTGGTTAATATTTTTATTTATTCCATGCATTTGAGGTATTTTTTCCTTATTTTCCAGGAAATTAAAATGAGTCAAAATGGGAAATATGATTCAAGTTATTGGAATAAATTTTTATTTATTCCAGGCAGTTGGGATCTTTTTTTAACTTTTTCAGATACCTAAAGTGGTTTTTTATATATCTCAGGTCTATTTTCCCAGCTTTTCTCAGACTGATCTTAATTCGGATTACTTTATTTTAGAATTATGTAAAAAAATAGTAAAACCTAAATTCCTAAACTATTCTTTTCCTACAACAACTTCCTGTTACAAATATTTAAAAAAAAAGCCAGGACACATTATTTTTGTCCTAGCATTTTATCTAAAGTGGCACCTCCAAATTCCACTTGCCATTTATAAAACAAGCAAATTTTTAAAATATTTCCACACCTGCATATTTATAAAAAAAAAACAATTTAAACATAAAAGCTTTCCCGCACACCTCCATTATCCCATTATCCCATTATCAAATAACATTTAACTGCAGGACAGCTTTATCCTACATTAGCCATTTTGAAACCTGTCAATACGATTTACTTCCATTAGTCCCTTAAACTTTTTGAAAGCTAGTTTTACCTCTCTGGGGTAGATATACCAATAAAAAATAAATAAAATTCCCATTTTATATTCTAGGTGGTGACGCCATGTGGAGTGACATTTGGCATCTGATTTTCGCGATCTGCACGTTACCATCGACTACGTGGGCACACACCACCGGAATCCGTAAGTTTTTTTTTAGTATAATTTGCCCTCTTTTCCAACAAAAGTCATTTTGTTTAATACGTCAGACCGAATTTAAATAGGAATTTTCGCCCTGGATTACGATCCTTTCTGGAAAGGGATCCTGTTTTACAGCATAATTAATTATTCGGAACGTGAAAGTTTCATTACGTGGGTATAGGATACAATGGTAATATGGGACGTTTTAATATTTAACAGTAAATCCTTGGAAATGCCACTTTAATAATTTACAATAAAGGGTGAGAAGGAGGGCTTCTCTTTTAATCTCACCAGCACGATTAAAAGTTAAAGAGTTTCGTTTCTTAAAGAAATGTAGTAAAAGGTTCATTTTGACTGAAGGGTATATTATAACGGGTATGATTTTTACACTTGTCCAGCAATTAAGCTTTAAAAGTAGTAAGGATTAAATGTTTTACTGTACTTGGATCTAAATCCATAAAAATTATCATTGACAAATTTTTTGGTAATTTTTTTCTGGAAAAATCCCATACAATCTGGAGATGTGAAGTAATTGTTTTAAAATAAAATTCTTTTAATACTTCCAGGCATTCCATTAACATGGCATTATCAAATACTGCTTCTAAAGTATTTATAGGCTAGTAGAAGAAAAAATGCTAACGTCAGGCACAAAGAGATTTGTAAAGCATTAAAATGACTTCAGTTGCTTGGAATTAAAATTGTCTGGAAAATGGTAAAAATTTATTTAAATGTTCCAGACATTCAATTGCTTGCTATATAAAAATTCAGAGATTGGAGGGACACAAAGTCAATGGTTTCAAATTATGTTTATTTAAAAAAAAACGATTACACGTGTTTCGCCCTAAGGCATCATCAGATCGGTAAAGCTTTTCGTTTAACACCACAAACATTTAAGTTAAAACAAAAAATAAATACATAAAAAATAATGATGACGTTCACAATAAATCCGGTTTCAAAACTCAAACATCATGTGAACTTCAGCATTATTTTTTGTTTTAACTTAAATTTTGGTGGTCTTAAACGAATAGCTTTACTGATCTGATGATGCCTTAGAGCGAAACACGTGTAATATTTTTTTGAAAAATAAATATAATATGAGACCATTGACTTTGTGTCTCTCCAATCCCTGAATTTTTATTATTAAGAGGTCTCTTTGAGAAAAATGGACTACTTTTTTGAATTTATTAATAATTCTAATGGTAAAGAATGTAGTAGAATTACCAAAACAATGTCCAGTAATAAAATTTTCTGGCTTGCTTATATGTCATTAAAATGTGTTTTACTGCCTGGAATAAAAATAATTGCCTGGAAATTGGGAAAAACAATAAGGGAACCCAAGGAAGGAAAAATAAAATTTCTAATAAAAAAAATCAGATTTGAAGAAAGATGGCAAGGAGGTTTAAAAAGCAAAAATTCATATAAGTTTGCAATTTTAATAGATCAATTACCTGACAAACCTAATATATAAAACAGCGATGGATATACTAAAAGTTTAATCAATTTTAAAATTTGTTTAAATCTTCCAGACATTTCATTGTCTGCAATATATTATTAATTATATTGGTAAAGATAATGCTTTACCAATAGAATGCCCAGTAAAAAAAATTGTAGTTTTCTTGTATGCTATTAAAATGTATTTTACTGCCTGGACAAAACTATTTGCCTGGAAATTGGAAAAAACCATTAGGAAACCCAAGAAAGAAAAAATAAAACTTCTAATAAAAAAATCAGATTTGAAGAAAGATCGCAGAAAGTTTGCAATTTTAATAGATCAATTACCTGACAAACCTGATATATAAAATAGTGATGGCTGTATTACAATTTTCATCGATTATTTCGGTATTAAAAAATTACATTAAGAAAGTATAAGTGATTCCATATTTGTTCCAGTTTTTAAGCAATAGAACTTTGCCTGGAAGGATTTATGTAAAACAAAAAATTACTTTTTTAACAATTTCCTGGCAAAGGCAATTTTTTGCTCGAGGTAGTTTTTAAGTAATTTTACATTAATATTTCAAGAACTAGGGCATTTCAACCCGAAATTCCAGATAAAATCTAATATCAATTAATTGTGAAGGGCTATATCTTATGACGTAAAATAGTTACAGTTTTCCCAATATTATTAATAGATTCAAGAGATTTTAATAACCTTAGGCCAGAGCCTGCGCGTCACTAAAGAATATTTTGGAGACTTAAATCATTGGAAATTTTGTGATGATGATATAGATTTCTTTTGTGTTACAAGAGCCCAAAAAATTTCACATATAAAAACTCATCCTAGACACAAATATCCTCAGATAATTAAATTTGATATATAAAATAAAAATAAGACAGTCGTATTCGTTTAAGTTATGCATAATTCATGCTAAAATACAACATTTCTATAAATAAAGCAAAATTATAAATTTATCGTAAGGTCTCATCAAAAAAGAGCAATAAAATAACATTAAATAAAAAGCCTCTATTAAACAATAAAACAATATCCGTATCACCAAAAAATTCGGTATTCTAAACACTACATATCCAATGCAATAAAACCTTGTCGTAAACAATTTTACATGTCAAACAAGGCTTTAGGCAAATTAAACAAAATATAATTTATAGTAGATTTATGCCCGTTATTACGTATTTGTGATGCAGAGAGAAAAAATAACAAAACCGCCATACATGGAACAATTAAAATTACGCAGCCACGCAAAGCGCATTGACCCTTATAATTAATAATATGAATATTATAACAATATTTGATTTTCTATTAAAACGCTACTACGCTTGTCATGTTAAATAAAATTTAAATGTTCGACGTGAAATTTTAAATAAGCTAAAATAGCAATTTGTTAAAATAAATAAATAATTATTTGTTTCGTAATAAATTCAGAGGCAGCAATTATTTACTGTTTTTTTGAGCATAAATATAATTAGTGAAAAATTCCTGAACTGAATATCATTAATAATTTTTACGCACTAAAATTCTTCTTAAAATAATCTTGTGAATTATAATCCGGATCAACTAATTAAATAGAAAGATGAGTTTCGCCAACGCAATGTGTGTGGCAAAGTGGTAAGCAAACAAGACGTTTAACTTTGAAAGTGCTTAATGCATAATTGGAGACGCTACGTATCTTAGTGTGTACAATTTCGTGGTAAATGTGTACGTAATTTTATTCTGGATTAAGTTTATTGGACCTAAGATAAGCCGCGATAATGAGGCATAATCGTGTTTTTGGATTTCCTTATAAATTACAAAATTAAATAATCTTTAAGCTAAACTAATATAACACATTTTTTTCAAGTCAAAAATCAAAGGAAAACAATCATTCTGCATTACATGAATCATGTTTTTATAAAGCATATCAAGGCAAGGAGAACATAAAAAATTATAGTATTTAAATACTGAAAGGACAAATGAATCTGTTAGCATTTTCCTGAGTTTAAAATTTAAAAAATTCTATTTGTAAAAAGGATTTTCAGCCTAGAAAATGCTGTTTGCTCTATACGCTCGCTAAATCCTAGTTAAGAATCAATACAAACACCTAAATTGCGAGCGAAATCGACAAATTGCAGGCTTGTATTGTGTATGTAGATGTTCATGTTGATTTTAACAGCTTAACTCTATTTTTATTTCTAAAAACCATTAGATTCGATTTTTCTGAATTTAAGTAAAATAAACCTGCATAATAGTTCAAAGAGTCAGAGATCTCAGGAAGTAAATCAGATTTAAAAAACATATACAGTCATCTGTATAAGCCATGACATGGCATTTACTAAAGGACGTTAGAATATCGGAAGTGTAAATTATCAAAAACATAAACTCCATCATAAACCCCTAAGCTACACCGCATAAAATATCAAGTTTTTTAGAAAAATTATCTTTCTAACAAATTTGTAGACATCTCTAGTCTACATAGTCTATATAATTTAAGCATCGTTAAAGAAATGTCATTATTACCTATGCGATCTTTTTTCGGCTTGTGCAAAATAGTATTAATTTCCTGAGCTTAAAGGAGAATTTATTAACTGCATTAAAATGATTATTTCATTATTAACATTTTTATTTACAATTTGAAAAAATTCGGCAAAATACGTATTAATGGTATCGGGATTAGAAAGATGATCAGGTAAATACTTCTTTGTTGATTCTCAATGCAATCAAGTATTTGAGGCTAAATTATGCATAACTTAAAAGGACAAGAATGTCTTATTTTTATTAAATTTATCGAATTTAAATATTCTAGGATATTTGATTCTAGGATGAGCTTTTAGGTTGATTTTGTGTCTGACTCTGTAATTCCATACTGATTTTTCAAGAATATGCCAAGTGAGTTCAGAAACGTTGTTAAGCGGTCTTTAATAGATTTTTTCAAATTTTCGCAAAATCATTTATAAGGTTAATGAATGTAATGAGAGATTGCTTCAAATAAGCTGGACTTTGGCCACATGTAAATTTGTTTTATGAGTTAAAGTATTAGAAAGGAATTGACTTGTTTATTTGATTATTTTAGTATAAATAAATTAATTAAGTGTGAAACCTGAACAAGACAAGAATAAAAGACATTAAGTTTATTTCTTCTGAATTTAAGCATAAATTAGAGATAACCTGGATAATATTTTAGAGAATTTTTAATTTTTTTGTGTAAAGAATCAGAGATCTCAGGAAGTAAATCAGCTTTCAAAAATATAAATTGTTCAGTGTCATTTGTATAAGCCATGACATGGCCTTTATTAAAGGACTTTAAAATATCAGAAGTTTAAATTATCAAAAAGCAATAGCTCCAATATAAACCCCTGAGCTATATCAGATAAAATATCAAGTTTTTAAAAAAAAATATCTTTATAATAAATTTGTAGATATCTCTAAGGTAAATATGACTCAATCCAAGCAACTGACTATTCTAGAAATCCAAAATATTTAAGCTTGATCGTATCAAAAGCCTTTAAGTAATCAAATAGCAATTATTATAACGTTGCCTTAATTTGTGCTTTAAAAAATAGCACTGGTTAATTTAGTAAGCACTGTAGCTGAAATTATTAAAAATTTTATTTACAATTTGAGAAAATTGGACAAATTACGTGTTAGTAGTATCGGAATTAGAAAGGTGATAGGGTTAATACTTCCTTGTTGATTCAATTCAAACAATCAAGAACCTGAGGCTAAATTATGCATAACTTAAAAGGACACGACTGTCTTATTGTTATTAAATTTACTGAATTTAAATTAATATTCTAGGATATTTGATATTGATTTTTTAATATTTCTTTAGATTTTCATATTATCCCAGCTTCTGGCAATGCATCAATTAATTTTGGTATAGTTTTGAATGTTTCCTTTAACAATCTTTAAAAAATCTAAATGTAAAGCAATGTGTGGCCAAAACAACGCATTACCAAAAATTTGTCTAGAGATTTACATTGGTTATAAGATAAATAATCAATAAATTTCAAAGCTCGTTCAATCTTTTATATATTTTCTATCCGATTAATTAAAAAAAAACCCTTGCCTAAAACTGCGCATCTAAAAAACCCACAAAAAAATTGCCCTTCAATCCGTAAATAGAAACAGATTTAAAATTTAATTAATTAACATCCCTTTTTAATATCCCTCGCCGCCTACCCAAAAAAAAGGCCCAAAAAAGTAACCCCCCAGTAAATGTTTATAAGCTCATTAACGTTTACTTTATCAATAAAAACCGAATTGCCTTAATGAATTTTCGTAATTAAAACCCTTACAATGCCGCGGGGGTAATTAAGGTCATATTTTATCAATGGCAACCTTTTTTTATGCATTAATCATTGCACATCGTGCGAAAAAAAAAGAGACGGGGTGGTAGATTAATCAAATTTTTATTTAAGTCTTTCATTATCCCCTTTTCCCCCCTGCCCGCTCCCATCCAGATTGGATTTGAAATACCTGCACTAATGCCCGCAGTGTATCGGAATTGATGGCTGACTCCCATCAATTATCAATTCGGGGGGGTGATTTCCGCATTTCACGAAGAATCCGATTGATGTTGTTACCCCGGAGTACAGACAACAGTATTTCATGGCATTGTCAGCAGAAATTAGCCTGAGTGGACCTTAATTTAGAGGCCATTTATTATTGGATTCTAAACGGAATATAAGAATATTTTGAAAGGGATTACTGAGTATTTATTTAAATTTTGAATTAGGGTTATGGGTTGATGGAGCTATTGGGGGAGAAGGTGTAAAAAATCTGGGATAAATTGCGGAATTTTTTGCATTTTTTTATAGTTCATACTAGCTTAGTGTCTTAGGAGTTTCATCTATTTTATTGAAAGTTTTTATTTTAAAATCATTAGCGCTATCCAGCAGCCCTTTTGGGTACCTCCAAGCATGAGAAAAGGGTTTTTTCCTTGAAGGGATTTATATGGACTATAAATGTAAAATATTGTTTGTGCTTTAAACAAAAAAAAAATATTGATGAACTTTATTCTTTGACGTGAACCAGCGTATTAGGCAATCCACGATCCAGACATTCGACACGAAAAAAGCCGAAGCGATTTGTCAAAAATAAACTATAAATCACGTATATAGACGCTTTCGTGTTTGCTTTTAATGCTTTACCAAGAATTTACGAAGCTTTCCGCTTTGACAAGGGGAGCTTTTAGTGTTCTGCCTCTCATTTGCCGCAGTTTAGTTAATAGCAGGTTGTTTTTTTAGTTTTTCTTGGTAGTGGGTTTGAATTTTAGGGTTAGTTTTACTTTCACCTTAAGGAATTGTGTAAATTCGATCAATTATTTTAATGTATTTAAGACCAGCAAAACAATAAAAATATGCATAACTTAAATGGATACTGAAGCCATTTCATTAAAAATTTAATATTTGGTATTTCTTATCAATTTAAAATAATTTCATTAAAAAAATAAAAAAAGAGGGAAAATATGCATAACTTAAATGGATACGAAAGCCATTTCATTAAAAATTTAATATTTGGCATTTTTTATTGATTTAATTTTAATTTAATTTTACTAAAAAAAAATAAACGGTATCTATATATTAAAGGTAAGTTCTATTTAATTTTGAATATATATACAACTAAATTTTTAGTCGCATAGTCGAAGAACTGGAAATAAAGACGCATAGGTCGCACGTAAGTCGTTCATTGATTACTCAGAAATTTCTTTAATAAAATTTAGAATATTTAAAATATCGTCTGTCGTAATTCTCATGTATCAATGCACTCGTATGTGCAGGTATTAATAAAAGATACCAACTAGATATGATATACACAGATTTAAGCAATGCTTTTGACCAGATTGATCAAAAATATTATTATAGAAATTAATATGTATGTATAGATTTTCAGAGATTCTTATAAAGTTGCTGATTCCTTATCTGGCAAACAAACAAACAAATTATAGAGATCTAGGGATTTGGATTGATTATGGCCTTGGCTCAAACTTTAGGGCTACCCCAATTTGGGACCAGTACTCCTGCTTTTGTTTATCAATGACCTTTTAAACATAATTAATTGTCATAATTTCGCCTATGCAGATAATTTGAAGATTTCTTAGAAAACTACTACAAACAAAGACTGTTGCCTCTTGTACAATAACATCAACTTTATTACTGACTGATTAATCAGTGTAAATGTATTCAAATGCTTCTTGTTACATTCAATATAAGTTCATTATTAACAGAATTGAATCTGGAACTTTTATATACTCTGCTTTAGTCCCAATCAAGCTGGATCGAATATTATGATACATGATCCCATTTTTATGTCTAAAAAATCTAATCTCATCTCCAATGAACGTGACATACATAAATAATTATAGCAACTTTTAACTGTATGTAGAAATTCGCCTATATTCGTCACCTAATTGTTATCTTTTAATTATTGGCTATTAAATTATGTTTATTATATTTTAACCTGCCTTTTGTAATCTATAGATTTGTTTAAATTTTATTTTTAAGATACCAATACACATTTTTTTAAACAATTGTAAATTACTTTGATTTTCCTTTAATAGGACCAAAGGAATAAAAGAAGAATTCCTATGCATAACTTAAACGAATGTCAATAATATTTTATTAGGAGAAACCATGTCTGTATCGTTTTGAATTATTTAAAATTGAACTGGGTTCGGCTTTAGTACATAATTTGATAATAAATTAAAAAAATATATTTCCAAAAATCATAATTTCTGTCATTATTCAATATTCAAAATAAAATGAAAAAAAATCAATAACTGTGCATTTTATTAAAAAATTTGCTATTCTGTATTTATTTTTAAATTTCAAGAATTTTACTATTGTCACTTATTTTTTAATTTTTTTTCTAAGATGTATTATTTAACTTAACTTTAATGTAAAAAAAATTAAATAATTATATAAATAAATAAAAAGGTTACAGTTGTTTATGCGGCTTGTTTTATTAATTTATCAAGTTACATTATATTTGCAGTTGTAAAAACATTTCTATTTTTTTAATTAATTTCCTGGAAGAAACAGTAAATGAATTAGCATTTATTCTTATTTATTCAATTGTAATTTTTATTTTGTGAAGTTGTAATCACCTTTTTATTTATTTATTAATTCTTTCAAAAAATCAATGAATGAATCAAAATTCTTTTTAAATATATTTTTACTTTTTTGTTATGAAAAATTGTGCTTTTGAAATATTTATTAAACCACGTAAGGCATAAATTAAATTGGATATAAATGCCATTTTATTAGGTAAAACCATGCTTGTATCATTTTTCAAATATTTAGAGTAAAGCTGGCTTTAGTAAATAATTTTATAAATAACTAAAATGTCTATAAAATTTACTTTGAAAAAAATCATAATTTTTGTAATTATTCGCCGTTAAAATGAATAAAAACAACGATTTATAAAATTATTAACATGCATAATGTTAATGGATATGAGGGCCATTTTATTAATAAATATACTATTTAGTTTTACTTTTAGATTTAACGTTTTTTTTATTATTTTTTAAGATGTATTATTTCAAATTGTTCTTTAAAAATAAGTTAAAGAATTATATAAATAAATAAATAGGCGATTATTATATATACGGCTTTCCTTATTAATTTATTAAATTTTGTACAAATTTTACTTTTTGGATATAAAAACATGTACGTTAAATATATAAGAACACGTAAATAAGAGAAAATTCCTACGCGTAACTTAAGTTAACAAAAATGCTATTAAATTTTAAAAAAATATCATTTTTTAAATATGTAGAATCTACTTGGCTTTAATTAATAGTTTTATATAAAATTAAAATATGTAGAATATTTATTTACAAAAAAAAAAATTTGGTCATAATTCGACAACAAAATGAAAAAAATTATTAATAAATAATTACCGTGCATAACTTAAATGGACATGACACTCATTTTATTAAAAAATATGCTATTTTGTATTTTTTATTGTCACTTATTTTTTAAGATGTATTATTTAACTTAATTTTATTTAAAAATACACAAAAAATAATTTAAAAAAATATGAAATTAATAGGTTATGGTTATACAGGGTGTTTCTTAACCTATACGCATAAATTTGGGAAATTATTGCTAATGATAAATAATGACTAATAGTGAAAAAAAATGTAAGTAAAGTATTTTTAGTTTCTGAGATAATTATCTCAGAAACTAATGATCTGGAGCCATTAGACCTAGGCGCATTTTAAATCTGGAGAATTTGATTTTAGATATCATCGAAGAGCATCCTCACAGTTGAGAATCCGCATGCCATTCGGCGAACAAACTTTCAACAACGATTTTCAGTAAATGTGTGGGCTGGAATTGTAAACGGAATACTTATTGGCCCTTTCATTTTGAATAATCGTCTAACTGGTGCTCTTTATTTACAATTCTTGCGACAAAATTTGCCGGTACTCCTTGAAGAAGTCCCTCTTCACATTAGGCAGAATTTGTGGTTTCTTCACGATAATGCTCCTCCACATTTTGCGAGACCAGTGCGACGGCATTTGGATCGAATGTGCCCCGAACGATGGATAGGCCGAGATGGTCCAATTGGATGGCCTCCTCGATCACCCGACCTTAATCCGCTTGACTTTTATTTTTGGGGCAACCTAAAATCTCTGGTGTATGTAACCGAAGTTGACAATGAACAAGAATTAAGAAATCAGATATTTGCTGCCGCCGAGAAAATTCGACTACAACCTGGATTAGCTGCTGTCTTCAACTCTTGGATTAGGCGTGCTCAATTATGTATTGAAAGTCATGGAAATAACTTCGAGCAGTTACTATAATAGTTAAATAAACAATTATTTTGGAGAATTTACATTTTTTTTTTTAATTTTAATTAATAAGTCGTTTATCTCCGGACTAAAACTATTTTACTAACTTTTTTTTTCACTATTAGTCATTATTTGCTGTCAGCAATAATTTCCCCAGTTTATGCGTATAGGTTAAGAAACACCCTTATTTATAACTTATCTAATTATTTTAATAAATAATGTACAAAAATTATCTGTAAAATATTTAGAAAACTTACCTAATAACTAATTACTAATTACTGTGCATAACTTAAATGGATATGAAGGCTATTTTTTTAAGAATTTTGTATTTTTCTTTTAATTTCAAGAATTTTATCTTATTGTCACTGATTTTTAAATTAATCTAAAATGTATAAAGTTTAATTACACATTATTACAAAATACATAAATAAATATTAAATAGACTACGCTTGTATATATGGCTTTATCTTTGTTATAAAAAAATGTAATTCTTTAAAATTTTATTTAATAAATATGTACATAAAATAAACTTCGACGCATAACTTAAGCGTCTATAAAGAGATTTGAAATTCTAAAAGTATAATTAAAGAAATTTAATTGATGATAATTTATTTGAGAAACGAACCTTTGGATTAAAAAAAAAATCATGAAAATTGATTTAAAAATTAAGGAAAAAATAGCAAGCAAAATTACAAAAAAAAATTTATATTAAAAGTCAAATTGATGTCAAGAACGTTATATAAAAAAAATCACAAAAGTAATTTTTGGAAATTTAAAAAATTAGCTAAAACAATCTTTCGCACACTAAGACTACTATTATACTCATCTAACATATTTCATCCAAAGACCATGAAAAAATTTTTCCTGATTTAACCGCCCTGTACATCAACATTTCTTTTACCATATCGATCAAACATCAAAATCACGCAACAAGACGATCCTCCCCCCAAGTATTGTAACAATACGGCCATAATGAACTGCACATACAGATATATATTGATTATCATCATCTAAGGGGCACGGGTGTAAAGGGGTTTCAATTGCTTTGACGTATATAGATCGTGCGTGTGCACTTAATTACTTCGCAATATATCGAGGACAAAACCAGCTGTGATTGACAAGTGAAGCGTTTATTTTACGCTTAAATAACATTATAATATCCGCCCTTCAGTTTTCAGTCAAAATAGATCGGTGCGAATCGAAATTTTCGGATATTATCAGGGAATAATAACTTGACCATGTTAGTTTGAGTGAATATCTGGGTGGATCTATATTATTCTAGGGTATCTCCTAAATAGATTTTTTATGGAAATGGATGTTTCCTTTTCTGAATGCGGGATTTTTATGACGTCGACGTGCATCTCGTTTTCCCGAAATATTATTTAAGGAGAGAAAGGAAATTTCGATGTGATTTATGCATTGGCCTTTTATGAAAATAATGCTTCATTGAGATTGAAAATAATATGCGGACAAACTGGAAATTTGTATGGATTTATCCGATTTATGTGTGTAATTCTTCCTTTTGTTTCTTTTAACTGAATAATTTTTTAAAGCAAGAGTTTAATTAGGAGGTCGTTCACACCGATAATTATATACAAACTTAGGTCCTTAAAGAATCGATAAAATACTTATTTTTAGAATAATAAAACACGCCCTATAATAAAACAATAATTTATCTTCTGCTATCTAATAAATACCTATTAGATAAATTGTCCGATAGGAGTTCTTTATAGATGAAAATTGATAATAACGCTATAGGCAAGTAACACGTGGCCTAAAAGTAATAACTTTTTTATTATATCTACATTATTAAAGTAAGTAGTAATTTAAGTAAATTAATCTTTTTTTAGGTTTCTTGGGACTTATTGGGCATTTTGGATTCAGAAAAAAGAAATAACTCTATTTAAGGGTCAAATATTAAAAACATGAAAAAAACAAGACCGTGGATACAAATGCCTGGCAAAAATTATGATTTTTATTTTCTTTAGGAATTTAGGTAGGAGGTTGAAAATCATTCGAAAATAAAAAAAAAATTATTTGTTTTCAAGCGTTTAGTACAGGGTCTGACAGGCAGAAGTTGTGATTTTGAAAAAGCTGTAATGTAATTATTTTTTGTTTTATTTTAAAATTTATTGTTTTACTATATTACTCATACATTTTTATTTAAATAAAAATAAGACATTTAGTTTTGAAATATTACATCGTTTAAATAAAATGTCCATAGACTTTCCAGAGTACGTGATTTTTTTCCTAGTTATAAATTAAAGACATGAAAAAAATTCAAAAATCATTTATTGAACTCAAATGCTTGGAAAAATTTAATTATTTTTATTTTTTTTCTAGTCACTTTGGGTAGAAGCGCAGGAACAATTTGTTACCAAATTACGTGCCAAGTGGCTGTGTGAAGGAAAAGGATGAAAACATACAAAAAGTGTAAATGTTCTTCATATGCATATAAGTTGTATGCATAATGCATTGATAAAAAAAAGATTTGTGTAGGAAATGTTGCTTATACATTATCCATCTAGTAAACAAGTAGAGTTTTATGCAGTAATAGAGTGTTCTTTCTTAGATCAATGTTGTTTTAAAAAATGGTAATTTTAATTTTTAAAGGTAACATTTTTTAATGTAATTTTTTATCTATTTAATTAAAATAATCCATGGTCCAATTTTTAAATTTCTAATTATTTTAGGTTTTAAGATATAGACATTTTGTCTCTACTTTTTTTATTCCTTCAACTTCCAATGCAAATTCGTCCATTAAATTAAAAAAAAATTAAATATGTGTGTAGTGATTTTATTAGAAACTGTGTTAGAAATTTGTTTATTTTAATGTCAAAAATTCAAAATTTGATTTTTTTTATTATTTTCGGCTATTTAGGCTAGACGTATGAACAACCATTGGAAAATGAAAAACTTTAAAGATTTTTGGAGGCATTTAATACTAAAAAAAAAATTATCTTCTAGGTATATAAATCAAAATGAGAAAAAAAAAGGAGAAACTTCAAAAAATTTTACAACATAAAATTGACGTTACAACACTACAGACAACTTCGAAATTTTAGAAAGCACGTATATTCTTGGTATGTTCCTGAAAAAAATTATATAAAAAATTCAAAATTTGCCAAAATTTAAATTCGTGAGAAAAATTCAAAATTTAATGAATATTCATGATTGGAAGTTTGAATTCTATTCTTTGTATCTTGAATTCTAAACTTTCTAAGATACAAATACTAATAAAGAGAATTTTTATTGTTTTCGGATATTAATGATAGACAAAAAAAATCTGATTTGAAAAATCAGTTGAAAATAAAAAAATATATATTTTTTTAAACATTTAATACTTAGAAAAGAAAACAAAAATACAAGTTTTATATTTTTCTCACATCTCAATTGCTTGAAAAACATTCAAAAATATTCAACTTTTTTTTATAATTTTATATTTAATTATTAAAAGAATTCTAAATTCCCTACGATACAAATGCCTAGAAAAAATGAAAAGTTTATTTGCCAGACATTTTGAGTACAAGTTTAAAAATATTAAAAAATGTGTGGAAAAAAAAATAAATTCTAAACTTTGTCATGTTACAAATGCCTGGAAAAAAAATCAAAAATATTCAATTTTTGTTTGTAGATATATGTTAAAAAGTTGACTACATTCAAAATTTTTAAGAATTCAAATGCCTGAAAAAAAATAAAAATTATTCAAATATTTTTTATTAAAAAATATTCAGTTTTTTTTATATTTATATACAATAAACATAAAAAAATAAAAATTATAATATTATTTCAGGCATTTTATGTTTGAAAACATGAAAAATTCTAATTTTCTAAACTATTTGAGCAAAATGCTTAAAAAAAAAATTCCGATTTTTACATGCTTTCAATAGTAATCAAATTCTTCTCCTAGTACTTGTTTTTTCCAGGCATATAAAGCAAAATACTGGAATTTTTATATTCTTTTTGGAAAAAAATCTCAATAAAAACAGTTAGTAGTATCCTAATGGAAATATTTATTTTCATTCTAACAAATTTTGAATAAAACTTATGTTTTTTAAGTAAAGTTTGCTTATACTGATTGACTTTTGACCTCTTCATTTAGGTTCACTAAAATACTTTTTCTAGATTTAAAAGAAAATTTATTTCTTCAATACTGATGAATCTGAATGATTGAGCAACTTAGTATTGAATAAAATTTTTTTTAACTCTTACAACTATAATAATAATTATCATAACTGAGAATTAGATATTAATTAATAGTTTGTCATTTTCTTGGTTTGTAATAAAGAAATTTCATCAAAAAATTGAATTTGCTGCGAATTTTATTTTTGCTTCACAAGTCCCCACGATATTTGGAAATTTCAATAAAGGAGGTTTTTATGAAAACAGTCATAAATAATTAATCTTCTTGGATTTTATGCGAATTGTTGAACTAGAAAGTATATAATAAATTGCTCTAGAGAGTTAATTCAAGAATATGTGTTAATCAATTTTTTTTGAACTAGGGTTGACCTTAAAACAAAGCGTGCTTCAGGTTAATATTTTACCCTGCCAAAAACTGACCAGGATTTTTTTATTTTGATAGTTAATAAGTTTTAGATATGTCATGTCAAATAAGGACACAAAATGTAAAAAAAAATACTGGGTGGTTAAAATAATAAAGATAAATAAAATAAATGGCATTTTTTGTAGACCCATAAATGATGATTTTCTTGGAATCTCTTATATATCTTTACTTCTATTTAAGTTAAAAATTTGACCCTCTTTTACTGAAGCAACCTGTATAATTTAATTAGGAATTATAGGAGAGTTCTATTTACCACTTTTTAAAACTCGTTTTATACTTCCAATTTTATTCTATCAGATTAAAGAATCATCTGAAAATTTATAAGCGTTCAAAAAATGGCAAAAAAAATATTTTTTTTTATGTAAAAACAAAATTCTATTAATTACACTAACACACTACAAAAATAGGGTAGTTTCTTGCTACATCTTTATATAAAGCATGGACACAATAGAGGGTAAATTAAGTTCTCACACTTGATATATTATTTAACGGTTATAGCCAATCAATCATCCCTCCGATAAATTTGCCAATATACGATCAAGTTGGCTGGCACCGTTTCCGGGCTGACGTGCTGGAAGCATTATTAATTACTAAGTAAGATCAAAGTTTCCATGTTGTACGTGTGGTTCGGGGAAGCGTTAAACAGATTAAGCGGGGTGTACTTAAAAGGAAAATCTGGATTATTTTTTTTCAATAAGGGTCAGTTGGTATTTTAGTAGCCTCTCATGAGAGTGAGAAGGACACAATTAATGCTTTCAAAGCATAAGGATTATTGTCACAGCATCGAAAGTTTACATTTTTTTTTAAACCCACACAACTCCGGAATATTCCAACAATGACGATTTAATAATTCACAATCTGGATTCTTTGACCTCGTGCCTGGAAATTACGGAGGCAGGGACGCTTTTGTCCCATTGTCAGCCCTGGATTCTCTCGGCTATAAAACCTGATTTCGTATACCGGGGATGAGATGAATGGGCTCGAACACGAATTTTTTATTGTTACCGAGCTTATTGTTCGTTTTTTTTTATTTCTTTTTTTTCGTATATATAGTCAGGCTAATACCTAAACTTTGGATGTATGAGATTTTTGAATAATCCTTCTTCTTAAGGTATTTTATAACCATTAAGGTGCAGTTTTATTTGGTTTTTGTTAAATTTTAATTAAATTTGAAAGGTTCTCGGTCTATTTATTCCAAAACATTTGCAGAATATTTTGCTGGTTATTCTGAAAGACACATATTTTCAATTAAATAATGACCCCCCTTTGACACTAAATTAACCATGATTTGAGAAACCAAGTAAAAGTTTGCAATAAATTCCATGCACTAAAATTACTACGAACAAGTTATACTATCAGGTCAGGATAAATTAATTTTGCTACTTAAACAAGAATTGAATGATCTTAAGTCAAAAATAAGAACGAACCAAATTCGGATCTATTTTACAAAATAATTAACCTAATTAACCTAAGGGAAAGCAAGGCTCTAAAGATTCTGTTTCTGAAGATAGAATACTGAGATAATATGAAGAAGATAAACAATGAAATTAAATGCCAAATAAGTAATAACAGACCCATAAGTACAATTTTTAAATTTGCAAATATATTTTAAAAAAGTCTTAAAGAGAGACCTTTGAGATGGAAATAAACTCTTACCTGAACACCAGTTTAGGGTTGAGTACTAACATATAGACTGGACTCTGGTAAAACATGTTGGACTATATTTTTTAATCTTGCGAAGGACTTTGATATTGTAAAAGATCATGTCATGATCTGACTTTAAATGTACAGAAATTTAGGTATATTGCACTTTCAAAGTCTAAAACTAATCGGTCCTATTTTTGGACAGAAAAAGTGAAAATCAACCGGTGCCTAGTAATACGTTTTAAATGCAAAGTATTTGCAAGTTATAATCTATGGCAATTTAAAATAGGATTTTCAAATTGCACATTTAACAAAAAAATTTAAGTTTCCTATCCAGGGTTTCTCACGACGAATAGACGCAATCGATATTTCGAAAAATAATTTTTCAAAAATTTTAAAAATTTGGCAACTTGGCACAGTCTAACTAAAATATTTTGACAGTTGTGACGTTTTCGGTTATACCGAAAGTAGATGTCAACTTCGTTCTTTTAAATGGAACACCCTGTATATTTTTACCTTTTTGGCTTTTACGTGACATTCTAGGTATATTTTGTGTATAATGTCCTATACCTAAATGTAACCGTTTTGTTGTTGTAAGTTGCCAAATTTTCAAACTTTTTGAAAAATTAGTTTCTGAGATATCAATTGCGTCTATTTGTCATGAGACACCCTATATATAAGTTTTACACATTTAGAAAGATTCTAAAGAAGTGAAACAGGAATATATCCGAAAAACCGGCCAAAGTATGTGATTTTCGTTCTCCTAAGACCTATATCCTGGACGAAGTTCAAAAATAAGTCAAGAATTATTATGAAATGAGTGTTTTCATACTTAGTTGAATAAACTGCACTTGAAAATCACAATTTTAAATTTATAGCAAGGATGTTAAAGAACTAAGATAGGGATATGTCCGAAAAAGAGTCGAGATTTTGGCACTCCTAAGACCTATATCCTGGACGCAGTTTAAAAATAAGCGATGAATTATAATGAAATTAGTGTTTTTTATATATAATTGAATAAACTGCTATAGAAAAATATAATTTAAAATTAATACCAAAGATACTAAAGAACTGAGATAGGGATATGTCCGAAAAAGTCGAAATTTTGGCGCTCTTAAGACCTATATCCTGGACGCAGTTTAAAAATAAGTGAAGAAATATAATGAAATGAGTGTTTTCATATATAATTAAATAAATTGCAATAGAAAAATATAATTTTAAAATAATACCAAAGATACTAAGGAACTGAGATAGGGATATGTCCGAGAAAGTCGAGATTTTGGCTCTCCTAAGACCTATATCCTGGACGCAGTTTAAAAATAAGCAAAGAATTATAATGAAATGAGTGTTTTCATATATAGTTGGATAAACTGCAATAGAAAAATATAATTTTAAATTAATACCAAGGATACTAAAGAACTGAGATAGGGATATGTCCCAAAAAGTCGAGATTTTGGCTCTCCTAAGACCTATATCCTGGACGCAGTTTAAAAATAAGCGAAGAATTATAATGAAATGAGTGTTTTTATATATAATTGGATAAACTGCAATAGAAAAGTATAATTTTAAAGTAATACCAAAGATACTAAAGAACTGAGATAGGGATATGTCCGAAAAAGTCGAGATTTTGGCGCTCCTAAGATCTATATCCTGGACGAAGTTTAAAAATAAGCAAAGAATTATAATGAAATGAGTGTGTTTATATATAATTGGATAAACTGCAATAGAAAAATATAATTTTAAATTAATACCAAAGATACTAAAGAACTGAGATAGGGATATGTCCGAAAAAGTCCAGATTTTGGCGCTCCTAAGACCTATATCCTGGACGCAGTTTGAAAATAAGCGAAGAATTATAATGAAATGAGTGTTTTCATATATAATTGGATAAACTACAATAGAAAAATACATTTTTAAAGTAAGAACAAAGATACTAAAGAAATGAGATAGGGATAAGTCCGAAAAAGTCGAGATTTTGGCGCTCCTAAGACCTATATCCTGGACGCAGTTTGAAAATAAGCGAAGAATTATAATGAAATGAGTATTTTCATATATAATTGGATAAACTGCAATAGAAAAATATAATTTTAAATTAATACTAAAGATACTAAAGAACTGAGATAGGGATATGTCCGAAAAACTCGAGATTTTGGCGCTTCTAAGACCTATATCCTGGACGCAGTTTAAAAATAAGCAAAGAATTATAATGAAATGAGTGTTTTCATATATAATTGGATAAACTGCAATGGAAAAATATAATTTTAAATTAATACAAAAGAAACTAAAGAACTGAGACAGGGATATGTCCGAAAAAGTCGAGATTTTGGCTCTCCTAAGACCTATATCCTGGACGCAGTTTAAAAATAAGCGAAGAATTATAATAAAATGAACGTTTTCATATGTAATTGGATAAACTACAATAAAAAATATAATTTTAAATTAATACCAAAGATACTAAAGAACTAAGACAGGGATATGTCCGATAAAGTCGAGATTTTGACGCTCCTAAGACCTATATCCTGGACGCAGTTTGAAAATAAGCGAAGAATTATAAGGAAATGAGTGTTTTCATATATAATTTGATAAACTGCAATAGAAAAATATAATTTTAAAATAATACCAAAGATACTAAAAAACTGAGATAGGGATATGTCCGAGAAAGTCGAGATTTGGGCTCTCCTAAGACCTATATCCTGGACGCAGTTTAAAAATAAGCGAAGAATTATAATGAAGTGAGTGTTTTTATATATAATTGGATAAACTGCAATAGAAAAATGTAATTTTAAATTAATACAAAAGAAACTAAAGAGTTGAGATAGGGATATGTCCCAAAAAGTCGAGATTTTGGCTCTCCTAAGACCTATATCCTGGACGCAGTTTGAAAATAAGCGAAGAATTTTAATGAAATGAGCGTTTTCATATATAATTGGATAAACTGCAATAGAAAATTATAATTTTAAATTAATACCAAGGATACTAAAGAACTGAGATAGGGATATGTCCGAAAAAGTTAAGAATTTGGCTCTCCTAAGACCTATATCCTGGACGCAGTTTAAAAATAAGCAAAGAATTATAATGAAATGAGTGTTTTCATATATAATTAAATAAACTGCAATAGAAAAATATAATTTTAAATTAATACCAAGGATACTAAAGAACTGAGATAGGGATATGTCCGAAAAAGTCGAGATTTGGCTCTCCTAAGACCTATATCCTGGACGCAGTTTAAAAATAAGCAAAGAATTATAATGAAATGAGTGTTTTCATATATAATTGGTTAAACTGCAATAGAAAAATATAATTTTAAATTAATACCAAGGATACTAAAGAACTGAGATAGGGATATGTCCGAAAAAGTTAAGAATTTGGCTCTCCTAAGACCTATATCCTGGACGCAGTTTAAAAATAAGCAAAGAATTATAATGAAATGAGCGTTTTTATATATAATTGGATAACCTGCAAGAGAAAAATATAATTTTAAAATAATACCAAAGATAATAAGGAACTGAGATAGGGATATGTCCGAGAAAGTCGAGATTTTGGCTCTCCTAAGACCTATATCCTGGACGTAGTTTAAAAATAAGCGAAGAATTTAAATGAAATGAGCGTTTTAATACGTAATTAGATAAACTACAATAGAAAAATATAATTTTAAATTAATACCAAAGATACTAAAGTACTGAGACAGCGATATGTACGAAAAAGTCGAAATTTTGTCTCTTCTAAGACCTATATCCTGGACGCAGTCTGAAAATAAGCGAGAAATTATTATGAAATGAGTGTTTTCATATGTAATTGGATAAACTGCAATAGAAAAATATAATTTTAAATTTATACCAAGGATACTAAAGAACTGAGATAGGGATATGTCTGAAAAAGTCGAAATTTTGGCGCTCCCAAGACCTATATCCTGGACGCAGTTTAAAAATAAGTGATGAATTATAATGAAATGAGTGTTTTCATATGTAATTGGATAAACTGCTATAGAAAAATATAATTTTAATTTAATACCAAAGATACTAAAGAACTGAGATAGGGATATGTTCGAAAAAGTCGAGATTTTGGGTCTCCTAAGACCTATATCCTGGAAGCAGTTTGAAAATAAGCGAAAAATTATAATGAAATGAGTGTTTTAATACCTAATTAAATAAACTTCAATAGAAAAACACAAGTTTAAATTGATACCGATGATTATAATGAACCGAGATAAGGATATGTCCAGAAAACCGTTCAAAAAGTCGAGATTTTAACTCTTATAATTCTTCAAATGCCTGGAAAAAAATAAAAACAACTTCAAACTCTTCAAATAACGTCGTAAAAAATAACACTGAAGGAAACGGAAATAGTTGAACTCCAAAAGCCTAGAATATATAAAGCACCGAAAAACCACACTTTGCATCTCATAATTTAAAAAAACATGACCGTTTCGCCCCTATTTTCCATATTTGTTGATTGGCTACGGCTTGCCGAATATAGGTCCTCCCGCACCACCGCCAATTTGTACAGCCGCCCTAATTACTAGGGTCAAATTCCAGAGTCAGTAATTTTCTTCCTGGATAGGTTGTGCCAATATACTGCAGGGTAATTAAGTATATATACCGATCGACGAAATAAAGCCAGACTTTCAGCCCGTCAATTAATAATGTACTCGATGCGTCAATTTCGTTACGGGGTAACGGCGGTGGTGTCGGTAGGGTATATATTGGGCGAATTTATCATGTGACAAAGTTAGAAGGGGTTTGAGTAATGTTGTTTGGATTTATAACTGAAATTTTGGGAGATTATTTTGCTTGTTTGGTGTTTGGAGTCAGTTTGCATTTTAAATTGTTTCTTGATATTTTAATTATGAGTACCCGACCCAACAAAGAAAAATTGTTTAATTATTTAAGTAATTTTTTATGCCTTTTTTGAAGTATGATGTAGCCGAAGAAGAAATATACAAAATTTAAGAGAAGAAAAAAAGATCCAATTGTAGTTTTTTGGCAAGAACGCTTTTTAAAGGTCATTGGTAGGTCGGGTGGATGACTGAACGATTTAAACATAAATTATTGTTATTTTCGAGGCATTTAAAACAATTTTTTTTCGATTTTAGAATTTAAAATGTAATAGTAGTAATAATAATAATACTGTTTATTTATTTAGCATATTGCTACATACAAGTACAATAATATATATTAAAAATTTTTAAAACATATTTAGAATATCTTAATAAAACTAGTAAATATAAAAAGTAAAAATAAAAGTAAGCGAATAAATAATAAAAGAGTAAAATACAACTTTAAACTACACAAATATGAAAATTGGATATACCCTCCTAGCAACCGTTTAAATTCTCTTATATAACTACATTCCTTAATATTACTTGGTAACCTATTAAATTCGATTAATTATTTATAAAGAATAGAATTCATTCAGTAGCATCTATAATAATAACAATAATAATAATATGTTTATTTAGCATATTTTCTATGTATGTAACTACTACCTACTACCATGTATGTAATAAGGCAAGATTCGAGAAACTACAAACTCATAATTAACAATATAAAACCTAAAACACGTGTGTTAAAAGTGTAAAAAAATAAAAATAAAAGGACCAAGCAAGACAATTTAAACATAAAACATATGCACAGATATAATTTTAAACGATACTAAGAAGTGTGAAAATAAAAGTCTTTTTAATAATATTTTTTGTTTTACCAATAAGATATTTAGTACATTTAACATATTATCTACCGGTGTATATCTACTATTATCTATACGGTGTATATCTATTATCTACTATTACATATCTTTTAATTTTTCCAGTATTTTTGGTTTTTTTTTTTTAAATTTGATGTGATGTGTTGAGTATTACCAGAATTTTAATTTTTTTTTTATTAAATCTTTGTACAAAAACTAAAAATTGTACCTGGCCAGAATATGATTATAATACATAGTAAAAACAGAAAAAAGTCAAAAATTTAAAAAAAAAATTACATCTATTCCATAATTAAAAACTGAGCATCATGTCCATTTAGATTATGCCTTAAATAATTTTTAAAAACATATAAAAAAAACGTTTTATTTGGACGTTTACTGCAGTTGAAACCTAATTATTAAATAAACTATTTAATTAGTTAAAAGGCACTCTAACTGTATGTGTATATAAATAATACGCGTTTTATTTAATCTCTTGTTTACGTTTGGCTCGTAATAAAAATGTTTATTTCTGACAAGTACCTTTTTAATTTAAACTCCAACTATTTTTACAAACCGAAAATATTGTTTTTAAATAAATAAATCCCCACAAATAATATTTACAGGTCATGTTGACCAAACCGTTTGGTTTAGGAAGATTCGTGTAAACAGGGATAAAAAAAATATTTTTTTTTTAGTGTGTTAAAATGCATCGAATAGGTTTGCGACGTCAGCACACGTTTAAACCGGGTTTTTTCGCATAGAAACGAAAAAAAAAAATTAAACCGAGTTGGTTTAACAAGTAGCATACACAAATCCACGTAAACCTGAGCCGAACTAACGATAAAAATCTCCGCTCGGTGTCGCCGTCACGAACATTTCGGTTAAATTACTGCACGCCATCTGATTTTGACTTTTTGCCGAAATGTCCGCTGATAAATCAATTCGTATTCAGTCGTCCCCCACTCGGTCTTTGTTTTAGATCTTAAAATTTGGGGCACATTTCGGAGACAGTGACTTCTCTGTTGATTAATCGCTTTTTGAAACAAAAGAAACGATAATTGATTAGCATAGGAATCGTCGTATTTTTTTGCTGTTTATTATTCAGATTGCTGGGAGATTTTTACTTTGATAAGCCATATTAGAAAAATTCATTTTTAAAAGAACTTATGGAAAATTCAACGTTTTTAGGGCCTTACTAAACATGATTTAAGCGTATTGTAAAGATCTCCGCCACAAGCTGACATATGACCAGGATAATTGGCAATTTGTATTCAGTAAAAACTAATTATAAAATTAAATAATGAGTCTTTCCAAGCGGCGTTTTAAAGCAACAAGAAAATCTTCACCAGGTATTCCATGTCACGGAATTTGTGTATTGCTTTATTATACCAATATTACATGCTCAGATGATATTATTGGATAGGCATATTGTTATCTTTAGCTTAGCTAACTTTTGTTGTCTGTAGCAGTGGCTTTTATATATTTAATTAGAAGTTTTTTTTAAAAAAGGAAACTCTGGGAAACCAATTATTAATTGGCGCAGTCGGTAGGATTTGACAAAAACTCAACATATGATAGTAATAATAATAACTTTTATTTGCATCGGTAAAATTTTTACATCAGAGTATCAATACGTATAATTTTTCTTAACAAATACTTTACCTATTAAATGTAAAGAGGAGCTGGAAAGCAATAAAAATTGTACGAATTCAGTACCTAATAAAATACTTGATATCTAAAATATTCCATATTATTGGATATAGTAGCCGCAAAAGGATTAATCTAAGAGTTATCATTATTAATTAAGTATTATCTAAAGTAACTAACACTTTCAGCGTTTTAAGGGATTTCAAAGAAAAAAATAAATTATCAATATGAAATTAATGATATTTGCTTACCTAAAATGAACTACATACCCGATTTAGAAATTATATTGGCATTTATATTGAACTAATAGTAACAGACTCCTCTAGATAGTTAAGTTATATTTTGCGAAAATGTGAAAGGTTTCCTAGTTCTTAAGCTATCAAAATGTTTATTTAATACATTTATTATTGGAAAATTGAACTTTGATAACATTATAGGGAACCTTCGAAATTTCTTTTTTTTTAAATCCCGTTTCGGTTTATATCAAAATATCACGTCAGTTAGAGAGCATCTTAAAATAATTTCACTTTTCGACAGACGTTTGATAACTGATGCCTCGTTTTTATATTCACTTATTTTGTCTTCAGTTATTTTGAACAGAATTTTCAGTCGGAGGTTATTGGCAAATAGTCAATGAATTAATTTGTTCTGCTTCAGGTGTTGGTTCTTCGGACTATTGACGCTTCACAAAGTCTAGTTTGGATTAAGTAGGTACTCGTTGGATACGGGGAATGAATTCGGGTTGTCCAGGTTCCTTTCAGATCGACACTGGTCATTGATGAATCTTAAAGTTGAAGAGTTTTTTTTTGGTTGGAATTTGCGTTAAATATTTGATTATTTTTACATATTTTGGAGGAAGTAATAAGTGGTCGTCAATTGTTTTGGGGTGTTGGAAGGGTTTGAATTCGTGTGAATTCAGTATTTGACGCTTAAAATGACGTTTATAGGTACTTATTTGGCTAAATATTTTTTCCTGGAAACTTTGAAACCAAAAAATTTGAAATTTTTTTTAAGTTTGAAAATTTAAAAAAAAATCAAAATGGGTTACTAATTTTTTTTGGAGGATTTTTACAGTGATTTGAACTTGCGCCTCTTCGATTTCATCGGAACAAAAAATGATTTTCATAAATAATTTATCCGGAAACTTCACCAAAAATTTAATTTTATAATTTTTTTTCTCAAAATACCAAGCAACACATCCTATATTATTATCAGTAAATATATATTTATTTAATGATTTTTTAGTAAATTTTTGGTTTTGGTATATTTAAACTTGTATGGTCAGGGTAGATTTATTAAATTGCAGAATATACGTATATCATATACGATTTTGTTTAAAAAAGGGAGAAAAATTCAGCATTTAAAAAAATTAATACGAGAATTACAGGTTTAGGTTTTAAATGCCACCTCAAATATTTGATTTTTCTTTGAAATTCTTCTGAAACATCACTGTTTTTCATCTATGTTAACCAATTTAATAACGCTGTTTTTATACTAAATATTTATATATAAATTTATATAAAATTTAAATAAACAGTGATATTAAATTAAATATTGAATATATATTTCTTGCAAAAAAATTGTTTTTTATCAAAAAAACCCTTACACCACCCACCCACCCCAAACTTTTGCCCATTAACAAATTCTTTTAAAAAATCATCGTTTTTTGTCCATAATATCCAATCCAGCACTGTTTTTGTATTAAATATTTATTAATTTACATAAATATAATTATATTAAATTTAAATAAACAAACTGTGTTATTAGATTATATGTATGTAACCAGTTGTTATTCTTACTGGTAAGTTGTGTGGGGTGGATGGGGGTGGGTAATGATAGGGTTAATAAAAAATATTTTTTTTGCAGAAAATTATAGGTAATAAAAAAATCTGTAGTGTTTGTATCTATACTTTTCTGACATAACCTCAAGGTTTTCGAGTAAAACTTGAAAAAACTCTATTTTATTTTATTACTATGAAAATTATAATAGTTGTGCCATTTTTTGTCACAAATAAGTGAACATTCAGTTTTTTTTTAAATAAGTCAATAGGTTTTGAAAAAAAAATCAGTTTTTTGTGGTTCTAGACCCCTTTTCATAATCTAGGTTCAAAAATACAGTTCTTTAATTATAGCTATTGGTATATTTATCAGGCGTTTATGGTCAAAGTATATTTATTAAACTGGATAATAAAATTAAAATAAGCTACATTTTGCATAAAAAAAATAAAAATTCTTTTAAAATTATTTTTTTTTTGACATTACAGAGATATGAACTTGCGTCCCTTCAAAATCAGTAAATATATTGAGTTTCAAAAATAATTCATCTGGAAACTAAAAAATTAATATTTTTAATTGTTTTTCCAAAAATAATAACTAAATTATGCAGAAGATGTTCTATAAAATAAATGAAAAGTCTTATTAGTTTTTTTTTGCAACTTTATCAAAAATTTTTAATTATTTTTCAAAACGCGAATTAAAATATGCTACATTTTCCATCAAAAAAATAAAAACGCTTTTAAAAATTAGATTTTTTTCAAAATCAACCCCAATAAAATATATTCTATTTCAGAAACAATTTATCCGGAATCTTTGTCAAAAATTAAAATTTTTAATTATTTTTAAAAAATACTAATTTAAATATGCAACATTTTCTATTAAAAAAAGTAAAAAGTCAGCTAAAAATTTAATTTTGTTGGCGCCACGAAGATTTGAACTTGCGCCCTTTCGATTTCATCAGAACAAAAAAATGATTTTCAGAAATAATTATCCAGAAACTTCACCAATTTTTTTTTCAATAATATTAAATACATTAGGCCAAAAATAGTATTATAAAATAGTTTTATTAATTTTTTTATATAACGAAAAGTGCATAATTTAATTTAAAAGATTTCGGTAAGAGTCATTGGAACCGCAAAATTTCCGGGACATCGGCAACGTCGTAATATAGAATATAGTAATGAAATGTAACAACAATGTTGCCATTGTGATTTCAAATTTCTTAGGACTTTTATGCCCTCTTCAGTAAGCAATTATACACTTTTACTTTTATTAAGATTTAATAAAAAGTGTAATAAGTAGATAACAACGCTGAAGGAAAATGTGCATAAAAACTTAATGCCACGTTGCCAATGTGCTTATAATGTCTCATTTCAGTAAAGTACATTTTTGATTTGGACAGTCGGAAGCTATCGGCATGTTTCTGGATTATTTCGAGGGAAAAATGTTAATTTAATTAAGGGTAATTAGCGAAAAGGGGCAACAATGCAAATGAGACAAAAATTATTACTAATTACGAGATATGAGCAAGGCTACAATAAAAGGATTATTATATATAAAGTTTTGAAAATTTGACAATTTTTTCTTGAGAGAATTCAAAAAAGAAAATATTAATGGACACAAATGTCCTTGGAATTGAGAAATTTTGGCACATCGGCAACATCGCAATATATTCCCTGTCTTAGGAAAACATATTGCGGCGTCGTTGCCAATATATCCATAATTCCTCAGCTCAAATCACTTTTTTAATAAATTATCGAATTTAGCAGACGGATGTTATTGGCATTTTAATGAATTAATTTAATGAAAATATTTCTGTTAATCCCATTGGAATAAAAAAATTTCTGGCACATGGGCATATAGAATATAGAAGTACACATAAATTTAACGGCAACGTTGCCATTGTGCCTGTAATTTTGAAATACCTATGGTATTTATGCAGTCTTGAATTATTTAATATTAATTAAATTTTTTCTGTAATTAATATTAAATAAAGAGTTTGTAATTTAATTGGACAGTGCCAATGAGTAGACAACAACGTATCTCGGCAACGTCGCAATGCTTTGATGGAAAATGTGCGTAAAAACTTAATTCCACGTTGCCAATGTGCTTATAATTTCCTCAATTTAGTAGAGTAAATTTTTGATTTAGACAACCGGAAGCTATCGGCATGTTTCTGGATTAATTCGAGGGAAAAAAAGGTTAATTTAATTCAGGGTAATTAGAGAAAAGGAGCAAGAATGCAACTGAGACAAACATTATTACTAATTCCGAGATATGAGCAAGGCTACAATAAAAGAATTATTATATTTATTTAGGTTTTGAAAATTTGACATTATTTTCTTCCTGTATATTTTTTTGAAAGAATTCAAAAAATAAAATATTAATGGACACAAATGTCCTTGGAATTGAGAAATTTTGGCACATCAGCAACGTCGCAATATAATCCTGGTCCAAGAAAAACATAATGCGGCGTCGTTGTCACTATGTGCATAATTTCTCAGCTCAAATCACTTTTTTAATAAATTATCGAATTTAGCAGACGGATGTTATTGGCATTTTAATAAATTAATTTAATAAAAATATTTGTTATAATAAAAAATTTTCGGCACATGGGCATATAGAATATAGAAGTACACATAAATATAACGGCAACGTTGCCATTGTGCCTGTAAATTTGAAATTCTTATGATATTTATGCAGTCTTGAATTCAGTAAACGGTTATACACTTTTTCTGTAATTAACATTAAATAAACAGTTTGTAATTTAATTAAACATTGCAAATGAAAATATTTGTTTGAGAAAATTAAAAAAGAAAATATCAATGGACATAGACGTCTTTGTAGTTGAGAAGTTTTGGAACATCGGCAACGTCGTAATATATGCCTTGTCCCAGCAAAACATAATGTGGCGTCGTTGCCAATTTGTCTATAATTTCTCAGCTTAAATCAGTTTTTTATTAATATAAGTATCGAATCGGCATTCAGATGTTATCGCCCTGTTAATTAATTAATGGAGCAAAGGGGCATTTGGCAAAGGGGAAGTTTTTCAGTTCTTCCTCCTATTTTTTCGATCAAGCGAGTTATTTTTTATTCTATTTAGGAAAACAAAAAATTATGGTTAGAAATCTGCATTATATAGAACAACATTAAGTTATACTGTACTGCCTTTTATTGGATATTTTTAACATGTCGTTTAATACAGTTAATATACAGTTATATTCAAATTATTTATACAAAATATTTTTATTTATACCTGTTGTATTCCTCTATGGGCACCAAATAAATAAATAGCTTAATGATTATCATATATATAAGTAATTAAAAAAAAACTTACAAATATCCTTGATCTTATCAGAAGGTAAAAAGGAAGTATTTCATATAGGATATTTAAAAACTTTTTTTACAATTTGTCAGAAAAAAAAGAAGAGCAAAGAGGATATGCACCGAGGTCTAATTTCTTTATACTTCCGTTTGAAAGAGCAAATAAAACTTGTTCCGAACAACTTTACCAGAGGCTTCGCTCTACCGAGATCTTTTAATTAAAAGAAATATTTTATTAAAAAAACCCCCGGGATTTTAATAGGAAGCGGCAATGGTTTTGGTTCCCGGGCACTTTGTGTTTCCCCCTTTTTCATGGCGCAGGAGCAGCGCGAAAATAGAGAATCCTTTATTAGGCTCTTCGGTTATTCTTTGGCTGCCGCTTCTTTTATATCGTAATCCTAGATTTTCTTGCGGCCACGGAGGTTTCGGTTTTGTCGGTTTATTTATTTTATTTTTATTATTTTTTTTTTCGTTTGGCATCACTGGCTTAAAACCGAAATAGATTTTTTTTCCCTTTGGCGGTTTTAAATTCGTTTTAGGATTGGGTGGTAATAAGCCGTTTGATCAGCTGCTGAATACCGTCAACCGATTTAAATTTTATTTTTGTATATTGGGGTTTTAATTAAAAATATTTACTAGGCATCCAAGACAGTATAATGACTAGTGGACAAAAGTTATTTAATTAATATCTCTAAAGATTTTAATATCCTAAGGCCAGAAGCTACGTATCACTAAGGGTTTTTTGAAATACTTTCACTTAAACATAAAATTTGTAATAATGAAAACCATCCTTTTTCTGATGCAAAGACTCAAAAAACTATAAAAATCACTTTTTGTCCGCATGAAAACTCATATTATCAATGCAATAACAATAAGATAATCGTATCCATTTAAGTTATGCATTAAAAAAAATCAAAATGGATTTTCTCAAAAACTACTTAATGGATCCCATTGCAACTAATTTCATTTTATTTGGAATAAAATACCCTAAAAATGATGTTCGACTTTCAAAAGTGCTTCGAAACATCCTCTCTTGAAAAAGTCCAAACTCACTTGACTTGTCTCCTGACTAACACTCGACATGTCAAAATAGATTTTCTGTGAAACTACTTAATGGAGCTAATTGTAACTAATTCCATTAGATTTAAAATAAAATTTTCTAAATATCATATTTTAAACTCATAAGTCTATAATCAATATTTTTCAAGATATTCTACTTTACAGTGTCAGTTTTTCATGAGAGGGAGAGAGGAAGCAGCACATCGTGTTTGGGTTTTTTAGTTCTTTTTGGATATTTCCGAAAATGTTCGGACGATCAATTAATTTCTCAAAAAATAATTTTATTCTTACAATTTCTGGAATTTTGCTTCCTTTTCTGAATTTCATATGATCCAGAAAATAATTTCGAAATTAAATGATGATATTAGAAAAAATGGCCAAAAACACTAACTTTTAAATAAATTATTTAATAGAAAAAGTACGTCACTGCATTTTTATAAAATAAAATGTTATTTTTTAAATCCTTGTTTATTTTTAAGCAAATTTGTATTCTTGACTTAAATGAGTCTATTGTCACTTGTCTTTGTCTTTTGACTAACCCTTAGTCCTTCAAAATGAATTTCCTCAAAAACGACTTAATGGCTCCCATCGGAACTAATTTTATTATATTTGGAATAAAATGCCTTAAAAACAACATTTAAAGTTCAAATTAAAGACTTTTCAAGATATCCTCCCTTCAAGTGAGAAAAACCAAAAAAAAGGGAGTATTGTATCCTTTTAAGTTATGCACGATCGTGCATGAATAATTTTCTCTTAGGTCCTTAGAGACAATGTTCTTTTTCACTCTCACTTTTTATTAATTTTTAATAACAAGACCCGGCATATAAATAACGAATAGGCCTGGAATTATGTAAAAATTTTCGAAACTTTATTTGACTTAAAATATTTCAATATACATTTACATACAATTTTAATATAGTTGAATAATTATTATTTTTGGATTCTTTTTAGCTGTTAGAGTTCCATTTTTTTACTAATAAAATAAATAATAATAATGTGCTTTATTGTCAAAAAACATTTTTAGAAATTTTGTAGGCACAACAAGCAAAATAATAAAAAAACATCCGTAAAACGCATAAGGATATACTATAAACCTTTGTACAGTAAAATATATAATATAGTACATAGTAGAAATAAAAGTTTTATAATTTATAGGTTTTTCATTTTTTTTAAGTGAATGTCATTTTATTCCAGAGAATCCAGGTAATCTTTAAAGGATATTCTAAGCTTTTAAGGCAGTTTCTTTTAGGTATTTTATTCCCGATATTGTAATGTAACTTCTTATTTTACTTATAAATCTTTTTTGATTTCCAGTCCAGTCCAAGCACTCGATTTTGAGGTTTAATGGAATTAAAAAAATCACGTTTTTCAAGCTTGTAAATTTATTTTAAGCATTTAGAGTTCACGTTATCGTTTATTTTTGAAAAATACTTTAAAAGTGAAGTAAAGAAAAAATTATTTATTCACGATCGTGCATAATCTAAAAGGATGTGACACTTCCTTTTATAGGATTTTTTAATAATATGATTTAGGTAATTATATTGTGTGTTTCCTTGTTACAATGAAGTTCCGAAGATTTTTTTGAATGCATAACTTAAATGGATACGGCTGTTTTATTTTTATTAATTCGTTTAATTGAATGTTTTTCAAAAAACCCTTAGTGACACGTAGCTTTTGGCCTTAAGACATTAAAATCATTAAAGATATTAATTAAATAACTAAAATAAACTGGTAATTATGGCTTGGATCCCTAGTAAATCTTTTAAATTAAAATAAATTAAATAAAACATAAGAAATTATTATAGGAGCCTAAACCAAAATTAAAAACGTTATTTAAAATACCTGGAATTTATTCAATAAAATACTTCATTTAATCAAATATCTGGCACAAAATTTAAAAAATTATTACGTAAAATGACTAAAATAAAATACAAAATTGTATGTAAATGTATAAAATAAGAAATTATTACAAGAGCCTGGAATAAAATAAAACACTTCATTACGTCAAATACCTGGTATAAAATAAAAAATTTAATTATTTCAAATGACTGAAAAGCATGAAAAGTATTCTAAAAGCCTGAAAAATATTAAATAATATTTCAAATACCTGGAAGACGTAAAATCCAGAAATTGAAAGACATTATTAGGCCAAATTACTAAGATAATCTAGAATCAAGCCATTATTACAAGTGGGTTTAAATAGTAAAATCTATAAAGATTTTAATAATTTAAGGTAAGAGTCTACGTATTCCTAAGAATTTTTTTAGAGACTTTCAATTAAACGTAAAATTTTTGATAATGGAAACCATTCTGATATCTGATGCAAAAACCCAAAAAAATGCAAAAATCACTTTTTATCCGCATAAAAACTCATCCCAGACTTAAATTTCCTAAAATTTAATTTAATTAATGGGATAAAAATAAGATAGCCATATCCATTTAAGTTATGCATACTTTTAATATTATATGTGAACTCTAATTGCCTAAAATAAATTTAATAGCTTGAAAAATGTGTTAATTGCTTTAAATTTTAAAGATTACTTTAAGTAAAATCGAGTTCCTGGACTAGAATTTAGAGTGATTTCAAGTGCAATAAATCAAATAAGAAGGTACATTAAAATGCCTGAAACAAAATGAAAAAATTACTTGAAATACCTGAAAGAAATTACCTTAAAAGCCTAGAATATATTTGAACAATTACCTGGATTCTTTGAAATAAAACTGAAAAACTTATAAATTATAAAATCTTCATTTCTACTATGACTATGTACTATATTTTATCGTACAAAGTTTTATAGTATGTACTTATGCATTTTACGGATGTTTTTTTTAATTATTTTGCTAGTTGTGTCGACAAAATTTCTAAAATTTATATTGTAATAAAATTTTATTATTATTATTTTTATCAGTTAAAAAAATGGATCTCTAAGGGCTAAAAAGAAGCAAAAAATAATAATTATTTGACTATTATAATATTAAAATTGTATGTGTTTGTATATTGAAATATTTTAAGTCAAATAAAGTTTCAAAAACCTTTACACAATTCCAGGTCTATTCTATCATTATTTATAAGTCTTGTTATTAAAAATAATTAAAAAATAAAACAGGAAAAGGAAATTGTTTTTAAGGCCCTGAGAGAACACTCACTTTTAGGCTTTTCTAACCACCTGCTTTAAGGAAGGATATCTTGAAAAGTCTTGATTTTGGACATTTCAGCTTAAAACGTCAATTTGAGGGCATTCAATTCTAAATCTAATGAAAGTAGTTCCAATGGGATCCATTAAGTATTTTTTGCTAAAATCAATATTTAAGGACAAAGGGTCACTTAGTAAACTCAATAAAGTGACTTTGGATTCAGCACCAGCGAGGATTAATTATCATTTTTAGGTTATTTTATTCCAAATATAATGAAATTAGTTTTAATGGGAGCTACTAAGTAGTTTTTGAGAAAATTCATTCTGAAGCATAGATTGTCAGTCAGAATACAAGGTCTTGATTAAGAGCTTAAAACATCATTTTAGGGCATGGCATTTTTGGAATGTATATATATATATATATACATTCACATGCACTGCATTATATATATATAAATAATGCAGTGCTTTCATTTCAAAACGATCCACCCTTAATAATCCCTTTCTTAAAAAAAAAAAAAAAAAAAAAAACACCTCAAATTAGATATACAGGGGGACGTTTAATTATGCATTTACTGAAGCTCTGTCAATCACCTCCTTACCTCCAGCTAACCTCACTTTAATATGTCAAATGGGAACCCCCATCGTGTGATACATCATAGTAAGGAGCGTAAAATTCTCTATTTAACGTGTACCAAAAAAAAGAAATCGGACCAGCTTCTTGGTCAATCAATTTTTTTTTCAACCATTGATAGCATAATGAATGCCCTTTAAAATAATGTATCACACCATGGGGTAGCCATTTGACATACCAAAGTTTGGCGTAAATAAAATATTCATTATTTCTAGACATTTTCGCTAACTATTTGCTTACACATTTACTGATTTAATTTTTTTTTTGGTACCGTTGAATAGAGAATTTTACGTTGCTTACTATGATGTATCACACGATAGGGGTTCCCTTTTGACATATTAAAGTGAGGTTAGCTGGAGATGAGGAGGTGATTGACAGAACTTCAGTAAATGCCTAATTAAACGTCCCCCTAGTATATCTTTTTTTTTTTCTTTTTTTAAGAAAGTTATTAAGGGTGGATCGTTTTGAAATGAAAGCACTGTATAGTATATAAATGTATCTAAATGTAAAACATCGGAAATTATTATAAGAGCCTGGAATAAATGAAAATACTTCATTACGGTAAATGCTTGGAATAAAATAAAAAAAATGTAAATATAAAACCTAAGATATTATTATAAGATTTTGGAATCAATTAAAATACTTGATTATGTCAAATGCTTGTAATGTCAATTTATTATGTCAAGTACTTTAAATGACTTCAAATGACACACAAGTATGAAAAGTATTCCAAAAGCCTGGTAAATATGAAATCAAATTTCTCGAATAAAAGAGAAAATTAGTTAAAAAATATGGTACATATAACAAATTAACTATTTTAAGAACTTTTGAGAACTTAAATAGAGTTAAAAGGTCAAAATTATTGAATTTTAAAATTAATAGTTACATCTCTGGAGTAACAGCGATTGGTTCATTATAAGAAAGTTCTTAATAATATTGCGGATAAAAATCTTGATATAGATGGGGAAACTTCTAGACAGAACCCTAAAGTATCCCAGGTCAAAAGCCTGGGAAAAATCAAAAAAGATTGCAGCAAACACTGATCGTAAAGGGCATGGAGACAGTTTTTGTTGCTGGAAAACTGGAATTTCTATTATCATATACCCATCTTAGTCTGAAGAGTAATCAATTGTGCGTAGATGCATAATGGAGTATCTTAGTTGAGTATCGCTCCTTTTTTAAATTAGAAATTATGCATTAAAAAAATTAAAATTGGTTTTTAGATAAATTTACAATGCCACATCCATTTTAAAGTTTTTTAAAGAAAAACATTATTTTATATGAATTCCCTTCCTCCTTTTAATTTTCTGAGACATTACAATTTTTGAAAAAAAAACCTTAAACTTATTTGATTATATGACGTAAATATAAAATGCAATGCATGTTTAAATATTTTATGCCTCTCCTACACCATAAAGCTAAAACATTTTTTTTCAAAGAACCCATGCATAACCTAAAAGTATACGACGCTCATGCTTTTAAAAAGTTCCCTAAACGACCAATTTAAAAATGCGACTTTCGTACTTATCTAAAAAGCGTAATTATTAACATTACCGCGGCAGGAACATTAAATCACCTAATTATTTTCATTAGATCACATAAATTTCCGACATGCAAATGTTGGCGTATTTTGGGAGAGGTAATATTACCCGGAGGAAAAAAATATTCATTTTGCGCGTTAGAATTACTAACTAGCGAACGATTTATTACTGGAAATGGCCTCGTATTTCACTCTCCCTCTAGAGAGATAACCTTTCTTTCGGATTTAATTTATTTGTTTTTTTTTCTAATATATATGTATGTTTTTTATAGTATAAATCATGCAAAGTATATTGACGATCGCTACACAGGAGAATATATAATATCTTATTTCTAGTGCAGGTTTCCCTATGGAGATCGAATATAAAGAGGCCGAGATGACTATGTAGGCGTCTACGAATACGCGAGATGATGTATGGCATATAAAAATAACTTTGTTGCCTTTTTTGCTTATATTTGTATTATGGTCCATACAAGAATATATTAAAAATAAATAAAAAAAAAAAATTTTGATGACCTAAAAAACTTGCATAAAATTTTTCTTCATCATCCTAGGTTTCTAAAAAATGTATTTTTAATAAACCATAAATATAATTTGATAATGTTCAAAATAACTGAAAAAATTCAACAATTTTATAAAGTTTTTCAAGCAATTTCGTATTTTTCCTATTATCTATTTGATGTTTCAAGCGTTTCACGTTATTTTCTGTTTTCCAGATTTTCCAGTAATTTTATATGCATTCCAGGTTTTCGAGGCTTTTGGAGTTATTTACTATAGTAGTATAATAGTACTTTTTTAATGTCGTATAATTTGTAAATTTTTTGAAATCAAGGATCAAGGATCTGATGCCATATTTAATCCGATCCAAAAAATTTCATTTTAGTTATTTTTATTTTTTTTGGAAATTTGAAACTTAACATAATTTAAGAACCATATTTTTATCAAAAATTATAATATATATTGTTCAAGTATACTTTTTGTTCTAAATTTTACTATAATAAAATCAGATCCGTCGTATTCTTTTAAATCTAAATATCTCGAAAACGGTCGCTTATACCAACTTTTAACAAGTATATCTTTTTGACCTGAAAATGATAAAAGAATTATTTAATTAACTAACTTTATACTTTGCCTCCAATTTATACATTATTATAGAATTTATTAAAAAATAGAAAAATTAAACGAAAACCTTAACAGTCTTTATTTCGAAAACGAACGCTTTGCAGACCCATATTTGTATAAACTTTTATGTTTATTTTTGAGTCTTAAATACGTACTTGAAATATTGATATTTCGTCATGAATCATATATGCCTTCCCTAAAACGCTTACTTTCCCTATCTAGAAAACCTCTAAAAGTTATAGTTTTTGGATAAATTAGTCTCTCCAATTGGATCATTTAGAGGTACGTATAAAAAAAAATCCATTAAGTAAAGTAATAAAAAATAACACACAAAAGTAACAAATTAAATTAAAACCATTATGCTAACAAGAAAAACAAAACTAACTAAAATATCGAAAAAAAAAATATTTACACAAAAAATTGCTATTACAAAATAACCGATAAACATTGAAAAAAAAGAAAACACAAATTTTATACAAAAACCAATAAAACCCCCTTTTACCTAAACGTCACAGTCATAAGGAACCCGATGTTATTCAAATCACGGTTACTGCGTTGATTTTCACCCCCCAAGGGTTTCCGCGTTATTCAAAGGGGGTTACTTTAAACGTGCCGGCGAATTATTTATACCCCGTTTCGCGTATGAGCGTTTCGCATTCTCCGTGCGACATTAAATAAAGTTTGAAACTGTTCCCGTTTTTCGCTGCTTTTTATTCCTTTTAGTGGATAAAAGTGCAAAGATCTTGCAGGCAGGCACTCAAAACTAAAATTGTGTTCGTTTGCGTTCGACTGGAGATAATGGCATTAAGCGGTAATTTGGTTTTGGACTCTTCAAAGTTTCCCTATACTTCGATTCGGTTAATTTAGAGGAAAGCGGGAAGTTTCTACTTTTATTTGAAAGGTTTTTTGAGTAGTTTTTTTTAGATTGAAATAGTGGATCGCATATAAAAAAAAATATTAAAAAATAGGGCATTATACTCAGTTAATTTATCTAGTCAGTCTGTTCAGTTTTCATTGAGTTTAAGTGTATTCACTTTTAAATTGAATTTTGATTGGGTATCTTTTGTTGGTATTTCTTCACAGGAAGTAGCGAGTTTGCTCTTAAGCATTTTTTTATTTTTGGACATAAATTACAAGAAAATCCAGCACATGAAAATTATTTCTAGTACCACTATGTCACAAGACGTGCATTGTATTCCTCATCATTGATTAAAACTTCTAGTGTTACTACTAAGCTACAAGTGGTATTTAATGCATTTGCTAACGTTCCTTCTCAAATACCTTTAAATGACTGCTTATTTTTTGGTTAAACTTTTGACTAAACTTCAAGCTGACATTAATAAGTAGCTTCTTCCTTTTGAGATTTGATCGTATTGTTTTCATTGCTGATAAATGTTTAATGATATTCATTATCAGCGGAGTATCAACGTTTTCAACCACGTGGTCCTAGCACTATTATATAGAATGTCCCATAAATAATGGTAAATAATTTAACAGCAAATTCCTTTAAAAAAAATGAGGCTAACTGGGCATTTCTTAGCTCGAAAGTCAAATAAAACCAAGATCCAGAGTGATAAACTTAATGTCCATACACTAAACATCAAGATACTGACATTTTTCTTACAGCAGTGCCTGGAAAAAATAAAATAATTTGTCTCTTATTGGCAACTGAATATCTTGTTTTCTAGTGGCCAAATAGTTATACTTATTAATTGTTAGTACAATTTAGTAGTTTTTTAGCATATTTTGAAAATTTTACTAATATCCATACGTTAAACATTAAGACCTGAAAGAAATAAAATAATTTGTCCATTGTTGACTGATGAATATGAAAATAATTTGTCTCTTATTGGCAACTGAATATCTTGATTTCTATTAGCTGAATAGTTGTAACTATTAATTTTTAGGATACTTTAGGACCTCTTTTAGAATATTTTAAAACTTTTACCATAATCCATATGCTAAACATTAAGACATTGACATTTTTTCACAGGAGTGCCTGGAAAAATTAAAATAATTCATCTCTTATTTTGGTAACTGAATAGTTTAATTTTTCGTGGCTAAATTGTTTTAATTATTAACTTGTTCGATGCTCTAATAGCTTTTATAGCACCTTAAAAAAATACTAAACATCAAAATACAGACATTTTTCTCATAGGAGTGCCTGGAAGAAATAAAATCATTTGTTGCTTATTGGCAACTGAATATCTTGATTTCTAGTGGCTAAATTACTATATTTATTAATTTTTAGGATACATTGATAGCTTTTTTAGCATATATAAAAAAGATTATTACAATCTATACGCTAAATGCCAAAATACTGACATTTTTCTCACAGGAGTACCTAGAAAAAATAGAATAATTCATCACTTATTTTGGGTACTGAATATCTTGACTGTAGTGGCTAAATTATTTTAATAATTGATTTTTAGGATACATTGATAGCTCTTTTAGCATATTTTAAAAAGAATATTACAATTTATAGACAAAATATCAAAATACCGACATTTTTCTTATAGGAGTGCCTGGAAAAAATAAAATAATACGTCTTTTACTTTGGCAACCGAATATTTTGATTTTTAGTGGCTAAATTATTTTAATTATTAATTTGTTTGATGCTCTAATAGCTTTTAGAGCACTTTAAAAATAATTACTAAAATTCATATATTAAACATCAAGATACTGAAAATTTGTTCAAAGGAGTGCCTAGAAGAAATAAAATCATTGGTTTCTTATTGGCAACTGAATATCTTGATTTCTAGTGGCTAAATTACTATAATTATTGATTTTTAGGATACTTTGAGAGCCTCTTTAGTGTATCTTAAAAATATTATTACAATCTATACACTAAATTTCAAAATACTGACATTTTTCTCACAGAGATGTCTGAAAGAAAAGAAATAATTTGTTTCTTATTGGCAACTGAATATCTTGATTTGTAGTGGCTAAATTACTATAATTATTGATTTTTAGGATACATTGATAGCTCTTTTAGCATATTTAAAAAGGATTATTACAATCTACACACTCGATATCAAAATACTGACATTTTTCTTACAGGAGTGCCTGGAAGAAATAAAATAATTTGTTTCTTATTTTAGCAACTAAATACCTTGATTTCTAGTGACTAAATTATTATAATAATTGATTTTTGGGATACCCCGATAACTCTTTTAGCACGTTTTGGAAAGATTAGTAAAATCCATACACTAAAAATCAAGATACCGAAATTTTTCTCACAGAAGTGCCTGGAAAAAATAGAATAATTCTTCACTTATTTTAGGTACTGAATATCTTGACTGTAGTGGCTAAATTACTATAATAATTGATTTTTAAGATACATTGATAGCTCTTTTAGCATATTTAAAAAGGATTATTACAATCTACACACTCGATATCAAAATACTGACATTTTTCTCACAGGAGTGCCTGGAAGAAACAAGATAATTTATTTCTTATTTTGGCAACTAAATACCTTGATTTCTAGTGGCTAAATTATTGTAGTAATTGATTTTTGGGATACCCCGATAACTCTTTTAGCATGTTTTGGAAAGATTAGTAAAATCCATACACTAAAAATCAAGATACCGAAATTTTTCTCACAGAAGTGCCTGGAAAAAATAGAATAATTCATCACTTATTTTAGGTACTGAATATCTTGATCGTAGTGGCTAAATTACTATAATAATTGATTTTTAAGATACATTGATAGCTCTTTTAGCATATTTAAAAAGGATTATTACAATCTACACACTCGATATCAAAATACTGACATTTTTCTCACAGGAGTGCCTGGAAGAAACAAGATAATTTGTTTCTTATTTTGGCAACTAAATACCTTGATTTCTAGTGGCTAAATTATTGTAGTAATTGATTTTTGGGATACCCCGATAACTCTTTTAGCACGTTTTGGAAAAATTAGTAAAATTCATACACTAAAAATCAAGATACCGAAATTTTTCTCACAGAAGTGCCTGGAAAAAAAAAATTATCTCTTATTTTGGCTACTGAATTTCTTAATTTCTAGTGGTTAAATTATTGTAATTATTGATTTTTGGGATACCCCAATAACTCTTTTAGTACATTTTGGAAAGATTAGTAAAATCCATACACTAAAAATCAAGATACTGATATTTTTCTCACAGGAGTGCCTGGAAAAAATAGAATAATTCATCACTTATCTTGGGTACTGAATATCTTAATTTTAGTGGCTAAATTATTATAATAATTTATTTTTAGGATACATTGATAGCTCTTTTAACATATTTTAAAAAGAATATTATAATCTATATACTAAATAACAAAATACTGACATTTTTCTCACAGGAGTGCCTGGAAGAAATAAAATAATTTGTTTCTTATTTTGGCAACTAAATACCTTGATTTCTAGTAGCTAAATTATTGTAATTATTAATTTTTGGGATACCCCGATAATTCTTTTAGCACGTTTTGCAAAGATTATTAAAATCCATACACTAAAAATCAAGATACTGACATTTTTCTTACAGAAGTGCCTGGAAAAAATAGAATAATTCATCACTTATTTTGGCTACTAAATATCTTAAATTCTAGTGGCTAAATTGTTGTAGTTATTAGTTTTTGGGATATTCTACTAGCTCCTTTAGCACATTATAAGAAGATTGCTAAAATCCATACATTAAAAATCAAAATACTACGTAAGTTTTACATTTTATTTACATTTTTCGTACAAGAGTGCCTGGAAGAAATGGAATAATTTGTCTGTTATTGGCAACTAAATATCTTGATTTCCAGTGGCTAAATAGTTCTAGTTATTAATTTCTGTAATGATTTGGTAGCTCTTTTAGCATATTTTAAAAAGGTTACTGAAATCCAGACACTAAAAATCAAGATATTGACATTTTTGTCATAGGAGTGCCTGGAAGAAATAAAATAATTTGCCCATTATTGATTAATGCGTATGAAAATAATTTATCTTTAATTGGCAACTGAATATATTAATTTCTAGTGGCTAAGTTGTTGTAATTATTATTTTTTCTTGGATACTCTAATAGCTCTCTTAGCACAGTTTAAAAAGATTACTTAAATCCATACACTAAACATCAAGATACTGACATTTTTCTCACAGGACTGCCTGGAAGAATTAAAATAATTTGTCTCTCATTGGCAACTGTATATCTTGATCTATAGTGGCTCACTTTTAATTATTGATTTCTGGGCAAAATCTAATGGCTTTTAGGCTTTACAATTGGGGTAGCCAATACCCAATATTGGCTATATACTATAAAAACGAATTTAAATCAATAGCTTAACTACAGATTGATTGCTTCGCGTATGTTTAAGAGAGGAAAACTAAGAAAAATTGCTTCTGATCACATGCCTCGAATTTTTTTTAATTCATGTAATTAAATTAATTATAGCTAGAAATTTGTAAATTGGAATTTAATTTCTTTTATTAAAATTAATGGATACATGTTTCGGATTTTTTTCTAAAAAATTAAAATGCAATAAAAACAAAATTTTTATTGAAATAAAATATTTTCTATAAGACATATATAATATTCTATAAAATATTATATATGTCTTTTTTTTAAGATCTTTTATTTATTAGGTATAGCACGGGTATAAAGGTACATATCAAGTGTCTGAATATTTACAACAAATTAAACAAATAGCTTTTTTATTATGGATCTTTGGCATAACATAACTTAATTATTGTTTTACCTTTCGTAAAAAATTAACTACACACTCGATAGAAATTTGCTAGTCGCTAGTAAAAAAATAATTTAAAATAGAACAATCGTTGCAACAGCATTTTTAATGCTTTTTGAGACATCGATATTATCGTATGGACAATATTGAGAATACAACTGGATATCCTAAACCGGCAATCTATTGGATGTCCAAAATTGGCTGTCATACTGGATAATAATTAGACTAATTTTCGGTGTCCCTTGGACCAACGGTGCTACCTGGGTTTAGCTATTTTTGGAACTTAATTTATCTTCTATACCTATAAATCATGTAAAACTTCTTCAAATAATTAATAAAGATTGTTGGCCTCGTTAGTCAGCAAAATATTTACATTCTTTGCATTAAAAAAAGAAATGGAATGTGGTATAGTGTATCTTTAATTTTTATAAATTAACTTACTTAATTTCAGCAGTATCAATCTCCTTTATCCTTAAACCCTAGTACAAGAAGTGCAGCTAAAAGCCAGATAGCTAAAGAGTGTTCATCTATAGAATTGTAATTATTCAAGAAACTCCTTTGCAAATCCAAAAATCTATCTTACCAGTGCATCACCTAATATCGTAATAAACTGCTCGGTTCAAAATAAAATTCAATTTAATACTTATTTGCCTAGCAATCGACGGATCATCCCCCTCGGAACCTCCGCCAGGCATCGGGGGTTTTTCCCCTTTTACTTCACGAATACTCGGTACACATAGGGCGAATTCCCGAAGGAAATATCCAGGGTTTGCAAACGCGTTGAAAATCCTATTTGCGTCTACAAAGTTACGCCGGGGGAACCGTCTATAAAGTCGATTATAAATTCATGACTTTGTGAACCCGTCATCCCGATATTATTATGATTTAAGGGTCAGTATAGGTCCCACGGAAGATGTTTTTTTATTAATAATGACAGTTTTGTAAGAGACATTATTGGGTAGATAAAATAAGAAGAAATACATGGGAATATTTATGAAATTCCGTTATGAAAAATTGTGGTTTTTCGGTGGATTTTACGGACGTTTTGCCTCTAAAAATCCGTTTTATAAATCATCGAATTGTCAACGGTTACACTCTCGGCTATTAGTCAGTTATCCGAAAAAAATTGAACCGAAAATTTCATATCATTGACAATTTTCGTTTCGCGATTGATTTTAAAAGCGATCGGATCGGACGGAATTAGTGCCGGTTAGTTGCCAGTTTTTCACCGTTAAAATGTTTATTTTGGACGTAAATATCGTTATTTTTGTTGAAGTACGGATCGGCCAAAACTCATCACAAGCTCGCAATTGAAACGCTTATTTATTATTACTCTTTTCTGGGTGTAATCTATATAAAGTTAAATAGAAATGAGAAATTAACATTTAACCACGGCATGCGACCTTGCACCAGTTTCCAGTTTAGAGCAAAGGCATAGAGCTTTAATCTCTATTCGTCCCATAAGGGAGAGCTAAATTAAAGTAGCGATGCGGAGAGTGGGCTTATATCCTCTGCGGTATTCAGTGACTCTTTTGCCTTATTACTGCAGGGCATAAAATAACGATTTTATTCTATATGAGAATCGAAATTACAAACCCTGATAGAAAATCTGTAAAAAAATAGATCGCATTAGGCACAAGTACATTTGAAATATCCAAAAAGTGCAAAAGTCCCCTCTCGGAAACCGGCCCATTTAAGATGATGCATTGCGCTTTCGGGAACCGGAAATCCTTAAAAATGATACCGCTACCAACGTAATAAATCACTTTTCAACTTCGTTTCCATCCGGTTTTATTTTCTTCAACCTCTTTTGTTTTTATTCTTGTACCGTTAAAATGTGGCTTTTAGGCGGCGCATCGTTTATCGGTATCGTCATTTTGACGCATAACTTAAATGGATACGATTTTTTTTTATTTATAATTAGCCCATTTCATCATCGCGTAAAACAGATTATCTTGTTATGAAATGTTGATTAAGGCGCATAACTTAATTGTTTTTCCGTAGATTGGCTGATGGATTACCTTGGAAAATTGTAAAAATCTCGTTTGGAAGTTTTTGAGTTTAAAACTTCTTAAAGATACTTTCAAAAATGTATTATTCATACATATCGTCATTCTGATGCATAACTTAAATGGATACGATGTTCATATTTATTTTCAGATCAAATAGGTAATCATGTTAAGAAAAAAATATTGTTTGAGTTTTCACTAACGTTAAAATAAATAAATAAATCAACCACTCTTTAATTACGCTTATATCCGGCTTGTTTTATTATTTTTCAATAGATTGAGATGAAAAATGACCTCAAAAAATGATGAAAATCTCGTTGGCAAATTTTCGAGTTTCTGCTGTATTAGAAGAATTTTTCCAGATAATCCAAGATTTTATTTAAAACGTCCCTAATAAAATTATATTTTTTAAGCTATCCTTGATTCAGCTTCGTTTCCATTCGATTTATTGCGTATTACGATACTTTCAAAAATTCATCATTCATGAATATCGTCATTCTGATGCATAACTTAAATGGATATAAATTTATTATTTATTATGTGCTCACTATATTTTCGTATAAAACAGATAATCATGTTAAAAAAATATTGTTTAAGTTTTAATTAACATTCACAAAAAATAAATCGACTACTTTTTAATTACGCTTATATCCGGCTTGTTTTATTATTTTTTAATAGATTGAGATAAAAAATCACCTCAAAAAATGATGAAAATCTCGTTTGCAAATTTTCGAGTTTCTGCTCTATCAGAAGAATTTTTCCGGATAACACAAGATTTTATTTAAAACGTCCCTAATAAAATATTTTTTAAAGCTATCCACGTTTCAACTTCGTTTCCATTCGATTTATTAGGTATTACCATACTTTCAAAAATGCATCATTTATACATATCGTCATTCTGATGCATAACTTAAATGGATACGATGTTTATATTTATTATGTGCCTACTTTATGACCGTATAAAACAGATAATCATGTTAAAAAATATTGTTTAAGTTTTAATTAACATTGACAAAAAATAAATCGACCACCTTCCAATTACGCTTATATCCGGCTTGTTTTATTATTTTTTAATAGATTGAGATGAAAAATCACCCTAAAAAATGATGAAAATCTCGTTTGCAAATTTTCAAGTTTCTGCTGTATCAGGAGAATTTTTTCAGATAATCCAAGTTTTTATTTAAAACGTCCCAAATAAAATCATTTTTTTAAGCTATCTACGTTTCAACTTCGTTTCCATTCGATTTATTAGGTATTACCATACTTTCAAAAATGCATCATTTATACATATCGTTATTCTGGTGCATAACTTAAATGGATACGAATTTCTTATTTATTATATGCCTACTATACGATTGTATCAAACAGATAGTTTTCAATTACGCTTATATCCGGCTAGTTTTATTATTTATCAATAGATTAAGATGAAAAATCACCTTAAAAAATTATGATAATCTCGTTTGCAAATTTTCGAGTTTCTGTTATATCAGGAGAATTTTTCCAGATAATCCAAGACTTTATTTAAAAAGACCCCAATAAAATAATTTTTTTTAAAGCTATCCACGTTTCAGCTTCGTTGCCGTTCGGTTTATTGGTTATTACGATAGCTTTTAAAAGCGCATCATTTATAGATTTTATTCTGCTCTGTAACGGATACGAATTTGCTTTTTCCATTTAAAAATAACGCGAGCCACTTTATCGTCACTTAAATTAAACGATCGTAGCTAAAAATGAAGTAAATGTCTTTTTGACCTAATTTTTATCTCGGAATTTTAATTTTAAGGTTTGGGACACATTAATTTTTCTACAAGCTTGAAAAACAAGAGTTTTTTTTTAATTTCTGGAAAATGTAAAAATATCTTGTAGTGAATATATTTTTTTTTTATTTCCTTGAAATGTAATTTTTTTTATTTCATTATTATTACTGCAAAAAAATTATTTAGCTATGTATATTTTTTTTCAAACCCTATTAAATATAGAAAAAAAATAAAAATGTTTAATTAAACAATATTTGTCTATAAAAATGTATTTTAAGGACCACAAAAAGAAAAAAAATCTTCAAGAGATATTAAGGGTTCCTCCTCATTTTTGTACAACTAGAGCATGGACTGTACTAAAAATTTTTATTTTCATACCATTGGACGCTCATTTCATCTTTCATTTTTGATTCTGAGGCTGGTACCTAAAAAAATAATCACACACTCCAATGATCAACCGCATTATTATCATACATTCGAGACGAGCCCTTTAGCGGTTTACTTTCAGGATTAAAATTATCATTAAACCATGCTGCTATGGTGTTGCCCTAGGGAAATCGATGACGACACATCGTCATCGCAATTATCTTAAAGTAAAGGAAATAACGAGGTAGGACGTCCCATATCTTATATCCGACCCTTAAAATGCGCCGCCTCGTCACGTGATCTCGCTACCTTTTCCCCCGTAAGTGGTAACGTGACACCCAATCCGGAGACTTTAAAAGCGGCTTAATTAAACGAAAAAAATATTCGGTTACATCGTTGCAGTTGTTTCGCCAATTTGCGGAACTATTTTTAGTAAAAAATTTTAAGTGGATCGGTTTTAATTTAAACTATATAAGTGCATTTTGCCTTTATGCTCAGGGTATTTCTTTTCAACGGCGTTGAAGTTCTGGAAATTGTTTGAGTTTCCCGAATGGAACTCGATATGCCTGCGATGAAACAAAGGATCGCTCCGGGGTGAATTCTTACTGGGAATCGATAGATTGATGCGTTACCACCGTATAATGTAATTTGACGTGAATTGATTCTCGTATTGAGAAATGAAAGTTTCATTAAGTTGGTTTATTGGGAAGCAATAGTCCAAATTATCTCTCTATTAATTTAATATGGACAAACTTGTACATGATCTCTAGAATAAAGCTTGGAAAAAAATGTCTGGAATTAAACGACCCTAAATGCTTCCAAAACTTGATAATCAGGATAGAGTACCTGAAATAAAATGAAAAAGTATTTTCAACTTAAATATTATATATGCCTAAGAGACTGGTATAAAAAAATTATATATACCTGATTTTTTTTAATACCTGGAAGTTACACAATATGATAATAAATGCCTGAAATAAAATAAATAATTTCTTCTACTACCTAAGTAGCATCAAACTTTTAAAACAATTATTTCCAGTTCCTAAAAGAGTTCAAAATTGACATTGTCTGAAGTAAAATAAAGAAATAAAATAAATAAGTTCCCCATACGCCTGACAAGGACAAAAAATTATTTTTAGTGCCTAGAAAAGATCAAAATTGCATTTTTATTACAAACATAATAAAAAATATAAAACAGGGATAAAATAAAAATAAACTTAAATGCGAATAAGGTTCAGAATAATTTCAAAATTCTATGAAGTATACGAAAGGTATTTTCAATGTTTGGTAGATCTCAAATGCCTGAATAGGGTTATAAATAATTTTAAGTGCCTGGAAGACATAGAAAATGGCATCGAATGCTTGGAATAAAATAAAAAATTATTTTAAATGCCTGAAATAATGTTCAGATTCATTTCAAATTTTTAGGAAGTGTACAGATAACATTTTCTATATCTGGAATGTGATGAATGCCTGAAATAAAATAAGAATTTCCCAATTACCTGAATGAAACTAAAACCTATTTTGAGTGACCTATTTTATATTTTCCATATATCAAATGCTTGAAATAAACTAAACTTCCTGATATATCTTAATAATCTATAAGATTCAAATATTATTCCCTGTATCTGAAAAACATAAAAAATCGCATTAAAAGTCCTGGAATAAAATGAGAAATTAATTAAAATGCGTGGAATAATATTCGGTTCATTTTAAATTTCTAGAAAATATACAAAACAAAGTTTCAATGACCGGTAGATAAAAAATACCTAAAATAACATAAACAATTTTTCAAAATACCTGCATAAAACAAAAAAATTTTATGTGCCTAGAAAATTTCTAAAATGGCATCAAAGCCTGCAATAAAATAAAAAATTACTTAAAATGCCTAAATTAATGTTTAAAATTAATAACAAATACCCAAAAATAAACTAAACAATTTCTTTAGATGCCTGGAATAAAATAAAAAATTACATATAACATTACATGAAAACTATTAATTAACATGTAACTATATTAATCTATTGTTATCCTTAAGAGCTCTCATGCTAACTCTGACCTGATAAACAAGCCAATAAAAAGGGTAACAACGGGCACCCTCTCACCTATTTACATTCTCCCTCACACCACCCTCGTTAATTTTTGTTTATTGGGGACATGAATAATTTATGTGAGGTCTCTTTAGTGGTCACCGATCGACTCTCGCTCCTTACATAACAAATTGCACCTAAGAGACCCTAAACTTTTATTAAGCTTCATGCTTTGTTTAAGGGTATATTTAGTACCCTTAAGGAAAAGAAGTCTTTTTGCTAATTTGGAAAAAATTCTGATTCTAGAAAACCCTTTAAATTGTTGTTATTGGAATTGAAATATAAAAACTGAGAATGAGTTTTTTTTTTTATGGAAAGTTGGTCGGGTTATAATCCCTCAACTATCCCACTTTTGACGGTTAAAAGTCCTATCTTTCACATAAAGTAAAAGACGATAAGACCAGCGGAGGTCCTGCGGCCGTATCATAATTTCACTTGGGATACTTTATTCGAAACATAAACCTTCCCGATAAAGCCCGAAATTTGTTCCTGTTTAACATTTATTTTTTATGGTTTATATTGGACACTATCTTTTGCATAGAAAAAAAGGGGGTTTAAAATAGATTTTAGTGTCTTTTAGGGCTTTGAGGCTATTTGTTATCATATTTTGTATCTTCCAGGTACTGTATACATTTTTTTTAATTTTTTTTTGAGTTAAAATGATTTTGCTTCTAATTCCACGTGTTTTAAGTAATTTCTCATTTTATTTTATTGAGGAAATTTTTTGGAGGAAATTGTTTATTTTATTTCAGACATTTGATATCATATTTTATGCCTTCCACGCATTGAATTTTTTTTTGTGTAGCCTTTAGAAATGTGACTTGATCTTGCATATTATTTCAGGCATTCTAAATAATTTTTTCATTTTCAATTTTATTCCAGGCATTTGACGTAAATTTCTATATACGTTAAATGCCTGGAATCCATGCATTAAATGTATTTCTTTTTGGAAAAAATTGATGATTATTAAAAATTATTAAGAAATTTAAAGTTATTAATTTTTTGATTTTCAAATAAATTTTCAATTTTATTTCAGGCATTTGAAGTAATTTTTTTGAAAGAAATGGTTTTTGAATTCTTTAAAAAATAGATACATTACGAAAGAAAAACACTATTTTTAACCGGTCCAAACACTATTTAGAAAATGAAACAATGATATGAAAAAGGTGGAAAAATCGAATTCTCATTTATATATCCCTATCTCAATCTAAAAATTAGAAGAGGATGGGAATAAAATGGTGTTTTTTGGGTTTAATTAGACCCATTACGGGAGAAAAACACTATTTCCAACCAACACAAACAGTATTAAGAAAATGAAGCGGTGATATAGAAAAAGGTGGAAAATCAAATTTTATCCCTATATCAATGTAAAAACTAGAAGAGGACGAGAATGAAATAATGTTTTTCGGGAATAATTAGACACATTACGAGAGAAAAACACTATTTCGAGCCGACACAAACACTATTTAGAAAATAAAACCGTGATTTATAAAAATGTGGAAAAATCGAATTCTCATTTATATATCCCTATCTCAGTCTAAAAGTTAGGAGAGGATGGAGATAAAATAATGTTTTTCGGGTATAATTAGACACATAACGATTATTTCCAGTCGATACAAACACTTTTCAGAAAATGAAACGATGCTAGAAAAAGGTTGAAAAATCGATTTCTCATTTTTATGTATAACCTGGTAGAAGGCTTTTTTTTACTTAAATATAAGACAATTTTTTTACAGGAATTTGACGTCATTTTCTATGACTTCCAAATTTTTTGTGGGAAAAATTGAAAACGGTCAATGAGAAGTCATTTAAAGTCTTTTTTTCTTTGAATATTGAACAAATTTAAAATCTTATACCAGGCAATTGAGTTCAGTTAAAATAGCCACAAAAGACAGAATTTCTTTCCTAAAGATACCAAGATCTCATGCCTCCATTCGAACACCTAACAACCCCTTCCTTACATCACTCATCTGACGTATCTCGTTAAACGTGTCAAAGTCAACACCCTCACGAAGCCTCAAATTATTAATCACCCCCATTACTCTCACCCGTATGAGTGAGCCGAATCTACTCCATAAACGTCAAATTATCAGAGAGAGCCGGGACGATTTCAAAGTGAATTATTCAATGGATCCGCCCCACGAAACCTACTGCAAAGAGGAGTATTCGGCCCGCTTTGTTTTCCCATGCAAGGAGGCCACTTTAAAACGCCCAACTCCGATACGAGACAAAAGCGAGGAATTAAAAATTGAGTTAGCGAACATACAGTTGGAGGAGTCTGAGGCGCTTGAACGACATAAAACTGTAAGTTTGAATTTTTTACCAGGCAGTACGGAATCGGATATAGCCTCTTTTGGAAATTCTCAATATGTTTATTATTTAATGAAATCATAAAACAGTTTTACTACTTACCAAGACAAATTGGTACCATTGCTCTATACACTTTATACATCCCAGATTACAAAAATAATAAAATATTGTAAACACCATAACCACGCTGATGACACTCAAATTTATTATTTTTACCAGGCAATTAGTGTTCTTACAATTCTGTTAGGTTCTGTATTACATATAATTAGACAACTTAGACAAAGTTATAAAGAACTGGTTACTAATGCTTAATAGCAATAAAAATAATAAAATAAAACAATGCTATAGAAAGCGAATTTAGAACTATGAGCATTCATGCCTTAGTTTTCTTACAATCGCCTTTAAGATTTAGGAATTCTTTCCTCATCTTGTAATTTCACCCAACTGATTTTTCAGCTAACGGACCATTTAAGCCACTTAGAAATCTTACTAGAAAACCTCCTGAACTACATCGAGTGCGTGATCTTAGAACTAAAATCCTCCACACGTCTAATATCTTGGCTAAACCGTTACGAGCACATCCACCTTCCTCCTGGTCAATTAAAACAACTGACGGACAACAATTACGATCTGTCAACAATTGAAACGTTCAAACAGAAACTTTTAACGATACTGAAAGGTAACAATGACGCGAAGACAAAACTGAAAAAGCTCCGCGGGGAATTCGCGGAGAGACAGAGCAATTACAAGTTGGCACTGAAGAATTTTAAAATTATTCTGGAAATTTTAAACGTAAACGAGGACTCGTTAGGGAAACTCAAACTTCAGTTCGAAGAAGTTTTAATGGATTATCAGCGTTGCCGGTGCATTTTGGACGATCGTGAGTTACCGCACGCCATCGCTGAGAAACAGAAACTTTTGAGGGAGGGTTTGTCTTTCTTGGGAGTCGAGTGTGATATGGTGGACGGATGGAGGGAGACCTTGAGGAGTTTTTTTTTGAATTTTCGGGAGGTTATGCGAGAGAACGCTCAAGTTTGGGTTAAAGAAGAAGCGGAAGGTTCCAGGTCCAGTATTTAATTGACTAATTGGTTAAGTTAGATTTAAGTCAATTTATTGTTGGAAAGTATACATTAAATTGTTTTGTGTGCAATTTCTGTTTAATTTATACAAGAGAAGGATACGAAGGACGAGAATAAGAAGATATCTTGAGTCTGATATATTGGCTTGGAATTAATTAAATAGTGGATTTATCCGGAATTTAAAAAGAATTTTAATTTCCTTGTTTGCCTGGTTGTGCTAAAATTTCAAAAAGGAAACATCAAGGTCAAGAGAATACTAAGCTACTTCTAAAGAACCTCTGGGAGCAACTTAGGCCATTTTCTTTTATTTATTTATAAATGATTTACCTAGTATTGTGAAGAATTACAACTGCTTGCTTCATGCTGATGATTTTAAATTATTTAGGTAAATACAGTTCGTTGACAATAAAATATCACTAAATATTCGGAATTTACTTGAAAAATAAATTATTTAATTCAGGATTATTATTAGAGCAATGAAGGAGCTGTCCCGCTGTACTTTTCTTACCAAATTCGGACCCATCAGACAAAAGTGCTTATAACTTTGTTGGTATTTGGGGTAGAGAAATGCAGTTTACCTTTTTATTATCTATTAAAATAGGGCTACAACCTTATTATTTATGAATTTTTATTTAGTTTTTTGTTTACAATAAAGACACTTTCAAAGTCTAATTTTTTCAATTGGAATTTGATTCTCACCCCTCTGACGGTCTAACAATATCTTTGCGGAAATAATGACTCACAGAAGATATGTACGCCTCACCGAGAACTACAATTTTTATTAAAAAATTTAATTTTATTACTTTTTTCTGTGTAAAATTTTTATGGTCCAAAATTTAAAAAAATTTCACTTAGATTAACTAAACCTGCAATGTTTGCAATTAAAATGGCGTATCAAATTTAACGTTATCATTGATACAGGGTGAGTACTCTTCATTTGAAAATACCGTTTTTCATACTTTTTCTTAACTCTTAATAACTTTTTAGTGGTGCCACCTAGAGCCAAACGATTTATGCGTGGTTTGTAGCCTGTAATAAAAAAAAAGTACTGCTAAGTAAAATCATTTTTGTGTTATGAATCTTCTATCATTTTTTGACTTTGTAAATTAATTAGGCGCACCCTGTATGTCACAGATGAACCATAACTGCTTGAGCTAATGCGCCATCCATTTTAGTACAATATACTAAAATCTTATTTTTTTACTAATATTATAAGTACCCTAAAAGTAATTTTTTTCCAAAAAAGTACCAATCGCTAAAAATCACCCTGCACATTCTATTCTCACTTTTCTCAAGGCAACCCATGTCTGCGTTCCCATGACAACGAAACCGGGGATTTTCGCCAAAAAAAGACCCTTTTTATAATCGGAATTTAATTATTCAAATTGATTGTAATCGGGTCAGAATTGATTTTAATCTGTTCCTAAAGCTTTCTACTTTTTTTACATGTACAAATCATAAGGTAGAAAGGTTTTTTATAGCCCAAAACATCATCTGAAAATGGTCGATTTTGACGACTATGTCCAATTTTAATGGCGCCTTTTACGGCGGTTTTGACCACATAACGTCAAAGTGGATGAATGGGATTAGACCTGCTTCCTAATTTCATTAATAAAATGCTTAAAATAGCTCAAAACTTCCGGGAATTGGTATGGAAATATTCAGGAGACTCTGGACAATCCGCATATATGCATATCTTTGACCAAATCGTGTTTTTTTAGCCGTGATAATTCGGCAAAGTTTTGACGTTTTAGATTTTTACGGTATTATTATAATATTCATGCATAACACAGTGGACCGATACGTGGCATTTTACTAGACAAAAATTACAATACAGTTGATCCTAATGCTTAAAAAAATCTAATCGGGACTATTTCTTTTTGTTATTTGGCCGACCACGTGACATTAAAAAGCAATATTTATCACAGCATTGATTAAAAAAATTCAACAATAAATTGGCAATATTTATATATTTTTTTAAATTCCCAGTATTCCCAGTTTTCCCAATATATATGTTTCTCTATATATTTGCTGATAATAAACTCAATTATTGTTGATTTTTAAAACTGAATAATTTTTACATCGCTGAGATTTTCACTAAATCAACACCATTCCTCTAAAAACAAAAAAAAAACAACTTTTTTAGCCAAATAACGTTTTTGATTAAAATGGGGCACTGATTGGTTTTTGGCATCATCAAACACAGTCGGATCCGCTAAAATGCATAATAAAAAAAAGCGGTAAAATTGAAACCAACCGATTTATAGCTTGTTCATATTTAAATAATCGATTTCTGCTTATTTTTTTTAAATTAATAATTAACAAATTTACAAAAAAATACTTTTTTTTATACGTCATCAAGAGAGAGACGACAATATCGAATATAGAAAATCTAATAGATAGACGTATATTCTATTATATTATCTGGAAAGGCGAGATACGCTCGATGTCAACCTATGTCAAAGTGAATAAGCGAGAAAAACGGGAAAAGGACAGCCACACCCCCATAAATTCATATTATAAAGGACCCAGTCAAATAACGTACGTTTTGTATTTGACAGCTCTAAACGTAAATAACTCGTTTATTTTTTTTTTGAATCAATAAAATTTTATACTTTACACACTCTTTAGACAAATATTCATCGATCTAACCAAACCAATTTATCCGCGATCCTCATTACTAATAACGATCGCCAATTTACTTTCCAGGTGCCATTTATATCCAATAATTACCGACAATTTAACCATTTCTAATGCGGTCCGAGTGCATATCTCACCGCACCATTGAATTCTTCAACAATAATTATCGAAATTGTTCGAATTGCCAATTGACGGTCCGTTTTCATATAACGGTTTTGCACGCGTTTTCGCGGGCATTATTTCCCATTGGCTTTTCATATTCGGGGTTTGCTTTTCGGAAAATTAACGCGTCAAAGACACTGTTTACCCTCCGCGCTATAGAGAAATCAGTTTTACTGGAAAATTTAATGAGGTTTTGGTTTAGGGTCGACCTGCCGTGTGTTTTGATATTTTGTAGGGTATACAGGGGTTCTCTTAGTCAAAAATGCTACAGTATATATAAGAACCAAAAAAAAGGTAGTTTGAAATAGGACATCGACGGTTAGAAGTGCCTCGTTTCCAAAATACAGGGTGTTGAAATTTCTAAAAAAATTAGTTGTTTTTTTCCACTGTATTAAAACTGTTTTTTGAAAAAAAAAATGTTTCTGAATAGATTGTTTATATCTAACAAAACACCGCCCTTGCATTTTTGCGGTCCGACATACCGTTTTGGTGCAAAAAAATAAAATCCATACCAGAGTTTCTTATTTTATTAGTTTTTTTTTATTTTCCGAAAATTTTAGGCAGTTTTTCATGGTAATCTCCATAAAATAAATAATAATAATAATAACAAAGTGTGTACATGTTTTTGTTATGTTTAATGTCGGTGCATACCTACTATCATATTTTTACGCTATGGGAGTCACTTTTTTAGGAGATCGGATCAGCAGTAAATTTTTGCAAAAGATCGAGATACCATACCCAATTGCAAATAATGTTGTCAGACGGAATATTAGAGATCAGAGGGAACTCTGGTTCCAGCACGATGGCTGTCCAGCGCATTTTGCTCATACTGTAAGGGCTTTCTTAGATCAGAACTACGACAGGTGGTCCAGTCACGTGTCCCCAGCAAAGTTACCTGATCTGACACTTCTAGACTTTTTTGTCTAGGGCACCATGGAACAGCTTATCTACGCAACATCTGTAACCAACAAAAAAGACCTACTTGCTAGAGTTGTGGTGGCTGAAGACTTTCTGAGAAACGATCCAGTGGTCTTTGCTCGCGTACATCAACGCGTGAGTCAACGGGTGCAGAAAATGTGTGGAAATGCATGGAGCATTTGGTTTGGATTGTTTAAATCATTTTTTATTGTTTATTATTTAAATTGTTCTTTTTTAAGTTGTTTTTTATTTTTCTTAATTTAAATTGTTTATTGTTTAGTTAAATTATTTATTTTTTGTTATAATGATATTAAAATGTTCATTGTGACAAAAACGTTTTGAAGGATCCTTGTATGGATTTAATTTTTTTCCACGAAAACGGTGCGTCAAAGCGCAAAAATGTAGAGGGATTGGTTTATTAAAAATGAACAATATATTTCGAAAAAAAATTATTTTTTTCAAAAAAACAGTGGCGTATCTTTTATTTATAAAAAAATTAACATACATGTGCTACAACTCCGTATGTCTGGATGGATAGGTCAAATCCCTTGCAATTCCTCAAAAAGTTGCCTGACCACCTGTCATTGAAAACCTAAAAATTTCATTCAAATCGCTATAAGCGTTCTTAATGCAGAGGAAAAAAATCGATTTTTTTGAAAAATTTCAATACCCTGTATTTTGGAAACGGCGCTCTTCCAACCATCGGTATCCTATCTTAAACTACTTTTTTATAGATCCTGTATATACTCTAGCATTTTTAACCATTTGAAAGGGGACACCCTGTATACTAAACTTGGAATAGGGTAATATTTTATTTTAGGTAAAGTAAGAGGAGGATATGTAGGGTTTATTGTCGCAAGAAATGAAGGTAGTGATAAGGTTTGTCAGGAGGAACGTTCAAGTTACAAAAAGTTAAATTTTATTATTATAAATTATTATGATTTTGTATTTGGGGTGTTTGTATGTTACTCAAAAATCGGTTTTAGGTTCTACCGAATTCTAGTCGGTCTGAAATATACACAACATACACGCTACAAATAATGTCATTAAAGTTAGGAAAGTCTTGATCCTTACAAAGGGCCTGGTCCTGACAACATGTAAAGTCATGAAATTTCCTCAGGCAATACAATCATGTAACTTTATTTATTATATAAACAATACTCCTTTAAAGTATGTGCATTATATAAGAGATTTTGGACTGCTACTGATTCCATCATAGACTTTACTGCACATATGAATTATGATGCATTAATAAATTTTTACAGTAGGTACAATTCATTAAACGTAGTAGAACCAACAATTTTAATCACAGTACTTTTAATAAACCACTTTGGTTTCGTCAGAACCTACTCAAGTCTTCTCTATCTAGATCCCAAACTATACATTACACAATGACAGAATGGAAAGAGTTCAACGTAAATTTGGCAGGTACATTTCCCTACAGGTTCTACAATAATCAAGAATTTCATTATAAGACTATCTGCTCGATACTTGATCTTGACTTAATAGACTAGTCCATTTAACCATAGATTGTCCATATCTTACTTCACATATACCATCGCGAAATAGACGTTCCATCTAAACTTTTCGTGTACCTCTTTACATACATAAGCATAGCCTTGATTTTTTTTAACCTTTTCTGGGAGGTAAATCTGACCTCCATTTATAAACCAAGTTGATTGTCAATAAAATTTTGTAATTTTTCTTGTTTAAATATGATTTTTGTTACTTGAGGTCATATTAAGTTACTTACACAATTTTGTATTGGGCCTGACCTGTTAATAAATGAATATTAAGCTCTTTATTATAAATAAGTATATGTTAGGGCAATTATATCGCAGATATTGTTTAATAGATTTATATTTTTAAGCAAGATAATTTAGGACCTCAACAATTCTGTTGAAGTAAAGTTTGGCACTGTTGGTTATTTGAAAACTTGTACTTTGGACAGGGAACAAATATTTATCTTTATAAGCATCTGTGGTTAAATCAATGATGTTATTTAAACTAAGTAAACCTACATGATCACCATTTTGCAAAATATTAGTTTTCATTAATTTTTACAAGAATTTTTACTCTGTTTATATATAATAATAATAATAATCGTTTTTTATTGAAATAAAAAAAAATACAGACCTATATGAATAGGCGATATTTAGCTATATATCTACTCTTACATATGAAGACATATGTAAGAGTAGCGATATATTAATATACAGTAAATTTGGTATAAGGCCGTTTTGGGGGATGCCGAATCCAGTGGTGTGCACAATTTTTTGCTAAAAAAATGCCTAGCATGGTTTCTTAAAATTTGGCCCTTAAAAACTGACATTAGTAGGCCTTGGAAATTGCATGGCAGAATTTTTTTTTGTTATAATGATGCAGCTTTTCTGGACCTAACATTTAAAAAAAACCCGAGCAAAATCGCCAAAAATAAACTTTTTATCAGGGTGACCCGAAAACAAATGGGTCACACTGTATAGAGGGAACTTTTTTAATAATATTATGCAATGACCCAGGAATATTATAATTTTCGATTTTCCTACCAATGCTATTAGAAATTAATAAATAGAACAGAGTTTTCAGTAAATCTATTAACAGAATTTAAAAAATTACATAATTTTATATTCTACTTAACTACATAATAAAATTATTAGATATTTTCAAACTTGATAATAATATGCTTGTTTTTATTATTTACGAATTTTATTCTAGGGTATTTCCATTATAACAACATCTCACTCAGAGTCAGAGTCGGTTTAGTCAAAGCACCAATATATTGTAGTACCTTAGAGATTATTTTTATCGCAATTTTCCATGGTTTTTAAATAAAGCAAAAAAAATATTTTTTGCCATTTTTCCACGACTAAATTGATAACTATATTATAAAATTGAAAAAAGTCAATATTTAAAAAATAAATTATTTCGATCGTTCACGATTTATGGGCTTTAAAATAATAATTCATATAGAAAAATGGTCATAAAGCTAATTTTGATTTTGTAATTTTTCAGGTTTTTACTTTTTAATTATAGTCTAAATTACCATAAAGAATTATTTTTCTAATACATTTATTTATATTAACTATATATGAAGGGTACCTTATTATAACAATCGTTTACGATAAAGACAAATCGCAAAATATTAATTTTCACACTTTTACTTCATTTTACTATTTAATTACAGAACAATCTATAAATTTATTAAAAAAAGAGCTTTGGTGAGGTGAAATGAGTTTTGGTTTAATTGTTTGGTTTTCTATAAAAAAGGTGAATTATTTCTCTATTTATATTTTATCTTTTTATTCATTTCTGCAATAGATTCGCTATTATATAACAACTAGAGCTGTGTCCGCCTCGTTAATATTGAATCACCATAAAATTATAGTTCTAGGTAAAAGCATGCTAATTATGTGGTTTAATAAAAATTAGTAATGTAATAACTTAGTTGTTTAATGTACTTTGCTATATTTAGTTACTTTTAAATTCCTAACTATCTAGCATAATTTAGCATAGTAATTAAATGTTCTAAAACTAGCCTTAAGTTTTTACTTTTATAATTAATACTTTTGATATAATTAGGCGCATACATATCCTTGAATACGTTTTTGTTTTATAAGTTAAATAAATAAATTTTTTTTTAATTAGAATATTTGCATGTAATCCGAAAAATTGGTTTTCTATCAAAAATTGTCTCAAAATCGCTAATTTTATCTAATTCAATTTTTTTCAATTTTTTTCAATTATGTTTTAAATCGTATTTAATTTTTTAAATCTCATTTAGACCAATAACCTAAAAAAAGCTTTTTTTGTATTTCTTGGATTTTTATCACATTTTATTTACGTATTACTAACTCAATCACTTATTTTTTTACGTAATTATTACTATTATAGATAGAACATGTAAATTCACTGCAATTTTCAATGGATTTTAGATAAGGGGAAAAGATGGATCTAAATTACTCATAAACAGATTGTAATTAAATATTTTTTTCTTATTCCAGGTACTTGGGTTATATCAAATTGTTTCACGACTACTTTTCATGCTTCTTTAAAATGTTCGAGGTATTTTTCTAAATCACTTTGGTGCTCTCAGTTATCTTTTGTGCCTCTAAAGTGCAACAAAATACCTTTATACTATTTAAAATCCTTGCATTTTTTAGTTGTCTATTAATTATTAATAAAGGCTTTTAAATAAAATAAATGTTTGTTTATTCCAGAAACATTCACCCAAATTGCTCTATAATACTCTCTACACTCTATATTCTTCGTATTTTCATGAGTAACAAAAAAATATATTGGATGATGGGCTTGGGTTAGGCATGTTCTCCTTATACAGGATGTTTCCAAAATTAAGACATTAAAAAATAAGCATGTTATTTAACAAATTTTTAATATTCTTGGCGAATGCCGTGTAAATTTTTACATTTTTTATTTACTGCTCTTTATTAAAATTTCTGAACTGCATGACGATCGCAGTAAATAATCTTTCCCATCTGTACAGATACTAAATATATCAAAAAGTTATAATTTCAATATAAACCAGTATTTGACTAATATACCAAATGCGGTAAAACTAAAAAAAAAATTCCTATTTTCGCATATATGTAGGGAAAATACAATGAAACTAAATCACTGTAAAAGGTGAAATTTCGTAACGAAATCCAGTTCTAATTTCGTGCGAACATGCAATTCATTCGAAACTATTCGACGATTGTAGCCGGTTGTTTGTGGCAATAGAAACTGCAAAAAACGTCAAGCGGACAATACGTTAAATGCGCCCTTTTGTATGCGGTTTAAACTGGACTTACTATGCTTTTTTTTTTAATTTTCTTTTGGCACGTCTATTATTTTATTTAATTTCTATTGAAAGTTAAGAGACGTGGTTACATTACTAGTAAAGGAACCTGCAATAATAATTCTATATATAAAATATATACCTACATAAAAAGCAAGCGGTTTAAAATGAAACTCGATATAAAACAAGCGATAATTCAAATTTTAAAATGGAAACACAACAATTGCAGTATCTGGTAACCCCATTGTAAAACTTCCCATTTTCCGATAGAACGAACCCGAAATGAAAACGGGTTTTATGCCGCAGCGGGATTGTTTATGTTTTAGAACGTCAGGAATATGTTTAAAGCAAAAGTGTTCGGCGACCATAAACCCCAGATAATAAATTTTGTTTGTTTGTTGTATTTTGATTTTTTTTTTTTGGAAAGTGAAAATTGTTCAGGCAACACATTGATTTTGGTTCAATTTAAATGGTAAAACTTGCTTTTAATGTTTTTATTTTTGGTACGTTTAATATTAGATTTATTTTTGAAAATGGTTTGGATTTTTAAAAAAATAAGGCAAAGCTGTTATTTTAATTTTTTTGAAATGAGGCGAAAGTATAATACATTTTCATAATAAAGTGGATATTCCTAGTGGTATTTTCTACCTAAATATTCCAAGAATATCAATAATCTATAAAAATCTTGAGCTTTTCTTCATTAAGATTAGTTATATTGAGGGCCTGGAATAATCTTGCAACTCAACTCAACTTAAACGAATTCCATACATTTAAAAAGCCTAGAATGTTCTTTAATTAAAGATAACTATTCATAATATTTCATATATAATTAATTTAAAATATTCGATAGTTTTCTTCTAGAAATTTCAGTTAGTTTTAATGACTGGACTAATCATCTAGATTATTTCTGATCTAAGTTGTAGGACTAATATTCTAAAGATTTTAATAAGTTTAAGTGTCTAAAATACTCTTAAAGCTTATGGTATAATTAGTCTTGTTTTATTTTCTTGTTGTAACCCATGTCATTTTACTCTTTTCTTGTAAAAAAAATTAAAACAATTTAAATTAAAGGAAAAATATAGAAACCAAAGAAGAAAAAGATGAGAAAAATATACAGAAATATATAGAGAAAAAATAAAATAGGAAGCTAAAACAAAAAAAGCCAGCATTAATAGATACAAACACAAGAAAATCTAGAATCTTAGAATTCTGGTAAAACTGTTTTCTTATTTCCTCTTAATTTTTCTTGTGAGTCTTAATCTAAAACACCATTTTTTTTGATTATTTTTGTCTTTTTTTTGTTTTATTTATTTTTTCCTTGTATAATGTTTTATAATTTTCTATTCGAAATCCGTTAAAAACCCAAAAAAACAAAGACAAAAGCATATAAAGAAAGGGAAGACAAGTGAAAGGAGCAAGAATAACGTCAATAAAAAAAGACATAATATATTATTCTCTAAAAAAAGAATGAAATTATAACGAAATTGTATACACTTATTGGAGCAGTTTTTAGGATACTTGGCAGTATCTGGAATAAAACAGCGATAGCCTTTAATGTATAAAAATTGACTTAAAATGTCTGAAAGTAACAAGAAATAATTCTTCTAAGAGTTCAATAAAATTTGGAGTAAAAAAAATTAAATTTGCTCTTCTAATGATTTACTTATTTCAAAATGTAAGGAACTTCTGCTAAACAAACTTCAACTAGAAATTGACTTATTTACACTGGTAATCCAGAATATTTGACAGTATTGTTTCGTGAATTTCAGTTAGTTTCAGTGCCTGGACTAATTTTCCAGGAGGATTTCTGTTCTTAGTCTAAGTGTTGCTGATCTAAGTCTTAGGACTAATATTCCAGATATTTTGGTAGGTTTGAGTGTCTGAAATACTTTTGGTACTGCTGGTTTCAATTTCGGTATTCTTCTTCCCTCTGCCTTTTTACTCTTTTCTTTTTAAAAGATTTTAAAATAGTTACAATGTAAGGAGAAATTTAGAAACCAGAGAAGAAAAAGGAGAAAGAAAATATACAGAAATATATAGAGAAAAGGAAATAAAAATAAAATAAGAAGCAAAACGAAGAAGGACAGAGTTAATAGACATAGGCATAGGGAAATCCTTTTTTAATTTTATTTAAATGGTTCTCTTTTTCTTATTCATAAATATTGCTCTTTTTTCTTGATTGTTTTCGTGTTTTTTTTTTGTTTTATTCTCATTTTTTCTTTTTTTCTTTTATTTTTCTTTCATGTATAATGTCTTAGCTTTTTATTTTAAAAATCTGTTAAAGAAATTCCTAGTATATGAGGAAAATGACATACAAGAAATTATTCTTCCAGGCAGTTGAGTAAAACCTGGAATAATAAATAATAAAATTCTAGTTATTCCAAAGGGGTTGTATTCTATGGGAAACTTGTAAGAACCTTTTTGGGAAAGAAGTTTTACAATATGAAATTAAAATCAATAAAGCTATTAGATGATATATTTGGATTTTTGTAAAGCCTTTGGCAATGTCAAACTTCTTAAGATATTTTTTTGATAAGGTAGTTCTCAATAATTTAGTTTTTCCTAATATAAATAAAGCCTTTGACGACGTCAAGAATTTAGTATTTTATTGAAAAACGATTTGATCAAAATTTCGAAAAAGCTTATATTTAAAGAGACGCATAAACGATCTTTTTGATGAGGATTTTGATAAGAACTTTTGTAAAGCCTTTGGCAGTGTTAAGATTTTTTCTATTGACTACTACTGAAAATTTAATCATTATTTTGGAACCTTTTCACAAGACATTTAAGAGAAAGAGAGGTAGAAAATTAAAGAAATAAACTTTTTATGAAAAAAGATTTGGGAGGAATTAACAATGATAGTCCTAATAGAAAAAAAGTCCTTCCTTTCAAAAAAGGAAACAAAAAAATGATTTTGCAAAATTAATAATTTTCAGTAATAAAAAACAAAAAAAGAACAGAAATATATAATAATTGGAAAATTAACAAAGAAAAATTATAAACGACGACAATTATTGAAAGAATTGGGTAAAAACTCAAAAATAATGAGCGTAAAGAAACGCTTTTATTAAAAAATAGTTACGAAAATATTTGGGATACTAATTTTACCCCTGAACTTACCCTAATTTTAAAAAACGACGAAAATCCTCCCTCCTCCAAAATACCAACGGAAAGAAAACAATTAAATGAAAATAAAAAATTGTACCTAAAATTCTCTGTATTAAAAAAAAACAAAGAGAATATAAAATCATGTAATAAATGAAAAATTAACGAAGAAAAACTATAAACGACGATAATTATTTGAACAATCGGGTAAAAAACTTACAAATATTGAGAGTAAAAAAATGCTTGGAACAGGTTTTCAATGCAGTCTCGCCCAAGTGCTTAGCTTAAGTAAATAAAATCCTTTTAAAAAGCACCAAAAAAAATACAATTGAAATAAATAATCAAATTAAAAACAAAAATATATTCTATTGCGCCTAAAATTTTTTATAAGTCTTTTAACTAAAAATCATATACGAGCTTTATTAAATACTTTTCGTTTTTAGGTAAACCGACAAAATTGTCCTTAAAATAATTCGATACTATGCTGAAACAAATCGATACTGAGTGTCAAATAATATACTTAATACCAATCAAGAATTAATGTGACTCTACGTTGATCAAACTTTAACTGGTGACAGATATCTTAGATTTTTTAAGACACAAGCATTTCCAAGTCTAATTATTTTTTTTTTCAAAATATATGGATTGGGCGGACGGGAGCAATTTAGTGGCCAGCAGGATCACCTGACCTAGCCCCATAATTTTTTTATCTTTGAGGTTATTTTTAAAGAAAAATGTATTAATGTAAAAATGCAAATCTAAGAGATATTAAAGGCGTAAATTCAGTATATGGAAAGTATATGATGTAAGTCAGTATATGTAAGTATATTATGTTAAAATTAATCCTGATCTAAAACCATTACAAGTTGTTTATGAAGCTGTTTACAGCTTCGACATATTAGTTGAAAATTTGATTAACCTTTTCAAAGCAGCAGTATATATTGACATAGAAACTTGTGAAGACCGCAGGTCCTTTTTGGTAAAGAAATTGAATAATAAAGGAAAGAAACGCATTTTCAAAGAAGCAATATTTAGTGTCTCTAAAATTCTTTGCATTGAAAAAACAAAAAAAAGGAATATAAGAATACGTAATAATTGGAAAATTGATGAAGAAAAATTATAAACAGTAACAATTATTTCAACAATTGGGCAAAAAACTCAAAAATAATGAGCTTAAAAAACGCTTTTTATAAAAAACAGTTTACAATAAAATTTCGACCAAGTGGTCCTGATTTGAGAAAATAAAATTCTCCTCAAAAAACGGCAGAAATAGGAATTAATATATAAATCACCCAGAAAAATATAAATTATCACAGTAATAAGAAAAACATTTTAATGTATTTTAAATGTAAAAAAATCCATTGGGGAGATACATACATGCGGTGAAGTCTGGCCCTTGTGGTTTGATTTTTAAAGTGAAAATTTCTCCAAAAATATAACAGAAAAAAATAACAAAAAAAAATATTCCTAAAATTATTTGGATTTAAATAAAAACAAAAAGAAAAAAAAATATGTAGTAATTGGAAAATGTTTGCATCAATTGAGTAAAAAAATCAAAAATAATGAGCATAAGAAACGGTTCTTAAACAAAATGGCTTGGACGATATTCTCAACGAAGTCTCGCCCAAGTGTTCCTAATTTAAGAAATTAAAATTCTTTCTAAAAAAAAACAATTTACTTTAACGTTAAACCAGTCTACATCCATAAAATAAGATTAAAATTAATTTTACTTAAACTAAACAATACCCATTTAAAACATTCAATCTTACTTTAGTTTTTAAAGTCTAAATGACTAAACCAGTAAAATAACGATATCCTATGACGTATACAAAATCCCCTTTTATACTCAACCGCGAAACTATCTAATAGGCAATTTATCGTTCATAAAGTTCACCCAAATTGAACATAATAGTCTATTTAAGAACCCTAATATACCATCGTAAATTCTATGTTATTATACGTCCACGCTGCAATTTACATGATCATTGCATGCCTACTATACTATAAGCGGTATTTTGCAAGAATATAGGTCGAACGAACGTTTATTGAAAACCAAACAGCATAACTTAATAAGGTATGACGCACCATTCTGTTTACAAAACAAACATTTGCACTACGTAAAAAAAAAATCGCGCTTTATTAACGATTAGAATGGGGATTTGCTTAGCTGAGGATTTTCATTTTCGGACAAACATGCAATCAATTGGGTCTAACCGTCCATCGATTAGGGCCAGTTGTTTGAGGAAGTGGGAAACTGCGAAAACCCACAGACAAAACGGTAATGCGGTCCTTTGTGTACCGGATTTGGCGTGTATGGACCGAACTAGATTTTGAAAGTTTGAGTAGATAAATGTTGTTTGAGGGGGTGGAAAAATTAGTTTAGGGAGGTTTTCCTTTCGTTTTTATAGTTTTTTTGGGTGAGAAGCACCTAAAATGTTTTAGTTCGTGTATGTTAGAATGTTAGAATTAATTGAAATTCAAATAATTTATTTGTCAACAAAAGGGATACAATATAGGAAAATGAAAACTATTAAAAAGAAGATGGTTATAATAAATGACAAAATAGAACTCTTTAGACCGATAGCAATAGACTTAGCTAAAAGTGAGCTTATTGTGAAAGACCCCTGTTAATTAAAATAATACTTACGTATATTAAAAGAATATTTATTCTACCCTAGATAGAGAGATAAAAAATATAACCTAAATATAGAATTTAGATATAAAAGGTAAATTTTTAGAATAGACCCCAAAGGGCAAAAAGGACAACAATTATTATGCAAACGGCGGACATCGAGTATAAAGCATAATATTGTAATAATCTCTTTTACTTTTCTGTAGTGATTTTCTCTATTTAATTTTAGTATTGAAGATTTTTTCCAAACTACCATAAGACACTTAAGGAGCTTGATTCACATTCCATATATTTGAACATCATTTTTATTCATTAGTGGGTTTTTTTGGGTATAACTTAGGAACTACTGGGATAATTTTCATAAATTTTTTAGGCTATTATTATGAGTTCCTGGGGATAAATTTGAGGCTAAAAACGTCGTTAGAGATGAAAAATTTCATAAAAGTTATGACATACTTGATTCGAGCATGTTTTAATGTCAATTTTCATACTAAATTTATAATATTCTTATAAATATTTGAAGAAGTAAGGTGAAATGTCTTAAAGGAAAACTTATTTCTTCTTCAATACTAAAACGTTTCGTGTACCTTAAAAACGTTTTAAGATAGAGCCAGTTTTATCCATCAAGGTCTAAAAACTGCCAAATTTGATTTCTTGAAACTTATATTGCAACATCACGATTTTGTTACATGAGTGAACATTTTTGAGTATAACTTCGAAACTGCTGCGAATATTGTTATAATTTTTTCACAGGAGTTCGAGATTTCAAGCAGTTCCTAAGGCTCAATTTTCGGGTGAAAACGTCTTTATAGATGAGAAATTTGGAAAGTTAAAACACTTTTGGTTAATGCATATTTTTTACTTTAAATTACTAATGAACATCTTTAAATAAAATGTACTTTTCCTTCTATTCCAGGAACTTAGTGTTAAATTTCTTCAAGTGCTCTATCTACTTTTTTAAATACTCTAAATTGCTCTTAAAGGCATCGTAATGAAATAATTTTCTTTATTTCAGGAGCTTGTATTATATTAAATTGCTCCAGGATCACTTTTAATTTATATACCCATAAAAATTACTGGCTGTTAGATATTCTTGGAACTTAATTTTTAAGTTACTCTTAGCCTCTAAATTATCTCTAAATGCCTCATACAAACAAAAACAATTTTTTTTGGGTTTGTTGAAATCACTCTATTTTGTTTCATAGACTTAGTTCTTACTTTAAATGAACTCTAAATTACTACCAAAGCCATAAAACTTCATGAACTTATATCAAATTGCTCCATAGTACATTTACTCCATTTGCGCTCTAACGCTCTAAAGTAGTCTCTAAGCCTTTAAATAAAACAAAAATCTTTATTCTAGTAAAAATATAAATTTTTTTGATTGCTCCTAATTATTCATATGGGCCTTTAAATAAAATATATTTTTATTTATTCCAGGAACTTTAGCTCAAATTGCTCTATAATGCTCGTAACTTTCATAAATATTACAACATTGTTTAAGGAACTTAGTTTAGTAGTAGGTTAAAAGTGGTTCTCTATATTGGCTCTGAATGCCTCACAATTTTTTTCGACTTTGATCAAATTGCTCTACTTTGTTCCAGAGACTTACGCTCTAAAGGGTTCTAGATTACCCTTAACGAAGATAAAATACTTTTCCCTTATTCCATGACCTTGAATTACATAAAATTGCTAAACTTATTTGCAAAAAAAATACCGGATTCTATTCAGGATGAGTCTATGTTGTTAAATTCTATTTTTTTATTTATTTTTTTGTAATCTAAAAATGTTTATTTATTTATATAGTATGAACGTTGCGAAATAGCTTTTAAAGGTGTAAGTTTTTATATAAATTAAATTTTGTTTAGATTTAAATATTTTTGATTGATGATGCTCTAGCCAGAGCAAAACACGTGTAGTCATTTATTGTAATATGTTGTGAGACTGTGACTGTATATTTTCTTTGTTTTCATCAATTTAAAAACCGTAGCCTGAAAACTACAATTAATTTCAATGCCCAATATATATGACTCCAACAAACCAATAAATATTACACCAAATAAAAAAAAAATTCCTGGAATAAAATATTAAATGATTTGGAATATGATAAACTTTTTTGAATGCAATTGAGATCCAACGCCTGGATAATGAACTGGATAACAAAGCAAAAAAATAAAAGCCTGGAAGAAAATACAAAAACAAGGTTGAAATATTCGGAATTTTTTTTTAAAAATTACTTTAAAAGCCTTAAATACCATTATTTTAATTTACTAATAAAATGTTTTTAAGATTAACAGAAAAATTATTATTTTTTTTAAAGACTTTTTTATTATTAAAGACTATTTTCAATGCCATCGGCATTAAATACCTGGAAACAGAATAAATATCTGCATAAAGGCCTAGAATTAAGGAAAAATTATTTTAAATGCCTGACAGTGATATGGGATTAAAATTGCATTACTTAAGTGGACACGACGAATACATAACATAAAATTAATTTTATATAAGAAACTTGGTTTGTGCTAACGTCTAAAATTACTTAAGTTATGTAATTTATTAATTGAGGAACTTAAGTTAGGTTGAAATCCATCTCTCAAATATTTCTATGTATCTGACACAAATAAAAGCAATTTTCTTGAAGTTTGTTCAAATTGCTCTATATAACCTCAGTTTTTGCTCTATTTAATTACGATCGTCTAATTGACAATTCTATCATAAAAATTGAAAAAAAATCGATATTCTTGAAATTTTGTAGGCTTATAGCACATCTAGTTTTTTCAACTGTGGCCTAATTTTCCTACAAACGTTATTTTTTATGCTTATTTATGATTATTATGGGCAAAAAGTATCATTTTATAAAAGTATATCAAAATGATCTTATTCAGGATTTTAAAGTAACTTGTAAGCGCCCCTCAGATGATCAGTATTACTGACAGTATTTCAAAATAGTGTCAGTAATACTGATCGTGTGAGGGCAAATACTGATAGTCGGGAATGAATGACTGATGTGATTTTCGGGATCCTGAAAATCACGTCAGTCATTGGGGGCGGAGCTGAAAGATTGATGAAAATACTAACCGTGTGAGGGCGAGACTGTCAATAATTCCAACAGTCGTCAGTCTGAATTGAATCGTGCATCGTGCAGAGACAGAGGCAGAGATAAGTTGAGTACCGTGCACAATAGAAGAAATTCAGGAAACGACCGCCCTGATAGCCTAATTTGTGTGAAGCAGAAGAAAAAGGAAAAAATATATTTTAACGTAATTTATAGACCTATATAGGTCTATGCCCGAATTGTGGAATTCAAGTACATCTGAATATTGTGACAGAGATAAGAAAAGAAGATGAGGATATGAAGCTCTGCTTAAAATTTTTGTGCAGTACAAACCGAATGCGATCATTGACGATGTAAAAAAAACAAATCAATACGCTGAGAAGCAATTTCAAGCGAGAGTTAAAAAAAAATAAGGATTCCAAATGGACTGGTAAAGAAGTGTAACAGACGATGTGTATGAACCAAGCGCGTGGACGTTTCATGCACTTCAATTTTTATTTGACGTGAAAATACCTGATAAATAAAAAAATCAGATGGGTATATTTTTCACGTTGACTAATCCATTGCTTAATCCAGTGTCTCTTTTGCTTATTACGTTTAGCACTTGTTAAATGTAAAATTATAATAGCAGCACAAGCTTTCTTTTTATAATCCATAGCAAAATAACTAACAGATAAATGACGCGAACACTTTAACTGCTTCAAGCAGCAGAGGATTGGAGCAAATCAGCAGACTGGTGACTGAACACACTTCGAGAGACGATACGAGCAGACTGATAACTGATAGAAAATACTGATCGTGTGAGGTCGCGTGAAAAATACTGACGAAATACTGTCAGTCTTCAAGACTGTCAGTAATACTGATCGTGTGAGGGGCGCTTTAATTTTATTCCAAGTGTTTCAAATCATTTTAATTTACTTCTTGGTAAATTTATTTATTCTAGATAATTAAAATGCATTTAACATTTTTCATCTCGTCCAGAATTTTTAATTAATTTTTAATTTGAAATCAACGATTAATAATTTTATTTGCGTAGTTTTAAGTAATTTTAATTTACTACCTGGTATTCTAGATTATATTTTAATTTCCTCGACATTTCGGGGACACTTCTTGAAATTTTTTGGTAAATTTAGTTTTATTCCACATGTTTAACAGGCATTTAACATTTTTGATCTCTTCCAAAATTTTTACGTAATTTTTAATTTTATTGCTAAGATTTAAAGTTATTACCTGGTATTTCAGGTCATTTTTTAATTTTTTTTCGGGATAACTGCAATGCTTCTTGCACTTTTAAGGTAAATTCATATTTATTCCCGATATTTAACAGGCATGAAACATTTTTTTATCTCTTTAATTTTATTCCAAGGATTTGCTGTCATTTCAAGTTACTACCTGGCATTTTAGACTATTATTAATTTTTACGAGATTGCTGAGGTATTTTATGGATTATATGTGCTTAAGTTGGATTTTCGCATTTAATCTGAATTGTCTTAAAAATGTCAATCTACAAATCCTTTAAAAACATGGACAAAGAAATAATGTTTAAATAATTTCCTTTCTCCTTCTACCTTTATTTTTTTATTTAATTACAGGTCAGATCACTCTTAAATTAATACAGGAGAAACTGTAAATTACGGAAAGTATTTAATTAACTAAGTAATTAATTAATATAATTGTTTATTATTGATTATTGTGGGCAAAAAGTATCATTTTATAAAAGTATATCAAAATTATCTTGGTCAGGATTTTAAAGTAGCTTGTAAGCTTCCCTCAGACGATCAGTATTACTGACAGTATTTCAAAATAGTGTCAGTAATACTGATCGTGTGAGGGCAAATACTGATAGACTGTCAGTCGGGAATGAATGACTGATGTGATTTTCGGGATCCTGAAAATCACGTCAGTCATTGGGGGCGGAGCTGAAAGATTGATGAAAATACTGACCGTGTGAGGGCGAGACTGTCAATCATTCCAACAGTCGTCAGTATGAATTGTTATCGTGCAGAGACAGAGGCAGAGATAAGTTGAGTACCGTGCACAATAGAAGAAATTCAGGAAACGACCGCTCTGATAGCTTCACCTAATTTGTGTGAAGCAGAAGAAAAAGGAAAAAAATATATTTTAACGCAATTTATAGACCTATATAGGTCTATGCCCGAATTGTGGAATTCAAGTACATCTGAATATTGTGACAGAGATAAGAAAAGAAGATGAGGATATGAAGCTCTGTTTAAAATTTTTGTGCAGTACAAACCGAATGCGATCATTGACGATGTAAAAAAAAACAAATCAATACGCTAAAAAACAATTTCAAGCGAGAGTTAAAAAAAAATAAGGATTCCAAACGGACTGGTAAAAAAGTGTAACAGACGATGTGTATGAACCAAGCGCGTGGACGTTTCATGCACTTCAATTTTTATTTGACGTGAAAATACCTGATAAATAAAAAAATCAGATCGGTATATTTTTCACGTTGACTAGTCCATTGCTTAATCCAGCGTCTCTTTTGCTTATTACGTTTAGCACTTGTTAAATGTAAAATTATAATAGCAGCACAAGCTTTCTTTTTGTAATCCATAGCAAAATAACTAAGAGATAAATGACGCGAACACTTTAACTGCTTCAAGCAGCAGAGGATTGGAGCAAATCAGCAGACTGGTGACTGAACACACTTCTAGAGACGATACGAGCAGACTGATGACTGATAGAAAATACTGAGGTCGCGTGAAAAATACTGACGAAATACTGTCAGTAATACTGATCGTGTGAGGGGCGCTTTAATTTTATTCCAAGTGTTTCAAATCATTTCAATTTACTTCTTGGTAAATTTATTTATTCTAGATAATTAAAATGCATTTAACATTTTTCATCTCGTCCAGAATTTTTAATTAATTTTTAATTTGAAATCAATGATTAATAATTTTATTTACGTAGTTTTAATTAATTTTAATTTACTACCTGGTATTCTAGATTATATTTTAATTTCCTCGACATTTCTGGAACATTTCTTGAAATTTTTGGGTAAATTTGGTTTTAGTCCACATGTTTAACAGGCATTTACCATTTTTGATCTCTTCCAAAACTTTTACGTAATTTTTAATTTTATTGCTAAGATTTAAAGTTATTACCTGGTATTTCAGGTCATTTTTTATTTTTTTTCGGGATAACTGGAATGCTTGCACTTTTAAGGTAAATTCATATTTATTCCCAATATTTAACAGGCATGAAACATTTTTTTATCTCTTTAATTTTATTCCAAGGATTTGCATTTCAAGTTACTACCTGGCATTTTAGACTATTATTAATTTTTACGAGATTCCTGAGGTATTTTATGGATTATATGTTGGGATTGCTTAACTTGGATTTTTGCATTTAATCCGAATTGTCTTAAAAATGTCATTCTACAAATCCCTTGAAAACATGGACAAAGAAATAATATTTAAATAATTTCCTTTCTCCTTCTATTTTTATTTTTTAATTAATTACAGGTCAGATCACTCTTAAATTAAAATAGGAGAAACTGTAAATTACGGAAAGTATTTAATTAACCAAGTAATTAATTAATATAAGCTTACAGAGAAATAATATTCCTAGAGAAGTCAATAAATGTAACGTAAAATGTATTTATTTTTATTAAGTCAAAATTTAAAAAAAAAATCCTAAAAGATAAAAAAACCAAAAAATTATTTTTTTCTCAATAGAGTTTACAGCTAAAATGACTAATATGACAGCTTAAAAAATATTAATTATTTTATTAGTGGAAGCTTAAAAAATTATACTTCGAAAAATTTGAGTTTTTTCAAAAAATGCCAAAAAGTTTAATTATATTACCATACGCCCTCCACCTAATTAATTTCAGCTAGTTAATTAAAAACCAATTACTTCCTAATTACGCATTTATATATGAAGGGCTCATGACGGTATTAAAGACGATATTGTACGGCTATAGCGGAGGATTACATTGTATTAGCCCAGTGTCAATTATTATTGCTAATTACTAACCCGAGAACTCGGAATATCAAATTAGCTAATTAAGCTTAATTCTAAAGCCGCGGATATTGTCGGGCTTAAGTGCCGTTTAATTAAATTTATATTAGTCATATTCTTAAAGCGCTTTGAGGCTTAATTCAACCTAAAATCCGCACGTGAGTGCTTATATACCAATATACTTGGGATTAAGAAAAAAAGGAGGCAAAACTCTGCTCCTTACGTTCAAGTTTCCACGCGTGACATGTTAAGGAAACGTTAAAAGGAACTTAAATTAAGAAAATGTGGGGTTATGTATAGAGGGGCTTAAACAAGGGAGTGTGCTTAACAGAAAATAGAAACTTACGCAACAAAAGGGAAATGCTGAAGTAGGAGCTCATTAAATTGCAAGCTGGGCGCTTTTAAAGGGCAAAAGGACTCCGGTGTGTGAATAATTTTATGTTTAAAGTTTCTGAATTTAATTTTATGGGAATGTTACGGCTTAAGAGCGTTTGCTTCGTGGTAAGAAACTTCTTAGAAGAACAATATTTTAATTGGGAAAGCTTGTAGAATAACAATTTTCTTCTTGGAGAACTTGTACTTTTTGAACTATAGAAAAATAAAATATACTTCTCCAATTAATCTCTCTAATAACCTTAGGCAACCTATTAAAAAAAGAGACAAAGAAATAAAATGGCACAATTTCTAGATAACAACAGAAACAGCAAATATCGTAAAAAGGCAAAACTAGATATTACTCAAAACAGAAAATTCATAAGGCGAAGTAATATATCTCCGGGGATTAACTCCGCGAATAAAAACCGGAGTAGCAATAGCAACAGCAGCAGCAACAGCAGCAGCTACGAAACTTTATGTCTCCACAATAAAACGTGAAAAATGGGCCCGTTATTACATTATTAAGATATCATGGTAGTCAACAAGGGGGTTTTATATCTATTCTAATGGTTGTGCCCGTTTTAGAAACTTGCCCGAACATAATAAAAGGGATCTCGTTTCATTGTTTGTGGTAGAAAAAATTGAGGATTTTATTTTCTAAGGGGTCAAACTGAATTACGTTCACTTTGGGAGTATAATAACGCGGCCCTTAAGTCGCCGGAGAAATAAGTACCAATTAAAGTCAACTTAACTTATGTATCTCAAAAATTTTTTTTAGGTTTCTGGAATATTTAGAGCCTCGCAGAGCATAGAGCACTAAAAAAGTAATAATTATTTATGGGTATTTAGGAGTTACTTAGAGCATTTCAGACTAACATAAGTTTCTAATTTAGAGGCTTAGATCATATTATATCAGATTAGATCATATAGCTTTTAACATACACCAAATACCTTAAGGTAAATTTATTATTACTTATGAGTATATAGAAAAATTTAGAGCATTACGGAGCAATTTGAGCTAAAGTTTTTGAAATAGGTAAAAATATATTTTGTTTGAAGGTTGAAAAACAGTTGATCCCATAATAAAAATTTTACTATTTTTTGATAAATGCTGAATAGTCATTCAACTTTGTTTATAATCCTTATTGTAGATCAATTACCAAAGAAGATATGGGTGATTTTTGGGTCATGGCTTTTTTGAGAGGGACAATTAATATAAAAGTTAACATATCACGAGTTGTATTGGGTTTAGAGCTTTAATAATATATTATTATTTTAAAGCTGATCAATATTTATCATTTAAACTTTATTTCATGTCTCTAGCTTCAGTAGATCAAAAGTTATCAAGAAAAAACTGCGAGGTTGACGCAGCAAGGGTCTGATGACGTGAAGCCAAATTCAAATCGTCATATCTCAAGAACAGTTGACCCAATAAAAAATGTTTAATAACTTCTGATAGATAATTAATAACGCTTTAACTTTGTTTATAATGATCATTATTGTATTTCAACTCTCAAAGAAGATATAGGTAATTTTTGAGTCAAGGCTTCTTTGACAGGGACCATTTATTCTAAAATTGATATATCATCAGTTGTATTAGATTTAAAGCTTTAATGGCCTTTATCAATATTTTAAAACTGATTACCATTAATCATTTAAATTTTATTTCATGACTCGAGCTTCAGTAGATCAAAAGTTATCAAAAAAAAACTGCGAGGTCGATGCAGCAAGGGTCTGATGACGTGAAGCCAAATTCAAATCGTCATATCTCAAGAACAGTTGACCCAATAAAAATTTTTTTTTAACTTTTGATAGATAATTAATAGCACTTTAACTTTGTTTATAATTATCATTATTGTATTTCAACTCACAAAGAAGATATGGTGATTTTTGGGTCATGGCTTCTTAAACATGAACCATTTATTTAAAAATTGATATATCACCAGTTTTGTTAGATTTAAAGGTTTAATGACCTCCATCAATATTTTAAAACTAATAAGCGTTAATCGTTTATGCTTTATTTCATGACTCTAGCTTCAGTAGATCAAAAGTTATCAAGGAAGAACTGCGAGGTTGACGCAGCAAGGGTCTGATGACGTGAAGCCAAATTCAAATCGTCATATCTCAAGAACAGTTGACCCAATAAAAAAAAATTTAATAATTTCTTGAAGATAATTAATAACACTTTAACTTTGATTATAATGATCATTATTATATTTAGACTACCAAAGAAGATATAGGTGATTTTTGGGTCATGGCTTCTTAAACATGAACCATTTATTTAAAAATTGATATATCACCAGTTGTGTTAGATCTAAAGCTTTAATGACCTCTATCAATATTTTAAAACTGATAAGCATTAATCGTTTAAGCTTTATTTCATGACTCTAGCTTCAGTAGATCAAAAGTTATCAAGAAAAAACTGCGAGGTTGAAGCAAGGGTCTGATGACGTGAAGCCAAATTTAAATTGTCATATCTCAAGAACAGTTTACCCAATAAAATTTTTTTAAATAATTTCTGATAAATAATTAATAACACTTTAACTTTGTTTATAATGATCATTATTGTATTTCAACTCTCAAAGAAGATATAGGTGATTTTTGGGTCATGTCTTCTTTGACATGAACAATTTATTTATAAATAGATATATCACCAGTTGTATTAGACTTAAAGCTCTAATGACCTCTATCAATATTTTAAAACTGATTAACGTTAATCATTTAAACTTTATTTGATGACTCTAGCTTCAGTAAATCAAAAGTTATCAAGAAAAAACTGCGAGGTTGATGCAGCAAGGGTCCGATAACGTGAAGCCAAATTCAAATCGTTATATCTCAAGAACAGTTGACCCAATAGGAAAAATTTTAATAATTTCTGGTAGATAATTAATAACCCTTTAACTTTGTTTATAATAATCATTATTATATTTAAACTACCAAAGAAGATATTGTGATTTTTAAGTCATAGCTTCTTTGACAGGGACTAATTATCTAAAAGCTTCAATATCAGCAGTTGTATTGGATCTAGAGCTTTAATGACCTTTAATAATATTTAAAGGCTGTTTATAATAGATCATTTAAAGCTAGGTTACAAGTTAAATTCACAATTTAAATTACTGAATTATTTTACAGTGATAGTCAAGGAATCATGGGAGTCAAATGGGGTTTTTTTACAAATATGATCAAGAAAAATTAATAACGATTATCAAGGAACTATTGGAGTTAGATAGGATTACTCACCTAATACCAAGTAATTTTTTTCAAACTTGTATTTCAGACGGGACTTAATGCCAAAAAAAAAATGTGACAGATTGTTCACGTTTTGTTTTCTTTAACACTTATAATATATCGAATACCAGCGACCGAAGCTGTTCAGTTAAGCAAATTAAACGTCATTTCAGATCCAATATGGGCCAATTAAAACTTTCGAACAATTTTTTAATTTCGAAAGTTTAATACACCCCCACCTACGTATATGGTCGTAATGGACAAACTTTTTTAATTAAGCCCAGGCCATTTACCGTGGGAATTATACACTGTTCGATCTCTGATGTTAAAAAATCACTCGGCAAAAGGGCGGTTTGTTGGTTTGAAGTAATTAAAAATTTCAAACGAGTTTTGAGGCTTTTTTCCTAGTGATATAAAAATTTATATTTAAACCTATACACACTCATCGCGAATTATAAATTTAGCCCATTTTTGCCAAAGATTCTATTATAAGTAGTTTTTAAAGACTATGCGTCCAATATTTCGATCTATGCTTTTTTCTTTAAAGAGTATTTCTATTATTCATTGTTCTACATTTCTTGGGTCTGAAAAAGTGTATATTTTTGGCATAACATTGGTCCTATAATTGCCCTAAGAATAAATTAAATAAATAATAATCAATTACTAGAATTAACAATAAAAAGAATAAAAAGAAGCCGAAAGCCGTTGGCCATTACAATACGAAATCGTATCCGAAAAGAAGTGATTATTGTAGTTTAATTAAATCGAGCAAGAAATTAAATTCCGGCTGCGCCCTAAATGGAATTATTTAACTTCTTCTTTAACTAGAGTAGGAATTCAATTTGAAATAGCTTAGCGAGAGAGCTACGACGATGATTTATCTTTATCGGGAATTCAATTTTTATGGGACTTTTCCTTTAGATAAATATATCATTTGGATAGTTTTCCGATACGGTAACTTAAGATAAATCGTTTATAACTTTGAGTTATTAGGTTTAAAATCGTCTATGTCGATTTTAAATTTATTACGAGAATCTAATTATTGTGATCAGAATTTTAACTGGACATACTTAATTAATTAATGCAAAATTGTATTATGCTTAGGTTTATTAATAAAAAAAGGAAGGAGTCGTTTATTTATTTTATTTGACCACAATTTTTTTAAGTATATTTTTTAAATACCTATAATATATATAATATGGAAAATTTTATAATTTTGAATGGTTTTTGGAAACTGTTAATTCTGACCTCATTGGAATTTTCTTTTGACATTATAAAAATTGATAAAAGAAAATGCTGGAAATTATTTCATATAATCCAGGAATCGGCAAAAAATTTTTTTTCTAATCGTCCAGGCTCTTGGGAGGATTTTTTCTAAATTTCTTTAATCTTATCAGTTATGTTTCCCGGGAACTCTTATGTTTTCTAAGCTTTTGATGTAATTTTTTCGCCGTTCAGGAATTTATTATTTTTCCTTTTTTTTCCAGAATTTTGACGTCATTTTTAACTTCTTTTTGTTTATTTTTTCTTAAATTTCATACTTGTGCCCATTTAACCTAATTTAAAAGTTTTTTTCCTTTTTTTAATTTGATTTGTTTTTCTTTTGTTTTGTCATAATTTGTTGGTCTGCTGTGTATTTTTGGTAAACTGATATGGAAGCTAATACGGTTAAAAATGTTAATTTTGGGCATCTAAATGTCCGATCAGTGTTTACAGACTTTGATCATTTTGTAAATTTAATTACGTTAACCAATACTGACATTATGTGTATTTCTGAAAGCTGGCTGAGCGATTCTGAGGCTGATAATTTTCTGATCCCGAACTACAAATTTTTCTTGTTGGAGTATAGACCACCAAGTTCAGATTTAGGGCGTTGTGTTGAATGTTTTGATGATATATTATCACATGCATGTCTACAGTATGAGAATATTATTATCCTGGGTGATGTTAATGTTAATCATTTTACAAATAATATTTTACTTGATTGTCTTACAGCTTATGATTTTACTCAGTTAATAAATGAGCCTACTCATACGCTGCTATGGCACAAACACTCATTGATGTTATCTATTTTAATAAACCCTCAAATGTTACAAGTACAGCAGTACTTAACGCTGATCTAATTAGTGACCATCAAGTTATATTCTGTAGTATCGAGATTGCGGCACGGAGTAGGGAGATAAAAACGAAACTCTGTCGTAATTTTAAACATTTTAATAAAAATGATTTTTATAAGGACCTGAATAAAATTGTGTGGGATAATGTGTACTATATCAATAATCTAGACGAAAAAATTCAGTATCTTACTAGTAATATTTGCTCATTATTTGATAGACATGCACCCTTTACGACGTCAAAAATTTCTAAGCCTTATACACCGTGGATAACTGCAAATGTGCAGCTTTTTATAAAAGAAAAAAATAAGGCATATTATAGACAGATGCGTAATCTTGTGGTGGAAATGATTAGGCGAGAAAAAAGAAATTATCTGTAATTTCATCAGAACATCAGAGATAGTAAACAGTTATGGAGAGCTATTAATAATCTCAGTCTAAAAATGTCTCTAATCGTTCTATTCCTTTAAATCTCCGAGATCCAAACAAAATTAATGACTATTTTGCTTCAATTTATAGCCCGTTAAGTAGTTGCCCCGAAGAAGTTGCTAATTTTCAGGACAAACAGTTTAAGCATGATCTAATTTTTTTATTTCGATAAGCCAAAGTTGAGGAAATTTTTAAAATAGTCTTAAGCCTAAAATCAAATGCACACGGTTGTGATTAAATATCAGCGTTAATGTTGCAACACTTTATTCCAAAGCTATCTCCACATATTGCGCATATGATAAACTGTTGCCTAGAAGCTGGGTATTTCCCGGGTATGTGGAAAATTTCTCTCTTAACAATTAATAATCCAACTAATTTCAGCGACCTTAGACCAATTTCAATTATCCCGGTCATCGCTAAAGTTTTGGAAAGGTTTATACAGCCGCAAATTTATGACTTTCTCACCTCCAATAATATGATTCCGCATGAGCAATCTGGGTTTAGAAAATAACATAGCACGACATCTATCTTACTAAACGTTACCCAAGAGATAATTTCTGCAATGGATAAAGGTAACTCCACAGCACTTATAATGCTTGATTGTTCCAAAGTATTTCACACCTTGGATCATCATTTGCTTTTGGCAAAATTTGCTTATTATGGCTTTCATAATGTTTCTCAAATGTTTTTTTAAATCCTACTTATCCAACAGAAGGCAAATGGTGGTCTTGGAAGATCAGACTTTTTCAAATATCAAATATATAACATCTGGAGTACCTCAGGGATCTGTTTTAATGTTATTAAAAAATCATACTATTCTTTAAAGCCATTGTATGCAAACAGAGATATAATTAATTTTAAGGTAAGGAAAAAACTGTGTGAGTCTTTAGTATTACCTATTATGAATTACTGCAATATTGTTTATTTTCCATGTTTAGACAAAATCACAGCGTACCATTTGCAAAAGCTGCAAAATCAATGTTGCAGACGAATTTATGGACTGAGAAAGTATGATAGAGTCTCTGCAAGGCTTTGTGAACTTAGTTGGCTGCGCATGGAAAATCTATTCTCCTTGCAATTGGCTGTTTTTGTGCATAGACTGCTAGCGTCGTCTACTCCTCCCTACCTCCGCAAAAATCTTACTTTTCGGAAAAATTTACATGAAGCAAATCTGAGATTTATAAATAAGTTGTCAATTCCTAGATATCAAACAGCCTTCTTTCGTCGTAGTTTTCTGTATAATGCTGTGGCAATTTACAATGACCTTGTTCCGAATCCTATAAAAGAAATGTCAGTAGTGGGTTTCAAGAAAAAACAGAATAGCTAAATTGTCAGTAGGTATTTCTTATTTTAAAATTATTTGATTTTTATGGACCAATGGATGTATATCTGTTTATTTTTATATTAATATTAGTGTTACCATTACAAATGTTAATTTTTTTCTTTCTGTTGTGCTATTTAAAATAATTTTGCTTACATTTTTTAAATAGGTTAAGTAGATTAGCCTTTGGCTAGACTTCGCCTATGTAGGTACACTATTGAAAAGTACAAATAAAGCCATTATTTATTTATGTATTTTTAGATGTATAAATTCTTAGTCAGATATTATAAAAAAATCTATTTTTACAGACTCTTAAAGGGATTTTCTTGTAATATTACGGGAATCATAAATATTTCCTATTTTCTCGGATTTAAAGTGACTTCTACGTCATCCAGAAATTATTTTTATTTAATTCTTCTAGATTACGTTCGTTACTCCTATTCTAAATTTTTAAAGACATTTTTGCAATTCTTCCTGGTTTTTGATGCATTTTTTGATGTTTTCCAAAAATTGGAATTGTTTTTCTCATTTTGTAGTCGGGAGTTTTAGGACTTCCAATAATTAATATTTTTTTATATCTTAGAGTAACTTTTTTTATGTATGACGTGATTTTGTGTTATTTCCAGGTATTGGATTGGAAATATATTTTTTTATTATATAGAAATTCTTTCAATTTTTCCAGACTTTCGGTGAAAGATTTTAAAACTACTTTGGAATTCCATCAAAAATTTACTTAAAATTGTAATAGATTTTAATAAACGACTCTGAATATGTTGTAAAAGGTTCAATCTGTCCAAAAATGAGCATACATACCCCCTTTATATTTTTGGTATTTTTTAAAAAAGCGTGTCAAAGTAGCCTAATTTTCATGTTTAATATATTTTTAATTAACATGTCTTATTTTTGTTCCACTCATTGTAAGAAGCATTGCAACTAACTAATTGGGAAAGTTCTTATTAAAATTTCATTCATGCAAACTGGACTTCAAAATTTCAGTTTTTGGCACTACTTTGGAACTCAATGGAAAATTCACTTAAAATCGAATTGGATTTTGATAAATGACTTTAAAATTTTTCTAAAAGGGTCAATCTTTCCAAAAATGTGCAATACTTACCCTATTTGTATTTTTGATATGCATAACATGCCTCATATTTATGCTTCCAGGTTCTTGGCCTAATGCTTACATCAGAAATAAAAAAAAAATCTGTTATCCCAGGCTAGTGGGAGAACTTTTTTTGTATCTTCGATGCACTGGAAATATTTTTTCTATTTTTCCAGACTTTGATCGTTTTTTTTTCCAGGAAATTTTTCGTTTGCCACGCCTTTTTAACGTAATTTTTACGTTTTTTATAAATTAGAAAAAAATCAATTCTTCCAGGCTTTTGAGAGGATTTTTTTATGTGGCGTAATTTTTTCGGGTTTTCCAGATGTAGGAAATATTTTTTCATTTTCCAGGCTTCTGAGGTAATTTTCACGTCAATTTTTCAGAAATTGAAAATATCAAAGTAACAGTTTTTAATTCATGTCTATTGCATTGTTTCTCGTACAATGCCTAAATGTGGGTTCCTTTTTTTTCCCTTTATTAGGGCACGCAAAGAAAACGCAGCTTTTATCGGTAACCCCAGCTTTAATATTGAAAGATAAATCAATGTCATAATTGACAACTAACTTAATCTATAACCTCAATTTAAAAAAAAAATACAGTAATACTCTAATACTTAATTTATAATTATAAAATTCAAGATTATGAAAGAAAATAAAGTAAAATTTAGCACTTAATACTTATTGAATTGTACATTTGATAATACCTCGCATATACGTATATACTCAGTTCCCAATTTCAAATCAAATCAATGATGGTGGCTATATAAACAATTTTGCTAAATTGAATTTAAAATCTGTGAACATTTCTACATATTAATTCCAAAAAAAAAAATCTATAAATTCCGGCGAGCCGATAAATCAGTACCTGAAGAAGCCAAGCCAAAAAGGGGGTACCTGAAATTCTGAGTCTCTCCTACTGGCAGCAGGGCCCACCTGGTCTTAATGGAGCTCCGTTGTTGGCAGCTATACGTTTGGGCCAAAAGGGCAGCAACAGATCAACCAGTTAGGAGGTCTCCAGAATATCTAGCAGGTAGTGAAATCAATGGCAGTTCTTAATGCTATTCAATCAACAAAACTATGAAACAGTATTCCGTATTATTATTTACTTTCCTCATCCAATAATGGTTTTCCTTCCGTTTCAGATCGGGTATGTTAGGAGGGACCATCTTAACGGTGTATCATATCTGTGTAATATGTATATTTATATATGATTTTTAAATAAATTATTTAATGCAACTATGGTTGAAATTTACTTTATCTTGGCAAAAAAAAAAAAATAAATCAGTTAATATATCTGTTGGAGATTAAACCTGTAACATGTCGCCTCCTTGTAGTAAAATTATTCACTAAAAACATTTGCGTACTTGATACAATATTTAAAAATAGTTACATTTCACAAGCCCAAATTGAACGAAATCGAATAATTTTTTTAAAAAGTTATAGCCATTTAAACATTTACACTTTCACAATTTATAAGGCCAATGAGTCTCTAAACAAAATTATGAAAAATATTCATATTTTTAATTTATTAATACAATTTTTATTACGCCCCCTAGTGACCTACCCGGTTTAATTACATCTATAACCTTAATGCCGTTTACTTCATCGACGTTCTCATATTGCTCCCCCTAAGATTTTATTATTAGAAATTCCATTCTTCTTACACAAAGTATATTTAATTTTCTTCTCTCGCCCCCTAAAAATAAAAAAGAAAAGAAAGCAAAAATAAATCGCAGAAAATTATTAAAATTTTAATTCAAACTGAATATAAAAGAGCCACTCCGAAATCATATTTAGGGAGTAACAGCTCGGAAAAGCATCGTGAAAAATTTACGTAAATTTCTTTTTCGGTTTCAATTTTCCTTTTTGTTGCCTCACGAATTGGGCGGGGGGTGAAAAAAATTAAGGGTAGTATGGCACATAATTTACTTTTTTTTGCGTCTAAAGAAAAAATCCAGTTAATTAATGAGATTTTATTTTATAAGTATTTAAATATATTTGGGTTCGAATTATACTAAATTTCGCTTGTTTAATAATTTTGTAATTTAATATGTTTTGTTAAAGCTTTGCTGGCTATGGTTATGCTTTTAAGGGGGTTACGAGTTTAATTTATTTGAATAATTCCCTCTAGGATATATTTTGCTAAATCATATTGTGCTATATTTGGGTTTATATTTAAAATTAAATTAACTCATTGCAAACAATGTCAAAGTAAGGACAGGTTAACTAAAGTGGCACTTTCAGGTATGTAAATTTATGCACGTAATATCTATAAATGATTTTATAAATTAGTTTTAAAAAAAATCCATTATCAAATTGTATTAAAAGGTCTTTCTCTTCAAATGTCAAAATCCTTTGAAAAAACCGTTAATTTTACAAGAAACATGCATATAATCATTTATATAGATCAAACTTCTATTTATCACTTTGCACTCTATAATTTTTTTGATTCAAATGATAGAAAATAAGATATTTTAACATTTCGTCATGGGATCTAAATACTAAGTATCTTTTTTCTAATTTAGAAATTTCGCAAATACAAGCAAAATGCTTATAACCATTCTTGTAGGTCAAGACATTATCTGTGACTTTGTACTCTACAATGAACAAATCTGTAATTTCACTTCAACGAATTTTTAAAATCACTGATGTAATAGTGACATTTTTACATCCAAGAAGGGAACATTGATTTTTTACTACTTCCAGGTTAATAAATTTTATATGTGGATATTTTTATCACATCGGTGATTTCTTGATTAAGGTTCGTCTACGAGAAATTAGTGTTTTTTTTTTATTTTATGGCAAAAATTAGAAATTTAAAAATATTTATGAAAATAATGTAAATGTACAGAATCAATATTGTAACCGTTAGGATTCTCTGGTCTAGGTTTGTCCAAAAAAAAATGAATATTCACGTGGTAAAGCGTCTGTAAACGTAGAAGATCCATTCAAAAATTTTTATATAATCAATATTGTTACGTTTATGAAGCTTCAATAGCCTATTTTTTTACACGTAAATTTCTTATGTAAAAAAAATTGTATTTTTTTCAAAAATTAATAAATTATTGGCTAGGCATTGAAAATTATTTTTACACAACCATTAAAAAACTATTACAAAAATATTGTTAATGAATTAATTTTAAATGTTGTCCGTCCATCAGCGAGTAGTGTTTATATTAATATGTTTATATTTACATTAAAAAGGACCTTTTACCAAGATATATCTGTGATAAATTAGTAATATTTCGTGATGTCCATAACTATAATACAAGAAATCGTACAGATTTTATACTATCTTGTAAATGTAACACTACTCAAATGCTCAATTCGGTGCTATACAAAGATCTCTTAGAGTTTAGTAAATTACCGAATAACATAAAAACCCGTGATAACAATTTAATCAATCAATTTAAAAGCTTATTGAGAGCACATACACTACCGGCCAAAAGTGAAGAAACATTTACAAATTTAACAATAACATCTTAACATACAAGATATTATTTTACATTATTGCAGCATAAAAACACATCCTTCTTGTTTGTATTTACCTTATCAGTTGAACAAAAAATTATTTATTGTATTTTATGCGGACAAAAGTGAATAAACATTTCAAAGAAATCTTATTTGGTATTTAAGGTGATTATTTATCATTAGTTTGATCTTAACGTTGAGTGTTCCGTAGATCCGTAGTTTCAAAAACTATTGCTGCTTTTAAAAAATATAATAGTGTGATAGTGTGACTACCCATCCAAGGTATGGACGGCCAAGGAATTGAGAGAAAAATAAAAATGTTGGCAACAGAACATCCCTTTATACCCCCCACAGAAATTTATAATGAAATACCTGGAATTTCGGTATCTGTGCGTACGTCGTTTGACTGAATTTGGACTTTATAGCCGTCGTCCAGCCAAAAAACCATTCATTTCTAAAAAGAATAGATTGGCTAGACTCCAATTTGAACAGGAACATCTTGATTGGACAACCCAAAAGTGGAAAACGGTTCTATTTTCTGATGAAAGTAAGTTCTGCCTATTCGGATCTGATGGAATGAAATGGGTTCGTCGTCCTGCCAATACTAGACCTAATCCAAAGTACACCAGGGCAACTGTGAAACATGGAGGAGGCAATATCATGGTTTGGGGTTGCTTTTCCGGATCAGGAGTAGAACCATTAAGAAAAGTTGTAGGAAAAATAAACAGATTTCAATTTTTAAGAATTCTTCAGGATCATATGCTTCCATACGCAGAAGAAAATATACCGCTTCGATGGTCGTTTCAGCAGGATAACGATCCGAAGCATACCGCAAAAGTATAAAGAAATGGTTTAAAGACAACAATGAAATGGCCCGTACAAAGTCCGGATCTAAACCCGATAGAAAACCTAGGGGACCATTTAGATCAGACAAAAAAATAAAGACAAATTTAGAAACCAGGATGATTTGTTCACAGCTCTTCAAGAGGAGTGGAATTCCATTTCAGCAGATTATATTGACAGCCTAATGAACTCTATGCAAAGTCGGTGTGCTGAAGTTATAAAAAATAAGGGTTTTGCTACACATTATTAGTCTTTGTATGTACAACTAACTAAAAATACATTGTGTCTAAAAAATAAATAAAAATAGTGTTTCTTCACTTTTGTCCCCTGTAAAAACAAGAATAAAATATATTAGTTGTCACTTGTTTTTTTTTTATTTTTTATTGAGGTACTGAAGACTAGAAACAAAATTATATTTAAAAAAAAATAAAAAATTAATGATCAAATACACTAATATAAAAATAAATACAAAAGACACTTTGTTTCTCCACTTTTGTCCGGTAGTGTATTTTAAATTAGTTAATAGGTCCTATGTTTCAGTTTTTTATTGTAATACGACTTTAATCCCAGCCTACATGTTAAGTTTTATTTATTTATTTTAGTAATATTTAGTGTTTGAGTTCTTACTATTTTATATTTATCATAAGTGATTTTTATTTTTGAATTTTAAAATAGTTTTTTATTACTTATAGGTATATCAATATTGTATTTATTATTTAAATCTACTGTAATTTTTATGTAGCATATTTGCTAAATAAAGAGTTATTATATTATAAAAAAAAAATAAAATTAACAATATAAAATGCCTGTGAATGAAAAGTAATTCTTCTGCAAAATCATAAGGCAGGGATTAAATATGATTTTTTCAAAGTAACTGTAAAAGAACTATTACGAAACCAATAGCGTAAATTTGCAGAATTAATATTGTTACTGTCAAAGTTCTGTAGTCCAATTTTGTCGTAAAAAAAGTTATATTTACGTCGTAAAAAATGCCCCTTAAATATTTATATTATTGGATATTTTAAAAGTTTATTGATAATAAATCAATTATTTCTAATTTTGGAAATATTGAAATTTTTAAATTATGATCTACTATAAATTTCTCAAAATTTAAGAATTCAAAAAATTATTTCCAAAAAATTTTAAATTACAACTACTAAAACGAAAATAATAAAATTACCTAAAATTAAAACAAAAAGTATAGGAAAAAATAGAAGTGATTTTAAGAAAGGAACTTCTGAACATGTGGGGAAGTATTATGCAGGCTTAGGTATCAGAGCTTGGGAGACCACTGAAGCCAGAATCAAGCGGCTATATGCCAGTGTTATGCTTAATCAAATGCTAGATAAGGAATTCTCACAGTAAGGAGGTGCTACAATAAATTACTACAGGTTGCGGTAGCATAAGACATTTGTATAAAACCAACTTTATCCCTTGAATCTAAAATAACATTCTCTAATACGAATTTATTATTTCATTTTAGAATTTTGCATCGAAATTTAAATGTATTATACCATCCTATATCTAAACTCATCCTGTAACAAAACCTCGACAAATTCACGATTCATTATATCGAAGTAAGACCACTTAGTCCACGCAGTTTGATCTGGATTGAATGGATAGTTTAGATTTAAATCAGTAATTGATTAGATAAGTAATCTTAAATCCTGTGATAGTTTTAACGTATTTACAAGCCTCTTGAGAAAATTTCTTCTAGTATTTTTCTTTTTTATCTTTATCCTGTGTTATAAATTTTATATTCTGTGTTATATCCTTATACATTTTATTTTATAGGTTTAAATTATTTTATGTAATTTTAGGTTTTATTTGTTATTTATTTTACCTTAATTTTATTGTGTATTTGTGTTCTGATTTTATTAAATTTTAACTCATGTTTATTTGCCAACAATACTCGTACCTTATACCAGCACTATTATTGTAATATTATCCTTATTTTTTGGTTTTTAATTTTAGTTTATTAGTTTTTAATATTATATTAAATACCATACTATGTATTTTATTTTTATGTAGCAGATTTTCCTATAAAATAAAAAAAGATTTTATTTTTAATTTGCAAAGAAAAATTAAAATATTAGGGTTCAGAAAACGAGTTTTTTGATTTTTTTCCAAAATGTGAAATTTAAAAAAAAAAAGAATTATAAATATGTAACCAAAGGCGGATTTTTGTGGGGGCAAGAAATAAGAAAAATACAGTCCTCATGAAAATAACGTGAAAAAAAAATTTTTAGGCGGTCAATATACGAAATTGTTGTTTGGAAAATTTCAAATGCTTTGTAAATTTTAATTTTTTTTTATTCCAAAATAAAAATTATTAATAATGAACTATCATTTTATCTTACTGAATTAGAAAAGAAAACAACCAACCAACGCTAGTTGACTCTGATAGAAAGGTGCTTTCATCAAAAAGTTTCTCGTTATAATTACAAAGTCGGAATTCCTAACAAAGCAAAACAATAAATCAATAAAAAAAATATATAGCGTATTCCAGGAGAACCTTTTAAGGTACATATCGAGCAATACAAGCAATTCCTCATATTTTCTAAAAGAGCCTAGGCCTACAGTTAAATTGCCTTACATTAATCACTGTTTGCATAAAAGCAAAGGGAAAAAAATAAATAAAAAAAAAAATCAACATAATGTACAACACAAAAAGTCCAGAAGGAATTCAACTTGTTTCATAGCGATAAAAAAAGGCACGGAAACACTTGTAAGCTGCCGCAGATGCATTTATCCATGTTAGAGTGGCCATTTTTAAGGATTGCCTCCCGGGCGGCCATGTGTCACCCGCAAAAGTGCACGGCTTACTTTCAACTCCAAGTTTCTTATGGCGGTTACGTGAGGGTTTAGTTACGGAGACAAATAATAATTTAAAACGGGATGCAGTTTTATTCCGGGACGTTGATTCATCGCTGTCAGAGGGTGCGACGTGAATATTTAGGTATCAAATTGCAGGTATATTGACGTAAATGATTGTCCAAGTTGAGGAGTGTATGTGAGGGTGAAGGGTAGTTATTTGAGGTGGGAGTTCATCTTAGAAGTTGCTAAATTTCTAGTAGAAGCTCAAAAGGTTCAAACAATAAAACAATATTTTGAATCAATGATAAGATAAATCTGTGATTTACAAACGGTATACCTGCTGTATAGAAATTGCAAACTTTCTTTGAACGGAATTTGATTGGATAAAATTTAATTGTAATTGTAAACTGTAAATGTAACTGTAATTGTAAATAATATTATTTTTCTCGTGCAGTTGTCCAAGGTTTTGGAACGCACATTCGTTTATAAGCCCAAAGAAGGGTAAAAGGTTAATTTTTTTTAGTTTCTACCGCATCTCACCCTTCGATTATACCCTGGACCATTATGAAATTATTCTCTTCTTACGTAGTTGTAGTCTTTACAACCGTGAGATATCATTTTATAGCGATCGTCAAAGATTCTTGGGACCCAGATCGATTTATAGGCCCAAAAGTAGGTAAAAAGTCAATTGTTTCAATTTCTACCGCATCTCAGCCTTCAGTAACACTCTAGATCAATATGAAATTGTAGTTTTCTTACGTAGTTATGATGTTTATAAATATGAGGTATCATTTCATAGCGATCGTCAAACATTCTTGGAACCCAGATCGACTTATAGGCCCAAAAGTGAGTAAAAAGTCAATTTTTTCACTTTCTACCGCATCTCACCCTTTAGTAACACTCTAGATCAATATAAAATTGTAGTTTTCTTACGTAGTTATGATCTTTACATAGGTGAGGTATCATTTCATAGCGATCGTCAAAGATTTGTGGTACCCAGATCTATTTATAGGCCCAAAAGTGGGTAAAAAGTAAATTTTTTCACATTCTACCGCATCTCACCCTTCGGTAACATTTTAGATCAATCTGCAATTATAGTTTTCTTACGTAGTTATGATCTTTACACAAGAGAGGTATCATTTCATAGCGATCGTCAAAGATTTAAGGTACCCAGATCTATTTATAGGCCCAAAAGTTGGCAAAAAATCATTTTTTTTACTTTCTACCGCATCTCACCTTTTAGTAACTCTCTAGATCAATACGAAATTATAGTTTTCTTATGTAGTTATATTCTTTACAAACGTGAGATATTATTTCATAGCGATCGCCAAAGATTCTTGGAACTCAGAGCGATTTATAGGCCCAAAAGTGGATAAAAAGTAAATTTTTTCACTTTCTACCGCATCTTACCCTTCGGTAACATTTTAGATCAATCTGAAATTGTAGTTTTCTGACATAGTTATGATCTTTACAAACGTAAGAGATCATTTCATAGCGATCGTGAAAGATTCTTGGGATCCAGATCGATTTATATGCCCAAAAGTGGATAAAAAGTAAATTTTTTCATCTTCTACCGCATCTCACCTTTCAGTAAAACTCTTAATCAATCTCAAATTATAGTTTTCTTACGTAGTTATGATTTATACAAACGTAAGGTATCAGTTTATAGCGATCGTCAAAGATTCGTTGTACCCAGATCGATTTATAAGCCCAAGAGTGGGTAAAAAGTCAATTTTTTCAATTTCTACCGCATCTCACCCTTCAGTTACACCCTGGATCACTAAAAAATTATTCTTTTCCCTCATAGTTATGAGCTGTACAAACGTGAGAGATCATTTCATTGCGATCGTCAAAGGTTCTTGGGATCCAGATCGATTTATAGACCCAAAAGTGGGTAAAAAGTCAATTTGTTCACTTTCTACCGCATCTCACCCTTCAGTAACATTCTAGATCAATATAAAATTGTAGTTTTCTTACGTAGTTATTATCTTTACAAATGTGAGGGATCATTTCATGGCGATCGTCCAAGATTCGTGAGACCCACATCGATTTATAAGCCCAAAAGTGGGTAAAAAGGACTCAAATCGGTTTGTAAGGCCCTACATAGCTCTAAATAAAGGGTATCATTTTATTTCGATCTTTTGGTATTATTGTCTATAGAATGATAGAATCTGTGAAAAAATTAGCAAACATTAAAATAAATGCTTTTAGGTGAGCTTAAAAAAAAATTCATAACCATATAAACAAAACATGCACATTTTTTTTGTTAAAAAATATATTGAATAATGACGTTATTGAATTTATCACATGCCAACACGACAAAAGAAGGCACACAGCTATAAAACGATATAAATAAAGAAGAGAAAGTTTCCATTTACTCCCCTCGTGGAGATATCACCGGAGGCTTGTCACGTCAGGTACTTTTATGAATATTTACTCAGCAGGCACATAATAGAAATAATATTTTTATAGGGTAATATATGGTTTTCCCGCTATTTAGAGTTTTATGTTTTGAACACGAGAGATAATGAAAAAACACTTTTTTGTTACATAAACAATTAGTGATGCTTCGTATGAATTAAAGTTATGCGCGGATTAAAATATTTTAAAATGTTAAAAGAGCACTTAAAGAGGACAAGCAAAGCACTTACCCCGAAATTTATTGTATTAAAAACGATTAAACAAGCATTTCGTTTTAAGCGTAATTCAGTTTTAATCGGCCGAAATCATATTTAAATTGTTTAACAAAAAGGGGGGCTTTTATTGTTTGCGCGTGTTTTATTTCGGAGTGGCGTTCGTTAAAGCAAATTTAATTGTTTTACTATAAAATCTATATTTTTTGTTGGTTCCTAGCGTGTATTAATTAATTACTTAGGTTAAGAGGGTTTAATAATTAATTTGGGTCATGTATTAATAACTATAGGAAAATATTTAAAAAATGGATTGATGTCCTTTTATGATAATAAATTAATTTTCAAACCATTACTTTTTATATACATACTTTTTTATTACAAATTTTTGGGTCCATAGATGATTTAACCTGTAGCAACATTTCTATAGCCTTTTTTTTAAATACATATGTTTGTAGAATAAATATCCTGTCAATATAGTCCTTCCACGAATTTCCCAAATAACTAAACCGTAATATTATACTAAGTACGTTTTAAATATACGTGGGTCACATATTATTTGCATACCTATTTAAGAATTTTTCCAAAAATATAAAGGACGTGAAATATAAATTAATTTTTTGAGAAAACAATTTTTTTATCAAAGTACCGATAAGTTGCTTATAACTTAAAAACCATGCTTTAACGTTAAATTCAAATTTAGGGTATTTTTCTGTTTAATGTTAAAAGTGTGTGTTTGTGTTTTATAAGTTAAGGGATAGCTAGCTTAGCTATACAATTTCTAATTGTTATCAGTTTTTCTCTGAAGACTCTATTAGCCTTTTTTGAAGAAGTGACTAAAATTCAGTCATAAAATTGATTTTTTAAGTAAGAAAAAAATTATTTTCAGGTTATTCATTGACCTATTTTTTGTAAATCCAAGTTATGTCCATTTCCCATGTATTTAAATGTATTTTAATCTCGTCTGAGGGACTAGAAATAAAATGAATTCACAGAGCCCCTTAATTTTTATCCCCGATGATGGACATATTATATGTCCGAAACATGTTGGATTAATAGTTTTTTAAATAAATTTAGTGGAGGACCAAAACACTTTTAGTTACCCATTAATATATTAACTCCACTGCAAGAATGGACGGACTACTTCTTCAAAATTAATTTGTCTCTTATTGGCAAGTGATTATCTTGGATTATAGTGGTCAAAATTTAACAATGATTAATTTATCAACTATTCTGAAGACTTTTTAACTCTTTTTTGAAAAAATACCTAAAATTCCATCACTAGAAGTCAAGAAAATAAAAATTTTATTATAGGAGTGCCTGTAAGAAACAAGTTAATTTGTTTTCTATTGGCAAGTGATTATCTTGGATTATAGTGGTCAAAATTTTTCATAATGATTGATTTATGGACTATTCTGAAAACAGTTTTAGTTCCAAAAGTCAGAAAATTGGAATTTTTATTCCAAAAGTGCCTGTAAAAAACAAAATAATTTGTCTCTTATTGACAAGTGATTATTTTGAATCATGGTTGTCAAAAATAAATATTGATTAACTTATGCATTATTATAAAGAATCTTTTAGTCTTTTTTGATGAAATAACCTACATTTATTCGGTAAGTCAATAAAATGGAATTTTTGTTCCAGGAGTGCCTGTAAGAAACAAATTAGTTTATCTCTTATTGGCAAGTGACTATCTTAGATTATAGTAGTCAAAATTTAACAATGATTAATTTATGGACTATTCTGAAGAATTTTAAAATCTTTTTTGAAACAATGCTTAAACTTTATTCACTAGAAGTCAAAATTGAACACTAATTGATTTATAGACTCTTCTGAAGACTCTGTTAGTCTTCTTCAAAGAAATATCTCTAGACGGACTAAAATCCGTTTACTAAAAACCAAGAAAATAGAGTTTTTATTCCAGGATTGCATATAAGAAACAAATTAATTTGTGAGTGATTATTTTGGATTATAATAGTAAAAATTTAACAATGATTAATTAATGGAGAATTCTGAAAAGTTTGTTAGTCTTTTTTGAAGAAATGACTAAAATTCATTTATTAAAAATCAAGAAAATGGAGTTTTTATTCCAGGAGTTCCTGTAAGAAACAATTTAATTTGTCTTTTATTGACAAGTGATTATTTTGAATTATGGTTGTCAAAAATAAATATTGATTTACTTATACATTATTATGAAGAATCTTCTTTTTTGAAGAAATGACGTACATTTATTCAGTAAGTCAATAAAATAGAATTTTTATTACAGGAGTGCCTGTAAGAAACAAATTAGTTTGTCTCTTATTGACAAGTGATTATCTTAGATTATAGTAGTCAAAATTTAACAATAATTAATTTATGGAATATTCTGAAGATTTTTTAAATATTTTTTGAATAAATGCCAAAAATTCATTCACTAGAAGTTAAGAAAATTAAATTTTTATTCTAGGAGTGCCTGTAAGAATCAAGTTAATTTGTCTCCTATTGGCATCTTGGATCATAGTGGTCAAAATTTAATAATATGGACTATTCTAATGAAAGTTTTAATTCTTTTTAAAGAAATTGTTAAAATGTATTCACCAAAAGTCATAAAATTGGATTTTTATTCCAGAAGTTCCTTGAGGAAACAAATTAATTTGTCTCTTATTGACAAGTGATTATCTTAGATTATAGTAGTTAAAATTGAACAATGATTGATTTGTAGACTATTCTGAAGACTCTGTTAATATTTTTTTGCAGAGAAATATTCCTAGATAGACTAAAATCCATTTACTTGAAGATAAGAGAATAGAGTTTTTATTCCAGAATTGCCTATAAGAAATAAAATAATTATTTATCTCTTATTGGCAAATAATTATCATCGATTATAGTAGTCAACATTTACCAATGACTGATTTACGAAATATTCTAAAGACTTTTTTAGCCTTTTAAAAAAAAACAGTAAAATTCATTTTCTAAAAGTGAGAAAAATGGAATTTTTATTCCAGGAGTGCCTGTAAGAAACAAAATAATTTGTCTCTTATTGGCAAGTGATTATCTTAGATTATGGTATTCAAAATTTAACAACGATTGATTTGTGGACTATTCTGTACATTTTTTTGGTATTTTTTATAGAAATGACTAAAATCCGTTCACTAAAAGTCAGGAAAATAGAATTTTAATTCCAGGAGTGCCTGTAAGAAACATATTAATTATTTTTTATTGGCAAGTAATAATTTTGGATTATAGCAGTCAAAATTTACCAATGATCAATTTATGGACTCATCTGAAGACTCTTTCAGCCTTTTCTGAAAAAAACGACTAAGATCCATTCACCAAAGGTCAAGAAAATGGAATTTTTATTCCAGGAGTGCCTGTAAGAAATAAAATTATTTGTCTTTTATTGGCCAAGAAATAATAAAAAAATGATACTCTTTGTATATAGTGATCATAATTATGAAAAGAAAATATTTTTTTTAATATAATTGAATCTGTAGTTGGAAAGAACCCCACAATGTCAAAAAACCTTGAATCAAAAATCTTGAATTTTCAGAATTTTGAAATTTTCACAAGAAGAGTTTTTCAAGGGAAGTAAAAATGTAGACTCTAAGCTAAGAATAAAAAATGTTCCCTTGAATAAGAAATTGAAACTTTCCGAATTTTGCAAGAATAATAATTTGAAGGTGACATTTTTTTAACGGAGTGTAGACTTTGGAAAAATGTATTTTTTTCACGCTCCAGAAATTAATATTTTTTTACAGTTTACTCTTTAAGCCTAAAGAAAGGTTGTTATTTTCTCATTTGCCATGTACTTCTTAAAAAATTAAGTTTCTTCCACTTTTTGGAACTGTAGATTTCAATGTTGGAGAAAATTGCATTTTTATATTAAGTTAAATTTATTTTTTATATAAAAGTTAGTGCAGACGCTAAGTGTAAAAAAATTGTATTTTCTACATCTCAGAAAAATGTTGGTCTATCAAATTTTCTATGTATGGACTTTAGGCTTTGGAAGAATGCCATTTTCCCATGTACGAGATATAAAACTTTCCAAGCTTTCAGAATTTTTACTCACTAAATTTATAGTACTTATAAATTTCACTATTTTTAAATAAATGTAGACTCTTGACATGATAATCCAAATCATTGTAGCTTCTAAACTCTAATTGAATTTTTTCCAAGTTTTTTTCAAATTTAAATTCTATGTTTTCATTGCAATTTCCAACAAATTAAAAGTATTTTTTCTTATATTTCTACTCAATGAAAAAGCCTGTTTTTTTTTTGACAGTCATATTTTTGTATTTTTCATTTAAATTTTTATAAAAAAAAAACACTAACTAAATAATTTCTCTCTCATTTTTAAAAAATCTTTCATATCCAAAAATAAAGCTTTTCCAATTTTTCTAAATACTTTTTTCAATATGTTCTTAATTTTTTGCAATTTTAGACATATAAAAAAAACAATTTTTGGATGGGATACGTATAAAAAGACCGAGCTCCTTGACAAAGTTTTGTCCTCAATAAAAAAAAACATTTTAGGCACATTTACAAGTCAAATTCGACCGTTTAATCCCACTCCCCCCGACTCAAACCTCTTAAGACTTCTCTTAATGAACATTCCTCTTTTGTTACGCCAATCCTATTTTCTTTCACCCACTACACTCGCTTAAATTCCGTCTACATTTTCCCAAAGTTTCATTTCTCTATGTGCCCGACACGACTCCCTCCTTTACTCTTTCTTAAACCCTCTATATGCGTGTATGTATTCCTTTTATTCAAAGAGCAGTAACAGGAAGTAACAACGTTGTCTTTAAAATTGTTCCAGGAAAATCCAGCACACAACAGGAAAAATATACGGGGTGGAAACAGTTGTGGCATCCGAATTTTGAGGATTACAGTAGAGCGGAAGCTGCAGTTGGATACGATAATAATACCATAACGAATGTTACGGTACAATTGGGTGCGACGGCTTATTTGCACTGTAAAGTGAGGAGTTCTGCTGAGAGGACTTTGGGAGGAGGAGAGGTGAGTTAAAGAATCTTTATTAAATGTTTAATAATAAGGCAGATGGACCATTAATGCTCAAAGTAGAGCTGAATGAACTATTATACCAAACACACTAATGGCTCTGGATACACAGACCCTGCATACCAATTTTTGGACAAATATCTACAGGGGTATTTAAGTTATCGAAAAAAAATATTTTTTTTGTTAAAACTTTACCACCCTGTAGCTCAAAATCTAAAAGGTTTAGGACCTATGTTTGTAAGAACTTTTTTGCGAAATTTTGTCCAAAGAACACGTTCCTGAATTTTGTCGCAATATATAAAAAACACCCTGTATAGTAATTTGCACTATTTTGTTTACTTATTTTGCACAGATCCCTATAAAAATAGACAATATACAAGACATTTATGTGATTTACTGGTTTTGACTCTTACTAACTAGGGTAATCGTTTCGCTTTAAAAACAAGTAAACTATCTCTATTTAAAAAAATCAAAATTCATGTGTAAGATTCATTAGAGGAGTTCCAAGGAGGGATTACATCCATTGACACGTTTAAGCTGACTTCATATAACAAGCCTCTTTGCTTATCAATATATCGGAGTATCAAGGGGAAAAATGATTATCAGTAGATCTAATACAAACTAGTAAAAATATTGGTAAATTACATTTTTAATACGTAATTTGGTTCCCTATAGATGAAAAGCATTATGTTATTAGTATGCTTCATATTTTTTTTTAATCCTTGTTAGAAATTGTAGCTGAAACCCGATAGCAAAACTATTAAATTTCAATAATCTGTATCCTTTAATACACCAAATATTGCATAAAGTGTCATTTACATATTAAACGGAGCAAGCACAACTTAAACCTTCCTTGCCTTACCTATTTACTAGAGAAATTAACCTTGTCAGTATTATATTATTCTGTTTCTAAGCGTTTCCTGAAGCCGTTTTGCACTTCGCTTTGATGTCTCAGAGATTTAGTCGAACACTAAGATTCCTTTCTGAAACACGACTATTATTATAATCCCTCGAATTCCGAATATTAAACAAGCGATCCTCCTAAAGTAGCTTTTCAAACGTTTTATTTTAAATTGCGACATTACGTAATACGTAGTAGCTGAAATAGCTCAGTCCACATGCAATAAATCTCGTAATAAAGTGCATCGAAGCTACTTTGCTGCGAGCCAAATCCTATTTTCGTTTAAGGGCTCACGTCGGATTCGAAATTGAAAATTTACAACGTAAAATGTCTATTTTTAGGTTATTTTTTTTAAGTAGTTTAATTACTTTTTTTGCCTTATTCTTACATTTCATTAATTTCCAAACTACTTAATCTCTCTAAATTCATTTTAATAATTAATGATGCCTAAAGTTAAATTAAAATTCGGTGCATCGTATCCATTTAAGTTATGCATTTTTTCTCCGTTTTTCAACAGAGCACCACCATCCAGGGCTTTTATAAGAAAATTACCTTTCATCAAGGATCGGAAACTTTATCGCAGAAACCGTTAAAAAACTTGTTTCAGAATGTCTAATGGGTTTTAAAGTATCGCCTTAACTATGCGAAATTTCTCGTCTAATAACGGCAATTTTGTTATTATTTTATTTTTTTTCTTGTAAATGAATAGGTAATTGCAGTGTAAAGTAAAGTGGGAAACTTTATGGGGATGTAATGGTTTGTATGTAGTATCGAATTAATTACTAATCGTTTTTTTAATTTGCTAAATGAATTAGATTTGTGTATTATCCAGACAAACTAATAACAACGAAAACAAAGAGAACCCTCTAATCGGTATCTACGACCCGTCGAGCTTAAGTACCAATTTCCGGTCGGACCCACCCTCTTATCATTAAAGCAACCGACTGGAATAGGACGCTGTAATATACTAAATAGCAACAGCTAAACTATCACAGCGCCATTAGTTATAGATTCCGAGGTCGTAACAGTTATAGCTTACATGTGTCTGTGCTTTAAAGCCAATAATTTAAATTAAACGCGATAGCTTAGCATTAGGGAGCTGTGTGTGTGTATGTATATTGGTCACGTTCAATATTCCATCTGCTCCGGTCACATCAGATAACCTGTTTATGGATTGGACCGTAATAATATGGGATGAACGGTTGAAATATCAGTATTCATTTTAAATTATGGATGTTTTAGGGAAATTAAAAGACAAGTTTTTGCAAAAGAAAACAAATTTGTTGGGTTTGGATCAGTACCGTTATGTTGAGCTCTAGAGACTTTTCATGGATTTTAAAAAAGTATGGGGTTTTTGAAAATTTAAAAAAATAAATAAATAAAGTGAAACGTAGTGTTAATCTATTACAGAAAAAAATTGATATAATTATGACTTAAGTCATTTACAAGGAAAATTTTTAAAAGAACATTTTGATTATTACCAATGAAATTGTTGAAAATCTCTGTTCTGATCTAATAAAATAAGGTATACGTATGTATATAGAATGCCATTCTATATATATTTTTAATTTAAGAAATATTATTTTTTATTTTAATTTTATTAGTTTTTCATTTCGTATCTCACAGATTTATATATGCCTTGTACAATTGTTGTTTTATTAATTTTTTTTCAATATTTATACATAGATTTCTTACTGTTTTTTTATTTATTATTAATATTATATATTTTCCTCTATTTTTAGTACGTTTTTAGATAAAAATAACGAAGAAGTAACCTTTGTTTGTTCAATTTTTTTTTAATAATTATTGGAAATCTTTAATTACAATAATAAATGTAAAAAAAAATTGTTGTAGAGGGCATATTTTTGACAAATTTTAGAGTAATTAAATATATAAACAAAATATGCAAGGAATTTAAGAAATAAAATATCCACAAAAATCATATAAGAACAGAAAATAAAATTAAATTATATAACAACCAATATACAATATATTTATATAGTATACGATTATAATTTTAGCTTTTTAATACTGTCTAATATGATCTATAAAATTTAAATTTATAATAATTTTATATATGTTTTATAGTTATTGGGGTTTCTAAATTATGATATTCATGTGAAAATCTGGTATCAGCGTAAAAATATTAAATATTTATGGAAGGAAAATATCCAGAAAAAATCTCGTGTGAGAAAAAATGTAAAAAACTTATAATTAAAAAATTATACAATTTTAAGTGCAAATTCGAATTCTGTAATTCTTATGTTTATTTTTTTATTTCTGAGGAATCTGACACGTTTTACTTTATATATTTCTTATACTTTTTTTATTGTATTATTTATTTTTAATTTTTAATTGTTATTACATAAATTCTTGTAATAATTGTCTAGTTTTGTTTTTTGTTTATTAGAGTCTTTGGAGATTTCCATAATTACGAAATAGTGAATACCATAATTTAAAGAAGCGTAATTTGATTCAATAAATTATCTGTTATTATTAAAATGTATATTAATTTAAGCCAATTCAAAAGGCTCTGGTGGAAATTTATTTTAGTTAGAGCATAGTAAGTTTATTTTTTAGCTTTAGTTTAAGTGTTTTATTATTACAATTTTATTCTTAGCTTCAGTTCTATTTATACAGTTGTAGTCATATATCTATCTATCCATACTCGTTTTTGATATTAGAAAAATTATTTAATTTCCTATACAGTCTATATTTATTGCAAATTATTCACTAATTTATTACATTATTTAAATGATTATTTATGTAACATTGATGCAAGATAAATCCCTCATTTATATTATGTACGGTTTCCTTATTTTTTAAATTTGTCGAAATAAAGACGATGTAAAATTTGTTTTGTAATTTTTTTTAATTATTAATAATTAAGATTTTTTAATTTTTGGTAAAAAATCCGTGGGCAATTGAAAATTTTAATTTTATGCTCAGAAAATCATGAAACTCATTAAAACTGCCTGGAAAAATTTGAATTACAAAAAAAATTAATTAAAATATTCCTTTCAGAAAAAAACCAAGAGAAAATTTAAAATGGAATTTTCGTGTGCAAAAAAAAATAAATTTATTAAAATTTTAAGAAAGTTTTTATACCAGAAAATATAAAAGAAACTAAAAAGATGTAAATCAAAATTTTCATTTCAGTTAAAACAATAAATAATTTAAAATCAAATAAACAAGAAAAATATCTACACAAAACATTGTATAAAGAAAATATTTAAAATTAAACTAATAATTTAATTAATATGTAGTAGATAATAGTAGAAACAAATGAAATTTATATATTTATAATTTTATCTTTATTTTGTTGTTTATTTTTAGGGAGTGTTACACGATTTATTTCACACTTTTTGTTATAACTTATGTATGTATTTTTAATTAATATTACCTAAATTTTTGCATTTATTGCTTCGTTTTGTTTTTTTGTTTATTACGGATATTTTCCTTATTTTTAAAATATTTTTAAATAGATCCGATGAGGATCTAAATTTTTTTTTCTCTATAATAATTATGATTTTTTCATTTTTAAAAAAAGGTTGGAAAATCATTGTGTCTAGAAAAAATTGAAAAATAAAAAATTTTTACTTTTTACATCTAATAAATGGTAAATTTTAAAAGAATTTAATAAGGCTTTTTTTTAGGACAAAAAAAACTTAAATTGATTTTTCATGCTTAGAAAATCAATCAAATTTTGGAAAAATTTTCATGGCTAGAAAAACATGAATTTCAAAAAAAATTACGAAAAAGTTTTGTTCTTAGGAAAAATCTAAAAAAATAGAAAATGGAATTTTCATGCTTGAAAAAAGAAGATATTTATTAAAATTTAAGCACCTGGAAAAATACTGAAAAATTGTTAATTAAATGTGGTAAAAACCTAAACGAATAACTTTTATTAACTCACTTCTTCGCATAATTCTTTATCAAAATCACTGTCACAAATCTTACGGTGTTATTGTTTTAATTTTTCAGGAATTTTACCATTTTTTTTAATTTAAAAAACCTAATTTGCATGTTAACAACATATTTCTGAAAGGCTTTGTATCAATATCTAAATAAAACTTATTGATAGTATATAAAAATATTTTTCTTAAAGACTTCTACGGTCAGTTTGTATTTAAAAAACGCATAATTTAAGTGGATGTGATTCTTTTTTTCTATATACATTTTTTTATATTTCCTTTTAACAAAATCCAAATACCGTTTTTTGTAATACTTCTATTAATTTATATTCAAATAATGCATACCTTAAACACACGATTAACACTTAATTTAATTTGCTTCGGATCCGGCTATCGTCAGCTTAAAAACCTCGTTATATTAACACTTTTCGTCATATAACCGAAGTTTTCGAAAAAAAATTGCAAGAGCTTATAGACCGAGTATTAAACAACTTTTAAAAGTTTCCTAAAGCAAAAAGTGTTTAATTTTTTTTCGCAGCTTTAAAAAGGGAATTTCTTCTCAGTTCTTCGTACCTTTACGAGGAAACTTTCATACATGCTGATTATATAACTTTTATAATCGTCGGTGCAGGGAAACTTTTAAGGTTTTGCCTTCTTGAGCACCTTAAAAATTTAAGAAAATAATTAAAGATTTACTAAGAATCTGCCTATTAGTCAGAGTGTTTTCAATATTTAAAGAAAAAAACTTATTTTAAGGGCCATTATAAGAGCTTCTTAAATGTTGCTTATACATGAAAAGATCCCATAATTTTAAGGCAATTTATGCTTGAAAATTTAAGAAAATCTTGGAATTTTGCATAATTTTAATGCACACGAGTCTCATTTCAATAAAACTTCATATGGTTTTACATAAAAATTTCTAGGAGAAAACTTTAAAACGCGAAAAACCGTAAAAATAAAATTTATATTTATTTTCCTTCTGTGCGGAAAACAGAGTCGTTTCACACCCCGGAGACTAATGCCAAATAAGTGGATTTCGTTTGAATTCGATGCGGGGGCAATTAGTTTTACCGCCCCGGGTGCCGTATATAAATCGATTTTATTTTTAAAGTAAAAATAAGATCTTTGTATTTTTTTTTTCAAAATGTAATTTTTTTTACTATTTTATTTTTTATTTATACTAGCCTAATCGTTAATAATTACTAAAATAAGGTAAATTAATTTAATAAGTGTAGCAAGCAATTGAGTAAAAATACCTATGCTACCAACTCTTCCTATTAAGGATAAATACAATAAAAAAAACAACTAACTACTATTCCATATCCTCAACAAACTATCGGTCTATTGTTCCAGATGCCAATAATTAATTGTTCAACCGTGCTATCCAAGCGCTTTAATTAAAAAAAAAAAGTGGCAATTACCGGTTATAAATGTTTTTTGGTATTTTAAACAGTTTTTTTTTATCCGGAAAAAAATGGATGGAGGAGAGGCCGAGGGGTCAATATAATAATTGATTTTATGCGCAACGGTGTAATGAAATATTCGCGGGTTTTGCCGTACGCTTATAATTGATTGTAAACAATTCATATTTTCAAATTAACAACGCTCTTGTTTCAGTTAGTCGTTCCGCTATATCCGATTTGATGTGAATTATTGCTCGTTCAATACTGTATTTTATTTAATTGGGGCGGTATTATTTTGTTTGTTCGACTAGTCGGGGGCATTAAACGGCTTTTTATTTGTATAGGTTATTCACTTTGCTAGCGTCAATATAATACGAAGATTTAGAGAGTAGTAATTTAATTGAACGAGAAAAACATAAATTTCAGGAGATTCAGACAGTAAAGTAAAATTCAAACAGTGGTTAAAGATAAAAATTATAGTATCCAATGCTCATTTAAAATTATAATATTATACATTTTATTTTTTTTTGTATACTATATATAATAATAGTATTAAGTTTTTTGAACAAAATATACTAAACTAAAATTTAAAATCAAAATGTCTGTGAATAAATAATTGACTCACAAAAGGATAACCTTGTCAAAGGTTTAAGGTTAAGTGTTTTCTAAATAGAAACGTATTAAGCTAGCATCGTTAAAAATTACTTATGCAATTCAAAATTTTAATGCTCATTAGTGTTAAAATACATTTTAAAAATAATTTTTAGGTTGATGATATTATACAGTAAACAATTGATTTGGAAGTATAACGGTCAAAGTAGGTAGGGGTCAAAATCGAGTAATAATATTAATAAATTGGTGGGTCTTTGATATATTCAACATATTCTCCAGATTAGCTTAGAATCCACTTCTTTAATTTCACTTGAAATAAATATATAGAATTAATCCTATAATTTTGGATTTTGATAAACCTAATGTGGTGTGTATGTTTCCTCTTAAATTGTCTTATAACTACAGATTGGTAAAATAGCTGCCTTAGGTCCAAGATACTATAATCCATAAAAAACCTTGATGGTTTGATTTCAAAAACCGAAATGTTATAAAAAGAATTGCGTATCGTATCCATTTTAATTATGCACACATAGGCTCGTTATTTTAAAATAATTTAACAATTTCATATTATTTCCAGTAAACCTTTCAAGTGATAAATATTTATTTTGCTATTTTAAAATTATTATTTAACAAAAAAATGTTTACTGATCCTCAGTCACTAATTTTCAGTGAATAATTAAAAAACAAACGACATTAAAAAAAATGCATATCGTATGCATTTTAGTTATGCACACATAGAGTTGTTACTTTAAAATAATTTGAAATATTTGTAATATTTTGTGTAAACCTTTAAATTGCTAAATATTCATGTTGCTATTACAAAATTAATAATTTTTAAAAAATTGTTTATTAATCCTCTGGTAATTTATTTAAAAAAAAATAATTTACTGTTTTTGGGTGGAATATTTATTAAAATCTTCCATAGTTGGATTTCAAGAACCGAAATGTTAATAAATAAAAATAATTGGCGCATCGTATTAATTTTAATTAGAATAATTATTTAAGAAATATGAAATGAAAAACAAAACTAAAGCTTGGAAGTTTTTTTTTGAATTTGTTTAGTTTTTTTCGAAGTGCTATTACTAGATGTATTTGGTAAAGATTTTAAAGAAGTCTCTTGGTTCACAAATTCTTTTATAAAATGTCCAATAACCATTTTGCGCAATCTCTAGTAGGCTGATATAGTTTTTAAGAAACTACTCCATACCAAAATATCAAATGTTTAATGTGTTTGTAATAACTACGTATATTATTTTGGCCTATAATTTATAACTGCACATTCTCACCCTTATAAAGGGGTCTAATTAGTGCTTTTTTAAAAACCTATAAAAAGTCGCCCTCGAAAGATTTGTTCTTTAAATATGTAAAAGGTTTAGCAAGAAACTCTGAAAATTGCTTAAAAGTATCAACTTTTAAATCATGCAGCTCTTTCACTCTTTAAGGAGCTGATAATTTGAATAACTTCTCTCTCGGAACTTGGGTCAAGGATTAGAGTTTTTGGATTTTTTTGTTCTTTGATTCTTAAGTCATTATATGGTTTTATTTTAAAATTCTTAACTATTCCTCCTAATGCTAAATTGTACATTAAAACGTGAAACTTATGCATAATTTATATGAATAAGGCGAGTAATTTTTTATACAATCTTCTTAACTTTTAGCATATTTTTGACTACATACATTGCTTAATATGTAGAATTTTAAAAATATACCGATTTAAGAAAATATCTTTGCGATAATAAATATTTACTTTAAAAACAAAGAAGTGCTTCTAAAATTTATTTTTTTTCTATTTCGGGCAAACCAAAAAACAAAATAAAAAAATTATTTACCTGTATACAAGAAACAAAAAATATTTTAATATTTTCTACTACCTTAATGCATAACTTTATTGTATATGATCTACCAATGTCAACCATTGTATTATTAGATTTTTAAAGAGTGAGATTAAATTTAAATAAAAATCATGTAACACTAAGAATCAAATTTTTAAATAATAGCAACAAAAATAGGCATAACTTAAGTGGACTTCGAGCATAAAAAAATAATTATTTACTCTGTGACTGGTTACACTTCAACCGGTACGGTAATTATCTGACACAAAAAATTTTCAATTAATTTCATTTTTTTTTTAAACGAAAACTGCACCGGTTTCAACGTATTTACCCCGACTACTGTCGAAAAAAACAAGCGATTTTAACACGAAGTGTACTTGTCGCGACGCATAATTCGCGGCAGCCCGACGGGCTGTTATTCAATTTTAAAATTAAATCCGCTAAAAAACACCGGGGTAAATATTGACTTTGGCTCTTTTGGAAAACAATCAGAAAAATAAAAAAAAAAAAAACACCACCGGGGGGAGGAAAACTTCTGCCGACCCTGCTTCCGGCGGAAAATCCTATTACCGGCCGAATCTATTTCAAAAAACACACAACGGCTGTTGTTATTAGTTTGTTTTGTTGTTGTTTTTTTTTTCGTTTTGTGGTTTTCGTGATTTCATTTTTTACTTTAGAGTTCATTAAAAACTGACTTTCGAGCCATTTTACAGTTTGATTCTCTGTCTCAGTCATACATGGTTGCTATAAAAGAATTTTCCTCATCTGTAGGGAGAATCACTATGTAAGAAAAATAACTTTTCCAAGGAATTGAGGAGAAATTAACTTCTACCAACTCACTTTTTGGCATGATATTCGGTCTCAGTCCTACAATTCGTGAACGATCGCTACAAAATAGTGTTCCTCTTTTATAGGGAGAATCACTATATATAAAAGAAATAATTTCTCCAGCTAACTGAGAATATAAGTGAGGTGTGAGATGCGGTAGAAACCCAAGGAACTAACTCTTTTTAAGTCATGGCATTATCCTTTATCTCACTCCCACAATTCCTGAATAATCACTATAAAATAGTGTCCTCGTCTAAAAGGAGTCTCACTATGTAAAAAAAATAATTTTTCCAAGGAATTGAGGATATAAGTGAGATGCGGTAGAAAATTTATTTTCATCAACACACTTTTTGGCATTATTCTCTGTCTCACTCCTACAACTCGCGGACGATCACTTTATAAGAAAAATCATTTTTATAGCCAATTGAGGACGTAAGTAAGGAGTGAGATGTGGTAGAAACCCAAAAAATAAACTTTTGTTAACCCACTTTTCGGCATGATTCTTTGTCCCACTCTCAGAAATCCTTCGGTATTATTGTTTTTATATTTTTCTTCGGCATTATATTCTCTATGGAAAAAAATTATTTTATTTTGGTAGTTCCTCTTCAAAAAATCTAATTTGTATTCAGAGATCATCAACTGCCTGGACTTTTTTTTTAGGTTTACTGGTTGGTATTTTTCACAGGCAGTTGTAATAGTTTTTATGCCTTCCAGGCAGTTTATACAAGATAGATCCAAAAAACAAACAGATTTCTTTATTACAAATAAAGCCTCAACTGCCTAAAAAATTTAATTTATTTTTCCAATAACTCTCTATAGGTAAAATCATCCCTAAACAGTCATCTCTCTAATTTGTCCAGGCAGTTGAAGTTACCTTAGTGATTGCTCATGTTTTGTCAGGTAGTTGAAATAATCTCTTTCTTTGGATGTTTTGACTTTAACTACTTCGACAACTTAATATTTCAGGTTTTTTTTTTGTTGGCAGTTGAGGCTAATTAGTCAATATTTTTCAAAAGCAGTGGTAATAATTTTTTACGCAATCCAGGCAGTTTATGCAAGAATTATCTTAAAAAAAACAGATTTTTGCCTGAACTGCCTGAAAAAATTTATTTATTTTACCAATAACTAGCTATAAATTAAACCATTTCTGGACAACTTAAAGTGAATATTTTTGGTAATTGTGAAGGTTTATTGGTTTCGTCCAGGCAGTCGAAATGTTTTTTTAAGAGGGTTAACACCTCTCATCTGCCTAAAAACTTAATATTTCTTTTTTATTCAAATAGTTAAGATTTAGTCCAATTCATCATTAACCATATTTTTTCAGACAGTTCATTATTTTAAATGTCTTTCGTACAGAATTTTTGGCAAATCTATCCTAAAAACAAACTAGATTTTTTTTGTATTAAAACTATGGACCCAACTGCATGTAAAAATTCACTCATTTGAAGGTAAATTCATAATTCAAGTGGTTAAAAGTGAAAATTCTTCAACGTTCTTTCAGGCATATTTAGCTTTCTTCCAGTTGCTCATGATTTACCAGATAGGTGAAATATTTTACTTCTTTTATATTTTTCCAAATAGAGACTGTCAGCTTTACCTAAAACTCAAGTCTCAACTGCCTGGACGAATAAAGAGATTTTCATACCTTCGAGGAGTTAAAGCAAATACTCTCAGTTATAGTTAGTTCAAACCAGTTGAGGCCATTTTTTCCAAGTAGTTCAATTAACATTTTACTGCCTCGAGGTTGTACAAGTTTTTTTTTTAATATCGTTTCTACCTCAAGTGCCTTGACATGTTAATTAATTTTATTAAAAAATTAGTTCCTTCCAGGCATTTGAAGTTTATTAATCATTATTTTTCAAAGGCAGTTGTAATAATTTTTTATATCTTCCAGGCAGTTTTTGCAAGATTTATACAAAAAATAATAAATTTATCTCTTAACAAATAAAAATTCAACTGCCTGGAAAAATTAATTTATTTTTCCAAAAAGTCTCTATGAGTAAAATCAACTTTAAACAGCTTATAGTAAATATTTTTTTAATTCGTCCAGGCAGTTGAGGTTACTTTACCCGTTGCTCATATTTTACCAGACAATTGAAAATTTTCTTGGACTTCTTGACCTCAACTACAGTAATTATGTTTCGAAGCAGGTATAATTCTTTTTATGTCTTCCATTCAGTTTATGCAAGTTTTATCTAAAAAAACGGATTTTTTTTATTCAAATAACACTTCAAATGCAAAAAAATTAATTTATTTTACTAAAAATTCTCTATATAGATAAAACATAATCTCTAGGCAGTTCAGAGTAATTTTTTCCAGATTGAGTAGTTTCGTCCAGGCAGTTGAGGTTACTTTAGCCATTGCTCATAATTTAGCAGGAAATTGAAATGTTTTTTTTTCTTGGTCCTTAATTGTAGGTCTATATTATTTTATTTATAGTAAAATTTTAAATAATAGGTAAAATATAATGCAATATTGAAATATTTATTTATTTTGCTTTTCACCTATTTATTTAGCTTGTTTTATTTGATTTACTTAAAAATGGCGCCTGTTTTAAATTTTACTAAATTTTTAACTTCTTGAATTAATTTTGTTTTTATTTTTTATTACGGTTATTTTTATTTGGATTATTTTTGCACACATCAAAAGTATTTTTTATAACAGATTTTTCAATATGAAATATTTTTGGAATTATTTATTCTTTAGTTTATTTTTTTATTTCTCCAATTTTTTTCCAGTTTTAAGGTGTTTTTCTTAATATTACTTTTTTTTTCTTTTAATGGTTTTTTTTCTGCATTTTTTCCTGTTTTTCTTTTCTTCTTATAAAAAGTATGAATTTTACAGGAAATAGTGCAATCTTCATTCATATATCAGTTTTGATGCCAATATTGGACGCTACTGTATTTTGTACCACGTCAATAAAAAAATGAATTAAAAAATGCACTCAGTGGCGACCAGAAAACAAATTAAAAAAACACCTCAATTAAATTTGGATTGATTTAATCTTATAAATGCTAAACGTATGCAAATTTAAAATAACTTAATATATATACTTAATTGTAATAAGGTCAAAAAATTAAGTTGTAAACTTGCCCAGTGTTAATAGTTTACATAAATACTAACTTACGAAATCGTACTTCAATACATATTTCTATAGGTGATCTCTTATTCTGTACATATTACTATATTGTTAACTTAATGATTTTTATATATGAAACTATGAATGTGTAAGTTTTAAAAAAACTATTATATTATGTCATAGTTATTATTAAATTACTTTTTTATTTGCATATAATCATGATTCCTAGTATAATTTTTTGTTTTGTATATTTTCCTTGGGATCAATAAATGCTTTCCACGGTAAAAAAAAATAAAACCCTTGAGTCTTATGTAATTGTCATCACTGAAAAAAAATTGTATGTTAAAATTATAAATTCATAAAAAATACATTATATTTAACAGTAAAGTTGACAGCGAGCTAAAATTAAAAAAAAAACAAAAATTATCATTTAAAATTTTTATTTTTAGCGGCACTCGACTCTCTCCCCGAGGGGGTTCTAAGGAGGTAAAGCATCTAAAAGATCCCATTGAAGAAAACTAGAGACAGAATTTTAACTACAAATTGCCCTTTGAAATTTCCGTAAATTAATTCGGCGCAAATAATGACAGTCGGAACGGAACGGCCTGAGACGATATTAAATGGAAGGGGAGTTAATTGCTTCTTTTCGGACTAAAGGGAATTATAAATGGATCATTTATCTCGGATAAATAAAGAACGATCCTTTTAGCTTACTGAAGGAAACCCTTTAATATTTTTCTTAAATAGGGTACAAGTTGTAATTTTAATGCATTTTTTTTTCTCGTTATTTTCAGCAAGTATCGTGGATCAGGAGGAGAGATTGGCACATCTTGTCTTCGGGCGTTTTCACGTACACGAATGATGAACGATTTCAGATCCTTCACGCCGAAGGATCCGACGATTGGACGCTTCAAATTAAGTACGTTCAAAAGCGAGATAACGGAACGTACGAATGCCAAGTAAGTTGATTGATTTTAGCGGTAGGGCCTGTTTGAGTGTTACTTGAATGGACTAAACCTTTGCTTGAAAGAAATTGAAATTTGCCCAAAATTAATGAAAAATTCACTTTTCTGGAAAATATACATAAGACTCTATCAAATTCAGGATCTACAAGTAAAGTTTACACTTTTTTTAATCGAGTACCTATGCTTATTTGATGCTGTATATTCGACCGATTGATGCAAAAAAAATGTAAAACTGCCACTACTGAAACAAATTTGAAAATTGCCCAAATATAATGGAAAATCTTTTAATCAAATTCCGGAAAATGTGCATTAAAATCTATCAAATTCAGGATTTACAAGTAAAGTTTATACTTTTTTATTCGACTACCTATGCTCATTCGATGCTATATATTCGACCCATTAATGCAGTTTCTGACAGGAAAGAGTGTCCCGCTGTTTCTAATTTAGCAAAAAAAAATATTATTATACAATACTTGTAACTGCCTGAGTCAAAAATTTACTCGATTTAAACCTGAAAACTTTATGTTAATATTTAAAGGATTCGAGATTTTCAGGCAAAATTTCCATGTTTTTTAGTCGGCTACCTATGCATATTTGATGTTGTATATTCGACCGATTAATTAATGGATGATGGTTGTTATAGTGGGAGGATCAGTTTTGCTACTTTGCAGCTACTCTTGACAATATCTATTATATGTGATTGCAAAGAACGAGAACCGTCAAAAATTACTCTTAAGTCTTTAAAAACTGTTGATCTGGGTTTATTAATAATACTAATAGTATAATCGTAACAAATTAGGTTTTTCTTTAAGCTAAAAGAGACACTTGGCTGCGTTTAAGAGCCAGTCATTTTTTTTGCACCAAGTATTTAATATATGTAGGTGATTTTGAAGTAGAATGCAATCCATAATATTGTCAATTTTATTATCTTATTTATTGATAAATGAAGTAAAGAAAAGCGGTCCCAAAAAGCGGACAGAAAAAGTACCCAGATCTAAATTAGATTTAGCAAAAAAAAAGCGACAAAATGCTTTTAGCTATCGAAAAAAACTAAAAATTATTCAAAAAAGTACTCGACAAATTTTTGCGGTTTTAAGCTGTTTTTCTTAATATTGCTTTATTTTTTCTTATAATAATTATTTTCTCATTTTCTTGTCTGCATTTTTTCCTGTTTTTCTTTTACTTCCTTCTTAAAAAACTAAACATTAATTTTAAAGGAAAATAATGGAAAAGTGCAACTTTGATTCTTACATCATCATCTCAGTCAATTTTGATGCCAATGTTGGACGGTACTTTTACAGGTTCTTCCAGAAAAGAAATAAAAAATACCTCAATAAGACTTGGATTGTTTCATCTTATATATTTAACATATACAAATTTAAAATAATTTTATATATACACTTTGTTGTGATTAGGTCAAAAAATTATGTTTTTTACTTTACTAATCTTAACAGTTTACATACCTACGAAACCTGGGAACAGGACCACTTATAAATATATGTATTGAAGTGGGACAGAGGATTGTCCATTAAAGAAATAAAAGACGTCTAAAAGCAAATTAAAATCATTTATTTAAGCTACCTAAGCCTTTACTGGATTTTATTACTATTATGCAATATAATGATTTTTCTTTTTCCAGTGTCGAATGTACCAATTTTAAAATTTCTATAAATAGAAGAATAATTTGTGTTATTTGCTATATGTAATTTAATTTTTATAGATTAGTAAACTCTGCAACTACACAAAAATCTAAAGTAAATAATAAAAAACCGACAACGATCTCAATTTTGAATAAAAAGGGTAAAAATCTGCGTTTTTTGAAAATATTAACAATTCTCGAAAAAATAACTAATAACAAGTTTATGGTATTTCAAATTTAAAAATTCTCTATTTATTTATAAAGCAGATTATAATGGGATAAAGATTTAAATAAAAAAGGACTTTTGATCTATTTCTTCCTTAAACTAATAAACTAAAAAATAATATGATCCAATTGCCTGGAATAATAAAATAAATATTACAAAAAAAATACACTTGAAATAAAAGTAATTTAATTAATTTCGGGCCGTTAAGATCGAATTAATTTTTGTTCACTTAACGAATTTAAAATTATGATTATATCCAATGGCAACTAATAATAGTAAAAATAAATACGTTCCTGAATCTGTAAAATATGCATTTCTCTGTCATCCAAAATAAAACTCCCATAAGAAAGAACACCATTTTTAATATAAGGTCAATCCAAAACAGCTGTAATATTTTTTGGTTTATTAACAGTATTTAAATTCCCAATGTAAATAAGATATCTTGATTATGAAAATCTTGCACTTGTTCGTGGATATCCAGTATAAAGCTAGAATACAAAATTCTTGTGTTAATTTTATATTTTATTCCTTAGAATGAGAAGCTATATAAGTCACAATTTGGACATATGCAAAATAATGTAAAATTTGAGACAAGGAACTCCAAGTACTACTACTAACATTTGTCACACTAAATATACCTTGCCATTAAACCACTCTTTTTTCTTACATGTTATTTACAAAATATTCAATAGCGAGATGCAAACTGTTTCTGTCAACTTGTAATTTAAAAATTATGGCATGAGTACTTAATTTATTCACATTATAATTAAAACTTAAATCTCCGTAGTTAGGATTTGGTAGTGGTAAGACTTAGGGATTTATTTAAATATTTTTTAACTTATATAAAAATGAATTGTAGTTATTATGCTTGATTTAGCAAAGAGCTATGTTGGTCTGCTTCGTCGAGTAATAAATAAAGATGTATTCATTTTAATTTTATTAAATTAATAATGAACTAGACAAAAAATTGAAGTTAATAATAATTTCTTTATTAATTGCTATAAACTCTTTAAGAACCGATGAAATCTTATAATTTTGTTTGAGGTTGTACCTAATTGAAAAAAAAATGTTTGTATTTTTTGTTTTAAATTTAAGACTTAATTAAATTAATAAATTGGAAAAAGTCTAAATACTGAACAAAAATATTATAATTTTATTCAGTTATTAATAAGACCCTGAAATCCTTAATTTACCAAAATATGTAGGTGGATATAAAGTGGAAAAAAATATATTTAAAATTTAAAATACTTATATAATTTAGTTTATGAACTTATTAAATAAATAAGTAAATTAATCAATTTTCTTAGGAAGATTATTAATTAATTGTATTAAAAAAAGGATTTTAAATTTCAAATTTATTTATTCTTTTAAAGTTTGACAACAATTATAATTTAACAAAATTCTGATAAATTTACAATAATAAGCCATCGGCCAAAATTTCAATTAAGAAAAAAACATTGATTTAATATATTATAATATATTATTATAATTAATGATATAATATATTCAACCGTTAAATGCAAATTTACAATTTCAAACCTCCAAGATAACCATTAGCCGAGAAAAAAAAGTTTGAATTGATCTTCATGTTTAGTTGATACCAAATTATTGTGATGTCGTCTGCAAACAGAGTATTCTTTGTTTTTATGGGTGGAAAGGAAGCTTATTAATTTATGAAAGATATAATAATAGCCTCAGGATTGTATTGTAACAAATCTTTGAAAAAATCCTTTATTTAAATGTAAATTGAGGGTAATTAAAAATTTGTTTAAAAAGGGGGTTTGCTGTAATCTCGATCGGCGAGGTGGATTCACTCTACTTGTAATTTAATGATGATTTGAACTCATTTTAGACTGCAGGATCATATTCCATTTTTTTCTATTTTCTAGTAGTTGAAGCATGGAATCTTTGACCATTGTTATAAAATAATCTTGCTTCTATATGCTAAGTCAAACTACGTAAGAACAAGATGCAAAGATCAATTTTAAACCGATTTTTTGAAATTTTAACCCACGAGTTTTGCTCATGATCAGTGTGCCTAAAGTAAATCTAATTATAAGTAAATCTAGTTATTGCATGTACGTTTTGCTTCTATAGCATTATGCTAGCGTCATGTTTAAGCAGAAGATTGTATTACCGGCACTGACCAGTCATTTAGCCGATTTTCCCTAGGTATGCTATATAAATGTACGATTTGATTAAAGGCATATATTTCGGAAATAAAGTGGTACAGTCTCATAGCTCAACTGCAAATCTTTAAACTCATTTTAGATTTCGGAATCATATTCCATTTTCTTCTATTTTCTGAAAGGTAAATCATAGGATCTTTGACCATTATAATCAAATAATATAAACTAAGTCAAACTGCATAAAAACAACATTAAAATTGTAATTGAGACGTGAAGTATGGTGGAGGCGACGAAAAGTGGAAAAATCAACTTTTTTGTTATTTTAAACCCACTGGGACCCAAAAATTATGCCTTTTATTACTTGACCTAAACTAAGTTTAATCAGTGACGTTATTGGAAAACGTGTATTGCTGTATTAAAATGGCTCTAATTTGTTGGTGTCGTATACATGTACGTGTTGTATCTTTTTCGTACGTAAAGTCATACTATTCATACCACCCAACCCAACCCAATACATAAAGTGCCTGGAAGATATGATATAGAATAATATCCCGTCCAAGAAAAAAAATTTCTTTTTCTAAATATCAGTTATTTGTCTTAAAATAAACTATAAAAAAATTACTCAAAAATAAACGACGACCATTTTGTCAGATTTAATTTCTACATTCGTATTTACGTACCGAAACCGAGCAAATTACGAAAATATTAACATAAACAAACAATAAATGGACCACGAGCACACTAAATATGTTTTTGCTGCCAGTCCCTCGGTCTACCCCTGGATGTGCTGAACACAAAAGGCGCCCCAAAAACTGGGTTAATGTTGTTTTTTATTCGGCTTTATTTTCGAGTTTCGTCATCGCGCTTTTTGCCGATTCCCTCTTATTCTCTGATTTAATTGCGACTCTCGGAATCCCCCCTCATTTTTTCTTTAAGCGAGATTATTTTATTTAATTATCAACTGCCGCATGGATTTTGATAAATTTTCGATATTCCCAGGAGGGATTTTGGTCGAATATCGATATCAATAAAGCGAGCATAAAAAATGGCATTGCAACGACGAACCCGGAATGATGATTTTAAATTTTCCGCGTATTGTTCTGTCAAAACGAGCACGATAATTTATGCGGGAATCCACAAAACGACAATGTTTTCCCTGATTGCCAAATACAAATGAAAACTAACAGTAATAATTCAGGTTTGCAATTTACACGGGTCCGAACTGGGACCACCAGACACAAAACTGCGCCAAAATATTTAATGCAAAAGTACCGGTTTACCCCACTGGTAAACCATACGGGAATGTACGATATATTGTAGAATTGTAATTAATCTTGGCAACATTGCGGTTTTATATACATATGTACTAGTAAAAATCGTATTTAATATGTGATTATTTGTAATGTACATCATGTACATTTAACTTATGCATTATTAACATTGAATTTTGTGTTATCAACTACTACTTTAAATAATTCTACATATAAATAAAAATAAAAAATAAAATGCACATCGTGTCCAATTAGGTTATGTATTATTATCTTCCTAAATATAATATATAAAACTAAACCCGAGTTCCTTTAATATTAAATAATTCTTACAGAATTTTCTATAAAATATATTTTTTAATAAAACATTTTGCATGTAATATAATACATGTTTCGAGTCGCGTAGGAGAATAAGGAAATAAAGTTCATGACCCGCATTTTAATATTATTAAGAATCTCGTGAGTGTTTTTCGAAAACGAGTATGATATCGGTTTTTTTTCTACATAAAAGTAGGAAATTGGAATTCGGTATAATTAGTTTGGCGTGATTTTTGCCAATCTTGTTAGAGCCAGTAAATTTTCTTTTAAGAGAAAATCGCGTTCTAAAAGAATATAAAATAAGGGGGCCAGTACTAGACCTATTTATGTTTTTTTTAATGTTTTAAGTTAGTTAAATTATTTCAATATTAGGTAAGTGATGAAAAAATTGAATTTGGTCTAAATCGATTATAAATTGTTCGAGGATTTTATGTATAATTAAGTGAGAAAAGAGCTGCGGTATAATGTGGCAATGACAAAGTTTTTTTGGTCTTTGATTTTTATAAAGTCAATACATAAATGTAAGAGAATAAAACTTTACAGGGAACGACGTTTTTAGTCACTGCAATTAATATATTTATAGATTTATAATCAAATAAATCAAGTAAATTTTTCATGCATGTCTCTTTTTTTTTTGGATAAATTAAAAGACTCTTTCCTATCAGAAACAGCATTAATTAATTGAATATACGGAATCAAATGAACATAGAGTATCAAATAATTAATCATAGTCAGAATTTTGCCTGCAATTCTGCCTTAATTTTTTGTTTTGGATATATGAATAGTTAAAGGTTACCTTTTTTGACAGGTCATAGTATCAACACTATTTAATATAGAGAAAAACGGTTTTCACTTTCTTATACTAGATTTTCAAGATCTACTTGTTGACATTACTAACCGCGATATTTTTATAAAAAATATAGTCAAATCTTCGTTATTTTAAATGGAACACCCTATATAGCATAATATACTTAGATTCTAAATAAAATTCTATAAAATTTGAGCACCTATATTAAACAAACCTCATCTTTTTTGCCATTTTAGGTCTTCAAGAAGGCATTTTACATATTCACAATTGTTGTATAATTTGAAGATTTTTTTTAATATAATAATATTATATTTATGCATAATTTAATTGAACACGGTGGATATTTTCATAATAAAAACAATTATAGAGTACTCCATTTTGATACTTAAATACGAATATTAAGCCACTTAAGTATCGTTTATTTAATAAATATTAAATAAATAATATCTTAATGATTATTTAACTAGCAATATCGTTTATTTAGCATTATAGCTACATATAAAAAACTGGTATCAAAAAAGAATATAAAATATACAAATAACAAAATAGATAAGACTGCAAGGCGAAAAAAACTTTGTGGTTTTAAAATGTTCCTCTGTAATTATGGAAATTAGTAAAAAAATTTAAAATTTTAACTAATTATTTATTTGTTATATTAAATTTTGAAGAATTAGACATTATTTGTATGTTAAAATTATAAAAATTTAAATAACTAGGAAATTTCTCATAATGATCAAATTCCAAATATTTATTTAATTTTAATTTTATTATTAGTTAATTTTCAGAAATATTCCAATGGCTTTTCATAAAAATTTTTCTCCTTTATATTGCAATTTTTCAATAAATTAAAATTTTAAGAGTAATTCAAAGAGATTTCCAGTTTTTTAAAAATTCAATGATTTTAAAATGTCTTGTTATAAATATCAAAATTAATTAAAAAGTTTATTTTAAAAAATCTTAAAAACTATTAATATAACATTTTTTCATTTTATTCTTTTATTTTAATCTGAAAATTATAAAATTTTGTTATTTAAATAATAAAAGGAGAAATTCTTTAAAAAAATAAGAAATTTCTAAAAATTTAAAAATTTATTAAACCAATTACCAAACTTCAAAATGTAATTATTTTTTCATTATTAAAAATATCTCAATAGTTTTCAAAGAAAAATTCCTCCTATTTTTTGCCATTTTCCAATAAATTATATTTTTTAAAGTCACTCAAAGAGACTTCAGAAATTATTGATGTTCAGTCATCACAGATTATTTAAGCAATTTAAAAAAGAGAAATAAGTAAAATAAAAAAGCCTTTGAGCCAAAATATTGCAATTTAAAACCAAAAAAAATATTTATTCAATTTTAAGCAGTTCTAAACAACATAAATTGATAGTCATGCATAATTTAATTGGACACAACGGACATTTTTATATAAACGTATTAAATACAATTATTGGGTAATATATATGAAGAAATTATAAGTTTTTATCGATTATTTAATACGAGCTTAGTGGTTTAATACCTCTTAAGTCATCATAAATAGATTTCAAAATTCATTAAAATTTAAAAAATACTTTTTTTATGTTAATAAATTTAAATATTTTATTTAATAAATTTAATTATTTAAATATAAAAAATATATACATATAATATTTAATATTTAGAGATTTATTCGACAATGTTATAAAACCATTTACTTTACCGAAATTTGATTCGAATTATTATTCCCTGTTAGTTTTTTTCTATTTTTGCAGGCACACTTTTCCATTGAGCCAATTTAAAAAAAAAAGTTCATTTTATTCTTGTTCAAATTCTTGTCTTTGTTTTTGTAAAAGAACATCTTAGAAACTAGAGATTTCCTTCTAATATTAATTTTATTTGTCTAAATATGAAAAAATATGATTTTTTCCAAAAAAAAAATCGAGTTCTTTCTGCACTTGCAGCTACATTTCGAAAAAAAGATCCACCTTGAAGCAATTTGATTAATAATTTCCTAGAAGACTAAAGAAAAAAGACTACAAATGCCTGTAAGAACCAAATTCTTTATCTCCAACTGCTTGAAAGGATTCTGGATAGTTCAACTATCTGGAAGAAAATAGTTTTTTCCTGTCTTGTAACTACGTGTTTTTCCTATTCCAGTGTACGTGAGAAAGGCTTTCAGTCATCCCGGATTATTGAAGCAATTTAAAAAAAAGAAAAAAATTAATGAAAGAAAAAATAAATTTCGGTTTTTAGGAAATACAATTGGACCCAACTTTTGTAGTTTAAAACAAAAAAATTTGAAGTAGTTTAAAACAGCATAAAAGTAAAAAATAGCATATTTTAATTACAATAATAGCATATTTTAATAAAAACAAGATAGATATTTCATGAATAACATTTTAAATACAATTGTTTAATAATACCAATAAAGAAATCATCAAGGTTTTATCGATACTTCAAAGATTCTTGTGCTTAGAATCTATAACTAATTATTATTTTTCTGATTATTCCAAGATGCCCCTTTTTAATTATTTTAATTAGTTAAAAAAAAATAGATAACTGTTACAGTTAGAGTTTTAGTAATAAATTATTGCATTTTTATTAAAATATGAAAACTATAAAATTGTATTAATAATATCAAAATTATAAAATCTTTAAATAAATAAGAAATTTATAAGACTTATAAAACTCTAAGTTTAAAAAGTTTACCAACATTTTATTATTATTTAATTGTCTAAAATTTATCAGTGTCTTACAAAAAAATTACAACTTCACAATTTTACCATTATTCAATAAATTAAAATATTTAAGTTATTCAAAGAAACTGTTAATCCTTGACAAATTTTAAATAAATTTAATAACCTGGTATTCTAGAAACGTTTTCAATTTTTGAGAGTTTAACAACAAATTAAAGGATTCTTGAGAAAAACTTGAACGTGTCGCAAAGTTTTAAAGCAATTGACAACAAAGAAAGAACAACATGAAATAGAAAAAAAGAAATAACGGATTTGAGTTTTTTGGAAATAAAATTGGACCTAATACAAACTAAATAATTTCCTAAAACTATTTCTTTCAATTATTCAATGACGTAGGACTCAACAAAAACAAAATTATTACAAAAAAATATTATCAGTTTTTTATTTAATTCAAAATTCTTTACGAGTTCATTACTAATTACAGGGATATTATCGGGATTATAAAGATGGCGCCGCCAAACGAAGAAACAACAAATAATGCTCCGGCTAAAAATACGTTTGAGTGCTGTAAAACGCGAGTTTGTGCCTACACGATATGTATAGTTTGTGGTAAAACCTATCACAAATCCTGCCTATCAAGAGATTTTCCCAAATTAACACTTCTTGATGATTCAAGAATGATTTGTTGTGTGCAAGACCTAACCTCAAAACCCACAAAAGAATCGGCAAGTCTGGAACTTAAAATAAGTAATCTCGAAGCTCTGGTCCAACAAGGTGAGCAGAAAATTGAAATATTAAAAGAAAACTTAAAAATTACGGAGGAAAAACTCAATATAGAAATTGTTTACCTTAAAAAACTGCTTGATGAATCGTCAAGCAAAAACATTATTTTGCAGCAGAATAATTGTTTGCTGATCCAAAAAATACAGACCCTCGAACAGGAAGTGCGCCCTAAGGAAGTAAAAAACTCTGAACAGGACCTACCTCAGTCGCAAGCAGGGCCCCACGATCCTAGTAAATTGGCGGGAAAACAAAATAAACAAAAACAAACTGAAGTGTCACTGTCATCAATGTTATCAGTCATTGAACAACGTGAAGATAGCGGTAGCTCGAGTATGGTCCCAGTACCCAGACTGTCTTCATTTCAATCTTCTGAAAATCCGCACGATGATACTCCAGGTTTCGAGCCTGGCGGTGGTGATTTCTGGTTGCTTGCAAAAGGCAAAAAATCTCGTAAGCAACATATTCACAACTCTGAAATAGAATCCCTATCAAAGAGGCGAAGCTTCGAACTAGATCAAGGAAGACAAGAACGTCGATCCTTTAGGAAAAAAAACCTTAAAATTGGAAGTTGAGAAGATCATGAAACATAATTAGGTTCCAGGTCTGTCCAACAAAATAGAAGGGTTCTTATCAAAAATTAATGAAACTATCACCGAAATGGACATAAAATATTACGTTACCAAGCATAGCAATTGCACTGATGTCTACGTTTAACAGTGTATCCCGAAACAAAACCAATCAGGCAAAAAAAAGTTTGAATGAATTGTTCTTATTATTTAATTTTTAGACATATCAAGGGAAAGAAAGAAATAAATGAAATTTCTGACATAGGATGGAATATGCATAATTTAATTGGACGTGTTGGACATTTCCATATATAATAATATATTAAATAACTTTAAATACAATTATTGTGGAATACTTATGATAAAATTGTAAGTTTTTATCGATTCGAGTATTAAGCCACTAATAAGTTTGAAAATTCCAAAACATGCTCCCCTAATTATCAAAATTAGTTGTAAACTAAAATTTGTTAAAAAAAGTTTAATTTTTTTTATGGAAGCGCAATTCACTTTAAGACTTTTAAAGTTTTAGTATTAAATAATTTTTTTAATAAAAAGTGATAAGTGTAAAATTTCTTTATTTAAATAATTAAATGTTTAAAAACTGTAAAATTTAAAATTCCAAAAAAAAACTTAATGATGATTAATGTTTTAAGATTTTATTTAAAAAAAATACTGCCCCCAAATTTGAGAATTTTTTAAGAAAATCTTAACAGTATACTAATATGATATATTATTCATCTTTATTTAGCATGAATAGCTACATACAAAAGCAAAAATTTCCCCAAAAATCAGTAAAAATAAAAATACATATAATACTAACAATAATTTTTATACACAATACAATATTTTTATCAGTAAGAGTACATGTGTCATTGTATATTCTAAACCGATTATTTGGCACAACAAAATAATTAAAGTTATTATAAAATGCATAGATTTAATGCCAATTTTATATATTTTTAGAAATAAAAATAAATTCTTAAAACCACGTAAACATTAAAAAGGCCCCCTATATTTGAACCAACCTTTTACAACTAAAAACCTTTAAACTAAGAGAAAAATGCAGAATTTAAATCAAGTTTCCTGCTATAAAAGCATAAAATTAAAACTAAAAGTTCTCACGGTAAAACTCATAGAAAACGGCAGTCGACCGACATAAACCCGGACAATATTCTCCAAACCTTATAAAAAGCGTAAAACGAGATAGACAGCTGATAATAAAAACTGAAGAGGGGCATTTTCCAGTAACTGGGCGAAAAGCGACTTACCCGGGCAATGTTAATTTAATCCGATTAAATATTCACGAGCCGCTTGAACCTCGGCAGGTTTTAAAATGAAATTTAGTTGTTTTTGTTAACCCTCGTTAACGTTTTCCTTAGGGACGTTCCATCACGTTTTGTATCTTAATTTGCAACCTTCAAAGATCACACTTATTGGCCAATTAAAACGTTATTTTTACGTTACTTTTTAATCCCCCCCAAAGAAGAACGAATCAAAATTTTAATGAATAATTTAGACTTCATTATGCGGCAAAATGAATCTGTGGAGGTGAAGCCTAAACTAAACGTCACCTGATATTGTGTATAGGGGTGCCGCGCTAATTTACAATGACCCAGTTAGAGTTTATGGATTAACTAAAAGCTGGAAATGACAGCTCGGGGGGGTCTTGCTAGGTAAACGGATATTCTCATGTAAGTATATCAGACTTTTGACGAGAAAAGTTGTTAAGAGTTAATGGGGTTCACTTTGAAGGAACCGATAAAAAAAATTAACCTTCATTATTTCAGTACAACATCACAAGAGTTAAACTACTAAGGGCACAATTCGGCTTTTATACATAACCCCATCATCATTTGCTAATTTATAAACTTAACGTCAAAATCACGCACAGCCTCCATTATTAATAATTAATGTAATCCCAACTGAAAGCGTTACCGCAAAAGACACATTCAACGTCAGCCTTAAATATTTTAAGGGCTTCGCTATATGTGTCCCCCCCTGGCAAAAACAATTAGGATTATAAACCAGAGGGCGCCAAATGCAAAATGGAACTCATTAATTATGGTATTGTCGTAATGTGTGCGTCGCTATTCTATAGGTTCGACAATGTATCTAATCGGTATATGGAATAAGTGAGTTATAATGAGGTTATTATCAATAAATGAGAGTGGTAATTTTTTGATGAAAATTGATTAATAATTCGTCTCAAACATAAACGGTTAGACGATTGTTTACATCTAATAGGCGGAAATTGATTTTTTTCAATTCATTTGTTGGAATTATATTTAATAGTCATTATTGGATTTGAGATGGTAGTGCAATAAAAATAAGAATAATAGTTGGAATTATTAGTTTATATAGTATACATTGATGTATTTATTTATTAATAATCATTGATAAAAGTTTTACCCTCTAAAATAGTTGCTCTATTAAAGGAGAGGATGATAAATGGATAGGCCTAACTATAATAAAATAGATGTATTCGTTCCCCTCTCAGGTTTTAAGAATAAAGTATAAAATACTAATTAAAGAAATTAATCTTTCAATTGAGGAAATTATATTGATGAAATTATATCATTTGAAGAATTTGCAAGATCTACTCCAGTTAGTTCACTTATTGTACAAGGAAAAATGAATCCTAAAGGAGATCATATATCACAAGTTGATAGATGAAAAGAAATGTGTGCTCCATAGAAAGTTGTTAATCCACTAATAATTTTAATTTCTATTGGCATAGCAATTACCATAGTCGCTGATGTAGATATGGTCGTATATCTACGTGTATTTATACTAATCGTAAATATATGGTATCATACGATAAATCTGAGAAGGCCAATATAGAATATATTAATAGAATTAATTATTCCCAATGTTTTCTCCAAATACTTCTCTTCTTCCCTTTCTTGATTAATAATATGAGACATTATCACGGATCCAGATAGAATTAAAATGTACAATTTTGAGTGTTCAAAATTCAAAATAAGTGGTGATAAAAAAATAAAAATAAAGCTTTTAATAATATAATGTAAAAATGTATAATGGACACGATGGACATTTTCCTATTAATATGAAATTATACAAAAAATAGGTTCATAAAATTTCTACTTTATTTCTTTTTTTATTTGTTTATGAAATTGTTCAGATAAAAAAGGAATATTTTAAAGAAATTCATGAACTATATAATTCTTATAAACTAACTTGTTTACATACCTAACCTAATTTAAATTCAGTCAGTTTAAATTATAGTCACGATTTCAAAACTTAAAGGAAGGACACTGCCTAGGTCTCAAAAGGCTCTTTTAATGCTTGTACGTTTAATACCCTTTCAATCTTAAAAAATGCATGTAAAAAAACATGAAATAGATTGATTAACAATTATAAATATTACCAGCGATCCGTATAAAATGAACAAAATTTTTGTATTAAGTATTTCTTCAGCTTGATTTTTATTTTTTGGAGTTTTTATTAAATTAAGAGGTTCGTTTTAAACTCCATTTTCATTTAGTATTTGACGGTGTCAAAGGCTTTAGATAATTCAACAAAAACTGCCAATTTTTTAAATTTAATTTGACAATTTAAATGTGTGTTATTTACTAGTTCAAAAATTGAATCCTATATACTTTTTTGACCTCTGAAGCCATATTGTTTCTCATAAAGTAAATTGTGAGTTTTTCAAAAACTAACTAATGTTTTCTTAAGGGATTTTTCGAAAATTGTTTATTTCGATATATGTCTATAATTATTTCTATCTTTTCTATGTCCTATTTTTTTTTATTTTCCTCAAAGTATTGAAAGATAAATTTATTATATGCAATAAAGGTCTTTTAATTTTAATATGTATGTTTTTTGACAATTTTATAAAAGGTATATTAGTAGTGCATAATTGATATGGAGGTGATAAATATTTACCTATTAATTTAAAATTAATTATTTAATTGGTATAATTTTAAGTAGCTTTGAATAATATGAATTTTTATTGATAAAATGTAGTAATATAATTTCATATTAATGGGGAAATGCCATCGTAAAATTATATATTAAAAAGATAATATTTATATAGATATTTATATAGATAAATAGCTCTTAAGCTCAGAAAATTCCCATGTGATTAATGCATAATTGATATGGAAGTGATAAACATTTACTTATTAATTTAAAGTTATGCATTAAATTTATACATTGCTTAAATACTAACTCAACTAATTAATTTAGAAAATCTACATATCTGTATATGCTGCCTAGTTGTTGAATTAAGAACATTCAGTGAATTTAATAGGTTGGTTCAAATATTGGAGCCTTTTAAACGTTTACGTGTTTTTTCGGATTTTTTTTTTTTGAACATTTGTCAAAAAATAAAAATTATCATCTAATTGAAAAACTGGTGGTTGCAAAATAAGGAGAACACTTTTTTCTTACAGGCAGTTGAAGGTGAAGAATTCAGTTCTTACAGTCACTTGTAGTTTTTTTTTCTTTAGCCTTCAACTGCCTGGAATAATACGAAATTAATGATTAAATTGCCTGGAAGACCATTTTTTAAATCGATTTTTTAAAATCCGGTTATCTGGAGAAATAAATGGTTTTAGGCGGATGAAATATGGCAAATACTGGAGAAGTAGAAATCGATGTTTCATTATAAAACCAAAAAAAAATGAGTTAGTGGAAAAGAATGCCTGAAAAATTAGGAAAAATTAACAGGGAATTTTTTAGATTGTAGTCTAGAAAAATATTTTTTTCTTCCAGGCAGTTAGACATAAAGAATTTGGTTTTTACAGGCACTTGTAGTCTTTGTTCTTTAATGTTCGACTACCTGCAATAATAGGAATAGAAATTATAGATCAAATTACTTGGAAGTGAACTATATTTTTTTCAAACTATGGTTGCCTAAAAGATTCTACATCTTTAATATTTTTGTAGAAAATTACCACTAAAGAAAAAATATTTTGAACAAGGAAAACAGAAAAATAAAATTCTATATTAAAAAAATTAAAATTTTTGACTTTCTGCCTGATTTTTTAGAGGGGTCTCAAGGAAAGCCTGGAGAATTGACATCCTAGGAAGTCTCCAGCCTTTAAAGATGTTTTTTAACAAAACTAAAAAAAATGAGTTAATGGAAAAGACTGCTTAAAAAAATACAAAAAATATAATGGAATAGAAAAAACTGCACTACAAAATAAAGAAAAAAAAATAAATACAAAAAAAAATAAAAATAAATCGGATTACCTGATATATATCAGTTGATAAAGTCTTTCAGCTTGGATGAATTTTGGAAGAAAGGTGTCAACATAAATCTAACTTTCTCAAAAATTAAGAAATTATTAATTGAATAACCTGATTAATGGAAAAAACTGCCTGGAAAAACCCTTACAGGATAATTTTCCAAACCAAATTTAGATCTAGTATTTTTTTGTAACATTGCCAAATAAATCTATAAATATTAAATAATATTAAACTAATTTTGAATTTTTTTTATTTCATAGTTCTTTAAAATGTTGACATTTTAATAATAAAATGTTATATAATTCACTGTTTAATAAAAAAAATTAATTTAATATTAAAGGTTCAAAGTCACTGAAGTAAATTGTGTTTCATAAAAAAAAAATTAAATTTTTTGGAACAATGAATTCCTCAACTAATTTTGATAATTGAGGGAAAAATTATTTCTAGACTTCAGTAGTTTAATACTCGTATTTAAGAATCGATAAAAACTTATAATTTCTTTATAGGTATAATACTTAATAAAATAATAATTTAATTTCCCAAAAAACTCAATCTATTCTTTCTTAAAAAAAAAGAATTAAGAAATTATATAATTTTTTAGAGGTTTTAAATAGGAAAAGTTTGGTTCAACGTTTGGTGTTGTGAATCCTTGAAACTTTTAGGGAAATATTCAGTTTATTTTATCAGAAAACTGCCTTTATTTGCCTGATAAAAATTTAAAGTTGTTGGAAATCTATGGAAAAGTTACTCGATTTAATTCTGGAAACTCTGTATAAATATTTAAGGGATTCAAGATTTATAGGCAAAATTTTCGAATCTGTACATTCGATGCTATATATTCCACCGATTAATGCAGTTTCTTACAGGAAAGGTGTTTCAGAGCGTTAGTAACAGCCTTATATAAAGATTTACATGCAAAATAAATAATCAAAAAACTAAAGGCGATTCTCATATCCGATTAAAAAAAAATGTAAAACACTCTATGGTATGTTTTTTATAAATACTGACAATTTTTGAAAAATTAAATAATAATAAATTATTGGTATTTTAAATTTAAAAATTCTTAAGTTTTCTCGATTTATTCATAACATTCAAAAATTTTAAGATTCGAATAGGCAAAATTTATATTTTTCATTAAGATTTTAATTTTTTTTCTTAAATTCAGTTAATTATTAACTGGAAGAGAATTTAGACCTAGTAATAATTTTTACATTTCAAGATTTTTTAGTTTTTTACCTCTTTCTGCACCTTCTTTTATTATATTTAACGTATTTAAATTAAAATGTATTTTATATACTATTAAAATCGAGAAACCTATTTGCTAGAAAACTAACATTGTAATTTAGTTATTAACATTTTGTATTCTTTGGCAAACAAATATTTTTTTAATTCGAAGTAATATTAAAATAATATATTAAATAGATATGATAATAAATAAAATTTCGATCTTATTAATGCATAATTGATATGGGTGTGATAAACATTCACCTATATATAACTATCTTGTGAAAACAAGAAGGTCGACACTTATCCGGTAAATAAATAATTAAAAACGAAAAAAAAACCCTCTTGACGAAATGAAAGTCTGGCGAAAATCCTAATGAACCGAACACACGTCAGTTAAGAAAAGATAAATCTTATCGAGAAACCACTCACGGTCAAACGAGTGTTGTTTCGTTGAAAAGAATTTCTTTTACGGTAGAGTATAGGAGACAACCCACGAAAATAAACCGCTAGAGAATCGGATAAATGTCAAGATATCCATTTTGCTGCTATTTTTCAAATAAACAGTTAGTAATAAATGTTTTTTTTTCTCGCCCTTTCAGATATCCAGCGGTCAGGGTCTGCTGTCACATTTCGTTAATTTACAAATCGTTATCCCGGAGGCTACCATACAAGGAACTCGGTCTGGGGAACACCATGTTGATGTCGGGAGCGTTATTGATCTAATATGTGTTATTGATAAAGTAAGTAATTTAACTTATATTATTATTAGGTAGTACCTAGGCATAGATCTAAACTTTGAGGATGTTAGATTTTGAGATAGGAATATTTATTAATTTATCACAAATCTACTATATGCTTCATCAAAGTCTCTTAGAGATTACTTGCTAAAAAACGTTCATCAAAGGCCTTATTATACGTTTAATAGGCAAAGAGAATTAATTTAGTAGTGAGAAGATTAGGGATCAATAAATTCATATTTTCAAAAGAGATACAGTTTCTACTGCCTGAAAAAGTAGAACTATAGTTGAGTAAGCTTATCTGCAATTAATTCTAAATGATGTACAGGAAACTAAGTAAGTAAAATTTGATTTGAATAGTACATCTTTGGGATCAAAATAGATAGAGCAATTAACTTTTTGTAAATATGAATAGGTCCGTGGAACCAGTCTAATAGTCCAATGTGCTCTATTCTGAATCATGGTATGAATTTATCTTAAAGTAATTAATATATTATTATAATGTGTTTTTTATGTAGACATAAATTATAAATAAGAACCTTTTTATGTATTAAAAAAGTCAATAAATTACTGTTGACCTATAAGGAGAAATATTGCATTAAAATTAAAATTAATATAAAATTTTGTCATTGCAGTGTGAGTTGTACCTTACAAGGGTACTTGCTATTTTTTTTTAATACTTTTATGAATTTTTTAATGCTCAAAATTAAATCTTAAAAAATCAAAAATTTTGAAAAATTTTCGATAAAAATTGATATCAGGTTCCAATTAATTTAAATATATATTTAAATTTGTGTAAATATTTTTAAGTCAGCATGTGTGTTTATGGGTTACAAATAGTTTGTGGAGATTTTAAGAAAATCGTTTAAATTTTATTTTTCTTGTGGTTTTATAAAATTAATAACATTTAATTTTTATGAATTTTTATATAAAAAAAATAAAATGTATACTCTTCCACAGACATTTTTTTAAAATTAAATTTCACAGTAAGTCTCCTAAAATTGTATATATTTTACATAATTGTTTTTACGATTGTTAGATGCTAAAATTTGTTTTTATATTAAAAAAAATAGGTTTAATGATGATTTTTTTTTTAATTAATAATTAATTAAATTACTTAATTTTTTTCTCAAACCAAAGAAAATATTTCATTTTTTGAATGACCCAAGATGGTTTTTTGAGTATTTAAACATAAAAAAATCTCTATACATATCTTTAAAAGTGACTTTAAGTTTAAATTTATTTGAATTTTTCGGTCTCAAAATGTTGATTTCTTATTCTCCTCCTCTTTTAACTCCTAAATATGTGTCTAACTAATTAATTTATGCTTTTTAATAAATGTTTCATGAGAAGAAATCCACGCGTATTTTTTTATGAATATTTGCATAATTTTAATGGATCTGATATATTTTTTCTATTTTTATTAAAATGAACAAGATTCATTTGATTTTTTGATTAAATGATAAATTTCCATTAGTGGTATTTTGCATTGGTTTTTTTATTTATATATATCATTAAATAAACTAAAATTTAATGTATTTTACATAATTATTTCGACAATTATTATTTCCTGAAATCGATTTTATAGTAAAAAATTGGGTTTAACGTTGATTTTTGTTTATTTAATAATAAATTAAAGTTTTAGAAAAACGTTAAATAATTTAATTCTTTTTTCAATCTTGAAAAATATTTTTTTAATGATTCAGAACGTTTATTCCAATATTAGAGCATAAATAATCTCTTTACATATTTTAAACGAGTATATATTATATACGTGTATTATACATAATTATTTCTACGAAAATTGGATGCTAAAATTTGGTTTAAAATTGATTTCTTCCATACTTAATAATAAATTTAAATTTTGGAAAAAATGTAAATTAAATTATGTTTTTTTTTAAATTAACAATGGATTTTTCTCTTATTTAATAATAAATAAAAATGTATGCAATTTTAATTTTAAAATCAGGTTTTTCTTCATGATTTTTAGCAAACTGTTTTTGAAAATCAAATCAAATATTTTAAAAGAAAAAATACTTATTAAATTTTTAAAAAGCATTTGTACGATTTTTTAAGTATTTAATTAGCACCTTTACTAAAAGTTTTATTACGAAAAAATCCACACATGAGGGTTTAAATAATATTTGCATAACTTTAATGGATCTCTTATACTTTTTCCTACTCTTTATCAACATAAACAAAATTAATTTAATTTCTTAATGAAATAAATATAATTCATTTTTCATTAACCCTAAAATGTCGTATCGTAAATATAAATGTATAGTAAATCCCTTAACTGGATTAAACCGGAATATTTTTAATATACGGGGGATTTTAAAGGCAGTATTTTCAATATTTGCAATTTCCCTATTTACCTTGATTTCTCATATTTTATCGCAATCATTTTCGTTTAACATATTTTTTAATTAATTTAATAAAAAATGTGTATATTTATTTGTCCAACTAGATACCAGGACATGGGATTTTATTATTTAGTTAAAGGTTTGCTTTTACGTAGCGCAATTCTATTTATTTTTATTTTGTATTTTAAATTAAATAAGTAAAAGCATTTTAGGAAAGCTGCAACTAAAAATAAAATTTAACAGTGTTATTTAAAAAAGGTATAATAAATCCATTAAGGTACATATGATTATAATTAAATTAAATTATTCTTTTGTATTATTAATTTTATTTATTATTAGCTTAAAATAGTAAAAAAAAGCTAGAAATTATGAAAATTAAAGAGGATATCAGATTCATTAGAGTTATGCATGCAATTATCAAAATTTTATTTCTTTATTGTATTAAAACACAAAAGGATAAGCCTAAATAAGTAGAACAACAATGGTAGTTTTTTCTTACCTGAGAAATGAGAATTGTGAAAATTTGAATTGTCTGACGTATAGTTAGATGAACTTCCAGTAATTGCCTGGAAACCTCTTGGTTTATTCTAATTCACATACGATTCTCTGGAGATAAGGAATTCGCAGTTAAAAATATTGAATTCTTGAAATAAGAAGTTATTCTATATTTTTCCAAGCTGTATCCAGAAGTTGTCTTCGAAATACTTCTTTAAAAAGTTTAATTTCTCTCGAAAAGAATAATTACATAGATAAAAACATCTGAGAATATTACAATTCTATTTATTTTTAGTATAAATAAACAGAAAATAAATGAAATGTACATGGAATCCATTAAAGTTATGCATACAAATGTTATAAAGTGTATAACATTTTCGTTTTAATTGTTTAACTCGATTTTTCATATTTCATCGCAATCATTTTCGTTTAATATATTTTATAATTAATTTAATAAAAATTGTATATATTTATTTGGCCGAATACCTGGAGATGAAATTTTATTATTTATTTAAAGATATATTTTTATATGGTTCAATTCGATTTGTTTTGTTTTTTTATTTTGAATTTTAGAGTAAAAGAATTCTATTTAAACCAAACGTAATTTCCAGTTTTATTTATAAAAAGGTACATTAAATCTATTAAAGTTATGAATATGATGTTAAACAAAGATTATTAAATTTTTTTGTTAATTACTATAAGCTTTAAATAGGCAAAAAAAGTGGGAAATTAAGAGTAGTCCAATCAAGTACAACAAGAAGTAAAGCACGAAATTATTTCTTGTGTTAATTATGAAAATTAGTCAAATCCAATATAGGTTTTTTTTTAAAAATTTAAAGGATGAGCCCAAAAAAGTGGAACAACTGTAGCAGTTTTTGCACCATCTGGAATGACAATTGTGAAAATTTCAATAAAATTGTCTGACGCATATAGTGAATTAAACTTCCATTAATTGCCTGGACTTAGAAAAAAACAAGAGCTTTCCAGGCAGTTCGAATACTGAAAAAACATACAATTTTTTAAATAAAAAGTGATTTAATATTCTTCAAAAATGCATCCAGAATTTGTCCACAAAATCCTTTATTAGAAAATTGAATTTTTTTATTCCAGGCAGTCGGAAAACGAGATAAAAAAACATTAAAATTTTATTTTTTTAGCTTTAAATAAACAAAAGAAAAATAAAATTTACGTCAAATCCATTAAAGTTATGCACACAAATTTGCCTATGTCTGTGCCTATGCCTATGATATCCAAATTACTTTATTACTCTAAAGCTGAAATATAATATAAACTAAACTATACATAGAACCAGTAAAATTTCCCTGGAATGACCCTAAAACAACTCCAGCAATCCCATCACAGTCATTGGCCGACATTCAAGAACTTCTTTGTCTGTGTTTACCGTATCAAGTCGGAAACGTGAACATGTTTACCAAGTAAACTCGCATATTCAACTCGGCCGTTGTAAGCTTTAATTTTCCTGAATTCCATTGTGAAATCTGTATTATGCACATTCAGCTCGACCAACTCCGATATAAACTTTAAAGATTCTCGGGCTTATTTGGCCCAGTTATAATGTGTAAAAAGGGGGTTTGTCGTAGTTGGAAAAAAAACATTATCGTCCAAGTTGAATTACCAGAAAGAGGGAAAAATGTGTGATTTAAGACCTCGCTTGAGAAGACATCAAAGTTCACCCTGAAGGCTTTTATTTGAGGCCGAAGGTTTTGATGGGGGTGGTTTTGTGATTTTTTTTATTGGCGAAAATGTACGTGACTTACGTCCTTATTTTTGGCATGTTCATATTGTGGCGTATAAGACTGTTTTTCTCGTGCAATTAAATGAAAAATCCGGTTTAAGGGTGTTTTTAGAAATTTTTGAACATGGTTTTTTACCTTGAGAAAATTAAGAGGAAAGATTTTAAATTATATAAGGAAACTATACAATTAATTCTTGCTTTTAGAAGGATCTTAGCGAAAAATTGCATATTTTTTTTAAAATAAGAGAAAATGACCTTTAAAATAATATAAAATAAATAATCGGGTCATTTTCGTCCTTTAATATTCACTCAGGTTTGAGTTATACCAGATTTTTAATAGTGAAAAACGGACCCTTCGAAAAATCAATTTTAAAATTATTTTTGGTTTTTATTGTTTAATATTTTATACTTTTTTAAAAACTAAAATAAATATACTTTAAGACAATGTAAAGAAATAAGGAGGTAATTTTTTTTTTTTAAAAGCTATTTAATTAATTAAAATTTTTACTCAGAGTTTTATTAAAAAAATCCACTAAAATCTACATCCATTTTTACGAAATTGTTATAATGCATAATTTTTAAGGATCTGATAAAGAAAATTTATTTAATTTTTTAATCAAATAAATATGATACATTTTTCATTAGCGGTACAACATATAAAAATCTAGAAACTTAACTAGATTAAACCGGAATATTTTTAATACAAATAAGATTTAGAATGATAAAATTTAATTCAGACTTTTTTGAAATTTGCTGCCATTTAATTTTTTTTTAAATCACGGTTTCACATAGATTTCTCTTAATTGCATGTAATAATAAATATCATAAAACTGTATGTATTTTACATAAATATTTGTACAATTTTAGGATCCTCAAATTGATATTTATAGTAGAAAATTAAGTTTAACGTTCATTTTTTGTCATATTTAATATTACATTAAAATATTTCTAAAATGTTAAATAATTTGTTTTTGAATATAAAAAATATATTTTTTTAATAATTTAACAATTTTTTTTATTAATAGAATATAAAAATCTCTATATATATTTTAAACGTGTTTATTGTATAGTTTTTAATTTACGAGCATTATAGGAATATTAATAAATAATTCGCAATTTTAATTCTAAAATTCGAGATTTTCTTTATTGCTTTTTGTAAATTAATATACTAATTAATAAAATATACTTTGAGACAATGTAAAGAAATAATAGGGTAATTTTTGTCTTTTAAAAGCATATTTTTTATAAAGATTTAAATAATGCTATAATGTGTAAGGATCTAATAAAGGAAATTCATTTAATTTTTTACTCAGATTAATATAATAAATTTTTTATTAGCGGTACAAAATATAAAAATCTATAAACTCAATTTTTTTTCACTCTTTTTATCCTTAGTCTATACTTTCATTAAACCTTAATTAAATAACTTTCCCAATTTTATTACTATCCATTTCCTTAGTTTTTCCCATTTCAGTAATTAAAAAAAAATAATCCCTTTTATAGTAAATAAACAAGAAAAAAAGACACAACATCCAATCCCCATTTTCCCGGGAAACTTCGTAAAATTAAGTCCATTAAATGAAAACAGCTGGGAGACTGTTGTTGTTTTTTTCTTTTTTTTTTGTTACTTCATTTTATTGTGTTAGTCTCCAAAATGATTAATGAACTAAACAAGCGTAATCAGTTCGAAACAATCACGTTGCAACGTAAACGGCTCGCGAACACAATGAAAAAGTACCGTTTTTGTTTATCGTCATTATAAAATGGAAAATGCCAGTTATAGCGGGAATGTTTAAATATTAAAAATACAAATAAATTCAACGGTTTAAAGCGAACCACAATTATAAAGCTTTAACAAAAGTTACCAAAAAAAAAAAACAAATTATACGAGAGTTTACAATTCATTATTTTATTCCAGGCGAAGCCTTTTTCTTTGTTTTAAGAAAGCTAATATTGTGAAAAGGGCACGGGGTGCATTCAAAGCAAAAGTACCATCGTTTTAACATTAAAAATAATTAATAAAACTGGAATTTGCTTTTTCTGTGGTTTTTTAATTATTTAAATTAACTGACGGAAAGATAAAGGGTTGTTTTGCTTTTATTTAATAATATTTTTCAGGAAAACACACTATTCGAGCTCCAAAGATAATATGTAGAAATAATAAAAAGTGCGCCAGCTCTGTTAAAATTATGCATAAATTTTATCAGTTTAAATGATCTAATGATCTAAAAAAATACAGTTTTTATTAAAAATGTCTTATAAAATAAGTTAATCAAAGTAAAGCTGTTTTTGGCCTTTGGTGAAGTTTTCGATTGATTTAGATGCAATTTCTTGGATAAAGCGTTGCGTTATATATAAGCTCTGAAAATTAGAAGGTTATAAAGCTAAGATCTAACATAGATTTTAGAATATTATGAAATAAGCTTGTTATTTATTAAGTTTTATAATAATAAATGAATAGTGTCTTTAGTTATATTTTTTTTAATTTAGCTGCTACATAAGACATATTGCAAGCAATATTTTAAGTTTTAACCATTTTTTTTAAATAAAAATAATTAATGCTCAGGGTAACTTTTTTTTTATTAGCATCTGTACCTATGGCTATACATTCTAATACGTTGCCATAAGTATTATAAACACAATAATTCAAAAAATATGAAATAATGCGTATAGGATTTTTTTTTAAAAGCGCGTGAAGTCCACGAAGATTATGCACACAACTAGTAAAAATTAATCATTATATCATTACAATACGACCCGTTTTTTAAGCGCAAATATTTCAAATTTCACAAAGCATTCATAGAAAAATATACAGGGTGGCCGAAAAAAAGCCCATCTAGATTTTTGGTAAATAAAGAAAATAGTTTAAAAAAAAGCTCTGACCGGTTTATTTTTTTTCAAAATTTAGTGATTGAAATTTACTGATTGAAAATGATTTTCATGTTTTTACTGAGCGTTATTTGACTTATATTTAATCATATTTATGTTATTTGGTATTTGTTGCCAAACACTGTAGGTCTTGGGATTATTAGGATAATACATAAAAATAAGAAAACGTGTATCAAATCCATTAAAGTTATGCATATAATTTTTAAGTTTAAATAATTTATTCATCTAAAAAAACCAAAAATATGTATACAAGATTTGTTTTAAAAGTGCATTGAATAATTATTCTAATACAGCCTACTTTTAAGCAAAAATATGCCAAATTTTAGAAAGCGGATTTTTGAAAGTTAATTATTGTGTTATAAATTGTTTCAATTTTTTTGGGATTCTCTTTTGTCAAAATGCAATATACTGTAAGAACCAGAATTGTCTGTGATTTTTTTAAGCTTTTAAATAGAGACAAGTCGTTGAAATTTATGCATAACTTAATTGGATACGAGACACATTTTTCTAAAACCCCAAGGAAAACTTAAATAAAGAATAAATAAAATGTTAAAAAGCGGATAAAAATTGTAAAACAAATGACACAAAGTTCTATTGATATCTTTTACCCTTTACTAGCCTATAAAAATATTTTTTAGTTATTTAGAAAAAACTTAAAAATTAAATTAACTACCGACCATTGCAGTTTTTTTATATATTTTAATTTTTCAACTAATTTTTTTTTTGTTTTATTGATTTTTTGTTATTTAAATATATTTCTTTAAGAGTCACCTTTAAAGTAGCAGTGAGGTGTAGGCAAGGCATTTGTGTCCCAAACACACTTTAAATCCCAGTCAATAGAACAAAATATAAAAATAAGAAAAAGTGCATCAAAGGCATTAAAGTTATGCAAACAGTATTTGTTAAAAATTGAACGAATGAACTATGAAAAAGATATGAAAAAATGCCAATAAGATTTTTTTTTAAATTACGTAAAATCAATTAATAATATGTTTACATAATTAGTTAAAATTTATGAATATATTATTCCAATAATTCCTTTCTATAGAATATTATAAATTTTGAAATCATCATCATAGAAAAATACACCGAGTGGCTTTTTTAAAAATTGTACATCAAAATTTTCTGTTTTGAATGAGAATAATTTTAAAAATAGTCCAACCGGTATTTTTTTCTTCAAAATTAACTGATAGGCAGCTAAAGGGTTAGTTTGCTTTAATTTAATCAAATTTATGTTATTTTACATTTGTCTGCAAACACATTGTAAGTCCTAGTAATTAGGACATTATATAAGAAAAAGTCCGTCAAAGCCATTAAAGTTATGCATAAATTTCTTTAAGTTAAATAATTTAATCATGTAAAAAAATACAGTTTTTTCTTTTGAGGTCATAAAATCAATCACTATACAATTTCAACCCCTAAGACTTACCCCGATTATTATATATCAGAAAAAGTCTGTTGTGAGAGACTTTGGAATTTTTTTTTTGGAAATTTTCTGTAAAAATTTAATATACTATAAAAATAAGAATTTTCTGTGATTTTTTTAAAATGTTCAACGAAGCAAGTATTATAAATCCATGCATAACTTAATTAAAATAAATCTTTAGGAAAATTCCCGGACTAGTGAAATTTTTAACCCTTAAAAAAAATGTCACTATTAAAATATTTAAATACGTGTTTCAAATTAAAAAAAAAAACTGTTTATGAATTTATAATAATTTTATATTGCATATAAAACATTTATTTGAAACACAATCTCTTTGAGATATGTCATCGTATTTAATTTTTCTTTTTTGCCAGGCAATGTTCTGTCAATCGTTTTTATATTCCAATGTCATGAATATTTGAAAAATAACTTTATCACAGCTTTCAAAATTTAAATATATTTCAAATGCATCACATTACGGTTGTTAATTGAATAATTAATTAATTACATGGGAGCAATGGAGATCCTTATCGTACCCATCAATTTTGTGCAAAAAAAAACTTCTTTTGGACACAACTGTTTGCTAATAAGTATTATATTTCTTATTCAAAAATCATAATATATAATAATTAGATGCATTATTTAAGTGGATATAAGAGACACCACACATTTGTTTTAGAAGCAACTCTGATAATAATTTAAACTACTTTAAGTATTTAGCATGAAAGTAAATGGGTGAGCATTAAATAATGTACTTCAGTTAAGCAAACTTTACTTATACGACAAGGGCGGTTTGACGTCAATAACTCGTACATAATACAATTTACACTATACAACACAAGAAACCCGCGATAAACAATCGAGTTTCCCCAACAGTCTGGGAAAATCTAACTTTTCCCATTCAATTTTGCCCTCTGCTGATATGTTTAAATTAAAATAATTAGTTTCAGGTTTAAAATAATTAGATAGTTTTTAATTTAAAAACTTTTCTACTTCGGAATTATACGGAAAACTTCTGAATTTTTTTCGAGCAGATCCCACTTTGTAGCGAACTTTTTTCTCTCTGTTTGTTTTATTCGGTCGAAAGTTTGTTTTTTATGGCAGGTACTGGGGAAGTTTTACGGAAACTTTTCTCGGGGTGGTTTCCGTTCTGAAAATGTGTTGGGTGCGTGACTGAAATAATAAATAATTTGCCACGAGGAGTGGGAGGTGATAACAGGTACGAAAACGATATAAATTGTTTCCCTTTTTTTCTCTTCGTTTTGGGAAAGGTATAGTTGATTTTTTGCCAGTAATAAAATATGGTTTATGGTCCTATAAAGGTTTTGGTATTTTCACTTAAGGGTTTTTCTTATATAGTTGCAAATTTTTAGTAATTGATTGCATAACTTCAAAGGATTTCATAACTTTTGTTATTTTTTTTGGTGTACAACATTCATAATATAAAACAATTAAAGGTATCATTTATTTATACATTGAACCTGGTTAAAACAGGATATTTTCGACATAGGGATGGTTTAAAACGGAATATTTTAAATTTGCATATACAGATATTTACGATATTTGAAATATTCCCTTTTAACTCGAGTTTTATTTTACTCGTTAATTATTTTAAAATTAATTAATATAAAAATAGGATGTTTGTTTGTAGATTTTTAATTAAATTATGACTATACGGGACAGTTTCTAAGATACCTTAAAAAAACTACGTTTTTATAAAAAGATACGTAAAAACTGTTTAAATTTTTTAAAAATGCATTTTTTCCTTCATAGATTAAATTAAACTAAAAGTCCTGGAGGCTTAAATACATTTTTTATTAAAAGAATATACAAAAATTAGAAGAAAAAAATTATCAGATGCATTTAAGTTATGGTTACAATTATTCGTATTATATAAAAATATTTTATCTAATTGTCGCAAAAAACTAATAGATTGGACACATAATTATGGTGGCATATGCTTATAATTTTAAGTAAAGACACTTATTTTATTTCGTTCTTTTTTAATATATTTTTATTTAATATTTTAAATTCTGTTGTATTGAGGTATTTTATGTAATCTTCCCAATTTCCATGCAGTTGAAAAATATGTAAAAATATCTGGAAGAATTAAGAAATTTCTTTAATTATATATTAAAAAAAAAATGAAAAACAGCCTGGAAAAGGCAAAAAAAAATGTATTGTAATGTATAAAATGTAAATGTAATGTATAAAATGTAAATGTATAAAAAATGAAATTGGGTTCAACTACAAGCAGAAAAATGTCCACTTTCATTTAAAAAATAAGAAAAATTCATCTCGGATTAATAAAAGTTATGTAAGTAAATATTACGAAATAAATCATTTATTAGTTATAAGAAAAAAGCAACACGAGATAAAAAAAAATTACTAAGAAAATAAAATATAAATAAAAATTAGAGGTACTTTAATTTATTAAAAATAAATTAAATTGATTAATATGATTGATTTAAAAATAAGGAAAATTATTAGCACAAAATGTTTAACATAATATACTACCTATAATTAACTATAAAAAAACTCAAGAACTAACTGCCTGAAAATCTAAAAAATGCTGGTAAAAAATTATTTTAATTTAGAAAATATAAAAAAATTATAAACAATATGTCAGATCCATAAAAGTTATGCATTAAATTATTATAAAATAAATCAGTAATTGTCCTAAATATTAAATGTTTGTCATCTTATTTTAATCCTTTTTAAAATCTACCTTTAATATTTAAGTTTTATTATTAAATATTTTAATTTTCGTTGTATATCTAAAATATTTTTTCCCATTTCTAATTCAATAAAAAAAAAAATAAATTTATAGTTTCAAATCTTGGTTTAAATTGCCTTGAAGGAAAAATTAATATAAAATCATTGTAAATATACCTAAAGAGAATTAAAATATTATGAATAAGAGTCAAAAATTGCATTAACTGTCTGAAATGTCTAGTTTACGAGAAAGATTTTAAAATATCGAAAATATCTACATTAATTTGAAAATATAGAAAAAAATATCAGATCCATTTAAGTTATGCTTACAATTATTCGCATTATACAAAGACATTTTACCTTTTTTACCAACAGTTGAAAAAATAAATAAATTGGTAGAGACACATAAGTAATTTTGGAAATTTTATCTGTCCAGAATATTCTTATCATTTTAAACATAGATATTAGAGTAATTGTCTTATTTTTAAAAATTTTAAATATTTTTCCAATTTTGAGTATATTGAGGTATTTTAGGTAATTTTAAGGTAATTGGAAATCACAAAATGCCTGGAAAAAAAATTGTTATTGTTAAAAACTGTGTGAATAGATAAAAACTTTAAAGAAAGGGAATATTTTACAAACAAAGAAAAGTTTCCGTATTCATCTAGAAAATCTTTAAAAAAAATAAGAAAAAAGACCTTAGATTAATGAAAGGTATGCATATAAATTTTACCAAATAAATCATTCATTACTCAATAATCAAACAAAAAGAGATCAAATTTTTACTAAGGAAATAAATTAAATAGCCTATAAGAAAATTAAATAGTTCATGAGAAAAATTAAATTTATTAAAAAAACAAAAAAGCACTATTAGGGAAAGATCTTTCTTTTCCATTTAAATTCTTGTTGGAATGAATTGATGTCTGGAAAAAATTTTAAAAAATCCAAATTCTGGAACAAGTAAAAAATTATTTTATTTGGCTGTAAAGAAAATCACTTGATACAACATAAAATTTACAATTTTTAATGAAAAATATTAAAAGGTACGTCGAGTCTTTTAAAGTTATGCATATTATTTTTACAAATTATATAACTCATTTATCTTCAAAACAAAGAAAATATTTATTTAAAAAAAATCATGATGCAAGTTAGAATTAAAAATAATATTTTTAATAATAATAACAATCTTTATTTAGCAAAAAAGCTACATAGATACTTAGGTAACAACTATATATTACTCTAGGCGTTAATTTAGCGTTTATTAAGATCTAACGTCACATGATCATTCATAAAAAATAATAAAAGTTAAATTTTTTCTTATGTAAAAAATACCCTAGAAACTTTTTTCCATGTTTCTTGTGTAGTCTAGAGATATGCAATTAAATGCATTTATTTTTTTTTTTAACTAGGCAAAATACAGAAAGTAATCATAATATAAAAAAGCTGTATTTTTAATTGGTTTTATTATTAAACTAGGACTAAATTAACACCTTCCTAGTATAAATTACATTTCCAAATTACAACAGAATTAAATAAATTTTATTGAGCATATTCCATTTTTTGCTAATAAAAGAGTCTTAAGATGTTTTCATAACTCCTTAGATTATTTCTATTTTGATCAATAGCCTTAAGCAAAAAATCGCTCTGCTTCTGTTCTAATTTCTTTGATTATATCATTTCTTTTCTTTTTTACTTGTTCGAAATTTTTCCAATGTTGTATTATTTGAAGTATGTCTCTTTTATGCATCATATTCTGATTATGAGGGCTCATCCATTTTTTGTCAAGGAATATATGTTAACTTCAAATCTTATTTAGGATTGTAGGCATCTGAGATAAGAGTATACAAATAAGACACATTTACAAATGACATATTTTGGTTTTGTTTTCCAGAGTCCCACTCCTCCACAGTACGTTTTCTGGTACCACAACGATCGCATGATCAACTACGATACAGCCAGGGGCGGAATATCCGTAGAAACGGTTCCAGGACCACGCACCCAAAGCAGACTCACCATCCAGGATACCAACGATGCCGACTCTGGAAATTACACTTGTTCCGCCTCGAATACAGAGGGCGCGTCCATTTACGTATTCGTATCCGAAGGTGAGAACATTAATTATTCCATCCCACAAATCCATTTTTTATCCTTTACAGAATGTTCTAACGTATAAAACAGTTCGCAAGTGCTTTTTCCAGCACACATTGTAGCTAAAAAATGGAAATAATAATGGTATTACGGCGTGGTGTGTATTGCTCTCTTGTTTTATTACCCTGTTGAACTATAAAAATGGATTGTATTAGCCGACACGAATGCACGAGTTGTATGTAAAGGGGATTTCGGGGTTTGTAGGGTGTTTGAAGTGAATTACTGTTTTATTGAGTTACAATGTGTTACAATAGAAGGAACGAAAGGGTTTTAAAGCTGTTTCTCAGACATATTTGAATCTACGTTTCAGTTTTTAAAAAATTTATATTCCAGTAGTAATTTTATGAAAAAAATTGCTAATTTGGCCTGGGAATCCCTAAGACCTGTTATTTGAAGCACTTTGTATGTTTCCTTAGATAGATATAGTAATTTTTAACCTTTTCCAGGCATTTTAAGAAATATTCAAAATTGAATTAAAACCCAAATTGTCAATTATTAATTAAAAAAAATTGACTGGTCAACTCCTGTAATGTCAAAATATTCACAAGAACTGAAATACCATAAAACTCACCCAATTTTCAGATTGAAATTATATGAAGTGTAAAAATGTGTAGGTCGTATCCACTTAAGTTATGCATGCAGTTATCGAAATAATTTAAATGGCTCAATTGAAAATTATGACTTCTTGATATTATTTTAGTAGATTTCAAATAATTATTTATTTCGGCGCTTTGACATAAAATTCAGTTAATTTTCTTTTTATTATTTTTTTTTTAAAATAAGGAAAGAATTATTATATAATGAGGGTTTCTATACGTAATTGAATGAACTTCAATAGAAAAACACAATTTTAGGATAATACTAAGGATATTAAAGAACTGAGACAGGGATATGTCCAAGAAATGGGCCAGAATATTAAAATTGTCAAAGGTCTATATTATATATAACAAAAGTCTATATTATATACCCCAATTGGAAAAAATCTTTATATGTAAATACTAAAAAGAAACATTCAATTTTCCAAAAAAAAACAGAATATTTAAATTGTATATATATAAAACAAAAGTCTTTATTATATACCCCAATTGGAAAAACTCGTTATATATAAATAACAAAAAAAAAACATTCAATCCCCCCGTACGAAAAACAAATCAAATAATAAACACGAGGCAAAATAAGACCCGTTCAACTCGGATTTTTCAATTACGTTTCGAAATACGTCAGTATAAATAAATATACAACCCCCTTTAATAAACGGTACCCTTTTAACAACCAGCAAAAAATTTATAGAAAATGATACAATTTTTTTGAAATTTAAATACGCAATTGTTTCGTGGTTTTTTTTTCCCCAGCGGGTGGTAAAAAGTAAAATGGCGAAACCGTGTAATCCTTTATCGCGTTTGAAGTAAATCCGGCCTATAGAAATTCATTGTGACATGTATTACGGTGGGATTTGTAACAGTAAGTGAAGCCCCTTGATAAGAAGATATAAATGCCTTGTGGAAACGTTTTTGTATTGAAAAAAATCAGGAGTTGATTGCCCTAGAAGTATCTTTGTTGTTGTTGTGCAACCGATAAAGTGATTTCAAGAGGAATACAGGTTTATATAAAAGGGATACAAAGAAATCTTAAGGGAAGTATATGGTAGCTTTTATATAAGAGAATTTATGTAAACAAAATGACGTGTCTTAGCAATATCCCTTAACTGCTTTATTCGCGGTAGAGAACATTAAAGTCTTTTCTCCTTGCGTGAGGGAGAAGTTTTATTTAGGAAGAAAATCGAAAACTCAATAGATTTTTTTTTAAATATTAATCCGATTTTTCTTTGTATGCAGTTGTTTATCATTAATGCATAAATCATTTTTTTTATAGAAATCTATCTAGTATGTTCAGAGTTGTTTGGAATAAAATGCTTAAAAAAGTTGAATAATGATTTTAAAATTATCTGAAAAAAAAGTCCTCAAATTCAAGGAAAATATTAATTATTTCTTCATATTCCTAAAACAAGGCAAAAAATATTTTATTTGACAGTGCATATAAATTTTTGAATAAAAAAGTAAAAAAATAATATAATATAATAAGAGGCCTGAGAATAGATAAAAATACTAAAAAATACCAAATTTCTACAAGAACCTGGAAAAAATAAGGATGGAAAAAATAGCTTGAATTATCTTAAAATATAAACTAAGTTCCTGGAAGAAGTTGAAAATGTCCTCAAAATTCTGGAAAAGAAATTGAAATAAATAAATAAATAAATAAATAATATCTTTATTTAGCAAAAAGCTACATTCAATAAAAACATAAATAAAAAATAAAGTAAAAGTATAAGTCTATTATTATTTCCATAAAAATTATAAAAGTCTGGACAAAATCATTGTATTTTACTATAAAAAAATTGCCTAAAATTCTTGGAAAATAAATACAAATACTTTAAATTCCTATAAGAGCTTTAAAATTATTTCATTTGACTAAAAAAATTACTTCAAATTCATGGAAAAATATTAAAAATGCCTGGAAAAAGTTAAAAAATACTTCAAATGCCTGGACGAAGACAAAAACTATTTTTTTGACTGTAAAAATATGCCATAAATTCATAGAAAAAAAAAAAAAAAAAAAAAAAATTGAAATGCCAAACGGTTAAAAAACACTTGGAATTTTTTTTTTTATTTTATTGGAAAAATATCAAAAAAATTTTCAAATACCTGCAAAATACCGAAAATGTCTCCAAATTTCTAAGAGAACTTAAAAATTATTTTAATTGATTGGAAAACCTTAATTTCATGGGATAAATTTTTAAAATAATTGAAATGTTAAATAAGTAAATGAATTAAATATTATTTGGCCGAAATAAATTGCCTGAAATTTATTTCGGAAAAAAAAATACTTTTAAATCCTGTAAAAATTTAAAAAAATGTTTATTTGCCTGAAGAGAATATTGCGTCAAATGTGTGGAAGAAAAATAAAAAAGTTGTAAAAATGTTTGAAAAAAGTTTAAAAAATACTCCATATTCTTGGAAAATGATGATAAAATTATTTAATAGGAAAAACTTGTCTCGAATCCTTGGAAAAAAATCAAAAATTATTTTAAATACCTAAAATCGTTTAAAATTTTTTTATTTAATAGGAACGAATTATCTAAAATCATTGAAAGAAAATTTACAAAATATCTAAAATATCTGAGAGAAATTAATATTTATTTAATTTGAATGTAAAAAATAACCTCAAATTCGTGGAATAAAGTGAACATACATAAAAAGTGCCTGGACAAAAGTTTAAACAAAAAATTCAAATTCTTGGAAAAAATTAAAAATTACTTTGAATGCTTTCGTATAACTGAAAAGTCAAAAAACCTATGATTTGACTGGAAAAAATGTAAAAATACATTAAGTTCATAAAAGAAATCAAAAACTATTAAAAAGAAGTATTTAAACAAACTAGAAAAACGCAAAAAGAACTTTATATTCCTTCAAAAAATGGCTTGAACTCCATGGCAAACATTAAAAATTACATTAACTAACGTCTGTAAAAGTGAATAATTGTGAAAAAAAGATATGGCCTACAAATTGGCTTTCAATACCTTCACATGAAAATAAAAAAATTGTTTTATTAAATTCCTGTAAAAAAAATTAAAAAAGTAATTGAAATCCCTAAAAAAAAATTAAGAAATACTTAACCGAAAAAAGTCAAAAATTATTTTATTCATAACCGTTTTAGTACTGTTTCAATTAAAAAGGCTGTAATTTAGGTTAATTTTGAAATTTTTGCTATTTTTATATACATATATTTTTTTATATTTTATGTTTTTTATTACGTTATATATGTAGGCTAGTTGCCATTTTTTTATTTAAAAAAGAGAAATTGTTTATAATATTAACTTGTAACACCAGTTTACCATTGTAGTGTCCTGACAGTGACTTTATAAAAGTTGAAAAGTCGACATATATAATTGAAAGAGGCTTTTAGTTAGTTAAGTTAAAAAAATACTTTAAATGCCTGGACGAAGACAAAAATTATTTTTTTGACTCTGAAAATTTGTCATAAAATCATTAAAAAAAAAATCAAATAATATTTGAAATACCTTGAAAACAGTTGAAAAATTAAAATTCTTGGAAAATGTCAAAAATTATTTTATTTTAGTGTAAAAAGTTGCCTTAAATGCCTCAAAAATACCAAACATATCTTTATCTCAAATTTCTGAAAGAACTTAGAAATTACTTTATTTGACTGGGAAAATTGCTTTAATTTTATGGGAAAAAAATTTAAAATATTTCACAAATGTCTGGTAAAAGCTAAAAACATACTCTAATATTCATCGAAAAAAATATTTGAAATATCTAGAAACGGTTAAAAAACACTTAAAATTTTTGAAAAAGGTCTTGAAAAAAAAATGTATTTTAGTTTAAAAGATTGCCTTAAATGCCCTAGGAAAAAAAATCACATAAAAATTTCAAATGCCTGAAATGAAAGTGCCAAAAATTCTTCAGATTTCTGAAAGAACTTTAAAAATTAATGTATTTTATTTGACTAAGAAAATTACTTTAAATCCATGTAAAATATAATAATAATATAATAATAATATAATAATATCGTTTATTTAGCATAATGGCTACATACAAAAAACTGGTATCAAAAAAAGTATACAAAATATACAAACTATAAAATGCATAAGGTTGCAAGGAGAAAAAAAACAAAAACATTTGTGGAAGCACGAAGACTAAACATTAAAAAATGATAAAAACTAACCTAGATTAAAAATGGTGAAAGGTGAAAAATACTTCAAAGTCCTGAAAGAAGTTAAATATTATTTTAATTTGACTATAAAAACATGTTACAAATTCTTAAAAATAAATTCACAAAACATTTTAAATGCCTGAAAACGGCTGTATATAAAAATGTAAATATCTGGAAAAACTCAAAAATTATTTTATTTGGCTGAAAAAAATGAACAGTTATTTAAAATACCTAAAAGCATTTTAAATTATTTTATTTAATAGGAAAAAACTGTCTGAAATCATTGGAAGAAAAAATATTTCAAATGTCTGAGAGAAATTAAAAATTATTTAAATTGAATATAAAAAATCGCCTCAAATTCGTGGTTCAAAGTTAAAAAACAATAAAAATGCCTAGCAAAAAGTTTTAAGAAAACTTAAAAAAAAATTTGAAAATAATAAAATAAAAAAACTTCCTCAAATGCCTGTAAAAAATCAAAAAGTACTTTGAATGCCTTCATAGGACTAAATAGTCAAAAAAAATTTGATTCAACTTATTTTATATTAAATGTCTGAAAAAAAATTAAAATTTTTGTAAATAATAAAAAAAAAACAAAAACTATTATATTTAAACAAAAGTCTCTCATCTGGAAATATCAAAAATTATTAAAACGCACTGGAAAAAAAAGTTACCTTAAAGATCTAAAGTCCTCATATGAATATAAGTATTAAAAAACTATTTTATTTGACTAAAAAAATTTAATTAATTCCTTTAAAAGAAATTTCTGTTTTATTTAATAATGATTTTATACCTAGATTAGGCTTGAGATTAACTATGATCATTATCGAATCTTTGTAATAACGAATTTCAATTAAAGAATTTTTTTTATTTATTTTAAGGAAGAAAAATAAATAAAAAAAATTTGAATGTCTAAAAAAAAATTAAAAATAATAATAATAATATAATAATAATCTTTATTTAGCATAAAAAAAGCTACATATAAAATACAATACATTTTTACAAAGTTTAATGAAATTATAATATTTTTTTGTAAACCCAGTATATTATAACCTACTTTCGTAAGCAGGAATAGCAAATATCGAATTAACACATACGTGGGTCACTGCAAACTGATGATTTGGCAAAACAAGTTATTTTAAACTATAGAAATATAAAATCGCATAGCGGCAATGACGACACCTGTATCTGGGTCAAGTTGTGGCCTAGTTGAATTGGGTTCAATGGGGGTCAACCCAGCGAGAACCCGCGGTGCCCCAGGAACCACAGCATCCCGGTAATCCATGGATGCCGCTTTATTCCGGTTCGCAAACACCGTCTCGGCCCCGATCTAGGCCTTTCCCCACAGTGGCCAGTCATCCAAAAGTTATTAAAAGCCACATACAAGACCACAAATGCATTCCTACTAACGTATTGTTTAAACAGATAAAATTTAAAAAATGGAATAAGAAAAAATTATACATAATAAATAAAATACACAAATAATAATTTAAACTTAAACATGCTCTTTCAGAAGTTTTTTAAATGCAGTTAAACCATCACAATTTTTTATAGTAATTGGCAACATATTATATTCATACAAGCCCTTATATAAAACAGAATTCAACATTTGACTAGATGCACATCTATCGGTTAAAATAAAATCATTAAAATTTCTTGTGTTATAGCTATGTACATCACTGAAAAATTTAATCTTATTACAAATATACTGTGGTAACATGTTATTTTTAATTTTAAATAATAAAACATATACATTGAACATAATTTTTTGTTTTACAGATAACATATTGCATACGTTAGGTATTGTTGAGATAGGTGTATATCTATTACAGTTTAAAATGGTTCTCAAAGCTCTATTTTGTACAAGTTGCAAGTACTTGTACAAGTTGCAAAAAACAAGTAAAAAATCACTGTATTCATTTAAGTTAAGTATGTTTTGATAATTTTGTTTTTTTTTTTGGTATTTTTATAATTTTTGCTATTTACTACATAAGGTATACATGTTTGCTGTTTGACTCTTTTTTTTACTGAAAAAAGTCAAAAATTAACTTTGTTTAACTGAAAAAAAAAATTACTTCGAATTCCTGGAAAAAAAAAATTTTTGAAAAAATTGCATGGAATAAATAGGAAGAAAAAAATAGAAATTTACTTGATTGGCTGATGAATTTTTTAGCCAATTACGTAAATTTTTACTTTTTTACAAAAAATACTGTAACTACTTAAAGGAACTTATTCTCTCTTTAATTAAAATTAACGATATTTTCTAGGCAGTAAATAATACTTATTATTTACGAGGGTCCAGAACATTAGATTTTTCAACAAAACAAAAAAAATATTTTTAATTTAAGTTAATATAAAACAAAGGGTTCTGCCCCTTTAATATAAACAAATACTTTGAATTACACTAAGGCAGATATAAAGAATTGAAGAATTATTGGACTTCATATTTACTGAAAAAATAACGCAATACCCAATAAAATAAGTGACTAATTATGAACTTATCACAACAATATAATCTCATAGGTAGTTAAAGTGACTCAGATTTCAGACTAGTCCCTCAGATTACCTTTAAGTGCCTGAACGAGACTTAAAAGTACTTAGAAAATTCTCACAGGCAATCAAAGTGATTCAAATACCAGCAATAGACTCTCAGATTACCCTAAAATGTCTGGAAAGGACTTTAAGACAATCAAAAAGTTCAAATTCCATAAAAAAAAACTCTTTCAGAATTCTTAGGGTACGTGACCCTTTAATTCCCTAGTATTCCCATTTAACTTTAATACCGGGTTAATGGGATCATTCCCGCCGAAGGAAATTCGGTTAAGTTCAGTTTGGCCCCGAAATAATTCGGCGACGCCCTCACCTGTTCCAATAAAACATTAATTCCCGAAGTTTCGCCCTTGACTCGCTCCACCGCACCTCATTAAAACAAATTAGGTACTAAAAAGTTTCATTGCGTAGTAAAATAACTTAATTAAGATGAAAGGACAATTAAATTATTTCTCGGGGACATGTCTTGGTGTAATTCAAGGTGTTTGTTTATTACTGTTTTTGGGTTTTTTTTTCTTTCGATTAAGGGCGATTGGAAGGGTGAATGTTAAAGGGCCAGAAGGGTTCACTTTATATTAAGTTAAATTGGAAAGTAAAACTTGTGGACCCTCGATAATTATTATTTAGTTCCTGGAAAATATGGATAATTTTGTAGTAATAAAATTGGGCAAAAGTAATTTTTTTCAAAACGAATTTAACTTGTTAATTATCTTAAAGTCTCTTTCAGACACTTTAGGGTAATCTGAGAGTCTATTGCAGGAATCTGAAGCACTTTAGTTGCCTGTAAGTATTTTCTCAGTATTTTTAAGCCTTGTCCATACACTTAAAGATAATCTAGAGTTCACTCGAAGAATCTGACTCATTCTGATTCATCCATCAAGAAAAAACTTTAAAAATATTTGAAATGCCCAAATGAAGTTAAAAATTATTTTATTTAAATACAAAAAATTGCCTCAAATGGAGAAAAAATTAAAAAATATTAAAAATGCCTGGAAATGTCTAAAAAAGATTCCAAATTCTTGGTGGAAAAAGGCTGGAAAAACATAAACATTGTAACTATCTGGAAAAGTAAAGAATTACTTTAAATACCTTTTTTATATTTATTTTTATATACCTCAACAAATTTCCTCAATTTCATAAAAAAACTAAAAAAAAATCAATTAACTGTAAAAAAATAAAAATACTTAAAATGCCTGGACAAACCAGCGTCTTATTCTAATCATCTAGATTACGAAAACACCGGGTTATAACAGGATCCGAGTAGAACTAAAGGAATGAGAGCACTTTGAAAACCCTGAAAAAATCGTTTTCGACTTCCGTTTTTGAGGCCAAAAATGGGCATCAAAAATGCCAAATCTCGACTATCGTAAAAGCTACGAGCTTGCGGATGGTTTAGTTAGATTCAGAATGACGAAACTAAGACAAAACCGTCGGAATTTTCCCGATAGCTTCCATAGAAGCAGAGATATCGACCTTCAAAGTTTGGAATTTTTCATTTTTCGGGTATACCCCCCCGTATCGATTTTTTTCACCAAAAATTGATTTTTTTCGAAATCAAACTAAGTATACCAGCGTCTTATTCTGATCATCTAGATTACGAAAACACCGGGTTATAACAGGATCCGAGCAGAACTAAGGGAATGAGAGCACTTTGAAAATCCTGAAAAAAGTCGTTTTCGACGTCCGTTTTTGAGGTCAAAAATGGGCATCAAAAATGCCCTATCTTGGCTATCGTAAAATCTACGACCTTGCGGATGGTCTCTTTGGATTCAGAATAGCGAAACTAAGAGAAAACCGTTGGAATTTTCCCGATAGCTCCCATAGAAGCCGAGATATAGACCTTCAAAGTTTGGAATTTTTCATTTTTCGGGTATACCTCCCCGTATCGAATTTTTTCACCAAAAATTGATTTTTTTCGAAATCAAACTAAGTATACCAGCGTCTTATTCTGATCATCTAGATTACGAAAACACCGGGTTGTAACAGGATCCGAGCAGAACTAAGGAAATGAGAGCACTTTGAAAATCCTGAAAAAGTCGTTTTCGACGTCCGTTTTTGAGGCCAAAAATGGGCATCAAAAATGCCATATCTCGGCTATCGTAAAAGCTACGATCTTGCGGATAATTTAGTTGGATTCAGAATGACGAAACTAAGACAAAACCGTTGAAATTTTCCCGATAGGTCCCATAGAAGCCGAGATATCGACCTTCAAAGTTTGGAATTTTTCATTTTTCGGGTTTACCCCCCCGTATCGAATTTTTTCACCAAAAATTGATTTTTTTCAAAATAAAACTAAGTATACCAGCGTCTTATTCTGATCATCTAGATTACGAAAACACCGGGTTATAACAGGATCCGAGCAGAACTAAGGGAATGAGAGCACTTTGAAAATCCTGAAAAAAGTCGTTTTCGACGTCCGTTTTTGAGGTCAAAAATGGGCATCCAAAATGCCCTATCTTGGCTATCGTAAAATCTACGACCTTGCGGATGGTCTCTTTGGATTCAGAATAGCGAAACTAAGAGAAAACCGTTGGAATTTTCCCGATAGCTCCCATAGAAGCCGAGATATCGACATTCAAAGTTTGGAATTTTTCATTTTTCGGGTATACCCCCCCGTATCGAATTTTTTCACCAAAAATTGATTTTTTTCGAAATCAAACTAAGTATACCAGCGTCTTATTCTGATCATCTAGATTACGAAAACACCGGGTTATAACAGGATCCGATCAGAACTAAGGAAATGAGAGCACTTTGAAAATCCTGAAAAAGTTGTTTTTGACGTCCGTTTTTGAGGCCAAAAATGGGCATCAAAAATGCCATATCTTGGCTATCCTAATAGCTACGATCTTGTGGATGGTCTCGTTGGATTCAGAATGACGAAACTAAGACAAAACTGTTGGAATTTTCCCGATAGCTGCCATAGAAGCCAAGATATCGACTTTCAAAATTTGGAATTTTTCATTTTTCGGGTATACCCCCCCGTATCGAATTTTTTCACCAAAAATTGATTTTTTTCGAAATCAAACTAAGTATACCAGCGTCTTATTCTGATCATCTAGATTACGAAAACACCGGGTTATAACAGGATCCGAGCAGAACTAAGGGAATAAGAACACTTTTTTTTAAGGTAATCTAGAGTCCATACTAGGTTCACTTTTACTACCTATGAGGGTTTCTGAGTATTTTTAAACCTCGTCCTTGGCACTTGTAATTTTTTTACACTATTTTATTAATGTGACACTCTGACATTCATTTTAAATTTTTTCTGTAATGTAAAATTATTCGCAATTAAGAATTTTCAAACTAGATGATGCAATGGTATACCTACTGCTTCTCAATAAGGAAAACTGTTTTTTCCTCCCTTTATCTCAGTTCGATTCTAACCTGTATCGTTTCAGGAGTTTCTACTGGTTTTGCATTTTTCATGCAAAATTTCTCAAGTACATTGTTTATGTAATTTTCTTGTTAAAGTTTCATTAATAATTAATTTCTTTTTATCGGTATTTCTAAAAGTTATCAATTTTCACTTTAATTATCCTTTTAATTTGCAGATTGTACTATAATTTTTGTAACAGTTAATCAATTTCTTCCACATGTTTTGCAATTAGTAATTTATCATCCAAATATACATACAAGCAGATACAAGGTTCCTCAAATGAACACTGATCAAAATTTCTTAATATTCTCTACCTATATAAACCTTCTTAATATGTTAGTAAAACATCATTATATTTCTTTTGATATCAAGTACTTTTGGTCTTCCTCTCTGACCCCAAGTTGAAAATCCCTTTTTCCTCAACAGAGTGCCTGTGTATTTTTGAGCTTCATCCAGACATTTTAGAGTAAATTGAGAGTCTAATTTAGGAATGTAACTTACTTTAACTGCCTCTAAGAACCTTCTGAGTATTTTTAAACCTGCTCTTAGCACTTGAATTCTCTAAGTATCTTTAAGCCTTGCCCAGGCACTTAAAGGCAAATTGAGAGTCTATTTCAGTCACTTTGAATTTCTGTGAGAGTCCTCTCAGTACTTTTAAGCCTCGTCCAGGCATTTACAAATAGTCTGAGAGACTATTCCAGGAATCTGAGTCACTTTGACTCCCTCTAGGAAAATTCTAAGTCTTGTCCAGGCTTTTGAGTCTTTTAGTTAGATCATAACGTCAGTTAAGACAAAAATCTCACCTGGCTGAAGCAAGACAAAAATTGACTCAAATTACTGGAAGAAGTTAAAAAAATAACTGAAAATTACTGGAATATGTAAAAGTTTAATTCAATTTTATTTTAACTGTCTAAAAAACAGAAAAAAAAGTCAAGTAAATTAAACAATTTAAAAATTATGCTATATATTTGGAAAATCAAAAATCACTTCAGATCTAGGTCTTTATAAAATTAATATGAAAAACTAATTATTTACAAAATTATTAGTTTTCAAAAATTAGTTAAAATTTCTGCAAATTTAAAAAAATAATTTAACTGATTAAAAAATGTCCATGTTGCAACCATTTGGAAGAACAAAATCTACTGGAAATAGCTGGAAAAAATTAAGAATTATTTCAACTAAAGTTTTGTTTTTTTAGACTGTGTGCAGCGTATTATAACATTTAAATTGTGCATTAGTAACAAAATGGTACAATCCTTGGATGACTGGAGAAGAAAAACAAAATAGTTTCTTACTTAAGAATCAGAATAAATAAATGAAAATTTGAGACAAGACTTTTGGATACTCTGTGTAATAATGAATATCCTCATTTCTATTTTTTTAAAAAACACCTAAAGTTGGCTTCAAATATCCCAAAAAGCTAAAATAGTCATTATATTAGATATAAGAATGTGTGCATCGAATTCATTTTAATTATGCATTAAATATTTCAGTAGGACATTTTAATACTTTTTTTAAAAAAATTAAAATTTACAACTAAGGTCGAGAAATTTTAAACAAAAACCCTATAAAAACGGGGTCAAAAGTTGCATTTTATCCCTTAAATACCGTCAAAAGTGAGTGTCGGGAGCCGTCATCGCAAACTATTCCCGTCGCGATCGAACCAAACTCCCGGTTGAAACGTTAATTAAAAACCGAAAAAAAAAATTGCAAAAAAAAAGAACGTAAACGTCGCGCCGACAATTTCGTAATTACATTTCCGTGGACCGACGCGAATGTCGTTTGGGGGGGTTGCGTAGGGTAAAAAAAAAAGGGCGACCGCAGCGCATTTACCTTGCTGACACGTAACTGACGGCCCCGTAACGGTAAAATTTTCTATGTAACGGGGTGCGGAAGGGTGAATTTCCCCATGGAGTTGCATGGTCTCTACACTCCGGTGTAAGCAAAAAGTATTGAAATTTATGGATAAAGTTCGATCGGGCTTTTATCAGCTTTACACTTTCAGAAAAAAAAATTTACGGAACAAGATCAGAAACTACTTAAAATGCCTCTCAGTCATATGTCTAGCGCAAAAGAAAATTTACTCGAGCCGCGAGAAATTCGTTTTAATGCCCAGAAAAGATCAAAAATGCCGGTAAGAAAAATAAGTTTTAATATTTAAGAGGATATTTAGGTTTTAATATTTAAGAGGAATTAAATGAAATTACCTAAAAGAGCCTTGTGAGGCCTAAAAAACCTTAAAGAACTGCCAAAAATTACTCGCATTTGTATTTTTCATACTTCTAGTGCATAACTTAAGTGGACATGACCCGCATATTTTTTATTGCGAGAAAAAACTAACCGGTTTTTTTAAGCGGTAAGTTACATAGGGCGCCCCAAAATCTTACCTTTTCAAAAATTTAACATTTTTATCACATTAATTATATTGTTCCTTTTTTTCGTACATTATTAAATAGGGCAATTATTTAGGTAGCGTTCAACAATGGGCGGCAAACCGGTATGAGATTTTAGGCATATATATTATGAAATAATGCTGATGTTTCGTGACAAGGGTGAATCCGCGGCTTAGTCGAATTTTCTCGCCATTGTACCGAAAGCACCCTTTAATTCGGATTAGCCTGCGAGATATATTTTAGGTGCTTTATATGCAAAAAAGTTGGGTCGAGTGGGCATCATGATCTGTCTAAGGTTGTTGATTATTAAAGACTGCTGGCAAAGATTGGTTAGTGCTTTGTATTCGATGACATTACACTTGCAGGATAGGATTTCTTAGTACTATGCACTTGTATTTTTACCCTTCTTAATCTACATCAATGATTCGACTTACATTGTTTTTGACAATAGTTTTATTTTATTCATTGAGGATACACCATATAAACAGTGCATATAAATAAATAAATAAATAATGTCTTTTTTATATCAAAATGTACAAAGGCGAAGTCTATTCTAGGGCTCATCAACTTAACCTCTATTTACATGAACAAAAATATATACCAAATTACATAGATAGTAGTTATAGAAAGAAGATAATAGAAAATCCGTAAAATCCAGAAATTATCTGTAACGTGAGAAAATGCGATTTTGATTTTACTTTAAAACCAGCAATAGACATGCACTTAAGTGAATTCGGAATATAGACATGGAAAAAAAAATTGAGAATTTTTAATGAATTTTTGCTTTTGTCCAGAGTTTTTGGGTTTTTTAGGCATTTAATTTAGCAATTTTTCTCCTGTTCTAGATGGTTCATATTAGGATTTTTCACTTTTAACCCTTATCCACTTTGGTACCCTAGAATAATTAATATTTTCTCCGGAACTTCTCAGAAGTATTATAATGGATATTGAAGTGCATAACTTAAGTGCTCACTAAACGCCAAATTCTATTAATTTACTAGAAATGTCTACCTTTGCCCTAAGGCCCACCTCCCTTAATTAAACCATAATTAATCACAACCATATTAAAGAATACCCCGATTGTATCCCCGGGTGTTTCGGGACTATTTTACCTAATGGACTTTGTCGACCTCAATTTTCTTTTACCACAACATTTCGAAACGTAAAAAATCACTCAAAGACTTAAAGGAGGCTTGCAAACCATAAAGTGACTCTTAGATCACCTCCAAGTGCCTGTAAAAAGCTTTAAAATACCCTTGCAGGCAATTGGAGTGAGCCAAATTCATGAATCAGTCTCTCAAATTAGCTTAAAATGCCTGAACTTAAGAGCTCTTTAGTCTCTGCTCCTGGCGGTATAACTTAGTAGACAAATGAGACATTACGAACTAAGAAATAATAGAGAGATCTCTTAATGGATCTCAGCATATTTAGATTATTTGCTATGATAATGTCAATATGTTGATACAGTCCGCTGATCCCTTAAAAATCCATGACATATCTTCTTCTCTTCTTTAAGTTTTTGACTGGAAAACCAAAAATTTCTTCCCAAAGAAGTGGCTGCCTATGATGGAGAAAAAATTAGTCATTTTGTGTTTAAACCTCCATTCGCTTTGGATCAATTATCCAAGCAGGTGATTAAGGAAGCAAAATGAACAATGATCAATCAACACTGTATTCCTTGATATGAAGGATATACCCCAATTTATGAATTTTCAGAAATAATTAAAAATCCAACAGATTAACAGAAGAAAAATATAAAAAAAGTTTATATAAGAGGAAGTGAAATGTGTAAATATATTGAAAGGTATTCAATGAAACTAGTTACGGATCACTCTCAATCACCTTGTATTTGTGCCCTTTTTAATGTATGTACCTTATATAATAAGGTAAAAAAATAACAAACCTCTCGTGTTTAAATTACAAGCTTCAGTTGAATAGAATAAACCTTGAAAGAAACAACTAGCAGCATGTATATTTTGTATGCATGTATGTATACCTTTAAGGCGTTCAGTATAAAAAAAAGTTCTTTTCTTTGTAAGGAAATTGCTATAATTAATTTGGAAAATGGAGATATTTTTCACCATTTTATCAAATTTCCATTTCCATTTCATTAGTTTCAATGTATTGATAATAATTATAACAATGCCACATTGGAAGGAAAACAAATGGATTGGATAACGAGAAATCTACATGGACTACCATGGGACTTCAGCGATGGAAACTTCCTTCCCTTAGAATGTCTTTGTTCGTTTATCTGTTAAACCGAATAAAGTAGTGTATGTTAAAGGTTTAACAAAAAAAATGTAGCTAAGTAGTATAATTCCAAATAATAATAATAATAATATTATAGACTTATTAGATCTAGGTTATTTAAATTTAAGTTGTCTTATTAGTCAAAGTGGCCGTAAATATCACTGTAAGAAACATATATATAATAATTTAAGATGTGCTAAACCAGCTAATAAAAAATTATGGTTAGACAGTAAATAATTGAGACATTTGCTTTGCACTCTGTGTAGCCCCTGCTTATAGTCGGCGTAATGTGGTAACCAAATAGAACATTATGTTGCAAGGAATAATACAGAACTTTAACTATCTTGTTTCTGATATTCCTCTTGATAAATCTCATTTTAACTTAGAAATTAGTTAAAATTCAAAAAAGCCAAAATATGCTTTAAATGCTTGAAAAAAGTCACAAATTAGATCACCTGGCTGAAAATCACCTTTCCCGACAGTTGAGGAAAAACCTTTGTTGTGGAGGAAATAAGCATTGTGTTAATTTATTAGAAATTAATTTATTAACTTCAGAATATGTTAAACGTATTAAATATTATCAAATTCCAAAAAAAAGACCTAAATAAGAAATCTAATATTAAAAAAATAGCATATCAAAACTAGTTAATAATTCCAGGCAGTTCGAATAACTAGATACAGTTTTTAAGAAAGAAAAATAATATGGCTGGAAAAAATGGAAAAAAATGCCTCAAGTTCCTGGAAAAGGTTACAAATTACTGAAAATGCCTGAAGAAGGTAAAAAAATTACTCTAACTGTTTGAAAAAAGGCAAAAATTGCCCATTATACCTGGAAAAATAAAAAAAATTACTAAAAACAAATATTTCATCAACTGTCTGAGAGAATTCTTAGGAAATAGTAAAAAAACTTCAAATTCCTAGAAAATAGCAAAATTTATTTTTAACATTTAAAAAAAAACATTTTATTATCTGGAACAAAAAAAATTGAAGTTAATTAAATTCAGGAATCACTTTAAATTCACGCATTTGAAGTAATTGATATGAAAAATTATAAATATTAATTAGAACGCTTTAAATAAGGAAAAAAAATTTTACTGAAAATGTCTAAAACAATTTGGAAAAATAATTGAAACTGATTAAAAAATGTCCTTATGTTAACGATCCGGAAAAAGAAAGAAACACTTTGATAGGTTAAAATTAGTTACAAAGACTGAATAAAGTCTTAATCCTAACTATTTGGAAAAATTAAAAAAATTAATTTTTCCAAGCAGTTGAAAGAAAAACTACTTTAGTTATAATTTACTTGAAATGACAATCAAAAATTATTTCAATTCTCTAAAAAATTAAAAATTATTTTAGATGCCTGGAATAAGTGAAAAATCTTAATCTGGGCTATCTACATCAGACAGTGAAACTGACAAAATATTGCTCTGCCAGGCAGGGATAAATTTTTGAAAAAATCTAGATAAAATCAAAAAGACTTGTCCAGGCAGTTAAGGAAAATCTAAGAATTCTGGCAAAAATTAAAAATTGTTCTAGTTAACTAAAAATTGGTCTAAAAACTTTAGAATACATTAACATAGTAAATATTATTAAATTCGAAAAAAACCTAAGTAAAAAGGAAAAAAAGCAAAAGACTAAAATTTCTGGAGCAAATAAAAATGGTTATAATTAAGTTTTAGAATATGTCAAGGGTACTAAGTTTTAAATATCTTATTCCAGGCAGTTATAATTTCTGGAAAAACAAAAAAATTACTAAAAGTTTCTAAAAGTTAAAGCTAGTGTCTTTTAGGCAGCTAAAACAAAAACTATAGCTAAAAATTACTTGAAATGGTTAAAGAATAATGAAAATTATTTTAATTTACTAGAAAAAGTCAAAATTTAACTCAGATGTTTAGAAAGAGTGGAAAAATTAATTTTTCCAAGCAGTTGAAAGAAAAACTACTTTAGCTATAATTTACTAGAAACGACAATCAAAAATTATTTAAATTCTCTAAAAAATTAAAAATCACTTTAGATGCCTGGAATAAGTGAAAAATCTTAATCTGAGCTCTCTACTCCAGATAGTGAAACTGACAAAATATTGCTCTGCCAGGCAGGGATAAATTTTTTAAAAATCTGGTAAAATCCAAAATACTTGTCCAGGCAGTTGAGGAAAATCTAACAATTCTGGCAAAAATTAAAAATTGTTCTAGTTAACTAAAAATTGGTCTAAAAACTTTAGAATACATTAACATAGTAAATATTATTAAATTCGAAAAATAAAATTTCTAGAGCAAATAAAAATGGTTCTAATTAATCTTTAGAATATGTCAAGGGTACTAAATGATAAATATCTTATTCCAGGCAGTTGAAATAAATTAATTATTTAATCGGCGTAAGTAAAGACAAAAATTACTAATGGCTGGAGAAAGTCAAAAATTATTTTGTATGTCAAGAATCACCTCAGGTCCAGATAATTTAATTGATTAATATAAAAAGTGATAGATATCAATTTTTTTCAACCATTTAGAAAAAGGAAGAAATTATTAGACTTGTTTGGAAGAAGAAAAAAATTAATTCCAATGAATCAAACTTTTTAAATTAATTTCAGGCATTTGAAATAAAAATGATATGACTTAAAAATACGAGAAATAGTTGGGAAAAATTAAAAATTACTTCAGATACATTGAAAAAGTGAAAAATCATAGTCCTAACTATTTGAAAAAAGTTTTTCCCTTTTCTAAATAATTAAAACTAATTTTGCACTTTTTCCAAAGAGTTAGAAAAAAGTAATTAAAAAAAAATGTGTTGCAATGGCCTCAAAGATATAAAAAAAAATTTATTAATAAAGAATTTTTTTTTGATATTAGACATTTTATTTTACTTGACTACAGCAAGGTCTTTGACACGCTGGATCCAGATCCAGATGTGTGCCAAGTTACAGTATTATGGATTTAACGACCAAACCATAAAACTTTTAAGAGGTTATTTAACACAAAGATCTCAACGAGTGCTTATTAACCAGAAGTTTTCGAGTGTGCTGCCTGTTTTAAGAAGTGTGCCGCAAGGTTCAATATTGGGCCCGCTACTCTTTGTAATCTATACGATGGACATGCACCGGTGTATAACCAACAAGTGTAAATTAAAGCAATTTGCTGATGATAGTCAGATTCAGTTTTCTTTTGAGAAGAGAGGCTGTTTTGAAGCTGAAAGACAAATTAACCAATGCTTAGATCAAATTCATGCTTATTCAAATAAAAATGGCCTAAAATTTAATTCAAAGAAGTCAGTGGTGCTGTTTTTTGGTAACAAGAGAGATTATGTATTGTCCAACGTTAACGTAAAAATGATGGGCGAGGGAGTACAAAAACTTGGGCATCATTCTAGATAGCAATTTGCGATTTAAATCGCATGTTGCTAAAATATGCCAGAAAGCGTACTATGCGTTGAGAAATCTTTATAAAAGCAAACATTTTATCAATTTTGCACTTAAAAAAATACTTTGTGAATCACTGGTGCTCTCTCACACCAATTATGGCAACTATGTTTACGGACCTTTCATTGATTGTGGGACAAAGTTTAAATTGCAAAAGATACAGAATTCTTGTGCACGATTAATTTTCAATTTAAGAATCAGGGATCACATAAGTCACAAAATAAAAGAACTACAGTGGCTTAATATCGAAAAACGACAAAAGTTGCATTTTGCTTCCTTTCTAAATAATCTCATAACAACACAAACACCTCAGTATTTAATAGACAAACTATCATATAGAACTTCTGGACACAACTTAAATACACGGTACAGAAATCGACTGGAAATACCAAAATACCAAACAAGCCTTTTCAGAGGTTGTTTTAGCTACCAGGCCAGCAAACTTTTAAATGAAATACCATCCAGCTTGATAGGTTTGCAAAGACAAGCTTTTAAAAAAAAGTACACACAGACTTTATTAGATTAATAACAATGCTTTTTTTACATGATTTTTTTTTCCATCTTATTGCTAATTTTTTGTGTCTTGTAATTAGATATTACATTGAACTTCTTGCCCATTACTGTTTTGTATGCATGGATTATTGTTATTTGTTATAATTTATGGTTTAGTTCGTTAAATTCATAATTTAATGTTTTATGATTTTTTATGATTTCATTATTTTAAGCAATTTTCCTCCCGTTCCACATATTTTAGTCTAGTACTTGTTTAGGCAGTTACTTTTTTTGCCTAGAATAATTTAATAGCTTGGAAAACTCAATTTTATTCAGAACTTCTCTGAAATAATATAATGGATATTGAAGTGCATAACTTAATTACTCACCGGACGCGAAATTATATTAATTTACCAGAAATGTCTACCTTTGCCCTAAGGCATATCTCCCTTAATTAAACCCTAAACGATCACGACCATAATAAAGAGAGAAAAAAAAAGAAAAAACTCGTAATTACCGCGATAGAACGGGTAATAAAAACGCCATTTTGTCTATTCGCACAATTCCCGTCGGTATAATGAAAGCCAGAATATATTAAGTTGCCACGAAAATGCCCCGTTTCTATTTATATCTGGGTGTTTCGGGACCATTTTACCTAATAGACGTTGTCGCTCTCCATTTTCTTTTACTCCAACACGCACGAAACGTAAAAAATCACACCTATTTATTAGATTGGTCAGCTTTAATGTAACTAAATGACGTTACGATCTAATTAATAGACTCAAGGGCCTGGATGGATAGTTATATAGAGGAGATAACGTCAAAAAACTGCTTATAAATAGGAGATACATAATACGTTTGCTACGCACAATCAATGTAAGACAATGACAATTCATTGATGCACAGAATATTTAGCTCTTTAGAAGTAAAACTTCATGCGGAAATTATCAGTATAAAACCACTAAAGAAAATAATATCAAAGTCTATATACTTCAAATTTTTGGCATATATAGATTTACTGTTTTAAAGATGCTTTAAATGATGCTAGTATGAATCTACACATAGATTTAAAATGTTTACATCGCCCTAAATTTTCTAAAATTTTACTGATATAAAAACCGAGTTGCTTTAAATCATGTTATCTACAACTAATCAACAACGAAGCAACGTAATAATAGACAATAGACAGGATGCAAAAATTGGATTAAGTAATGTAGAACTGCTTGAGATTGCCCTAGTGCGTTCATTTATTAACTGCATAAAGCCTTTTTGTCTTTTTTTAAAAAAATTGACCCACAGAACTTTCAATATTGAGCATATTTACAGTTAGGTCAGATATTACATATTACATATTACAATTAGGTCAGATCAGGTAGACACAGAGATTACCTCTTTACACTCTGAAACTAACCTACACCAAGTATTTTATTTTGAACCTTTAAGCATAAATACTCAAGACCATTGTTAAAATTATTTGCATTAACATAAATCGCTTGAATTTATATCTTTCCTGAAGAACCTAAATTCCTTTAAAACTCTAATACTGCTCCATATTACATTATTATTAAGCCAATAATTGCCACTATGTTAAAATTTTCCTGCTTTACAATGCTAGCAAAGTGCTGAAATCTATTAGTTATTGTTTATATCTCATATTATGGTGTGCTATCCTTAAATTCACCTAAATATAAAAGTAATTGAAAATATTGAATAAGAAAGTCTGGATCAATTAAATATTTTGGTACATAAAACTGATTTTCTTATTCCAGAATGGCATCGAATTCAAGGTCCATGTGAATGGTGAAAATTTGCAGATCCAAAAAAAAGTAATAAGGAAAACACTTACCCTGAAACGTCCTTATCAGAATTTTTTTATAATAATCAGAATTTGGAAAACAATATTGCGAAAAACTCTATGAACAACTATTAGGATAATGTTTTAGAAAATATTACAAGTAGCCATATAGGAACTCCTTCATCCCGTATTAAACCTGGCCTTACACAAATTTCAAATGTTACTATTTTTGAACCCGATGATGAGCTTATGCAAGTAATAGCCAAGAACTCTGACTTAGATGGCAGTTTACCCAACATATCATTACTTGAAAATAGTAACCTTGACCTAAGTGGGTTGAATTTGGCAAACCAAGAAAGTTTAGGTACTAATCCAGAACTTTCTGTCTCTTATCTAAATATAGAATTAAATGGTTTGGAAGTACTAGATACTGACATGATTTTGAATGATGTCCCGGCCGATTTCGATGAATCCAAGCAGTCAATCACCAAAAGAAAATCATCACCAAAGGAAGTAACAAATCAACAAACTTCTCTTCAAGGCGATTTAAGTGGTGACCATAGCAATAATGCTCAAATAAGTATCGAGAGCGATCAAGAAGAGGGAGAAGAGCAATATAGCGAGACAGTGATATTCAAGACCAATGACAGGACCCTAATTTTTTACCGGATAATAATGAGCTTAGTGAGGAAGAAAATACTAGAGGTAGGCCTAGGCAAGGAAGAAAAAGGAAACATCCTGACCAAAATAGGCAGATTCGAAAGAAGAAAGCCAATACCAATCAAGATCATTTTAATGGAAAAGGAAAAAAAGTTGAGGCCAGAAAATTCACAAATTTGAATTGCACTTGCGGGAAGAAGTGTACCGAAAAAGTGTTTGCAGAGATTCGGCAAGCGGAATTTGAAAAATTTTGGTTGGCTGGATCATATGAAACTAGATGCGCGTTTTTACAAGCAGGTGTTAGAGAAATAAAAAAGAAAAGAAGTTACTCTGCAGAGTCTAAAAGACAGTTAAGTAGACAGTACTATTTTTCAGTATGTAAAAGTACATTTATTAAGACTTTAGGTATAAGTCAGGCACGAATCGATTTTGCGTTATTAAAATCTAGAACTAACCAACCAATTAATGATAAACGTGGAACCAATTCTGGAGGAAGAAATGCGACTTCGGAAGAAAAAATAAATGAAATAAAATCTTTTATTAATAGTATGCCCAGATATATTTCCCATTATGCACGTAACACTACAGCAGCCAAATTTTTGTCTTCAAATATTAACCTTCAATCATTATACGACCCATACCATGAAAAATATCCAGAGGGTGTACGTTTATCCAAATTTAAAAAGATTTTTTACACTTCGTTTAATCTTCGGTTTAAAAAACCTCAAAAAGATACGTGTTTACGTTGCGACACCTTTAAAATCAAAAGGCAGGCAGTAGATGGCAATGACCTAACTGTGGTCAAAAGTCAACACGATGCTCACTTAAAACATGCCTATGAATTAAGAGAGCAAATGAAAAATGACTTAAAACTTGCTAAAACAGAAGTTGCCATTGATACTATGTTACTTTTGACTTAGAGAAGACTCATAGCCTGCCAAGACTTCCAACGAGCATTGTATATTACAAAAGACAGCTGAATTTATTTAATCAAGGAATACATTGCGGAAGTAGCGATAAAGGATTTTTCTACGTTTGGTTGGAAAATGAAGCGGGCCGCGGAACCCAAGAGGTAGGATCATGCCTAAGGCATTATATTGTAAATCATTTGAAAACTACAGCTACCAAACTAATATTGTAGGCAGATTCTTGTGGCGGACAAAACCGCAGTATTAAAATGGTTTTAATGCTTCAACATATTCTTCAAAATCACCCAACTCTTAATACTATTGTGCTACGATTCTTACAACCCGGACATACATTTTTGCCAAACGATTCAGAGTTTGGAGATGTTGAATGTGCGTTAAAAACTCACAATCGTTTATACACTGACAATGACTATATCCACGTTATGACAACTTGTCGGCGCAAAAATTCTTTTATAGTAACCAGACTACACAAAACTGATTTTGTATCGGTATCTTCCCTTCAGAAACTTATTACCAATCGTAAAATAGATATTGAGAAAAATAATGAGATAGTATATCTAGGTAGGTTCAATAGTTTAATCAAATGTAAATCAAACAGTTTTGCTTTTCAAACCGTGCAATAGTAAATACTAGTACTACTTTTACTAAAGTTTAGATACTTAAAGGTCCTAAAAATATAGTTTATAAAGAATTTGTATTTTATGTTATTGAAGAACTTATTATAAGTTAAAGAGAAAGAATATTTTTGATACTTTAGCCGGCGATATAATAACTAGGCTGACTTACATGCTTGTTTAGCGATATTTAATTTTTGTAACATAACGTTAAGTGCCATAAAACGTAGTGTGTATTATTTTTGTTCAGTAGGTTACGGATATGCAATAACATGTTAAGTACCTTGAAACATTTGTTGAGTGTGGAACTGCTTGAAATATATTTGCAATAAAAATTATAGTGTTTTTTATAAGCCTTTTGCAATATTTGCCATATTTTACTAAATAAATATATACTATAAGCAGATACAAACAAATTTTACCAAAAATTTTATCCTGTGTGGTCGCAATGTTAATGAAATATTGTATATTTACTTTAAAACTTAAAGCGCGTTTTACTCAAAATGACTTGCGCGTGGCTTAAGACTCTATTGCATAACACTGTCCAATTTTTCATTTTATTCCAGGAATTTTACGTAATATTTAATAATTTTTAGACTTTAAGCACTTTTCTGGTATTTGAAGTCGTTTTCTCTTTTTTCTGGTTTGTTCAGCCCGTTTCGTAATCTTTTTAAAGTAGTTTTTTGTATATTCCAGGCATTTGAAAAAATGGTTTATTTTTTCTGGGTATTCAAAGTAATTATTAAAGTTTTAGCTTATATTTCTCCTTTTCTCCAGTCATTTGAGGTAATGTGTTTTATTTAATTAAGGCATATTATGTGTTCTTGTACTTTTTTGGATTATTCCATGAATTTAAAGGAATTATCTATATAAGGTACCTGCAGGTAATAAGGCCTGTCGGGTAATAAGACATATATTCAAAAAAACCGCTTTAAATTAATCGCAAATCGATTGCGTTGGATCCGCGTCTCCTATTAGTCCTTTTACAAACGACATTCGAACGGACTTTCCAACAACTTGTGTCGACGGGTCGCCGCGTGTGATATTATAAGGATACAACGAACAAAAATGTAAGTATTTTTAGTATTTGTAATTGTATTTTTAATTTATAACTGCAGATATTTTGGTTAGACTTTATATTTTGCGATTTCAATAGTTTATTAGATTAAATTTAGCCGACATAATTTAAATAAATTTACATAATAGGCATTTACATTACATAGGCCTTATTATCCTCATGACAAATTAATGTTTTTATTAACATATTATTAAACTTCTAAACTATTCTCGTTTTATTTTCAGTGATTTTTAGCATCATGCCTCCTAAAAGGGCACCTTGGTGCGAGGAGGATTTACAGCAGTTCGATCTGTTCAACGCGGTACTCTGAGTACATATGGGGCTGCGGCAAGGTTTGATATTCCCAGAAGAACCATTAGAAATCATGTTCAGAATGGAATCCTAATAAAAAGACTAGGTCGTAAATCTATTTTAAAAGAAGAACAAGAAGCTGATCTCGTTAAAAGAATAATAAGATTTAGTGAAATAGGTCTACCTGTGACTCCACGGATCCTTCGTCGATTGGTATTCACTTTCTGCAAAGATAATAAAATCGCTTATCAATTTAATACAACTTCAAAACTTGCTGCTAAAGACTGGCTAAGGGCTTTTATGAAGGGAAATCCTGTAATTTCTAAAAGAAAAGCACAGTTTATGAATCCAGCCAGGGCTCAAAAACTTAATAAATTTATAGTTAATGATCATTTTTCAAAAATAGGGAAAATGTATGATGATCTTGATATAATTAATCACCCTGAAAGACTTTATAATATGGATGAAAAAGGATGCCGCTTGACTAATCACCACCAGCCAACTGTTTTAGCTAAGAAAGGAGTAAAACGTGTTCACTTTCAATCGTCAGAACATGCAGAGAGTGTGACAATTGCAGGATGTGTCAATGCCCTTGGAATACCAATACTTCCTATGATTATTTTTAAAGGAAAGAGGCTAAAGCCAGAATTACATGATAATTTGCCACCAGGAACTCTAGTGGAAAAATCAAGTAAAGGCTACATAATAATAATAATAATAATAATAGACTGTTTATATTTCCTCATAAGATATTACATATGCTCACATAGATATAAATAAGTTTACAATATAAATACAAAGAAAAAGAAATCCATCAGTGTATATTAATTCAACATGTAACTGTAAAGAGGAAATAAAGGTCATGTTTCAGCTACCCTCAGAAGAAGGAGCTGTTAAGACCTTGAATATTACACTTATAATTTAAAAAAAAAAAAATATCGCGAACCGCATTATAAACTGTACGAGTAGCATGCATACCCTACATCCATAACTAACCGAAAAGAAAAGAAATCTAAATTATCCTAGCTTACTTATTATTTACTAATAGGAGGCAGGAAAGGAGGAACGAGGGGTACAGGTATATTAACTATATTTCTGTTGTAGACTCTTATAGTAGAGAAAAATATACATATAAAAATTTATATTTCCAAACGCGCGCCAGATCCAAACACGGAATCCCGACACAAAAGAGAGCAAAACCAGGGCGACTGATTTACTGACTGATATACTGATGTCAGTATTAAAAAGAAATAACATAAATTATTTCAATGCATTAAATATTATTTTGTTTAGATGAAAGAACCATTTTTATTGATTTTTTAAAAGCCGATGTAGATTTAGAAAAATCCCAAATTTTGTATTTATTAATTTTGGACACAATATTGTAAGAAAATGACTTTTTAAAGATTTCTTTCTTATGTAAAGGTATAGACAAAAGGTCATGTCTGCGAATATTTATATTGTGAACGTCAGTACGGTATCTGAGCTTATTATAGAGATATGGTGGTGCTTTAAATTTTATTATTTTATGAAAAAAACATATGGAGTGCAACTCTCGGCGATTTAACATATTAAGCCATTTAAGATCGACTAATTTATGTGATACCCTTTCCCTACGTCTAATTCCACAAATAAACCTTATGCACGAGTTCTGTAATTTTTGAATTCTTGCAGAGTTAGCGCAGTCTAAAAATGGTCCATATACTGTATCTGCATAATTAAAATGGGATAGAATTAATGAGTCGCATAAAATTTTTTTTGTTTCTTTTGACAAATAAGATCTATGCTTGTAAAGTTTTTTTAGCATTGAAAATCCTTTCTTAAGACAACTTGTAATGTGATCTGTGAACTTTAGCTTGACGTCTATGATTAGGCCTAGAGCTTTAGTTGAGACATGAAAAGGGATAAGTTCTCCATTAAGAATTAGCTGGACATGATCCAAAACCGCCCTTCTGCTATTATCACCACAAAATAACATTGCCACGCTCTTGGTTGGATTCAATTTAAGAGAATGATCTGTCGAGACTCTATTTACTAGAGCAAGGTCAGCATTCAAACATAAATTAGCTCTTTCAATATTACTAGCATTAAATGACAAATATAATTGTGTGTCGTCGGCGTAGAGATGGTATTTACAGAATTGCAATTTATCCATAAAAGCCGACGTAAAAATGCTATACAACAAAGGACCCAGAATGCTACCCTGTGGGACGCCAGACCTTACTCTAGCCACCCTAGACTTATCTTCTCCAATTAAAACTCGTTGTATCCTATCACTTAAAAAAGATAAAATTAATTTAGTAGCTGTAGTATTAAAACCGAAATAATGTAAAATATTAATCAAAAGTTCGTGATTTAGCATATCAAATGCTTTAGAGTAATCAAGCTGTATTAAAATCATTGCATCACCCCTGTCCAAACTGGCGACAACCTCATCAGTGACGTCAGTAAGAGCGGTAACACAGCTAAATCCCTTTCGAAATCCCGACTGTTTTTGTAATATAATATTCTTATCAGTAACATAGGCGGTAATTTGTTTTTCCATCACTTTTTCCAAGATTTTTGAAAGGGCTGGTAAAATTGAAATTGATCTAAGTTCGCCATAATTTAAGGGATTATTTTTTTTAGGAAGTGGCAAAATAAAAGCAGATTTCCAAGATTTTGGAAAGTACGAGTTTAACAAACAACTATTTATAATATGGGTAATAAATGGTATTATAAATGGACAAAAAAGAATTATTAATGTTGTGTTTAAATTATCAGGCCCAAACGCCTTAGATTTAAGTTTAATAATTAAATTTGATACTAAATTTTCATCCACTGGTGTAAAAGAAAATAATGGTGGAAACTTCTGATTAGATTTATAGAAATTGAAGGTTTCTTTTGTCGGAGGAGTAATATTAGAAGTTAAATGACTGAACCAGTCGTTAAGTTCATCGACTTTTTTTAGATGTTCGGGAATTTGTCTAGATTTGTAATTTATTATATTCAGTTTATAAAGCTCCTTCCATTTGTCTCGAGTAGTGCAGTTTTGAAATTTGTTATTTAAATAAGCCTTTTTTTCATTACGTACGGCGGTGGTGGTAAAATTTCTTATCTGCTTATAATAGTTCCAATGTTCCAAATTTCTTGTTTTTCGAAAGCGCATTAAAGCCCGATTTCTGTGTTGCTTCATTATTTTTATATTATCAGTAATCCATGGACAGTAAGGTCTATTTTTACAAGTTTTAACAGTAAGAGGTGCGTGAATATCTAGTATATTAAGCATATGATTAGTAAGTATAGACACCTTTTCATCAATATCTTCAGTATCATAAATTTGATGCCAGGGTGCACCTTCTAGATCAATCTGAAAATTATCAAAGTTAATTCGTGTCAAAGGTCTGTAAGAAAACATATTGTTTTCCTTATTTAATTTATTTAGTTGTAGATTACAGTATGTTAAAAAATGATCCGATATATGTATATTTATAATACCAGAGTCAACTAAATTATCTGAATTATAGCATATTAGATCGAGGAGAGTTAACGAACCATTAGAGACTCTCGTTGGTTCAGAAATATACTGTTTTAAATCAAAAGTATCAAGAATCCCATTTAAGTCATCAACCCTACTCGACTCCAACTTAAGCATGTCTACGTTAAAGTCACCAAAACATAAAATTTTATCACATAATGTGTTAAGATTTATTAAAGTGTCCTCAAACATTGACAAAAATTCATTATAATTTCCCCTTGGCGGCCTATAAATAACTCCAACTATAATTATTTCATTCTCAATCTTTACTTTAACCCATAAATGCTCGATTGCATCAGCGCACTCGCGATATATAATTGAGTAATTTAATGTGTTGTGGATATATAAACCAACCCCACCACCTCTAGTGTATCGATCTTGCCTTTCAAAGTTGTAGTTTTCAATGAAAGTAGCCTGATCGTCAATGCCCTGAAACAACCAGCTCTCCGTTATGCCAATAACACCGTAGTCCTGGCCCGCCACATGATTCTTAAGAATATCAAAGTTATTAAGAAGTGATCTGACATTAACATGAGCACACAACATAAATTCAACAAATTATAATATAAGTTATAAAGGAGTGGTAAGAAAAGGATCGGATGGGATCTATAATATTAAAACAAAGGAAAGCCTCCTAGGAGAAAAAAAATAATCTAAAACCACTATAGTGTAGTAAACGTTAATCCTACTTAAGTGCATCAAAACCAAACACTGACCAATCACATTAAACTAAACAATATCCAAATAATTTCTAGCCAAATTTATATTTTTCACAATTGTAGTTATTTTAATTAAGGCTTTTATATAAAACATTAAATTTATGTTTATTTAGTTAAATACAAAAATAAGTTTGTAGTAACAGAAAAAAAGAAGAAAAATTTTGTTATTTGCTAACATTACAAAATGAGAAAAAAATCCTAAGGGTTTAGTAATAGAGCAATAAATGACAGATAAATCAATAGGTGAATTTTTTTTTTAAATAACAATTGAAGGTAGAATAATAAAACTTATTTACTTAATAAAACCCTGTTTATGGTTAATTTATATCAACTTACTAAACTGCTATCAGCTAAGCATAATACGCAATGCTACCATTATCAATAAAAATTTACAAAACTCAGGTATTAACTACTTCTGCGAATGAACCCAATAGAAAAAAAAACATAAAAATAAAAAAAAGATATAATATATGAATAAAACATAAAAGTCACCTACTTGCATTGTTCACTTATTGTTATTAGGTCTCCTTCGTCATCAGCCCTATGTACTTCACCACCAGCCTTCACATACACAACTCCAAAATGACACCATGCACTTTTGTCCCCAAACTTAGAGACTGCCGCACTTAGAAGTGTCAGTCTTGCCTTAGTTAAATCTTCTTTCACTACAACTCCCGAGTTTTTTAAACATTTTCGCTGTTTTAAGATTTGCAGCCGTTTGTTAATATCGCGGAATGAGACTAGTACTGCCGGCGGCTGATCCTCTCGCGATCGATTTTTGGCAAAAACTCGGTAGGAATTTTTTATGTCGGACGGAGCAATGTTTATATTCATTTTTTTGGTAAAGAAATTAGAAACTTGCGTGTTAATATTTTCGCCTTCTGTGTACTGAAGTCCAAATATTCGGATGTTTTTATTTCGAGAAAACTGTTCCTGGTCATCGAGTGCCTTGCGCAGGCGATTGTTTTCTTTTTTTATTTTGGAGACTTCGTCATTAAGGGTAGAAATATTTTCCTTAATTTCTTTAAATTTGTCATTAAACATATCTCGAACAGTTTCAACGACCGTTCGAGAGATAGTCTTTCGAAAATCGTCGCTAAGCTTCTCGTTTAATATTTCTGTAATTAAACACCTTAGTTGATCCAGTTCCGCCTTCTTGAACACCATCTTGACAGATGTCAGTTTAGGACGTTTATTACTTTTAGTTTAAATTGCTTTTTCTATGTTATTATGGCACTATTGGAGCAAACTGTAATAGCACTCACTGCTGCTCAACATTAGTCATTCACAGAACATGTAGAACACTTATATTTATTACTACAAACTGACAAATTTAGTAAAAAATTCACGGCCAGTGCTTTGCGGGTACGCTACTCTATCAGCGCCATCTCACCTTTTTTCAATGACTAATGAACTATTTCAATGACAAATGACTAACGAACTTTTTAAAGAATTCCTCAAGCACTTAGCCCGATACAAAAGTCCAGGAAGGTGCCTCTAAGTTTTTGATGGTGCAGCTTGTCACCTTAATTTGTCAATTGTTGATGTTGGAGACTCACTTGATATAGATCTCTACTGTTTGCCATCGAATACAACACATGAGCTTCAACCCCTCGACAAATCTGTATATCGTTCATTTGAGCATCATTGGGATAATGAGCTATTATTATTCTTGGATCAGAATCCTAACAAAAAGCTGACCAAATCACGTTTTAACATCATACTTTCAAATGTCCGGTCTAAATGCATGACATTATAAACGGTTTTAAGGCTTCTGGTCTGTTTCCATTAAATCCCGAGGCAATTCCAGAAACAGCATTTACTCCTTCTCCAGTTCTCTCAGACGTACCGGCACCGGATGATACCAACAAAGAAAATAGGCGTCCAGCTGAATCTCCTCAACCTGGTCCGTCTGGAATGGCATCCAACAAGTCTGGCAAAAGATATTGAAAGCTCCAGGGAAAAGTTAAGTACCGAATGGTATTGCCATGGATGTGAGGAAGTCAGGCAGGCCGATATGAGGCAGTGCAGCAAATGTCTTAAATGGTACCATGAGGAACGTGTTGGCTTAACAGTCAATGACATGGATGATTTTGAGTGTCCCGATGGCGTATTTACCAACGCTAACCCGTTACAGTGCTAACCGATTCCGACTATGGCCGACAGCGACATTTACAAACCATATCCCGATGCAGTTCTCTGGTACCTGTACAAAGTTAGGATTCGTAACACCGTGCTTTGTATTTTATGATGATTATGACATAAAATTTACAGTTTCATCCTAACATTTTTAAACTTTTGTTTTTTTTTCGTGGCGTACTTTAGTTACAAAACAACTATTTTCGTTTGACGACTTATCAGATATCGATTTGAGCAAAGTCGATATACAAAATAAAAAAACGAAAACGCAAACTTGGGTTAAGTGTATCTTTAAATATATCCAATTACAAACCTCATTATTTTTTACAAAATTTTGTAGTGCTAATATTTTGTCTCAAGACAATTAAGGCGATTTTGTTTTATTTAGTTTAGGTATATGTATATGTATGTACAGGGTGGTCCAAATTCGAGCCTCATCATTGGGATCTTGGAAACCGTAAGAGATACAGGGTCGGTTTCGGTTAAATTATGGAAAAGTAGCGTAATTTGATCTTTATTAAAATTCCGATTAAAAATTTAAAAAAATCCGGATACGTTCGGAAATATTCGGAAAAAACCGAAATTTTGAAAAAAATATTTTATTTTTTTCTAAGCTTATTTTTTATCTGATTTTAAAATAATTTGCACTTTTGCATTGCTACTTTTTCCATGCTACATGGTGGTGTTTTTAGTTTTTTAAAAAGACGTTTCATCTTTTGCCGTCCATCATCAACTTTGGTTTTTCTTATGGACGCCATATTATATTCTTGCATTTTAGGTTCACAAGTCCTTTTTAATACCTTTTCATCGATGTGTCGCACGTGCATATCAGATGTGTAGTTTTTTTTCTCTCGCTCTTATGGGGTTCTTATGGGAAGTACCCAAACCGCTTTTCCGAAATGCAAGTGTAATACATTAATAAAAAGCTACTTTTACTCTAAAAGTACCTTTTAAAAATGTAAAAATCCAATATGGCGCCCATAAGAAAAAACAAAGTTAATGATGGTCGGCAAAAGACAAAACGTTTTATTGAAATCCACCATGTAGCACGGAAAAAGTGGCAATGCAAAGGTGCAAATTATTTTAAAATCGGATAAAAAATAAGCTTAGAAAAAAATAAAATCGAATTTTTAAAATGTCGTTTTTTTTTCTCGATATTTGCAAACGTATCAGAAATTTATAAAATTTTTAAACGGAATTTTAATAAGCATCAAATTATGCAACTTTGCCATAATTTAATCGACCCTGTATCTCTTACCGTTTCCGAGATCCCAATGATGAGGGTCGAATTTGGGCCACCCTGTACATTACATGTAATTTTGTTGATTATGTTAAAAACCCAAGTATTTTGTATTTCGACTGTTTAAAAGTTTACGCACAATACAAGTGTGTAATTAAAATATAAAATAATTTGTTTCACATTTATTTTTATTACTAGATAGAGCTCGTAGACCACCGACCTGGTTTTTTAGCCTTACAAACATTTTTACACTTTACCATACTTCAAACAGATTCGGCCACCATGAAGCAAGAAAAAAGTGAAAATGCGTAAATTATTTTAAAATCCGATAGATAATAAGCTCAGAAAAAAGTAAAATACATTTTTAAAATTTCGATTTTTCACGATTATTTTCGGAACCAATCGGGAGTTTTTAATTTTTTCAAAGGCATATTTTTGAGTGTGATTTTGCCTTAAATTTGTTTTGTTCCTAAACGTTCTTAAATTAGTGCTGCGAAAGCGTTCATTATAATATTAGATTGGAAATTTAACGCAGTTGACTAATCTCCTGATCCTAACTCCCTGCAGTACGAGTGAACTGTTTCGGGATATGGTTTGTAAATTTTTCGTTCGGCCATAATCGGAATCGGTTAGCACCGTAGCGGGTTAGGGTTGGTAAATACGCGTCCCGATGGCTGCTAAACTTCGCCCAATTAACGAGTTGTGCCATTTTTATGTATAGGCTTTATTACAGCTAGACCGGAAACAATCAGTGCAAGACATCATCACATCAGGCTTTATTAAACCTCCATCGGATAATAAGGCCGATTTGCGTTATTTTTCTTAATATTTATTTTTTGTTTTCTAGTTTTTTTAGAGATTATTTTTTTAAGTTTATTAAAATTAATATAATTAACATTACAATCTTTCACTTTATTCAATTTTTTTCTTAGCTAGGCCTTATTCACCTCAAGTACCTTATTTCAAATTTTTTTAATAAAGCCCTCAAACATTTTTTTAGTTTATAAATAAAAAGTATAAACGTTGTTTTACTGTAATTAATTGTTGTAAAGAATTAATATATTTATTGCCAAAGTTTTTTCTACAGTAAAACTTAGCTGGTTTATCTTTAGAAACTCATCAAATCTTAGAATCAATTGTCTTTCCGCTTTTTAGCTTTGCCACTAAATGACATTATAATGCATAATTTAAATGGACGCGATGTACACATTTTTAAATTTAACATCATTTCTATTTAAAAAAAAAAAAAAACATTCTGTTAATTCTTATGGACATAATAATGGTCACTGTGAAATTTGACAGTTACGACATAACGGTTCCTTCACTTTCGATAGATGGCATTACTGCCATAAAGTGTTACAAACCCGCACATCATTTATTGTACTGGTAGATTTCGGTTTAGATTGAACACGTTTTATGTGATGTCATATGTGGGGGTGCGACACAAAAAAGTCACATAAACAAGTAAAATATTACGCGATGCGCGGGTTATACAACCAGTTGTAAATCCGTTTTTATGCGATCATATATTAAGAGCAAGTGCAGTTTTATAGCGGAGAATATGCGATTAAAATGCCGTTGGCTCATAATGGCTGATTCCGCGACCCACTGTTATTAACCTGTAAATCTTGATTGTAACCGAAGAGATTTACGAGGAGAAACAGACTTTATGAATATATTAACTTTACCTATTTTAGGAAATTAAGTGCGAGTTTATGGGTTCGACTCGTATTTCCTTCATAAAATATATAACAAAAAGAGTACATTATAGTAAGAGGAGTTCCAATAGATGGCGCTGACCGCTTAATCTTGACCTAAACTTTGGAACTAATTTCTCTTCATTTTTCTACAGATGGGGTCTATTTTCGCGACATTAATGTCAACCAAATGTCAAAATATGCAAACAAACTTAATTAACATTAAGACGACGCGACTTATCGCGAGAAACTAATTGAGTTTTTGTGACGCCCGCATCGCGAGCGCAAAAACAAATTAATTATTTATAAGTACGACAAAGATAAAGAATAAAAAAGCTAATAAATAAAGGATGAACTATACGAGGGACAGATAATGTTTCGAAATTGCTTCGTGCTCGGCGGCGAAAACTTTGTCTTTTATTAACATTCCGCTAATTACAAGGCCCCGACGCGACGTCGGAGATGGTTTGGACGTGACGAGCAACGAACTTTGTTTTTCTTTATATTTAGAAAGAGAAAACTAATAGTTGTACTGCATAATTGCTTTTTTGCAGTGTTTTCCTTTGAAATTTAGTCATTTCATGTACGTTTCAGATGCATAACGTAAATGAATATTGGTACACCCTGTATATAATGACAGTGACATTGACAGTTGCTATGTAATAAAAACAAACATAGTTCAGCGCCATCTATTGGAGTTTCCACAATTCAAATCACACAATGTTGCCAATTTAATTTTTTTTCCTTTATTTTTAATTTTACTTAAATTTCCAGGGGACAACGTGGACGCAATCCTATCAAGAAAATCCTGTGCCATCTGCGTAGCGAGCCAGTTCTTCGTGCTGCTTTTTCCATTATGTCTGACAACGCTACGATAAAAGACTCGACTTTCTAAGTATTTAAGCAATGTAAATAAACCGTTTTTTATCATTATTATTTAAACAAAGCAATATAATATACCTTTGTCTCAACTTGAACAAACAGCTGTTCAGTTCTCTGGAAACTCTCTCCATAAATTCCGTTATAAAAGTCTTTTTAAAAACCGGCATGACCCGAGGGAGAGCACTTTTCCATAAAAGAGTTTCCTCTTAATATTTTTGCGAGACAAACGTAATAATGTTGCCTGAAAACTGTAAAAAGAGGACCATAAAGCAGAGAATTAAATTACAATTATTTTAGTGACATTATATATTAAAATTTATATGGGCCACCTTAAAAGCGAATCTGTGTTGTGCTCACTCTCGGCTCGCACGTTTCCCGTGTCGATAAAAATGTTTCATACGTTTTTTAATGTTAAATTTAATCTGACAAGGGATATTTCAGGCATGACTTTTGCATAATTGAATAATTTAGTACTAAGTATAGTACGGCCCTGTTATAAAATTTAAATTACGCGCCAATAAAAGATATGTGTTATATGTCAGCTGTCATTATGGTCGAATAACAGGTCAGGAATATATAGTTTTTATAGGTCACCTACTGGACAAACTATCATAAGTGCTCTGTAAGTGTAAGATGCCCTTAAGCATCCATGGGTTTATTTTCATAATTTCTCGAACATCGTGAGGGAATTTTCGCATATAGTGTGGTGTGGGTTGTCTAGACCTAGCTAAAAAAATTGTTTGACACCATTCTACTGACACAGATGGGTAACAGGGTCGACGTAAGCAATTCTATATGAAGTTTCTCAAATATCTTTAAAAAAAAAATTTGTTCATGTGCAATTACCTGAAGCTGTGTCTTGGCAACACTGTTGAACTAGATTTAGACATTTCGGACATGACATATCATTTTTTGACATTGTTGACAGTTGGCAAATCTAGACAGGCGCAAAAAATATATCTATAGTAAAATGGATTTTTAGACAGCCCACTTAACAATCATATCACTCAAACATTTAAATAATTGACACATGCAATACCTTATGGCTGTGTTTTGTGGGTTGCCTAGACAGATAATCAAAATATTATATTTTGAAATTGTTGACAGGGCTTAAGCATTTCCACACTGTTGCGTAATATCTTTGCTGTATGGTCCTCCTAAAAAAAATCTAATAATTAAATTAAAGTATTCTATTGGAGTGATAGGTTCAAAGCATTATTGTGTATAGTATGGACTATTCAGGTGGAACTTAAAGTGTGACAATTCAGTGAGAGGAATTAAAGAATATTTTCTTGTATAAATCTGTACAATTAACTTACTTAATTAAAAATAGTTGTAGAGGTATATAATAAAAATGCTACTTGATTTCTATGCAATTATAATTAGGCAAATTAGTTTTTAAGTATTTCTTGTGTGGAAATTAAGTAGCAGCAGGTAGAGTGATGAATCTATTTCAAAATAACGAGTACAGGGACTCAAGTACGGGATTTCTTAATATTGAAGAAGATCCACCATTCTGTAAACTTTCTTTATGCATCCCCTTGTCAGCGATGCAAAAGGCAGTAAAATTAGTTTTAATAAAAATAATTTCATATATTATTAACTAAAGGTAAATGTGTATATTAATCGTAATAAGGGTAATAAAATTTTAGATTAAGGTAAATAAATGTCATTTAACCGTTTTATCATTAATAACAACACTCTCTCATCGACGTAATAGGGTAATAATAATTATTATGTAAAATAAAAGATCAGTTCATACTATAATTAACATTTATCTATAATACGTAATTTAAATAAAAAGTACACGCGTTAAATTCTTTATCAGTTGTTTGTGGTATTCTAATTTGGAAATATAAGATGTCATGTTTTTGGGATGTGTCTTTTTTAGTGTGAACAAACCCTTAACTTTACACTGGTATAACAAGTCGAAAACGCTATTAAATTCGAGGGTCTTGTCAGTAAAAAAACTCCAGTAAATTTGAATTATTTTATTTTCTAAAGCGTAATTAAGGGCTAACATAACATTCCTATAATATTCAGAAAATAATTTTCCATACATTAATTTAAATATAATAAAACACTAGTCACATATTGTATTCATAGCTCTCATAAATGTGATGCTGGTTGCCTACCCTGCAGCGAGGTGCGTGACAGATTTGTTACATCTTGACGTTGTCAATGTCAATGTGTTGTCACATTGACATTGAGAGTGACAGCCAATTTAAAACAAACCGTTTTTATCTTGCTATAAGGAGAATAATTAATTAATTATTTAAAATGATGAACACAGAAAATAAAGAAGTAAGTTCCTGTAATATTATTTATTACAAAAAAAAAACCTTAATTTATTTCAGAACTGTTCACAAAACGAACAGTGTGTAAATACGGAACTGGATCTAATAACTCAATACAAGAGAGAAATATCGGATTTTAAGCAAGATATTGAGCTTCTACAGTCGAGAATCAACATAGTTAAATCTGAAACTTCACGAAAGTCTTTAATTTACGAAAAAATTCAAAAAGAAAAAGAGAAAAGCAAGCAAATTGTGTAAGTATTTATAACCCGAAGAGTCACCCCATATAATGTCAGAATTTTAGCAAAGATATGTTACAAAAGCAGCATCTCATCATTAATAATACGTTAACTTTAGAAGGCTCCCGTTCGGCATTCATAAAAATGCTAGTTGAGCACCAAAACTTTAAAACAACCACTAACGAGCTAGGAAATAAACTGGTCAATATACCAGAGATTTTTAAACAATATCAATCAAATCAGCAAAGGATTCACAAGCAATTAGATGAAACTTTAAACGAGTGTTGCAGGCTTAATCATACCGTTGAAGATTTAATAAAGCAGAAGAATGCTGCTATGAATGTGTATGTTTTACTGATTTAATTTATTAGTCAGATTTAGTCAGCGTTTGATTTTTTAGTGATTTAGTATCCGAAAATGCCCAGGACAAAAGGGAAATAGCCAAACTCGAAGGTGCCATAAAAAGAATTCATTTAAAATTGGGTTTTACCAAGAAATCACTGGAGAGGAAACAAGATGAGTATAAAGCTCTGTCGGAGCTGCATAATGAGCTTCAAAGTGCAGAGAACTAGATAGAAATGTTATTTTTATTTATTTAATTTTTTGTGATTTAATAATAAACCAATTTTTTTTTAAAGAGACTATAACTACTTACTATAGTCTTCTTGGTTTAAGCTCTAACCGAGTATTTTACAGCAGCAATCCTGCATTGTTTCCTAATCTAACGTGTGTAAAAAAGCGTCCGATCGATATCCAATAATTAAAATCGAGAACGCAACATATGTCGGCTGCCAGCGACCTATGTATAGTCCGCGCTCGCTGTTATTTAATCAATATAATGCCCATATCTCCTGAAATTCGCAAGAAAACTTAATAATTTTTTTTTCCATATATTAACAATTGAAAGAAAATGTGCTATATTACGTAAGAATAATCTTGTGTACAAGCTAAAAAAACAAAACAAAAATACAATTTTAAAAATTGACAAAACAATGAACAAAATTAAACACAAGAAGACAAAACTTTTTGAACATACTTGAATTAAAGATAACTAAATAAAACAATCAATTACTAAATAAAGGTAAACTTGTTAACAAAACTAGAGAAGAAAAAAGGAAATAAAAAACTTTCCAACATGTCCAAGGTTAAAACCTATCATTAAAAAAGTCATCCAGGTTATAATATGCCTTAGCCAATAAAAGCGTCTTTAATTCTCTTTTAAATTTCTTAACATCCGATATATGTCGATAATTTATGTAAATTAATGAGTTTTTGGTAAGGGAAGACGTAGGAATAGGTAGGGGAACATCATTTACACGACGAGTCAAATGGCCAGTGTCAGAGGGTAGTTTGGATTTTGTGAATAAGAGCAGCTGTTTCTAAGATAAAGAGTGAAAAAAGAGTTAGGATTTTTTCAGAAATGAAGAGGGGTTTGCAAGAATCTCTTAACTTAGCAGAACACAGGTATCTAACTGCTTTTTTTTGAATAACAAAGACAATGTTAAGTAGCCCCTTATTGGTTAAACCCCAAAAAGGCAAGCCATACCGAATATGAGACTCAATAAGTGAAAAGTACACTGAACGTGCAACCACCCCTCCCAGCTCTTGTTTTGCCATTCTTACTGCAAAACCAGAAGATAATTTCCAAGCTAAATGTAAAATATGATCTTCAAACCGAAGGCGACCATCAATGGTAATTCCTAGGAACTTGCAGCACTCTTTATTCTGCAAGAGGGAATTTTCGTCAAACATCAAACCCTGAACATCGCACTTAAACCCCATAATAGACGTCTTTCTTACATTAAACGCGAGCCTGTTGGAAGCACACCACCCTGATAAAATCTGAAGGTCTTCAAGGATACAAGTCTTAATATAATCTGAATTTTTATGGCTCCATAGTATGGTGGTATCATCAGCAAACTGAACCACCTTGCCCTGCAGTTTCAATGAACTCAAGTCATCCACATACAGTAAAAATAACAGTGGTCCCAACACTGAACCCTGGGGAACACCGCGTTTTAGGGATCTAGAAGCAGACAAACGCCCAGACACTGTAACCTTCTGAGTACGATTTGATAGATAGGACTCAAGCCATCGCAACGCTACGCCCCTAAAACCATATTTATCGAGCTTAGATAACAGTATTCCATGATCCACACAGTCAAATACTTTGGATAGATCACAAAACACTGCCGCCGATGACTCTCCAGAATTCAAGGACACATAGACGCTCTCCAAAAAGTTAAAAACAGCTTCATGAGTCCCTTTACTGGCTTGAAATCCAAACTGATTTGCAGACAAAATGCCATTATGATGTAAAAACGACAAAATTCTGCTTTTTGCAAGTTTTTCAACTATCTTAGAGAGGGTAGACAAAATAGAAATGGGACGGAAATTACAATGCTGATCCAAATCTCCACCCTTATGAAGAGGGATAACCACTACCTCTTTTATACATGAAGGAAAAATGCCAATATGTAAAGAATTGTTTATGGCAGAAACTAAAGCATTTAAGGCTGAATCAGGCAAAAAGAGTAACAACCTCGAAGATATCCCATCAGCTCTAGATGATTCATGGTTTTTTAGGCGTTTGATTTCATTTTTTACTTCGGTAAGATCGACAGGATGAAAGAAAAATGAATGCTCAACCGACACTTGTTGAAGATAGTGTAAGGGATCAATGTTACTACGAATGCCCTTGAGCAAGATATTAGGTATATCACAATAATAGTCGTTTAAAATGTCAGGTCTTAACTCCGGATCAGATACTTTTCTATGGCAAAATCATTAATAATCGACCAACACTCTCTTTGCCTATTTGATGACATATTTAAGCGATTCCTATAATAATTAGATTTTGCTGCTTTAATTGTCTTTCTGTACAAACTACGGTATTTCTGATGATATACAAGGATATTTTCATTTGTGGTATATTTGCCCAATTTAGTCAAAAAACGGAGGTTTTTAGCTGAAATTCTAAGAACTCTTGTAACCCATGGTTTTCGTTTCTTAGTTTTAAGCCTCATTTTAGGAAAGCACTGATTGATCTTATCACACAGAACTCGAAAAAATAAAGTAAGTGGGTCAGAAGCCGTTTCAAGTGCATTCCAATTTACCGAAGCTGTAGCAGCAGAAAAAGCATTGAAATTTCTCCTGATGCTGAAAATTCTTTCCATATAATGAGATGAAGATAATACAGTATTATATGGCATTTTAGCAAGAATAGCTTGATGGTCGGAAATACCAGATGGGAGTACTGTGCATAAAACGTCATCAAAATTTGTACAGAAATAGTCAATTGTAGTTGCAGATGAAGAAGTTATTCGTGTGGGAGAAAGAACGTGAATTTTCAAGTCGTAAGAATTTAAAATACTTAAAAGAGAAGTACGTGGCAAGGTTTCATCAGTGTAGTTGATATTAAAGTCACCAGCCAATATAACCTTAGAGTGTAGGGACAACTGGGATAAAAGAGAATCAAGTTTGTCCAAAAACATAGCAATATCTCCTGTAGGTGGCCTATAAACCCAAAGAATATATAAATTAAAACGCTTACAAAAAGAAAGAGAGATTTCAAAAACATTCTCTAACACAAAATTATCATACTTATCAATATTACAAAAAATCGTTTCGATTGTTTGCCTAGCCAAGATCATGGTTCCTCCATGTATAGATTGTTGACGACAAAAATTTGATATAGGAACATAATCAGATATTAAAAAACATTCACTTGGCCTCAACCAGTGCTCAGTCAGAAGTACAATATCAGGAAAATTACATGTGTCCAGCAAAAGATGAAGCTCATCCATCTTGTTTCTTAGGGTTTGTATATTAAGAATAAAGATACTTAAGCTTTTCGAAGAGCTAATTTCAATCTTACTAGTAGAATATGAACATGAATGAGATTCAACCTTCGTGGACATGTCTATAAAAAAGAAGAATTCAATTCACGATCAGTAATCAGTTCAGACTCATTAATTTGATGATTCAAAGACAATTTATTTGATGAAATATTAATTTTAAAATATGTTCATGTAATAATGATGCCAAGTCTGAACCAAAGTTACTGGCGTGATTAGACTCTAAAACTCCATACAGATTAATAATATTAGCATGAAAAGTACGATAAAGGGCCTTATTACTATTATAAATAACATTATGGTTTAAATAAGTATAAGGGCTTATTATCACTAAAGTGTTTGTATCAACATGATTTAGAATTAAATTTTTTAAAACATCAGATGAAGAACAAATTCCATTTAACATTACTATTAAAAAATCTTCTTTCGTAAAGTCCTTAACTAAATTTGATGCTGTCCTAATCACCTCACTACTTGAACTGCCCGGCTTCAGGAAACACTGGACCTTGTAGTAAGCTTCAAAACGTAAACGTTCCTAAAACATTTACGTTTAAACGTAAATGTTTTAGGAACACTCTGCTACAATTTGATTTTTGAAGAATTGATACGTTAATTGAATTATGGTGGTCCCAAACCTCTACAAACGAAAGTTTTTTGATAAAGAATTATTGAATTGTTAGGCGTCAAAAAAATTTGTTGCTTTGTAGATGTTTGGAACCACCATGACTCGATTTATGTATTTATTGTTAATATCTGGACAAAAAACTATTAAAATCTCTTGGGAATTTCAGGAGATATGGGCATTATATCGAATAAATAACAGCAAGCTTGGACTATAAATAGGTCGCTAGCGAACGAAATATGCTGCGTTCTCGTTTGAATATCGATCGGACCCTAACTTCACACACACACATACCTAACCACATATTTTGTTTGTCATTGGGTGACATTTATGTATGTCATGTTTACCAACAAATTTCTTGAAAATCATTGTTTGGAGATTTTCACCTAAATAAAAGACTAAAATGAAGGAGACTCAGGAGTCCCAAGCCCAACCCGGTTCAATCAGAGCCCACGTATTGCAACTGATGAATAGAAAAGACAAAATCGAAGAAGAAATTCGAGAACTAACCAATATTTTGACTCAGGTAAAAATTAGTTGTATTACTCAAAACCTTTACTGACTTGAAATTATAGAACGGCGTAGGAATGAATGAGCCCCTAGTGGACGCCGAAGGCTTCCCTCTAAACACTATCGATATCTACCAAGTGCGCCACGCCAGACATCGCATAATTTGCCTACAAAACGACCACAAAGCCATCATGAAACAAATTGAAAATGGATTGCAAGGTTACTACTCGACCTCCTCCTCCTCGGACAACATGGATACAACCCCAATCAGTACAGAACCCCCGAAAGAGGCGGTCATCCACAAAATCCCTTTTGCCAAAGTTACATTGGTCAGCCCAGGTTCACCCGCTGATTATGCGGGAATTCATGTAGGGGATGAAATCGTGGAATTCGGTTCTGTTAATTCGACTAATTTTAAGTCGGTGACCGATATAGCGACTGTGGTGCAGCATTCTGAAGGGGCACAAGTCAATCTGAAATTAAGGAGGGGCGAGAGGTATCTTACAGTCGGTTTAGTACCTAAAAAGTGGGTCGGAAGGGGTTTGTTGGGGTGTAATATTGTGGCGATTTAAACGGTAGGTAATAATGTTTTTTGTTGTTGTGATAAATAAAATATTTATAGTTTTGTCAGATAAGTTATTTAGATTTTATTTCATTGCCCAAAAGTGCTTGTTGACTGTGTTTACTACTTGTATAACACAGTCAACAAGCTCCACTATTGACTATATTTGTTCTAATTTTCCATATGACTCCGTGGAGTCGCAAATTCTGCTTTATCAGACCATGAGTTTATACTATGTAAAATAGCAAATATACAAAAGGTCGAATCGATATGGTCGAATTTTTGGTATTAATATATATTCAACTTCAATATAAAATATAACAATTCTAAGAATATAAAGCACCTACATACCAGAGTATCTGTATGTGCTATGGTAGAAACAATTTAAAAATTCTAATATATCAATGTTGTTACCCTTAGCAGGCCAGCCGTTATATAAATTAGTTCACAATATTTAACATTTTAAATAAGTTTACCCAAAACTACATAACAAAAATCAAAAACCAGACAATAAAAATGAGAAAAAGAGAAAAAAAAAAGATTCATATACTATATACACATATACATTTTAACTACAAAGGTATTATGTATTATTTTACAGAATTTTCTAGTCTTTGGTACCTAAAACCTATAATATTTGAAACAAAATAAATAATTGAATAAATGTCCATACTGAGATTTTTTTCTTTTTCCCTTATGTATTTATGTTGTGATTGCTATCGAGTAAGAAAATAAAAAGTTTGGTGAAAAGCAGAATATTGATACAAGCACATATGATCAATCAACAAAATTTTCTTTTGTTTCCTAATATATGACTTAGGGCATGCTCATTAAACTTTTTGTAGTATTTCTGTTGTTTGACATTTTCTGGGAGAAGGTTATAAAATTTTGGAGCTAAAAATACTGCCGAATGTTGACCAAAATCTCGAATCATATAAGGTAGTACAATTTGCTGGTGTTTATTAGCTCGGGTTTGGTGTCTATGGTTTATTATACTTTGTTTACCATAGAATTTATGAACATAAGAGCAACAGGTTGTTATAAAAAGAGTTTTCAAATCTTGTATTTCAGAATTATATAATTGCTTTGTTGAAAATAACCTTAATAACTTTAATAAGTTTCGTCAACTTTCAGCTCTTGAGTCCTGGAATTCTATTTTCGATTTATCTTCCTTTCACACAAAAATTATTAAGCTCTTTGATGCTTCCTTCCCAATGATTAAAATCAAACTGAAATCCAAACCTATAAAATCTTGGTTCAGGAGGGGTCTGAAAGTATCTTCAAGAAATCTGAGATCTCTTCACACAATAAGAAAGTTCACTGACTCTCAGTTTTTCATAACTATTTCAATTCTTAACGAGCCTTGTATCGTCGTCTGATAAGAATCTCTAAGCAAACTTACTACTCCAACCTTTTAAGTGGTTCATCTAACAAATATAAGGAGAGTTGGAAAATTATTAATGATATTCGTCACAATTGTGGTAATCAGTCAAGACAATGCCCTGAAGTCTCTCCCAATGATTTTAACAATTTTTTTTTTAATATTGCTCTACAACTTCAGCAAAATTTGAACCCTTCTGTGAATCCTCTTTCCTTTATGCCAGCCATTCATGTTCCAAATTCCTTCTTCGTTATACCCACAAACTTAAACGAACTCAAGGATATTCTGTATACTGAAAAAAATAAAAATTCAACTGGAGAAGACAACCTTTCAGCTAAGATTTTTCTCAACCTTCCAGAAACGGCGCTAAAGGCACTAGTTGACGCAATTAACCTTTCTTGGAGCAAGGGGATATTTCCATCTTGCCTTACATCAGCTAAAGTTATCCCAATTCACAAGGGTGGAGCTCTTGATAATCCTTCCAACTTTCGTCCCATATCTCTCTTGTTTACGCTATCAAAGGTAATCGAAAAACTGGTTAAAAATCGAATAATATCCTTTTTAAAGTCCAGGAACATCCTCACCAGACTTCAATTTGGCTTCCGTGAAAATACCAGTACCAATGATGCCATGTTTAATTTTTTTCATGAGCTTTACTCCCAGATAAATGTTGGTGGAGTTTCGGTGGCAGTTTTTTGTGATTTGTCGAAGGCTTTCGATTGTGTCTGCCACAGGATTCTGCTACGGAAGCTTCATCATTATGGATTTCAGGGAGTTTTATCTTCTTGGTTTGCTTCCTATCGGCAACAACGAGTGCTTGTAGGACCTAAGTACTCTGATTACCATCCTATCACCTTGGGAGTTCCTCAGGGTTCAGTCTTGGGGCCAATACTTTTTCTCCTATACATAAATGATCTTACCAATCTTAATGTACGGGGGAAATTTACTCTATTTGCCGATGATACCACACTTCTTTGGCACAGCCCAGACACAGATACTCTGCGAACTACATTAGCAACTGATCTTCAGGCAGTAAATCTCTGGTTTGAATCAAACTTGCTGTCACTAAATCCTCAAAAAACCAAATTATTGTGTGTTTTAAGTGTGCTCTAGACCACGTGCCTTTTTCTAATTCAGTAGTTCAGCTGTTTGATAATACAAAATTTTTGGGTATATTCATTGACAGAGAACTCAGATTGAAGAGCATATCCTCGGTACTTGCATATCCTCGGTGACTGCAGGTTGTTTTGCAGTCAGAGCGGCTACCTTGGAGCCTGGCATGCAGTTTTGAAGATCTGTATATTTTTCATTAATTGAATCCCACCTTAGGTATTTCATTTGCTTCTGGGGTAATGCAGCTGCCTACCTTCTACAAATGCTGCTTGTCTTACAGAAGCGTGCTGTACGTTACATTTGTGGGGCTAAACCAAGAGATTCCTGTCGCCCATTATTTATTAGGCTGGGCATACACACTGGCTTCACCCTCTACATTCAGGAAGTGGCCTGCTTACTTTTTGCAAATCGCTTTAAATTTATAACCCCAAATCCAAGATACTTAACGCGTCAAGTGAACGATCTAAATCTTCCAATGGAATCAGGGAGGCAACATGTATTGACACTTTTAAACGTAAATTGAAAATACTTTTGACCGAAAAATGTTACTATTCACTGGATGAATACTACGTCGACACATTCTAATTTTCCTTAAGTGTAAGTTTACAGTATTTGAATTTTATTTGATTTGTTTGCATGGTTTGAATTCTTTGCTGTCTTATACTTGCGGGGATAATTTTATGGAATTTAATTTACTTTTTATGTATTGTTTTCTGATGTTTGTTTTGGAACTCGAGTGTGTATGGGGTGTAGTGGTTAAGTTTAGTGGTAGTAATTTAAGGTAGCTTTGTTTAGAACAATTTTTCTTTGTTAATAACAATAAAGCATGTTTTTTTTAAAATCAAATCATGCAATTTGTACGCCATTACAAGAGAACTGTCCAAATTATATGATTTCACAGAAAAAATTCTTTTTTTTTCACAAACCTATAAATAGGGCCACAAATTGCATCAGTTCTATTTATTTTTTTTATTTATTCTTCTATTTTTGTCATATTTTAAGTTTTGTGAGCAATAAAGAATTTTTTAATGAACATTTGAAATTTCCTTTCTGTCTTCAGGGTGACATTTATAAGAAAAACAAAAAATGTTCATGCAGTTTATATGGCGAATTTATGAGAAGCTTCTTGAATCTTAATATGCAGTACTGTACAAATAAATGAACCAACACAAATTTGGGAAACATGCATTGCAAATGGCTCCTGGCAGCTCGATAACTGGGGCTGTACAAGTTGCATGATTTTTGCGGCTTAAATTTTATGCTCATGTGGGCATCTATGATTAGAACAATTTGCTATTATGAAATTTTAGATAAGTTTTTCAGTTTTTCCAAAAATCAAAAAAAGATTGGCATACGCCTTTTTGTGTGCTGTAATCGAATTGTTTTAAAAAAGTTACGCTTTTTGCAAAATAACAACAACCCATGGTAATCAAACTTTTAATCGAAAAATTAAACATTTATTAAGTTTCAAATTAACCTAGTACTTCAAAGAAATGAGAAGTGGAAATCCTGGCCTGGCCTTAAAAAAAATTCTTATCGCAAAAAAATAAACGTAGGTTCCTTAACGCCCTTAACACTATCAGCTTTATAAGAAAACATTTTTGTTAATTTTTTTACTTAGAAAATATATCATAATAAACCAAAAGTAAAAAACTCTAACAAAAAAACTAAACTGTTTATAACATAAAACGATAAAAATAGGGACTTATTCATGTGAAAGAGATCTGTAAAATGACACATGCTCCAGAGATCGAATTACAGGAGTTTCTCCACTGCACAAAGAAATTAGGTCCTGATATTTTAGACATGTTATCTTTGGTCGTTCATTGTTAAGTTCTTCGAGGGAAAAATGATCTATATTTGTGCTTTTCAATGTGGGGCTTCTATAATGTTCATCACAGTGAGACACTTTAAAAAAAATATTATCTGGACTTTCCTTTTCAACTTTAATTTCAAAGATTTCTGTCCAGTTGATTTGGTTTCTGTCATCATCTTGGCGTATACTTAAAACTCTTAAATCTTTCGACAAGCCTTTAAAATCTATGAAATTGGAATTACATTATAGGGATTTTTAGCCCTAGATAGTCTAAAAATCGGAATCAACTGAGATGGAACAAATATGTTTCCTGAATGCGAAATGGCAGTATGGCCACTATGGACTGAGTCCCCTTCACTTTGACCATGAAAGGGCTCAAAAAATCAAAGACGAATTTGCCTAATGTTCTTGCTGCTTCTTACAAAATATAGTAACATTATAGCGTATCTAAGATACGCCTTTTTGTCCGCTGTTTTAAAATGATCTGATGAGATACGCCTAAACAGTTTGTGTGCATAACCCAGGCAATAAATTATATTAAGTTACGCCCTTTTGAGAGCAGCTGGAAAACACCAAATTTGTCAATCTCCGGGCGAAATCCAAAAAAATTTAAATTATGAGTTACGCCCCTTTGTATGCAAGGCGACGAAATTGCCCAAATTTCATAGTTTGAGAAACTCAATATAAGTTTAACTGGGAGAAATGTTGATCAAAATGCACATTCTGGAAGTCTTAAGTGCCTGGAAAATTTAAATGACTTGACTATGTATGAGAGGTTTGCAGTTGCTCAGTACAAATTGCATATGATAAATGCATGTTTTTAAACATAGAAAATAAACTCAAAATCTGACAACAACAACAACATTTAATTAAACCAACAATAATAACAACAAGGTTTACGCAGCTTCTGGATGTTGGTGGTGCTGCTGGAACGTTAACGCCCAATAATAACCTTTCAGCTTTTGAAGTTGTGCATGCGTACCCATCTGAAAAAAATAAATCAAACTAAAAAAAAAAAAACCCAAGATGGAGAAGTGTTAAATACGAAATTACCTCGACAATTTTGCCCTCGTCTAAAACCAAAATAAGATCGGCATTTCTTACGGTAGAGAGCCTGTGCGCTATCACGATCACAGTACGTCCTTTTCTGGCATTATCCAGGGCCGCTTGCACGATTTTTTCCGATTCCGCATCGAGAGCGCTATAAAGAGAAATCACAATAAGTTGAAGATATTTTTAGGAAAAATGACAATTATACACGGTATAAATAGATAGATGCCAAAAAATTCAGGGGCTGGTAAATTTTAAGAAAAAAACTTTATATGAACGTATGTCCTAAAAGGCGTAACTTTTGAGATACCGGGTGGTATAAAGATTGAAGAAAAACGTGTTTTTTTTTTATAATACCTTTAAAACCCCTGTAGATATTTTAATAAAATTTGGTATGCATCAAAAGGTATTTTTTGATGCTCAACCAGTGACGTTCGTATAAGGTTTAAACTAAATATTTTTGCTTAAAAAAATATGGTTTGCCACTTGTTTTTTGATTTTTTGTTTGTTTTTGTAATTCTCATTTATTTCTGAGCAAATTTGATCTCTTGACTTTATTTTGTCCGAGGTTGCGTATTCGATTAAAAAAATAAAATCCATCTACCTAAATGTATTACGTGTTTATTATTAATGTTTAGATGTGACTCTAACTTTTGTTTTAAACCAAATGAAAGAAAAAGAAATTAAATAATTATAAAAAATGTTGAAAATGACCACCGTCTGTCATTATGCAAGAGTCTATACGTCGCCGCATTTGTCGACGAATCGAATAAAAAATTCCGGGAGAATTTTGAATTGCGGCACATAAATTAATGATTCGATTTCTCAAGTCATCAATATCCAATACCGGAGTCCTGTACACCAAAGTTTTTAAATAATTCCATGTGGTAAAATCTAGTGGATTCATATCTGGGCTGGGATTCTAAAATCACGACTCGATCTCGATACGATCACGACTTTGAATTCGATCGCGACCCAGTCGTGACGACAAGGGTGATTCTAAATTTCAATCGTCGGGTAAACTCGTTTTATTCGATTTGATTTAGGTTTCTTGGGATATATTTATTATTTTCCCTAATATTTGACAGATGGAAGCGTCAATTGTCTTTTCTATTGATAAACACAAGAATTTTCATTTATTTTGTTAATTTTTTTCGCCTTTGTGTTTTTTTATTTAAATATATGCTTATATTATTTCTTTAAAATAAAAAATTGTTGTTCGTTTAAAACCATCACTATCCATTGGAAAATCATAATTGAATTCATGGAAAATCACAAAAACTTCTTGTGTTCATCCACTTTTGGTATGTTTAAACGTTTTAATATGGCAACATGTGTGCAATCAATAGGACCTAGAACACCAGGGAAATTGAATCTCTCTATAAATGTTAATTTAATAATTTCTCTAATCTCTTATATTTGAAAAATTAATGATTCGGTCAGCAAGTCAATAATTTCAGTAATTTTATGGATCCAATGACTTGTAGTAGTTTCGCTAATTTCAAATTTAAAATCTGGTCCAATGCTTCTTTGGTAACAATATGTGGCAGAAAATCTTGATATATGTACTAAAACTGCCCATTCAATGGTAACTCTATTTCCTCTGCCTCTATTATTAACAGAAGGTTGTGGAAAATAGGGTCGAATTAAATCTATTAGTTGTTGTGTTTAAGAAAGCTTCTTGATATACTAATGAAAACCGTATCATAGATAATATATATAATAACTAAAAATGCCTGTATGACTATTGGTAAACAATAAATGAAACAAATACGTTTAAAAAAGGATGCTGTTACATTATGCACGTATTAAAAAAGGAAGAAGCTATATCGTCTGGCGTATACGATATATCCAAGCGTGTCGTCGACAAATCGTTAAAAACTAGGCAATCCGCAAGACACTCACGACTGAAAATTTTATTTAGAATCAGTCATGTCGAGTAATCGTATCGAGTCGTGATTTTAGAATCCCAGCACAGGTGACGGTGGTGGTCAAAACGGAGGACCGCCTGGGCCTATCCAACGATTTGGACATGTTTCGTCTAAATAACGACGTGTTAATAAACTAAAATGGCAGAAGCCCTATCGTGCATAAACCACATTACTCTTCTAACATCTAGGGTTACCGCCTCAAGAAGTCCTAGAAGTACGTCTTGGAGAAAACGAGTGTATGTTTTCCTATCTCTGTGGTAGAAAATGTGGGCCAATAAGGTGGTCTTTGTTGTTGGTGATGAGCTTCAGCTATGGCATGGGGATTTTCATCTGCCCAAATGTGGTTATTATGGTAGTTAATGACTGCCTCTCTGGAAAAATTAGCTTCGTCGGTAAACAGAATCTGCCCTAAAAACTGAGGGTTTTGCTCAATGACTTCTAACATCCAACGACAAAATTCAACACGCCTAGGAAAATCTCGTGGTAATAGAGCCTGGACTCGTTGTACGTGATATGGATATAATAACTCATACTTTAAAATAGTCCATACCGTCATATGATTGACATGTAGCTGCAGACCAATTTTTCTAGTACTGGTATCAGGTTGTTCATCAATTGAATTAAGTACTGCTACTGCCAATTCCGGTGTTCTAATATCGCGTTGGCGACCACAATCATGCTTTCTTGGTTGAAAAGTTCCAGTTTCTCGTAGTCTTTGATGAAGGCATGCTAATAATGTATGATGAGGGTACATTTCAGCATACATTCTAAATGCTTGCACTGAATTTCCGTTAGCAAGACCATCAACAAAAAGCATATCGATCATTTCTGCATTTGAATAATTTGCCATTTTGACGAAATGGATCAAAATTGCACAAAAAAGTTTCTACTTTAAAGGAGGCAAGAACTGACAATCAAGCAACAATCGTCAGGAGACATTTAACAAGTTAATACAGACTAATAGGTTAATACATTATTTCAAAGGTTAAGTAAAAAACAAAAAAGGTTAAAAGGTTAAGTAAACAGTGGTGTACCATATTTTTCATCAAAACCTTGCACGAACGTCACTGATACAAATTAAAAAAAATTAGTGAACCTCAGAAAATGCATACCAAATATTACTAAAATATCTACAGGAGTTTCACAGGTATTGTAAAAAAACATATTTTTCTTCAATCTTTACCCTGTATGTCAAAAATTAAGACTTTTAGGACATACGTTCATATAAAGTTTTTTTTCTTAAAATGTTTTTCTCATCTATTTATTTACTCCCTGTATACCTGGTAGCTTCATCCAACAATAAGATTTTGGGGTCTTTCAGGAGTGCCCTGGCAATAGCGATTCTTTGCTTCTGACCGCCGGATAGGGTGGCGCCCCTTTCGCCCACCATAGTGCGATAACCTTTAGGGAAACTCGAAATGAAATCGTCTGCGTTTGCTAGTTTTGCCGCTTTCATCACCTAAAAACCCCATAAGGAATTTAAGGTTAATCAAGAACTTATAAAAATGAACATCTTCAAAGGCTATAAAAAAATGCTAAAAATTAAAGACGCCTGTCCACACCTTCACATCTTCCAGAAATTCGAATTACACAGAAAAAAATTTACTACAATTCCTCAAGTATATCGTATACTTATCGCTAATAATATACACTTGTAAGTTAAAATTAGCTCTAGCTTGGATTCAGAATAATGTATTCTTAATGTCAAGAGATTATCTGTTACAAGTTAAGACATTAAACTAAACCCAAATTATTATTATTCTTAAGAAGGTGTATTTATTGTTCATTCTAATGGATTCAAAGGAAATTAGTTATTACATACTTTTACTATTAGAAACGCAACTCATATTCAATATAGATCTATTTATGAATGTGGACAATATAGGCCATATTTGTTGCAATATGAATCGCATTTAAAAGAATAATATTATGAGTTTAATATAAGTTTTCTAAATAATACTCTTAAATTAAATATCCCAAGTAACATGCATAAATATTTTAAATAAATTTATTTACCTGACAGTACAAGTACATAATTATTTGAAAATTCTAGTATATAGCTATAGTAATAATAATATTAATAAAAGTCTTTTTATTAGCAGAAAAAAAAGTTACATGGTATTACAGAGCGCAGTCTAGCCTAGGGCTATTCTACTGAACATCGAAAACCAACGTACAATCTTTCTACAAAATCTACTTAAATATTTAAATCTACAATAACGTTTAAAATGTAAATTACAAATAAATGTCAAATAAAAACAAGAAATATGCATAAAAAAATTACATATTAAATTAAATGCAAAAAAAGTCTAAACCTTAGATTTAATGGTAAAGAGTTGAACAATTTAATTTTTTTGTATAACTACGTAATACTTAAATTATTATATTATAAATTAGGTTTTTAAGTAACGAAGTTCTAAAAAGAAAGTCAATATTTCTTAAAAACATTGGATAACAAATACTATAACAAACAAATATTTAAATAAAGAATAAGGTGCGAGGAATGAGTTTTTATTAGTCATTTTAGGTAACCTATTAATTTGATGTATTTTATAGTAGAAAAATGACAGGGAATGAGGTTCAGGTTCAGGTTTAAGCAGGTACAGATTTGTCAATTTTATCTCAAATGAAAGAAAATGTAAATTGGAATTGTTAATTATTTCAAATTATTGTACCGTTGCTCCATTTAGACTTAATACTTAAATTTTTTAACGAAATCCTGTTCTTTACAATTTTACTTCAAAGTTGACTTTTAAAAATGATACAATATCAAATTGTTCAATAAAGTTTCAATATTTGAAGCAGTAATTATTTCTTTTCCATACTGTATGTTCTTCTAACCCTAAATTCGAAATAAACGCAATTTTAAATATTCGATTTTATCGTTTTTACATTAGTAACCAATTCCTTACTGTTAATTTTCGGTCTAATATGGACTTATCACCGGCATTTCTTTAAAGCCTTGTCCCAATCTTTGGGAGCAATTCTTTAATTTACTCTTCGTTTAATAACGATATATTTTCAGTTGTTATGTCGTTTTCTCAAAATATAAGTAGGGGAGACTGGGGTCAATTGTAACACGGGTCAATTGAAACAGTAACCAAAACTTTCTTCCGCTACAAAATAGAAACAAATTGCGCGCGTAATATAGACCATAATATCGACAACCATTTTCTGGCGGGCCATTAAACAAAGTATACGTACCTAGTGCGAAATTTTGTGTTTTCACGTATCCAAAGTAAGTATTTGCTATATTTCTTATGCATGTGTAAATGAGTCTATGTATGTGTATTTGGTTAGTTTGTCGGTTTTCATTAGTTAGACCATTAAATTAGCTTTATTTTACTTTGGTTTAAATTTGGAATTCATTTTGTTTGTAGTAAATATGGTGTCTTTATTTAAAAAAGTCGTTTGGGGTCAGTTGGGGACGTTTGTAACATTTCAACCTCGCCGTTCATGTCTAAAATTAAATAAATTGTAATTGAGTCTATAGTGTGTTTAGTTTGTTGTCAGCTTTCATTAGTTAGGACATTAATCTAGTAAATTAATTAGTTTATTTCATTTCAGATGCCTCGTAAAAGAGTCCCATAAACTGATCGTTCAAGTCGAGATATATCTTTATATGAATCTGTATATGCAGAGCTCAAAAATGTAAATTCTCTACGCTTAGCTGCCGACCAATTTGGGATCTCTCAAGTGTCTTTGTTGAGATACAAGCGAAAGAAAGAAGCTGCGGGGAATACTGAAGGTCAACCACCTGTTACAATGGGCTATAAACCTGCAAATAAAGTTTTTAATGAACTTCAAGAAACCGAAATGGTAAAGTACATAAAAAAAGCTGCAGACATTTATCAAGGTCTGTCAACCAAAGATTTTCGGAGACTTGCGTTAGAATTAACCATTAAATATGATATAGATAAACCGGACACTTGTATTAAAAACGGCATGGCAGGAGAAGACTGGTTTTCCGGTTTTATGTCAAGACACCGTGACTTATCAATAAGAGCACCACAAGCAACCAGCTTAGCCAGAGCAACCAGCTTCAATTGTGCGAATGTTTCTGTATTTTTTAATAATCTTGCCAAAGTTTTGGATCGAGACAAATTTGAAGCAAAGACGAAATAGACGAAACTGGTGTGACAACAGTCCAGAAACCAAATCGAATTGTAGCAAAAAGAGGCATGAAACAAGTGGGTGCAATTACCTCACAAGAACGTGGTACACTCGTAACAGTTACGGTACTAGACAATTCGATTCCGCCCATGTTTATTTTTCCTCGACTGCGGTTTCAGGATCATTTTATTCGTGATGATCCACCAGGGTGTATTGGGGCTGGAAACGGGTCAGAATGGATGCAAGAAAAAGAGTTCGTCTTGTTCTTAAAACACTTTCAAAAGCACACAAATTCTTCACAAGCTCATAAGGTTCTACTCACACTGGATAACCACTCATTCCATATTAGTATGGGAGCTCTAAACTATTGTAAAACTCATGGCATAGTAATGCTTACTTTCCCACCCCACTTCTCGCATAAATGTCAGCCCCTCGATATTACAGTTTTCGGTCCTCTTAAGAAAGCAGTAAACTCTGCATGTGATAGTTGGATTCGTAGTCACCCTGGTAAACCGATGTCTATATATGATTTACCCGGAATTGTCGCAACATCATTGCCCTTAGCTCTTACACAAAGCAATATCCAAGCCGGATTTAAGTGTACAGGGATATACCCTTTTAACAGAGATATTTTTACGGAGACAGGTTTCTCGCCATCTTTTGTCACAGATAGGTTGCCTCTAATCGAACCTGCAGTTTCACCTGCTTTAGATCCAGGCAACAATCTGAATCTGACAGATCCTACTTTGGAAGATACATTTGATAATCCTACCTTATCTACGTCTGTTACCAATAGGTTGCCTTTAACCGAACCTCCAAATGATCATCCTAGTTCAAATCCAGGAAACAATCTGACTGTACCAACTTTAGAAGACGAGTTTCAAAACCCAACGCCATCAACTTCTCGGGGCCTAAAAAATTGTGAAATTTCCGAAAACACCCAAAATAACACGTTTTCACCAGAAGTTGTTAGGCCTTTCGGAAAAGCTTCACCAAGAAAAATAAACGCAAGAGGAAAGAAAAAGAGGAAGTCAACTGTGTACACCGATACACCGGAAAAGGAGGAAATAGAGAAAGAAGCTAATAAGAAAACACAAAAGGTCAAACGGAATCTGGAAACCGAAAAAAAGGGTCCAAAGAAAATCCCAAAAAAAGCACCCGTGAGAACAAGAAAAAAGTCATCTGAAAATTCTACCGACGACGAAAGTGAATGTTTTTGTTTGGTGTGTGTTGAACCATTTAATAAAAGTAAGCCAGGTGAACAGTGGATCCGCTGCAAAATGTGGTCGCATGAAGCATGCACACCACAAGAGCTCACATATTATGTTTGCCATAATTGCCAAAGTGACTGACCAAAAATTGAAAATTAAGTGTTACACATCATTCTATATTATTATAAGAACCACCAGTTGTTGTTTTTTGTTTTTAAACTTTTTCCTAAGTTTTATTTTATGTTCCTACGTTTCTGTTTAATGTTCCTCCTCATAAGCAGAATATTAGCTTCTGTTATTTTTTCGTTGTTGTTATGAGGCATTTTTTACAGTTTCTATATGATTTTTTTGTTGAATAATAAAATATAATAAAAAGAAATGTGTTTTTTATTTGCTCTATATTGCTTTTGTTACAACTATCCCCATAATGTGTTTTAATTGACCCTTGATCGGGGTCGTTTGAAACATTATGCTCCACCACTTATTTTTATTTGCATATTTTTTTTCGCTTATTTAGTAAAATTTAACTACTAGGTCAAGTATGTCAAGTTCCCAGCTACATGTTACCTATTTTTTGATCATATTATAATATTTATCTAGCGAGAAAAAAAAAATTACAAAATTGTTCAATTGACCCCAGTCTCCCCTACATTCTTTAAAGAATATTTCTCAAAATTAAGAAAGCTACAATACAAAGCTAAACGACCTTAAAAAGTTATGATTATACGAAAATGTATAAAAAATGCAAAAAAATCACTTTAGTGATATAGCTAATAGAGCAAAAGTGTTGTATGTATTAGTCATGTATTTCAGTTTTTTAATTTAAATATTTAATTTAAATTATGCTTTATATAATTTAGTATTCATTTTCTCATTACAGACATAATAATATATACCTATCCTATCAGGGGCAAGAGCGTAACTGTAATTTTCAATATTAAAAACAATATATATACTTATAAAATTATTTAATAGTTACACTTCAGAATATAGAATATTTATAATAAGAATAGTAGTTGAATGGTAAACAATGTTAAGTTCGATTAATATATCTGTTTTATTGAAATAAATAGGTATACTACCATCGGTAAACTAACATTCTTACTTAAACAAATATTCTTACATATCGATTTTGGGAAGTTTCGAATACATCTCTAAAAAATAGTTATTTGTTAAAACGAGCTATACAATGCTTCATATTTTTCCATATAGTTAGTTATTTATACTTCTAGAAGATATAAAATGACTTATTTATTAAAAGTCACGTCATTTTATGTCTTCCTGAAATGGGAAACACATTTTCCAGTCATGTGTCTATGTAGTCTCTTATTTGTGTCGTGTAAAAAGTGAAAAATTATGGATGGTATAGGAGTTTTGTAAGCAAATTGAACCATCTGACCATCTAAGAAAAGAACCCATATTATTTACATAAATAAAATGTTGAGGAACTCTGTAGTTAGGACCCTACACTCCTATATACTATTATGAAAATGTAAATACGTTAATTATTCTCCTAGTTTTTGTACTACTTTTATTAGTATTCTGTATTTAAAGTTGATTCGTAGGGTTTCTTTAGGGTTCTACTTACGTTTGGTTTATTATTTTCATCTATAGTGTTTAGTTTTTAAGTAGTTCATCTTGTTCGAGAGCCCCATTTTGGCCCCAATTTAGGTTATATTATTGTAAATCCCTGTAGTTCTAATTTTCTAGAATTTGTATACTTGCTTGCTTTGACTGTCAGTATTCTCCTAAAATTATTAGTCTCTTTCGGCAAAAACAATGAAGATAACTCTAAATATTTCGAAACTGTTCCATCGGGTTTTAAAAAGGACGCGCTTCGTGACAATTCATTCAGTTTTAATTGTTTAGTCAGTTTTTACCTTGGAAACAATTAAACGACAGTCAAGGCGAGTTAGGTTAGTGTTTTTGACGTTAATAATAAAAGTGTGTTCCCGAATTTCGTTACAATACTTATAGAACATTGACAGCCACAGAACACAAATATATTGATTTAATTTTTTATTAATTGATTGACAGCAGTGTTCTGTGATCCATGCAATCAAAAACTTAGGTAGGTCACAGAACACTGTCTGTCGCGCGTGTGTTTAGAGGTCGAAACGTCGTTATTATGTTTCCTAAGTAAAAAATTGAATATTTAAATTAATAAACGTGAAGGAATAATGCAATTTGTACGGCCCTATGAATTTCAAAGAAGTGCCGCAGAAATTGCATGGAATTATAATATTTAAAAGTGTTTTTATCAGTTGTTGTTGATTTTGTTATTTTTTATAAGTAAAAAATAAATTTTCAATGCAAATTTGCGTTTTTATTAAGTTATTCCCATTTTTCTATTTTTTACAGGAATTTTTTGAAACAATAATAGTTCAGGATTCGAGGGATACAAATATTAATATAGGGAGGGATAAAAGTACAAATTGCATGATTTCGTTGAAAAAATTGGAAATCATGCACTTTGTATGGCTTAATGAGATGTCCTGTCTCGAAAAGTAAAGAAAATACACCTGGAATTTAAAAGTGATAGGAAACAAAGACGAAATCGTGATTTTTCTTAAAAACTATTGATTTCTTCGATCTTCTTATTGGTGCATAAAAGTTTCTTGTTTGATGCACGTGCCAGCCTTTGAATCACGCCTCTATGTTTAATCGCAAGGAAACTATGAGGTTTTTCATAAATCCGACACGCAAATTTGCAAAAAGGGAATTATCTCAAAAACGCTTGATTTTCCAGATTCTTGTATTTATACATAAAAGTTGCTTGACTGATTGATGTACGTGCCAGTCCTTGAATCACGTCTCTATGTCTAATAGTAAGGAAACTATGAGGTTTTTCATAAATTCGACACGCAAATTTGCAAAAAGTGAATTATCTCAAATCGCTTGATTCTTCAAATGTTTGCATTGATACATAAAAGCCTGATTGATTGATTATCTCAAAAACGCTTGATTTTCCAGATTCTTGTATTTATACATAAAAGTTGCTTGACTGATTGATGTACGTGCCAGTCCTTGAATCACGCCTCTATGTCTAATAGCAAGAAAACTATGAGGTTTTTCATAAATCCGACACGCAAATTTGCAAAAAGTGAATTATCTTAAAAACGCTTGATTTTCCAGATTTTTTTATTGATGCATAAAAGTTACTTGAATGATTGGTGTACGTGCCAGTTCCTGAATCACGTCTCTATCTCTAATAGCAAGGAAATTATAAAGCTTTTTATAAATCTGACGCGCAAAATACAAAACGTGAATTTTCTCTGAAACTCTTTATAATCAAGAATTTTTTAATTAAGTGCTAACGTGTTTAAAATTTCCACATTCTAAGACTTTTCCTTATATGAATTTTAATTATAAAATTAAGAAAAACACATTTTTTCTTCTTACCTCTTCATCAGTAGCTTCCGGTTTACCATATCTGATATTCTCCATAATACTGGTTCCAAACAGCACCGGTTCCTGACTAATTAACCCGAGAACTTTCCTTCTGAACCACGAAGGATCCAAGGTACGAATATCATGCCCATCTACTAACACCGTTCCTTTGTCCACATCATAAAACCTATTAGTGTTAATTAAATAAATAAGGTTAAATTTAGAAATCAAAATTAATTAAGAACCTTTCCAGGAGGGCCACTATGGTAGATTTCCCGTTTCCGGACGCACCGACGATCGCTATCGTTTTTCCAGCTTCCACTGACAAATTAAAGTTTTCCAGTATGACCTAAATAAAATTGATTTTTGTAGACAAATGACAAGAATTTCTTTGCCGCGTGAATGTTCCAGAGTAAAAACTATCTGGAATGTTCACCAATTTTTCACGACGTACAACTATTTGGCATAACTTACTTGCTGTTTCCTGGTTGGATAAGCAAAAGTGACGTTCCTAAACTCAATATTTCCTTTTAACAGGTGCGAAGGCAAGATTTTCCCTCCAGTGAGCCTCATTGTAGGCTCCATATTAATATACTAAAAACACCACGTTAGGACACCTTTGGAGGTTCTTAAATAATGAAAATCTAACCTCAAAAACCCTTCCACCAGCAGCTAATCCCTTAATAACGCTACCAAACAGTAGTGAAACTTGAGCCAACGATCTTTGGATGGTCTGCGAAGCCATTAGGAAGGACATAACCTCTCCGGCGGACAGTTGGTTAGTAGAGAGCAAATAACCGCCCATATATAAGGTCATTAAAACCGTCCTGAAATTGGTTTAATTAGGGATAAAAGTGGGAAAAATGGAGTTTTACTGACCCGTTTAGAAATAGGTTTGTGCCCGCTTGGAATACCCCAATGCCAAATCCGAGGGTTTCGTTTAGATTCATGGCTTTTTCGGCTTCTTTGACGAACATGCTTCTTTCCTGTTCTTCCATTGCGAATGCTCTGACTGTTCTTATGTTGCTTATTGCTTCGTCAGCCACTGCGGTCGTTTTTTCCACCTAAATATTAGATGTTAGGGATTTTAGGTTTATTTAAATTGGAGACATGGAATATTTAAGTAAAATTGTACAGGATTCTGATCAATTAAAAAAAAATTATACCTCCAGGAAGAAATATTATAATAAAAATGAACTATGTGGTTAATTTTGAATGCCTGGAAAGTTTCTCAAATAGATAATAATGATGATGATTCAATGGCGATTCAATTTACTTAACTATCTGAACTTTCCTGGTGATTATTCAAAAATGATGTTACCTGAACTACCTGGAAGAAAAATATGAATTTAGTTGTCTGGAAAAAACTGGAAATAAATTTAGGAAATGTTTGAAGAAAATCAAAAATGCTTTGTTAGAAATAAACAATAACAAAAGCTAAATATCAAAAAAATATGCTAATGCTTTAAGGGCTTAACTTTAAGACAGTTTAAGAAGCATAATGTTCTGTCAGTGTAAATGCTGTGGTAAATTCAAAAATGTTTTCACTCCTCTTTGGAATAAATTGAGGAGAAATTTCTTTTGCCTAAATTTATTGCTAAGATAATGCCAAACAGTTGCAGGTACTGAAAGATAGTGGTGATAGTAAGATGTACCAATGATTTGGAAAATGGGAAACAACCTAAAATTCAATTTATCAATAATAAAACCAAGGGATGTCTTCAAACTAACATTATATTCTTGTCAAGTTTGAATATATTTAATAATTGTAGTCAGGTAGTTAAGTTATTATTTATATAAGTATTTATTGGCCTGATATGTTTGGGTAAAGCTTTATCAAATAAAATTTATTGGAACAATTTGTTACTTCAATAATTTTTTTAATGAAAAATAAATTCAAGTGCCTGGAAAATATTCAAAAATAACTTTAAAAAGAAAGAAAGGTGTAAATTATATCACTCTAATGTCATAATTAAGAAACAAATACATACAATCTATTATTGAACAATGAGCCTGTCCTAAGACACCATTCTAGCAAATTTTTGGGTCTATGATGGGGTTAAATTTCAAGACCATGTTACAAAGATAATATCTAATAAGGCTTCTTTTGGTTGCTATGCTCTTAGACTTATATCTTATAGTTTAGACTCTGACATAGCTAAAAGTACTTATCATAATCTTGTGGAGTCTCATCTGAGCTATGGCATAATGCAGTCCATGTGCCCAATATAGGTTTATAGTTTAAAAAAGAGCAATTCGCTTTCTGTCTAATATAGGATATCCTAAGTTGTGCCATCCACCTTTTTGTAAAACATGAATTTTTGACACTTTGTTCCTTATATATCTTACAGACTTTCATTTTTTCAGTTTTTTAATTAAAAATCATAAAAATAAAATTATAAGAGACTGTCCATACCACACAGTGAAAATAAAAAAGTCATTTATTTATATGGATAAGAAAATCTTTAAGAACCTTCCTCTTGAAATCAGATCAATAAACTGTCCCGTTAGATTTAAGAAAGCTTTAATGAAAGTCTTGGTCGCAAAAGATTGTTACCCTGTGGACAAATATTTTAATGTAACTACAGCTGGAATAACCAGTCCATTTTTCTTTTATATAATAAGTGTGTTTTATTTTTTATGTATTTTAATGTTATTCAATTTTAAATTTATATTGTACACCTCCCATCTTTATCCTCAAGAATGTTGTTCTGTACTCTGTGGTATTTGTATTTTATTAGGATTATTTTAGCTCATAGCAATGCATTGTCAACAACTCTGTTTGTGATAATAAAGCTAGTTTTTAAAATGAAAAAACAATGAATTCAACAAGACAAACATGTACTTACCTACCTGAGCTTGGGCCTTTCGTGAGGTCACTCTCAATATCGAACCGAACACAGTTCCAATTCCAATAACCGAAGGAATACACAATAAAGAAATCAAAGTCATATATGGGGAAATAATGAACAATGATACTGTACAGCCTATAATTTGTGTGGCAGCCCTTAGGCCCCCAGAGATGGTTTGTTTGAAGCTGCTTTTAAAATCTTGAATGTCTGCTGTAAGTCTAAAACAAATTAACAGGTGTAAACTGTTATTTTTTTATGGTGTATATGTACCTTGTAACAATTTCTCCAGTTCTTTGAGCGTCAAAAAATGCAATATCCTGCTTTAAAATCGAAGCAAATAGGTCAGTTTTCATCTTAAAAGCAATTTTCTCGCCCAAATTTGATAACATTGATATGTAAAAGAAAGTGAAAAAGCTCTAAAATATAAAAGTTTTCCCTATTTTCTTTTTTAATGCAATTAGGACCACTTACTTGTCCAATATACATGGCAATTAATTTCATTGCAGGCAGTCTCATTTCATTTATAAACAATTTGCTATCATGTTCATTACTGAACCGAGCTAAGACATTGATAACTTCACCCATTATTTGGGGTATTTGGATGTTGAGAAGGGCAACAGCTAAAGCTCCCTAAACAAAGTGTCTCTGATATATTTAAGTTTAAAAAAATTAAGCCATAATATATAGGGTGTTGGAATATAGTATACAGGTAGTTGAACCCTAATTATTGTCTCATCAATTTATTAGATAAGTAGGAACAACTTTGTCCAAATGTAAGAGATTCTTTCTGGATAATTTAATTTGTTGAAATTTGGAATGATAAATTAATTTTCATCCATACTTTAATCATGCTGTCATTTAATTTTTTCATTAGTGTTTATTTAACTTTACCCAAAATAAGTGATAGAAAAGTTTACTTTACCCTGTATATTGATACCATATAGAGTCAGAAAATATTTTTTAACATATATTGTAACACCCTGTATATAAGTAGTATTTTACCATAATTGCCACCAAGAAGCTCCATATGTGTGGTTTCAAATACTCCCAGAACTTCCTCCAATCAAAGTGCAAATTTTTAGTGTTGGTGCTCCTATATCCAACTAAGCGAGAGTTTTGTCCACCACAAAGGGCCACATTTTTATCTATGGATAATTTTAGGGTTAATGCTCCACACCCTGCGAGAATTACATGCAGTTTCAATAGAGGCTTAGAGTAGTTGGCTCTTGCGCACTTTGTGGGATAAGTTCTGATAACATGTTCAGGGTAGTTTTTAAGAAATTTCAATGGGTTTACGAAGGAGTTTGATCCTCTACAAGTAAAATAAAAAGAACTGTGTAGTGTTTTTATTCATTTGTTGATCCTGGAAAACATTATTCAATTGAGTGCTAAGTTTTAGATAAAGGCCAATAAGAGATATACTAAAATCAAAGAGGAAATCGATAGTTTTATGGTGTTAAACAACTAATAAATTCTATATGAAAAAAAATTACATGATATGAACAGAGCAAATTGGCTTACTTTAGAAGTTGAGGGCCAGTGAGCCGAGGGTGCAGGGCTAATCTCCACAACATTTTGGGGCCGAATTCGTGGTTTTTAACGCATGACAATACTTTTATAAATTATTATTGCCAATTTAATTATTAAAGTTTATTCATAAGCCTGAAAGGTTATTAATATTTACTCCTAACCTAAAAATCGTGACAGCTATCACTGTCATTTTTGACAGGGAATATTGGGGTGGGGCAAGTTTTGAGCAAAAAAACGGAACCTTCTGTTGCTACCATTTATTTAATCCCCGGATTAAACTAAATGTGTTGCTATAGAATATAAACATAAGCAAGAAGCAATATTTTAAAGATATTTATTAAGGTTAATGGCTTTGCGGGTTTAATTTGTTGTCTCCCCACTTAAAATTTTCCTGAGACATAATATAAATCAGCCAGTAGAAGAGATTAAATAGTCCGAAGGAGACTGGAAATGCTATTCTGGCAGTTCGGTCTATCAGGGATACGCTATTCACGTGCCGAATTCCATGCCTTTCAGGATCTGAAATGAATAATATTGCGTTTAAACTTCGAGTTAATAAAACTACAGTTATAGTTCAACACTACTTAATTAAAACCACATTAATACTATAATTAATTAACCAATATTTTTACCTAAAGCTGCCGCCTCCCTCTGCCTCTGCCTTCGAAACTTGTCATCCCCCTTTAAACAATAGAGGAACTGTTTCCATTTCGGTAGTTTCCGATCGGTTTGGGTGGTTTTTTCCATGGTTAGTTTACCTGTTGGCACATTATGCGATATGGACACCACAGAAGTTCGCCTGGGACTTTGGTAAATGGACGTGACCTGAAGAAAACACCCGAAAATTACCTACAATTTATTTGTAAATCGATAATTTACGTTGTAAATTGGACAAATTATTGAGCTTCTCCTTCTACCAGTTTCCGGGGTATTATTCACGTTTTCCAGTAAATCCGAGGGTGGATTCCCGGTAACTTGTTGAGGTGACACCTCGCAATCCTCCCAGTCTTCTTCGTCAACAGGAATTTCACCACTTCCAACCTTAAAACCGTAACAACCATATTAATTAAAATAATAAAAAAATGAGTGATAATTTATTAATGCCTTAGTGAAGTAGTGCACCCCAGCAAACTCCAGAAGAGTGGCTATACAGTACAGGAAACTCATAAGCAAGAACCAATCCAGGGCGGTGGCATAACGGACTTTAGGTAAGTCGGTCCTGGAGTCCAAACTTATAGTGGATAACGTTAAGACCGTCGTTATCCCTAAAAAGAACTCGATAATTAAAGGACGAGGAATTTTTGGTGAATTTTACCTAATCCAACCCTGTCGCTTGTGGCCTCCCGATGGATCCAGAAAGACACCCAGGACAGGACAACGATTAGGATGCAAGGCACGTACACTTGAATGAGGAAGTATCCAGTGTGTCTTTGGAGATTAAACGAGACTTCCAGAACGGAAAACTCACCTTGGAGCAAAGTAAAGGTTGCTAATGTTAGATTTTTTTACACAAGACTTGTACTAAAGAACTGTTGGTTGTATTAATCTGTAATTCACAGGAAGTGTTATAGTCCAGTTCAAGTTGTTCTGGTCATAGTTTGGTTAAATAAAGGTTCTTGTGAAGTCATAATTAAACTAGGAGGGAAACGTTAAATCCTGTCAGTGACCAAGTGGTACTGATAAGTAGCTTGAAATATTTCAATTATTTTTATGTATAAGCTTCTATTAATGTCAGAAATGTCGAAGGATGAAACTGTCAACTGTCAAATGATCCAAATATAAGATTCCAAATAAAGTTCCTTAGACGAGGATAGTCTCCCTTTTTCCTCGTCTAAGACTCATTCAAAGAATTTATGCGTCTATACCACTAGTGTCAAAGCTGTCAATGAAGCAGTAATTTTAGGTTGGATCCAACGTTGCCAGATGAACATTCTACGACTTACCTTCTCGTCTTTTAAACGTAAAATTCCTGGACGGATAACTCCCGAGGTCAAATTGCGACAGAGTCATGCCAGCGACAAACGTAACGCTTCTGTCGCTTTGCCATTGATAAATTAAATCTTTAGAAGTGTAGGCGTCTAAAATTAAAATGAAATTTTTGAAATTTGCATATTTTGCCGCCAATTCAACTTACAACTGCCAAGTAGAAGCGGACACGATTGACGATCCATTGGGAAACTTTTCAGTTCCATCGGACATCTTGCTTTTATGGTAAGCCTAACAAACTTGAAAAGGTCATAAATGGTACAATAAGGAAATTGGAGCTTACCGCATGGAATAGAGTATGTCTCCGTCCTGGCTGATCCTCAATAACTTATTTGGCACAGTTATGGTGTGAACGTAAGAATTCTTACCATTGTAAAAGTAAGTATCCGGACGCCAGATTCGTTCCAGCATCTTAATGGATAAGGAAAGGGATTTTATTGGCCCAACGAATGACAAACGCTGATCTCTCCAGTACTGCCGAAAGTAGCAGTCCATTGAATATTCCTATGGTTTCAAAGATAAATAGTTGAAACGGCAACGTTGTCGATTACAGGTTTAAGTGCTTGTATCATAGGCAACCCGCTACGTAGCAAATAAAATTATGAGTGAAGTGACACTTACCATGTCTAATTCTGAGATCGGTCCCATACTTCTTATTAAAATGTTCGTTTGGACCACAGTGGGTTGACCTAAAAATATTCTAAATTATGAATTTTCCTTCAAAGGCTTTTATTGAGATTGACAGATGACATTGACATTTTTATTACGGTGTTGCCAGAACACTACCAGTAACTAAGCCTAGGTAATTGTGAATCAGCTGAATTGTAATTTTTTTTTTAAATAATAATATGAAATCAAGTAAAAAAAGAATTTTGAACACCGCGATTACTTTGTGACAATTGACAGATGTCAGTTGTGCAATATCGCTGTACAATGAGTATAGGCAACCAAATCAGTAGCTCTAAATAATATTGAAACATAAATTAACAAAAAGACATAGTCGAATAAAATAAATTTAGAGGTTATATTTAATTAATTAATATTTAATCAGTTAACTAAAATTATTGTTTAACTGCATTTCTGGTGAAAATAAGTGAATTGAGCCGCTACTCTTCTTGACAATTCTACGTTGACATGACAATTGATAGATGTCACATGTACAAGATGGCCGCATTCCGCTTAATATAGACAACCAACTAAGCACTTCACACTAAAATTAAAAAAAAAGGGTTTTAAAATATGTGACCCTAAAATAAAACTTTTCCCCATTATCGAAACGATATTTCCGGATTATGTTGTGTTCCATGTATTCTTTGATGTTTAAAATGCGCATAGTTTCCCTTTTCCCGCAGAGGGTGGCCTTAATATTATGAAATTCTTGCCATTCTTCATTGCCCGCCCATAATTTACCTTTCTGTGCTACAGTCGAGTTAAGATCGTGGGAAAATCCCCGCGTTAATTTGCTTTAAGGAGGAATGTTAAAACTATGCAGCCGTGAAACGATGATAATCGGGGAAGCGTTCGGGGTGTATATATTTAAGGATTTCCAAAAATTTAAAAATCTATCAAGAATCTCCTCCCTTACCTTTTCCGTGACTCGGGAGCTGGGAACTCTCGTAGTTTTTCAGTAAATTTTCCAGGATTATTGTGATATTTTTGCTGACCATGTCGTTATTTCCAGTATTCCGTGCAGGTCGAAGTTGAGTTTCATTGGTAGATAATGAATAATTAATCAGCGTCAATGATACATTGCGACGATTGCGAGGTCCTTTGAATATCACTCCTCCGGTTATTCGGTACGATGACGCAGATTCTCTGAATAAAAAAAATTGCTTTTACGATTTGATAGCACTTCTGCACAATATGGCAACGTGTATAGGTCCCTAAATATAAGGAACAAAGTACAGGGGCGTATTAAAAAAATAAAAATTGATTATGGCACTCAAACTCGAAAAATTACATTTTATATTATAGGTTCATTAATTTACTAATTTTCTTAAGACAATGTGCAAGAAAAGGATAGATTTATGTCACAGTTAATGTGTAAGACAAGGAGGCGTATATTTATATATATAGTGTTGCTGTGTGTAGCTTCAGTGAACTGTTATTTTCACGTACAGTATTTATCATAATGTATTAGAAAAGGATAGACTTATGTCAATATTTACGCGTAAGACAAAGAGATGTGTATTTAAAAGACCTCAAAGCATTGTTTAGCTGGGTTCTATAAGGCATGCCCAAATAAGAAAAAGAAAAAGAAAAGAAGAAGAAAAAGATAGAGAAGGACACATTTATGTCATATTAATGTGCCTGGCAGAGAAATATATATCAATTTCTTTAAAGAATGTTAAAATTATTAAATGTTATTTAAAAAAAAATTGATGATATTTAATTAAAGCCGAAACTTCGGATTTTAGATTTAATAAAGAGGATTTAATATAGAGGTTAACTGTTTTATCACTTTTCATGAGGTATTGTGTTAGAGAAGGACAGATAAATGTCAATATTGACGTGTCAGACAAAGAGGTCCGATAATGTTAATAAAATGACCAAATAAAAAGAAAGAAGAGTACAAAAATGGAGGGAGGTTTTGCGAAATTAGCGCCAATGTGTTAGAGAGGGAGACAGATTTATGTCAATATTAATGTGTAAGACAAAGAAGTAACTATCTGTTATTGGTTTAGTTAAATTAAGAATTCAGTGATTTCGTATTAGCTCTGGCATCTCTAGCTCGGCCATTTTGAAATTTCGAACTGTCAATCTTACATCTATAACTAATTGTATATAATGTAATGTATTAGAGAATGTGGGGTATATAATGGTTATTGTTTTATTTAATACGTTAATAATTAATTGATGTACATATTAATTTAAATTAATAAATGCCCAATTAGCGTCAATGTGTTAGATTAGAGAGCGAGAGAGACAAATTTATATGAATATTAATGTGTGAGACAAAGAGATGTATATCCATTATTGTCTTTCTTTGACGTAAAAGACGTCATTGTTTATTTCTTTGACGTAAAAATGACAGTTCGAAATTTTAAAATGGTGTCGATCAGCCATTTTGATATTTCGAACTATCAATCATATGTTAACAATTAATTTAAAGTGCTAAATACCAAATTAGCTTCAATGTGTTAGAAAGAGACAGATTTACATTAATATATCTTACGTCAATTACTAATTTATTTATTACATTAATGTAGTAAATACCAAAATAGCGTCAATGTGTTAGAGAAAGAAAGACAGATTTTTGTCAATATTAATGTGTAAAAAAAAGGCGCATAAATCTGAAAAATTTTAAATTTGAACTGTTAAATTTGAGTCAATTAATTTTTAATTAAGTCAATCGTTTTTATTTTATTTGAAACTATCGTATCCTCAGCTAAAAAATTGCTTTGACGTAAAAATGACAGTTCAAAATTTTAAAATGGCGTCGATCAGCCCTCTTGAACTTTCGAACTGTCAATATTACGTCAATAATTTATTAATTTAAACTAATAAATGCCTAGTTAGCTTCAATGAATAAAAAAGAGATTTAAGTCAATATTAATGTGTAAAACAAAGAGGTGTATATCCGATATTCCGATATTATTTTAATTAAACTCAGATTTTACTGATTTCGTATCATTTATTTTTTGGCATATAAATGACACTTGAATGAAATTTCAAAATATCGTATACCGACCATTTTGAACTGTCAATATTATGCCAATAATTAATGTATTTTTAATTTAAACAAATAAATGCCTAATTAGGGCTAATGTATTAGACAGAGAGACAGTTTTTTGTTAAATTATTGTGTAAGACAAGGTAGTGTATATTCGTTGATGTATTATTTAAACTATCGTATAATCAGCTAAACTACTTTTTCACGTAATAATGACAGTTGAATGGAATGGATCAGCCTTTGCAGCAGATTTTTAATTTTCGAACTGTCATTTTTAGGTCAATAACTATTTATTTATTAATTTAAAGTAATAAATGACAATTGGCGTCAGTTTGTTAGAGAGAGAAAGACTTATGTCAGTATTAATGTGTAAAACAAAGAGGTGTAAATATATCAGCAGCTTAAGTGTTTTTTGACGTTTAAAAAATGACAGTTCGAAATGCGCATAAACGCCATCTTGCAAAAAAATATAGGAGTTTTGCGAAAATGGTGTATTACATTAATAACTAATTAATTTATTAATTTACACTAATTATTATTACTTATTTAGTACTTTTCATAAGACAATGTCATAGTATTTTAAGGCGATTGTACATTCAACGACGAATTTACTAACATAATTTGTTTGGTAATTCTCCTTCCTGATCGGTTTGAATAATAATTAAAGTTCTAACTCCAATTTTACATCAAAAACTTTTTAATTAATTAAGAACGTCATTAGACGTTTACCCCCTCTATATTTCATTAATTAAACTAAAATAGCGAGACGATTGAAGCACGCTCGACTAATCCGATTAAAAACAACGATGTAAACATAACAAAAACTCGTATTTAACATAAATTTTCGAATGACAAAAAAAAGTCTTAAGTTACACTCGAGTTTTGCCGATGTTCGTTTAAAATCCTCGTCTTCATCTTCGAACAAAACAACCGCTGAACGGGCAAATCTCTTAGCCCCATTGTGAACTCATTCGGAAAATGGAAAATTAGAATAGCAAATAACCGTGTAAAAGATGGGACTTTTTTTCGTGATTATTTCCACACATTTGTCATTAATAGTATAGAGGAAGGGTTTCTCTCTTAAAATATTAAAAGAAAAATTAAAACAATCCTCCAGTGGCAAAAGGTAAAGGGGAAAGAAATGCTAATTGGGATTTAGTGGGTGCTAAAACGATAAATGAGGATTTACAGTCGTTTTCCCAGTCGTGAGAACGTGCATTTTCACTTTATTCTTGTGGAAGTAAGGAGAAGGCTTGGGTGAAGTTTTTTTCTTGTTTGGGACTACAGGACTTAATAGTAATGGAATTTAATAGAAGAGAGAAAGGGTGTGGTTTCGGGTTATTTGACAAAAGAAAAGAAAAACATGGAAAAAGGGCATCTTATTAAACTGAAATATTTTCAGGCAATTGAAATATTTATTTTACTTCCTGAAAATGTATAAAAATTCGTTAAAATTTCTGAAAAAAACACATTTTTTTCAGTTAATAAAAAAGGGAGGAATTTATGATTCTTTGCTGCATACAAGTTTTAGGCATTCAAAGAAGTTTTTCCAGGAATGTCTGAACGAATGATTCTTTATTTTTCCAGTTAATAAATATTTTATTGTTATTTCTTCCAGGCAGTTGATTTCTTCTAGAAACAAAAACTGCATTTCCTTATTTCAGGCATTCAAAGTTACTTTTTCTAGATATAAAATATATTATATAAAAAAAAATATGTTCCTAGAAGAATCAATAATTTTTTTAGTTAATTTAAACAGAATTTTATTGTTATTTCTTCCAGGCATTTGGGACTTTTTACCGAAAGAAACAAAAATAATATTTCCCAATTTTAGTCATTTAAAGTTTTTAAGATAATTAAACACATTTTCTTTATTTTAGACTGCATGGAATCACTTATGCATGGAATCACTACTGCATGGAATCAAATTATTTGAAATTTCCAGGAATATGAACTCTATCACTCTCATATACCAGTTAACAAAATTCAAGCTTTTATAGTATTTTTTTTCAAGGTGTTGGAAGAAACCAAAGAAACCAAAACTTTAAGTCTATTCTCCAGGCAATTAAAGCCATTTTTCCAATTTCTGAGTGCCTGGATTTATGTAAAAATCGATTAAGATTCCTGGAAAATTTTTTTTAAATTAATAAAGAAATCAGAAGTTTATGATTCTTTATTCCAGGCAGTTAAAACTTTGTGATGGAAGAAACAACATTTTTAGGCATTCAAAGTTTGTCCAATTTGTCAATTTTTTGACTGCCTGAAAGTGTGTAAAAAATATTTAAAAGTCCTGGAAGCATCACTTATTCAATACAATACAATACAATACAATCGCTTTATTGTCAAAAAATTATAAATTTTGTAGGCAAAGCTAATATAAATAAATAAATAAACACATACAAGTAAACACATGAGTACACAAAAAACAAAAACACAAGACATTTAGATTTTATACAAAATAGGTAACCTATTGTACATGGTCAAATTACTTATACAACTAAATGTTTATAAGTCAGAAGTTGATATGAAAAAGAATATAAAACAATACAAAAATGTAAATTAAGTAAAAGAAGTATACAAAATAAGTTGAAGTTAAATTACGACTATTATCACAATATAGGTATAACTAATTCTAGGGATGGAGACTATAATGTAAATAAGGCCAGTGTGTGTGTGGTATTTAAAAGGAAAGATTAAAAAAGTCTTCTATTGTGTATAAAGCCTTTTCCAATAGTAAAGCTTTTAAGGCATGGCGAAAACAGGAAAACGTTGTCATAGATTTAATCGTAAAAGGAAGATGATTGTGCATTTTTTTTGCTCTATAGAGTATAGAAGTTTTTACTAATTCCGACCGTGGGGTTGGCAGATAAATATCATGCTCTGCTTTTCTATAAGTGGATAGTTTTGAGAAGGCCTCTTTGGAAATTCTGACACATGCTTTCGGATTAAGCAAACAGATTCAAATATAAACAGTGAAGGAAGAGTTAATATTCTATGTTTTTTAAAGTATTCTTGGCAGTGAGCTGTACTGTCAAGTCCCAGTAAATAGCGTATCGCTCTCTTTTGCAACTTGAATACGCGCTCAAATTGAGTGGCACAGCATGAAACCCAGAATGGAATGGCGTAACGAAGATGTGACTCAAAAAGGGCAAAATAAACTGATTTAGATGTTAAAAAACTTAATTCTTTGAAAATAGATCTTATGGCAAAACATGCTGAGCTTAACTTTGTGGATAAGGTGTCGATATGAGATTCCCATTTTAGAGAGCTGTCTAAAATTAGTCCCAAGAACTTGACAGATTCAACAATATCCAAACTGGTATTTTGTAGAGTAAAAGGTTGAATGGTACTTTTATATGATACAACCTTGGTTTTAGAGATATTAAGGCATAGAAGATTGGAATCACACCAGGACTTAATGGTAAGTAAATCGTTAGATATAGTTGCATGCAGAGACGTGATATGTGGAGTGCTCCAAGTAAAGCTGGTATCGTCGGCGAACAGACAAATTTTGCCGCTGATATCCAGATTGGCCATGTCATTAATAAATAGGAGAAACAAAATAGGGCCCAAAACTGAACCTTGCGGCACACCACATTCAATTGGTTGGCATGAAGATGTTGTCGTATCAACCTTCACGAGTTGACTTCTGAAACTAAGATATGACTTAAACCATTTGAGAGAAGATCCTCTAAACCCATAGTATTGCAGTTTGTTAATTAAAATATTATGATTAACACAATCAAATGCCTTTGAGAAATCGCAGAAAACTGTAGCTGTGGAGTGTTGATTGTTTAGGCTAGAATAGACACTATTTAGGAGCGAAAACATAGCATCACTGGTGCATTTATTACTCAAAAATCCAAATTGATTCGGTGTTAGAATTCTATATTTAAGCAAAAATGACAAAACCCTTTTTTTAACCAGTCTTTCAACAATCTTAGATAAAGTTGGGAGAAGTGCTATTGGGCGATAATTTGAGGCTTGATCTTTATCCCCTCCTTTATGCAGTGGAATAATAATTGCAGTCTTAAGGCAGCTTGGAAAGATTCCCCTCTGAAATGACATGTTAATTAGGTTCACCAAGTGATTTAAGGTGCAATCAGGCAGGTTTGCAAACATTTTGAGAGTTAGACCATCTGTTCCAGACGATGATTTATTTTTTATTTCGTTAATTGTACTTTGAAGGTCGGTGAATGATACAGGGGTGAAAAAGAAACTGTGCAGATTACCATTAAAAAAATACGAAAGTGGATCGTGAGAAGATGATATGGTGGTCATTAGGTTCTTAGCCACATTTACAAAGTAATTGTTAAGGTCCTCCGGTGAAGTAGTGATAGTGCTAGGCGAGGAAGATTTATTTCTCAATTCGTTAACAATAGACCATGTTTCTTTAGACCCATTACCAGAATCAGTAAGCCTTTTGTTATAATAGGCATCCTTTGCAGCTTTTATTGTCTTGTGATAAACTCTTCTGTATCGCCTGACGTAATTGTGGAAAACGTCGCTGACGGAGAATTTTTTTAGATGCGATAATGAGTGCATGTTTTTTGCTGATATACGTAAGCCACAAGTAGACCAAGGCTTATGATGTTTAATTTTTATAGGCGTCAAAGAAAAACACTTATCTGAAAAATTTGATAAAGTCCTTGTAAATCTAGAAAACTCATCATCGATATCATCAGAAAGAAAATCCCAATTGCACTCAAGGCACTGATTCTTGAAATTTAATAAATTCTTGGTTGGCCTAATCGACGTAAAGTATTTTTGTTTTTAGATTCCAAAAAAAATCTACAAATCACAGCTTCATGATCAGAAAACCCTACGTTTAAGACAGTACAATCAACGAATGATGGAATAAATGATGACACAATATAGTCGATTGTGCTAGAACTATTTTTTAGTTATTCTGGTTGGAGAGTTGATGTGCATTTCTAAACCCAATGAATCAAAAATTGACTGCAGAGACTCTTGAGCAGCACACACACTGGTGAAGTCAATGTTAAAGTCACTACATAAAATCAATTTACTTTTTATAGGTAGGGATTCCAGCAAGCTCAGTAGTTTTTGGTAGAAAATCAGCACATTAGCGTCCGGTGATCGATAAATACAAATAATGTAAAGGTCAAGTAAAGCGTTATGAACGATTCAAATAGGATCTTGTTTTTTTAACCTCTTAACGTGTTTACCCGAGGTATCTCGGGTAAGCTCGCCTGTCACATTTTCGCTAACCCGAGTTAACTCGGGCAAAAATAAATTATTGGGTATCTTGTGTGCCGACCCGAGATAATACGTTTTACTCGTTTATATGCAGTTTTTGGCTGCCGCAAACGAACTTGAAGTGCGAACAGGGGTGGTTCTTCACTGGATGCGCGTTTATAGGGCGCATCGGCGCGTTATTAGGCAATCGATGGGCGCTGCTACTGCATGAGTTATTGTGATTTGATTTCGCAATACTTAGTACGTATTTGGTTGTAATAGGGGATTGATTATCGCATATTTTGTATTTTGTTTTGCAATTTTACGTTGAACAATGGAGAGCGACAGTGATGAAAGTTTCGATGGTGTTGATATCGAAGGTGACGTCGATAAGAGCGGGTCGAACACAAGTTTGGATATTTCAACGTCGAGTTCTGATTCTAGTAACTCGGAAAATTTATTGCTGGCACGTAGTTGGTACGAATTACAGCCTGATTCCCCGGAACCACCAGCTTTTTTGCAAGACCGGTTGTTCATTTCTGCTCGAATGTTGAGGACAATTTACTTTGATTTTTTGAAAAATTTTTTGATGCTGAGATAATTGACCACATTGTTACTGAAACCAATCGTTATGCGATTCAAAAGAAATTTAAAAAATGGTCCCCAGTAACTGCTGATGAAATGAGAGTATTTTTGGGGCTTATAATTCTTCAAAGTATTATAAAAAAGCCTGAAATGAGGCAGTATTGGTCTAAAAATCCTTTATTACTAACACCTTTTTTTGCAAAATGCCTTAGCAATAAAAGATTTGAAGCAATCATGTCAAATCTACATTTTGCTAATAACGAAACCTTTGATGCTGAGAACCATCCAAACCCAAAGCTAAATAAAATATGGCCAATCTACGACAAGCTAGTAAATAAATTTCGAGATACAGTTACTCCAGAAAAACATGTAGCAATTGATGAAAGCCTTTTATTATACAAAGGTAGACTTGGTTGGATCCAATATATCCCTCTGAAGAGAGCACGTTTTGGCATCAAAACATATATGTTATGTGAGTCAAAAAGTGGTTATGTATGGAATTTTAATATTTATACAGGGAAACATACAAATCTGGATCAAGAGTATGCTGATATGCCAGTTTCATCGCAGGTAGTTATGATGCTTTCCAGGGATCTGCTAAATCAGGGCTATTGCATTACAATGGATAATTTTTATAATTCTCCACAATTAGCGGATCTATTGTTGGCCAAGCAAACGGATGTTTATGGAACAGTAAAATTAATGCGAAAGGAGGTTTCTTCCTTTGCTGAGAAGAAATTGAAGAAGGGCGAAATATTCGGATTTCAAAGGGGTAAAGTGTCTCTGATCAAGTGGAAAGATAAAAAGGACATTTCTCTAATTTCCCCTTTTCATTCAAACAAATGTATAGAAGTTGAAACACGAAGGGAAAAAAAATAAAACCAAAAGTAGTTGTGGACTATAATGATACTATGGGTGGAGTAGACCGAGTGGACCAGCACTTGGCTGATTATATCTTTCCAAGGAAAAGAAGTAAGAAATATAAGAAAATATTTTTCCACCTTTTGGATTTAGCCCTATGGAACTCTTTTCTATGTAAAAACGGGCAGAACAAAATCAGCACTTGTATACCGATTGGAGCTTATAAAGCAAATAATGGAAAAATATCATCAAACTGAGTTTACTCCAAGAACAGGACGACCTTCAACATAGCTCATTCCTCTTCGTCTGACTGGACGACATTTTCCAGATCTTATCCCAGCTACTGAGAAAAAGACAAATCCAACCAGACAATGTGGAGTTTGCAGCAGGGCTCGAGATGAACACGGAAAAAAAATTCGAAAAGAGACCAGATATTACTGTGCAGATTGTGACACCTCCTTGTGTGTAACTCCCTGCTTTAGGGTTTACCACACAGTTCTAAATATTTAAAAAAGTGTTTTTTCTACCTACTTACTTGTTATTTTAGTTAAGTTTCAGATATGTCAAATTAGGTTTATATTATATGTACTTCAAATATAGAATAATGTTTTTTGTTGTTTTGTTGTTGCACGAGTTAACTCGGGTAAGCACATGTATGAAAATAAACGTCTGTTTTTTCACAAAAAAATAGGGTTTTTTTAAATTTTCGATTTAGTTTAATATAACAGAATAAAAAAATGCGATTTTTTTTGATCAATTTTTAAAAATAAACTAGATCGTTAAGCGGTTAACTCAAAAAATATGGGTTAAGTAAAATGTTAAAAACCCCAAAAATTATCCAAACAAAAATTAAAATTTTGTGCCCGTATCTTTAGAACCAGGAGATTTCTTGCAATAAATTTATTGTATACGTATTTCAGGATTTTTTTCAAACATTTTTAAAAATGGAGGTATTAGTCTTGGAAGTTGAAAAAAATTTTTTAAAGAAATTAGGATTCTCAAGGAGAAGGTGCTGATATATCTCTAAAGCCAAAAGAGTTAGAGATGTGAATTTGAGAACACAACTTCTTCTAATAAATTTATTGGACACCTATTTTAGGGTTTGTCGCAAAAATTTTAAAAAGTGCAAATATTAGTCTAGGAAATTGAACAAAAATCTTTAAAAACAAATTAAAGGATTCTTAAGGACAAAGTGCTCATATATCCAAAACCAAGAGAGTTAGAAATGTAAAATTTGGAACATAGCTTCCTCTAACAAATTCATTGGATACCTATTTCGGGGTTTTTTCTCAAAACTTACTAAAATAGAGATATTGGTCATGAAAGTTGAAAAAAAAACTCAATAAAAAAACTGGGACTGCTGAGGACATGATGCCCATATCTGTGAAACTAAGAGAGTTAGAGATATGAAATTTGGAACATTTTTCATGGATTTTTAAGGACAAAGTTTTCATATATCCAAAAGCAAGAGAGTTAGAAATGTAAAATTTGGAACATAGCTTCCCCTAACAAATTCATTGGATACCTATTTCGGGGTTTTTCCTCAAAACTTACTAAAATAGAGATATTGGTCATGGAAGTTGAAAAAAAACTCATTAAAAAAACTGGGATTGCTGAGGACATGATGCCCATATCTGTGAAACTAAGAGAGTTAGAGATATGAAATTGGGAACATATCTTGCTCTAATAAATTTATTGAATATTTATTTTAGAGTTTTTTCCAAATACTTATAACAATGGAGATATTAGTCTTGGAAGTTAAAAAAGTCTTTTAAAAAATTGGGATTTTTAAGGTGAAAGTGCTCATATATCCGAAAGCAAGAGAGTTAGAAATGTAAAATTTGGAACATAGCTTCTTCTAACAAATTCATTGGATACCTATTTCAGGCTTTTTCCTCAAAACTTACTAAAATAGAGATATTGGTTTTGGAAGATAAAAAAATCATTAAAAAAATTGAGATTGCTGAGGACATGATGCTTATATCTGTGAAACTAAGAGAGTTAGAGATATGAAATTCGGAACATAGCGTGCTCTAATAAATTCCTTATATATTTATTTTAGATTTTTCCCCAAATACTTATAAAAATGGAGATATTAGTTTTGGAAATAAAAAAAAACTTAAAAAAAAATGGGATTTTTAAGGACAAAGTTTTCATATATCCAAAAGCAAGAGAGTTATAAATGTAAAATTTGGAACATAGCTTCTTCTAACAAATTCATTGGATACCTATTTCGGGGTTTTTCCACCAAACTTACTAAAATCGAGATACTGGTCTTGGAAGTTCAAAGAAAAATCATTAAAAAACTTGGATTGCTGAGGATATGATGCTCATATCTGTGGAAGAGTTACAGTTAGTTAGTTAAGAGAGTTAGAAATATGAAATTTAGAACATATCTTGCTCTAATAAATTTATTGAATATGTATTTTAGAGTTTTTTCCAAATACTTATAAAAATGGAGATATTAGTCTTGAAAGCTGAAAAAAATTGTGATTTTTAAGGTCAATCTTTAAAAAAACTGGGAATGCTGAGGACATGATGCCCATATCTGTGAAACTAAGAGAGTTAGAGATATGAAATTTGGAATATAGCTTGCTCTAATAAATTTATTGAATACTTTTTGCAGATTTTTCCCCAAATACTTATAAAAATTGAGATATTAATGTTGGTATTTGAAAAAAATTTAATTAGACCTGGAATAAAAAATAAAATCCTTAGAGAAAGTCAGAGAGACTTAGGGCAGTTTGGAGGAACCCAAAAGCCTGGAATGATATCAAAAGATTGACCCATAAGTAAGACATATCTTAGAAAACATTTGAGAGTATATTGGATGAAATTCAATTTATGAAATATGAAAAAAAAAATTTACTTCAAAGCTTTTAGGACCAATTTGGATAAACACAAGTTTTTGGTATAAAAAAAAATAATTTATTTGTCAGAGATTTTTGAGCAAAATTTAGAGCGCTTAGAGCCTGAAAAACCCCAAAGACTTAAATAAAAATTAAATTAATATAGAGTAATTTAAAGCAATTTGAAGACACTCAACTGCCTGGAATAAGTCTAAAAATTACTTTACGTTAAGACTTTTGCATATTCCAAGTTCCTTGAATAAGAAAAAAAACCTTTCCCAGTCTGGATGAATCCAAAAGTCTGGATAGTATATTAAAACCCGAAAGTATATTTCATTTTCATCGATTAAAGTTTATCGATATATGTGCATATTTTTTTAAGCAAACAACAAATAAGTTAGCATTCTACTTACTTAGATTTTATTTTTTAAAAATCAGATATTTCATATATAAAATTATATTAAATATTTAAAACATGTTTACCCAAGAGAAAAAAATCACAAACAGTAATAAATAACAATTAAAATTAATTACTATAAGAAGTTTACCAAAAAATACATTTTTTCACACAATATACAGCTAAATTATATATAAAAAAAAGTTCTACTTACAGGCACAATAACACCATAACCCACCAAATGCATTTAACCATTTTGCTACCCCCAAACCAGAAAATCAAATGTTAAACCGACTCTCTAAATGTTAAACTGGAAGAAAAGCGGTATAAACGTGCAAAACCATGCGCGCGTTTCGAAACTTTCGAAAGCCGTATATTGTGCCTTAATAACGAACGAGCGTGCGTTTATCCACATTTTTAATTGGTTCGACATCATATAACAGAGAATGTTCTACTAATTTTTTTTTTGTTAAATAAAAATGATAGTTACAACTTTAAAAGTGGCTCCTATGTTTGGATTTTTTGCTATTTTGTTGGTAAAGCAAAAGGACCCTAAAGATTCGTATTACAGGGTCAAAAAATACATATATAATTTTTTGTCGGTAACAAAAATAGTTAAATTTGTAATTGAAAATTCGCTGTCTCGGTCAGTTTGGAAGATATCTGGTAAAGTGATTATATACAAAAAAAAAGAATTTCATGGCGAAAACTATGTTGAGACAAAAGTATTTTAAATTATTATAGAAGAAACCCTTAAACAAATGTAAAATTGTAAATAATAATGATTAAGTAAGAAAACCGCTACTAAAGGCCTACGAAAAAAATTGGTTTTCCTTAATACATATTTGACGTTGTACTCTAATATGTTTAACTTGTTATTCATCATTTAAATCAGTATTAAAAAATGCTACGTAAAAATATGGCGTCCTTAAGAAAAAATTCATGATGATTGCAAAAATACGAGACGTCGAATCAAAAATTTAAGAACATCTTCATGTAACGAGGAAAAAGTGACATTCCTTCATTGTCACTATCCTAGTTTTCTGTATTAGTTTTTGATCCTTGTTCTATACTAAATAGAAACTCTACTTTAAAAAAAAACTAATAACATTAATAAAGTTACTAAAGTAAAATGTCTGCTTCCAAGGTTAATTTTCTTTTAGGCACCTTTGCTATAGCAATAAACATTTCACTGAAGAGTTTCTTGTTCATATGATTAGAATTGATTTTATAGACGCCAGGTAATCTTGATTGCAATATTCTAAGGATTGGAATTGGAAATTTAAATTGCCTAAAAATAATACAAATAAAATTATGTAATCACTAAACTTTGTAGCATAAATAGTTCAAATACACCCAATATGATCTATTATGTAGGCGGATCTATTATGTTTATAGTAATAAATAAAATACAAACATTAAATATCCTACCTTAAGGTCCTTATTAGTTTAAAACAGCCTGGATGAAAGAACCTTTTATTTTTAAATGTTTTGTAATAAAAGGTTGACTTGATGAATTATTATTCATCAAATTAAATCTTATTTGCATTGCGAATATGAATTTAGGTGTAAATAAATTATTGATTTCTTCTTTGATTTGACGTTTCTAAAAAAAGAAAAAGGAGGTGTAATGGATACTTGATAAATTATTAAGTCACAAATAGTTATAACTAAATATCTAGGCCTGTTTAATTGTTTATTGTTATTAAATAATATGAATTCCAAGTAGAATGGTATTTAGGTTACAGTGCATCATTGGTCTATAGAGGTATACATCGAAGAATTCGATAACTGGATAATTAGTTGAACTAAGGAAGAGAATTTAGTCATAAATCGACGATGGTTGTTTAAACTAATTAAAAGGTATTCCACGTTCATTATTTATCTCCTTCAATACGTAGAACTGGTATTTAAGATGTCCAATATCCAGAATATTACAAAGTGAAGGAAAAAGAAAGAGGAAGAGGAGAGGAAAGCTGCTTTAAAAAAAGAAGAAGAAGAAGAAAAACAAAAATATTTAACTGAACTGCCTGAAGAAAATCAATAATTTTTTCCAAATATTTGATGTGTTAAAGAAAAGGACAAAAAAAGAAGAGAATAAATGTTTGGTTCAACTACTGGAATAAATTATTAATTTTTTCCAGATATTTGATGGTACTAAAAAAGAAGAAGAAGAAATGTTTGTCTCAACTGCCTGTAAAAGTCAATAATTTCTTCCAGGCATTTAAAGTTTCTAAAAAGAAGAAGAACAATAAGAGAAAAAAAGAAGAGAAGAAATATTTGACTCAATTGTTTATTTAATTTCTACTCTAATAATTGATTTCTTACAGGCATTTGACGTCTCTTAAAAGGAAGAAGAAAAAGAGAATAAACGTTTGGCTCAACTGCCTGGAAGAAATGATTGATTTCTTAACTATTGAGACCGTCTCTAAAAAAGGAGAAAAAACAATAGGCACACAATAAGTGTGACAGGTATAGATTAAATGACTATGCTCGTATGCCAAACAAGGATCGAGAAACAAGCGGTCTTAATTAAGTGTCACAAAATTATTTTAACAGTTCATGCTGTCACACTTCGGCTGTTTTATATAGTTTAACAATTTGAATTTATCTAAGTAAGAAGTCAATAATTTCTTCCAGGCATTTGAAGTCTCTAAAAAGAAGAAGAACAATAAGAAAAAAAGAGAAGAGAAGAAATATTTGACTCAATTGTTTATTTAATTTCTACTCTAATAATTGATTTCTTACAGGCATTTGACGTCTCTTAAAAGGAAGAAGAAAAAGAGAAAAAACGTTTGGCTCAACTGCCTGGAAGAAATGATTGATTTCTTAACTATTGAGACCGTTTCTAAAAAAAGAGAAAAAACAATAGGCACACAATAAGTGTGACAGGTATAGATTAAATGACTATGCTCGTATGCCAAACAAGGATCGAGAAACAAGCGGTCTTAATTAAGTGTCACAAAATTATTTTGACAGTTCATTCTGTCACACTTCGGCTGTTTTATATAGTTTAACAATTTGAGTTTATCTAAAACAAAAAACACGTTTTTGAACTGATAAATGATATTAACCTAAATTTGCAATACAAAAGAAAATTTACTATGGTTATAGACCATCTATCAACCAATTTAACAAGGGCTTTGGACACAGTTTCTTATAAAATACTTTTTAATAGACTTGAAGATATTGGCATCAGATAAAGCCCATTAATTTCATTTGTTAAAATAAATAATTTTTTCATTAATCATGGACATTACCTATTTCTCTGAAGACCTGTATAGAAAATGCAATGTTTTAAAAGTAAAAAATCTATGCAATAAATAAATTGTCTAAATAAACATAATTAAAATTATTAACTCAGCTTATGATATCCAATCTTCTAACCAAACCAACATGTCTGTGCCTTATATACAATTTCATTGTGTCACAGATTTATAAGTTTTTATGGACCTACACGATTTAATAAACTTCGTAATGAGTAAAATTTTAAAAATTTACAACAAAATTTTTGCTTCTATTTAATATACGGAGTGTAGCAGCACACAAAGTTAATCATAAGATGTTACGCTTATTGCAATCTTAGGAGAATTGTAATTTGGCTTTTAGAATTAAAAATAAGTAACTTTCTTATAGTCTTACTATAATTAGATAAATGGCTTTGTATGCAGAATTTTTCAAATAAAAGTATTGATTAAGGATGAGTGCAGTTTTATTTATTTAAAAAATCTCTTCCCTGATCAGTTTGAATAATACATACATATTTGAACATAATAAAATAAGGTAAAATCAAAATCCTGCCGTCTCCTTCCACTTATTTATTAACCATTTAGTTATTTAAAATTCCATTAGGCTCTTATTTACTTTGAAAGCTTCTTGCCCTGATCAGTTTGAACAATATCGTTTAAACTAAAATATACATAAAAAATTAAGACCATTCCAGACTAATTACCAATACGCCTAAGATTGCTGGGCATTCAAACATACTTTTTATTATCTGATCTACGGTGTTCACATTTTAATCTCCTTGTCCTGAATGTTTACAAGGCCACAATCTCCTCCTCCTCCTGCTGCTCTCCTCTGGAGTTAAACAAAAGCGTCAGGCAGGCGCACTGGAACGCAGATTTCCTGCTGGCGAAATGCCGTCAGGCAACACTTTCGGTCCAAAAAACTCAATAAAATGCTCTCCAATAAGTTTATAGTTAATGCAAGATAAATCGAAAAGGGTTAAGGAAGAGATGCATTCAAGGGGTGTCGTGTTTGTGTTTAGCAGCTAGTGTTGAAGGGAATAGGGTGAATTATGGCCCGAGGGTTGTTTTTTGGGTTTTTCATGGTTTGGGCTTTGTGGATCAACTTTTCTGGGTAAGTGAACATCTGGTAGCTTGTTTGAAAGTTTGTGTTTTTGAAGGTTTTCTTAATTAAGTTTAATATTTGTGCATTTTTTTTTAACTTTTTAAATGAAATGTGTTTTTTTTGGTAAAAGTTACCAAGGAAAAATATTTTTTTTTTAAGTTAATTGATTAAAACTATATGAGTTTTAGAACTGAATAATAGGACTTAAGTATCGTATCCAGTTAAGTTATGCCTTTATTTCCCTATTATTGCTAGTAATTTAAAGATTTCTTGAACCAAACTTTAACACCAAATTAGTTAGTTTTTTATTTTTTTTAATGTAACGATAAAATATGAAGGTCACAAAAAATAAATTTTTACTGATAATCTTCTAGAAATAATAAATCCGAATATTCTAAATAAAGTCAAAAAATACGCAGAAGAGACCCCTTAATTTTTTTCAGAAGAATGAGCCTATTTGACTTTAACTACTTGGAAGAAATCCAAAATTACTTGACAATTTAGTAGAGCAATTAAAAAAAAATTATAAAGTGAGTCATAGAATAAAGGGAATAATATTATAATTTAAAATATTCAGAAAAGTATTCTTTATAAATAAGGTCCTTAACTTGAATCAGTCCAGTGATAATTTTCAGTGATATCAATATTTTTAAGCAGTGATAACCAAAGAGCATGCACTTGAAAGTGCTATATCTAAACAACAAACTCTAATATAAGTATGCTGTTTAATTGATTTAATTTAATACATAATTTAAAACACACGTTAAACGCATGTATAATATTTCAAAAATTTGTTGTATAATATTTCAAAAATCATTAATTGTATCCTAAATAAACCTCAAATACCAAATTTCAATGAAATCGGGCAAATAACAAAAAACTAAAAAAACAAATAATCCCACATGATTAGATTAGATTTTTGTTTAATCATTAGGACCTACTGTATTGTAATTTTTGTCTAGCAAAATGCCTTGTGTGGTCCACTGTGTCGCATGAATATTATAGTAACACACGGTAAATTCCTAAAACGTCAAAACTTTGCCGAATATTCACGGCTAAAAGAACCTGATTTGGTAAGACATATGCATATATTCGGATTGTTCAGAGTCTCTTGAATATTGCCATATGAATTTCAAAAAGTTTTGAGTTATTTTAAGCATTTTATCAATGAAATTAGGAAGCAAGTCCAAGCCGATTAATCCACTTTGACGCCATGTTGTCAAAACCCCCGTAAAAGACGCCATTAAAATTGGGCATAGACGTCAAAATCGACCATTTTCAGATAAGGGTATAAAAAAGGGTATAAAAAATGGGGTATAAAAAATGCTTTTTACCTTATAATTTGTACATGGAAAAATAGTAGAAAGCTTCAGGAACAGATTAAAATCAATTATGGTCAGATTCCAATCGGCTTTAATAGTTAAATTTTAATTATAAAAAAGGTCTTTTATCGGCAAAAATCCTCGTTTCCGTTACCATGGAGACGCGGCCATGGAGAAAATGGGTGCAGCGTGATTTTTAGCGATTTTTCGCCATTGGTACTAAATCGGAATAAAATTATTTTTGGGGTACTTATAATAATGGTGAAAAATTGAGATTTCAGTATGTTGTACTAAATTGAATGGCGCATTTGCTGAAGCAGTTATGGTTTATCTATGACATACAGGGTGCGCACAATTAATTTCCTAATTCAAAAAATGTTCGAAAATTCATAACTCAAAAATGGTTTTACCTAGAAGTACGGTTACTATTGGAAAATATTCGTCTTATTACGGATTATAAACCGTCCAAAAATCTTTTAGCACTAGGTGGCGCCATTAAAAAGTTATTTCAAGTTAAAAAGAAAAAGGCTATTTTCAAATGAATAGTGCTCATCCTGTATGAAAAATAGCGTTAAACTTTATTCGGTTTTATTCGGAAAGAATGCAGGTTTATTTAATCCAAATACATTTTTTTTAAATTTTGCCACATAAAAATTTTATATTATTTCTTCCAAAAAAAAAACTTAAAAAAAAATACTTTAATTAAGTTTGTAGTTTTCAATGGAGCGCACAAATCATCTGTAAGTCATTATTTCCACTAATATACCGTTAAACCGTATTAAGGGGCTAGAATATCAGAAATTTCTAAAACTTTTAACGCTAAAAAAAATACTTCCTGTATGCTAAAAATCATCAAAAATTATACAGCAAACCGCCTCATGAACTCTAATCGACCCGTAATGTTCCATAAGATTCAAAGAACCGTTATGACCTGTATCGAATTTGCATTGAAAAAATTGGAATTTTTTTTTTTTTGACTTTGCAGTACTAAACAAAAAAACAAATAAAAATTTGTGAATAATCAAGTTTGTAGCCCCATATTCCTTAATTATAAAAAAGTAAACATTATTTCTCTACCCCAAATAAAACCAAAGTTATAACCACTATTGTCCGACGGGTCCGAATTTTGTGCAAGAACTCCCCTACGGGAGAACCTCTTTATTAAGCTTCGCTTTAATAAAAACTAACAGGAGTATTTTAATAAAGTAACATTTAGGATATATAGAAGAGTATGCTTAAAAAATAATGCTTTAAGCGTAAACCAGTTTAAGGAAAATTTTTAGGAATATCAACCGTTTTAATTAGTGTTTCACCTCGTCTTGAAGGCTCACTTTAAGGTCATTTATCTAAAAATCTAGTAGGACTATTCTTATGAGATAAAATTAAAGATATTCATTAGAGTGTTCTTTGGTTTCTAGGGCCCAAGTAACCACCCTAATGGTAACCGACCGTCTGGACAACGTAACCCAAACCATTTCCAGACTTTTAAATGGCTACGACATACGTCTGAGGCCAGATTTTGGCGGTAATAAACCGATGTATTTTATTTAATAAAAAAAAAAAATTTCTTATGTTTAGGAGAGCCCTTATTCGTCGGAATGGACTTGACCATAGCCAGTTTCGATGCCATATCCGAAGTAAATATGGTAAGGCCAACTGTCTCTTATTTAACACTTGTTATTGACTGAAAAAAGGAAATTACGTACTGCGAGGAGGTCCTTCATTTCCTCCCTTTTTCTGACAACACGAACGTTCTTCTATCTAATATCCTTTTTCCAGGATTACACAATAACGTTATATCTGAACCAATATTGGAAAGATGAAAGGTTGGCGTTCAGCAGTGAGGAGGAAGTGTTAACCCTATCGGGAGATTTTGCCGAGAAAATTTGGGTCCCCGACACGTTTTTCGCGAACGACAAAAACAGGTGATTACGTATAAATTAACTTTAACAGAGGGGAAATTCAGGAAAAGAACAATTTTCAATTATTTTTCAGTTTTCTACACGACGTAACCGAGAGAAATAAATTGGTACGTCTTAATGGTGACGGATCCATTACATACGGAATGCGATTCACCACCACGTTGGCTTGCATGATGGATCTCCATTATTATCCGCTCGATTCGCAAAATTGCACCGTGGAAATCGAAAGCTGTAAGTAGGGGAATTAATTTAATGTCAAGTCAATTTTTTCGAACTAGTTCTTAGTTTGATTAAAAGAGAGTCAGTGATAATTGTCTTGTTGAAAGAGTTTCAATGTTTTTATTTTCTTCACGCTCATTGTTTTCTTATATTTTTCATTAAATCAATGTTTTTATTTTCTTTTGTTAATTAAAACACTCTGATTTTTCACAATTTTTTATTAAATTCTGGATCTTTTCTTCAATTTTTTTTAAATAATTTTTTACAAGTTATTTTAATTAAAAGTTTCCAGTTAGCTAGTATCTTCTTTAGTAGATTGTCATTAATAATTTTCTTAATTAATTAATTTCAATGTGTGTTAACTAATTTTGGGAAACAGTAATTTTAGACAGCTAATTATTTTAACTTTTAATTAGTTGTCATCTTTAAATCTATTTCTTCATTAATTTTCATATTATTTAACATTCTTATTCACTTTTATCAAAAATTTATTAATTAGTTGATTTAGTTAGGAAAATTGAAATTTTCTGTAAAATATTTCGAGTTCAATTTTTGTTTGATTTTATAAATTCGTTGTACTATGATTTTAGAAAAAACTAATGCTGCTATTTTTTTTGATTCATTAGATTTTTCACCATTTCTTATTAAAAACTGTCTTTTCTTTAATTTTTTTTTTGGTAATTTTCTAAAACTTATTCAGGTTTTAATTTTTCTGTCTATTTCATGTGGATAAATTCCCCTGATTTTTTTGTGTCCTTAATTTTTATTTCCTTTTAATTAAAAGTCCAGTTAGTTAATGTCTTTTTTTATAGATTGTCATTATTAATTTTCTTAATTAATTTTTACTAATTTTTGGGAACAGCAATTTTTGACCGCTAATTATTTTCACTGTTAATTAGTTGTCATCTTTAAATCTATTTCTTCATTAATTTTCCTATTGTTTAACGTTCTTATTTAATTTTACCAAAAATTTATTAATTAGTAAATTTATTTAGAAAAATTGAAATTTTCTTTAAAATATTTCGGGTTGAATTTTCGTTTACAATTTACTATGATTTTATAAATAACTGATGGTCCTAATTTTTTTAAATTTATTACCTTTGACAATTGTTTATTTTCTTTTTTTAATGTTTAAGTGTTTAGTAGTGGCCTGAAAAAATATTTTATAGTCTGTTTTTAATATATTTTCGTATTAAATTTATTCAGTTATGTAAAGTAACTTAATTAGCTAATTCATTTTAAATTCTTGAGACTAGATGTGCCTCAAGCTAGTTTTTGAGAAAACTAGCTTGATATTTCTTTTCTTTAATTGTTTTTCTTTTTTCCATTTTTTAATTAAACTGCTTTAGTTTCTTAACATTTTTTGGCTATGTTTGCTTTTTTAACTGATTCATTTCAATTAAAATGTATTGGTTTTATGTTACTATTACATTTTATGCTTTTTAAAATTTCATATTAAAAAAAAATATTACGCAGTGTAGAAGATTTTTTTTTTTAATATACAAGAAATTTTGTTTTTGTTAACTTAACTTTTTAACCCCAATTGTTTATTTAAAATATTTTTTTCCTCGTTTAGTATTTTTATTTTATGGTCATTGTTTTCTTTTTGAATTAACTAGTTTTGTAATTTTTTTCTTAATAAATTTAATACCCACATGCTCTTAAACTGTTACGGTTACTTCTTTATTCTGTTTAATTACTTAGTCACTCTATCTTCTTTTCATTAAATCTTCATTTACTTTTAGCCATTTTTTATGATTAAGCTTTTAATTTATTTCCTAGATTAAAAAAAAACGCTCTACTATTTCAACATTTCGCGCTCATTTTTATTTTTTAATTTACCAATTATAAAATATATTCTTCTACAAAAATTGATTTTCTAGTTGCTTACTCTGTCGCTATTTCATTTTAGTCACATTTATTTTTTTTTTTAATATTTTTTTGTTTTTCTTTTTTTTTTTTTAATGAAATGAATTTCGAAAAAAATGTTTGAATAAAAAAACAATTTTTCTCATTTTATTTTAAATTTTAAATAATTTCTTGTTTGTCGGATGTGAACATTAAATAAAATAAATTATAAACAAATTTCATCGTTTATAATTTTTCTTTATTAATTTTCCAATTATCATATATTCTTAATATCCTTTTTCTTCGAGGTTTTTTTATGAGCAGAGTTTAAGGTACATTTAAGTATTGATTTTTTATTAAATTAATAATTTGTTTTTTCTGTTTTATCAGAAATTTTACTTTCCAAAAAAAAATCATTGTAAACATTTCTCAATCTTTTTAGAAAAAACGTTTTTTACGCTCACTATTTTATAGTTTTTTACCCAATTGTTACAATAATTTTTGTCGTATATATTCGTTAATTTTCTAACTATTACATATTCTTTTCTCTTCTTGTTTTCTTCTAGTAAAAAATATTTAAGGGGCATTTAAATGTTGTTTTTTTTATTAAATTGATAGTTTATTTTAATTTTTTTTACTGTTTTTTAGGAGATTTTAGTTTTTTAAATTAGAACCACATAGGCAAACTTTCACTGCATACAGCTCCCCAACTGTTTTTTTTCAATTTTAGGTATATTTAAAAAATTGATTCTTTGCTGTTTTTTAGTGAAATTCTATTTTCTTAAACGAGCAAGACTTCATTGGTTACCTCTCCTAAATTGTTTTTATAAAAAGCGTTTTTTTACGCTCATTATTTTTGAACTTTTATGGAATTGTTACGATAATTGTCGTCGTTTATAATTTTTCTTCGTTAATTTTCCAATTATTACTTAATCTTATGGTTTTATTTCTTCTTGTTTTTAATTTTTCATTAAAAAGAATTTTAGGACATTTAAATATTTTGGAAGTCGTTTTTATTTGCTTCCAGAAGTTATTTTTAGGAAATTTCCCAGTCTTAAGTACTACAAATCCTTTTTTTCTTGCAGGCATTTAGGGTCATGCCTCACAAAATTTTAGGGATATTTAAATATTGTTTTACAATAATTTCACTTTGTTTTTAAATAAATTATTTTAAATTGTTTTTCTTTATGTTCTTTCGGGCATATATTTCTATTTATTCGATTCTATATTCGAGCAATAATTTTTTGAATTATTGTTTCTTCTCTTTCATAGGAGATTTTACTTTCTTAAACTAAGGTCACTTGGACGAGACTTCATTGTAAATATCGCTTAAAATGGTTTTAAAAAAAGCGTTCTTTTACGCTCACTATTTTATAGTTATTTAGCCAATTGTTACAATAATTGTCGTCGTTTATATATTTTCTTCCTTAATTTTCCAACTATTAAAATATTTTTATTTTTTTTCTTTCTTGTTTTTTTTATTATTGAACAAGAAGATATTGTTTTTTTATTAAATTGATAATTTATTTTAATTGTTTTTTTACTGTTTTTCTTTTGGAGGGAATTTCAGTTTCTTAAATTAAAACCAAATGGGCAAGCTTTCAGTGCATTAATCTCTCTAATTGTTTTTTCAATTTTAGGTATATTTAAATGTTGTTCTTTTATTAAAGTAATAATTTATATTAATTTTTCTTTGCAGTGTTTTAGTGAAATTCTATTTTCTTAAACGAGCAAGACTTCATTGGTTACCTCTCCTAAATTGTTTTTATAAAAAGCGTTTTTTTACGCTCATTATTTTTGAATTTTTATCCAATTGCTACGATAATTGTCGTCGTTTATAATTTTTCTTCGTTAATTCTCCAATTATTACTTAATTTTATGGTTTTTTCTTCTTGTTTTTATTTTTTATTAAAAAGAATTTTAGAACATTTAATTTTGGAAGTCGTTTTTATTTCCAGAAGTTATTTTTAGGAAATTTCCCAGGCTTAAGTTCTACGAATGTTTTTTTTCTTCCAGGCATTTAAGGTCATGTCTGACGAAATTTTAGTGATATTTAAATATTGTTTTTTTTTAATAATTTCACATTGTTTTTAAATAAATTATTTTAAATTGTCTTTCTTTATGTTCTTTATCAAATTTTATTCTCTTAAATTAAGAACACGTGGGCGGGACTTTATCGTAAACGTCTTTTAAGCTGTTTCTTACAAAAAGCTTTTTTTACGCTCATTACTTCTTAATTTTTAAACTGTCACCATTTATAACTTTTCTTCGTTAATTTTCCAATTGTTATTTTTAATTTGATAATTTATTTTAATTTTATTATTAATATTTCACTTGTTTAGTTTTTATAGAATTTATTAGAATTATATTTTTAATTAGGAAGGTTTAAGGAAGCGAATATTTTTCATAAGCCACCCCTTCTCTGTTTGTCCTATTTTTATTTTTTCCTACTTTGTCTATTTTTGTAACTTTCCATTTTTTTTTATCTTAGTCTAGGTATAAAAATCAGACAATTAAAAAAATTTAATATTTACTTAATTTAAGTGTTATTTTTATAGGAATAAATCAATATTGTTTATTTAAAACCTCGATCCAGGAAGTTGATTTATATATTTTTTCTTTTTTCAGGAAGTTAACGAACAGTACCTAAAAAAATATTTATCCAAAATAATAAATGGAACTGCCTGGAAAATTACAAGGAATTAGCAAATAGCAAATGCAAATTTCAATTTAAGTGCCTGGAATAAGGCTAATAAAGGTGCATTTCCAGGCAGTCAATATAAAATACGTATTTTTTATATAAAACTTGGATCCGGGCAGTTAAATTCATTATTTTCCTAAAAAAATTCTTAACTATCTGGAAGAAAAATATTTATTTCTTAATATACAAAAAAATAGCAAATATGAACTTTAGTTAGAAATTGCCTGGAAAATGACAAGAAATCAACAGATCATCGACCCTTAGTTTATTTTCTTTCAGATTGTAGGTGACATACCATATGTTCCAGAAATCTTTTTTTTCCAGGCAGTCGTTTAAATTAAAATTTTTCTCCTTCCAATCAGTTGATATGCTTCTACTCTTTCCAGATATTTTTTATTTAGAAATTTCAACTGCCTGGAAAAGCATTTATTAATTTTCCTTCAGCTAGACGACTTGAATAAATTGTAACATCAAAATGACCGGCAACATTTTTATTTTAATAATTTTCCAGATATAAACTAGGATATAAATGAAAAGAAATGCAATAAGCTTTTCAGAATTTTACTCTGGAAATTTCTATATTATATAAATAAAATAAAATACAATTTTATTTGTAGATGGTTATACCGTAATGGATGTAGTCATGTATTGGAAAGATAGGCCGGTACGTGGAGTCGAAGAAGCGGAACTGCCCCAATTTACCATTATCGGATACGAGACAAATGACCGGAAGGAAAAGCTCGCTACAGGTATTACCTAACCGGAAGTAGAGGTTTTATGAGAGGGATTTTATATTAAGAGTGTTTTTTTTGCATAAATCTTTGTTTTATTTTAAGGAAAAAATTGGTACCTCCTTTTTACTTTATTTATTTATAAAAATCAAAATTTACCCTTTCTGTCCTTATTTTTTTACTATGTTTAAAAAAAAATTAACTGTTACCACTAATTAAATTAACTATTACAGACTTACTGTTTTTGACATTTTGTTGACATATGACTGAAAAATCAGGCCGATTTATCACAACAGAATTAAGTTAAAATAATTTTAATTTTTTTTAAAACCTTTTCCAGGCAAAAAGCCTATTTTTGGAACTTTTCCAGGCTATTGAAGAATTTTTTTTTCCAAAATCCAAATACAATACATTGATATTTATCATTATTTCTTTTAAAATGATGTGACATCTATTTACAATTGTATATATTATATAAGCTAAGGTAATAGAAGTGACAACATTAAAAAAGTAAAATTCATGATTTGATTTCAAATTTCCCGCGCTTGCAAATGTTTGAGACGACAACATTGGATCAATCCCTGTATATAGAAGCTTCTGGCATACTGCTTTTATTGACATCTGTCTAGAAAACCGGCTGACATTATGGTTAACAACAATTAAATTTATGATCCCAGAGAGTTGGAAATCTTAATTTTCTGCCAGGGTTTCAAATAGTTTTTTTAGACAGTTAAGAAAAATCTATAAATGAAATAATAAAATTAAGTAACAAACAGAATAAAAAATTCAAATTTCTTGCGCTTGAAAACGTTTGAGATGGCAACATTGGATTAATCCCTGCATATAGAGGTTTTGGTATACTGTTTCTATTGACATATGTCAACAAAATGAGTTGTCATTACGATTTACAAGGATTTAAATTCATAGTTCCAGGCGGTTGGATATTTCAGTTTTCTGTCAGGAGCTTTAAATATTTTTTTCACTCCAGAAAAATTTGTAAATTTAATAACAGAATAAACTAATACACAAAATAAAAATTCAAATTTCCCGCGCTTAAAAATATCTAAGACAGCAAAAAGGATTAATCCCTGCATACATGAACTTCTGACGTACTGCTTTCAAGGAACTAATTCAATTAAAAGGAATTAAAAATTGTCATTCCAGGCAATTGGAAATTTAAATTTTCTTCCAGGGGGTTTAAATATTTTTTTTACACTTGAGAAAAATGTGTAAATTAAATAACAGAATAGAAATTCAAAATTCCCGCGCTAAAAAATTTTTGAGACGGCAACATTGGATTAATCCCTGCATATAAGGGTTCCGGCATAATGCTTCTATTGACATCTGAAAGTTAGCTGTCATTATAATTGATAAAATTTAAATTTATGGTCCCAGGCAGTTTTAGATTTAAATCTTCCAGGCGTTGTAAATATCTTTTTCAGATAGCCGAACAAATAAGAGAATAAACTAACAAACAGAATAACATAAACAAATTTCCTGCGTTTGAAAACTTTTAAGACGGCAACAATGGACTAATCTTTTTATTTAGAGGTTCCGGTATACTGCCTCTATTGACGTCTATCTAGAAAATGAGTTGACATTATGATTCACAGGAATTTAAATTTATGATTCCAGTCTCCCAGGGACTTTAAATATTTTTTCCACTTCAGAAAAATCTGTAAATTTAATGACAAAATAAACTAATACACAAAATAAAAATTCAAATTTCCCGCGCTTAAAAACATTTAAGACGGCAACATTGGATTAAGCCCTGCATACAAGATGATATACAGATGCTTCTGACGTACTGCTTCTATTAATTGACATATGTCTAGAAAATCAGCTGATTCGACTAAGAGGAATTTAAATTCGTAATTTCAGACAATAGAAAATTTCAATTTTCTTCCAGAGGTTTAAAAAAGCATTTATTTCTTCCAGGCAGTTGAGAAAAATCTATAAATTAAATAACATAATAAACTAACAACCAGAATAGAAGTTCAGATATCCCGCGCTTACGTCCTTGCCAATTGAAAACTTTTAAAATGTCAACATCAGTTGATCTTGCATAGGGCAGATTAAACTTGAAGCAATATACTATTTTCGTTCCAGGAATATACCAAAGACTCTCCTTATCCTTTAAGCTTCAAAGAAACATCGGATACTTCATTTTCCAAACGTACCTTCCTAGCATATTGATCGTTATGTTATCCTGGGTATCTTTCTGGATTAACCATGAAGCTACCAGTGCCAGAGTGGCATTAGGTAAGTACTAAAAAGTACTTCTATTTTATTTTACAATTTTACGATTATGAAGAGGGAATTTCAGGAGAGTAACGCTGGTTTTTTGCATCATACGGCAACGGCGCAGCCTTGAACGTCATTAAGGACATATTTGAGAGTAAAGCAATGTTGCCACATGTGGAAGTTAAAGGAAGTGTTTGGGAAAAAATTTGGTCAACGTCAAGGCATTTTGAGGGCAGTTTTAGAGTCATTTTTATAGTAACAATTTTCATTTTTTCCAGGTAGTTAAAGTCACTTTTTTTGGGCATTTAAGGTCATTTTTGGAAAATTTTAAGGTCGTTTTTGTTTTTTCCAGGGGTTCAAGTAACTTCCAATATCCGCCAGGTTGATGAGGTAAATTTTTAGAAATTTTCCATGCTCCCAGAAGTTCTTCGAATATTTTATTTTTTCAGGCATTTAAAGTAATGATTGACGAAATTTTTTAGGCAGTTTATCTCATTTTCCCTTTTTCCCAGAAATCCTATAAATACATATAATAAAGGAACTATTTCCAAGCAGTCAATGTAGTGATTCTTCCAAAATTCCCATATGTCTTTCAGGCTTTTTTGGACCTAAAACGTTTCACGTCATCAAACTTTTAATATCTAAAATGTTGTTCAAACTTTTCTATGCTTAGGTCTCTTTCTATTTTCACTGCCTGAAAGAGATCGAAATATTATACAAATTTTTTTCTTTAAATTTTCAGGCAGTTAATGTTTTTGCTTTCTTCCAGGCAATTGGGAACGTTCATTAAGGATTTTTTCAGGCAGTTTTTTTCGTTTACTATCTTCCTGGAATTTTACAAATAAACAATTTTTTTAAGGCTTCTAAGGCCTTACTTGACAAAATTCTTCAGGCAGTTTATGTAATTTGCCCTTTTCAAGACATTCAATCAATAACTAATTTTTTCCAGCCATTTATGGTAATTTTTGAAGAAATTTTCCAGGCAGTTGAAGCCACTTTAAGTAATTTCCAGACAATAGGGACAAAAGGATTTATTGTGAACATATTCAATTTTTTCAAGCATTTGAAGTCATTTTTGTTTTCTTTTTTTAGAGGTTAAAGTAATAATCAATCTTTTTCAGTTATATGTTGTAATTTCTGGAAATTGTCCAGGCAATTAACGTAGTTTTTCTGGGTTACAGGACTTTTATAAAATGTAATTTTTCCAGGCGTTTAAGATAATTTTTCATATCATTTCAGGCAGTTTATATGATTTTTCCCTTTTCAGGAAAAAACTCTATAAACAATCAATTTTTTCCAGGCACTTAAGGCAATTTGTGAGTAAATTTATGAATTTATGAATGAACAGTTAATTGTGGAATAAAATATTAAAAACGGCCTTAAATGCCTGTAAAAAATTAGTTATTTATAAAATAACTTGAAAAATTAAAAACGCACATACATTTCATGTAAATTTTCGTCATAAATAGCCTTTAATGGCTGAGAAAATTTGATGTTTATAGAATTTCTGAAAAAAGCAAAAACGACGTTAATTGCCTAAAAATTTCGTTAAAATGGCCTTAAATGCCTGGGAAAAATTATATTTTTGCTTCAGGACTTTTAGTATTCGAAATATTTTCAAACTTTCTTACGACAACCTATGATCGTGTCACAGTTTTTACCAAAAATCTCGATTTCTGTTGAATTTTCAAAAACATCTTTACTAATCAAAGTTGTAGACAATTTTATACTCTACAAGACTTATTCCAGGCATTTTTATTGTAGAACTTTCAGTTTCCTAGATATTTTCAAAAATGCCTTCTAACAAGCTGTGGTTTCATCCCAAAAAATCAAAGTTGCGAAAAACTTTGAATTATCAAACTTGTAGACAATTTTCCACTCTACAGAGTTTATTGAAGGCATTTTTGCTGTAGACCTTTCAGTTTTTCACATATGTTTTTCTTCCAGGAATTTTATAATCAACTATTTTTTTTCTAAGTATTTAGGATCATGTTTAACGAATTGTTTCAGACAGTTTTTCCATGTTTCCCTCTTTCCGGAAATTCTATAAATAATTTTTTCTATCCCCTTTTGGTTTATTGACAAAAATACCAACAAAAAGATTTATAGTGAAACTTTTTAGTTTTTCCAGGCATTTCAGGTCATTTTTCACAATAGTTTTCAGGCAGTTTGTAATTTTCCACGTTTTCCAGAAATTCTTTAAATAACTAATTTTATTCGGGCATTTAAGGCAATTTGTGAATAAATTTATGAATTTATGATTAAATATTTTGTTGTAGAATACCTGGAAGGAAGAACAATTTTATCAACTGCCTGAAAAAATTTAATTATTTATGAAATACCTGGATACATGAAAAACGATTTAAGGTGGCGAAGATTGTCATCAAAAATAGCCTTAAATGCCTGAAAAAATTAGTTATTTATAGAATTCCTGAAAAAAACAAAAACGATGTCAATCGCCTAAAAATTTCATCAAAAATGGCCTTAAATGCCTGGAAGAAATTAGTTATTTATAGAATACCTGGAAAAAAGCGAAAACGACATAAACTACAAAATTCCAGATGATTTTTTACCCTACAAGATTTTTTTCAGGTATTTTTGTTCTAGTAATTTTAGTTTTCTAGATGTTTTCAAAAAATGCTTGTGACAACCTGTGCTCGTTGACACAGTTTTTAGAAAAAATCTCAATTTTCCTTAAAATTGCCAAAAAGTTCTAATTATAAAAATTGTAAAAAAATTTCACTCTAACTATGGCTGAAGGATACTCAGTTTTACAGATATTTTATCATATATTAATTATATCATTTTTGATGAAATTTCCAGGCAGTAGATATCGTGTTTTGTTTTCTTCCAGAAATTTTTTAAAAAACTAATTTTTTCCAGGCATTTAAGTTGTTAACAATTTATGTCGTTTTTCCTATTTCCAGGGCCCTGTAACACAACCACTACAAGTTATACAATTGTAAAAATATTTTCTACACTTGTAATTTTTCCGTAACAGAACAATCTTGTAATTACCTAAGCGGCTTTAGTAATTACGGAAGATTTTTTACATATGTAGACGTATTCTGTAACACAACTTCAGCACTTGTATATTTGTGTTAAAGTATTTCCCACAATTGTAAATAATGTTCTACCCATTTATATCAGTGGGTAAATTCGGTAAACGCAGTATTTTAATATCAACTTTCTCACTGTGCACATTAGTTTTCGTTCTCGGTATGTGGTCAAGTGACTCGGAAAGTGACAATGAAGGTGCCCCCCACAGGGAATACCCAGGCTTTAATTTTCTTAGCGATGGCGAGTTCAAGGAAAGGTTCCGTCTTAGCAGACAGCAATGTCAAAGTCTTGTTCGATATATTGGAGCCGCGCTAAATAATAACACAATTCGGTGGTATGGATTGACTTCACAGCAGAAGATATTAATTGTCCTACATTGGCTAGGAAATGGAGGTCAATATCATGGCGTTTGCGATATGCATGGAGTTTCAAAAATGACTGTGTGCCGATGCGTACATGACACTGTTGGATGCGGTAAATGATATAAAATTTGACGAAATCGTGTCATGGCCACATAATACATTGGATATTATTCAAAGATTTCATGGCATCGCTGGTTTTCCCGAAGTATGTGGTGCTGTCGATGGAATACTGATAAATATAGATGCCCCGACGAGCCAGCCTTTGTAGATCGCCATGGTAAACATTCAATTAATTGCATGGCTGTTTGTGGTCCTGACCTAAAATTTTATTATGTTAGTGCTAACTGGCCCAAGAGTACTTCGTAACAGTAATTTATTTCGAAGAATGGAAAATGGTTGATTCCACCAACATATGAAAATCCACTAAATCAAGCCCAACAGGATTTCAACAGAGACGCGGATGATTTCATGGTAGACGATGGTGAAGAGTTATCAGACAATGAAGAAAATTATGAATATCTCGATGACGATGATATCTAAACTATAGGTACTAGATAAATTATTATAAAGATAAATAGGTCTTGCCGTTTTCTGATTGGAAGTTATTTTGGAACTGCGAGGTAAATTCAGAAAACGGTAACCCGTGGTCCTTTTCTAATTTTAATATTTCCAGCTTGGTTTTATAGTATTGTAATTTTATATGTTCAATTTGTAGTTTCAGCTTTTCATTTTTATCGTCACTTTCACCCGTGCTTTCGACAACTTTTCTCTTTCCTACAATTGAAAAGTGGAAATTAGAAATTGATAGATGGATGGATTAGTATTATAAGCATTTAATGTAATTCAAGCAGAGACGACATTTCTGACTCATCATCAATTTGCTGTTGGGACACATTTGCATAAACCTGTACCTGTCCTGCGGAAAAGTCTGAAATATATTGTGCTGCAGTATAGCTTGGATTGCTATTGCTGCTTTGTATAACATTGTTATAACCTTCTTGGTGGTAGGAATATGTTGGCGAGTGCAAAGAACTATTTCTATCATCTCCATAATGTGATCCTTCTGCACTAGTTGAAGGAATATTTACAGCAAGACTTTTGGCAGTATTTTGATGGTGCAAAGCATTTGCTTCATGGGGAATTTGATTTTGGCCGCTTCCCGACATACGAACGCGTCTTATCACATTCAGGATTTCCGTTCGTGCAATAAATTTTTGGTCTTCATTAAATTTTTTTAATGAAGGGAGTAGAGACAAAAGAAAATATTTATCTTCGTCAATTTCATTCTCTGTATCCTTTTTTTCCCTCAAAATCTGAAGCAGAGATTCCTCATATGTTTTCTGATGAGTTTTCTTTTGGTAAATTTTCTTTCTAGAATCAGGTCAGTCTTGGCACCAGTACGAAGTTGCGTAGCTTCACTAGCTTCTGATTCTTCCTCTCTGGTTTCTGTGTTATCTTCCACATCATCAGTACCTTGTTCGAGACTGTTGTAACTAATTCTGCTTTCTATAGAATCCCGCAGAAATAAAAGCTGCTCAAAGTAAAGATATTTCCTTCTCTTTTTAGCCCCAGAACCAGAGGCAATATTCTTTTGAGCATCGTACTCTCTTTTAAAACATGTCCTAAGATCTTTTTTGTAACTCGTTACCTAAAAAAACATTATGTATATGATATGATGTATAAAACATGATGTATATTAGACAATTTTTTTTTTAGGTATTTAGCAACGGGAAATAGCTTTGCATCACTACATTATAAATATTTACTTGGAATTACAACGATACGAAAAATTGTAAAAGACACATGTGAGAAACTTTGGGAATGTTTGGTGCCACTCTATATGCCAAAACCGGATCATGATGACTGGATAAGAGTTTCCAATGAGTTTAATGAAAAAACACAATTTCCCAATTGCATCGGAGCAGTAGACGGGAAACATATTAGAATAAAAAGACCTGATAAATCTGGGTCCGAATTTTTTAACTATAAATCTTTCTTTTCTACTGTTCTTCTAGGCATTGCAGATTCCAATTATAATTTTATATATGTTGAAGTAGGATCTTATGGATCGACAAGTGATTTCAACATATTTAAACAATCGGCATTTTCGCATTTCCTTGACAAGAGCTTATTAAATAATCCGAATGAAAAAAATCTTCCTAATGATGAAAATGGAAAAGCTATGCCGTTTGTGCTCGTGGGAGATGAAGCTTTTGCTCTCTCAAAATTCGTTTTGAGGCCATATCCAAGCAGAAATTTAACCGTAAAACAACGAATCTTTAATTATAGACTTTCGAGGGCACGTAGAATGATAGAATGTACATTTGGAATTTTAGCCAACAAGTGGCGTATACTCCACAGGCCTCTAGATACCCAAGTTGAATTTAGCGACTCCATTACAAAAGCATACTGTATTTTACACAATTATGTGAGAAAACTCGATGGACTAAATTTTGAAGACACCTTTTATGAATGTCCATGGGAAGATATTCCTGCTCTTGGACTAAGGAGCAACAATGAAGGGTATACAGTTAGAGATTATATTGCAAATTACTTTATTTCTCCTCAAGGGTCTGTTCCTTGGCAATATGATAAGATTTAAAAATTTATGTTCTGGTCTTTTGTGAATATACAGGGTGTTTTTTAAGATGAGGTTTTTCTTTTAACACTAAGTATATAGATCGCAAGAAAATAAGAACTTTTATAAGAATAAAATTTTGTCTTAAATTGTCTTGTTTCTGAGATACAGGGTCTTCACGTTTTACATTTTGCTAACTTAAACACACTGTATTTTGGAGGAAAGCAATTTCGATGATAAAAAATGTGATTATAAAAAACTTTATTTTTTATTTAAATGCAATGAATATTTTTATTATTTGGCAGAACAAAAATTTGTAATTTTTTAGGCCATTTTTATTTAACATGTTTTTTCATTCATAACCGAGAAATCGATTGTTAAAAAAAAAACTTTTATAATTTGTGCTTTAAAAACGACATTTTGTAGGTCAAAATAAGAACAAAAGTTCCTATAAACAGATGACCTAAATTGCTTAGTCTCCTAGCAAAATGAAAAATTTTTACACCCTGTATCTCAGAATCAAGACCTTTTTGGACAAAATTTTATTCTTATAAAAGTTTTTATTTTCTTACATTCTATATAGTGTTAAAATGTAAACCCCAAATTTAAAAACACCCTGTATATGTTTGAATAATTCTGTAGGTATGTTGAATCTGTGACTTGATAAACATAAAATAATTTGGTAAAACTTCACATAATTCAGTCTATAATTTTTTCTTTAGATTTTTATCTGAATATTCTTTTTGTTTCGTATTGTACAATGCTAGTCGTTTTTCGACTTCAGTAATAAACAATTCAACATCTATAGCAGCCATTTTTGTTGTAATTTGCCGGCTTATCGACAAATATTAACTACAAAGCAACTTTTTTCAAAGCAAATCACCAGTGAGCGCGATCCCGTTTAAAACAAGCTTGTTTTATTTTATCAGCAACTGTTTCGTCTCTCAAAGAATCCAACAGGTTCATTCATATGGCAACAATGCCTCAACGAACCGAAAACATTTGCACAGTGTTACCATTTGTTAACAAAAATCCTTTTTTTTTTTTAAGGTATAACAACTGTTTTAACCATGACAACCATCAGCACCGGAGTAAGAAGTTCACTTCCGCGTATAAGTTACGTGAAAGCAATCGACATCTACTTGGTGATGTGTTTCGTTTTTGTGTTTGCAGCCCTGTTGGAGTATGCTGCGGTGAATTACACTTATTGGGGTGCCAGGGCGAAAAAAAAGAGTAAAAAGGTGAAGGAGCACGAGGAAACAAAATTAGGTCTGTAACACTCTGATAAAATAAAGAGTCTATATCGAATAGGTTTTAGCCTCCAAAACGTCAACCATATGCGACCAAAACCAGAAAACTAATTTGAAAAATGAGGACATAATCGAGTTACAAGATATTCGAATGAGCCCCTTACCATCGATAAGAAACCGGAAAGTTTCCATGAAACTTAACAGCCAAGACAGCTCGAGTTTTCCCCCGAGTTTTAGGTATAGCAGGTCATCTGGATACATGTATACGTGTAGAAACACTCCTGGATTAAGATTTAGAGGTGTCAAAGTCTTAATTAGTAAAACGATTTATAGTGTTTCAAGGTTCTTTTTTTCAGGTAATCCCGTTCATAAGCCAAAGGTTCTGCATGCTCTTAGAAAGGGAGCTCTGGTGCTGAAAGCGTCCATGCCCAAAATCAAAGATGTCAACTTAATAGATAAATATTCGCGGATCATATTTCCTGTTACTTTTTTAATATTTAATTTGATTTATTGGCTTTTTTACATATTAGAGTAGAGTCAGTTCGAATGTAATTGTTTAATTATTGTTGTCTCGAATTTTAAATAAATTATAAACATAGTTTTTAATTAATGTTTACTAGTCCCTGGAATTAATTGGAAAATGCTCTAGCAAACGGCCGTTTTGATTTATTTTATAGGAAGGGAAAGTATAAATTATTGTTTTACGAAGTATTCTTTTATAGTTTCCTCCCTAGGTTGGTAATACGCCAGTTTATGTGCTTAATTATGTTTAGGAGGATATGAACAGTCAGGTCTTACTGTAAGTCAACAATCTTTGAATTTATTTCAGGTGGTTCAAGTATTTCTTTTTTTGAGTATATATATACAGGGTGTTCCGTTGATTATGTTACAAACTTTTAGGGCAGATAGAAAACGTCAAAAGAAAAACAAAAGTTCATATAAACATGGGTCCGGAAAAGCTTCCTCAGGGAGCTAGAGCTCTTTGAAAATAACCTTTAAAACTAGTTTTTTTTAATAGCTCCGGAACTACTTTAGCTGCCGCAACCAATTTTGGGAGGTAAATTATTGTTAGTACGTTTATTCTTTTGAACCTACTAAATAAAAAAAAAATTACCAGGGGCTTCAGAATCAGGGGGGTATTTGGTAAATTTAGGCCCATTTCTTTAAGACTTTAATTTCTGCCCGTTTGGGCATTAGATTATGATGTTCCTATGCTTTTTACATAAAAAAGGTGCTCTTAGTAGAAGTCGGTAAATATCACCGTTTTTGTGGAAATTGACGAAAAGCAAGTTATGAGATACAAAAATGAATTACCTATTATTATTAATAAACAATTAAAAAAAAAATCTGGCGTAAATAAAAAATAAATGTTTAGAAAAAGTTAAGATAGCCACTTTATTAAATTGGAAAAACTTTTTAAAAATACAACGTGGTGTAAGCCAAGGATGTATAGTACTACCGCTATTATTTAATCGTTATTGGGAAAAAAATCATTCAGAGAGTACTGGAGGAAACAACAATAGCAGTAAAATACAGGAAAACCTATGGATCGACGGAGAACTATTGAAGAAAGTCAGTAAACAGAAATGCTTAGGAACAACTGTCATTTCGGATAATGACTACACTAAGGAAATTAAATTAAAAATTTGATAAGCCCGAACCACATTTAACATTTTTTCTACACTGTGCATAACAATCTGCAAAAGCTGGCGAAACTTCCCTTGGAGAATGCCAATGAGTTTTCAATTAGAACCCTTGTTGATGAAAATTGCTGATCAAATAGCTTCTATTGTTGACTCAGATTTCCATAGTATTTGTATGTAGTCATTAACCATAGTCGGACTGAATATGCACCATCACCGAATACGATACTTGTTCTTTCCTTCATTTTCACACTAAATATTTCATATGAGTCATGAACTTTGCCAGATAATCCAGTAAAAATATCTGTAAACCTTCTTTCATAATCATATATGACTTAAAGTGTAATTGTTAGCAAATCATGTCTATTTGTATGGGTAGACTTCATTTTATTCGCTGGTGTTCTAATATTTATGTAGGACCCGTCAATGCAACCCAAAATTCCCTGATTTCTAAAACATCAATACATTAGAAAAGAAAGTACGGTCTTTATTTTAAAAACTGAACTTACTTTTCTAAACATATTTAACGGAATGAGACATATATTATGCAGTAGAAACCTTAACGTTTTCTCAGTATTGCAATATGGAATGAAATCCTGAATGTTAAAGAAAAATATGAGTGATCCACTGAAAGCATTTGAGATATGAATATTTAAGAATAAGTTGGGTGAACATGGTAACAAATAAGGAGCTACTGGGGAGATCTAAAAAGGGAAAGGAAATATTGAGCGCAATTAAGATAAGGAAGATGCAATGTCTGGGCCACGTGATGATGAAAGAGTGTAATGTATTGTTGCAGAATATTATGCGAGGAAAAAGAAGCAAAAGAAGAGGAGATTTCTGGGTTAAATAATCGCAAAAAATGATACCCCGTAGTTCCTGATATGGTGACATCCAACATTCAAAGAGTGGATGGTACTGAAAGAATAAGACGCGAAAAAGAAAGTGATAGCATTAAGCAATATGCATAAAATTCTTTGTCCCACATCAGATTAACTTGCACAAAAAATTACTTTTTTTGAGTAAATTTTAACGCAAAAACATCAATTTTTTTATTGTTAATACTCTAAAGGAAACATCTTAGGAATATTCAGTCAATGAATTGTAAAGTAGAGAGAGAGTATCCACGCTACACTGAATCGGTAATTTTGTTGTCATACGATACGACCCTGGATCCATTGTAATTCGCGTGGGCCGTATTGGCGCAGAATCCCTATCTGGACCGGTCGACTCTCTCCAATGCTTTTCCGTATTCCGGGCTAAAGTTGCGCCGTTTTCTCCATGCAGTAGCTCTTCTTGCCAACGAAAATCGATTGGAATTTTTTTGAAATTTTTAAATAAAAGTAAATTTGACCCCAAAAAGTCGCACAAATTAAATCCAGCAACAAAAAAAAAACAAACGGGTTCCTACTGGTGCCAGTTGATGACTCTAGATCTCCGGTGGAATTAGTATTAAAAAGTGCAAAATCAGAATAGGGTGGGGGCGTATAGGTGTGTATTGTTGGTACCCCCGCGATTAAAAATGTCTGGATACAAAAGGAGAGTGTAAATCTCCAGGTGGGGACCATCTGGATTAGGAACTGAGCCATGTTATATTATTTGCCGAAGGGAATTTTCGTTGGGAGTGTTTGGGTGCTGGTGATCAGCTGTGGTAAGTCTTTCTGGTGTTTTTTTTTGATAATCAACACTTGGATGGTGATTACAAAACACTTTTTATGTTATTCAATGCTTCTGATTACTTATTAGGAAACATGGCAAGGAATGTTGATTTTTTCTAAAAGTTTGTTTGTATCTTGTTTGTTAAACTTTATTTATTGATCAGACCTTGTAACTTATTGCTGAACTTACCGTGAAGGATTGTTTAAGTTTAGAAGGTTTTATCAATATGTGAAACGTGGAAAAATTAGGAAATATCCCTCCCGGTGAGGTCAAAAAAATATAATATATAATTAATACTCTTAGAATGTTTTCTTCGTTGAAAGAAAATACAAGATAAAATACAGTGAAATATTTTGCTAAAACACTATAATATAATCGTTTTATTAAAAATCACTCAAAAATTAAAATATTTTCAAAATCACCTATTTTAATAATTTTATATTGATTTAATTAATTTTTTAATGAAAATAAAATTTAATTACGACACGTTTAAAATGCAAGAATTTAATTTTGTGTTTATTTTGCAATAATTTCCTCAATTTAAATTTAAAAAAAATAAATTTCCATAAATAAGATTAAAATATTCCTGTTTTTAATTTTTATAAATTTCATTTTTTTTGTCAAGTTTGACGCAAATCGTGGACTTCTTTTCTAGCTTAACTGTGAAAATTCATTTTGTTGCTTATTAGTTTTTTCTTCAATAATTTTATATTTATTTTTGGAAACTATCCTCAACTTAAATTATAATATGTTTAATTTTTTTAAATTTAGCTTTTTCACCTAAAATTAAAACAAAATAAATATATGAAGCAATCAAATTCAACAATAAAATAAAATTATTTCAACTTCTAAACTAAATTTATTTTTCTAATTTTTTATAATTAATTTAATTTTGGAAATTGCATTCATACAACGTGGTATTAATTAATTTTATGAATATTTTCGAAAATTCTCCTCAATTTAATTTTAAAAAACAATCATAAATTTCCAAAATTCCATTCCAATTTTTGATTTTTTCGTTTAAAATTAAAACAAAAATAATAAAATAAAATTTTTGTGTTTGTTATTTTATAAGAAAATTTTTGATTTTAGTAAATTTAATGCATTTTTGGAAATCCTGGATTTTCTTATTTTTTGAAAATTAATTCGATTTAAAAAAAAATTATTATTTAATTTTATGTTTACTTTTATAAAATTTCTTTAATTTAATTTAAATTAAAAAAAATAATAATTTTCTCAAAATTAAAAAATTCAATTCAAAAATAAAATTAAAAGAATTACAGTTTAAAGTTTCTATAATTTTTTGATTTTGTTAATCTTAGTACATTTTTTAAAACTGTGAGTTTCTTTTCAAAACTGTTTTTTGGATATATTATAATTTAATTTAATTTTGAAAAGTAATTTTTTATCAATTAATTTTATGTTTATTTTCTAAAAATATCTCAAATTTTAAATAAATAAATAAATAATATCTTTATTTAGCAAAAGCTACATTCAATAAAAACATAAATGAAAAGTATAAGTTGGCCATAACTGTATCAGGACTCTCCGGTTTGTCCATGGATGGTCTCGGTAATCCAGAACCAGAATCCCGGTTCCAGAAATATCCTGACAGAGGTAGACCATAAATTAAAACTAGACTTAACCTAAACATTATTTCCTTGCCCCACTTAATTGTTACAGTTAATTATTGTTTGCCTTATAATAATAAAAATAATGTCGACTCAGGTTGATCGAGTCGGTTCGGTTGCAAGCAGCCGATGACACACATTTGGAAATTGGTTGACCTTGCTGACCAGACACATTGGTCCCCCCGTGTAACACTTCAACACTCAACAGATAAACCCAGAATCAAGATGATGATTGGAGCGGAAACAATGCATACTATAGTAAAACTTAATAAACTAAAATAACATAATAAAATAACAAACACAATTTTACTTATTCATAATAAATTTTCTCAAGAGCCCTCTGAATTGATTCAAAGTAATACCATTTTTGATGTTAGCAGGCAAGTTGTTAAATAGAATTAAACCTTTGTACAGAACTGAATTATGCATTTGGGTTGTGTTACATCTGTCGACCAGTATGAAGTCTATACGATTTCTCGTATTATAGTTATGTATATCTCCAAAAACTCTTAATTTATTACAAATATAATTGGGGAGCATCTGATGTTTTAATTTAAAAATAAACAAATAAACGTTATACAAAAAAACATGAATAAGATTAAAATATTCCCGTTTATAATTTTTATAAATTTCATTTTTTTTTAAGTTTAACGCAAATCATGGACTTAATTATCTATTCTATTTTTTTACAAATTAACTTAATTTTGAAAATTCATTTTGTCGCTTAGTAGTTTTTGTTCATTAATTTTATCTTTATATTTGGAAAATATCCTCAAATTAAATTATAAAAATTATTATAACTTTTCAATTTTTCATTTAAATTTACTTTTTTATATAAAGCAATCAAATTAAAAAATAAAATTAAAATATTCGAACTTCTAAACTAAATTTATTTTTCTAATTTTTTAGCATTAATTGAATTTTGCAAATTAATTTTTTTGGCTTTCATGTAGCTTTTTGTTAATAAATTTTATGTTAATTTTTGAAAAATCTCTTTAACATAATTGAAACAAATAACCATAAAAATCCAAAATGTTGATTTTTTAATTTAAAATTAAAACAAAAAAAATAACAAACATTTTCCAATTTAATGTTTCTTAATTTTATTAAATTTAATTCATTTTTTGAAAATCGTGGATTTTATGATTTTTTTTGCAATTTTTTAAATTTTCTTTACTTTAAATTAAAAAAATCATATTTTTTTAAATTATAACTTAATTAAAAAAAATTAAAAAAATTCCAGTATAAAGTTTTTATAATTTTTTGATTTTTAGCTTAAGGCATTTTTTGAAATTGTGGGTTTATTTTCAAAACCAAATCTATTTATCTATTAATATTAATTTGCTAAAAATCTCCTCAGTTTATCAGCATGATAGCTACTGCATAAAAACCAAATAATAATAATTTCACATATGTATTTATATAAACCTAAAAATAAAAATAAAATAAAATAAACAATTAGAATACCCTGTACAAAAATAACATTCCATTACTATAAAACACTTATTTCTATATCACGTCAACAAAAAATTAAATGAAATAAAAATTTTAAAAAAATAATTTTCTCAACAATTTTGTTCAGATTTTTGCTTAATTCAATTTTTTTTATTTAAAATTTCTATAAAAAAGTTTTAAATTTAAAAATAAAATTCTAATGTTTAATTTTTATTTGACATTTAAGTAATTTTACGTTTATTTTCTGAACACAATAAATTTCTACAATTTTGAACAGTTTTTTTTTAATTTCAAATTTCTATTAAAAGATTCTGAGATCAAAAATAAAATTAAAATATATTGTTATAAAATTAATATATGTTTTGCTTAAAATTTATCGTAATTTTGAAAATGTACTTTAACTTAACTTAAAAGCTAAAAGAAGACACATAATTTTACATACATTTTTTTTCTTTTCAAATGTAAAAATTAAAATATTCGTAAAGAGAATTGAAATATTTTACAATACGTATGTCTTTTAATTACTATTAGAATAAATTATCCTCATAATAATAATATTTTTTTTTAATTTATTTAAAAAACTCCATAAAATGGAACAACAAAATCTAAATATTAGAATGTAATTTTTTGAATAAAAATAAAAATTTTTTCGGTTTTGTTGAGTTGATTGCATTTTTGGATTTTTTTTCTAAACTAAATTTTTACAATTTAATTTAATTTTGAAAATTAAATATTTTTTAGGTAATTTTCTATTAATTAACCTTATAATTATTTTCTAAAAAATCTCCCCAATTTATTTAAAAAAATATTGGGCAATTCTGAATATTGGGTAAAAATCCTGTAAAAAAAAATCTGAATTCAAAAACTTCAAAACATTTAATTGTTTTCTTAAAATTTTTTGCAACCAGGTGATAATTTAATTTTGAAAATAATCTTACGGTAATGTTTAACTAGAATACCTTGGCGTTTATTAAAGGTAAAGTTTTAGGTTTTTCCTTCTTGATTAATTTCGCATTTATTTTTCAAAAATCTTGATTTAAAATACAATTTTCAATTTAATTCATTTAAATCAATTTAAAATGTTCGTAAGAAAAATTGAAATATTTTAAAATTCAAGTAATTTAATTACTTTTATAATAAATTTTCTTCTTCTTTGGCATTTTAATTCAAATTTTGTACACGTTTTAATTGAATATCCAGACTTTCTGTTTATTTTTATTTAATAAGTCTCCCTATAAACTTTGATAAACTAAATCAAAATTTTCATTATCATTATATGGTGCCAAAAAATATTTTCTATTATTTTCGTTTTTTTTTTAATTTCAGACTGAGTTACCTTTTCTTCTTTAAATTAAATGATTTTTCAAAAATCATGATAAATTATAAATTCAAAAATAAAATCGAAATATTCGTAAGAATTAATTAAAGTATCTTAGAACTCACATTTTTAATTACGTTTGCAAAATTTCTGCCAGTTTAAGTTAAATATTCTATATATATCAGAGTTTTTTAGTCATTTACTTTTTGTTGTACAAAAAATCTCTCTTATTTTAAGTTAAAATAAAAAATAATTCCAAGCATTTTTAAAATGGAACTTAAAATACCTTAGAATTGATTTTTTTTTGAGTAATTTTTTTAACCTTCTGCCTAATTCTAAAATTCTTGATTTATAACGGCACTTTACTGAATTTCCTCAATATTTTCGATATAAAATGTCATATTTTCCGTAACAGTTTTACTTTTTTAATCCACAATATTATTGATGTTTTTTTTTAATAAATATATAAAATGGAAAATTACAAGAAGCATCAAGTTGCCAGAGCTCCGTCGGGGTGCTCCCGTTCAGTTCATGAATGGATTCATTCAGAACTGGGCTGGGCCCGAAAATCAATCGACAACTCACACTCGCGCCGAAGCAAACAATCAAAATTATTAAAAAAATACTTAATTTTAAATTATTAATTTGAGGGAAATCAAATTAAATTATAAAAATCATTATAACTTTTCATTTTTTTTTAAATTTACCTTTTTACATAAAACAATCAAATTAAAATATTCGAACTTTTACAAACTACATTTATTTTTCCAATTTTTTAGAATTATTTTAATTTTGCAAATTATTTTCTTAGGCTTTCATGTAGTTTTTTATTAATAAATCTTATGTTAATTTTTGAAAAATCTCTTCAACTTAATTTAAACAAATAACTATAAAATTCTAAAATGTTGATTGAGACAAATGAAATGAGACAATCTGGTATAAAAATATTCAGTTTTTTTGTGCTTCGATTTAAAGTTGCATTTTTCTTATACTAAAATTGTACGGAAAAATGCTGTTCGTTTGAAGATACAACAAGTACATTTCAAAAATATCCTGTAAAGTCCTAGGGCAAATCTCGACAGATCTAAGAAATGTTCTGCCTAAATACTCTCTAAATATCCTTGAATGGGCTAATGGGAGAAATCTGAAGAAAATCAGGCATGAAAATATTGAAATTCCTCTTCGACTCATGAGAAGTAATAAAGTAATTTGTAAAACAGTTTTCTTTGACTCTACCCCATTTAATCTCTCTATTATTGCTGAAATCGTCTTGAAATTGTTTCTTTTCTACATAGTATATCACACCACATACGAGAAGCACCATTTCATTACGATCGTCAATGATGCGTGGCTCTAAAATAATAATAATAATAATAATAATAATAATAAATAGGTACTACCTAATAAAGGACTTTATTAGTACCAAACAAAGCTACTCTACTTACATACGAAAAAAAAAATTTATACATAAACCTAGAAACTGTACTTATGACCTAAAAAAATGAGAACGAAAAAAAAGAAGAAAAAGAACACATTCAAAAGCCAACCAGTTTACCTATATATATATAATGACAAAATTATAAAAACAATTTAAAAAAATCGAAAGAAATACTACCAGTTTACCCGTATACTTAATTAATTGTTGAAATAAAAATGATAATAAAAATCCTAATGCGAAATATGCTTATTTAAAGAAGAGATATGAAACTTATATCCTAAGTCTTTTTCAGAAATGAGACCCAGATTGGTTGCTTTCTCTGTAAATTGTAATTCTGTTAAATCAATATGTAATTTAACATTTTCCCTAATATAAGGCAACCTCTTTTTTTTGTTCAAAATACGTAACAGAACATTTGGACGCATTAAGTTTGAAGTTATTTTCCTGCGTGTATCTACATATTGCTTTCAGATCATTGTTAATTTCCATTGCAGCTTCTTGCAGCTGATTTATTTAAAATGAATATCCTTAGAACATTGAAAGGCTAGAATTAGTAAACACAACTTTGTTTGAGTTCAACATGTGCACAGGGGCAAGGGGATGTTTTGTTTACAAACATATTATGGCTTTATTATCTAATATTGAGTCCACAGCCAACCCATCCAAGTAAAAAGTGTTCGAGACAAAATCAAAAAATACTCCTGGGGACATAGTGAAGCCACTCCCATTTTTGTCAATAAGGTTGTCGTTTTATTTTTCGTGTGCGTAAATTACGAAATATGTAATTATAGGGGTACAAAGCGATTGAAAACCCTATATATTTACAATTTTAACACCCAAAAAGTTCCAAAATTGCCCCAATATATATATTTTTTTAATTATAGCAAAATCAAGAGCTAAAAAACCTTGTGCAAGCCGGCAATAAGTATGTATTTAGCGTATGTAGAAAAATCTTCATAATTTCCGAAGTTTTGTATTTTTTCCAATCATCCTCACTTTTTTATCGATATTTTCACCACAATCAACATTATATGTAAAATTTTTCAAAAAAAAATGGGTTTTTAGTCGTCCCTTTAACTTTAGCGGACCCAAGCTTTTTATTAGATAAGTACCTTTACTCTAAAGTTAGAAGTACTTTAAAAAAACGCATAGAGTTCATAAACGGTAATATTTTTTATAATTTAAAACATAATCTATTAAAAATAAATATTTATCAAGTAAATATTTTTTTATGTCACTGGTATAGATTACTTGTGTCGGTAACTTAATAAATATACCTGGACTGCCAATTCAATGAAAAATTAATGACCACCACTAGGGGCCGCCATTTTGCGTGATTGTGTCCTTTCAATGTTGGTCACTCTGACAAATTTCAGTCGTGCCAATTGTAAGGAAACAAAACAATGAAAGTTTTTGAGAGGTTATGTTTACAAATACAAAATAGAAAGTTAGATATTTGTGTTAGAAAATGAGGATCTTCATTTAAATTTTTGCTTGTATTTATTTATCAAATTTAGTTAAAAACACTTTTATTTTCTTTCTATTTTTACGAGTTTTACTTTCCTGCCGTGTACCGTGTTTCCACATTAATAGGTACATGCATCTATAAAAATCAAAATATAGCCGATTTTATGAGGGTTTGTAATTAGCAAAGGTTTATATAGTAAAAATATATTATTCTATCAACAACTTTATATACCTATTATTCTATCATAAACAACACAGAAACAGTGAACCAAATACGTTTAAATAAGGATGGTGTTACATTATCCAAGTATTAAATAAGGAGGAAGATACATCGGCTGTTGCAGATGATATACCAAAACGTCGTTTACAATTCGCCAAAACCTAGGCAATTCGCTATACTCACATGTCAAACGTCAGCGTCATCAACTTCATTACCGTTATTTAATATTTTTGTTGGCAACACTGAAAATGTTCAGAGTAACCAACATCAAAAGGACACAACCACTATAAAAATGGCGGCCACCAGGCAGTGGTCATTTTTGAGTATCGTGGCCATATGCATTAGCAATCCAGGTATATTTATTAAGTTCGTAGGTCAGGCCTATTGTTACTTACTCGTTGGTCTGTAACTACAGTGCGATCCCAATACAACTTGTGTTTCGCATTTTCAAAAACTGGTTCCGGCTTATAGTTATAATATGGTCAAACAGGCACCTTGGCTGCTGAGAAGAGGTTTAGTTTTTCTGCAAGCTCTTGATGCAGTATCTTTGCAACTAGATCATGCGGTCCTTTATATTCCGTTGATGCAAAAGATCCATCGATAATATGCTGAATAGATTCCGTTGTCTCATATCCATATCCATCCCTACAAATATCATTTCATTATGATCCATGCCTATAAAACAGTTTCATGCCTAAATTCAAGAAAAATTCTGGAATATAATTTTTCGTTTGCTCTAGCTCATTTCATCTCGTTATTACTGCTCGAATCATCTTGAGATTGTGTTTTTCTTAAGTAGTTTCACCCCTCATATACAAAAAGTACTACTTCATTACGATCGTCAATAATTCGGGGCTCTAAAATGGGGTTTAATGCTATAACTCAAGAAGTCTTTGAGATTTTAAAATTGCCACTAAATAATTGATTCTTGGTTCCAGTAACATGCGATCCAGAATATTCGAAGAACGCAACGTCGCCCGTCCATCCGGGAGCCGCTCGCCAAATGTACGGTTCCAGTTCCCTCCGTCAATCCGGTAAAAAGAATCCGGTCCTGGCAACCGGACAACGGAAGTACGGAGTCCGGACGACGATCAAACCGGACTTGCAATCCCGCTATCCCTTTTCCTACCCTTACGAGTACTTCCCTTTACCGATTCCCGCCTATGCCATTCCATCCATCTTCGAAAAACCGGATTTCGATGGACCCCAGAACCGGGGCGGCGGCGTACTGCTGAACGGGATGTACGGGGGAAGGGTGGAGTATCCCACTTTGGGGGTGAATCCTGCGAACGTACCATGGGGAATGATATCAGGTTGGAGCAAAAGGGAGAGCAGGAATGTTGTATTAAATCCTTACTGTTGTTACAGGACGAGGTTATGGGGATTCTTATGACGTTGTGGGGCAGGATGATGCTGAAACCTCTCAATGCTCAGTGAAATGTAAAAGTGGAATGTTCTTGTGTAAAAGTGACTGCAGCTGCATCAAAGGGGAGTATAGGTAATGGAATATCCTTAATAGTATAGGCGCAGATAATAGTTGGTGATTCAATAGATGTGATGGACGGTCTCACTGTTCAGAAAATGAAGACGAAGAAACTTGCAATGGTCCAGTGGCTTTGCCACCGGATCCCGTGGTAATATGCGACGAATCCAAGAATTTCATCCTTTGCCCCAAGACTAAGAGATGCGTGTCACGGGATTGGTTATGCGATGGAGATGATGATTGTGGAGACTATTCTGACGAAACCAGATGTGGTAATAAATAAATTTTTCTTGAGCTAATAATTATCAATGAATTTCCTTTGTTGTTCTTGCAGGTTTCTTACAAAATTGCACCTCGGATCAGTTTCAATGCGAAAACGGACTTTGCATTCCCAAAGTTTGGATATGCGACAACGACAATGACTGCAGGGACTTTTCAGACGAGACCAATTGTACCAAAATTGCGTAAGTTACCATTTAATTAAAAAAAAAAAAACTTCCTTTCATTTGTTTATATTTCAGCTGCTCAGCTGAAGAGTACGAATGTACTGATGGCAAATGCATCTCGATTAACTGGAAGTGTGATCATCATATCGATTGTATCGATGGGTCTGATGAAAGGGAATGTGGTAAGTAGATGGTAGGATCAAAGGCTTCAGTTGAATCCAGAAACATAGCTAATTTCTTATGATTATTGAAAAGTTACTTTTTTCTGTTGCATTTTTATTTAAATGTTTTTTTATGTTTGAGAGGAAAAGAAAAAGAAGAAGAGTGACAAGTAAAGATTCTTGCACCTAGGTTTTCCCTATCATGTAAATTTTCTTCTTCTTTTCTCCATATTTTCACTGCCTCTTTATCTGTTTTATTTCTCTTGCTCTTTTGCCCTTACTAAGAATATTTTAAATTTTGTATTCGCTCTATTTCTATTCCTCCTATTTAACTTTCCTTAATTTTATTAACTCTGTTTTTTTAGCTCTTCGTCTTTTTTTTTTCTACTTCTCTTTTTTTTTTCTTATGTTCTCTACCTCTTTATTATTTTTGTATGTTAGTTGTTCCTATAGTTCAATTTCTACTTATTCTTCCTTATTTGTGGTCTATGCTCTTTATTGTTATTGAAAAATTTGGGATACTCAATTCTTGGTATATTCTTTATTTTTTTCTTATTTCTTGTCTTTCCTTCGTTTTTTTTTCATTCTTGTTCCTTGTTCCTGTTCAAATACTTTTATTTCTTTCTTCAACTTTTGTCCTTTTTCTTCCGTTCTTCTTCCCGTTTTTCCTTTTTCTTCTTTTTTTCACTTCTCATCTCGATTATTATTTTCATTTATTTGAATTTTCCCTCAATATTCTCTTGGTTTTTCCATCTTTTATTTTTTCTTTCATAATCATCATTACCATCATATTCTTCTTCTTTATTCTGTTTTTATTGTAATTGAAATAATTGGGATTCTCAATTCTTGGTATATTCTTTTACCTCTTCCTATTTCTTGTCTCTCCTTCTTTCTTTTTAACTTCTTCTTCTTATCTTTTTCCTTCTCATTTAGCTTATTAGTTACTCATTTCTGTTCAAACATTGTTTGTCCTCTCTTTGTCTTTTGCCTTTGTTTTTTTCGTTCTTCTTGGTATACTCGATAATCAATTTCTTTGTCTTTCTTTCCTTTATTTCAACTTTATTCTTCTACTTTTTTTGATTTCTTTCTTTTTTCTTTTTTTTAAATTAATGATTTCTCATTTTTGCTTTTAGTCTTTTTTTCTTTTTTCCCTTTTTTCTTTTACTTCTTTCCACGTCTCTCCTCGAACGTTTTATTTTTGTTTATTTTACTTTTCTCTAGGATTTTCCCTTTTTCATGTTTTTCCCCATTTTATTTCTTCTGCTTACTTTTTTTATTTCCTTTTCAACTTTACCTTCTTTTTCTTTTTTGTAATTTTCGTAATTTTTATAATCATCAACATATTATTCTTCTTCTTTCTATTCTTAATATATCCTTTCATGTTTTCTTCTCGTCCTCCTTCTTCTTCTTCTTCTTTAATCTGTCTTTATTGTAACTGAAATATTTGAGATTCTCGATTACCCTTTAATCTCTTCCTATTTCTTTTCTTTTCTTCTTTTTTCTTAACTTCTTCATCCCATCTTTTTTTTCTCTTTTAGTTCTTTTTGTTTTTTGGTTTTTTTTTCGTTTTTCTCTATTTTTTTTTCTTTTTATACATCTTCATTTTCATCTAATTGAAATATTTGGGATTCTCAATTCTTGGTATACCCTTTATTCTATTTCTTCTCTTTCCTTCCTTTATTTAATTTTTCCTCTCCTTTTTAGCTTTCCTTCTTTTTCCTTCGTTCGTCTTTCCGTTTTTTTCTTCTTCTTTCCACTGCTCTTCTCGATTGTTATTCCCTTGTTTATTTTACTTCTCTCTGTTTTTTTTTTAGTTAAATTCTTTATATTCTTCTTTTTACTTTACTCTATCTGCATTTCTACCATTTTCATATATATCATTATCATAATCTTCGTTCTCTTCTCCTTCTCCTTCTCCTTCTCCTTCTCCTTCTCCTTCTCCTTCTCCTTCTCCTTCTCCTTCTCCTTCTCCTTCTCCTTCTCCTTCTCCTTCTCCTTCTCCTTCTCTTCTACTTCTTCTACGTTTCATTAACGTTAAATTTGTCCTCAGATCTGGCTCCTGCTCACTGTAACGAACGCGAGTTCCAATGCAGCAACCGCAAGTGCATCAAGTTCGAGTTCAAGTGTGACGGAGATGACGACTGTGACGACTGGAGTGACGAGAACGACTGTCCGAGGAACATCGGTGAATGCGTCTCAGGAGAATTCAAGTTAGTGCATGTGTAAGAATACAATTAATAACACTAATGAATATTCATTCTCTAGATGTAAAAATGGCGAATGTATTCCGAAACGTTGGGTCTGTGATAACCAGAAGGATTGTCCGAACGAAGAGGACGAGGCGAATTGTGAATATGCTGTGAATAAAACCTGCAATTCCGATGAGTATACTTGTCCCGGTGGTCAATGTATACTGGTAAGAGCTTTAAAAGTTCAAAATATTCTCTTCACATGAATAATCTGTGATTTCAGAAAACGTGGGTTTGTGATGGTGTGGAAGATTGTCCACACGGTGAAGAGGAGTCGAAATGTGATATAGTGTGTGACGATGCCAAGTTTCCATGCACCGGACCTGGTGCCAATGGTACCGCCGTGGTGTTTTGTATTGCAAAGAAGCGAAAGTGTGACGGGCATAAGGATTGTCCGAAAGGGGATGACGAGAAGAATTGCCCGGCGAGGCGTGACTGTGAACCGAAAACCAAGTGTGAACAACTCTGTGTTACTTATAACGGCGAAAGGAACGGGTGTGGCTGTAATAATGGGTTTAAACTGGATAAAGATGGCGTTACGTAAGCTCTTTTCTAATTTTTTGTTCTTCTTTTCTTTTCTCTCGTCTTTCTAAGAGTTTCTTCCTCTCTTCCTCTCTTTTGCTGTCTGTTTTTGCTTCTGATTGTCCTTCTTCTCCTTTTTCTTGTCATTCCTTTAGCTTAATATTAAATTGTATTATTTAATTTTAAACCTTAAACCCGTTACACAATTCTTTCTGTATTTCCTGTAAGTGGGTGACTTAACATGGGTTGGAAATAAAAGCCTTATTATTATTATTATTATTGTTTCATCTAATGTTATTTTTTTCTGTTTCTTGTTTTTTTTCCACATATTCTTTCCTCCTTTTTCTTCCTTTTTTCTCTCTCTTATTTGATTTTCCTTCTCCTTTCTATTTTATTTCTTCTAATCTACATATTTTTTCCCTTTTTCTGTTGTCCCTTTCATTGTTACTTATTTTATCATTAGTTATTTTTTTTTATTTATTCTACTCTCCTACCCATTTTTATCAAATATTGTTTGCATTTTTTACAGTTTTTTTTCTATTTTTTCTGGAACCTTGCTTTTTCTTGTTGCTTCTCTTGTTGCCTATTTCTTCATCTTTTTTATTTTCTTTCTTTCTCTTTGCTTCCCTTTCTTATTTTTATAAAATGCTTCTTACTCTTACTAATTCCTTCTGTCTTTTTTACCTCCTTGTTTTCCATTTCTCTTTACCCTTAGCTCTGTTCCTCTTTTCTTCTGTCTTTGTTTTTTTCTGTGATGCCAGTAATACATAATAATCCATAAGTATTACATTTAACACAGAAAAACAAGGACAGGAAATAAGATCGAAACGTAAGGGACAGACAGAAATGAGAAACAAAGATATAAATAAAAACGAGGAGGAACGAAGAAAAAAGGGAGTTACTAAGAGTAAGAAACAACATAATAAACGATATTAACGAGAAAAAAACAAGGGAACAGATGAAGAAAGACAATCGAAAAAGGAGAAATAAAGTGACAAAATATGACACACAAAACGGCATTAAGGGAGACAAAATTGAGAAGAAAAGAGAAAAGAAAAAAGGACGAAGAAAAAAATGACAATGAAAACTAGACAACTGAAAACAGAGAAAAAAAGATAAAAGAGGAAATACAAAGAAAAATTGTAATTCTGGATCCTTAGCTGTTTATTTTTTTCTTTGTTTTTCGTCTTTTCTTACTACTCGTACTTTTCTGTTTTCTTTGTATATATTTTCTATCTCCTTTTTTCATTTTAGTTTGTCTTGGTTCGTCACTACTTCCTGTCTTTATTTCTTCTCTTACTTCTTCTTTTTCATTTGTCTTTCTCCTTTATTTTTTTTTGGGTTTTTTAGTACTTTTTTTAAATTTTTTTTCTTTCTTCCTCTTTCTTAATTCTTTTACTATTTCTTTGTCCTTTTTCTTCTTCGTTATCCTTTTTCTGATTAAAATATCTGAGATCTACGTATCTATTATTCGCTTTTCCTTTATTTATTTATTTCTTTACTACATACTCTGTTGATCATCTTTATTTTTACTCGTTAACATATTTTTTTATTCTTCCTTCCTTGTTTTTTCTCATTTTTCCTTCTTTCATTTCTTTTTCTTCTCTCTCTTCTTTATCATAACCAACATCAATACCATCATCATGATCATCTTATTCTTTTTCTTTGCTTTTCTTTCTCCTTTCTGACATTATTTTTTCCTTTATATTCCTCCTTGTCATTCTCATGTCTTTTTTCCATCTTCTTTTCTTTCTTCTATTTTATTTTCCTTCTCCTTTTTGCGATCTTTTCTCTCACTCTTCCCTTTTCTGCCTGCTATTTGTTCGTCTCTTCTTTTCATTGTAATTAAAAGTTTACTCACAGGTTTTTTTTCTTTTTTTTTTCTAACCCCCTCCGTTTTTAATTTTCTCGTTGTCTTTTTCTGTTCCTTTTATGGTGTCTTTCTTCTTGTAACTAGAAAACTGTGATTTTTTTTCACTTCTTCTGCACTCTCTTTTTCTAATTCCTCCTCTCCTTTTTTCTGGACCTTTTCTATTAACTTGGTTTCCATTTCTCTTTCCCTTTCTTGTTTTTCCTTCTCATTTTTATCTCTCTTAATGTCGTGTTCTTTGTCTTTTTTCTACTTCCTTCTCCTTCTTGTGATTAGAAAATTTAACACCCACCCATCTATTATTTGCCTTTCCTTTGCTTTTTTGTCCTTCTTTCTTTTTTTTTTGGTTGACATATTTCTTTGTTCTTCCTCCTATGTTTTTTTCCTCCTTAGCACTATTTTTCTGTTTTAATTTATCTATTCCTCTCCTTGTCATTATTATAACAATGATTTTTTTTTATCTTCGTCACAGGCTTCCTTTTTCTTTTTTTATTTCGTCGTTCTCTTTCTCTATTCTCAAATGATGATTCCTTCATAGTTAGAATTCTCTCAGTTATTTTTTTTCTCTTAATAGTGACGATCCATATTCTTTTCCTATTCCTGCTTTCTCTCCTTTTTTTTATTATTACCTTTCATTTTGTTTTATTCTGATTAATTTCTTTATTTTGTCGTTCCCCCTCATTTTTTTATACTCTCCTTTTCCATTCCTCTTTGTTCTTCTCGTTTTTCCTTTCATTTTCTATCTCTGTTTTTTCGCGATAAATGTCATAATTCTGCATTTCAAATTGTTAATTTTTTTCTATGTTTTTTCTTTTCCCTGATTTTTTGTACTTTCTGTTCTGTTTTGTCCCTTTCCTTATTTCTCTATTTTTTTCTCGTCTTCTTTTGTACTCTCTCTTTTTCTAGTACTTTATTTCTTCCTATGTTCCCTCTCCTTCTTCTGTTGTCCCTCTCACTGTCCCCTTTTTTGCATGTTAATTTTTATATAATTTATACTTCTCTCCTTTTCATTGTAATTATAATCAAACAAATTTGATGATTTGAAAATTTTTCTCCCTCACAGTTTTCCCTTTCTTTTTTTCTAGCTTTCTCCTTTTTTTAAATTTTGTTGCTGTCTTGCTCTATTCCCATAAAATGTACTTCTCTACTCTTGTATTATTTGAATATGGTGGTGTATGATTCAAATGCTTTTCTTATTCCTTCCCTTTGTTTTTTTCTCCAACTGTTTTATTTTTTTGCCTTTCTCTGTACTTCTCTTTTTCATTTTATAAAATGCTTCTTGTTCTTATTAATTATTTCCTTTTTCATTTCCACCTTCTGATTTTTTTTTCCTTGTTTTCCAATTTCTCTTTGTCGTTCTCGTTTCTCCCTTTATTTCATGTCTTTGTTTTTTATGATAAATTTTGATAATCACTGAATTTTCAATTTCTAATTTTTTTCTTTGTTTTTTCTCTTTTCTCATTTTCCGTACTATTTTGTATTTTTTGTTGTTTTTTGTCTTCCCCCTTCGTATTTTATTTTTCATTTTCATTTTCCTTATCTTATTTATCTCTTTTAATGTAATGTCCTCCTTTTCCTGTTTCGTCATTACCCCCTTTCTTTATTTTTACTGCTACTTCTCCTTTTTTGTTGATTTTTTCTTTCTTCGTTTATCTTTTCTCCTGTTCTTTTTGTACTGTTTCTTTTTTCTATCCTAATTACTTTACTATATCTTTGTCCTCTTCCTTCTACTATCTCCTTCTCGTGATTAGAAAATTTGAGATTTACTTATCTATTCTTCACCTTGTATTTAATCTCTTGTCCTTTATTTTTGCTCGTTAAATTTTTTTTTCTTTCTCCCTCTTTTATTTCTTCTTTCATTTCTCGTATTTTCTTCGTTTACTTTTTAGATCTTATTTTTTCTTTTGATAAAAAAAGAAACTTTTCATATATACGCAATATTCTGATGTTTTTCCTTTTATTTTTTTCTCTTTCTTTCTTCCTAATTTGTTTCATCTTCCTTTGCTTTTCATTTCGTCATCATACACTTCCTCTCCTTCTTCTTCTTTTTCTTCATTATCTGATTCATTTTTTACGTTCTTCCTATTTTATTTTTTCTTTCTGTTCTCGTATTATCTTCCTTTATATTTTAAATTTTCATTTCTTTCTTTTAGAAGAAATGAAATAATATCTTTTAACAAAATTTAAATTTCTTTCTTTTAATATTCAATATTCTGGTGTATTTCATCACATGTTTCCCTCTTTTTCTTACTAATTCATTTTCTCTTTGGTTCCTTTTCATTTCATCATCATCCCTTTTCTTCTACTTCTTGTCCCTGTTCTTCTTCTTCTTCTTCCTCTTCTTCTTCTTCTTCTTCATCATCATCATTACCATCTTCTTGTTCGTCAACACCAACTAATAGAAAACATACTTTTCCCCCATTTCTAGTTGCAACGACATAGACGAATGCATGTACGCCACAGACCCCGTATGTTCCCAAAAGTGCAACAACACCGTTGGAAGCTTCAAGTGCGGTTGCATGACAGGTTACGTCCTCAGGCCAGACCTGAGAACTTGTAAGGCCGTCGGCGCTCCCCCCACCCTACTTTTTGCCAACAGGATCGATATAAGACAAGTACGACCATCCTGGATACGTAGATTCGAAAGGGTTTTATAAAATAACTTTCAGATGTCCTTGAGCAACACGAAGTACAAATTGCTCCTGAAAGGACTCCATAACGTCATATCGCTGGACTACCATTACGAGAAGCAACTGATTTTTTACTCGGACGTATCGACTGATAAGATCAAGAGTGCAGCTGTCAACGGAACTGACGTGTCCAGTAAGAGTTAGTTTAGTGTGAAATTACTGATCTTCTTTAAAAATTCTTTTCAGCCATTGTTAGCTCAGGCTTGGACTCACCAGGTGGTTTGGCAGTAGACTGGATCCACGATTTGCTTTACTGGACCGACTCTGGCACCAAACGGGTCGAAGTGTCCAAACTGGATGGCAGCAATAGGGCGGTGATCGTTGCGAACGAACTGGACAAACCGAGAGCCATAGCTATCCATCCAGACGAAGCTTTTGTGTTCTGGAGCGACTGGGGTCCGAATCCGAAGATCGAACGTGCAGAAATGGACGGTTCTGGTCGGAAAAGCATCGTTACAGAATCAATTTTTTGGCCTAACGGTTTGACTATTGATTACACTTTGAATCAAATCTATTGGGCGGATGCCAAGCATAACGTCATCGAATGTTCCCTCCTGGATGGCTCTAAGAGGAAGAAGGTTATTACTAAAGGGCTTCCGCATCCGTTTGCCATAACGATATTTGAGGATGCCCTTTTCTGGACCGATTGGCATACGAAATCCATAGCGACTGCCAATAAGCTGACTGGGGCTGGATATAAGGCTCTGCATTCACGTCTGCATTTCCCTATGGATATTCGAACGTTCCATCCACAGAGGCAGCCGATGTTTAACAACCGATGTGGAAGTAATAATGGAGGTTGTGAACATTTGTGTTTGCCCAACAGGAGATCTTTTACCTGCGTGTGCCATATGGGGCAAAGACTACGCCCGGATAAGAAGACTTGTCACAATCCAGACGTCTTCCTGTTGTTGGCCAAGAAGAGGGATTTGAGGATCAAACATCTGGATGGTAATATTGTTGGAGTGGTGCGGGTGAGTCCAGGTTAATGTTGGAATTGTAGGTGCGACAGATAAGCAATACGAGATGGTGATCCCGTTGGAGAATGTGAAAAATGCCGTGTCAGTTGCGTGGGATTCAGATGCTAATTTGATTTTTTGGGCAGATATTGCCATGAAAACGATCAATCGGGCGTTCTGGAATGGAAGCTCGCACGAAGTTATTGTCGGCGCCAATTTGGGTAGGTTTTCAACTTGATTTGCCCTGGATCATCTTTCTGGAATCAATAATATGATGTATTGAAATGATTATCAAAAGTCATCAATTTTTTGATTTTCGAATATTCTATATAACTGGAATTGATTGTCATTACTATATAGTAATCACTAATAGGGCTGCAAAACATTATCCCCTTAAAATCAGTAAAACATTTTAAATAAATCTTGTTAAGTCAATAATGGTATCATCAATAAATTTTATCAAAGTGAATGAAATATTTGTTATAATTAAGGTACTAGACTAGATTATTAAATCAATTCTAGACATCGAAATCAATAGCGAAAGCTGTTATGATCAGATAAAACCTTAGCATCCGAAAATTGATTACAGACAATTATGCCAAAACTATTGATTGAAACTTCTTAACGGCTTGGAATTGATGATTAAAATATTGATTTTATTTATTGTATTAATCTATACTATTTATGTGAAAGTTCTTCAAGAATTAATCAATAGAACATATCCTATGATTCACCTAAGCTGAAATCACCATGGATTTGATTTATATTTAATAATAGGAATTATAAAATTGATTAAATATCTATAACAATAATTCTAAAAAATTACCACATGGAATCAATAGAATATTGTTATGATTCCAATAAGCTTTTAACAACCTCTAATTGATATAAATAATGAATCAATGGAATCTGAATCATAATTTTCACAAAATTAAATAAAATATCATTGAGAAAAACCTCATTTAGTGACCTGGAATTGATGAAAGCTCATATCGTGAAAAGCTGATTAAATAATGATCCTATTGATTGCGAAAATTTTTTAAGATTAAATCAATGAAACTAATGTTATGATGATATTATGTTATGTATGCCATTGTAAGCTTTAACTTGCTTGGAAAATGATTAATAAAATTATCGTAAATCTGAATTAACATTATCCCTTTGAATTGATTTATTTTATTAATAGAAGTCAAGAAATTAAACAAATTATTATTGAAAAATGCCCAATTTGGAAAACTGGAATTGATTTAGTAATTATAAAGGATTTTCAATATTTTGATGATTCAGGTACATTTGAAATTATAAGAAATTGGCTAGATTATCAATAAAACATGGAATCAATTCTAGGCATCTAAGTCAATAATAAAATTTGTTATAATCAGATAAAACATTATCAGTCCAAAACTGATTAGACATTTATGCCATTAATTTAAATTGTTACGGTTTCAATAAGCTTTAACGGCTGGAATTGATTAATAAAATGATCGTAAATCCGAATCAATATCGTCCTCAAGAATTGATTTAATTTATTATTAATCATTTTTTATTCGGACACATCTCTAATTAAATATCTGTAATTGATTAGCAATTTCTATTAGTGAGAAATATCAAATAAAATATTCTTATGATTCTTAGAAGCTTTTAACGGCCTGGAATTGATATATGATGAGAAGAATAAATATAATTAAGGAAATATTATGGTTTATGCAAGCTTAAGTTTTTTGGAATTGATTAATAAATTGATTATAAATCTGAATCAACATTATCTCCTTGAATTAATTTATTTTATTGATGTGAAGTAAATTATTATTGGTAAAAGCTTCATTTAGAAAACTGGAATTGATTAAGTATTTATAAGAGTGATTTCAAAGGAATCTCAGTGAAGTATATTTATGATTTAAGTTCGCTTGACATGGTATGAAATTGAGTAAATAATTATCAATAAAATATTGAAAATTATCAATAACAAAAGTTATTATGATTAGACAAAACATTATCAGCTGAATATTAATAAGCTCTTAACGGCCTGGAATTGATATATGATGAAAAGAATGATTCTATTGATTTTACAAGTTTTTCAAGAACTACTAATCCTATGGTATTCACATAAGATTAAGTTAACTTGGAATTGGCTAATAAAATTTATCGTAAGTCCGAATCAATATTATTTCGTAGAATTGATTAAAAATTTAAATTAGTGATTTTAAAGAAATGCTAAATAAAATAATGAAATATTTCCATAATTTATTATTCCCAAATCACTATCATCATCCTAGAATTGATGTATGTTATTGATAAAATTAAATAAATTTTCTTTGAAAAAAGTCTCTTTTAGAGATCTGGAATATACTGCACATTTATATCAGTGATTTTCAAGGACTTTTAAATATTTTTATGATTTTATAATAGACACTTAACGACCTGAAATGGATTCAGTAATTATAATATTCATTGTAAAATCAATGCCTAAAATTGATGTAATAAATAACCATATTCATAGTCGGTCTGATATTCATTGTATATGAAATCAATACTGCTATTAGTATGAAGCCTGAAGCTTAGAAATGAATAAATAATTAACATCATGATTATAAATTAGCATCAATGATAGAGCATTTTAAAAATGTTTTAATGATTTTGTGAAATTGATTTTGATAATCAATTACGGGCCCTCACTAGAAATTTTTATGAACTGTCAAAATTGACTAAATAATTAGCTTGTTGAAAAAATCGTCAAAACAGTAATCAATAAAATGGTCTTATATATATTATATTAAATCAATACTAATATTGCTATAAGGCCTTAAGCTTGGAATTATACAAATACTCAATATAATGATTGTAAATCATCAACTATAACATAACTGCTACAAATCAGTACAGTAATAATTTTTATTCAAAAATCTTAGAATTGATTAAATGATATCTAAAAAATATCCATCAATCCTAAATCAAGATATGAACTTATGAACCTAATAATAAAAATTTATGATAGGGACTTGATAAAAAATATCGTAGTTTAATTATTGCTTATTCAATAAAATATAGCAAATGATTTAATAAAACAAACAAAGTTTGAAAGAATATTTATACAGAATTGATTAAATTCATAAGTTTTCAACGGCTTGGAATTGATTAAATTATCATCACTATGATTCTAAAGGATTTTAAAACTAAATCAATGAAATTATTGTCATGTTTCTGATTAGTTCCTCAATGCCTAAAATTGTTTAGGTACTTATTATCTTTAGTAAAATTAATTTTACTTTACCTAGGCTTGATAATAAAGTCATTATAAATGATCATGGATTTTTAAAGCCATTAACAAGTTGTTGTAAGTCAACTCCAACCTTCTGGAATTGACAATAAATCATTATTTGTATATCATCAATAAAATAATTGATATGCTTACATCAGCAGGGAATTGATCAAAATTTAATTTGTTTAAGCTTCTCCACGTGGTCTGGCCTACGATTGGGCCACTTCCAAACTATACTGGACCGACGCAGAGTTTTCCAGAATTGAAGTGGCCTACTACGACGGATCCTCGCGGTCCTTGTTAATTTGGGAAAACCTGGATAAACCCTGTGACATCATTGTGGATCCTCATAGTAAGTAGTTAAACATTTAATTGCGACATCTACCTAGGTAGAAATATCAATTTCCAGATCGACTAATGTTCTGGGCTGATCAAGGGGCATCACCAAAAATTGAAAAAGCTTACATGGACGGATCGAACAGATCAGTCCTGGTATCTATTGACATTTCATCGCCCAATGGATTAAGTATTGACCATACAAGTTCAAAAGTGTACTGGACCGATGGGGGCTTGCGCACTATCAATTCGATCAATATAGATGGCACTGGAAGGAAAACCCTTCTAAGTAAGCTAGATCTAGATTTTGAACGATATACTAAACTTAAATTTTAGGTGGACCATCCTTACCATATCCTTACGGCATAGACGTGTTTGATAGCAACATCTACTGGTCAGACTGGATGAACAAATCAATAGAAAAAGTCAATAAAGTTTCAGGTGAAAATCGAACGATTGTAGCAACCAATTTACCGGACGTCATGGCTATCAAAGTGTTCCATCGTAACAGGAAACACTTGAAAACTAGTTGTGATAGCAACAATCATTCACCCTGTTCAGATTTATGCTTGCTAAAGCCTAAAGGAAGAACATGCGCATGTCCCACTGGAATAAAATTGAAAGTAAGTCTAAGCTAAATCAATTTCAACTAACATCATTTTTAAAATCAATTCCAAATCAATAACTAGATAGATATTTGCAATAATTTTTATAGATTATTTAATTATTTCCAGGATCATTGAATCATAATAACGATTTTATTGATTAAAACTATTTAAAATCAATAGGTTTCTTAATAAATTTCAGGTCAAAAAAGGCCTATGTAAATAGTAAAAATTATTTTGTTGATTTCAAATATCAACTATCTATTGATTATTGAATCAACTCCAAGCATTTTCAGTTTTGAATTATTATCTTCTACAATCACTCAAATCATTCTTTGATCAACAGAATTATTATATACTCAATATCAGGCCTTACAAAAGCTCATTTAAATCAATTTTTTATTGATTCTGATATATTTATTAACCATTTAATATTACATCAATACGATCAATAATTAATCAATTCTTGGCTGATGATATTGCACATGATCGCGAATTTTATTTTTATTTAATCTGATCCTTTTATTGATTCTTTCATTCCATGCTAAATCAAAGCTAACATTAATTAGTTTCATTTTCATTTCGCCTTTAAAAACCTTTGTAATTATTATTCAATCAATTCCAGGCACTTAACAGTTTATTCGTATTATGAACATTTTTCGTTGATTCTGTTCATAATTCTTTAATCTTAATCATCAGTAATTTATCAATTTTAGGCTGATAACATTAGATCCGATCATGATAATTTTGATTTATTGATTATTCTACGCTGAATCAAACTTACATAAATTATTTGTTCCAGGCACTTAAGAGCTTATTGCTATCATAACAATTTTTCATTAATTTTCTCTAATAAAATCAATAATTAATCAATTCTAGGCTAAAAATGTTAGATCCGTTCACGATATTTTTTTGCATTGATTTTAATCATTTTAGTGATTATTTAATTCTAGCCTAAATGAAAACTTACATGAATTATTTGCTCCATTGATCACGTCTTCAAAAACCTTGACAATCATTATAATTATTATTTAATCAATTCCACGCACTTAAAAGCTGATTCACATCATAACAATCTTTCATTGATTATTTGATTCGACGCTGAATCAAACTTAGATAAATCATTTGTTTCATTGATTTTCTTTAAAAGATTTGAATAATCAATTCCAGGTCCCTAATACGAATTTTTGTAATCAATTTGAGGAATTATAAGCCTAAAAATTTATTTGAATCAATAGAGTTATTGATTCGATTTTGGGCAAAAAAGGAGCTTTTTTCGTAATAATTTCAGAGATTTTCAATATTTTTAAAATAATCAGTAAAATGAGTAGAAATAATTAAACAAAAAATTCTCTGTCAGTCTGTTGTTGTTGATCAGTCTGAAATTTAATGGAGAATCATATAAAAAAAATTGATGCAGTATTTCATGGCTTGGAATTGATAAAATAATGAATAAAATAATAGGAAATAATCAACAATTTGAGGTTAATTCAATTATCTTATTGGCCTTAAATATGAAAACTTATAAAATGACCTGCAATTGATAGAATCAATTCAGATAAATCTTATTCTTCCTGAAATTGATTAAATAATGAAACAACGGTTATTGATATATGAACAGGAAATTGATTTATTTTAATAATGATGATGTTAATAAAAACAATGATGGTGCATAATTATTAATCTGACATTAATGAATTATCTTTATAAGCCTGGAATTGATTAAATAATTAACCAATGATCTTAAATATTCATCGATCTAGATCAATGAATAAAATTATTTTGGTCAGATATAACTTCCTTGAATTGATGTATTTTATTAATTAGGTTTGAATGACCATATACGCGAATTTGATAATTTAGTTAATGGCTTGGAATTGATAAAATAATCAATGTAATAATGCTAAAAAATCATCAATCTAAGATTAGCTAAATTATTCCTACTGGCCTTATTATACTCTTTAAATTAATATTCAGATGAAAATTAATTTAAAGAGTCTATTGATTATTTAATCAACTCCAAGTATTTTCAGTTTTGAATTATTGATCTTCTACAATTACTGTAATCATTTTTTGATCTGTCAGGTTGATAAGGACTTATTTAATAACACTAACTATTTTATTAATTTCAGATTGACGACTTTTTCAAACGAAAATGATAATTGTTTAAAATCAATTCCAGTCCCTGAATTTATCTTGCTGATCAACACAATTATTATTTACTCAATATCACGTCTTACAAAAGCTTATTAAAATCAATTGTTCATTGATTTAATTTAATAGTCTTGATTTCAATGATTCATTATTATATTACAATTGACTACGAAAGTTTCTTTTTTATTGATTCTGATAATTTTATTGAATACTAAATTCTACGCAGACTCAAACCTACATGAATTATTTGTTTAATTGATTACAACTTGAACAATTTTTACTATCAATATGATCGATAATTAATCAATTCTTGGTTACACATGATCACTAATTTTATTTTCATTTAATCCGATTCTTTTTTTCATTCTACGCTAAATCAAAGCTAACATTAATTATTTTTGCCTTTAAAAACCTTTATAATCAATATTTAATCAATTCCAGCTCCTTAACAGTTTATTCGTATTATAAAATTTTTTCATTGATTCTCATCTTATTAATTATTCATTGATTTTATTATTTTATTGATTATTTAATTCTACGCTGAATCAAAGTTACATAAATTATTTGTTTCGTTGATTCCGTCTTAAAAAATCTTTACAATCAATATGATCACTTAACAACTTATTAGTATTATAACAATTTTTCATTTATTTTCTTTAATAATCCCTGATCTCAATCATCAATAAATAATCAATTCTAGGTAGATGATATTACACTTGACGACGATTTTTTTCCATTTAATTTGATTCAATTTATTGGTTATTTAATTCAACACTGAACCATAATTTATTGTTCCATATAGTGAATTATTTGTTCCAGGCACTTGAGAGCTTATTGTTATCATAACAATTTTTCATTAATTTTCTCTAATAAAATCAATAATAAATCAATTCTAGGCTAAAAGTCTAGGCTAGATCTGTTCACTATATTTGTTTACATTGATTTTAATCATTTTAGTGATTATTTAACTCTATGCTAAATGAAAGCTTATTTGCTCCATTGATCACGTCTTCAAAAACCTTGAAAATAATTATGATTATTGTTTATTCAATTCCACACACTTAAAAACTTTTTCATATCATAACAATCTTTCATTGATTATTTGATTCGACACTGAATAAAACTTACATGAATTATTTGTTTCATTTATTAAGTATCAAAAAATCCTCACAATCAATATGACTATTATTTAATCAATTCTAGGCTAATAATGTTAGATCTGATCATGATATTTTTTAAAATTACTGTTGATTATTTTATTGATTACTAAACTGTACGCTGCATCAAATTTACATGAGTTATTTGTTCCATTGATTACAACTCTAAAAATCTTTGATCAGTGTGATCAATATTTAATCAATTCCAGGTCCTTAATACGAATTTTTGTAATCAATTTTAGGAATTATAAGTCTTAAAATTTATTTGAATCAATGGAGTTATTGATTCGATTTTGGGCAAAAAAAGGAGCTTTTTTCTAATAATTTCGGAGATTTTCAATATTTTTAAAATAATCAGTAAAATGAGTAGAAATAATTAAACAAAAAATTCTCTGTCAGTCTGTTGTTGTTGATCAGTCTGAAATTTAATGGAAAATCATATAAAAGAAATTGATGCAGTATCTCATAGCTTGGAATTGATAAAATAATGAATACAATAAAAGGCAATAATCAATAATTTGAGATTAATTCAATTATCTTATTGGCCTTAAATATGAAAACTTATAAAATGACCTGCAATTGATAGAGTCAATTCAGATCAATCTTATTCTTCCTGGAATTGATTAAATAATTAAACAATGATCTTAAATATTCATCGATCTAGATCAATGAATAAAATTATTTTGGTCAGATATAACTTCCTTGAATTGATGTATTTTATTAATTAGGTTTGAATGACCATATACGCGAATTTGATAATTTAGTTAATGGCTTGGAATTGATAAAATAATCAATGTATTAATGCAAAAAAATTATCAATTTAAGATTAGCTAAATGATTCCTACTGACCTACAATTCAGATGAAAATTAATTTAAAGAGTCTATTGATTATTTAATCAACTCCAAGCATTTTCAGATTTGAATTATTGATCTTCTACAATCACTCTAATCATTTTTTGAGCTGTCAGGTTGATAAGGACTTATTTATTAACACTAACTATTTTATTAATTTCAGATTGACGACTTTTTCAAACGAAAATGATAATTGTTTAAAATCAATTCCAGTCTCTGAATTTATCTTGCTGATCAACACAATTATTATTTACTCAATATCACGCCTTACAAAAGCTTATTAAAATCAATTGTTCATTGATTTAATTTAATAGTCTTGATTTCAATGATTCATTATTATATTACAATTGACTACAAAAGTTTCTTTTTTATTGATTCTGATAGTTTTATTGAATACTAAATTCTACGTAGACTCAAACCTACATGAATTATTTGTTTAATTGATTACAACTTGAACAATTTTTACTATCAATATGATCGATAATTAATCAATTCTTGGTTACACATGATCACTAATTTTATTTTCATTTAATCCGATTCTTTTTTTCATTCTACGCTAAATCAAAGCTAACATTAATTATTTTTGCCTTTAAAAACCTTTATAATCAATATTTAATCAATTCCAGCTCCTTAACAGTTTATTCGTATTATAAAATTTTTTCATTGATTCTCATCTTATTAATTATTCATTGATTTTATTATTTTATTGATTATTTAATTCTACGCTGAATCAAAGTTACATAAATTATTTGTTTCGTTGATTCCGTCTTAAAAAATCTTTACAATCAATATGATCACTTAACAACTTATTAGTATTATAACAATTTTTCATTTATTTTCTTTAATAATCCCTGATCTCAATCATCAATAAATAATCAATTCTAGGTAGATGATATTACACTTGACGACGATTTTTTTCCATTTAATTTGATTCAATTTATTGGTTATTTAATTCAACACTGAACCATAATTTATTGTTCCATATAGTGAATTATTTGTTCCAGGCACTTGAGAGCTTATTGTTATCATAACAATTTTTCATTAATTTTCTCTAATAAAATCAATAATAAATCAATTCTAGGCTAAAAGTCTAGGCTAGATCTGTTCACTATATTTGTTTACATTGATTTTAATCATTTTAGTGATTATTTAACTCTATGCTAAATGAAAGCTTATTTGCTCCATTGATCACGTCTTCAAAAACCTTGAAAATAATTATGATTATTGTTTATTCAATTCCACGCACTTAAAAACTTTTTCATATCATAACAATCTTTCATTGATTATTTGATTCGACACTGAATAAAACTTACATGAATTATTTGTTTCATTTATTAAGTATCAAAAAATCCTCACAATCAATATGACTATTATTTAATCAATTCTAGGCTAATAATGTTAGATCTGATCATGATATTTTTTAAAATTACTGTTGATTATTTTATTGATTACTAAACTGTACGCTGCATCAAATTTACATGAGTTATTTGTTCCATTGATTACAACTCTAAAAATCTTTGATCAGTGTGATCAATATTTAATCAATTTTAGGTATTTAAGAGCTTATTCGTACCCTAACAATTTTTCATTGATTTTCTTTAATAGATTTAAATAATCAATTCCAGGTCCTTAATACGAATTTTTGTAATCAATTTTAGGAATTATTAGCCTAAAAATTTATTTGAATCAATAGAAAATTTTGTATATTTTCAAATTTCTTAAAATAATCAGTGAAATGAGTAGAAATAATTAAACAAAAAATTCTCTGTCAGTCTGTTGTTGTTGATCAGTCTGAAATTGAATGGGGAATCATATAAAAGAAATTGATGCAGTATTTCATGGCTTGGAATTGATGAAATAATTAATGAAAACTGATAAAATGACATGCAATTGATAGAATCAATTTAATAATTCAGATAAATCTTAATCTTCCTGGAATTGATTAAATAATGAAACAACGGTTATAAATATTCATTAATTTAACTTAGTAAATAAAATTGTCATGATCAGATCGTTATAACATTATCAACAGGGAATTGATTCATTTTATTAATCATGATGTTAATAAAAACAATGATGGTGCATAATTATTAATCTGACATTAATGAATTATCTTTATAAGCCTGGAATTGATTAAATAATTAACCAATGATCTTAAATATTCATCGATCTAGATCAATGAATAAAATTATTATGATCAGATATAACTTCCTGGAATTGATTTATTTTATTAATTAGGTTTGAATGATCATATACACGAATTTGATAATTTAGGTAATGGCTTGGAATTGATAAAATAATCAATGTGATAATGGTAAATAATCGTCAACCTAAGATTAGCTAAATTATTTTTGCTGGCCTACAATTCAGATGAAAATTCATTTAAAGTCATCCACCTGTATTCGATAAAATAAATCTATTGATTCTAGTATATCTTTATGGTCCTGGAATTGATTAAATAATGACTCAATGATCGTAAATATGTATCACTGTTAAATCAATATAAAATAAAGTCCAGGATTAATGTTTTGTGTAGTTAGGGCAGTTTCCATTTTAATCTTTTGTAGCATAAAGCTCAATTTTAAAATTCACTTGTAGCACAAAGTTTAAGTTCAAAAGCACATTTTTGTCCTGATTTCTTTACAGGAGGACAAAAGAACTTGCCACAAAGGTCCGTTGAACTACTTAATTATGGCACATCGTATGGACATCCGTCAAATATCCTTGGACGTCCCATATATGGTGGACGTGGTGCTTCCATTCAAACATCTAAAAACCGCAACATCGGTCGACGTAGATCGTAAAACTGGAGAAGTTTACTGGACCGACACCGCTGAGGATTGTATCCAGAAAGCTGCTCCCGATGGCTCCAATAGGCAAACCATTATCAGTCTGGAAATCGAGTCTCCTGATGGGATTGCCATCGATTCCACTGGAAGAAAGGTGATCCAAATATCATTTAACAAGGAAACCGCTAAAAATTAATATTTGTAGATCTATTGGACCGACGCAGAACGAAACAGCATCGAAGTATCCGAACTGGACGGGACAAACCGAAAAGTCCTTTTCAACTATCAAATTTACAACCCACGTGCGATCACTTTACACTACCATCATGGTATAATGTTCTGGTCGGATTGGGGAACGGAAAGTCCAAAAATCGAACGCGCTTCTATGGACGGTACCAATAGAATAACGATCATAAGTGAGAACATCACGTGGCCCAACGGTTTGGCCATCGATAGACCGGCGAACCGTTTATACTGGAACGATGCCAAAAGAAACACCATCGAATCCTGCGATCTGGATGGGAGGAATCGCAGATTGATCCTCACCAAGTTGCCTCATCCTTACGGTCTGGTCGTGGTTGGAAATCACATTTATTGGACCGATTGGAGGACGGAGAGTTTGCATAGGGCCGAAAAGGAAACTGGCGATGATCGTACCATCATAAGAGGAGACTTGCCTGGACTTATGGATATTAGGTCGATCCAGTATGATAATATTGCTGAAAATGCTTGCGGACGCGATAATGGAGGCTGCAGTCATTTGTGTTTGAGGAATCCCAAAGGGTTTTCCTGTGTTTGTCCTACAGGTGAGTCTCCTGTTCACGTATGCATAACTCAAAAAATTCATAAGTATGCATAACTCAAAAAATTCTGGTTACTGCTTTTGAGGTTATTAATAAGAGTTATAAAGCACCCTCTTCTGGTCATTTTAGTACTAAAATTCCTAATCTATAAAAATAATTGTCCAAGATATCCTTCTTTTGAGGGAACTACTTTATTCAATTCTTACTCTCAAAGGCCTTATTAGCAACTAAATTTACAAACTCATCCAGGGTTGCCAGAATATTTTTTGACGTTAGAAATCAGCTTCCAAGTAGGCAACATTGGAATGGATTTGTAAACTTATTTGGGTAATGACTTAACTTCAATAAAGTAAACGACCTCTTTTAAAAAGTAATTGCACAATTCCTTTTAATTATCTCTAGGAAAACCCAATCATAAACTACGGATCTACATTTAAATTAAAAACAATATTAAAAGCGTTCGTCCTAATTGTTTTAGTTTAAATATTTGAATTTCGCGCCCAATTGTATTGGTGTAACTGTTTATGAGGTCATATTTTGTTGTTTAAACTGTTATTGTTGATACTTGGTAAGTGTCACCAATAAAGTAAGCTGACTGTTAAAAATTGTAAACAACCATCTATGAAAACCCATACAGATTTCTGTATTACCGGCTGAACAATATTGACGTTGACATGCGGATCTGCATTTAAATTAAAATCCATATAAAAGGCGCAATTGTATTGGTGCAACTGTTTATGACGTCATGTTTAACAAATAGGTTAATTTTTTGTTGTTGATATTTGGCAAGTGTCACTAATGTCATTTATATTTTGACACTTTAGGATTTTGACAAGTTGTCGAATATATTTTCCCAATTTCGGTCAAATTAGTGCCTTTCATTGTTATTGATTTAAGATATTTAAATCTCGCGCCCAATTGTCTTTGGCAAGTTTAGACTCATATAGATTTCTGTATTACCGGCTGAAATACTAGTTCGATATTGACATTGACAGACAGTGTTTCCCGTTATATTTCGAAATGTCACCTACAGATCTGCATTTAAATTAAAATCTGTATCCAAGGCGTTCGTTCTAGTTTTTTTTATTTAAATTTGTCTTTGATAATTAGGTTAAGTTAGTATTATTCGAGTTCTAAAATGCCATTGTTATGGTTTGACGTTGACGTGTTATTTTGACACTTAAAGACGTGTTTTCCAAAATAAACTCGTAAGATTTGTACTTTTCGATTTAAAAAATTTGAATTTCGCGCCTTAAATCAATTAAGTTGGTATCATTGTCATTTCTAAAATTTCATGAATTTCATTAGATTTTTATACATTGACGTTAGGCTTTGAAATTTAGTGACACTAATGCCACTTCGATTTAAATATTTGAATTTCCCGCCTTATTATGGAGAAATTTTGTATGACATCGCATTTTATGTTTGGCAAGTCTAAGTTGGTATTATTTGTCACTTTTAAAATATTATGAATGTTATTAGATTTTATGCCTTGAGGCTGACGTTAGGTTTAACACTTAATAATACTGATGATATTTCAATTTAAAATATTTGAATTTCCCGCCTTAAGTGGGCTGAGTTGGTATTATTGTCACCTCTGAAATGTCAAAAAAAAAACATTTAAATTTTGTGACATGAAATCATTAGATTTCGACACATGATGCGCTAATACTATTTGGATTTCAAATATTTGAATTTCGCGCCTTATATGATAAAATTTTTTATGTTTGCAAATCAGCTAAGTTGGTACTATTGTCTTTTCTAGAAGCCATGAATGGCATTAGACTTTTATGCCTTGACGTTGACGTTAGATTTTGACATTTGATGACACTCATAATATTTCGATTTAAATATTTCCACCTTATTGTGGTCACATTGCTTATGATGGCATATTTTAAGTATGCAAATCAGCTATGTTGGTATTATTGTGTTTTCTAGAAGCCATGAATGATATTTGACTTTTATGCCTTATGCGTTGACGTTAGGTTTTGACACTTGTTAACCCTGATGCTATTTCAATTTAAAATATTTGAATTTCCCGCCTTATTGTGGTAAAATTGTCTATGACGTCATATTTTTGTGTTCATAAGTTGGTATTACTGTCACTCCTAAAATATAATGAATATCATCAAAATTTTATGTTGAAGTTAGGTTTTAGCATTTGATGACACTTTTACGATTTAAAATATTTGAATTTCCCGCCTTTTTCTGAAAAATTATTTATGAAAACTTTGTATTTGTCAACTCAGATATTGTAGCCTCTAAAATGACATAAATGTCACCGAATCTTAATGCCTTGACGTTAACGTTAGGTTTGGACACTTAAGGACACTGATGTTATTTTAAGATGTTTGAATTTCCCGCCTTATTCTGGTGAAATTACTTATGACGTCACATTTTATGTTTGGCATTTTTATGTAGGTATTATTGTCACACCTAAAATATCATAAATGTCTTCGAATGTTTATGCTTTAACGTTGACGGCTTTGACACTTGTTAACACTTTTTCGGTTTCAATTATTAATATTTCCATCTATATTATCGTAAAAACCATATTGACATTGTTAGTACATAGATTAATACTTCTGTTGTTATTTGCTAAGTGTCATTAATGTCATTTATTTATTAGAGCCTGAGATTGGCGTTTTTGACAGTTGACAAAGGAGAAGCATTAAGGTGTTTTCACAAGTAACGTTTTTGAAAAGGGTCATTTTTTTACTTTGTAACCATGACGTCACATTGGAACTATAAGCTGTGACATGCATGAAACATTGTTTCTTTGACATGACATACTTTCATTCTCAATTACCCTTCCAGGATTATCCCCATCAAAAGACAACCCGAAACGTTGCCAAACCGTTCCGGACAATTTCCTATTGACCGCAGCCAGATACTCGCTGAGTCAACTCAGCTTGGACACAATGGACGCATGGGACGTGACCCTTCCAATAAAAGACGACATGCAAAACGTAATCGCCATCGACTTCCATTGGAAGAAGAAACTGATTTTTTACGCCGATATTGGCAGAAATATCATTATGAGTGTCAGTATGCACAACTTTTCTGACGTCAGAGTGATTGCTAGTAAGGACTTACAGTCACCAGAGGGACTGAGCGTCGATTGGTTGGCGGATAACATTTATTGGACCAACACTGGGAGGAAAATGATCGAGGTCGCTAAGTAAGTAGACTTAAGAAGATATTTTGCTTGAGATGTCTTCAGAAGAGTCCTGAGAACGTCTTTTGTTCTTACATTTCAAGACTTGATTTTTCTTTTTAGGTTGGATGGTAGATATCGAAAAGTGATTGCTGCAGACCTCGTAGATCCCCGATCCATAGCAGTAAATGGAAAAACTGGATATTTATACTGGAGCGACTGGAATCCCTCACAACCGAGAATCGAGCGTGCTCACTTGGACGGCAGTAGTAGAAAAGCAATCGTCTATTCCGATATCGCTTTCCCTATTGGTTTAGTGGTGGACTTTGATAACAGAAGACTTTATTGGATCGACGCCAAACTGAACGAAGAAAGAATTGAAACTTCTGATTACCATGGAAGGAACAGAGTGACGATTCCCATTGATAAGACCCATCCATTTTCCTTGGCATTGGTAAGTTTTTGGTGATATGCAAAGAATATACTCATGGGTGTTTTTATAGTATCAACAATGGATATTCTGGACCGATTGGGACCAAAGATGCATCATGAGAGCGGAAAAGATTAACGGGCATGATAAGTTGCTGGTCAGACCCATGCATGCCGCCATGGGTATTACAATGGTAACGGAAGAGCGGCAAACTGGATGGAATCCTTGCTTAATGAATAACGGAAACTGTACTCACTTTTGTTTTTATAAAAAACAAGGGGTTTATAGTTGTGGCTGTCCTGATGAGGAGGCTATAGGCTGTAAGAAATGTTAGTATTGAGTGACTGGATGTGGAATGAAAGGGTGTTAAAATGGTTTCCTTTTGTTGGTAGATCCTATGGTGCGCGTGGATCCTAAATGTCCGGAAAATAAAGGTTATGACTGTCCAGGGCCGGACGATGAGTTTTTCAAGGACGATGATTATTTTGACTCGGGGCTGGACCATGATCAAGAGCCGGATCCGGCGGAGAATGCCGCCATGGACAGGACCGTAGCGTTTTATGTTATTACTTTGGTAATTTATTAATTTGCTTAGTGTATTAATATGATTAAGAAAAAAAAATGAGTGGAAGATTCTAAATAACTTCGAACAGATCCATATAGACTAGATAGACTAGAAAACATTTTATTTAAGGCTTGTTTAAAATTCTTAAAAATTCGTCGATATTTCATTGAAACTTATAACATAGTTTTTATTAAATCTGGATAATTTTTTAATTTGAGAAAGTTGAGTATATTTTAAATTTTTTTAAGATTTCAAAATTAAGTATTTTTTTAATTTAAAAACCAATCTTTTGTTAATTAAATTATTTTTTGTTTATATAAATATTTAAAATTCATTTTTTCATTCAATAATCTCATGTCTCGTTTCTATAAATAATTTAATTTTTCCAAGCCCTTTTCCTCTTGAAAGGCAAAAATAATTTTCTTTATTTTCTTATGCTTCCATTCCAAGACCTCTTATTAAAAAAATTACTTGAATCTCAATTTCAATATTTAATAGAACAGTTTAGGAATGTCCTAAGATCTTACGATGCTGTGAATATTCCTGGTGTGAATTTATTTTACTAACTAGAGTTCCTCCTACGCAATTTTTACGTAAAAAAACGCAATCCAAATGTTCCATTTATGTTCTTAAATCCACATTTTTATTCATTAATTTCTTACAGTATTTTTAAAACTAAATTATGTGTAATTATTAGGTTCCTATGGTGGCTCTCGTATTAGGAAGTGTAGCAATCGTAGCCTACATATTTATTAAAAAAGGAAAGAAAAACTACTTATATGGTGCGAGCAGAAGTTTCTCAAATCCAAATTACTATTCGAACGATCCGTCGAACCCTCAGAATGCGGGAGATCGGAGGCAGTTTATCTGGAAACGGCTGAAATATGATAAAACTCAGGTAAATATAACAATAGTAATCAGAAGAAAAAATTATACAATATGTGAAATAATTTGGGATGAGAAAAAAATTATTAGACCTATGATTTAATACAAAAAAATAAATTTTTAAAAAGGAAAAGTACATCAGAGGCAATAAAGTTATGCATACGTTTTTTTATTAATTTTCGTTATTGCCAATAATTATAGGCACTGAAGTGGGTGATTTATTTCGTAATTACAGGCAGTTGATATATGAATTGAATTTTTATTTTGAAGTTTTCTTATTCCCGGTAATAAAGCGATATATTCCAGTTTTGAAAAGCTTCCAGCTTTCTTTAGGTTTATAGGATAGTAATTTCCGATATCTGTTTTATCAGGTATTTAACGTAATTTTTGAGCAGGGATTGGATATTTTTTTTCATATTTTATTTTATTTTATTTTAATTACACCACTCCACAGAAAAAATTCCAATTATTGAGTGGGGGAAAAAAATACAATATTATACAAATTACAATCCAAAACTAGAGAAAAAAAAAATACATTATTAATAGCAATAGTTTCCTACAATATTATACAATACTTGAATAAAAAATAATTTTGTCTACTATCTAGGAAAAGCGTACTCTTTTAATTTCGGACAAACTGCAGTTGAATATGTCACATTGATCCTGAACAGAATTAAAAGTGCCACATGCTCTACGCATTGGAGAATATTTACAAATATTCGTTCTAGGTCTAGATAGGTAAAATGTGTCAGAATTTCTAGATGATATGCGGGGCACATGAAGATTTACATATCGTAATAAGTCTGGCGAATCAATTTTATTATTAAGAAGTTTAAATAAAAATTTCAGATCAGCAGATTTTCGCCTCTCCTCAAGACTACTAAAGGAGTACCTTTCTAGTAGGCGTTGATGTGAGAAACCAATTTCTGGGTACACTCCGTCACATTTATATGAAAGGAACTCTAAGAATTTACGCTGAACATTTTCTAGTTCATGTATATGATTCATATAAATGGTGACCACACAGAAGAAGCATATTCCAGTATTGATCTCACATAAAAATACAAAATTTTAAGACTAAAGATATTATTAAAGCTATGTGCGTTCCTAATGACAAAACCCAGCATTCTGTAGCTCCGATTAACAATGTCCTGAATGTGTGGCTGAAAGGAAAGAGTGCTGTCGAATGTCACCCCCAAATCCTTGAACTCCGTTGATCTCTGGACAGTCTCACTGTCCATAGTATAGTCATACATAATCAGGTTTTTCTTCAAAGAGTAAGAAACAACTTTACACTTGGCAGCATTAAGAGGAAGATTGTTATTTTTGCACCATGCATTGAGGAGATTAATATTATTTTGCACTTCCATACAATCTAAGATACTATTGATGCCATAATACAATTTTGTATCATCCGCATATAACAAACTATTTACAGTGAGCTGTTCAGAAGAGCGGCCCCAATATGGAGCCCTGTGGAACTCCAGACGTTGCAACAATCTGAGCCGAACTACAGCCATAACATTCCACGTGCTGAAGACGACCCGTAAGATAAGAGCTAAAAAAGTGTATTAGGTGAGAAGAAAAACCGTAGTTTTGGTCAAGATTATTTAGAAGAATACCATGATCCAGACGGTCAAAAGCCTTCGAGAAGTCTGTATAAATAACGTCAACCTGTGACCTGGCATTTATTGACTCAGATATATGTTCTGTAAGACAAACTAAGTTTGTGGTGGTAGATCTACCTTTCATAAATCCATGTTGACGATGATCTATAAGACCCCTCATTGAATTAAGGAAATAAGGCCGAATGAAGAACACGTTCAAAACATTTAGAAAAGTTGTTGATTATTGTAATTGGCCGATAGTTCTCGATGAGATTTTTATCATTTTTTTTTGTGTACTGGAATTATCTTTGATGACTTCCAGAGGTTCGGGAAAGATTCTTGTTTTAGAGCCAGATTAAAGAGAACTGTTAACGGTTTAGCAAAAATACAAGCACAATCATATAAGAGAAAAGCTGGTATTTTATCAGGGCCAACTATTGATTTTGGCTTGATAGTCTTTAAGGCCAGTAAAACATCATTTTCAGTGAAATCAGACAAAATTATGGACTGTACATAAGGCTTTTGAGTTATATCAACATTATTTTGCGGCGATTCACCAGTAGTGTAAGAACCCTGGAAGTAATCGGCAAATGCATTGGCAATACCCTGAGGGCTACTTAACAGCTCTCTTCTCTGATCAAACATAGATTGTGGTAACGAGCTATTTTCTTTTGAGTTCTGAATTAACTTCCAAAAATTATGAGGTTTTAATTTTAACTCATCTTCAAGCCCTCTACAATATTGCTTATAAGACAGATCAATATCTCTTTTAATCTTAGAACGTAATTCTTTAAATCTGGCTAAATCTTGAAGATGACAAAAACGTTTAAACTTTTTCCACTTGTTATGTTTTTCTTTTAGGGATTTGATTATCTCTGCGGTAAACCATGGCGGATAGGTTTGTGTTCGTTTTACAGTTTTTGGAACAAGCTCATTAATACAGGAATAAATTTTTTGATAAAAGAGCTCCAGGGCATTATTGACATCCCAGCGACTCCCAAATCACTGCAATCAATTCCGAGGAAGCTATCATATAAAACTCTAAGATCAGCTCTCTTAAAATTATAGAAAATATTTTCTACTTTACAAGTATTACATTTCTTGCTCTTGACGTCATTAATTCTTATTAGTAAAGATGGATGAACTGCTTCCTCCTCCACCAAAGAATCAGAGCAACCCTCCACTGTGCAAAGCTCAGAATCAGACGAGATGACAAGATCCAATATCCTACCTTGAGAATTCCTAATAGAATTAATTTGATGCCAGTCGAAAAATTCCAAGAGGTGAATAAACTGACTTAGTCTACTGGATGAGGCAGAATTAACTGAATAAGAAGTAAACTCGGGGATATTAAAGTACTCAAAACAAGTACTCTTTGATTATATAAATAGGTTAAAGTAGATAAATATTCAAAAATATCTTCATATACCTGGGAGTTGAGTCCGGGCGGTATATACAGGGTGTCAATTTGAAAACTTCCCACCCCTATTATCTCGAAACGGCTTAGGTTTTTATAAAATCGCTAGGACACGTCGATTTTATTATCGAGGGGAAACAATTTTTATGCAGAAATCACTTCGCCTCTTTCAACCCCCTACCCCCCAGAACCTCCCTCTCAAAAATCTTAAATGGCAAAAGGGGTTGAGTGATACCTCATTTGAAAGAACTTTTTATTCTCTACATTTTGGCACCTTATTTTTTAAATTTGAGTGTTGCGTTGCCAAGTTAGGGTTATTTAAACATTGTTAAATTACTTATTATTAAACATTATTCCTGTAAGTGTTTTAATTACGTTAAAGCTATGATTTGCATTAAAACATGTTATTTAGGTTAATATTATTTTTACCAAACATTTGCATAGCCGTTACAATTATGGTCTTTACAAAAGCACGCCTAAAATTTATTTTATTAACACATCTACTTTAAGAGGTGTTCAAAGTGTTCTCCATTGTTCTCCAAACAAAAATAAAGTCTATTCTCAAATTCTTCCCGAACATTCTGAAATACCTCTTCTGGAATAGCCCTACTTGCCTCTGTAATTCTTATATATTCTGTAATTCTGATATCATCAGGCTGAGTTTTGTAAACAACCGATTTTATGTGCCCCCATAAAAAAAAATCTAACGGCGTTAAGTCTGGTGACCTAGCAGGCCATTCTATCGGTCCCCTTCTACCAATCCATTGGTTAGGGAATCTGTTATTCAACCACTCCCGCACTGGCCGAAAATAATGCGGCGTAGCTCCATCTTGCTGAAAGTGTAGTTCGTTTTCTTGCAAAATGTTACCAACTTGATTTTCCAGTTCAGTTGTTATCAAAGGATCAATTACATCTTCAAATAGGTGTAAGTAGAGCTCTCCAGTTAAGTTTTCTTCAATAAACAACGGTCCTATAACAGCATTTCCAAGAATACCGGCCCAAACATTAATTTTTTGTGGCCGCTGTGTAGCACCCTCTCTGAAAATGTGGGGATTGTCCTCACTCCAGTATCGACAATTCTGTCTATTGACATGGCCGTTTAGGAAAAAGGTACATTCATCACTGAAGCAAATGTTGCTTACCACAATTGCACGAGTGTTTATTAAGTTGGACATAATTTCGCAAAACTCTATTCTCCTATCAAAATCGTCCTCATGAAGTTCCTGTAAAATTTGCATCTTGTACGGATGATATTTATGTAACTGTAATGCTCGTCGTACAGTTTCATGTGACATTCCAGTTAGACGTGCTACTGTACGGAGAGAATTGGTGGGTTCTGCAACGAATGTTCCCAAAATCTCTACTTGAGCATCTTCGTTTAAAACACGCCGACTTGCCCTTTTTTTGTTTCCAACTGAACCCGTTTCATTAAATTTAGCTACTACGTCCAAAATGTATCTGTGACTTACATTACAATTAGGATTTCTATTATTAAAAACTTCTGCCGTTCTTCTTGCGCATCTTCCTTGCTCGCCATAAATAAAAATCATTTCAATTCTTTGCCTACGCGTGTATACCATAGTAACTAACAATAACACACAAATTATCGAAATAAATTTTAACTGATTTAAATACCTAGTGACATTGACTGGTAGGAAAGTTCACTAAATACTATTTTAAATTTCGGATCATATCATCGAACTGTATTGAGACGAATTCCATTGCAAACGAAAATAAACAAAAAAGAAAAAAAATTAAATGTTTATCTTTCATGACCAAAAGAATTTGTCGGATTGATAAACACTTTCAGTGAGAAATGCACCGGTTCGCTTTATGGTCAAACACGTTACAATAGAAATCATAGCTTCAACGTAATTAAAACACTTACAGGAATAATGTTTAATAATAAGTAATTTAACAATGTTTAAATAACCCTAACTTGGCAACGCAGCACTCAAATTTAAAAAATAAGGTGCCAAAATGTAGAGAATAAAAAGTTCTTTCAAATGAGGTATCACTCAACCCCTATTGCCATTTAAGATTTTTGAGAGGGAGGTTCTGGGGGGTAGGGGGTTGAAAGAGGCGAAGTGATTTCTGCATAAAAATTGTTCCCCCTCGATAATAAAATTGATTTGTCCTAGCGATTTTATAAAAACCTAACCCGTTTCGAGATAATAGGGGTAGGAAGTTTTCAAATTTACACCCTGTATAATAAAATAATAAACAAGACAGAAAACCCAAGAATCAACTTAGTTCCTACAATCTCGACCATATTAATAAGATTTTGAGGTAGCTTTAAATTTAAGTTAATGACCGAAAATGTTTGCTTCACGGCTAAAATAACACCGCCACCCCTCCTCTCTCTCATCTCTGCATAGTTACGATCACAGCGGTATACCGAATATTCATTTGGAAATAGTTCTGACGAAAAAATGCCAAGACTCAGATATCACAATAACATCGAAGTCCGTCGATACAACCGCGTTAAAAAACAACTTAGTTTTTGAACGAAGTCCCCTGGCATTCTGATAGAATATACGAAGGTCGGTGGTACTGGTACATTCGCTCTGTGATTCCTCAACCGACTGCAGCCGATGACGCTCACGAGTGTCGCGAGAGGAGGAGGCCGCGATGTCCGTCCTCGGTAATTGCTACAGGGCGCCCCCAAACACATCCGATTTATATTTCGCATTGGCTTGTTTGAATGCGTAGCAGGTAGATTAATTCCACACTGCATGGTTAACTGCAATATTTAATTTATATTTATTTTTTAAGGAAACGCAATTATTACATTTGTAATTACTATCGATATTTCTTAGGATTTGAAATTTTTCAAAGCAATCATTAATATTTTCAGTGCATTAGACTTCATTTTCTCATTATTTAGGCATTTTAAATAATTTTTCGTTTTACTACAGACATTTGACGTAAATTCGTATGGTTTCTAGAAATTGAAAAAAAAGCGTTTTTTCGGTTTTTTCAGAGTAATTTTCTATATCGGTATTGGGCTACCTGTCTATAGGTATTTCACGTAATTTTTTATCTTTTAGGTATTGAAAATATTTTTAAATAAATTTTTCGTTCATTCCAGGCTTTGTTCTTCAAGAACAAATAGCAAAAAGTAACAAATTTCTCAAGCGGTTTAATAATTTCTTCTTAATTCCAAGGACGGAATTAGGTCAAAATTAATTTATTTGAAATTCGAAGATAAATAATTTTATTTTTAATTTTATGCAGTTAATTAAAAAATATATATTTATTGCCTAAAATAAAAAAATTGAATTAATGGTTTAACTGCCTAGAATTAATAAGAAATCTCCTACTCGACTCCATGCTTACAATTAAAATGTAAATTAACTGATCTTAAATCGGAGAAAACCAAATTTTTAAAAGTGAAAATGATTTTTTTAGGGAAAATATTCAATTCTTTTTTGCTTTTTTTCTGATTAATTGCCACGATTTTCAAATCAATTTTCTTAAATTATGGATCATTTTCTCTTAATTCCAGGCAGTTGAGCTGTGAACTTGATTCTTTCTGTTTGTTTTAACATAAAAAAAAATTAAGCAAATAATCATAACTTTTAAATGTAATTTAAATTAAAACTCAAATTTCAAATAAATTGTATTAAAAAATCTGAATACCTACCAGAGATAATCAGAAAGTTGTTTGAAAGAAAAATGATTTTTTTTAGTGCAAATATTCATAATTTTGTTAATAAGTAAAAAGTTCCGGTTCTGCATTTTTATGTTTTTTTTTATAATTGGAAAAAATGGAAAATAACAATAACTTGCTGGGTTTGTCTAAAAGATACGTAGGTCTTAACCACCAAATGTATGCATAAAAACTCTATTTTAACAAAACAAATAATAAATATCGCTTCCCATTTTTTTAACTACCAACTAAGAATTTTTGTTCCTAAATCCAGCATTTTCTGGTCGATCTGTGTCAATTTTGCAGTTAGAACCCCATTTTGAAAAAGGCTTTTGGGTGTTGCGCTATTATCGATAAATAAACGGGAGAACGGCAGGGATACTTTCAAAATTGTTAAATTTCCCAGGCAATATTGATCAAAACCAAAAAAATATCGATAGTATGAAATTTAGTCGATTCTGCCATTTATTCCTTAAAATCTAGAGATTTTATAAGATACGTATTTTTAAAAAAAATTTCAAAACAAATTAAAATTTTCTTTATATTTTTTTTATTTCATCAGTATCATGATGAAACTGATTCTTCTTAAGGCTGTTAAGGTAAAATTCCTCGAAGAGTTCAGTATTTTCTTCCAGGCAGTTAAGGCCTTTTTTTGAAACAAAAAACCCTTAACTACCTGGAAACCACTGATTCATTTCAGACACTTAAACTCTAGGAGAAATATTGACAATAACTTCCTGAAATTAATGTTTGATTTCTTCCAGGCAGTTGAATCTCCAAGCAGTAATTCGCTTTAGGACTTCAACTGCCTGGAGCAACAACTTTATTTTGTCCAGGCAATTAAAGGCTTGACAGTCAAAGTCCTGGAAGAAATCAGTATTTTCTTCCAGGCAGTTGAAATTTTTTTTCGAAACAAAAAACCTCTAACTACCTGGAAGACACTGATTCATTCCAGGCAGTTAAAGTCTAGAAGAAATGTTAACAATAACTTTCAGAAATTAATGTTTGCTTTCTTCCAGGCAGTTGAATCTCCAAGCAGTAACTTGGTTTTCGGACTTCAACTGCCTGGAAGAAAAACCTGATTTCGTCCAGGCAATTGAAGGCTTGACAGTCAAATACCTGGAAAAAATCAGTATTTTCTTCTAGACAGTAGAGGCCTTTTTTTGAAACACAAAACCTTTAACTACCTGGAAAACGCTGATTCATTCCAGGCACTTAAGGCCTAGAATAAATAATGACAATAACTTCCTGAAATTAATGTTTGATGACAGTTGAATCTCCAAATAGTAATTTGGTTTTAGGATTTCAACTGCCTAGAAGAAAAACCTGATTTCGAAGGTTTAACAGTTAAATTCTTCAACTTCTTCAACTGAAGGCTTGTTAATCAGTACTTGAGAACTTCCTGTAAGAAGTAGAGATTTTGTTTGGTATTTTTTGACCCTTTACAGGATATCATTTTCTTATTAATGGATTGCTTATATATTCTGGATCTCTTCGAAGAATCATTTTAATTCCAGGTAGTTGAGCTATAAATTTGATTCATTTGTTAATAAAAAAATTAAGCAATTTTCATAAATAAAAAACAACTTAATTTATTGCCTGGAATAACAAAACGTGCCTCAAGTGCCTGTAATTACCAAGAAATTTTTCACTTGACCTCTATATATTGCAATTATCCAGAATATTTATTGGTAATTTCTGGAACATTTTTGACTAATTTTGCCCACCGATTTTCAGGAAAGAGTTTACGAGGAAACCGTGGTGGCAAATCCAGAAGTAACCAGCCTAATCCCCACCATTTTGACCCCGTGCAGTTCAAACTGCGAGGCAGTCACTCCAGAGTTGGAAAGGTCTCCGTCTGTCACGCCTTTACATAAGGTGGAAATCCAGTAATTATTTTCCATATAAATTACCACGAAAAAAAAACCAAAAAAAAAAGAAGAAATGTAAGTATAAACGAACGATCACTAGTCACCTAAATCAACAAAATATGTGTATTTCTATTTTAGTAAAATATATATTTTTTTTTCGAGAATCATCTGTGATTGTTTTCAACTTGTTTGTTTTGTTACAAATATAATATTTACGTAATAACGCAGAACGAGCATGTGAGGCGAATAAAGTCGGTGTATGCGTGTGTGTTTGTGTGTCTGGAAGAAATGGGTTTTGGACTGTTACGTAAATTTTGTCAGGAGGAGTACCTATATTTATATTATTTTGATTTGATTTCAAATGCTTTCAGGCATTTGTTATTTTTGTTATTTTAGGCAATAGAGCAATAGATTTTTCAATTCCAGGCAGTTAAGTATAATTAGTTTAATTTGTGTTATTGATTTTTTTTGAAAGCCAATAGAGTAACTTTCTTCTTAAACCTTTAAAGTATTTGTATACTTTTATCAATGTTAGACAATATACACCAGACCTGAAGTCTCTGAATATGGTAAAAAGTAACTATTCAAAACAAATGCAAGAAATAAGTAAATATAGGTACTTCCTAGATGTTTATACACATAAACAAAAGTTATTTATCTAAAATTGTTAAAATAAACTTTAATTTTTGTATGTAAACCGGTCAACATTGATTTTACGATCTATATGAAATTGTATATTAATTTAAATTTTATTGTAAATAATGAAGTGTTGTCAAATTAAGGTGACTGACAATAAAAAAAAATCATTTTATTAATAGTAACATTTCAGACTGTACTTCAAAAAAAGGGTTGTTTAAATATTTTGTTTTTCACTATTTAAATAGGAAAAAACACCGGAGTGGAGTTTTTGCTAATTTGCTTAATTATGTTCGACCCTTCAGAATAAACTTATTTTAATGACACTTTTATTAACCACTCAATAACGTTAAATTAGGTAACCCTTAATAAAAAAATATTTATTTTTAAAAGCGTTTATTGATTTAATAATAGACATATCTTGTTATTATATTAATGTCAGATGGTTATTTTTTCCCTTATAAAGTGTGGTATACATAAATGTGTTAATAATGTAGCATACATATCTTTTAATTTCTAAAAAAAGAGAGTATATAGTGTTAAAAAAATTAAAAATTTTATTGCTTATATTAGTGATTTTTATTAAAATTTTTCTAAAAAACGTTACTCTATACTGGGTGATTAAAATAATCAGATTTAAGGGGTTAAAAGCGACATTTTTTTATTTATATTTTATGGACAAAAGACAGTGAAGTACAATGATTATTATCTTAAATTGGTTAAAAAATTGTTACAAAGCCTAGTTGGTCAGTTTATGGCAAAAATGTACGTCTCAAAAAAAAAAAAAAATCTCTGTTTAAAAATTAGTCATTAAAAGCAAATAATAATTCCACTAAATATACTCACATTTATCATCGATTTTAAATGCAAGATATTTTTGGAAAAAAATTAGAAAATATTTTTAAAGGCTTGCTAATTAATTTTTTAGAATTTATGTCATATGTGCTAATAATTTCAATGGAACATAAACTACAAATGATATTTTGGAGATAGTCAAGTCCACTGAATTGTTTTTTTGCGTATTTGTCATAAAAAGTAAGTTTTTTCAGGCTGATAATTTGTACAAGGAACGCCACTGGCACTTGAATCTTAAATTTTTAGATATTGATTTTACGCAAGTACGTATTTTCCGACGCCACTGGTCTTTTATATTTTTATTTTACGTTCATTGAAATGTTTTTGCAATTAAAAAAAAACAAAAAATGAACTCATACGCCACTGCTTCTTCTTCATATTTACGGTTTATTTCATTATCTTGAAAATTAAGCCTAATTGATATTTTAAAGAGAAAAGTAGTGTACGCCATTGATTTTGTATAATGACTTATTTGAAAAAGTTCGGTTTTTTATTATCGACATTTTTGAAGAGTAAAATGGGGTGCAATGATTTTTTATGAATTTCCAAAAAAGATTAACTATTTTTAAGCTGGAAAACGTTGCCTTATTTTAATAAAAAAAGGAACGCCACTGATTTTTACCTTATCATTTTTTACGCAAAGGAATATTTTAAAGGGAAAATATAGAAACACGCCACTGCTTTTTCCTAATGTTAACAATTAAATTTTTTACATACTTTTTCAAAATTAATAATTTGGCAAGAAAACTAATCAACGCCACTGATTTTTTCTGGAAATTATTTTAAGAAAATCGATTTGTCTTTACTTACAGTTTCAGCATATTTTTTAACAAATTTTAAAGAAAAATATGAACGCCACTGATTTCTCTTCTTCTCTTGTTTTTTGACTTATGACAAATATTTGAAAAAAATTTTTAAAGTAAAATCGACACCACTGTTTTTTGATATTTTTAATTTTTGTTCAATGGTTTTGTTTAATAATTTTTTTATGCAAACTGTATTAGATACAAAGAGAAATTACATTAAAGACATGTACGCCATTGCTTTTTTCAAAACCGTACGGAACCAGTGGCGTAGGTTAATTAAATAAAAATATAAACGAAAAAATTCAATAAAATATATTTTTTCAGTCCTGTTTTAAAAAAAATTAAATATCATAAAAGACAGTGGCGCACATTTTTTTTAAAAAATATTTTCTGAAATTCATATTTCGAGTAGAAAACTAATCCGCGCTACTGATTTTTTTCTTTAAATTATTTTAGGAAAATCGACTTTTTAGTAATCGGAAATTTTAGTATATTTTTAAAGGGATCTATGAACGCCACTGAGTTCTTTTTTTTTATTTATTACGAATGTTTTTAATTATTTTTTTTTCTAAAATTTTGAATTAAATATAAAATTAAAATATACACCACTATCAGGTTTTGTTTTTGTTATTATTTAAATGATTTTTTTTTTTAGTTTTGTTCATTTACAGTGTATTAGATATTATAATATTGAAAAAACTTTCCCTATTACTTTTTCGACTTATTTTATATTTATTAAAAAAAAACTAATGTACGCCAATGCATTCTTGTGCACGTCTGGTATAATCTTCAAAAAATTATCCATGATTAGTATCTTAAAAAATGGCATAACGAACGCTACTGACTTTAAAAAAAAATGTCAACAAATAAATTTTTTTCTCAGTGCGCCACTGATTTTTCTCTTTTTTTTTATTATTAACATATATTTAGTTTTTTTTTTTTAATTTAATTAGAATCCACACCACTGTTTTTTAATATTTTTAATTTTTGTTCAATGGTTTTGTTTAATAATTTTTTTATGCACACTGTATTAGATACAAAGAGAAATTACATTAAAGACATGTACGCCATTGCTTTTTTTTAATATTTTAAGGCATATTCTTCAAAAACCGAAAAGAGCCAGTGGCGTAGGTTAATTAAACAAAAATATAAACGAAAAAATTCAATAAAATATATTTTTTCAGTCCTGCTTAAAAAAAAAATAAATATCATAAAAGACAGTGGCGCACATTTTTTTAAAATATTTTTCTGAAATTCATATTTCGAGTAGAAAACTAATCCGCGCTACTGATTTTTTTCTTTAAATTATTATACGAAAATCGACTTTTTAGTAATCGGATATTTTAGTATATTTTTAAAGGGAACTATGAACGCCACTGAGTTCTTTTTTTTTATTTATTACGAATGTTTTCAATTAATTTTTTTTCTACAATTTTGAATTAAATATAAAATTAAAATATACACCACTATCAGGTTTTGTTTTTGTTATTATTTAAATGATTTTTTTTTTTTAGTTTTGTTCATTTACAGTGTATTAGATATTATAATATTGAAAAAACTTTCCCTATTACTTTTTCGACTTATTTTATATTTATTAAAAAAAAACTAATGTACGCCAATGCATTCTTGTTCACGTCTGGTATAATCTTCAAAAAATTGTCCATGATTTGTATCTTAAAAAATGGCATAACGAACGCTACTGACTTTAAAAAAAAATGTTAACAAATAATTTTTTTCTCAGTGCGCCACTGATTTTTCTTCTTTTTTTTATTATTAACATATATTTAGTTTTTTTTTTTAATTTAATTGGAATCCACACCACTGTTTTTTAATATTTTTAATTTTTGTTCAATGGTTTTGTTTAATAATTTTTTTATGCACACTGTATTAGATACAAAGAGAAATTACATTAAAGACATGTACGCCATTGTTTTTTTTTAATATTTGAAGGTATATACTTCAAAAACCGTAAAGAACCAGTGGCGTAGGTTAATTAAATAAAAATATAAAAGAAAAAATTCAATAAAATATATTTTTCAGTCCTGTTTTAAAAAAAAATAAATATCATAAAAGACAGTGGTGCACATTTTTTTAAAATATTTTTCTGAAATTCATATTTCGAGTAGAAAACTAATCCGCGCTACTGATTTTTTTCTTTAAATTATTTTAGGAAAATCGACTCTTTAGTAATCGGAAATTTTAGTATATTTTTAAAGGGATCTATGAACGCCACTGAGTTCTTTTTTTCATTTATTACAAATGTTTTTAATTAATTTTTTTTCTAAAATTTTGAATTAAATATAAAATTAATATATACACCACTATCAGGTTTTGTTTTTGTTATTATTTAAATAATTTTTTTTTTTTTTAGTTTTGTTCATATACAGTGTATTAGAAATTATAATACTGAAAAAACTTTCACCATTACTTTTTCGACTTATTTTATATTTATTTAAAAAAAAACTAATGTACGCCAATGCATTCTTGTGCACGTCTGGTATAATCTTCAAAAAATTATCCATGATTAGTATCTTAAAAAATGGCATAACGAACGCTACTGACTTTAAAAAAAAATGTCAACAAATAAATTTTTTTCTCAGTGCGCCACTGATTTTTCTCCTTTTTTTTATTATTAACATATATTTAGTTTTTTTTTTTAAATTTAATTAGAATCCACACCACTGTTTTTTAATATTTTTAATTTTTGTTCAATGGTTTTGTTTAATAATTTTTTTATGCACACTGTATTAGATACAAAGAGAAATTACATTAAAGACATGTACGCCATTGCTTTTTTTTAAATATTTTAAGGCATATTCTTCAAAAACCGAAAAGAACCAGTGGCGTAGGTTAATTAAATAAAAATATAAACGAAAAAATTCAATAAAATATATTTTTTCAGTCCTGTTTTAAAAAAAAATTTAATATAAAAGACAGTGGCGCACATTTTTTAAAAATATTTTTCTGAAATTTCGAGTAGAAAACTAATCCGCGCTACTGATTTTTTTCTTTAAATTATTTTAGGAAAATCGACTTTTTAGTAATCGGAAATTTTCGTATATTTTTAAAGGGAATTATGAACGCCACTGAGTTCTTTTTTTTTAATTTATTACGAATGTTTTTAATTAATTTTTTTTTTCTAAAATTTTGAATTAAATATAGAATTAAAATATACACCACTATCAGGTTTTGTTTTTGTTATTATTTAAATAATTTATTTTTTTTTAGATTTGTTCATTTACATTGTATTAGATATGATAATACTGGAAAAACTTCCACTATTACTTTTTCGACTTATTTTATATTTATTTAAAAAAAAAACTAATGTACGTCAATGCATTTTTGTTCACGTCTGGTATAATCAAAAAATTATCCATGATTAGTATCTTAAAAAATTGCATAACGAACGCTACTGACTTTTAAAAAAAATTTCATCAAATAAATTTTTTTCTCAGTGCGCCACTGAATTTTCTCCTTTTTTTTATTATTAACATATATTTAGTTTTTTTTTATTTAATTAGAATCCACACCACTGTTTTTTAATATTTTTAATTTTTGTTTTATATTTTGTTCACTTACACTGTATTAGATAATAAAAATTATATTATTAAAAAAACTACACTATTACTATTTGTTTTATATTTATTTAAAAAAATATAAAAATCATGTACGCCAATGCATTTTTAATTTTTTTTCCATATTTAAAGAAAAAACTCAAAAAATTAAGCGTAATTAATATTTTTAAACGTAACACAATGAACGCCTCTGACTTATTTTCAAAATTGTTTGTTAATAAATTAATGTTCTTTTTCCAAAAAATATGGTTGTCCAAAAAAACGTAAAAAACCAGTGGCGTAGTTTGATCAAACAAAAATTGAGAAAAACGACAAAAACTAATTTTTTTTTCAAGAAGTGTCGTTAAAAAAAAATTATATGGCACAAAAAAGCAGTGGCGCACGTTAAAAAAAAATATCACAGATTTTTTGTATTTTCTTTTTGGGAATCAAAAATATATTTTTGTCTAAATTTCAGTCAAATTTTCAAAAAAAAAGGTTGATCTCAAAACAACCTTAAAAAACCAGTGACGTAGTTGGATCAAACCAAAATTTAAGAAAAACGACAAAAACTAGATAAAAAATAATTTTTTCAGTCTTGTTTAAATAAATTTTAATTGCATAAAAAAGCCAGTGGCGCACGTTTAAATTAAAAAATCTTGGACGTGCTATAATATCCTAAAAAAGTTCCTTAAAAAATAATTTTAAATCACCCTGTATACATCAAAGAAAGCTTTGCCATCTACAGAGTGTCCCTAATTTCCTTATTTCATACATACTACTTTTTACCTAATATGGCAACAATACCAGCCACAATTCTGTCCGTGTAGTGCGTAAAGCGCTGTTGCCACATCCAAAAATCGTACAGGTATCCCGGACATCCTGTATATGAAAATACCCTCTTAAGCAGCATGTTAAGGGCTCCTTTAGACACTTTAAACGTCTAAAAGATGCCTTAGACAATCAATTGACTTTTTTGTTTTACTGAGGATGCTACTGTATATAATTACCGTATAACGACTCTATTCGCTAAAGATGTCCAAGAAGCTTCTAAGTAACCACCCCTTCCCCCTACCCCCAAAACTAAACTAATTAAAAGTCACTTTTAATCGATATTTTTGTATTGTGATGTTGCCATAATGTCACCCCATATTAAATAAACATTTTATATAATAATAATTAATAGCTATTTAAATGTGCAATTCGATATAATAACCTAAAACCTTGTTGTGGAACTCTCTATTCAATAATAATAATAATTATTATTATTATTACACATATTGTTAATGTGAATATACAGGGTGGCCCAAGTGCGAGGCTCAGTGTGATATGGTGGGTTGTATTACGGAAAATATGTGCCATGTTTGTTCGATAACTGTGATCATGTTTTTTTTTGATACGGTCCTGGAATTTTTTTTTAGTTCCTTGCGGTTTTTCGGTGACATATGAGATTCATAGATTCATTAAAAAAAATGTTGTGTCTGCGTAATTTAATTAATAATATACCCTTCTTTGTCTGACACGTTATTATCTATATAAGTTTGTCTTGGGAAATCCCTTAATAACTTCACTTTTATTACACATATCGGTTTCATTTTTGTTTTAGAACGTTTTAAGGAGTGTTTATATGCCCTACCAAAAGAATGAAGGAAATCGATGCACTAGAAGTTTTGTTATTCAATTTTCTGTGAATAATGTTTAGTATTTATCTGAGGGTACCACTCTGGGGTAAATCACTTATTTACTTATTTTTTACTGCACAGATCGTTTTTATTTTTATTTTAAAATGTTCTGGGAAGTGTTCTTCACGTTATATTAGAAAAATCAAGAAAATCGGTCCACTAGAAGTTTTTTTATTTAATTTTTAGTGAATAACGTCTAGTGTTTTTTGGGTGGTAGCACTCTTAGGTAAATCGCTTAATAGCTTCTCTTTAACTGCTCAGATCAATTTTGTTTTTATTTTGAATCGCTGTGGGTAGTGTTTTTTACATTTTGTTAAAAAAATCAAGAAAATCGGTGCGCTAGAAGTTTTTTTATTCAATTTTTAGTAAAGAATGTCTAGTGTTTGTTGGAGGGTACCACTCTTAGGTAACTCGCTTAATAACTTCTCTTCTACTACTCAGATCGATTTGGTTTTTATTTCGTAATATTCTGGAGAGTATTTTTTACATTTTGTTCAAAAAATCAAGAAAATTGGTGTACTAGAAGTCTTTTTATTAATTTTTTTGAAAATCGTGTCTCCAGTGAACACTCGGAAATTTTTTTAATGTATAGTATATAATATGCAACATATTTTACAATAGATATCACTTTTTTATTGTCTTTTTTGCTCCTAAATAGGACGGTATAATTAAATTTAAAATGCGACGTTTCATCTTTGATTGGCCATCATCAACTTTTTTTTTGAATCCGGCCCTGTACTTGCTTCTGACAATTTTTTTTAACATATTCTTCTTTGTTTTACGCATAAGTTTGTCTTTCTGTTATACATGATCTTATGAAAAGTACCAAATAATGTCTTAGAGAAAGAGAGACTTACGTAAACCACCATGTGTAAGACAAGGAAGAGCGTACTTAAAAAAAATCAGTTGTGATACATGCTTTTACGGAACCGAAAAAATAAAAAACAGTACAGGACTGTGATAAAGAAATTAATGTTGATGATGACCAATCGGGATCAAAACGTCGGATTTGAAATTGACAAAACGTTTTTTTAGGTACACTGTTTTTAAAATCAAATATTCTAATATAGTGAGAAAGAGGGAGACGTACTTATGGCCAAAACTACGCGTAAGAGAGAGATGGATATATAATAATTAAAAAATGGGTCTAATGAGGAAGACAAGGGCAGACTTATGGCAAAAAATATGTGTAAGAGAGAGATAGATATATATTTATTTTAAAAATGCCTCTTTGCCACATAATTTTTTTACAAGGACCCAAAGGTAATAAAGATGAAAATAAAAACCAGGTCCGTATTTAAATGAACCAATAGTTACAAAATTTAAGATTTTAGTTTTAGTAATATAGAGACAGACTTATGGTCAAAATTACGTGTAAAAAAAAGATGGGCATATATTCACTTAATAATTACCTGTTTTTAGTTGCCATTAGGGTCCCAAAAGTAATAAAAATTAAAATAATAGAAAACAGGACCGTACTTAAAAATAATAAACAGTATTCTTTCTAATGTGAGTGAGGCAAATGGATGACAAAAACTATGCCCAGGAGAGAGATAGACATATGTGTATTATTTAAAAAATTGGAATTTTTTATTGGTATACATAAATCATATTTTTATTAAAAATTCTCCAGAAATCCATGATAAAAGTTAAAAAAAAAAAGATATTTCTCTCTAGTATGAGTATGACAAAGACAAACTTATGGTAAAAACCGTATGGTAAACGTATAAGAGAGAGATGGGTTGTTTCATTGCAACATAATTTGTTCAAGTGAGTGGGATGTGTTAGTTAGAGAAATTAAAATAAAAGAAACCAGGGTCGTATTTAAAAAACGTAATGAAAAAAAGATTTTTTTTATCTTGTATAAGTAAGACGAAGACAAACTTATGCCATTAACAACGTGTATGTTATATGGATTTAAAGGTACAAAAGGATATAAATTAAAAAAAGTAGGGTCGTATTTAAATTTTTTCAAGAAAATCAATCTCCTATAATGAGTAGGACAAAGACAAACTTATGGCAAAAATTACGTGTAAGACAGGGGTGTGTATATATTAATTTAAATTTTTTCTTCTATTTTTCATTGCCAGGTATTTTTTTCAAGTGGACGCGACATTACAAAAAATTAATAAAAAGATTTTTTCTCTTGTATGAGTAAGACCAAGACACACTTATGGCAGTAATAACGTGTAAGAGAGAAATAGGTATACATTTATTTAAAAAATTTGTTTTTTCTTTGCTAATACACAAATTGTTTAAATGAACATGTAATTTTTTACCATTTAATGGATTCAAAGGTAAAATAAAAAACCAATATTCAAAAAATCAGAGACGCCTTTAAATACTAATAAAAAAGGCAAAGTTATTGTAAAACGTATAAGACAGAGATCGGTATATATTAATTTAAAAGACTTCAGCAAAAAAAATTAAGAGTTTTTTCTCTGATATAAGTAAGAGAAAGACAACAACGTATAAGAGACCATGTCTCTCTTAAATTCATTTAATTCGTTTAAATTGTTTAAATGGTCGTGATTTTTTATCGTATTTAACTAAATTAAAAGTAAAATAAAAATCGAAATTTAAAAAAAAACCAGAGTTGTATTCAAATTACTTGAAACAAATCCGATGTAGTATAATGTGTAAGAAAAAGACAAACTTATGGCAAAACTTACGCATAAAACCTAACGGTGCAACAAAAATTATAATAAAAATATCAGGGGCGTATTTAAATGACACCAAAAAAAAAATCGTTTAATAAGTAAAACAGAGGCAAACTTATAGCGAAAATTGTATGTGAGACAAAGATTGGAATATACTGGGCATAACTGAACCCACCCCGTATCAATTTTAGTGATGAGATTGATATTTGGGCCACCCGGTACTTATGTATAGAATTTAAAATAAATATTTTTTTATAATATGAAAATGCTTTGTTAAAACGAGCGGAATTTTAAGACTGATCTGGTAAGGATTTACTCTTACAACAGCTATATATGGAAAAATTAATATAAATTAATAAATATTTTGATAATATATTATGATATAGTCGAAATGTTTATTTATTGTATTTAGGAGGCTTAAGTTAACATTGATGGTAATTTGTAAACATTTGGGTAAAACATATTTGTGATTATAAGAGAAAAATGTTTACCCATAAGGTCAATCGGGTAATAACAACCTGTCAACGTATAAAAACAATTTTACCTTTAAAATGACAGTTGAAGTTTTGAAGGTGACAATGTTGAACTGTTTAATTTTTATACTGTCGCTAGGTAGCGATAAATTGTAAATTGTAATAGGGTTAATGTTAGAAAAAATCATATTATATAGGGATATAATTTATTTTTGCCAAAATGGCTATTATTACAATACTTATTAGGAAAGTTTGGACTTTGACAAAAAAAAACAATGAAATTTGCCAAAGTTTAAATTATTTTATATAGAAACCTTTAAGGGTATACAGTCAATCGACTTCTTTTCGGAGCGTCACACTGTATCCTAAAATTTATATATACCAGCTCAATAAACTATAATTAAAAATACGTCTTTTCTTTTTTAATATATTTTTTTTTATTTTATAATTAATTAACTACTTGTAAACTCGTATGACATGTTTAAATGAAACCGAAATAATTTTTTATTTAAATTCATTTCAAACGGTGTTATGGTAATAAGTTTAAATGATATTATAAATGATAAGGAAATGTTTTTAATGACTTAGTTACTATTGATGATATATAGGTATTTAATTCATGTTATACATATTATTATGAAATGTGTCATATAGATGTCAAGAAATTCACATATGCTGTCATGGTCAGAAATAAAAATATATATGAATTGTACAATGGTTTTATTATTTACCAAGTAATGACATAATGACTTAAAGTATTTGTTTACGACAGTGTATAGTATATTTATTTGAAAGAGACCAGCATAATTTTAATATAATTCCTAAAATTTAAAAATAATGATAAAAGTGCAATTTTTTGTCTTTAAAAATTCAGCATAAAATGAAAACTGGTGAAACTTATTTATTGGCAACAATGTTTGCTGATAAGTCACATGTACCTTGTGATGAACTAATAGGCAATTGAATTATCTCCATTCTAACCAGACTGTTTTTTGCAAACAAGTTGTATTGGCACCATTGCTTGTTAACAAGTGTCCTAATGATAAATGACATTTGTAGACGAGAGGATAAACCAATAAGTGGTTCGATTGTTGCCATATTGTATTAGCAGAACTTTTCCAAGAAAAATCTTGTTTTACAATTAATTGTACTTAAAGAAGTTTATTATAAAAAAATGGAAATTAAGAATGTGGTTCTGTGGAAATTAAGAATATGATCGTATACATGTCTGGACAATTTTTATCAATATTGGCAAACCTTAAGCCTTGGCAACATTGTCTACTGACAAATCACTTTTGCTTTAATGTGTAATCGATGTGAATAAAACAAATAAAGTTTCGAGGACAAAATATTATTTTAATAAATAAAGAAATACTACAACGAGCGCTTAGAAACCGACGGATAATAATACCGCAAATCGACTGACTCAACCTTCCAAAAACCCGGCCAAGAAGAAGTGATGCCACTTTCTTTTTCTGGGTGGTTTATGATAGGGTGCATGCATCGTTATCTTCTCGGTTCTCTAAAGACCCCATTTGTAATCTGTTTGGACTTGTTTGCTTTTCACAGGGCCCTGGATGGCCATTAGGTAGGATTAAAAACAGACTGGCACCATCTGTGTAATGGGTTACAGTCGTAGTCCTGACTACACTTCACGACCTCGTGAAGCTAGATTCACTAAAAAAAAACAAAAAAAAAACATTAGTTACCTATATTATAAACAAATTCAGAACACGACGAAACACATTTTTCGTCTACTGATGGTTGCTACTGATATCGTCATCATCATCAGTAACTGTCGTAACAAAAGGTTTCATTCTATCTGAAGGACATATGCCCGTATAAGCAGTCTTACAACGTTTTGATCCTTGTAATTCGTTCACTACATAGCGATCATTATCAAGGACTTTCGATACCGCAAAAGAACCTTTAAACTTCGGTTCAAGCTTTCGACTTCTCCCGTCATTGGAGACCTTACTTGCTTGAACTAACACATGTTGGCCAACAACGTATTTCCTAACAGGGGCATGCCGCTTATCGTAATACTCTTTTTGCATTTATTGCCGTTTTCGAGTTACCTCTTTGATCCGTCGATCAAATACAAATAGATTCGTCGATCTCAGATAGAAATTTGTGATCTTAACTCATACGCATAGATCCTTTGATCTATGGAGATCCGTTGATCTCAACTAAAATCCGTTGATCTTAGTTCGTATAGACATGGATCCTTTGATCTATGGAAATCCGTTGACTTCAATTAAGACACAATATTTACAACTTACACACATAGATCCGTTGATCTATGGAGATCCTTTGATCTTAATTAAGATCCTTTGACCATGTACAGTTTAACTCCCTGGAATAAATTCATTGATTGCAAAAAATTAATGCATGCACACTTCAATATCCTGGAAAAAATTTATCATAATTAAAATCTTGGATTAATAATTTAATTATTACTTCAGTGCATGCAAAATGTATTCATGCACAGCTCAACTGCATAAAAAAATTTACTGGAAATAATAACTGCCTGGAATAAATCTATCATTATTAAGAAAATGAATAAAAACCTTATTCATTACTTAATTGCTTAAAAAGTTATTTATGTATAGTTTAATGGCCTGAAATATATTCATTATAATTAAAAATCGGAATTAAAAAAATTATTCATTACTTACCTGCATACAAAATTATTCAGTATTTAGTTGCATTATTAAATTGCAATTCGTAAATAAAGATCCGTTGATCTAGAGAGATCCGTTGATCTCTACTTGAGAATCGTTAATCATAACTCATACGCATAGATCCTTTGATCTATGGAGATCCGTTGATCTCAGTAAGGATTAATTTTTTTTTTCAATTCGTATCGTATTGGTCCTTTGACCTTACTTTGTAAGTATAAGTCTTATACTCACAATTCATCGTCTTGATGAATTTGGTACGACCCATCTTTGTCCTCCATCTGTTATCCTATATAGCCGATTGTGTTTTAAACAGTAATTCTTGCGAATTTCGTTATCTTTATTACTGTTCGACGTTTTTCCTGACAACGTATCTATCAAATGGCGACAACGGTCATCTTGAAGCTGTGCAGATAATACCCAATCTTCTTCAGAGATATTAACATTTAAAACGTCAATGTTCTGTATTGGACCTCTACTCAAAGCGTCCACGTGTACCATTTTAGTATCCGGACGATATTCAATATCAAAGTCAAATTCTTGCATACTAAGCCACCATCTTGCAATACGTGGAATTAAATCTCTTTTCATTAATGTGTGACGTAGTGAATTACAGTCCGCAGCAACTTTAAATGTATTACCTGAAAGGTATATTCTAAACTTTTTTAATGCCTCAACTAATGCCAACGTTTCCAACTCATACACTGTAAAAAATCGAGTATTAATTTTAACACGCAAAACTGGTCTATATAGGTCCACACTAGTGCGTGTTAAAATAACCACTGGCAAAAAGTGGTGAAAAGTGGTTGTTTTTATTTAAAAAAAAAACATTTATTTTACCCAATTTAGCGTGTTAATAAACGAACGAAAATAAAATTTAAAAAACCCCTTCCGTATTGTTAAAAGTATATTTTGAGTGTCAAATGTATTTAAATAAAAGTAAAATTTAATCACCCATTTTGGTTTAAATTAAATTTACACAGGTGCTTAAAATATTTATTTCGGGTTAAATATATTGAAATAAAATAAAAAAGTACACTTAATTTATGGTTAATTGAGTTATAAAAAATGGTAAATTTAACTAACCTAGGGTTAAAATTATTTTTATTAGTGTAATAAAGAATCTATTTAGGTGGTAATTTATACTTTAAATAAAATATATTTTCCTTTATTTCGTAAGTATTGAATTTAAGCGTTAAAAGTAATTTTTTTTGTGTATTTTCTTTATAATTGGAGTGTGTTAGCCGAAAAAGAACCAAGCACAATTTTTAATTTACAAAAAAATATTTAAAGTATTTATTTGTTTAAATAAAAGCTTGAAACTATTTCTAAATAATCTTTGGTACATATATTAAAGATTATTAAGGAAGAGTTTTAAACTATTCATTTGAACAAATACTAATTAACAAGTTAAAAAGTAATTATTTGGCGCCTGGTTCCTTTTAGAATTTATCACCTCAATTATTACATATTGCAACTATTTCGGTTACTCTGTATATATTTGATAAAAATAAAAAAAAAACTAAAAAAAAAACGCAAAACTTCGTATTCCAAACGATTAAATCAAAAAAGTTGTTCTAAGAAAGGAACAAATTTTTTTTTAGGACAAATACAAATAAAAGGCATAGCAATCAATTTCTTTGGCATTATCTATTAAAGAATGATATAAAAAACATAAAAAATATATATTCTGCAACAAAAATATATAGGAACCCATATTTTGAAATATAAAACCTTAAAAAATAATAATTGGAGATCAAATTTAACCTTATAACAAGAGTAGATCTTATACAGATGAAAAAAACACTTATGGCTTATGGCACGTATGGCTTATACATAAATCTCTGTCGCTTAATTCCAAAAATTCGCTGCAAAAAATGTTATTTTTAAGCTAAGATGAGCACGCTTACCTTTATAACTCAAACAAAAATCCAAACTAAACACTAAATTAAATTAACGACGCGAGGACGAGATCAGACAGGTCAGATTCAGGTCGAAGCGTCAAGAAAGTAGAGACACAGGGTGGGTAATTTCACGACTTGTAGCAGTGAATCACGCACACGTTTAGTGTTAATTTAACCAGTTTTAAGGGTATATTTACACTGGACGCATTTTTTTTTACCAAATAAAAATATAAAAATATTTTAGCACGGCGCGAAGTATTTTCATAGTGTTAATATAACACGCAAAATAAATAAGTAAGTAAAGTCAATTTAACCACTTTAAAGTCTTCTTTAAGTGTTAAAAAATACTACATAGTATACTTCATAGTGTTAAATTTAACACTCAAGAAATTTACCGCGCTGTTTATTCTTTTTACCACCCTATTATTTTTTACAGAGTAGGAATGATATTTCTGTTCATCCTGCGTTGTAGCGCGACTAAAGTATTGAATAGGTTTTAAGCTACTATCTTGTTGCTGTTGAAACAATATCGCTCCCAAACCAATCTTACTAGCATCACATTGAACTTCGGTTTCTGCTTCTCTATTATAAATAGCTAAAATGGGTCTCTCTACAAGGCGCCTTTTCAAATCTTTAAACGCAGATTGATGTACGACGTCCCACGTAAACACTGAGTTTTTCTTAGTAAGACTAGAAATTGGTCTGGCAATTGAAGCAAATACTTTAATAAACTTCCTGAAATAGCTAGCTAAACCTAGAAATCTCCTAACATCGTGGACATTTTTGGGTATTGGAAACTCAGCTACAAAAGCTTTTATTTTGTCTGCGCCAGGACGAATACCTAAACGAGATACTTCATGCCCTAAATACTCAACATTTTCCTGAAGAAGATGGCATTTATTTAGTCTAAGCGTTAGACCAGCTTCTCTAAAAATACTGAGGACATCCTTTAACTTGCAAAAACCATCTGGTATTGATACAGTTATGACGGAATTAATACGTCGTCTAAATATGCCATTGTCGTTTCAAACCTAAAAGATCCTAAAACTTGATTTATAGAAAAAAACATTTATGAAAGCGGTCTTTGGAACTGACTCTTCATCTATAGGAATCTGATGATATCCAGATGCCAGATCCAGAGTTGTAAAATAAAAACTCCCTTTAAGTGAGTCTAAAAGGTCATCTTTCCTGGGTAAAGAATATTTATCCTTAAGAGTTTTACGGTTTAAGGCCTTATAGTCAATACACATTCGTGGCTCACCATTTTCCTTTTTGTTACTAACAACACAGGGCTTGCATAAGGTGAGGACGAGTCTCGAATTATGTCATTTTCCATAAGATCTGCAACTACACCTCTAACAATTTCTCTATCGGTCGATAGATTATAGGAATATATCGGTTCTCTAAAGACCCCTTTGTAATCTGTTTGGGCTTGTTTGCTTTTCCCAGGGCCCTAGATGGCCATTAGGTAGAATTAAAAACAGACTGGCAGCATCTGTGTAATGGGTTACAAATGGCAGATCAAATAGTGTTAAATGGTACATTGGAGTAAAAGGAATTTTTGCAAAAATACCTAATTGGACCCAAAAGTGTTTTAATATAAAACAATGGAAATCAAAAATATGACATACATATATAAATGTCAAATTATACTTGTGAAGGCGAAATAATAAAAAAAATTAGTAGCCCCACTGTTGCCAGACAGTATTTAGTAAGATTTAGATAAAAATAAGAAGAAGTCTTACGTTACGGCAATTTTTTTCTTCAAAGATTCTCCATAAAGCCAACCAACCATTAAGAAGATCTATAGTATTGGCAACAATGTCTGTTGACAGGTGACATAATGACAAGTGACATTTATAGGCGAGAAAATTAGCCAATAAGAGATTCCGTTATTGCCACATGGTATTATCAAGACTTTTCCAAGAAAAAGCAAATTTTCCAAATAATTGTACCTAAACTAGTTTATTATAAAAAGAATATAGCTCTGAGGAAATTGGAAATATTAGGTTATACATCAATGGACAAATCTTATCAATATTGGTAAACCTTAAGTTTTGGCGACATTGTCTATTGACAAGTGACAAATGGCTTTTGCTACATTGGCAAATGATAAGCAATCAAATAGTAGCATTGATGTCACATTGAATTTAAAAGTATTTTTGGACAAATTTGCTAATTGGACCAAAATTTCTTTTAATATTTAAAAAAAATGAAATTAAACGTATGGTTCTGTAATATCTGTAAATGTATATTGGCCTACAGTAATAGTTCATTTTGATGAACCTTAAGCATTGACAACACTGTGTGCTACCAGTGATATAATGAAAAATTATACTTTACTGCCAAGCGAGAGGATAAACAAATGAGTGGTTCCACTGTTGCCAGACTACATTTGGTAAGATTCAATCAACAAGAAAATCAATAAGAATTGGTCAAACTTCAATAATTTTAATAATGCTTGTTAACAAGTGACATGTAACTTCATGGCATATCGCAAACGAATGACTCCATATTTGCCCGATTTTATTAACAAATGTCTTGTAAATTATTCCTTCAAAGATTCTACATAAAGCCAACCAACCATTAAGAAATTATGTACTATTGGCAACAATGTCTATTGACAAGTGACATTTATAGATGAGAGGATAAGCCATGGAGAGGTTCCATTATTGCCACATTGTATTTGCAGGACTTCTTCAGAAATCGATCATTTTTCCAAGTAATTACATTGTTATAAGAAAAAATGGAAATTAAGCATATGGTTCGGTGGAAATTAAGAATGTCATATAATTGGATAATTTTTATTAACATTCAACTTTAAAGTCAATTAAAATTACAGTCAACCTTAAGCTTTGACAACATTAACTATTGACAAATGGCTTTTGCTGTCATGGCAGATCAAGCGATCAAGTTTTGAAGATTGTTGCAAGTTTTTTATATTTAAAAAAAATAGGAATTAAAAATATGATTCCGTATTATACGTAAATGTTTAACGGTCTACAGTAATAGTTAATTTTGATTAACCTGAAGCATTGGCAACAGTGTCTCATGATAAGCGACGTAATGACAAATGACATATGCTTTATAGGTAGGCGCTTGGATAAAGAATCTAATGGTTTCATTGTTGCCAAGTTACATAATTTATTTTTAGGGAATTGAGTGGCTCCACTGTTGCCAGACAGTATTTAGTAAGATTCAAGAACAAGTGGTCAAACTAAAGTAGTACTGACCATAATACCAAATGACACATACCTTAATGGCATTTTTCAATCGAATGACTCATATTTTATTTAATTACTACAAATACACTAAAAGTTTTTTCAATCTGAAAAATCAAAGGCAATTGGAGTCGAGAAGTTCCAAAATTTAACTTCAACTTCCTGGAAAAATTACTGTTTTCTTCCAGTCCAGTTTTAGAGGCACAGTTGTCTTAAATTGTTTGAAAAAATAAGCTTTATTATGATTTTAGTTCTTTCAAGTAGTGAAAATTGCTTGGAAAATATTATTGGCTTCTTCCAGACAAGTAGAGTTTAGCTTCAATTATCTGGAAAAATGACTATTTTCTTCCAGACAGTCAAATTTCAAAAGAATTATTTAAACTCTTTTAAGCAATGAAAACTCCCTGAAAAAAAATATTGACTTCTTTCAATGCGGTTCAAAAATATTCACTTTATATCAGGTAATCGAATTCACAGTTGTCAGATTCTATTAAAAAATGTCTTGTCACTCTTGATTCTTCAAAGATTTTGAACATAAAACCATTAAGAAATGCTTAAGTATTGGCAACAATGTCTGTTGACAAGTGACGTAATGGCAAATGATATGTACCTTAATGGTGTATGAAGTTAGTCACTCCATTGCTGTCAGATTTTACTTTAAAGACAGTCAAATGATTTTCTTCGAGGATCAGATATTAAACCAAACGCAATATGATTTTTCTAATTGATTTTAGAAATATCACTTGGCAACACTGTCTTTTGACCAATGAAAAGTGACTTGGTAGCATATGAAGTGCACTTATATAAGCTAGTAGATAACCTAATGAGTATATTATTGCTTTATTGTATTTAAAAGTATTTTATAAAGAAATTATAGTTTTTCTCGACACTAATCAATATGAAATAAGAAATTAAATTGGGGAGTTATATGGCAACATGGCTTGTTAACAAGTATGATACCACGAGGGGATAAATCATTAAGTAATTCCATTGCTGCCACTTATTTCCCCACAAAGATTTTTTTCAATAAATTATACCTAAACTAATTTTAATAACAAAAAAATGGTAATTGTGAATATTATTCTATGTTATCCATCGATAGACATTAATAGCCAACATTCATTATTATTATCGCAAAAAAAGTTTTGGCAACATTGTCTTTTGACAAGTGACAAATGGCTGTTACACAATGGCAGATGATTAAGTGGATCCACTGTTGCCACATTATATTAATATGAATATTCCAGAATAATTAAGTCTTTATTACAGAAGTATATTGATCTGCATTAATAATAGTGAGGGTCTCAAGCATTGGCAATCCTGTTTCTTGACAAGTAACATAATGTCAAAACGACAAATAACATACGCTTCATAAGTAGACGATAGGGTAAATAATCAAATAGTTCCAGTGTTGGCACGTTAAAATAACAAGTTTTTTCCAAAAATTAGTCAACTTCTTTTAGTTTATTCTTCTAGTGCCTTTAGAAGTTCTGGTATTAAAAAAAATAATATTGGGATTTTTGAACTATATTGTGGCCAGATTGTGTCCGTGGAAAATAAAAATCATTTTTAGGTTAAATTCATGCTTAACCTAAATAGCATCATCAATAGCAACAATGGATCTAATCGCTTGGTCATGCAATGACACCCGTCAGTATTTCTTGACAGGTGTTCTTATTGGCAGACATGGAGGGCAATAAAGAAGGAAAGGAAACTTCTTAATAAAAAATAGAACAATTTTATTTTATGAGGTTTTCACTTTCTGTTGCGTACCAAAGCAAACCGAAAGCAACCATTTGAAAATTTTAAAAATAATATAAAATAGTGTCATTAAAATTACTGTATAAAATAGTATCACATCTAATAAGAAATACTGATAAAGGGGCATTTTGATCGCTTCTGACCTCATATGATTTGCCCCCTTATATTTGGCCAAATGCTCCACCCAATATACCGAAGCGTTTAAGGGTGAAACCAAACGGTCCTTGAACAGTCCAGAGAGTTCTTTGGCTTTCGCCCTCGTACTAAAACATGACAAAAATTGTAATACTCTTGCATCATTTTTTTCTCATATAAATACTTTGCACTCAACGCTTTCGTAACGGCTTCTTTAAAGCTCTCCTCGGTGGCCTCTTTCAGTTTCAAGACCACCCCAACCCCCTTTTTCTCGACCATGCCTCCGTTTAGGGTCTGATCCCCAAACTGGGGCATCACCACCATAGGAACCCCGCAGTGGACCGACTCGGTGGTACCCAAAAGCCCTCCATGGGTTATAAACAGTACCGTGTTTGGATGACCTGGAAGTATGCTGATTTTAAGGTTATTCCAATTTTAGTTTGATAAATACTGTTACATAAAATATCAAACTGCGGGGCCCATTTTGTTAACATGACGTTCTGGGGCCGTCCTTCCATTACGTCAGCTTCCCATTTCCATAAAACCCTCTGGGGCAGTTTGGAGAATATTTTTAGGAAAATTTGAAGTTGTTCTTTGGGGATCGTGTGCCCTTTTAGCATGGATCCCAGGCTGAAGTAGATGAGGCCTGCAGATGCGTTGTTGGTCCAATATTCAATATCCTATGAAATAATTCACTTTATTTGCTAGTTAGTAAGATTTTATTATTTATTTCTATTACCTGAGGTAGTTTCTTTGGAACCTTCCCGGACACATGTATCCCTCCCACCTCCACAATACTGGGAGTAAACGGTCTTACTCCATGTAGGGTGTGATGAGTGTTTAAGAGTAAAAGACTCGCCTCATATGGATCGGCTGGCTCATATCCAGTGTATTTGAGCGATAGTGCCCGTCCTGGATCTTCCATGAATACTTTGTACCATAATTTATTCACTGAAGATCAATAGAAATTAGGCATTATTCAACAATAAGGGTTCAATGTTTTACCCAAATGCATCAAAGTGTTTTCGGCTCTCTCTAAAAATGACATGGGGGGTGGATAAGCCATGTATATCGAAGGGATGTACGAAGGGTTGTCGGGGGATCCGAACCATTGGGCGTGCCATGCCATTAGGGCACATGAACTTAAACCTGGAATGTAACGTTTTAATTGTAATATTTAAATTCGTTTCTAATAACGTCAATATATTCAAGGAATATTTGAGGATTTTTAGAATATTGCGGGAAGATTTTGTGTGTTATGGCTGTTCTGATGGGAGATGTTCAGGAATATTGCCAATAATGAAGTTCAGTTATTCACATTATTTTCGAACAAAAAAAATTATATTTCAGATTATTAGTTTCAAATTTTTATTATTTGTGATATTTTTATTTAATTAATGCCTAAACAAAATTGTGATTTTTGAAACATAAATGTATTAATTTGTCAATATTCAAAATGACTTACTAAAAAACGAGCAATTTAACGAAAAGAAAAAGAACAATTATAACAAAAAAATAATCTTAGTTTTATTTTATATTACTTAATATATATTAATTTAATTTATTGTATGTATGTATGTGAATGGATTAATTTTCAAAATATATTTGTTTCATTTTATTATCTTAAAATTTTTTTTAATTTTTTTGTAATTGTTTTTTTTCAAAATTTTGAAATTTAACCATTTGATTTAGCGGGTTTAAATGTTTATTCATAAATAACATTTTATTAATTTATTTAATTTCTAACTTAAAAAATTAAGTATTAAATTTATAAATTTCTTTTCTTATGTTCAAAATTTTTAAATTTAGTTTTTAATTTATGGTATTCTTACTGATGAAAATATGTTACTATTTTCTACTTTAAATTTGCTTTTCTCGTTTAAAAATGAAATATTTTAAATTATATTTTTTCAAGTACTTTCCACCAATTTAATCAAATTTTCTTCTGTTCCATTAATTTCCTAAAAAACTTCTTTTCTTTTAATAAAATGGTATATAGAAAAAAAATATGGCTATAATATTTATTGAACCATCCATTTTTTGGCCACTATTTTATTTAGGTAAGTCTGAAAATTCGTGCATATTTTAGCCATAATTTTTACTCGTACGTACGTATATCCTAAAATATTACATATATTTTTATGGCTAAAATATCACTGCTGTGGCTTAAAATAATCTGTATATTTTTTGTAAATTTTGGTCAAAAAAATATCATATTTGAAAATGAATGGCTAAAATTTGACCATTAATTAAATATGGTTAGTAATTTGCCACCCGATTTCAGTGCTAAAATAGCCAGTTTATGGTTTAATTGCTTTTATATCTAAGAATTAATCATATTCATGGCTATATTTATGGCCATGGCATTAATTTGAGCCAATTTGGGCACTTTTTAAATGGTAAATATGACCAATAATTAGATAAATATTTACTATACAGGGTGTCCCGAAATTACATGGCAATATTTTACCAGCCGCATCTTTGTCTAAAAATAAGACAAAAAGTCCATATACAGTATGGTTCAAAAGTGCATCGTTTTTAAGTTACAGGGTGTTTTATGAATCATGTTAAAGATGGTTTTTTGTTAATATATCCGGAACGCCTAGTTGTAATCTTTTGAAATTTTCAACATTTACTATTGGTTTTATTAAAAACTGATATTGCAACCATTTTTGCCAAAATGTGTACAGGGTCGTGTAAAATAAGTGGTCGGTAAAGTTTAAATTGTTTAAACTTTTTTTCTAGCAACTCCGTGATAATTTTGGTATTAGAATTGAAAAGAACAAACATTTTTACATAAAAAAGGTGCTCTTGTCTAATTTCAATAGGAGCTTCCGTTTTCGAAAAAATCAATTATTAATAAATCATGAATTGGTATTTCAAAAAGTAACTATAAATAACATCTTGTAAAATAATAGTTGGCAGTGTTTGTTGACAATTAGTTTATTTGTTAAATTTTGTTTAACGTTTTGTTGACATTTCACATTTTTTAAATTTGCTTTGGCAAAGTAAATTAGTTTTTTTTTGTGATTCATTTTTCAAAAATTATGGACAGATTTACAAATCAAGAGTTAGCTGACATGCATTTTGTTTATGGTTTGTGTAATGGCAGTTCTTTAGCGGCTGTCCGTGAGTATCGCCGAAGATTTCCCCTAAGACATGTTCCAGATCATCAAGTTTTTATAAACACTCACCGAAATTTATGCAATAACGGAAGTTTTCAAAGAGCTCGTGGACAAGGCAGACCACAGGAAGATTATAATTTAGAAAATGTTTTAAATGTTTTTGAAGAAAATCCGGGGGCAAGTATAAGAAATGTGTCAAGAGCCACACATATCCCTCGCTCTATAGTAAGATCCCAAGGGTTACATCCGTTTCATTACCAGCGGGTCCAAGATTTAGAGCCAGACGATTTTCCGTTGAGGATCCAATTTTGTTAGTGGGTAATTAATAATCCAAACTTAATTCCTTCCATTTTATGGACGGACGAAGCCACTTTCACACGAAATGGTTCATTTAACATGCATAATATGCATTTTTGGGCAGATCAAAATCCAAGAGCCATAAGCGTAGTGATTTTCAAAGAAGGTTTTCGGTAAATTTGTGGGCGGGATTAATCGGGGACCAACTTATTGGCCCGATAGAAATACCCAATTGGCTAACTTCGGAGAATTATCTTCATATGCTGGGAAATAATCTTGTGGAGCTTCTGGAAGAAGTTCCTCTTATCTTACGCCAAAAAAAAATTATTTTTCAACAAGGCTCCGTCTTGTGCTCATTTTAGTCGCAATGTGCGTGAGTGAATAAATAACCATTTTCCTGAATGTTGGATTGGTCGAGGTGGTCCTATAAATTAGCCTCCTCGATCTCCAGATCTAACTTCGTTAGATTATTATTAATGGGAACATTTAAATGAGTTGGTATATGTCGTGGAGATAAATATCCGTGAACAACTGATGCAAAGGATTAATTGGGCTGTTAGTGAAATAAAGAGAAATCCATTTTTTGTTTTAAGGGCTACTCGCGCAATAACGCGTAGGGCAAGATTGTGTCTTCAGCAAAATGGAAAGCACTTTGAACATGTGTTGTAATTTGTGCTTTTTTGTTTGGTGTTTTTATGTTTTTTTTTTACGTAATAAATTAATTGTTCCTTTTTTTTACCTATTCAATTACATTAAAAAAAAACAATTGAACTCGAAAAACAATTTTTGATCTTAAATAAAGTATTTGTGACAGTCTTAGGTCATGTTTATCCCCAACGGATTTTTAAGATGCTTTTTAATTTTATTAACTGTTACCAAAATAACTTACGCGTTCTCTTTGCAAAACATTTACATCTAATTTTTTCGAAAACGGAAGCTCCTATCGAAATTAGACAAGAGCACCTTTTTTATGTAAAAATGTTTGTTCTTTTCAATTCTAATACCAAAATTATCACGGAGTTGCTAGAAAAAAAGTTTTAACAATTTAAACTTTACCGATCACTTATTTTACACGACCCTGTATTTTGGCAAAAATGGTTGCAATATCAGTTTTTAATAAAACCAGTAGTAAATGTTGAAAATTTCAAAAGATTACAACTAGGCGTTCCGGATATATTAACAAAAAACCATCTCAAACACCCTGTAACTTAAAAACGATGCACTTTTGAACCATACTGTATAGGGACTTTTTGTCTTATTTTTAGACAAAGATGCGGCTGGTAAAATATTGCAATGTAATTTCGGGACACCCTGTATAATAGTCACTATTTAAATTTGATTTTATTGGTAAAAAGTATATGACGATTTTATTGGTCAAAAATCATTAAGTATATGACTTAATGCCTTATTATTAGCCAATAGTGCCTATAATTGAGTTATTATAGACCATATATTTAAATAAGTGAAAATTTTACAAGCCCCAATTTAGTAAACATAAATTAAGTGTGAATATTCACACGTATTTACAAATACACAAAGAACATAAATGGCATAATTACAGTACAGTTTATGAAACTTCCATAAATTCTCGTGGTGTATTTATAACATTAAAAAAAATTATTTTTTTTGTTTAAAATATGTTTATTTAGTTAAAAAAATGCCATATTGTATATTTAAACTTATTTAAAAAAAATATTTTTAGGGACTTAATTAAAAAAAGTATATTTTTTAACAACTTGTATAATTTTTTTTTTAATATTACGTTCTTTTCAAAATTTTGATTTTTTTTTATAAATCTGTACCATAAAAGATTTTGTTCTATTTTTAATTTTTTAAAATATATTAAATTGGTTTGTTTCCTTCAAAATTTTTGAAATGATTTATTTTAATTCATTCCAAGCCTAAAAATGTAATTATTGTTTGTTTTAATATATTTTTAAAAAACATCTCTCTTTAAATAAAATGGTATATTTAAAAAAATATATAAGCACAAAATAAAAAAATATTTTTAAATTTAACTTTTTAAGCACTTTCTTTGAAATTCATGGCCTTAATATTTATTTTTTTTAATATTTTTCTGTTTCACTTATTTCCAAAAACGCATGTTTAAAATAAAATTGTTTAAATAAAATATTTTTTTAAAGAAATGAAACAAATAATTAAATTATTTAAATCATTTTGTCATTTTCTTAAATTTTTATAAATACATCATTTTCTTTTCGTATTTTTAAATTTCATTTTTAATTCATTCAGGGCTTAAATTCGCTTCAATTAAAATTCGAAAAAAATTATCTATTTATAAATATAAATTGTATATTTTAAATTATGTAAAAGAAGTATAAGAACCAAGAAAAAAAAAATAATAATCATTAAAAATTTTCCATTTTTTAACCATTTTCTTAATTTTGATTTAGTTTTTGTCAATATATATATATCTATTGTTTTAATTCATTTAAATGTTCATAGTTCTTATATTTTTATTTTTTTGTTGTTTGTTTTTAAACGTATATCGCAAATTATGTAAAAGAAATACATGAACCAAATAAAAAAAATAGTTTTAAAAATTTAATTAAAAATCTTTAAATTTGAAATTTTTACCACATTTTTAAATTTGTTTCATTTTTTAATTTATTTTTTTTTATGCTCATGAAATTTGTCTTACTAACTTATTTTATATATGAATATTTAAGTACAATTTTCAAAAAATTAACAGGGTTTATTTAAATTAAAATAAATGATTATTCGATTTTTTATTTAAATTTCACCTTTTTAAACAGGCCAAAAAATATGCCTTTCAATTTTTTCCTTGTAAAGCCTTGTAAAAAATGCCTAAATTTAAATGTGAAAAATTATAATAAATATTTCAACAAATTTAAGTTAAATTTTTAAATAATCATGAAGCAGAAATGAACTTGAAATACTCAAAATTAATAAGACTCCTATATTTGGTCTTTTTTAATAAATTTTCTTTAAATGAAAAAAATACGTTTCACTTCTAATAATTTTCTAGTTTATTGTGCAACAAATGCCCAATCCAAAAAATAAGATAAATATTAAAAACTAATTGTTAAGCAAGTAAAAATTCAGAACTAAAAATCCTTAAGCGAATAATTCACTAAAACATTCCCAAAAATACACCAATAACATTCAAACTTGCCGGGCATCCTTAAGCCTTTACTCACCAATAAAAGGTGCCTTATATTTGGTAATCAACCCATAAAAACAATTCGAATTAAACACCTCCGTCAGTACAACATCAAACCGTAAATCCTCCTTCAAAAACTCATGCAACTCCTCACTTTTCAGCGAGGAATCGCAAGTTATTTGGGCAAAATACGAAATAAAGTCGACCTCTTTGTATTTTTGAATACGATCTCCTACGAAGTCGGTCACATTCAAAATGTTAACATAGGGCTTGTCTGACAGCAAAACGTCTCTTACATTCTTTATATCATCTAAAAAAAATATTTTTTAAACAACTATTTAATATTAAAAGAATATTTGACATACCTTTAGTTCTCACGTGGCTTACGATGGTAAGTCGATGACCTCTGTTACCCAACTCTTGAAACAATGGCTTAAATACGTCATAATGGCTCTTACCCGGGTGCCCAAATATCACCAAAATATTGTAACATTCCACGCTACATACCAGTACAAATAAAGTTAATATAATCAGTTTCATTATGTATTAAAATTATTTCACTTTATATAATGCGAGAGTTGCGCATATTTCCCAAATGTATTTATATAACGGGTTTATTTTAACTAACTGGGTCAGGGTATATGTAGGCACTTATGCCTGAGCAATAACAATAAGATAATGCACTTATCTTATATGCCTGTTATACAATTTTTATTTATTACGCCTTCCATTATTTATATTTGTAATGTAATAAGCTTAATAAGCTCATAAATCGCACGTTATCACTTTTGTGTTTTACGAAGTGATTGTTATGGTTATTTTTTGAGTTAATTATAATGTGGCGCCCAACTAATGTTATCAATTAAGTTATATGTAAATTCTATTGAGATCTGAACGTACTCTAAAAGATTATTGGGGATATTTTTGAGTCAAGGTTGTCTTGTGACATCCCAGGAATGTTTCAGGTCTTCTGGGATTTCAAATAGTGTATTAAGTACGTATATCAGTTTAGAAAGTTACAAAAGGAAACCCGGTACGTAAAACTCAATTAAAATAATATATAAAAACGATTAAGATAAATTGATATTAATTAAATTTTGCCCCACTGTTGGGCGCCAAAATTGTACTTTCAAATAAAATGGGGGGAAAAAATAACACATTTCCTATTCAAGCGTTTATTGTTTCTCAATTCCTAATTGCCCAAATACGGACTTTTTTTATATTAGTTTATTTATTCAATTATAAATAAATATAATATTTTCCATGATTTTTATACGAAATTTCATCATAGTAATGACCTTTATTAACCTTATCGGCTAAATTATATACTAATAGTTCGCTTCTTTACATAACTGAGATTAATATAACAATAACAGTTTTATATAAAAAAAATATAAACTAAAATATTATGCAATAAAATATCAAATATATACAACTCATACACATAAAATATTTAAAAAATATCGTTTTTTTTTACTACGTAATATCTTTGGCATTAATTTTTACATAATTTATTTTAACAAAATATTGTAGCTAATTTTTATATTTTGGCACAATAGTTAACAAAAGCTTAAAAAACGAATAAAGAGTGTCCCAGAAAATAGCAAAATTCTGTATTTAAATAAACGATGGATTTTTGGGACGCCCCGTACATGGTATATACAGGGGTGGTGCATTTTCTATTAAAAGCCAAGCGCCTTAAGTTAGAAATATTAACTGGTAAGTTCTAATCCTAGTCGAGCAAGTGACATGTTCTTGCGGAGTTTGATGATTTGCCAATAAACGTCGTGAGCTAAAAAATGAAAAAAAAAATTATTAAAATTTCTGTAAAATATTTTTTTAATGATTATTTTTAGTTCACCAGGCCGAGCATTTTAACTCTGCCGTAAGATTATATAGTTACCGTGGCGCAGGAACGGTACACGATTTTAAAAGGAGATTTCGACATGAAAGATTTTTTTTAATGTAAGCTTAAATGAAAATTTAAATTTCTTTATTAATTTTGTTTTTTTTTCGCTCTTATATATGAAGTTAATTTTTCTTGAAGTTAGAGAAAAAATTATGAAAATATTTTTTTATAACTACAGTAGTGGAAAATGTAGAGCAACATTTAATAAGTTGCTAAAATAAAATATTAGATGATGACTTTTAGCATAAAATTTCTGTAGATAAAAACATATGGTACTTATAAATAGTTTGCCAATAAAAACTGTTAATTCTTATCTCGTTTTACCAAGGGACACAAAAAAGAATACTTCAGAGTGGAAAAAAGTAAAGCAACATTTTTGAAATATTTCTCAAATCATGCAAAATATTTTACTTAGTGTTAGTTTAAACTGATAAGTTGATGGTATTTGGCTGCTTAAGATGCCTCGCGGTAAACATTTTATCTGTCGATATTAAAAATAGAATTGTTGATTTATACAAAAGTGGTCAAAAGCAGATTGCTATTGCAAAGAATTTAGGTTACATAGATCTATCGTGTCCCGTATAATTAAGCAGTTTCATATAAATAGCGATTTATCTGTTAAGAAAAAGTCAGGGAGACGTAGAAAAACCACTCCATATACCGATAAACAAATTATCAAAATTGCTAAAAATGAGCCTTTTCTGAGATCCAATAAGATAAAGCACCGCATATCCGAAGAGCTTGGAGTAAACGTGACTTCGAGGATGGTGAGAAATAGACTATTAGAGGCCAAGTTATTTGACAGAAGACCTGCTAAAAAAACCGCTGCTGTCAAAAAAAATAGACGTTCCTGGAGCGATGAATCCAAGTTTTGTTTGTTCAAAAGTGATGGATTTGTGTATGTTAGATGCCCTGTCAATGAAACTCAACCCCAAGTATACCTGTCCAACAGTGCAACATGGTGGTGGAGTAGTAATGGTTTTGGGATGCTTTTCGGGCTATGGTATGGGCCCCCTGTATAAAATAGAAGGTATAATGGACCGGTTTCAATATAAGGACATATTAGAGAGCCAAATGATTCCATATGCTGATGATACTATGCCTTTAAGACATTTATTTCAACAGGATAACGGTCCCAAGCATTCTTCTCGGTTCGTAAAAGCTTGGTCCAGAAAGGAAAACATTAATGTAATGGAATGGCCTTCACAATCCCCTGATCTCAATCCAATTGAGAATCTGTGGGACATCTTAGATTCCAAAATCAGAGGAAAATCAGCAAGAATTGTTTGAAGCATTGAAGGAAGCATGGGTGAATATGGATCCAAGGATTATTTCTAAGCTAATAAGATCTATGCCAAAACATTGTGAAGATGTAATTAAGAATAAGGGTTACTTTACAAAATATTAACTTATGTTTTTTTTTATTTATTAGAAATAAAATAAAAACGAATATTAAAAAATGTTGCTTAACTGTTTTCCACCTAAAAAATAATTTTTTAATACAAAAATATCAAGGACAAGGAAACATGTTTTTTTTCTTAATACTAAATTGCTTGTGTAATAATAAATTACTGGAATTAATTTTACTTCTGGTTTACATTCACTGCTTGAAAAATAAAGTATTTTCAAATGTTGCTTTACTTTTTTCCACTACTGTATTTCTAGTTCACCAGGCCACGCATTTTTACTCTCACGTAACATTATATAGTCACCGTGACGCAGGAACGGTACACAATTTTAAAACAAAATTTCGACTTGGAAGATTTTTTGTTAATGTAACCTGATGAATGATAAATATTTTAATTTTTTTTTTGTAATTTAAAATTTCTTTGTTTTCATATATGAAATTAATTTTTCTTTAATATATTTGAAGAAAAAAGGAAAAATAGTAAAAATATAGAAAAATTAATTAGCATTTAAGTGGTATTCAGAATGCTATTTAATTAGAAGTATTTTAATTTTAAACAAAGTTAAGGGAATCAATTTACAGAATAGTAAAAAAGACAAAATAGTAATTTATTTTGAATCAAGTGAATACAAAATAATTTTTTTAAATTCCTTTTTTTATTTTCAGTTTCGTGTTGTAACCCAGTATCTTCAATATTGCGGAGGGTTGTTGGGTGGGGTCAGAAATAAAACAGAAACCTGTTTACCTAAATGTCGACTTTTCGACTTATATTAAGTCATAGTAGAGTAAATTTGGTGAGAAAAGTCGCTTAGTTCTCGAGAAAAAAAAAACCGGCGTACAACCAAAGGAGACTTGGTGGAATCCATTAATAATGTAATTGTGCGTATGAAACCTTTTTTTACGACTGAATGACCGTTTTTTAAGAAAACGTGTTTTTTTACGTCTCCACCGCCCTATCTCTAAAAGTACTTGTGCTATCAAGCTAATTTTTTTTATTAATTAACTGTAATTTTGTAATTAAATTAACAGCGCCTCAAAAAACATTTCACGTTTACCCAATTTTGTTTTTTTTTTAATTTGTTAAATAATAAGAAACTGAAACTTGTTATTTTCAGAAGCATAATTTTCAGCAATCGACAAAAAAGTTTATTTATGAAAATTTGTGTATACATGCAGCGTATGAAATGAAGCCAATAGTTTATAAAAGTTAAAAAAAAAAATGTTTCAAATATCTTTGATAGTATTGAGTCAGCAAATTTTTTTTTATAGGCCAGAGTTGTGTTTTTGGCGGCGGCGGCGGGCTATAAATAGTATTGCAGTATTATTGTATTATTCGTACGCACCTGCAGTATTAATCGGAAGTCATTTCTACTAGACTGAGTTGTTTCATGTTTGTGTTATTATTTACTTTTGCCCAAGACAATGAATAAGAAAACTGTGTATAATAGTGACAAATCTATGATACAAAACCCAAGAATACAAGGTTTGCTGTCTTTAATATCAAGTGCAAAAAAAAGGCAAGATAATATTGGAAAAGAAATTCTGGCAAAAAAAATGGCACACTAACAGTAAAATATCATATAGACTGTCGTAAATCTTACACGAGTTTTCAAAATATTGATAATAGTAATAATAGGGAGTTAGAAAGTGGTGCCAGTCCTTCGAACTATTCCGCTAAGCGTTTTAGGTCCAATGGTTTTGATGTTAGGAAAATGTGCCTTATTTGCAACAGTAGTGGAACTAAAAAAAAAAGAAAAACTTGGTTGCCGTTCAAACAGGTAATATTACGCACCTATAAGTTATTTTAGTTATTTATAGGATTTTTTCACGGTACATATTTATACCTCTTTTTTTTGTAGTAAAAAAAATATAATCATTCTTCAAAAATTGTCTGATTTGCCATTGCTATCTAATGAAGAGGCATTAAAGATTGTAACAAAGCTAGTCCTTCTATTATATAGAAATAAAGATAAAGATGTCCAGAAATTAATCGATCTAAGGGTTAAGCTAGCGACATTAACAAATAAACCATCATCGGAACTTCCTCCAACTGAAGGTGCTTTTTATCAGCATTTTTTAAGGTAAACAAATTTTTATTTCTACTAGACTGAGTTGTTTCATGTTTATGTTATTATTTACTTTTGCCCAAGACAATGAATAAGAAAACTGTGTATAATAGTGACAAATCTATGATACAAAACCCAAGAATACAAGGTTTGCTGTCTTTAATATCAAGTGCAGAAAAAAGGCAAGATAATATTGGAAAAGAAATTCTGGCAAAAAAAATGGCACACTAACAGTAAAATATCATATAGACTGTCGTAAATCTTACACGAGTTTTCAAAATATTGATAATAGTAATAATAGGAAGTTAGAAAGTGGTGCCGGTCCTTCGAATTATTCCGCTAAGCGTTTTAGGTCCGATGGTTTTGATGTTAGGAAAATGTGCCTTATTTGCAACAGTAGTGAACTAAAAAAAAAAGAAAAACTTGGTTGCCGTTCAAACAGGTAATATTATGCACCTATAAATTATTTTAGTTATTTATAGGATTTTTTCACGGTACATATTTATACCTGTTTTTTTTGTAGTAAAAAAAATATTATCATTCTTCAAAAATTGTCTGATTTGCCATTGCTATCTAATGAAGAGGCATTAAAGATTGTAACAAAGCTAGTCCTTCTATTATATAGAAATAAAGATAAAGATGTCCAGAAATTAATCGATCTAAGGGTTAAGCTAGCGACATTAACAAATAAACCATCATCGTAACTTCCTCCAACTGAAGGTGCTTTTTTATCAGCATTTTTTAAGGTAAACAAATGTTTAAGAAATAATAATATATATTATAATTTAATATGCATAAATTTCCTGCAGGTGTATGTATCAACTTCGAATATGGTATAGCAGTGATATCCCAATGCCAAGTATAAAATACAAACGCGTCAGGATGGAATTTAACTGAAGATGTATGGACTCCAGTTTTTTCGGATGATAAGCCAATTCCAGATTTTGTTCGAAAATCATTAAATATTTATTGTTCTGATAAAAACTTTAACAATAAAAAATGTACTTGCATCAAAGAGGGTTTAAAATGTTGTATCGAGTGCAAATGCCGTTTTTGTAGTAACGTTCTTGAAAATATCGAGATGGATGCGGATGATAACAACGAATTAGAATATTATTAGTGTAGCGTTTATTAAACAACCACAACATAACCATTATATTTAGCTATATTTATTTATCCAAATAAGAGTTTTATTTCAGCAAAACTTGTTTATACTCATTTTTACTTCAATAATACATGTAAGTAGGTATGTACCTATGTGTGAGGCAATTAATCCATTTATTTATTTAGCAGTAAATTATCATTTTTAATTTACTTTAAAAATGATAAACCACTTATTTATTATAATATATAGATCGGTACCTATGTATGTATATATATGGGTATATTATACATATACAAAGCCAACTAAATATTTAAAATGAAACACATCAGTACGTACTTATTATTACAAACAGTCACTTCGATACCCAATCGTTGCAGCGGACTCGACATGACAGCCGCGCTAAGCGCGCAAATCCAATTTTGCCCATAAAAAAAAATTCACTGACTCAATACTATCAAAGATATATGAAAAATGTTTTTTTCAAAAACTTTTATTAACTATTGTCTTCATTTCATACGCAGCATGTATACACAATTTTCATAAAAAAACTTTTTTGTCGATTGCTCAAAATTATGCTTCTGAAAATAACAAGTTTTAGTTTCCTATTATTTAACAATTAAAAAAAAACAAATTTGAATAAACGTGAGATGTTGTTTAAAGCGCTGTTGTTATAGCTTTAATCTAAAAAAAAATGTACTTGATAGCTCAAGTACTTTCAGAGATAGAGCGATGGAAACACAAAAAAATGTGGATTTCATAAAATCAATTTTTTTGAATTTTTTCCGGATAAAAAACATCTCGACCACCGGAAAATGTCGTAAAACACGATTTCATATGCCATGTAACATACTTAATGAAACCCAACATGTTTCACCAGGTTGTACTTCCAAAAAAAAAATGACACCCTAGACCCCAGAATTTACTCCACTATCATCCTCAGGACACTAAGTCTAGGTTTCTTTAGTTATAATTAAAATACATTTATAATAGGAGCGTAGAATTATTTTTAACATGAGTTAAATTATAGGTGTTATTATGGGCAAACTAGATCAACAATGTTGATTCTACGCCCAACAACCCGGTCCTTTTTTTAGTTTTTTTAATTTTTAAATCTTTAACATCCTTTAATTGAAAAAAAAATATTTTTAAATTATTAAAAGAAATAAAATAAATTCTTTGAAGAAAAGCGAAATTTCGAGATATTTTATTAAATATTATAAATGTTTTTTTTTACGAATCTACTAAAAAATTAAAACAAAATTAATTACAAATTTAAAAAAAAATCAGCAAAAGTTTACATTTAAAAATAGTGAGGAAAACAGTTTAAAAAAAAATAAGAAATTTAAAATAGTTTTTATTTATTTATAAATTACGTTTACCATACCAACATTATTATTAATATTATAAGTATTTTTATTTTTATTAATTTTTGGGGAAATTTTTTGTTTTTGTATGTAGGTATTTATGCTAAATAAAGATTATTATTATTATTATTATTTAAATTTTCAAATCCTGGTAAGAAAAAAAAAATTATCATAAAGTAAAAAAAAACAAAAGGAAACTCTAAAAATTATATGATTAAATGTATGTATGAATTAAAAAGAAAATTTAATTGTAAAAAATAATAAAGAAATTTAAAAAAATAAGAACGTAGATTTTAAGGAGAAAATAATTTTTTTTAATAAATTCGCCAATTTTTAGTGGTTTCGAGAAAGATAAAATTCAAAAAGAAAGTGGAAATTTCCAAAATAATATTTTTATTTTTTAATGAGGAAAAAAAATTATAACAATCTTTATTTAGTAACAAATTACTACATACATAAACAATAGAAATTAATTTTATAAATAGATGGTTGTGTAAAACAAAACAATTGATGTTATGATAATTTAAATCGATTGCATAATAAACCTATTGTATATATGGTAAACAAAAAACAACTAATATTAAATTATTCTCCTTTACGCTTTAATTTCTGGAAAAAAAAGCAAAATTTCGTGATACTTTATTAAAGATTATCAATTCTGGTAATAAAAAAACGCATTTAATGGAAAAAAAACCAACGAAAGATTTTTTTATAAATTTATCCAGTCTCCTTTCCGTTATCCTTTAAATACTCACCAGAACTCTTAACCAACCCCCGCTGAATATACTTCAAATAATTTAAAAAATCACAGACAGCAATTATCTGAAAAAAAAATTAAATTAAAATAATTCAAAAAAAACTACGCAAAACAAAACTTCTCACCCTATTCCTACATATTTGCGATATAGTATACCAGGTGTCGTCCTCGCCGACCCTCATACGATAAAAACATAGGCGTGGCACTTGCAAGAGAGCACAAGTCCTAGAAAATTTAAAATTACAAAAAATACAAATATATACAGAATGGGGGAAAAACAGATAACGTACTTGGGAAATATCGCCTTAGTTTTATCCCCCACAGCCTCGACAAGAACAGAACCGTCCTCCACGGATATCAACAGTTTCTCCATTAAGTCTTTGTTGCTAAACTCCAGGCACATGGTGATGTCTTCGCGATAGATCCTCTGGATAAACGTGTTGGTTTTACTTAAAACTGGATCTTTACGCCAGGTCAGGAATTCTTTGTGGAACACTGGATCAACCTGGAATCAATCATTTTTTTTTGGTTAATGGCTTATTATAACTTGCCAAGAACCTAGTAGGTAGGCATTTTTATCTCAAGATATATTTCATCTAAAGAACTTTTTTTGACCACAAATTGTAGGTAATTTTATTCACTATAAAAAAATTCAAGAATTTATACCTCTTGTTCGTCTTTACAATCGATTTCTACCGTGGAAATCGCGATTCCGGATGACTCCTTTATAGGGGAGTCCGGGGGTGAGTTTTCCCGCCCGTACCGCAGGTTATAATGCGACGGGGATCTTCTGTGTTTTTTGTTAAATATTGCCACACCTGAAAACAAAAAATTCTAATTAAACTAAGTAGTTTTAATGCTAATTAATTAATTATCGATTTTGGGGAGGAATCTAGGCCAAAAGAAAATAGGCCGGCGTGAGTCATGTTAATGTGGAAAGTTTTGCCTAGCCTAGGAAAATCACGATATTCTTCTGTATTCCAGTATGGATCTTCTAGGAAAGTTTTCTTCCTGTAATGTCGTCATTATGTGACGCATGTAAAGGATAAATATAGAAATGAGTGCGTTAAATATGGAAACGTTATTATTAAGGCTAAAAAAGTGATTACAATCCAGGGTTGGATAACGTCGGCTCATTAAAGAAGGATTTTTTTAATTTCTTGCAGGTAGTCGAAGTATCTAGAAACTTTCCAGGCATTTATACCAGGAGATAAAGATTTTGGTACTTACAGGCCGTTATAGTCATTTTTGCAAAGACTGTAAGGGTAGAATCGTTATTAAACATTTTTTGAGAATCTTCACTTGCCTGGAATATTAACAAATTATTAATGAAATTCCTAAATTTTTCTTTTTTAAATGTAGTGCCTGAACAAAATAATATTTTTTAATGTATGGAAAAATAGAATAAATACCCGTGGAAAAAATCTCGAGTTTTTAAGATGTTTTGTTAAAAAACCAAAGGAAAAAAATGTGATTTAATGCAAAAGACTGCCTGCAAAAAAAGGAAAGATGAACAGGGATTTATTTCTGAATTTATTTGTTTGAAAAGTACACTAGAATAGGAAAAACCTATAGTTACTAAACAGGCAAACACTTGAGTTCTTCCAGGCAGTTACAGATAAAGAATTTGGTTCTTACAGGCACTCGTACTCTTTTTTTCTGTCTTCAAATGCCTGGAATAATAGGAAATTACTAATTAAATTGACTAGAAAACTAACTCAAAAGTTGCCTGGAAGAGAAAAAAATGTGTCTAAATTGCCTAATTATTCCTGGACAAAATATTTCAATTACCTAGAACATAAAAAATACTGGAAAAATAGGTATTAATTCAATTGGTAGATTTTTGTTTTTTAAATGTAGTGTCTGGACAAAATCATATGTTTTAATATATGGAAAAATCGAATTAACACCTAAGAAAAATCTCTCTCTGAAAAGAAGAAGTTTGAGTTAGTGGAAAAGACTGCCTGGAATAGGAAAAACCTGCAGTTACAAAATAGAAAAACACTTTTTTCTTCCAGGCAGTTGAACAATTATTTACAATCTTGATAACAAAGAATATATAATAAGGTAAACATTAACATAAAATAGGCATAACTAAAATGGATACGAGGGATACTTTTTATCAATTCTTGTGTCTTGAATAAAAATAATCATTAACAGGAAATTAAGATTTTTTAGCATATTGTATTTTGAACTATTTCTTTAATTAGACAAATAAACAATTAACTAAGAATTTATTAAATCACTTTTTTTCATATAAAACGGTGATTAATATTGCATGTAGTAAGTCAAAAAGATTTAAAAATTTAGTAGAATTTTATTAATTAAATCTAATTAAACTAAATTAATAGTCATAAATCATAACTTTTATATAGAATCCTGATTACAAAAAATATATAACAATATTAACATAAAAGTAAAGATTCTAATCAGTCTTTTTTTTAGCCTTCAACTGCCCGGAATAATAAGAAATTGTTAAGTTTCATTTCTTACGCCCTTGCACCTAAAAAAGTAATTTGACTTTTTTTGATATATATTTATTTTATAATTTGTCAAAATTATCATCCACATAAAATTTATTTTAATTTTACTAATTTTTACGCACTTGTTACCTAAATAACTATTTCAAAACATTATTGCCTGGAAAAGTAAACTGTGCCAGAAATACGTGAATATATATGAAAAGATTAAATTGATTATTAAATTAGCTAGAAAATGACAAAAACTTAAGTAACTCAATGGCTAAATGTTTGTTTTTTAAATATAGTACCTGGAAAATAGCAAAAATTAATTTTGTGAGGACAAAAACCTTTTTTTCTCATTTAATTAGTTAGACACTCGTAGAAAAAGTGCTAAAGGTGCAAGCTTTACAAAATATTTATGAAACGTTTTTATAACGGCTCCAAAAAGAACCTATAAATGCTTCATCTTATCCCAGTAACACAGCTGTTATAAAACAGATTCATAAATTTTGATTAGACATTTATAAATGTTCTCAAAACTGTTTTATTATAGTATCAAGCAACCTTTATAGAGCATATCTAACACGTGATTTGTTTTATAATATGCGCCAATTCCATGCTTGTAAAAGATTTTTTTTTAAAGCTTATAAAGATTAATTTTTGGAAAATTTTCATTCAGGGAACTTTTTCTGAATGCAGTTGTTTGAAATATACACTGTATAGGAAAAATCTGCAGCTACAAAATAGAAAAAACCCTTTTTCTGTCCAGGCAGTTGGAGATGAGGAATTTGGTTTTTACAGGTACTTGCAGACTTTTTTCTTTAATTGTCAACTGCCTGAAATAATAAAAAATTACTATTTTTTTTGAAAAATTCAGTTTTTTAAACGTAGTTGTTTGGAGGAGCAAATTGTATCTAAAATGCCTAAGAAAGGTAGAAGTAGTGGAAAAATAGAATTAACTACCTCAAAAAAATCTTCAGTTTTTAAACATGGAAAAACAAAAATTTAAGAAATGAGGTAATAGAAAAGACTGCATGAAAAAATAGTAAAAATTAACAGCAAATTTTTCTATATGTAGCCTGCTAATGAAACTGCTAGATTTTTCTTCTTTAAATATATTGTCTGGAAAATCATATTTTTTAATATTTGGAAAAACAGAATTAACACCATGAGAAAAATATTACTAGTAGTCTTTTTTCTGCAATACAAATGATTTATATTAAAATTTTTTGCAAATTTTGTTCTATGGGTTTATTTATTTTATAAGTTATTTGTCCTCAACTCTCACATTTAAGTGTCTTATCGACTGCTGCTTAAGTCTCTAATAACAAAAAACTAACCTCAAAATACCTCTTTCCGATCCATCATTCATGGCATTTCTTTTAGCAAAAAAAAAACAAACATAATTGAAAAATGATGTTAAAAGAATCAAAATTACTTCATATGCTTGGAAAAAAGTGTCTGTATAAAAAGTTTCACTGATTGAAAGTGCTGCTTGGAATAAATCTGAAATGGTCTTTACCTACCAGGGAAAAATTTAGAAATTACATTAAAAGTATCTGGACGAAGTTCCAACTGCACCTCGCCTGGAATAAACACAAAATTGTCTTCAGCTACCTGGCATAAGCCAGAAATGAACAAGTGCCTGGAAAATTCCAGTAATTAAATTTTTAGTATCTGAAAGAAATCACAACTGCGTCTTTTCTACATGGAAGAAAATCTCTATAAATGCACAGTGCGGCCAGGAATAAACCAAAAATGATCTTTTACCGTTTTTAAGATTTTTTCTTACAAGACCAAAGAAAAAAAAGTTGAGTTAATGGTAAAAACGACCTGGAAAAATTAATAGGAAATTGTTCAGAATGTAGTTGCCTAAAAGGTATATTGGAATAAAAAAATCTTGCAATTACAAAATAGGAAAACCCTTTTTTTCTTCCAGGCAGTTGGAGATGAAGAATTCGGTTCTTACAGGTACTTGCAGTCTTTTTTCTTTATTTTTCAACTGCGTGGAATAATAGGAAATTATTAATCAAATTTCTTGGAAGTGGTTTTTTTTTTAAATTCAGGTGCCTGAAAAAACCATTTTTTTTTCTGGAGAAAATCAGCACTGAAAAAAAATTGTGAGTGGCGGAAAGAGAAAAAAAAATTCAACTGGAAACATAAAAGATAATCTAACTGCCTCATTTATATCTGAACGCTTGGAAAAATTTGGAGTTAAGATTTTTCACACGGAGCTACACCAGACTCAAGAAAAGTAAATTTTAGTTGATGAAGGCTTTAGGCTGGCATATATTGTGGAAGAAAGGTGTCCAAATAAATTCAACTGTCTGGAAAAATAAGATATTATTAATAACTGGTTAATTTAAAAAAAGACTGACTGGAAAAATAAAAAAACCCGCAAAAAATGTTTGCCTACATTTTTTTCCAGGCAGTTGGAGATAAAGTATGTGGTTCTTACAGGCACTTGTAGGTTTTTCCATTAGTATTCAACTACCTGGAATAATAGAGATTTATTAACAACATTTCTTGAAAGTGGGATTTTTTTTCAAAATGTAGGTTCCTGGTCAAACCAACATTGACAAAAAAATTTGATGGAGGGAAAAAGAACAAAAACTGGTAAAATAAAAAATAATCAAACTGTCTGATTTATTTCCTCTATGAGGTCCCAAGGAAAGCCTGGAAAAATCTGATTAACGAAATATATCTTAATCAATAATAAGAAATATGTCAAAAAAGTCTTTCATCGTAAATTTAAGTGCACATAACTCTAATAAAGTGGCTGTCATTTAAAATCCATTAGTACTTTCTTAAAGTCAGAAAATCCTGTTTTATGTAATACCTAAAATAATCAGTGTATTAGAGGTTCGATTTCCGCTACTTTACCCAGATGTTGTGCGTCCAATTTTATCGATAAAAAAACCATATAAATTGTAATTGCTTTTATTGCCATTTATTTGTCGAATTTTTCTGAGTAAACTGAAACCCATTTTTCTACCACTTTTAGACCCTCCAGATGCATAAAAGTGGTCTTATTTTAAAGGTGATTAAAGTTACCAGCTTTTAAAACAATTTTACTAAGAAATTACTCAAAATAATACAAGAAAAACTTTGATTTTAATGAAAAATGTAAAACTTTAAGCATTTTATCAGTTATTATAATTTTTTTTTAAATTCTTATACCAAACTCGTAAAAATTCGAGAAATTCATAAAAATTTGATATGGTTCCCATTCACAGGGGTGAAGAGTGGGTTCCCCATTTATATGGTTTTTTGTCGATAAAATTAGACGTAAATACGTGGTTAGAGTATCGGAAATCGAACCTCTAACACATTGTATAATATGCTACCAAAGAACACGACATGTTTTTTTCTGCTCTTCTGATTTTGGTTAATTCTTAATTTTTATCCTAAATTAGTGTTGATTTTTTATTATTTTCTCAGACTCACTATTTTTTTTTATATAGCAATTCTTTTATAGTTCATGCATTTGTACTTATACATTTGTATATTTAATTTATTTCCCTGTAACTGGGTATTTGTAACCTGTTGGAAATAAAGCTTATTATTATTATTTTTATTATTATTATTATTATTAAAGGCTATAATAAAATAAAAGGCAAAATTAATATTGGTTAACTATAAACAATATAAATTGCTTTTTTAAATAGAATTTAAAAAATGTAACGTTAACATAAATATTAAATTGCTTATACTGAATCATTTTAAATTACTCCACGATTCATTAAATGTGCACGCACAGATCGTATCCCATATTTAAATAAATTTTAATTTGTCTGGAACAACTGCTTCATGACCAACGAGGCAAGAAATGAATTTACTCACTAAAGAAACTTTATTGAATATCATATAATAGCTTGGAAAAAAGTCCATATATTTTATTCACTGGAAAACTCCCCGTAGGCTTTGGAAAACCTCAAAAACATAGAGAAACAAAAACCGCACTTACCCGTTTCGTCCTTCGAAATCTGAGGATGCAAATGCGGATTCGGACTGCTGGGTGTCGACGTCAAAACCAACGTCTTCAGTGCCGCTACTTCCGCAGTCAACACATCGACCTTCATTTGACTTTCTTTTAGGGCTTTTTCGGCTGCAGCCTGTTTTTCGTTCGCCTCTCGAACCATATTGTGGGCCTCCTAAGGAGAAAAATACATAGGTACAATTTATTTAGAAAACAAAACACATAATTAAATATATATTAAAAAAAAACATGACTGACAGGTGTGAATGTTATTTGTCACCCATTAATTGCTAACGTCATTCATTCTATCCGGATGTTCGATTGATGAAGACGTGTTTACAGTCGCTCTATTTCATGATCTATTGACAGTAGTAGATTTTATTAGCTTACAGCCTCATGATTTGAAGAAAATAATTTTTAGATGACGAATTTGTTAATAATCAAATTCAAGATGCAAGTTCAGGGATTGTCGACACACAGGGATGTCCACTTCAACTATCTTAGTTAAATTGTCAATCATCAATACCATCAGGAAGCTCTTGTTCTAATATTCCGATATAAATAGTATTGATAAATATTCTTTTCTCTTAGACAATAGAAAAGGCATTTTTGCTAGGTGATTTGTCAATTCTTAAACCAGACCACAGCTTTATAAGGATTTAAGGCACTTTTTCCTAATTACCATATCCAAACACTCTTCAAGCCATACTTTCCGATATATATTCTTTCAATTGTGAACAAATTAAACCAATTTTGGAACACCTTAAATTGCAGGTAGAGTTTGTGTGTGAACTAGAAAAATCCAGTCAAAGAATTTTAGGGTTTACAGATAGAGTTTTAATATTTAGGGTAAAAACTCCAACCAATCAAAGTTCCTAAAAACTATATAAAATACCAGTATCCTTTTAGTATCTAAGACAGATTAGGATGAATGTCTGTGCAACTATTTGTTATCAAGGTAGTGACAACACACCAACTCCATATCATTTTGTTATCATGTTATTTGATGTACCACGACTCATTTGCTTAAGAATATCAGAAATGCACGAATTAAAAACAAAATTGAATTTAACAGAGGAAAGTTTGCATTAGTAGGGTACATAAGGCGTTTTAAGTTGAAAATTTAAAAAGGATATATAAGTGTCTGAAAGAGACTTAAGCTTTAAGGGACAAATTTCAATTTTAATGACACCTATTTAGCAATAAAGCAAAATGGGAGCTTTGTGTTCATCATGTGATTTAAAATCGAAAGCGATTCTTACTGCAGAGCTTTGTCATTTAATGGATAATTTTTGATTTTATTCTTGCAAGGCCTTTTAATGTTCTAAGGATTCTGCTGTGCATTATCGGTTGATTTGTCTCATTGGGAATCATAATCTGACAATATAACAACGACTGGTCACCAGACGCTGTCTAAATATAAGGAAAGATGCAATATAATTTAACTAACTCTTCTTTATGTTTTTGGTTTTCTAATGTTTTTCTTTAGAAAAGAATTTGCGGCTATAAAAGCAGTTGTTTCTTCATAAATTTTAATTCTTGAATTTGATGCATGGCTTTTGAACAATGGAACTAGAAAATTGGGTAAAGTATTCTAAGGTGATGAAAGGAATTAAAGTATTTCATTTTATTGTAGTAGACCAGGAAATTTATTTTACTGTAAGTCTTTCTTTTCGTCTGCATTAATTATTTTTTGATATAACAGAACACCAATCTATAAATTTTCAATAATAATTATTCTCAACTAGGGATAGTAACCCTCAGTTAAATTTAATTTTTTTATACGCAATTCGAAAAAAATATAGCAAGAACTTCGAAAGAAGGAAGAGAGAGTTCAAAGTACATGTATAGTACTGTACGAGTCAAATAACTTTGGAAAAAACAGAATCAGGTCAGTTTGTTATACTCTATTTTAAAGAACCTTATGGGTATGATTTTAATTTAAAACATATTCCTTTAACCAAGAATTATCCTACTAATATATCTTCCCAACTAATTCATCCAGTTACACTCCAGCAGTAACCCACATAGCAAACATATATTATATGTAAATGCTATGTATATTCATAATATCCTGACGTATATACATAAAATGTTTATTTTTAATGCTGTGTTTATTTTATGGATATGAAATAAATATACATTTGTCACATACTAGGTAATACATAGAATATCCTATTAGTATGTACAGTGTATATCCTGAATATACTAGATATTTAAACTATATCCAAGGGTTATATTTTATGGATGCCTCATAAACATCTATTATATTCTATGTATCTATTACATGTATCTTTTTAGAATATACAAATACATTTTTAATATTCCAGGATACATAATACATATTTCTAAGGTATATATAGGTACATATTTCCATGAAACATGTTCTGGATATATCATATATGCATAATTTCTTAGGTAGCAACATGAGGTCTTGAATACGTCGGTTTTACGGTCGTAACGTACAAATGTCACATCCGAAATGAAGTCCTAAATAAAGGCTAAAAGACGTCTTAAACGGAATTGAAAAAGGTTTCTGGAAGACGTCAAATACTTACATAGGACGACATTTAACGACTAATAGTACGTAATTTTAAGGTCTTCTAATAATAATCTAATATAAAGAGTGTAAATAAATAGATGCGAAAAAATTGAGAGGTTGATTCTTGGGTAAATTTTAAGAGAAAACTTTTGAGATACTGGATGGTAAAGATTGAAAAAAAATATTTTCAACATTTTTTATAATTATTTAATATATTTTTCTTTCATTTGGTTTAAAACAAATATTAGAATCACATCTAAATATTAATAATAAACACATAATATATTTAGGTAGATCAATTTAATTTTTTAATCGAATACGCAACCTCGGACAAAAGAAAGTCAGCAGATCAGATTTGCTCAAAAATAAATGAAAATGACAAAAAAAAAATGGCGTACCATATTTTTCATCAAAAATATTTAGTTTAAACTTTACACGAACGTCACTGCTACAAATTTTAAAAAATACTGAGCCTCAGAAAATGCCTTTTGATACATAGAAAATACATACCAAAAATTACTAAAATATCTATAAAGGTTTCACAGGTATTCTAAAAAAAAATATATTTTTCTTCAGTCTTTACTACCCATATCTCAAAAGTTAGTACTTTTAGGACATACGTTCATAAAAAGTTTTTTTATTAAAATTTACCCAAGAATCAGGCCCTGAATTTTTTTGCATCTATTTATTTACACTGTGTATATACATAGAATATACACGATATTTTTTGCACTTTCTGGACTTTATAGGTATATACAGTGGATATCGCATGCTATGTGGGAAGTGAAACTAATAATTATTACACAATTTTAAATATCAATTTGGTCAGATACACATAGAAAATCATAGAGTTTTTAATCTTTTACTCGGCTAAGTTTCTAAAGAGGCAAATTCTTGATTTAATGTCTTCTCTACCATTAAATTACAAATTGGAAAAACTGCTCTGAAAAGAAGCGATGTACTAACTGTAAAAAATATAAACAACATAAAAGCTTAATTCAATATTCCCTTGTAAGATCGACTAAACTGTACAAATAATTTCATGAGCATGAAATTGTATGTTGGGGAATGTATTGTCTTTTAGATGTCTCGATGCTTTTTATCAACTTCTAATTTTCAAACAAAAAGGGTCAATTCATTTATGATTTTTTTAAGCACGTCAAAGATGCTGTAGGCATAAAACAGGTTAACATTAACACCTTTATAAAGAATATTGCCACTCAAGTTTATTATAACGGATGTCGGCTATGGGTTTAATTTCTCTTTATTGTTTAGCGTTTTTCCCATTGGTTAGGTGTGAATTAAAACAATAAAAAATAGTCTACTAATTTATTTACACTTCATTACGATCACTCACGACTGCGACTAAAGATATTTATTTTTACTGTATTTATTTTAAAATTCGCGCCAATATTCCGAAATTTACTTCACTGATTTGACAACTGACTACTATCGGCGATGCAGCGTCTTATATACTCGGTAGGACGCCGTTCCGGAAGATTCCCGCTTAACCTTTGAGATGTCGTGCGGTGTATCACTTGTGTGATTCCGGAATGATGGAGAATCAACTGGTTTCTCGATGTTTACAATAACGTTACAATTGATTTTGTTCATGGCATATTGACAGGGCTTGACGACAACATTTTAGAAAAGTGTTTTATAACATTTGCAGGCATTATTAACAGAGGAAGAATTGTAAAAACAGCTTCATTTATTACTCAACATGTTACAAAAGACAAAAGATTCTATAGGACAAATGTTTTTCAATTATTTGAAAAATGTCTGTTATGAAGAGACGTAGAAATACTAATATATATAACATGCACAAGATGATCAAAAGTACATGTAAATGAATATTGAGATTCAAGAATTTAAGCTGTTATTTAGCTACAAGTTTTTTTCTCAAAAGAAGAGCAACCTAAAGAAGTTAATATATTGGTAAGAAAGCATCTTTAAATTTATTGAAATTAACTTACATGTCTGATGAGTATGAGTTTATGCTTAAAAGCTGAAACGTGCTAAATTCCTTAAGAACAAATTCCATAATGCCTGAATCTAGAAACAACAAATAAAAAACTAGACTGACATTTACATCACCTAAAGAGAAACGACAAACAAACAAGACCAGAAAACCACATTTAAAAGAATATTGAAAAAAAAACTTTATCACATTCTCTTTGTCATACTCATCAATACTCAATCTGAATTTTTATAGTCAGTGTACAAAAAATTAATTTGACAAGTTCAATACCTAGTTTATTTATTTATTTTTTTTTTAGGTTTACTAAATAGAGAACACACATTTAATTTTTTTATTTCTCCTTAAAAACTGGTAGGTATTATTAACGAAACACATGTCGTGTGAACGTATTAAATATAAAATAAATATTTCTAATTTTATGTAGATATTTATATAATTTTTATTAATACATGTAAACTACATGTCCAAATTGCTGTTTTATAAAATAAAAAAAAAATAAGTAAATTTGGCAAACGTTTTTTTAAACATGATTTATTCTTAATATTTTAATAAATAATATAAAAATTGATCAATGGAGGACTAAACCTCTACAAATGTTAAGTCAATCAAACTCAACAAAAAAATAATTTCAAACTTCCCGCCAATATCTTGTCAAGCTTTAAGTGACAACGTCAGATGTCACCTGTCGCTCAATGTTGCCTACAATCAAAATGGCGGATCAGTGTTGCCAAACTGACTAAAAAAACTGATATTTTCCAAACAAATAAAATAATTTATTTCAAAGAACATGAAACGCGTATTCTTTTAATCGTGGCCTAACCATTATAACAATAGCATGGGATTTTCGCGAAACTCTATGACGTCGTGGGCAGGTGTAAGTCACGAAGGTTCACAATGGGATTTTTCATTATGCGGACCTTGAGAATCATATAAACGTCGTTAAAAAATTCTTTTGTTAATTATTAATGATTTGTGAGCACAATAATCGTTGAAATGTTTAGCATAATTTACGTATATTTGTGTGAATAAAAATTGAATGGTGGTACTAAATAATTGTTCGTGTTTAACAGAAATCGCTTTTTCACCAGAGGTTCTAAATTAAATTTAAATATTATGTCCGCTAAGTAAATCGTTTAAGTAAATTGCGTGTTAAGGTCATCTTTCTCTAATTTATTTATAGAAGGAACAAGGTGTACTAATTAGATTAGGTATGTGGGTCTATTGATTAATAAATGTGAGCCCTTGACATCAAATTATGATAAAAATTAGGAAGTTAATTTATAAGAAAATTTGGAGTATATGTAAAAATAATTATCCTTAATCAATATTGATTTTTTGGAAAAAATATATTTTCTAGCATTCCAACTAAAGAATTAGCTGGTTTATTTTACTTTACTAAAAAAATGGATTAACCGGAAAGCATTTTTTTCCAACGGTTTTGAATGGACTAAATGGTAAATTTCAATGGGATTTCACTTGCATTAAAAATGATTTAAAATTTGAAATAAGGGAAAATAAAGCAGAAGGAATCCAGGTTAGTGGATGTTAAGAAAATCATATGCCTGGAATAGACAAAACCCTAATTTTATGCAAGTTTAATTATTTTTTTGAAAATTACGTTTTTTTCTTAAGCATCTCCAAAAAATTGGAAAAACCTTTGCCTGGAATGAAAAAATCATTTTTTCAAAAAAAGCCATTTTAAAAAATATTTTCTTCCTCCTTCCCTCTTTCTGGGGATTTTTCTTTCTTTTCAGACAGTGAATTAAATATTTAATTTAAATATTTTGATCCGTCAACTGCCTGGATGAAAAAAACTTATTTTTCCAGGCATTCTTTGACATATTTTGTCTTGTTTGTTTAAAAATAAAGATCCAAAAAAAAGGGTTGTAAATCCATCTGCCTGGAAGTAATTTTTTTTTCAGGCAGTTCGTTAAATATTTAATTCTCTGTTGTACCTCAACTGCCTGGACAAAAAAACTATACTCTATTTCAGAAGTGTATAGAGCAATAAACTGGGGAATTCCGTTCTGTTTGGCTACATTTCGTGGTAGTTCATAGGCGCAGATACTTATAATATTTATGAATTTAATTTTCACGGATTAAATGCCTTTATTTTGAAAGAGATTAAATACTAAATAAATACTTTTAATCCTTTTGTATAGGTACCTATCTTTTAACGCTTTGTAACATTCAAAAATGGGGTCAGGTAATATATACAGACTATAAATACTTTTAAATCATATTTTAAACGTTAGTAGTCACTGCTACGCTGTAGTGTAATCACAATATTATTATCCCAATATTTAAAAAATTGAGGTATTCAGTCCAACGAAGAGATGTACTAAAAATTCTCCACTATCGCTGAGTGAAAAAGTTATTATTTTAAATGTACATGATTGCATAAAACACGATTACCCTAGTTTTACTGTGCAAGAAATTGTTGAAAAATGTTCTCGAATGAGTGGAATTGGAAAGTCCACCATTTTCAAATTGTTGCGGGAAAGAAAAGTAGCAGGTCAAGTGGAATCTCCCAAGCAAAAGCCAGGACGACCTACAAAAGTCCTTGATGAAAATGCTAAATGTATAATTGGAAGAAAAGTTCACTCTTTTTATTTTAAAAAGGAAATACCCACCCTAGACAAAATTTTAATTTCTTCCGGCTAATTCGGTGGTGGTTATGGATAACGCAAGCTATCATTCACGGCGAATAGAGAAGACGCCAACTTCAAGTTGGAGAAAGCAAGAAATTATCGATTGGCTGACTGCAAAAGGTATTGCGTTTGAAGCAAATTTGATAAAAAAAGAACTGCTGGCAATAGCAAACTTACACAAAACTCGTTTCATGAAATACGCCGTGGAAGATATAGCCGAAAAATATAATATAACTGTACTGCGCTTACCGCCATATCATTGCGAACTAAATCCTATAGAACTGATATGTGCGCAGGTAAAAGGATTTGTAGCAAGACAAAACACGACTTTTAAAATGAAAGATGTTAAGCTACTGTTTGATCAAGCCATTACGGAAGCGACACCAGAGAATTGGCGAAAAGCAGTCCAGCATGTAATTAAGCAAGAGGACAAAATGTGGGATCTTGACAACCTCATCGATCAGACAGTCGATCCTTTAATTATAATGTCAAGAGGTGATGACAGTTCGTCAGATGACGAAGAAGACTACAATCTATTATAATTTAAAATTGTTATACACTGTTCAAAAAGTGCCAGATCCAAAAGTGACATTTTCAACTGTTTTACTCTACATATTATGTTCAATAAATTTGTGAAAAAAATATATTATTCCATTTAAACAAAAGTAACTTTCTAAAATAAAATAGCATTTAAGTACATTAATTATAAGGTAAAAAACAAGTCCCAGTTGCACGCCTTTGGCGAACCGTTTTCAATGTTTATCAGTGGGTAACAATGGGCAAAACTCATAAATTGACCCAAAACCGGGTGGCACTACCTGCAATCAACGAAAAGAAAGAATTTTACATTGAAACTAATACCCAACTAAGGTAGTGGCATAAAATATTGGTGGATCACCAGGTACCACTTTTGCATACCTAATGAGGTTTTATTGCTCTACACACTTCTGAAATAGAGTATAGTATTTTTATTTTTTCTGCAAAAAAAAACATCAATACTGCAATTTTCACTGCAATCAGTTAAATATTTTTTTCCAAAATATCCATTAAACACAAAAAATTTAATATCACAGCCTAAATGCATCCCAAAAAGAGTAAAAACTACACTTTTCCCTTCCAATTCTTCCTCTCCTTGGCTTCACATGCATAACAACCCATTCTTCTCAAGGAGATAAAGTAATTCAAACGAAAACGTTCATGACCTACGTGCCACGGCTCGGTATCGGGCGGTACCAGGTGAAACCCATACACTTGTACCATACGAATACCCCTTCCAACCTTTAGATACCATTTCAGGTTTTTGTCTGTTTGTGTAAGCGATTCGTTCACTTTAATATAGATTAGAACGTCAAATAAAGGATGGGTAGGCAGTACATCCTTAGGACATTATTATATAATGCGTTCCATAGGTATTCAAACCATGTGCGTGATTACAAGACATGAATTTCTTAAGAAAACTCATTCGTGCCTTCATTGTTTAAATATTTTTATGAATAATTTATTACCTGAAACAGGCTTGCGGTGAGATCTTCCAGTTCGGCTTCTACGTCCTGCCTGATCCTGTTAACTCTCGCCAGTTCTTCGTCTTTGACTTTTAATTGTCGGTGCACTTGTTTTAGTTCATCCTAGAAATAATTTAGACAGTCAATAATTATTTAAGCTAAACTCGTTATTAAAATTATTGATTGTACTAAAGTGGTACGCCACTGAACAGTGCTTAAAGCCGTCGCTATGGCAACGGCTGACTTTGAGCCAATAAGGGCGCAAAGTCAGCCGTTGCCAGGAAGGTGGAGCTGCCATGGGCGTAACCAAAAAAAAATGACCTACCTGGAATATTTTTTTTTGGTCAGTATTAGATTGAATATTGAAAATGCTAGTATTTAATTTAATGAAGTATTTTTTATCTTTATTTTTAAACAAACAAAAGAAAATATTTCAAAAAATACCTGGAACAATACTTTTGTATCAGAATTTTCTACTTTTCCAGACATTTACTATTTATTTCTTTGTCAATTTTCATTTATTAAGGAAATTACAACCGTTATTCAGATTTAAGAATGAATACCTACTCTTTCTTCCAACCTCTTCTTCACCATAACCTTAAAAAATTTATATAGAGTCACTAACCTGCAAACCAAGGACAATATGATCCTTACAAGACACCACGGATCCAGACCAATCAATTTGATCACTCCCACTGGCAGCGCTCTTATTATCACTATCATCTTTTATATCGAAAGCCGAGATCACCTCCAAATCGCATTTCTCCAAATCCAGATCACTATACATCGAACTATCCGAACTAAAAATCACCCTATAACCCTCATTTAGGTACATTTAATTCAACAATCATACCTGTTCCTATCAGACATTAACGCCTTTTCGGTAATCGTGTTCACAGCCGAGTAAGCGTAACCAGCTCTATCACTATACCCGTGTCTTCCCATTTGGTTCCTTAGAGTGACGTCACCGTTTTCCAGATCCACGTTGTCTTCTTCGTCTGACGAATAGGATTCATCCCCTGTAGTGCCGGTGGAACCAACTCGTTTGTGTTTCTGGATTTTATGGTTTAAAGCCATGATAGTTGTCTGAAAAATGAGAGATGTTAATTAAGTCCGGCTCGTAGGACCAAAACTTACAAGTCAAAACTGATTTGCTCCATTTGATAAATAAGTTTGAAAGCATGAAAAGTATTACCTAAATAGTGAGGTTTAGTACCTAAAAAGTGAGATTTCCAGATTGATTTTTTGTTCCTAAATAGGGATTATTTGTATAATGAATGATCGGCTCGTAGGACCAAAATTTATACTATGTGAGTAAAAGAAATGTAGAATATAAATAAAGGAAAAATATTAAAAAATTGACAATTTTTCCGGTTCCAAAAATGAACAAAGGAACCATTAAATATAGAAAAATAATTTCTTGTCTGTTCAAATGATAGGAAAATTGAGTTTTAAAACTAAATGAGCATGATGTAACATTGGTTCTTCAAATTATCAAAACTATTTTTTTTTTAAATTTGTAGTTTTGCCGATTCGAAGGACCAACATTTTGAGTCTATTCAAAAGTGGTTTTTTCCTTAAAAGTGGATTTGCATCTGGAAAGTTGAAAGAAAAATTAGTGATGTAACCAATTTTTCTTCATAGGGTGGAAAATCTCGATGTTTTTTAATATTTTTAACCTTAAAAGGTAGAACATGTCAAATTTTAAAAAAATTCTTAACATCTTTTAAATTTTAAAGAAACTTCCGATTAGTAACGTTTTTAGAAATTGCAAAAAAAATTATTATGAAAATGGGAAAAAATTTCTGAAAATTTGATGTAAATCTTGAAAATGGCAATAAACTTTATAGTCAGCTTCAACTGGTTCAAAGAAAATAAAAGATGCTTCAATTACATATACTACTAAAAAAATGGCTTCAATTGCCTGAAAGAAATAAAAAATTAGCTTTAACAGATTTAAAAAGAAATAAATGATTTTTCAACTACCTGTACAATGTAAAAAATGGCTTTAATTTCCTGGAAGAAATAAAAAATTAGCTTTAATTGATTCAAAAAGAAATAAATGATACATCAACTATATGTACTATTTAAAAAAATGGCTTTAGTTGCCTGAAAGAAATGACAAAATTGGCTTCAACTGCCTGGAAGAACTGAAAAATTCGCTTCAACTAATTCAAAATGAAATAAAAGATACTTCAATTACATATACTACTGAAAAAATGGCTTCAATTGCCTGGAAGAAATAAAAAATTTGCTTTAACTAATTTAAAAAAAATGATTCTTCAACGAAACCTGTACAATTTTTTAAAAAATGGCTTCAATTGCCTGGAAGAAATAAAAAATTAGCTTTAATTCATTCAAAAAGAAATAAATGATACTTCAACTACATGTTTAATTTAAAAAAATGCCTTTAATTGCCTAGAAGAAATGAAAAATTAGAAAATGGAAATTTTTTTTATTTTGGATATTGAAAAAATTTCTAAAAATTTGATGGATGAGACTTTAGAAAACCTTGAAAATTGTTTATTTTTTTTATTTATTTATTTCTTAAAACCGTACGATATATGTACATGGGGTGCGTTGTAGTACAATAAAACCTAATTCTAAAATATTATAATTACAATTAAAGTTAAAAATTATAGAGAAATTAATCGACAAATCAAACATTAGGTAATAAGTCATTGCCAAAGTTCGCTAAACAACAGATACAATGAACTAGAAAGTAGGATAACATACAATAAAATACAATTAAACCAATGTAAGACTAAATTACAATTAAAAAAAAAAATTGCAATGAATTTTATAGTTTTCCGTGTTAAAATAGAATAATTTCTATTTGAAATTTTGGAAAATTAAGACGGTAAAATTTTAAAAATCAATAAAAACATTAAAATTTGAAAATTTGAAAAATCTTGAAATCGGCCCAATACCCTAAAAGTATCTGGACAACTGAGAAAATGGCTTTAACGCATTTAAAAGAAATAAATTTCCTTGCACCTTTAACTGCCTGAAAGAAATAAAAAATTTGCTTCAACTGGTTTAAAAATCTTTAAAAAAATATGTTCAACTGAAAAAAAAGGCTTCAACTGCCTGGAAGTAGGTAATAAAAAATCGGCTTCAACTTATTTAAAAAAAAATGTTACGCTAGTTTTATGTACATACAACTGAAAAATGGCTTCAACTTATTAAAAAAAAGACTTTGCATGTGAAAAATTGCTTCAACTGCCTGGACGAAATAAATAATTAGCTTTAACTGGTTCAAAAATAAATAACAGAGGCTTCAACTGCATGAATAGTCTAGAAGCAATGAAAAATTAGCTTTAACTTAAATTTTGCTGAAATCCTTTAAAATGTCGATTATTTTGGTTTTTACTAACTGCGAGAAAAAAATATTATTTCGGATATAAAAAAAAAAATTTTATGAAACTAGAAAATCTTGAAAATTGCAATGTTTTATAGTTTTCCCTGTTGAAATAGGATAATTATTAACCGAAATTTTGAAAAATTGACTGAAGCCTAAAAACTGTAAAATTCTCATAAAAACATTTAAAAAATTAATGAAAACATTAGAATTTGGAAAACATCAAAAAATTGAAAAATGTTGATACCTGACCAAAAGCCTAAAAGTAGTTGGACAAGTGAGAAAATGGCTTTCAGTACCTTGAAGAAATAAAACATTCGCTTCAACTTTAAAGTGAAATACTTCAATTGCAATTGCCTGGAGAAAATTATCTTCAACTGCATAAAAAAAATACTTTAATTTACTGTAGGTACAAGTAAAAAACATAGTTTCAACTACATAAAATAAGATGTTAAGTTTCATTCAACTGTCTTTAAAATATAGAAAGTTAATTTCAACTGACCTGAATTGAAAAATTATTTTAGGTACAAGGGCAAAGTATGAAATGAAATCAAGTAAATAGAATAATAAACAAGAGCCTTTAATTGCCTAGAAAAATTGTGAAGGAAAAATAAATTAAATTAAATATCATCCTCATTTCTGGCTCAACTGTATCTTTTACTATATGCGAGCCACCCTGTACATTTGAATTTTTGCTCATAAACGAGTGACAAACATTTTAAGATTACAATTTATTTATGCCACATCCTACTTAAATACCGCAAATGTACGAAAAACAGTTCACCCGAGATAAACTATGACTTAACGAGATAAAAATGTTAATTAACTTAAGTAGGTTTCCCCTAATTATGTTTATTTGTTCCGACGAAAAGCATAAAAGAGAAAACATTCTAAATTTTGCAGAATTATTTTTTGAAAAATGCTCATTTGACTGTCGTTATTATAAATGAATTAACGTGCCTTTCTCTATGCAGGATGCATGTTTATGCATGGGTAATAGTGAGTTATTAAAAATAAAATAACTTGATAAAAGTATAAAACTGAAAAATAAATCAAGTTTTAAGTTTTTTTTATAAAATGTTCTCAAAGCTATCGACTATGATAATCTTGTTTTAGCGGTATTTTTAGATTTTAAGAGAGCCTTCGAAACGATAGATAGACAAATTTTAATTACCAAACTACAGCAATTAGGACTTAGGGATAATGCTTTGAGTTGGTTTAAGTCGTATGTGTCCAACAGAGTCCAACGTGTAATGTTTAAAAATAGTATATCTCAGTGTGTTTCTTTGAATTATGGTGTGCCTCAAGGAACTGTCTTAAGACCATTGTTATTTCTACTGTACATTAATGATATGGTAAAAGTTTTTGAAAAGTGTAGGGTGGTATTATTTGCAAATAATACAATGGTGTATATTATAGGCAAAAACTTACAGCAAATGCAAATCGACCTAAATAATGAATAGTTTATTTGTCTGGCTTTGCACCAACAAATTGTGTTTAAATACAGCTAAATCGAAGTTTTGCATATTTGACAAAAAGTCACGACTTAATCAAATAGACATGTGAGCATTACTGTAAATGGGGATAGCATTCTTTATGAGAGTAAAATTAAGTATTTGGGTACTATTCTAGATGCCAATTTAAACTTTTGTGCACATGCAGACTACGTCATGCGAAAATTCTCCAAAAAAGTTGGATTTATCACCAGAGTGGGAAGAAACCTCTCCATGAGCACAAAGATGCTTTTGTTTAATAGCATTGCACTTCCGCATTTGCAGTATTGCTCCACGTTGTTGTTTAATCTGCCACAATTTAAAATACACCAGTTGGAAGTAATACAGAATAGAGCTATGAGACTGATTTTAAAATGTGATAGATATACACCAATTAAATGTATGTTAAGTGTCCTAAATATGATGTCTGTGACTGAACGTATAAAGTTTAATGTCCATTTGTTTATATTTAAATTGAAACATCGTTTGTTACCCAGCTATATCTGTGATAAGTTAAAATCGTTTGAGGATGTACACACATACAATACTAGACATCGTCAATATTTCGCCATAGTGGATAGGTGGAACACTGTTTAGTTACTTAATACGATTTTATTTAGAGGCTCAATAGAATTTAATAAATTGCCTGTGATAATGTAAACCAGTTTAGGAGGCTATTGAAAAAACATCTTTTAAATAGGGATAGCTAATAGTATTTCTATTTTTTATTTTTGTGTTGTACATTATATTCTTTTTATGATTTTAGTTATAAGTTTTATTATACCATGTTTGTTGTCTTAGGTTAGGTTTTATTTATACCAATAATTGTTGTGTACGTTTTCTTTTATTACGCTGATAACCACTCTATTATACCTAATGTAGCTCTGTATGTAATGAACTTTTATTGGTCTATTATTATTATTGTAGTTTATTTTCTTTGTAGACTTTAGTACTGCCTTATATTATAATTATAAATATTGTAATGTATGTAGCTATTATGCTAAATAAACTTCTTTATTTATTATTATTAAAATGGCAGTTTTACGAATAATGAAAAAAACAAATTTTCTCAAAAACCATGTAAAATTTTAAAATTTTAATTTTTGCAAATAATGCCCTCTATAAGCAAAAAATTGAAGGTATTCTAGACATTTTTTGCAAAAACAAGTAAGAAGGAACTTATGATTACTTAGATTTTTGTGGTTTTTAATAAAAAACGTCCAATAGCAGAAGTCTCTAGTTTCCATAGCGAATCTAGAAAAAAATATTATTTTAATAAAAAGTGAAGTGAGCCCATAAAATTAAATTTAAATTTTTTGCATAAAATGCAACAACCTAAGAACAATTTAATTTATATAAAGGTTTTATAAATGATAAGAGGTGTATTAAAAAAAAAAGAATCTTGATTTAGTTTTCCATACAGTGGGTGAAAATATTGAAAAAACCTCTGTGCAAATAGAGTTAATTTTCTCAAAAATTACGAGAAATTTCACGATTTTTATTCTTGTAGTCGAGCCATTTTTTAAGCATGAAACGAAAAGTATACTAGGCATTTTTTGAAAAAACGAATATGAATGAAGTTATGATTATTTTCTGGATTTTTTAGCCAAAAGTGGCTAAGAATTAAAAAAAAATTTTTACAGATAGTATTAATCTGTAAAAAATATGCTTTATATAAAAGTTGGTACAAATGAAATCTATTTAAAAAAAAATGTTGGTTTAATTTCTCATCGAGTGAGGATAAATCTTCAAAAAAATCTGAACAAAAGCAGGCAATTTACTCAAAAACCCTAAAAAATTTTAAAATTGAAATGTCTATAGTCGATGCCTTTTTCAAGGACAAAATGAAAAGTATTTTATAAATTTTTTGCAAAAATCAACAAGAACAAAGTTATAGACATTTTTGTGGTTTTCGGCTAAAAATTTTAATGTTTTTTAAAGGATGAACTAATCTAAAAAAAACGTGTTTTATGTGTATTAAGGATGAAGAGGTAATAAGAAAAGACTAATAAAAGACAAAAATCATTATTTTATTAAAAAGTAAAATGAGCCAATAAAATCACTTTTTTTCACTAAAATTTAAGCAAAATACACAATTGAAAATTTGCACATACATTTTTTAACTAAATTAATTACCTCCCAGCATTTTTCTAAAAAAATAAAAGATTTTGAAAAAAAAGTGAAAAATTGACCAATGAATTAAAATAATACACATTTGGAAATTTAGACATAAATTCATCAGTACATTGATGGTTAATATCGAATTTAATAGGTTACCAAATAGTATTAAGGAATATGAGAGACTTTAAAAGGTTGCTAAGACGATATACACTGGTGGCCAAAAGTAGATTCACAACTACTTATTTTTCAAATTTGTTTGTATCACGGTTTAGGAAATGATAAATTAGGTGGGACAGTACCTGATTAAAAAACAACGGAGCCTATTTGTAATGTTTAATTATATTTAAACTATTTATTCGTAATACCCAATTTTATTTTTAAAAAATTAAATAACTAAACAATTTTCAAGTGGCTAAAATTAAATTGACAAATTTAAAGCTTACTAAAATAAAAATTACTTACTAAAGTATAGAAAATTTAAAGGGTTTTATTCAATAATGCGTTGCATAGCCTCTATTTCTTCTCACTTCCACCAACCTTTTGGTCATTGACCTAATTAAATTGTCAATATAGGACGTGTCAATGGATATCCATATATGTAATTCCAAATGTTCTCGATCGGATTTAGGTCCGGTGACTGTGACGGCCATTTGATAACATTAATTTTTTTTTGGGTCAACCATTGCTTAACGACCTTGAATGCGTGTTTCGGATCGTTATCATGTTGAAAGTAGTGGTTGAGTGGCATAACTTCATCAGCGTAAGGTACCATAACATCCTGCAGTATGTCTTTATACATGAAACGATTCATCATGCTTTCAATTAAGTGTAGTGGACCCATCCCATAGCCCGAAAAACACCCCCACACCATCACGGAACCACCTCCATGCTTGACTGTGGACACCGTATATTTGGGATCATACCTTTGGTTCACAGGACGCCTAACATATCTTTTGCCATCCGAATTAGACAAATTGAACTTTGATTCATCACTAAAAATAACCTTTTTCCATTCGGAGACTGTCCAGTGACTATGTTCTCGAGCAAAGTTTTTTAAACTTAGCAGTGGTTTCTTTGCAGGGCATCTTGTTTTTAAATCACTATATTGAAGTCTCCTTCTAATGGTACGACAACTAACTGAACCCACACCTTCTTCTTCCAAATGCAGTTTGATTTCTTTTGAAGTTGCGAATGGGTCAAGTTTTGCTTTTTTCAAAAATTAATTTGTCAACACGACTAGTGGTCTTCTTTGGTCGGCCAGTTTTTTTTAGAGGAACATCACTTCCACGGAGATTAAAATTTTTTATTAGTTGACTTACTGTTGCCCTCAAAAGAGAAAATTTTCGAGCAATATCCGCCTGTTTAACCCCTTTCCGGTAATCGTCGATTATTCGCATCTTAATATCGATCGATAAAGTTATACCACGTGGCATTGTGAATATTTTTCAAGACTAATAGTAAGGAAAGTCAAATCAACAGAATCCAACGCATAAAACTCAGAGACTGAATAAATATGTTGTTTGTCAATCCAATTTTGGCCACCTAAACAAAATTATTGGAATTTGATAAAAAAAATATTGAGAAAAAGTGCAAGCAATAAAAATCTATGGAAAGTGCAAACTATGTTGTTCACATTCCTGAACACTAATAAGCTCAACCGGTTTTTCCTTTGCTTCAGACAAAATATATCCATAAAAATGGAATTTGTCAATCTACTTTTGGCCACCACTGTATCTAGCTTAAGTATTTATGTATTATTTTATTTTTTTATATTTATTCGTTTTATTAAGATATTGTAAGCATGTTTTTATATAATTGTATTTGTATGTAGCAATTTGCTAAATAAATAAACATTATTATTATAGCTACTATTAATCCTGGGAACTCCTTTCTTTTGAAGATCTTTTACCCTAAAGTACCCAAACGATACTGGCGTGGAGTACAGATTAAAGGTCTAGGAATTAAAGGTTTTTATACACAAACCCGAGGATTTTTGGCATATTTTAAAATTTGCGATATGTTGGTAAATGAGGGATGGTACGGAGGCCATAATGCTGATGGTCATGTTTATATTCATCGTCATTTGAAGAGTTCTAGCCAGCAGTTAAGGTCCTTAAAAATAATGGACTCAAGGTACTTGGAAAAACATCCTTTAAAAATTTGGTCTGTATGATAATTTAGTTTTCTTTAGGTTAGTACGTCGCCAATTGGTTCTATAAGAAATCATCCAAATGTAACAATATACAAAAATTGTTATAAATTATGAAAGCAATCTTAAAAAAAAAGAATTTTGGTTTAATTTTTGGATATAATGGGGGAAAATCTTCAAAAGAATCAATTTTCTTGAAAACCGTGGAAAATTTAAATTTTTGCAAAGTTCCCTACAAGCAAAAACTTTAAAATACACTAGACATTTTTTGCAAAAACGAACAAGAAGGAAGTTATGGAAATTTTTCTGACTTTTGGGCAAAAACTGGTTAAAAATTTGATTTTTTTTTTTGAAAGTTGATCAAAAGCAAAAATTGCTTTTAATATATTAAAGATAAAACAAACAACAAGTTACAAACTGAGCACATAAAATCATATTTAACTTATTTGCATAAAATATCGCAATCTGCGAAAAATTTTAGTTTATACGATTGATTAAAGCTATTTTCAAAAAAAAATGTTAGCGTAATTTGAAAATACCTCTAAGCAAAAAACAGGCGATTTTCAATCGATGCCTTTTTTACGCATGAAATAAAAATTATTCGAGTTATTTTTTGCAAAAAAGCGAACAGGAAGGAAGTTATGGGATCTTTTGTGGCCAAAAATGACAAAAATTTTAATTTTTATTAAAAGTTGGTTGAGTCTAAAAAAATTTGTCTGTGATGTATGACAGGTGAAGAGGCAATAAAGAAGTTTAATAGCAAAGGTCTCTATTTTCCATAGTAAAGACAGTAATAAAATTATAATTTTTTACCAAAACTCCACAATTTTTTTTTTTTAAATTACCTATCAATTTTTGCCCTAAAATTTATGATTTTTAAAAAAATTTAAGCTGAGCTATCTTAAAAAGAAAGAATTTTTAATATAAAGCAGTGGGAGAAAGACTCTTAAAAAACCTCTGACTAAAAACAGATAATTCTCTCAAAAGCAATGGAAAATTTTGAGTTTACAATCGATGCCTTTTTTACGCATGAAATAAAAATTATTCGAGTTCTTTTTTGCGAAAAAAACGAACAGAAAGGAAGTTATAGGAACTTTTGTGGCCAAAAATGACTAAAAATTTTAATTTTTATTAAAAGTTGGTTGAGTCTAAAAAAATTTGTCTGTGATGTATTACAGGTGAAGAGGCAATAAAGAAGTTTAATAGCAAAGGTCTCTATTTCCCATAGTAAAGACAGTAATAAAATTATAATTTTTTACCAAAACTCCACAATTTTTTTTTTAAAAATTACATATCAATTTTTGCCCTAAAATTTATGATTTTTAAAAAAATTTAAGCTGAGCTATCTTAAAAAGAAAGAATTTTTAATATAAAGCAGTGGGAGAAAGACTCTTAAAAAACCTCTGACTAAAAACAGATAATTTTCTCAAAAGCAATGGAAAATTTTGAGTTTACAATCGATGCCTTTTTTAAGCATAAAATGAAAAGTATTCTAGATATATTTGACAAAAACGTACTAAAGTTTAGGATTATAACAATATCATTCTTATTTTTCTTATTAAGTGTTAATATTAAATAATTCTCATATATATGTCTATATTACAAACATTAATTCAATGTTCTGTATTTTAATATTTCTTCAGTCTACAGTTGCACGATTATCTTTAAACATCTACGTTTTTATCTTGTTTACGGACCAAGGATGAAATATAATTACTGAATCAAACGAACTTACTTGTAATAAAGTTCGATTGTAATAATTATATGAAGTCCTCGTGAAGTAAATAAGTCCCTCCTACCCTGACTGTCATCACGTCCATTCTGACTTATGTACACTCTGTGTTTAAACACGCACAACTCACAAGGAAAAAATTAATTACAATTTTTTTTTGACAATATGTAGAAAATTCAGGTCGTCTTGTATTTTTTGCATTTTGATCTTTTTTCTTCAATTTTTGCCCTCTTATTAATTAATTATTTTTGTTAATTTATTATTATATTGAAACAACAACTCTTTCATACTGCATATTGGACTATTAATAAAAATGCCTTGTACATATTCAAACACAGAGTGTACACTCTTTAAAACATTCTTGATTTCTCTATTCTTCACACAATAATTTGGAAAGGATGGTAGATTGTGTAAGTGGTGTTGTCATCTGCAAAAAGTATCGGACCTAATCTTGGAGACAGACCAAATCATTTACAAAAATTAGAAAGAGTAAAGAATTCTAAAATACGCCCCAGTCAAATAATTCTGTGTTTACTTGAACCTTTGGTTAGCTTATCACAGGTATGTGAAATGTGAAAGAGAGAGTTAATAAAAGCTTCTTATGCAAGAAGTTATTGTCCACTGAAAGTTGATAAAGATTTTATTGACGCATACATTTCGACGAGTATTAAATTTTAAATATTATTGAAATCAGCTGTTAGGAATACGTTTTTGATACCAAGTGCTCGCTTAAAACATAAACTTGTGCTGCCTAAAATATTCGTCGCATTTTGACATTGTGCCATTGAATTCGGCACCCAGGAAATTTAAATATAAATCGATGTGGGACGTGCATTTTAAAATAAATAAGTCCCTGTTTTTTTTTTAATTTTGGTTAAGTGGAATTTATTTTAGGGTGTAAATGGGGAAATAATTCTACGATATAGCAAATAATTGAAATAGAAAATACCTTTCAGTAAAAAATTGAGAAACCATCTTATGTTCATAGAGTTCCAGAAAGCCTATGACACAATCCCTGTCAAGAAACTGTGGAAAAGTTAATCACTTATTTTTATAACTTACTTTTAATATAAGCATCTTCACGTTTTCCATTTTATTTGTTTATAATAATTTCCTTGATTTAGCATAAACCTTTTAACAAGTTTCCCATATAATCTGATAAAATAACATGATGATTAATATTTATACGCTCCTTATTCATTAATTATTTCTAATAAAGTAAATTTTTAACGTTATGAATGGAATTAGTTGTTCAGTACTTTCTGAAGCAACGATAATGTCCAATTAATGTTGAATGAAAGGTTCCACAGGAGAATATAAATTAATGTTCCTTGGTGTCGTATATTGAAGTTCTTGTTTGTCGAATAAGAAGGCATTTTTACGGTTTTAACCCAAAAAATATGAAAATGTACCTTAACCCTACATACTTCGCAAAATCTCCTTACTTGCTGAAAATTCACAACTCTCTTAATAATCACAGACCCTTCATTTTAGTAAATACTTTCAACAGATTCCTCTTGTTTCTTCTTTTTTTTATTTAATTATTTTGTTCACCTTCATTAGGCATTTCTATAGATCGCATGCACCGACAAACGTGAGAAGAATACTTTCACGTCCCGCGACGTCGTTCGAATGTTCAACTTTCATTTTTTTAAATGTTCCGTGCAAATAACATTTTGTTACGTTCAACGTGACGGGAATGTTACGTATGTCAATGTCAGATGTTTTTTTTGTGTTTTTTTTAAGGTAGCGCACACAAACAGGCGTATAAAATACCGTAAAAAGATCTTCAAAATTTGGTGATTTTTGACTTAAGTTTTTGGTATTTTTGTGTATTTCTTACTGGTGGAATAAATTAATAAAAAAAATCCCGCTTAATTAATTATTATACTTTTAAATGGTTCTATAGTGATGTCGCAATCGTTTAGTTTAATGTATAAGCGGTAAATTGTCCATTAAACGTTGTTTAAACAAATATTAAATTGCTTCCGTGATGCTACGTACCATTGCGTTTAATGTTGCGGTGTCTTATTTAATAAATTGTTTGAAACAGTTAAATAAGCTACCGAGTAACATGTAAAAAGACAGTTTGACTTTTTGCCCCCATACAGTGCGAGGAAATCTTTGAACAAAAACGGGAATTTCATTGAAATTTACAGGAGATTTTTCAGTTTTTATTTTTGCCATTCATGGCCGCTTTAAATGGAAAATGAACAGTGTTTTACAAATTTCTTGCAAAAATTTACAGAAGAGGAGTTTTTGGGTAAAAATGAGCTTGAAAGTTATTGAGGCTCTTTAAATTCCTAATCAACTTTCAATATATTTTTGAGGTTGAATAAGCCACAAATTTTCAATAAATTTTTTTAAAAATTTAACTATTAAGTGCTGCTCATTGGTCCTATAAGTTTTTTGAAAAATTACATTTTAATTATTTACGAAAGATGTATGTGTTTGAAATTTTAAATAATGAGAGCTATCTTTAGAAAGACTAATTTTTATTTAATTTCTCATACAGTGGGAGAAAATCTTGAAAAAAATCCTGGAGAAAAACAAGCAATTTTCTTGACATGTGTGGAAAATTTGAAAGTATTTATTTTTGCAATATATAGAGCGTTTTGATGTAAAATAAAAAGTGTTTTATACATTTTTACTTATACTAAGGGGCCAAAGACTGAAAATTATTTACTTTTAAAACACATTTAATTGTTTTACATAAAATGTATGAGTGAATCTTTGAAAATTCAAAATTTTTCATACAGTGGGAGGAAATCTTGAAAAACTTCTGATCAAATACAAGCAATTTTTGCAATTCATGCTTTTATTATGAGCAACATTATAACTGTTTTATACATTATATCTGAATATAAATAAGAACAAAGTTCTGAGCATTTTTAGCCAAAAACTGACTGGAAAGTTGTTGGAAATGTTTAACTTTTCCAGGGACGGACTTGCAGCATATATTAATTTTCAACAAAAAAAAACGTTATTGCGTTTTCGTGTAAAAAAATAACACATAAAAAGTCCAATTATTTTAGAACAATTTCATATATAAACGTTTCTAGTTAAAATCAATTTTGTCATTCAAGATCCAAAGGCGACCAAAATTGAATATTTTAAAACCAACGGACGTTTTTGGAGATAACTTGGGGACCACTGGAAATATTTTCATTATTGTTCCACGACAATATAGTCGAATTCCTGAGGATGAATTTAAGTGTAAAAACATCATTTTGAATTGAAAACTGGAATAGAAAGGACAGTTTTAATTGGACCATTTTTTTTTGCTAATTTCTTCCCAATTTCTCAATTTTATTGTCAATATTTCTATGAAATAATTAGAGTATTTTTAAATGAATAACAAATAAAACAGTCCAATTATTTTCGAACAATTTCATGTAAAAACGTTTTTTGAGTCTCAACCACTTTTTGAATTAAACGCAATTTTGTCATTCAAGGTGCAAAAAATTTGAAGATTATAAAACCAAATTGTAATTTTATGATTTTTAATTTTTTAACGGCGATTTTTGGTCATAACTTGGGAACCACTGGAAATATTTCAATAATTTTTTCACAAGAAAATAATGGAATTCCTGAAGATGAATTTGAGTGTAAAAACGTCACTGTGAATTCAAGATTTGAATAGATAGGACATTTTTGGTAGAACCCCTTTTTTTGCAAATTTTTTACCAATTTCTCAATTTTATTGTCGATATTTCTATGAAAAAATTGGAATATTTTTTAAAAAATTACACATAAAACAGCTTAATAATTTTCGAATAATTTCATATATAAACGTTTTTTGTACCTCAAACACTTTTTGAGTTAAAGGCAATTTTGTCATCCAAGGTACAAAAACCACCAAATTTGTAGACTTTAAAACCAAATTGTAATTTTATGATTTTTATTTTTTAACGTTGATTTTTGGTCATAACTTGGGAACCACTGGAAATATTTTCATATTATATTCACTAGAAAATAATGGAATGCCTGAAGATGAATTTGAGTGTAAAAATGTCACTCTGAATTCAAGATTTGAATAGAAGGGACATTTTTGGTACAACCTCTTTTTTTTGCTAATTTTTTTATCAATTTCTCAGCGTTATTGTCAAAATTTCTATGAAATAATTGGAATACTTTTAAATAAATTACACCTAAAACAAGCCAATTATTTTCGAACAATTTCATGTATAAACGTTTTTTGAGTCTCAACCACTTTTTGGATTAAACGCAATTTTGTCATTCAAGGTCCATAAAATTTGAAGATTATAAAGCCAAATTGTAATTTTATGATTTTTATTTTTTAACGGAGATTTTTGGATATAACTTGGGAACCACTGGAAATATTTTCATGAAAAAATAGTGAAATTCCTGAAGATGAATTTCAGTGTAAAAACGTCACTCTAAATTTAAGATTTAAATAGAAGGGACATTTTTGGTAGGACCCCTTTTTTTTGCTAATATTTTTACCAATTTCTCAATTTCATTGCCAATATTTCTATGAGATAATTGGAATATTTTTAAAAGAATTACACATAAAACAGCTCAATTATTTTCGAATAATTTCATATATAAACGTTTTTTATACCTCAAAAACTTTTTGAGTTAAAGGCGATTTTGTCATCCAAGGTACAAAAACCACCAAATTTGTAGATTTTAAGACCAACTTGGAATTTTATTTTTTAACGGCGATTTTTGGTCATAACTTGGGAACCACCGGAAATATTTTCATAATTTTTTCACTAGAAAATAATGAAATTCCTAAAGATTTAAATAGAAGGGACGTTTTTGGTAGGGCCCCTTTTTTTTGCTAATTTTTTTTCCAATTTCTCAATTTCATTGCCAATATTTCTGTGAGATAATTGGAATATTTTTAAAAGAATTACACATAAAACAGCTCAATTATTTTTGAACAATTTTATGAAGAAACGTTTTTTGAGTCTCAACCACTTTTTGAATTGAACGCTATTTTGTCATTCAAGGTCCATAAAATTTGAAGATTATAAAGCCAAATTGTAATTTTATGATTTTTATTTTTTAACGGAGATTTTTGGTCATAACTTGGGAACCACTGGAAATATTTTCATAATTTTTTCACTAGAAAATAATGAAATTCCTGAAGATGAATTTCAGTGTAAAAACGTCACTCTAAATTTAAGATTTTGAAAAAAACGTCACTCTAAATTGCAGCATATATTAATTTTCAACAACAAAAAAAAACGTTATTGCGTTTTCGTGTAAAAAAATAACACATAAAAAGTCCAATTATTTTGGAACAATTTCATATATAAACGTTTCTAGTTAAAATCAATTTTATCATTCAAAATCCAAAGGCCACCAAATTTGAATATTTTAAAACCAAATTGTAATTTTATGTTTTTATTTTTAAACGGACGGTTTTGGACATAACTTGGGGACCACTGGAAATATTTTCATTATTGTTCCACGACAATATAGTCGAATTCCTGAGGATGATATTAAGTGTCAAAACATCATTGTAAATTAAAAACTCGAATAGAAAGGACAGTTTTGATTGGACCATTTTTTTGCTAATTTTTTTCCCAATTTCTCAGTTTTATTGTCAAAATTTCTATGAAATAATTGGAATACTTTTAAATAAATTACACCTAAAACAACCCAATTATTTTCGAACAATTTCATGTAGAAACGTTTTTTGAGCCTCAACCACTTTTTGAATTAAACGCAATTTTGTCATTCAAGGTCCAAAAAGTTTGAAGATTATAAAACCAAATTGAATTTTATGATTTTTATTTTTTAACGGCGATTTTTGGTCATAACTTGGGAGCCACTGGAAATATTCTCATAATTTTTTCACTAGAAAATAATGGAATTCCTGAAGATGAATTTGAGTGTAAAAACGTCACTGTAAATTTAAGATTTGAATAGATAGGACGTTTTTGGTAGAACCTCTTTTTCTGCTAATTCTTTACCAATTTCTTAATTTCATTGCTAATATTTCTATGAAATAATTAGAATATTTATAAAAAAATTACACATAAAACAGCCCAATTATTTTCGAACAATTTCATGTAGAAACGTTTTTTGAGTCTCAACCACTTTCTGAATTAAACGCAATTTTGTCATTCAAGGTCCAAAAAGTTTGAAGATTATTAAACCAAATTGTAATTTTATGCTTTTTAATTTTTTAACGGCGATTTTTGGTTATAACTTGGGAACCACTGGAAATATTTTCATAATTTTTTCACTAGAGAATAATGGAATTCCTGAAGATGAATTTGCGTGTAAAAACGTCACTCTGAATTCAAGATTTGAATAAAAGGGACATTTTTGGTACAACCTCTTTTTTTTTGCTAATTTTTTTACCAATTTCTCAGCTTTATTGTCAAAATTTCTATGAAATAATTGGAATACTTTTAAATGAATTACACATAAAACAGCCCAATTATTTTCGAACAATTTCATGTAGAAACGTTTTTTGAGTCTCAACCACTTTTTGAATTAAACGCAATTTTGTTATTCAAGGTCCAAAAAATTTGAAGATTATAAAACCAAATTGTAATTTTATGATTTTTATTTTTTAACGGCAATTTTTGGATATAACTTGGGAACCACTGGAAATATTTTCATGAAAAAATAGTGAAATTCCTGAAGATGAATTTGAGTGTAAAAACGTCACTGTGAATTTAAGATTTGAATAGAAGGGACATTTTTGGTACAACCTTTTTTTTTGCTAATTTTTTTACCAATTTCTCAGCGTTATTGTCAAAATTTCTATAAAATAATTGGAATACTTTTAAATGAATTACACATCAAACAGTCCAATTATTTTCGAACAATTTCATGTAGAAATGTTTTTTGAGTCCCAACTACTTTTTTAATTAAACGCAATTTTGTCATTCAAGGTCCAAAAAATTTGAAGATTATAAAACCAAATTGTAATTTTATGATTTTTATTTTTTAACGGCGATTTTTGGCCATAACTTGGGAACCACTGGAAATATTTTCATAATTTTTTCACTAGAAAATAATGGAATTCCTGAAGATGAATTTGAGTGTAAAAACGTCACTCTGAATTCAAGATTTGAATAGAAGGGACATTTTTGGTACAACCTCTTTTTTTTGCTAATTTTTTTATCAATTTCTCAGCGTTATTGTCAACATTTCTATGAAATAATTGGAATACTTTTAAATGAATTACACCTCAAACAACCCAATTATTTTCGAACAATTTCATGTATAAACGTTTTTTGAGTCTCAACCACTTTTTGAATTAAACGCAATTTTGTCATTCAAGGTCCATAAAATTTGAAGATTATAAAGCCAAATTGTAATTTTATGATTTTTATTTTAACGGAGATTTTTGGTCATAACTTGGGAACCACTGGAAATATTTTCATAATTTTTTCACTAGAAAATAATGAAATTCCTGAAGATGAATTTTAATGTAAAAACGTCACTCTAAATTTAAGATTTAAATAGAAGGGACATTTTTGGTAGGACCCCTTTTTTTTGCTAATTTTTTTACCAATTTCTCAATTTCATTGCCAATATTTCTATGAGATAATTGGAATATTTTTAAAAGAATTACACATAAAACAGCTCAATTATTTTCGAATAATTTCATATAAAAATGTTTTTTATACCTCAAAAACTTTTTGAGTTAAAGGCGATTTTGTCATCCAAGGTACAAAAACCACCAAATTTGTAGATTTTAAGACCAACTTGGAATTTTATTTTTTAACGGCGATTTTTGGTCATAACTTGGGAACCACCGGAAATATTTTCATAATTTTTTCACTAGAAAATAATGAAATTCCTGAAGATTTAAATAGAAGGGACATTTTTGGTAGGGTTCCTTTTTTTTGCTAATTTTTTTTCCAATTTCTCAATTTCATTGCCAATATTTCTGTGAGATAATTGGAATATTTTTAAAAGAATTACACATAAAACAGCTCAATTATTTTTGAACAATTTTATGAAGAAACGTTTTTTGAGTCTCAACCACTTTTTGAATTGAACGCTATTTTGTCATTCAAGGTCCATAAAATTTGAAGATTATAAAGCCAAATTGTAATTTTATGATTTTTATTTTTTAACGGAGATTTTTGGTCATAACTTGGGAACCACTGGAAATATTTTCATAATTTTTTCACTAGAAAATAATGAAATTCCTGAAGATGAATTTCAGTGTAAAAACGTCACTCTAAATTTAAGATTTTGAAAAAAACGTCACTCTAAATTGCAGCATATATTAATTTTCAACAACAAAAAAAAACGTTATTGCGTTTTCGTGTAAAAAAATAACACATAAAAAGTCCAATTATTTTGGAACAATTTCATATATAAACGTTTCTAGTTAAAATCAATTTTATCATTCAAAATCCAAAGGCCACCAAATTTGAATATTTTAAAACCAAATTGTAATTTTATGTTTTTATTTTTAAACGGACGGTTTTGGACATAACTTGGGGACCACTGGAAATATTTTCATTATTGTTCCACGACAATATAGTCGAATTCCTGAGGATGATATTAAGTGTCAAAACATCATTGTAAATTAAAAACTCGAATAGAAAGGACAGTTTTGATTGGACCATTTTTTTGCTAATTTTTTTCCCAATTTCTCAGTTTTATTGTCAAAATTTCTATGAAATAATTGGAATACTTTTAAATAAATTACACCTAAAACAACCCAATTATTTTCGAACAATTTCATGTAGAAACGTTTTTTGAGCCTCAACCACTTTTTGAATTAAACGCAATTTTGTCATTCAAGGTCCAAAAAGTTTGAAGATTATAAAACCAAATTGAATTTTATGATTTTTATTTTTTAACGGCGATTTTTGGTCATAACTTGGGAGCCACTGGAAATATTCTCATAATTTTTTCACTAGAAAATAATGGAATTCCTGAAGATGAATTTGAGTGTAAAAACGTCACTGTAAATTTAAGATTTGAATAGATAGGACGTTTTTGGTAGAACCTCTTTTTCTGCTAATTCTTTACCAATTTCTTAATTTCATTGCTAATATTTCTATGAAATAATTAGAATATTTATAAAAAAATTACACATAAAACAGCCCAATTATTTTCGAACAATTTCATGTAGAAACGTTTTTTGAGTCTCAACCACTTTCTGAATTAAACGCAATTTTGTCATTCAAGGTCCAAAAAGTTTGAAGATTATTAAACCAAATTGTAATTTTATGCTTTTTAATTTTTTAACGGCGATTTTTGGTTATAACTTGGGAACCACTGGAAATATTTTCATAATTTTTTCACTAGAGAATAATGGAATTCCTGAAGATGAATTTGCGTGTAAAAACGTCACTCTGAATTCAAGATTTGAATAAAAGGGACATTTTTGGTACAACCTCTTTTTTTTTGCTAATTTTTTTACCAATTTCTCAGCTTTATTGTCAAAATTTCTATGAAATAATTGGAATACTTTTAAATGAATTACACATAAAACAGCCCAATTATTTTCGAACAATTTCATGTAGAAACGTTTTTTGAGTCTCAACCACTTTTTGAATTAAACGCAATTTTGTTATTCAAGGTCCAAAAAATTTGAAGATTATAAAACCAAATTGTAATTTTATGATTTTTATTTTTTAACGGCAATTTTTGGATATAACTTGGGAACCACTGGAAATATTTTCATGAAAAAATAGTGAAATTCCTGAAGATGAATTTGAGTGTAAAAACGTCACTGTGAATTTAAGATTTGAATAGAAGGGACATTTTTGGTACAACCTTTTTTTTTGCTAATTTTTTTACCAATTTCTCAGCGTTATTGTCAAAATTTCTATAAAATAATTGGAATACTTTTAAATGAATTACACATCAAACAGTCCAATTATTTTCGAACAATTTCATGTAGAAATGTTTTTTGAGTCCCAACTACTTTTTTAATTAAACGCAATTTTGTCATTCAAGGTCCAAAAAATTTGAAGATTATAAAACCAAATTGTAATTTTATGATTTTTATTTTTTAACGGCGATTTTTGGCCATAACTTGGGAACCACTGGAAATATTTTCATAATTTTTTCACTAGAAAATAATGGAATTCCTGAAGATGAATTTGAGTGTAAAAACGTCACTCTGAATTCAAGATTTGAATAGAAGGGACATTTTTGGTACAACCTCTTTTTTTTGCTAATTTTTTTATCAATTTCTCAGCGTTATTGTCAACATTTCTATGAAATAATTGGAATACTTTTAAATGAATTACACCTCAAACAACCCAATTATTTTCGAACAATTTCATGTATAAACGTTTTTTGAGTCTCAACCACTTTTTGAATTAAACGCAATTTTGTCATTCAAGGTCCATAAAATTTGAAGATTATAAAGCCAAATTGTAATTTTATGATTTTTATTTTAACGGAGATTTTTGGTCATAACTTGGGAACCACTGGAAATATTTTCATAATTTTTTCACTAGAAAATAATGAAATTCCTGAAGATGAATTTTAATGTAAAAACGTCACTCTAAATTTAAGATTTAAATAGAAGGGACATTTTTGGTAGGACCCCTTTTTTTTGCTAATTTTTTTACCAATTTCTCAATTTCATTGCCAATATTTCTATGAGATAATTGGAATATTTTTAAAAGAATTACACATAAAACAGCTCAATTATTTTCAAATAATTTCATATAAAAATGTTTTTTATACCTCAAAAACTTTTTGAGTTAAAGGCGATTTTGTCATCCAAGGTACAAAAACCACCAAATTTGTAGATTTTAAGACCAACTTGGAATTTTATTTTTTAACGGCGATTTTTGGTCATAACTTGGGAACCACCGGAAATATTTTCATAATTTTTTCACTAGAAAATAATGAAATTCCTGAAGATTTAAATAGAAGGGACATTTTTGGTAGGGTTCCTTTTTTTTGCTAATTTTTTTTCCAATTTCTCAATTTCATTGCCAATATTTCTGTGAGATAATTGGAATATTTTTAAAAGAATTACACATAAAACAGCTCAATTATTTTTGAACAATTTTATGAAGAAACGTTTTTTGAGTCTCAACCACTTTTTGAATTAAACGCAATTTTATCATTCAAGGTCCATAAAATTTGAAGATTATAAAGCCAAATTGTAATTTTATGATTTTTATTTTTTGTCATAACTTGGGAACCACTGGAAATATTTTCATAATTTTTTCATGAGAAAATAGTGAAATTTCTGCAGATAAATTCGAGTGTAAAAGCGTCACTCTAACTTCAAGATTTGAATAGAAGGGACATTTTTGGTACAATCTCTTTTTTTTGCTAATTTTTTTACCAATTTCTCAATTTTATTGTCAATATTTCTATGAAATAATCAGAATACTTTTAAATGAATTACACATAAAACAGCCCAATTATTTTCGAACAATTTCATGTAGAAACGTTTTTTGAGTGTCAACCACTTTTTGAATTAAACGCAATTTTGTCATTCAAGGTCCAAAAAATTTGAAGATTATGAAACCAAATTGTAATTTTATGATTTTTATTTTTTAACGGAGATTTTTGGTCATAACTTGGGAACCACTAGAAATATTTTCATAATTTTTTCATGAGAAAATAGTGAAATTCCTGCAGATGAACTTGAGTGTAAAAACGTCACTGTGAATTCAAGATAATTTGGGAACAATTGGGTTGAATAATTGGGGAACATAACTTGGGAACCACTAGAAATATTTTGATAATTTTCTCAGGACAAAATATTGAATTCCTGAGGATGAATTTGAGTATAAAAATGTCCATCTGAACTCAAGATTTGTGTTCGGAACTTTTGATATTCATAGTTTTACCCTGCCCGGACTAACAATTTAGCAACCATTTATCGACCGGACTAATACAACGACGTCACCGTCGCGAGGTTTTATGCGCACTTTTCGGCCGGTTCACGCTGGGCAAAAAAGAAAAAATATTGCGTCAGTTGGCTGGATGATTTGTCAGTGACCATACGTTCTCCGTGCCCAGTCAAAACACAAAACGTGGTTTATTTTTTATGTATTTATATATTTAAATTAATATTAAGCAGTAAGTCATTCCTTTCAATATATTATGGCTTTGTGTGTTTATAAAACTGCGTTTTATTGAAAAGGAATATGAAAAACCACAAGTGAAAATACAGTCCACTAAGATTCCAAAAAGGGGAGCAATCCCCCACAATTTGAATAGAAAGGGCATTTTTGGTTGCACCATTTTTTTTTGCTAATTCCTTTACTAATTTCTCCATTTTATTGCCAATATTTTTAGTAAATTATTGCAATATTTTTAAAAGAAATACACATTAAAAAGTCCAAACTTTTTCAATTTTCAAAAAAAATTTGTTTAATTTTCCTTAGTTTTTTCCAACTGAAAAATTTACAATCAAACTCCCCATTTTCGAAAAAATGCAAAAATCTCAATTTTTTTTAAAAACTCTAAAGGCCACAAAAAAAGTTTTCGAGGATATTTTCCTAATGGAAAAACTTAAAAAAAAAAAATTTAATCTGACACAATCAATTTTCCCCGATCTCTTAACTATTAACATTTCTGGAATCCCAGTTCATATTCTAGCAGGAAAAAGCTCTATTGAGCCCACCCTGCTTGTATACAAATAATTTAAATATACATATATTATAAAATTCATCAAGGTTAGGCGGAATCTACGTTTTGGCAGTGCTACTTATAAACAAATTTTTGGCACAAGGTTGTACAGGAAAACACTAGCTCTTACCTAAAAAAAAATTAGCACAAAAAATCCATAAAACTACCGGAAAAAACACAGTTTTTTAGTAGAAAAAAACTACAAAATAACACTTGGTGCTACTCCTGCTATATTATGACAATAATAATAATAAAAACAACATTTCGAGGAAGACATCGACCCGACGAAGTCGCGTTGGAATTCCGCCGTTATGGGCTCGGTAAAATTACGAATAATGTTGCAGGACGGCGTTCCTGCCATACAAAACCGAACGCTATAAAATGAAAATTATGTTTTTATGATAACGGTGGGGAGGAGCAAAGAGAGAACGGCAACAAAACGGAATTCCTTAGCGTACAACAGAGAGAACCGACCGAGTGTTGGCGAGAATGGTAGAAATTGATCTGGTCCTGCAGCCTGCTGCTGCATGTGACTTTCTGTATGTTCTCTCTCACTCTGGTTGTTTTTTTGTTGCAATAGGAGAAATTGGACAAGGATGGCGAACGTCGCGACGCACGGCGTCCGCTACTATTGAATCCAGAAAGGGGTTCAATTAGAATAGAACTGAATCCAGGTTTTCTTGGTTGTAGAGGATTTATTTGATTTTTTTAAGTTTTTTTTATTTACTCTCTTCAAATTGGAAATAGATACGTTAAAATTTAATGAAAAATAATAGAGACTTTTATTGTCAACATTTCCTATTGACAAGCTAAGTTTATTTAAGTTTTGATGATTTATTCCTTATTTTTTGAAAATGTCCTAAATTTTCTTGATAATATTGATATTGTGACTACAACATATGTCCGAATATTGAAGTTCTGAATTCAAAGTGTTCATTTAAAAAATATGAAAAAAGTGATTTTTCTAAATGTAAAAAAAAATTCTTAGACTTACCTAATCTTGTGCAATTTTTTATTTTAATTTTCGAGGTATTTTTCACAATCCTTTCGTTTTATTAAAATTATATTTTTCCTATTTTCAAGATATTTTTTTTAAGCTTCTTAACTTTTTCCCAATCTTTAGGTACTGTCTAATTTTTGTTTAAAAAATACTCAAAATTCTGATCGTGAAAGAAAACTTAATCGATTTTTTATCATATACTAGTATTCTACTGCTATATCTAATACTTGATTGACAAAAAACGTTCCGCAAATATCTGATCATATACTAATACAATGCTCTTTAGATACTCAAATACACACATCGGAAAAGTCTAAGGATATTTTTATAAAATAATAAAATTATAAAAAAAAAAATTTTTTGTTGATCAATTTAAATCAAATTTGAAGATTGGCTCATCCTGTAAATTTCTGTGAGGCAAACAGAATCTTAACACTGATAACAACTATTTTAGGAATTTTTTTACAAAACAGAAAAAACCATGGTTTTTATATTGCAATAAATATTCTGGTAGTCTCGATTTCGTTCATGGTACAGAGTTACTGCTTTGCAGATTGAATAAAAAAAATTTATCATGGAACGACGTCATTTATCTTCATCGATTATCATGGCATCCTTGGCATTTAATGAACTAAATTTAATTTTAGTGAGAAGGTGCATTTTTTCTACCTTTAAAATTTAAAAACAATCCGATCCAAATTGGACAAAAAATAACTTTTTATAAGGGTATTTCGTAAACAAATGGGTCACACGACTGTATATTAATTAGAGTTTTTTTAGAAAATATGGTTATTGATGAAGACGCTGACGTTGTAATAATGATCTACAAGAGGCAAGTACTTCTTATGAAATGCAACACTCAGGTAAAAATTTTTCTTACACAAAATTTATTTCCTAAGAAATAAACATTAGCATCTTAATACAACGATACGGTAAGTCAATTTTTTACGTGTTTACCAAAAAAAAATTCGATATAGAGCGATATATTAAAAACCACTGCTTTTTAATAAAAAAACCCTAGATAAATAGTATTGATTTTCTAATTTAAAAAAAAGTCAAATTTTTGAAAAGATTATTGGCAATAATTCTTAAACGGGTTAATTAAAACTAGTGATAGGTATTTGATTAGTTGCAGATTTTAGTGTTCTTTAATTAACCTTAACACATTTTTTACCTAAAATAATTAGGGGAGCCAATATTTGACCCCCTTAAATATTAGTAATATTACATGGGTTTTCCTATGTCCCACATGGCGACAACATCCTGTAAATTTACATAATTAATATAATTATGTAAATTACATTTATATAATTTTTTGTAGAGGTTCAAGCCGATATGCCAGAAACCAAAGTCCCACTTGAAGAAGATGATATTTCAACTGTCAAACTTTCATCATTGTGGCTAGAATGCGTGGGGAAGCTAGCCTTCTTGGTAGAAAATCTTAACGAAGCAGCAAAAATTTTAGATAAAACCAAAAATAAGGAAATCGTTCAAGAATACTTTTCCGTCATAGAAATTAGTGAAGCGGCTGATCAAATACTGGAGGGCACCAAAAACTTAAAAAATCACTGCCAAACATATTTCTAAAATTTTAACGAATCCAATTCTAGCCTAAAAATTGACGATAAAATAAAAGAAAATGTACGTTTAGAGCATGATCCTGGACTACGGCAATCAGTAAAATCTGCGGAAGAAAGAAATTACCTTATTCAACTAGGGCCACCAATCGCATTTACATTTTTTCCTTAGTGATGACCACAACAGATTTAATCCACATTGGTATAGTGATTTTAAATATCTTGAGTATAGTATTGCAAACGATTCGGCTTATTGCTTTATTTGTTCCCTTTTCCCCAATGGTCCTGGACGGGATAAGTCAGAATCTGCATGGGTAAAAGGTGGCGTTCGAAACTGGAGAAAAATTAAAAGCGCTGGAGCAAATAAAGCCGGCAAACTTTAGCAGCACTTTAATTCGATAGCTCACAAGTCGGCTTTATTGGATTATTGTACTTTTTTAAAAACATATCAGCATGTTAATATTTTGCTTGATCGTAAAACAAGGAATCTCATTATCGAGGAAGAACGCATACTGAACCAGAATTCAAAGGTAATCGAAATTATGCTGGATACTTGCAGGACTATGGCAAAGCAAGGGATAGCTTTCCGCGGACATGATAATGAAAGTGGAAACTTCGTACAAATCATTAAACTTATATCTCGCCATAATCCAGTACTTAAAAAGTGGTTAGATAAGTTAAAATTGCGGTCATATCATACAAGCTACTTAAGTGCAACATCGCAAAATGAATTTATAGGGCTGTTAGGGCTATTATAGGAAAAGAAATTCAAAAACAAATTGTACAGGAAATTAATAATGCCCCATTTTTTACTGCTATGGCAGATCACACTCCAGATTCATCTAATAAAGATATATAATCTGTAGTCATAAGGTACGTTGACAATAATGGTAGCCCTCAAGAGCGTTTGCTGTCGATTCTAGAAGCAAAAGATAAAAGTGGTGAAGGTACAGCAAACGATATTTTCAGGTGCTTGACAAATTGTAGTATAGATGTATCAAAATTATCTTTTCAATCCTATGTTTTTTCGTCTTCGATGTCAGGTAAATTTAAAGGCACTCAGCAGAAACTATCTGATTTAATTGGCTATAATATACCGTATATTCCTTGTCAAGCCAATCGTACCAATACCGCCCTTGAACACTGTGTTGAAGCTAGTTCCATTATCGCTAAAACTTTTAACGTTTTACAAGAATTGTATGTTTTTTTCTCTTCTAGTACCAAGCGATTCCAGCGTCTTAAAGAAGGGCTAGATCAAATTGAAAACTCATTTCTACTAAAAAATTTGTCAAAAACCCGTTGTACAGCTAGAGCGGAAAGCATCAAAGCTGTAATTCTCTCATTTGAGTCGATTATTAACGTGCTGCAAATTATTAGTATTGATATAACTTTGGATGCTAAAAGTAGGGCAACTGCAATAGGCTTATATAAGCGATTACTCTCTTTTGATTTTATTCTCATTTTACATTTCTTAAAAATAATATTTTACAAAATGAAAATTGTAACGGTAACTTTAGAAAAAGATGACTTAAATATTTTGGATGTAGTGGAAACAGTTTCCTCAACTACAGCTGTGCTTAGAAAAATACGAAATGATGATATGAAAATCGACAACCATATTGAAAGTTCAAAAGTGTTTTCTGAAAAATTAGGTGTAGCGCCGTTAGAAGATTTTAATCGTCACCATCGACGACGATTGAAACCAAAAAAAATTGATGATAATAGGGACACCGAATGCGTTTTTACTTTAAACAGTTTTTTTAGAAAATAATTTAATTTAGTCTTGGATACCTTAATCAACTTTCTTCAAAATAATTTGGCAACCGTTCTGAAAAATATTGAAGGGTTTTCTAAATTGTTTTCTTTTCCACTTTCAACAAGTAATATTAAAATGTGTAATGTATTGCTAGTTCTTAATCTATTTCCTCCACAACACAGGCCCGATGAATTTGCCTTGTTATCCGAGTTGGAAGTGTTGCTTGACCTATGCATTAAAAACGAGGTAGATACTATGCAAAAACTAATGAAAATAGCTGAAAAATATAAACCTGCTTTGAAAGTTGCATACCGTTTATGTCAACTAATTTTTTTTAACAGCTGGATATTCAGTGATCACTAATGAACGAAAATTTAGTCTCTTAAAACACATTAAAAGTGTTGGTCGTTCAACTATGGGTAACGAGCGTCTTGACTACTTAATGAGTTTGTCTAGTGAGAAAGACATTTGTGACCTAATTAATATTAAAGATCTTGCTGTGCAATGGATCAAATTAAAAAACAAAAAAAAATAAAATAAATTAAATCAGAAATAGATAATTTTAGTTTTATTTACATGTAGGGTACCTACTTTTTAATTAACTTTTAGTTATAATACCTCGATTATCATTAAATAATTATTTATTATACATCACATATGTATAATTTTTATTTGAGTATTAAAAATTTCCCAATAGAAATAAAGAATACGCATTAAAAAAAAGTGCTTAGAGACGGCCCTATTCATAATTTGCAATAGAATTGGTCATGTGGATAAATAAAAGGCGAGAATCAATTAAACGTGCAGATTTATATTAAAAAAATAACGCTTCAGACAATAAATTACCTACAAAGTACGCCCGTGACAATAATCTTAGATTCTATGCAATTTCATAATTCGAACAAATACAGTCGTCGCAAAATAAAACTAGTTTTGCTTTTTGCCATTAAACCCTAAAAACCACTATTACAAAATAACATGTACATCTTAATAATAAAAAAATATCGATCTCACTAAGTCATCGTAGAAGGTCCTCCTCGACTTACCCACTAATAACAAAAAAATCAGTCAATAAATTGACAAAAAAAAAATAAAAATAATTCACTGATAAACTAGTGCTGATTGCTATTCGTTACGTTAATCTCTTCTTCGGCTTCGGTAGCGGTTTCGGCGAACTGGGCGTGGTCGTCGATCGCGCTCGTGCTAGTGCTCGCACCAGCAGCAGCGATTTCTTTGCTTTTGTTGGCGACTGATAGTGTGACCGAACAGACTTGCCCACCTGCGTCTTCACAGGAGGGGCATTCGAAGTGGACGCAGTGAAACACCTTAAAAAAAAATCGACATTTTTAAGCTTAAATTACGATTTTTTTTGGAAATTATTGGCAACGTCGCATTATGTTTAAAAATTTGTATTTTTTATAAATTAAGTACATTCTTTCCAATAGAAACAAACAGCATAACGTTAGAACGTTTCAATCCCTAAATATAGCAATACTGAGTTAGGAACTTCAGATGCAAGTTCATCAGTGACAATCCTAAAAACATGACATCCACTAGCCAGTTTTTGGGTTTTTAAAATGCGGTTATGAATTTTATTTCACTTGTTTATATCTTTATTCTGTATATTTATCAGATCAGCGCAAACAAGCTTAAATGCTGTAGCGGACCTTTGACGTCGCAGGGTATCCGTCAACCCCCCTCACTATTTCTTTGTACAGTTATAGGAGAAAAGTCGACAGAATGCCTCGGGCACAAGTAATTAAAGGAGCTTAGAGTCCCCTCTAGCCTCTCGGGTAAGCCTTTAGACATTGGAGAAAGCAGGTAGAGATTGAAAGTAGACTGTCCGGTTATAATGAGATCTTATTGCTCTTAATCTTTATTATTACAAATACTAATAAGTAACAGGTTTGGTTGCTTAAAACTAAATGAACAAAAGTGTCCTTAAAATCTAACAATCCCCATTACCAATTTCTATGATTAAGCACAGGCAGTTATTTGGGAAAATGTACCGGAAAATTCGGCACTCTATTAATGACGCAAAATAGTATGATTTAAGGGACGGGGTTATGATGTTTTGTACAAGCGGTTACGGATGACATTCGTTAAGCACAGCCGGAAACTCAACACCAATCAAGCGAAGCAATTTCAATCAATCGGTCAACATTTACCTCTGCTCTGTTGCTATACGGATAGTAATTATGACATCACGGACTCGGTTATTACTTGTCTCTCACCATTTTAAGAAGCCAAGTAATACTTAATAAACGCGGCTACTGCCTGCCCTACAAAACACGAAGAAACATAGTGTCCAAGCAGTAGTTTTCATCAATTAAACGGAACGGTACAGCCGCGGACTGAGCAGAAAATAAAAAGTCAACAGTAAAAATTATCAATTAAACACAAAATAAATCCGCAGTGAGTGTTTCTCTGGTTGCAAAAAAGAATGTAACTTTTCGCGAACGGAACTAATGAAACGTTGGTTTAATCACCCGTTTACTACCTGCCCTACAAAACACGAAGAAAGATAGTGTCCAGGTAGTAATTTAACAAAAACGCGCTGCTGCCTGCCCTACAAAACACAAAGAAAGATAGTGTCCAGGCACCAGTTATCAATCGCGGCTGTTGCTTGCCCCACAAAACACGAAGAAAGATGGGCCCAAACAACAGTTTCAAAATTAAATAAAACGGAACGGGACGGAACGATATCAATAGCAACGAATTCGATAAAGATCTTAATGCGCGAACTTGGAAGCGGCCGGTCAACTGTCAACAGGTGGCTCTTACCTAACCCAATTCACACTGTCAACGTCAAGACAAAATTAAACGTAAATATTGAAAATTTAACGGTATTGAAATATGGAAAAATTACTGGTACTTCGCTCGAAAGGTATGGTACGACCTTACTGCGACGAATGGGTCACCTTGGTGGACCTGGAACCTTTTTATACCCATCGCAGGAATTTGGATGCCGGCGACTCACGATCATTCTCGGAATCAATCGTGCGATAAAAATGCAATTGGGAAAACTTAATGAAAATAGAGTGTTTCCTCATGAAAACGGTACGGATTTATAGGCTATGACCTTATATGGTAAACAAACTTAGTTTCAGCTCTCAAAACCGGGTATTTCTAGGTGAAAACAGCGGGACAAAATCTGGTCACATGTGTACAAGAAAACCGGCTTTTCAGCGCACGGGAAACTGAATCCTGATTTATATTATATTTTGCCACAGCAGGCATGCCCCTTCATTTAACAGGGCTTCCCAAGGTAGATAAACCTTGAAACTTGCAAAATAGAACATGTAAACAATGCATGACAGGAAAAGTTCATGAAAATAACCGGAAAACTGGAAGCATAGTGATGAAAACCCTCTTAGGCATCTGTGGTTCTTTATTATCCTAAGAATAACCAGGGCTAAAAACAAGGCCAGAGACTACAACATAGTCAACGGAGAACTAGGCATAACCTATAACAAATCGAACCTTTCCAGGATACTATCAGGCTAGAAACCTCTTTAAGTTGGTTTCTTTATATATGTTTACAATTATAAACCCCTCATGATGACTTACAGGTAAAGCTTAAAATGTATCTTTTTGTTATGTAAATTATAAATTTAGAGGTTAAAATGTTAACGGAGCAAAATTATCTAAGTTGTCTTATAAAAGACTGCCTGGGCTAAGCCTTATTACTATAAAATAAAGACAAAATCTTGTAACTTCGTTACAATGCTAATAATTTAGTTTTATTAATGTTTATTGACAGAAAATTAGAACCGCACCATTGCGTAACCCTACTTAAATCCTCTGCTACAATTTCAATTAATGATTCATGAACTTTAGGAGTCCATAGAATGGTGGCATCATCTGCAAAAATTGTCAAACAGCAAGAGAAGAAATAAAATAGCCAAATACGGAACCCGGGGAATCCCATGATCTATTGGGATTACAGCATCCATTGACTTGACAATTTACAAGAAAGTTTGACAAGAATGATTAGAACCATTCCAAAGTAACACCTCTGAAACCATAGGAAAAGGGCTTACCGAGTAATACACTGTGACTCACACATTCAAATGCTTTGGAAAATTCAAACTTAAATAAAGGTCTTTCAGCAACATAAACATTGCATCATTCATGCTTATACATGCAAATTACATATTATGCTTAACCAACACTTCTATGCTCTTCTTATATAGAAATATTCCTATATATTTGAGAGAAAAGTTAGTTTTTCGAACATTCCATTCATAATTTCGTTATGGACATTATCTTACTATGCCACAAGCACTAGTTCAGAGGGGTTTTACCTATAATGCAGTATCTTTATATAATTCATTAGATCCGTATAGATTTCTTATAATTCCTTAGATTCGATAAGTTTTTAGGTCTGAATTTAAAACTTATTTGCTTAACTTGCAAAATATTTAGCATCATTATGAATTATGTAAGCTTTTGACTTTTTCTTTGATTTAGAATAGGAATGGTTAAGTATAAGAGTAGCCTAAGGCTGAACTTTGTATTCTTCAACATTTATGTACAGGGTGCGCCAGAGAAACTTACTTATTTGAAAGGTCAATAAAAACAAAAGTACTTCAATTATTGTTTTAATTTTTTGACAATAAAATATCCCAATTTTTTTTTTCATGCAGTCTTGAAAACGACATCGGATAAATGGCGACCTCTATTGCGCATACACTGATAAAGTCAATTTTTGAAATTTGTATTCACTCTTTGCAGCATATCAATCGGTATGTTGGCAATTGCGTCGCGAATGTTGATCTTGAGGTGTGCTATGGTCCGTGGTCGATCGACATAAACCAGAGATTTCAAATAACCCCATAAAAAGAAATCGCATGGAGTCAAATCTGGAGAGCGTGCTGGCCATTGGAGATCGCCTCTGAGAGAGATGAGGCGGTCGGGGAAATGTTGTCGCAACAAATTCATTGAGTCTCGTGCTGTGTGTGCTGTGGCTCCATCTTGCTGAAACCACACGTTCCTAACGTTCATTTCTTCGAGTCTTGGAAGAAAAAATTCCTCGATCATGTTCCTGTAACGAGCTCCATTCACGGTAACTGCGCTTTCGTTTTCTTAAAAAAAAAAGGCCCAATTATTCCCATTACCGATATCGCACACCAGACAGTAACTCGCTCACAATTAAGTGGCTTCTGGTGAAGCTCACGTGGATTTGCACCACACCAATAACGCATGTTTTGCTTGTTGACGCAGCCGGATATGTGGAATTGAGCCTCGTCACTGAAAGAAACGACCGCGTATTCAGGCAGGTTGTCAACCAGTATTTCTCATGCGTTTTGACGGGCAACAAAATCGCGTTCAGTTAATTCTTGCACAACAGCCAATTTATAGGGATGAAATTGAAGGTCTTTATGGAGAATTCGTCGAACAGTGGTGTCAGAAATTCCCAAAGCAGCTGCGTGTTTGCGAGCCGAACGCCGCGCCGGGGAGAACGCACAACTGACTGCCTCACTCTTTCGACATTTTCCGGAGTTCTGATGGTCCGTTGAAGTCCATTTCTGGGTTTCGCGACACTTTCACACTCCCGAAATGAGTTAACCCAGGACAGAATCGAATTACGGCCAGGAACGAGTTTGTGGGGAGGAATTTCAAAGCGAGCGCGGAATGCACGTGAGCGACCGTTAGAAAAGAAGCTCTCGACTGCGAAGGCCCGCAGCTCTCTAGACCAGAGCATGATGGCAACTGACTGGAGGGAGAAACAAACTTGGGAACTTCAGCCTCCAGGTGCGCCCCCTCTCGCCCCTCTACTCGCCCAACTCACCGCGCGGGAACTTTTTCAAATAAGTAAGTTTCTCTGGCGCACACTGTATAAACCTATACACAGATTCATATCTATATAATGTATATGCATGATTAATAAAAGACGATTTTTTCATTATTATAATTATCTTAGATAGACAAGGTAAAAGTGAGATGAATCTATAACTAGCAGAGTCATTTAGCTTACTACCTTGAAATAGAGGTTTTCCAATAGATACCTTGAAGTTATTTGGAAATGTAGATGTTTCAAGAGAATCATTAATTGCAAATATAAGACAGGAGAAAGCTTAATCTAGCAGACTGGGAAGAATCTTAACAAACAATACATAAATCCTTTAAGTACTAAATTAGCGTACATTTTCTATGAAGGTTTTAAAAATTTTGAAAATGATTATAAAAGGCATTGGAACTTTTAGGAACTTATAGGCACATTGGCAACGTTGCCTAAGGATACATTTCCAATTGCCAAAATTTTTTATACAGTCACTGTTATACAGAATTATTTAAATTTCACTGGAAGTAAGAAATTAGAGACATATTGGCGACGTTGCATTTTTGCAGGAGTTTCTTTAAACGCTCCGTGACATCATCAAATTTATCATAAAAATCATTGGCATTTTTAAGAAATCACAGGAACATTGGCAACGTTGCGTCATTACGCAAATTTTCAAAACTTTCTTTTAACACTGTGTGACAGGAACTGTAATCCAACGTTGCCGATGTGACAGCATACGTTGTATTTTACTTATTAATATTATTCTAAATAAATTATAGAATTTTTTCGTGAATCAATACTTAATCTATAACAATGTCAGGTTAGTATCAGGTCAGTGTCACAATATTAGGTTATCATATAGAAAAATTTATAATAGATATCATTGGAATTTTAAATGAATTATATCGGCAACGTTGCCGCTATACATTTACTTAGTCAGATTTAATATTGATCAAAAAAAGTGTTTTTTTGTTTTTGTATTTTAATATGTGTGTTATGTAGATATCCGATATGACTTAGTTGGTACATTTTACTTTAGTTTTTAGTTGTTTTTTCCCTGTTAGCTTAGTATACTTTGTCTCCTTGTTTTAGGTTGGTATCTGTTGGCTGTTGATGCTGTGATTAATAAATAAAAAGTGTATGATCGCATACAGAATTAAAAAACGAACTGAATAAGTCATTAAAAGGTTGAAATTACAGGCACAATGGCAACGTTGCCGTTACATTTGTGTGTAAACTTGTAACGCTTTTTGACACGGATATATATATTGCGATGTTGCCGAGGCCTCAAAAATTTCTCAGTTGCAATGATTTTCAAAAAAATTATTAAATATTCATTAATTTATGCACCTTGGCTTTAAATTAATTCATTAATAGGGAGATAACCGCCGAATGCCGAATTCGATACTTTATTAAAAAACTGATTAATTTTGAGAAATTATGGCAACGACACCGCATTACGGTTTTCTGAGACAAGGAATATATTGCGACGTTGACGATGTACCAAAATTTCTCAACTCCAAAGACATTTATGTCCATTGATATTTTCTTTTTTGAATATTCTCAAAAAAAATATTGTCTGTTACAGGAAGAAAAAACTGTAAAATTTTCAAAACTTATATAAATATAATAACCCTTTTGTTGTAGCCCTGCTCATATATCGGAATCAGTAATAATGTATGTCTCAGTTGCGTTGTTGCCCCTTTTCTCTAATTCCTCAATTAAATTAAACTTGTTTCCCTAGAATTAATCCACAAACATGCCGATAGCTTCGGATTATCCAAATCAAAAATATATTCTACTGAATTGAGAAATTATAAGCACACTGGCAACGTGGCATTAAGTTTATATGCACCCTTTCTTTTATAATATTGCGACATTGCCGAGATGCGTTGTTGTCTACTTATTAACACCGTTGATTGAATATTTGGGAAGATACGCAATCCTGTGTTAAAAAGTGTACCCGGTCGACTATCGGATTGCCGTTCAGTTTCGTGCACCGTGTGGTGCTGCCGCGAAGCGTCATATCTAGGAACGATTTATTTTAGCTGTGTGGACTTGGCTTTTGGCTTCTTTGAGTCAGGTTTTCAACGACGCTGGAATCTCCGGTTACGCGGCCGTGTTGGATATTTTTTTAAGATATGGGATGATGCTGCCAATTATGTTTTTATTATTTTTTTTGAACATACAACACGGTGTCATTTATGTGGTGGTCAAGTGATAAGTGATTTACTTAAGGGTGGAGGCATATTGAAATTTCTTAAAAGTTAAATTTTATAAACAAATAATTACTTACCAAAATATGTTTTTGAGACAAAAATTAATACAAAAATATATATAAAAAGCTATTTTTACAAAATTACCAACAAAGTTTAATACAAGTTATAATTCCAACAAACATTGTTTCCTTCATTTTGTGTTCAAGAGGGTCAAGTTTTTAAATAAAAAGCCCGTTGCACTTAATTAACTAAAAACTAATATACAAAAAATATGTGGAACAAATTTTAAGATATAAGTAGGTTTCACGTAAATATTATAAAGAATAATTGAAATAATTCATAAGACTTAATACCGATCATAATATAACTTCTTGATCAATAATTTTTTGTAAAAAGTAACCCATTTTGTCATGTGATTCAATATCTGAAAAGAGCAGTGTAGCGACATCTGTAAAGTAAGGGGTTGTGAGTGAGGATGTTAATAGAAATTGAAAATAGGCCACATTTTAAGTTTTAAGCGACACAGGAAAATTCTCAATTACTAGTTGTTAAAACTATACTTAAAACTATAAAAAGATACCTAGTAACAAAAAAAAACATTTTGTTTAAAGACCCCGCATCACGGTTATACAGGACGTCAATAGAGGTGGTATAATTAGAGGAAAGTTGAGCAATATAGTGTCCTTTTATAATAAAATCTAAATACTTATTAATACTAAATTTGGCAAAATCATTTTATTTTTTTCTGGCGTTATTTCAAAATATATGACAAAAGTAGTTATTAAATGAATAAATTATTGTGACCACTTTTTCTCGCCTATACGATGACACCTTTAAAATTTAAAATACGACGTTCTGTCTTTAAAGAGCCATCATCAACTTTGTTTTTCTTTGTCGGCGCTATATTGACCATTTGCAGTTTAACGACGCGGGAATCTTTGGCTGCCCGGCCGTTTTGTTATTTTTTTAAGACAAGGGCGATGATGATAACAGCGCTTTTATTTATTTTGTTATTGCCGATATTTAAATGGGCTGTGATCTCGCATAAATAACTAGATAAATGTGGTGGTTAAGTAATGTATGAATGTTTGAATAAGGGTTGAAATGTTTTGAATAAGGGTGTAACAACACTATAAAATATCGAAAATAGGCCACACTTTAATTTGCAATACAGGGAAACACTTAATTACTAATTCTTAAAACTAGAAAAAGTTAATAAGAAAAAAAAACAAATATTTTGCTTAACAGTATGAAGGGTCTCATCGCGGTTATACAGGATGTCCAAAATAAGGATGAGCAATAAATGGTTTAATTAGGCGAAAGTTGCGCAATATAAATGCAATGATTGAATAAATGCAATCTAAAAATTGGAAAAATGCCAAATACTTCCTAATATTCAGGAAAAAGGTGAAATTTGGCAAAATGTTTTTTTTATTTTTTTCTGGCGTTATTTGAAAATATAAAATAAAATCATTTATACATTGTTGTAAACGCTTTCTCTCATTTATAAGTTAACATCTTTAACTTTTAAATACGACGTTTAATAACTCTTAAATCCTTCTTTAGAGAGTCATAATCAACTTTTTTTCTTCTTGTCGACTCCATGTTGGCCACTTGCAGTTTTGAATAACCCTTTTACAACAAGAATTACTTTTTCAACGAGGTAATTTCTAGTGAGTAGTTGGAATCATCCCTATTAAATATTATATACCTCTCTCTCTTTTAAATACAATTTCGAATTTCAAAAAATTCAAAACATACTTTATTCATAAATACATGGTACCTACTTGTTGACATGGTACTTCTATGATATAAAATAGGCACATTAATCGACATATTACTAACACATAATTTAAAAACAATACACAATAGTGGGTTCAACATACTAGTATAAACACAAAATGTATTTTCAATTTCAAAGCAAGACGACTTAAAAATTTTTTAGAGTAACATCACAAATTCTAACCTTTACATCTTTACTAAAAACTAATTATATACGATTGGCCTGTTCCTAACTATCTTAAAAAAATTCTAATGCTATAAAAATACTTGCTTTTAAGAAGTTTCGTTAAGAACTTTTTAAAGCGAGGAGAACTTCTAGAGACTTTTATGACATTTGGAAAATGATTAAACATTTTTATGCTTAAGTAAATAAGAGAATTCTTAGTTCACTTTTTGGGATGGGCATTGAAATATTGTATTCTTTTCTGATATTATAATGTTTTAAGGAGCCATTATTTTGAAGATACAATTTATATTTTTTATATATTAGGCAAGCAGACTCAACAATAAACAAGCAACACAAGGAAAGTATCTTTAAATAGGGGTCTGCATGTCCTGTGGAGATTTATGACACATATATTTAATGGCTCGTTTTTTAAAAACAAACATCGAGTCAAAAAGCCGTTTACTAATGCAACTCCAAAATGTTATTCTATACTGTAGGTATTTTTGTATGAAAGTAAGTTCCAACTTTCGACAAAAAAAAATAGACCGTTTTTGCAGATATCAATCTTAGTTCATTTAAAACCACTCTAACAGCATAACATCGTCTAGCCAGTTTTTGCCTCCTGACATATCTCCATAAAACTTACGTTTATGATCGATAACAATTCGAAGAAATCTGTTAAAATTATTCACTTCCAATTCTTTCTTGTGAATCATGAACTGCTCTGAACATAAAAACTTAACAATTTAGTCTTATCTATGTTTAAAGACAACAAATTAGCATCAAATCACTGTTTAATCATTAATAAATCTTTAGAAATTGTTTTTGTTAATGTGCTTTTATTATTGTCTGCCCATAAGATAGTGGTGTCATCTGCAAAAATAGTGAAGAATCCTCTTATCTGGAGAAACGCCAGGTCATTTATATACAATAGAAATAAAATAGGACCGAGAAACGAACCCTGCTTACTACACAAAGTTCAGACAAACTGCCATTTGGCCAAACAAACTTTTTTCTGTCTAACAAAACAAAATTTTAACCATTCTAGAGCAACTCCCCTAAACCCATATCTAGAAAGCTTATCGAGCAATTTCCATGGTTGACACAGTCACAGTCTTTAGAGAAGTCGCAGAATACCGCTGCAGCAAAGTGACCTTCTTCAAGCTCAAATATAATCTCTCCAGGAATGAAAACATTACTCGACATTTATTTACTATGTTATTTTTTTTTATTAGGAAAGCTACCATTCATACTATAACCAGTTTCTCAATAACTTTAAAGGTTTTTTAGGCTTTATTTTTATCTTTTTCATGAATGAATTTCATCATGAAAACAATTATTGAAAATACTTAAAACACTAAAGACCATAAACATAATATATTGATTTAAAATTTTCTTAAAGTAAAAAAAATAAAAAGAGAAAATGGCTCTCATAGGCATGAAGAGACAGTATTTTTAAGAGTTCGGATTGATTTTTGTAGATAAAATAGATAATTTTCTGTGAGGTTTATAATTAGATTTTTTTAAAGATTTTCTAATAAGATTTTGTGATTCCCATATTAGGTTGTTATAAATCAAAGGCTTAATTAATATACGCACACTGATTAATTTTGCCTAAAGGAGCCATCGTCTCACAAATTAAACACATTTACATATATCTATCTATTTGTGATTATGATATCCAAGAAAAATTTTTAAACAACTACCAAATTGCAATACGGCAAACACGAACCTGTGCAAAAACTCTCCCACACGACTCGGATGATCGGCCGATTACTAATGAGAAGCGACGGACGAAATTATTTTCGCGCATACTGGAGAGAATCGCCATCTATTTTTCACGCATATTTGCGGTCACGCTTTAGCCCATAAGGTTGCGTATCTTCCCAAATATTCAATCAACGTTAACACTGTTCAATTAAATTATACACTTTTTATTTAATGTTAATAAAAAAAAAGTGTATAATCGGTTACTGAATTCCAGACCGCATAAAAGTTTCTTAAGAAATTTGAAATCATAATGGCAACGTTGCTGTTACATTTGCGCGTAATTCTATATAACGACGTTGCCGATGTCCCAAAAATTTGTCAGTTCAATGACTTTTACAGAAATCTTTTAAATTAAATTATGCACTTTTTCTTCAAATTAATTTATTGATTATTTTCCGATTGAGAATTCGATAATTTATTAAAAAAATTATTGGAACTTAGGAATTGGCAACGACGCCGCACTACGTTTTCTTGGGACACGGACTAAATTGAGACGTTGCCGCTGTGTCAAACATTTCCGAATTCCCACGATTTTTCGTTCCATTTTCGGAAATTTCAGGCAAGTTTCAAACATTGTTTCTAAATTCATAAATTGTCATTTTTAATATAGAAACTTACTTTTCCAGATTTCTATTAGAAAAATACTCAATGTTCCCGCTCACCTCGTTTGCCGTATTATGCGTGCCGACAATCCGAATAAAAACCACCGGTCTGGGCGGAAACCGAATCACTTGCCAAGATTTACAACTTTCCCTGGTATTATCAACGACCATTTCCCACTCCCATATGTTCACCGAAGATTCTATGTAGTAACTGTAACTCCTGTCGTCACAGTCCCACAGTAACAACCTGAGGCTAGAGATTATATAGGGTTGACCTAAAAAAAAAAAAATAATATTTAAAACTTTCCAGCCTGGAATCCTTAATATTACCTAATTGTATAAGTATAGATCCGGAACCTAACTGATGACAAGTGTATCCAGAATCCCAGTCGTACTGCTTGGTATCCCCGTTCAAAAGAGCATTTCTGGCACGACTAAAAACATTTTTTTTTGTAAGTATATAACATAATAACCTTTAGAACATACCTCACACCCTCTATAACCACCGCACTTTTATCCAAGGTGGCCACGTTATAATTGGGACAAATAATATCGTTGACCATTACAGGGATCTTTTTTTTGAACATACATTCGAACGTCACCAAATGGAACACCTGGAAAAATTCTTGGTGAAAATACAGTTGAGGGTGTATAAGTTTAATTGTAAGGTAATTTTTTCGCATTAATAAATATTAAAGAACTGTTTAATGTACTTAATTATATAGTACTTTTAGGCGAACTGTTTTATTGCATGATCTTACTTCATAAGGAATTTTTAAAGCAGAGCCCTTTTCAAAAAAAATAGATAAATATAAGAATCTACTTATGCAGTCCACTTGTGTGTTTACTATAGTGGTTTACTAAGTGAAACCAAAAATCTATTATATGTTCTAATACGTATTTACCGTTCACCACTATCTGACTGCAGTGAATTTCTGATTAGTCTAAAAATCCTTACTTTCGGGTTACTTTAATATCAATTTTTTATTTATTTATTGCAAGAATTACAGGAAACCCCATTTTTACAGAAAAATAATCCTAATATACCAAACCTAAAGTACAAGTAAATAGTCCTGAAAACAATATGAGATATGTCTTAATTGATTTAATTGACTCACTTTAAACAATATGACTAATAGCCCTAGATAAAGATCTTCTGAAGCAAGGCATTGAAATATTAAAAACATCATCTATTTGCTGACTAATAGAATTTAACAATCTAATAGAATTTATCTATCTATCGGGAAGTGCTTTCCATAATTTGTCGAGTGATGTATGAAAAATAGATTTGAGTGATCCATTCCTGCAGATTAACGAATTTGGGACAATAGTTGAGGACAATGTGTGAATCCGCTTTTCGAGAGCATTGTGCTCCTTTGTTTAAAAAATTAGGAATTATGAGAATATTATCTCTTTACTTGTACAGGGTATGCTGTTTTGCCTCCAAACACAAACATCTCTTTCAAAAAAATTGTGATGTTAATATTACCAGTAATAAGACAAGAAATAGATTCGATTTTGCAGTGCCTAGACATAAGACAACCATATATGAAATGAGTCCCTATCATATGTGTGTCAAAATATACATTACCCAATGAAATTAAGAAGATAAAGTCGAAATTATACCCATTTGTAGTTACGTCATCCAGGTGAGAAAAAAACGTATGGCGTAGATATTTTTGCCAATCAATATTAGGTTAGAAACTTTACCATCGCCTTCAGAAATTAATAGTCTGCTATGTATTTTTATATGTTCACAAATTAACAAATGATTTATTTTAGCAGCATATTATTATATTTTTATATTCGTGTATATGCTTCAATTCCCAAAAAATTTAAAAAAATCTTGTAGTATTTATTGTATTATTAACAAACTTAACAATTAACAAATATTATTATAATTAATCATAAATAATGGGACATAAACAACAAGTCCGAAATGGAATTGCACTTCAAATTGAGAATGTGATAGAGCGAGCCGCAGATGCAACAAAATTGAGCACAACAACGATCGCAAATATAAAGAAGAATGGGATAAAATCAGATCAGGATTACGCTGCTCATATATTTTCCAAGCAAAAGACCGCAAAAATTAAATCTACAGCATATTTGAAAAGTAGAATTCGGCAAGAGCAGTAGACGTAACAAAAACCGAGCTTACAAAAATTATAAATAATGGTATAAAATTATTTTAACTCGCTGGGAAAAATTTAAATACTGATAATTTAATTTACTTGTTCATGAAAAAAAAATGCTGCTTGAAGGAATATGTTAACACATTAAAATGAAAATACCATTCCAAAAAATAAAACATACAAACTCAAAAAAAACACGCCATATTGCATTACCAAGTTAATGAAATTGCAACGATATGATTGAATACTTAAACGATGATCCTAAAATAAAATTTGCTAGAACAAAAAAAGCTTAATCAATCTCGTCAGTATTGTCAGAGTCAGAACTGAAATCAGAAATATTGTCTTCGTCACCGTCGTTTTCGTCAGTCGTAATCACAAGTGGCAGAATGGCATAGGCATCACACACTTGTATTGCCTCCCAAGCCTTTTCAATTACCTTTTCTGTATGAAAAACATATTTTTTCCAATGATCTATAGAAATTTCGTTTATTACCCTTTCCCATGTAGTCAGAACTTCTGAAGGTGACCCCTTAAAATTGGAAATATATTGATCATATTTTCGTTTACATTCCGACCATACCATTTCAATTGCATTAAACTGGCAATGATATGGTGGCAGTCGCAAAATTTTGTGTCCTATTCATATTCATCAAGGAAGTACTTTTTTTCACTAGGGCAGTTTCTGCGTGCAATACTCCATATTTTATCTTTCATGGCTTTTTCTAAGAAGCCAATATTCTTTTTCTTCAACCATTCGGTCAGTCTCTGCTTTGTCCAAGATTTTCTCGGGATTTCTTCTAATAAACCAGAATGGTAACTTGCATTGTCCATGATTATAAATGACTTTGGGGGAAGTTTTGGAACCAGCTGAGTTTAAAACCAGTTTTCGAAGTTTTTCCTGTTCATATTGTCATGATAATCTCCCGCCAGATATACGGGCTGTGTAATCCTGATCTGATTTTATCCCATTCTTCTTTATATTTGCGATCGTTGTTGTGCTCAATTTTGTTGCATCTGCGACTCGCTGTATCACATTCTCAATTTGAAGTGCAATTCCGCTTCGGACTTGTTCCTTTTCCAGTTTGTTAACAAGCCATTATATTTAAAATCATCAGCTGCGATTGTTCATTATACCTATTATATCTTTTTTAGGCATTATCTAACACTTTTCGAAATAACTTTCAAGAACAAGTTGACAAACCAATATTTTTGATTGACAGTGACGGATATTTCACATAACCTAGTATATAAAAGATGAATTATCATCAGACACCAATTTTTTTCAAAAGTTTGTTGTCGCCGCTTTTTGGATGGAATATGCTAAACAAAGATAAACAAAAATGACGTCATTACAAATGGGTATAATTTCGACTTTAGAGGGGTACAGGCAGTTCAAGCCAGTAGGTAGGACGTTTTTTGTTCAGCACCCTTTTGATTCAGTGGGTGAATACATTACTCATTCAGATAAGCTTAATCTGTTTGGTTTTTTTTTAAATATATACCCAGTTTGATAAGTCTGTGTCTACTGGTGAAGTTATTGTTAAGTGGTGTGTCTTTTACTTTTTATTTTACTTAACTCTAACTATTTTAATTTTAAACTTTTTAACTTAATCTTAATTCTAGTACCTCATATTACTTATGTAATCAAAAAAGAAATAAATGAATTTGAATTTGAACATACCTTATTGACAGTATTATTAGTTCCAACCACCCTAATGTACTGTACAACCCTGGTGGGAAAATACAATTCTTGCCAGGATCTGCAACAAAACTGACTATAATCGACCACCCTAAGCCAGTCTTTTTGTTCCATCGAGACGTCTACGTAGTACGAATACGACCGGATATCCCGGTCCCACAGCAGCATCCTGATGTGATTGATAATCGAGGGAACGCCCAGTTTTATGATGATCCCTTGATCCATATGACCGCTAATGGCGTGTCTCGTGTAACCTTTGTCCATGTCGTAACTGAAATCGTCTCCGTCCAGTAGGTATTGGGATAATTCGCCAGCTACTACTTTGGCACCCATTCTTGGACTCGCCACGTTTTCGTCTTGCACTAAATATGGGAAAACAGTATGGGAATTTAGATATAGGACGACTCTTATAAGCTCTTAATTCAGCATTATTTTTGAATGAGTTTTTTGCCCAATAGTTTTAATATAAGGACGTTTATTGTAGGCAATATTGTCAACCAGGGTTTTATGTGAACATTTTTATTGAATAGAGGACATGTTTGTGCATAACTTCGGTATAATGGAATTGTTCTTGAACTGTGCCTGTGTAAACAGGTACAATCATTGCACTAATGTAGTTTATTGGTATTTGAATGGTATAAGTTGAACATAGTTTTGATTTCTTCCAGGCAGTTGAGGGCCTATATAAGAGAACTCACAAAAGTTTTTTAATCTAATGGAAATCTTGACGGAATTCCTAAACAGCCGTTTCACTATGCAAGAAAGGATACTAACAAATTATATTTAGAACAAGAATATACTACATTAAAGCAACTATCTACATTTTATAAAGAAACATATAACAAACATGAAAAACGTTTTCTTAGGATCCATACTACAAAGAAATCAAATTCAATAATTCCAATAAAAGTTTAAACAAAAGTTCGAAGATCATTGCAAGGTATATATTGAGTATGAAAATAAAAACTGTGATGAGAATATATGGAAAAAACACATTGAGGGTAAAGAAAATATAGAAAAGAAAATTCGAGTGATAAGTTTAAATCAGTTAACAATGAATGATCTTTAAGCAGCAAAAGTTGCTCCTTCAGTAAATGCTACCAAAATTTATTTTAAGACTAAGCTAAGCTACCATAACTGTATAACTGTACAATTACAATAATTCTGCTAGCCACCAATTTACATGCCACATTTGTATCAGGCCTGATTGATTATTTAAAAAGGCATTGTTTATTTGCCAATCATAACATATTCTGGTGAATGCATATTTCAAAACAGAAATAAATATTTCATGAAATGCTCTATTAAATTTTGCAAATATGCATACCCAAAAATAACTTACTGAGGGACATACTCAAATGGAGTGAGATTCGGTACATACATATCAAAACGGTCTAAGGAACACTTAGAAAAATAGTTTTTTTCGCCTTATAAATTTTTATATATTTATATTTTCATAAGGAATAGATACTACCTTTAATATTAAGATACCAACGAAGTAAAATTAATATTTGGGTACAAAATTTATACCAAAACAGCGTTTTTTGCTACTTGCACATTTTATCGAAATAACGCAGATTATAATTTTTTAATTCTAACGCAATATCGCATTTTCTGTGGTTCCAACCGAACAATTGTGATTTAGTTTTTATTCAATAAAAATAGAAAGACGACATTTAACTCGAGAGGAAATGCTAAGAGCAGTCGAAATGCTTGAGGCAGGAACAAGTCAAAGAGACGTTGCAAGAGCTTTGGATACATCTCCCAGTGTAATTAACCGTTTGTGGACAAGATATAGAGAGACAAATGATGTTAGAGAACGGCATCAAAGCCCGTCGCGAGTTACCACACCTGCCCAAGACCGTTTTATAACTTTGCAAGCTCAAAGAAATCCCACGGTAACAGCCTCTGTTTTGGTTCAGCAGCTCTCACGAGTGCATAACGTCGAGGTTTCAGGTCAAACTATTAGAAACCGTTTGCATGAGAGAGGACTTCATGCCAGAAGACCCCTAAGGGTTCCTCGGTTAACTTTAGGAAATCGAGGTGTAAGATTAACGTGGTGCCAAGATCATGTTAATTGGAATCAAGAAAGATGGGCCACAGTTCTTTTTACGGATGAGTCTCGATTTTTATTTTATCCTGATTCTGGTAGAATTCGTGTCTGGAGAGAGGAAGGAAATGAAAGTCGTTTGCGTCATGCCCGGGAAATAGTAAGGCAACGTGGTGGATCACTAATGTTTTGGGGTGGCATTAGACTTGACGGAAAAACGAACCTCATTTTTGTGGAAAATACAATGACTGGAATAAGTTATAGGGATAATATACTACTGCCTGTCATTGTTCCATATTTACGCGAAATGAGCCCAAATTCGTTGTTGCAACAAGATAATGCCCCACCACATCGAGCACGGCTTGTACGAATCGCTATTGAGGAAAATCAAATTGATCTTTTACCCTGGCCCTCTACCTCACCGGACCTTAATCCAATTGAGCATGTTTGGGAATGGACTTCGACGATTTGACTTCTTTCAAAGCGCTCTGGAGCTTCATCTTGCTGTGACACATGTTTGGGAGGAGTTGCCCCAAGAATTAATTAATAATTTAATTTTAAGTATGCCTAGGCGATGCCAAAGTGTTATAAATAATAGCGGTGGACCATCTGGCTACTAGTTTAATTTGTATTTGGTAAATTTTTATTTTTATAATTTTTTTAAATAAACGGTAATAAATGGGATTTTGTTCTTTATTTTTATTTGGGCCCTAAATAATGAGTAAATTATCTACAAAAAAAGTTAATAATTATATTGTTATTTTATTCGAATAATGTAAAAAAATTGCAATAATTAACTTTTTTCCAATCTTCTCAAAAATATTAACATATTTGTATATGTTCCCTAGACCATTTTGATGTGTGTAGTTGTATTGAGAGAAAATTAAAGAATAGGGTAATTGACTCGAGAAGTGATTATGTCAAAGCTTCAATAAATGTCAGGATAAAACCGGAGCTTAATATGATTTTTTTAAGGTGACCACTCACTTTAGAGTTCAATATCTCAAAATATTATGGATGGATTTCCATGAAATAAAAAGCAGATGATTGCTATAAGAGTCCTGTACAAATAATGTAGATTTTAAATGAATCCAAACTAATTTGTTGGAAATATCCAGTTTTGTGTGCAGTGAGGTTAAATGTTTTTATTCAACTAAAAAATAAGAGATCAACAGGTCATGATAACATTCCTATTTCATTTTTAAAGCAGATTTCAGGGCAATTGGCAAAGCCACTAGCTCATGTCATAAACTTATCAATTCAACAGGGTATCCAACACTTCTCAAAATTGCTCTAGTTAAACCGGTCTTCAAAAAAGACAATCCCTCTGAACCTAAAAAATACTGTCCAATATCACTGCTCCCCAATAAAAATAAAAACAAGGTTTTTGAAAAAATTATATACACCAGGCTTGAGACTTATCTTGAGAAACATCAAATACTGACAGAATTACAGAACGGGTTTAGAAAAGGCAGATCAACAGTTAGGGCTATATATCAAGCACTGCAGAAAATTATTAAATCAATGAATGATCGAAAAGCTACAATGGCAATTTTTCTTGACCTATCCAAGGCTTTTGACAATGTTGACCATTCAATACTGCTTAAAAAACTAGAAGCCTATGGAATCAGAGGAGTGCCCTTAAACTTCTAGAGTCCTATTTGTCAAACCGTAGGCAGTGTGTAGTTGACAGAATGAGTGATGGTAGATAGTTTAAGTCTGGTTACAAAGAAATAAAAAAAGGTGTGCCTCAGGGGTCCGTTCTGGGACCATTGCTGTATATAATCTACACCAATGATGTCACCAATGTCTATGATGATATGGTTATGTTTGCTGATGACACAAGTCTCATATGCAGCAAAAATACAGATCAGGAGTGTGCAAATCAAGTGGCCCAAACTGTTGGATTGCTAGAAGACTGGTTTAGCATAAAGAATCTTCGGCTGAATGTCAACAAAACGCAAATATTAAACTTTAAATAACGGCCTAGTGAAAGCTCTCTAGTGCAAATTGGAAGGACAGAGATAAGAACACAGCAGTCAGCTCACTTCCTTGGGGTAATGATGGATGAAAGATTGGATTGGTGGCAGCAAATATGTCCAGATATTGCTTCGCTTTGAGACTAATAACACAGGAGGTGGGTACAGTGGCTTCCCTTTCAGCATATCATGCCTATATACAGTCTAGAGTCAGATATGGTATAATTTTTTGGGGGAATTCGGGGGACTCTGAAAGAGTTCTTATCTTGCAAAGAAGGTGCTTGAGAACTATATTCAATTTACCCTATCAGGAATCCTGTAAACCATATTTTAATAATCATAACATCCTAACATTTTATTGTATTTATATCTATGAATGTGTTTCGTTTATCCTTCACAATAAAATCTTTTTTGAGAATCTGAAAAGGCAACATCTGCATAATACTAGGTTCAAAAACAATTTCAAGACTTGTAAACCAAATTTTACATTTGTTAAGAAAAATGTGGTACATAGTATCTTAGATGTCTGGAATAAACTTCAGAGAAAAATCAGATAAAGAGATAAAGAAAGATTTAAAAATATATCTGCAAGAAAAGGCCTTTTATTCTCTTCATGAGTATATGGCTGAAAATTTAAATGAAACTCTCATCTAGTATTGTGTATTAGTGCATGAGTTAATTTGTGAATGAATGTTATATTTTCTTGTTATTTAATTATTGTGTACTCGCTATTTGCCTTTTTATTTATATTTAAATTTAATATTTTGATAAATCATGACATGAATGGATAAGTGACTGAATGCTTTAAATTTTATAAATATTTTAATTATATACTTAATTAAGTTAGAATTTTTTTTACTGACAAAATCCACACCTCACATAGGTAATAAAAAATGTGTACTGTTGTAACTACATGTTTTATGGATTTAATAAAGGATTTGATTGAAGGATTTGATACATTCATAACTAACATAATTTTTAAAAACATATTAATGTTTCATATTCAAAGAAGATAATTCCATCAAATCTATAAAGTTTTTTTGCTCTTAAATTATTATAAGGAGTCACTTTTCTAAATTTAAGTTGTCAAATTCAAGACCCTAAAAACTGCAAAGTTGTGGATAAGAAGGGCTGCTAATAGAAATATATTAACAAAACAAAGTGGCTTGTAAAGATCCTTTATTTAAAAATCTTGTACTTCCTGATTTATGGGTGAAAATGTAATTGTAAATTAAACACTGAGGCAATTAGGATCATTCTGGTTAGGGATTAAAAAAAACTTACTTAAAAGTCCTCTGTGTGGCAAATTACTAATTATGCAATTAGTTCTTTCGGCAATGGCATCTAGTAATGCGTCAGGTTTAACTAGTCCTGCGGGTCTCACCACAGATAACAAATCAGCAACATTCATCAGAGGCAACCTTACACATTTCATTGCTTTATCATCAATATCCTAAAATTACATAGAAAAAGGTACAATAAAATTAAATAAACAAATAATTGTTTACAAAATAAAGTGAATAAACTCTCGTCCACTAGGATAAGATCATTAGATCAAAATAAAAGAAATCTTAGTTATACCTACATTATTGACCTTGCACCAATTGCAAACTCCCTTAAAAATCTCGACTTCTGGAACACAAAAGGAGTCCCTTTGCAGCAATTCTACTAAAGCCACCTATAAACCCAAAATTCACACTCAATATCACAATAAAGCAATGAGTTTAAAACAAATTTTACCTGTGATAAGTTAATGAAAGTATCATCGGCTAAAATCTCTGAGGCATGCCTGTCTAGGAAAGTGTGGCACACCTGCACAAGTTTTTCCAAGCCATACAGATGAGCGGTATCTAATAAACATAGAAAAATTCATAATAAAATATTGATATAATGGGTGTTTAATAAAACACTTGCCTAAGATAGCACAAACATTTCTCAAAGCCAATAGTTGCTTCAGAATATCTGATATAGCAGATTCGAGCTCCTTAAATCCGTACTGATGTGCCAAACCTAAAGTGTCCAATATTACCTCTTCTTTAAGGGTCATGAGAAACATATGACCTTAAAAATATGTTTGTTATTTTATGCTTATAGAATTGTTTAATAAATTCCCCACCTGTGTAAATATATTTCAACAATATTTTAAATGCATTTAAAGGAGCATCTGGTAAAAGTATTTCAGGCTGAAATAGTTAATCAATATCAGCACAATATATAGTTTAATGTAGCAGATTTTACCTGATGGGACTCTTTTAGCCCCCCATAAAGCAATGCCCTAAAATATTCACTTCTCGAAGCCAATATAACCTACAATAAACATTATTAAAACAATGACATGCTAATCTCAGGAAATTACTACCTTATGGGCATATAGTTTTTGACCCTCAACAATTAAAGTGACATCGGAATATTCTTGGTTTAAGCACAGACTGGAGAGGTTTTCGGAAAGTTGGGCCAGATGTTCAATATCTCCAAGCCGAGTCAACGATTTCGATGTCGAAGCTTTGAGATATTGATGGCTGCTGCTCATCTTAAGAAACTGGAAATGATGTTGATTATCAGTATGAGGATGAAGGAAAATGGATTGTTTTTTGTTCTACAGATTGTATACACCAAAGACAAAACAACTTTGGGGCATTGGATGACTTATAGACTATGACATCAAGAATTATTGAACTGTTGAATTACGGTTTGTTAAACCTGAGGTGGGATAAAAAAATATGAAAGTTATTTAACAGCCAGGAAAATAATTTTACTCACATAGTTAAGTAAAACTTGCAATTGTCCAAGTGGCAAGTTATGAAGAGTTAAACTACTGTATTCACTTTTACAATTGAAATTACTTTTTCAACATATTTTTCTTATCAAATCCTATTATTGATAAGAAACCAAAACAAATAAAAAATTGACGTTTTGAATTAGACAGCAGGTTGTCATTCCAAATTACTCAATGTTGCCAGATTTCCTTGACATGTTAAAACCTGAGTTTTATAGAGCTGGAAAAGATATCGATATTCACTACTAATTGTGAAATTAGGAATTATTTTCTTATACACTTACTGTTAATGAAAATACCGATTTCCTTCTAAGGTTAATAGGAAAATATTGAAAGAGTCAAATAGTACTAATAGTATTTCAGGAAAAAACCGTACTTTATTACTGCTAAACCTAAATGTGTGTATGGAAAACGAGTTATTGGCGCATTACTCTACTATGTGACCTAATGTGAGTTCCAATAATTCCCTATTAATTATGTATTCAAATTACCCTGAAGAAAATAGGTTTTATCATTATCGATATTTCAAAACTATGTCAATTTAAGAATTATCTTTTTAGATAATATATTTTTACTTATATTTAATGAAAATCATGTTTTTTTAAGGTAAAAATCTCATTTTTATAAAACTTAATTACCCTTTAAAAAATACGTTCTAATATTAAATTAATATCGATTCTCATGTACATTTTTATAATGGTTTCCATAGAGCTGGTACGCTTATCGTTATTTTACCATTTGAAATATAAAATCAGTCTTATAGAGCCAAGCAGATTATCGATATTTCAAACCCTCACATATTTAGTTATATTTATTGCGAATATTAATTTCCTAAAGTTAGTCTCGTTTTTATGACTTAACATGTTTTAATAATTAAGTTTTATTATACAGCTGATATCGATTTCCATGCACATTCTTATAATTGTTTCCATAGAGCTGCTACGCGTATCGTTATTTTACCATCTGAAATCACAAACAATGAGCACCTTTTTATGACTTCGTATCTTCATGGAGCTGATACGCGATATCATTATATTAGCATTTGAGGTATGAGTTGTAAAGCCATGAAGCGTATCGATATTTTAACACTAAAAGTGTAAAATACCAATCGATCAAACCAGAAAACAATCGGCCCACCATTGGTGGGTTGCAAACCGAAGAAGAGGAAAATATCAATTCTTTAAGGTTTAGATATCGGTTTTTTTTTAATTGAATGATACTATGAAATAAGTTAGGTTAACAAAATTCAAATAACAACAACATGTTGAATTGAAACATGAGTTTTTATAGGGCCGGAAAAGGTATCGATATTCACCACTAATTGTGAATTTAGGAATTATCTTTTAAACATGTTCAATTATATTTAATGAAAATGCTGACTTTTTAAGGTAAAAATCTCGTATTTATAAAACTTAATTACACCTTAAAAAATACGTTTTAATATTCAATCAATATCGATTCTCATGTACATTTTTATAATGGTTTCCATAGAGCTGGTACGCTTATCGTTATTTTACCATTATGCCAAGAAGATTATCGATATTTCAACCCTCACATATTTAGTTATATTTATTGAAAATATTAATTTCCTAAAGTTAAAGTCTAGTTTATATGACTTAACATGTTTTAATAATTAAGTTTTATTATAAAGCTGATATCGATTTTTCGTGCACATTCTTATTACTTCTAATTTTCATAGAGCTGGTACGCTTATCGTTATTTTACCATTTGAAATATTAAATGAGTCTTAATAGAGCCAAGAAGATTATCGATATTTCAAACCCTCACATATTTGGTTATATTTATTGAGAATATTAATTTCCTAAAGTTAAAGTCTCGTTTTTATGACTTAACATGTTTTAATAATTAAGTTTTATTATAAAGCTGATATCGATTTTCATGCACATTCTTATTACTTCTAATTTTCATAGAGCTGATACGCGATATCGTTATATTAGGATTTTAAACAGGAGTTTTAGAGCCGTGAAGGCTATCGATATTTCAGCACTAAAAATGTAAAATACCAATCGATCAGACCAGAAAACCATCGGCCCACCATTGGTAAATAAAATATAAATTTTTAAGGTTTAAATATCGTTTTTTTTTTAAATTGAATGATACTTTGAAATAAGTTAGGTTAACAAAATTCAAATAACAACAACGTGTTGAAACATGAGTTTTTATAGGGCCGGAAAAGATATCGATATTCACCACTAATTGTGAATTTAGGAATTATCTTTTTAGACATGTTATATTTAATGAAAATGCTGATTTTTAAAGTAAAAATATCGTTTTTATAAAACTTAATTACCCTTTAAAAAATACGTTTTAATATGAAATTAATATCGATTCTTGTGTACATTTTTATAATGGTTTCCATAGAGCGGGTACGCTTATCGTTATTTTACCATTTGAAATATAAAATCAGTCTTATAGAGCCAAGAAGATTATCCATATTTCAACCATCACATATTTAGTTATATTTATTGAGAATAATAATTTCCCAAAGTTAAAGTCTCGTTTTTATGACTTAACAGGTTTAATAATTAAGTTTTATTATACAGCTGATATCGATTTCCATGCACATTCTTATTACTTCTAATTTTCATAGAGCTGATACGCGATATCGTTATATTACCATTTGAAACGGGAGTTTTAGAGCCGTGAAGGCTATCGATATTTCAGCACTAAAAGTGTAAAATACCAATCGATCAGACCAGAAAACCATCGGCCCACCATTGGTAAATAAAATATCAATTTTTTAAGGTTTAAATATCGTTTTTTTTTAATTGAATGATACTTTGAAATAAGTTAGGATAACAAAATTCAAATAACAACAACGTGTTGAAACAAGAGTTTTTATAGGGCCGGAAAAGATATCGATATTCACCCCTAATTGTGAATTTAGGAATTATCTTCTGTATATTAAACTATTAATGATATAGCGATTTCCTCCTAAGTTTATTAATTAAGTATTCTTATTGCCCTTGGGAAAATAGGTTTTATTATTATCGATATTTCGACACTAAATGTAAATTTACGAATTATCTTTTTAGACATGTTCAGTTATATTATGAAAATGCTGATTTTTTAATTTAAAAATCTCGTTTTTATAAAACTTAATTACCCTTTAAAAAATACGTTTTAATATTCAATTAATATCGATTCTCGTGTACATTTTTATAATGGTTTCCGTAGAGCTGCTACGCTTATCGTTATTTTACCATTTGAAATATAAAATGAGTCTTAATAGAACCGAGAAGATTATCGATATTTCAAACCCTTACATATTTAGTTATATTTATTGAGAATATTAATTTCCTAAAGTTAAAGTCTCGTTTTTAAGACTTAACATGTTTTAATAATTAAGTTTTATTATAAAGCTGATATCGATTTCCATGCACATTCTTATAATTGTTTCCATAGAGCTGCAACGCGTATCGTTATTTTACCATCTGAAATCATAAACCATGAGCACCTTTTTATGACTTGCTATCTTCATAGAGCTGATACGCGATATCATTATATTAGCATTTGAGGTATGAGTTGTAAAGCCATGAAGCGTATCGATATTTGAGCACTAAAAGTGTAAAATACTAATCGATCAGACCAGAAAAACGTCGGACCACCATTGGTGGGTTGCAAACCGAAGAAGAGGAAAATATCAATTTTTTAAGGTTTAGATATCGGTTTTTTAAAATTGAATGATACTTTGAAATAAGTTAGGTTAACAAAATTCAAATAACAACAACGTGTTGAAACATGAGTTTCTATAGGACCGGAAAAGATATCGATATTCACCACTAATTGTGAATTTTGGAATTATCTTCTTAGACACTTACTGTTAATGAAAATAGCGATTTCCTCCTAATTAAGTTTTATTATAAAGCGGATATCGATTTTCGTGCACATTCTTAATACTTCTAATTTTCATAGAGCTGGTACGCTTATCGGTATATTACCATTTGAAATATAAAATGAGTCTTAATAGAGCCGAGAAGATTATCGATATTTCAAACCCTTACATATTTAGTTATATTTATTAAGAATATTAATTTCCTAAAGTTAAAGTCTAGTTTTTATGACTTAACATGATTTAATAATTAAGTTTTATTATAAAGCTGATATCGATTTTCGTGCACATTCTTATTACTTCTAATTTTCATAGAGCTGGTACGCGATATCGGTATATTATTATTTGAAATATAAAATGAGTCTCAATAGAGCCGAGAAGATTATCGATATTTCAAACCTTTACATATTTAGTTATATTTATTAAGAATATTAATTTCCTAAAGTTAAAGTCTAGTTTTTATGACTTAACATGATTTAATAATTAAGTTTTATTATAAAGCTGATATCGATTTTCGTGCACATTCTTATTACTTCTAATTTTCATAGAGCTGATACGCGATATCGTTATATTAGGATTTTAAACAGGAGTTTTAGAGCCGTGAAGGCTATCGATATTTCAGCACTAAAAATGTAAAATACCAATCGATCAGACCAGAAAACCATCGGCCCACCATTGGTAAATAAAATATCAATTTTTTAAGGTTTAAATATCGTTTTTTTTAAATTGAATGATACTTTGAAATAAGTTAGGTTAACAAAATTCAAATAACAACAACGTGTTGAAACAAGAGTTTTTATAGGGCCGGAAAAGATATCGATATTCACCACTAATTGTGAATTTAGGAATTATCTTCTGTATATTAAACTGTTAATGATATAGCGATTTTCTCTTAAGGTTATTAATTAGGTATTCTAATTGCCCTTGAGAAAATAGGTTTATTATTATCGATATTTCGCCACTAAATGTAAATTTACGAATTATCTTTTTAGACATGTTCAGTTATATTTAATCAAAATGCTGATTTTTTAAGGTAAAAATCTTGTTTTTATAAAAACTTAATTACTCTTTAAAAAATACGTTTTAATATTAAATTAATATCGATTTTCGTGTACATTTTTATAATGGTTTCCATAGAGCTGGTACGCTTATCGTTATTTTACCATTTGAAATATAAAATCAGTCTTATAGAGCCAAGAAGATTATCGATATTTCAAACCCTCACATATTTGGTTATATTTATTGAGAATATTAATTTCCTAATGTTAAAGTCTCATTTTTATGACTTAACATGTTTTAATAATTAAGTTTTATTATAAAGCTGATATCGATTTTCGTGCACATTCTTATTACTTCTAATTTTCATAGAGCTGATACGCGATATCGGTATATTACCTTATTTTACCTTATTATACCTTATTATATTTAGACATGTTATATTTAATGAAAATGTTGATTTTTAAAGTCAAAATATCGTTTTTATAAAACTTAATTACCCTTTAAAAAATACGTTTTAATATGAAATTAATATCGATTCTTGTGTACATTTTTATAATGGTTTCCATAGAGTGGGTACGCTTATCGTTATTTTACCATTTGAAATATAAAATCAGTCTTATAGAGCCAAGAAGATTATCGATGTTTCAACCCTCACATATTTAGTTATATTTATTGAAAATATTAATTTCCTAAAGTTAAAGTCTAGTTTATATGACTTGACATGTTTTAATAATTAAGTTTTATTATAAAGCTGATATCGATTTTCGTGCACATTCTTATTACTTCTAATTTTCATAGAGCTGGTACGCTTATCGTTATTTTACCATTTTAAATATAAAATGAGTCTTAATAGAGCCAAGAAGATTATCGATATTTCAAACCCTTACATATTTGGTTATATTTATTGAGAATATTATTTTCCTAAAGTTAAAGTCTCGTTTTTATGACTTAACATGTTTTAATAATTAAGTTTTATTATAAAGCTGATAACGATTTTCGTGCACATTCTTATTACTTCTAATTTTCATAGAGCTGTTACGGGATATCGTTATATTACCATTTTAAACAGGAGTTTTAGAGCGGTGAAGGCTATCGACATTTCAGCACTAAATGTATAATACATCAGTTGACCAGACCAGACTTAGCAAGAAAATAACATTTTTTAGAGTTTGTTTTTTAAAAATTGAGTTACACTTTAAAATAAGTTAGATTAAAAAAAAATACCTTTATTATTTATTTATTTATTTATTAAATCTGACTACATACAAAAAAATCATTTCACCCCCAACATACTCCTGCATTCTTGTATTAATGGTACTAATTCATTCCGATACAGAGAACTGCCCAAACCATGAGTAATTTTCAGGATATTGGCAGCTCTTTTCAAATGATTTATCCCTTCTTTTACTTGGTTCTTGTACAGTAACAATTTGCACAGCTTTAGGTGTAAAAGGCCTGTCAAGGGGTGTATCGTGGGATAGTATTTGCTAAAAATGTTCAGAAATCATTAAGATATCTTGTTTAACATTCCAAATACTTACTGATAATTTTCTATAAGCTGCAACCCATACTCTAAAGCTTGATCGAAGTTTGACAAATCTATAGCACTTTCAAATGCTGTATCCAGTATTTTTACATGCCTCAGATGGTGTTTATATAGAAGTTTATGATGCTTTTTCAGGCATACTTTGCATACATCTACATCTAAGACAATGTTAAGAAAATCATTCTAAACAAAACATTATAATTCATAATGCATAACAAGAAAGGATACATGCAGTGTCTTTCATACTGGCCAGATGCATCTCAGTGAACTCCAACACACTTTCAAATTCATTTATGAACTCTTTGGAAAGCTTTTTAAGGCATTTTGAACATTGTTTTTCTTCAATAAGTACACCGGCCTCACAGTTGGGACACATTGCCCCGAACATCTCAGCCCTATTCTCAACCTCCGAGCATTTTGGACAGTCACATAGGAAATAGTAGCTGTCCAGCAGCTCCTTTTGCCTCTCTTTAGTCGAAGCCATCAAATCTATGTAACTTATTTTAATCTTTGACCAGTCTAAATAAGGCAGTTCCTCGAGTGTTCTAATAATTAAAGTGGTACCCTCGAAAGTTGCCACTGCATTCGGCCGGCACGAATGATCGATTATTGAGGCCCCAATATAAATTCCCGAACCTAAGGTTTGCAACTCTTGGTTGCATATGCTAAAGCTGTTCACACACATCTAAAAATATTTGTAGTTAAGTGGTGTGTGTAGATAAATTATACAAGTTACCCTGCCATATAGCCCCATGAATTCGACAATGTTTGGAAGCAACTCCCCTTGAAAAAACTCAGTTAGAACTTCATAAAGTGACTCCATATGCTCCATTCGCCTCTTATCATCTTTTAATTCGGCATAATCTTAACAGAAATGGCTAATTATTTGGGTAGTTAATACAATTTTAGCACTTACGAGACATGAGATCTCTCCACATCCGATAGTTTTTTTCCCCATAATAGCCCTTATAACTGCCCCCACCATTTTCAAGCCTTTTAATAAGCCTGAAGAGGGTTTTTTACTTTTTTAAAACATAAAAAATTTCATAATTATTTGCACACTCACCTAAACAACATTCTGGCAGCATCAGGCAACACCCTAGGCACTATCAACTTCAAGTATTTACATTCAGATTTATGGACAGCCCAGCCCTGTTTCTGACACCCTCTGTCACAATAATAAACATATTTACATCCAGAACATTTGGATAAAGCTTGAGCTTTCCTGAAAATAACGTCCGTCTATTTCTTTGGATCGCGGATATGAACATAAAGCACTTACTTTTTAAAACAAAAATCACACAACTCGGTACGAAACTTAGAAGTCAGTGTGTAGACAAATGGTTTTTCTTGGTGTACGGTGGTACCGCAAGGGACCACCTCTTTTTTAACAGGCATATCAGGGCTGTTAGTGGCTGAAAACGTACTGTTCGAATGACCAGACAGGACTTAAAGGTTTATTGTGCAATATAAAAGTGAGTTGAATATCATATTGGATATTAATAAACCTGCCTGGTATTTTTAGCAGTATTTGTTAGCTTTTGCATGGGGATTATGTAAAAAAACGTGCATGATTCATTCTTAAAATAACTGGATAATGATTTATTGCTATTAGGTCAGATGGTGTTTGTTTAAAGGTGAGAATGGGAGCTAATTATGGATTATTTTTTTACTCGGAAAAAATCGCTTGCTAAGCTTACCTTCTATATCCATTTTCTAGGGAATTTAATGTTGGCTTTTGTGAGGTAATTTTTAAATGCTAAGTTAAACAAGGATGTCTTATTCAGGACAACTTTGTGTATATTTTTATTGCATTTGAAAATACGGTAAATAAAGGTTTTTGAGGTTATGTTAGAATAAGGATCAGCTGTCAATTGTGACATTTTGTAGAGATGTAACGCAATATCGATTTTTATAAAATTTTGCAAATAGCATTTTTTCACAATTTGTTTTATCTACATTTTGTATAAGTTAATATAGATATTACTTGTGACTTTAATAAGAATTGTATTTTACGGTTATTCGCATTAAGTGCAAGAAATGTTGAGGTTAGGTCACGAGAAATGAACGTTTAAATAGAGATGGGGTGCCATATCGATTTTAGTGCAATAACTGTCACGGCTGGCAGCTATCAATTTTTATTTTTTTAGTAGAGATATGATACCGAATCGATTTTTTAGTGAATGAAATCTATGTTAGCAACTATTTTATGCAAATATCTAATTTACATGGAAAATGCAGTAGATTTTCCATATAAATTGCATATTCTGAAGAAATTGTAAAAGCGTTGAATTGACGAAACAGTGGGATGCCAAGGCAGTTGTGCATATAGGTCTCCTGATGGACCCGTCATGCCCCACCGGGGGTTACCAGAGCCCAACGGCCTTAGAGAAACCGATAAGGCTCTCTGGTCTGAAGGACTTAAAGTCGCTCGGTACACTGAAAGTGTTACCCAAGTATTTGAACCTGGCGCGCGTGAGTGCTGGGCACTCCCCGACTACATGGTCAACGGTTTCATCCTCCTCACAGCACCATCGGCATTCCGGGTTGTCCGTAATACCGATAGTATGGAGATGGCTTCTTAAGTGCCAGTGACCGGTTAAAAGACCCGTCACTAGCCGAATTTCGCGTCTTTTTAGGCGTAGTAGATTTTTGGTCGGACAGGCAGAGGGCCCACCTATGTGCGTGTTCGGGACAGTATTATTTTCCCTTAATTTCATATTTAGTTTAAGTGTAGTGGCAACAGCGCTCATCTGTCAATCTATTTATAATTACGCGCTGTTATTTCCCCGCTCCCCGGACAATAAGTGAGTCGTCTATTGTCATCGATTCGGTAACGATTAAGTAACGTCGCGCGGCCGCCGTGTTTTGGCCCTCTGTAATCGTGCGGTTACTGATGTTAATATTAAGTTTAGTGTTTGTTAAATACTCCCAATAACTGTGTAAGAAGTGTCTATTTGTTTTCTTTATCATTTATTACTCAAGTATGAATAAATTACGTTCTGAGTTCGAGGAATTCGTAGTTTATCATTTGCCCTGTATCCGAGTATTTTAAGTGGGTAAAGCAGCTAAGACGGGTAGTTTTAGCTAGCCCCCACATTTTGGCGACCGTGACAGGACCTCGGCTTACAGTGGCAAATCGACGCTTGAGTTTTCACAGTTAAGAGTACGGATAAGTTCGTTTGGATTTTGAATCAAGATTCTGTATATTGGGAAGTATTATTTTTTGGTTAATCACATATCGTGTGGGACGTGGTTTTGACTAGTTACCATGGATCAGGAACTAGAAGCTCAGAAAAAGGCTCGAAAAGTTTACCGTGGATCTTTCACGAGAACAGCCAATGAACTCGCGAATTTGTTAGATGGCCCCCGTTCGGAGGAAAATAATGAGGCTATTCGTGTTTTATGGGAGACTTTAAAACCGAAAGCAGAAGATTTGAAAGTGCGGGATAGTGCGATTTTTAAGAGTTTATTGGAGGACGCATCGGAAGATGAACTTCTTACCGAGGTGGACAGTTGTGATATGTATATCAAACGGTTTTGTGAACTGAACCTAAGGTGTGAAAAACTTTTCGTGGATGCCGATTTAGAGTCTAGTACCCGTATTGTGCCTAGTGTAAATTCGATGACAGGAGAAAGTCAAGGTAAGCGAAAATTTAAATTACCTCGCATCGAGTTAAAACCTTATGATGGTAGTGTTCAGGGGTGGTTGTCTTTCTGGAGCCAGTTCCAGAAAATCCATAGTGACTCTGACATTGATGACCATGACAAAATCGAGTATTTGTGGCAGACGACAATCCCAGGAAGTCGAGCAAGACAGCTTGTTGAAAGTTTTCCAGTTGTAAGCGAGAATTATGTCAAAATTATTGATTGTATGCAAAGTAGGTTCGGCAATAAAGACATGCAGATTGAGGTCTATATCAGGGAACTTCTTAAATTAATTTTGGGTAGCGCTACTGGAAAACAAAAGGTGGATATTACTATGCTCCATGATAAAATTGAGACACAATTGCGGGCACTCGAGACTTTGGGTATTACAACGGAAAGTTGTTCAGCTTTACTTTTTCCGTTGATTGAGTCATGTTTACCTCCAGAGTTGCTTCGAGTTTGGCAGCGTTCACCCTTTTCAGTAACCAGTGTTCCAAGTGATGTCCCTGATGATCCTGGTGGTTCTGTGTTAGAGTTGAGGTTAAAAGGTCTAATGAAATTCCTCAGTAGTGAGGTGGAGAATGAACAGAGGATTAGTTTGGCCGCAGACGGTTTTGGTTTGACGGAACGTATGTCAGGTGTCAGATTGTGTTCTAATGACGATAATTTTAAGAAAAGAAAGTCTGTTAGAGGTGACATAGTTTCCACTGCCGCGGGTCTTGTAAATTGCGATGCTGCCAGTTGTATTTTTTGTGGCGGATCTCATGAAAGTGCCTCTTGCTTCAAAGCCAATAAAATGTCACTAGAGGAAAAGAAAAATATTTTGTCCAGTAAGAAAGCTTGCTTCCGTTGCTTGAAAGTGGGTCATCAATCTCGAAGGTGTAGAGGGCGTTTCAATTGTGTTGTTTGTGAAAAATCCCACCTTGTTTTGATGTGTCCTAGTCTGTCAGTCAATCAAGTCGCTTCCAAACAGGAAAAATGCTATAATGGTGGTCAAAGCAGTGACGTTCGAGAAGAGAGAACTGTTGTACGTGATCAGACGTTGGCGAATTACACTAACACTTATGTATTTTTGCAAACCCTTCGAGTCCAACTAAAAGGTTTAAATGGGTACAAGACAGTGAGGGCGTTAGTGGATAGTGGTTCCCAGAGGAGTTATATTTTGAAGTCAACAGCTGCTCAACTCGAATATAAATCCAAGCGCTCTGAAAAGGTGATTCATTGTTTATTTGGAGGTAGAGAGGCAGGTTATGACCATCAATGCTATGATATTACGTTAAGTGGTGAAAACTTTGTGTTTTCCATGGAGGCTCTGGATCAGCCTATTATATGCAGTAATATACCTCCAATATTTAGTGGTCAATGGTCAGATGAACTGACAGACCTAGGTATTCAACTTTCCGATTCCCAAGATGCCGGGCCCATAGAGCTATTGTTAGGAGCAGATGTAGCTGGTATTTTGTATACGGGAAATCAAAAGTCTTTGTCTTGTGGTCTGATGGCGATTGAGACTAGGTTGGGATGGACTGTCATAGGAAAGGTTGTAACTAATGGAAAGAGAAATATAAGTGCTGCTATGACAACTCTAAATCTCTTTGTGAAGGATGCCTCTATAGAACAACTTTGGGAACTGGATACTCTGGGTATTAAGGAGCCAACGGAGCAGAGAACTAAAGAAGAAATGGCGATGGCAGCTAAGGAGCTATTTCTTGAAACAGTTCGCATCAACGATGAAGGGCGATATGAGGTTAGATTACCGTGGGTTGATGGACACCCTCCCCTCCCTTCTAATTACTGTCTGGCTCAAAAGAGATTGAAGTCCAATATTACCAAACTGAGACGAGATGGACTTTTTCAACAGTGTGACCAAGTGTTTAAAGAGTGGGAAGCAGAGAAAATTATCGAACGGATTAACCCGGAAGTGCACGTTAATAAAGGTCATTACCTTCCGCACCGGGTAGTAATCAAAGACAGCAGTATGACCACAAAGTTGCGACCGGTATTTGATGCATCTGCGCATGAGAAGAACAAACCGTCACTTAACAATTGTCTAGAAAAGGGTTTGAATCTTGTGGAGTTGATACCGTCGCTGCTTTTAAGATTTCGAGAATATAAACTAGGAGTTATAGCGGACATCCGCAAAGCTTTCCTGCAAATCAGCGTGCATGAAAATGATCGTGATTTTTTAAGGTTCCTGTGGGAAGATGATCAGCACAATGAGGTTGTTTTTAGATTCAGGAGAGTTGTATTTGGAGTGAATAGCAGTCCTTTTCTATTAGGTGTGACATTAGAGTATCATCTTGAGCAATTCCTCAGAAAAGGTGACAGAAGCAGTTCTTATTCACGAGACACTATTGAGAGATTACGGCACAGCTTTTATGTGGACAATTGTGTCACAAGTGTGCCAGATGGTGACACTTTAGCTATCTTTATTCGCGAGTCTGTGGCAATCATGGCAGAAGGACAATTCGAATTGAGAGGGTGGGAGCACACGAGAATTGGTAATTTAGAAAAAGAATCTGTTCCCTGCCCTGTACTTGGTTTAATTTGGCATCCCGACCAAGATGTTCTAACTCTTAATCCAGGTTTTTTAGAAATTGATGTTGACAATTTAGTGGTCACTAAGAGAGAAATTCTATCGTTAACTCAGAAAGTGTTTGATCCCATAGGATTTACGTCAGCAGCAGTATTGCTTCCCAAATTATTATTGCAGAAACTGTGGGTAAAGCAACTGACTTGGGATGAAACAGTGGATGAGGAGTATGCACAAGTTTTTAAACGCTGGGTGCGAGAACTACCATATCTGATGCAAATACGAATTGCAAGATGGACTTTGACTGGTGGGAGCAATATACAAGATGTCAGCATACATACCTTTTGTGACGCTAGCAAGGATTCTTATGCATGTGCGATTTTTTTGAGAGTGGTTGTGCACCAAAAAGTCAATGTTTTTCTGTTAGCAAGTAAAGCTAGGGTATCACCACTAAAGAAAATGACGATACCAAGGCTTGAGCTTTTGGCCGCAGTAATAGGTGCAAGACTTTTTAAGAATGTCAGAGAAAATCTCAATACTACCGCACATTGTTATTTTTGGAGCGATTCATCTACGGTAATATCGTGGATACAAAGAAAAGATCAATGGGGAACATTCGTCTGGAATAGGGTTATGGAGATCCGAAAGCTAACCATAGCGGAACATTGGAGACATATACCAGGGGCTTGTAATCCCGCAGATCTGCCTTCCCGGGGTTGTTTTCCAAAGCAATTATTTGAAGCTAAATGGTGGGAGGGACCTACGTGGCTCTATCAGGAACCAGACCAATGGCCTTTGGAAAACCCAAACTACAATGAAGAGGAGATTTTACAGGAGCGACGAAAACAGCTGGTATTAGCCCTTGCTGATTTAAATATCCAGAGTGAATGGAATTTATCCTACTTTTCGAATTATCACAAGACAATACGGATGCTTGGTTGGATTCTCCGGTTTTGTTATAACATCACGCATTCAGATAATAAGAAAAGCGGTGAGTTAAGTGCTGAAGAATTTACGGCTGCCGAGACCTTGGCATTTAAATTGATCCAGCAAGAGTGTTTTTCGGGAGAGGATGATAAAAATATCAGCAATCTTCAACCATTTTATGATGAAAAGGGAGTGCTTAGATTGAAATCAAGAGTGTCTAACAGGGAAGATACTGAATATTTCCGATTTCCCGTTATTTTGCCTGCCAAGCATCCTTTAGTACAGAGTTTGATTTGGTTCGAGCATACAAAGTCTTGCCATGTTAGAACCCAAGGTCTACTGAGTCTCTTACGAGAAAAATATTGGATTATGGGAGGAAGACGTAGTATTCGAAGTGTCATATCCAGATGTGTAGTGTGCAAACGACAGCATGGAAAACCCTTGGTTGTTCAATCACCACCGTTACCTCTGGATCGAGTGCGTTTGGCAATTCCATTTGAGATCACCGGCGTGGACTTTGCTGGCCCGTTATTCCTGAGAACTGGACAAAAAGCGTGGTTGTGTCTTTTCACATGTGCGGTGTACCGCGCGGTTCATTTGGAGTTATGCACGTCGCTTTCGACCGCGGGTTTTTTGCAAGTGTTTCGTCGTTTTGTAGCTCGGCGCGGTAGACCTAAAAAGATTTATAGCGACAACGGGACTAATTTCGTTGGTGCGGAAAACGCTTTATCGGCTCTTGATTGGGACTCGATTTTACGCGATACCAGTGTGCAACGTATCGTTTGGAAGTTTAACCCCCCGACAGCGGCGTGGTGGGGTGGGTTTTGGGAACGGTTGATTGGAGTTCTTAAACAGCTATTACGGAAAATGTTGGGTCACGCGTGTTTGGACTTTGAACAATTGTTAACCTTGGTTTGTGACTGTGAAGCTGTTGTCAATGCTCGACCGTTAACATATTGTTCCGAGGATTCCACGGACTTGGCTCCTCTTACTCCATCTTTGTTTTTGCGCGAACAAACCGACTGGGGTTTACCTGACTGTGATTCTGTTGACCGCGCTTCCTTGTGTCGTAAAGCAAGACATATCCAACGTTTGCGAGATGATTTACGCGCGCGATTTCGCACCGAATATATGGGACAATTGAAGTTACTATCCAAAAACGCAAAGTGCAGTCCAGTCCGGATCGGAGATGTAGTGCTAATCGGTAATGACAATTCTAAGAGAACGGACTGGCCAATGGGTAAGGTTAGTGAACTTTTATCGGGTAAAGATGGTCAAGTGCGTTTAGTGCGGTTAGAAACTCCCAGAGGTGAATTGTTGAGACCCCTGCAACGACTTTACCCGCTGGAGTGTATTACTATGGAGCGAGATGTGGAAGCAACTCCTGGTCCTGAATCCACTACACCAGAAGCGTTCCAAGACAGTGAGGAGGCGAGTGGAAGAACCGAGGATGTGTTGAACAGGTCGGCTGAGGCAGTGAAAGTGACTCGGTGTGGACGTGTCAGCAAAATACCTGCGAGGTATTTGTGATTTTGTTGACTGACTGTAAGTAGACTGTAGTATAATAATAGTTTATTGCTGACTGTCTCTCCTGAGTTGTGAGAAATCTTTATGTGAAAATATTTCTCAGGTGGGAGAATGTTCGGGACAGTATTATTTTCCCTTAATTTCATATTTAGTTTAAGTGTAGTGGCAACAGCGCTCATCTGTCAATCTATTTATAATTACGCGCTGTTATTTCCCCGCTCCCCGGACAATAAGTGAGTCGTCTATTGTCATCGATTCGGTAACGATTAAGTAACGTCGCGCGGCCGCCGTGTTTTGGCCCTCTGTAATCGTGCGGTTACTGATGTTAATATTAAGTTTAGTGTTTGTTAAATACTCCCAATAACTGTGTAAGAAGTGTCTATTTGTTTTCTTTATCATTTATTACTCAAGTATGAATAAATTACGTTCTGAGTTCGAGGAATTCGTAGTTTATCATTTGCCCTGTATCCGAGTATTTTAAGTGGGTAAAGCAGCTAAGACGGGTAGTTTTAGCTAGCCCCCACAGTGCGCTTTGGCCTGTCTCATACCAGGGGACGCAGTCCATCTTCGGTGGGTCCACTTGTCCAGCAGACCCTTCATTGACGCGACCGCAACGCATTTGGCGATACCAACTATGGGTTCCGGCCCCATCGGCACATTCGGGGATCCCAGTCTGGCAAGAGAGTCCGCGTCCTCATTACCTGCATGGCCAGGTATCCAGACGAGCTGGACCCTGCTTCCAACCTGTACCAGTTTTTTCAGGACTTTTATGCACTCTAGTACAAGCTTGGAGCTTATCTTTGCGGCCGTGATAGCCTTAATGGCAGCTCTGCTGTCCGAGCATATTGATACGACTGTATTGCGGTGTCGGCAGCTTAGGATTTTCTGTCCGCATTTTAATACAGGGAATACTTCGGCCTGGAGGACAGTGGCGTGCTCCCCCAGCGAGTATGCCCTACTGGTATGTGGGATCCCACCAATAAGCCCTGATCCAGCTCTGTTATTCATTCTGGAGCCATCTGTGTATCAGATGGTCCCCCTATTTAGCAATGCAGCTCTGTTGGAATGCTGCCACTCCTCTCTGCCTGCAATGTGCGTCACGAATCCCTCGCAGTCCACAGTCACTGGAGCCATGCAGTCACTGCCCATCAGAAGGAGAGGACATTCCTGTATGGCCCGTGACCAAAACATCGCCAGCACGTAGTTCTCCGAGGACGTATAACCTGTACGCAGTCCTCATTGCCTCGAATTGCCCAACGAGGTCCAGAGGCGGAAGGCTCAGCAGAGTCTCAAGCGCTCTAGTTGGCGCCGTCCGCATGGAACCCGTTATGCTGAGACATGCAAGACGTTGAACTCTGTCCAGTTGAGCACGAATTTTCGCTTTCTCCGTACATGGCCACCAAACGATAGCCCCGTATGTGAGAAGAGGTCTCACAATGCGCGATTAGATCCAGTGGAGGATCATCCAGGCATTGCCGAAAGCCCGCCTGCAGGCCCATATGGCGCAGGTGGCCTTCTTCATTCTGGTGTCTGCATGATCGTGCCAGGAGAGTTTGGGATCCAACTTGATTCCCAGAAATCGAACTGTCCTGGAGTAATGCAGCTGCATGCCACCTAGAGATATAACAGGGGGCGTGCCAAAGTTACGTCTCCTCGTGAGTAGTAGGAGCTCTGCTTTTTTGAGGTTAATCCTGACACCCCCCGAGAGGCACCATATGTCCACCATACGCAGGGCTCTCATCATAGGGCCCCGCATTGAGACGGCGTCTTTCCCTGGGCAAAGGATTACCAGATCATCAGCGTAGGCCTGTGTGTATAAGCCAGCATTGTTTAAAAGATTTTTCAGGCTGTCGACCACAAGGCACCACAGGGTAGGGGACAATACTCCTCTCTGCGGGCAGCCCCTAGCCGCCAACGTTTCGACAATCTCGTTGTTGAGCTGGGCAGGTACATGATGTTTCGAGAGCATGGCCTCTATCCAGCTAACTAAAACAGGGTTCTGAGCCGAGGCTCTCGAGTGCTTGGCAGATTAATGCAAAAGGGGTCTTGTCGAACGCCCCTTCAATGTCTAGAAACGCACCCAGATAGGTCTTGCCACTACCCAGAGCACCCTCCACCTTCCTAACGAGGTGGTGTAGGGCCAGGTCCGTGGATTTGCCCGCCTGATAGGCGTATTGGTGCACATGCAGTGGTTTGTTGACCAGGATGCTTTCCTTAAGGTATCGATCAATCAGCCTCTCCATCGCCTTCAGCATAAAGCTAGTAAGGCTGATAGGTCGTAAAAGCGTTATTTATCTTCATAGTTATTGTATGTACTATTTTGCTCTTTTGATGTAATTTAGGTTTCTAGTTCACCTAGTTTAATATCAATAACCTTACTCAATAATATGTAGAGATGGGTAGAGAAAATTTCGATTGTGACTAAGAATAGCGTTCTGTCATCGTATATACTACTAATGTTAACAAGCAGATGTATCCCAAATATTGATATTTCATATAAACATTTATTTTTCTGAACAGTAGAGAAGGGTTGGACAGCTATCTTTTTTTTTTTATTAAGAAGAGATAGGTACCAAATCACCTTTTTAATGAATGCACTCTCTATTAGCATCTATCTTATGTTAGAAATGTATTACATTTTCTATTTAAATTACTTATCAGGAATTTGGATTTCTACTTACGTTTAGTTTAATATCATTATTCTTACTCTATTATATACAAATGATAGAAAAAAATGTCGATAGTGACAAAACAACCTCCACAACTTGGGTCACAGTTCACAAATCCAGCTCTAAGTAAAGATGTGGTGAAAAAAAAGTGTAGGGATGTGGTACCGAATTAATTTTTCAGTAAAAGAAGTCTCTATCAACCCCTATAAACTGTTTATCTATGGTCTCTATTAGACAACTATCTTAATGTTGGAAATGCAGTAAATTTTCTTTTTAAATTACATGTTTAAAGATGTAAAACCAATACTTATCTTCATAGGTATCTGTTTCACTCTTTTATTGTAATTAAGTTTTCTACTTACGTTTAGTATAATATCATTAATCCTTACCTGATATTACGTAAAAATGGGTAGAGAAAATCTCAATAGTGACAAAACCTCGACAACGCCTAGTTCAGTAAGAATGGCATTTTGACATCCTGTATTAATTAATAATGTTAACAAATAGATGTGTCTTGGATACAGATATTTTTTATCAGTAAATCATGACACTGCAAAATTCTTTAAATTTAAATAATAAATTTAATTTCATCATAATTATTATTTCATAATTAAAGCACACAAAGGATCTATACAACAATAATATTGTTTACTTGAGTCAATTCTAACAGTATAAAAATATCTTTATAACTATACAATTCCTAAAAACAATTTTCTACCAAGGCACCAATGCGACAATTAAATATTATTTAAATTAACCAAAACATTATAAATTTCATTAAAATCAGTAACAAACCATTTAGCCTTGGCTTTCACAGTGGGCCTAATAATATTTCCTCCATATCCAATGAAAGCATCTGCTGGGGGAGCAGCTTCCAAGTCAGTCGCACCATCACCGATAAGAATCAAATTTCGAAAACTATGTTTTGCTTTCAGTTGCTGAATCACCACCCCTTTGCCGCCACTTTTTGAAGTGGGTTCATTCTCATCGAACCCAGCATACTCCCCCGTAAAGTAAAACTTTAACCTGTTGGCAAATATGTGACTGTGGGGGATCTTAAGCTGATCAGCAATTGGAACTATAATACTCCTAAATCCTCCGGATATTAAGTAGACTGGAATGTTCCTGCTGTGGAGGAGCTCAATGAGTTTTTTAACCCCAGGTGTAAGAGTCGGAGGGCTGATTTTAATAAAGTCTTTCACCTGTGCCAAAGAGGGTTTGATGATATTCAACCTGAGATCTAAGGCTTCTTGGAATGTCATCGAGCCGCTCATGGCTTGACTTGTCAGGTTGGCCACCTCCGCACCTTTACCACAAAATTTCGCCAATTCATCGATTCCTTCCTCCCTAATTACGGTGGAGTCCACGTCGAAACATACCGCGTCCACCCGTTTCAGCACTGCAAATACATCTTCCAACATTTCGGCCAATCTTACACGTTTACAAGCACTCATATAAGTTTCTTATACTGGAAGATTTTTCATTGTATAATACTTGTTATTGCAAACTTAACGTTATCTCCGGGAGAAACTGATAAATTATTAGGTTGTATAATGTGATTTGTTATGCTAAATAACCAGTGGTTTTTGACCTTCATTTTGTAAATAATAACAAAGTTTATTAGCCATTGACGTTAGTGATGCGAAGAGTCCGGATTAATCGTCCGTTCAATCCGAATATCAAATTATTCCGAATCAATCCGGATATCTAAGTCGTCCGGATACACGCCGCCCGTTCGTTCGACCGACAATGAAATAAAAGCTTGCACCAAGTGACACAAAGTTCCACGTTCCACCGGCTAAGAGAATCCGAATTAAATCGTCCGGACAAATAACCCGGCAATCGGCAATGTCGTCGCGTCGCCTTGTGTAAACCTCTTGCTTTATCTATCCTTATTGTACTCATTTAGAAACATAAGAGACAATATGAGAACGCCCAAACTTTTTTGTAAACAAAGCATTTTTGTAGTGATATTTTGCATCGTTTAAAATACACTTGATTTATTACATACATAATTAGCTATTTTAGTTTTAACATCATGTAGAAATGCGTAAAAACGAAATGTCTAATGGGTTGCATAATGCATACCTTATATTCGCAAAACAGCTATAAAAAACGTTTATCGGACGGTCGAGCATCGAGCCCGAAACATGGCATAATTTGCCGAACGGGCGAGACATCGAGCGGATGAATTCATCCGGATGAAAAAACCGAATTTTCAATTCATCCGAATCAATGCTGTCCGGATATTGAATTAATCCGGAATTTTACAACACTAATTGACGTCACTCAAACTGTCAGATGATTGGAGGTTATGTTGTCGCACTATCGATATCAGGCCTTGAGACTGCTAATTTGTGTTAAAATATGCGTATTCCTGTAGATTAGCAACTTTTAAAATATCCCTTTTCTAGTACGTACCTACTAAAGTAATGCACTCAAATATACAGAAAATATCAATAAAACAATACATCCCTAACTCTTGCGCATTGACAGTGACATATGCCATAATCAGCTGTTCCTGTCAAATTTTGACAATAAAATAACCTTAATTTTCAAAAAATTATTTACAAAAAATTGCACAACTTTAATCCACATTTTGTATTCGTCCCCATTTTACAATATAAATTTAAGTGACAGATAAGGCTATAAAATCCAACAACCATCAACTAACAAGTCCAGTCTACGCACATCTTCAAGCAAATTAGACAAAATCCCCTCAGTTATAACCCTAGAGGTGTAAATCTTAAGATTCCTACTAAAAAACACTCGAAAAACAATAAAACTCACTCAAGAATGTCTCGCAAACAGGACTTATGTCAAGAAGTGATCTTTAACGAATATTTTAACCAGATGTTTGATGAAACGGTGGCCCCAGTTCAACTAGACACCTCTGAAGCTGACGAGCCTAAAACCCCAAAAACCCAATGGATCTCTGAGAAGTCTGATGGTAAATTGGCATGTTCTTACTGCCAAGTGATCTTTCCGGATGTCCAAGTGCAAAGGGAGCATTACAAGCTGGACTGGCACAGGTACAACTTAAAACAATCTTTGGGTGAAAAATCATCCGTCACAGAAGAGGAATTCAACCAAAAAACTGCCAACGATGACATATCAAGCATATCCGGTTCTGACAGTGAGGAGGAGGAGAACAGTTTGGACACTTATGCCACCGCCCAAGGTAAAATGTTCTTAAAAAACAAATCTGGACAAATATTCTCTTTATACAAATGCATCTTTATATCCAATAAGAAACAGGAGGTTAGTGAAATAAATTATTATAAAAAATTTAAAGAGACATGCCAGGACAACAAACAATGGACAATTTTAATGCTCGGGGGAGGGCACTTTGCTGGGGCAGTCTTTGATTATCTCACCCCAGTGGTGCATAAGACATTTCATTGTTATACAGTTAGGGCAGGACAAGGAGGCTCCCAATCAAGTAAAGATGGCAAGTCTGGAGGCTCCCACCCAAAGAGTGCTGGGGCATCACTACGTAGATATAATGAACAAGCTCTGGTGGATCATGTAACAAAAATCCTTTCAAGCTGGAGCGAGGAGATTAAAAAAAGCAGTTTAGTGTTCTTTAGAGCCTCAGGTCCATACAACCGAGGGGTTCTTTTTGGTGGTAAAGAGCCCTTGCTAGACCGGACAGATCCTAGATTAAGGCCAATTCCCTTTTCTACTGGCAGGGCAACTTATGCAGAAGTGAAAAGGGTACATTTTGAATTATGTACTGCCTCAGTGTATGGCTCTTTAAGTGAAGCGGTATCACAGTTTGCACAACAAAAAACTCCTGAAAGAGATTCTAGGAGGGGCAAAGTGAGGACAATTAACAGGGCCAAGTCCAGGGAGGTGGTCGAGAGGCCTCTGCCAGGTGCACCAAGTGAAAGCAACAGCGATGATGAACAAGAGGCAAATATTGTTAGTGCACTTCTGGAGGTGTCTTTTGAGGGATTAGAAGAGTTTACGGACAGCTTAACCCCTGAACAAAGAAGCTTAAGAAAGAAAAAACCTAAAAAAAGCAAAAACCAAAAGCTAAAAGAAAAAGAAGAGGCAAGAAAAAAGAATCTGATAGATATAGCCAGCAAGGGTAATGTTTTACTTCTGGAGGAAGTCCTCAACGAGAGACTTAAGACTTTTGACCACATGTCCAAAGAAAGTGTTGCTCAAGAGTGCTTCAATGAAGCGCTAGACAATGACGGCAACAGTTTTCTACATTTGGCCGCCATGAACGAACACGAAGATCTCCTCCAATACCTTCTAAATAACCAAGCGGATCCATGCTTAAAAAACAAAAACCAACACACCCCTTACACCTGCACCACCAGCAAACTATCCAGAGAAGTGTTCAAGAAATTCGCCAAAGAGAACCCTGACAAGTATAATTATAATAAAGCGCACATCCCCACGAACGCCCTGACGGAAGAAGAGTTGGCCGAAAAAAAGCGGGCCCAAAGAAAAGTGAAACGCGTCAAAGAAAAGGAGAAGAAAAAAGAGAACCACTTGAAGCAGCAAGAGGAGGACCACAAGCAGAGATTCCTGAACCTCAGCGATAGAGAGAAAAGGGCGTTGGCGGCCGAGAGGCGCATTATGAACGTTCAAGGGAAAGTTATCGCCAGGTGCTTCCTTTGCGGGGTCGACATAGCAGGCAAAGTTCCCTTCGAGTATTTGGATAATAGGTTTTGTTCCATTGACTGTTTGAAGGGCCATAGGATGAAAAGTACACAGAAAGTTTAATTTTTAAGTTGTAAAGTTTTTATTAAATTGTTTTCTTTTTTTTTAATGACTTTTACTATTTATTTGTTTCAGCTCTACATGAAGAGAATAATAAATTTTGACGTCAGGTACGATACTAGAAATGTGATTTTGTGTTGTTGTTCAGTAACTTGAATAAAAACACTTAAGAGGATGAGTTTCTTCTGATTAAAACAGATTGCATATTAAGGCTATCAGCGAAATCACTCTGTGATATTTTATCATTATATGTATCTACCACTATACTCTGCCTTAAAAATAGTATCAAAAACTATACCTTGTATGGATATAACATGGAATAGTGGACTTCTGGAACACAACAAAACTTTTTTAGGCCAAACTCAGTCGGAGTCTCTTTATTTTTAGCATGTGAAGATAACCCTGTCATTGTTGTTTTGACCAAACATTGGCTCAAACAGGGTGAACCTTTTTTATAGAAAGTTATGCTCTCGCATCCATCTATTCCCGTACTCAATATAATTATGGTGGGACTTTGATATTATTAGAGAATAAGTTTTTAGAAAGATATAACTTTGTTGATATAACCAAGTTTGAGGATCTCCTGGAAGAAAAAACTTTTGAATTTTCCATTGGTTATTCTAAAGAATTAAATTTGTACATTTTAGGCCTTTACAGGTCACCCCCGAGTAATTTTAGTAGTTTTATTGATAAATTATATAACGTTTTAAGTCAAATATCGGTAAATGCATCACTAATATTGACAGGTCACATTAATGTAAATTTTTTAGACTGCAATAACTCTAACAATCATTTGTCGATATATAGAGTGCTGAAATCTTTTAATTTAAGTTTGCATGTAGATCAACCTACTCGCATCACTGCTAATTCAGCATCACTTTTAGATTATATTTGCTCTACGCTCTGTGAAACGCAGGTTGCATGTAAAATTTAAATGCCGGGTTGTCTGATCATGAGGCCGTATTATGTTCCTTTCTTCTAAGTGAAAAAAAGTGTACCTCAAGAAAAAAGAGTGCGGAAGGTTGTTCACTAGAAAAAATTTCTGTAAATTTAAAGAATGTTGTAATTCAATAGACTGGAATGATATCATACTTGACAACGGTGCTCCTTTTGAGAGTTTCCATTCAACTTTAGTGGATGTTTTTGAGTCAACTTTCCCCATGATGACAATTAGGGAGAAAAGGAGAAGACCCTGGTATAGCAGGGGTCTCTTAATTTCTGGTAAAAATCTTCGGTGTTTGCACTCCATAAGAAAGTTTGCCCTAGACAACTCCAGATTCATATCCTACTTTAATAGATATCGCAAAATTTACCGCGATACAGTGAAATTGGCAAAAAACTTATACTACTCAAGTAAAATAAACCAATCAAGAAATAAGTCTAGAGAGTCTTGGAAAATTGTTAATGACTTACCAGGCGAACGTGGGAATCCTTCTGTTTCTAATAGCACGGTGTCGACCGAAACCCTCAATCATTTTTTCCAGGGTGTTGCTTTGAGTCTATCAATATTATTGCCTCAGTCTGTTAGAGATCCGCGCTCATACTTACACAACATTAAGGTGCCTGAAACATTTTTCTTTAGACCAACAGATTCTAGTGAAATAATGGAAGCTCTATCCTCAATAAAAAATAAGAACTCCTCTGGATGGGATGGGCTGTAACTAAGGGTCCTAATAGCGCTACCGCTACCAACCCTTGATTCTTTGGCTGAGGTGATAAATATTTCACTTTCAAGTGGGTCCTTTCCACATTTACTCAAGGATGCCTTGATTATACCATTATTTAAGGGTGGAAACTATGATGACCCATTAAATTTCAGACCCATAGCCCTGCTTCCCACGCTTGTAGAGAGATTGGTAAAAACTAGGATGATGGAATTTCTGAAACGGCATAATGTTCTTAACCATCAGCAATTTGGATTCCGGACGAAACTGGGTAAATCTGATGCTATTTTTTGGAGAGTCTGAACATGGGGTTGAACGCTGGGGAGAGTGCGGCGGCGGTGTTCTGTGACTTATCTAAGGCGTTTGACTGTGTAAGTCACAGAATACTGCTGCAGAAGCTAGAAACCTATGGATTCAGAGGAGTTGCTCTCGAGTGGTTTCGTTCTTACCTATCTGGAAGAACATAAAGGGTATTCTTTGACAATGATAGGTCATCCAAAAAAAAAAAAGGGTAATATGGATGATCCAGGAAATCATCGACCAATATCAATAATACCGATATTAATCAAGCCCATTGAGCTCTGTCTAAACCAACGTCTCATATCTTTTCTTGATAAACATAATTTACTTTCACCAGCGCAGTTTGGCTTTCGAAAAGGAAGATCCACTGCTGATGCACTCAGGGTAATGGTAGACTACCTGGTTGATGCATTTGAGGGGGGCAAGACAGTGAGTGCAATTTTCTGCGACCTCTCAAAAGCGTTCGACTGTGTCTCGCATAGTATTTTGTTGAGCAAGTTGGTTTTTTATGGTATCCGGGGTAGTTGCCTGGAACTTATCCAGTCCTACCTTTGTGAGCGTCAGCAGATGGTGACTTGTGGAGGAAGAACATCCTCCATACTTCGAATAACAACAGGGGTGCCTCAAGGATCAATCTTGGGTCCTCTTCTGTTTTTACTTTATGTAAATGAATTACCCGCCCACTTCTCAGAGGTGATATCTGTACAATATGCGGATGACACAACTCTCCTCAGTCAGCATTCAGATCTGATTTCCCTACAGAATGGAACTAGTGCAACTCTTCACAAGTTAAAAGTATGGTTTGCTGACAATAATCTATGCTTGAATCTAAATAAAACAGAGGTGGTTAATTTCTCTTTAAGGGAAAGACATCAGAGAATAGACGCGATCAAATTTCTGGGTGTTTATCTAGATAATAAATTATCATGGAAGAACCATATAATAGATCTGGCAATAAAACTCTCGTCGGTTCTTTTTCTGTTGCGCAGAATTGTTCAATTGGCGCCTCCAGTAGTATGTAGAACGGCGTATATGGGACTTTTTCAATCAAAGTTGTCATATGGACTGTTATTTTGGGGTAACTCGGCTGACTGGCAGAGAGCATTTAAGTTGCAAAAATCGGCACTCAGAATTCTAGAAAACAAAAAACCAACAGATAGTTGTAGTCCTTTATTCAAAAATTTAAAAATCATGACAATGCCTGGCCTATACATTCACCAATGTCTGATATTTGCCAGAACATACTCTTTTAGATTTAGCACAGTAAATAGTAGCACAGATTTAACTAGCTACGCTCGAGCGTAGCTAGTTAAATCTGTGATAGTAGGCACTTATATGACACCAGACATGGGGGAAATCTTTTACTTCCACAACACAGGCTTAGTCTGACCCATAAGGGCTATATGACTAATGCCATAAAACTTTTTAATGCAATACCCGAAACCACAAAACAACTAGATTTAAATAGATTTTAGCAAGTAACGAAAAACCTGATTTTGGAGATCTGTCCATACTCATTGGACGAATTCTACAATAGTCTTTAACCTAGTCTATCAAAATTTATCGAATACTATACTTTTATACCTGTATAACAAATGTTTCATACATACTTGTGAGCATTTCTGATGCGAACCAAAATTGTATTTTGTTTAATTTTTTTTTTATTTGCTATGTTATGTAGGTAAAACTCTGATAGATTAATGTCTCCCTTTGTGCAATGTATTATTGGCGTTTGACAGTCTATACCTTTTGACGATGCTAAGCTGTTGGATGTATTTGAGCAAATAAAGAAGTATTATTATTATTATTATTATTATCCCGTCTGGATATAGATGCGGGTGTACCCCAGGGTTTTGTTCTTGGACCTGCTATATGTCAATGATATCTCTCGAATTCCAATTAGGGGCAAATTTACTATCTTTGCGGATGATACAACATTACTTTGGCATGACAGTGACACCAAGAGGTTAAAGAATATCGTTGATGAAGATTTAATTCTTGTAAAGTCATGGTGTGAATCTAATAGATTAACTTTTAATATTTCTAAAACTAATATTTTAACTTTTAAATGTAACCTTGGAACTGACAATTTACAAAATGAAACAATAAGTCCTTCTGAAACATCCAAATTTTTGGGCCTGACGATTGATAAGCAATTAAAATTTGAAAATCATATCTTTTCTTTAATAGGGAAGTTATCATCCAACTGTTAAGCTATTAGAGTAATAACACATTCTCTAGGACTTGATGTGGCTAAAATTGCCTACCATGCTCTTATTGAGTCTCATCTGAGATATGGTATTGTGTTTTGGGGTGTGCTCTCAGTATTTGTTCAGCTCTCTATATTTATTTTGCAAAAAAGAGCCATACGCTACATGTGTGCAGCTCCCTTTCGTAGCCCCTTATTTTTAAAACACTCTGTCCTGACATTGCCATGCCTTTTTATTTTAGAGACTGTTTGTCTTATCCACAAAAAATATCGCCATCAGCTTGGCCACCCCTCCTCGGGTTACAATCTCCGAACAACCTTCTCTTTACCTCTGCCTATCCCAAAAAGTGAGCAGATTAAGTCCTCTTTTGTGTACGGGGGCAGAAGGTTTTTTAACCACCTACCCCTTTATATAAGGCTAATAAATTGTGAAAAAGGTTTTAGGAAAAATATAAAGAAACTTTTGCTTGCTAAAGCATTTTATTCTCTAGACGAGTTTTTAAATACAATTTTTTGACAGTGAAGAGTTTTACGCAGCGTAATGTGACTTCTTATACTACCTTTTCTTTGGGTGTGTTCTATATTCTATGTATGTAAGAATTGTTAAAATGTTTATATTTTTGTAAAAGATTATGTTGTCAACTATCTTCAAGGTTTTATATAATGCTTTGTTAACAACAGATGTTGTTAACAAAGCAATCTTCCTCAGTTGTCCAGAGTTTCATAGAAAAGATTACAAGCACTGTTCAAGGTAGATATATTATAGAGGAACAACAAATTCTTGTGCACTAACTCTTGATTAAATCCAGTAAAGTTTGCCTTTTTAAAATCAGGAAATAAGAGCTCTGGACTGTGGTACTTTTCGACAGACATATTCATAACTATTAGTGTGTGACGTAGTACTTCACTGCTTTTTGTACAGTACAATCGAACCATTATAAAAAAAAGAGCAAGGAGCCATTTATTTTTACTGTTAAAAATATTAATCAGAGTACTTATCTCACAGCTAAGGAAAGAATAAAATAGCATTAAAATCTGTAACACACAGTATATTTTAAAAATTATTAACAGAGTTATTGAAATTGTAATAAAAAACTAGCCTGTAATCTTAATTACTATTTTCCTTTCTTATTATTATTATTATGAATGTTTTGTAGATGATCAATAGAAAAAAGATTTCTGAACTTTTATTTCTAAAAACTATAAAATAAATATAAAACTTAATTCCTCCATAAGTTGTGGTAAAAGTCTCAACTTTCTTCAGATACATTTCTATAATTCACAATAATTTCAGGCGTTTTTGCTGAAGGCACATCATCATCCAAAGAATCTAAAACGCTCCCAATCGAAAACACCGCGTTTTCAATAATCTCAAACTGATCCCTCGTGGTGGATGTGCTCAGATAATGATCCATCATCTTTAAAATCCGATCTTTCATCTCTGAAATTTCTATCTCTTCTGACTTCGCAGATTCGGCCACTAAAGGCTCTTGAAGAACCTCATAAGGATCATCAGAGTCCGACCCTTTACTCACCATATCTTCGTCATAATAAAACAGTTCAGTGTTATCCAGTTCGGGATCGTTATTAAATAAATAACTATTAGTTTGTCTCCTGGGGATCATATCCAGTCGGTTATCGTGCCCCACATGTGTTCCAAGAAAATCCACTTCAACATATCCGGTCTCCAGTGATTGGCGGGCCTGGATCTTGGCCGGACAATGCCCGTTTATCTTAAAATGTTTAATAACATGCCCTTTCTTGCTACGACTCTTAAATACACCATCTCTGTGACACTTTAAGTGTTGCAGGTAATACATACTGTTTTTCCATCGGTTATCTATCACATACTTTGTTACTGTATCTCTTTCCATTTGTTTTTTCCACAGTTCGAAATCCTCCAGAGATTGAAAACTCAGCCTCTCAACTGACATGTCGATATTGTGACACTCCACATAATGTTTAATTATATCCTTTTTGCTGATCAGAGATTTATCATCGTCACACAGCCAACAGGTTACCGACGATGATGATGAAATGGTGTCCTTTTGGCAATTTTTCATATGTTTTGTGAACCTATCTGCAGACAAAAATGTTCTGGAGCACTGATCGCAGGACATTTTCGAGAGTCTCTTCAAAATCTGTTCCTTTAATGGATGGTTTGAATGCACCTCATCTACATGCCTCCTAACATTTGATCGTACCGTAAACTGTTTTTCACATACTGGACAAATGGGTGGAAGTTTCGTTGCCATTGGGAATTGAAATTGTCTGAAAGGGGAAGGTTTTAGGTGAAAAGTTTATTCAGTATGTGCATTTTAAGGTTATTAAGATTCTATCTTATGAATTCAGTTCAAAAAGCAATATTCGTTGCTTGGACTATGTGCTACTAAGGCCTATAATATAATGATCTTAAATGTAAGTTAAGATTTTATTTTCAAATTAGTTAAAATTAATAATGAATGTAGCAAGTTATCTCTGATAATTTCGGTAGTGCTTTAGTGATCTATCCTTGGGCAATTTCTCTTTTTAATATAATTATATAATGATAAAGGGTGATAATTATTTTTAGCTCAGAATCACAGCTGAAACTACATAATTATAGCAGTCTAGTTTTGTGGTCTAAAAGGAACAGATGAGGCCTTAATAGAGATAAAATTTTGTTTTGTTTTGTCAGATTAGGGACCTTAAAGTAGAATTGTTGCCAGTTAAGGGTGAGACTATTTCTTTTAAGATAAGCATCAACGGCGATTGTAGGGATGATTTTTTAAGGCCGGATAACTGGCCTAGAGGGGTTATCTTGCGAAAATTTTGGTTAAATAATAAACGCAAGATAAATTTTCATCAAAATCAAATGAATCAGACCATAGTTTAGTGCGGGATGGCCCTTCTGGTTCAGGTGTTTGCGTGTATTATGCTAATACAGGTGGTATGAGAACTAAAATAAAAGATTTTCAGCAGGCACTTAGTTGCTGCTGCTATGATATTGTTATGATTACAGAGACTTGGTTAACATCTGAATATTCAGATGCTGAAATTGGTATATCAAACTATGATTTATATAGATATGATCGTCAAATGGGTACGAATACTACCAAGGCTCGTGGAGGTGGTGTATTGATTGCGGCTAAAAAGAGTTTATGTGCACATAGAATTGGTATCCCACTTGTTGATGTAGATATTTATCAGATCTATTTTGACTTTTACAATAGACAATCAAAGCTTTGTTGTTGGTTGCATTTATATACCATCTCCATTTCAAGCCTATTTAAGCCATTGTGAATCCGTTGAATATGTATATAGTAGATATTCAAGTAGTTTGTCTTGGCAGGTGACTACAATTTACCACATGCTATACGACCGTACCGTGAACTGTTTTTCACATACTGGACAAATGGGTGGCAGTTTCGATGCCATTGGGAATTGAAATTGCCTGAAATGGGAAGGTTTTAGGTGAAAAGTTTGTTCAGTATGTGCATTTTAAGGCTAGTAAGATTCTATCTTATGAATTTAGTCAAAAAGCAATATTCGTAATTATGAACATCACTATTGCTTGGACTATGTGCTACTAAGGTCTATAATATAATGGTCTTAAATGTAAGTTAAGATTTTATTTTGAAAATAGTTACAATTAATAATGATTGTAGGAAGTCAGTCATGTCTGATAACTCTGGTAGTGCTTCCGGAGTCTATCCTTGGTCAATTTCTCTTTTTAATATAAAAGTGATAATTATATAATGATAAAGGGTGATAATTATGAAAAGCTCAGAATCACAGCTGAATCTACATATAGTCTAGTTTTTAGGAACAGATGAGGCCTTAATAGAGATAAAATTTTGTTTATATTCACAGAATGGACTGGACCTCGACAATCTTATTTTACTTGGGGATACACAGAATGTGTTCTTGCCAATGGGTAGTTCTTATCTTCAAAATATTAATACCTAATAGTTGGATTCAACTATTAGGTATTAATATTTTGATCGAGACTTGAAATGGCAGCCTCATATTGAAAATCTATGTAACAAATTCAGAGGAAGTTGTTATGCTTTGACATAATTCGATGGTTTAAAGCACAAATATTGCATGTCCAGAATGACAAGGTGGGGATCAACACTTCACTCATATTCTAAAACCCCAGACTAATAAGTTCTGTCTAAGCACACTTATAGTATCCAATGGATTCTAAAGCAGTGCACAACTGGTCGAAGCACAAATATAGTAAGTCCGGACATACAATATTTGTGTTTTTTTTTAGAACAATTAACAAGAGCTCAAATATTGTATATCCGGACAAAACATAAATGTGCGCTGTAGTATTATTGACAGAAGCCCTCCGTTTTCGACTTGTTTGGACTTGCTATATTTTTATTTTCATAATGATGTTTATTGGCGTCGCAGTGTTCTGTTAGTGAAATAAGAAGCAGCTTATTGTGAGTTAAAGTGAACTTTTATTGTTGCAACAAGAAAGCAATATCACAAAAACTAGATCACGCGTATATTAACTACCTGATGAACAAGGCTCTAATGTGCGAGTTTGCTTTAAATTTTTTTGTGCAACTTTTAGCATAAGTTTCCAAATTATTGACCTTGCTTTGAAAAAACGTGGTCCAGGTGGAGCTTATATTGGTACTGATGGACGAAAAGGAAACATTCGTGCCAATATTACATCCGAAAAAGCAACAAATCATGTTAAAAAAGATATAGACACCTTTCCTCGTATGGAAAGCCATATACTACAGTCGGCGCGATACGAAAAAATTGTATTTGGCAGCTGATTTGAATTTATCTGTTATGTATCGTTTGTATGTTGAAATTTATTGTACAAGTGAATCAATCCCTCCTGTTTCTATTAATGTTTACCGAAACATATTTAATAGTTATGATCCACAACTGTCGTTCCATGTCCCTAAAAAGGACCAATGTTCCACATGCAATGTGTATTATAGCGCTACAGACAAAACCAATTTGGAAGAAAGCTGGCAACTTCACAAAAAGAAGGAGAAAGAAGCAATGGAGATGAAAGATGCAGATAAAAAAAGATCATTAGAAGACTCAATCTACCGAGCAATTTCTTTTGATTTAGAGGCTATTTTGTTAGTCCCTTTTTCCGCTGATTCTCAAATCTATTACAAGCTAAAGCTCTCTGTTTTTAATTTCACCATATTTGATTCTTTTGATCACAGTGGTCACTGTTTCCTTTGGGATGAAACTAATGGCTCTAAAGGAGCTTCAGAAATTGGTACGTGCCTATTAAAGTATTTGTACAACTTACCTCAGACTGTGTCATATGTTTCTAGTATTTCTGATACTTGCGGAGAGCAAAATCGGAATCAATTTGTTACTGCAGCGATGTTGTTTGCTGTCAATAAAATTGAACACTTACAAATTGTAGATGAACTGTAGATGATTGTTCCATGAACTAAAGTTCATGGAATCCGGCCATTCCTATCTAGAGGCAGATTCAATACACGCCACTATTGAACGAGCACGTAAACATCGCAAAATTTTCACAACCGAAGAATGGGGGTTGTTAATAGAAATGGCAAGAAAAAAACCACGTCCGTATCAGGTCTATAAAGTTGCTTTTCCAGATTTTTATGACCTACAGGAACTGGCGTCACTTGTAACAAGTGCGTCGCCAGAGAGGGGCAGGGGGGAGCAGCTGTCCCCCCCTGTAGCTAACGCTAGAGGTCTAGCGTTAACCTCTAGATCTCTAGTGTTAACCTCTAATTCAATTCCGGCTAATTCAAACTTTACTTTTGAAAACGTATATTTCGTAACTTATCACTTATTAATTTCTAATTTCACTTAATAATTAAGCTATTAGGTAACTGCAATCTAAGATAAGACTTTACTATACCTATACATATTTACATTTCGGGGGCTCGAAGCGCTCGCAAGTGAAAAGCGAATTGAAACGATTACGCTCACTTTGAGCCAAGAACCTACGGATACTACGGAAAACTTACGACTTTGCCAAAGACGCCCAGTATCTGAAAAGAAAATTCAATCATTCCTGGTTGGAAATGTACTCACCATGGTTAGCATACTCCCGCCAACAAAAAGGAGCCTTCTGTAAATTCTGTACACTATTTCCACCCAATCTGAGCTCCGTTAGAGGTGTTTTAGGTTCGTTCATTATAAGGCCGTTTTGTAAGTTCAAAGATGTTCATAAATACTGCAGAAAACACGCAGATACTCACTTTCATAAGACGGCATTGGAAGCAGCTAAATCTTTTCTTGATAATGTGCCAGTAGATGTGCAAATTAACAAATACTCTCAGGAAAGTCTTGAAAAAAACAGGAAAATTATAATATCGATTATTTGCTGCATTGCGGCAAGCTATGGTGATGGAATTCTGGAAGGGCTGTATAAGATGCGAATTGACGCGGGAAACACTATTTTAAACAACCATCTTGAGCATGGAAAGAAAAATGCAATCGATCGGTTGACATCCAGAATGAGATTATCAGTATTTGTGGAGATGTTATTAAGGCCGATTGCATCAAAAATGTGAAGATATCGCAAGCATATAGCATTTTAGCAGACGAAACAGCGGATATCTCTGGAAAGGAACAGCTCTCAGTTGGCATAAGATATTTTGATGAGGAAACCAGCAACATTGAAGAAGTATTCCTCGGATTTGCTGAGCTTACAGCCTTGGACGCTAAATCGATTGCCACGGCAATAAACGAATTCTTGACGAAAGAGGATCTCGATCCAGATAAATGCGTTGGTTTGGCATTCGATGGTTGTTCCACGATATCTGGAAAAGAAGATGGCGTTCAGGCTATTTTGCGTAAAAAATACAAGAAAGCACTATTTTTTCATTGCTCGTCACATAAACTCAACCTGGTAATCAATGATCTAAATGCTCTGCCGGAGATCCGAAATACAGTTGGGGCCATCAAAGATATAATTACATTTTTTCGTGAATCGGTTCGAAGAAGAAAATTAATACCCAATATTCCCAAGCTGTGCGAAACAAGGTGGAGCGAGAAATACAAGAGCATCAGAGTTTTTAAAGAGAACTTTTGTGATATAATGGAGGCACTAGAAACCCTGTCTCGAGATGGCAATATTGCGACAAGGAAACATGCATATCAGCTCCATGCTGCAGCTTCCAAAGTTTCGTTTATTTTTAGCCTTGGATTGATAGCCAAATATTCCGCTGTTTTAGAACCAACAGTAAACGTGCTCCAATCAGTCTCCTTGGATGCAGTTCAGCATATTGGTCGTATTTACAAACTGATGAAAAACCACCGTGAGAATCCCGAAAAAATAACAGAAGAAATTTTCAAAGATGCTTCTGTTATTGCGGAAAAAATCGGATTGGATATGAAATCAATACCGCGTACTGCTGAAAGACAACAACACCGTAATAACCACCCATCAAAAAGCCCCTCAGAATTTTGGCGCAGGTCCATAACAATTCCTTATTTGGACTCAATTATAAATTCCCTAGAAATAAGGTTTTCTGAAGAAAATAGACCATCATTTACTTTGTCAAAACTACATCCTGCGCGAATGAAAAACATTTCTTTGGAAGAACTTGAAGAGGCTTGCGAGGAATTTAAAAAATTTTACGGTGTTACAAATATCCAAAATGAGATAGAGCTTTGAAAAAAAATATATGGGAGGAAAAACCAGAATCGGTCAAAATGAGTGTTGTGGACATCCTCAAGGAAACTGATGATTTCTTTCCTGAAATTAAGAAGGCTTTACAGATCCTTGTTGCATTACCTTGTATGACTTGTACAGTTGAAAGGTCATTTAGTAGCCTTAGGAGAATCAAAACCTGGTTGAGGAGCACTATGTCTGAAACTCGACTCAATGGCCTCGCTATGATGAGTGTACACAGGCAACACATTTTTAAAAACTTGGACGATTTTGTTAACAAAGTGACTAACGAATTCGCAAAGAACCCTAGAAGATTATGTTTCAATTGATTTTCATGTAAATATTTTGTTCGGTTTTTATTTTTTTTTAATTAAAATTTTTGTTTTTTGTCTTTAGTTCTTTCATGCTGCCCCTCCCTAGCTTACCCGCTGGCGACGCCCTTGACTTGTAATGTAAAATACCAAAGTAAATACTTCTAAGGAACAAATAAAATGGCTTCACATTAAATGGCTAAGATTTGATAAATCTAAACCATTCATCATTCAATATAAATATTCATTGGCTGATAATGAATTCTTAGAATTTGATGTTTTGCAAGGAAGAAAAAAGAAAACTGTATCATGGGAAACTCTGGACTTATCACAAAAATATAAACAAAGATTGCCAATTTCAGAAGCCAAAAAAAAGACTTACTTTATTTGCTTGGTAAGCAAATTATTCCCATGGCATACAAAAGTTATTTTGAAAGTTTACCGAGTACAAAGAAAGCCAAAGATCTTGTTCCATATAAAACAAATCCTAACGTCGACGATGAAGAGGATTAAAATGCTGATAATACGATAAGCTTTGTTCTACCTTTAATTTGTCACCGAATGTGGTTTTCTCAATAAAATCTTGAAATTGGAATAATAAATAAATTGTTTTTTTTATTAAGCCTATTTGTAGTATGTCCACTAGAGGAAATTTAATATATTGTATGTCCAGCATATTTCGAATTATAACTATTTTTATTAAAAATGATGATAGCAATTTGTAATATCATAATATATTGGTATTAAAATACCTGAACTCACTTAAAAAATACCAAATATTTTGTTATTTTATCACGAAATTTACTTGAATGCAAAGAAAATCTATTTTTCATATTTCTGCACAATTTATAAATTTGGACATACAATATTTGTGCTTTAAACCATCGATATATTCTATATCATTGGAATAATCAGGCACTTTTAGCATTGTTGTATTATAGTATTATCAATGGGCTGCAAATTCAGTGACCACAATATTTTTAATTCAAAAGTATGAAATTAAAATAGTTAGCCGTTGGGTACTCATGTAGGGGGCACTTTAAGAAAAGAAGGTTCTTGCTTAAGTTAGAGTGTATATTTATGAAGTACTTTTAATAGTTTAGTATAATAAGTGAATGAAAAGTGTAATGGTGGTCTTTTGCAAAAAAAATGTGATTTTTATTAGTTTTAGCTTCATATTATAAATGAAAGTTTACCTTCAATATTTGCCTTGGAAACTGTGTTAATAAGTATAATAATGTGCACTAATACTTAGACAGTGTTAGTTTTTAAATTGGCAAGGCTCTATTTTCAGTTTTTCTCTTTATACGCTCAAATTTTAATCTTTTACTTCTATGTTTATTGAAAAAAAAATCCCTTGAGTTGATAAATGGTAACTCTTAAACTGCAATTTAAAGTGAGCTTATGGTTGGTATTGTTGCTAGACGTGTCCTAGGACTTGAAATGTTGTACGAACAAGTAAAAGTTGCAGTAATTACACACTGCTTACAAAAATTACTGCATTTGATGGTAGGAGTCTACAATTTCGTAGGAAGCAGGAATTGTATATAGGCTTAATTGAACTCAACTAAACATACTATCAAACAATATAACAACCTCTACCATACCTGTATCAATGATATTCCTGAAAAGCAAGATAAAATGGAAATATAAAACTTCTTAAACTAAATTCACTTCATTTGGAGAAATTAGAATAAAAATTTGCTATTGTTGTTGTTGTTGTTTGTTTAGTTGATGGCTTTGCTGCGAGGCAATTGCCAGCCCGATTTGGGGGAGACTCCTTCTTTGTCTGGCTCTGGACCATGCAGGAATCTCCGAAATATCTTCTTATATTACAACTTTGCTCGTTCTGTTTAGCTTGTGACTATAGCTTTGTCTTGTATCGGCCGTCGGCTTTATGGTTTGTAGCTATAATACGGGAGGAAAACGTTAGTATTACAACAAAAGGAATGAGGGACCACACCAAGCACTAAAACAAGCGGGATTGTAGGATACAAGAGGGGTATTGGATAGTTGAGCTTCAAAGTTTAATCTTATTGATGTTTATAAATCGCATGATTATTTCTATTGATTCGTCGTCGGGGGCAGACAGAATTTGAGTTATGGATAATGGTGATATTTTCTTTTTCAATACAAAGATTTTATACAAGTCTAGATCGGGTATATTATTAATAGGGCATTCAAAAAATATGTGGTTTAGGTCATCAAGCATACCGCAGTCGCAATAAGGGCTACCTTTCATTTTAATCTTATATAGATGGGCGTTAGTCAGGCAATGACCTGTGCGCATTCTAATTATTGTTGTAACGTGTTTTCTATCCCTATAGGTCAAATTGGCGTACCATTTTTTACTGTTAAAAGTAGATTGAACCCCGGCATAGCCGTGATGTTTCGTTGTAACCAAAGCTTTCCATTTATTTTTGAAGACGTTTGAAATTTCTTGCTTAAGAGGATTAAAAATATCTTTTATGTCATATAATATTTTTCTAGGAATATTTAAGTCTGTCCCAATCTTGGCCAGAGTATCTGCCTCCGTATTTCCGGTTATACCAGAGTGTCCTGGAATCCAGGATAATTTGATGTTATAATCATTTTTGTTAGTCGTGACAATCAGCCTTTTTGTAGACAGAACCCAATGTTCGGAGTTAGCTGCAAAGGAAGGGTTGCAGAGTTTTGTTATGGCTCCCTTTGAATCTGAAAAGACTATCGCATTTTTAATTTTTTGGTTAATAGCAGTTTTAATGGCATCATGTATTGCAATTATTTCTGCTTTATATATACTTAAAATGTTGGGAAGTCTTTGTGAGAATTTATAATTCAAAGAGGGGATGGATATGCCAAACCCCACCCTTTCACATTTTTTTGATGCATCAGAAAAAATAAATGTATATTGGGCTTTTAATTTGTTGGATTCTGCCGCAAATATGTTTTTAGACATACCATCCCCTTTTTTACAGTTAAGATTTATGGGTTTTAAAGGTTTGCAAAGAATAGGAAAGTCAATCTCATAACAGGGAAAAGTTGGACCCCTATAAATTGATTTTAAATGTGGCCTATAAGATTGTAATGCTTCCACTAAATATGGCATTTTGTTCTCATTCCAGAATTCTGGTCTATGGATTACTTTCATTCGGATATTATTTATTATTTGTATAGTCGGGTGATTTGTTATAGATAGGATTTTAGAAATGAATTTAAGGGCAATTATCTTTCTTCTGTGTTCTAGATCCATGACAGATGCTTCTGCCAAAAGTGCAACCTTAGGGGTAGACCGCATACATCCCAGACATATACGTAAGCCTTCATAAAAAACCACATCTAATCTATTGAGTGCAGTGTTTGAACAAGGCTTGAAAAAAATTGATCCAAAATCCAGGTGGGATTGTACTAAAGCAAAGAAGACAATTAGGAGGGTTTTTGGGTCGGCACCCCACCATACCCTACAAAGTGCTCTTAGGACATTTAATGATTTTTTGGCCTTATTAGTAATATTAATAATATGAGGTGCCCATTTTAGGTTCTCATGTAGAATTACACCCAGATATTTTACCTGTCGTTTATAAGAAATAACTGAATTGTTGAATTGTATAGGTGGTGGGGCATTGCTTCTCCTCCCTCTAGTAAACCAAATTGCCTCGCTTTTGTTATAAGAGACAGATAGGTTATGTTCACTGAGAAATAAGTGTATGCGCTCTAGGGCATTATTTATTTTATTCACCATGGAAGTGACATTTTTACCCTTAATAATTACTGCCAGATCATCAGCATACCCAATTATAGATGCTTCTCCCAGATTTAAATTAAAAATGTCCCTTATATATATGTTGAATAAAATCGTACTTAGGGGGGAGCCCTGTGGTACCCCCGTAGTTGATTGAACTGGTCCTAAAAAAGACCCATCATTACCCCTACAAAATAAAGACCGTTCCGTCAGGAGATTAAAAATTAAATTACACAATAAACCAGGCACTTGGAGATTTTTAATTTTGTCGTAAAGTTTGTATATATTTACGTTATCGTATGCTGCCTTGATATCTAAAAAAACGGCAATAACTGATTCGGAGGATTGAAAAGCAAGGTTAATGTATGAAGTGATATATGCAATATTATTGTATATACCCTTTCCCTTGCGAAAACCTGTCTGTTTATGTGAAAATTCTAAGTTATGTTCCAATCGCCAGTCTAGTCGATTTTTAACCATAATTTCTAAGATTTTGGCTCCGCATGAAGATAAGACAATTGGTCTATAATTTTCAGGATTTGATGGATCCCTCTCTGGCTTTAAGAAACTAATGACATTGAATTTTTTCCAAGATATAGGTATTTCACCCCCCATCAAAGTGTTATTGTAAATATTCAGGAGAATTTGCTTTGCTTTAAATGGTAAGAATTTGAACATTTGATATGACATGTCATCCATACCTGGTGCAGATGATTTTTTATTTTTTAAGGCTAGATTTAGCTCATTTAATGAAAAAAGCTTTATGTTCTCAGTATCATTGACCCGAACAAAGTTAAAGTTGGGGTCTACGTTTACAACTGTCATATTATTAAGGATCAATTGTTTAAAGTTGTCTGAAATTGTAACATTAAATCGGTTTACTTTAGAGTTGTTGTTAAATTTTTTTACCTTGTTCCAAACATATTTAATACTAGAATTTCTATTTAAAGTTTCACAAAATAGTCTAAACTTTTCCTTTTTTTTATTGTTTAATTTTTTTCTAGTAATGGCTATGGCCTTTTTGGCTGCAATATAATTTTCTATTGATGGGTTATTATTAAATGTTGCTATGGCCGTTTTTCTTTCTCTGATCCAGGATGTACAATCAACATCCCACCACGGATTACCCCTTTTTTTAAACGTGCCAACTGTTTTAATTGGGATTACCTGATCGGCTACTATGTTTATATGACCAATTAATTCGTTATAAGACAGGTTGTAATTCAAATCTGAAAGGGCTATTAACACTTTATCATGAAAACTTTCCCAATCCACTTTTTTGAAGTTTCTAATATTATAGGGCCTAATGATGTTATGTAAGTCATTATTGTCATGGTTGTTAAGTATAAAACGTATGGGAAAGTGGTCACTGTTTCCACAATCCCTGATGGTGTTCCAGGTTGCTTGTAAAGCTAAATTTCCGCTTACCATAGTTAAGTCTACAGCACTTGGCAATGACAGGGACAGTTGAAAAAGTGTTGGTGAACCATCATTCATGATTACAAGTCCATTGTTTGAAATAAAATCATTTATTATTCTGCCCCCTTTATTGGGTGTAGCTTTATCCCACAAGGGAGAATGAGAATTAAAATCTCCCATTATAACAATATTTTTAGGGTTAAAAGAAATCAGATCATTAAGGATGTCCTCATTAATGTGATTATGTGAGTTACAATAAAAGTTAACAACTTGCAATTTACCTATCTCAATTATAATATATTGTATATGGTCGGAAGAAAAAGATTTAATTGTCTTAAAAATCAGATTATTTTTGATACATGTGACCACTCCGCCATAACCATCATTTCTGTCTTGCCTAACTATGTTGTAAGAATTTAGTTTAAAGTTATCAGAGGTTTTTAGCCATGATTCATTTATTAAAAAAATGTCAGGGGTTTCTTTGTAAATTAGGTTTATTAAGTTGCCCCTATTAGAGTTTATACTTCTTAGATTCCAAAAGATGATCTTTAAATTATTTACTCCTGACATTAATGTGAAGGGAAAATTGATTTTAGTTAAATGAATCTGACTGAGAGCCGGGATCAATATCCATATCAAAATTTTGATTGAATAAAAAGGTTTTTATTGTCCTTTTATTGTTTTCTGACATGTTTAAAAATGCATCGATGATGCTTTTAACTTCATCTGGGTACCAAGAAGATTCATGAGAATTAAAACTATGAACTGCACTTGTAGAAGGCATTTGTGTTTTGAGACTGTTTTCTTTTGTTAATGAAAAAATTGGAGAGCTAGCTTCTTTTTGGGGTCTAGAGTTAGGGGAAATTAAGTTATCATTATGTGCCTTTACATCATAACCTTTATGAATTATTCTTTTCTTTGTATTATTTTCAGAGACTACTTGTTGGTATGATCTTTTAATCGGGTCAGTTTTTGCATGTTGGGTTCGTCTTTGTGATGGTTGGATTACTTTCTCTTTTAGATAGTTCTTTTCAGGACTATTTAGGTTTTTAATATTAGGGAAGTCAGAAGGATGATATACAAATTCATTACGTGTCAAATACGTCTTTTTAACAATTTCGCTTGCATCAAAAAAGGGAATATTTTCGAATGCCATTAACTCTTTTATGTTTTTTTGCCTAGTATATTCGGGGCAGCTTTTGTCTGTAGATTTATGGGGACCTTTACAATAAAAACATTTAGTTTCGCAAGGGGGGTGCTCCTCTAAATCAGATTTTTTTTCCTCACCACATGTGAAGCACCTTTCTTTGCCTTTACAGTTAGTGCGAGTATGACCATACCGTAAACATCTAAAGCACTGCGTTACAGGGGAGATGTATATAGAAATGGGTCTTTCCAGTCTGTAGATATTTAGGGATTTGGGAAGACAAACACCTTTAAATGTAATAAGAACCGAGCCAGTGGGTTCATATGTTATATCTTTGTCTTTAATTATTTTTCGGTTTAATCTTTTAACCTCTAGAATTTCTATGCCGGTATCAGTTTTAGAACATTCTAATATTTCTTTTTCGCCTATTTCTATGTCAATTTGCCTGACTAACCCTTTACAAGTCACAAAGTTAAATGGAATATAGATTTTATAGCCCTTATTTATCAGGGTTTTGTTTTTAACAAAATTATTTGCAGACAGGAAATTAATGAATTCTACAGAGATTCTGTTTAAGCCTTTATTTTTAATTTTTTTAACGTCTGTCAGATTTAGGTTAAAAATGTCTCTAGCAATTTTAATATTATTAAATTTGCCTACATTAAAACCCACTTTTTCGGTGGATTCTAAATAGACAAGAAATGGGCCAGTATCATTTTTAGAATAAAAAACTGGTTCTTTTTCAAGGTCGTTTTTTTTAGTATTTGAAGCCTCTATTGAAATACTACAAACATCAACATTGCCATTATCTATAGCGTCACATTCTTTTGGCATTGTTGCCATGGGCTGGGGGGGGCCGCCCCCCCCTGCTTCACTCATAATACTTTAACTTTAAGCAATGTAATTGGAAATAAGCATGCACAAAATGGAAATTTTTAAGCCAAAAAGCAAATAAAAGCAAGCTAGTATGTAGAAAGCTTTAACCACTTAGAGTAAGCTCAACTTACCTTTTACACGCACACAAAAGGAAAATAAATTAGTAGGACAAGATCGAAACACAGCCTCCAAAAATATAATGTAGCCTGTCTCGCGATCGCAAGCCGGAAGTGAACTTTTTGAACCTTGAACTTTTTTGGCAGTTCTGTTTGCTATTGTTGTTCTTTATAGTTTGTTTTTGCTTATGTCACCACTCGCAAATGTCAAATAGTGCTGGGCGATGCTTATCGATGTTTTGAAACATCGATGTTCTTGATCGATTTTCGATGGTTTTGCCATGGATGTTTACCTTTTGAGATCCCATGTTGATAAAAACTAGAATATTGATTGACACTCGCATTTGCCTCTGTCAGGTCAGAACGGTCGCGTCTTAAGACTTAGATCGATTTTTCTATCTCGGACTGGGTTGTTAAAACGTTGAATCCAGGAAATTCTCGCAAGTCCGGTCAGTCACTTTAGAAGAATTACCCACTGACAAGTTCTAACTTATTTTTTTTATTTGTGCTTTCGTTCGTGATGTATTTTTCATTTTTAGTATTTTCTTGAATATAAGCTTTTGGCTTTGTATTTCTATGCACTATCCAGGCCCAGACTAAGTTTCAATTTATAAGTGAAGTGTTTATTTATGATGTTTTGCTGACATGGATGTTACAAAAACATCGATGTTTTTTTGCGATGTCCCAGCACTAATGTCAAACCTGACACATGCAACGTTGTCAGCTCAATCGCTTATCAAACATACGTGTCCATCCCCACCCATTTGTCCGAAATGACAACGTCGTTGGCTCCATATGATTTTGACACTTTATGGCACAAGATGATAAATAAAAACATGTGGTGACTCAATAAAAGGAAAATATATCAAAATTATCAGTTTTCACCGACAATAAGCGCTGAATATATTTTTTTTTAAATTCGTCGTGTTATCGTAAAGTTTTCGCCCGGTCGTACGGTAAAGTGCCACTTAAATAAAATTCCTAGTCAAATATGGTGCTCTAGTTTTGACGATCTTTGGTCCCCGATAATTTTAGTTCAAGTTAATTATGGAGGATAAGTCAAATATTGAAAAAAAGCTACGATTTCGGCAAAATTCCAAGCTGCTCTTCGGAGAGGCACAGGAGTCACTTAAAAATGGACAGAAAAGTAGTGCAGAATCAGTATTTTACAAGCCAGGTAAGCACCACTCTGGTCGGCTTGATACCACTGAAAAATCAAACTGTTTCCAGAAAAGAACCCTTCGCTGTTCTCATTTCTCAAAGTCGAAGTTACCAGAGACTATATGCTTGAAAATGATGAAGAGAGATTCAGCGCAGGCCGAGAAAAGTTTTATTCTTTCATGAAAATACCTAAGGAGGTGGAGAAGTTTATGTTGTATGGAGTGATGCATTGTATCGATAATTTTTTGTTTGTTTATACCTTTTTGCCTATAAGGGTTCTACTGGCATTATTGGCCCTTATTACCAGACCATTTTCTAAATGTTTTGGGTAAGTATAAAATTCTGTTTTAAATAAACCATAACAATAATTAAAAAAAACTGCAAATGACCCCTTTTTAGTTTGGGTGACCAAAGAAATAAAAGAATATTAACCCCGGCAGAAATCTGCGATCTCCTTAAGGCAGTGATAATTTTATTTTGTACAATGTCTCTCTGGCTGGTGGACACTAACATGATGTACCACCTGATAAAAAGCCAATCGGTAATAAAATTATATATATTTTACAATATGTTAGAAATTGGGGATAAATTGTTAATATCATTTGGACAAGACACTATTGATGCCTTGCTTTGGACAGCCACTGAACCTAAAGGGAGAAAAAGGGAACATTTGGGGCTCATTCCCCATTTGTTTTTAGCTTTGGTGTATGTCTGTATCCTTTTACATTGTTTAAAAAAAAAAATTATTTGTCCTTTAAGTATATGTTTCTTAACTGATTAATAATTAGTAATGCATAGTGTCCTGATACTGTTTCAAGCGACCACTTTAAATGTAGCAGTAAACGCTAGCAATAAGGCATTGCTTACCATAATGATGTCTAATAATGTAAGTAATGCATAATAAATTTTCTAAATGTGATTAATTTTAAATGTTTCTAGTTTGTGGAACTCAAAGGGAGTGTATTTAAAAAATTTGACAAAAACAACCTCTTTCAAGTGTCCTGCAGTGACGTGAGGGAAAGATTCCACTTGGTTGTACTGCTTTTTGTTGTTATCCTACAAACGATGAAAGAATACAGTTGGAAACCGGACATTTTATGGCAGCTAATGTTTGATTCTATGGCAGTGTTGATTGCCGAAGTGTTTGTTGACTGGATCAAACATGCTTTTATTACAAGGTAAAGATGATAAGTAAAAAAATATTTTGAGTTTTCAAAATCCTCCCCACTATATAGATTCAATGAGTTACAATTGGATGTCTATAAAGACTACACAACCAGCTTGGCTTATGACTTATCCCAAAAGCAACAAAAACAAGCATTTTCAGGGCATTCGGACTTAGTTGCCAGGAGAATGGGGTTCATCCCAATACCACTAAGTGTGGTGGTGGCCAGGGTCTTGTTCGCCTCGATAAGCATTTATAATGTGCTTGCTATTATTATATTTTTTATCGGGTAAGTAACTAGTTAATTGCCAATGTATTATGAATTTTCAGTTCAATAGTAATTATTTTGCACTGTCACTATATTATGAGAAATAAAGTTTGGCATTTAAGATTGGGAAAAAAGATGTTGTCTTCCAGGCTTGTATCACAAAAACCAAGAAGGTTAAAGGGTTGATATTCGGAATATAGATTTTTTTAAATAAAATCATTGCATCTCTATTTCAGCATTCTATTGAGAAGTTTATGGAAATTGAAAATTTTAAAACTTGAGTCTTGAGCCTTGAAAGTTGAACTTATTGCACAAGAAACTTATGAAATTAAGTACGAGTTTTCGTAATGAAGTCTGTCCCCAATTATTTTTGTAAATCCTTGCAAATCCACCATATATTAAGATCCAAGTCACCTGCAGAAATAATATCATCACAAAAAATTGAAGCATTGAAAGAATCTCTGTGGAATCAATTTGATCTTGATGTTGCATTTTCTTAATAAAGAATAATATATACTAGACAATATTTTATATGCTACAAAAATAATAAAAACAAATATTAAGATACAAGTAGCATCAATGGATCAACATAAAACATAAAAAAGTAACACTCAAAGAAAAAGTTTTAATAGATAAATCATATACTTAGTATCTTTGGCAGCATCACAGTAATTAATACTCATTTACACTATAATAAGCCTTATTAAAGATTAAGTCCAAACTATTTCGAGTATTGTAGTTAGTACTGAGACCTCATTTTTTGGAGATTTTTATGTAGCAGACTAAAAGTTTCCAGGATGAATGAACTATAAATAGTTAAAAAAGTTCTTTTTTAAAAATTGGTCTTTGCGGTACAAACATATTTTACAGCATGCTTCTGAGGGACAAAAAGGTATGATCGGACATTCCCCAAAAACAGATCCCGTACCTTAATCGTGACTCGATAAGGGCAAAAATAAACTAGTCTGAATAAGAAACATCAAAGTATTATGTCTATAAATGTTACTTGAAAAAGCCAGAATGTGGGATTTAAAGTTCAGTTCAGAATCACCCCTAAAGGATAAACTAGTTGTCTTTGGCAGGTTTACCAACAGCAAGTATACATAACTTCTTCTAGTAGCGATCAGTTGCTATTAGAATATACGTATTAAACGTAGTGCAACCTAGTTACGTTTTGGTAAACAAATGGAGAAAGAAAAGTGTAAATATTGTAAAAAACCTTCAAGTAACTTCCTAAAGTGTGAAAAGTGCTTATCAACATTTCATAGAAGTTGTGGAGTGCAGGCAAGGGTTGTTTCTGGGGAAAATACGGTTGTTTGCTGCGTGGAGGAGACTCAAGACACTAGAGAAAAAATGGATAAACAATTGAAGGAGGAGATGAAATTTTTATTCCAAAAGGAATTCAAATCTTTTGACAAAAAAGTATTACAACAGATGAGTGAACTTAAGACAAGCATTGACTTTATGTCGCAAAAGTTTGAGGAGCAAAGGATTTTGTACGACAATTGCATGGAGCAAAATTTTTAAGCAAAATACGGACTTATGCAATAGAATTAAGTACTTGGAAAATAAAATTAATAATTCTGAGCAAAATGAAAAAGAAAATAACATTGTAGTGACCGGAATTCAAGTGCAGGAAAATAAATCAGTGAACGAAATTACCCAAATTCTCTTAAGTTCTATGGGACTAAACTTAAACCCTGAAGATATTGTTACTTCATATAGAATAAAAACACGAAACGACGAAAATCCTATTATAATAAAATGTAAATCGAGGAAAGTAAAACGTAAAGTTTTTCAGCAAAGAAAGGCTATTAAAACTATATATACAAAAAATTTTAATGATGAACTGACAAAATATAATCAAGAACTATTTAAAGCGGCCAGGGAATATAAGAAATGAAAAAATTTTAAAGCTGCATACTGCTTGAATGGTATTTATAGATATTTATCAAAAAAAGTGATGTAGACAAACCAATAAGAATATTTTGTATAGAGGACTTAAATATGTAAATAGATTTATTTACATACAAAAGTACTATGTATGTATATAATATAAGAAAGATGTAATTACTTGGTCTACAGAACTTAAAAATTCTCTATGTAAACATCAGAAGCCTTAGAAATAAACTTGAGGAGATAGAAGCATTAGACAAATTACATATGGAACCAGATGTATTAGTATTCACCGAGAACGGGATTTATGAAAATGAAGTTCACTTTTACAACCTTAATGGATATAAACCAGAACATAATTGTAGAGAAAAAAGGGGTAGAGGTATATCTGTTTATATTAAGTCAAACATAAATTATGAGGTAGAAATAAATAAATCCTTGAATCTTGAATGGCTGTGACTGGTTGACAATAAAATTAGTAAATCCTAAAATTAAAATAATTAGTTTTTATCGGCCCCCCTCATCCGACGCTAGATTGTTCATCAATGATCTGGACCAAATGATGAGTGATGTTAAAGAGAAGCCAATAATAGTGGGTGATATGAACATTAACCTTTTTGGTGACAGTGACTTAAAAAAGGATTATGAGGCCATGGCCAATGCTTTTGAGTTTATCAACCGTACAGAAGCAACAAGAGAAACTGTAAAACTGTACACAGATCACATTACAACTAACAGCAAAAGAAAAGCTAAGTTAAGTTAACAATTAACAAGGCCAGTAGTATCGTTTGTAAACTCACCTTGTTACAACTTGTCAGCCTGGTTAAATACCACACTCAGAGATGTAACTGGTTTCAGAAGTACTTATTCCACAAAAAATTCAGTAGTGTTGACAAATTTTTTAAAAAATATCTGCATACTAGAGGGTTCAAAACTAATTTCTCTAGACGTTAAGAACTTATTTCCAAGCATTCCACCTGGTGATTGCCTTGATCTAGTCAGGTCCTTTTTGTTAAAGTCACCGCTTGACAGATTTATTGTTGATGATCTTTTAATACTCCTTAAGCTAGTACTTGATCAGAATTTTTTCGTTTTTAACAACGGGTTTTTTAGACAAGTTACTGGACTAGCAATGGGGTCTTGCCTCTCTCTGAAAAAAGGATTGTCAATGGGAAGTTTGGTGCTTTTCTCACTGTATATAGGAGATATGTGGATGATATTTTTGTGGTATGGAATGGAAATGATCTAGAATGGCGGATTTCCTCATTTCTATAAACTCTCTTCACGCAGATATCTCGTTTACCATTGAAGAAGAAAGAGATGGAAGGTTGCCTTTTCTTGATGTGCCTGTTTCCAAAATACCAACAAACTTGAATTTGAGATTTACCGCAAACCCACCACTACGGACAATGTCATCCAATACTCCTCAAACTCCCCTTATTCCTACAAATTTGCCTCTTTCAATTTACTTTTCTATCGCCTTTTCAACATCCCCCTTTCTAGAGAAGCTTTCCTCGATGAACTAAATATAATTAAACATATTGCTTTCAATAATGGTTTTCCACTTGATATAATTAATCGCCTTTATTCTAAATTCTCTAATAAATACAAACTCATTTACAACTTAATCCATCTTAATAATAAAAATAGTCACCTTTTTAGGTCAATGTCATTTTTTGGTAATATTTCTTTTCAGCTTGCAAAGTTTTTCAAGTCTACAAATCTCACAATTGCTTTTAAAACTACAAACAGTTTAAAAAGGCAGCTAGTTAGTACAACAGATAAGGTAGATTTCTTTCCAAAATCAGGGGTAAATTCATTAAGATGTAATGACTGTAATGCCATTTACATAAGGCAATCAGGGAGAAAAATTTCCACCAGAATAAAGGAACATACAAGTTTGGTGGACAGGTACAGGGATACTGACATGATTGAAACTAAATCGGCGTTTGCAAATCATTTATTGGCCTCCTCACATGGTTTTTCTTTAACTCAGGGAGCGGATATTTTGCACGAGTCCTCAAAAGGCAAAAATCTGTACTTGTTGGAAAAAATGGAAATACCTAAAGCTAAGAAGAGCCCTGTCCTTGTGTGTGTGAACGATTGAACGATATTTTCACATTTGAACCTCACCTCATTTATAACAACCTCTCTCAAAGAATTTAAAGTTTTTTTTCTTTTTGATTTTATATATTTTTGGTTTTTATTGTTAAGATTGTTTACTTATATTCACACTTATTAATATAGTTCGGATTGTTCCCCATGTTTGATTATGTTACTTGGTGGCCTATGGGTTAGACGTGCGCCTATGAATCTAAAGGTTGCTGGATCGTTCCTCACTGGTGACATTTTACATTTTTACTTTTTTATTTTTTAAGCATACATTTTTATCTATGGTAGGAATTGTTAACTTAACCTACCTTTTCTTTTGCTGTTAGTTGTAATGTGATCTGTGTAGGTCTAGGTAATAAGTTTTATCATAATTTATAAGCGTTCTTTTTGTGAAAAATATCTTAATGTATTTTTTAGGCCTGATGATGCTCCGATAGGAGCGAAACACGTGTAGCTTTGAAAAAGTTATATGGATTTGATGAGACCGTGACTTTGTGTTCTTACCTTTGTTTTGTTTTTGTTTGGTCTCTTAGAGAAAAATGGATGATACGTTTCTATTCCAATTTTTAAGCCGGGAGATAGAGAAGATTGACAAATAGAGAGGGGTTGCAAAATAGTCAGCTATACCAAAATTGTTTATTATTAGTTTGTGGTCAACTTAGTTGATTATTCAAGAGAATTATTGTTGATGACCAAGATCGTTTGGTCAAGGGGAGGTCTATATTCAAAAATCTATTGCTTTATGAGAGTGCTCTGGTGAGAGCCTTGGAGAGTGGATATCAGCTTGACGCTATCTACACGGATTTCTCCAAGGCATTTGATAGAGTAAATCATCCAATTCTTTTAGTTAAATTGAAAGCCATGGGTATTAATAAATTGACTTGATCAACGTCGGGGAATTCGTATCGATCATGATCAATGTATCATCTGGTGTCCCTCAAGAAGGGCACTGTGCATTTTTCCTTTTCAATTTATTTTTTAATGACATAGAGCAGTGGATTACATCTTGCAAGAATCTGAATTTTGTAGATGGTATGAAAATATACATAGGTCTTACTTCTAAATCTGATACAGCCGTTTTGGAACAAATCTTGGATAATTTCTTTCATTGGTCTAGTATAAACATCCCCTTAATGTCAGAGATTATATTGTATTGTATACATTATAGTGGTAATAAAAATATGCGTAACCCTATCAAAGACCTGGTGTATGGTCACCACATTACAACGACCTCACACAAATCATTGAGGAAGTCCAACACAATATGTTTTTGATTTTTAAGAGTAATACTCCTTTATCTTTAGTTGATGAAAGTGAATGAAAATGTACTTTAGTCTTCAGACTCGTCGAAGAGATCATAATTAGACCGTCTTCTATAGCTACGTTTACAACGCGCGGATCTATTAGGTCCATGGATAAGATCCAGAGACTATTAGGTCCAGAGAGGATGCAGGAGTGGTGTGACAATCATGCTCTGAAGCTAAATGCTGATAAAACCGGGCTACTGACATTCTCCAAAACTTTACCTCAAAATTCCCTACTAGTAAAGTTTGAAAAAAAGTCTCTTCGAGAGGTAGCTTCCTTAAAATTCCTTGGTATACAAATTGACTCCTGTCTCACATGGGTCCTACACATAGACACTCTTGGCAAAAAACTAAATAGTTTCTGCGCGTTAAAAAGGCGTCTACGAGAAGAGTTTTCCCTAAATTGTCTGAAGCAACTTTACTATGCATCGGTCCAATCTCTAATCACCTATAGTGTGATGTTTTGGGAATCTTCAACTGACGCCGTGTTAGTCTTTATAGCACAAAAACGCATCATAAGATGCATGCTCAGACTCACACCACAAACGTCTTGTAGGACTTTTTTACTAAGCTTGGTCTACTCACTGTTCCAGCTCTCTACATTCTTATGTTAGCTATTTTTGCAAAGAAACACCTGCATCTTTTTCAAACTAATGAAGATCATTATGCTGAGGGTATGTCTATTGTGACAAGGGGGAGAGCTGAACTGAGTGTCCCAACTCATCACTCTGCCTTTTTTCAAAGATCTCCTGCCTTTGCTGCTATTAAAACATATAATAGATTATCTCTCGCCCTAAGGCAAGAGAAAAATATCATGAAGTTTAGGAAAGACACTGCAAGGTATCTGTTGGGCAAGTGTATCTATAGTTTCGATTTACAATTTTAAATGTGTATTATGATTAATATTAAGGGTTTGTTTATCAATTTATTTATCTTCATAATGTATCAAACTTGAGATACAAGTGGTAAGGTAATGCACCCATTATTATGTCCAACATTATCTTTTTGTTCTTTATGTTCTTACCATCTTTTTTTTCTTACTATTTTTATTAGCAGTATGTACTGTGTAGATGTTATCAAATTTTAATTTTGTTTGTTTTGTGACGTTGCTATTGTCTATTTTAATTAGATCTTGAAAGCAATAAAGAAATTATTATTATTATTATTATTATTATCAAATGATGGACTATTTTTATTTAGTACAGCCCTGTTTACAAGAATTCATTTTAAGGGGTTAAATTAGTGCAGGATTATCTCTAGGATCAAAATGTCAGTTGAAGGGTGTTTATCAGTTTAGACGAAGAATTATAGGACATAACCTCTTAATCTTTAAAAGTGTTATTGTGTTTAAAAATAAACTAATAATTTTTTTAAGGATTAGGCTTGTCCTTGTCTTCCTCGTCTTAATTTTTGTATACAAAAATAAAAACCTCCTAAGCTAACATCCAATAAAATGTCAAACTTATCATTTTGGACTTTAAAATAGGTCCTAGGTGTTTACACCGAAAAAAAAAATACATTTAATCTACCCTGTTTGGGAAGCATCAAATTCACGTATCAAATTTTAGTGCGCTGCCATTTACACCGAAAAAATAGTCCTCGTGACGTGATTTGAACCAAGTATTAAATATTTGGTACTCGCGTTGTAAACGTAGCTAATGACATTCTCCACTACAATAATCCACCTCCTTATCTACTCCACAAAATTGGACTTTGAAATTTAAAAGTTCCTGATAGATGTACCCCTTTTCATGTACCCTCTGACAAAACAAATTATGGATGCAGTTCTTTTGTCACTAGAGTCAATAAAATAGCTAACCTTTACTCAGCTCAGCTAGGCTGCTTTGTAGGTAGAAATCAGTTTTTAAGGCAGCTTCATTGAGCTATTATCTTTTGTCTATTGTCTTGAACAATTCAACTACGAGTTCAACGAGTTCAACTATAACTTTTATACTCCTTGTGTTATCGATCTTATGCAATTTCTCCAAACTTTTTGAAATAGTTCTTTATAATAGAATATATGCCCATGTCAAATTAGACATAGCACCTAATCAATTTGGTTTCGTCAAAAATCGCTCCTGTACAGTAAACCTGGCTTGCCTAAATGAGTATTTGTATCAGCATTCGGATAATAGAGGTCAGGTGGATGTAATATACCTTGATTTCTGCAAAGCTTTTGACCACTTTTTATTTCATCATAAGCTAACATTTTTTGGATTTTCTAAGGATTTAGTTGCTTTAATAAAATCTTACTTACGAGGTCGTAAACAATTTGTTGAGTGTGAAGGCTTTAAGTCTCCTATATATGAAGAGTGCTGGGGAGTTCCGCAAGGATCTAATTTGGGCCCGTTTCTCTTTTTATTGATTATAAACGATCTTGCCAAATTACTGTCTTGTCAGAGTTTACTGTTTGCGGATAATATGAAATTGTTTACAAAAATAGATACTGAAGACGATTGCGAATTCCTTCAGGTAAATCTTAATAAAGTAGAGAATTGGTGCATAGATGTCAATAGATTATATTTAAATGTTAATAAACGCTCTATTCTCTCCTTTTTCTAGAAAACTGTTGCCAATCAATTTTGACTATAGAGCAAATAATGTTGTGTTAGGAGTGGATGGGGTGATTGATTGAGAAATTCTTTCCATAAAATTCTTATATAACCTTATTCATAACAACATTGACTGTCCTACCCTTTTGACTGGATTAAATTTTCGGGTACCAAGAATAAACTCTAGGCATTTTAGATTTTATGTAAATCCCGCTAGGACTAATATTTTGTTTAAATTTGTTGAGTCTTTCTAGTATGTATATAGATAGTATGTTTAAGTACATAGAATGTTGAGCATTTTGATTTTCCATTTTTATACATATTTTGGTATTTTCTTTTTTCGTTCCTGCTTTGCATGTGCTGAAACTTCAACATGTTTTTTATTGGTATAGCTAACTACTTTCTTTTTTTTTATTCTTTTCTGTAAATGACTATCGAACTAGGTGTAATATGATATTTCTTCACAAGTTGATTAATAATACGCCCTGAATTGTTATCGCGGATAAACTTTAGATGCAATATCAGAGTCCTTAGAGAGACGTCCCTTTTTCTGGTTGAATGTCACCATACAAACTATGGTAAATTTTCTCCAATTAATCGACTCCACATGTTGGGAAATAGATTTAATCAGGCTTTTAACTTAGTGGATTTAAAGCCTTCAAAACTTAAAAGGTGTCTGAGTGAGTTTACTCGTTGAGTACTATGTGTTAAGTATCAAATAAATTTGATTGCTTTTACTTTTCCTATTTTGATTATTTTAATGGTATGTTTTTAGTTGCTTTGTATTTTTTTTGGAAGTTTTATCTTATTTGTATATTTTGGGCTGCTACATATTTATATACATTTAGATAGATATATTGTTGATTTATAGAAAATTTGGATATTTAATAGATTAAGTTCATTATACAATATCTTATTAATATATTCGTTGATGGCAGAATAATAATATACATTTAGGGTTAGGATATAATTTATTTTGTAATTTTGTGAGAATGGGGACATCCCGTAAATAAATAAATAAATAAATTGGGTAACAAACCTGTTAGAAATAAATGCCTCTTTTTTTTGTTACCATTGTTATTAATAATTAATTTACTTTTATTGTTATGCATTATGCTATAAAGACACTCAATCTAAATAACATATTTTACTCTCCTTTTTTAGCTACTTATGCCTATGGTCCATAAAAATCCTAAACAGTATCATAGTGTTCGGCCGCGCCTGTCGCATAATAACGCAACACAAACTGGAGCGCACGACCCAAAACAGTCCCGTAAACTCCGATCGGGACAAGTATCGTAATATCGCCACCAGTCCTCAACACCAACCCGTAGTAGAAAATCAGCCGAAACGGGTGATTTTCGAGGATCTTCAGTCCTCGGATTTGGGCGCGTCCGCCATATTCGCCAACAGCACCGTCGACTTGAAAGAGGCGAGTCTCAACGAGGAATTATTGAAAATCAACGGGGAGGACATCCGAGTGGAACAAGTTAACGAGGAAATCGTGACGCGTAGCGTGCCCGATATCAAAAAAGAGTTGAACGATATGGTGTATAACAGTACCGGTGAGGAACCGATGAAAAAGAGCGAGAGCGAACCTAATTTGGTTAATTTAGCTGAGGGGCAAAGTAGTAAGGAGTTATAACCGAGGGTTCGTTGGGTTTTTATGACGAAACTGGACGAGTCATAGTGAGGGCAGTAGTTAATTTCCCATGCGTTTGAGAGTGAGAGAGAGAGAGTGGCGCTAGAGTGTAGTATTTATTTTTATAATGTTTGTACAAAGAGATGTAAAGATTTTGTAATATATTATTATGTCAAATGTTTTTTGGGCTTTAAGATTACTTCGGTTCACGGATTAGTACAAGGTAGAACGTACACTCTTAAAAATAGGTGAATAAAAATTCAACAATTGTATAGATTTTACAAACAATTTGATTCTGGAAATGGTACAGAATCAATTTGTGTAGAATTTCTCTATGCTATTGTGTTTAAACAACTGTGGTTCTATAATCCACAAATTGTGTATCAATTTGATTTATTTTATTGTATGTTTAGTACACTATTTGTGTACTTAAATTCGACAATATTTTATATTTATTTAATATAATTGTTCAGTAAAAAAGCACAATTTGTGCATTTTAAATACACACGTTAGTGTAGTTTGTTTTAACAATATATTTTATTTTCTTTCATTTCAACTATTAAATTTTATTACAATGTTTTGTATTTATATTCATAATAATTTAAATATAATCAATAAATTTGTATAAAAAAAATAAACAAATTGTTTAAAAATTTAAAATACATTTTAGAGAATTTCGTCATAAATCTGTGTAATAATAAATTATAGTGCGCCTGGGAAAAACAGGATAAAAAAAAGCTGTTTTTTTATTTTAACAATTTATTTAATTGTATGAAATATTTTCGAAAATTCCACCATTAATACATTAAAGCAATGTATTAAATATTTTCTTCAATAGTTTCAAACCTAAGTTTTTTCCATAGATATTTTACACTATCTCCTTTATAGCTCCATGTAAGTTTAGGGGATCTTGGTGGACACGATATATCTACAGGAGCCTTCCTTCCTATCCAATAAAAAAAATCTTAATTATTTGTTTTAATAGTAATAGCCTAGGTAATTTTTAAGAAATTTTTAAAATTTAATTTTAAAAGGTTTTTAGTTTGTTGATAATAGTTTAGTTACTATAGAGAGTGTGAGAGCTAGTGGCTGCCCACAGTGAGTAGGTATATGTAGGTATAGGTGTTCAAATTTCCTTACAATACTACTACAGGACTTGAAAAGGATGGTACAGGACTGTCAGACAGTGCTATGATTAAGTAGATACCATTTTGTAATACAAATTGAAATACAAATGCAATAAAGGTTACAAATTTAACCGACCTCTACATTAAAATTGGATAGGTATAAAGATAAAAAAGATGTAAAAAAAGTAAGTATACCTACTTATCTATTCTATAAGTAAAGTTATCAGTTATCACTGAACAGTTAAACTAAATAGGTACCAGCTACCTGTCTAAACATCAAAATATCCAGTAAATTTCAAAGTATACAATAAATGCAAAAAAAAATATGGTGCTTACCTAATTACCTACCTACAAACTGCTCCTGGAGTTGGTCCAATAAACCCCACTCCTTAAGTTTATCTTCAACGAATATATTCATTTTTTTCTTATGCAATTTTAACACTTAAAAAAACGAAAAAACCTTAAAACAAATTAATGCGGGCCGATTGATTAAAGGACTGAAAAATGAACAGTTGAACACTTCTGGCACTGGGAATCATAGCAATGCTGCCATCAAATGTATCTTAAAGATTACACCGCCAATTAAAAAAGTTACGTTTCCTTTTTCCTTACGCGTGTTATTATCACGATATTATTTAAATAAATAAAATTAGAACTTATGCTGATTGGGCTTATTTTTAAATATCCTATTAAATCATTTTCAATTAACAACTTTAAATCGACTGCAAATTTTGATGCATATCTTTACAACTGTTTAATATTGAATCTGGCAACATTGACGCTAACAACGAAGTTCTAGCGGCAAAGGCAAGGGCGTCGGGCGCGTCCTCCTTTATACACAATTGTGTATTATAACTACACAATACATAGTTTAAAATTCTATAATTGTGAAGGGCTATTAGCAAGAATCTTTTTTATTCTACACAATTGTAAATAAAATCAAAACAAGCCAGAATATAAAAATTGTAGTAAAAATATACTTGGTTATTAGATTTTTTACCAAACTGCATTGGATTTAAAAAAAAAATGTGGAATATTTATACACATTATCTTAATAATTAATATCCACTTATATTGTATTAATTTAATATGCAATAATTGTATGAAATATACACATTAAAACATATACAAAATGCCTGAGAATTTTTATACAGGACTGTGAGATATTATCTAACAATTGTGTATTAAAATTAAAAAATTTTTTTTACACAACAAAATGTTAAAAAATTCATCGGGATTTTTCTGTGTGTACATACAGTGTTATTATGGATGGCAGAAAATGAGTTTTGTCCCGTTTTTTTATATATCAAACCGCTGTAATGGGGGTCGGTGTATGGAGTGTTGCCTACTCTACTTTGGGATTTTGCATTGTTATAATTGGCCAGTAGGTCAGAGTTATCATTTTGAGGGACAAAAGTCTTTTTAATTTCTTTATTTTTTTAACTTAATATATGCATGTATAATTTCTAGAAATCGACAGTATCATCAATTTTTTGAGTGAAGTTTTGTTTTTGGATATGAGAACTTCGTCTAATGATATATGAACCAATAAAAATTACAGCACTATAAATTTTGAGTTCTTAACCTTATATATATAAGGATAGAATTATATACAGGGTGTTGCGACAAAACTCAGGGGTGTATTCATTGAATAAAATCAAGTTTCTATGACCATATGTCATAAATGTCTTAGATTTTACACTACAGGATGGTAAAGTTGAAAGAAAAAAACTTTTATATAATATATAAAAAATACCTCTGTAGCTATTTTTCTGAAAGTTGGTCCGCAGTTTCCAACCATCCATAGTGTTTTTCTTATACACAATTCAAATGTTTATAGCGAATAATTTATATTAATGTCATTGGCGTTGATGTGGGCTTTGGACTGAATATATTTTTAAAAGAAAAGGGTGCGCCACTGGTTTTTCTCGTAATAAAAAATATCTTTATTTCTTTTAGTACATATATCTTGTCTCTAGTTTTTTTTTTCAACTTTACCACCCTGTAGCGTAAAATAGAAGACTTTAAGGAACTTTTTGAGTTTGAGGGAGTTGCCCTTGTACCTCTACGAGATATAATCGCCGAATTAAAAACAGCCCCTATATTTCTGGACTCAATATTAAACTTATGTGTATTAAGTACATCATCACTTCACCTTTAACAGCTTTAATAAATCAAAGTCTAAGGGAAAATACTTTCACAGATATATTAAAAATTGCCCAAGTTGTTCCTATCTTTAAAAAGGAAGATTCCAATTTACTGGGAAGCCTCTATTGCCCATGGCCATTACCTCTATAATATTCGAGAAATGTATATCTAGCAGGATTAATTCACTATTTCAAAAGTAAAAACCTATTTAATAACTGTCAATTTGGGTGTAGGGGTGGCAGAAACACTATAATAGCAATTCTGGACCTTGTATCCCTCATTTCAGACTGTTTCAACAATATGGAGCATGCAGGTGCTATTTTTTGTAATGCAGAAAGAATTAGAATATTTAAAATACAGAGAAAAGCTATCAGGGTCTTGGCAGGTCTAAACTATAGGAACTGTTATAGGGAAGCATTCAGAACTCTTGGTACACTAACTGTCCCTACTCTCTGTTTACTTGAGAACTTACTATTTGTCCATAATAATAAACAGGGTTATGCGATGCATGCAGAGATTCACGATTATAATACCAGATTTAAACATAAATGAGTTCCCACTTACGAACATTTGGTGAGGTGTCAAAGTGGTTCAGAATATTCAGGTATTAAGTTTTTCAATAGAATACCTTTAGAGATGCAGGAACTGCATGAATTTGAGTTTCAAAAAAAAATTAAGGATGTTCTAGTTGAGGAATCCTATTCATTTAAAGAATATTTGTATTACATTTTTTAACTTTTATATAACTTTATTTTAAATAGTATAGATAGATTGTATTATACTTTGTACCTTTTGTATTGTGACTTGTGTAAATACTACTTTGTGTATTTACATTAATAAAGACTACATACTACACATTACTATAAAAGAAATGTCAGTAGCGGGTTTCAAGAAAAAACTAAAGCTGCATTTTTTAACAAAACAGAATAGCTAAATTGTCAGTAGGTATTTCTTATTTTATAATTTTTTGATTTTTATGGACTAATGGGTGTATATCTGTTTATTTTTATATTAATATTAGTGTTACTATTACAAATGTTAATTTTTTTTCTTTCTGTTGTGCTATCTAAAATAATTTTGCTTACTTTTTTTAAATAGGTTAAGTAGATTAGCCTTTGGCTAGACTTTGCCTATGTACACTATTGAAAAGTACAAATAAAGCCATTATTTATTTATAAAGAATTTGCATTTTTGCTTGATTTTGATCAAGGAACACACAAGTGTAAGCTTCTATAAAATTCCTGGGATGTCTGGGTTATTAGGATTGTTTTTTTTAAACATTGTTTTCCAAAACTTCCCCATTTCCAATCTCATGATAAGTAGATCGCTTACTTGAAAGAAACTATAGTCAAGCTAGTATCATACACATATATTCCACATTAAACGAACTCTTCTTATATAAGTACTATACTTAGAACAAAACCAACAACACAAATACTCCATAAACCAAAGCAGAAGGATACATAATCAGGGGCTGTTGCTGTTTATCTCCGGACACGGCTACAAACAGCCTGGAAGCGGAAAAACTGGCCCAAAAAACAGCCGCCGCGGCCAAAATGATCCCCACGGTGCCGCTCAGTTTAAAAAAAACTCCCAAAAAGCTCAACCCAACAATGGGGATGAGACAGTAACCCAGAATCGATGCCACTGTACTTAAAGTAAATGCATGTTCTGCACTAGTCATCAGTGATAAAAGACAATAAGTGAGCACGCAGGAGATCGTTGAAAAACCATAAATGTAACCGAAAGACTGCGATTTACCGGCCAAGAGGAGCAGCATGGCTAAGGCAAGACAAAAAAAGACAGGGCCCGCCAAGTCTGCGTCTTTCGTGAGGTATTCGGCGTCGTCGGCTAAACTGTGACCCCTTAAAGGGTTTAAAACTGCCAAAACTTTCTCTAAAATTCGATCCGGGTAAATTTCTAGCTCTTCTAGTAACGGCGGTTCATCCAGGTCTTCATCTCCCATCTTTGGCACCTCATAATCATTAGGATTGTAGAAACTTGTGGGATACGGTTGGCCGTAACTTTGATTCGCATATTCAGCAGTATACTCTTCATTTGACTTAAAATCTGCAATTATTTTTTTAAGGGTTAAATCCCATATAGGGTTAATTTATTTCAGGCAAGTACTAGTACCTAATTGTTGGTTGGAAAATTGCTGATAATCCTGTTCGTAGTAGCCCTGTTGTAAGGGCACTTCGGCCTGTTTATTCCAGTATAATTCAGGGTTTGAGAAGTCACCCATTATTGTTTGAAGTAGGAATACGAATTTACGTAAATAAGACTGGGAAATATTTGTTTGATGCACTTACGTGTCGTGATAGCTGTCAAAAATCGGCTGTTTTTGACTTGAACCACTGTCAATGTCAAAGACCAGCTGTTTTTGACATTGATAGATCAGTTAATAGGGCTGGAGCAGAATATCGATTTTGTTATGTGCTACTAATAGAGCGGGCCAACGTTACCTGTTGGTTTAGTTTTTCCAGTTTTCTTAAAAAGTAAGAAACTTTGAAGAATAACTCATAAGACTTTCCTTTTATTTGATATATGTGTTACAACCGTCAAGATTTTTATACTCGAGAAATAAGGCAAATGGCAGCTTTATGCAAAAGGTCTAGGGGTACCTATGAGTTTGGGTTTTTCCAGTTTTCTTATGATTTGATTAATGGAAATTTGAAATAAAACACAAAACAAATATGATAGTTAAAAAACTGTATATATCATTTAAAAAACACGCTATATCGTAATTAAATGTATAAATTTATATACATGATTACATATATATTATATACTCACATACTAGGCTAAATATCGATACGCAATAATAATTTATACAGTTTAACGAGTATTAATAATTAAGATAAAAGCGAATAATTATATCCGATATTAACAACTAAATATCACAATTTACATATGGAAGTTGAGGGTCTTAGAAACACCCTGTAGTGGTGTTCAATGCTGCCGTGATTTATCTGAGAACAAACAATCATTTATCTAATGATAATGCAAATTGCCCACTTATTGACTATTTTATTACTTTTGGAATTTCGCATTATCAGCCAAAAGTGGATTTGAGATAACACGAAAGATACTGACTGAATGAGAGGAGATTTAAAAAAAAAAGAAACATGTTACCAGGGGCTATATAATCTAAAAATGTAAAACTTTATTTAAAAGGTTCCCAAGCATAAAATTACCATATTATCCCCATTATTGGGCTCTTACAAGCCTTTTTAGATAAAAATTTCCCATTAATTTAAATTCCGAACTTCGCTTCAACGGCCGTTCAAACTTTACAGTTATCGATAATTTTAAAACGCGCCTTGGGAACCATACACTATAAACATCAAATACAATATCACACTTTAAAACACTTTTTTTACGAAAGGGAGCCACGATACCCTCACTAAAACCGAAACTCTCACGTTAATTTCAGACCCAAACCGAGAGATAGCGCCAGCGTCAACGTTTACTTCCAACAACACAGTTTCATATACCACCGCTGTCTGTGATCCACCTTTCGTCTCTTTAGGGCGCAAATGATCGCCTCGTCGAACGCCTCCTTCAAATGGTTACAAGTTTTCGCGGAAGTTTCCACGTAAGTGGCGTTCAAACGTCGCGCCAAATCCCTGGCGTTCATTAGAGGAACTGTCGTTTGTTGTTGTCGTCTGAGACGCGTGAGGGCGTCGAAGTCGTTCACGAGATCAGCCTGGCAACCCACCAGGACCACGGGGACTCCCAGGCGGGTGAGTTCGTCGGCCCACCTCTCACAAGCGGATTTGAAGGAAGAAGGTCGCACCACCGAAAAGCAGAGCATGAACACGTCGGCTCCTGGGTAGCAGAGTCTTCGTAAGGGACCGCCGAGGTCGTCCTAAAATAAAACGGCCATAATCAATTACTTTCTATATTTTCTTTAATCTAATTGTGTTGTTCATCTTATCGGCGATTTCGAAATCATCATGGGACTATGACGTCGCGGCGTATATCTTGATTTTTAAGGTTGGGTCATCAATAAAGTGAATAAACATAATGACATTATTATCAATCATTTGGGGAAATTTGATGAAAAGTTTCAGGAAATCATTAGCGCTATTATTGAGAACATTATTTCCCGGTAACGACTTATTTTAATCATTTAAACTTCCCGCGTTATTATGGTGGCTCGCTGACGTCATCGTGTTTGACAGCAGTTTGTAAGTTGGTATTGATGATCCTTATTGGGAACTGTCACGAATGACACCGTGGATGAAAATGAATAATAATCTTTTAAAGTAGTCAATTTTTGTAGTATTATTTATTGCCACACTCGCTCTATAAGGAATTGTTTCACTATTAGCTCCATCTGTCAGGACGTTATAGATTATTAAAAACATACTGACCGTCATCTTGGGTGCGCTGTCACTAAATCTTTTAAATCTAAATCTTTTTGGTTAGGTTAAGTTGGACAAAAATTTGAAAAGATGTAGGGTTACCAACTAATTGTTTAATGTGCCCTTATGCCCTTTGTTTATTGTTTTGTACCCTTTACGAGCCCTAAAGGCAAGGACAATATTTTTCTGAAACAACTTATTCAGTATCTTCAGAAGATAATGCATTAGAGAGAGACCGAGTTATGTCAAAGACAGTGTGTAAGACAAGGACATATTAAAAATGTTATTTCAGGGAAATTTTAATATTGTTTTTTGTTGTGGTATAGCGATGCTTTTAGGAATATATAATAAATTCAAAGAAATATAGTTGCCATCATAGCTTAAAATGTCTATTATTTAATTTAATGTTAGATCTGTCAAACTTTTCACACGTCAAGATTTGTCAACGGACTTTTTTTTGAGGTTATGTTGCTTGGTGGCCCATGGTTTTTAGCAATCAAATCCAGTTTGTATTGAAATCGTGTTTTATTAATGAAATCGTATTTTTCCTATACTTTCGGCAATATTTGGAATTTTTCAAATTATCACATTTGGTTGGCCATCGTTTGATTATAGACATATGGACACATGACAGGTAAAATGAAAACGGTTCCAACGTTGCCGAAGTTCATATAGTTTTATTCTGTAAATTTGATAATAAATCATGCATAAATTAATCAAGGAAAGGTTTCCTTAAATTTGGGGAAAATATGAACAACACAGACAACCCTGGACTGAAGTCAAATGACGTTACATGTTGACAGATAAAAAGGGTTATGCGCATTCATTATGACAGATGTCTCAATGACAAATGACTCAAAGAATACCACATAACATCCAACATTTTGGGTACGCGATTTTTGTGCCGCAAAACTCACTGATTTGTCACCCAAGGTCCAAGAGCCATTGAATTTGGATTTTTTAAAACATATCGCAACATCAAGATTTTGAGTCACTCGGGCCCCACTCAAATATTTTCTTTTAACTTTTTTAGATTATTATAGGGTGCTTCCTGAAGAGTACTTTGGTCGAAAAAATTAGCAACTTACTAACTTATCCACCTCGTAGGTAAACCTGTCAATATTTCTTGTAAGAATTTGTTCCGCATGGTTATAGGTACAATTAGATTTAGACAAATTCAGACATATTTGAGGATCTTTTGAAAAACTCCTGTCACACTGGCACGCATCTGTCAGTAGAATGTCAAATAATAAAAAGGGTCATTCACGCAGTCATTGTGACAGATGTCACAATGACAGATGACTCATAGAAAGAACTTTCCCATTTACAATAAAACTTCCTCGAAGATCGTTTTGGCGATAAGCGGTGCCGCGCTCTCGGGGTATTATACGAAATTACAAACATTTAAACCTTTCTGATTTATATTATTTCTATTTTGTTTTATTGTCCGCGATACGACACGAAGATACCGTCCGGACTCGTGTATATTATTTAAATTAAACAATAAATAATCCCTAAAGTAGTAATTATCTTTGAGTGAAGAGAAAGTACTATATAACGCGGAATAAGAAGTAATAATATATAGCTTCGAGTCAATATGGCGGCCGTTTGAACATGTCAACCGGGGAAAAAAAATGGCGCAAAAAATGTCCGTTTTCTTTGTTTTATGTACGCTCATAACCAAATAAAACTGCAAAAGAAAATAAAAGAGAAAACCGCATTATTGCGCTCTCGTAACACTTGTTCGCCGTAACCTAAACAAAGAAGAAGTTCGAATCTATTTTGGGTCTTTGTTCTTTTGCTAAACGTACACTGCTCCTACCATTATTTAAATCGAAATACGCAGATGATCGTTTTTTTACTTTTAGCGAGCAGCGTATAATAAACTTTTGATGATGCATAAGAGTTCTTGGTGAATCACGCGTTGTTTTGTCACTTTAATGGTCCAAAATAGAACGTGAAAAAGGAAGGAACTTATGGCTAATTAAATATTAGATGAATTAGAAAATGATGATGAGTGTTCCAAGTTTTATTTACGGGTTTATTAATAAGAGTTTGATTTATAGGGTGTATTTCCAACATTTGGAGTTAATAAGAGATACAACCAATATGACAAGTGACAATTGACAAGTAAAAAGGGATTATTTTTAAGGAATTGGCAAGCCTGCAGATAGGTCTATCGCATAGGGTGTCCTAGCATGTTCAAAAGCGTCAAATTTAAGCAATGTTGCCTGTTCGTCAGAGCGACCACAAAAATTTCCTCGTAAAATGATCAAAAATTCCCTAAAAATACAATAAATTTGTATTTGTTGTAATGGCAACCAACATGGCAACCTTGTACTGTCAAATCATATGGCGATGCACATGGATTATGAAAGAGAGATTGCATTCAACTGATAGATTTGTCAGATCGTTGACTTGACAGATGTGTCAACATGAAATTGACGCAGGTGAGCACACTAGTAGTAGTTTTTTAATATTTAGACATATTTGTCGTATAAGAAAAAATCTGTTTGTTTAAAACCAACCGAGCACAAAAAAATGTGCACTGCAAAATGGCAACATGTATAAATCAACGATTGACATGTGACAACTGACAGGATTGATTTGACGTTGCCAAGTTGTGACATTTTTCTTAGCAAATAATCCAGCTTACCTCTCCGGCCGTATCACAGATTTCCAGTCTAATTGGTTTTCCGTCCACTTGTACGTCCACTGAAACAGAAAAAAATAAAATGGTTACAAATACCCTTCGTACGGCACTGGTTTATTTACAAATAATAAAACAGCGAAACGCACATGTCGCTCTTATATATACATAAAAAGGTAAAATCCCTGCAAACCTATTTAAAGGCAAAACCATTTTGTACCATCGGTACCTGCGTCTTGAACAACACAGATTGAATTTCTACCTGATGCCGATTGTAGGTATATTATTGTTAGGGGGGATTTAAAACCGACCATATACACCAAAACCCATGTAGGAAAAAAAACGCTCGCTCCCACGATATTCAGGTGTTTCGATACTTTATCGACATTGGTAACAATAGAATCGTGGGCATATAAAGGTGTAGTACCCCGTTTTTCCTTGGTCTAGAAATCATCCGGAAGTCGATAAAAAAAGTACCGTTGCTGTAATGCATGTGTGAAGTTCTATGCCAGGACGGTTTATTTATTTTAATATGCCGCCATTTTGTTTTCTTACCGTAATTCTCTATCTTTTTCTGGCGCGCGGTCTTCAACCTTAACCATAGTTTCTTTCCCTGACAATGTTGCCAAATTAATCAATACTTCAGATAGACTGATAAGATGGCGCCACTACATATTTTTTTGTAGTCCTAGAATAAGCCATTTTAATCTATTATCTTGCTCACGATAAATATCAGATTACTGCATCAAAACGAATTCTCGATTAAATAACTTAATATAAGAAGCCAATTTAATAAAAACCGATGATGGCATCAATCAAGCTAATGTTACACTGTCAGCGAAAACGAATTAAAAGTATACACGGGGCGATGCATCGTTTATTATCAAGAGAACACGAAAACCGAGAGTAAATAAAAAGGTCACCGCTAAGGTCACGTGTGCCGGCCTTGGTTCGATTTTTACCGGCGGTTTTCCTTATCTGGTACCGTCTTGAATGGCACCGGTAAGTAAGAAATGGTGACCTCTTATTGCACCTTTTATGGCAGATCGGTTCTTGTATCTCTCTCACTCGCGCCCGAAGGTCATCATAGAGTACTCTAACTAATTCAGGTCAATATTTTACTCGTTTGACATGTTCGCATGTTTTTCCGCTTTTTGTGGATCTATCAAGATGCGTAATTACTCGGCCTATGCCAGGCAATTTACATACAGGATTCGGGGTATTACTCCCCCATATATTGCCATTGATAACTAGGTGACAGTCCGAAAACAAAACTGTCAACTGTCATTTTGTCACGGCACACTTATGTTTATATTGTTTATAAAGAGTACCTATAAAGATCGCATCAGAGATCGTTGAGTTTCCATGGTGAGTCTCTCCTCCCTCCCCCCTTGCTCGCCTATTGTGAACCAATATAATACGCCTACTTGACCGAAATGTTATTGTTATTATTATTTAGGCCATACAGTTGATAATAAATAATAATAAAAAGAAAACAGCTTGTCGCGACTTTGATTAATTTATGAGGCCGCGGCCAGGTGATTGATAAAAAGTTCATTTAAATTGCGAAACAACGGTTCAGGAAATAAAAGTATTTTTTTTTGTGCGAATTTCCTTATCGGGAAACGGGCCAGTCAAGGTGTTTCCTTAAGGTTGGATAAGATATTATTTTTTTTCAATATTATTATTGTTCAAAAAAAATTATGCTTATGTCAAAAACATGTAGCCCGGGGTCCTATAGGTTATTGCGGACATCCGTATGTAGATACATAAGTCAAGTGACTCAGTATATTTCTGCTAGCGAGGTTAGTACCTTTAACAATTTATGACGTCATAAAAATTAATCCGCTGTTTTTGATTGATTTAGCCACTTAAATGCATTTTCAAACATGGCGGCCATTTTGAAAGTTTCAAACTGTCACTTTTTCATTTACTTCCGCCATAAGCCACACCCACATTTTGTGAATAACAAACATTTTAAAGGTGTGCGGGCCATCATGAATCATGAATCAATCAGCTGTTCCCGTGTAATTTGACGTGGCAATATAATATGGATTTTTGTGTGTGACGTCCACGAACTTAAAAATATACCTGGACTGCCAATTCAATGAAAGGTAAATGACCACTACTAGGGGGCCGCCATTTTGCGTGATTGTGTCCTTTCGATGTTGGTCACTCTGACAAATTTTAATTGTGCCAACTGTAGGGAAACAAAACAATTAAAGTTTTTGAGAGGTTATGTTTACAAAAATACAAAATAGAAAGTTACATATAGGTAAGAATTTAAGATAGTTGCGTTAGATCTGTGATTTTTCTGGTACTTCTTTAAGAATTTCGTTAAAATTTATGAAAGAAAGTAATCCTCACCTAAAATGAGACAAAGTTTCAATCAACTTGGAATAGATGCGTGCACTTTAAAATATTTGTTTTATCATTCTGATAATCTTGAATCTTATAAATCCTAATACCATGAAAATCATGATATTCATTTAAATTTTTGCTTGTATTTACTTAACAAATTCAGTTAAAAATACTTATTTTCTTTCTATTTTTACTATTACTAAGTATACTTTCCTTAGTTTTCTAAGTTTTACTTTCCTTCCATGTACAGTGTTTCCACATTAATAGGTACAACCATATATTATTATAAGAATCAAAATATAGATGATTTTATGAGGGTTTGTAATTATAAAGGGTTTATATAGGAAAAATATATTATTCTGTCAACAACTCAATAATATTATTCTATTATAAACAACACAGACGGACAATTCACAATAATTCGGTTTTGAGAAACTGAACCAAATACCTTTAAATAAAGATGGTGATACATTATTCACGTATTAAATAAGGAGAAAGATACATCGCCTGTTCCAGACGATATACCCAAGCGTCGTTTACAAATTGTCAAAAACTAGGCAATCCGCTATACTCACACGTCAAATGTCAACTTCATTACCGTTATTTAATATATTTTTTGTTGGCAACACTAAAAATTTTCAGAGTGACCAACATTAAAAGGACACAACCACTATAAAAATGGCGGTCACCATGCAGTGGTCATTTTTGGGTATCGTGGCCATATGCATTAGCAGTCCAGGTATATTTTTAAGTTCGTGGTGACGTCTCATTCACCTTTTAACCGTTCAGTATTTGTCAAAGAGCCGCCGCCATTTTGTTATATCTTTACCGCATTAACCAGATACATACTTATTTTTATCACAGTATTTCAGTTAAAAAACATTAATATAGCTAAGCCTATTTAAATGGGTTTTCAAACATGGCGGCCGTCGGCCATTTTGAAAGTTTAAAACTGTCACTTTTTCATTTACTTCCGCCATAAGCCCGCCCCACCCACGTTTTGTGAATAACAAACATTTTAAAGGTGTGGGGGCCATTATGAATCATGAATCAATCAGCTGTGTAATTTGACGTGGCAATATAATATGGATTTTTGTGTGTGACGTATCATTCACCTTTCAACCGTTCAGTATTTGTCAAAGAGCCGCCGCCATTTTGTTATATCTTTACTAAGCCTATATAAATGGGTTTTAAAACATGGCGGCGATCGGCCATTTTGAAAGTTAAAAACTGTCACCTTTCGTTTACTTCCGCCATAAGCCACACCCACGTTTTGTAAATAACAAATAATTAACAAAAGGGGTGGGGGAACGTTTGACGCGCGCACCGTACAATTTAAGAGTAAACCCACACCGAAGGCGCTAATAATACCGCAACAATAATAATTCCCACTAATTTATTTTAATTCATTTTAATTACAGTTTATTACGGTGGTAATGTATCCTTCCCGCTTTGGCGTGTTGGAGTCAATAAGGAAGGTTAAACACCTTGATAACTGATGATAAATTACGGAATAAGACGTGCAAAAACGATCAAAATCTAGATGACGTTTTTGCACTATAAATACTCATTTTTTTTACTAGATTATAGTGCTGGCGCCACATACGGATAATAAGACTTGACACGATAATCTGGCAACACCGATAAGTGTTTTTTTTTCTGTTGATGTTCTACCTGGGTACCGACGTAATAAGCGGGTACCCATTGGTGCGTAAAGCCAGCGTCTTGATGGACTTTCTCATATATATGATTTATGTAACTCTAATAAGTTGATGAATCATTCCCGAATACAACAAAAACTAACGTAACTTAATGCTTAGACAATCAACTAGACGAAGCATTTTCAAGACGCCATCAGGTATAAGGTTTCATCAGATTTCCACACTTGTGGCGGGTGCAATTAATAATTTCCGACAGTCTTCTTAGTATTTATATTGCATTACATTATGTGCTCTTACAGGATGTGCATAAATCAAGTGCGCCTTTTTATTATTTGCATGTGTGAATTGCATCTTATTAAAATGTGCTACATTCGTTGCGATCTACAAGAAAAATCATCATTATTTAAAAATTTGACGTGGCGGCCATATTTGCTTAGTACGTTGCCTATTTTCCACCACTTTTCTATTAAGACTAGACTAGTTGAGCGGGTTGCCTATAAATTGTTGATCTGCGAATTTCTTATTATTTGCATGCGTGAAGTCCCCCCCCCCGATTTATTTTTTGAACGGGTGAAAAAAAATTTTTGAAACTTGGCATAAGTAAATTGGTCTATAGATACTATTTTTCACTGTAAACTAGGTAGTTGTAAATTCCAAGATGGCGGCTGGGCGACATCTTGAGAAAAAATTTTAAATAGAAAGGGGGGTCGTGTGGTACCTCATTTTAAAGGTCTCAATGAGTACTTTATAACCCTAAAATATTAGACCCATATCTTAACTCGTTTCAAAATGGCGGCCTAATAAAAAAGTATTTTTTTTTTATTTTAAAGTTTTACATTTTTATGATTTTTGAATAGGTAAAAATCAGTGTACGAAAATAAATGCGTCACTATTTTATTTTGACATAAAAACGACAGTTCTAAATGTCAAAATAACACATAAGCGCCATCTTGAATAAATGCATTGAATAGAAATCTTGTGTTACCTCATTTAAAAGGTTTTATTGAGTACTTTTAATATTTATTACATGGACTCGGTGGACTCCGTTTTGACCTGTCTAAAAGTAACAGCCAAAAAAATACACTGTTGCGATTTTATTAACGTTTTTAATAATAATATACAAATAATTTATAATTTTGGATTTAAAAATTGTCCATAAGAAAAGAAAAGCGAATAAAATAAGAAAAGCACTGTATATGCGATAATAATTAATATACAAACAAAAATCAGTGGATGTTCACAGTTACAATAGAATGACACAATTGACAGTATAAGCGCCATGTTTGATTTGTCACGTGACAGCCCATCAAAACGTGTAACAGAAGAGGATGGAACTGTCAAATCGATTGTGCGAAGAGTTGCCTACCATCAAAAGTCGAGTACAAATATTTAAAATTAAATGAAACTGATAAACGAGTTATTTTTATTCAATAATAATAATTATTACCATAATATAATGCATATATTCTATTTAACCTACCTAAACATTTCGCTCGACTTACCACACGCTTCGTAGAAATCCGATTGCTTCATTAAAAAACAATCATGTTTATTTAAAAACATTTTTAAGTAATATTAAGTGGGATTTACAGTAGCGCGCATCTAACAGGAAAGAACATAAACATTTTATTCGATGAATATTAATTGATTAAAGGGGTCTTTCTTGCATAATCGTCATGCTGGCGTTGCATTTCTTTGCATTGCATTATTAGATGACAAGTTTTAGAAAAAGTTCAGATTATATGCCAAGGGGGCGAAAGGTAACTCCCCTAAGGGCGAAACTAATAAGCTTCCCAGCAAACTTCGAGAATCTATTAGAAATTCATTATTTTTGCATTATTTAAGAGGTATAACAAAGAAAGTCAAACTGCGAGGCGCGTGTTATGAAAATACATATTTGTTTAACGTTTAGCGACAGTTTAAAATATGGTTGACAATATATTGCATCATCAGATATTCATGAATTTATGTTTTGCATGTTATGATCTTGCGATACTGAGGTATCAGGTGTGCGTACGTTGATGTATTTTTAAGCACCATTTTATCGTTTTTCTTTCCACGGAAAACACTATTTTCGCATCGGAAATGTATTTACCGACACCACACGACGAACGCGAAATGGCTTTTCCGTAAGTTAAATCGCGGCAATTCCACTTACCAAGGTATATCGGGGGGGGGGGGGCCATATAAATCCAAAACTACCAAACTTTTCGGCGATAAACCCCGTGCCGCACTCGATTTATTCAACAAAACGCTTTAAAATCCCACCCCTTATTTACTTTCGGAAATGAAATTCATCCCTTCACGTGCCTCGAGTACGTCCTCGGCATTAAAACCGGATTTTTGGGGTGACAAACACAAACATATATATTTTCATGCAAATTTCATTTGACGTTTGTTTTGCCGCCATTTTGTTTAATATCTTGACACATGACGCATGTCAAAGCACTAAACTAAAGCCATATTTTAGCGAGTAAGCGGTTTTAAGCGGCTTTAAGCGTCTTTAAGACATCTCATTCGAGCGATCAAGTCATGACGTCACCGTATAAGGCGCTTTAAGCGTTTGTTAGCGGTCTCCCGAGACCGCTAATAAACTCGATATGTCAAAGTCAAAGGGAAGCTATACAAACAATAATAAACAATAAATATTTATATCAATTTTTTGATATTTTTTTAGAATAGAAGCATTATATTTCTTAGTATTAGTTTTATTTATTTTATATTAATGTCTCATATATATTAACATTTAAGACATCCAAACCAAATAAAAATGCAGAAAATAATAAATAATCAAAAGAGCGAATAGATTTGCAAAAAAATACAGTGAAGAACGTAAAGGTGAGGTTGCGGGTATTTTTTTTAAATTGATTTTTGATTAGTTTGGGTTTATTTCTGTGTGAAAAAAAATATGAGTGAGGTTATGTTTAACCCAGTAACTTTTTTGTTTATTGTATTTCCTCTTGATCTGATCCTTAAAATGTATGAGATCGGATTTAGTTAATTTAGTATTTAGACTAAAAACGTTTTGAAAACTTAGACAAATGGGTGTTTTCATGGTTTAGGTCAGTCTCCAAAGCGAATGCAATACCGATGAAAGGTATAGCTAATATTTACTAATATTTAGACTCTGACAGCTGTTAGACATGACGTCATTCGAGCGCAACCAGATAATGACGTAACGCTTAAGACATTGTAAGGCAACCCAGTAAGACGCTTACTCGCTAAAATATGGCTTAAATTGTCAATAGAACCCCCTGTCAACGGATGACATGTGACATATTGCCAAGTCAAATGCAACCCATTTAATATTTTGAGTATGTTGGTTTTAAAGGTAAAGTCCAGTTCAGAGATCTATTAGAATCTTTGATGTGTCGCAGATGCCGCACTAACTAGTCCGTGGGTCTATGTCGTATTTATTGTCGCATGATATACATGTTTAAATGGCAAAATTTTATATTGTTTATCTATGAAATCATTTTAAATATACATAAAACCCCATGTTGTATACTATTTTTTATTTGTCTTTCGAAAATGTCCATTTTTAAAAAGAAAATAATATCACAAGAAAATAATATCAAAAAATTGACCGCGGACTAAAATCCAAGCATTTTATAAATCATTTTAAACACTTGCAGCACTCCCAGACTGTCACCTCTTTTTAGCTAGTCCATTAAACAAAGATAAAACACCTGCGATCTGGCGATTCCTACTTTAAGTTGTGCAAGTGATTGTGTATCTCTCTCTATCCCACTGATTTTGAGGATTACGGGGCCGTACGCAGATAAATTTTTGGACCGTTTTTGTATTATTTTCGTCGTGTTTTTAAAGAGATCTTTAAGGATGGGTCTATCGCCTTTAAAATAGTTGTTGGATGGGTCTATCACCTTTAATAGTTGGGGGGGGGGGAGTCATGTGAGGTTATTATTTGATCTGTTTTGCCGGTTTTGCTTTTTTAGTTTTTTACACGTTAATTAAAGTGGAGAACTTAGAATTTGGCCTGTATTCGTCTAAATTTTTTGCAGTTTTTAATGTGAGGAAGCGTGTTTTATTATTTGTGTTTGTGGATTTGTTTTAATATTATACTTAAAGACCTTAAAATGTTTCGACCCTGGAAAAATAGGCACGAAAATTTGGCAAATGAAGAGGACAGTGTTTGTGCCAAACAGCAAAAAACAGCGTTTTTAACAGGGGTTCCATATAGTACAATATGCTATTTTGTAAAAAGAGGGATTAAAGACAGAAAAAAAAGGAAAGATGCAGGACAATCAAAGGGACTTGACATGGACATTGCCAAATTGCTAAGGGAAGTTGTGTATTCTAAATACAAAAACAACGAGGTTCCAACTATAGAGATGGTTAAGGACACCTTATCGGCAAGGGACAAACATTTCAACCTTGCGGAGATAACCTAATAAAACTTGGATTTAAATTTAAGGTGGTTAAAAAAAGGGCTGCTGTAATGGAAAGGACTCGAATTGTCAGGTGGCGTTTCTTAGCGAGATTCTTGTAAACCTCTCTTTATATTTCAAAAAATCCTAACTCTTTTTTCTCTTTTTATCTTAGAAACAGCTACTCTTATTCATAAATGTCCTAAACCTCCCTCTAACACTGGTCATATGACTCGCCAGGTTAACGATTTTCCCTTACCAATCCCTACATCCTCCCTCACCAAGAACTCACTTATATACCTTAGCAAAAAGATTTACAACCATGTTCCTCTATGTATCAGACAAATTTTAGAAGTTAAGAGATTCAAAAAGGAATTAAAATCACTTTTATTATCCAGGGCATATTATAGCCTTGACGATTTTTTTAATGATACCTTTTAACCTGTGCTCTGACATCATTTTAGTGTTTTAGTTTTGTTTCCTGTTAAATAATGTAATTTACTTCTTCTAAATTCTGTTTTATTGACAGCTTTACTTATTTTTTAATGAAATTTATCAAAAAGATCCTTTTTTTTCTCAATCTGTTATGATCCATTTTAGTAATGTGTGTAAATTTTATGGTAAAGTGTTTTAGATGTTATGTTTGTTTGAAATTTAAAGTGAATTTGGAATTTTTTAGTTTTTAGGATGCTTGTACACAAGATTTTGTTGTCTTACGTAATATAGCACATTTTCTTTCTTTCTTTCTTTCTTCTTATTTGGAAAATATTAAAAAATTTCGGGAGAAAGAAAGATCCATATATTATTTAGATGAAACCTGGTATGATACACATGACATGGCAAAAAAGGGTTGGACTGATAGTTCTAACAAATGTGTCCTAAAAGATGTTCCACCGAACAGAGGATCTCGGATGATCATTATTCATAGTGGTTCAAAAGAGGGTTGGGTGAAAGATGGACTGAAATTGTGTGGCAAAAAATAGAAGAGTGCAATGTGGACTATCATAGAAACATGCATGCAGGTATATTTGAAACCTGGTTTGAGAAAACATTAATTCCAAATTTAAAGGAAAACAGTGTCATCCCGTTTCATTATAAATTGGGATAATGATGAATCTGATGCAGAAATTGAAGATCTGTGGCTAAACTAGTTATTGTTGCATATGGTAAGAAAACCCTTTTTTTATTAATTAAACAAGTTACAATTTTTTTTACAGCTTTCTGCCTCTGTTTGTCCTTCAGCGATACAATAAAGACTACTTCTTCCTGCATTCTCTGGAAAAAAGTCAATTTTTTGCCATAGTAAGAAAACCCTTTTTCTATAAAACCAGTTTAATTTTTTTTTACAGTTACTGCCATACTTGTTCTGTCTCAGAGAGGCAAGACTACTTCTTTCATAATTTACTGGAAGAAAAAAGCCTATTTTACATCTGAGTTGTAATTATTTAAAAAAAAATTTTAAATTTATTATTAATTTAATTTAAAAATTCTTTCTGCTACTCGTGTACACTTTTTAGATCTGTTTTAGTATCCAAATGCTTTATTGCGACTGTGCGAGATGAAGTTGGAATCTTAGCGGCAACAAAGAAACTGGTTCCTTCCTTAATGGAAGAAACTGCTAAAGAAAAAAAGGAAAAATTGAGTTTAGAAAATTGTATTAACTGTTTGGGCCAGATTCAAATGAGTAATTTTAAGATTTTGTATAAGAATTTTAGTTTTTAGTATAAGCATTTATTTTTGTTAATTTTCATCTAATCTCTCCTATTATGCACAATAACTATATGAGGCAAACAAATTAATAAATATTACTAAAGTGTTAAAATTATTAAAGTGTGTTTTTTTATAAGTAAAACTTGTATCTTTTACACACATAAGATATAGACAGCTAGATAATTTTTAATGTAAAAGTTTATTTTAAAAAATATACTTTCGCTTTTCTGACTACATAATTACTTTTTATAAAAAGAAGTTGGTATTAAATATAGAGATGAGGGTTTTCATGAGTATATTATTATAATAATATATCATAATATGTATTAATTAAAAAAAAACAATAATAAAGGACATTGAATGTGGTAGCCAAAATCCCCGTTAATAATAACCACCAAATAAAAATAAATCTAAATACCCAAAAAAAGGAAATTATAAAATTTGAAGATAAACCAAAACATTTTACCCTTGTGTGTCAAAAAGTAAATCTTTAATGCCTTAATCCACAGAATAAATGGGTCTAAGTAATTCGTACCACCTATTCTCTCATCACTTGTTATAAACATCCCACTTATGACGCTAAAAACTAAACTTATTAAATTAAAATTTTTGGTTAGACTCATTTTACGTGCTTAAATTTTATATTTAAATAAAATATTATCTTGCTATCAACTATCCTAAATTTCTAACTTAATAAAACTAAACCGAAAAATCCCCAATAATAAAGTTTTAAATACAAATAAATTTTAAGGCCGGACCTGTGCAACTTTTCACGCTTGAGTGACTGTGATTGAGGTCAGACGTCTAACAAAATAGTATGTGGGCGCATGTAGTCAAATTATAGGAATCAAATGTATAAATTCTTAAAAAAAATGCTTCAAACATTTATTTATTTTATGAAATGATTAAATATCGCTTAGAATATTACTTTATGACTCTTTCCACATAAAATTTTGCGATTTAAACATGCATGTCATGTGACAATTTAAGCAACACCGGCACACGTACTATTCGCGGCACATCAAAGATTCTAATAGATTTCTGAACAGAACTATAATGTTATTCTTTTTTGATTTGTAAATTGTCTTCCAAGTGACATTTAATTAACAACTCAGGTAATGTAAGTTTACATATCCGATGGCGCCACCGTACGTAGGTTATTAGGCGCCATATTCAAACGGGAGAAACATATACATATCTATCTCGTTTCCATATAAAATGACCGAGTCGCCGCTGGTTAATCGAAGAACCTACCTGGCGGTAATCGGAGTCGGTGCTACGGTTCTGGCCGGGGTGCCCCCGACCCCCGCCCTCTCCCTTGTCCGGCACCGAAGAAGTGTTTCTTAACGTCGTGAAATAACGGCCTTTCTTTCGGTATCTTTGTGCACCAGGAGGTCGTTCTGTGGTGCCGCGCTGTCCCTTATATACCAGCTGAAGATCGAAGAAGTTGTTGTTTTTTTTTCTTGTTAGAATTAGGCGTTTTATTATGAAGATGCACAGTTGAATGAACGTGGGGGAAAATGTTGATACAACTAAGAGTTCTTTGCTTGGAACGGAATAACTTTTAATTGAACAGCACCTACGAAACTTTATATATATAAATATAATTGATTTCGAGATTTATCACGTTTTTTTGCAATGAATTATCAGATACGATATATTATTATTATATGTATAGAAATCGGATCGTATGTTATAGGCGTATCGAATTCTATGTGTATATTGTTTGCAAAAAAAAGGGATTATTTTAAGGAGACCCTGACAAGCAATAAAAATATAATTTGAAAAGTGTTTTGTTTTTATTAAAGGCGTAGTTGGACAGTCAGAATTAATTCCAGAGCAACATGAAACATCCGATTAGATAAGATGTGATTCACGATATAATAAAAAGCGGGGACTGCACTGGTTCCTACCAGTACAGGTGTGCGATGAGTCCTTGAGTCCGAACAGACAAAGAAGCTGAGAAATAAAGGTATCTTTTCCGATCACTTTTTGGTTATCTCACGGTGAAATCTGTTCTACTCCCGTCCTGGAATAAATTAATTCAATTTTAATCGGCTATGTACCGCGACCAGTACCAAGAAACCATATAAATTGCCATAAAACTTATAAATCTAGCGCGATAAACCACTATAAAAATTGACTTTATTGGTAGTTGGTATAACATAACCTTAAATCGTTTCGGTAATGACAAGTAATAAATTATATATGTCATTTGTATATTATTATAAGAGCGTAGCTCTTATGGTGGGACGCTTCCTTTTTGGAGTTTTCGCACGACCTCGGGACTCGGCAGGACAAAAGTGCCTATAACTTTTTTTCTAATTAGGATAGAGAAGTGATTTTTACCTTTTTATAATCTAGATATATGAGGCTACAACTGTATCAACTACAATTTTTTATTTGTTTGTTTAGTTGGGAGGGGGAAGCTTTAAAACTCGATTTTTTCCGCGTGCTTCGATACAGGTCTCAACGGTTGTTTGAATTTTATGAAATTTAACGGGTCGATTAGACCTCATCTCTAGATGGACTGTATACTTTTTGGTAATTCTCAGCATACGGGAAGTATTTTTTTTAACGCTCAAAGTTTCAAACATTTGTAATATTCTAACCCCTCTGACGGTTTAACGGTATTTTTCCGGAAATAGTGACTCACAGAAGATGTGTGCGCCTCATCGAGAGCTATAATTTTTATTTAGGACTTTTTTTGAAAAAAAATGTTTTTAAGAGAAAAATCAAAAAAACCCAAAAAAATTTTTTTTTTTTTTTAATTTTTTCTCTGTAAAATTTTTATGGTACAAAATTTAAAAAAATTTCATTTGGATTAATTAAACCTGCATCCTTTCCGAATAAAACGGTGTATTAAGTTTAACGCTATCGTTTGGCATCATTTTTGCACTGAAACACGCGGAATTTATCTGGCTATAATCCACTAAATACCGTTTTGTTTAAAATATCACCATTTTCCAAGAAAATGTAATTTTTCATGAAAGGTCTCAAAATATGGGTCAGCTGAATATTGGTACCCCACCGGGCCCGATGATCAGGGTATAAAAACTAATGTGGTCTAGCACCCAACAAGTGCGCGACTCCATGGCAACGAAACCGGCGATTTTCGCCCGTTTCGAAATTTAACTACTAAAATTGATTGGAATCGGTCCAGAATTGATGTTAAACTGTTCCTAAGGCTTTATACTATTTTTCCATGTACAAATCATAAGGTAAAAACCTTTTTTTATACTCGAAATCATCGTCTGAAAATGGTCGATTTTGACGTCTATGCGAGATTTTAATGCCGACTTTTACGGCGGTTTTGACAGCATCACGTCAACGTGGATGAATTGGCTCGGACTTGCTTCCTAATTTCATTGATAAAATGCTTAAAATAGCTCAGAACTTCCTGAAATTGGTATGGAATTATTCAAGAGACTCTGGAGAATCCGAACATGTGCATATCTTTTACCAAATCGGGTTCTTTTAGCCGTGATAATTCGGCAACGTTTGACGTTTTAGTATTTTCCGTGTAATATTATAATATTCATGCGACACAGTGTCTATACAAGGCATTTTGCTAGACAAAAATTACAACACAGTGGGTCCTAATGATAAAAAAAAATCTAATCGGGATTTAATGGGTATTATTATTTTATGTGGTAATTTTTTTTTTTGAAACTTTTTTGGTATTTGCCCGATTTGAATGAAATTTGGTATTTGGGTTTGGTTTAGGGTATAATTATAAATTTTTTACAAATTTTTAAAATATTGGGTTTTAGGGTTACGTGACTACCAAAACTTATTTCCCTATGGGTCCGATTTGATTGAAGTTTGGTATTCGGGGTTCATTTAGGAAATAATTATTGATTTTTAGCAAATTTTTTAAGTATTGACTTTTAAAGTCACGTGACAATTAAAACTTTATTCCTATGGGTCTGATTTCAGTGAAACTGCAGTCATATTATATATTAAAGCATATACTTAATTTCGAGCGGAGCTCTTATCACATCATGGTTCTGTGAAGCATGATACCCCAAAAACCGTGTCTCAAAGCTTCTAAGACATATAACGCGGTGAGTAGCGTTGTCGGAGCAACTATGCTTAACAATTTTCAATGGTTATTTCGACTTGAATTGTATTTAAAAAACTTTCTACTGACCAAAATTAAGGAAAATTTCTACTGGTCCCAACTGATCAAAGTGTACTTGTTGTGTATTGCCACGATGCCAAATGTTACATTAATTGTTTTCTCGTTGTGTCTATGTGTAATTAAATATTCAAATCTGTTGTTCGATGGTTAGAGGTCTTCGTCAACCTCAACTCATTTTGACAATAACAATAATCTGTCAAATGTTATTCGTATGTTAAGGCCATCCCAGACGAACTTGCACAAGATCATAACATCTTAGATAAGGGGTATGTACCGTTATCAACTGTCAGTACTGAATTTACTGGACGTCGTTCCAATATATGTTTCAGTTTACTGATTCAGTACTGATTTACGTCATAAATGCGTCAGTGACGTCATTAATCTTTACTGGATTGACTGGGGATAAAAGCTACTGTGGGTACAGTAAAATAGTGGGGGAATGTCAAAACTGTCAGAAGTGTTGTTGATGTTTTGAATCTTCTTGTTTACGTTGTGGGAATTATTTTCCAAGTTCAAAACATAAATTGTTCAAAATTTACCACCTAAAAAGCTCTTATACAAAGCACTAACCTGTTTGGGCTCCTTCGTATTCTTCCGGTGTAACTTCAATCTGGTATTCAAAATTATTTTCTGCGTCTATTATTCTCACCATCTTGCTTTTTTCAGTCATATTTATTTTATCAAAAAATGTGGTCTGGTTTTAATAAATCAAAATACCGTACAGGAAAACAAAACAGAAACAAGTAATTTGGTTTTATAGGTGATGTTGTAGTTGTGAAAACAGTGCTGAAAACTGTTCCTGTTTTGGAGCAAAATAGCACGCTGTAAGTAATCGGAACGACAAATTACAGTAAAATCAGCACAGTACAATCCTGTACTGACAGTTGAAAACGGTACATACCCAAGGTTATATAATACCAAAACACACAAATTACATAGCATAAAAAATTAGAAACGACGATTTTTGTTGGCGATTCTCGTCTTGAGGTGTCATCCTCCGTGTTTTTAAGCGCCATTTTAAAAAATGAAAATGCTATATATTCTGATTATTCATCAATGACAATTAAGCGTCATGTGACCTAGAAAAAACAGATTTGATTGGTTGTGCATAGCATGGCTCCATAACTTGTTCATTCTTAAGGCCAACCCCAGATAAACTTGCATAGACTCATAAGAGACTTTGACCAATCACAGGCCAGACAGCGGCGGCCATATTGCTTTTGCATAAGGATTTTCCATGTTGTCAAATATTACATTGTTTTCCCGTTGTCTGTATATGTCATTAAATATTCAAACCTGTAGTTCGATGGTTGGCGGCCTTGCTCAAAGTCAAGATCATCAATAAAATTTGTTTAATACAGTCATCATTATCGGTATAACCTAACCGCAACTCGTTTTGCAAATGACAATAATAATCTGTGAAATGTCAGTCGGATATTCGGATATTGCGGTGCCAAATGTCAGAACATGTTTTCTTATTTGGGCGCCTTTTTGCCACCTGATGTGACGCCGAATTTGCCTTATAAAATAAATAAAATGTCATATATATAAATACATATATTATTATGTTAATAAAATTAAATTCTTTATAGAACTTATGAGAATTATAACCTTATATCAACTCATTTTGACAATGATAACAAATAGACTAATCATTCACGTCAAATGTCATCTGTCATATATAAGTTTCACGTTGTCAAATGTCACAACGATTGTTTTCCTATTGCGGCCCCAATACACGACTCGGGCATTATTATGTTGATTAAATCTTCAAAATTAAAAACCGTTTTTCGTTGTTGGTTGACGGCCTTGACCAAGGTTATTAAGATTATCAATGAGACAAACTTTATTATATAAATATCTTCGTGGGTTGACTATTTCCTTTTTTTTATTAATTGAAATTTAGTAGAATTCCAGTCTTATTATCCGTTACAAACAAATACAACATGTCTTTTGTACATTATTGTCACGTTTCCAAGTATGGTGAACTTGGCAACGTTGGTGCATGATAATAATAATAATAATGATAATTATTCTAGCGAAAGAAGCAAAGTAAAAGGCCAGACAGATAGGCAGCTGGTTGGTGCACCGGGTACTTCGTTATACGATGGCGACTTCTTGGTTCTACAGGTATGAGTTTCTTTGTCGGATAGGAGGGAATAAAAACACGAAATAAACGTCCGACTCCGGCTGGTTTCCTCGCCATAAATTATATACATATCGGTTTTTTCGCCCAGGCGGGTAATTATTGTTAATCAACCGATGCGTTTTGCTTTCTTTTATGCGCCCTGCGCGGCTACAAAAACAGTTATGTATACTTATGTACAACAGTACGACGGCACCCAGTATCAATAAAGTTAAGAGAACATTAAACGGTGATTTATTTAATTATATTTTATGTAAATACGTTTTTAGTTTAAAGTAAATTTAATGCGCCGGTCCGGTGTTGTCAATTTGTTTCTGAACAACGCCATGGTGTATTAAAAATTGTGATAACAAATAGTGAGGTTATGTGGGTCACATGTTTGGGAAATGGCTGCTGATAAAATCTAATTAGTCTTTAGAGAAAATAGTGTGAATAAATAGGAAATTACGTGTTGAAGTATTCTAAAAACTCAAACGCGTCGATCAGTGCCAAAAATGTTCAGAAGAAAAGGTGAAATAGTGCAAAAAACCGTGAATTAAGGTTATGTAGGTTGGAAATAGATGCCTGAAAAAATCCTATTTTTTTAGGCAAAATAGTGTGAATTACTGTGAATAAATATCCGGTGTTAAACTGCTATAATAATTCAAACGCCTCAGTATCATAAAGTGCAAAGGCCTTCGAAAAATTAGAGAGAATTGACACCGGTCTGTAGTTCTCTATTCTGCCATGGTCGCCACTCTTAAACACTGGACATATTTTAGCCTTTTTCCACTCTTCCGGAAATGTATTGGTCTTGAGTGATAAGTTGAAGATTTGTAAGAGTAGTACAGCCTGGGCCGATGCACAGTCACGCAAAAGAAATGAAGGTATTTGGTCAGGACCCGCAGTTTCTTTGTTTTTTAACTTCTGTAAAGCTTTTCTTACATCTGCCTCAACAAAAGATTGGACCAAAATGTTGTCTGAACCATATGTATCAGATTCTTTGGGCTGAGCAGTAGAGGACTCAACATAAACACTCCTGAAAAAATCAGAAAAAGCATTTACAATACTTTTAGGACCCACAACAGTGGTATCTTTATAGCTCATAGAACCTGGAATGCGAGAGTTGTTTCGTTTAAGGTGAATGAACCTCCAGAATTGCTTTGGATCACTCCGAATAGCTGATAACAATATGCAAGAAAGGCAGCAAATTTGGACCACTAAATTACAGGCCAATGAGCATCTCTTCTTTATTAAAAGCCTTAACATCCTTTATTCTAAAAAAACCGAATCATCACTGAGAACTACATGGCTCCTACTTACCTGCCTGAATGACTAGATACAAGCAATAGACAATTAATAGACGTGCTTTATTTAGACTACGAAAAAGTACCTCATGACCGTCTCTCTTTTACAAGTTGAATCGTTTTGCTGGAATAAGAGGACCAATATTGATATTTATACAGAACACAGACAAATCTAGAACTTTCAGAGTCAGGGCCAATGGACACCTTTCAGAACCAAAGGCAGTGTTCTGTGGCATTGTTCAGGGTTTAATATTTGGACCCGTGCTATTCACATGCTATATTGCGGATTTAGGTAAAAACTTGCAAACTAATAGTCAAGTTTTTGCAGATGACAGGAAGGTTTACTGCAATCCATTGACTGATTTTGCGCCATAGAATCCTGGACGCACTTATGAAACTCAACACCAACAAATGCACTACTCTGCATATAGGAAAAGGCAATCCACAAATTATTTATAACATCAACAATACAAACATATCAGCTGTAAATGAGCAAAGAGACTTAGAGGTTGTAATAACAAAAAACCTAAATTGAGAAATCCATATAACTTAAAATGGCGACAACATACAGCGAGATCATTTTGCAAAAAATCTCTTATGAAAGCTACATAAGAAAAATGTGTGTGATATTTATCAGAGCGAAACTTGAGTACTGCCATACGAGGATAAATTAAAGCTATTCAATTTACCAACTCTGGGAGAAAGGAGACAAAGGGAAGACCTATTTAACTGATTATCACTTCAAAAGTTTTAATTAAATAGAAGATATCTATCTATCTGTGGAAATTGTAAACGATTTGGCAAAGTGAGAGTGTTGAATTTATTGTGCAGTCAGGCGACGTTGCCAAGTTTCAGTGCAACCAATAGAATCACCCTGTACACCTCGCATACACGCGCTATCATATGTAAATAATTAAGTTACACATTGATAATTTAAAATTTGGTTAATAATAAGATAAGTATGACTTTTATAAATAAATATATTGATATTTAACTCACAAAACATAACCTAACTTTTGGCAATTTTTTATCTCGAGAGCTCTTGGAATTCTATTGTTATTGTCGTAAAATTATGGAACTTTTGGCAACTTGATACCACAAGCTATTAAATCTGACTATACTGAAAAAAAAATTAAGAAATTCATGGATTTTCCATTGTAATTATCCTAAGTAATATTGACGTATGACGGTGTAACTCCATAGTCACTTTTCACCATAAACTCTTGGACTATTAATTAATTAAATAAATAAATTTAGATAGAAACTTCCTCGACTTACCATTGTAATTGTCGTATGCGGTGGGCACATATTCGCTAGGAAAACTATCGTTACTATAAGAGACGGCCAGTGCGGTTTTTCCCACCTGTTTGTCCCCGACTATCACGCATTTTATTCGTTTTTTGTCGCGTTTCTTCCGGTCGTTTTTCTGATTTTTCCGGTTCGCGCCCGTACTAATTACGCTCGCCTGATTAGTAATATTGGGGGACAACAGTAGGGGCTGTTTCGTGTAGTGCAGAACCGGGTTACATTGGGGAGTCATTTTCATTATTATTTTAATTATCACTAATTTCAAAAATTTATTTTTTAATGGGCTGTTTTAAGGGGTGAAACGCCCCATGACCCCTTCGAGATGAAATTATTGAAAAAGAAAATTCGCGAAAATTCAAACGAGCGACGGAGCGTGAGCGACAAGAACGTATCGGCGACAATCACGGGGAGAAATGTGAGTGAACTGAGTCATTTTCACGATTACTCGAGTTTACTAAACGAGTACGGAACGATAAAGTGAGCGAGAGGGAGCGATGTCGTTTTTAGTTTACCTTTTACCTGTTGCTGCGGTTGGTTGGATAAGGCAGTGGCGGTACGCGTGGGTGGATTTTTTTTAATTAGTTTTTTTAATAACTCTAGCTCATAGTACTACTATTGACTATCACTTAACTAAGTCAATTTTATCGTTTTTACTACCTCTGGTTCATTCCTTTGTTTGGTCCTTCGAAGCGGGTTTTCCGATTTGTTGCTCAATAATATGATTTCATTTTTCATAAAAGTTAGCCACGAATTTTTTAATTCACTCTTCTTAGAAAAGCAAATTAACTTTAAGCGTTAACAACATGGTGCATGATTTTGTTTATATCGATATATGCTTTCATCCTTACATCAAGCATTCTTGTAGATTTTTTGACATGAATGACAATTGACATCTATCGCCAAGGAAACGCTTGCAGTGATTGTTACCTCCATTTCGGTATGCAACCCACTCACCAAGTACTACAAAAGAAATTTTCTATATATTATTTAATTACGACAAAAAATGATATTCATTGAGAATATTATTTGATATTCGTAACGTTATCTAAAGAGAAAATTTATTCCAAATCATCGTTTTCTGCCTAAATTTATTTTTATATTATCGACATATACTACCAAGTAACTATTATTATAGTTATACCATCTTGTTCTATTCTAGTAATGATGTTATATCTCATTTGCTTCTAAAAAATATCGATGCGTTTGCCCAGCTCTACGTTGATTAACGATTGTTACATCGATAATGTTGGTAGGCAACCAGCTTACCAAGTAATCCAAAACGAATTTTGTGCTTAATATTAAACTACGACAAAAACCGAATTCAGAACATGATTATCTTTGCAAATATTGTTTCATGCATTATAAACAGCAAAAAATTCACTAAAAATCACACAAATCCTCTCTCTGTCTTAATTTATTTTTAAAATATCGATATGCACATCCTTAACTAGTAACTTAATATTAATATAGTAATGATTACTATATAGTATAGGATTTTGTTCTATTCTAGTATTAATGGCATTTTGCGTGACATTTGTGAAAGACAATTGACATTGCCATCGCCTAGGAAACGCCAGCAAATGTTGACTTGTAGATGCCAGCATGATGATTATAATTATTATCATTGTGGACCAAGTAGCATATTTAATTATATAAATCTTTATGTTAATCAGCTCTATATTACTTTAGATTATAGTTACATTTATTGTATTAGTGCTTAAGGATTAATTATCACATATGTATTTAAGCCCTCTTTTGCCTTCTTAAAATATCGATATGTTTACTTAGCTCTATTTTAATAAGCGATTGTTTCATCGATAACCTATGCAGCAGCCCATTATCCCGATTATATAAAACGAATTTTGTGTTTATTATTAAATTGCGACAACAAATAGGATCCAAAAGATGATATTCTTTAATATTTGTTACGTTATAAAAACGAACAATTCACTAAAAATCATCGGTACCTGTCATAATTTAATTTTTATATATCGATATGCACAGCCCTATCTAGTAATTATTATTATAGTTTTTAGTGCTGTTTTCAAACATCCCTCTTAACCTAGTTCTAAATTCAACCATATGTAGAATATAGGAATAAATAAATCATAAAAGCAATATACTTTCATAAGACCTCCCACTAGCCAAACGGGTTGCCTATGTACGCAACCTGTCAAATTATGTCAATCATATCCGAATTGTCACTAGTTATGTCAATACTGTCATTATCAGCTGTTTCAGGTTTGTTTACATTCCTGTCACATTTAATTTTCTTACAAAAGGCCTTTTCTTTTATCTCTTCTTTTCTTTCAATAAACATTTTATTTATATAATTCTTTAGTCATTTAAGATTACAGCGCGCAACAACATTCGCGTGCTCACCTTCAACAGCCATCACTACAAAGTACCTCCAACACGAACGTGAACTCTGGACCTTTTCCGATAACGCGGCAAAGTTAATTCGCTATGGCTCTGTGTAGAAACCTCTTCCAACACACCCTTAGGCATCACTTAACTAAGGTGCCAGTGCGCAATTTAAACCTTCTAGAATATCAAAGTAAACATCTGCTCCGGAAACATAATGTTGCCATCCAAGACTTTTGCCTTATCGATGAGCAAGGGGACCACGGTCTCGACCAGTTCCAGGCCAAAGAGTACGTGATCAAGGCCCAAATCTTAGCAGGGGGTAGAGGTAAGGGGCATTTTAACAATGGGTTCAAAGGTGGAGTACATATCACAAAAAACAAGGATGAAATCCCCTTAACTGTTAAGCAAATGTTAGGTTATAATTTAATCACTAAACAGACTCCCAAGGAGGGAATTCCTGTTAAGAAAATCATGATTGCTGAGAGTGTTAATATAGTTCGGGAAACTTATCTGTCTCTGCTTATGGACAGACAGAGCAATGGCCCAGTCATAATAGCCTCCCCTGCTGGAGGCATGGATATTGAGGCTGTTGCTGAAAAAACTCCCCATTTAATAAAAACAGTGCCAATAGACATTTTCGAAGGGGTCACAGATAAAATGGCTCTAGATATAGCCGAGTTCCTTGAGTTTAAAGGAACCCTTAAACAACCAGCAGCAGAGGAAATCAAGAAACTTTGGAAGCTCTTCTGTGAAGTTGATGCAATACAAATTGAAATAAACCCCCTGGTGGAGACTGATGATGGTAAAGTAATATCCGTAGATGCCAAATTGAACTTTGATGATAATGCCAAGTATAGACAAAAGGATATTTTTGCCATGGAGGATGTTACCGAAAGTGACCCAAGGGAAGTCGAGGCTGCCAAGTATAACCTCAACTATATAGGCATGACTGGTAACATCGGATGTCTGGTAAATGGAGCGGGTCTTGCCATGGCCACCATGGATATTATAAAACTATATGGCGGAGATCCGGCAAACTTTTTAGATGTGGGTGGGAGTGTCAAAGAAGAACAGGTGAGGGCAGCTTTTAAAATAATCACCTCTGACCCGTCTGTTAAAGGGGTTTTGGTCAATGTGTTCGGGGGTATCGTGAATTGCGCCACTATTGCCAATGGTATTGTCGGAGCAATTAAAACTAGCCCATTAAAGGTATATTTTATTGGTATATGAGTAATGTGGGGGCAATATGTGATTTTCTATTATTTTCAGGTACCTCTTATTGTGAGATTAGAAGGAACAAATGCAGTGGAAGCCAGAAGAATCATTCAGGAGTCTGGTCTGCCAATTCAGACTGCCCAGAATTTGGATGATGCCGCCCAAAAGGCCGTACAAGCTTTAAAATAGTCTTAAGAGTTTTGTTTTTTTTTTTAATTTATATTGTGATAGGTTATGATAAGCAGCATTTTTATATGAGTCTTGTTTGTAATACTTTTTAATCGTTATAAGTACAAGTGACAATAAAGTGTTTTGCAATATCGTTTTTAATCACTTTTTTCTTAATTAAAATAATTTTCTAGTAGCGGTAGCAAACCTGTTCTGTTCTGTTTCTAATCGATATTTATTATTTTTACCACATCCCTACTAGGGGAATTGATTGATACTCGTCAAGTTTGCAATTCAAAGGAACTATTAATTGTTAAACTAATTTATAGTGGCAATTAGTTGAATATTTAATAACATCTTTTTCTTGTTACCTATAATAATCTATTTTCTGGTAATTTTAAAAATTATTTGCGTACCATTAATATCGATATTCTTGACCACATTATTAGTAAAAATATTTACGGTTTTTCTCGAAGATATGGTTGTAATGCTATGACATTCTTTTGTCGATATTTGGTTTATCGATATTTATACCACATGCTTAAGAAAACTATTATTGGCAGTTGTCAAAGGTTTTCACATAAAAATGTCCGGCTCCTAATTTACTATTTTAATTTTAATATTTAAGCTTTTATATATTGTATGTGAAATGCTTATCTTGGTTTGTATAGTCTTATTATATCAATCTTGTAAAAATTTTAGAATTATTTTGAACCAATTTTTATTACTGGTGAAAATTGAGTATTACTTTTATGACGTGTGTAAATTCACGTATATGACACGAATAAATTATAAATATGCTTAAAACTATCAATTAAAAGTTAACACTTGTCAAGAGTTCTTGGGAATTCGTTTTGTCGATATCTATACCACATTCTTATCAAAACATTTAACTGACAGTCGACATTTGGTTTATCGATATTGATACCACATGTTTCAGTAAACTATTCATGACAGTTGACGACACTTAACCTTGTCAAAAGGTCTTTGACAGTCCTTCGATGACAGTTAACACTATCTTGTCAAGAGTTCTTTGACATTCCTTCGTCCTATTTGAAAAAAAATTACCAAAGTCAAAAAAAAAACCGAAAAAATCAGTCATATAATCGAAATTTGACCAACAACTACCAAAAACATGCAGTCCCAACTGCTGAACGCGATGGCCAGCTCCCTCAAGGTAAGCAACTGATCAAATTCCCCCGATAAATTTCTTTACAAATCGGCAGTTTACGTAATATAACCTAAGAACCGTCTTTAGTGGTAAAACCAGTAGATTTTCGTAAAAATTTCAGCCTTCGGCCTTAAGACTGCACAAAAACGTCGCCGCGACGGTATGTCACAGGATGTACTCTTCCTCGCATGAGGCTGACTTAGTTGTTATTGGATCGGGACCTGGTGGGTATGTGGCTGCCATTAAAGCCGCCCAGCTGGGACTGAAGGTATGATCTTTATAGTAAAATGTAGGAAATCTAAAGTAGGATCTATAGCCAATTAGTGCCAAACATTTATTTCAATAAGACTTGAGTGTCAACAGAAAAGTTAAGTAGCTTTTCTGTTGACAGCGAGTTGGCCTAGGTTCAGATTGTGTTGCATTAAGTTAGGTTAGGTTTTGTTCAGTTCAACAAAACTCATACATTTTCTTAAAATCCAGTTGTCACTAGACTCCCTAAAATATCCTAAAAACCTGTTTATTACAGACAGTGAGTATAGAAAAGAACCCAACCCTAGGCGGTACTTGTCTAAATGTGGGCTGCATACCCTCCAAAGCCCTTTTAAACAACTCACATTACTATCATATGGCCCACTCAGGAGACTTAGCCAAAAGAGGCATTGAAAGTGACAACATTCGTCTTAATTTAGACTCCCTTATGAAACAAAAGAGCACTGCCGTCTCGGCCTTAACTGGGGGCATCGCCCAACTATTTAAAAAGAACAAAATCGACCTTATAAAGGGCCACGGCAAGATCACAGGGGTGAACCAAGTGACGGCCATAAAAGAAGACGGTTCCACAGAAGTGGTGAACACAAAAAACATTCTGATAGCGACCGGTTCGGAAGTCACGCCGTTTCCTGGCATCGATATTGATGAGGAACAAATAGTTTCTTCCACGGGTGCATTATCTTTGAAGGAAGTACCTAAAAGACTGATTGTTATTGGGGCAGGAGTCATTGGGGTGGAACTGGGATCGGTGTGGTCACGATTAGGCTCTGAAGTCACCGCTATCGAGTTTATGCCCACTATAGGAGGTGTGGGTATTGATCAAGAAGTATCGAAGACTTTCCAGAAGATTTTACAGAAGCAAGGGCTTAATTTCAAGTTGGGAACTAAAGTTATGGGGGCCACCAAGTCTGGAGGAGTTGTCAAAGTGAATGTCCAAGATGTTCAGGACAGTGCCAAGACTGAGGAGGTAAGCAGATTTTACTTACCAGTTTTTATCAAAAGTGTATATTTTCTTGTGAACATATTTATTTAAGTTATAAATTGGGTTTTTACATAGCAAAGTTACCAATGTCCTAAAGTTGTGAGGCATATCTTCTACTAGCACAAAAGAATTTCAATTTTTTTGAAAGTTTGAAAGTCCTAGAACATTACAGAATATGTATAAATAGAAATAACTGTAAGCACCTTTAGACTGGGAAATAGTTGATGACAGGATTCCCATGAACCTTTAAAAAGCATTGTTCTGATGATATTTTCTTGTGCAATTGGACGGCGTTATGCAGAAAGCTCCCAACCCTAAATCGTGACAAACTGTGATAATCAACTCTAAAGATTTTATGAGTTTAAAAAATCTATAGGATGTTCAAAACTACTTTGAAACTTTATTTTAATTTTAGGTATGTTTTTTGGTATTCTATATAAGTTCTGATATTTTAAAAATAAAAAAAGGTAAAAATCCATGACTTCTTGTGGGTTGGTAGGTTTTTGCGTTTTGCAAAGTGGGTAATTAATACCAGTAAGTTGCGAAATAAAAGAAAAATAATACTCCAAGAATAATATTTATTTACGAAAAAGCCAAATAATCAATAATAATAGTTATTATTATTAATTTAATATTATAAACCTATTCTACATAATCCACTTCAAAATCCAAATCTTCCACATTAATATTGTAACCCTCAACATCCTCAGTTATATTGGCACCTTGCAAATTTTGATAAAAAGGCAATGCGTCTGCAAGAATAAGATGCATCATCTCCTTTAAATTTTGCTTCAGCAATAGGCTTACCGTTGGGCCACAGAGCTATTAAGTCGCTAAAGATTTCTTCATTGTAAGGTCTACCTCGAGAAGATTTTTTTAATTGAAATTTTTTGATAGGGTTGAGAAACATCATGTTGCTGTATCATTATTGAAAAGGGCTCCTGTTTATTTATCTTGATTGACCTGATCTTTAACCAATTAATTTTCTCTTTATCTTCTGTAATTTTTCTGTTGGTGATTTTTTTCTCAATATTCATTACACCCAAAAAATTTTGGGCGTTCATTTGCGTGACTACTAAAGGTCTTTTTTTTCTGCAAGACGCGTTACTTCGATGTAGTCATCTGGTGTGTACAATCTTTGTTGTCTTTTGAGAGCCGACTCAATGTCACTAAAGTCGGTGTCATTCGGCAGGAAACTATGCCCAGAACAAAGATATTTTACGGTTATCCTTTGTAAGTTCGTACATGTATCATACAATATAGATTTAAGCATAAGTATTAACTTGATATTCCGATTCTGCCCACCGCAAGAATCACACCAAAGGGTAAGTTGTTTAACTTCTTGAGGCAATCTACTTTTTATATGTTTTAGAAGGCAAGATCCTATTTCTTGGGCGCCTCTACCTGCTGAACCTTCTCTACCCAAACGTAGCAGTAACCTCTACTTTCTTTGGCACTATGTATACCGGCGTTATATACCCACAACTGGCGCTTATAAAATACGATGCCTGTAGGGATTCTAGGAAGCGGTAGGGTCTTTTCTAAGTCAAAACTTAAACATTCAATATCCATCTGTTCTTTTGCTATCTTAAAATCTTCCTTTCTCATTTGCTGCGCCTCCTCTGCTACTTGCAAATGCTTCTTATGTTCCTGCTTGAACTCTTCTTTTTTTTCTTTATTATTTTCATTGTCTATCTTCATTTTAAAGCTATCACAACTGTTGCACGTGTCTTTTTTTAAAGGCTTTATTTTTAAATTAAATTTCGTATAGAATATGTTCTTGTATGAGGTTAGGCTTACTGGATTGGCTTCTTCCTGTTTGTACATATCATACATTTTTTGAATTGTGATGCCAGGTGGTAAATATTTTGCCTCCGTTTGTTCTCTACGGTAGTGTGAAGTATATTTAGGTATTTTATCAATATGATTAATAACAACTTGAATTTTTTCATCTGGTAATTTGTTTTTACCTCCTTGCTTCAAACCTCTTTGATCACCAATAGGAGCCCGATCATGAAATTTCTTTCAAGCAGTGTTTACGCGAAACGTAGTTAGCTTTAGAGTATTTATAAACATTTCTCTACACACCTTAGTATTTCTTATTTTATAAATTCGAGAGAACTTTCTTCTTTCAGTATTTCTGCCATAAGATCTCTTTTTTTCAATCTCACATACACTAGCAGCAATAAAATTAGCCTGAGCATCATATGAATTTAGTGACCAAAACCTCTCAAACTCGGATTTCCGAATTTCAACGTTAACACTTTCGGCGCATTTTAATGTACAGTTACAATAAAAATCGACAAATTCCTTGGGTTGGATTTGAATACTTTTATAGTAAAAATATGGTTTATTGGTGTACATACGTATCTTTTTTTCCTTTCGAGTTTGATTGGGAATTTTTCGTTTTCTACCCTTCTTTGGCCTTTCTTGCATCGCTGGACTTACAATTTCTTGAGTAGCATCAACTGGAAAATCGTTATCGGCGACAACATGTACAGGAATATTTTCGTCACTGACATCTTCAGATGCCTCTAACTCCACTTCTGACAAAGAATCATCCAGTTCAACTTCATAATGTGGGTCGGCCAGTGAGTCGTCACTATCTTCTACAAAAGTTTTCTGAGATATATCGCACCTATCAAACGTGGCAACAGAAATGGATGTAAGAGTTGTTGGAACATTATTTTTTTGAGGTATGTTGGTCCAGGTATGCAGTTGGTATGCAGGTCCATAAGTAGCAGCTAAAAAAAAAGATATATTTTAACAAAAATAATTCCCTAAAACATGGATTTTATTTACCATTGCTATCTTCCACAAAAGTTCCCTTAGAAGTATTGGGGCATTTAATAAACGTAGCAACAGGTGCTCTAGGTGTTGGAACATCAAAATTCGGAAGCATTGTGTTTTCAGATGGAGTTTGAACGACAACGTGAGATGCTTCTGATTCTACTACAGTCTCCTGGTTATGTCCGTAAAATATAACATCTAAAAGAGTTACTTTTTATTAACATTGAAAAGTTAAGTTAATTAATTAACATTGAAATACATTGTTTGTTCTAAGCTTGCGCCTAGTGGGTTTAAATGGACAGTATCATACTTTCGCAGATGACACAGTGCTTCTTTATACTGGAAAAACATCAGAAGAAACCGCAAATTTGGCCAATAATGATTTAAAAATTTATCATGAGTGGTTTCTACAAAATAACCTAAAAATTAATACAAACACAACAAAATATATATTGTTTAAACAAAAAAATAAAGTAATAACAGATATAGATATAAAAATTAATAATGAAAGTTTAGAAAAAGTTGATAGCATAAAATATTTAGGACTCTTTTTGGATGAGCAACTAAGTTGGAATGAACATATTAAACACATTAATAGCAAAATAATATCATTGATCGGAGCACTTAATAAATGTAAATATTTCTTAACTGACAATGCTAGGTATAAAATTTATTATGCGTTCTTTCTTTCAGTGGTCAGATATCAAATACCAGTATGGGGAACATGTTATAACACAAATTTGATTAAAATAGAAACTCTGCAAAGAAAAACCTTAAAAATTTTATTTAATATTGATTATTTGACGCCAACAAAGATCCTTTATCAATCCTTATCTGTTCAACCAATAGTATATTTATTAAATTTGGAACAATGTAAATTAATATATAAGATAATAAATCTTAAATATAAATCCAATACAGAAATAAAGTATGTTAATGAAAGTCATAACCATAATTTGAGGAATTGTTCAAATATACGTTTGGACAATGCTAGAACAGATAAGGCACTGAAAAGCCCACTGGCTGCAGCTACACAGGTTTATAACAGATTACCATCAGAACTAAAGAATTTAAAATCGTACAATTTGTTTGTAAAATGATTAAAATTATTCCTTGTTAATTGGGACTATGTATAACTATTTTTAAACATTTAAATTGTGTTGGATAAGGTTTTTTTTGTTTTCTTTTAAGCTTAAGAGAGTATATGTTTTGGTTTTTTTATTTTTGATTGAAATTATGGGCGTCATCTCCGGTACCAATACTATAAGTATTGCTTAGGAGATTACCTTAATTCGGATTTTATATTATAGTTTACTGTATATTTTATACTATAGTTTACTGTATATTGTTACCTATTATAACTTGTTAATTGTTTTGATTTCTGAATAAAGGATTTACAGTTAAAAAAAAAAAAAAGTTCAACTAATGATGGTCCCAGGCCACGAAAATCAAAAAAAAAAAAATTACCAAATTTATAAGTAAGGAAGTGTCGATTAAACTACGACGATTTTTAACTTTTTTTAGTCAGAATAACTTGTGATTTGTTAAGAATTTGTAGATACTAACATCTTTGGGTGTCAAACTAAAAGAAAACATAAGTATATAAGTTACTTACCAGGATTTTCCTTGATGACAAGAGCAGCCTTTAAAATTTTAGCACTTCGAATACTGTACATTGTACTGCATATTAAAAGGTATACTTTTAGCCAAGATTTCTCAAGAAAATTTCTCCTGTTTGCACTATTTTTAAGTTTTTCTTAAAATATTTGGAGCACCAGCACTAAAGTTGTTATTAATAACAACGAAAAAAGTAAACTAGGTTATGTTTTTGTTATTATTGAGGAGAGTCTAACACTGGTATTCATAGTCCATCTCCGAGAGAGCCGCTGAGCTATCTCTCGCCGGCAAATATTTCGGCGGGCGAATAGGTGGCGAATCGCCGAAATGTGTATTTCATAATCGAACAATAGACCTTTCGCCAAACAAGGAAATCGTCTTTTCCAGGCTCCAAATAGTCGTTCCACTAAATCCTTAGTTCTTATTTGGCTGGTGTTATATCGGTTTTCAGCATCATTTTGTGGATGTAATAATGGAGTCATAAGATAAGGTAAACAGGGATATCCACTATCACTTAATAGATATCCATGTAAGTGACCAGATCTGGCTTTAAAACACTATTATTAAAAATCATACTATCGTGTTCTCGACCTGGCCATCTAGCCACAAGGTCCATAATTTTTAAATTCGAGCCTGCAACCGCTTGTACATTTATGCTGAATGTACGTTTTCTGTTCCGATATATTTCAGCAAATGGTCCTCCGGGATTTTTTATAGGAATATGCGTACAATCAATGCATCCAATAACTTCAGGAAAGCGAGAGATTCGGTAAAATGCCTAATAAGTTCGCTGTTCCTCTGCAGGTGTGATAGGCATATTAATTTGATTTCGAGCTTGGTGAACAATAACTACGGAAACTTTTTTTATTATTCTGGACACTGTTGGCTGCGACAAACCTCTTAAATCACCACAAGTTAACTAACTAAATAAAAGTAAAAATTATTTCAGTTAATTTTTGAAGATTGTATAGGTTAATAATAGTAAATAACGAGATATTTAAAAATGTAGAATTGCATACCTGGAAACTTCCTGTTGCGTAGAATCTTAAAGCACATAATAAAGCAATTAGAGGAGGCACCGGTAAACCACGCATATTCACTTTCTGCAAATGCGGTTGTATTAACGCTGTCAAATGATGAAGATTTACATCTTTACTAAATCTATATCGCCTCCTCAACTGCACATCATTATAAAAATCAAGTGGATTGTCAAGGTCCCTTATATACAGTAGTGGCCATAATTATAGCAACAAGTACATTTTTCCTTCAAATTATATGATGTGGTAGATTAGAAAAAAAACTGGTATATATTATGATGTATTTTTTACAAAGCTTTTTATTTATGTTTATTTTTTTGTTACTTTATAAAAGAAATAAAAAATGGGAATTTTTTTTAGGAAACGGGTTGGACAAAATTATAGCAACACATTTTAGAAAAATCAATTTATTTATTCTCCAAAGTCAAAATAAGATTACAATACAATAATATTCTTCAGTATTTAGTATAGTACCCTTTAGCCCTTATAACAGCAATGCATCTTTTTGGCATGGATAAAATAAGTTTGTTTATAACATCATGATCGATTGACAACCAAGTATCCTGAAGAGCTTCGAAAAGTTCTCCAGCATTTTTGAAATTCCTGGTTCTACACCTGTTATCCACAATTTCCCAAAGATTTTCTATTGGATTTAAATCCGGAGATTGGGAGGGCCACTTCATAACATTAATTTTTTTATCATGGAGAAACTCTTTTATTAGCCTTGAAGAATGTTTTGGATCATTGTCATGTTGAAATTGATATAACAGTGGCATATTTTCTTCAGAATAGGGTTACATAACATTCTTTAATATATCCTTGTACATAAATCGATCCATAATACCTTCTATTCTGTGAAGAGGTCCCATACCATACCCCGAAAAACAGCCCCACACTAAAACTGAACCACCACCATGCTTAACTGTAGGAGAAGTGTACTGAGGATTAAATCTTTTGCCTACAGGACGTCGAACGTATGCAGCACCATCACTTTTAAATAAATTGAATTTTAATTCATCGCTAAAAATAACTCTGCGCCACTGATCAATAGTCCAGCCCTGGTGTTCTCGAGCAAATTCAAGTCGGGCCTTCACGTTCTTCTTGGAAAGAAGAGGCTTTTTTGCTGGTCTGCGTCCAAACAACTTATTTTCAAATAGACGCCGCCTTATGGATCGTTCACTAAGATCGGAACACCCACTGCCATCCAAAAGCCCTTTAATTTTTGAAGAGGGACTTTTGCTTGGAAATCCGAACAACCATTTCGTCACTTTTTTTTGAAGTTTTCCGGGGACGTCCCGAATTTTTTTTGGGTACTACCAGCCCTGTGTTATTGTATCTTTTCACTATACGTGATACAACTGATCTGTGAAGAGCAAAATTTTTTGCAATGGATGACTGTTTGATGCCTGACTTATACTGATTAATTATAAGTTGCCTCACTTCAACAGACACGGTTTTACCACGACTCATACTGTTATTTAAATAAGTTAATAACTACCAAGAAATCACAATATAAATTGTTTCAATATTGCACTTCAACAGATTGAAAGAGCACTAAATTTCAAATGTTGCTATAATTATGACCAGGTGAAATATTTGCAATTACAAATATTTATTGTCAGCAAAAAAACAGGTAGGCTTTTTTTTGTTTGAATGAGAAATTTTGTTTAAATATTAAGTGGCCATCTAAACCAGTCGCGTACTTTTACGATTAAAACATACATATAATAGTTATTATTATTAAATATTAGTAAAATTCAGATTTGTTGCTATAATTTTGGCCACTACTGTATCTTCGACGAAGTACAGGCCCATGTAATATATTATTTATGTCATTGATTTCATCTGCTTCTGCATTTAATCTCACAATGTCGTAGGCGTCTTCCATTATTATCGTTTACCAACGTGTTTACTTTTTGGCGCGTCGCGGAAGTACCTATCTACAAAATCCGATCGCCACGCTGAAATCTGGAGGAATATTCAAATTGCGAAAGTATTAATCCGGCGGAAGATTGTCTGTGAAACACTGCTCCCGAGTTTTAACAAATCGCCCGCCGGCGAGAGATCCATATACCTATTATTCCTTCTATTATACCTATTATTTAGGAATAATAGGTATATGAAGAGATCACCTTGTTTTCAGTTAACATTACGCATGCGACATTCGGCGGACGATCGACTATGAAACGAATTTGACAAAATCTCCGAAAATTTCTTCTGGCGAGCAGCTGGAGACGGACTATGAATACCAGTGTAATATTTGCAACCCACTTGGGTGCATGGCGCGGTTTTTAAAAATAATACCAAGTAGGTTGGTAGGTTTCTGCAAATAGAAGGTTTTGCCGAAATAAATTTTGTGGGTTAGCATCTTTTTACTTTTATAGGGTATATTATTAAACTATAGGGTTGGTAGGTTTTTACAGAATGCAGAAGGCGTATTTTTCTATCCAAATACGCACCCAACCCAAAATTTGAGATATTGTGGGTTGGTAGGTTTCTGCATAACGCCATCCAATTAGCATTTTTTAAATAAATTTATAAATTTATTTAAAATAACTCCCTAATGACAAAATTATCAAAACTAGTGCATGTTTATCGATGTTTTTGCCATCTATGTTTTATTTCACAAATTAAATTTTAATAAGACCAGTAAATTTTAGTTGGAATGCGATGTGCTATTGGTCTGCGTGGGCCGTCGTCCCTACACCGAAAACCTCGGCCTCGAAGAGATGGGCATCGAAAGGGACCAAAAGGGTCGCATCCCGGTCAATCACGTGTTCCAAACGGTCATCCCGAATATACACGCGATCGGCGACTGTATCCACGGGCCGATGTTGGCCCATAAGGCGGAAGACGAGGGAATCATTTGCGTGGAGGGCATCATGGGCGGTCCCGTGCACATCGATTACAATTGCGTGCCGTCCGTGATTTATACGCATCCGGAGGTCGGCTGGGTGGGCAAAACCGAGGAGGATCTCAAGAGCGAGGGAATCGCTTACAAAGTCGGCAAATTCCCGTTCTTGGCTAATTCGAGGGCGAAAACCAACAACGACACCGACGGTTTCGTGAAAGTTCTGTCGGATAAGGGTACGGACAGGATTTTGGGCACTCACATCATCGGTCCCTCTGCCGGGGAGCTTATCAACGAGGCTGTGTTAGCCCAAGTAAATTATATCGATACTTGAACGCGCGTCCCTAATCTAATTTGTGTTTTGTTTTAAGGAGTACGGCGCCTCGGCTGAAGATGTCGCCAGGGTATGTCACGCGCATCCTACCTGTGCCGAAGCCCTCAGGGAGGCCAATCTCATGGCCTACTTCGGAAAACCCATCAATTTTTAATTTATAAAAGGGTTTCACTAATTGGCGATTAAAAGTGCCTTTTTGGCAACAATGGAGGCAATAAATTTAAGCCGAAAAGGTACTTTTATCACAAGCGATCACAGTTATTTTTTTGTTATTTGTAAATAAGTAATTTTTTTTTGTTGTTGTCTAAACTAAGCGGTCACTTTATTATTTGTAAGCAGATTTTAACCGTACGATAGAGGCGCTAATATCGATATGCTGCCCCAGCACTATTTAAATAAATTTAATTTATTTGTTAAAATGTGCAGTTTTATTATCAAGAGATAAAATTAATTCAAGAGGGAACATATGTATCGGACAAGAAGTATTGTAGTATTTTCATAAGTTCGATACTAACGACGAATATAGGTGACGTTTGACATCTGTCACAAAATGATGTCAATTTTGTAGTGTCGTCAATCTGACATAAATGTCGACGTGACACCTATCAAAACAAGGCGGTAACCAATTACATCTCCTGTTATAATAAGGACGACCCTACATGTCAAGCAAGGATATAACCATTCCTACTTAAAGAACCACTAGGATTGATATAAAATATCGATAACTAACCATGTACAAGTCATCTACCAGTAAGAAAAAGATAACTAATGTCAGACGAGGATTATTACATATTTCCCGCTATAAATATTAGGACAACCCTACATGTCAAACAAGGATATAATCATTCCTACTCAAGCTGGTACCACTAGGATCGATATAAAATATCGATAACGTACCACGTGACGATTCGCACGGTACTGTCATTCTATATATTTGTGTACTGTGCTGTCATTACTGTCATTTAATCCACGTGGTTTTTGTTTACTTTTTCCTTTTATTTTCTTTTTTTTTAATTTTAATTTTTTTTTAAGTTTAAAGGTTATCGGCAAATATAAAACGTTAAAGGCTATCAAAGGAGCGTTAACCAATTTGACCTTTGGCGTTATAAATATTAAGAGTTAACAAATAGATTTATTAATCTCAGTTGATTGCCCCCCCTTGTGAGTGAAAGAAACCCTGTGGAAATTTTTTAATTTAGAAATATGAGTGCAACAGGTGGAAATATCGGTAAGTTCATTTAGAGGACCTTAAAAGTCTTTTGTGCCAAGTTATTACGCGTTAAAATATCGAAATAATTTAATCTATTTCAAGAATCAAGGGAAATTTAATGCCCAACACTCGGAAACATTAGTAGGTTCTCACTTCATGTTTTCAATATAAATTCACTAAAATATACCTTAAAAATGCATATTTAGGTTCGAAGAATCACCTGTATTGATTCCAAAGAAGAATATTCTAAATATATTGTGCTTGCACCATGAATTTCATAGTATTCTTAACCCTAAAAGGATGTTTCATTCCCAATCAGGATAGTCAGTTCTTCATAGGCTTCAAATACTATAATAAACGAAATATTCATATGAATGTCAGTCGTTAGAGCACTATCTCTAAAGAAATTCTAAATATGCCAAGATTAATGAAACATGTTAACAGAGTATAGTGTCCCTCAATTAGGTATTATAGTGAAAATGTAGGTAGCGGGATAAGGGACAACAAATCAAACCTCAAGTTTTTTATTGGCTGACGATTAATGAAACATATTTATTGAAAGGTTGGTATGATAGATATCAAATGTTTTAAAAGTTGTTGACACTCAACATGGGAAAGTGGACGAAAATAGTAACAGCCTGTATTTTTGGGAAAAACTGACAAAGTAGAATATCAATAAAATCTTCAAATTGACCATTTAAAATTTAAATATATTGTTATCAGTAAATATATTGTTATCAGTACCTTATGGTATACCCAATTATTTGTTGAGAAAATGTGTATGTGCCCTCGTCTCTTATGCCCTCTTTATTTTATTCAGTAGGTCTTTAGACTTGACAGTTTTTCCATCCCAGTGGAAACTAAGTTTTATTACGCCTATATTTAAATGTGGTGCTGCTAATGAAATGATCAATTACAGGAGTGTGTGTGTACAGTCTGCCAGTCTTATTTATGACTAAATTAATTTTTATTGCAAAGAACTTCTGTTAAGTGAACAGCATGGCTTCAGTCGTGGCAAGTCTGCTATTACAAACTTGTTGCTGTATAAGGGTGCTCTGTTAAATGCTTTGGAGAGGGGGGAACTTTTGACAGTGTCAACCATAGCTTATTACTAGAAAAATTGAGACTTTTTGGTTTTTCAGATTGTTTGGTGGCCTGGTTTGCAAGTTTTCTTTCTGACAGATTTCAGCAGGTACAAATTGGGGATGCTAGGTCGCATCTTATCAGTGTGATCTCTGGGGTTCCACAGGGTGGTCATTGTTCTCCCCTGTTGTTTAATATTTTCATTAATGATATTTTGGTTTGCTTTAAAAATAGTAATTTTTTGTTATTTGCCGATGATTTAACAGGTGATGAACTGTAATGATTTTACAGCTCTTTGCAGTAACTCAATTTGGCTTCAGGAAAAACAGGACAACAACTTTAGCTATAGACCATTTTACAAGTAATATCCTGGAAGGATTTGAAAAGTTTCTTGATACCTTGGCCTCGTTCCTGGATCTCACAAAGGCTTTTGACTGTGTGACACATAGCATTCTTCTAAAAAAACTGGAAGCCTACAATTTTCACCGGGAAGCAATTAAGATGCTTGAGTCATACCTGTCGAATAGAGTTCAGTTTGTTGTCTTTAATCAGAATAAGTCTGATATTAAGCCTTTGAAATATGGAGTTCCACAGGGGTCTGTCTTGGGACCCATACTATTTCTTATCTACATAAATGATCTGGCCTTTTCACAGGGGGGCTCTGTTAGCACTGTTCTGTTTGCTGACGACACAACTTACTATCAAAGTTATCACCCTTCAAATATCATTAATTTAGATCTCCAGACCCCGGAGAATAACCTCTTTCAATGGTTCTTGGCAAATCATCTTTCTCTCAATAGTTCAAAGTCACAAACACTTAACTTTACTTTGCGGCACAATACATTGACTGAGCATCCTGCTTTTGGAAGCTGTTCAGATGAGGCTAAGTTTCTTGGTGTTCACCTTGATCCAGGATTGACTTGGGAACAACATATAGTCAAACTGTCTAGTAAACTGTCCAGTCTGTTATTCCTCTTTAGAAATCTAGCGGGAATTACTTCCTTGCAGGTCTTACTTACAGCATATCATAGTAGTTTTCACTCACAGCTAACTTATGCCATACTGACATGGGGTCATTCCTGCCATATAGATAAAGTATTTGGGCTGCAGAGAAAGTGTATTCGTATTGTGACTGGTCAGGGTTACCGAGATGACTGTAGGGAATCTTTTCGGAAGCTTAAAATATTAACTTTGCCGTCCGTGTACATTATGCAGTGCCTGTTGCGTGTTCACCAAAATCTGGATCACTATAGAACCCACCTACATTTTCATAATTATGAAACTAGGAATTGTAATAAGCTAGTGCCTGAGTTTAGCCGGCTTGAGAGATCAAGAAATGGAACCAGATACTTTGCACCAAAATTTTATAATTGTCTTCCAACAAACATTAAATCTCTTAGCCTTCCGCAGTTTAAAAAACAAATAAAAATGCATCTTTTGAGGGGTGCATTCTACTCATTTGAGGAGTACTTCTCATCCCAATTTTAATTTTAATCTTATGTCAATATTGTCTTAATAAGAATGTATGTTAAGTGTTTTAGGTTTAGTGCAAATATTGTGATTAGGTGTTATATTTTATCTGCTTTTGGGCAAAACTTGTCAATTTGTATTTTATCTTTTATCTTTATTTGTAAGTGACTTGACTTGTAATAATGCATTGTATGTATATTATTATTAATAAATACTACTACTACTACTACTACTATAGGGGGATCAGTTCAGAACAAGACATGGTTCTCTTGCAAGATGATCTGAATAGATTGTGTGAATGGTGTATTGGTAATAGTTTGGCTCTGAATGTCGGTAAATGCAGTTACATTAGTTTCTACAAAAGAAACAAATGGCTAACTTCCTCCTATACTATTGATAATGTTAATCTTAGGTACACTGAAGTAGTAAAGGACCTTGGTATCTTTTTTGATGAACAATTAAATTTTAATACCCAAGTAAATACTATTATAACTAAAGCATCTAAGGTCCTTGGTTTTGTCCTGCGCAATTGTAGGGATCTGTTGGTTGAAACTTGCAAAAGGTTGTACATATCACTTGTTGTCTCTTTGTTGGAGTATGGATCAATAATTTGGTCTCCTCTGTACATGAATAATTGTATGACACTGGAGAGGGTTCAAAATAAATTTCTATGATTCTGCCTTTATAAACTTTGCATTCCAGTTCCTAATGACCATTGTTATGATGAAGCAATGAGTTTGCTGAATATGCGGAGTTTACTTAAGAGACGCACTGAGAATGATTTGGTGTTTATATATAAACTTTTGAATGGCCTTGTGATTTGTCCCGAACTACTTAATAGGATTTCATTTAATATTCCACACTGTAATCTGATAAATCTATTGTTTTCTTTGCCTTATCGTCGTACTAACTATGCTATGCACTCGCTTGTCGAAAGGACCTTTACCTACTTACATAAACATCTTGTAAGTCTGTTGATGATGAGTGAACTCATCGAAATGCATTACTCTCGACAAGAAGATTGGCATTTGCATTTGTAGAGAAAAGAATTCCTGCTCTTGCTAACCTGCTGTATTATAGCCACTCCACCTTAAGAATGGACTTCTATTTACAAGCAGAACATTACATTTACATTCATTTTAAAATTCACTAAAAATAAAATGTTATAGGGAAAGCACCTTAGTTCTCCTTAGAAAGTAATACTACTGAAAAGAATATACTCCGACAAGAAGGTACATACATATCTTTGTTTTGAATTTTTTTAAAACTAAGTTCCTTGTATCCAGTGATAAAACATTACACATTTTTATTTGTCATTCATTCTGTTTTTAGCTCTTGTGGGAGTGCGCATCAGCTGTCTATATATCTTGTATATTTATTCATATTTTGCTTAACATGTAATAATTTCTGGGTAGATAATTAGAGAATACAATGTCATGATTTTACAAGTGATATCAGGTTTAACATTAACAATTGATTGCAGATTTTTGAACTCTAACACTTTGTTAATATTCGTATTTGTTGCTTCGTATCATACTGCATTGTTGACTCAAATAAATCATAGTAGGTTGTGACAGCAGCACCTTCACTAACCGTTCATCTAATTTCTGGCATATATATTTTGACATAACCTATAGCATAATTTATGGCCCACCCTACGATAGACTAGCATCCATTGAAAACCCAAGAACTAGATCTGACAATCAGCTGTCTTGTCCTTAGTCTTAGTTTGAAATCTTAATTTTCATTTTACTTTCATTAAGCCTATTAACTAACTCTTGGCCATTAAGAGAATATTCTCTTCCCCAAATGATGCACCATCAGCATACTAAAGTCATCCCTTACCACTATTTTCAAATGCTTCTGACACACCATTATCATATACTAGAAAGAGAAAATGATCCTTAGATAATGTTTTCTTACCCTGTTCAATTCTTTTAGCCCTTCTCTCTGTCTCGGACAAAAGAGGCCTACTAGAACTAGGCAAACAGCTACAAAGTTTAGGTTTCAACTTGGTGGCAAGCGGTGGCACCGCCAAATCCCTAAGGGACTCCGGTCTTCCCGTCAGGGATGTTTCGGATATTTCACATGCTCCAGAAATTTTAGGGGGGCGCGTTAAGACTTTGCATCCGGCAGTACACGGTGGCATCCTGTCCAGACTGATCCCCTCGGATCAAGAGGATCTGAAGAAGCAAAACATCGAAATGATCAGGATTGTGGTGTGCAACTTGTACCCTTTTGTCCAGACAGTGGCCAAACCGGACGTCACTGTTGCTGATGCCGTGGAGAATATTGATATTGGTAAATATTTATTTACGGAATCCATTTACAAAAGTGTTACATAGCATACCCATACAAACATATATATTCAGATACAAAACTATCTATAAATCAATGAAAGGTGTAGATGAGTTAATTAATTAAAGCCCCTATGAAATAATATTCTTTAACTGCCCATGAAAAGATGTAATCCTAGAGTCAAAAAAGTTTATCTGTCCTGACAGACCATTAGCACTTTGAGCCATCGTCGTGTAATTGGCTCATTAATGCCGTGGTGGAATGGGACTGAAAATATTTCTGATTGTCTATTCAATCTGGAAGGCACCCTAAGTTTAAAAAAAAACAATAACTCGGGACAATCTATAGTAGCATTTAAAACCTTATGCATAAAACATAAGTCAAGTAATGTTCTTCATGACTCTAATGTGGGTAAGTTCAGGTTATCCCTGACCCACTGATAGTAATACTCCTGTCTCCTGTAACCACATCTAAAAGCCGCCACCCTTAAAAATTTATTTTGAGTTTTTTCAATCTGCTCAATGTAGCAGTTATATGACGGGGACCACACAATTGAGCCATACTCCAAGATTGGCCTAAGAAGAGAGCAATAAAGTAATCTAGAAGTAAACAAAGACAAATCAGTTGTAGACCGTTGGATAAAACCCAGCATTTTCATTGCCCTACCAGTCACCTGATTGATGTGACTTTTAAAAGACAACCTGGAGTCAATAAATATTCCTAAGTCAGAAACCTCTGTTTTGACACCAATTGCTACATTATTTTTTAGGTGGTGTCACACTGCTTAGGGCTGCAGCTAAGAACCATGAAAGGGTCACAATAATCTGTGACCCTAATGATTATGAAAAGGTTATTAATGAGATTAAAAGTAGCCCCAATAAGGACACCCTTTTACAAACCAGGTATATGAACTATTTTTTAAATTTATGTTGTTTTTCTTTACAAGTGAATATTCCAGGCAAAGTTTGGCCCTAAAGGCTTTCACGCACACCTCCGAGTATGACCTGGCCATAAGCGACTATTTCAGGAAACAGTATTCAGCCAATGTCTCTCAACTCACTTTAAGGTGAGTCATTTTTTATTTAGTTAAATTCTGACATGTCATGGGGGTAAATTGAATTGTATATTGCAGATATGGTATGAATCCCCATCAGAAACCTGCCCAAATATTCACCACCCTACCAAAACTACCCCTGGATGTCTTAAATGGATCTCCAGGCTTTATTAATTTATGTGACGCCTTAAACGGTTGGCAGCTGGTTAAAGAGTTGAAGAACGCTTTAGGTTTGCCTGCTGCAACCAGTTTTAAGCATGTGTCACCTGCTGGGGCTGCAGTTGGCACCCAGTTAACCCAAGAGGAGGTAAATTGAGATTTATATCAGTTTCATATAATAATTTAAAAATAAGTTTCTTATTAAACTTCGCAGGGGATCTGCTATAAAAACATGTTTTCTTTTTTTTTTATTGATAAGAGGGTCTTGCGAAATTTGTTATTGAAAACAGTGATATTTTGAAATGTTGAGATTGTTAACGTCATATCTGAGAAGGTCAATAAAAAGTCTTTTTTGTTTTTTAATAATTTGAAGTTTAGAAGTCTTAAGTAATTTAAATGTTTTAAATCTTAGAAATTATTTCAGATTCCAACTTAAGGCTCTTTCTTAAAGCTCTAAAAATTCTTTTTATATGAATTTGTTTATTAAGAATTGCTCTGAATGCATGTAAAAATATTGCATGTAAAAAATTGCTCTGAATCCATAAAGATGCTTGGGATAGTTTTTGAATTAATATTGGTAGGAACTCATTGGGCATTGTTTATATGAAGTGTTTAATTCTTACATCCTCAAGAGGCTCAAAATCCTCAATCTCGATCACCATCAAAATACCTAAATCAAAACATATTCAACCCACTTATAATTTTATGGAATATACTTGGACTTCACAATAATTTAGATTCAAAATTAGCCATCGCTAGATATAAACCACAGATAATATTCCTATAAGAAACAAATCTAAAAACTCAAAATAAAGAATTGCAACATAGTTAGATAAAGACCGGATAAACGCCAATAGAGCATCAGGTGGTGTGGCAATTGCAATTGTACCGCATAATACTACGATATGCTCTATATATATATTTTTTTTTAACCTCTTTTGGAACTAACATAAACTCATTAAATGCTCTTATTCAAGAATTTCCAAATCCTTTTACTTTATTTTGTTAAATAACGTAGTTCCTACTTTCATTAGCTTCTCCTCTCGAACCCTTTCTGCCATAAATCTAACTCTATATAGTTCATCTTTAACTACTAAATATCAATGGGAAATAAATGAAGATACTCATAGCAGTGACCATTACACAATTATAATAAGACTTTTACATTAGAATCTTGCGAATGTAAATAACAAAGTCTACCACGTATCTAAAGCTGACTGAGAAAACTATAAAAAAATCATATAAACGTGGCGCAGATTCCAAAATCGAGCACTTTCTAGGAAAATTTATTAGAGCCATCAAACTTTCGACAGTCCAACATATTCCAACAAATTTAATAAAATATAACAAAGCCCCCTATACCTTGGTGGTTGAAAGAATATAATGATGCAATTTTCGTAAGGAAAAAAAAGCTCAAATTTAAACACTCTACATCTACCAATAATCAAAGGCAAAAAGTGTCACAAAAAGGGCAAAGAGATCTTCCCTGAAGCAATATGTGTCTTTTGGTCAAAAGTCAACAGACTAAAAGACAAACCCTCAAATACTATAAATGGGATAATACATAATAATGAATGGCTAGAAGATTCTCACATGAAATAGCAAATTGCTTTGGAGAATATTTCCAGAATATATCAGCATCTCATAACTATAACCCAAAATTTTTAATGATAAAATCAAACATTGAAAAAATAGAAATAAAATTTATACTGAATTCTCATATAACCTGCCCCTAACCATTAAAGAGCTAGAATTTGCAATAAAGTATAGCAAAAATCGTTCACCTGGCCCAGACGTGATTTTGGTTTCAATGATTGTATATCTTCCCCAATGCACCTAAACTATTGAAGTACTATAATTCCACTAACTCTTTCCCTGATCCATGGAGACATTCAACTCTAATTCTAATTGTTAAACCTACGAAACCACATACCAATATAGAAAGTTACCGACCTTTACAAACCATCTAAGCAAAATTTTAGAAAGAATAGTCAATTTTAGATTGAAGTGATACTTAGAAAAAAACAATTTCGTTGATCCAAATCAATTTGTCTTTCGTTTTTTTCTACAAAATCTACATTTGATAATATATTTACTCTTGATTTACATGAAAACTTTGCTAAGAAAAATTACCTAGTTGCTGCTTTCCTTGACCTAACTCGTGCTTTTGATACCACATGGAAATACATTATTATTAGAACTCTGTATTCTTGGGGAATAAGACTTCAAGGATCATCTACGAAACTTTAAAAAAATATAATTTTTTTCTGACTAACAGAACTTTCTGCGAAAATCTTGCCTAAGAAATATCCTCTCTTCGAATTTATACTAAAAAATTGTATTTTTCAAGTATATGTAGTCAGCTCAACCTTATTTTTAATAGTTATAAGCAGTATAAGATCATCTATTATTCCATATTATAAGTTCTAGAATATTCGCTGATGACATAGTAAAAATCAACAAATCACATAGAGCCAAATATGTCAACGAAACTTTGTCAAATAAATTTAAATAGCAGTATATTTACCACAGAACTATATGCTATTAAAGAAGCAATTACTTTCATAAAAAAAGTCATCTTTCAGTAAATGTCTAATTCCTTCTCTGCTCATTACATACTCTTCGAAGGTATAGTTGTGAACACCCAGCATTCATAAATATTCAAAATGACAATCAAATGTAATAGGTTTAGACGGAAATGAAACAGCTGATAACATGGCAAAAAATGCAAAATGTAGTTGCTCTAGACTATCAAATACCTTTTACTACAGAGATCTATTCCCGCAAAGAAATAATAAAATACAGAAATTAACTCAACTGAAACTAGAACCACACGTGAATGTATTTTAAAGAAGGAAAATCAACCAATATGCCCCTTTTGCAACAACTATAGTCTTATGCGATATTTTAGCAAGACGGGGCTCCTCCCCATTATGCTTTACCAGCACGGCAGTTTCTGGATGAAACGTTTTCTGGCAGATGGGGTGCTATCGAATGGCCCGCGAGATCACATGATTTATCTCCTTTTGATTTCTTTTTGTGGGAACATCTGAAATCTTCAAATTTATGCCACCCAACCTGAATCGTTAGAAGATTTACGGAACCGCATCATTCATGAATGCCAACAAATAACACCCGATATTTTTCACAATGTCCGGGAACACTTTGAACAGTTACTATTGTATGGAGGTAAACGTCGGACATTTTCAATATTTAATAAGATAATGCGTAAGTACTAATCAATGGAATTAAATTAGATTTCTCTGGAACCCGCATCTCAAATTTAAAAAGCAAAGCGCTATTTTAAAGAAAATTGAATGCCCTTTCAAAAAATGTATCACAACACACCCCATTTAAAAAATAAGGGTGAATGTCGCTCCCGCTAAGGGGTTGAAAGTTCTCAAACCTTGCTGGACTATTTTCGATGGGCCACCCTGTAAAATGAAATATGAATATCTTACAAGAGGATCGAACATATAGACACAGCATAAAGAAACCAGCAGTCTCACTCCGCTCGAAAATGTAAGCGAACTAATAGCATCCTTAGCCATGCCGCAGCCATGTTCTCCGGATGCCGAGCTCACTGTTTATCGAACTGTGTTCATAGGTGTATCGTCTAGTTCAGCGCCGTACTTAGTGACTATTTTAATAGCATTTTTACAAAGCGTAGCGTTTTTTATAAAAACTTTTGTATTAAAAGAGGGGTATATCAAAAATTATTAATGAAGCAAAATAATTGACTTTGCCAAAGTTTTTAATAGCTGCAAATTTGGCTGTATGGCTTAAATAACATAATTAAGCATCAATTAAAGTTGCAGCAATGTAATTTTTTTTTTTTTTTTTGATTTTTAAGGACATTATTTATATTTCTGCCATTTTAACAGTGTTGCCATATTTAAAAGAGTTGCAAAATTGTATACTTTTACTTTAGTTGGTACTTAATAATATAACAAAAATTCGCAGATGTTAGAATTGTTTTGAATTGTTGCCAACTATTTGTCTTTATTTATTGGCCTAAGAGTTTCTATTTGAAATATTACTTTATTTGTATAATTAGTTATCCTTAAACTACTATGTAGTCAGATGTTAATCTAAAAGCGTTACTATACAGGGTGTTAATTAAGTATGTACCATAAATTATTTAACAGGCGATCGTTTGAGTAATTTTAAGACAAAAAGTTCATATGAACATAGGTCCGCAAGTTCTCTGGTGGTGTTATTTATAACATTAAGGAGCTAATTTACCCCTAATATGATTAAATTTATTAGGTTCAGTGTAATCTCGAACGGGACCTGAAGAAATATTTGTGGCAAAAAAATTGGGGCACCTGAATTTTGTGCCTTTTTAATATGTTATTTGATTTACTCAAATACAAATACAACTTTTTCGTATCTCGCTTATTTTTCGAGAAAAAAAAGTCCACTTAATTGCATATCCCTGGATCACACAAGGAATTTGGGGAAAAGTTTCATTTGGAATTTATTATTAACTAACCAAGATACGAAAAAAATTCAAGAGACAGAAAAGTTTTATTTGTATAATCCACAGAACATAATAAAAATTGCACAAAACTCAGTGGCATATATTTTAGTTGTTGTTAAATTTTAACACCCTGTATATTGAGAACGAAGAATTTCTGGACATATGTTTATATGAACTTTTTGTTTTAAAATTACTCAAAGAATGGTCTCTTAAATTTATGGTACATACCTAATTAACTTCCTGCACGTATTCTTCTATATCGTCGTTGTTAGATGTAGAAATGCGATGTTTATTTTTGTTTAAATATTTTGTTAATGTATGAACTTTATTTATATTAAAAAATCAATATTTGTACTATGTAGGTATTTTTATTTTACAAGATAATAACATCTAAAAAAATGTTTAAGTCCGGCTCTAGCCAAGGCAAAAGCCGCGTGGACCGTAGCGAGTGTCAGCGGCATCCCTACTATAAGCAAAAATGCCTCGCCTGCGTTAGTACACATGCACCGAACTCGCTTATTCAAGCCAATGTATTTTTATTGAAGTGCGACTGCTGGTTTCTTTATGCTGTGATATAGACATAGAAGGATAAAAAAAGTATAGGGCGCTAAATGGTCCCAGATGTTGATGCGTCTTTTTAAAATTTAAATTCTCTCTCTCTCTGTTTAATTCTTAAAATTCCAGTATAAGGCTCTTCTAGGTAGGCTTCATGAAGATGATTATAACCCAGAAAGTTCTTGAGCTACAAGAATTCTTTATATATAAGATAATTTATTATAAATTACTCTAAAAACACGTGAAAGCCTAATATAAATGCCTGGAATCGTACCTTAACTAAAACTGCTTCAGTTTAATAATAATAAATGTATATCCTTAGGCAAAACTTTGTATGGTGGACGACCTCCTCGAAATCCTAACTCCGATTGCTTCGGCTTATGCGAAAGCGCGTGGTTCAGACCGCATGTCCTCTTTCGGGGACTTCGTGGCCCTTTCTGACGTTTGCGACGAAGTTACCGCCAAAATAATCTCGCGAGAGGTTTCGGACGGTATCATCGCCCCAGGGTACACACCGGAAGCCCTCGGTTTATTAGCCAAAAAGAAGAACGGAGCTTATTGTGTGCTACAGGTAAAAACCAGAAAACATTGAACATTGATTTGTTATAAAAGCCCGAAATGTTTAGATTGATCCTAGCTATGAACCCGATCATATGGAGCGTAAAGTTTTATTTGGGCTGACGTTGGAACAAAAAAGGAATGATGCCGTAATAGATGCCGGTTTATTTAAGAATATCGTCACGAGTAATAAGAATTTACCCGAAGAGGCAGTTAGGGATTTAATAGTGGCCACTATTGCGTTGAAATACACCCAAAGTAACTCGGTTTGTTATGCGAAAGATGGACAAACTATCGGTATTGGGGCCGGACAACAGAGCAGGATTCACTGCACCAGGTGAGTTTTAGAGTAACTAGAACTTAGAAAGTAACAGTAAACAAAATTGAGTTCAACATGTGCTTGGGGGCAATGGGGTGTTTTGTTTAAAAAAATATTCACCGATTCTTTGTTAGTAAGTTTAGAAGAAATTTTCAGCTACACTATCTCTCATATGTAGAGCAACTTTTGTTGAAAGTTAGGCACCGGATTTTTATTTGGGGCTTTATTATCTAATAATAATACATACAGTAAACATATAAATTTGACTCTTTAATAAAAACCTAAAATATTTATGCTAATTATTACAAATTTGTAGGGTCAAATATACAGCAACTAACTAAGACAACTAAATTATTAATAATTTGGTAATTTTTCATCGATTTTTTCATAGAATGTAAAAGTTTACCAATATAATCTTGAGATACTTGAGTTCCACTGATTTTGAACTTCTTCATACAGTTCGGTCAAGTTTGATGGTTTTTACTTATATATGAATTGCCCTGTAAATTTCATCCCACATGTTCTCTATAGGGTTAAGTTTGGGACACTGTGCGGGCCAAAGCATTACGTGGTGTTATTTGCAACAGACCGATCTTTTATTAATTTGAAGGTGTGTTTCGGGTCATTATCATGCTGAAATGTCCATCTTTAACTTAAATGTTTAAAAGCATGTGGACTTCTAGAATGCCACAATATACAAAACGGTCCGTTATCTCCTCTATTTTCACTGACATAACCTCATATATACTGTTTGTATTTGTTGACGTAGTTTTGTGTTATTAATTTAATATATTTTTGTTTTGAAAATACAGAGGTACGTTATGAAAACAATGGACTAGAGATTACAGTTTTTCTCGTCTTTCCCGATCATGACATCAACTGCCTGGAAGAGATTATTGATTTTACTTCTAAAGGCAATTTATGAATTTTATTCCACAGTTGTCTTCTTTTTATTCTACTTCTTTAAGTAGCTGAAAAAAATATAGATGAGAATTATTAAGAATTACTGATTCTTTTACAGACAACTCATTAATTTTATTCTACATTTCCTTTTCTTTCTTTGGTTCTTATTCTTCTTAGCACATGAAAGATTGTAACGAATTTCATAGGCAGTTGTGTTACTATAGACCTCAGGTTGTCTTGTTCCCTCAGGATCTCAACTGCCTGGACGAAATTATTAATTTTCCTTTTTAAATGCAGATCTAATATCCCTCTTCTTCTTTGTCCTTCTCTTTTTTAAGTGCTCGGAAGAAATGATTGATATTTCTTTTACAGACAGTTTATTAATTTTTGTCCTGCATGTCTTCTACTTCTTTAAATGCGTAGATTTTTTACAAGCAGTTAAGTTACTTCAGTCTATAGTTCTTCTTGTCCTTCTCCTTCATAAGCCATAAACGGTAATATCGTTTATATTTAAAGCAAAATCTATTATTAATAAATATTTTTTGACTACGTCACTGGTACAGATTTCTTGCGTCGGTAACATCAATAATGCGATCAAGCGGCGTTGCGATATTGTTGGCCTTTTCTTTGTTCTAATTTATCTTTGAATATTGATTCTTTATTAAAACAAATTACTTGTAACTTTTAGACATGTTTTGATGAACCCTGGATTGCCTTTTTAGGTAATCTAAGTCCGCCCAGAAAGTTTTTTAAATTACTGACGGATTTCTTCAATTTTTCGAAAAATTTAACTATATGATATACAAAAAAAACAGCAGGTACACTATTTCTCCATTCAGCTCTATAGGAAAGTTAAAATTTATCAACGATTATGATTTTCTTTTCAGAGATATAAGAGGAATTTCATGGTTATTCGTCTCGGCAGTTGAAGCCAATTTGTAATTTCTTCCAGGCAGTTGAATATCAAAAACTTGATGGCAAATTGGTCCTAACTTAGAAAGTACTTTACTTATGAAAATGATTCACTTATGAAACCGCTTTTGCTTTGACTAAACACCCCACTTAAGTACACCCAAAGGGTTTTCTTTCAGCCATGACATGCAGAAGTTCTCTTTAATAACATACTCGAACTCCCTTTCCAAGTAATTAAGTAATTTCGTAGTTCATCCTGGCAGTTAAATCCGTTCTTCAGGCATTGGAAAATCACTAAAGGATTTCTTCAATTTTTCTTCTTCCAGCAATCAGTTAAACTTAACTATATGAAATACTTGAAGAAAAAATATGATTTTCGTTGCAGGGAAAATGTAGGAAACTTAGGATCCCAAATAAAAACTGAGTTTGTTTCAGAAGAAATGTCGAGGTTTCGACCATCTTCAGGGCTACTTCTGTTGAAAAAAAGCTACACTATCTCTTTATTCAACACTAAGGAAATTAAACTATATCGAAAAATATGATTTTATTTTCTGGGATATAAGAGTAATTTGGTGGTTCGTCTATGCAGTTAAAGGCATTTTGTCATTTTTTTAAGGCAGTTGAATATTATTTATATCAAAAACGTGGTAGCAAATTGGTTCTGACTCAGAAAGTACTGGACCTACAAAATGGTTCATATATGAAATGATTCCTTAAAAACCCATATTTTCTTAAGTAAAAACTAATTTTAGGTACCTCAAGACATAACTTTTATTACCGATAGGCACTAATATCTTTAAAAATTCATTCAATATCGTCAGAAAACCCAGTGCTAAATCGGGAAATTCATCCATTTTCACAAAGATGATGTTTTATAAAAAGCAACAACACAAAATCTATAGGATCACTTAAATATTTAATAAGAAGACACAATAACTATGATGATAACTAAACAAGCAAATTACTTTATGCATTGCAGAAATCTCTATATCATTTGAGAGACATTATTTTAGGTTATTAAAAACTAGGTGGTCATCTAATTCGAACCACTTTCTCGTGAAGCTTTTAAAAAAGAATAACTTACCATTAAACAATTAGCAGTCAATAACTGCTTCCCTTTTAAACCTATATATAAAATGTATTGCCAGTATGTGAACAAGTATAAATTATTATTTAATTTAATCCAATAACAAACAAGCTATGATAATACTTTTAGGTCGTTTACTTATTTTGGACCAATCTCGTCCCAACTATCCCACTTCTTTTCTCCCTTTGGCATAACCCCAGCTTTTAAAACCAATAATTCATTAAAAAGCCACTTAATTAAACCCAAAGATAAACTACCTCCGTTATCATCTCTCGGAGTTTATGAGATTAGCGAAGAGTGCCCTGCAGTTTACGTTGGCCAGTCTGGTAGGAGGATTTCGACTAGAATAACACACAAGCCACAATATAATAAATTAAAAAATACCGTTATAACAATTACTAGATCGCCTTTTTCTAATCATCTCCTTGACTCCAAGCATAATTTTCCCGACAGCCAAAATACCAAAGTCCGTCACCTAATAAAAGTAAAAAACTGGACTTGCTGGAGACAATGGAAATAAGTAAAGCTTTTAAAAGTCCAGATCTATCCTGTGTTAATGAAAGGCTCGAATTTGATGGCCACCTAGTTTTTAATAACCTAAACTAATTTTAGACTCTCAAACGATTGTTAAATTTCTGGAATGTATAAAGTAATTTGATTGTTTAGTTAATTTATTTATACATACCATAGTGCAACTTTATTGTAAGCTTTGTTTATTTATATGTTTTGTAAATGTTATGGTAAGTTTTTTGTTGAATTTTCATTTCTTCGTGTCACATCATCATAATTATTGTAGGTCTGATGATGCCCTATTCGGGCGAAACATGTAACCTTCGTCTTTGTATGTGATCCAGTGCTAAATAGTAATTTTTGCTTATTTAGGTTGGCAGGAGAGAAGGCCGACAATTGGTGGCTGAGACGACACCCGAAAGTATTGGCGATGAAATTCAAAAAGGGAGTAAAAAGGGCGGAAATCTCGAACGCTATCGATAATTACGTGAACGGAACGGTGGGTAAAGACATGGACCTGCAGGTGTTCAATTCGATGTTCGATGACGTTCCTGCAGCTTTAACGGAGGCGGAGAAGCGCGATTGGCTAAACCGGAACGCGGGAGTGGCGTTGGCTTCGGACGCCTTTTTCCCATTTAGGGATAACATCGATAGGGCCAGACTGGTAAGATCATAAATTTTTAAATAATAAAAGAAATTAATTTCGTTACGTTTAAATTTGTTTTAGAGTGGCGTTTCTTATGTGGGTAGTCCGGCGGGGTCTAAGAACGACGATGAAGTCGTCCAGGCTTGCAATGAGCATAAAATCGTGATGGCTCATACCAACTTGAGGCTCTTCCATCATTGATTTTGTTTTTAAAATATTATAAGTATAAAATACTGTTGACAGTTATGGTATTATTAAATTTTTTTTATATTAATACAGTATTTAGTTTTCATGACATTTCAAAGCAAATCAAGTCGAAGGGGCAGATTTAATCAGTGCGAATATTCTGGATATGTGAACTAAATTCCATCTTCAGCACATGACTGTGAGGTACTGGGTAAAATTTATATTATAATTGTCATATTATAAGGATGTGAAGAAATATGAATGGTGAATATTTGCTGAAATAATATACTTGGAACGTAAATGGGACATTATTTCTATAGCCATATAGCCAGTGTATAGAACCGATGGTACAGTTTATTAAATTTAAAGTAGGACGTTTCGGTTTTTAGTAGACTCATCATGAAGTTAATTTTCTTTTCTATAGTCCTGTTTGTTTTACATATAGCTTTGCCTACATCTCTTAAAAAGTATTAAATAGCTATTTTATTGTAAGAATAATTCAGAAATTCAAGGTTTTCAGTTTACTCCAAAAAGCACAATTTGATGAATATTGGACCTCCGTAAAACTGGTTCTTACTAAGAAAGTATCGGAGTCACAAAAATAGTTCATCTATTCCTTTGAAAACGCTTTTTCTTTTAGAGAAGACTTTATTTAAATACTTCCAACAGTACTCAATTGATCTTTAAAGAATTATTAAACTTTCATGAAATAATTACCCTGACACCAAAATAGTTCTATTTAAGTCAATTTTTAATCTAGGATCAATTTTTTTACATATAAATAATACACATAGTCGACTCTATAGTATTGCAAAGGAATTGCATAAATGTTGATAATAGCCTGAGAGCTATATTGAAAAATGTCGAAGACCAATAAAAAAATCAAGGATTTAAATTTATTCCAAAAACCCACAATCTGTAACTGGGTGTAACTAAGAAAGTATTAGAGTCACAACAATGGTTAATATATGAATCTTTTCCCTAGAAAACGCCTTTTTTTGAGTGAAAACCCCATTTAAATACTTCAAGGAGTACTAAAATGATTCTTAAAAAACTAACGATTAATACGAAAAAAACAGCCCTGAAACCAAAATCGTTTTAGTTAAGTCAATTTTTGATCTAGGATCAATGTTTTTACACATAATTAATTTGCATAGACCCGTCTATAGTATTGTATAAATATTGTTAATAGCTTGGAAGCTATATTGAAAAATGTAGAAGAATAATAAGAAAACCAAAGGTTCAAATTTAATCTAAAAACTGCAAGCTAATGAACATTGGACGTTGGTTGGTTAAACTGGTTGTAATTAAGAAAGTATTTGAGCTACAAAAATGGTTTATGTATCAATTTATTCCTTAAAAAACGCATTGTATTTCAGTAAAAACCCTATTTAAGTAACTCGAGAACCTTCTAACTGATCTTTAACAAACTAATTTGAAAAAATTGCCCTTAAACCAAAATCGCTTTCGTTAAGCCAATTTTTAACCTAGAACCATTTCTCTTACATAAAATTGATCTAAAAAGTGCCCTCTATCATATTGCAAACGTACCTTAAATATCATGCAAGTAATATTGAGAAACATCCAAGAATAATGAAAAAATCAAAATCCAAGTCCAATTCATTCCATCATTTGGATACAAAACCCCGATTCTACTTTAAACACATCGTTTATTTCTCCATCATCTTTATAATTTAAAAATATATAAAGTAATATTGCAGCAGAAACTATAGATTTACACACGAAACACTCTCCACTCGCCTAAAACTATCCAGAGGGTTTAAAACCGCTTAAAAAGTAAAACTTCGCATTACAATAATATAAATTTCAATTTTCGCAATTAAAAAAAAAAACCCCACGTAAAAAAAAAGAAACTAAATCGCAAGAGATCAAAATAAAAAAAAACCCCATACACAATAAAGAGCCACTTGCAGTGCTATCACAACAACAACAAAAAAAAAAATAAATAAAAGGCGATACTTCACGGAAGTAAGCTTAAAAAAGACCTAAATAGAACATCTAGATTTACTCGTAAATAATATTATATATATATATATCTATATAAATCTAAGTCCCTTAACCTTTAGTAAACTAAAGGCAGCTATACACAATAATAATTAAAGTTACGTTTATCATTTTTCTTTTTCTGGTTAACGTATCCCGCTATAAAGACTCAACACGCTCCTGGTTTCTTTTTGGGAACGCGCCTTACTGAACACGTTCCAAAAGCGTAAAGTTTCGTCACCGGCACCGGTCACTATGGCCTCGCCGTCAGGACTGAGGGCCAAATACAAAACGCGGTACGAGTGTCCGGTCAGTTTCGCCACCTGCGTGAGACTCGGATATTTCCACACCAATATCTGATTCTGGGAGTAGCCGTGGGTCGAGACTAGTTCCGAACTGTGTTTCGACCAGGCTAAATTACACACTTGCGAACCTGGAAAAGGATAATACTATATTCAAATTTATTCAAAGTAAATATATAGGGTGTCAACAATTTGTACAACACTTAAAAATAAAATCAGTAATGACACTAATCCCGACGTTGTGAATGATAGTAAAGTTTAGAAAGAGATTCACTTACGAAAAGCTGGAGTAGCAGAAGTGCCCGTAAGAAACAAATTAATTTGTCTCTTATTGACAAGTGATTATCTTGAATTCTAGTAGTCAAAATTTAACAATGATCGATTTATGAACTATTCTGAAGACTCTGTTAGTCTTTTTTGAATAAATTACTAACTCTATTTACTAAAAGTCAGAAAAACGGAATTTTTATTCCAGGAGTGCCTGTAAGAAACAAATTAATTTGTCTCTCATTGGCAAGTGATTATCTTAAATTATAGTAGTTAAAATTTAACAATGATTAATTTTTGGACTGTTTTGAAGACTTAACAGGAATTGTACATACACAAATACTTGTGTCTACTTCTTTATCATTCAGATTTTGTATCGTCAGCAAATAGTACAAGGTTCGCCCCCTGGGCCCAAACTCAGACCATTTATGTAAATTAATGAGTATGGGTCCCAGCACGGGGCCCTGAAGTACCCCACATGTAAGATTCACTCAAAATTGAGTACTACAACTCAAGATTCACTCAAATAAGATTTAAGAAGCTTCATACTAATAGGATCAAAATTATATTGTTGAAGCTTTGAGATAAATGCAAAACTGCACCCACAATGCCATTTATAATCTTTTCATCAGTTGTGGATTTTTTTGCCCTAAACCCAAACCGACTAAACATGAACAGTGTGTGTCCTTCAACGTGTGCTACAAAAAGTAAAGATAACGGTAATTCTGTGACTTGGAGTCCAGTAAACCCTTGAAGGTGCGATTTCTTTCGAATCTTTTGACCTTGAACTGTAAAAAAAATAATTTTATGACCTTTAAACGTGACATTGAAATTCTAAAAGTTCAAGGCAGCATAACAGCAAACTAATCTAGTTACGGAGTTAAAGTAACAATTTTTATGGATATAGTAAGAAGAGTGTACCTCTCACTTACCTCTATTAGATATAGCATTCTTGTGAGACTTGTAAAGCATGTCAAGATTGATATTATATGTACCTAAGAGAAGAGTTCTATAGAGATGAGCTTACTGTGGAATATTACTTAACACTAAGAATCCTAGAAAGGGTAAAGCTTATGCACGAATGTCACGGACTTTATTCAATGCTTCGACCAAATTAGGTTAATGCCACTGACACGATCTAGATAGGAAACGAGTGTGGCTACTTCCATCACTTGATTGCGTTTATGCCATTGATTTGTAATAATAGTCGGTAATTATTATATGTATATTTGAAAATACAAAAGCGTTTGTTTTCTTACGTATAAGGAAGCGGTGCGTGAACACCACTCGAAACATTTTTTTTTTGCAAAAGCAATTAATTTTAGTTAAAATAGTCAAGGATTTGCATGGTCTGAAAGCATGGCAAATGAGTATTGTTTAGATCGTTGACCGAGTTGTTCTTCAATGGTACACGCCTTCCGAATGGTATTTACTTCCTTGAAACGCAGTTTTCCAGTCGCCAATGGTTGATGAATATACGTGTATGTAGTATGTGGGTCATAAAACCTATTTTCTAAGCAATACATCATATTTATTATTATCGTTAAATATATATGATGTGTTTCAATTTTTGGTTTTGGCATATTTATCAACTGTATATGGTCAAGGTACCTTTATTAAACGGTAGAATATACGATATCTGTTTAAAAAAGGAAGAAAATTTCGGCATTTTAAAAATTGATACGAGATTTATATAATTAGTTTTTAAACTCGATTACTACACCTCAAATATTTCATGAAATTCTCCTGAAAAATCACCGTTTTTCGTCCATAATATCCAACCTAATAGCACTGTTTTTGTATTAAATATTTATTATTATACATATATATAATTATATCAAATTTAAATAAACAAACTATATTATTAGATTAGATATTAACGACGAAACCAGCTATTATTCATTTGTATTATTTTTAAAAACAATGATTTTTGAAAACAATTTCTTACTGGTAAGTTGTGTGGGGTGGGTGGGGGGGCAAGAGTACTGTTAATGAAAAACGATTTTTTTGCAGAAAATAATTGCCTTAGATGCAATAATTATTGCCCTAATGCTTGGGTTTGAAGAGTTAATACAAAATAGTGAAAACCGTTAGATTTTAAATAGTCTTGGCATTATAAGCTATAAAAGTAAAAAAAAACGCAAATTTTTGACGGCTTATATCGCAAAAACTATCCGACTAAAGTACGCCATGCGACCCATCAAATTTCATATTTTTTTACGTAAAATAGAGTCATTATTTCAATTTTTTGTGGTGAAATTCATAAAACCTATAAGAATAAACGGCATATTGATATCACAACAGATAACTAGTGAATTTCATTCATTTTGAAGGCATTCGCAGACGTAAGTGTTGAATGAAACGAGATGTTTGAATAAATTTCGAGGTCATCTGCAAAAAAAAAGTTTTAGACAAGTCAGATTGTGCGCCAGGTCATTTATAAATAACAGAAAAAGCGTAGGTCCCAAATTGGAACCTTGGGGATACAAATTCATAATAATTATATAAAATAGCATATTTTTTTTTTGTGGAGTGTTACATAAGCTTTTTTCAATATTCTTCCTAATTCGGTTTATGACCGGGGTGTATAAGATTTTAAAAGAAATACTTTTAAAGATTATTCAGGCAATTTTTTATGTGTGTTAATTTAGTGCTCTTTGCAAGAAATTTTATCAGGATGTACTCTTTTAAAGGGAATCAAAATTTTATTCCAGGTGATCACATAATTAACTAAAATGGTGATATGATTGATTTTTACGATGAGTATAAGTGTTACATTTGATTACTTATTTGGATATTGAATCCGTAGAACACTGAAATTAAATTTGGAAATGCTTCAAAATATTTATTCGTGATCATATTAAATCAGTGCTTTAAATAAAAATAAATTTTGTATACTAGTATTCGATCCATGTGCTTGAGCCAATAGAAAATTAGTAACCGCTCTTTTTGCTTGTGATTTTTTAATCATATGATTTTTCATTTTATAAGTAGTAGGGGAGGCTGGCCTAAAATGACATACTAGGGTAAAACAACATAGGTACAAAATCTCCAACTTGGCAATAGTATTTTTCGGAATAACTTTATGTCAACAGTGTCTCGGCATGTCTTTATATTACGCGTATTAAAAATATCGAGATTAGTTGGGCGTGCTTTGTATTTTTTCAAGTCTACAAAATGTTTGTGTTTTAAAACAGAAGATTTAACTATAAAGTATTTAAAGTTTAATTTTTTACGCTCTAACCTAATTACAGGTATGTATTAATCTTATTTATTGGTAAAATAACAACATTTTAACATTTTTTTTGATAAATAACATTTTTATAAATAAACATGTGTTTGTGGTGCAAGTTGGCTAAAATGACATAGGACCTATATGGCTAATAGTATGTCATTTTGCCCTTAATTTTTTACAGTTTCTCACAATGAATTGTTTCTTCTTATTTTTTTTAGAATGGTTGGAAATTACTCAAGAAAAACCTCGCGTCAGTCTTGGGATCCGTTACAGATGCAAAAAGCTATTGCGGCAGTACAAAATGGAGAAATGGGCTGCCTCAAAGCTTCAAAAACATTTGGCGTACCCCAGGCTACGCTAAGAAGACGAGCATCGGACAAAAAAAAAATAGTCAAGGGTCTAGGCCGATACGAAACCACGTTTTCCGTAGAGTTGGAGAGGGACCTAGTTCAACATATCAAATTATTGGAATCTTGTTTATTTGGTTTATCATGCGATGAAGTTCGTTCCTTGGCGTATCAACTGGCAGAAAGAAATGGAATTGCACACAGGTTCAACTCAACTACTAAAATGGCTGGTTGAGATTGGCTACGTGGATTTAGGTCCAGAAACCAGAAACCCCGATATATCTCTCAGAAAGCCTGAAGCTACTTCGGCCGCTAGAGCACAATCCTTCAATAAACCGCAAATTGCTAATTTTTTTTAGAACTTTTCAAGAGACAATTGAAAAAGAGCATATCAACCCCACGCGCATTTGGAATGTAGACGAATCTGGCCTGTCTACTGTCCAAAAACCTAGCCGAATACTTGCTACCAAAGGTCGAAAACAAGTTGGCTTAATTTCAAGTGCTGAAAGGGGGCAGCATATTACAGCTGTGGTTTGCATGAGCGCAGCAGGAGCCTATATTCCCCCATCATTAATTTTTCCCAGAAAAAACTGGAAAAAGGAACTGACCGACGAGGCTCTCTTAGGTACATTGGAAATAGCTCAGGAGACAGGCTGGATGACGGGCGAGATTTTTCTAAAATGGATGCAACATTTTAGAGAATATTCTAATCCATCAAAGGCAAATAAAGTGTTACTTCTGGTTGATGGTTATGCTAGCCATAAAACTCTAGATGTTACAAGATTTGCTAAAGAAAATGGAATAGAAATGATATGTTTCCCACCTCATTGCACCCACCGGCTGCAAACTTTAGATGTGTGCTTTTTTGGGCCATTAAAAACATTTTATGATCAAGAAGTTACAAAATGGCTAAAATGTCATCCAGGCAGAACTGTTTCTTCATATCAGATTGGCGGGTTATTTGCTGCAGCATATGGAAAAGCACCTACAAATCAAAATGCTATAAGTGAGTTTATGAAAACAGGAATATGGCCGCTAAACCCAGATATATTATTTCCTGATTATCTGTTTAACCCTGCAATGGTCACAGATAGATATCAAGATGGTGATACTCAAGTGGCTAACTATTCATTGAATATAAACAATATTTCAGTTATTCGCCCACAAGACATTTCCCCTCTTCCAAGTTCATCCGGGATACAAGCAAACCCAAGAAAGCGGAAGGCAGAAGGAACCAAAGTGCTTACGAGTACCCCAATATTAGAGGAACTTAAAGCTAGAGAAGCGGAAAAACAAGCTGCTGAATTTCGCAAAGCCGCGAAACGAACCAAAAAAAATTTAACTCATTTAGTTAAAAGCCCTGAAAGTTTAAAAGAAGTTATTCACATCAAAGAAAGTAGAAACCGCATAACGCGTAAGGCTGCCATAGTAGCATCCGAACACTTTGTCCCAATGGACGAAAACTCTGACAATGAAGAGCCGTTTTAAGATGAAGACGACGAAGATGATCCACCCTGCCTATATTGTAACAGTTTGTACTCTATGTCCAAGTCCAAGGAAACATGGGTTAGATGTCGATCGTGCTCGAAATGGGCACATTGTGAGTGTGCTGGTATTTCTAAAAGAAGCAAACAATATGTATGTGAACTTTGTTAGTTTTAACTTGTAATGACCTTATGTACCTATATAAGTTTCTTATGTCATTTTACCCAAGTATGCTCAAATGGGTAAAATGACACATTTACATATTTCTTTTTATATTTTTTTCGCCAGGATTATTCATTTATTAAAAAAAAAAATAGGTTATATTCTTATTATAAACCTTTAGTATTATAAATTACTAATGATTTTGTATGTTTACATTAAAAGAACAAAAAATTAATAAGCAAAAATAAAGTGGTATGTCATTTTAGGCCAGTCTCCCCTACAGTCAAATTTCAAATAAATGCAACTAATCCCATTAATTTCGCGTATATTATATAATAAGCAAATCTATCTGCTCATAGAATATATTTCGAAGGCTCTTACTTAAATATGATATCAAATAAACCAACCTAATGATAATTTACCCTGTGATTTTCTAAAAACATCACTGGTATTCCCGGAGAAGTTTTGCAGAGAGAATGATAGCACCAGATTGTTATATGTGAACTAAAAAATATCTATCTCAGATTTGTAATATGTCTAGGATATATATTTTAACAAAAAAACCAGTAAATGCATACATATTTTCTATTAATTTAGCAAAGTATCAAGAAAACTTGCCTCCAAATTTATTTCATAGGCGCGTTTTAGGATAAAAGCATTCTGGTATATAATTTTAATTAAATCAATAATATTTAATTTAGTATCCTGATACAAAAAAAGAGATAAACACAAATAATAATTAGTTTATATAAACCGAAACTCCACACTGGTCTGTACTTAAAAGATCGACACGATTTATTCCACCTAAGTTGACTGACGAGAAAAACAAGGCTCGGAAATCGTTATGGATAAAAATTTTCTTGAAAAAAACGATGAAAAATATGTTGATTACGATTCTAAAGGCATTTTCCACAAATAATTTATTCCACCACACCAATACCCTGACTGATTTTTTTTGACTTAACTTTATTATTAGGCCTAGAAGATTCAGGAAATAAAAAAAAAGAAAAATTGATGGCTCACATGGTATTCTTTGGACAAATAGCTCTTGAGACATGGACCGTTAAAAATTGCCGTTTAATTTCAAAGCTTATAGTGCCAAGACTATTTGAAATAGAAAGAAACGGTTTTCACTTTTCTATCACAATCGGTTTATTCAGAAGATTTAAAAAAATATATTAAAAAAATAAATGATTATATGACAAACTCAAGCGTTAGTTAAGTGTAATACAATAAAAGATCTTGGTGTAACATATATAGGACGTTTATTAAACAAATGTAAAATACAATTTTAATTCAATATTAATCTCGATATTAATACATATTTTACCATAAATTTACCGTAATAAACGTTCATAAGTATTGTCGAAAAAGCAAAAATCATTTTGCTTTTTGTGTGACACTTTCTTACACTTTTTCACTTCAATATAAGTCTTTGGGTATATAATTTAATATTTGTTTTCTTTTTGGTTCACAAAACTGTTTAAATCCTCTCGCGATAGTACCCTCAGTAACCAGTCTGACACTTTTCTTTTAAAACTAATAAAACTTTCACAACATTTAATATCATCAGGGATTTTATTATATAGTCTTGGAGTTAGGTATAGCCAGCTTCTCTGTCCGCACATTTTTTTGCATTTTGGAATAATAACTTTATTTGAAGACCTTAAATTATAGTTTGTTTCGTTAGAAACTAAACTTTCTTGAGGTTTCTTAAACGATCTTAAGAGCATTCTATAACAGAAAAGCTGTCTAATATCCATGACACCACTTATGCCATATAATGTATCCGATGGAAAAAACCTACTTTTGTTAAATACAATTTTAAGTGCCCATTTTTGAGTTATTTCTAAACCTGTAACATGTGAGTTTAGCACTCCTCCCCAACCAATTATTCCATAGATCAAATGTGACTGCACTAATGAAAAATATAGAGTTTTTTATTGATTCGTTGACAGGAAGTCTTTCAAATAGTTTAATTTTGGCATGACACATCTAATCTTTTGAACAACATATTTGATGTGATGGTCCCATCGGAGGTTGTTGTCTATAATAATTCCCAAATATTTTATAGTCTTTGTCGCAGGTATTGCTTGATTATCCACTATTATGCCTTGACGGTTTATTGTTTTATCATTGGGAGAGAATAATATGCATTTGGTTTTTTCAAGATTTACAGTTAAAATCAAACAAACTAGCGAAACATCCCTTTCTGCTTGAATTTTTAATTCCTCCCATGTTTCTCCCTTAAACAAAATAGCAGTATCATCAGCAAATGATATAGTTTTACCATTAATGTTCAGTTTAAGTAAGCCATTTATATACAAAACAAACAGTAGTGGTCCCAAAACAGTCCCCTGAGGAACGCCACAGGTTATCGACCCAGCCTCACTCATTACTCCACCGATTTTTGTATATTCTATTCTATCACATAAGTAGCTCTTTATGATATCAAATATTTTTCCTCTAAGGCCATATCTTTTGATTTTTTCTAAGAGCAAGGAGTGCGAAATTGTATCGAACGCCTTGGCCAGATCAACAAAGATACACAATGTCGGGCTGCTTTCATCAAGATTTTTATATATTTGTGATGTGAGCCCAGCAATTGCATCCTCCGTCGATCTACCCTCCATGAACCCATACTGATTCTCGGATATCAATTTGTATTTTAATTTCATGATTCTACTTTTTAGCACTTTTTCAAAAATTTTTGCTATGTTTGTTAACAGCGAAATTGGTCTGTAGTTTATAATATCCAGTCTACTTCCAGATTTTAGCAAAGGAGAAATAATACCCATTTTTAATGGTTTTGAAAAATATCCCTTTTTTATACATTTATTTATTAAAAATGCTAATGGGAATGAGATTTGACTGTCTATTAATTTTAAGATTTCAGTACGTATACCATCAAAACCGGGGGATTTTTTTGTCTTTAATTTTTTTATAATCTTTAATATTTCTTGTTCAGTAACAAAATTAAGAAACATATTGTTTGCTATTTCAGGTTCGTTGTCAATAAAATTTTTAGGTTTTTTAATTTTTTTGGCATAGTTTTCCCCTACTTAATAATATGATAAATCGTTTAACTTTAATATTCATTTGTTAAATACAACATTGTCTGCTTTTAAAACTTTGGGATAAATGCAGATCATTTGAAAGTCTTAAAAAAGTTAATTTTCTTCGGTTTTATTAAATCCCAGTTGAAATCTATTGATAGTTTAGAAACTATTCGGCGACAGTTTGTTCATAATTGGTATACAAATGCCAAACTTTATCCCCATCGAGAGGAGTGAAGCCTGGTTCATTCCGTACGGTAAGCAATAAGAAGTAATAGGTATGACCCAAGAAAAATCAACTACTAATATTTAAATGGAGCTATTCATATTTTAACGTATGCCGTAGGCTGTAAGAAGTAAGACGCATAAAATGGTTCAATTTCATTTCTCGCGTCATACTTCTTACGGAATCGTTAGTGATCGGCAAGAAGGGATTTCAGAAAGGGAAATATTCAGAACGAGAGACAGGATTCATTTCGTTACGGTTTTTTTTACTTCTTACATTTTTATATTATGAATTCGCACGATCCTTACTGCATTAAGCTTACTTCTTACGTCTCACTTCTTATTGCATACCGTACGGAATTTATGAACCCACCTTTATTAAAATTCGACGACCCAAAATTCGTCGTTTTATTCATAACTTTTGTAAGAAAACCTACTTCAAGAATCAAAAATAAGAAATCTTTTCCCTTGGTAAAACGTGGACACCGGATAAAAACACATAAACAATAACAAGCAAACTTGACTTAAGATCGATAATGTTGAATGACATTTCCGTAATTGACATTGTTGGCTGGTGAAAAATCCCATTAGTCATAAAAATTTGGTAAGGTTTATAGATTGCGTAGTATAAGAATATCTAAAGCCGATCGATCACGAATGACACAGGGAATCTATGTTTTTTCTTGTCTATTTCTATCGAGTTAGAGTTCCGCCGCTGAAACTTAAACCCCGCAGTCGGCGATCCTACTTCGACTGCACCAACTGCATACATTGAATTCAATAACACATAGGTGGCGCTACTTAAAGCGCCGGCTATGTGTCATTGACTTAATTGTTATTCACTTTAGGACACCCCTTTAACGTTACTTTCCGTTTAAAACAAACATTAAATGACTTACCGGTGTCGACGCACTGCATCGGTTGTCCGGTGAGGGTGTTCCAGAAACGGATACACCGGTCGGCCGTTCCGCCACCGGAAGCCAACAGTCCGTGATGGTGAGGGGACCACGCGATCGCCTTAACCGCTGCCAAATGGTCCGTGTAGGTCTGCACCGGGTTCAACGATTGCATGTTCCACACGTACAAACGATTATCGTTGCCGCCTATCATCAAAAAAAAAAAAAAGGCAAACGTGTCAATTTAGATTTGAGTCTTTTTTTGATCATAATGGTCATCGTTCTCGGAACGTGCACAGCGATAGTCTATGAATCTTCAGAACTTTCAAATTCAAAATGGTTTTATTGGTCACAATCCATACTACAATGTAAAATTACAATATATTTAATTTTATTATATTTATTGACAAACAGGACTGACTGACCTCTCAATTATAGCGGGTTATCTAATTCGAGGTTGGCTAAGAACAACCCTGCCGTTTGACACCTGTCAGAAGTGTCGAACAACGTACTAAAATTATTAAATTGTTCTATAAAAATGGTGATTCTCCTGTCTCAACGTTTAGAGCTTTACGAGCTGATTACGGTCGACATAATCGTCCTACAGAGCAAACAATTTCGAACACACTAAGAAAATTGGAAGAGTCTGGATCGGTTACTGTATATTGTAAGGCACATGCATCACCGTAACGTTCGTTCAGCTGAAAATATCGCTGCTGTGGCTCAAAGTGTGGAGGAAGACCCAAATCTGTCAATTCCTTGGCGTGCTCAAAAATTGGGTTTGTCACTGTGGCGAGTTTTGCATTTGGATTTACAGCTCCATTTATACAAAGTCCAACTCACTCAAGAACTTAAGCCTACAGACCACGGACAAAGCAGAACATTCGCAAATTGGGTGCTTGAACAACAAGCTGCTGATGCTCATTTTTCGAGCAGAATTTTCTTCAGTGATGAGGCTCATTTTACGCTGTGTGGCTACGTAAATAAACAGAATTGCCGCATATGGGGTTCTGAAAATCCTCAGGCACCGTCTATAGATTACAACAAGTCAGACCACTCGAGCGGCCCTGAAATCGATTGCCCCACCCCCCGTTCCTGACCTCGCCATGCATCGGCTGGGTAGAACCCAGGTTTAGTTTTCGCAAGTACGTTAACTTGTGTGCATCCGTTTCGCGAGAGAGTTTTTGCTTGTAGCGTTTTAGACAATAATTTGGTTACATACTACTTGTATAAATATAATTACCCAATAATAAAGTAGTATGTATTTTATTCCTACATGTTAAATATATTGTTCTGTATTTTGTGTTTTACATAAAAGCATTACAATCTTAAAAAATAGTTTATTATTTATTTTCTCCCCCTAATGTTACTGGAATAGTTTTAGCCGATTTTACAATCTATTATCCAAAAAAAACACCCCACTTCTTTTTGTCGGCCACCAATGTCGGCGTTTAAGACCCGGTAAATTTTGATATTTTAACATATTTTATATATATTTACTATATCCACAAATGAATACAAAGTATATAATTTACAAAACTACTTACTTAGCGCTTATTATGATAATTGTTTGTTATTCTTTTGCGCTTTTGTATTTTTAAAACGACCTATTTCAAAAATTAAAATAACCCATACCGTATTAAAATTATTTTATATTTTTTAGTGCGTTTAAATGTGTTTTTTAATTGTTTATTTATTTTAACTTTAGATTTATTTTTTAAATATTCATCTCTAAGTATTCATATCTAAATATTAAGTAAAAACTTAATATTTGTATTTTTTGATAAGACTCCTAAAAATGTAGCAAATTTAAACAATTCAACAAGTAAGGTTTTTTTCAAATTCACTTTTTATATATTATATTTGACTTAAAAGGCAGCCATTTTGAATCCACCATATTAAACGCTTCCAATTTATTTAAAGGTTCAAATTCATTGAACTGATCAAAACTTCTAGATACACCAATTTTAGAAACGGGAAACTCAAAAACATTTTAAAAACTGTCTTTGTTATCGAAAGCCAAGAACCTACAAAATTTGAAAACAATCTGACAAGTAGAAGTTATAGTTTAAATAGAATTCTTAGATTTGTTATATACATACATACAAACATTGCTACATAAAGGCAAAGAAGTGAAGCTAATATAAAAAATGTGTAAAAACGTTAATAATTAAGAAACACTATCATATAAACACATTCTATTCCAGTCCTATAAAAAAAGTTCTTATTTTATGACTTAAAATACTTCATATGAATACTCCTCGTATAAAAATAATCAGCGCGCCTCAGAATTTGCTTTCATCGATATTTACGATAAACCCTGGTAAACGCTCGTACGCAGCAAACAGCGGGATTCAAGGTCAATTTTGCTTTAACACGGGCGGTATAGGAAGTGGTCTGACTTGTTGTAATCTATAGACGGTGCCTCAGGTGATCGTAGAAAGGCCTTTGCATCCCGAAAAAGTGACTGTATGGTGTGCATTATGGTCTGGTGGTGTCATTGGTCCGTATTTGTTTCAAAACAATCGTGGGAGAGCCTTAACAGTAAACTCTGAGCGGTATGGAAGTTTGTTAACCAATTATTTTTGGAGAGAAATCGAAGAAGAAGATCTGGAAGACATTGTAGATAGGGCCACAAGTCACACAACACAGGCCAACCGAGCTCTATTGCAAGAAAAGTTTCCAGGACGTTTAATTTCAAGATTAGGTGATATCTATTGGCCCCGAAGATCCTGTGATCTCACACCTTTGGATTTTTTTTGTGGGGCTATGCGCCAGGATCATGTCTACGCCAATAACCCTCAAACTCTTCAACAACTTAAAGCCAACATTCGTGAAGTTCTAGCCGAGATATCACCTAAAATGTGCCGAAAAGTGATTGAAAATTTTCTTAAAAGGATTGAAGTTTGTCAGAGGTCCCGCGGTGGACATTTACACGATATTGTGTTTCACATATAATGGAATGATTTAATCTTTAAAACAAAATAAAAATTTCGTCTTCATCTGAACATCTTGTGTGTTTTATTTAACTTTACGCATCGCATGGGTGAGAAGGCCTTTAGACTAGAACTAATTTTAAGTAAACATTTAAATTACAGATAAAGATGAAGGATTACATTGACAAACATTTAGTGTGAACAAATTATATTGTTATCCAATACTCTGTTTAAAAAGTAACTTTTTCTTTATTGGCTTAGAAAATTAATATCGTTTTTAGTGAATCCATTCAACATTCCTATAGTATACCAAATATGATTCCTATATAACTAAAATCTCATACAGGAATTTTGTACGTTTCATATGTTTTTTTTTAAATATATACGAGAAAGAGAGCTATCATACAATATATCACCATAATGAAATAAAGACAAAATGAGACTGTCACATAAAAAATATTTCTGTTTTAGAGACCTTTTGGACAAACTACGTTTGTATTTAAATAACGTTTTAAATCTTAAATAAACTATTTTTACTTTATTTTTTATCTGACACCCAAATGAAAGAGAACTGTCCAATGGTATGCCTAGATTTCTTACTTCAGGTACAACTGGAATTGGAAGATTATTTAATGAAATTTAAATGCTATTTTTTCAGCATTTAATTTAAGGTCTTCTGCATACTTATTTAAGTATATTAAATCAGAGTGAAATGTGTTAATATCGTTAACATGAATACGGATATAGACTTATCTGCTACATAAATATTTGAAAAAAGTAAAGGTGACAATATAGACCCTTGAGGTACTCCTCGGTTAGATGTTAGTCAGTTCAGAGAACTGATTTTGCAATTGTTGAAAGACCATAAGACAACTTTATCTATTAAGATAGTGTTTTAAAAAAACTAACCTCACTTTCTGAAACACCTACATGCTTTAACTTAGCTAATAACAATTCGCGATTAAGGGTATCAAAAGCCTTACTAAAGTCCAGAAGTGCCATACACGGATGGTGATTTTTTTCCTCGTTATTTTTAAAATTATTCAAAATTAAAACCAAGCAAATTACTTTTACTTTGAAAGTAAGTAAATACGCAAAGTTGATTATAGAGGTGCTTTTCAAGGATTTTTGAGACTGCGGGCAGAATGCTAATGGGCCTCAAATCTTTATACTCTTTTAGAATTGTTGTTTTCCATACCTTTAAATATTGTTGTTACAGAATGCATTCGTTAATAATATGTATCAAAGGATTAAAGCAAAAAGGTAAACACCTCCAATCCCACCTCCTTTGATCTTTTTGAGGAAACTAATTTGATTTAAATTACTTTAATCAAAAAGTTGAAAAGTTAATTATTTATTACATTATTTCTATATAATTCTATATTTTCCTTATTTGTACTATCTGGCAAAGTGTAGATCTCCGGTTAAACGTAGTTTTTCTCCAATCCTCCAGAAGTCTTTACCTTTCTTATTTGAGTGCTCATTAAAGAAAGTAATTTTTTCCTTATTATAGCGTGTTTTGTGTTTGTTTCCTAATTCTTTGTAGTATTGAAATTGTAAAGTAGAACGCAACCACATAGACTCCTCGATTGTTGTTGCGTTCTACTTTTATATTTTTATTTTTGTTTTGTACAATTATAACCTAACAATTATTGTTTATTTATTGTAGTTTATTATGCAGGTTTTTAGGTTTGTTTCGACTAATATTTTTCTTTTCAGGCCTGATGATCCTCTAGCTAGAGCGAAACATGTGTAGCCTGTAATTATATGTTGTGAGACCGCGACTTTGTGTATTCTTCGTTTTGGTCAACTCTTGGTAAACTTCATTTTCTGTGAAAGACGTGATGTCAATAGTCGATTTCATCTTTTTTTGGAGATGTGCTAGTGTAAGAATTATAAAAAAATTAGTCTGCTCTTTTTTGGGGGTCAGATAGAACAGAACCAGTTTGATCATAAATATTACATGTCATAGAACTGTTGTTTGTACACTTAGAATCAACTTTCAAAAGTCCTTTGGTTGTGTTGAAAGATTTTGCCGAAGGTTAGACTGGTAGGATCTATATGAATGCTCAAAGTCTGCTTATATTTGGGTGTGTAAGTTCCGAAAGTTACTCAAATCCCGTTGATTGGCTAATACTTTTTCCAGGCACTATGTATTCGTTTAATTAGCCGTTAATTATTTGTGGAGTAAACCTTGGCGGATATGCGCGCTTTCTTCTCGAGGTTTTAGATTTAGCTAGATAAGAATACATTTTCTAAATTCTTTTTCTATATTTCATTTTCTATTTCAAGGAAACTAGTATTCTAAGATCAGATCTTTTAAAATTATAGAGGCCATTTCCGAATTTAAGATTGTTTGTTAGAAGTGGCAATATTAGAATATTACCTGAGGCTAAATACTGGTTGTCCGGAGACCATTTCAAGCCGCACACCTCCTGTCTGTGACCAATCAGGCGACGTTCAGTAACATTTGCTGCAAAAAAATAAATAAATCACGTTGACTACATGGAATCTAGTGCAGTACTAATAGCTAACCCCAATCATTTACCATATCCTAAACAAAAAAAAAGCTTTACTCACGCGGAGTCCTGGTGTCTCTCTGTAAAATCATCCGATCTCTACTTCCGGAACTCAAAACGTCCCCGTTCCACGCAAGAGCGCCCACTCGCGCGTTGTGTCCCATCAGTTTGTTCACTTGTTTATTGGTGGTGACGTCCCAAACCTATTATAAAACGACCGCTTAAGACTATATAAGCATTATTTGACGTGGGTGAACGTACCGTAACGTAACCGTTATGGGTTCCGACAGCGACCAAGTTGCCACGCTCGCTCCACGAAACGGAAGTGACGACGTTGGAGTCGCTGGAGAGGTCGCACAGTCTGGTCACTTGGCTGGTGCACGCGCTCCAAAGGTACACGCAGCTACCTAAGCCGACGCTGAGGACGTTTTGCACCGACCAGTCGACTAGGTTTAGGTAGAAATCGTCTTGGAGCTCTGGGGCGTCTAAGACCTATTATACAGTATAAATTGATATCTAACAGTTCTTGGGGTAAAAGATGTTTTTTTCTTAATTGTTTCATATGAGAAGGTTTCTGGCATCTTAAAAACTTCCTAAGTTAGAGGCATTTTAGTTAACTGAGGTCCGGAACCACCAGAATTGAAGTTTTAAAGGGGCATAACTTTAACACTTAAACACTTTTGGGCATAACTTTAAATATATTCATAGTTGTTTTACCATATTATAACATAATACATAGTTAAATGCCAAATCTTAGGCGGTAAAGAATATTCATTCCTACATATTAACAATCTGACTAAAAGTCCATATTTAATTCAGTCTGAATCAGAAAGATGATCGGATTTTTTTTACTTATTATTATTATCATTATTATGATATGACAACAATTCTTGACTAATGTTTTAGTTAAAGCATTAAATGCTGCCTATATATTCCATAGATAAGGTATAACTGATATATTCTTTCTAATGCATCAGACCAACACTCTTCTCAAAATTTCCTTTCTACATCTGCAGATAATAGAGGCAAAATTGAAATATTAAAAGCAAAATTTGAGAGCAGAAGATATATCTCGGTATATCCATCTATGTACCTCGGACTGTGAACATACTGCTCAACTTGAATATTGAAACTTGAATTATATCTAAAATGGCATAATTTGGGATGAATGGCATCTATTGAAGCTGTAGATGCTTCAGAAAAGATGCTTTAGTTTTCATTATCAATTTTTTGAAAATCATTATCTGCTACTAAGTTTGGAAAAATTATTAATAAAGGTATATCTTAAGGACTCCCATGTACCTCCAAAAATACATTTAGGGTTTTTAAATATTATGTCATCAAAATTGTATCATAATCATTAATATATAATAATTTTAAAAAATTAAATTTTTTTGACATGTCTCATTGTTATAAACTCACTAAAAACTTAAACTACAAAACGTTAACATATATTTAAAAAAACCGAGAATTTGTATATCAAACTATTGACTATTTGTCATGTGTGAAGACGATTTTTTAAAACATGGGGGAATTACCGATACGAAATAACTAATATCTATTATTTCTTCTCTATTTTTTTGTAAATTAATTTGAAGATATGAGTAGAAGCTTAAACGGTAGATATAAACAGCTTTGCGGTAGACCGGTAGCTAAAGCATGAAAACGGTAGATCTACCGCAAAAAACGGTAGACCTGTCATCGCTGTTTGTAGGTTCAATTCGTGTCGATTCGACTTGTCGACATTAAATATTTTATTATATTTTAATTGTAATACCTCCCCTACGTAACCGCCCTTTAACTCTGAGATCTACGTTTTTATCACTGTGAGATGTACTAATTTAATTTAACGAAAAGGAACTGCGACTTCCAGTCCTGAAGATAAATTAAATATAATTCGAAATCTTGGCTAGAAACAAATAGGCTTTTTAGCAATTAACCAATTTACCCACGCAATACCACTTTTCATTAAGGGTTTATGTAGATAGGGCAGTTTGGGTTGGAGCTTTTTTTTTTGGAAAAAATTTGGACAAACTGATCTATTTAAAAAAAGAAATTATAGGGTAGTCTAAAAGACTTGAGTCGTATAGTCCTTTCAATACAATTTAGCTACCTGAATTGACACATAGGCAATTAATTTTTTTTTTTAAATAAATGCTCTTCGAATTTATACCTTTGACTTTTGTCTCATTTATAGAGCACTTATATTGAAGTTAACAATGTCAAAGCATGTATCGTGTAAGAACCACAATGACACCTGTAAATGTAAGCTATAGCATTAGATGAGATGGGGACATGGAGCGCAACCCAGTATGGGGAGCTGGAAAGAGTTAAAATGTTGATTGAGAATGGAAGGTGTAAACCTGATCAAAAAGATTCTGCTGGTAAGTAGGTAACACCGTATTTCAGTTTTAATAGTGCAAATCTACATTTAAAAGATAGAGGTACGGGTTGACCTACCTACTTATCTTGGAATATGCATGTACTTTTAACATTTCTTGTATTTCCAAATCTGAAGTTTATAATAGTTTATATTAGTTTAAAATTTAACCCTCGTATGAAGAAATTATTTTCCCTTAAAGTTTTACTTGTGTTTAGTTCGTTCTAATTTAGGGACTTTTTTATTATCAATGACTGTTCTTTAATCAACACTGTTCTTGACAATATTTTCACGAAATAATAAGAATGCACTAAAAAGGGTTTTGGGAAAACGAATGTACGTTTTTTGCCCAACAGTATCATAGGAGAACCACTATTGTACCTCAAAAACTTTCTGAGTTATAGGGAATTTAGTCCACCGAGGTACAGGAACTTAACTGAAGTTTTTGAACCTTATATGGTAAGATCGTATTAACGGGCATTTGGGAACCTATTGAAATATTTTCATAGTTGTTTTACCTTAATATAGAGGGGTTCCTGAGGTTCAATTTGAGGACAAAAACGTGGTCCTAGATTAAGGATTTAGGTAGTTAGGACAGTTTTTATTGGGGCTTTGTTTTTGGTAATTTTCTCAACGAATTTTAATTACTTTTCACTACGAATGGGCTAAAAAGGTTTTTGGGTAAAAGACGTATGTTTTTTACAACAGTTTTATACGAGAACCACTATTGTACCTCAAAAACTTTCTGAGTTATAAAGAATTTAGTCAACCAAGGTCCAGAAACCCCCAAATTTGAAGTTGTTGAAACTCATACGATAAGATCGGAATTTTTATTCATTGTTGGGCATTTTTGAGCATAACTTGTAATCCAATTAAAATATTTTCATGCTGGTTTTACCCTAATATAGAGGGGTTTCTGAGGATGGATTTGAGGCTATAAATGTGGTTCTAGGTTAAGAATTTATGTAGTTAGGCCAGTTTTGGTTGAGGCTTTTTTTTTCAAAAATTTCTCAACGAATTTTCACTATTCTTGACAATAATTTCAGGAAATAATAAGAATGCACTAAAAAGAGTTTTGGGTACAGATCATATGTCTTTTACTCAACAGTTTCATAGGAGAACCACTATTGTACCTCAAAAACTTTCGGAGTTATGGGGAATTAAGTTAACTAAGGTCCAGGAACCTCCAAATTTGAAGTTGTTGAAACTCATATGAAAAGATCGGAATTTTTATTCATTGTTGGGCATTTTTGAGCATAACTTGTGATCCAATTGAAATATTTTCATGCTGGTTTTACCCTAATTTAGAGGAGTTTCTGAGGATGGATTTGAGGCTATAAACGTGGTTCTAGGTTAAGAATTTATGTAGTTAGGCCAGTTTTGGTTGAGGCTTTTTTTTTCAAAAATTTCTCAACGAATTTTCACTATTCTTGAAAATAATTTCAGGAAATAATAAGAATGCACTAAAAAGAGTTTTGGGTACAGATCATATGTCTTTTACTCAACAGTTTCATAGGAGAACCACTATTGTACCTCAAAAACTTTCTGAGTTATAGGGAATATAGTCAACCAAGGTCCAGGAACCTCCAAATTTGAAGTTGTTGAAACTCGTATGGTAAGATCGGAATTTTTATTCATTGACTGATATTTTTGAACATTTGTGATCCAATTGAAATATTTTCATACTGGTTTCACCTTAATATAGAGGGGTTTCTGAGGATGGATTTGAGGCTATAAACATGGTTCTAAGTTAAGAATTTAGGTAGTTAGGGCAGTTTTGGTTAAGGCTTTTTTTTGAAAATTTTCTCAATGAATTTTCACTATTCTTGACAATAATTTCAGGAAATAATAAGAATGCACTAAAAAGAGTTTTGGGTACAGATCATATGTCTTTTACTCAACAGTTTCATAGGAGAACCACTATTGTACCTCAAAAACTTTCTGAGTTATAGGGAATATAGTCAACCAAGGTTCAGAAACTCTCAAATTTGAAGTTGTTGGAACTTGTATGGTAAGATCAGCCTTTTTATTCATTGACGGACATTTTTGAATATAACGTGTAATCCAATTGAAATATTTTCATGATGGTGTTACCCTAATATAGAGGGGTTTCTGAGGATGGATTTGAGGCTATAAATGTGGTTCTAGGTTAAGAATTTATATAGTTAGGCCAGTTTTGGTTGAGGTTTTTTTTTTCAAAAATTTCTCAACGAATTTTCACTATTCTTGACAATAATTTCAGGAAATAATAAGAATGCACTAAAAAGAGTTTTGGGTACAGATCATATGTCTTTTACTCAACAGTTTCATAGGAGAACCACTATTGTACCTCAAAAACTTTCGGAGTTATGGGGAATTTAGTCAACCAAGGTCCAGGAACCTCCAAATTTGAAGTTGTTGAAACTCATATGAAAAGATCGGAATTTTTATTCGTTGTCGGATATTTTTGAGTATAACTTGTGAATCTCAATTGAAATATTTTCATGCTGGTTTCACCTTAATAAAGAGGGGTCTCTGAGGATGGATTTGAGGCTATAAACGTGCTTCTAGGTTAAGAATTTATGTAGTTAGGGCAGTTTTGGTTAAGGCTTTTTTTTTAAATTTCTCAATGAATTTTCACTATTCTTGACCATAATTTCTCGAAATAATAAGAATGCACTAAAAAGGGTTTTGGGTAAAGATCATATATCTTTTACTCAACAGTTTCATGGGAGAACCACTATTGTACCTCAAAAACTTTATGAGTTATGAGGAATTTTGTCAACCAAGGTCCAAAAACCTCCAAGTTTGAAGTTTTTGAAACTCGTATGGTAAGATCGGCATTTTTATTCATCGACTGATATTTTTGAGCATAACTTGTGATTCAATTGAAAAATTTTCATGCTGGTTTTACCTTAATATAGAAGGGTTTCTGAGGATGGATTTGAGGGTAAAAACGTGGTTCTCTATTAATGATTTGGGTTTTCAACATCGGAATTTTTGAGCATAATTACTGTGGTTTCGGGTTAAAAATTCGGTTACTTTTTAGGACACTTTTCATCATTTCATATACAAACGATTCGACTTACTTTAAAAGGTATCCTAGATATTTTCCTAGTGGCCTTATGTGGTGACCTTAAGAGCCTCTGACTGCTAGTACTTAATGGCGAAAGTGAATAAGGACTCGCCTGGCATTTCATCGGAGTCCTGTCCATGTGGTATGGATTTTTCTAAAAATAAATTTAACCAGTGATTAATAAACCAATAAACCGCATTTTTTCGATTACCGTTATCAGTAACGTAGTCGATAAATAAAGTAACATATTATGTGATTCTCAATGTCAAAACCTATTTTCTATAAGAATAAGGCTTATCAGCGTAAAAGCAATAATATACATACATATATAATAGCAATGACCCAAAAAATGAATATTAATGGTGCATTGCCTAATGGGGTACTATGAACTGTTGGGGAATTAGCAATTCAAAGTTCGAATATACTTTCAGGGGATTTATCATTAGCGATAATCGACATGTGCTAATCAGTCGGCCCACAGTAAAAAATGTCCATTAAAATATTTTTTATTGGTTTTCCTATTAGATAGTTCTTATTAATATACTAGGCGGGCATCGTGACGAAAATGGTTGCTAAAAATACATATTCGGTTAGATGGAAATGTCATTAACACTGGTGAATTTTTTTTTAAGAATGTAGGTTGTTACCTTTTTTAGTTTCTCTTTATTGTGAAAATTTTCAAACAAAAACTTTATAAACTTTTGGGATTTTATTTATATAAAAGTATAAAACTATCCAAAAACAGCTGACCTAGTAAAAAAAAAACACTTTATTTCTCATCATGCTATTTTGAAAAAATATACAGTTTTTTCAGGCCAGATGTTTGCTTAGGAAGATGGAGCCTCTTTTACTGATCATTTTGGTATACTCGAGCTCCTTGTGGCTTCATTTTTTTTTTGAGTTATGGTCAATTTTATGAGACACAGTTCAGGCTTAAGTTGATTTGAGGTATTCGGGGAAACAGTGTCTGAAGTATTTTTCAGTAACTCTATAAATGATTTTTTGGTAAGTATTGCTTAACGCAATATTTGCCATAGAAAACCTGGTGATACACAAAAGAGTAGCTGACCTAAATTAGTTTAGGCAGATCTATATTTAAAGCAGTTTTTCAATCAGAAGTTTCCCTGGCACTGATCAAAAAAAATATTTAATTTTTTACTGAGGAATTTGCATAGGAAGATGAAACCTGTTTTGCTGATCATTTTGATATGCTTAAGCTCCTTGTAGCTTAAAGTTTTTTTTATTTATAGTCAATTTCATGAGACATGGCTCTGACATAAGTTGATTTAGAGTTTTCGGTGGAACAGTGACTAAGGTATTTTTTATTAAATAGTCTATGAGAATGTATTTACCATAGAAATTGTATATGAAATAGTATTGTCTAAGGATATATTTGCCATAGAAAAAAGGTGATACTTAGAAGAATAGCTGACCTAAATTAATTTAAAGGCATGTTTTTCAAATTCGTACGAGAATATAAGAAAAGATTTTTTTTCGAAAATATTGTTTTTTTTTCTATTTATTCGACACAAAGTTCATAACTCAAAAAATTGACCAGATATCATTTTGAAAATTTCTACACCTAATCCATGGTCAATTTCGTTAGACACATATTTCAGCATTTTTCCAAATTCATGCGACAAATTGAGAAAAAAATTTTTTTTCGACAATGTTTTTTTTTTCTATTTATTCGACACAAAGTTCATAACTCAAAAAATTGACCAGATATCATTTTGCAAATTTGTACACATAATCCATGGACAATTTCGTTAGACACCTATTTTAGCATTTTTCCAAATTCATGCGAAAAATTGAGAAAAATTTTTTTTTTTCGAAAATAATGATTTTTTTTTTCTATTTATTCGACACAAAGTTCATAACTCAAAAAATTGACCAGATATAATTTTGAAAATTTGTACACATAATCAATGATGAATTTCGTTCGACACCTATTTCAGCGTTTTTCCAAACTCGTACGAGAATTTAAGAAAAAAAACATTTTTCGAAAATATTGATTTTTTTTCTATTTATTCGACACAAAGTTCATAACTCAAAAAATTGACCAGATATCATTTTGAAAATTTGTACACATAATCAATGGTGAATTTCGTTCGACACCTGTTTCAGCGTTTTTCCAAATTCGTGCGAGAATTTCAGAAAAAAATATATTTTCAAAACTATTGATTTTTTTTCTATTTATTCGACACAAAGTTCATAACTCAAAAAATTGACCAGATATCCTTTTGAAATTTTCTACACATAATCCATGGATAATTTCGTTAGACACCTATTTCAGCGTTTTTCCAAACTCGTACGAGAATTTAAGAAAAAAAACATTTTTCGAAAATATTGATTTTTTTTCTATTTATTCGACACAAAGCTCATAACTTAAAAAATTGACCAGATATCATTTTACAAATTTGTACACATAATCCATGGACAATTTCGTTAGACACCTATTTTAGCATTTTTCCAAATTCATGCGAGAAATTGAGAAAAATTTTTTTTTTCAAAAATATTGATTTTCTTTCTATTTATTCGACACAAAGTTCATAACTCAAAAAATTGACCAGATATCATTTTGAAAATTTCTACACATAATCCATGGACAATTTCGTTCGACACCTATTTCAGCGTTTTTCCAAATTCGTGCGAGAATTTGAGAAAAATTTATTTTTTCAAAAATATTGATTTTTTTTCTATTTATTCGACACAAAGTTCATAACTCAAAAAATTGACCAGATATCATTTTGAAATTTTCTACACATAATCCATGGACAATTTCGTTAGACACCTATTTCAGCATTTTTCCAAATTCGTGCGACAAATTGAGAAAAAAATTTTTTTTCGACAATGTTTATTTTTTTCTATTTATTCGACACAAAGTTCATAACTCAAAAAATTGACCAGATATCCTTTTGAAATTTTCTACACATAATCCATGGATAATTTCGTTAGACACCTATTTCAGCGTTTTTCCAAACTCGTACGAGAATTTAAGAAAAAAAACATTTTTCGAAAATATTGATTTTTTTTCTATTTATTCGACACAAAGTTCATAACTCAAAAAATTGACCAGATATCATTTTGAAAATTTGTACACATAATCAATGGTGAATTTCGTTCGACACCTATTTCAGCGTTTTTCCAAACTCGTACGAGAATTTAAGAAAAAAAACATTTTTCGAAAATATTGATTTTTTTCTATTTATTCGACACAAAGTTCATAACTCAAAAAATTGACCAGATATCATTTTGAAATTTGCTAGACATAATCCATGGACAATTTCGTGGGTCACCTATTTCAGCGTTTTTCCAAACTCGTGCGAGAATTTGAGAAAAAAATTTTTTTTCGAAAATATTGATTTTTTTCTATTTATTCGATACAAAGTTCATAAGTCAAAAAATCGACCAGATATCAATTTGAAAATTTGTACACATAATCCATGGTCAATTTCGTTAAACACCTATTTTAGCATTTTTCCAAATTCATGCGAGAAACTGAGAAAAAATTTTTTTCGAAAATATTGATTTTTTTTTCTATTTATTGGGCACAAAGTTCATAACTCAAAAAATTGACCAGATATCACTTTTACTAAAATTTTTTCGATAAATAGAAGAAGCCTCTCTTGCTGATCATTTTCATATGCTTAAGCTTCTTGTAGCTTAAAGACTTTTAAAGTTATGGTCAACTTCACATGTACAGTACTAAGCGAAAATGAGATTTTCAGTAACCAAAAAAGCATTATCATGCATAGTAAAACGGAATACATTATTTTATAGGGAGCACGTGCCCAAAATTAATAGTCACTTCCGGGAACCTCAAAACCGATATTAGCAAAGTTTCAAATTATTATTAGTGATGCGCGCGGGGCACTGTTTCCTCCACAAAAAGCCGGAAGTGCCTTTTTTAGGCTCCACCACGTTGCGGTTAAATTGTCGATTTTCTTGCTTTTCGACTAGCGATAACTCTGTTGTAATCTTTGCACTTGCTTGCCGATTACCTGTTTTCTTATCATTTAAATTCAATATTTACCCGAAAAGATACTGCTGATAAATTTTATTAAAAAAATAAATGTAAAATATAAATTCCCACACGGTTTGCTTGGGTGTCTCGTCCTAGTCACCGATTATCATCACTTTCAAATGAATAATTTCTATACATAGAAAAAAACGTTGCGTCGCCTTCGGTTGGATTGCAATAATGATTTTCCATCTAGTGTAACGTGAAAATGTGCATTTTTTTCGTTGAAGGTTACAGCGTAGTACCGCATAACTTTTGAATTGTTGGTTCTTTAACCTTAGTTGCATTTTTAACAGCTGATAACAATACTTGTTAAGTCATGGACAATGAACAATTTAACATATTTTTGTTTGGCAGTTACTAAGTAAGTGGCCTCCCAAATCGGTTCATTTCACTTTTGGGACCATTATAATGCTCTATAGAAGTAAGGAAACGCATTTCTTTTCTAAATTCCATTTTTTTAAACTTATTTAAGGTAGGCGTGCATACAGCATAGTGAACCGGAATATTTTCAAAAAAAGTAGTCAAAAGTTATGTGGTTCCCAGGTTACCAATTAGCCTCATAAGGTTCAATTTACTTAATCAAACAAAAAATGCTTCAACATCAATTTTTTTAATATATTTAAGGAAGATGTGTGTAAGCCTTGCTGAAAATTCAGGAAAATTGAAGGACTTACGTCTGTACTAGGAGATCAGATGAGTTCCAAAAGGCTTTTGACTGTGTAAAGGCCATTGAAGTGCTGTCTTCAAGGAAATTAAAGAATTAGCTCCAAATATAGTCAGATTATCAAGTGGGGAAGAAAATGCATGAGTAATACAATTCCATTGATTGAATCTTAATTCCTATTTCTGACAAATTTGGCAACGTCTCGGTTTAATAGTCTGTACAGGTTTCGTATGGATTTGGTTGGCACCATCTGTCAAGACTTCTGGAACGCGTGCGGACAGCATGAAGAACCACAGCAAATAAAATATTTTTCTTTTTTTTTAAATTCCCAGAAATCAAACGGCAGATTCAATCAATTTGCTCTGAATTAAACGACTCAATTTTTACTACTACAAAAATGCTGTAACTTGCTTCGGTGACGTTCGCTAAAGTGCATTTGCTTTCGAAATTTTTATGACAGCATCGAGAACCGCAGTGTCTCCAAATGATATTAAAAGTTTTGAAATGCACGGGAATTAAATGCCTTAATTCCTACTTCTGAAACAGCACTTCGAATTCATACGCTTATCATTTCGCAACGCCGCGGCTTATCATGCTGTCTACAAGCCTTCCTATGCATTCACTCAAATTCGTTTGCCTTCAAATCTTTTGTCAGGTGAACGTGCAGACAATATAGAGAAAATCAAAAGTAGATCTTTGTTAAAAATCAATAATTATTTCCTAAATCAACCCCAGATACCAAATATCAATCAAATCGGACCTATAGGAAAAAAGTTTTGGTTGTCACGTAACCCTAAAACACAATATTTTAAAAATTTCCAAAAAATTAATAATTATACCCTAAACCAAACCCAAATTCTAAATTTCATTCAAATCGGGCAAATACCAATTGAGTTTCAAAACATAAAATAATAATGTCCATTAAATCCCGATTAGATTTTTTTTTTATCATTAGGACCCACTGTGATGTAATTTTTGTCTAGCAAAATGCCTTGTATAGACCACTGTGTCGCATGAATATTATAATAATACACGGAAAATGCTAAAACGTCAAAACGTTGCCGAATTATCACGGCTAAAAGAACCCGATCTGGTAAAAGATAGGCACATATTCGGATTCTTTAGAGTCTCTTGAATAATTCCGTACCAATTTCAGGAAGTTCTGAGCTATTTTAAGCATTTTATCAATGAAATTAGGAAGCAAGTCCGAGCCGATTCATCCACGTTGCCGCCATGTTGTCAAAGTCGGCATTAAAATCGCGCGTAGACGTCAAAATCGACCATTTTCAGACGATGATTTCGGGTATAAAAAAAGGTTGTTACCTTATGATTTGTACATGGAAAAATAGTATAAAGCCTTAGGAACAGTTTAACATCAATTCTGAACCGATTGCAATCGGTTTTAGTAGTTAAATTTCGAGTATAAAAAGGGTATTTTTTCGGAGAAAATGGCCGTTTCCGTTGCCATGGAGACGCGGCCTTGCCATGGGCGACTTTGAGAATTCAGTGTGCAGGGTGATTTTTGGCGATTTTTCGGGACCTTTTTGAAAAAAAAATTACTTTTAGGATACTTGTAAAAATAGCGAAAAAATTAAATTTTAGTATGTTATAGTAAAATGAATGGCACATCTGCTCGATTGGTTTTGGTTTATCTATCACATACAGGGTGCGCACAATTAATTTCCAAAGTCAAAAAATGTTGAAAAATTGTCATTTGGGTCTACGGGGTGCCACTAAAAAGTTATTAAGGCCGGAAAAAAAAGTGTGAAAAAGGGTATTTTCAACTGAGCACTGCTCACCCTGTATAAATGACACTGTTAAACTTGATACACCGTTTTATTCAGAAAGAGTGCAGGTTTAATTAATCCAAATGATATTTTTTTAAATTTTGCATCATAAAAATTTCACAGAGCAAAAACCAAAAAAAGTCAATTTTTTAAGGTTTTTTTGATTTTTCTCCCTAAAAAAAAACATTTTTTTAAAAAAAATCCTTAACAAAAATTGTAGTTCTCGATGAGCCGGACCTATCTTCTGTAAGTCATTTTTTCCGAAAAGATACCGTTAAACCGTCAGAGGGGCTAGAATATCACACATGTCTGAAACTTTGAGCGTTAAAAAAAAATACTTCCCGTGTGCTGAGAATAACCAAAAAGTATACAGTCCATCTACAGATGAGGTCTAATCGACCCGTTACATTTCATAAAATTCAAAGAACCGTTGCGACCTGTATATCGAGGCACGCGAAAAAAATCGATTTTTTTTTTTGATTTCTAAAGCTTCCCCCTCCAAACTAAAAAAACAAATGAAAAATTGTAGTCGATAGAGTTGTAGCCTCATTCATCTAGATTATGAAAAGGTAAAAATCACTTCTCTACCCTAATTAGAAAAAAAGTTATAAGCACTTTTGTCCGCCGAGTCCCGAGGTCGTGCGAAAACTCCCAAAAAGAGGAGCTTCGCTCTAATAATAACAAATAACTGTCAGCGGTCAAAGAATAAACTGTCAATGTTAAAGAATAAAGACGTGGCTCCATCAGGCATGCACGCGTGTAGGTAATCTTTATTTAACTGGGGACCTACGGACAGATGCCGAATTATCTTATTCTTACATCTTAAGTTACATACACTCTAATCAAACTTAAATTAAAATATAACGCAAAAATAAATAAAAATTATAATCTACAGGGTGAGTTTTTTAAAGTGTTACAATGCAATATGTCAAAAACGGCTGCAAATTTTTTTTGACATTTTGGTGACATTTCAAGTATACCGGGGGGCACTTTTTGTGATATTTTTGACATTTGTCCCTTCACCCCCCTAAGTGGGGGGAGGGTCACTTCCTTATTTTAAATGGAATGACGTGTTTTTATTCTTAAATACGAATCTACATAAAATATGAAGTCTGTTTACAAAAAATGTTTAAAATTGCTCTGCTGGTTACGGAATTATGATCAAAAATGTTTTGATTAAATTTAAAAATAATTCGAATATTCTACTACAATAAAAACAAATTATTTCCTACTTTTTAACTATTTATCGTCTATGTATTATGCCTAAGGAGCTGTTCGAAGTGACCGCCTTCGACTTCCAAACACTTTCTTATCCTTTCTTAACATGAGTTTCGTACCCGCTGTAACATTGCTGGTGTCACTAATGAACAAGCAAAACGAATCCTGTTCTTCATGTCCTCTGGAGTTGTAGGTGCACTAGCCATTACTTTGTCTTCTATAAATCCCCATAAAAAAAAGTCAAGGGGGGTCAAATCTGGCGAACGAGCAGGCCAGTTGACAGGACCACCTCGACCAATCCACCTGTTTTCAACAATCTCATTTAAATAAGTACGGGCCTGTATGGCATAATGGGGTGGAGCTCCGTCCTGCTGAAACCATACGTTAGGATTTAAATTTTGGTTCAGTAGACGAGGTAACTGATTTCTTAAAAAATCTGTGTAGACCTGTCCATTTAAATGACCTTGGAAAAAATGCGGACCAATAACTCTATCCTCGAAAATACCACACCATACGTTCACAGACCAGGGATGTTGATTTGGTACAGTTCTCATCCAGTGAGGATTATTTGCTGCCCAGTAATGCATGTTGTGCCTGTTTACCTTTTAGAAAAACAAACAACCAAAACTTGAATATGTTCTAATTTATAAGTTAAATCTTACCTGCCCGCAATTATTAAAAGAAGCCTCATCAGAAAAAATAACGTTTCTCAAAAAATGGTTATTTTCACGCATTTTTGTTAAAATCCAAGTGCAAAAATTAATTCGATTCTCAAAATCATGTCCGTAAAGCTCTTGATGAAGTGTAATGTGGTAAGGATGAAACTTGTACCAGTGCAGAATTGTTATAATTGATGATTGACTAATTCCAGCATCTAAAGCAAGCCGCCTGGTACTGATTTGAGAATCAATAGCTACTGCTCCTAATACAGCAACTGCCTTATTTTCATCTGTTTGCGTTTTAATCCGATTTCGTCGTTTACTTTTTAGACTACCAGTCATACGACTTCTGGTCTCCAGTCTCTTAAAGACCATATGAGATTTTGGAATATCCGGAAACCTCTCGGCCCACACTACTGCAGCCTCCCTATAATTTTTTCTGCACTCCCCCAAAATTAACAACATATCTACTTCTACACTGAAATTCGCTTCAACATTTTCTTTTTAAACACAATTTACTTGTTAATAACACGTCAAAATTTTTATGTGACACTGCTTGTTATGTTGCCATGGAAATCCTACTGTTACTAGGATTTTCATTTCCATCCATACTAGTAAAATAAACAGTAGGATTTCCATGGCAACCGGCTGTTATTATGGTAAAATATTCGAATTATTTTTAAATTTAATCAAAACATTTTTGATCATAATTCCGTAACCAGCAGATTAATTTTAAAAATTTTTTGTAAACAGACTTCATATTTTATGTAGATTCGTATTTTAGAATAAAAAACACGTCATTCCATTTAAAATAAGGAAGTGACCCTCCCCCCCTCTTAGGGGGGTGAAGGGACAAATGTCAAAAATATCACAAAAAGTGCCCCCCGGTATACTTGAAATGTCACCAAAATGTCAAAAAAAATTTGCAGCCGTTTTTGACATATCGCATTGTAACACTTTAAAAAACTCACCCTGTATAAGGGCGTAAACGTTACCGGTTACCATGACGACGCGGTCAAGATGGCCGATTAAAGAACGAATCATCGTGAAGCGACGCGCGCAACATGGCAACCAAGTAAACAGCGCGTAATTATGACAATGACAGTTCACAATGTCATTTTTGAATTATTTCTAGTGGCCAGCATATCCTAGTAATTCCACAAATATTGTTAATATTTATAGGGATAATTCCATATTTTTACAATAATATGACCAAAAACTAAATGTATGAATAGTCAAGGGACAAACAGTCATAGTTTACCCAACTGGGCCCCAAAGTAATTAATTCATTTCTATATTTGAATGAGTGCAACATTCGGATTAAATGTGCTTTAGATAAGGTTTAATTAAAAAAGAGCAATGTTAATCAATGGGGCTAAAAGTAAGCTTTATAGGTTAAATTTTAGTTCTGTCCCTATAAAGCCACTAATCTTTACTCCAGATCGTCTACTCAAGATAGACACGTGTGTCAGGTGAAAAAAATACAAAAAAAAATCAAAATGTTTGATCATTTTTGTTGAAATTTTATGTACGTTGGCAACGTCTCTTTGTAAAATGTATTATTAGTAGCCTCCCTTGAGTTCTGCTCGCGTATAATCATGAATGAACTTCTGTCAAAGCATGACAGCGACGTTGCCGAATGTTTATTTCATTATCAAATTTAATGACTATAATGAGACAACGAGGAAATTCGTTATTGTTAAAAGTGTACCATATCAGATCTTCTTGTATATTTAATTGTTTACACCCTTGAAAACTACCAGCATTGCCCCAACACAAAAAAAAAACTAAATGTAAATATTTATGAGGCTTATTTCATTGTGCGTTTCCTTTACACACGCACTTATTAAATGATAACACCTAAAATTTCAACCTTGTGTTGAAACACTCTTGATGAAACAAATCTGATTCTACTACATATTAAATCAGCTGATCGGTGTAGTAGGTGTGCTTATGCCCCGGCAAGCCATTCACCAAAAAATTTATGCCTCATTAAAATTCATGTGAAGCATCGAATTAAGTTACATATGGCCCGTCTCGCCGGTTATCTAAGAATAGAATCCGCCAACATTTTTTTTTTTTTTTTGTTTCCAGGAGGTCAAGAACATTCTGGTGGATTTTCAGTGATCGATATGTGTCCTACGCCCTGTATATTATAATACAACGTCTCCGGTTTCCGTCATAATGCGGAATTTTGCAATGTACGTCGATTTATGGTCGATCACATCTCTAAGTGGGGTCATAGAACCATGTGATGGGTATTAATAGATTCTGCTTATAAGAATTATTATTAACATGGCAAGAAAGCAGGTTTTTTTATAATGAAAATTATCTATTCTAATGGTAATCTCCTAATGTCAGATTGTTGGTGTTTTATGTAAAAATTAGCTAAGCTGACTGTCATGTCAGTCAATTAATTTGCACCAACGCATGTCACTTTTGTGATTCACCTAACACAACCAATAAATTTCTTGGATATTTTCAGATTTTAGACCAATTAATTTCCAGTCTTCTCTATTAGGCTTGCAAGAGATGCGTATAATTATTATACCTAAAACACGCATTATGATCACATTCTTCTTAGTCATATCTTCATTCCTGAAGAGTTGTGACGTCATGTCTATGAACACTGATGGGTCGATTGTCTCCATTGTTGTCGATCTTCTGCTACTCTTTATATTTGTCTGCAAGGCTTGCCCTGTAATTTCTTTAATTTGGTCTATCCACCGTGATGGGGATCTTACTCTTGATCTTTTACCTTCTACTTTGCCCTGCACGGTAAGTTTTTCTAGATTGTCTTGGTCTCTCCTGGTGATGTGTCCGAAGTAACCCAGAATGCGGCGTCGGCCGCTGGAGGACAATCGATCGGTGATTCCTAATTCGTTTAATATCGACACATTGGTCCGGTGTGCAGTCCAGGGTATGCGAATCATCCTCCGCCAGCACCACATTTCAAAAGCATCTATTCGGTGCCTGTCGCTCGACTTTATTGTCCAGGATTCGGAACCATACGAAAATATCGAATACACTGGATCTGTCTTTTCATATCTTGGATAAGTTTGACATTGATGTCCTCGCTAATGCTATCCGCCTTCTTATTTCTGTTTCACACCCTCCCTTGCTGTTTATTAGGGACCCCAAGTAGATGAATTCATCTACTACTTCAATTCTATTTTGCAGATTTCTTAACTGTATGGTGTTACTCCTGTCAATGACCATTAACTTGGTCTTGTCTAGATTTATTTCGAGGCCTAGAGCTCAGCTTTCATTAGCGACCTGATCAATAAGTGTAACCATCTCATCTTCATCTCTTGTTATTAGGGTAGTGTCGTCCGCGCATCTGAGATTACATATCTTTCTACCATTGATTGACACACCTCCTTCAAAATTTTCCAGGGCTCGTCTCGTTATGAATTCACCGTAGGCATTGAAGAGTCTGGGTGATATGATACATCCTTGACGGATGCCTCTATGTTTGATGTTTTATTGTCGAGACTAACTATGGCATTGTTATTTTCATATAGGTTGGTTATTAGAGATATGAAATACGGAGGGACTCCCATTTCTTTCAATACGTTCCAGAGACTACTCCATCGAACACAGTCGAAAGCCTTTTTGTAATCTATAAAGCATAAGAGCATGGGGGTATTGAACTCCCGGGCTTTCTCGATTAATTGGCGGATGTTGAATATTTGGTCCCTTTTAGTCCCTTAACGAAGCCTGCTTGTTCTGGAGGGATTTGACTCTCTAAGTAGTTTTGCAATCGTCTATCTATTATTTTTAGCAGGATTTTGCTGGCATGTGTGATTAGAGATATCGTTCGATAATTTTCGCATTTTTTGGTGGATCACTTTTTGTGAATAGGTATAAATGCAGACGTTGTCCAGTCTTTAGGCCCTTGACCACTTTGCCAGATCTTATTACATATATCATGTAGGGTTTTGGTTCCCGGGTCTCCTAGTACTTTTAGGAGCTCAGCACGAACTCCGTTCCTGGGGATTTGTTTAGCTTTAGGTTTTTTATAGCTTCTTTAATTTCAGACATACACAGAAAAAAACGATTACTCGTAATAAGTAAATAAATTTTCTCATTTTTTCAAGAATAATACATTCTTAATTGAAATAAATAGGCTTAAATTGCGGAACTAGAGTTCTTTATAAATAGGAAACAAAATATTTAAAATACAGATTTAAAAAGAGAATACTTTTTTAATCAAAATATTTCATAGATTTAGTTGTATTAAATGTATTCTCAAATAAAAACAAGTGAAATGTCCCATTTGAATAATAAAGGTATCAATTCAAGTCATTATAATCTTGAATTTAGTAAATGTTTAAAATGTTGTAAATGTTTAATGTAAAAGCTTTTCAACTTAATTAATTTAAATAAATCAGTTTATTGTTTAGAAAGATATATATTATTGCTTTAAAGCCGGTAAATATATTTTTAAAATATTCTATTAATCAAGTGAAGACTATACCCGGTTCGTTTGAAGAAAATAAATTGTTGCTTTAAATATTTATTTTCTTACAATAAAATCAATGTATTCAATTGAATTTATATATTCTCAAATGAAACTTTTTGTTCATCTCAAAAATGGCAACTTCGGCGTACCACGCCACGCGTACCCTGCTTGCCTCTTGTACTCTTGTTAGTCATAGACTAACTTAGATTTTTATTTTCTATGAGTACCTACTTTGTACTTTGTGATAAATATGTGCCTATATTTAAAAAACATACACAAAATGTGTGTTTCTTTTGGTTTACTGTTGTTGTTGCAATGTAAAGTGATATTTGTTCCTATATAATGTATGTATAAGTTTTTGTTTTTAGATAATATTTGTTCACAGTTTCATTTTGTATGAGTACTTTATGACAAAAATGTACTTATATTTAAAAAACATACACAGAATGTGTTTTTTTTTGTTTACTGTTTTTGCTACAATTATTTAAAGTAATATTTGTTCCTATATAATGTATGTAGTTTTTGTTTTCGGATAATAAACATACGTTTGCGTAGAACCTGTTCTATTAATTTATTACCAGAATTTAACCGAAAAATAATTAGGTAAATACATAGATATTTATTGCAATACCTAAATTATAAAATATAAAACGGTTGAATTTTTAATACGTTATAGCAATTCTTACACTTATAGTTGTACAACTTATAGTTGAAATAATAATTGACAGTTTTATGTTATTAAGTGTTGTGGTAATTTATAGGGTTCTTTGGCTATCAAAATAAAAATACCAGAAAGTGTGTGCCTTTTGATATTTTTATTTTGATTCTAAAAGAACCCATTAAATACCACAGCACTAAATACTATAAAACTATTAATTTATTTCAACTGAGTGTAAATATTACTTATTTCAAATATTTAACCTATTTAAATCGAATAAAAAATATTAATAACAAGCCATAAACATTTTAATTTAATACTATTTAATATTCAATTCAATTTGCCAGGCGGTTTAAAGGAATTCTTCACATCTTTAAGTTGAATTTATAATTCATTGTAGCTAGCCTTAAATATTTTTGATTTGATGAAGCAAGCAGTAGAATTACTTAAATTGAGAATATGACCGTTTCAATGTAAGAAAAAATAAATTTGAATTAAATAATTAAATTTCATCGCTTTAAAGAAAAAATATTCCTTGCAAGAATATGATATTCTAAAATGAAATTTCAATATATTCTCACAATAAGTTATTTGTCGACTTAAACCAATTCTATAAACATCTTGAAATTGAAAATATAATATTCTTAAATTAAACTTTTATCTTCTTGCGGATATATAATCCTTAGATTTTCTCAAATAAAGTGTCTAATTCTCATTTTAAGTACCCTTTTTTTTCTGTGTAAGAATATTGGGCTCTATTTCAAATTGTGTGTTTTCTTTCTGTTGTTCGATCGCTATTTTGGTTTCTTCGGTGCATAATTCTCACAATATTGTCTCCATCGTTCGATCACTTTTTCATCTTCCCATACCATCTTTCCGTCCTTGTCTTCAATTGTGAAAGTGTTTGGTTTGAATTTGCGTGTTATTTCCCTTACTTTTTGATACAAGTCTCTGGTGTCATGGGCGAGTTGATGTTCCTCTATATCCCTGCATATTTTTTTAATGTAGTTGTTTTTATCCCGTCAGTATCTTTTTATTTAACCTCTTGTACAGGTCTCAGTCTTCTCTCATTATGGTGCCCTTCCTTTTCATTTCTTTTTGTTTGTTAATTGTTTCTATGGTCGCTTGTGTGATCCAGGGTTTGTTTGGCCGATTTATAGGGTTATGTGTTAGTTGAAGGTGATCTGCTGTCGTCTTAATAACATTTCTCAATGCTTCCCATTCTTGGTCTGGGTCTTGTTTATTCATTATGTCATGTTTTTCGGCCTCCAATTTGTATTTTGTATTTCTTCTTTAAATTGCCGTTTGGCTGTTTCCGTCATGTTGATTCTGTTGCGTTGGTGGTAGATTCTGTTTAGACGGAGCCTGAACTTCATTAGTAATAAATTATGATCTGAACCACAGACAGCTCCAGGGCGCTACGTCTTGCAGTTAACGACGGAGGATTTCCAGCGAGATCTGACCATAATGTAGTCAATTTGATTTCTGTATCTATCTCCTGGTGATGTCCATGTGTATAGGCGTCTTTTATGATGTGCAAATAATGTGTTTGCGATAGTGAGATTTTGTTCTTGGCAGAATTGAAGCATTCGTTCACCTCGTTCGTTTCTTGTCCCTAAGCCGAACGAACCAATTATTCCTTTGAGTTGTTCATCTATATCTTTTGTTTTGCCAATTTTAGCATTCATGTCTCCAGTAACAACGAGAATCTCATTTTTAGGTAGCATTCAGCTGCTCATAAAACGCCTCAATAGCTTCGTCCGAGGAGTCACTAATTGGGGCATTGGCTTGTATGACGTATGATCACATAAACTGGACGTGATTCAATTTTCTAAAATGTGTTCAAACTGTAATTCTTCCTTCTCGAAAATAAATCATATCCGAACCAAGAAAAAAGGCCAATTAACTTCATAACTAAATCAAGTTCCATAATTAAACTTGATTTAAATTGTTAATGAATTTTCAAACAAGCAATTTTCGTTCCGAGTGAAAAACATAATTAACATTCACAAACGTTAATTATTGGGCGAGAATTTTGGCAAAAGAATTAGATCCTTCTTGTGTTAATTAATTTAAGGGCAATTTCCCAAAAACACCCTGCAATGAACTGAATTAATTTCCACTTAAACGGGCCGAATTGTTTTAAAATACTTTTACAGTGACTAACTTAAGCAAACAATAACCAAAACGTTGATTGTTTATCGAATTAAGTAGGGTAGGGTGAGAATTGTTATTAAATTGGTCATGTGCGATAAAAATTAAACAAATTATTTGCGAAATGTGAAAGGTGTATCTTATAGGGGAATATTGAACCGATAGTTTTGTGGTTTTTTTTTGGTATAAGTAATAACGCGTTTTTTGAATAATTTGCCAGCTAGACCGTGTCATTGTTCCATACTAAGGTGAACAAAATAGTTTTAATTGTCTAGAAACTTGCGCACCTCAGGGTCACCAATGGGTTCACCCGTCTTTAAACAACACGATGATTTCACGATGAGTTTCTTTTTCACGTCAACATACTCGTTATTGCCTTTATATGGTTCGCACTAGATTTTTGGGCGTATTTATGTAAATTTAATTGCCACCATAACGTCTAGAGGGTTCAAAATCCCTTAGAACAATAATTATTATAAAAAGAAAAACCGTTAATAAAACAGACCAAGGGCATTATGTAAGCGCACGTGCCTTAAAGTACAAGTACCCCGTTACCATAGAACCGCGCACACGCGACTAGTTATGAATCGATTAAAATAACTAATTAGCTCTATTATGGCTGATGCGATCGGAACTAAAAATGCATCCTTCCTATTTATGTAACAATCGTTGCATGTGATCCGCATTTTTATTGCTTTCATAATGTGCTTGCTCTATGGGGTGTGTATCCTCCATGAATGAGATGATGATTTGCTTCTGGTTTGCAAGCAAATATCAGCTATGAAATATTATGTTTTTTTTATAGAATTAGAAGTTTTAACTGTACAAAAAAATTAATTTATACCCAAGCCTATATTGAGTAATTAACATTGTTCAGTCCTAAATCACTGATAAGGCATGTTAATGACCAAATGACTACATAAACAGACCATCCAAGTCAAATGGGTCTAGCCAATAGATAAACAAGAAAAATCAAAAACAAGTTTATCTCTTGACTGATAGCAATAACAATGTAATTATACAGGAGTCACTGTATCATTAGATTATTGGTAAATAGGCATTATTCAAGGGATTAAGTTACCTGGTTTGTTGACGGATGTAATGAGCTTGAATAGGGGTTTTATGGCCTTTACATGACTCAAAACTGGTATACATTAACGTTGATGTACCTGAGTAGGAAGTGTTATTAAGGACTTTCCGAGCTAATTAAATACTCATAAATGTATCAACATTATTGCAATAGCCATTAATATTTTAGAAAGTATTATTATGATGATGACTATTATTTTTTCATAGATGAAAAATTTCCAATGCTCCTTGAAATTATTTATTTATTTAGCAGTTTATTTCCAACAGGCAAAGCCCAGTTATAGGAAAATCTACAATTAATATTTTGAAAGTGTAAACAAGTATTAAATTACTATAAATTAAATAACAAAAAGAAAGAAAAATAAGGAAAACTTAAATTACTATAGTAACATCATGTATATATCAAAATTAAAGGAGATGTAAATTAACATTAGAATGAACAAAGAAAGAGATTCATGGGACAAGGGAAAAAAGGAATTATGGTAACTGTTGGTTTGTCAGAGACAAAATTAGATCCTTTATGGAGCATACAAATATGTCACAGTTTGATGATACTGAATTAAAAATTCTGCACATTTGATATATACGGGATCCTGAAACCTAATGTTAGTTCTGGCGCGATCTAAAGCAAAAGTGATATTTGCTCTAGAAGCAAATCGTGGTACATGAAATAGAATATCATTCAAGAGAGGAGGAGAATTTATTTGATTATTGACCAACTTCCATAAGAATGTTACAAGATGAATTGTTCTCCTCATGGCCAGAGATTGCAGATTAAATCTACCTAACATCAGATCATGATCATGTCCCCTAACAGGATATATTCCATCCCCACGAAACATAAGAAACTTTAAAACCCTTCTCTGAACACTCTCGATGTAGCCAACATGGCATTCATAGAAAGGACACCACACCAAGGAACCATATTCCAGTCTTGATCTAACAAAGGAAAAGTACAATAATAGTTTAATTGAGTTTGAGTTGTTAAAGAGTTTAAGTTTCAATGAGGAGGTCACTGTCTGTTCAATATGTGGCACAAATGTGAGCCTATTGTCCAATACAACCCCTAGATCTTTAATAGAACTACTTCTACAGAGGATTTGATTGTCTATATTGTAATTAAACAAAACAGGATCCTTGGTTCGCTGAAAGGAGATCAGACAGCATTTCGAGATGTTAAGACATAACTGACTTCGACTGCACCACCCCCTAATTAGGTCCAAGTTACTCTGTAAGAACAAGCAGTCCACTATTGATACACCAGAATATTTTCAGATCATCAGCATAAGCTAGTCTAAGGCAGGAAATCAATTCTATAAGATCATTAATATAAAAGATAAAAAGAAGTGGGCCGATATTGGATCCCTGTGGGACTCCAGAAGTTGAAACAAAGGTATTAGATCTGCAACCTTCCACCTCAACAAACTGTAGACGATCAATAACGTATGACGAAAGCAACGAAATTAGCATTTCTGAGAAGTTGAATTGCTTGCTCAATTTTTCCAGCAGAATGCTATGATTTATCTGATCGAAAGCCTTACTGAAATCAGTATACACCACATCAACCTGACTTTTTCTATCGAGGGCTAAAGAAATAAAATGAGTCACATTACAGAGGTTAGTGATGCACCACCTTTTAGGAATAAAACCGTGCTGATCTATAGAGAGTAGTGATTGAATATGGCTGTACATGAGAGATATCTTTAGTTGAGGTTATTATAAAAAAGTGCTTTTTAATTGAGTTTAAAATTTGCCACTGTTATCAAGTGATTTATCAAAATTCAAATATTTATCGGTAAAAAATCTGCAAAGCATTTTTAGAAGCCAGAAGAAATGTTGTATCAAAAAGAAGCTTAAAATTATAATCTGTTTTTTATAATTTTTTTAAACAACCATTTAGAGCATAATAACCACCATAATAACTCACAAATTCTTTAGTTATAAAAGTCTTAATTTTTTGTAAAAGATTTTAATTCTTTCTTCATTAAATTCCTGTAGCAGAGTCCTGACACTTGGGGGAAAAGCATTAAAAAATGTTATGCCATAGTAGTTGGTTCTATTTCTGTTCCAACTGTTCTCGGTCAGGTATGGATAAATGGATGCATGGATAGAAAAAGGATTATGGTTCATTCCTACATAGAGTAGACACTCGAGTATGATAAGACAATGTCAGCGTCAGCAACCCCGACTGAACTAAAATCTGACAGCAATCATCCCTGCATCCCAGAATTGTGACATATTTCTTCTGTAATCCAAATATCTTGTGCAGAATGACATAAGTTATTTTCAAACTGAAATAACTATGATAGGCAGTAAATAGGGACTTTAAAGAGACAAAATGATAAAATCTGAATAAGAAAAAGTAATTTTGACACCTTTTTACTTAGCTCCGAGACATGTTGCAATCAAGGAAATTTAAGTTTTTGAAGGTGGTAGACAATGGTACAGTGAAAACATCTTGTCGGACTTGCATTGTCTTATTCATTTAATGTAACACGACGTTTCAGTTGGTAAGTATCTCCTTACACTTGATAATGGTTGGAGATACTTACCAACCGAAACGTCGTGTTACATTAAATAAATAAGACAATGCAAGTCCGACAAGATGTTTTCAAGGAAATTTAAGGTGAACACCTATGAAACAGACACTATGTTAATATAATACTTGGATGGGAATGTGTTTTTCAGAGGCTGAAATTGATAGATTAAGTTTTGCTGTATTAACGCCATGATAAATGAGCGATACTGTATAAAGAAAAAACACTTATTTAAAGGCAAACATGAACACCACACCCTAAAAAACCTGACCCAATTAGAACAATTTAAGTGCACATTAAATTCCCCATCGGAAAATCTAATTAAAATTTAATTCTTTGTTTTTCAGGTCATGTTTTGTTTACCACATGTGATGTTTATGTCAATATTTTCAAAATTTCAATGACTATATCAATATTAATAAATTCAGTGCCTAAGTAAAAATTGATGCTTTTTGATCCATGTTGAATTAATAGTTCAAGTAAACAACACCCTCTTATATAATTCATTATATATAGTAAATTAGAATTCAAAATTAGCTCCTGTGTGTTTGTAGGGTTAGTCACGACAAGCATTTAAACTGTTTTAGAGAATAACCCAATAGGAATTTATTTCCAAGTATTTATAGCATTAAATGTAGCATATATGGTTCTATTGTGCAAACAAAAAGGTACCATTCCTTATGACTATTTTTTTCCTTTTTTATATAGAGGATATTTGCAGTTGTTTTTCTAATCTATATTGCATCTCTTTTTGAATTTATAACACACAAGTATACTGTTCATCAAAAAATATCTATTTGCATTAGTAAGTAAAAAAGCTATGTATGTTGTCTTGGCAAAACCAGTATAAAAATGTTATATTATGTGAAGAACAAGTGGGCGTAAGCATGACTTTTTAAAGAAAATGAAAATTACCACAATCTAACCTCATTAATCAACAATAATAATCTCTAATAGTTCAAACTAGAAATCCACTTACCTTTGTTGGTGTAGCGTAAGTAAACAAATTCCTACTTCTAATTGGTGTCAATGCTTGTCTATCATCACAATGGCTCTTAACATCTTCGATCTTCTCTCCCAATATCTCGTTCCTCAATAAAATATTATAAACTGAGGCGTCCCTGTGATTCTCACTGCTGTCCCTATTCGAAGCCTTTTTGCCAGTTTGTGGGGTTTTACTGGGGTCCGGAATGGTGGCAAAACTGGTCTCCCAGTTGTTATTTGTCCTGCATGGTATAAACCTGTCATAGTTTCCTATTGGGGTGCGCCTGGAGGATTCAAACAGATTTCTGGCACAATGTAATTTCGCCGAGCGTAGTATATTAGCCTCGCTGTTCTCCATCTTATTGGATTGAATATAAATAATCTCTAATGTAGAATTTATGTAGAATAAAGGATATAAAAGCAGCACTTTATGTAAACAACATAATGGTTGACACTAATGTATTATCCAGACGTGCATGTCATTTGAATAATCTAGCGAGCCGAGGGTTTGGATAAATTATTGTGCTATTTGTACTATTTTAATATTAATAAGTTGGGTCACTGATACACGATACACACACTCACACAAAAGCACACTACAACAGGGGGGGGGACTTCTAACGAAATACGTGCCTAGTGCTACCCGCAAACGTTTTGTGATAAATGAGAGCGATAAAAGGAACGAGGAAAATTGTTACGATGGCTCATTAACAATTACCCCCACCCGGTCGAGTGGCTCTTTAAATAATTTTAAAATTATGCTGATTGCTGAATAAACAAATATGTCCGTTGGGCGATAACGGACTGACAGTTGACAGTGACATGTATCTGCAATGTTGCCATTTATGTTTCATGTATTCGAATATGAGAAATATTTTACGACTTACTTAAGTTCCGAACCGTTGTAACTGAGAGGTGCACTTAAGCAGAAGTTTTCCAATGAGGTTTTAACGTTAAAAGGACAGAAAAGCACCAGGTTGAAGATGAAACAGTAAGTTTGGCATCGTTGGTGAGATTTGTTAGAACTGTCAGCTGTTAGGATAGTGACAATGACAACTCAAAACAACATTGCCAGCTTTTATATAATAAATTCATACAATCGGTGTAAAAACTTAGAAGACTATAAAAATGATTTTTTTTATTTAATTTTAATTTTTCAGTGAAATCTGCTAATTATTGCCTATATGCATTTAAATTTCTTTTAAACTTTAAAAATGATGAATTGTATGACACGGCAACAACGTAAAAGTAACCGCTCTTAAAGTCAAAGCTGTCAAATTTTCAAAAGTTACTCAAATATTTATATTTATTTATTTGAAGAAATTCTATTTTATAAAAGCTGAAATATGAATAGTATTACAGACGTAGACGTGGAATCCCTATTACAAGCTTTAACAAAACATAGACAAAACACCGCAAAAGCCGTTCAAGAGTGTCTGGAAAACTGTAAAACTCAAAAAGAACTTTGTGAAGCCACAAAAGTACTCGATTCAAGTTTACAAGGTAAGAAGTTACTTAATAACCGAGAAAATACTAATACTTTACTTCTCCGAACAGAAAAAATAACTTTAATGAAAGACCTTGCCAAATCAGAACATGATAAGTACAACATTTTAATAAACACCATCGAATCTAATGAGGTTATACTGAAACAAAAAGAAAATGATCTTGAGCAACACAAAACGATTTTGGATAAAAAGCAAAAAAAAATGGAAAATTTGGAAAGCACGCGGGCTACTCTGGAAGCCAAATTGAAGGTACTCCAAGACGGAGAGAACTTAAGAGAAATGAGAGATAAAATATTAGCATATAAAGTCCTTACAGGTGTAGAGTTTGTTTATTCTACCAAGAGAGTCATGGGCAGTATCCTTTTTAAATTTGTTTATTTATTAAATATTTAGTGCATAATATTATGTCTTAACATCTAATTTAGCTGTGGCAAAGAAGGGTCAGGACCCAAAAGCTTTCTCATATAACCCCACTAAGTCTGACGAAGATATTTGCAGCAAGCTGTGGAGTATGATTTTGGAGGATTAAAGGTCAATAATAATGTATGTACATATGTATATAATTTTTTTTGTAATAGTTTTAAGTATGTTACTTTGAGTAAGTTATAATCAAGTAAAGTTTGAATGAAATTACTTTCTGTTTAGATGGTTTTAATATGCTGCAGTTTGGCTTAAGTGCAGCATGCACTTCATTAAACTGTATTTGAATATTGATAAGTGTTCAATTAGAAGATTTTTACTTACATAAATACCTGTTACAGTATCTCTAATAAACAAATTGTTCGGTTATATCAATTGCACAGTAAGTGCTTAAGTCAGTAAAATTATGTACAAAAATATAATAATAATTTTAACAGACTTTGAAATACTCTTTCTATCATAATATGTTCATCATACAAAATTTTAAAAACATTCAGGTGGAACATCCTACCACTGTATAAAAAAAACATCCAAAAAGATTTAATTGCACAGTAGACATTAAGGAATATTTTCAAACACTATCACAAGAATTTAATTTGAAACCAAGGTATTCCTGAATTGAGGAGAAAGATTTTGCAATTAGACATATTTTAAGTATTCTAGTAATCTATTAAAAAAAACTGTTCAGTACCTATTATTTCATAAATGTTCCTTCTAGTTCTATGGACTATATGAAAAGTAAGTATATATTTATTTGTTACAGTATCAACAGCAATTTTGCCATTATTAACAGCACAACTAAAATAGATACTCTATTTTTATTTGACGGCATAAAAGCAGGGCTGAGCCTAGGGTATTTGCCGCCTGGGTGCAAGAGCTAATTTTGCCGCCCCTTCTGCAGTGATTTTTATAAAAAGTGTTTTAAAAAATGCTCTTACCAAAGTACAATGTTTAAAAAAAAGGGTGTAATAAAAAAATCATATTGAATTAAATTCCAAACACACATATATTAATAAATACATTAATATTATCTATACAAAAAATATACATAAAAGCATATATTATTTACTTATATAAGTATTTTTATATTAATATGTAATTACATCGATATAAACACCTAAAGAAAATATATTTTACTTACATACTAATTTAAAGAAATTAAAAAAAAGTAATTAGAACCTTGGTTTAAATGCATTTACTTTTCTTGCCTTTTTATATGCAAATTCCCTAATTAGGTCGGTAACATCTAAATTAGAAACAATGTCTTCCTCAATACTTATTATTGATAAATTTGATAGTGTTGATTGGCTCATTGTGGATCTTAAGTAGTTTTTTATTAATTTTAGTTTGGAAAATGAGCATTCCCCATGAGCTACAGTGACTGGCATTGTTAAAAATATTCTTAAAGCTACGAATAAATTTGGAAATATAGCTTTCAAATCGTTAGCAACCAGATATATTAATATTTCTTTGGCCGAGAAAATATTTCTATCATTAATGTAAATTGATAATATGTCGATTTCATTATAGAGGTCCAATCCATTTATGTCCATATTTTTTATTTCAGGGACAGTTAATTTAGCTTCTAAATTCTTACAATAGGTCATTATTTCGGGTTTGGAAAATGCTTTCAAATTGTTTAAAAAACCAAATAATTCAATATGTTTTTGTAAATCGCGAAATCTCTCATCCAATTTTGAGGTTGAAAAATCGAGAATATAAAAAAAAAATTACTTTAAAATTTATTTCTGGAGATTGGATTGGCTCATCCTTGTGTTCATAATCAAAAAACGTTTTTTTTTCCTTGGTCTTATTGAGTGAATGGCTGGAAAGGAAATTTCGGCGTCTACTTCTGTTAATGTCTGTCTAATCTGTACAGCTTCTGGTAAAATAACATTAGACTTTTGCAGTGTTTTGCTTATTAAATTAATTCTTGCCAAAATGTTGTACCAAATAACTAACGAACAAATAAATTTAAATGATTTTATTTTATTTATTAGGGACATTGCAATATTCTTTGTTTCATTATATCTGCTTTCATCATTAAAAAGCGTAAACAGAGCATCATACACTTTTTCTAACTCAAATCTAAGAGTTTTTATTGCCTCCATACGGCTTTCCCAGCGGGTATCCGATAAGGGCTTTAGTGTTAGCCTGGGCAGCTCTTTTAAGAGAGCATTCCATCTGTAAGTTGAGGCCGAAAAAAAGACATATATTTCCTGAACAATGCTAAAAAATCTAGTTACTTCTAGAGAGCTTTTTGCTGCATTATTAACTACTAAATTTAAATTATGGGCGGCACAGGGTACAAAAAAGGCTCTAGGATTAATATTTAAAATTTTTTTTTGTAGGCCATTGTGCTTGCCTTTCATGTTTGCTCCATTGTCATAGCCCTGACCTCTCATATCGGCAATATCAATATCCAGTTCTTTTAAATAATTTAATAAAAAAATCTGTTAACCCCTGACCAGTAGTGTTTGTAATTTTACAAAATGCTAAAAAATGTTCTCGAATTTCTATACTTTTAGAACAATCATCAATAAAAACGAATCTAACAATAATGGTAATTTGTTCTTGGTGACTAACGTCAGGTGTACAGTCAAGAATGATTGAGAAATATTTGCATAATTTTAAACATTCAACAATACACTTTTTTACTTTTTCTACTATTAAAAAAATCAATTCATTTTTATTATTTTATCTCCCAAATAATGCGGCATTTTGTTCCCATCTTTTTGGACTCTATCAATATGTTCGGCCATTACAGAATCAAATTTTGCAATCGTCTCAATTAATTTCAGAAAATTACCGTTACCCTTATCAAATAGTTTTTGACTATTACCCCTAAAAGCTAAATTTTGTCCAGCTAAAAACTGGATAACAGATATTATTCTTTCTAAAATCGAAGTCCATCTTTTTTTTTCCATTTGAAATAAATTTTGATTGATAGAGTCCACAGTTAAACCTTTTTCTATTGATTTTTTTAATTCAAGCCATTTCCTAACACTTTCAAAATGCCCCTTACTGGTTTCGTGTCTTTCTAAAGTCCGAGATAAATGTCGCCAGTCACTATAGCCATTCCCCTCATTAAAAACTATTATCAGAAACTTTAAATAATTTACAAGGAAAACAGTACACTGAATCTTTAGATTTTGAGTAAATAAGCCAGGTTCTAGGGACTTTTTCATTGTTAGTTAATTTTTTTTCAAAGTAAGCAGCCCTAAAACATCTATTTAAATTATTAATGGGATAATTAATATTTTTAATTTGAACAGGTCCTATTCCTAAAATCAATAATCTAATATTATCCATTAATATTTCGGGCCAATATGCTGGATCTTTAAATCGTTCTCCATTTACCTGAATAGCTTCAATGTTCTCAGTTTACGTATTTGCTGGCGTATTCGTTGAGTGATCATCTTGTTTCAGTTCATCTCCTGATGGTTGTTGATCTCCATTATTTGGTTGTTCTACATCGGCATCGGCTTCAGTTGACATCAAAGGTTGAACATCCGGCCTTTGGCTTGTTGAAGGTTGAGATTGTGGGTTCGTTGATGACGCAAAAAACTTTTTTAACGAACCTGCTAACCGCCTGTCATCTTCCTCCTTTTCTAGCTTCCTTTTTCGGTATTGGGAACCAGAAAGCCTCTTTCGACCATCAGCCATCTAAATCAACAAATATTTTTTTTTAGAATTGGCACAAAATTACTTTTTCCAGTGAAAAATTGCTTAAGGAATGAAGTTCTAAATATTTGGAAGATATTAATAAAATATTTTAAACTTACCGTTAACAACACAAACACAATTTTTATATAAAATGTATTAAAAATAAACACTAATCGACAAGTCGCTTTAAAACTCGCAAATTAAAGTAAATTAAAAACAAAAGGGTGGGAGTTTCTAAACATTACACCCCCGCTTATTTCTGCAGCTCCAAAATACATATTATTTATTACTCAAAAGTATTGAAATTCCGCAAGAAATAAATTTCGAGGAATTACTATTGGTGGTACTTTACGCGGCTCTTTTAATTACGCCGCCCTTATAACATCATCAGCACCGGCGGCGGCGCCGGCCCCACCCTGGCTGAACCCACCATAATTGCGGTGCCATTGTTTTTATTACCTGGTCCTGGTATGGTACCTATTTATTTATCTATATAGATTATTATTAACAATGCTCGGTTTCAGTAAACATTGTATTCTGTTGGCGCCTTAATTATAAGTTTTAAATTTTATAAATTTTTGTTATTCATAATTTTTTTTTCATTACTTGGCGCTTTTTTATTTTATTTTTCGGATATTTAGCCGCCCTAAATGAGCGCCGCCCGGGTGCGGCGCACCCCTTGCACCCTCGGCACGGCTCGGCCCTGCATAAAACGTATTTTTTATAATACAAGATAAAGGAAAAGAAAATAATTCAATATACAAATTCTTTAATATTTTCCCTGCATCTGGCAGATGCATTAAAGAAGTCAACATTACAGGAGTGCTGGTTTGCCAGGAATGACTGTAGTTGGTTCTATGTGCAGGGCAATGAAAGGACATTGGGCATAGCTTATGGTATATATGAAGGTTTCCATGTTCTTGTAGGCATGAATTAAAGGAATGGAGAATATTGTAAAAAACTGATATCTTAGAAATTTCTTCAAGAGCTGTTGGATGTAAAATCTTCTTGACTTGATAACAGTGAGGTTGATAGAATTGCTACCAGGCAGATTTATCATGTATGTCATATACATGTCTAAGGAATTTGTGTTGAACTCACTTGATATAGATATTGTAAGAATCACACATGAACCCCATTCTAAGTGAGAACGCACAAGCGAACAATCAAGGAGGCAAATGGAGTTAGTGAAAAAACTGTAAATAAATTTGATTTCAGATATGAGTAGTATAAAACCTCAACAGCCATCAAGTAAGTCTTCCTTATTATAATTATGTAATTCTGTAGACTATGTGATTGATGAATATTCGGATAGTTAATTTGTCTTGGCACAAGATTATAACTCGCCTCAGACTGGGTGGGGAAATGATTATCTTGACCTGACTGTTGATTATGAACATAATGGCTCAGTAAATATTATTGCCAACTACTTAAGTTATCTCTTATTTTTCAAAAAAATAAGATCTTTAATAACAATGCAACTCTCTTCTGGATCTGGTATCTACTAATTCAAGTTCTGTTGATGTGAAACCTGCAATAGAAAGAAACAATTTTTGAAGATGGTTTTGATTGCTCATTTAAAACTTTATATTACATTATTCACAACCATATTACAAACTGTTATTATCTTGCTCCCATGCCAAAATGGCGTTCATATTAGCGATCGTTTTGGTGCTCCACGGTTCCAACGGGTCAGGGGAGCTACAGGGCTCGACAACGAATTTATGAGCCTCAGATTTACAGTGTCTCGGATCGGGCACGCTCGGGCATACCCGGTTATGTTTCGCCGTCTTGGACCTTTTCTTTCTCTTCTTCTTTTTCTGGTTTTTCGCTTGTGACGGCTGTCCGTCGCCGGCACCCTCCACTTTTAATAACTCACCTGTCACGGTCACCGATCTGATGAAAGAAACGTCGTGTTAAGCGTTATATCGAAAATCTATTATTATTTTAGAATATTTAATGCCTGTAATACGCTAGCTGTAAAAGTTAGACGAGTTGTTTGAGTTAACCTTTCAGACAATGTACAATGTCCAATTTCCTAATTCCCTTTTCTAATTTTATTCCTTAATTTTAATTTGCTCGCTAATAATATATACTTTAAGACGAACCAAAAAACTTTTCAGAATATTAAAATGTTCGTAACAAAAAAGTTAATAAAAAAATTTGGCAACGTAGAATACTTTATATGTTTATTTATTTATATATATTCAATTACAAACACCTTAACAGGTAATTGTTAAAAAAACACAAATAATATGCAATAAGCTCAAATCAACATACATAAATCAAACAAAAAGCATGAAAATAAAGTAGCTACATATATTATCTAAGTTATCCCCCTGTTCCTCTTATAACCTTATTTTTAAAACTATTACAAGACTCTCCCGTAAACAGATCATACGAACTATAGTGCATATTATATAATTTTATTAGTTGGTCTGTTACCCCTCTAAATCCATAATTGGTACGGTGAGATCGTTCATAGAAAAGGATCCTTTGACGTGTAACCCTATTTGGAGCTTTATTAATATCCTATTTAAAAGATAAGAACTATCTATTTTACCGTTAAGTAATTTAAAGTACATATTATATAATTTTATTAGTTGGTCTGTTACCCCTCTAAATCCATAATTGGTACGGTGAGATCGTTCATAGAAAAGGATCCTTTGACGTGTAACCCTATTTGGAGCTTTATTAATATCCTATTTAAAAGATAAGAACTATCTATTTTACCGTTAAGTAATTTAAAAAAAAATAGATTCTGGCATTATTTCTTCTAGTCTCCAAAGTTTGCAGCCCAACTAGCTGACATCTAATGTTATAACAAATAGTTTCGTAAGGGAACCTATGTTTATAAAGTAAAAATTTGCAAAACTTATTTTGAACTCTTTCTATACGATTAATATGTATGTTATAAAATGGTCAGCAGACAATACAGTTGTATTCTAAAAGACTACGAACTAAACTATTGTATAAACATTTTATGGTTCTAATATCCCTGATTTGATCACAATGTCTCCTAATAAAACCTAGCATTCTAAAACCCTTCATCGTGATGTTATCAACATGAGCATTAAAAGTACCAATTGATGGTCAAAAATAACGCCTAAATCATTAAAAGTGTCTACACTTTCTAGCAAACATCCGTCTAATGTAGTAACATTAACGTAACATGTAACATTAAGGTTCAAAAAATTTTCTACACACCATTAATTAAAATTATTTAAATCTAGTTGCACTAAGGAACAGTCTTCATCACAGTTTTAAAATTTTTTTTCGTCAGCATATAAAAGACATTCACAGTGTTTAAAAACAGATACAGCTTCATTTATATATAAAAGGAACAAAATTGGCCCAAGATGTGATCTCTGAGGCACTCCAGAAGTCACTTGAATTTCCCTTGAAGAAAGTTGCTCCCCTTAGCTTCACTTGTTGAGTACGACTATTCAAATATGAATCGATCCACTTCAGATATGATCCATGTACTCCCAATGCTTCAAGTTTCTTTATCAACAGACCATGGCGTACACTGTCGAATGCTTTTTGTAAATCGGTGTAAACAACATCAATCCGATAGCCTTTTTCGATATTTTCACTTAAAAAATCCTGATAATCCGCTAGGTTTGTCGCCGTTGATCTACTTTTGTAAAAGCCATGCTGTTTCGGAGAACTATAGGATTTGAAGGTGTTCCAAATGTATCCATTGTTGCCACTTGTGTTGTTTTTCTTGACATTTTTGCGGCGTTTACTGGCTCAAATAAGCGAAAAATTTGCCAGATTATAATAATATACTTAATTCCACATTTTAGTTTTATGGTACCTATAAAGGTGACAGCTAACTCACTTGTGAAACGAACGATTTGAATTCCCTTTTTCCCAATAATGTGACCCACTTCTTTATCATTTTTCAGCAAAAAATAAAGGGAAGTTTTTAATTTTATTATTAATTTAAAAAAACGCAATGAAATTACAGAAAACATTCTTTTAATACTATATGAAAGGTACTCCATCCAAACGTAGCGCAGTTACCAAATACCTTTAGCGATATACTATTTCCGATCAAATTTAAAGCACTGCCGGTCTGTGTGGAAATTTGGCGATTTAAAGAAAAAACCGTAAATATTAATTATTATTAGTGATATATACAGGGTATTACAAAATTCGGCGCACATATTTTCAGTTCGTATTATTGGAGTCAAAATAAGACTTTTCTCCTATAAACATGTATCCTAAAATGCTCCTCTAAATGCTCAGGGATATATCCCGCGCAAATCTATTAATGAAACTCGATTATTTGAAACCATGCCTACAGTTATACGTCAAATTTCCTGAAAATTTGCAAGTCCCCGTTTTTGGGAGCTCTTTTCATTTTCCATCCCAAAAATTATGTAAACCCAATTTTAGGGGATGATTCATTTACCCTTCTGATTGCCCCTATCTTATGTTTCCTATAACAAAATTAAAAAGCTAGCAACACCACCTAATTGAAAACATTTAAAACTTTGGTTTCTTGCATTTTTTCGATAAAATTAACCGTTTTTGAGAAAATCGCTGGTAAACGAAAGAGGAGCGTTATCAAACCCGATTAAACTATCAAATTAGACTAAACGAAGCTTTAATTTTTGTCAAATCAAATTAATTGTAACGAAAAAATACGTAAGAAACGATAATTTTACAGTGCTAACTAGAGGTATTAAGGCATAAGGTATTGGCCATCATAAGGGTAAGTTCCTAAACATAGTATCAAATAGTTTTTGTTTTTACGATTTTGCTCTTTCTCTTGCCTTATATAAATAATGCTTCAACCTATGCTAATTACAAATACTAAGTCCTTAAAATGGAGATCACAGGCAACGTGGAAATCATGTTTATCAAAAAAACATCTGCCCCCTGTGTAGCTGGTGCACGCAATCCAAAACAGCGAATGTTTATTCTAGTGTATTCAATGTTCTAAGATACCAGTAGCACAACAATATTTTTCCGTAATCATCTCTAGCAAAGAGATTTAGTCTATGAAATTATAAAGTTATTTAAGGTTGAAAGGGCTTTTATTTCAAAGGGTTTAAAGAAAAACTTCGTGCTTATTTTTGAATTCTACCGGATATAGTTCAAAATATGCTATGAACAAAACATTGTTTGCTACTAAGGATATATCCCACTTACAAAGTATCCTGAATAGTGGCCGCATCTATATTGATTGGCCGATTTTCAGGGTTGCTCTTGAGCTCCTCTTTGACACTCCTCATTCTTTCTTCGGCATATTCTAATAATATATAAATTATTAATAGAATAAGTATGTTTTAGTAATAATTCAAAACTCATTTCGGTTTTTTTGTTAGAGGAAAAACCTCACCTAAACTTTGGGGCATCTGGACTGCTGCCCCTCCAGGTTCCTCCCCCGGGCAATTATCGAACGAACTGGAATCGCTGGAAACGATCAACTTCCGTTTGTCTAATGCACGTTGTTTTTTCCTTTGAGCCGAGAAACGTAGGTGAGCGGATTTCGCTCTGCGAATTCGGGCCAGTTTGCCCAGAGGGATCTCTGCAACAAAAAATAAACAAACAAGCGTTTATTTAATTTTTTTTTCTTAGCATTAGCCATACACACCGTGTTTTAGCCACGAATTATTTGCATAAATATAGGAAACTAAAGGATTATATATTTAAAGGGAGATAGGAATAACACAGGGTCACTTGCTTCTTGCCAAGGGGGCTATCAAGGCATTTGTATATAATATTGACATTATATAAAAGAAAAAAAACACTATGATAAACTAAGTGATATTTTTGGTCTATTTATATTACCATTTCTATACCAGTGTTTTGCCGGTATACTTTTGTGAATTTGATAATACTGGAAGTGTGATAATTGCCCAAATGTAAAATATTTTTTATTTTAATTTCACCGTCCAATAATATGGAGCTTTCAATAAACTGAAATTTAAAAAAATCGGCAGAATGAACCTTATCAACTTTACTTTGTCAACTTTATTGTTTCCTGCTATATCACCATGTCCTTTTACCCAAATAAAGTTATTATTACAGGAAGGTATTTGATAGTAAACAATTGCTCCCTTTCGGTAGACAAAACTCACCATCTTCCGCAATACCGAAAGAGAATCTGTCAGTGTAAGTACGTGTTTGTATCTATTAGATATTCTAGTGCGATATATATGGCAGCAACCTTTGCAGTAAAAATAGATAAATCCTTTTCAAATGTAAAAGTATATAGATAACTTACTGAAGGTACTCAAAAAGCCACATTTTATTCAATCAGTAAATATATTCACCCCAAAAAAAGAAAAACTATCCAAATGTTCTCTTAAAATCTGAGAGCTATTTAAATTCCATAGTATTGTTTTATATTAAAGTTCATATAGGTTTTGAATTCTAACTGTTTCATTGTCCACTAATGCAATTAGATTATATAATTAATATCCATTAACTAATGGTGGTGAGCTTTTCTTTGGCCAATATTTTTCTGTCTAAGAGACAAAATCCAGAGTTAATTAAATCTTAGTCACGAGTTTTGCTTCTAAATATACCCTTCGATAGCAACTATCTATGATCGAAATAATGGATCATGAATTCGACCAATACCAGTCATCCTAGTCATCCTCTTATCCCGCCAAGAGGATGACTTCATTGCCCCTAGACATATTTTTATATCTTTATCTTATATTCTGTCAATTTTAATAAATTAGTTTTACAAGTTGCTACATAAAAATAGATACATAATCAATTATTGAGCGAACAAAAGATTAAATTTATGCCCTTTTCTGATTTCTTTATTGCATTGTTAATATTTTCCATCCATAACAATTTTCTATCAAGAATAAGACCTTAAGAAGTATTTGTAGCTATTTAATACTGGAAACTTTATTTTGTTTAATGTAATATTATTAATTTGCCACTGATCTTTTCCTTGTATAGAAAACTACTGCCTGTACCTATCACTTGAAATTTCAAGACCATTAGCAACCTAAGCAATATCGTTGCAACCCATAAGACATAATTTATCAAATACATAAACAAGAAGATCATCAGCATATTGCACACATGAGATCCCAAATATCATGTAAATCCACACTATAAAGATCAAAAACCAATGGACTCTGAGCTTTGCGAAATACTTGGTATCCTTGCGCTAATTTTCCCATTATTCTTATGTTAGGGTCTTTTCTGGGTTTATTAATTAACACTAACAGAAAGTTTTTAATTGGGGACTAAAGAGGTAACCCATATTTCATTAAAAATGTTAAATACAAATTTCTTGGCTTCAAAACCAATATTAGAAATCATAGGACATACTACATTATCTACGCCTGGCGGATTTTATCATGGTTTTTAATAGCTCTAAGAACCTCATTTAGGGTGAATTTATTTGTTAAGAAAGTATTGCTCAAATTAATGTTTTTATTAAGAATTGCAATAGCCATGGGAGTGGTTAAATGTAATAAGCAGTTACTAGCCAAACTGTCATTTGGAAATGTATAACTTTTATTATTATTCTTGTATTTCTTAATCTTTGTCCATATCTTTGAAATAAGTGTATCTTTTTGCTTTTGCCATAATGGCCTTACATGCTAAATAATCGGGCAGTTTTTGTATTTTTAAATATTTGCCTACGGTGTTTAATAATTTCATTGTACTCATTATTTCACTAGGGAGGTTTATCCCTTCTAGTGGGAATAAAGGGTGTATTTACTGTTATTTACAAGAATGCCGCAATATCCATTGATTTTGTCAAAAAGAAGAGAGATTTTTCATTTATATTGTTAAACGTACACACTCAGCATAGATTTGCCAATCGGCAGTTTCAGTTCTCCATTTACCAGAAGGATAAATAATTTTTTTACTTAATGAAGTATTTTTTCGAGTTAGAATTTCTATTATAAATTAGAAACCACAATCCGATCCCAATTCTAAAAGGGGCCGTAATATTTGCCGTTTTCAAAAACTGGAAAATACTTGTTCCCATTCTTTAACCGAAACATAGACTGTAGGAGGCCTATATAAAGACAAACTAGTTCAAGCTATCCCCATAATAAACTTTTACAAAATAAACTTCCAAGCGTTTATGTAAAAACGACAAAATAATTACCGCCCAAACCGTCGCTATCGCTACACTCCAAAAACAAATAATGCTTCTTGACCTTCTCTTCCATTTTCTTAACAAAATTGTCCGTCCCGGCGAATATTCCTGCTAAATTCTTCACGGATGGCACCGCTTTAGGTTCATGCCCTCCCACAACATCCTCGGCGGGAGGCAAATTGGCCGCTTGCATTGCCAGGGCCATCATTCTTTCGGGGTTTCCCGTAGGACTGATGGATTCTAGGACCAGTTCCCTTAGAGGGTCAGAAGTGGGCTGAAAATGATCCCAATAAAATATTTCAGTAGAATTTACTATACACACCAACCATATTTAACGCATTCGCAACTTGAACTATTGGCAAACTCCCTACGATGTCCGGGCCTAAAGCAGCTTGAACGCCCAGTTGATTCAACGTTCCTAGCATCGATACACCTAAAGATCCAAATTCAAAGATTTATTATGAAACAAGTCCTATTAATAAGACAATTATTGAAATATTGATAAATATATTGTCCGGATTTAGTGTATGCCTTTTTTGGTACAAATTGCACGTTTGTATAAAAGTTTTTATTGCACCAACTCTATCAATAAAACAGCCTTTATTATTGCTATTTACTTTATAGACTCTGTGTTCAATTCAGGTATTTTTTTGTAAAACATTTGACAAACTCATAATAATTGTTTTCAACAGACCTTTGTAATGAAAAGTCGTTATTTAGGTTATATAGACAGGTCTCAACAGTTTGATAATTAATTTTTTTTTGTATCCTTTTCTTGCCTTTGCATTGATTGACAAAACCCGTGTATCATGTTCGCTTACTTCTCTATTATTGAGAGTATAGACTCATTTGAGGAATTGGTAATCATAAATTCAATAGGTGTAAGACCTTTTCTACAGAATGGCATTCTATTGCTTATACAGACCTCTTTATATTTAAATGTTTTGTTAGTTTCTGGCTTTAAGAGATCGATATTTAAATCACCTAATAAATATATTTCATTTGAGTTTATGTTACTAAGTTTCAGTGTATTCTCAATATTTTCTTTTTTACAGTTTGTGTTGTAGATTAATGCTATTTACTTATTTAATTCAATTAAGCAGACAAACTAGATATATTATATCCTGTCTGTCGATACTTTTAATAAGCTTGCAAGGAATGTGATTTTTTATAAATATATATACACCATCCACCAATCTGCGTTCTACTGGAATAAAATGAAGTAGAATTCATGCTCTTTCTCGTTAATCTATGTTTCTGGTATTGCTAAAAGAGAGATCTCAGCATCAAAGGAATTAATTACATATTCTATATTATCCATCTTTGGATTGATGATTGAAGAATTGATAGCATTCAGATATAGAATGTTAAATTAATTGTTAGTTATCTTATTTGGTTTTTATCGGGACATAGGTATGTGAAAACTTAAAGAAAAAAAAATGTATGAAAGCAAGTATAATAAGTGTGATAGCTCTAGATCTACTCATTGGTTTTCATATAATAGAATACGTTTTATTTACATTTTTAGGTTTATTCAACAAAATACAGTTAAATAAAGTTTAAAATCAAAATGCCTGAATAAACAAATGACCTACAAAAAGTTAACCTCGACAGTGGTTTATGAATAAACAGATTAATTAAGTTTAAATAATGTAGTTTTTTAAATAAAAAGTTTAAAAAAAATCTTAATTTGGTACTATGAAACTTATTACACTAATAACGATAAAAAGTACTTATGCTATTCGAGTTTTTACTCCTAAGTAGTGCTAAAATACATTTAAATAACAATTTTCAACTTCATATCATACAATAAACAATTAATGAAGTCTTGGAAGTATAACAGCCAAGTTGGTAGTGATGTCTGCCAAAATAAGGTTTTGGGTCTAAATCAGGAATAAATAGTAACTATAAACTAGGGTTTATTTATACTACCGCTTGCAATTTTGTAAGAACATGTACATATCTACTTTTATTTTTATAGTCTATGATGTATTCAATATACTCTCTTAGATTGGCTTAGAATCGACTCCTTTAATTTTACTTTAAACAAGTATATAGAATTAATCCCAAAAAGACTAGGGAGTACTGGACGAATTTTCCTAATATGGTGTTTATTTTTGGTAGGTAACCAGTTTTGAGCGAGTAGTATACGGGTGTGTAATTTATGATAAATTCTTAAATTGTCTTATAGCGACAGATTGGAAAAATAGCTGCCTTAGGTCCAAGATACCGGTTTCTTTATAGTACGTTTTTACCTAAGATTATCATCCTTTTTTGCACAATTTCTAGTGGCTCGATACGTGTTTGTCATTCTCAAATTACCTTTTTAATTTACTATTTGTTTAACAGAAAAGGGCCATTAGGTATCGCATTAGCTCGTGACTCTTGTCGCCCTTTGTTCCTGACTCATAATATTTTAACTCTGTATTTATTCTGGAAACAGTTTGTTTAGTTTAAAAAAAAAATATAAACATGAACTAGAATTAGGTAATCAGTACAACAATCGACAAAATTACCTGCTGAGGCTACCAATGCACTTTCAACCTATACGTGGTAAAAAGTTATTCAATAATCTTCTATTAGAAATAAGAAAACTTAAGACCTACAAATAGTTTAAGGGAAATTTTAAATGATTAGCATTAGAAATATACATTTTAACCCAGTTTTGTTGTAACTTATTGTAATGGCTTTGTGACTTATATTACGTTTTGGTTTTTTCTACAACTTCCATGTTTATATTGGCAATAAAGCATTCTTGAGTTTGAAAGGTCCTAGAAAAGTTGTTGGTTGGGAAAAGTACTTGAGACAAATTGAAAAGTATACACAGAGTGAAAGCAGAAGCCTAATGTCGTAAAGAAAAAAAAGGAATGCACTTAGAATGACAAGATTCTAACTATATTTTTCTCATTTGATGGTTTTGCAGCAAAAGGTTCTCGAATGTTAATGATAGTTTTATCTTCCACAAATAGTGGGTATTTTTATTTTACATAGTTGTATCTATGAACACTTGTTATTCGAATGCAGTAGTTACACCGTTGTTGTGCTGATGCAGCACTCGTACATCCATACTCCGCATATCAATCGATCATCCTCGATAATTCGAAGTAATTTTTTGGAATTTCAGCGATGTATTAAAAGCTTAAAAGTAAGTATATGCTGTGTCTAAAAACTATTTGTCAAAATTGTTACTTTTATGTAGAACATGATTATTGATATTTAAACGTAAGTATTAACTGCCTAAGATTACGACTAATAAGTGTGTTTGAAAGATGTTATTCAAGTTTCATTATTTTTAGCTCGTGCTCAAAATTGTAACGAAATCTTGAATCGTCGAATCCGAGAAAACTCTTTTCACTTTTTAAAAATCACTTTTTAACAGAAAATATTACCTCAGAAATTGGCACTATAAAACTTGTAAGAAACAAAGTCTGTAAATTAGAAACATCGAAAAATAATATCCGAAAAGAAAAAGGTGAGTGTGCCAAAAAGGTGAGGAGGATATTGGAATAAGAGGAAAGCCGGCTAGAGTAAAAAGATCGTCAATAAAAAAAAATTGTGAAAATAAGTGCAAATTTCAATATACAAATGAGAATTCGATTTTTCCATACCATCGTTTCATTTTCTAAATAGTGTTTGGATCGGCTGGAAATAGTGTTTTTTCTCTCGTAATGTGTCTAATTATACCCGAAAAACCTAATTTCATTCCCATAGTCTTCTAACTTTTAGACTGAGATAAGTATATACAAATGAGAATTCGATTTTTCCATCTTTTTTTATATCATCGTCTCATTTTCTAAATAGTCTTTGGATCGGCTGGAAATAGTGGTTTCCTTTTTTAATGTGTCTAATTATATCCGAAAAACATAACTTTATTCCCATCCTCTTCTAACTTTTAGACTGAGATAAGGATATACAAATAAGAATTCGATTTTTCCATCTTTTTCTATATCATCGTCTCATGTTCTAAATAGTGTTTGGATCGGCTGGAAAAAGTGTTTTTCTCTCGTAATGTGTCTAATTATACCCAAAAAACATCATTTTATTCCCATCCTCTTCTAACTTTTAGACTGAGATAAGGATATACAAATGAGAATTCGATTTTTCCATCTTTTTCTATATCATCGTCTCATGTTCTAAATAGTGTTTGGATCGGCTGGAAAAAGTGTTTTTCTCTCATAATGTGTCTAATTATACCCAAAAAACATCATTTTATTCCCATCCTCTTCTAACTTTTAGACTGAGATAAGGATATACAAATGAGAATTCGATTTTTCCATCTTTTTCTATATCATCGTCTCATTTTCTAAATAGTGTTTGGATCGGCTGGAAATAGTGTTTTTCTCTCGTAATGTGTCTAATTATACTCGAAAAACATCATTTTATTCCTATCCTCTTCTAACTTTTAGACTGAGATAAGGATATACAAATGAGAATTCGATTTTTCCATCTTTTTCTATATCATCGTCTCATGTTCTAAATAGTGTTTGGATCGGCTGGAAAAAGTGTTTTTCTCTCGTAATGTGTCTAATTATACCCAAAAAACATCATTTTATTCCCATCCTCTTCTAACTTTTAGACTGAGATAAGGATATACAAATGAGAATTCGATTTTTCCATCTTTTTCTATATCATCGTCTCATGTTCTAAATAGTGTTTGGATCGGCTGGAAAAAGTGTTTTTCTCTCATAATGTGTCTAATTATACCCAAAAAACATCATTTTATTCCCATCCTCTTCTAACTTTTAGACTGAGATAAGGATATACAAATGAGAATTCGATTTTTCCATCTTTTTCTATATCATCGTCTCATGTTCTAAATAGTGTTTGGATCGGCTGGAAAAAGTGTTTTTCTCTCGTAATGTGTCTAATTATACCCAAAAAAACATCATTTTATTCCCATCCTCTTCTAACTTTTAGACTGAGATAAGGATATACAAATGAGAATTCGATTTTTCCATCTTTTTCTATATCATCGTCTCATGTTCTAAATAGTGTTTGGATCGGCTGGAAAAAGTGTTTTTCTCTCATAATGTGTCTAATTATACCCAAAAAACATCATTTTATTCCCATCCTCTTCTAACTTTTAGACTGAGATAAGGATATACAAATGAGAATTCGATTTTTCCATCTTTTTCTATATCATCGTCTCATGTTCTAAATAGTGTTTGGATCGGCTGGAAAAAGTGTTTTTCTCTCGTAATGTGTCTAATTATACCCAAAAAAACATCATTTTATTCCCATCCTCTTCTAACTTTTAGACTGAGATAAGGATATACAAATGAGAATTCGATTTTTCCATCTTTTTCTATATCATCGTCTCATGTTCTAAATAGTGTTTGGATCGGCTGGAAAAAGTGTTTTTCTCTCGTAATGTGTCTAATTATACCCGAAAAACATCATTTAATTCCCATCCTCTTCTAACTTTTAGACTGAGATAAGGATATACAAATGAGAATTCGATTTTTCCATCTTTTTCTATATCATCGTCTCATTTTCTAAATAGTGTTTGGATCGGCTGGAAATAGTGTTTTTCTCTCGTAATGTGTCTAATTATACTCGAAAAACATCATTTTATTCCTATCCTCTTCTAACTTTTAGACTGAGATAAGGATATACAAATGAGAATTCGATTTTTCCATCTTTTTCTATATCATCGTCTCATGTTCTAAATAGTGTTTGGATCGGCTGGAAAAAGTGTTTTTCTCTCGTAATGTGTCTAATTATACCCGAAAAACATCATTTTATTCCCATCCTCTTCTAACTTTTAGACTGAGATAAGGATATACAAGTGAGAATTCGATTTTTCCATCTTTTTCTATATCATCGTCTCATGTTCTAAATAGTGTTTGGATCGGCTGGAAAAAGTGTTTTTCTCTCGTAATGTGTCTAATTATACCCGAAAAACATCATTTAATTCCCATCCTCTTCTAACTTCTAGACTGAGATAAGGATATACAAATGAGAATTCGATTTTTCCATCTTTTTCTATATCATCGTCTCATTTTCTAAATAGTGTTTGGATCGGCTGGAAATAGTGTTTTTCTCTCGTAATGTGTCTAATTATACCCGAAAAACATAATTTAATTCCCATCCTCTTCTAACTTTTAGACTGAGATAAGGATATACAAATGAGAATTCGATTTGAAAATGCGCACTTAGAAATTGTTATTCTAAGTGCGAGAAATGAAGACCACTGGCACTTTCATCAAATTAAATATTCTCACCTGCCTGCTGGTTTTTCGTTAAATCAGTTGCACCCGTGGTTTGTGGGGCCTTAGACCCCGCGCAAGCCAAATTAAGACCTTGCGCGTTAATATCCAGATCGTGAGTGAAGGCCATCACGTCCAAGGCGGCGGTAAGGGCGTCTCCGAAACCATTAGTCAAGTCCGGCCCACCCGGATTAGATAAGGAATCTTTTTTAGGCCTAAAAATGGTGAAAATTACGTTGGTTTAATGATTTTTTGGGTGGTATATACCCCTTGACTTTTACGGGGGTGTTTATGGACTCTCTGCCCCACATGAGGCACCTCATTTCCTCCCCTGTCATGCCTTTTTTCTTTAAAGCGTTTATGGTGACTTTACCTACTCTCTTAAAGATTATCAAAGTGATTTATTATTAATACCGTTTTTTTTGGGGTTTATTTACCTTCCAGTTGGCGACTGCGCCCTTCCGTTGCTTCGCCCTGGTTTTATTTTTTGACTTGATCACCATTACGCCCCTTTGTTCGGTAGCGGGGTCATCGGAGGACCCCAAGGAAATACTGTATTCCTAGAACAATATACACTACCGCTCAAAAATATTTGCCCACATATGACTGTTTTAAAGTTATGACTAAAAATAATAAACCCATCAGTTATTCTTATGAAACGGTTTATTTATAACAAAATGAATATAAACAAAACATTTTTCAATTAATTAAATTTAAGAAAATCAAATTTTGGATTCATCTACATGTCCGCTCGATTTTTAATAACAGCTTGACAGAGTTTCGGTAGTCTTCTAATTAATTTGTCCAAAGTTTCCTGAGGTACCTTGTGCCACTCTTCTTGGATGATCCTCCACAAGTCTTCTTTTGATGTGGGGTATGATTTTCGCACTTGTCTATCCAGTTCATTCCACAGTAATTCGATAGGATTGAGGTCCGGTGATTGTGGGGGCCATACCATAACTTTCAGAAGATGTTGACTTTGTAATTGACCTAAATATTGCTTGCACAATTTCCACATGTGCTTGGGGTCATTGTCATGTTAAAGGATGAAGTTTTCCCCAATTATTCGAGTACCAGAAGGAAGTACATTGTCACTTAAAATTGTTTTGTAACCCTCTTTTCGAAGAATTCCCTCTATTCTAATGAGATCGCCCACTGCAGATCCTCCGAAACAAGCCCACAACGAACCACCACCGTGTTTAACTGAGGCCACCGTACAGTTCTCAGCTACCCTTTCATTGGCATAACGGCGATCAAAAACTCGCCTCTTCGTTCCAAAAACCTCGAATTTCGACTCGTCGTCACTCCAGAGAACTTTCTTCCAGACATCAATGGTCCATTGTGTTGGTGATTGGGCCCACTCAAGTTTTTCTTCTTATTAACATCCTTCAGTAGCGGTTTTGATACAGCTAACCGTCCTTTAAGACCAGCATTATAAAGTCGCCGTTTTACTGTCTAAACACTGATCGCTTTTTTACGCTCCTTGTTGATTTTTGCTGTGATTTCAGGGGCGGTAAGGCGTCTATTGCGTTTGCTTGTAATTATAATATTTAAATCCTCCTTTGAAATTGTTGCCTTCCTGATGGAGGTTTGTTGCTAATAGTCCCTTCTCTGGTAAATTTCCTAGCATTATAATCGACAGTCCGCCTTGGAATTCCCAAATCCGTCGAAATTTGATGGTTAGTCTTTCCAGCCTTATGAAGTCCAATGATGTTGAAAAACCAGCAAAGAAATGGTGACAATCGTCAATAAGCAAGCGAAATTATTTACCAATGTTACACAAAATCAATTCTTGAAGACTAAACACCTTTACATGTTTCAAATTTCATCGGAAACGAGCTGTAAACAGATTAGTTTTTTTAGAAGAAGTGCATATTTTCACTACATTGTTTGTTATTTGCAAGATTATTTTTAAATACTCAGTGTTTTTCAACGAACCATAGTTGATTGGTATACTGTTTAAGCATATATGCAATTTACAAAAGAGATACAGTCTAAATATAAGTATAAAGATAAGGTTTTTGTATCTAATTTAAAATATTAAAAAGAATACATGGTGGGCAAATACTTTTGAGCAGTAGTGTACGCCCCATAAACTTAGCCTAGCTATCATCGAATTTGAATATAAACTTGACATTTACCTGTAAATAATTATGTGCTTCCTTTTGGGGTATGGCCCTCTCCAAAGCGATAACAATCTTGGCCCACTGTTTCACCGATTGCTTCTCGCTCTGTTCCGTTACGTGCGCATAAGTGTTTCCCATCATGGCAATGAGCATGTTTAACAATAAAATCGGCACGAATACCATAAACAATCCGAAAACTGATTTCGCCAGGCCTGGATACGTTGTCAGGGCCAGTTCTGAATACTGAAACAAACCGGATCGTTATTTAAACTTAATAAATTTCCAATTTGTTGGTCGGTACGGTGCTTACGTCGTAGTTGCCCAAAGTAATTTGAAAGAGGGCCATCCACGTGGACAAATAGTTGTGGTACAGCGTGGCGTTCACGTTCGGGTTTCCTTTGTATAGAAAGAAAAACGATTGGGAGAAACCGAAGAGGAAAATCATGTAAATGATGCCGAAGGTGAGCATGTCGCCGGTGATCATGCTGTAGATCATCGTGACGAACGGACCTGTCAAACGTACCGCCCTAAAAAATGATTCGGTTTAGAAAAAGTGATTTGGCGCGATAAGCATGTCGAATCGGCCCTCGAAGCGTAATCTTATTTGCTATAAATGACACAGGTCAACAAGGTTTTGTTGTACACAAATCATTATTAGTTAGGTATTTCCAGTAATTTGTACCGAAGCTGGTGCCCAAATTTGACCATCATGTCGGCATTTAGAAATATTTGAGTATTATTTTTGTTAGCGCACCGCTAAATCACAATTGTTAAAATCTATTAATCGCGCATGTACTACACATATTTGGTATATTCTGGGCACTTTTACCAGCAAGGTAAAAGCAGAGAGACAATTGACTAGCAATCGGGTTAAGAACGACGTGAGTGCCGGATCTAACAATTTTACGAAACCTAAAATAAGGACCTTTTAATTTGTATTTGGTTGTGAGAGCAAGGCTTATGAAGTTGGTAGTTATATAAAGGGACGTCCCTATCTACAGTGAAGACAGAAGACCATTGGTAAGTGCCCTTTACTTCAAACATTTAAAACCATGTGTGTATGTAACGTACAATTCCTTTGAACCATATCATTTACTAAAATACAGTCCACTATTACATTTTCTTATTATATCTTCATGGTTGTGCGTTAACAATTTTTAAATAATAATAATACGTTTATTTGCCAAAACTTTACAATTCATCACAAATATGTATATACTTACGAATAAACGAAAAAAAATCTCATTGGCAATTTTGTTAGTGATGTGTTTTTTTTTGTTACTACACTAAAGCTAAGTAATTATAAATGGCATTTGGACATTTAGCATGATATCTTTCCGATCAGGTATTAATCTTGCAATAAAGAGTTCTAAATTACAAACGCAAAACAATAACGTCTAAATTTCTTTGGGATGTAGTTTCACAATTTGGGGAAAAGTCACCATTAGGTTCATAGAGGTGGAGTTTAGTGTATTTTAATCTAACTTTGATTTTATTACTAAGACTCATTTTTTTAAGTCTTGTAAAATTTGGCGACCCGTTTTCTGAGTCAATTCTTGTAGTTTTGATTTCAACGGTTTTTCTCAAATTGCATTTTGAAGATCATATGGAATTATGTTAAACGCCTTAGGACCAATAAATGTGGAACATCTTTGTTCAATATTTTTCTGCCTTTTTGTACCTTTAACTTTTTTTCCGCCATTTTTTGTAGCATGGGGATGAGTTACTCTCTCCAAACGTATTTTATTTTTAGAAATGCTCAACAGCAAATTTTGTCTTACATATGTCGAATAATTTGGTTTCCTTATACAATAAATCAGTTGGAAACAATTTATTTTTTTCAAATATTATTTTATAGTAGGCATTTTTGAATGATGTCTAGTGGTTTAATATGAGAATGTCTAACTCCTCCCCAGCTAGTTATTCCGTAAGTAAGTTGAGATTGTATTAACGAATAGTAGATTATCATCAGGTGTTTAATATCTAAATAAGTCTTTAGGTACTCACATTTGGATTCCAGACCTCTGAGCTTTTGAATTACGGATTTAATGTGAATATTCCATTTAAGATTTTGATCTACAATAATTCCTAAATATTTAATGGTTTCTGTTTCGGGAATTGAAATTTTTAGATTAACCACTAACGGTCCCATTCTAGCAAGCTTGTAAAACTAATATATTTTGTTTTCTTTACATTAAGTGAAAGCCGGTTATTCTGGAACCAATTTGAAATAAATCTAAAATCTCTTTCAGCAGTGTATTTTAGATCTTGCCACGCATTTTCCGTATACAAAATTGCAGTATCATCACAATAACTTACAATCTCCCCATTGGATTTGATTTTTAAAAGACTATTATAACACTCAAGTTTATTTGATATGATTTTATGGTTTACGGTATCAAATGCTTTCGATATGTCTACAAAAATACAGAGGATAGGTTTATTTTTATCTAGAGCATTATATAAATCTGAAGTTTGAAAATTACGTCTTCAGTTGATCTTTTTGGTCGGAAATCAAACTGGTTATCAGAAATTATATTAAATTCTTTGAAAAATTTTACCAGAATATTTTCTATGATTTTGGATAGATTAGAAATCAAAGAGACCCATGGAAAATTATTAACATCAGTATGAGATCCGCTCTTGTGTAACGGTATTATAATTCCAGTCTTCAGAATATCCGGAAAAATGCCAGTGGTAAAACTAGGTTAATAATGTATGCTAGTGGATTAGAGATTTCTTTGGCCACTTTTTGTAAAGTTTCTGCTCTTATTCTGTCAAAAACAGGCGATTTATTTTGTTTAAGTTATTGTATTGTGTTTTACACGTCTAAACAATTTGTGTTTGACAAATAAAATGAATTTGCAAATTTTCATTCTGATTAGCTATCCATTCCATCTGTGGAGCAAGTTTTTCTCCAAAAAAAATTATTAAAATATTCGGATATTTCCTTGTCGCCCTCTATTATATATCCAGTAGTTGTTTTTAGTTCCGTTATGGTTTTTTTAATGAATTTTGCTTATTACAGAAATTATTTACACATTGCCATAGATTTTTACTGATATATGCTTATTTTTTGTTATACTAGATTTAGACTCTTTTTTTGCTTTTTTTATTTCTTTCGTGACTTGGTTGCTTAATATCTTTATGTATGTATATTTTTATTAATATAAAAGTTAAGCCTATTAACAAAATAATCACACGCAAAGTTCACACTGTTTGTATTATATACGAAAAACGAGCCTTTTATACTTAAGTCCTGTTTTAATTTTAGATAATTAAAATAATTTTTTTCTTTTCGAATTTTTACTTTTATTTTGTACGTCTATCGTTATAGCTATAGGATAATGTCTGTTAAATCATAATTAAAGATATAAGATTTTATGTTTGTAAACGTAGTATTATTTGGCATTTTAATAATAAAATGATCAAGACAAATTCCTGAAGAAGGCCTAGTATTTTTATATTTATTTATTATATTTATGTGGCCAGTTATAATATGCGCTTTTTTTAACATTTTGTAAATATTCGTAAAAATCCCGATTGAAGTTGACCTTGCTTAAACTTGGTGATCTATATATATATATATAACCTATTACAAGTTTATGCACATTTATTACTTCTCTACTTTTTTAAAATAAGGTATTAAAAGATTAACCTACTTTACAAAACAAAACTCCATGGAGAAGTCGAGTCGACTGTAAAAAAATAGAACGAGGAAAAATTAGATCAGATGTGAGGACTAATTCTGGAATTAAATGGTATAATACACCATAGAAATAACATCATTTTATAAATATAATATTCCCGAAGTCAGACAACTATGAAGAGAATTGAGCATGATAATAAGGTCAAAGCAATCTTGGAGACTTTGAGAGCTAATGCAATTGGTTATAAACTAGCCAGATTTATGTAAAAAAAGCGACGATCCTCTAAGGCTGTTTTTCTTGAGGCTATATTGCTAAGGCCTGTTTAAAAAGCCAGTAAAAACTTCGGAAAACATGGTTCAAATTAATGACTAACTAAGATTCAACGCCAAGAGTTGAACAGTTTATTTAATGAAATGCATGATAGGAACCAAAAAGGGGAGAACTTTATTATTATTTATAAAAACTTACAAAAATACTCAAAAAATGTAAGGCACCATCATTGAAGATTTACTATATAGATGAAGAGTAATAAGCTTTTCAATTTAAAAAGAATATTATGTATTCTGCGTTGTGATTATGACCTAAATATTTTACGTGAAAGTAAATAATAGAGTATTGGACTCTATGAGATAGCTGTTAGGGGTTCTGGTGTATATCCTTGTGACAGATCTATCTCAACTTACATTAACAAAAAGGAGAGGTGGTACTTAAATATCAGACAAGGTTAAAATGTGTAAAAATGAATATATAATATTTTTTTTCGTTTTAACCATTTAACCTTGTCTGAGGCACTAGAACTATAAGATATATTGACTAAACCCCTTAATTGTGTAAGTAATTTTAAACCTTAAAAATTAGTTTTAATCTATATCTTATAAATTCCCTTGGTTCTTTTATAGTATCCCTGATGATGGGCATATTATATATCCGAAATATGTTGGAATAATGGTTTTAAATAAATTTAGTGGAGGATGACCGAAGTACTTTCAGTTACCCATTGGTCTAAGGTATGGTGGCAAGAATGGACTACTTTTTCAAGTTTAAAAATACTTTTTATTCGATATGCTTATGCCTGCTAGAGCCTATTTCTATAACTTACCCGGCAAAAAACATTAACAAAAACCAAGATCCGGGAACGGCAAAGATCAGGATCGTTTCCTCGAGGTCTCTATTCCCAGATAGTCTGCAAGGTATACAAGCCAAAATAAGCAAATTTGACACGAGAAATATAAACTTGGGAGGCGAATTAAGCTGGAAAAAAACCCATGTAACTAATGACCTTAGTGTACCTAATTCGGTTTACTTGTTGCTTCAGAAATGAGAAAAGGCCTTGATTTCTTATTTCGTCCCCTTGCTGCACCACCAGATAACTGAAGACGTTCAATAGAACGCCTATTTCAGCTGCAATCCTAATTTAAAAATTAAATCTTTGTAATAATCTAGACTAAGAGGTTATGTAATGTACCTGGCGATAACAAAGGCATCATCGGACCATTCCAGTAACGGTTCGTCGGGATCGTCGGGCCTAAGGTACACGGCCAAAGACATAAAGGCCAAATGAACGATTAAGATAATTAAACGTTTTAAAAATTGATTTCTGGCAAACGCTTTCCATTTTTCTTCCAAAAGTCTCTGGATTATGCCGCCGTCTGAAATATTATGATTACTTCTAGAATGAACCGGTATGAATCAGAATATGTATTTATTGAATTACAGTATCAACAGCCATAGAGGCCACCTATAATATGTACAGTGTTGGCCAAAAGTAGATAGACAAATGGTTTTTTAAAAAAATCAAAGGAAATAAAAATTCTATAATAAAGATATTTAAGTATATTATGGGCAACATAAACACGTATAAAAATAATAAAACATTCTTTAGAAACAATCACCTAATTTGGTAAATAATAAAAAAATAACTAAATATACGCTGGACAAAAGTAGATAGACAAATTTAAAAAATAACCAATACTCTTTTTTTTCCGAAGTATTTTTTTTTAATTACAAACTAAAGCATCTACAATATTAGTATTTTGTAAAATACCCATTATTGTCTATTACAGCCTGACATCTACATGGCAATGATTCAATAAGATTGTCTATGAGTTTAAAACCAATATTTTTCCATTTCTGTTCGCAACCGTTCGAATAATTCACCTTTATTTGAATACTTTGTATCCCTAATATCACGATCTACATTTTCCCATAAATTTTCGATGGGATTAAGATCGGGTGACTGGGATGGCCATTTTAAAACTGGTATTTTTTTTCTTCCAAAAATTGCTTCATAATTTTGGAGGAATGCTTCGGGTCATTATCTTGCTGGAATTGGAATCTCAATGGTAAATTGTCTTCGACATAGGACAACATAACATCTCTGAGAATATCCCTGTACATAAACCTGTCCATTATGCCCTCTATGCGATGTAACGGGCCCTGAGAAGCAACCCTAAACAATCACTGATCCACCTCCATGCTTAACTGTGGGTTTTGTGTACTTGGGATTCAAACGCTGGCCAGAAGGACGTCTAACATATTGAATTCCATCGGAATTAAACTTCGATTCGTCGCTCCAGCAAACACGTTTCCATTCATGCTTTGTCCAGTGTATATGCTGACGGGCAAATTCCAATCGGGCTAAGCGATTCTTTTTTGAAAGCAATGCTTTTTTGGTGGCCTACGTGCAAATAGATTCTCTTCTACCAACCTTCGTCTTACAGTCCTTGAGGACACATTACAAATCCGTAGAGCCTGTAATTCTATCTGAATTTGACGAGAAGTTATGAAAGGTTATTCTGGCTAATTTGTTTTAAGTTGCGTACAGCTCTAATGTCCATTTTTTTTGGTCGACCAGATTTATTTTTTGGCGCTAAAGATTCTCTCCTTTCATATCTTTTGATAATTGCCCAAACAGCTTTTCTTTTAATATCAAATCTACGAGCAATATCAATTTAACGATCACCCGCGCGATATGCATTAATAATGTGTTGTCTTAAATCAAGAGAGAATCTAATTCCGCGTGGCATGTTGCACCTTGAGTTAAAGAGAAGCAATACTATACTAATTTTATTTTATGTATATCTAGACAAAAAAATAATTCCAAAATTGTTTTTGTCTATCTACTTTTGACCAGCTATATTTATATTATTGCTTTATCTGATAGCAAGCAAAATATTTAACTGAAATTTATTGGTATCTTATTATAGACCGCCTTACAAATAACAATAATTTAAAATCTAGGGGACCTGTGGGCAAATCTTTAAACACTTATATGAAAATAATACTTTGTCTATCTACTTTTGGCTACTACTGTATTTACTACTCTAAAATGAAATATTATTATAATATTAGCATATAAATTTACAATGCACCTAATAAAAAATTTAAAATATTTCTTATAATCTACAATATATTTAAGTATTTACAACTACCCACATTTATATTATCACATATCAGGCCTGAGACTCAGAAGCAAAAAGTGTAATGTCAATAATTTCTGTAAAATGTCTTAAATCTGTAATAGCAATATCAAGGTCAGTGGCATAAATATTAAAATAATCACACATACTATATATTGGTGAGTTCTTGTATATATTTGTTCTAGGACAGTCAACATGAAAATTTTTTCTTTCTCTGGTATTACCAACATTAATTAAGAATGGCAGCAGCATTGCCATAATTTGAGGAGCATCAATCTTATTTATTAAAATTTTATAAATGTACACTAGGGATGTTTTAATGCGCCGATTTTCTAGGGATCATCTGTTGTTTTCAGAAGCAAATTATGGTTATAACCTTGTTCGGGATAATATCCAAATCTCTTAAAAAACATATATTTTAAAAACTTGCGGTGTACACGCTCTATGGTTTTAATCCAGATGTCATATTGTGGAGACCAAATTATACTTCCATATTCTAACCAGACTATTAAATTGTCTTAAACAACCCTCAACAATAAAGTTTTTGGTAGTTCTAAAACGAAATCTATTATTTTGTGTGCTTCATTAACTGTGTTAATAATGTGATCGGGAAAAGCTAAATTACAGTCAACAATTACACCTAATATAAAGTATAGTAAATACTTGCCTAACATATCCAAATGTTCCTCCTTGGTACCGTTTAAAATGATAAATAAGGCGGAGTTCCAGTTGGTACGTCCGTCTGGCAACAGGGTATCCAAGGCGTTTAAAGTGTACGCGGAGCACGTGATGTTGCTGTACCTCCAGAATTCTTTGCAGGAGAGTTCCAACATTTCCCTAAATACTTCTGCACGTCCTGGAATTTTAGAGATCAGAGTTAGGGAGTTTTATATGTTTGATGGGTTATTTCGTCATTTTCAGGAAAATTGTATTAGGATTACTTCAGAACTTATTTCAGCCTTTCAATGTACTAAGCTTTAGAATCTTTATTTGATTTTTTTTCCAAAAATTACCCATTATTCAAAAACTAAGAAAGACTTGAAAATTTGCACAAATATTCTTTAATTAAAATCGTTATACCTATTTTAGTGTTTGTTGATAAATGTACAAGAAGTTGCGAAAAAAATGCTATTTGTAAAAAAATACTTTTTTTTTCTTATCTACATGCCTATAATTTAAAAAGCAAGAAAGTTAGAGCCTTGAATATTGCCACGAATATCAGCATTTTATGAAAAATTTACAAAATGCTGATAAAAAAATATCAACATTCCTCTAACTCAAAAACCAAGAAAGTTAGAGCCTTAAAAGTTTGCACAAATATTCTTCAATTAAAACCATTAGACACCTAATTCGGCGTTTTTTGAAAAATGTACAAAATGTTGAGCAAAAAAGTTTTTTTTACAAAGAGTATTTTTTTTTATAAAAATGTCAACATGTCTTTAACTCAAAAGCCAAGAAAGTTAGAGCCTTGAAAATTTGCACGAATACTCTTTAATTCAAAAGATTAGAGACCTATTTCAACGTTATTTAAAAAATATACAGGGTGTCCGGAAAGTCAACGATAATACTGAAGGGGCTGATGGAGCAACTCATAAGCACCCAGAAAAACAAAATGACCTTAGTAAAAACTCGATGGTTTTCGAGATATTGGCACTTTAGTGGAAGTCACCAGAATCCTACTCTTGGATCAGATTTTCGATTGTCACGCCTTAAAAATAGATATTTTTTAGAATCTCTTTTTAGCTATGCAACACTGAATAGCCACTTTACTGTTCAAAGACAAACATTAAACTAAACGGCCAAAAAATTTAATAAGAAATCTATTCTAAAATAAAGTATTACTTATTTTTATTTTTTTAACTTTGAATTTGACCGCTCATACTGGACCAAAAAAATTGTACGGCAACCTGGCTAATACCTTAAAAACTTTGCTCATTTAATCTACTTTTTAAATGTTTTTTTAACAGTTAACTATTATTGTGTTATAGTAAAAAATAACCCTAATTCACCTTATGACATCATTGTAAAAAAATTAAACAAATTTTTAAGTTATGTTTAAAATGTTTTTATTTAACTTAAAAATTTAAAAAATCAAGAGCGAAGGTAATTCTTATCACCATAGCAATAAACAACAAACATTTTTGGAATTTAGTTTGTTTACAGTATTCCGTGAACTAACTACTTTTTTGCTTGTATCCTAACGTTTCTGTTACCTTTTGCTTTGAATTTGTTTTTGAGTTCATTTTCCTGTGGACTGTGTTCTTTGAGCTGTTTGTTTTATTGGTTAATCATTTATTATGCCCTTGCCGTATACCGCCCAAGAATATGCAAACATGCATCTCATTTATGGTGAATGCAGAGGAAATGCTCTAGCAGCATCTAATCTTTATCAAGAAAGATATCCAAATTTGGCCCGATATCCTGACTATCGTGTATTTATTAATGTTCACCGCTCGTATTCCGAAGGCAGAATGCCTCATGCTCCTGTTCGGGAGGGAAGACCTCGTATTGATTATGTTGATCAAGTTTTAGAAGAAATTGAAAATGATCCGACTACTTCGGCACGAGCAATCGAAAAAAGAACAGGGATACCGAAATCGGTAGTAAACGACATCACTAGGCGATTTCAATATCACCCTTATCATGTTCAATGAGTGCAAAGCCTACTGCCTCAAGACTACGAACCACGCCTACAATTTTGCCGCAGAATGTTGCAAAAAAATGAAGAGGATCCGAATTTTTAAAATAATATACTGTGGTCAGATGAGAGTACATTCAAAAAGGATGGCTTTATGAACATGCACAATTTGCACACTTATGCGTTGGAAAATCCCCACTCTATTCGAGAAGAAAGGTCACAGTACCGATTTAAAGTAAACTTGTGGACCGGTATCTTGAACGGACGTGTAACTGGCCCATTCGAATTACCACAAAATTTGAACTGGCAGGCTTATTTAGATTTTTGTCGAAACAATCTACCAATTCTTTTAGAAGATGTTCCTTAGGCCAGTCGCCGAATAATGTGGTTCCAAAATTATGGTTGCCCGGCACATTATGCCCATGAAGTCGATTATGCCCAAGAATCGGCCGACTTGGTCCAATTTTATGGCCTCCCAGGTCTCCAGACCTAAACCCTCTCGATTTTTTTTACTGGGATTGCATAAAAGAAAAGGTGTATGCAAGACCAATAAATAATATTGCTGAATTACGGCAGCGAATAAATGATGCAGCCCAAGATCTTAACGCTGCTAGGAATCCAAGACGGATCAATAGGTCATTTATTAAAAGATGCCACGCCTGCATTCGCGTTGGTGGTAGACAGTTCGAACATATTATTTGATTTTTAATTTTTTTTTAAGTTAAATAAAAATATTTTTTGAACATAAAATAATTATAAATTTGTTTTATTTTTTTCATAAGGTAGATTAGGTTTATTTTTCACTCTCATCACAATAACAGTAAAGGTTTTTTTAAAACAAATTGGGTAATTTTAAAATTAAATTAAATTAGCAAACTTTTTAAGGTATTAGCCGGGTTGCCGTACAATTTTTCGGTCCAGTATGAGCGGTCATCATTCAAAGTTAAAAAAATAAAAATAAGTAATACTTTATTTTAGAATAGATTTCTTATTAAATTTTTTGGCCGTTTAGTTTAATGTTTGTCTTTGATCAGTAAAATGGCTATTCAGTGTTGCATAGCTAAAAAGAGATTCTAAAAAATATCTATTTTTAAGGCGTGACAATCGAAAATCTGATCCAAGAATAGGATTTTGGTGACTTCCACTAAAGTGCCAATATCTCGAAAACCATAGACTTTTTACTAAGGTCATTTTATGTTTTTCTGGGTGCTTATGAGTTGCTCCATCAGCCCCTTCAGTATTATCGTTGACTTTCCGGACACCCTGTATAAGGTATACAGAAAAACAGGGTTTTTTCAAAAAATCTTAACATGCCTGTAACTCAAAAACCAAGAAAGTTAGAGCCTTGAAAATGGGCACAAATATTCTTTAATTAAAACCGTTAGACACCTATTTCAGCGTTTTTTGAAACATATCCAGGAGGTTGGGAAAACAAGTTTTTTTTCTGAAAAGTAATTTTTTCTCGAAAAATCTGAACACGCCTTTAACTCAAAAACCAAGAAAGATAGAGCCTTGAAAATTGGCATAAATATTCTTCAGTTAAAACTATTAAACACCTCTTTCAGCGTTTTTTGAAAAATGTACAAAATACGAGAAAAAAAAGTTTTTTTGAAAAAGTATTCTCTTTTTCGAAAAATGTCAGCATGCCGCTAACTCAAAAACCAAGAAAGTTTGAGCCTTGAAAATTGGCACGAATATTCTTCAATGAAAAACCATTAGACATCTATTTCACCGTTTTTTGAGAAATGTAAAGGAAGTTGAAAAAAGTATTTTTGAAAAAACTAAATTTTTTTCAAAAAATCTTAATATGCTCATAAATCAAAAACCAAGAAAGTTAGAGCCTTGAAAATTTGCATAAATATTCTTCAATCAAAAACATTAGACACCTATTTCAGCGTTTTTTAAAAAATTTACAAATTAAAAGAAAAAAAATAATTTTAATAAACATATTATTCTGCTGAACAACTTTTCTTCTTAGGTTCTTTATAACGCCAAAAGCGGTGACAATTATACTCCTAATTCCTAAATGACACTGTCAGGCGTAAAGTATTTAAATCACCACGGAAAAACCGGCAAATATCTAATATTGTCGGTGCTTAACAGGTTAATAAAACAATTTTAAATTCTTGAACATATAATGACTCACCCAATTTGCAAGCTAAAGTTAACGGAGTAAGTCCGGCCTTATTTAAAATACCATTACTAGCCGGTAGCTTGGGGTGCCTCAAGGCATACCCGAACATATCCTAAAAACGTTCCTTTAATAAACCCAACCGAGAACAAAAGCAAAAATTGATTTTACCAATTTATCACAGACGACCACCATATGCAAAATCATATTGCCGAAACTGTCTTGCAAATCCGGATGCGCCCCATTATCCAACAGTAAATTGTACACGCTTTCGTTGGCGCAACATGCGGCCCATGCCAAAGGATACTCCCCGAGGTAAGCGAGTCCTTCGTAATCGGTGTGTTTCGCCGGATGCGGCTTTTGTTGGTCTCTCGGTAAGAAAAAACTACCTGGAGGACCAAAACTTGTTATTTTCTTATTTAATGTTTAAATAAAGTGCATATACCTATAGCTCTCTGGTTCACCAGAGCTCCAGCTTCCACTAGATCTTGCACTAGTTCGTTGTTGAAGTAAGCTATGGCCAAGTGGAGTGCGCTGGCACCTGGAAGGCAAACATGTTGGGTATCTCCCAAGAGTTAAAGTGTACTAAGCATAATATTAATTATTTATATTATTTTATCCTCTAAGTACTCTGAGAATGTATGATATTCCTTTCCCCGCATAGAGCGCTTTAATTCCCTTAAAAATATTTATAAACTAGAAAAAATTAAAGGATTCATTGTAAAATTAGGATTATTAGTAGCTATCAAATAAAATCAAATTTTATTCAAATTTAAATATTCATACAAAACATTTTAGTAAAAATTTTTTTTAATTGGCACCTAGAGGTTGATACCCCTGTATGTGCACTAAAATATTACTTATATACTATTTCCTCAAAATGTAAATGTATCATATATTCATTCATTTTCCTATTTATTTACAAGTGTGGAATTAAGTCCTATTTTGCTACCCTATGACATAAGTTTAGAAAAAGTTTCATAATTATTTACAATAAAGTCCTTACACCTCTCATTAAAAATCTTAATCCTACTTATAATTTTAATTTTATTTGGTATTAAGTTGTAAAATTTTGGTGCTAAATAATTTGCAAATTTTAAATTTATAGTTTTTTTATTTGGTGGTATAATTAAGTGTCTATTAACATTTGCTCTTGTTTGATGATGATGGTTTACGAATTTTTTTAGTGTTTCTTTTTTATGTATATAGGTACAAATATAATGTATATATAAATAGTCTAAGTTGCAGATGTGGCTGTTATACAATGATTTAGTTCGATATCGCCTAAAAATTATCTTTAATATGGAGTTTTGTATTACCCGTAATGGTTGTAAATTACTTTTGTATGTACCGCCCCATACTACAAGGCCGTACCGCAGCAATGATTCCACTAGAGATTTGTATACTAATTTGATCAGTTTAATGCAGAGAAACTCTCTAAGATAAAATTTATGAATTAAGGTGCGATGTTCTGTCCATTTTAAATACTGATCAATAACTATTCCTAAAGTTTTCTTTACCTCTGGTATAAAACAGTGGTTTTCTTCACTTGTCTGAATTTCAGTAAAATTCGGTCTACTTGAGCAACCTGCCAATTATAGCACCTTGTGACACTCAAGTCCTCATATATTGGACAACGCTGCCATCCAAAATGTATCTTTTTGTATTGCATGCATTTTTGAAACATAGCTCCTGAACACTCTGCGAAAATTGTTGCTTCCATGTTCCTTTTTTTTTTTAAATATGTTAATTTTAGGTCATCTGTGTCAATAATCCATTCATTTTGGTTTCTTATGATTTTCTCTATTTGCTGTTCAGATTCATTGCCTTCGTATCCTGGACTAGAACTGTATTAAATTTAGAGTGGATCAAACAACAGGTTTTTAGAATAAACAAAAATGATAGCGCTAATATCTTTTGAGACTGACAAAAAGGGTTGCAAGATTGAAAACGATTTAACCCACATATGAATCTAACCGCTCGTTTTTGAAAATTTAAAAGCGTTTGAAAAAGAAACTCCAGAAATAAATTCCATATCGTAAATGAAACTGGACTAGGGCATAATAAACGTCGCTAGCACCCAATTCACAAGTTACCACCCTCGCAGCATATCAACCATTCTTTGCTGTCTCGCGAATGTGCGTTGAAAACTTAAATGCTGAATCAATCCAGATACCCAAGAATTTCTGAACCTCCTGAATCTCAAGAGGTTCAAAATTTAAAGTGGAGACACCCAACTAACACTCAAAGGTTAGGATCTTAGAAATATTGAGTGCCAGCAAATTAGCCTTACACCAATCTTCAAGTGTATTCAGATTGCAGCTGATAGTTTGATGTAGTAAAAAAAAGGAAGATTCCTTTTATGTGTTGTTCCACAAGACAATGATAGCATCATTTAATGATAATAGATTTTCCAAAGATCTTCAGATTTGGAAGGTCATTAACAAAAATTAAAAAGGCCCCACCAAGATAGAACCTTGAGGCACACCTATGATGATAGATTGAACTTTTGGGAGTACTACTTTGTAATAACACTGCCTGTGATCTATCAATGTGGTAGGACTTAAATAAAAGTAAATATACAAAGTGAAATACAAGTAATCTTACGGCAACACCATTGGAATCCATAAAACTCCAGCTGTACAACAGAATTTCGAGATCAACACAATATAAAGCATCAGAGAAGTCACAAAATACGACTGTTGCTATACAGTACCCTCATTGCGTCCAAAAAAGTCTCCAAAGAATCTCAAGAGCCAATAATTCCTTAATTTTGGCTATTATAGGAACCGATTGATTTACCGTTTTATATGTGACAAATTATTTTTTTTCTTACAGGCACTCCTGTACTTAAAATTCCAATTTCTCGACTCCTATTACAGGTGACTCGTTTTCAACTACTTTTTATTCTACTACTAAGAGAAACCTCTGTAGAAAAAATCACATATAGAAAAAAGATCTTTAAGAAAAATTACTGGCAGACAGAACGCTGCAACTTCTTGAAAAGATAAGAAAAATCTACATTAAAAAAACCGAATTATTGAGGTTAAACAGAGAAATAAATAGAGCATGTAGGGAAATGTGGGATAAAAGGAATATTGTCTCTTTTTGACTTTAGGTTTTGCCTATAGATTTCGGTTACATGTTGGTGCCATGGAATTTCCGCACCCAAGGAAGAAATTGACCAGTCGTATAATAGCGAGTCTCTGCATGCGTTGCGCGATTTTGAGTACAACCTTAGAACATTGAAAGGCCTTTCAATGTTCTAAGAATACAACTTTTGCTAATATTTACAACTAAAAGAAGTCTTAACAAATAGTTTTGGAGAACATAGGAACATTGGAGAACAGAGATTTGACCGAATAACATCGACTGATAAATAACCGAAGCAACAAAACACAAACTGGAAAAACGCATGGAGGAATTCATTATTAGTAAATCGGCAGAAATGAAAAATGAATTTTAGCTTCATTTTTTATAAAATCGAAAATGCCATATCTCGGTTATTATAGGAGATACGACCTTGCGGATAGTCTCGTTGTATTCAGAAAAACGAAACTAAGAAAAAACCGTTGAAATTTCCATGATAGTACCGAGATATCGGCCTTCAAAGTTTGGGTTTTTTCATTTTTCGGGTAACATAAGGGGGGTACTTATCGATTATTTCAGATTTTTTTTTTATCGAATTCGAAGTAACTATACCAGCGGCTTGTTCTCATCAAGTACATAACAAAAACACCGGGTTATAAGAGGATCCGAGCAGAACTAAAAAAAAACGAGTAATTTTTTGACGTCGGTTTTGAGCCCAAAAATGAGTTATAAAAATTTGCTGAACTGCCTATAAAACAGGAATAGTCCAGACATCAACAGCCTGGGACAGAAGGCAAAAATGTCTCATTTCACAGTCTGGAACAACCGAATGATCATGAATTTTTGATTTCACTGACTAAAATAAGAGAGGAATAATTAAATTAATGGTTTAACTTCCTGGAATAACAAATTAATAATGAATTTATGACTTATTTTCCTGGAATAAAACAGAAATAATTTAAGGTCCAAGTGCCTTGAATTAATTAAAAATAACTGTCTCGGATAATGAAAAAAAAAACCTTAATCCCGCTGCCTGGAATAAACAACCTTCTCTTGAATAAAACAGGAATTTTCAATTGCTTCAAATCAAAAGAAAAACTAATGATTCTACTCCCTGGAATAAGGAAATAATTAGAAATTTGTAACTCATTTGCTTGAAATAAAAAGAGGAATTCAGTAATCACCATTCTTAAAAAGAGACTACTAGGAAACCTATCCAACTTTAATTTATGGGTCCATCCAGAAGAATTTTTATTCTAAATTTTTTATATTACATAAACAAACAAAAAAGGGAGATACCGTTATCCATAAAATTACATGAGACCAACAGTGCCTGAATTTCATATCGTACATTTTTTCACATTAGCAACAATAGATAAAAACCATTTATATGAATCAGCCTTTAACTTTGCATATGAACAAAATCTCACGCTGTTTATTTTTATTGCCACTCGATCATTGAAATATCTCCTTTTGGCAAACTAGATGGTTGTTCTGTACACACACTTATAGTTATTATAAGATGCCATAAAAGATAAGGAAGAAATAAAGTATTTTCTCAGAATGTGCAGTAATTCAATTACTTGAGTAATTCAAGCTTATCTTAGAAAACGAAGCAGAATTCCATGTAGTAACATTGCAAATGCTGGCGAAGGTTCAAAAGTTAGTTTTTCGGTCCTTCGGTTGTTGCTGGTATTACGGTTTAAGACAATATTAAAATAGTAATAGTAATAACAGCCTCATCATCCGAGAGACCTGGATTTACAATACTGGTGTTGTCAATCACTAAATATAAAAAAGTTGTATAGACATGTAGAGGACAAAGGTGTAATGCGTGCATATGCAAATTAAAAGTTAACATTAGGTTTTCAAGGCAATCCGGGTTTAAGGAATTAATACTTAAGTCTCCAGGCAACAAAGTGCGTGCATGTAACAGAATACTAAGTATTAAGTAAAACAATTGTTAACAAGTCTTGTTAATAATTGCTCCAGTTTATAACAAAATGAGTCGTCTGGAGACCTATATAAGCAGAATTAATCTTTCAGTCAACACATGATTCCTTTTCAGCATTTTAATCTTTAATAAGCAAAATTCTTGCTGTATAAAAACAGTTTTAAACCAAAGCGCCAATTCGTTAATTTTGAGCCAGAAATCCTCCTCATTAACTTGTGTTGCGATATGATTTTTATTGGTCTCGGTTTGTGTATCTATGTCCATTCCTAGTTTGTCAACTGCCTTGAATTTGTTTATTTCAAGCCAGCCTAGAATCCAAAGTTTGTTAATTGCCTCTATTTGTCTTTTCAGTTTTTGTGTTATTTCCTTGATTTCCCTTTTCGTGTTTTGTTCGATATATATTTCCAATTTGTTTGAAATATTTGTGATCGAAAGAATTATTTCTTAAAGATTTTATGTTAAGTAAGAAAAGTTTAACCTTCAGGCAGATTATCGTCTTGTTACTTCAAAAACTAACGAACCATCGATCACTATATTACTCTTATCAGCTCTGACCTCTAACTGAAGCAGAGATTTTTTTAAAGAAATTTCATTTCATTTCTATAAGTGTCGTCGTCTCTAAGAGTTCCATCAAGAGATTTAAATCAGTCAAAGCTTTATGATTTTTTAACAACTTTTCATTATCGGCTTTCACCTTTAAGATGCGTTATTGCAATTCGTCGTGATTTATTTGCAAATTATCAATCTGAATTTTAAGATCCTTACAGTATTGAGACTGTATGGATATCTTTTTTTCTAATTTGCTCACTAAGAGCGGCGATACTACTTATACTTTTACAAGTGAAAAAATGTATCTATTTTTACTGCAGAGGCTGCTAGAAGGAGCAATATCCAATAGATACAAACACGGACTTATATTGACAGATTCTCTTTCGGTATTGCGAAATAGAGAGTTTTGGCTACCAAAAGGAAGCAATTCTCAACCATTATATTTTATAAATAACACTATATGTTTAGTATCAATAATCCTTCCTGTAATATTAAATTTATTTGGCTTAAGAGACATAACGATAATGCTGCCGATTCTTGAAAAGTTAAGTCAGTTGAAAGCCCCATATTATGGGACAGTCTAATTAAAATTTAAAATATTTTACTTGAGAGATGGAAAAATGATTGAGAAAGATTCGGGAAATTATCACACGCCCAGTATTATCAAATTCATAAAAATATACCGACAAAACACTGGTATAAAGATGGTAATATAAATAGAGCAAATATACCACTGATTGGCTCATTTGCATAAAATCAAAATTTTAGATGATTCAAATGTTAATTATGGTGATATAAATCACATACTTTTTAATTGTCCTCTTACTGTTCTGACCACAAACAATCTATTTCAATTCCTTTATAGCCAAAATATTCCGGCTCCATATAACACACAATTTCTTTTCGATGGATACCGATGGACCAATTTAAAAAACCCATAAGTGAATTATTAACTAAGGTAATATGTGTTTTTCCTGTTTCTTGGTTTAAAACAACATGTGTAAGCCTAATGCTACTAAAGAATTTATCTTATTTTCTTGAAAAGTTCATCTTACCAATGCTAATGTTATTTTCCTTATCCCATACTTATGCATTTTATGTAGTAGAATATCAAGATCGACGTAATCGAAACCCCGTGGAAAAACTATAAATAGCCCAACGTTTTTGAGACACTAGATAGTAAACTTGTTGCTCTGTAATTATCCTATTCATTATTGTCATCTTTTTTTTTATAAACGGTAATAACTTGAGCCGCTTTTAACCCGTCAGGAAAACATTTTACCATAAAAGAAACTGACACTTTAACAAATGATTGCAGATTTCAAATCAAAACTTGCAACATTTGAACACTTTAATAGGTTTATCAAAAACATCGCATCCACAACACAAACTGCTGGACTAAATAAAGAGAGACTGTCTCAAAGGTAAGGGTGCCTGTAAGAAATAAATTAAGTCCTCTCTCATAGACTAGGAAATAACTTAAGTTCCAGTAGTTCAAATTTGGAAATTTTTGTTGTTGGTGATTTTTTGAAAAATGTCCCCGCTTTTCCCAAAGAAATGGAAATCAAAATATTGAAGGTTTTATTACAGGAGTGCCCGTAAGAAACAAACTAAGTCCTCTCTGATAGACTAGAGAATAACCCAAGTCTTAGTAGTCAATATTCCCACTAAATTGGAAAGGCAAATTTGCAAAATGATGGTTAAACCTTGTCAGGCATCCTGTGATGGTTTGATTTGCTCAAAACCATTCTAATGCACAAACATAAATATGGCTGATTAGTTTTAAGGCAAAAAACTATCTTTAAAATATTACGTGCACCCAAACTATGTAACCTGTAAAGTTGTAATCATCCATTCAAAAAATATGACTTACCTAAATACTCCTCTCCTTCGACAACATCCAGAGCCAATTTGGGAAAACACTTAATAAGGGTCCGCGCCAACCTCGTGTGGATCTTCGTATCGCAAATGATCAACACGTGCAACAAAGTTTCACCCAAAGAACCTCTGTACTGCATCTGCCAGCAGGCCTCGTGGTCCGTCCAAGTGCCCAACGGGTCGTGTCGACTCAGCGACGCTTCTATCGGCAAAATAACCTGCTCGTGATCCCGAAACTTCCATCTAAGGTACTCGGACCGATTAATAATTTGACCTTTTCCGTCGTGGTACATTAATTGCCCGAACTGATCCCTTATGAGTTTTTCGCATTCCGCCAAACCTCCGACGTTGTAGGCGCTTATTAGTTCGCCCCCTAAAACGATTTTGGGATAGTGTAATATGTTTGACAAATTTTCTAGGTAGTACCTTTTTTGTAATCTGCCAATTTGTAGAGTAAACATTGGTCTTGGTTGGAGCTTTGACTGATTACCTTGTCTAATATAGAGCCTCCGGAGTAGTGTTTTTTCTTTCTTTTGCAGCAAGGTTTACAGTGGCAGAGCCCCATTATTTTGTTTATTTTTACATACTGTAATGTGGTTTGTAATGGCGCAAGTTTAATCGATTTTTTCAAAGGTTTGTGTGTCAAGGGTGAAAGATTGAGGCGCGGCACGTCCTGGTACGGGATTTTCAATTGAAACAGACCCAGACTAGACAGGGTGTAATTTAGGGAAAAACGCTTTTAAAATAAAACATCCTGGTTGCACTATAACATACAAATTCTATAGAAGAGTTTTTATAAAGGATTTTCCACATCTGTCTTTTAGAAGACCTAGAGTTGATACGTGCAAGACTTGTGATTTACTTTTTTTAAGAAGCAAGAACATAGACTTTAATGTATCAAAAAAAGCTAAAAACGAGCTGGAGTTGCATCATAGAAAAACAGATAAAGCTCTAAAGGTCATTCAAGAAGACAGTGCGAGTAGTACTCTTCCAGGTAGCGATACCTGTACGATTACCATGGATCTACAGAAAGTTTTTTCCCTACCAAAATTAACGCATAGTAGTATGTATTACAGCCGCCAGTTGTCATGCTACAATTTTGGAATACATGTGCAAGATACGTCAGATGGTATAATGTGCATATGGCATGAAGGACTGTCGGGCCGAGGTGGCTACCAAATGGCATCATGTCTTCTACAAGCCTTGAACACAGGTCAGCTTTCGACTTATAAGCGAAAACTATGTATATGGAGTGACAACTGCGCAGGGCAATTAAAAAACCGAATGTTCATTTTCTTATACATTTTATTAGTAGCCAATGGACATTTTGACACCATCGACCTTAAATTTTTAATTTCCGGCCATAGTTTTTCGTCTTCAGATAGAGATTTTGCCCTTATCGAGAAACAAGCGAAACGTTCTAAGCTTCAGACAGTAAACGATGTGAAAACGGCAATTGCGGCTGCTAGACCTTCCAGGCCATACTCTTAGATATGGGTGAGTGTGAGTCGTGGTTACGTGTGACGAAAGAAGAGCCCGGCATAGTATTGTACAAGAAAAATTTCAGTGACTTAATAGGATGGAAGAAGTGCCGTGTATTAAAAAAGGGTGTGACTGTGCAAAATTTTAAGTCGGTTGAGCTCTTAGCCCTGCCTGGTGTTGAGCAAATGAAGGAAAGTAAGAAAAAAGACCTTCGCGCAATGCTAAAGTACATTGATCAGGACAATAGGTCATTTTTTACCACTATTTTAGATTTTTAATCATTTATTATTTTTGTGGACTTAGATCATTTCCGTTATTTCTTCACTTATTTTGCTTTACGAAGTTTCTTTGATGTCTTACCACAGAACATTTGTTTTAGTTTATCTCTGTGTAAAATCACTTAAGTGCTTAAAAAAAAGTTAAATTATGACCGTTATTGCCTAGAATTTAACAAAGGTCTGCTTAGTTGCCTAAAATTAGAGAAAAAATTTCCTGCTCTATTGCCTGAAATAACAAAACCCATAAAAGAGTCTAAAACATAAATTAAATTAATTACTTTGCTGCCTGGAACTCAGAAGAAAATTTTGCCATAAATCGCAAAAAATCTTAAGCTCTATTGCCTGGAATAATAAAAATTATGAAATCCCTTAAAAAACTTGGCTCTACCTGAAATATGGAATAACGAAACTCATAAAAGAGCCAAAAACACACATATAATTAATTGGTCAACTGCCTGGAATTGAGGAGATTTGGGAGCTATTTTCATTCTTATTCCAGGCATTTAAAGCCTTGCACAGTGCCTTCCTGGAAACCATTGAAATAAAAAAATATTTTAAAAAACTTGGCTCTACTTGAAATATGGAATAACAAAACTCATAAAAGAGCCTAAAACACACATATAATTAATACATTAAAGGGATAATAAAAAATTAGGCCCAAAATCCTGGAACAAAAAATAAATAATGCCTGGATTCAAAGTGAAAATTTTCTTTGAGGACCTAAGAAATGTGAACGATTATTTCCAGTTTTTGGAAGACACATAAGCATGATGTCAAATAAAATCTGTATTGTTGTGACGAATTCATAATGAGTTACTTATTTTGTTGGGTGTTACATCACTGTTATAGTAAAAATCCATTAAGATACTATCTTATAGGCTCAATTATTGAAAAAAAAAATTGAATCTCAAATTATTAATAGATTTTGATAAAGAAAAACCTAAAATATGATTGCAATATATTGATGATATTTTTTCAATTTATCACTATAACGAAATAGATCTTAATAGTTGTGTTAAGGTTACATTAATTCCAAACTCCAAAGAATCTACTTTAAAATTTACTATGGAAAAGAAGGCTGAGGGTGAGCTTCCTTTTTTTTGAATATTTTGATTAAAAAATCAGTAATGGTAAAAACTGTTAAAACATTTTTAACTTATACGCTGCAGCTTTTATTGATATAGAGGGTTCACGTTTAATTTTATATTTGACAAAGTTCTGTCAATTACCTCCTCACCTCCAACTAACCTCACTTTGATACATCAAATGGGAATCCCCATCGTGTGATACATCATTGTGAGCATCATTAAAATGTCTATTTAACAGTGGCAAAAAAATTAAATTGGTTGAAGTACCAGTGAATAGTGAGCTATAATGTCTGGTAATACTGAATATTTTATCGAAGTCATACTTTGGTATGTCATATGGGTATCCTATAGTGGTGTATAAAAATTTAAGTTTATAGACTTATAAAGAGTCAGGGTGTAAAAAGGTTCATAAAAAAAACAATTTTATTAACAGTTCATAGGATTTATTTTATTAAGTGCTCAAAATCTGCTCTGTCATTCGCGAGACAATAATATGGTCTGTTTTGAAATTCCTCACGAATATTACCAAGTGTTTGTCCGCTAATATATCTATATTTGCGAGTTATTCGCTCCTTTAAATCATTAATATTTTCAGGTGGAGTTTTATAGACTTTGCTTTTTAAATACCCACAAAGGAAAAAATCTAAGCCACTCTCGAACTGTCAAAGCGTAGTGCGGGGGATCTTGTTGTAAATACAAATTGTTTTATCAAATGATATCTACTTGGTTTTTCCAAAGATTGGACGATTCAAGGATATATTGTATTTTCAAAAAATTGGACTATTTGAACTTAATGAACAGTTTATTACCATACATTTTTACTAGTAAATCGCTTCAACTTGCATCCATTTTTTTTTGGCGAAGTAAAATGGAAAAGTCTTTGCCATTTAAAATAATGTGTGACACTATGAGAGTAACCATTCGGCCTACTAAAGTTTAAGTTGATAAAATGTCTTTTATTACCACACATTTTTTTTGGGCACTGTTGAATAACCATTTTACATGCTTCTTACAACGATGTGTCACACGATGGAGGTTCCCATATGACATATCAAAGTGAGGTTAACTGGAGGTGAGGTGTTTGACAGAGTTTAGCAATTTTTGAAGTTTAAAATATTTCTTGGAGCAATGTTGCCTATTGACCACTACGCTGACTCATCACAGTGGAAATTTAAAATGAGTATATTTTCTCCACAAGCTGAGATCTCGAGTCTGTTTGTTTGCCCAGTTGCATTTCTGACGATATTCGATTCTCACGATATTTGTATACGTAGCAAGAAAGACATAAGTCCTTTTAAAACAAAGATATCAAGTCTTTTAAAAAATATAAAACATAAACATGAATATCCATCTGATTCAACTTATTATTAAGTTTGTAAGTTGATAAACAAAAATATAAAAATCCTATAATTCTTTTAAATAACGTGAATTATATTTTGGAATCGAACATATTTTGAACAAGTTTGTGATAATTTTTTTTCTTAAATGAAACCTCTTGTATATTTTTGCATTTTCAAATTCACCGAATAATTTTGTACATGTTTTATAAATAATACCTATCTTCAACTGTTTACGAAATAATTATGTTTAAATATTAATTATAATACTTTATTGCAACAGAAATTAATACATTGTGTGAAGTGACCGCCATTAAGATAATTTTAAATCAATTATAATCATTTATGTATATACATAGTTCATTCACGATGAAAAGACCAAATTCACTTAAAATTCAGGTATTTTTTCTTTCTTTTATTTTTCGGACACGTCGATTAGCGTTGTCGCTTGCGCGTTTTTTACAATAAAAATTTTCTATACAGGGTACCTTAAGTAGAAACTATGGCGTCAACATTATTTTTTTTAAATGGAATACCCTCTGTATTACATTTTACAATTCTACGATATTCAATTTTCTGTAATTTCAATGCATTTTTGATCGATTAGTCTAATTTCTTGTTAAATTCTTGGCTTTAAATCATCAATATTATTTGGTCTATTCACACCAAGTTGGGGTTTCAAATATACCTATAAAAAAATCTAATGGAGTTACATCGGGTGGCCAATAGCAATGGCAAAGTGAGAAGGTGCTCCCCGTCTTGTTGAAACTATATCTCGCTCGTTACTAGGTATGTCAGCCTCTTGTGGATCAAGGAATAAAACAACTAAAGCAGGGATAAGTCCAAACTATAGAAAGTCTAAGTAGCGCTTTCCGTTGTATTTTATCTTCGAAAAAAAAAGGGTCCAAAGATTCGATATTTCACAATACTTGCCCACATATTAAATTTATGATGGCACTGTGTGTGATATTGTTGGGTCAAATGAGGATTTTTGGTTGCCCAAATCTGCAATTTTCCCTGTTAACGTGAGTTGTGTTAACGTGTTAACTTGAGACACCCTGTAACCAAAATTTTCATTGCAAAGGACGTATTGAATCAATTGGACAACAAATTAAATATTACAATACTAATCGTTTATTTGTCAAAAGAAAAAAAAGCATACACTATAAAAAAAGAAGACAGCATGACAAAAAGGACAGTTCATCGATTATAAAAAAAAACTGCTTCACATGCTCCTTATATTAAGAAAAGCATATGTGAACTATCCTAAACATAACAAACAAAACAGCTAAATATTTCTCAATAATTCTAAATAAAAATAACCTAAAAGAAGAATCAATGCATGGCAGATGCTAACACTATTAGTATTTAGTGTATGAAAGAATGTAAAACGAGCAGTAGTCGCAATAAATCTAGAATTAATTTTTATTTTTTAATGTCTTATGTTTCTTTAGACATATAGTATGCTATACAAAAAGTATTCAAAATATATCATAGAATTGTAAAATATCATGATATTCCATTTAGAAAAATGAAGGGTGACGCCTTATTTTCTACTTGGCACCTTGTATAAAATTTCATTTATTTATTCAAAATTTTTATTTAAAAAATGCTCAAGTGACGATTACTAATCGATGAAACCAAATAAAAAAAGAAGAAAAAAATATCTTAATATAAAATGAATCTGTTCCTTTCATCGTAAATGCACTATATAACCAATCATTTCAGTTACCTGTATCTCTGTAAATATTTGTATATATATAATGTTTAAATAAGTGTTAATTATTTAAAAGTTTTAACTGGATTGTTAATTTAAAATATTTACAATACACTAAACTCAGACTAAGAGAATCGAAACAATAATAATATCCTTGGCTGGGATGCGGAAACTAGAAGAGACAACGAAGTTCGAATAATCTTGATGTCTATATATTTGAATAGAGAACCTGTCAAGTAGCAAAGTAGTTAATATAAATATCTTTCTTGTATTTTGTAATTTAATTAAAAATAACAACCTCCATTTGCAAGGTATTCTTTCAAAGCATACATAGTATAAATCCATTGAAAATAAGTAGACTGAAGTTTTGAAATAAAAAATTGATTTAAAAAACTCTTAAAAGTGTTAAAATTAATTAAAATAATAAAAATACAAACATTTGAAAGGAATCTATCATGTTTAAATGTTATCACAATAAAACTCATTCAGATTATTGTAAACACTTCCAAGAAGAAAATTGCAGACCTTCTTCCGAAATAGCTTAAAGAAAAGAGAAAAGCGCTGTTCAATGTGTTCCTTAGCAAATGATTACAGATTTTAATTTTATACATGATTGATTTGTTAACCAACGTAGAATGGAGCATTTGCAATACTATACAAAATCTTCTTCTTAAAACTAACTAACACACTTTTGAAAAATCAAGAAGAGAGTGCTGACTACACAAACCCCAAAATCTCATGCCGTATAATAATCTCGACTCGACCGGACTGAAAATACACCTAAGTCGATAATCTCAAATACTTCTTCAATTGACTCAAACGCTGAATAAACCTTATTAGTTATTAACGCTTATTATTATAATGTTATGAATTAATCAGAAAAGTACATATTTTCTCGAAGACGGTGGGGGATAATAAAAGACCAACTTCAATTTTAATTCGATAATTCGAAAACGTGTAAAAAAGTATTGTTAGAGTATAACATTGATCGCCCTAAATCTCGGCTATTATTTAAAATGTAAACATTTCAAGCGATTGTGACAATTCCTTTTTTTCTATTACATTAAAATGAAAATAGGTAAATTAAGTTAAATTAGTAGGTTTTCGGAAGCTTTTCAGGTATTTTTATATTTTACACTTGTAATTATCAAAACATTTAATAACTAATATCAGCAATAATTAAAATATTTCAGTACGTATTTTCCAACATATAACATTTCTAAAACAAGAGTACTCATGATTCGATATCTTTTATTCTGATTGACCAATTTTTTTGTGAGAAAAATATTATTTTTAGAGTATAATTAAAAAAAAAATTAAAAATCTTGCAAATAACTTATTACCAGAAGAAAATTCTGAAGAAGTCAATTTACGAGTAATAAATACAATGAAAAATCAAGCTACGTCAATAAATGAGTCGCCATATAAATTTACTTCATATTTAAGCCAATAATATTCCTTATTTTGACGGTAATCCTTAATTACCATAAAGACTTATACCTAATATTCTATGAAAGAAATGAACCAATAACCAAAATATCACAGATTTACGAGATTTATATATTTAACTAATTTAAAAAAAAGAAATGAGTACTTTGTTTAGTTTAAAAATTCAGAGATTGGAGGGACACAAACTCAATGGTCTCAAATTATTAAGAGGTCTCTTTGAGAAAAATAGACTACTTTTTTGAATTTGTTTAGTTTGCCTTCATTAAGAAAAAAAATCATCAATCCGAACACATAGACTTTTATGGGATCCGACCTCTTCCCTTAATGTTGTGGCAATCTAATATAACCTATCTAATACATATTATCTATAGCCGTAATGAAATATAAAATATTAGCGGAAGATTTTTAAAATATAGTCCTATTTTCTGTTTAAATTACTTGTTCAAAGCTACATTATCCTCACAGTATAGACCTCTTTGATTACTTCTTAGTTTTTCGTTGTTACTCTACGTTCTTCTATAGTTTTCATTTGTATTAATACAGAAATAGTTTATCGGTAAACATAAAAGATTAACAAAACCTAATTTTGTTTTACAAAATGGCAATATTTGATCTGGCAACATCGTTGGATCTCGTGTTATGCGGTGACTTTAATGATATACAAGGTCGGATCTCGAGTTTCACCATATATTTAGTGGATCTCGGGTTGATATAGATACCTAATATATATAAAAGGGTTGAAAAAATCTACCCCTCTAATGATCTCAATAATTGAACCACTTTCTTAAATATACTAGCAAATTTTTGCTTCCATATATTAAGGACTTCAAGTGTATGTATATATATATATATATATATATATATATATATACATAAAACTTAAATAAAACCCAAGGATTTTCAAAAATTCAAAATTACACAACATGTAATAACAAATGTATTTAAAAGTCTGGGAAGAAAATGACATTTAAGATCGTACAAAGTACGCAAATGCCTGGAATATGTAATAAATTACTCAGCAGAAGTCTAGGAAACTCAAATACCTGAGAAGAGTCAGTTAAAAGATACGATTTCTTTATTATTCTCATTTTTATCCAATGTTCCTTATTGTGTCCTAATTTCTTCTCTATTTTCATGTTTGAATTCCTTTTTACCCTTTTTATTTTTTCTCTCCTTTATTTTGTACTCCTCTGATTTCGGTGCTACATTGTTCACTTCTCTTTTTTTGCAATTACAATATTAATCTTGCAACAAGACACAACGTGACATATCCTAAGGTTCACTCCGTTAAATATAAAACGATTTTTACCTTTTAAAAATTTAATTACGTACTTTTTAGTGATTTTAACATGAATTATGCCTTTAATATAGTGGTTCTAAATCTAACTGTGTGTGCGCAAGGTGCCTCAAATTGGACCAATTCGGAACACTTTGCACTTAATAATAAATATATCCAATAATGCTCGGTGAAAGTTTTCAACAAATAACTTTAACAAAAACGTTAAACTTTTGAGATCTTGAAATGTTTTTTTTTTAACATAAATAAAAATTAATATCAAACAAACACAGCCTATGAAACACTGTTGTTCAGAAATTGACTAGAATCAAAAATGAGTGGCAGTACCGTGAAGATAAAACTGATCAGTCTCGTATTATAGAGTGTAAAAAGTATATTATAAAAATATCAAATAAGAGGTGGTGCGTTACTAAGCGAACTACCCTAAATGGATCCCGTGCCTTTTTAAATCTTTTAACATTGGCAAGGGCCGCACAGGCCAATATTTGACACTTTTCAGTACCGAACTCTCGTTGTAAATCTTTTCCACTTCTAAAATGTACGGGTAGACCCGCTGTTCTATCCACTCGGATATTGTGTAATTATCCATCAGATCCGCTAAACTATCAGCGGCGTTTCTGCAAATTTACCATTTAAAAAATTAAACCAGTTTTTTCATTTTTAAATTAAACTATACCTTGCCAGAGAAATCATGCCGTGGTACACCCTGGGTAGGGACTGGGTGAGTTCCTCGACCCTTAAGGGCGAGCTATAGTTGTGTTTCGCGTTATACGGGGTCATCCAACCTCTTTGTTTTGTGGTGGTGTCGATGTACTCTTTCGCTTCTTGTTCTAAATTATGTAGCCGGTACAATAATCTATATGGAAAAAGTGTTTTATTAATGAAATAATTATATGCGACCTTAAACTTTTTTTAAATATCGTTATTTATCTTATTCATTACACTCTAAAATTATACTTGTAATAATCATTGCAGACATAATTTGTAACATAAGCAATTTATATGAAAAAGTACCGAAGACCTTAGCATAAGCTGTGGAAAATTTATTTATTAGCTTAGAAAGACTTTATGACTGAATGCAATATAGTCCGGGTTCTCCTGTAAAAATAATTTGAATAATTCATTCAGGATTTTAATGATTTCTTTGACTGCGGTAAAGACTAGACGGTAAAGACTACAACGAACTCAAATTATCAAGAATCATATCACTTTTAAGCTTTAAGGAAAAGTTATTCACTGATAATTAATAGTCCAGGCTCTCCTGTAAGAAAAAACTAAATAATTCAATTAAAATTAAATTCAGACAAATTATTAACAGTCACATCTTCTCTCGTCTTTGAAGTTTTGGAGTGGAGATACACACTAATTTATAAAAGGAGAAATAATGTTGTATAGTCCAGGCTCTCCTGTAAAAATGTTGTTTGTCTTTAGTTTTTTGCAACTTTGGATTAAAGTTATTTAGTAATTTACAAAAAGAGCAGTGATGTTGTCTAGTCCAGTCACTCCGGTAAGAAACATCTTAATAATTCATGTTTTTCTAACTGGATTTCAATGATTTCTTTCACTGCAGTAAAAGAAGACAACAAGGAACTCAAATTATCAAGAATCACATCTTTTTGAAGTTGTTGAGTGGAAATACTCACTAATTTACAAAAGGAGAAATAATGTTATATAGTCCAAGTTCCTCTGTATGAAAAATTTAAATAACTCTACCTTTTTGCAGCTTTGGATTGAAGTTATTTACTAATTTACAAATGGAATTGTGATGTTGTATAGTCCAGGCACTCCTGTAAGAAAACTTTTTAATAATTCATGTTTTTCTCGTTGGATTTCAATAATTTTTTGACTGCAGTAAGAGAAGACTTCAAGGAACTCAAATTATTAAGAATCACATCTCTTTGAAGTTTTGGAATGGCGATATTCACTAATTTACAAAAGGAGAAATAATGTAACATAGTCCAGGCACTTCTGGAAGAAAAATTTAAATAATTCATGTTTTTCCACCTGGATTTTAAAGATTTTTTGTGACTGCAGTAAAAGAAGACTACAAGGAACTGAATTTATCAAGAATCACATCTCTTTTAAGTTTTGGAGTGGAGTTACTCAACAAATTAAAAAAGAAGCAGTGATGTTGTATAGTCATCAGACACTCTAGTAAGAAAAAATTCAATTCTTTTGAATTTGTGACCAAGAGATTTTGTATTAGAAGTGGTATTTTGTAGTTGTAGTGGTCAATTGTTAAAGAAAACTATTTGTTTTTTAGCCAACGTTTCGAATTATATTTAATTCGTCTTTAGGGCTCATAGTCGTAGTTCTCTCTCGTCCAATTAAAAAAATACACATCACAGGGATAACAACGTAGATAACATTAAAGGCCGGTTATGTAGAGGAAGAATTACAATTAAAATCTGATAAAATATAATATATAATAGAACAAACCGGTAGACTGAAAATATTTCATGTTTTTCTCGTTGGATTTTAATAATTTTTTGACTGCAGTAAGAGAAGACTCCAAGGAACTGAAATTATCAAGAATCACATCTCTTTGAAGTTTTGGAATCGGCCCGTTTACACGTGCGTTCCATTCTGCCGGTTTTGGAGTGTCGTTTAGCGTGTCGAATTGATGTGCAGGTTTGGAGCGTACGCATCTGGCACGTTGTACGAAAAGTGTAACAACGATCCAGGAATGCGTTCCAATTTGAGCGTTTGGAGCGCACAGGCCAAAACCGTACGTCTAAATGCAAAAACCTAAGTCTTCGGAGTGGCGCGATGGATTTTTGTCAGGTTGAAAAGTTCAGTATACGCGTCGTGTTTCTTCGATGTCATGTTTAAGAATAAAGTAAAAACTCAGGCATACGCCTGTGCTGCATTATACGCGTACTGAAATACAGAACATAAAAAACATGAGAGAAGATTTTGGGTTAAAAAATGACGTCAAGATAGAACCCGTTATGGGCATATGCCACTTTTGAGAGACCTTAAGGGGAATGACCCAGATGACTTTAAAAACTATTTACGTATGGATAAGTCCACCTTTGAATATATTTTAAATCTAGTTCGGCCTTATATATCGAAGCAAGATACAGTAATGAGAAAGTCTATAACTGCGGAAGAACGTCTAGTGGCAACGTTACGCTTTTTAGCAACTGGGCGGTCATATCAAGATTTAAAATTTTCCACCTGAATTTCGGCTCCATCTTTATGCAATATTATATCAGAGACATGTTTGGCTATTTACACTGCCCTTAAGGATAAATATTTAAAGGTGAGTATTTGTAAATGATTTCTAATTAATATGATACATTCATTTACATTTTAATAACAGTTTATTCATTTCAATATTATCTTAAATCTAATAAATAAGAAATCAGGTAAAGTTCTATCAAAATGTTAGTAGCACTATTTACGCCAAAAACCTGTTACATAAAAATGTACTCCTTAAATTTCCTACATAAATATTTCATTGTCTATATTAAAATAAAACAAATTTATAAATCAAAAAATAAAGCATTCTCTTCGTAATATTCAACAATATTTGTAGCCTGAGAAACTTCTCTTCTCAAATTATCACTCACACTTTCTTCAGCATTTGATAGGGATAATGTTTCTGATATATCGGGCATGGGTGTTGAGGAAATTGCGGGTGTCCTAGAACACCGCGAATTGGTGCTGGAAGCAGCGTTTAAGTTTGCACTGTCACAAATATCCATATTTGCAGTAAGCTGCTTTAATAAGCCTTTTCGTAAAACTGAGTTAATTATTGTTTCTGCATATATAGCTTGGGTGTTATCCATTTTTTCCAACTTTCTGGTGACCTTTATCCCAATAGCTTCATATTCAGTTGTTTCGGTTGTACTGCGTTTTAACGCTCGCTGGCATTCTTGCATAAATTGTAAGTTCCCGGTCATCATTGAAGTACTCTTTAAACGTTTTGCAGTTGTGGTTTGACTCAAATAAGATGAAACTTTGGGTGTACTTGTGGGCACACTAACAACCATTTTCAATTTTCTTTTTTTCAGTTTCCTAGAAATAAAGAAGAATGGTTAAATATAGCGGAGAAGTTTAACCAGAAATGGAACTTCCCCAACTGTGGGGAAGCCCTAAATGGCAAACATATTTGTATTACCCAATCACCAAGCACTGGAGCACAGTACTATAAATACACATATACACGTACTTGTAAATGCGGATCATGAGTTCATATTTGTCGATATCGGTAAAAACGGGAGACTCTCTGATGGAGGCGTAATTGAGTATACGGAATTTTACCAAAGATTAAAATCAAAACGTCTGAATTTGCCTACAAATGACGAAACAAAAAATAAATTAAATTTCGCTTTTCTAGGGGACGAAGCATTTGCTTTATGTGCAAACTTTTTGAAACCTTAGCCTCAAAAGGATTTAACATATGAGAAACGAATTTTCAATTATAGATTATCTAGAGCTAGAAATGTATCTGAAAATGCGTTTGGGTTGATAACTACTAGATTTAGAGTTTTACACACGTGTATTAATATGAAGCCAGAGAAAGTATGCTACATTGTATTAGCAATATGTACTTTGCATAACTGCCTGATGAAAAGATCTTCCGCTTATGTAACAGCAACAACATATGACAAAGATAACAGTAGCATGTCAGATATAACCCCAGGAGACTAGCGAAAAGAAGGAACTGAATTACAAAAGTTACAACAACGAAGTAAAAGAAACGTAAAAATCAAAGCTGTGCAGAACCGAAATAATTATATGACGTATTTTAATACAGAGGGTAAAGTGCCATAGCAAGCCCATATGTTAACAAAAAGTGTAGCATAATCAAATAAAAAATTTAAAAATACTTACCGTTTCTTTTTCTATTTCTGCTTCTTCCTGTACTTTGTCGACTTCTTCCAAGTCCTGACTTTTTTCTTCGTTAATATTACTAAAACTTTCGTCTTCCGAACTTCCACTCCTTTTTGATTCCTTTATTTTCTTGACTTCTTTCCTAAATGCTCCTCGTATACCTTGAATTTTTTTTATTACGAAATCTTTATTTGCGTCGCGGCAAACACTCTTTACAAAAAATTACTAGAGCTTTGTATATGTATTTTGTGCATTTTTAAAATTTTTATTTTTATACTCATCAGCTTGAACTTTCCACAAGCAAGGGTAACTTCGGTACATTTCAATAAATTTTTCCAAGTTTTCCTTTATCCACGACATTTTATAAATCGAAATTAAATATAAAACTACTTTCGTTACGCTGCGAGTTCCGACGTGTCTGTGTAAATGCTAGCCGACTCGCCTACTCCTTACGACCCGTCTACTCCTTACCGGCGATCCACGCGAGTCGCGACGTTCTACGCGCCACGAACCGTGCATTTACACGATGTGTTGGAATCGCAAGATTGGCGTTTTACGTGCCAAAACTGCTAGAAAAACTGTACGTATAAACGAGCCTAATGGCGATATTCACTAATTTAAAAAAGAGGAATTAATGTTGTATAGTCCAAGCACTCCTGTAAGAAAAATTTAAATAATTCATGTTTTTCCACCTGGATTTTTAAGATTGTTTGTGACTGCAGTAAAAGACTCCAAGGAACTCAAATTACCAAGAATCACATCTTTTTGAAGTTGTTGAGTGGAGATACTCAATAATTTACAAAAGGAGAAATAATGTTATATAGTCTAAGTTCGTCTGTATGAAAAATTTAAATAATTCTACATTTTCTAATTTTCTAAAAGAAATTCTCATTTTCTAATCAAAATACCTAAGAAACTTATTCAAGACTTTCTCGACCTTACTATCATACATCGAAGACCAGACCAACGTTCCACAAGGCAGTTGACAGCTTACAAAATACACAACTTTCGTTACAACAATTGGAAACTCACTACAATTCTTCGATTTAAAACCAAGAAGTTTTAAACCTTTCCAGGTAATGTTAAAATGAATTTTTTCATTAAAACTGATGCCAAGGTCTTTAACTTCATTTTTGTAGTTTAGGTACATTAGGATATCCATTAAATGGCTTCGCCAGTAGCACCTTCCTCTCCAAAACCTCCAATAGATCACATCACGAGGAAAGTCACAGCTATTAATGAGCTTTCTTGGAACTAACTGATTAAAGACAATATCTAGAGTTTTATAAAACAGTTGTATCCCAGTTTGCAGTTGTCACAAGAAATCCTTTTACTGTCTTCAATAATATCAGTAGAACATGTAAAACAAATTGATGCCATTTCTAACCTCCAAAAACTAAATAATATAGAATTCATTAGCCCATGTTGTTCCCTTTTACATTGACTTTGATAATACAATTAATATTAATATGAATTGATTTTATTCCAACTAATCTTTAACTAATATTCCAAGCGAAAGTAACCTAACACAGATGGAACAAATTTCTATTCAACCATACCACTCTTGACACTACAAACTTTAATAAAACCACTAAATATTTATAAAGAATATTTCGTGGTTTTATTAAAGTTTAGAGAGTACTTTAAACGGATGCTTACATTTGTACGTACGTTTCCTTTTAAATATTAAAAAATCTTTGGCACTGATATTCGCTAAACAGACTGAATGTTTTAGTGTCTTCAATACATCCGGTCGTTATAATAATTATAAAGATTTTGGGCAAATAAAAGGACTTTCCTAACCAAAAATACTATATAACAGTATTTCTTGGACCTCAAAACCTTTTTGACTTAGAGACAGTTTTGTCCAACGTGCATATATTTTTGGGTATAACTTAGAATGCATTTGTAATATTTTCATATCTTCATCACGTTAATATATAGGAAATCCTGAGGATTGATTTGAAAGTAAAAAGCGACATTCTATGTTAAAAATTTAGGTAAATAGGGCAGTTTTATGTGCAAATCACGATTTTTGAGTATAATTTCCTAATAAAAACATTCTTAAAAGGAGTTTGTTAAATGCTTTAGTGGACATAACTTAAAATGTTCATTATTATTCTTATACCCTAATAAAGGGGGACTTGAAATACATAAATTTCACTTACTTAAAAAATCCATTTCCAGGAAACAAACACCGGGACAACTTTTCCCACATGAACGGGTCATTTTCCAAGCTGATAAACGGACTGCTACGCCTCTCCCTCGAGAAAACACACGTCAAAGTGCTCATAAACGTCTCCTATAATATTATACTCACAAACCCTCTCAGCATACATATTTTTTCTTAATAATTACCTTCAAAGAACTGTTGAAAAAACCGTTACTGACCGCCTGCAGGTTCAATATAAGCGAGGGCAGGGATGCGGGCAATAGTTCGCATAAAACAGCGAAATGATCGTACCTTTGCCACCCTAAAAGTCACTATTTTCGATTAAATTAAACATGTAAAACGTGGATATAGTATACCAGTTAAAACGATGCCTCTGAATCCGTGCTGGAAGGAGTTGGATTGGGTGGACATCACGTCCAACCATCTCAGGTTGTTCTCTAGGTGTCGTCGGGCGTTTGGGGCATAAACCGTCTCCCCAAAAGCACCTAAAAGTTGGTTCAAAATCTTTTTTTGCGCGCAATTTTTCTTTTTTTAGTCGCGATAATAATATACGCGGAACAAGCAAGAATTACGTCTTCTTCGTCGGACATGTTGATTTGACTGATCGACAAACATTTGTGTCGAACACTTGGTGTAGACAGATGCAGTTTTTGTCGCTTGTTAACAATGTCGATCGACAGTGTCGACTCGGTGTGGACGCAGCTTAATGGCTGTGAAGGGTGCGCTATAGTCGCGTGGCAAACGTGATGCCATCTAGTTTACGAGCGATTAACTCCTCTTTTTATTTTACTTTCTCTATGACTGGAATACTTCAGTTCTATTAAATCAAATCAAATGAACACTTCGATTGATTTTAATATTAATTTGTAGGACGCGTTTTACTTAACACACTACTTACATTTTAATAATCTTTTTGTTAAACTTAAAATTGATAATATAGGAGCGAAACTCAGCACGTTGTTGACGATGAATTATTGGATGGTCAAAAAAGTTTCCAATAAAACTTGCCAAAAAAAAAACCGTTTTACAAGACTAACTAACCTTTAAAAGCCGAAGCGGTCCAAGCGGTCTTAAAAACTCCCGCATACTTATCCCACACTGGCGGCTGTACGAATCGATAAATTTCCTCCGCGTAAACCCACACCATGGGCTCCACGTGCTCGCCGATTTTCGATTCTTGAAGGGTCTGCTGCGACACGTGCCTCAACATGTCGTCCCAAATGATCACTTGAACGTCCGCCTTGTTGTCGTGGACAATCTTAGCGACGTTTTTCACGTGCTTTAAAAACAGATTTTCCCGGATTTCCATGCGACACACCTCACACTCGCCCATTTCAAACACTTCGTCGCACCCGATATGAAGGTAATTGGACATCGGATGGGCGTCCAGTATTTGTTTGACTAATTCTTTGACGAACTGTAAGGAGCCGTTTCTGCTCGGACATAAGGCTTGTGGACTATCGGGTACTTCCCTAGATTAATTTTTTTTAAAACTGATATAGTAAACTTCTTTACAAATTTTAACTGTGTTACCTTAAATGTGCAAAGTCTTTTTGTTTTAAAGCAAATTCCATATGGCCGAAAGTCTGGATTAACGGGATCACTTCCAAGTTTAAACTTTTGGCATAGTCGAGGATGTCCCTCACTTGTTCCATGGTGTAGCAGTTTTTGGCTGCCATGAAAGCCAGTTTACCCACGTAAGGAAACATGTCTTCATATTCTGAAATAACTGGAGTAAACTCTGTTTGGAATCAATTATGTTAGTTGTACCTAACAAAAGTCCGGTTGCGCCAACATTCTTGGCTAAAGCGATGATTTTTTTCAGGTACTTTATTGTCGGTGGTGCCCCCTTAAAGTCAAAGTGCACTATCCTATGATTAGGAATGTACCTATCAGTCAAGACATATGGGATTCCAAGTTGCTGATCAGTTTCTAAAACTCCAATTGACATTATTATTGATTCCTCAGGTTGAATGGTGATATAGCAATGAAAATTGAACTTTTGCCATTTTGCTGTATCAGTTTGGATAAGGGCAAAGAATTATGGAATTTATTAATAATTCAAAGCAAATGCTAAATAATGCAATATAATGTGTTCCAAGAACATGAATGTGTTTTACCCTTGTTTACTTTCAAAATCAAAATAATTAACAAAAAATAAGAGGTTTTGTTTTTTACACTACAGCAAATTAAAAATAGACAAAAAAATACAGTAAATTCCATATTTTTCTTTATTAAAGTTAATTGTTTCCTTACATATCTTTAATTTACAATTCATAAAAATCTATTCCTTTATCAAAACTTTTGTGTTTTTTAAATTTTTGTGACTTAGAAAGAGATTCTAAGAGTTAGAGATAACACTATTTAGAAACTGTATTAAAAAAGAAGAAATTTTAAGATAAAAGTACATAAAACATTAATTAGTAATTTTCATGGACAACAAAAGCCAAACAAACAAGAACAACAATTATAAGTTTCCAAGAGGGTTAAATACTCGCAATTTACAATGCTTCATGATGAAATTCATTAAGAAAATAAAAGGCCTTGCTTAACAATACTTTCTTGACCTGTTTATTAAAAAGTCTCTCACTATTTAAATTTTTGATTTCCAGAGGCAGATGTTAAATATTTTTATTCCCTCATATATGATTGAACTTTTAGTCAAGGAAGTTTTTGGAATGGGTAATCCCAAATTATTCTTTCTGAATCTTGTTACCATCAATGGCATTGTTCTGCTACTTAGTGATCCTTTGTATTTTTTGTAAATTATATTTGCAGTCATTAAGACAAAAAGTGAAGTTGAATGCAACATTCCTTCGTGAGTAAACAGAGACTTGCAGTGCTCCCTGGGGCCCACCCCAAACAAGGAATTGTATTCTAAACCTTAAGTGGGACTCTATTAAGGCAAAATACACTTCCCTTAAAACATTATTATGTCCCAAATTTATTTTTGCTGCCCTTACCACAAAACATGATGATGCCATTTTCTTTTGCAAGATCTGTATATGGGCATCAAACTTCAACCTACCATCAACCACCAATCCGAAAAACTTATAAGCTTCTTTGCTACTTAATGGGACATTATCTAGAACTATGTCAGTTACAGTACGTACATTTAAAGTTTATATTATCACTTTTCTCAACATTAAAAATCAACCTGTTGCTCTGGCACCATTCCACTATTGTTTTAATATCACAATTTATACACAGTATTCCTCAATGAGTCAGTATAAGATCCTAGCCACAGAATTGAGGTATTATCGGCAAACAAAGTAAATAATTCATGAACATTGATGGAAGCTAAGTTGTTGATATATAAAAGAAATAGAAGTGGGCCAAGCAGTGAGCCTTGAGGAACCCCATGCTCAATGTTCTGCCCTGCTGTAGGTTATTTAGACACGTTACATATTGTTTCTGATTAGTTAAGTAAGACTGTAGTAGCCAGTTACGAGTAACTCCTCGAAAACCAATTTGTTCAAATTTTTTTTACATTAATGAAACATAATATATTACAGGTGTTATTGCAGTCTTGCCCCCCAAATATAAAATACCATAAATGGCAATTAATTCAACTAATGAATAATAAATACCTTTAAGAAATTCATACAATTTATAAATAATTTCTTGATTATGCAAAATTAATTCATCTTTGTTGGTAAGACCTCTATTATTTAATCAAAAATGAAAGAAGTATGAAATAAGTTTTCTAAATATTCAGAGATACTAGAATACAAAATTTTTTAGGAGGTAAATGAGTGGACCGAAAACCATGACACCAAGAAATACATAAGACTGACTTACTAATTATTATTAATAACACCCCATTAAAAAACAATTGGATTCAAAAAACTCAAACATGCAAATAAATAAGAAAACAAGTACCTTCTGAAGGTTTCTCAGTTTGCTTGCTCAACTCATTCATCCTCGGTTGATTGTCCTTATGCACCTTAAATTTCCCTTTATGCATTTGCCCATTCAGTTTTGCAGCCTCTATGAACTTAACCGCAATGTTTTCCATAAAGGCTTCATCTTCCTGTAAAAATCTTTTATTTTACAAGGATCACTAAACCTAGTATATGAATTACTTTGGTATTAATGTCTCCCCCGAGCCTCCCTTTTTGGTCGACCATATAAAACTGAACAAGAAACACAAGAATAGCTAGAAAAATCACTAGCATAATGATGGACATTCTTTTTTTTCTCCTCCATACAATCATTCTGTGCATGTAAGAGTCCAGGTTTCCTTTGTCTTGTTCCATTTTCGGTTTTGCTAGAACCCACTGATGAATGAATTAAACATAAATTAATTAACTGACTTGGTACTTTGGCTTGCGTTACCTTTTAGGTATTTCCAATAAAGTTCTTGTTTATTTTCGTTCCCTGAGAGGCTTTTTGCACTACAAATCGCTTATGCAGTCTGATTTATTAATGAAAACATGAGATTCAGTCTGTTTTTCACATAAGAAAATCGATGGTGGCACTATTGTTATAAACAACGGCTAGTTTAAGTAATGATATGATCATGCACCCCTCGGGGGGGTGAATATTTGTGATTTTTTATCGCTGATACGGGACTAGTTCGACGACCTTTGGTATTTTGGTTTATATTTTGGGCAAATAAACAGGAAAATTTAAAAATCAACAAATCCCACCCCGACCTGTAATTACGGAATATGACGTGACAGTTGACAGGTGGTAGTGGCGCCATCTTGTATGATTTTATGTTTTATATAGGCAACCCACTGTACATTTTTGAGGAATTTTCGAGCAAATGGTGAAATTAAGAGAGTTTTTTTGATTAAAATATGTGATGTCTAAAGCCATTGGGTGACTTTTAAGAAAAAATTTACAAAACCATAAATGTGTACCTGCCCATAAAGATTGCGTACGCACCACGCGGCTTTTACGCAGCGCCTCCGCGCACACGGGGATCCCTTCTCCGAAATTCTTTCACTCGCATTCACCACCACACGACCAATTTGTTATTTATTTTAATCGCGTATTCGCGTCCGATGTAGTCGTTTCGAAGTGAAGGTTTTACCGATTTCGGTTTCCAGGTTGATTAATTTTTTTAAAGTGGGTGATTTGTTTCGGTTTTATTGGAAAACGAGAACCGTTTTACCGCCAAAAGAGTTGATTTAATTAATAATTGAATATCGATGTGGGCCGTGGTACGGTTCATTTGTTTTCTCGTGCGCGCGTTGTCATAGCAACCCTGGATTTTTCATTATTATAATCAAACAGTAAATTATTTTAATATTGCAGGTGAGTGTAATTAATTAAAATTATTATTGAATAAGAAGAGTTTCCTTTTTAATGTTAATTAAGCTTGATGTTCAGTTAATTTAATTAAAACAAAAGCTGCGCCATATATCCGGTATGCTCTTAGAACATTGAAAGGCCTTTCAATGTTCTACGAGGGAATCCGAGCAGAACTAAGAAATCGAGTATTATTTCTTGCGGATGGTCTCGTTGGATTCAGAACGACTAAACTAAGACAAAACAGTTGGAATTTTCCCGATAGCTCCTATAGAAGCCGAGATATCGGCCTTTAAAGTTTGGGTTTTTTCATTTTCTGGGTATACCCCCCCCTTTCGATTTTTTTAAGAAAAATTTTTTTTTTTCGAATTTGAACTAACTATACCAGCGGATTGTTCTCATCAAGTAGATCACGAAAATACCGGGTTATAAGGGAATCCGAGCAGAACTAAGAAATCGAGTATTTTTTTGACCTCGTTTTTGAGGCCAAAAATGGGCATCAAAAATGTCATATCTCGGCTATTGTAGAAGCTACGACCTTGCGGGTGGTCTCGTTGGATTCAGAAGGACGAAACTAAGACAAAACCGTTAGAATTTTCCCGATAGCTCCTATAGAAGCCGAGATATCGGCCTTCAAAGTTTGGGTTTTTTCATTTTTCGGGTATACCCCCCCCCTTTAGATTTTTTTCAATTTTTTTTTTTTTTTTCGAATTCGAACTAATTGTACCAGCGGATTGTTCTCATCAAGTAGATCACGAAAATACCGGGTTATAAGGGAATCCGAGCAGAACTAAGAAATCGAGTATTTTTTCGACCTCGTTTTTGAGGCCAAAAATGGGCATCAAAAATGCCATATCTCGGCTATTGTAGAAGCTACGACCTTGCGGATGGTCTCGTTGGATTCAGAACGACAAAACTAAGACAAAACCGTTGGAATTTTCGCGATAGCTCCTATAGAAGCCGAGATATCGGCCTTCAAAGTTAGGGTTTTTTCATTTTTCGGGTATACCCCCCCTTTAGATTTTTTTCAAAAAAAATTTTTTTTTTTGAATTCGAACTAACTATACCAGTGGATTGTTCTCATCAAGTAGATCACGAAAATACCGGGTTATAAGGGAATCCGAGCAGAACTAAGAAATCGAGTATTTTTTCGACCTCGTTTTTGAGGCCAAAAATGGGCATCAAAAATGACATATCTCGGTTATCATAGAAGCTACGACCTTGCGGATGGTCTCGTTGGATTCAGAACGACAAAACTAAGACAAAACCGTTGGAATTTTCCAGATAGCTCCTATAGAAGCCGAGATATCGGCCGTCAAAGTTTGGGTTTTTTCATTTTTCGGGTATACCCCCCCCTTTCGATTTTTTTCAGAAAAAATTTTTTTTTTCGAATTCGAACTAACTATACCAGCGGATTGTTCTCATCAAGTAGATCACGAAAATACCGGGTTATAAGGGAATCCGAGCAGAACTAAGAAATCGAGTATTTTTTCGACCTCGTTTTTGAGGCCAAAAATGGGCATCAAAAATGCCATATCTCGGCTATTATAGAAGCTACGACCTTGCGGATGGTCTCGTTGGATTCAGAACGACAAAACTAAGACAAAACCGTGGAATTTTCCAGATAGCTCCTATAGAAGCCGAGATATCGGCCGTCAAAGTTTGGGTTTTTTCATTTTTCGGGTATACCCCCCCCTTTCGATTTTTTTAAGAAAAATTTTTTTTTTTCGAATTTGAACTAACTATACCAGCGGATTGTTCTCATCAAGTAGATCACGAAAATACCGGGTTATAAGGGAATCCGAGCAGAACTAAGAAATCGAGTATTTTTTCGACCTCGTTTTTGAGACCAAAAATGGGCATCAAAAATGCCATATCTCGGTTATCATAGAAGCTACGACCTTGCGGATGGTCTCGTTGGATTCAGAACGACTAAACTAAGACAAAACAGTTGGAATTTTCCCGATAGCTCCTATAGAAGCCGAGATATCGGCCTTCAAAGTTTGGGTTTTTTCATTTTTCGGGTATACCCCCCCCTTTCGATTTTTTTCAGAAAATTTTTTTTTTTTCGAATTCGAACTAACTATACCAGTGGATTGTTCTCATCAAGTAGATCACGAAAATACCGGGTTATAAGGGAATCCGAGCAGAACTAAGAAATCGAGTATTTTTTCGACCTCGTTTTGAGGCCAAAAATGGGCATCAAAAATGACATATCTCGGTTATCATAGAAGCTACGACCTTGCGGATGGTCTCGTTGGATTCAGAACGACTAAACTAAGACAAAACAGTTGGAATTTTCCCGATAGCTCCTATAGAAGCCGAGATATCGGCCTTCAAAGTTTGGGTTTTTTCATTTTTCGGGTATACCCCCCCCTTTCGATTTTTTTAAGAAAAACATTTTTTTTTTCGAATTCGAACTAACTATACCAGCGGATTGTTCTCATCAAGTAGATCACGAAAATACCGGGTTATAAGGGAATCCGAGCAGAACTAAGAAATCGAGTATTTTTTCGACCTCGTTTTTGAGGCCAAAAATGGGCATCAAAAATGCCATATCTCGGCTATTATAGAAGCTACGACCTTGCGGATGGTCTCGTTGGATTCAGAACGACAAAAATAAGACAAAACCGTTGGAATTTTCCCGATAGCTCCTAAGAAGCCGAGATATCGGCCTTGAAAGTTTGGGTTTTTTCATTTTTCGGGTATACCCCCCCCTTTCGATTTTTTTCAGAAAATTTTTTTTTTTCGAATTCGAACTAACTATACCAGTGGATTGTTCTCATCAAGTAGATCACGAAAATACCGGGTTATAAGGGAATCCGAGCAGAACTAAGAAATCGAGTATTTTTTCGACCTCGTTTTTGAGGCCAAAAATGGGCATCAAAAATGACATATCTCGGTTATCATAGAAGCTACGACCTTGCGGATGGTCTCGTTGGATTCAGAACGACTAAACTAAGACAAAACAGTTGGAATTTTCCCGATAGCTCCTATAGAAGCCGAGATATCGGCCTTCAAAGTTGGGTTTTTTCATTTTTCGGGTATACCCCCCCCTTTCGATTTTTTTAAGAAAAATTTTTTTTTTTCGAATTCGAACTAACTATACCAGTGGATTGTTCTCATCAAGTAGATCACGAAAATACCGGGTTATAAGGGAATCCGAGCAGAACTAAGAAATCGAGTATTTTTTCGACCTCGTTTTTGAGGCCAAAAATGGGCATCAAAAATGCCATATCTCGGCTATTATAGAAGCTACGACCTTGCGGATGGTCTCGTTGGATTCAGAACGACTAAACTAAGACAAAACAGTTGGAATTTTCCCGATAGCTCCTATAGAAGCCGAGATATCGGCCTTCAAAGTTGGGTTTTTTCATTTTTCGGGTATACCCCCCCCTTTCGATTTTTTTAAGAAAAATTTTTTTTTTTCGAATTCGAACTAACTATACCAGTGGATTGTTCTCATCAAGTAGATCACGAAAATACCGGGTTATAAGGGAATCCGAGCAGAACTAAGAAATCGAGTATTTTTTCGACCTCGTTTTTGAGGCCAAAAATGGGCATCAAAAATGCCATATCTCGGCTATTATAGAAGCTACGACCTTGCGGATGGTCTCGTTGGATTCAGAACGACAAAACTAAGACAAAACCGTGGAATTTTCCAGATAGCTCCTATAGAAGCCGAGATATCGGCCGTCAAAGTTTGGGTTTTTTCATTTTTCGGGTATACCCCCCCCTTTCGATTTTTTTCAGAAAAAATTTTTTTTTTCGAATTCGAACTAACTATACCAGCGGATTGTTCTCATCAAGTAGATCACGAAAATACCGGGTTATAAGGGAATCCGAGCAGAACTAAGAAATCGAGTATTTTTTCGACCTCGTTTTTGAGGCCAAAAATGGGCATCAAAAATGCCATATCTCGGCTATTATAGAAGCTACGACCTTGCGGATGGTCTCGTTGGATTCAGAACGACAAAACTAAGACAAAACCGTGGAATTTTCCAGATAGCTCCTATAGAAGCCGAGATATCGGCCGTCAAAGTTTGGGTTTTTTCATTTTTCGGGTATACCCCCCCCTTTCGATTTTTTTAAGAAAAATTTTTTTTTTTCGAATTTGAACTAACTATACCAGTGGATTGTTCTCATCAAGTAGATCACGAAAATACCGGGTTATAAGGGAATCCGAGCAGAACTAAGAAATCGAGTATTTTTTCGACCTCGTTTTTGAGGCCAAAAATGGGCATCAAAAATGCCATATCTCGGTTATCATAGAAGCTACGACCTTGCGGATGGTCTCGTTGGATTCAGAACGACAAAACTAAGACAAAACCGTTGGAATTTTCCAGATAGCTCCTATAGAAGCCGAGATATCGGCCGTCAAAGTTTGGGTTTTTTCATTTTTCGGGTATACCCCCCCCTTTCGATTTTTTTCAGAAAATTTTTTTTTTTTCGAATTCGAACTAACTATACCAGTGGATTGTTCTCATCAAGTAGATCACGAAAATACCGGGTTATAAGGGAATCCGAGCAGAACTAAGAAATCGAGTATTTTTTCGACCTCGTTTTTGAGACCAAAAATGGGCATCAAAAATGCCATATCTCGGTTATCATAGAAGCTACGACCTTGCGGATGGTCTCGTTGGATTCAGAACGACTAAACTAAGACAAAACAGTTGGAATTTTCCCGATAGCTCCTATAGAAGCCGAGATATCGGCCTTCAAAGTTTGGGTTTTTTCATTTTTCGGGTATACCCCCCCCTTTCGATTTTTTTCAGAAAATTTTTTTTTTTCGAATTCGAACTAAGTATACCAGCGGATTGTTCTCATCAAGTAGATCACGAAAATACCGGGTTATAAGGGAATCCGAGCAGAACTAAGAAATCGAGTATTTTTTCGACCTCGTTTTTGAGGCCAAAAATGGGCATCAAAAATGCCATATCTCGGCTATTATAGAAGCTACGACCTTGCGGATGGTCTCGTTGGATTCAGAACGACTAAACTAAGACAAAACAGTTGGAATTTTCCCGATAGCTCCTATAGAAGCCGAGATATCGGCCTTCAAAGTTGGGTTTTTTCATTTTTCGGGTATACCCCCCCCTTTCGATTTTTTTAAGAAATTTTTTTTTTTTCGAATTCGAACTAACTATACCAGCGGATTGTTCTCATCAAGTAGATCACGAAAATACCGGGTTATATGCTGAGAAATTTGTTGTTGAATAGATTTGGTTTTGTAAATATTTATTTTAAAATTAAATCATTGTTTAATTAATAAGCAATTTTACGTACAACGCTAATTCATCATATTTTTATTATTAAATAATAATATGTAGTTGGAGTAATTAAACCTACCTACATTATTTATACCTAAAAAACATAAAGTATTCCAATCTCTGACTCCCCCGAAGAAATATGTGCTGCTGCCGCATATTTAAAGTTATATCATGCATTCCTTCGGAGGTCAAGCGGTTTTAGCGAGACAAGAATACATAACACGTATATACATATACGCCTCTTCAAGAAAACAAGAATTAATCTGCTCCTATATGGTGATCTCATCTTTTGGCCGCGGAATTTTTGATATTGAATTATTATTGAACAACCAAAAAAATAATAGGGGAAATATCCTTGTTGCGAATTTATCGACACGGTAGGACTATAATAATAACATTGTCAACTCCCTAATACAAAATGGCCGTCGGACGCCATTTTGTTTGATATCCTATAAATGCAAATTCAATTTTATTTATACAGTCGTCGCTTTATTTGTCCCGAAGGTCGTATCGTTTAACCCTAATTCATCCACATCAACGCTGTGGCGTATAAAAGGTAATTGGAATGATTGGAATCTAAAAATACCCAGCGGGGTTTCCATTTTGTCGGGCAAAAATCCATTTTCCTAATAACGGTTTACCGCCGTATGAATTATTTAATTTTAAATTATGCCCTTATTATTCCCGCTCACGCGAATTAGCTTCGAATTATTTTAATCACAAATCGATTTGGGGATTTTTGTTTTGTCAAGACCTGTCAGGGAGGTTTAAAAGGACTTTGACAGATGTCAATGATAATTACTGCAAAATTGATCTCAAACGGGAAGTTGACGTATAGCATGTGATGTGTCAAAAATTTATTCGTTCTGGCTCACCTGTTTAGACAGGACCGTAAAAAAAATTTTATTTTCTAACATCAACGCATTACGAGTTTTTAATGTTTATTATGTTATTAACTGTCACCTGCCAAAAACTGAAATTATATTGTAACTGTGGCAACACTGGATGTTGAAGTAATCCATCTGTCCAACTCGTTTGACAGATGTCAACCAATCGTGGGAATGGATTTGTTGTAAATCAGAATTTCATGAACCAATTCGGTCCTGCCCTGTTTTTAAATGACATTGACAGATAACTAACGGGTCAAATGTCAATTTCTTATGATTACCCGTTTTCGACAGAACCGTCGCAAGTCTATTTTACTTTCCAAACAGGTTTTAACAATAAATCAAATACTGGACTATTGGGTATAAAAATGTTTTATATTAACACTGGAATGTCATAATATTTGCCGGGCGTTGACAAATGACAGATAACCCGTCCAACTCGTTTGACAGATGTCAAACAATTGTGGCATTACCACTTTACCATTACCATCCTGCCTTGTTGATTGACAAATGACATTGACAGATAACCAATGGGTCAAATGTCAATTTCTTACGACTACTTGTTTTTAGTTTTGACCGTAAAACAATTATTCCTTACTTTATCAAAACCTATTCGCGGTTGTCATAAATTTGCAATTCCCTTGACAAATTATATATAGATAAAGTAATATGGCATTTAGACTATGGGCGTGGTCGGGTATTATCCTGGCAATGCGGCAATCGGCAATGCATCAGCTGATTTTTTCATTGACAGAAGAGCAACTTGTCAGCGTCAATTTGGTCGAACTGAGTCAATCAGTCGGAATAATATTCGGCTTTATTCAGTGTTTATCTTAATATGGTAAATTCTATTGTGACAAATCCTAGGGAAAAATAACGGATATTGTTCTAAATCCTACCCTGTATTGGCACGAGCCATATATAAGAAATTAAAAAGAAAAGAAAACCGTTAAAAGGAAGAACGGATCGCTGGCCTTGTCTGTCACCTGGCCGATAAGAGGCAGCTGTTCTTAGAACATTGAGGGCATGTGAGCGACTTTTATCCAAATACGTTTTGATCGCAATAAACACGGTAATTTCTAATACGGATCATGCGTACATGGGACAATCGTTAATACCATTTTCCGGAAAAATAAAAAAAAATTTATAAATGTATGTGAAAAACTCCAAGCAAGGGCACGACATATAACCCCATTAGAAACATATAGGAAATCCACCCTTTATGGCGGTGTAACACGCAAACAAAATTATTTAAAGCATAATTTTCTGCAAAAAAAAAACGGTTTTTATGCAAAAGAAGTGCCGAGGATAATAAAGGCCAGACCACTTGAACGATAAAAAGGGGATGAAAAGGGAGAACTTGAGGAACAAAACCGTGAAAAGTTATTCAGAAAATCATGGCCCTAAATCCTTTTTATTTCCTTTTTAAATGACTTAGCCGTCGTTTGAATAATAACGGAGTTAAAACGGATGTTTTTTAACGAGGTCGGCCATTTAAAAGGCTCGGATTGTATAATATGTAATGCGTAGTACAGAGTAAATTTGAATAAGGTTTTCACTTACAGTTCGAGCAATTGATGAAAAATATGAAGAATTTTTATAGCTCAAGAAGTTTCGGAGTTATACCCAGATGTTGAGGCACGACTTTAAGAGCCTTGGAGGAAACAATATTTAATTAAATTTCCATAGGTGATAAATAGAATATAGATTATTTATATTCACTATAATAATTATTTATTTTTACTGATAATTACATGTTAAATATGGTTTCTGTAAAGTTTCCAAAAAATGAAAACAAAAAATCAAATACGCCCGGACTAAGAGACGACATTGCCTACTGTCAAACCTAATCAGAGCAAGACGGCTAACAAACACCATAAGCTAGAGCGAGAAAAAACAAACCGGGAGCAACAATTGATTAGTCCAGGCATCTTGGATGAAAAACTCGACATCCCCAAATCATTTTTGCTTAACTAATAAAAGGAAGTATATAATAAACACGACTATGATTAATGATTATTTAAATACAGGATTGGCAAAACGAAAAACCCATTTAAAAAACCCACAGGGTTTTTGTGCCAAAAACCAACCCAACGACCTATACAAAAACCCAACACAAAAACCCATACAAAAGCCCAAAGAATTTGAGATGTTTAAAAAAAATGAAAAATGAGACAAAATTGAGATACTTTTTATTTATATAGTATTTAATAACAAAATATCAAAATATAATGACATTCTTATTCCTAAGTTTTATCAACAAATCGGGTTTCTCACTTTTTCGTAAGGAACAAAATTAAATAAATAATTTCAATTGGAAACAGAACAGAAAGGTACTAATAGACCAGTCTTTAATATTCTTATTCCTAAGTTTCAAAAAATCAATTTTTACATTAAAATATAAAAAACAAAACAAAAACAAAACGCCTTATTCATTATAGGAATAAAATAAAAATAAATTAAACACCTAAAACAACTTTTTCTTTTTCTCTTTTTTAAAATGGCTCACTTTAATTATTTTTACTAGCTTTTCTACCTTATCTGGCAGCAACTTATTCCGAAGATCAGTCCACACCAAACCATAGGAACTAAAGATTCTTTCCAGAGCTGCAGAACTAGCAAGGCAAGAATGTAAGCAAAAAATGTGGCCGTGTTCATCAAAATACGATCTGAATCTGAATTTTGAGCTATGGAAGTAATCTTAGTTTTTACAATTGACCACCATTTGAATGCAGACATGTTTTTTATCACGCTTTTCTTAAAAAGTGATGATTGATAAATATCTTCATCCTTTATTCGGAATAACAGATAACCTTGGAAAAAATCTTCGTGATTCTCAAGTAACCAAGCCTCTGCCTCATCCTGGTATTTTTTTTCTAGGTTTTTGTCCATATATTTAGGATCAGTTAAAAAACATAGAAAGTGGAAGGGTTGTATTCCCTCCTCAAATTTTTTTTAATGTCTTCAATGTAGGGGCTTAGACATGGTTTGTTTAATAAATCTAGCCAGATGTTGACGGCATCGGCGAGAGTAGTTTGGTCACTCTGGAATTTATCTAAGGCAATACCAACTGCCTGTAGTTGTTGCTCTAAGTCAAGTGCATTTTTGTATAAATTAATGTCGTCAATTTTTCTTATAATATGCTGATCAAGAGAATTTGAGGCATTAAACCCCCTTTAAGTTTAAGAATTCCGTGAGGTTTATGGTGGTTTCTGATATATGTCTGTATTTCTACCAAGTGTTTGAGGACAGTTTGTGGCGAAACAATTTTTTCCAATAGATTTAAATAATGTGCATTACATCCATAGGTTAGTATAGAGGGATATTTCTCTGCAACCATTTTCCTAAATTTCTTAATTTTATTTTCATTGTCGGTTACTATTGCAAAAACGTCTTTATTGTATAATTCCTTACATTGTTTAATCGCACCTTCAGCGATTTCAAAATGATATTTAGATATTTTTTTGTCATCGACGCAATCTAATGAAGATAACAAAAAAGAACTATTTCCGGTGTGAATGCTTGTCGATATAATTGGATCGTTTCTAACACTAGACCATCCATCGAACATCAGAGTAACTGGTCTATTTCCCTCGGTCTGCATTAGAACTTCCCTTATTTCTTTTTCATAAACCTCGTAAACTTCATCCAGCAAGTTTCCGGCAATTTTTCTCCTGTTAGGGGGTGTATAACCTGGTCGAAGGGATTGGATCATCTCAATAAAAGATGGATGTTCAACTGTGGAAAATGAGAGATTGCATGTATAAAAACATTCTGCAATTTTGAGGTCCAACGTATGTTTTTCTTCCTTTGATGTTTTCACGACTACTTTGTCCGAAACTGTTTGTTTTCTTCTTTTAGGAGTCATTGTAACTGCAACACCGTCACTGTAACTCAATTGGGGGGATTCTCTATCTTGTTCTGGCCTTTTTCTGTTTTTTTTTTGTGCTTTCTGTTATAGGGCACGTAGAAAAAGAACTATTGTCATCATCTGATAATCGCAAAGGAACTACCTGGCTCTCCAGATACAACGAACACTTTCCAAGATGTGCTTTAATCCTCTCTATTTTTCCCGTCAGTTTTTGAGGACAAAATTTGCACTTGAGTGTACCAACTGTCAATCGAATCACATATTCCCACTTTACAGATTTGTGACAACCCCCTTCGTAATAGTCCCCACCTTTTTTAACCCTTCCTTTATTGTCTTCCTTTTTAGCTACCTTTGCACTTGTCGTAACTTCGTTTTCTTCTTTTTTCCAAGTTTTGCTTCATTTCAATCTCACTGACTGAAATCTCCGACGATCCATCCAAGATGTTGACGACCTCGTGATGAGCCTCCAAATTTCTAGACACAGAATTCCCTTGTGTTGATGTGGATGGTATTGATGAAAGACTATCAAAAGACTGTTGTGATGGTGTTACAGTCTTCCATCTTGTCATTTTTATTCATATCGTTTCCTGAGTTTACCACTTCTTCAAGTTGTATATCTTCAACGATAACTTCAACTAGGTTTGTTTTTGTTGTGTTACCATCCATATTTTTCTTCCATAAATCCAAGAAAAACCCATGTTGAAAATATTTATAGTTTAAAAAAAGTAAAACTCACCTTTTACTTTCAGTTTACACATCAAAAAGAAACACACTAAAACACTATGTTTTGTTACTATTATAACACTTTACTAATGTTGTGTAAAGTTTTAACACAACACCAAAAAACAAACAGTCTAGTCAAAACTTCAAAACTAATGTTATTTTTCTATAATTTGAGGTTAGAGTTCCGTAAAATGACAAATACCCAACAAATACCCAAGAAAAACACAAAAACCCAGCACAAATACCCAAAACCCCACTCAGAGCATACAAAAACCCAGTTTTTTGCCAACCCTGTTTAAATATAAATCTTTAACCTAAAAATTCGAAAAAATCAAATACGTCCGGACTAAGGGACGAGAATGCCTTCTGTCAAACCTAATTAGAGCAAGAAGGCTAACAAACGCCATAAGCTAGAGCAAGAAAAAAAGAATTGATTAGTCCAGACACTTTTGATAAAAATTTCAACCTCTTCGTATCGTTTAATTTTAATTTAAGTCAGTTTCTAGCCTGGATAATTCAAAAACTATTCCAGGCATTTAAATAGGGGGTTTTACTCGTAGTTTGAGGAATTCTCAATGAACTATTTCATGTATAAATAATTTTTATAGCTCAAGAAGTTTAGGAGTTATACCCAGATGTTGAGGCACGACTTTAAGAGCCTTGGAGCAAACAATCAATATTTAATTAAATTTCCATAGGTGATAAATAGAATGTAGATTATTTATATTCACTATAATAATTATTTATTTTTACTGATAATTACATGTTAAATATGGTTTCTGTAAAGTTTCCAAAAAATGAAAAGAAAAAATCAAATACGTCCGGACTAAGGGACCACAAGACCAACTGTCAAACCTGATCAGAGCAAGACGGCTAACAAACGCCATAAGCTAGAGCGAGAAAAAACAAACCGGGAGCAATAATTGATTAGTCCAGGCATCTTGGATGAAAAACTCAACATCCCCAAATCATTTAATTTCATTTTTGCTTAATTAATAAAAGGGAGTATATAATAAATACGACTATGCTTAATGATTATTTAAATATAAATCCTTAACCTAAAAATTCGAAAAAAATCGAATACGTCCGGACTAAGGGATGACAGGGCCAACTGTCAAATCTGATCAGAGCAAGACGGCTAACAAACGCCATAAGTTAGAGCGAGAAAAAAACAAACAGGGAGCAACAATTGATTAGTCCAGGCACTTTGGATGAAAAACTAAACAGCCCCAAATCATTAAATTTAATTTTTGCTTAAGTAATAAAAGGAAGTATATAATAAACACGACTATGATTAATGATTATTTAAATATAAATCCTTAACCTAATAATTCGAAAAAATCAAATACGACAGGGCCAACTGTCAAATCTGATCAGAGCAAGGCGGCTAACAAACGCCATAAGCTAGAGCAAGAGAAAACAAACAAGGAGGAACAATTGATTAGTCCAGGCACCTCGGATGAAAAATTGAACCTCTCCGTATCGTTTAATTTTAATTTAAGTCAGTTTCTAGCCTGGATAATTCAAAAACTATTCCAGGCATTTAAATGGGGGGTTTTACTCGTAGTTTGAGCAATTCTTAATGAACTATTTCTTGTATAAATAATTTTTGTAACTCAAGAGCGTTTTGAGTTATACCCAGATGTATGAGGCACGACTTTAAGAGCCTAGGATGAAAAAATCAATATTTAATTAAATTTCCATAGGTGATAAATAGTATGTAGAAAATTGTTATTTACTATAATAAATATTTAATTTTACTCATAATCACGTGTTTACTCTTAGGGACTTTAAATATGGTTTCTGTAAAATTTCCAAACAATTAAAATAAAAAATCAAATACGCCCGGACTAAGGGACGGCTATGCCTATTACCAAACCTAATCAGAGCAAGACGGCTAACAAACACCATAAGTTAGAGCAAGAGACCAAGAGAGAAGAAACAAGGTGCAACAATTGATTAGTCCAGGCACCTTGGATGAAAAATTCAACCTCTCCGTATCGTTTAATTTTAATTTAAGTCAGTTTCTAGCCTGGATAATTCAAAAACTATTCAGGGCATTTGAATTAGGATTTCACTCGCAGTTTCGGCAATTCTCAATGAACAATTTCATATATAAATAAGTTTTGTAGCTGAAGAAGTTTTTGAGTTATACCCAGTTTTTTGAGGGCCTATAATTAAAATTTTAATAATTAAATACTACTTCATATTAAGACACTCCTAAGTCAGTTTATGTTCTGGATAATTCAAAAAGTATTCCAGGCATTTATGAATTATTTGAATGAAGGTCTCACTCGTAGTTTGAGCAATTGTCAATAAATAGTTTCATATATGAATTATTGTAACTTAAAACCTTTATGAGTTATAGGCATATTTCTGAACTTACGACAGCCTAAAACTAAAACCACTTACTCCTAGTAATCTAAGACCCCTTTCTGGATTTTTCCAAAGTACCTATTTAACGTATTCTTTTTGTTCCAGATCAAACAAACCCTTTGGCCCTAAATCAAAACGAACACTGCCACATTCTGATCCCTCTTGTAGTTAATGTTAAAAGAAGACAACATGTCCACTATTGTGGAAGTGGAAAGCTGGATCATATACCAATACGTCGCGACCGAATGTTCAAATTGTCTATGTAAGATAGTAGTCCCACCCCACGTAAAACATTTTTATTTATTTATTTTTGTTTTTTTTTTTAGAAATTTTATTTTTGCTTTTGTTTGTTTTGCCATATGAAAGACCCATCGTCAACATCAGGTAGGTTTTAGTTTTATTTTGTTTTGTTTTTTTTTTTAATATTTAACGGTGATATCACCAGAAACAATTGCCTTCTACGTCGTTACGACACAATATGCATGCATGCGGCGATAAGATTTCTGTATTTATGTTACACGTACATACCATACATTCATTTTTGTTTGTAAGAACGTTGCTATTTCCATTATGAGTAATTCATTAAATATTAAAGTGCTTCTCGAATAGTAGTTTTATGAATTATTAAAAAAATAAAATAAGGCTCGTAACGTGATCAAATATGTATAGAAAAACACGTGACATCAATATACAGGGTGAGTTATTTTGTAGCCTATAAAAGTTTCTTATTTCTGTCAAAGCAATTTGATCCACTTTGTATGTGTAATGATTTATGGGTGTTTCCTGATGATGATTGATTCTTATAAGGAGCGAATGTTCAGAATTAGATCCTCCGTTTCCGGTATACATAGGTTTTATCGCATTTTAAACGGTGCCATCAGGAAGTTCGTTCACATTTGTTGTCTGTAGTAAGTAATACGATATATGTATAACACATGAATGAATGAACGGAAGCTGTTTTCTTTTTATGTGTGGTTGTTAACGAGACATTCAGCATCTCTTTCTATTTCTTTTTTTGTAAAGTTTTGGAATTTTAAGTTTAATTAAAAGGCTGGGGAGAAGGATTTAAAGTAGTTTTGGAATTTTTGACCAAAGGCCAAATTCAAGGAATTTAAATATTTTAGTAAAATCTTTAAATCTTTTGGTTTTAAAAGGCAGAAGTATAATTATTTTTGTTTTTTTTTAATAGTTTTCGATAATTTATAAGATTTTCTTTTAATCATTCATAATAGGATTTTGACAGAGATCTGCTTTTTATGTTAAAAGGTTCATACGGAAAGATGGTGTATTTTCGGAATTTTGAAAGGTTAGAAAAATCATCCCTATTTATAAAAAAGAAACGACCCGACGTCGATTGAGAACTATCGTGGAATTTCCGTATTACGCAATTTTTTTAAAGTGTTTGAGGATATCTTACGAAAAGTCTTACTTTCAAAAGTTCAAAACATATTGTCAGTTCACCAACACAGATACTATCCCAAAAAATCATGTATGACTAATCTTTCAAAGTTTTCAACGATAGGGGGCAGGTAGACGTAATTAATATACACCGATTTTCTCAAAGCCTTTCATCAAATTAACATATTTATTCTATTAATGAAAGCAGCTGTACAATTTGGTTTCTCTAACAACCTTACCAAAACCTTAGAGAACCTCAGAAGTTTGTCGAGATTCAAGGTATCAAGTCAACATTTTTCACGTCAAAATAGTCAGGTATGCTCCAAGGATCAAATCTGGGGCACTGTTATTCATTATCCTCATAAATGAAATGATCTTCTTTCTTTATTGGGATGCAAAATGCTGGCCTATGCGCACCATCAAGCCTCTGTTAATGGGATTTGTCAATTCTCTTTAACTATACTGTACCAATGGTACTTCCTTAAATAGGCTTGTTGAGGTGAAAGAACTGCGGATGGTGTTTGATGATAAATTCTCTTTTGATCCATATATTGATCAGGTGATGAAAAGTGCGCCTAGATCATTTCGTACATAATGTTTACTGAATAAAATACTTTATTCAGTAAACATTAAAAATATTTTATTCAGTAAACTTTGCCATAAGATTATGCTTACAAGATTTAATGAAGTTCCTTTAATTCTACGTCGGTACTATCAGTCCGTAAAGTTTCTCTGCCAACTTCTACAGGCTAAAATTGATTCCTTGTTTGTTGCAACAAATATAGTTTTACGTGCCATGCATCAGATATGAACACTCTTCTCTCATTCGTGGGAGTTTAAGTCTACTTAGGCAAAATTCCATTCACAAAATGTTCCTTACTTTGTAATATCAATTGTGATAATCTCTTAACCATAATTACATCTACATGAGGTATTAAATTTCAAATTGTATTTATTTTAGTGTCAAATGGATAAAATAGAATTTTTTGCAAATAGGGTAGGCGCACCTAAGAGTACGCATTCCCTAAGAGTACGCAGACCTCGGATGAGCCATATAGCTACACCGCGGGTCGAATCCAATATGGCCATTTGTGGCACAGAACACAAAGAGGAATGGTCTTGGTCTGTTTTCTGTGATTTGTGGTTGTTTGTGTCAAGGTGTTGCTCAGTGAATTTAAGTTTTAGTGGGATTATTGATAAACGAATAGTCGTAAGTAATATAAAATATGCTATTTTGATGTAATATTTAAGTGAATATACTTAAGGAATCATATCGTGTGGAAACATTTGTTAGAAAATGCATATTAGCGGTTAAATTCAACGATCATTAGGCTATAGACTCACCTAAAAACATCCTTGTTTTGTCGGTTGCATAACACATTTTTTACAATATTTCCGAATCGGAATCCTAGAAAAGGGAGCTAAGAGTACGCAAGTTACAATTACAAAGTGCGTACTCTTTGCCACAGTTATTTATTTTAATTGCTTAGTAACGATAGGCACCTTTAATTAATTTCTGGATATAAATTTCAGAATAACAAGGTGATAATGGGAAAATGTAAGAGGAAAACAAATCGTACGCTGAAATTTACACAAGAATTGCTAGATGAGACGCGACTTAGAATAGACTGGGGGGAAAGCAAGCGTCAGTTGCTGCTGCCTTGGGTGTTAACGAGTGCTCTTTACGGAAACGATTGAGATTAGGGACTATTTCACAATCCTTGGGGCGTTTAAACTCAGTTTTTACTCTCGATCAGGAAAAAGAATTGGCGAATCATATTAAAGATCTGGATAACTGATTCTATGGATTGCGCATGAAAGACCTGCAGTCGCTTGCATTCCAGTACGCCGAGCTAAACCAAATAAGGCACAGATTAAATCCAACGAAAAAAATGGCGGGTTATCACTGGGTTAAAGATTTTGCTAAACGAAACTTGCTGTCTCTTAGAGCTCCCCAAAAAAGTAAGTTTTGCTAGAGCAATTGGCTTTAATAAGTTTCAGTGCAACAGATTTTTTGAAAATTTAAGATAATGCTATGAAAAAACAAAAGCACCAGCTCACCGCATTTTAATATGGATGAAACCGGGATGTCGACGGTCCCTAATAGAATGCTCAAAGTTTTTGCCCCCAGGGGCAAGAAAACAGTTTCAAAAATGGTTGCAGCAGAACGAGGACAGTTAGTAACAGCTGTGTGTTGTATGAGAGCTTCAGGAGTTTGGGTACTCCCCGCTTTTATCTTCCCACGCAAACGTATGAACGATGAACTTTTTTATGGATGTCCACCTGGAACTTTACAATTAGTGACAGAAACTGATTATATGAATTCGGAGCTTTTAAGGTGGCTTAGACATTTTCAAGACTACGTAAAATCATCAGAGGATGATCCTGTTGTTTTGATTCTTGACAACCACACATCACATTGTACCTTGAAGCAGTTAATTTTTGTCGGAATAACTGTATAGTTCTTCTATCGTTGCCGCCCCATAAGAGCCACAAAATGCAGCCCCTCGATAAATGCTTTTTTGGTCCATTGAAAACTGCAGTCTCGAATGAAAGAGACAAATGCATGATTCAAAACCCTGGTAGACCAGTGACTCTGAAACAAATGTCTAGACTATTTCATGCAGCTTATTCCAAGGTTGCAACAATTAAGATTTGTGAAAAGGCATTTAGTGCTACAGGATTGTATATAACCCAGATGTGTTTACAGAGGAGGATTTTGCACCTTCAGAGGTAACTGATCGAGCCTTACACATTGAACCAACAAACGATAAGCGACATGAAAATGAAGATAATGTTCAAGTGTTAAACAACCACGACTCCGACGATGATGACAATTTGCCTATTTCAGTTTTGATAGATAGGATACGTAAAGAGCCTGTTACTCCGACAGAAATACACGATGCTAGTCTCAAAACACCAACCAAGAATACTGATAGCAGTTGTTTAATAGCAACAACAATAATAATAAAGGCTCTCCTACTTTTAGTATTTAATAAAGATATTTTCACATTTTTTAGGTCGGAAATATTACCATCTACACCTTATAAAGACTTACTGCAAGAATCCACCTCCCAAAACAAGACGAGCAGTAAAAGGAAACTTACTGACAGCACTAAGCAGAAGAAGAAGAAGAAAATTCCTTCGAAGGCTTTGAGCATCAGCATCAACAGCAATCAAGAAGATGCTGTCTGTCCTGGATGTGAAGAGAACTACAGCAATTCTTACGGTGGAAGCGATTGGGTCAGATGGCATGAAATTTGCACAAGCTACATGGGATAAAAGCAATTCCATTGCGACCTATGCAATTGGACATTTCTTAAACATTGTGATGTTGCGTACTCTTAGCCCAACCTTTGCGTACTCTTTGGCATATGTGGCGCTAAGAGTACGCATTTGTTTTTTTTTTTTTAAAAGGGTTGTGTTATTTTTAATGTAGAAATAATTTACTTTAAACTGTGTTTTTTTGTTGGCTAATAGAATATATGCTTGGTTGCCCACTATTTTTTTTATTTATTTTTCTTTATTGTAGTTTTATGTAGAAAAGAATATTAAGTGCGTACTCTTAGGCGCGCCTACCCTATGCAGCTGACTGCAAGAAATGTATAGCTAAATAAATAAATAAAATATAATTTTTAAGGTTTTTTTTTGCTTAATACATGGAATGACGATTTTTTTATTGAAATTTTTGAAACTAAATTACGGAGAACTAAAAAATCTAATTCGGAATTAATATTAACAAAATTTTTAAATTTCATCAAAAAATAATAGTTTTTTTGAATATTAGGTTTTTAATGGATTTAAACCAATTTTGATATTTTATCGTTACGAATTTCGGGAAAAAAATTACGCATTTTAATAAATTAATTAGGGGGTTTTGAATTTTAAGTGAAATTAAAATAATGCAGAAAAAAGAGACAAAAATGTCAATACATTTATTTAATTTAAAATTTTGAAATTTGACAAACACGAAAATTCAAGAGTCTAAAATATTATGGAATTTTAAAGGAGGATTAAAATTAATCTTGAAATTTTCGACTTTTCCAGTTTGAAAAAGCAGAAATTTCATTTTTTTTGTTTTTTTTTAAATTATTTTATATAAATTCTAAATTGCCAAAACACACGAACAATTTTTAATGAAATTTCCAAAAAAAAGAAAACAATTCAATTCAATTCTTTATTAATCCAAAAGCACAATAACCGATAATAGGTGTAGGATGTATTAAAAGAAAGAAAATAAAATTAAGATTATAAACTAAATTAAAATTAGCATAAAACTTAGATTCCTTACACAGTATTTTAGTAATAAAATTTTCTAAAATAAAACTTACACTAATTTTAAATACAATACAATTAAAAAAGCACACACAGACACACACAATTGAGGAACTAAGTATAATATCAATGTAGGTATTTATGCATTCAAGTAAAATTTCAATAAAAAGTAGTGTTATGTTATCTATCAGCTCAGACTCGAGAAAGTTGTATCATTTAGGAATTCATCAACTGAATAATAGCATTTTTCAATTAGAGTTAATTTTAAAAAGTTTTTTGCTTTCAAGTGCTCTTATCTCAATAGGTATTTTATTGAAAATTTTTATAAGATTATATTGAACTTTTTTCTGAATAAAACTAAAGTTACATTTTACATTTTTTAAATTGTATTTATGCCTTGTTTTATGGGGATGTTCCCTATTTGTTTCTAAGAAGAGGTCTGGATTATCTTTAACAAACAACGCTGCTTTCAAAATGTAAGGAGTGTTAAGATTTTACTTTGTTTAAATTTTTCTCTGCAAGTCTCCATCACCTTTAGGCTATATATGTTTCTGATACAGCGTTTCAGAAGAACAATGATCATATCTGCCTCTGAGCTGTCACCCCAGAATATGACTCCATATTTTAGGCATAGTATGCTATTTTTGATGTTTCTGCACTTACATGCATGGAAATTATTTTTAATGCATAGCAGTAAGAGGCTATTTTGTTTGCAAGAGAGTCAATGTTATGTATTCAATCTAAACTATGGTCTAACCTGATCCCCAGAAAAGTTACATAATCTAGAATTTTAATTTGTTTAAGATCTGCTTTATAGGTAAATGAATAAGCATTTTTTTATAGTTGAATTTAATAAATTGGGATTTATTCACATTAAGCAGTAGAACAGCGTCGCTCACAACCTCTGGTAACTCATTGGTGTAAATAATATAAAGTATGATTTTTGATGTATGTATGATGTATTGAATTCAACATTTTCTTTTGGGTGAACGTTGAAATATAAAAAATTCGAAAAATTTAAAATTAGTTTGATGTCATTTAAAGTTCCCGTCAAACATTTTAAGCCATTGTCTAATATCTTGTATGTTATTGGGACACTTCCTGCTTCTTTAATGTAATTTCTTATTTCTCCCAGGAATTTGAGGCAATTTTCGATTTTATTCATGTTATTTCAACCAATTCTCAATGGTATTCCAGGAGTTTAACACATGAGACATTTAAAGCCATTGTTTAATATATTTTAATTTATTGGAATACTTCTTGCTTATTTAAAGTAATTTCTTATTTCTTCCAGTCATTTGAGATATGTGTCTATTTTATTCCAAACATTGCAAAGAGTTTTCAATGTTATGCTAGGAAATTTTAATTTTTTTACTGTTAAAGCGCATGCAGAGTTTTAATTATTTACGTTTTTTTTTTAATAATTTTGGATGAATTTTAAACTTCCAAAAGATACAAAAATCACGATTTTAATTTCTAAAAAACAAAAAACTTAGATTTTTTTTGTAACAATGTGAAATTGTAACTTTTTCATGATTTTTCCTATTGAAACTCAAATTGGGGACCTATTAAAAACTCTTAAATATCGACGTGTTATGAAACTCTAAAACCAGAAATTTTTTAAATAAATTTTGCAATTGTTGAATAAAATTAAAATTTTGACTTGTAGTGACCACTTTTTAATGGACTTCTACATTTTTTGAACTTTTGTCATTACCAAAAATTTAAAGGTAGAATGAAATTTTAATTTGAAAATTTCCAAAAAACGATAATTTCTCAATTATACAATACTGAATCTGGGAATTTTGGAGTTAAAGAAAAGGGGGCGGGAGGGAGGACTTTAGTGAAAATATTTTAAAAAAATTAGTCTTACTTCAAGTAATTTATTACATTTTAAATGTTTTCAATTCTCAAAGATTTAGCAGTAAGTAAAAGCCCCTACAAGGGTCCATCCTATTCATTTTGGTGGCATTTACAATGTCTAAAATTTTTTTTTTGCAATTTTATTGTGGATATAGATCAGATCAAATCGATGGTAACTGGATTTAGTCAATTTCCAAATTAAGTCCTGTTCTTTAAATTAGGATTTATAATTCTTGTTTGTTGAGGCTTCGAAATCGCTTCCACGTGTTTTAAAGTCTTTAAATCATTTTTTTTCCTCATGTTTCTGAAATATTTAAATTTCCAAATATTGCGCACCTTTAGGAGCTTAATATAATGAGTCTTAGACAGCCAATGCTTGCATATTTTCAGTTAATTTTTGAAGTGCGGAATTATTAAATGAATTTGAACAGTTTTCTGCTCTTTTACTATGCTCTACGCTAGTCTTAAGTGTGTTTTTTTTTAAAATAAAGTTTTGTTTTTCTTAGTTATGACCGAGAGCACATTTAAGGCTCGTGACATCGGCCTCAGAGCTCAGAAAAAGATCCTGAGCAAAATGGCGGGCAAGAACGTTGCCAAGGTGTTCATCGATGACGTCACCGCATCCCTTCTAGACAATTTATATCGGCTTGCCAAACAATACGTGAGTTCGCGTATAATAAAACCCCCCTAGCATAGACCAAAGTATGATCATATTTCAGTCAAACAACAAAAAAGAAGCCGAAAAACTCATCAAAAACATCATCAAAGTGGTAATCAAATTAGGCGTGTTACACCGCAACAATTTACTATCAGAGGAGGACTTAAAACTGGCCGAGAAGTTCAAAAGCAAATTCCGTATGGCCGGTAAGAATTAAATTACTAGCGTTTTAATAGACCCTAATACATCCTCACTTACAGGCATGACGATCATCTCCTTCTACGAGGTGGACTTCAGCTACGACCGCAACTATTTGGTAAAAGCCCTGGGGGAATCCCAAAAGATCCTCAAGGCCATCATCTCGCGACACCTAACGGATAAATCGATAAACCGGGTCGAGAGTGTCTTTGGGTTCTTCGCTAACGAGACTTTTTTGGACGCGATGTTCAAGAGAGACAGCGAGCATCGCGAGGCCCTCGGTAGGGTCGTTAACGATTTGAATAGGGCCATCGATAATGGCGATCTGTAAGATGTTCTTGCCTATAAAAGGGTGAAAATTGGGGGTTTTTTGGTCCTATATATGCTATGATAAAGTGTTACAAGATGTGTTTATCGTTGCGGGAGGACTACATGGTTTTATTAAGAGGGTAGTATTACTTGTTTGTCATTCTGCCGACGTCGGAACGAGTGTGTATTTAGATGCTAGTCATAGGGACGCCTCGTCAGGGGTCTTCCTAGTTCCAAGGGTCATTTTGGATTTCATTAATGAACCTAAATGTCTTAAAATGATAATTTCGTGATTAACAATTTTGGCCAAGGACGATTGAGGTTACGTTTTTTATTTAAAGTTGGCAACACCAGGGAGGCTATGTGAATTTAGCCGCTAATCAAGCTGTCAATTATGACTTTACTGACATTGACATTTGACATTGATTGGAGATAAAAAGAGAAAAAGAACACTAACAAAAAGTTCCATGAAGATTGATTTATGCCTTCCAGTCTAGAATGTTTTCCCCAAGCGTCATAAAAGTTTGAGGTTAAGTTAGAAACTCTATTTGAAGTTTGGCAACATAGGAACGAATAGTATATGTCGCCGCTAATCTAATAAGCTGTCAATTGTTACTTTACTCACATTGACAAACGACATCGATAAGCTTAGTCTATTGGTCGCACTTGACCTTAACTACAAACTCTATTATTTAGAGATAAAGGAGTAAGAAGTTTCCAGATCAATTTAGTTTCTTCGCTGCAAGAGGCCACCTTTGACTACTTTACTATTTGGTGATTAAAAAGAACAAGAACGCTGATAAAAAGTTCCAAAAGAAGTTAGAAATTCGATCTGAAGCTTGGCAACACAGGAACAAGCAGTATATGTCACCGCTAATCTAATAAGCTGTCAATTGTTACTTTACTCACATGACATCGATAAGCTTGATCTTTTCGTCGTACTTGCCTTTGGCGACCTACTCTATTATTTAGAGATAAAGGAGTAAGAAGCTTTGAAAAGTCGAAAAAACTTAAAATTTGAATCGAGATACACAGAAAAGCTTAATCATATTTTGACCATGAAAGTTTTTCCAAGTTTCCAGATTCGTTGTACCAGAGCGAGTATGTAAGTTTAGCCACTAATCGAGCTGTCAATTATAACTTTACTGACATTGACCGGTTTAGTCTTTTCTGCATAAAAGGCCACCTTTGACTATGTTACTATTTTGGAGATGAAAAGAGAAGACGTTGTCAAAAAGTCCTACAGAAAGACATACAGAAAATCTTTAAACGCATTTTCAAGCCGTCGTAACAGTTTGAGGTTATGTTAGAAATGTCATTCGTCTTCTGGCAACACTGGATCAAGTATGTGGATTTAGCCATTAATGAAATAAATTGTCAAGTATGACAAGAGACATTTGACAATAAAAGGATAATTACTTTCACCGCAAGAGGTCGCTTTTGCAAAGTTTCTAATATAATTAGTTTTTCTATTAATTTGAAGAAGAGAGTGGAAAATATTGACTAAAACTAAAAATTGGACCGCAAATCTACATTTTTGCGCAAGTATCCAAAACAAGGAGAAAAGCTTTAAACTAATGATTTCGTCGTGGGTTTTCGCCAAGAAGTCATAAAAGTTTGAGGTTATGTCAGAATTTTGATTCGATGTCTGGCAACACCAGAGGGAGTATGTAAATTTAGCGGCTAATCAAACTGTCAATTATAACTTTACTGACATTGTCACTTGACATCGAGCAGTTTAGACTGTTCTGCGTAAGAGGCCACCTTTTACTACGTTACTATTTTGGAGACGAAAGGAGAAAACGTTGGCAAAAAGTCCTAAAAAACTTAAGATTTTAATATAAGACATAAAGAAAAGCTTAAACACTTATTGGCCAAGAAATTTTCTCCAAAATATCATAAAAGTTTGAGGTTATATTAGAAATGTGATTCGTTGTCTAGCAACACCGGATCAAGATTGTGAATTTAGCCGCTAGTCAAGTTGTCAATTATGACTTCACTGATAAGAGACATTTTTCAATAAAAGCCCTATTACTCTTACCGCAAGAGGTTGCTTTTGCAGCAGTGTGGAAAATATTGACTAAGTTTAAAAATGTGTCCAAAACACGCAGAAAAGTTTACTTTACACTTTAAACTGATAATTTCGTCGTGGGTTTTGGCCCAAGAAGTCATAAAAGTTTGGGATTCTGTCAGAATTTTGATTCGTTGTCTGGCAACGCCAGGGCAATTAATTAAATTCTCCTCTAATCCAAGTGCCAATGTCAATACAAGTGACATTTTACAACAGAAAATTTAACGTTTCCACCACAAGATGTCGCCTCCATTTATTACTAAAAGGCGAACAAGTAAATTACTACTCTATTAGAACACCAACTATAGGACTATGAACCTCTTTAAAAACCCTTATTTTTGTACATTTTCGTGATTTTTCTATTTTATAAGTATTATTATTTGACATATTATTTATATTTCTCCCATATACTAGTCCAAGTTGATGTTTATATCAGCTCAATGGTTATTGAGGGTAGAGGAGGGAGGATTATACTAGTTGTGGAATTAAAATGCTGATGTAAGGTCAAAACTTTTATTGCAGTAAAGGTCTCCACGAATGTTATAGGAATATTACACTTACACTATGTATATTTTAAAATATTGCTCATTGTCTTCAATCATTGCAAGGGTTTTACTTAAGAGTGAAGAACAAAGAATGATTTTTCGCATTGCCATTGCTTTCCTGCCTCTTAAGCATTCTGCCATTGAATTCAGCCCCCAGGCAATTCGAGTATGACTCTATTTCAATTCATTAGAAATAATTTGTCTAACTTACCATGTAAAATCCCTAAAACATTCTCTGGAAGTTCCTACATTAAAAAATATTGATTCAACAAGTTTTCAATATAAAAAAAAACTGTTCTTCCTCTTCCCTTTGACTCTCATGACCTAAACTTGCCTCTAAACTAGTATCCCAATTAGTATTTAAGCTTCTAACTGACTCAAAGTGTTGTATATTAAAGTGTCCATTTATCTACTAAATACATATGTAATAACTATATATTTAAAGATGACTAGAGGATGTTAATTGGGAACAAATTTTAGGTAAATTTATTAAATGTAGTGACCGTAGCAATAAATGGTAACCTAAGACATTTTTGGCATCTCTCGAAAGTGTTCCGACTTATTGATATTAAAGACATATCTTTTGCTAACAAAGAATATCTGAAAAAAATAATGTATTTTTGCACCTACGATTCGTAGTGGCGTTTGCCAATTATTATCTCTGCTTGCCAGTTAAAGACCAAACAGTACTTTTTTTTTTTAGTTTATTAGTATAGGACAGCTAATTTTGCCAATGAAGTATTGGATGTATCGAAAGTAATAGTTTCATGGTACACCCTGTATTTGTGATGTATAGACTTTTTTTTTAAATTTTTTAATAATTTATGCATAGCAATTATAAGTAGGATAGAGTGTCTCTCTAAAGCTATATTTAACGCCTCATAATATGACGGTATCTTTTACATTGTATTGCTGATATTTATTTTGTTTGTATAGTAAATACATAAATGTTACTCAAAAAAAGTTTGATGTTTTATTGTGTGGACAAGGGTAATTTTTTATTTCTTCCCAGCACCCAATGACAACACAAAATAATAAAAAAGTCACAAGTTTTTTTTTGACGCTTAAGTGATAGTTCAATTTGATGGTGTAGGGAGTCGGCTGACATAAACGTATGACCGGCCTCAAAATAAACAAAATCAATAGTCTGAGCTGCCACTCTTAAAGAATTGACAATGTAAACAAGAAATGTCATTATTGCCCAATTTTTATTTTGGGAATAGCAGTTATCGAGCCAAAATATAAAATTTTCAGCGTCTCTATGTCGAAGTATGAACTGAAAGAAACAACTTATCAACTCCTCTTTCCCTCTTCCCCGTAGGGCTTCATGCCAAGTAACTGCAAATGCTAATACTTTTTTTGGCATTGGAGTAAACAAAACTTTTTTAAAACTTTCCATCCTTGGAAGCATGATGATTTTTTCTAAATCTGCTGAAACGCAAACTGTTTTACAATCGTAGTCAGTGTTTGCATGTGCTTTATATAGATTTCTGGCGATTTTGGCCTTATTTATGTGATCTGACCATTTCTTGCAAACTGAGCACTCTGGGTTTCAATTTTCACTTTGGTGCTCATGAAGATTCATAACTTCGCAACTTTCACATTCTTCATGGCTTCATATCCACATTTGTGTTCTGGGTGTTTTTCTATAAAATCTTGATGCATAGAAACAATGGTTACATCACTGGGCAGTTATTTCACGTAAGGAGCATGCTCACGTCGGTAGTGGGAAATGCTTGGATGAAACGTTTCGATATGATTTAATATCAATTGCCTATCAATTTTATTGGCTGGAGGATTATGTCCCCTGCGGTCTTTATTTGGTAATATTGATGCTGGTCCAGTTTTGTGCAAAACATTAAAAATAACTCATTGTTATTTTTCACTCACTGTCATTTTTTGGATGGTATCCCAGTGTTGTTAAATAAAAAATCTTACATACATCCACTGACATTCCACTGTCTTGAGTTAATTTGTAAGAAAAAGTTAAATTTCGTTGAGAATATCCAGCAGTTATTATAGTTCTCTTTTTAACTGACACTCGGCTACATGAATTAAGGATAAACTTTCTTTGATCATACCATGTTAAAAACCAAAAACTGTCATGAATTGATTGTCTTTGTTCTTCTTTTATTAATTTCTTGCACTTTTTGCTGCATGAATCTTTGCAGGCTTCTCTAAGTGGATGTTTTGTTATATTTTTAAGTTTAGTTAAGCTTTGTTTTTCTTCTCTTCCATATTTCTCTTTCTCTGTATTTCTTTTAAATTAGCCAAAGGAATATTTTCATGTGGACTGCTAGAGTCTTCTTCATTTTCTGTTTGAGTAGTTCCAATATCTTGCTCATCTTGAAATACATCTTGTAAAGAGCGTGATGCGATTGCATTTCTTCTGGATTTTCCACAACTTGCAAGTCGGGTATTATGTCCGAATTCTTATTATTACCGTCACTAAGTTCATAAAGTACATTTTCCAACTGAGTCAAATTATTCTGGAGAATGGGTTCCTGAATTTCTTGAAAATCATTCCCCAGTGCCAAATCTGAATGATCTTCAATCATGGCAGGTACTGTAAAAATATTAGTTAAATAAAAACTCATTTTTAAATATGCAGCTGAACAGTGTAATTGAAAAGTGTTAATATTTCTTATACACTACTTACCAAGGTTCTCTTCAAAATTAATTACTCCGTTTTCAAATATATTTCCCAAATTTTGTGTCCACATTTCATCTCTGTTATTATAGGATTCCCCAATTTCGTCTGCATCTAATCCTACCAGTTCCGTTTGCATAGTATTTACTGAAAATTTTTTGTAAGAATACATACCCATAATTTAAACCTATTTTTTAGTGCTTTTAGCGGACATAATATACTTAATTTAAAACATTTTTACCTATGTCAGTACTTTTATTCTGCAAAATTATAAAGCTATGTTGAGACGCTTCTTCGATAATATTGTCAGGCTCCTCGTGACATATTTCTTCCTCCATATTACTGGAATTTTTATTCATCGCCATTTGTAGAATCAATTCTGTTCTTGTCAAGCTAAAAATAGCATTAATTATATTAACTTGTGTGCGAAATTTGGTTAAGATCGATTAAATATTTTAAAAGCTACGACAAAAAAAAACAATTATTATTTGTAACTTTGACACCCTGTACCCTTGCTATAAATCATTTTTGAGCAAAATTTTATTGAAAAAATTTTTTATTTATTTTACTTCTTTAAATCCACATAAATGAATAATTATCTCTTTTACGCTTACCTTTTTTTGTCCATTTTCACTGTGAATTTACAACTACTTACTAACTAAAAAATTTAATCAACGCTCGTTGTCACTGTGCAAGTATGACTGATTGAACATTTTTGCAAGGGCCGCAGACACTAAATAGTAGGAGAATTGTGCCTGAGATGGCATACCTGATGAGACGGCATAGAAGCAATTTTACGGATAATACACATCGTCTGACAACAATGTTCATAATTTTCAGTGCACGTGGTCTTACATGCGCTTCCGAGAAAATTTAGTTCGTTTGTTAGTGTAGAACGAGAAGGTAGGCTTAATTTTCCGTTACGGTAAGTAATGACTTTTCTACTTAGAATCGTATATATGTTTGTAACTCTAAGAATTTTTAATTTCCTATGAAAAAAAATATCTACCATCATTAGTTTATAAAATATCTATCTACGTGGTATTAAATATTTACCTAAATCATAATTGTTAACTAAAAATTTACGTTAAAATTCAATAATACCACTCAGGGTCAGTTGGCATATAGGTGCATAGGGTAAGATGGCACTATGCCATATTATTATTTGTTAATATTATAGGTTCAATTTTTGTCCCTGGTAAGTTTTTTTTTTTTATATTTGGAAGTGACTAACTACCTATAGTGAATGATAAATTTAATTTTTTAGATTTGAGATTTATAGGTAAAAGACTCGCATTATTTAAATATTAAGGTATTCTTTTTTTTTAGATTTGCTGGCAACAATGGTGGGTAAATACGTTCGAAAATCAGCGCGACAAAGTTGGAGTGAAGAAAATATGACCCAAGCACTAGAGGCAGTTAGAAATCGACGAATACGATGGCTTTTAGCTTCTAAGACGTTCAATGTGCCCCACACTACGCTTAGAAGAAGAGCTAAGAATGATTGAGGAGTCATTAAAGCATACTTAGGAGGACATGTCCCAACTTTCAATGCTGAGTTAGAAAATGAGTTGGTTAGTTATATAAAGGAGTTAGAAGTACGTTTCTTTGGTCTTACAACTGAGGATATTCGCAAGCTTGCTTATGAAATTGCCGAGGCAAAGAAAATTCCCCATAAACCTATGGGGAAAAGAAAAAAAAGCTGCCGGTTAGGATTGGCTCAAAGGATTTCGTGCACGAAATCCTACCATTTCACTGCGTACACCAGAGGCAACATCTGCTGCACGAGCTCGTTCGTTTAATAAAGCACAAATTAAAAAATACTTTGATTATCTTGAGAAAGTATTGGAGGACTATAAATTTTCTCCCGAAAATATTTACAATATGGATGAATCTGGGTTGTCGACAGTTCCTTCAAGAAATATTAAAATTCTTGCTACAAAAGGCAGAAAGCAGGTGGGCATACTGACAAGCGCAGAACGAGGTCAGCATCTCACAATTGCATGCGGCTTTAATGCTGTTCGGACTTACATTCCACCTGTGTTACTCTTTCCTAGAAAAAACATGAAGAATGAGTTGGATGGACCACGGTCCACAGGGAGCTTTAGGTTTAGCACAGGAAAGTGGATGGATGACTGGAGAAAGTTTCCTAAAATATTTAAAACACTTTGTCAAATATGCCAGACCATCTCCTACAAATAAAATTCTTCTCCTGTTAGATGGACATAGCAGCCACATTATGCGGCTCTATATGCCAAAGAAAACGGCATCATCGTATTTTGCCTTCCACCTCACTGCACCCACCTGGTACAGCCGTTAGACGTGTGTTTTTTTTGGATCACTTACAACATATTATAATCAAGAATTATCCCGTTGGCTTAAATCTCATCCGGGAAGAACGGTTATCCATTTTCAAATCGGTGGTATACTAAGAGAAGCCTACAACAAGGCCGCCACTATAGGAAATGCTGTTAATGCATTCAGTAAGACTGGCATATATCCGTTCAATAAAGACATTTTTCCAGACTGGATGTTTCAACCAGCAGACGTCACAAATATTCCAGACAATGAACAAGGAAATACAGAAGATAATACACAAGGGACTAAAAATCCTCAAATTTCTGGAGCTGACATTACACACGCTGCAGGAACCTCAACACAGAAACCCGCAAAAATGTCAATAAAAGATATTTCTCCACTTCCTGTTGCTCCTTCGATATTAAAAAGTAGAAAGCCGAGAAAGGGAGGAAAATATGGCGTGCTTAATACAACACCTGAAATTGAACTTGCCAAAGCAGCGATTGTCGAAAAAGAAGCAGCAATCTTGAGAAAATCGGCTAGAGCAGCAAAAAAAAAATTACCTGTCATTGATAAAAGTGATGAAGAACCTGAAAATTTTCAAGTCGCTGCTGACGACGAAGATGACTTTGCGTGCCTTTATTGCAATGAATTATATTCGCTGTCACGCTCCAACGAAGACTGGATTCGCTGTCAACAATGTGCAAGGTGGTGCCATTCTGAATGCGCTGGAGTTAGCAGAAGGGTAAAAATATTTATATGCGATCTATACAAATGAAATATGAAGATGCCGTTTTATATCATGAAAGTATTTTGTGTTTTGTAGTTAAGTTTTCGCTTTTAAAAAATTTGCATTTGGTCTTTTTTCGCCTGTATTTTACACGATATAGGTTTATTTTTCATTACACGGGTATAAATAATATTACCAATAAAGAATTAGGCTTTATAATTTTTAAGGATTTTCATTTATATTGGCTAGGGTGAGATGACATAGTAGTATGCCATCTTACCCTAAGCTGTTGGTGTGAGATGGCATAGCAGCACATTTTTTTAAATATCTAGAAAAAAATATCTAGTATGCCATCTCAGGCACAATTCCCCTAAGGTTATAAACTGAACAAAACCACCTGATGCATTGCAAGAAAACAGCATCTATTTGTTTACCCAAAGAAACTGCCTACTTGTGTTGTATTATACACTTACTGCTTTTTTCTGTTGTCACAAAAGTCACTTAATCTAACACAAGAAAGCAGCAACTATTTTTTTACAAAAAGATACTGCCTATTTGCATTATATATTGTATTATTTATTTACTGCTTTCTTCTGTTGTAAATGCTTTACTTATTTAAAAGGCAGTAAGTATTTTTCATATATTTTTTTATTAAGTAAACGATTTTACTGCTTTTTTTGCATTGGTTTAGGATGTAAAATTTGCATATCTTTCCAGCAAAGCAAAAAAACGATTTTTACATTTTATGGCAGTTACTGCCTTTCTCCATAGTTGGGCAGTATAGATGTCTAGAGGATGTTAATTGGGAACAAATTTTAGGTAAATTTATTAAATGTAGTGACCGTAGCAATAAATGGTAACCTAAAAGACATTTTTGGCATCTCTCGAAAGTGTTCCGACTTATTGATATTAAGATATTAAAGACATATCTTTTGCCAACAAAGAATATCTGAAAGAGATAATGTATTTTTGCACCTACGATTCGTAGTGGCGTTTGCCAATTATTATCTCCGCTTGCCAGTTAAAGACCAAACAGTACTTCTTTTTTTTATTTAGTATATTAGTATAGGACAGCTAATTTTGCCAATGAAGTATTGGATGTATCGAAAGTAATAGTTTCTTGGTACACCCTGTGTTTGTGATGTATAGACTTTTTTTTTTATTTTTTAATAATTTATGCATAGCAATTATAAGTAGGATAGAGTGTCTATCTAAAGCTATATTTAACGCCTCATAATATGACGGTATCTTTTACATTGTATTGCTGATATTTATTTTGTTTGTATAGTAAATACATAAATGTTACTCAAAAAAAGTTTGATGTTTTATTGTGTGGACAAGGGTAATTTTTTATTTCTTCCCAGCACCCAATGACAACACAAAATAATAAATAAAATATAAAATAGTTTTTTATTTATAATAAGTTAATCCCAAATCAATTTTGAAAAACACAATATATATATAAAGAATTAAAAAATACTTACAAGAAAAAAAATTATACATACAGTAAAAAGAATCACAATTCATTCCTATGAGTTTCATGCCAGTAATGTTTGTCTACTAAGAGTCCCACCTTGGCCCCCAGCCTTTTGCACCCTGTTTTAGAGAACAGTTTGGTGTCCTCAGGACCCCACTGAACAATTTCCATCACTTCACTGGAATAATTAAATTAAACGATTACTACTTAACCACTCACACTTCTCTCAAAGACCCGAAAAAATAAAATGAATCTTACTTGATCAGTTCCTGTTTAGGCTGATTCACATTCCTTATTTGAAATTCTTTCCTAATGCACATCTCCACATGTTTCTGTTCTAATGGCAAAAATGGAATGTAATGGTCTATAAGGTTGTTTTTAATAGCGTCACTATGGTGGAAACCCCCTAAAAAAACCACAAACGAACCGTCAAATCAATTGAGAATTCATGGCTAAAACATACCCAACTTATAAATAAAATTAAAAGCACTTCCTAAGTAACTTCTAGAGAACAACATCTGTCTCGTCAAATGTCTAAAATAAGTTGCCGGCCCTTTTGTCAACCAACCTTGTTCGTTAAATGCGCCCCTTTGTATAAAAGTTTCGAAATCCGCCATGGTCATGTCGTTCCGTTCTTTTCCTTCTTTAATATACAGGTCATGGAAGTGTTCATTTACAACATCAGCTCCGGTGTTCGAGAGAAAGATAAACACGGATTGAGAATAGTCTACCCCATCTATGTTCAGTTTATAATCCAGCATTGGCTTAAGAATATTAAGGACTTCTGGCACCATTTTGTCCACTTCATCGAATATAAACAGCTGTTTGGGGCACTTAGCCACGGCGTTTTTAAGCTTTTCATACAGTTCATGCTGGAAGTTTCAATTTTAAATTAAAACTAGGCAAATACAATAAACAAGGAACTAATATATAACTTACAGTAATTAAAGTTACGGAGTTACAGCCGTGTATAAGCCACCTCCTATTTCAAAAGATCTTTTTATTCAGGATTTGGAAGAATTCTTAAGTTTAAATAACAATAATCAACAACTAGAAATATTTACTGGGGACGTTAATATAGATCTATTAAATCTTGAAGATAATAATGTTATTAGTATTCAACTGTAATGTCACAATCGGGCTATTTTAATCGAGCGATTTTAACGTGTCTGATTTCTCTATTAACTCACCTACAGGTAATCATGTTAGTCAAAAGTCTATTGCTGTGAATAATTTTGCTAACACTTTTAATCTTGTTCAGTGTAATCACATCCTAAACTATAATAACAGACTATTGGATCTTGTTTTATCTAACTTCACCTGTACTGTTTCGCGTAGTGACGTGCCTTTTGTCTTGGAGGATTTGCATCACCCTGTACTGGAAATTGATTTTACCGTCTCAGGCCAACGTGTCCATAATTTTCAGCTTAATAAAAACTTATCTCATTCTTTTAATTTTAGAAAGGCCAACTTCCATCTCCTTTATGACTCGATCCTTGAAGCTGACTGGTCTACTGTGTATTTATCCTCTAACGTTAATGATGCATGTGGAGCCCTATATGATATATTGAATGGCATATTTGCCGCACACATTCCTCTTAAGCAGCAACGTAAAAGAAGATTTCCAAATTATTATTCTTGAGAATTGATTAGGAACATTTATAGGAAAGAAAAGGCTTTCAAGGACTTTAAAATGTACAATTCTCCATTCTTTCAAAATAAATTCCATTCTCTTAGACGCCTTATCAAACTACAAATACGCAATGAATATAAGTTGTATATATCAAACACCGAAAGGAATATTTCTTTGGACCCATCTAGCTTTTGGAATTTTATTGGTTCTAAGAAGGCTGGCACCAGGATTCCTGGTAAGATCAGGCTACCCGATGACGTGGTAATTAAAGACCCACAAGACATAGTTGATGCTTTTGCACTGTTCTTTGGTGAGGCATTTATACAATCAAATTTCATTAACCATTCGTCGACGTCTGATAATGTGCCCCACTTTGACATTTCCAACGTTGATGCTTCCCAGATTATTTTGGCCAGTAAAAAACTCAAAAATAAGTTAACATCTGGTGTAGACGGTGTGCCTAGCTTCTTGGTTAAAGATTGCATTGGTGTCCTGGCTGATCCGCTGACCTACATTTTCAACTTAATACTGTCAACAGAACAAATCCCTGAAATTTGGAAGACTGCTAAAATAATACCTATTTTAAAAGCTGGGGACTCTGATCAAATCGTAAACTACAGGCCAATCTCATTACTCTGTAACTTCTCAAAAATTTTCGAAATTATCCTGAATCGGTCGCTATTTAGTCACGCAAAAGAACTCATCTCTGTAGACCAGCATGGATTTTTTAGCGGGCGATCTTGTGTTACTAACTTATCCTGTCTGTCTAGCCACATCTGTGAATCACTTGATGTTAATACTCAAGTCGATGTTATTTATACCGACTTCCAAAAAGCCTTTGATCGGATAGACCACTATATTTTGCTGCATAAATTAACTCAGTATGGTTTTTCAGGGAGATTATTTAATTTATTTCATTCCTACTTGATTGGTAGATCTCAATATGTCGAATATGAGGGCTTTAAATCGAAACTTTTTAACGTAACGTCGGGTGTGCCACAGGGCTCGAACCTGGGTCCGCTCCTGTTTAGTTTTTTTATAAATGACTTGATGACTTTGTATATGGTTTGGAGGATTGTGTTTTTCTTCAGAACTGACTAAATACATTGGAGGTATGGTGCGCTGTTAACAGGTTAGGCTTGAATGCGGCTAAGTGTAGTGTGGTCAGTTACTCTAGATCAAAAACACCCTTAAATTTTAATTACTTTATTAATGATACTATTTTGAGTAAAATAGAGCAAATTACTGATCTTGGTATAACCTTTGACTCTGAATTTACATTCGTTCCACACTTCAATAACATAGTCAAGTCAGCCCTGAGAAGGCTTGGGTTCATAATTAGAAGTTCTCAGAGTTTTACTTTGGAGTCTACATTAAAACTGCTTTTCTGTTGCTTTGTGACATCAAAACTGGAGTTTGGCTGCATTATATGGAACCCGCTCTATCAGAATCATGTTGGTCTCCTTGAATCTGTTCAGCGTAGATTTGCTAAGTTTTTGGCCTTCAGGCAGGATGGCATATATCCGGTAAGAGCGTTTGATCATCGACAACTATTGGAACGCTTCAATCTACATCCATTACATCTCAGAAGAATGATCTTCTCTGTAAAATTCCTGCATGGGTTACTGAATGGATTCATTGATAGTCCTTTACTTCTTTCTGGTGTACGTTTCATGGTGCCTAGGCTTAATGCTAGACATCCCCTAACATTCTTTCTGCCAAGGCCTCATACTAACATCCTGTTGAAATCGCCACTATATACAATATGCGCTATATTTAATCGGATCTGTCACATGTGCGATATAAATTTCTCTCCGGTTCATGTGATTATCGATATCTTGGTGGATCATTACTCTTGGGATTAGGGCCCATGTGTTTAAGTTATAGTTAGTAGGTATATTGCAGTTAAATTAATTTAATTTTGTTCAATATGTGATTATCTTGTTAAACTTTTATAATTGGGTTTTTATATCATATTAATAGTTATTTGTTCTAATTTTTTGAGAATGTGACTTTACTTTACTCTTTTTCTTTTCTTTTCATTCTTTTCGGTTTGTTTGTGTGTGTTTTTTTTAACTATATTTTACATTGTTTTGCAACTGTTTCCTGTTATTGGGCAAGTTGCCTGTTGGAAATAAAGGCTTATTATTATTATTATTATTATTATTATTATTTATCTTATATAAATTCAATTACACGACCAGACACCAAAACTAATTTAGATCACATTTTCTTAAAATGTAAAAATATTTCTTCCGCAGAGTTTAAATCATTTGTTTTAGATAGCTGCCTAACAGATCATTTTCCAGTAATGATAAATGTTGCCTTTAAAGATAAAAGTTTCCGAGCTGTCACCCAAAAAACAGAATCTAATAAAAAATCAATAGACATACATAATCTTAAAAGACAAGACTTTAAAACGTTAAAGACTGTTAAATGAACAAGACTGGACGTTAATAAAAGAAATAGACAATCCTGACCAAGCAATGAGCACTTATACAAAGCATATAAAAAGCTCCGAAAGCCACTCTTTATATTACAAGAAATACAGAAAAATTAAAAAATGGATTACCAATGGTATAATAGCCTCAATCAAACATAGGGACAAACTAAAACGAAAACTATTAAAAAATTATAATGTAGAACTAGACAATGAATATAAAAATTATAGAAACCATTTAAATAAAATTATATCAATTCAAAAAAGAAATTATTATAGAAATGAGATTAATAAAAATAAAGATAATATGAAGAAAATGTATGAAGTAATAAGAGATGTTACGAATCAAAAACAGACAGAAAAACTTCACATTAAAATAAAAAATGAAAATGGGGAAACTTCCAAGATGAACATCAAATGGCTGACTTTTGTAATCAATATTACACAAATATTGGTATTCAGATGGCAGAAAAAATCCCACAACCTCACAACCAGTAGAGGAACTGCAATAACTCTAATTAAGAATTACTTAAAAAATAGACGACAAGTTGTTAAAATAAATAATACTTTAAGCAAAGAAGAGGTAATACAGATAGGAGTCCCGCAAGGCACAGTGTTAGGCCCGGTTCTGTTTATAATTTACTTAAACTCTCTCCTTAAAACAAAACTTAATAATGGAGAAATTATTTAATACGCAGACGACACAGCATTACTTTTTAATGGTACAGACTGGGGTCAAACAAAGCAGTATGCCATAGAAGGCCTTAATCAAGTAAAAAATTGGCTGGAAACATTTAAGCTAAGTCTAAAGCCGGGAACACATTGCTCTGACCTGTCGTGTCGCGATAAAATGCGGGTGAACCAGATTTTTGTTTGACACCGTCAGAGCGTCGGAACGTTTTCGGCCGTAGGTTGTAGCGCGATGGTGAACGAAATTGAACTAATTGAAAATGTAAGAAATCATGAATGTTTATTTAACGTCAAGTCAAGACACTACCGAAATCAAAGTATGAGACAAGAAGCATGGGAGGAGATAGCAAAGGAAATTAATAGCCCATGTAAGCTTATTTTAATTTATTTTATTTATTTTTATATACATACATAGTTACATAGGTACTGTATTTTTTTAAATTTATTATTACGTTACGTCCACGTCGTACAGTTTCTAGTTGCCATGGTACACTACCAATATCTGATAATCTCTAAATTTGTCCCGAACGCGAAAAGCATCTTGAGTAGAATTTTGACCCAAGGGTGGCACTAATGTAAAACACGATTCGAGGGTGTTACGATATATTTCTTCTGGCTCAAAATCATTATTGCAGCATAACATATTATGAAGACAAATTGCGGCATATACTATGTCATCAACAAAATCTGGTTGTATTTCCATGTGCTTAAGAAAAATTCGCCATCGTGCTGCAAGAATTCCAAAACTATTTTCCACTACTCTCCTAGCCCGCGTAAGCCTATAGTTAAAAATTTTATTTGGCTCATTTCCTGCTACATAACGCCGGCTATAGGGGCGTAATAAATACGATTTTAGTGGGAAAGCTTCGTCTCCCACAATAACATGAGGTAAAGCTTCACCGTTTTGTGTAAGCGGCTTATCAGCTGGAAGATTCAGTGTATTATTAGCTAACGAAATTCCCAGAGAAGACTTGGCAAAAATTCCTCCATCGCTGTTGCGACCATATGAGCCCACATCAATCGCTATGAATCGGTAATTAGCATCCACCAGCGCCAGCAGAACAATTGAGTTACAACCTTTGTAGTTATAATAATTTGATCCGCCATTAATAGGACAGCGAATATTTATATGCTTTCCGTCTAAAGCGCCTATACAGTTAGGAAAGTTCCACATAGACTGATATCTTGCACTTATTTCTTCCCATCGTTGCTCTGTGGGTATTGGTAAAAATTCTGATGCTAGAAGTTCCTTTATGGCCTTTGCTACTTCTTTGATAATTTCACGAACTGTGCTAAATCCCATTTTATAACTAAAGCCAAGAGATCGAAATGAATTGCCAGTGGCTAAGAATCTGAAAAGAAAACCTGCTGTTAGCAAAATGATCACATTTGCATTTTATATAGAGATTTCCATATTAATTTTTCGACCCGATTTTGGCCCTGTTGTAATAGAAGGACATTGCTAAAATTTGGAGTAGATAAATTACTTTCAAATTACTTTAGTTTGTTTGTGGTACCAAAAAAGTATGACAAAAGACTTAAAAATGCATTATTTCTCTAAAAACAATTAATTTTTTATCACACGTATTTGCAGACGTCTATCAATTTTTAACATTTTTATCTAGATACCGAGATGTAAGAAAACACTAATTTTGTTCTGTTTTTTTGCATGACTGATAGCTTATGGCATTTTGAGACTCTAAAATGTATCTATGTCAAGCATCAGTTATTTACTTCTATTAGATCAGGGCATAAAATAGTTGAAAAGTTAACTGGGAAATCCCTATGTGCGCCTTGAAAAAATACACCTAATAGTATGTATATGTATAAATAATTTAACTTTTTAATTAATTTAAATTTGTATTTTCTTTTAGTGCCATCGGTTCGAGAGACTTGGACTAAATTGAGAAACGCATTCCTAAACGCAAAAAAGCGAAGGCAGACCAAGAGTGGACAAGAGACAACAAAAGTGGTTCCCTGGAAGTATGAACAAGAAATGTCGTTTTTAATACCATATCTAGAGTGTCGCCAAACTAAAAGCAATCTAGAATCACAAAAAGATCAACCAAATGTAATTGATGATGAGAGCACTGGCAGTGACGATGTTATTAATAATACGCTCCAAGAAAGTATCACCTTGAATGCAGACAATTTGACACAGACACAACATTCAAGTACTGACACACCAGTTATTAGTACCCCGATCCATCCAAAATATTCGCAAAAAAAAGCCCGTTTATCCAGCAAAGATATATCTCTGAATCCAGCAGAGGAAATGGTGCGTATCATGAAACAAAACGCCGAGGCACGAAATGAGAGACGCAATAAGATAAATTCAGATTCTCCTTCCTCTAATTTGGATGAGGTAGACATGTTTTACCTTAGTATGGCCAAAACAGTGAAACGCTTACCACAAAGGGAACAGGCATATATTAGAATGGAGTTTTGCCGAATGGTATCTGAAGCAGAAATCAGGAATTTGGATGCAAAAAGCCTTCCCGTCTCGGTGACAATCTCCACAGATAATCAGTCAACGTCAACATCATCTCTGCAATCCACTCCTTTGCATAGTCCAACTGATTTATCAACTCAATACAACAACTGTCCATCATCTGGTACGAGTACTTCCTACGTGCAACTTACTCCTTTGCGAAATCCAACTAATTTATCAACTCAGAGCAGCTGTCCACAATCTGGTACGAGTACTTCCTACTCTCCATCGCTGTATGAACACGGATTTACCCCATTTATGTAAAATATTACTGTAGATACTTATTTAGAAATAAAAGTTATTTACCTTAAAAATACAGCTAATCTTTCTCTCGTACAGATCGCTCTTCGAAAAGTGGTATCAATTTTTTTTATTCTTTCTTCAATTTTTCCATGTAAACTTTCAAATTGATCCCTGGACATCCTAAAGTACATATGGAAGCGATTTGCATCTTTAATAAGTAGATTCACTAAAGTATGATATTCGCCAAATGATTCTCTATTTTCGTTTATTTCGTGAATCCAAATTTTTTTTTTCTTAGGTTTTGTAGAACAAATAATAGCAACAGCACATTCTTCAATTTCTTCATCAAATTCATCTGATGAGCTTGAATTCATGGTGAACAAACGCAAACAACACACCACTATACTGTCACTGCATCAATTAAATATAAAATATTAACGTCTGACATTGGTCAGACCTAATATGATGCATCAGAACAATCTGTTTACAACCCGTCACATCATAATGCATCACAACACATTGTAACACAACACGTCAGAGCAATGTGTTCCCGGGTTAAATGTCACCAAAACCAACTACATTGCCTTTTCACTAACTGCAGCAAATAGACCCAATTTTTCTCAGTTTTCTATTGATAGATATAATCAGATCAAGGAAACAGCTCATACTAAGTATCTCGGGATATATGTGGATCAGAATCTTAAATGGCATGTACATGCAGATTATCTGGCAAATAAACTAAAAAAATTGATTTATAAATTTTATATACTTAGAACGTTTCTAAATATTAAGGAACTTATTATAATATATAAATCACTCACTGAGTCAATTTTTTTAAGATATGGTATTTTAGTATGGGGAGGATTATATAACAATGCTTTATATAAATTAACTATTGTCCATAAATATATCTTGAAGACTATTTTTAACAAATCAAGGCTTTTCCCTACAAATCAACTTTTTACAGAACAAGCAACTAATATAAGGACATTATACATTACAACAATATGTACATATATTCATTTTAAAACTCACATAAGAAACCATATAAATCATATCTATAATACAAGATCAAGGGCTAGAGGTGATTTATACATTCCTAGCAATTTAAAAAATATAAATTTAAAATTCTTTGTATACTTAGCACCAAAAACCTATAATCTTCTGCCTTGCACATTAAAAAAATTAAAAAATAAATCAAAATTTAGCAAGGAATGCAATAAGTATGTTCATAACCATTACCAAGATTTTGCCACTGTTTTCTAATGTAGGATAGTTAGTTTTTATACTTGTATATAATATGTAATAACAAGTGTTATGCAATTGTTGAGAGACGTAGGTGTTTAGGACTAAAAGGACAAAAATATTTCATTTAAAACTAGGACAAAAAATATAAAATCGAGAGCAGGATTTATCACAATAGTTTTAAGGTTAGTTAAGCAAGTTTATTATAATTCGGAAAATAGAACCAACTTTTTTTTGAAACAACAGCGCACACAGGTGTGTTATGAACACCTAGGCGTTAATTTAAGATAGATACAGTGTAATAATATATATATATTTTTTTTGTTCATACATAATTTTTCTTTTTATAAAATTACTGTAAATAAATGTGGCAGGGAGTCAGGATGTACTGATCCCTCCAAATAATAAAAAAAATGTAGCCAAGAGAATTACTTACTTGATAAGTATGAACTTTGGCCTGCTCAGCGAAATGTATCCTTCCAATAAATTGATGCACATATGCACTCTTAAGGCCTCTTTCGAACATACTCTCCGCTATGAAACTGGCCACATAATTCTTCCCCGTTCCGGTCATCCCATGGAAACTTAATGTTAAGGCCTTGTTGTGGTGGGTTTGTCGAAAGTGACTCGACAAGGCGTACACGGCAGTCTCGAGCAACGGTTGCCCATAAACATTTTCTTTGAGGGCTCGTTTTAGACCTAAATCACTTCATTATTTCAGTCTAATGTAATGTATAGTGCTGATTTGACAGTATACCCTCTCTGTCAAAATTGATCCAGGCCTCGCTACAGCACTCATTCGTTACACAATAGGGATTATAACCGGCCTTCGCAAAGCTTGAAAAGAGCCCCGAAAAAGTCCAACTAAAAATCGTGGGTAAACAGGATAGTAAGATAAGAATAACATAGAAAAAATTATAAATGTAACTTTTGGACATTATAAATTGATGCTTAATACTATTAAAATTTATAAATGTGACTTTTCGGCATTATTTATTGATACTTAATACTATTTTGGGGCTTAAACTAGTTTTTCAGGCATCAAGATTGGGTATTTAGGGCAATGTAAACAAGAGATATAAAGCACGGAGGTTATAATCGGTTTTACATGTTTTCAAAACTGTCACCTGTCAAAAATTTTCAATATGGCGGCGTTTATGCAGCACATAGTTGCCACGTCGGCTCCTCTGAAATTGCCGATAAGTGTTTTTATTTTTACGATGCCCCTAATATTTAATAAAATCACTATGAAAAACTTGATATCTTTTTTGCATTTAATAATTCTACCTTTAAGTCAAGAAGACTGGAATTTATAGTCTTCATGCCTGTAGGCTCCTTGGGTTTTCTTTACCATAATGTTTTTAGCAGAGACAACCAAAGATAGAGACCTTTTGGTTGTCTCTGTTTTTAGGTTAAGTTAAATGGGATGAAGACTTTGACATTTTCAAGACTACGTGTCCTTATCAAAGTTATCGTTATGCACCTAAATTGAACATATACCAAGTTTATACGATGCGAATTATGTTAAACCGATTTTCACTAAACCTCTTTAAGGTGCTCGTATAAACTTGGTAATTGTCTATTTCCCAGCTCCCAACTTATATTTATAAGAATGAGCCTTTGAATCGATATTAAAAAAATATAAGTGGCTTTATTTCTTATTCCATATTTCATAAGACGAAATGCCGATATTAAGCTCCTGGCACTATTATATAATAATATTAATAGAGTTAGACGTGTATCGAGTCAAAAAGTTATAACTTAGGTATTAAATTTAAAAACATTTATGTTGGTCATCAAAGGAATATAATCTCTTAATTATGGCATTTATAATTTTTTCACAAATCTATTACAATGATAAAAAATTTTTTACTTTTTAATTTCTCCAGTATTAAAAACGATACTTCTTATAACCTTAGCTCTACATGAAACGAATCACTAAAATGCATCATTTGACAACAAAATGACGGATGCACATTTTCTATCATTCAAAAGTATCGATACCACGCTCCAGCTCTACATGTAACCATGACTACGACGTAAATAACTTAACTAGCCACTCCTACCGTATGTCATTGTCAAATTGCCCCATGTGTTGATAACATAACCTTACTTTGGTGTGATTGGTCAGGGTAAATCGCCTGATTTTTAGTTGAAATGTAATCAATAAAAAGCCCTAACAGATTCTCTTTGTAATTTAATTGCGTTTGCTAACAAAAAAGAAATTATAAACCGAATAAATTCCGACTAATGAACGTGTCGTAATCACCCTGTCATAATCAGTAAATTCCAAAAACAGCAATTAAAGATAATTTCAGAAGGCGACGTAAATATTTCAAGTACTTGGCCAATTTTGACCTTTCTACCTTAGTACCACTGGTGTCGTGAGCACGTAGCTGTCACGGTAATTACTTGATTAAAAACCCAACCAGTTTTAGCTAGAATTTACCTTTCCCGAGACCACTTTAGCAATATAATAAAAATGGAAGACCACCCCAATATCCTTAAGGGAGAACCTTTGGAAAGGCTCATTGATATGTCTTTAGGGCACCTCTTGATGATGGTACTCAGAAGTCACGACGATAACATCTTAATGGTAAGATTTCATAAATTAAAATACTTCCACCAGATTTAAATGTGTCTTTAGGTTGATCCACTATCGAAAGAAGAGCTACCCGCAAACATTTTGTTGGCCAGGAGTATAAAATTGGCCAAATGGTTAAAAACGCAAAACATTGGTGTGGGCGATTGTCTGTCTGTGAATAGCGAGAATCGGATTGAATTCGGTGTCACCGCAGTGGCTACATTTTTAATTGGGGCCACTTTTGCCCCTTTAAATCCTGACTATACTCCAGGTAAAGTAAATTTTTTTGATTAACATAATATATCATTGATGAATAAACTAAATTGATTTTTTAAATTTAATATGTTATATTGGACTTTAGTCATAATATACTTTTTAATTATTTTCATCAAAAGGTAGGTTTATAAAAATTAAATGTGTTGTAATTGATATATTAATTTTAATAAAACTTCCTGTTTTTTTTTTTTTAGTTGAACTGAAACATGTCCTCAACCTGTCAAAACCGAAAATCATTTTTTGTTCCGCAAAGACTATTGATAAGATGATATCCATTCGACCCCAATACCCCTACATACAAAAGCTGGTTTTATATGGCAAGGAAATTAAACAACAGAACTCTGATGTTTTTATGTATGATGACATTCTGCAAGGTAAGTAATCCATCAATACGCTTTATTTTATAAATTAGGTTAAATCATGCATAGATTCGGTCCAACTTGTTCATGATCTGTTGTTGAAAACCACATCATCTAAGTGGTATTTAAGATTCATAACATTAGTTTTTTAAATATTTAGACACCATTTTCCGATTTCAACAATATCTCTGATGAAATCAGAGAATGTGGTATTTAGATTTATTGCATGACAAGTATCCAGAAACTTAATAAATTGTCCTGAAATTCTATAATTGGTCATATCATTAATATAAATGAGGAATAGAACAGGTCCAACACTGTGGGGACACCATCCACAGAAAAACTGCACTCTATTTTGCAAATAAGACCCAAATCACTAAAGAGCCATACTATCAGATCATTATAGTCAGAAACTCCATATAGAAATACCTAAAGAGAATAAAAAGCCAGTAAGAAGTTTAATGATCTTTTAACACATGAATCCTGGGAAGATGTATATAACTACAGTGAAGTCGATCTAAAATATGATTGCTTTTATAATATTTTCTATTACTATTTTAATGTAACATTTTCTCTAAGTAGTCACAAAATAAAGGATCCTGATAAAAAATGGGTAAACTCTGAAATTAAAAATTATTCTAGTCATATTAAAGATCTGTATGTATGGTACAAGGAAACAAATAGTGAGGCAGCTTATAATCAATGTAAAAAAGAAAAAAAAGAATATAAAAAATGTATTAAACTATAAAACTTCTTTAAATGAAAACAAGATTATCTGTTCGAATAATAAAACTAAAACTGCTTGGACTATTTTCAATCAATGCTCAAATAAGTCAAAGTCATCTAAACCTGTCACCCTAAATTCTAGCAATAATGAAATTATTGAAAATTTGGATGAGATAGCCAACATATTTTTAAAGAAATTTAAAGCTTCATCTCTTACTCCTTTATTTTCTGGTCAATTGCCTAAAGGAAGTCACATCCTCACTATTTTCCTCTTTCCCACAGATTCAAAGGAAGTTCAGCATTTTCTATCGGCCTTGCCAAATAAATACTCTGCTGGTCTTGATGAAATACCAATAAACATACTCAAAAAAGCTAGTCACCATATAAATGTACCTCTAGCTTACATAATAAATGTCTGTCTGCACATCGGAATCTTTCCATCTAAACTAAAAAAGGCGAAAGTTCTTCCAATTTTTAAAAATAAGGGTGATGAGCAGGATGTAGAAAACTATCGACCAATATCTCCCCTTTCTTCAATATCAAAAATCTTTGAGCGAGTCATTTATATCCGTATTATGAACTTTTTAAAAAGGTCTACTGCTGTCAATCCTTGAAAATTATGGACTGAGGGGAAACTGTGCCAGACTTATAGCCTCTTATTTAGATCAGAGGGAACAAACAGTTTGCCTTGGCTCTGGTAATGGTAAATATGTTTACTCAGCATCATCCTTGGTGGTACAGGGAGTGCCTCAGGGTTCAATTCAGGGTTCTATTCCAGTACTATTCATATTATATGTAAATGGTCTCATTGAGTGTTTTCCAGGGTGTTTTATCAACCAATATGCTGATGACACTTCCATAATCTTGTCAGAACATCTGATTGAAGAACTATCTGTCAGAGCTTCTCAGGTGGTAGAGAGGATGCAGGAGTGGTGTGACAATCATGCTCTGAAGCTAAATGCTGATAAAACCGCGCTACTGACATTCTCCAAAACTTTACCTCAAAATTCCCTACTAGTAAAGTTTGAAAAAAAGTCTCTTCGAGAGGTAGCTTCCTTAAAATTCCTTGGTATACACATTGACTCCTGTCTCACATAGGTCCCACACATAGACACTCTTGGCAAAAAACTAAATAGTTTCTGCGCGTTAATAAGGCGTCTACGAGAAGAGCTTTCCCTAAATTGTCTGAAGCAACTTTACTATGCATCGGTCCGATCTCTAATCACTTATAGTGTGATGTTTTGGGGATCTTCAACTGACGCCGTGTCAGTCTTTATAGCACAAAAACGCATCATAAGATGCATGCTCAGACTCACACCACAAACGTCTTGTAGGCCTTATTTTACTAAGCTTGGTCTACTCACTGTTCCAGCTCTGTACATTCTTATGTTAGCTTTTTTTGCAAAGAAACACCTGCATTTTTTTCAAACTAATGAAGATCATTATGCTGAGGGTATGTCTATTGTGACAAGGGGGAGAGCTGAACTGAGTGTCCCAACTCATCACTCTGCCTTTTTTCAAAGATCTCCTGCCTTTACTGCTATTAAAACATATAATAGATTACCTCTCGCCCTAAGGCAAGAGAAAAATATCATGAAGTTTAGGAAAGACACTGCAAGGTATCTGTTGGGCAAGTGTATCTATAAATAAAGGGGAGGAGAAAGTAAACTCAAAGTCCAAGTCTCATCAATCAAGCGTCTATTTAAAGGTTACGCGTTTCACTAAAACCTGAAGGGATCTTTACTGAACGATTTGATATATAAACGGTTCTTGTAGCCTTAAAACTTTGGAAGATAGAACGATTTTTGTCCTCCAAGATTGGACAGTCATCATATTTGAGCTTTTGAAAAGAACATTGACCCACACTTTTGCGAATAATTTCAGAGTGGCTGAAGATATTTTTAAAATTCTTTTACGTCAATAAAAAAGAATGTCTGATGACGGATTTGACATATGAAACGTCGAGATTGCGTTAAGTTAAAGGTTACGCGTTTCGCCGTATTAGGGCATCATCAGACCTAAGTAGAATTAACAAAATTAAATAATACGGAGCAGAACGCTAATTAACAGAAAACACATACCTATAATAATATATAAATACAAAAAACTGCACACTGACTCACACTAACATAAAAATAAAATAAGTTTATACCATCGTGTATCGTTATTGACTAAAATATGAATTATAAAACGCCAAATATCACATCCAGTAAATTCTTAACATATTATTTTATAAAGAATGAAAACAAATACAATTATGAAAGAAAAAAAATATACAAAAAGGTTTTTCAAAAAACATAGGGATCGAACCAGAGACCATTGGATCTAAAGTCCGAAGCATATACCTTATCGCCAAACCGGGGTAATGATGTAGCATGCGAGTAATTACGTTATATGAGACAAGATTAAAATTTTTTATTGGAGATTATTGAAAAGAAGAAGAAGAAATAAAAAATCATTACAGAAATCTAAATACCGTTAATTCTAAGCTTAAATTTCTTTATTTGACTCTAACTTTTGTGTTATCTTTTTTAGAATTTTGTATTTTGGATTTAAAATTTAGGGACGAAGTGGAGTCATTTGGATCTGAAACTTTTGGGAGATTGGGTAAGAAAATTTCCAACCTTAAATCGTCCAAGTTGACACAATTAAAACAACGTAATTTACCTGAATTTAGACAGAACTTGGGTGGTAATTCATATTTTGATTTTCACAAAAGATTTTTGAATTTATCTGACGTTTCATTTTCAGCCCATGAAGAAAATATTCTAAGTCATAACTTAAAATTTAATTTTTCGCATAAAGTTGATTTAAAAATTAGAGAAACGCTAGCCGTCGAGGCTGAAAATATCTTACAAACTACAGATATTACCAACAAAAATATCCTTAGAGCAAATATTATTTCTCTCTTAAATTCTAAATTGGACAAAAACAAAATTTTTAATTATAATGGTAAGCACTTAAAATCCTTAAAAACTAAAATTGAACAACATGACTTGAATGTCACTAAGGCCGATAAAGGATATTGCTTAGTCATTATGAAACGCACAGATTATGTGAATAGGGTTGTGGATTTTCTCGATACCTATGAGTTTCAACCTTTGACTAGGGATCCCACAACTTCATTTTTTACAAAAATGAAGGGTGTTCTCGATAGATCTTTATTAACCTTGGAGTTTTTTAATATTAGAAAGGAGGCTCTTTATCCTATGAACCCTAAAACTCCTCTCCTTTACGGGCTACCTAAAGTTCATAAAGAAGGACAGCCAATTAGACCAGTGGTATCTTTTGTGGAGTCTCCTTGCTATAAACTTTCTTCATGGTTGAATGGGGTTTTGAGAGAGGTACCAGGCTTTCGAAGTTGTTTTTCCACTAAGAATTCCGTCGAATTTGCTAATTTTTTAAAAGGCATATATATACCAGACAATGCAATGTTAATTTCCTTAGATGTGAAAAATCTTGTTCCCAGTATACCACCCACTGACTGCATTGAACTAATGGAATCTTTACTGGGAAATTCTAATCTACCCAGGCTGATTTCTTCAGACTTAATTTGCCTACTAAAAACTGTTTTAGACCAAAACTTTTTTAAATTCAATGGCAAAATGTATACACAGAAGGCTGGCTTAGCCATGGGATCATGCCTTACCCCTTTTTTAAGTGAAGTTTTTATGAACAACTTGGAGTGCAAAATTATGAACAGTTCTTTCGCCGATCATATAATAGCATATAAACGATATGTGGACGACATTTGTATTGTTTGGGGAGGCAATGACGATCAATTGTCCACCTTCTTAAATTTTACAAACAGTCTACATAGTAGAATTTCATTTACCTTAGAAAAGGAGCACAACAAAAGTTTGCCTTTCTTAGACCTCTTGTTAACCAGGAATAATAATAAAATCGAATTCGATATATACAGGAAACCATCCACAACTGACAACATCATACAATTCACTTCTAACTCACCACATACCCACAAGTTTGCTTCATTTAACTCTTTATTATATAGGATGTTTACCCTTCCTCTATCCAAGGAATCTTTTTATAAAGAATTTAACATAATAAAGCAGCTTGCAGTTTTCCACTTTCTACCATAAATAAACTTTTTTCGTATACATGAATAAATATAAATTACCACATCTTACACTCCAATTCTTTAAATCTTAACAAATTCAGATCTTTAACATTTTTTGGTTTAATATCTCTCCAACTTGCAAAACTCTTTAAAAATAATCTTAATCTTTCAAAAGCTTTTAAAACTGCAAACACTTTGAAAAAACACTTGATAAACACAAAGGATAAAATGGAGCAAACTTTAAAATCTGGGGTGTATTCTTTGAATTGTGGTGAGTGTTCCGCTGTGTATGTTGGTCAGTCTGGTAGGAGAATTTCCACTAGGGTTAAAGAACATATAAGTCTTTTCAACAATTGTAAGGACACCGATATTAAAGAAACAAAGTCAGCCTTTGCAAATCACCTTTTATCGACTGGTCATAACTTTTCGGTGTCGGATGATGTAACTATATTACATGAGTGTGGAAAGGGTAAAAAACTAGATCTCCTCGAAAAGCTGGAGATTACAAGAGCTAAAAGAAGCCCAATATTAAATTGTGTCAATGATATCTTCAATTTCGAACCTAATCTAATTTTCAATAATCTCCAATAAAAAATTTTAATCTTGTCTCATATAACGTAATTACTCGCATGCTACATCATTACCCCGGTTTGGCGATAAGGTATATGCTTCGGACTTTAGATCCAATGGTCTCTGGTTCGATCCCTATGTTTTTTGAAAAACCTTTTTGTATATTTTTTTTCTTTCATAATTGTATTTGTTTTCATTCTTTATAAAATAATATGTAAAGAATTTACTCGATGTGATATTTGGCGTTTTATAATTCATATTTTAGTCAATAACGATACACGATGGTATAAACTTATTTTATTTTTATGTTAGTGTGAGTCAGTGTGCAGTTTTTTGTATTTATATATTATTATAGGTATGTGTTTTCTGTTAATTAGCGTTCTGCTCCGTATTATTTAATTTTGTTAATTCTACTTAGGTCTGATGATGCCCTAATGCGGCGAAACGCGTAACCTTTAAATAGATGCTTGATTGATGAGACTTGGACTTTGAGTTTACTTTCTCCTCCCCTTTATTCATATACTTAAGTCTCTTTGGGAATGATGGATGATTATTTTGAAGTGTATCTATAGTTTCGATTTACAATTTTAAATGTGTATTATGATTAATATTAAGGGTTTGTTTATTAATTTATTTATCTTCATAATATCTTCATAATTCTTTCTTTCGGAGCTCATACACGACTTTTAATTCACCTCAAGCCTCTAACTCTAATAATATTCAGACACCGTACCCGGAGTGCATAACCATAACTAGATTTACTGAAAACGAGGTATTAAGTGCTTTAAAAACTATAAAACCCACACCGATAGTTGGACCTGACAAAATACCCGCATTTCTTTTATCAGACTGTAGACATGTTTTTGCAAAACCATTAACAATTCTTTTTAACTTGGCCCTTAAACAAGAATGTTTTCCTGATCTTTGGAAGTCGTCTAAAATTGTTCCCATACATAAAAAGAATGACAAAAACATGGTTGAAAATTACCGGCCTATCACAATAATAAATAACTTCTCCAAATGTTTTGAGCGCGCACTTCATTCTGCTTTATATCCTAAAGTGGGGAGTCTTATAAATACTCGACAACATGGATTCATGAAAGGTAGATCTACCACTACAAATTTGATTTCTCTTACAGAATATATCACCGAATCAATAAATGCAAACTCTCAAGTCGATGTTATTTATACAGACTTTTCAAAAGCATTTGACCGACTAGACCACTACATTCTTATTAATAATTTCGACCTATATTATGGATTTTCTTCTTCTTTGTCAAATCTTTTACAGTCCTATCTTACCGAGCGACCACAACACGTGGAATGTTTTGGTCGTAGTTCGGTGCAGATAGTTGCCACTTCCGGAGTCCCACAGGGCTCAATTCTGGGACCACTTCTTTTCAACTCATTCATTAATACAATATCTGACCAACTTGATGTTAATAGCCTGCTGTACGCAGATGACAAAAAACTATATATCAGAATTGACTCTATTTTGGATTGTGAGCGGCTACAAAATAATTTAAGTCTTTTGAATACATGGTGTAAAAATAATAATCTACCCCTTAATGCGGCTAAATGTAATGTTGTCTCATTTGGCTTAAAGAAAAACTTCATTACTTACAACTATACCATAGATGATGTTATTCTGCCTAGATCAACTGAATTTAGAGATTTAGGGGTGATCTTTGACAGCTCTTTCTCTTTTCAACCGCATATTTTAGATATTGTCAAGCGCAGTTATAGAATGTTGGGATATATCATCAGGAACTCGCAAAATTTTAATAATGTTCTTAGTCTAAAAATCCTGTACTTTTCTTATGTCAGATCAATATTGGAATATGCATCCCAAGTTTGGTCACCATATTATACAAATCATATTCATGAACTTGAAAATATTCAACGAAAATTTCTCAAATATCTTTGGTACAAGAGTGACGGAGTGTACCCAGAAATTGGTTTCCCACATCAGCGTTTATTGGAAAGATTTTCGTTTGCTTTGCTGGAGGATCGGCGAAAATCCGCTGATTTGCAATTTTTATTTAAGTTGGTAAATAATATTATTGATTCACCAGATCTATTGCAGCAACTAAATTTTCATGTGCCTCGCATATCAGCAAGGAATACATCAACTTTTTACCTATCAAGACCTAGAACCAACATTTGTAAATTTTCTCCTCTGCGCAGAGCATGTAACATACATGACTCTGTTCTGGATCAGTGTGACATCTTTAATTGCAGTTTGTCGGAAATTAAAAGAGTACACTTTTCCTAGATGTTTTACTTTTAATTTACTTTGTCTATATTTCTTTTGATACCATTTGCTTGTAATTATTGATAATATTGTATACTTTTTAATTTTCTTAAGATACCTATGTTTTGTAATTTATTGTTGTAATTTTCCCACTCATTAATTGGAATTTATTGTGTGGAGTGGTGTAAATAAATAAATAAATAAATAAATAATGTATCATACTTGAGATACAGGTGGTAAGGTAACGCACCCATTATTATGTCCAACATTATCTTTTTGTTCTTACTATTTTTATTAGCAGTATGTACTGTGTAGATGTTATCAAATTTTAATTTTGTTTGTTTTGTGACGTTGCTATAGATCTTGAAAGCATTAAAGAAATTATTATTATTATTATTATTATTATACTTCTGAACCTATACCACTCAAGTTTAGCAGCAGTATTTTTGTGACTTACACAGTCAAAAGCCTTGGTTAAGTCACAAAACATTGCTGCGGCAGCATCTGTTCCCTTGTAACATTGAATTGTAATAATTTGCTATTTGATTAAATATTAACACCTCAGGATTCATCAATACAATACAGATCAAAAACGTTCTCTATTTCTCTAGGTGTAGAAGAAATAGATGAATCTTTCGCCCCACCAGAAATAGACATACAAGAAACTGTTGCCACCATATTGTGTTCCTCGGGCACCACCGGCCTCCCAAAGGGGGTAATGTGCACTCACGACAACATGGGGGCCTTTATAGACGTGGGAAGGTATTAAGAGTGAGTTAATTGCCGAAAGTTTTTTTTTTATCGAGTAATTTCAGGAGCCAACTGCAGCATATTGCCCTTAATGATGACCCCAGTGACGCGATGATGGGTTTGACCCCGTTTTTCCATTCTTTCGGTTTCATGTTGATGTTCCTTAATATCATTAGGGGCAAGAAGATGGTTGTGATAAGGAGGTTCCAGTTGAAGATGTTTTTGGACTCGATCGTTAAGTATAATGTGGGTTTATGGAGTGGTTGGTTCAGCATGGATTAAGAGATTTCTGTTGTAGATCAAGAGACTGATAGTGCCGCCGCCGGTGTTGTTAATTTTACTGAAAAATCCCCTGGTTAAACAGTACGATTTATCTGGTTTGGAGGAAATTAGGAGTGGGGCTGCCCCATTGGGCAAAGATTTGGAGAAGGAGTTGAAAAATAGGTAAGAAATAACCAGTTAACTTTTTTTAATTTTGTTTAAATAACCAGGTTTTTGAAACGTTATTCATATTCAAAGTATTATTGTCTGACAGGAAACAAATCCTAATAATAAGAAGTATTCACAGATAATTTAATAAATTCAGTAATTTATCAAATAACAAGATCAAATCACAAATTTATTTATTTCGAAGGTATGGTACACCCTGTATCCCTATCACATTTATTATTCATGTATCTATTACAAAAATCAAAAGCAATTAATGAATTTTTATAATAATTAAAGACTGGATAAGTTTTGCCATAAGATTTCAAATAAATATAAACAGCAAAGGTGCACCTAGGCGACTTAACACCCTCGCAGTGTTGCTATTTAAAGAAAAAGTAATATTTACAAGGTTTCAATAACAATGTTAATATTACCAAATACACCCAACTAACCTAAGATAATTTTCTAGCTCCAGACTAAATTTATTTCTAAATTATCGTTATTATAGAAAATATACAGTAACCAAATGATTATTTAAGTAAAATCAATGAGAAAAATATCGAAATTAAATTGTAACTCAGCCTCTAGATTATGTGAACACCCGAATATGTAGTTATGATAATTAAATCATTTCCCTACCCATACATCCAAATGTCATCCCTCCAATTTAATGAAAAATAAATTAATTCGATAATCATTCATAAAAGACAACTAGAAAATTTATATTGGTACAATATAAAACTAATAGTGGGTGGTACATTAAATGCTTAAACAACTTACAATCTAATAAAATTCTATCTAAAAGAAAAAGATTAATATCAAACCGTCACTGAATATCATTGAACCAGTTGTATGCTTCATAGATGGGTTCTTTCTTGGTTAAATTGAACCCATAAGTTTTAAGAAATAAGAAGTATCAATTTGATTGTTGCATATTTTAAATTAAAACACTAAATTCCCTCAACAAACAGCACATTGATGAAGAGACAATGCATTTATCTAAACAGTTTGATTTTGTATCCACTATTAGCTCTCCTACGAGGGTCTCGTCTGATTCTTGAGTAATTTATTTAAAAAAAAGGACTAGAAACAATCATATTATGTATTTTTCACTATGATTAACATGGATAGTGTTCTTGTTACATAGTAAATTATGCAATGCTTACACTGTGACTAAAATTGATTATAATTTACTAAAAAGCTTTTGATTGCATCTTGCAACAGTCAAGGTCCAGAATTTGCAATCTCAAAATTAAATAACATACTTCATGTATTTAATTAACTGTGTTAATTATTCATTTATTTATTTATTTATTTGGGAACAATGAGGTAGTTGTTGTGACAAGTTTAATTTTTGATAATTCTTATTATGTTTCTTTAATTAATTATTAATATATTGTTTATATACAGGTTTTAAGTTAGTTGTATTATACCATTTGTATGTCTGCCCAGATATTCCGGGATTTAGGTGATTCTGCTTTGAATTCTTTGGTTGATGTGGTAAATGCTTTTTTTTTTAATGTCATTTCCCTGATTAAGTTATGATATATAATAAGTACTAAAAAGTGCTATAGTCGTTCCATTGCAGAAGGTCGGTGATAATTCTTGTTCCACAAACTATAGGCCCATATCCCTTCTTCCAACTCCCTCTAAGATCATAGAAAGGCGAGTTAAACTTAGAGCCCTTGGATTTTTGAGTAAAGATAACATCAACTCAAACCAATTTGGTTTTAAGAATAAGAAAGTTACTGATGCTTTCTTTTTTTTTCTGGAACATCTATAGGTTGGTTTAATCGGGGTGAGGTTTTTGAAGCAGTGTTTTGTGACTTGACAAAAGTTTTTGACTCAGAAATACCATTTCGGAAGTCTGAAATATACGGTTTTAGAGATGTGTCATTAAAATGATTCAGGTCTTACCTTTCTGAGAGGGTTTAGTATGTTTCCTACGCAGGTTGCGATTCGGACAACATTGACTATTTATTGTGGTGTTCCACAGGGGGTCATTACTGGGAACACTGTTGTGCCTTTTATATGTCAATGATATCTGTTTAGTAGAAATCAGGGGTCATTTAACTCTCTTTGCTGATGATACCAGAATCTTGTGGCATCATTCCGATTGTCTCTTGAAAAAATAAAGATTTGGTTCGATTGCAATTTACTCACATTTAGTATAACAAAAATTAACATTCTCACTTTTAGATGTAATCTTGCAAATGTTGTTCTTGATACATATAAGTTAAACAATCCAGTCAGTTTAAAATATTTAAGTATTTTAATGGACAATAGATTAACCTTTGAGAATCACAGTGTTGCCTTGTCAAATCAATGTCTTAAGGTTGTTTTGTCTGATCAGAGTGCAATGAGAATGGCATATTTTGTTCTGACTGAAAGTAACCTCAGATATGGTCTTGACTTTTGGTAGTTGCAGTGGTTACCTATATCACTTTCTTCATTTTACAAAAAAAAAAACAATTCGAATCATGTACAATGTTGATGATTGAGGGATTCATGAAAAACCTGTCTTTTTGATACATACAATTATGACACCACCTTTTTCATTTATTCTTAAGAATGTATGTTTGGTTTTTACAAAGTATAGGAATTTGATTGTGCAAGGAGAATACCTTACTAGACAGTCACAAAATTATCCTCTACCAATACCCACTACTAATTAATTAAAGAGATCATTTATTTATGACTTAAAGAAAATGTACAAGTACTTACCCTTAACTTGCGAAACTTAGAAGACCTTAAAAAATTCCAATGTAAATGTAAGCAATTTCTAGTTAGTAAAGCATGTAATAATGTGAAGGCATATTTTACTGATCAACTTACATCACAAGGTAATGCTGTATCATCTGGTAAAACGTGTTAAGTTAAAAATAGCGATAATAGTAAGTTTTTTTTTAATAGTTATATACGTGTATTTTATCAGATATAATCTTAATTTTTTTTTTGTTTTTGTGTTCTAATTTTGATTTGGGTTTATTCCGACTTACTTTTAATTACAACTTTGTCAATAAGATTTATTTGGTCTTTGATAAATAAATCATGCTTTGCATGGAAGTTTGTAACCTATAAGTAACATATTAATATATAATTAATTAAACCTTGAAAGCAATAAGTGCTGATTGAATATTCTTTGCATAAAAATTACGAGACAAATTTACCACTAACCAAAACTCTTCATTTTAAAACTCTTTTTTTTTTAAATCCATAAACCTGGCAATAAAATGAGACCGTCTCCACTATAGGATCTCCAACTTACAACGTTTCAAAGTTTTTAGTAAAGCAATTAATGTTTTTCAGTCAAAAACAGCCAACAGTTTCAAAAGGTAATAATTTAATTCTAAGTGAAAACGAAATTATTATTTCTTTCCATGTATCTCCTTTGTTCCTGTGTGATTGTGAATTGTGAATATCTGATTGAACCTTTGGAAAGTAATGGTTTCGATAATATCCAAGAAATAATTAAATTAACAAAACTTTGCATGCTACAAAATATTTTTTAATGTAACAACTCATACTATGAACAACTGGAAGGTACAGCCATAGGTAATTGCCTTTCTTCCTTCCTGGCAGAGCTCTTTATGAACCGTTTTGAGTTAAATGCAAAAAAATACATTTCAATACTTTTCATGAGTTTGGTTAAGATATGTTGCCATGTTGGACAAAAGCAAATTGATAATTTTGTAAATAAACTCAATAACTGTTTTCCATCTATTAAATTTACCTTCGAACAACAAACAAATAACCTTCATCCATTCTTAGATACTCTTAGAATTTCATATTTATAGAAAAGAAACAAATACATATGTGTTTTCAACATAAAATGGCTAGCATGCATTTCTTGGTACATCGTTTGGTCTCATTTCTTCTAAGTAATAGCAGATTTAATAAAGAAACAGCAACAATTAAAACCATTGTTAGGGTCAATGGTTATGACGATAAGATTATAAGCTGATTAGAAGACATAGGTTTAAAGTTAATCTCAAAAACTCATTTCAAAAAGATGAAAATAAGCAAACTTTCGTTGCAATACCATACGATCCTAAGACTTAGGCCTAAAAATGGTCTATCAAAGTTCGGCCAAGTTACGAAATCTTTTAGGAAACCCAAAAGACCACACAAGAAATAAAGACCAATGAAAAGTGTGGGATCTACGAGATTAATTGCAAAGTTTGTTATAAAAAGTACATAGGAGAAACCAGAAGATCAATTAATGTCAGATTTAAAGAACATGTATCTCATGTGAAATATGGAAGAGTTGAAAAGTCAAGTGTGGTCACTTTCTAGGTATCGACAACTTAAACCAATTAATAACAATAGAAAATTAGATGCATACGAAAGTTTGGCAATATTCAAAAATCAAAAAAACATTCTTGACAGGGATAAAATCCCTTATAGTAATAATAATAATAATAATAAGCTTTATTTCCAACAGGTTACATATACCCAGTTACAGGAAAATCAATTAAATATATAAATGTACGAATGCATGAATTGTATTAGATTCATTGCTATATAATAAAAAAAAAAGTAGTGAACTTGAGAAAATAAATAATAAAAAATCAACACTAAATTAGGATAAGAATCAAGAATTAATTTAAATCAAAAGGCCAAAAAAAAAATGAGTAAATAAATGTATTCAAGCTAAAAACTAAATAACTAAAAACTAAATAACCTAAATAACCTAGCCTCCCCCACCGACCATACGCAGGTGATTCAAGATAAGTGCCAAATCGTCATGGTGAATGTCACAAGAATCAGCAATAGTGTTAAAGTTTTGACACATAAAGTGAGTAAATTATATAGTTATATTATTGAGTTAGCTCTATCTAGTTACATCATTAGTATATAAGTAGTTATCTTCTCCCGAAGATGCTTACATCGTTAGCGAAACACGTGTCGAGAGTAAAAATACAGAGTTTTGGTTACTGGTAAAACTGTTTCGTAATTTGAGTGTCACACCAAAGAACAATTTTTTTTTTACGGTATTTACCAATTTTACAAAAATAAAATAATACAAAAGATACTAATACTAATATAACTTAAGTTAGATAATAGTAAGACATAAATCAATGTTAATTTAAAGAAAAATGTTAAAAGTCACGAGTCACTAATTAATTTGAGAGAACTCCTAAAACTACTAAAAGAAACGTGCAAGTCAAGACTATCGAAAGAACGTTGCATTCTAGTTATAGGATTGTGCTGTCCATAAGAACTACAGTAGAACCTCGATTATCCGGGCCAGCCGGGACCGAGCCTTCGCCGGATAATCGAAAACATGGATAATCCAAAGACTCATTTTTATTTTTTTAATACATAATTTATTTAAACAAATACATGTGCCAGACGAAAAGAAACAACGTGATAAAACATAATGCAACAAAAAAAAATGTTTATTACCTATTTAGACATAATGTATTTGCTATGTATAAACGTATACATACATTATAAAAAATATTATGTAGGTTATACATATTATATGTATATACATACATATGTACATATATAAAAAAATCACTAATTTTTGTTTGTTTTTGGGCCTCGTAACTTCTACACCCTATAATTTCCTTCATTTTTCTAAGCTGAAGTACATGAATGTCATCAGTTACAGGCTGTTCTTCAAAATATTGAATAAGTATGTTTACTGCATCCCTTGCTTCTCGATGACTCGTCATAATGACGCAATCATTTTTATCAGAACTCTCATTCTCATCACTACTTTTGTCAGAACTTTCTGCAGAGCTCTTGTTATGTAGATAATCGTCATCTATGATCTGATACCCTGTTTCTTGGTGATCACATTCTATCCATTCTTGTATTTCTTTATTGTCTATTTCTTCTAAACCTTTGATTTGTGAGGCAATAGTTGCTATATTTCCGACGGACAGCTCACCTTCATTTAAGTGATTTTCATCTTCAGAACCGTCTTCATGTTCCAAAGTCCTTATTTTATAAAATGATTTTTTAATGTGATCCACTTTCACATCACTCCAAGCACGAGCTACAGCATAAATTGCTTCTTTCAAATTTAGACGTTTCCAAAATCCCACAATGTCATCTTCTCCCAACAGTTGCAGCATGAGGTCTTTTCTGTAAAGTCTCTTCATGGTCTCTATAACACCTTGGTCCATTGGCTGGGCAATAGATGTTACATTCGGAGGAAAATATGCCACGAATATGTTCCCATCTGTTGACTTTAGTTGCTCTACATCAGGATGCGATGGCGCATTATCCAGTAACAGTACAGCCTTTGGTGGAAGATTATTTTCTTTGAGATAAGCTCTAACTTGAGGTATAAATTTTTCGAAAAACCACTTTTTAAAAATTACTCGATCCATCCAAGCTGCCTTTTGATTATAATAATCCACAGGCAATCTTTTTATATTTTTAAAAGCTCTAGGATTTTCGGATTTTCCAATGACGGCTAACCTAAGCTTATGGGTTCCTGAGGCATTAGCACAGCATAAAACTGTTAAACGGTCTTTGCTTACTTTGAAACCTAAAAAAAAATACAACTTTGAGAAATATTTTATACTTAAAAAAATATGTATGTAACGCTAACCTGGTGCACTAGTTTCTGAGGCTACAACAAGTGTCCTTCTCGGCATTGCTTTCCAATAGAGTTCAGTTTCATCTCCGTTGTACACCTGCTCAGGTTTTAGGTCATGCTCTATTATGAGATTTTCCAAATCATAGCAAAATTCTACCATAGCTACATCATTAGCACTTAATTTCTCCCCTTGAACAGCTAATTCTCGTATTCCATGACGTTTTTTAAATCTGTAAAGCCAACCAGAAGATGCCGAGAAGTTGCCTTTAATTTTCAACTGCTTGTGAAACTTTTCAGCTTGCCTAGTACACATAGGTCCTGATATCGGAACCCCCACTGATCTTTTCTGCAAGAACCACTTGGTCATAGCATCATCAAGTACTCGAAACGTAGACCCTTTTAGAGATTTCCTGTCAGAAATAGCTTTTGCACTATCCGCTCTTGCTACAAAGCTCTGTAACTGGGATTTTTTCTTCACAATGTCACGAACCGTTTGTTTTCCAATATTATATGTTTTAGCCAAAATAGCAACACTTATGTTATTTTCAGACTGTTTCAAAATTTCCATTTTTTGCTCAATAGTTAAAACATTGCGTTTACGCTTTTCATTAGCACCCGTACGCTGCATTTTGTGCGCCTGTTTACGTTTAACTAATAAGCGATGAGCCGGTCGCCAATACTCGCCAATTGGCGAAAATAACAGGTAAAAACATAAACGAAGGATTCCCCGAAAGAAACTTGGGGATTCCCCGAGACGAGCGTTTGCACGGTTTCAGCATTCAGGCGGCGCCGGCGCTGTCAATCTCGAGCCGTCAGCCACGGATAATCCGCGCACGGATGATCAATTTAAAATGCCGCACGGAGAATCCGCCGCCCGGATAACGCGCGCACGGATAATCGGGGTTCTACTGTACTATCAAAATCTACGTAGAAGAGTTTTTTAAGTCTAGTCAATTTCTGGGTCCGAAAATTCAGTATATTTAAAAGATAATCACAATCAGCATAGTTTGTCTAATTATATTTAGTCTTCTCTGCATAGTTTTGAGATTAGATTTCAGAAAAGTATTACACTTAACTCAGCTAAAAAAAATAATTGGTAAATCCTGTACCCAATAACATCACAATACCAAAATCTACCTTTTCAGGTTCAAAGTGAAAACCGTAAGTCAATCCTATGGCATGACAGAAACCACTTTAGGAGTTTTACTGAATATTGGTGAACGTGGCCCTAAATTGGGCTCCGTAGGCAAAGTCGTTGCCGGAATGATGGTTAAAGTAAGAATACCTATTCACATATGAACTCTTAAGCAATTAAAACCGAATCCTTCAGGTGATAAACGAGCAAGGAGTGCCCCTGGGGCCCTACGAGGAGGGCGAGCTCTGCTTTAAAGGCCCCCTAATCATGAAGGGTTACGTGGGCGATCCGAAAGCCACCGCGGAAACCATCGATAAAGACGGCTGGTTGCATACCGGGGACGTGGCGTATTACGATAGCGACAAGTATTTCTTTATCGTTGATCGGATTAAGGAGCTGATTAAGTATAAAGGATTTCAAGTGAGTATTATTTAATTGTGTCGTAAATGTTCTGTTGAAAATATAAAATTTCTTTAGGTGGCGCCGGCCGAATTGGAGGCTTTACTACAGACGCATCCGGCGGTGCAGGATTGCGCCGTGGTCGGTTTACCGGACGAGGATGCCGGCGAGTTGCCGTTAGCGTTTGTCGCCACGAAACCAGGGAAAAAGGTGAAGGAGGAGGAGCTGAAGAAGTTTGTTGCTGGTAAGAATAATTTATTTTAAATGCCAACAAAATCTAGCGGGTTGGGAAGGTCGGGAAGACTTTTTTCCACAAAGGAAAATGCCAATCTTTTGTCAAGAGTTATGCATTTCGATGAGTTCACTCAACATCATCAGACTCTAGCACTACATAGATGTGATGTTTATATGATGAAGCATGACATCTATGTAGTGTTAGACTGCAGGACATGGTATTTTCCAAATTACAAGTTGTACAAAAGTGGATAATTAAAATAATGCTTTTTAAAAGCAAAAGGTACCCATCTTTTAGATTTAGCACAGTAAATAGTAGGCACCTATATGACACCAGACATGGGGGAAATCTCTTACTTCCAAATAAGGACTATACGACTAATTCCATAAAACTTTTTAATGCAATACCCGAGACCACAAAAGAACTACAATATAACAATATTTGTTCCTCACACCAAGAAACAAAACTTTTCCCGTGTTGTAGCCTTTAATACATGCCTACAAATAAAGAATTATTCGAAAGGTTTTAAATTAGATTTATAATTTTAATTAGAGCTATTCATTGCAATATTAATTAGATAGTATTTAGATCCTTTTCAAAAAATACCAACCACACCAGATAAAGAATCGTAATTAACATTATAGGACCGTGCATGGGGCAGCACCATCTGTGACTACTGTAATACAGGGAACACCATTTTTATCTACTTCATTATCCTTTTTCGCTATTTTTGCTTCTTCAACAGCAGCTTCTTCCATACTTTTCCAAGCAGACTCTCTTATTACATCGGCAACTTTTTCATGGTACTCGCTAAAGGTTGATTTGGACATCATTGGCATATTCATTGCGGCACTAAATTCGTTAATTTGCGAATACCCGATTTCAGTTGATATACGAGGGCGGGTCAATAAGTCCGTGACTTTTTGGATAAAAGACAGGTTTTTATATAAAAAGTTATTTTATTTTTCAACATAGTCTCCTTTGAGTTCTATACACTTAGTCCAACGTTTCTCCAATTTTTTTATCCCTTCGGAACAATATGATTTGTCGAGGTCATCAAAATATCTTTCATCAAATCTCTTTCCGCCGAGCCATTTCTTTAAGTTTGGGAATAGGAAATAGTCACTGGGGGCTAAATCTGGAGAATAGATGAGGAAGTAATTCGTAACCTAAAGTCTGCCCAACCAATCTGTAGCTAAGCGGTATCGGTGCGGGGAACGTGGTTGTAGACTAGACCCGCCTCATTTCATTCATGAAATGGCCAGTGACGTGCGAAATTTTATAAACCGATTACACAGATTTGAATGTATTAAATATTAAAAAATATGGTTTGGTTTTAATTTTAAAATAGGTATTTGTAGGTAAGATATTAATTTGGAAATTAAGGTCTTCTAAAATATTTTATTTGTAAATATGTAATAAAAAAAATGACAGACAAGATTAGGGAAGTTTGAGATAAAAGTAAAGTAAAGAAAACACAAAATTTGTAATATACCTACTTAGTTTATTCACTTAAAATAAGAGTGCCGTACTCGATGCCTGGATATCGCGAGGGAAAGAGCACGGCAGATAATCCGAATTATGCTGTTTAAACATTGAATTTACTACATAATATGTATAATTTAAATTATTATTTAAATAAGTATAATCAATTTGTACCTGTTGAAGAATATATTGCTAACCACTCCAGTAACAGTCTCACTCTTCCAGCATTTTTTAAACATTAGGTCATTGTCTATCCAAGTTTCATCTAAATAGACAATATTGCGACCTTCGGCTCGGTGTTTTTTTATTTCTCTTAGGTATGTATACCTTAAAGATGTTATTTTTGGAAAATTTTTTTCTTCTGGCAATTTTTGCAACAGCTTTCTGCTAGTAGGCACAACTTTAAACCCATATAAAATTGATTTATTAGGTGTTTAACCTTTTGAAAATGACAGTTGTCGTCTTGTTCCACCTTCGTCATTCGCGGTCTTTTTTTGCCGGGACTAGAAAGCATTTTGTTGGGGTCCGTCCGCATTCTTTCTTCATCTTCTTTGTGAATTTTTTTCACCATTGAAATGCTTACGCCAGTATATTGAGATACTCTTTCAAGTTTGCGCTTTACTGGTAGATTAACGAAGTTATTAGTAGCTTCTTCATCGCAAACCCTAAAAATTTGTACAAGAAGTATATAATCCTGATATTCAATTTTTTTTAGTCGTCGTTCCGATTCATATTACTTATATTTATAGACATTTTATATTCAAAATAACCAACAGTAACTTTAAATCTTTTTTGTTTGTAAAGCAATCGAGCTTGGTTTTATTTCATTGAATATGATTTTTATTTATTACAACATTAGGTACATAATTTTTGAAATTTAGTGTCGCATAAATTATGATTTTATTTTAATGTTTTTTTTCATAACTGTGCTTAGGCTTTATAATTCTCTTATTATCATTTTACTTACCTATAAACATTCGCAATCACTTCCCTTGCCTGGCTATGAATAAAGTTATTCATTTTAACGTAAATAACACAAAAACTGTTAAAAATTATGAACTTTAACAACAAAGAAACAAATAACACAAAACAACAACAAAACAGCAACAACAATAATAGCAAATAAACTAAACTATACTACACTACTCAAAAGTCATAGGTCAGAAATTAAGTAGGTATCTAAAAATGCAGCAATAAAAACAGTTTAATAGCTCAAAAGTATTAACATACGCCGCCGCCACTGAATCCGCAAGAAATCGATATTATTCCGAAAATTACACAAAACCTGGTAGGATGCGATCCAATAAGATAGAGAAAGACAGAGAGCTGCATAAAAATAATAAATTAATGGCCGCGATGTCATCAACCAATCACCTGTCCCCAAACAGCGAGATGCTTCCGCGAAAGCACGACGTTGCCGGCTTTGTAAGTTTTATTAGGAATTTCGGATAAATGTTAGTCAATATTGGATTTTATAATATGCAAAACATTAGCAAATAGAACTAAAAAATATGGTTTAAACTGCATTACATTATTTATTATCTTTTTTATGTTTAAATAGCTTAATTTTACCATTATATTTACTTTTTATTCAATACTATTTCATTTTTGCAGTAAGACGTGACAACGCTTCAAAATTTCGCCCGCATTCTTTTCGTAGACACAGATCCGATGGTCAAACTGTAATTCATGGATTTTTGCCATGGAAACTGCACATGTGTGGACCCTTGCATTGCCCTGGTGGAAAAGAACTTTTTTTTTGGCCCAATGTGGTCTTTTTTCTTTCAGTTTCTTATTGAATCTATCCAATAAGTTGGTATAATATTCTCCATTGTTTTCCCCTTTTGAAGATAGTCAATGTGGGTTATACCGCGTGCATCCCAAAAAACGGTCGCCATGACTTTATTGGCTGACAAACCCACCTTTGCCTTCTTGGGCGCCGATTCACCCCGAGAAATCCACTGTTTTGACTGCTGTTTGGTGTCCGGCGTATTGTGGTGGATCCACGTTTCATCCACGGTGACGAAACGACGCAAAAATTCGTCCATATTGCGGTTGAATAACGCCAAACACTCCTGGGAAATTGTCACACGGTTGCGTTTGTGGTCGGTTGTGAGCAAACGCGGCACCCATCTTGCGGAAAGCTTTCTCATACCCAAATGATTATTCAAAATTGAAACTACTGAACCATGTGAGATTCCTATGGCTTCCACAATCTCTCTCACTTTCAATCTCCGATCGGCTAAAACCATATCGTGAATTTTTTCGATTGTTTTGGATGTAGAGACCTCGACTGGGCGTCCAGAACGTTCGGCATCTTCCGTGCTTGTACGGCCACATCGAAATTCAGTAAACCACTTCTTTACCATGGAAATGGATGGTGCAGAGTCCCCATAATATTTATCAAGCTTAGCCTTGGTTTGAGTGATGGTTTTTTTTCCGTAAAAAATAATGCTTAAGGAGCACACGAAATTCACTTTTTTCCATTTTCTTCTCAAAACGAGTGGTAGTCTGCTATAAACAGCTGTCAAACACAAACTAAATGACGCAGCTTGTTCGAATTTTGACAGGCGTCAACTGACAATTCTCTGTTGACAGGAGCAGAGTTGCCATTTCCATTAAAGGGCGAGAAATTCAAAAAGTCACGGACTTATTGACCCGCCCTCGTAGTTCCCAAAACAAGAAAGACGTTTATATTCATTTTTTTCTGCAGCTTTTTATCGGAGCAAATTATTTTTCTGATGCGACACATCTTACATTCCAAAACAAATTCGCTATACAATCCCTGTCTTCGTTCGCTAATCAGCGTCATATTTACAATATTGCAGTCAAATGGCTCGTGCCTTTCTCCATTTAGATTTTGGGCAAATAAATTTTCTACATCAAATAATCTTCTCCCTGATATTTCATTAACGAGACTAAAAAAAAGAGGAATGATAATGACAAACATATAGTTTTTGTTCTATCTAGAAAGCTATGCTATGAAATTGGTATCTTTGAAGCACATTATATGTAAAATCGGGTGAGTACAGTTTGACCATCGGATCTGTGTCTACGAAAAGAATGCGGGCGAAATTTTGAAGCGTTGTCACGTCTTACTGCAAAAATGAAATAGTATTGAATAAAAAGTAAATATAATGGTAAAATTAAGCTATTTAATCATAAAAAAGATAATAAATAATGTAATGCAGTTTAAACCATATTTTTTAGTTCTATTTGCTAATGTTTTGCATGTTATAAAATCCAATATTGACTAACATTTATCCGAAATTCGTAATAAAACTTACAAAGCCGGCAACGTCGTGCTTTCGCGGAAGCATCTCGCTGTTTGGGGACAGGTGATTGGTTGATGACATCGCGGCCATTAATTTATTATTCTTATGCAGCTCTTTGTCTTTCTCTATCTTATTGGATCGCATCCTACCAGTTTTGTGTAATTTTCGGAATAATATCGATTTCTTGCGGATTCAGTGGCGGCGGCGTATGTTAATACTTTTGAGCTATTAAACTGTTTTTATTGTTGTATTTTTAGGTACCTACTTAATTTCTGACCTATGACTTTTGAGTAGTGTAGCATAGTTTAGTTTATTTGCTATTATTGTTGTTGCTGTTTTGTTGTTGTTTTGTGTTATTTGTTTCTTTGTTGTTAAAGTTCATAACTTTTAACAGTTTTTGTGTTATTTACGTTAAAATGAATAACTTTATTCATAGCCAGGCAAGGGAAGTGATTGCGAATGTTTATAGGTAAGTAAAATGATAATAAGAGAATTATAAAGCCTAAGCACAGTTATAAAAAAAAAAACATTAAAATAAAATCATAATTTATGCGACACTAAATTTCAAAAATTATGTACCTAATGTTGTAATAAATAAAAATCATATTCAATGAAATAAAACCAAGCTCGATTGCTTTACAAACAAAAAAGATTTAAAGTTACTGTTGGTTATTTTGAATATAAAATGTCTATAAATATAAGTAATATGAATCGGAACGACGACTAAAAAAAATTGAATATCAGGATTATATACTTCTTGTACAAATTTTTAGGGTTTGCGATGAAGAAGCTACTAATAACTTCGTTAATCTACCAGTAAAGCGCAAACTTGAAAGAGTATCTCAATATACTGGCGTAAGCATTTCAATGGTGAAAAAAATTCACAAAGAAGATGAAGAAAGAATGCGGACGGACCCCAACAAAATGCTTTCTAGTCCCGGCAAAAGAAGACCGCGAATGACGTGGTGGAAACAGACGACAACTTTCATTTTCAAATAGTTAACCACCTAATAAATCGATTTTATATGGGTTTAAAGTTGTGCCTACTACCAGAAAGCTGTTGCAAAAATTGCCAAAAGAAGAAAATTTTCAAAAAATAACATCTTTAAGGTATAAATACCTAAGAGAAATTAAAAAACACCGAGCCGAAGGTCGCAATATTGTCTATTTAGATGAAACATGGATAGACAATGACCTAACGTTTAAAAAATGCTGGCAGAGTGACACTGTTACTGGAGTGGCTAGCAATATATCTTCAACAGGTACAAATTGATTATACTTATTTAAATAATAATTTAAATTATACATATTACGTAGTAAATTCAATGTTTAAACAGCATAATTCGGATTATCTGCCGTGCTCTTTCCCTCGCGATATCCAGGCATCGAGTACGGCACTCTTATTTTAAGTGAATAAACTAAGTAGGTGTATTACAAATTTTGTGTTTTCTTTACTTTACTTTTATCTCAAACTTCCCTAATCTTGTCTGTCATTTTTTTATTACATATTTACAAATAAAATATTTTAGAAGACCTTAATTTCCAAATTAATATCTTACCTACAAATACCTATTTTAAAATTAAAACCAAACCATATTTTTTAATGTTTAATACATTCAAATCTGTGTAATCGGTTTATAAAATTTCGCACGTCACTGGCCATTTCATGAATGAAATGAGGCGGGTCTAGTCTAGAACCACGTTCCCCGCACCGATACCGCTTAGCTACAGATTGGTTGGGCAGACTTTACAAGTAGGTAAAACCTAAATTAAAAATAACTTTAAAATTCACAGCTGCCCCGCGTATTTGTATAAAATTATCTGTTCGTAGTTGGTGACGATCGCTCCACATCCAATTCTGTAGCATTATAAATATTATTATCAGTAACCTCCTTCCTAAAAATCCTTGAAGTTTAGTAAAAATAGCAATAATAAAATTAAAAAATACCTAACCTGGGTAAATTTTGGACGTTTGTAGTATGGTTTGAGATACGGAAGCGTCTCCAATAATCTCCTTCTTTTTTTTCCTAAAAAAGTAATTACAGACATAAAAAAAATACTAAATCTATTATACAAAATTTTGCCGTTTTTTAAATATAAATCAAATCAAACTTTCAAAATTTTTAAACTTTTATAATGGTTTGCCATATAATTGCTAATTTATGTGACATTATGTCTTATACGTAGCCAGATTCCAATAGTGAGCCTCGAATTTATAGCACCCTGTTCACTCAGAAATTAAAAGAACAATTAAATTTTTTTACTTACCAGATATTTCTTGAAACACGTTTCTTACTTTTACGATAAGTACCTAAATTTAAATGTTTTTTATCCACAGGCGTTTGCTTATTACGACCCATAGTTAATGATATTTTTTCAACAACAACAATTCACAACAAGCAAAATACAAGACACAGTGCACTAACTAATAAAATAAAAAATAATGATTGCCAAGATTGCGAAAAATAAAAGCAAGACGACTTAACACTTACGGAAACAAATGAGAACTGACCGACAATAAATGAGCGCCTTGAGAGAGAAAAACGGCGCTGCCAGATCTTCCTAAATATGCAGACGCAAAGCAATTTTCAGCCAAATTTACATTATTTTCTTATATTAGGTTTAAAAAAAAAACAAAAATTATTATATCATAAGTATGTGGTGTTTTATTAGGTTCATGGAACGAGGGGTGGTGTTCCTTGTGCAGAATCTTGGCTTCTGACCAATGGATATTGTGTCCATTATGCCACGCGTGCTCTGCTATCCCGGATTTGGAAACCTCTCCTCTTTGGGTCCAGCTGCGACGTTCCTTCGCTCTGACTTCTAGGGGGCGCTTCGTTTCACCTATGTATGAGTCACCGCAATCACATGGGATCTGGTAGACGCAATTTTTGGTATCTAACAGGCCATCTGGTTTGGTCTTTGATACCACGCTTCTGATAGTGGTGCTAGATCTAAAGGCAGTTCTAATATTGTACTTGCTGGCAATGCGTCGGATTTGTTCCGATGTACCTCTAATGTAAGGTATGGTTGTCGTGGTGGCCTCGTCTCTGATTTGATTTGGACGCGTCCTTTGGATGGTCCTACTTATTAGCTTCTTTGGATATCCATTCTGTTGTAGGTCTTTGTAGATGGTATCCAATTCAGTCTTGAGATCCTCGTCGCTTCTATAGATGGTTCGAGCTCTATTTTAGAGGGATCTTATGATGCCTATTTTGGTGGTTGCAGGATGGTTGGACTCATAGTGAAGATACTGGCCCGTGTGTGTTGGTTTCCTATAAACTGAAGTTCGTAGATTTCCACCGACCTTTTTAACGAGGACATCTAGGAAAGGTAGAGCTGAGTCCTTCTCTGTCTCCATCATGAACTTGATTGTTGGTCTGATGTTGAGGTGAAGCAGAAACTCCTGAAGTGCTTTTTCCTCTTTGTCCCAGATTATGAAGGTGTCGTCCACATATCGAAGCCAGAGCTTGGGTTTGCAATGGGAGGTATCTATTGCATGTTCCTCGAACCATTTCATGAAGATGTTCGCTATTACTGGGGAAAGAGATGAACCCATCGGAAGTCCTTCGTCTTGGGCGTAGAATCTAACCTTGACCGAAACGTCGTGTTACATTAAATAAATAAGACAATGCGAGTCCGACAAGATGTTTTTTAACATTTTAAAGTTACGTAATATTGACATGCGTAACAAATTCGTATTTATAACACGAATGAATTACTCTTCTCTACTCTTTTATTGCAACTTTGTTTGCCCTAAACCATTCCCTTAAGGTACTCGTTTAAGAATTTGCTTGACTATTAAAATTCCTTGACATCTTCTTTATCCTAAGTCTTAAAACACTTATAAGGAATTCTGTGTTTTATGAGAGCGTTAAAACATTTTTATATTATAACAATAAAGGTTTTTTTTACATTCCCTAGAACTGATACATCCAGAACTACCTTAAAATAATTGGTATTATTGCAAAAAGATACACAATCATATAGATAATACAAATATTTTATTTTCTTATAGATACATTGTCCCACCAAAAACAGCTACGAGGTGGGGTGTTATTCATAAATGAAATCCCAAGAAATCCAACGGGAAAAATCCTTAGGCGAGTGCTACGCGAAAAAGCGAAGGAGCTAGTCAAAGTCAGGTCAAAATTGTAACCTGCACCTATCAATTTGTGATTTTAATTTATTGTTTTTATGGTGATAGCCCAATAGATTTTTAGTGGACCAAATTGAGAAATCTTTAGAGTTTCTTTTATTCATCACTGTTTTAATTTTGATTAGTACAAAGTTATCGTTTTCGAATGTGGTTTTATTTGCTCAACCCTCATGTACCCTAATTTTAACTAACATTTAAAATACACATGCAACACTGGATAAACAACATTTTAAAACGAAAACAATCAGGTCAAATTCCTTTTAAACAAACCATCGACACCAAAAGCCATAAAACTCGTTTCAAATTAGGTTAGCACACCGAAAAGCTATTTCTGTGGGGCCTATTTTACTGCCAGTGTGGCCATTTAAAAAATGTTCCTTCTGACTTTGATTATATTGAGATGGTTTACTTTTGGAGGGACAAACCCTATATACTCTACAGAAAATGCCTTAAAGGGCCCACAAGAAGTGCAGCATGCAGTTTGTCAAATTTCCACCAAAGATATTGACGCTACTGCTAAGGCGACTATCACAAGACAACTCCGAGGGGTTTGTTCAACCAGTAAGTGCTGTTTTTTTTAATTAAAAAATTCTAATTTTAAAAAGTCTTGTTTTGTATTAGACGATATGGCTCAGAAATTTGATTTATTGCATCAAGAATTGTTGCTAATTAAAGAAGCCTTGGGGGTTAATGGAAAGGCTTTAAAACTAAAGAGTCTTGGGGTGGCAGTAGCTACTGAATACCCAGATTATAGTGATAGTGAAGAGGTTTCAGTTTATAACGACACTATAGTGCAAAGTAGTGAGGGCGAGTTGTACTTTTATTACTGGAAAATTAATGGCATTAGCAAAGTGCTTATGAAAAGAAACTTGTATATTTCTAGTGAGACTTTCTCGGTTTTAGGTGAGGGTGGTTGAAGGTAAGTTGTGAAGTTTTATAACATTTTTTTCACATTTTTAGGGCACATGTTACACCTTCAGTTCTACCCAAACTATCAGGAGGAATTTATTGGGATATTGCTCAAACCCGAGAGCAATTCTTTCCTGAAAAAGCATAAAATCTCGTTTTTAGGCCAAAAGAACACTAAAAATGAGATTTCTTCCAAGAAACTTTATGGGCTAAAAAACGAGGATAAAATCTTTAAAATCGCACCTCAAATGTTAACCCCGGATTTTATTTCAAATGACAGTTTGCTCATTAGGGTTAAGATTTATTTGGAGGGCTGAAATGATTAGTCCTGAAATCTAAAAAAATTTAATAAACGTATAAAAGGCAAAATATATAAATAAAGTTAAAGCATCAGCACAGTGTTCTAAATAATTTAAAGTTCAACCTGAGTAAAAATAAAACACAGTTCACTTTTTAAATTTCCTCGTTTAAATCATAATCCTCTTCAGGGAAATCACCTACTTGGATGCAAGAAGGTTTCACAAAAGCCCCATATTTATCTGGACAGGTAAAGTATCTTTTACCTTTGACACTAAAAAAAATACATTACAATTGAAAGACTCTTTGGCATCATTCAATGTGGTTTTAGTAATAAATAAACCATTTACTCACCATCCATCATGTTTACCCACAGGCTCATCATATTTAACTCCTACCCAATACCCCGAGAGTCCATCAATGGTTCCACTATACATAACAGTTCCAAGTCTTGTTGGGGCATTGGTACATGTAACTTTACATCTGGCCCCAACTGACATACTTTCCGCTAAAGCTTTTGACTCAGCTTCTTGTTGCTCCTTCGTTTTCATGTATTCTTCATTGTATTTCCCTATAAAAGAACCCTTGAGTTGCATCACCCATTATTTGTGATTGTAGTGAGTTGACTTACCTATTTTGTTCTTCATTAGGTAAGACTTAACTGAATCATTCCTTTTAGCATACTCCTCTTCATTTAATTCAAATTTTTCAACAGATTCTTCTAAAAGGTTATATTCGAACTTATCAATGACATGCAGTCTCATGCCATCATCTACAGGGTAGGAGCCAAGTAGTCTGTTATTATCATCTAATGTGGTAACCAGTTTGTTATCATCATTGAAAACCTGGATTTTCATGGTGTGGCAGTTGCCGCCCGTCATCAGTTCCAGTTTAGCCTTAAAACGGCTTAGTTAAAGATGGTTATATTGAAATGAAATTTCTGCATGTGCAATAGGTTTATTCTTAATTTTAAGATGCAGAAGATAGTTAATGGGATCTTGTCTACATTTTGTAATATAGAGAGCAAAGAATGCGGTATGTTGAAGATGTATGCTGTCATGTTGTGTGGGTTTGACTATGTCTTAAGAGTTAAAATGGCTAAAGTTTTGACATATGTTAAAGGTTTGTTTAAAATATTTTTATAGAAACTAGTGTGCTGCTCGATTAACTTATATTTAAGAGAAAAATCACTTTTTTGGTGAAGTATTCACCAATGATTAGAAATTGATTGTGGTCTGTTTCAAAGGAATTTTATATACTTTGAATACATCAAATGTTCTTGATTATGACCTATGTTCTCTTAGTTCTATTTTAATTATTATTGTACTGGAGTTATAAGACACCCACCTTTAGTTCAGATATGGTAATGTCCTTAGGAAAGCGTTTCTCCCCGAAAGTGGCATGGTTTACCGAGGTGCTTATTTGGACGTGCACGAAATCTGAGGTTATCACTTTAACATCACCCATTTTGTAGCTTTTAAAATCGTTAAATTAAAAGTAAGTAACAATAATTTGAGTTTTTTGTTGACAATGAATGAAGAGCTGCAGTGAATCATATGACTGACATTGACAGCTGAGTTGACACTTATGACAGTATCATTGCCATTTGACGTAATGGTGTGGTCCGCTATTGATTTGACTCTAACAGCAGATGACAATAATGACATTTTCATTGACGTTTTACGTAAACCGATTCCAAGCGATCTATCGGTTTTAACCTCGGTTAAGCCCTTGGTTCACCTTGAACAGTCCCTTTATAACATAACCAATCGTGGCCGCTTGGACGTGTTTGGTTGAAGTAATTTCGTAATTTGTTAGCTGGCACTATCATCATTTTGTTTGTTTTTAAATAATACCTCAGACGACAGTAATATTATATGTAATTAGTTGTTAAACATAAATATCAAAAAAGAAAACTTATCATCGTCAAACGTCATAATAAATGTGTCATTTTTGAAAAGGAAATAATTTGTTGTTTGTTTTTATTTTTTCCCGCACTTATTTCAATATCTTTGACATTTGACGTTTAGAAAACAGCTCCGGACGTGGGTAATTACTGTTCCAACTTGGTGACGTATAAGGGCTAATTGGTGACGTCACGTATCTCCAGCGGTTATAACTATAACCGCTTGGACGTGTTTGGTTAATACCATTTAAGAACTGTAATTACCGATAGACCGCTTGGAATCGGTTGTAATGGTGTGGTGGGTTATTAGCCATCGACCTTTAACAATTGAATCAGCTGTCAAAACTTACTAGAGCTGTTATAAATATCGATACATCAATGAATTCTTAGAAAATGTTGGAAATTAAAGGTATTTAGTTGACAATGAAGAACTGCTATGAATCATGTGATTAACATTGACAACTTTATTGAACCTAATGACAGTGTCATTGTAGTTTGACCAAATAGTTTGGGAATTAGTCATAGCCTTATGACAACTGAATTAGCAGTCGAAGCTTATTAGAGCTGTAATAAATTATCGATGCACCAATTTATTCTCCTAAAATTTGGGAAATTAAAAAATCTTTAAAGACTATGAGGAATTGCTGCTAATCGTACGACATTGACAGTTGATTTGACTCCTAATGATAATTGCGTTGACGTTTTAAGAAATAAAGGTTTGACAATACATTCGGCAAAATGTAATATAGCTGTAATAGACTATCGATACGCCAATTAATTCTTTCAGAATTTTGGAAACTGAACATAATTTGCTGCTTTGAATTGTTTCACATAGACAGATGATTTGACACTAATGAGTGTTATATTGACGTTTGACGTAATAGGATGGTCCATTATTAGCCATGGACCTTGAATTACCTATTAAAAGTTAATACAAATGATCGATATGTATATTTAACTTTAAAATTTTGGAAAATTAAAGTTCTTTATTGACAATTAAGAATTGTTTTGGATCTACTGCATTGACAGCTAATTTGAGATTAATGATAGTTCCATTGACGTAATGGTTTAGTCCGCCATTAGTCATGGACCTTTGACAATTGCATCAGCTGTCAAAATCTAATAGAGCTGTAATAAATTATCGATACGCCAATAAATACGTTCCAACAGTTTTTTTGTTAACAATAAAAACCTGCTATAAATCGTATGACATTGACGGCTGATTTAACACTAATGTCATTTGATATAATGGCGTGACGGCTATTAGTCATAGATCTTTGACAATTCATACCGATACTGATGATCGATACGCCAATTTGTTCTTTTACCATTTTGGATATTAAAAGATTGAAGAAGACACGAACGACGGTTGCATTAACGTTTGATGATCCGCTATTATTGCTACACCTAAAACAGCTATCAAAATTTAATAGAGCTGTAATAAGTTATCGATACGCTCTTTCATTCTCCTAAAATTTGGGAAAATTAACGCCTTTTTTTGACCTGCTGTGATTCGTATGACATTAACAGATAATTTAACATCCATGACAGTTACATTAACGGTTGACGTAATGGCGTGGTTCTTCAATAGTCATGCACTCTTGCCATTTCAATCAGGTATCAAAATTCAATAGAGCTGTAATAAATTATCGAAACGCCACTTCCTTTATTTTAAAATTTGGAAATTGAAACTTTTTTGTCAACAATGAAGAACTGCTAGGAGTCATATGACATTGACAGATCATGACACTAATGACAGTTCGATAGACGTAATGGTGTGGTCCGCTATTAGCCATTGACAATTGGATCATTTGTCAAACTTTAATAAGGCCTATGCAGAAAAAATGCACCAATAGAAAAAATATTCGGTATATTTTAGGTTTAGGTCATACATAATATACAGGGCGGCTTAAAACTAAAAACGAAACCTTAAAAAATACCCAACATACAATTTTTGTTCATTTTCCGGTCACATTCTTACATTTATCACATTAACATTATTCATAGAACTATTAAACAATTTTGTTTGTTCGTTAATAGAAGAAATAACACGCTACAAAATACATATATTTCACCTATAAAATATAATTTATACGGTATCATCATGTGAAGATCACTATCTCCTCTCTAAAAAGTAATCTATTTAAATGCATAAATAGATAAACAAATAAATACAATAATATTCGATTTAGTCCACTTTTGGTTATCATTTCGATTCGCTGGTCGACTTCAGCTTCATCCTCGCCTGAAGAAACTCTTTGCTTATAACCTTATCCTCTTCATTCTAAAATGTGTTTCAATTCAAAAAAACCGCCCTATCCTTCACGAATGTCAAAGTTGTCAAACAATTAATTAGTAGGAATGTATCGATACAGTTTCACTCACCTCGATTTTCACCGGGTTTTCGAGCCGTTTCGCTCGATCCGCGATAACTTTCTCCAGCTCCGGTGTTTTTTCCGCGATGTGGTTCTCCAGTTGCTTTTTGGCCAGGTTGTCTTTGTGTCTCTCGAGCGCCCTCTGTAGCTCGGATTTTTGGTTTAGAACACTTTTACCTCTGAAGGAAGAAAACAAAAGCTTAATCGGAGTATCGATAACTTAATACATCTTTGGTTTGTTTTTTTTTTGTATAGTAGAAAGGTGTGTCGAGGATCGACTTCTTTATTTCAAAGGAGTTTAATACCGAGTAGGGTTTAGTATCGAATGAATACGTCAGTAAAGTAATAAAATATTATTTTGTTTTAAGCTGTATTTGTCATTTACAAGGGTTTATATAAACAGAAATATAAAAGTATGTACATTATCCCCGAATCACGAGCCTTAGATGATATAGTAAATCAATCATGTCGACCGTTTCTAATGCACAAACTTAGGTACAGGGAGGTGCCCGTCATATCGATATTTAATTAATTCAATCTTTTCAATTATAGTTATACTAGTAGAGCTGTCATCTCTACAAAGAATGTGTCATAATTAATGTCAAGTATATTTCCAATTCTAAAAAGCAATAAACACTAATTTGCCAATTAAAACACACGTGCACGAGCCTTCAAAGCATTTCAGCACACGTGTTAAGTGCGATAAATTAAACATCGTTCCAGATTCAGAAATTCCCGGATGGCGTGTTTGTGTTTCTTTCTGCTTTTGTGTTTAAACGGGATTGAATGATGGAGGGGTGTAATTTAAGGTGGATTAGGTGCATTCTATATTGATATTTTGACTATAAGGGAGCTTTTTTGCAATTTTAATTTTCATAATGGCCAGAAAATCCAGAATCGTGTCATATCTAGCGTCGGGACATCAAAAACAAAAGACGCTCACACACACACTTCCGGATAGGGGAGACGATAAATTCGAGTGGCAAAAAAAATAACAAAAGAAGCGACGATGTACTGTGTATAATTTGGAGAGCACTTGTTTCTGCTGTTCTCTGACGTCAGCGTTTTTTTTCACATCTACGATTACGTAAGTGGTAAGGAAGTGTCAAAGAAGGAAAAAAAAATTACTTTATGAAATTACTATTTTCAATTTACATCCACAGATTGCACAAACAAAATTAACCATAACGGATGCCGCCGCCGTCTGGGTTTCATAATTTTACGTTTAATGCGAACATGCATGTCCTGCTACGGATGCTTTTACTTTTTTTTTACATGTTTTTCTGCAACATATTAATGGCCATCTTTCATAAAACCGTTATGTTCATGTAATTGAGTCGTTTTTATCGGCTTAGTTGCGTAACGGTCATTATGAAATCGCATAAAGAACCGTCTATGTTAAAATTGTCATTTTTCAAATACCAGATTCTCGGTTTGTACGATTTAATATATCGACAAGGCAGCACCTTACTACAGATTTTGCATGCTCAAGTGAACGGTATCGATATATTCCCATCCCTCAATCCTTGCACAAAATGAAACTATTACAGAAAACTGAATAAGTTTAGCACTACAAAATAATAACTAAGTAGGATAAACAACTATCGACAAAGTTGTTAATCTTTAGAGACCCAATCCGATATTATGATTATTATATCGATATTATGATTACTAAATTGTAATAGTATCGATATTATGCTTTCCAGTTTTACATAAATTCCGTTATCAGAAAAATGCATTTGCGATATATTTTCTTAACCAATACCACTGACGAAAATTTTCTTCTTACAATATCGTTTTTTTTTACCGACATAAGTAATAAATAGGCCTACCAAAATCGATATTTCGTATCTGTTTACATTTTTTGGTTGAACAACGCCCTGTGCGAAGTTTTTCATTTCTATTTTTTACAAGGCCATAGCAGTAATGAGTTGGAATATCGATATTTTTATCGGTGTATTGTATTTTATAATTGCCACAGTTTATATCCCTATTTTATGAAAAAAAACCCGTTCTTTAAATAGTATTAGCAATTAAAAGACATTTTCAAGCAGTGGATTTATTCGATAATTTCGTGATCAATATCGAATTTCAAATAACGGTGTGTTAGAAAATCGATATTTTTTACCCAGCTCTATAGTACCTACTAAGTTTCGAATAATAAAGGCGGTTTTTACATATCGATATACTAATGCGGCAATTAAATATCGATCAGTAAGGCTAAACCGTAGAATCGATAATAAATTCCGTATGTAGGCAAACGTTCAGCATTACGAAATTACGAAAAGAACTGATTTAACCCATCTCTATTCTTTTTTATCTCACTATTTTTTATGAACGGCAGTAGTAATGACTTAGTGTATCGATATTTTTATCGGTTTTCTTGGCCAACTTGTTAAATAAATTTTCTTAAATAGCTTTTCCTAATAGTAGACATAATTTAGCATCGATATTAATTTATAATTTTGCCAGAACTCTTAGTTTATGGAAAAACCATTATTTGAATATTAAAAAGGAATTTTCATGCAGTTGATTCTGATATCATGATACATAAAGTTTGAAGTAATAGACAGTATTAAATTCGATATTATTTACCCAGCCTGAATATCGATATTAAGAAAAATAACTACATGCATCTAAATTTCCTAACCAATATAAGTGAACAAATGCTCTCTACATATTCGATATAATTTATCGATAGTGCAGCAACTCCCTATAGATTTATTTGCACACAGTAAATTTGCCCATCTCTAATATAGTTTTTTTACCACATGGCAGTAGTAGTAATGAGTGAGGGTATCGACACTTAAAAACGGTTATATTTAAAGGCTATTACGGATAAAAAAGATTTATAAGCAGTGGATTTAATATCATGATAAATATCAAATTTTTAATCATGGAAAGTAATAATCGAGATTCTTACCCCACCCCACTTTTTTTAATCTCAATATTTTTTATGAACGATAGTAGTAATGATTTAGTGTATTGATATTTTTATCGGATAGACCAGTTATTTTCTTCTTGGCCGGCTTGTTAAATAAATTTACTTAAATAGCTTTTCCCAATAGTAGATATAATTTAGCATCGATATTAATATATAATTCTTCCAGAACTCTTAGTTGATGAAGAAACCGTTATTTGAATATTAAAAAGGAATTTTCATGAAGTTGATTATGATATCATGATATATATAGTTTGAAGTAATAGACAGTATTAAAATCGATATTATTTACCCAGCCTGAATATCGATATTAGGAAAAATATCTACATGCATCTAAATTTCCTAACCAATATAAGTGAACAAATTCTCTCTACATATTCGATATAATTTATCGATAGTGCAGCAACTCCCTATAGATTTATTTGCACACAGTAAATTTGCCCATCTCTAATATAGTTTTTTTACCACATAGCAGTAGTAGTAATGAGTGAGGGTATCGACACTTAAAAACGGTTATATTTAAAGGCTATTACGGATAAAAAAGATTTATAAGCAGTGGATTTAATATCATGATAAATATCAAATTTTTAATCATGGAAAGTAATAATCGAGATTCTTACCCCACCCCACTTTTTTTAATCTCAATATTTTTTATGAACGATAGTAGTAATGATTTAGTGTATCGATATTTTTATCGGATAGACCAGTTATTTTCTTCTTGGCCAGCTTGTTAAATAAATTTACTTAAATAGCTTTTCCCAATAGTAGATATAATTTAGCATCGATATTAATATATAATTCTTCCAGAACTCTTAGTTGATGAAGAAACCGTTATTTGAATATTAAAAAGGAATTTTCATGCAGTTGATTATGATATCATGATATATATAGTTTGAAGTAATAGACAGTATTAAAATCGATATTATTTACCCAGCCTGAATATCGATATTAGGAAAAATATCTACATGCATCTAAATTTCCTAACCAATATAAGTGAACAAATTCTCTCTACATATTCGATATAATTTATCGATAGTGCAGCAACTCCCTATAGATTTATTTGCACACAGTAAATTTGCCCATCTCTAATATAGTTTTTTTACCACATAGCAGTAGTAGTAATGAGTGAGGGTATCGACACTTAAAAACGGTTATATTTAAAGGCTATTACGGATAAAAACGATTTATAAGCAGTGGATTTAATATCATAATAAATATCAAATTTTTAATCATGGAAAGTAATAATCGAGATTCTTACCTCACCCCACTTTTTTTAATCTCAATATTTTTTATGAACGATAGTAGTAATGATTTAGTGTATCGATATTTTTATCGGATAGACCAGTTATTTTCTTCTTGGCCAGCTTGTTAAATAAATTTACTTAAATAGCTTTTCCCAATAGTAGATATAATTTAGCATCGATATTAATATATAATTCTTCCAGAACTCTTAGTTGATGAAGAAACCGTTATTTGAATATTAAAAAGGAATTTTCATGCAGTTGATTATGATATCATGATACATATAGTTTGAAGTAATAGACAGTATTAAAATCGATATTATTTACCCAGCCTGAATATCGATATTAGTGAACAAATGCTCTCTATATATTCGATATAATTTATCGATGGTGCAGCAACTCCCTATAGATTTATTTGCACACAGTAAATTTGCCCATCTCTAATATAGTTTTTTTACCACATGGCAGTAGTAGTAATGAGTGAGGGTATCGACACTTAAAAACGGTTATATTTAAAGACTATTACGGATAAAAAAGATTTATAAGCATTGGATTTAATAAATTTTAATATCATGATAAATATCAAAATTTTAATTATGGAGAGTATTAATCGAGATTCTTAACCCACCCCTTAGTTTTGAATTATATTAATTTTACACATGTAGCACCTTACTATCCTCAAATAGGCACGCCTTATAATGTCGATATTTCGTGTCCACTTAAATTTTTAACTCTGCCCTTTAACTCTGTTTTTCCATCTCTACTGTATTTTTTGTAACAAAACGGCAGTAGTAATGAAATAGGGTATCGATATTTATATCATTAAATTTCTTCGTTAAACAGACTGCTGATATCCAATAGTAGATATGGTTTATAGCATCGATATTATTTTGTTTAAATTAAAATTGTTAGTTTAAAAAAAATACATAATTTAAATAAAAATTGCAATAAACAGGAATTTTCAAGTACTGAATCTATTTGGTTAAAACATTCCTGATAAATACTAAATTTTAGGTCATGGGAGAGTAACAAAATTCTCTTTTTCCAGTATCGATATTTTTTACTGAATAAGTAACCTCAAATAATATCCTAAGCCTTATAATAATATCGATACATTTAATTATCTACTTACATTTTTTGGTTGAACAACAACTCCCTGTGCAAGTTTTGCCTTCCCGGATCCTCCCTGACAGGATTGACGGGCTTCCTGGGCGCGATAAGTCCGTCATCTGTCAGTAAAGATGGCGCTCGCGTTTCCGGGATCATGTCGTCCGGGTAATCCCCCTCGAAGGGATTTCTTCCGGGACTCGTGGGAGAGTGAGAACGCGGACGAACTAGAAAAGGACAACAAACATACAAGAAAAATCTATAGTGGCAAAAGGGATGCAGTTTTAGAAATATACCTTGAAACCTCAAGACGCACGTCATTATTTCACTTCTACATACAATGAATGGTGGAAAATTGTAAATCCCACTTGATTTATCAGAGGGGGAAGGAGAAGAGAAAAAAGTTGTTTTTGAATGGTTTGCATCACACTATTATCGCTTATCTCGACGGTTCGGCTGATTTATTGGAGCCAATAAGTGCAATTTTAAAATGGTTTATCAAGTGGCCGATAGAGGATTAAGTAGATAAACATGGAAAGAAAGATTATCAATGTACTTGCTTAATACAAAGAAATACATTCGTTTAATGGCCCTAGCAGGCGCAAGTATTTATATCTACCTTAGACTGTATCGATACCGTAGGACTATTTTTGAATGTGCTTAGGAAATCGATTCAGGAGTGTCGATCAAGAGACCGACAACGAATATACTGTTGTAATAGTAGAGCTGTGGTGATAGTAATAAATGTGTGAGGAAATCGATATAACCCTTTAAAAACTACAGTAAAGCCGTCAGTGAATAATCGATGTTCGTCTAAATTTAATTTAAAATTAACCAAACGTAATGGTTCACGTACGGAATCATATCTAAGGTTTATTTAGACATTTCCAACCAATATAAATATTATTACTGCGAGCTTATCTTTCCGTAATCTTTAAATAAGCACACGTAAGCCGCCGATTATACAAATCGAATATCTGGGGGTTTTATTAAACCATTCGAAGTTTCCTACATAGTGATTATGCTAATGGTGATGAATAATTGAGGATATATTGGTTATATGTGTAATTATAGGTTTATTAACCGCATAACGTGCTAGAATAAATCTCCTACAAATAAACCCTTTTCGGGCAGATCGTCAAATTTCATTTTTACAAGAACACGCAGGTGATGCATTCGAAAAACCTGATTTAAAATGCCCCGAAGAACCCGGTCAGGTAACCGCGATTTTTTTTTCATTATTTATCCTTTTATCTCGCCGGTTTGGGTGGTTGGAATTTGACCTGCAACAGGTCGTTTCATGAGGCTTTTTTCACCTTAAAATGATTTGCTACTAGGGTGCAGATGTTAGCAATTTATTCATTCACCGATACTTTTGCCCAGGCCTAATGCATTAAAAAAAAAACCGTACGAAAATTTTCTTCTTACAATATCGTTTTTTTTTACCGACATAAGTAATTAATAGGCCTACCAAAATCGATATTTCGTATCTGTTTACATTTTTTGGTTGAACAACGCCCTGTGCAAGTTTTTTCATTTCTACTCATTTTTTTACAAGGAAATAGCAGTAATGAGTTGGGATATCGATATTTTTATCGGTGTATTGTATTTTATAATTGCCACAGTTCCTTTTTTATGAAAAAAACCCGTTCTTTAAATAGTATTGGCAATTAAAAGACATTTTCAAGCAGCGGATTTATTCGATAATTTCGTGATCAATATCGAGTTTCAAATAACGGTGTGTAAGAAACTCAATACTCTTTACCCAGCCCTATAGTACCTACTTAGTTTCGAATAATAAAGACGGTTTTTACATATCGATTTACTAAGGCGGCCATTAAAGATGAATCAGCTAAACCGTAGAATCGATAATAAGTTCCGTATGTAGGCAAACGGTCAGCACTATGAAATTACTAAAAGATTAAGAACTGATTTAACCCATCACTATTCTTTTTTACCTCACTATTTTTTATAAACGGTAGTAGTAATGACTTAGTATATCGATGTTTTTATCGGTTAGACTTGTTATTTTTTTTCTTGGCCAGCTTGTTCGAAAGCTTTTCCCAACAGTAAACATAATTTAGCATCGATATTAATTTATAATTCTTCCAGAACTCTTAGTTTATGAAAAAACCGTTATTTGAATAATAAAAAGGAATTTTTATGCAGTTGATTACGATATTATAATACATATAGTTTGAAGTAATAGACAGTATTAAAATCGATATTATTTACCCAGCCTAAATATCGATATTAGGAAAAGTAACTACATGCATCTATATTTCCTAACCAATATAAGTGAACAAATTCCTTCTGCGTATTCGATATAATTTATCGATAGTGCAGCAACTTCCTATAGATTTATTTGCATAAAGTAAATTTGCCCATCTCTATAAATAATATTTTGAAATACACTCTACGGCATTTCATGGTCTAAGCTCGTTGCTTGTCATTCAGTGACATATGAACGCGGCGGTGCCAAACTACACACGTCTTCAGTAGGTTTTATGCTTTTTAAAATAGTCAATGTCGAAACTTGCTCCTAAGCTACACATTGACGGCTGACAAAAAAACTATTTTAGCAAAATATTAATTAATAATAAATTATTATTAAAAAAAATATTTACGTTAAGTATGACACTCTATGGAATTTAATGGTCGAAGCCCGTTGCTTGAGAAACTTCTTACCTATGGAGGCGATGTTGCCCAAGTGACAAGTTTTCGAATTTTTACTTTTAAAATAGGAGTGATGCAACTTACACATTGACAACTGACAGCTGTCAGAATAAATTTGATTGAACAAATATGGCATTTAACGGTCCATGTTTGTTGCTTATTAAATTTATGATACATGCAGAATTCGACAACGGTTCTAAAATTTGCACGCAATGTTGCCGAACTGTGCAAGTTTTCAATAAAATCAATTTTGAATTATTGCTTGCCAGACTGTGCTATATATTTAATTTTGAATAATTACTTGTAAGTATGTGACCGTCGTAACTTGCTCACACATTGACGGCTCTATGACATTTAAAGGTCCAAACATGTCGCTTATAAAAATAAGGTCGCAATGTTGGCAAGCTAAGCAAATATTTGAATTGTGACTTTTAAATTCAGGTTTTGCGGCAACGTTGTAATTTGTTCCGAAACTTACACATTGACAACTGACTTTGCTGTCAGATTAAATTCGATTGACAAAATATGACACTCTGCATTTCTTTCTACTCTACTATTGGCACAGTTCGACAAAGATGCTGGACTTCAAATATTTAATATATGCACACGATGCCAGTTTTTGAATTATTCATTTTAAATTCGAAGTTTTTCAATACATTGACAGCTGACGGATGACAGTTGACATTTAATTTAACAAACTTAGTTAGAAGCTACGTTGCCAAGCCGTAGGCAAGTTTTCAATGCAATTGTTTCTCGTTTCTCAAAAAAATTAAAACATTTTAAGTAAAAAATTATTTTTGAGGAAAATGATTTTTTTTTAATAAAAAATCCAGAAAATGGCCATAACTCAAAAACCACTCAAGTTACAGATCTGAAAATTTGTACACACATTCATCAATTAAATTCATTAGACACCTATTTCAGCGTTTCTCAAAAAAATTAAAACATTTTGAGTAAAAAATTATTTTTCAGAAAAATAATTTAAAAAAAAAAAAATCCAGAAAATGGCCATAACTCAAAAACCACTCAAGCTACAGATCTGAAAATTTGTACACACATTCATCAATTAAATTCATTAGACACCTATTTCAGCGTTTCTCAAAAAAATTAAAACATTTTGAGTAAAAAATTATTTTTGAGGAAAATTATTTTTTTTTTAATAAAAAATCCAGAAAATGGCCATAACTCAAAAACCGCTCAAGTTACAGATCTGAAAATTTGTACACACATTCGTCAATTAAATTCATTAGACACCTATTTCAGCGTTTCTCAAAAAAATTAAAAAATTTTAAGTAAAAAATTATTTTTGAGGAAAATGATTTTTTTTTAATAAAAAATCCAGAAAATGGCCATAACTCAAAAACCACTCAAGTTACAGATCTGAAAATTTGTACACACTTTCGTCAATTAAATTCATTAGACACCTATTTCAGCGTTTCTTAAAAAAATTAAAACATTTTAAGTAAAAAATTATTTTTGAGGAAAATGATTTTTTTTTAATAAAAAATCCAGAAAATGGCCATAACTCAAAAACCGCTCAAGTTACAGACCTGAAAATTTGTACACACATTCGTCAATTAAATTCATTAGACACCTATTTCAGCGTTTCTCAAAAAAATTAAAAAATTTTAAGTAAAAAATTATTTTTGAGGAAAATGATTTTTTTTTAATAAAAAATCCAGAAAATGGCCATAACTCAAAAACCACTCAAGTTACAGATCTGAAAATTTGTACACACTTTCGTCAATTAAATTCATTAGACACCTATTTCAGCGTTTCTTAAAAAAATTAAAACATTTTGAGTAAAAAATTATTTTTGAGGAAAATGATTTTTTTTTATAAAAAATCCAGAAAATGGCCATAACTCAAAAACCACTCAAGTTACAGATCTGAAAATTTGTACACACTTTCGTCAATTAAATTCATTAGACACCTATTTCAGCGTTTCTTAAAAAAATTAAAACACTTTAAGTAAAAAATTATTTTTGAGGAAAATTATTTTTTTTTTAATAAAAAATCCAGAAAATGGCCATAACTCAAAAACCACTCAAGTTACAGATCTGAAAATTTGTACACACATTCATCAATTAAATTCATTAGACACCTATTTCAGCGTTTCTCAAAAAAATTAAAACATTTTGAGTAAAAAATTATTTTAGAGGAAAATGATTTTTTTTTTATAAAAAATCCAGAAAATGGCCATAACTCAAAAACCACTTAAGTTAACGATCTGAAAATTTGTACACACATTCGTCAATTAAATTCATTAGACACCTATTTCAGCGTTTCTCAAAAAATTTAAAACATTTTAAGTAAAAAATTATTTTTGAGGAAAATTATTTTTTTTTTAATAAAAAATCCAGAAAATGGCCATAACTCAAAAACCACTTAACTTACAGATCTGAAAATTTGTACACACATTCATCAATTAAATTCATTAGACACCTATTTCAGCGTTTCTCAAAAAAATTAAAACATTTTGAGTAAAAAATTATTTTAGAGGAAAATTATTATTTTTTTTTTAAAAATCCAGAAAATGACCATAACTCAAAAACCACTCAAGCTACAGATCTGAAAATTTGTACACACATTCATCAATTAAATTCACTAGACACCTGTTTCAGCGTTTCTCAAAAAAATTAAAACATTTTGAGTAAAAAATTATTTTTCAGAAAAATTATTTTTTTTTTAATAAAAAATCCAGAAAATGGCCATAACTCAAAAACCACTCAAGCTACAGATCTGAAAATTTGTACACACATTCATCAATTAAATCATTAGAAACCTATTTCAGCGTTTCTCAAAAAAATTAAAACATTTTAAGTAAAAAATTATTTTTGAGGAAAATTTTTTTTTTTTTAATAAAAAATCCAGAAAATGGCCATAACTCAAAAACCACTCAAGCTACAGATCTGAAAATTTGTACACACATTCATCAATTAAATTCATTAGACACCTATTTCAGCGTTTCTCAAAAAAATTAAAACATTTTGAGTAAAAAATTATTTTTGAGGAAAATTATTTTTTTTTTAATAAAAAATCCAGAAAATGGCCGTAACTCAAAAACCACTTAACTTACAGATCTGAAAATTTGTACACACATTCGTCAATTAAATTCATTAGACACCTATTTCAGCGTTTCTCAAAAAAATTAAAACATTTTGAGTAAAAAATTATTTTTGAGGAAAATTATTTTTTTTTAATAAAAAATCCAGAAAATGGCCATAACTCAAAAACCACTCAAGCTACAGATCTGAATATTTGTACACACATTCATCAATTAAATTCATTAGACACCTATTTCAGCGTTTCTCAAAAAAATTAAAACATTTTGAGTAAAAAATTATTTTTGAGGAAAATTATTTTTTTTTAATAAAAAATCCAGAAAATGGCCATAACTCAAAAACCACTCAAGCTACAGATCTGAATATTTGTACACACATTCATCAATTAAATTCATTAGACACCTATTTCAGCGTTTCTCAAAAAAATTAAAACATTTTGAGTAAAAAATTATTTTAGAGGAAAATGATTTTTTTTTTATAAAAAATCCAGAAAATGGCCATAACTCAAAAACCACTTAAGTTAACGATCTGAAAATTTGTACACACATTCGTCAATTAAATTCATTAGACACCTATTTCAGCGTTTCTCAAAAAATTTAAAACATTTTAAGTAAAAAATTATTTTTGAGGAAAATTATTTTTTTTTTAATAAAAAATCCAGAAAATGGCCATAACTCAAAAATCACTGAAGCTACAGATCTGAATATTTGTACACACATTCATCAATTAAATTCATTAGACACCTATTTCAGCGTTTCTCAAAAAAATTAAAACATTTTGAGTAAAAAATTATTTTAGAGGAAAATATTTTTTTTTTTTTTTTAAATCCAGAAAATGGCCATAACTCAAAAACCACTCAAGCTACAGATCTGAAAATTTGTACACACATTCATCAATTAAATTCATTAGACACCTATTTCAGCGTTTCTCAAAAAAATTAAAACATTTTGAGTAAAAAATTATTTTTGAGGAAATTTTTTTTTTTAATAAAAATTCTAGAAAATGGCCATAACTCAAAAACCACTCAAGCTACAGATCTGAAAATTTGTACACACATTCATCAATTAAATTCATTAGACACCTATTTCAGCGTTTCTCAAAAAAATTAAAACATTTTGAGTAAAAAATTATTTTAGAGGAAAATATTTTTTTTTTTTTTTTAAATCCAGAAAATGGCCATAACTCAAAAACCACTCAAGCTACAGATCTGAAAATTTGTACACACATTCATCAATTAAATTCATTAGACACCTATTTCAGCGTTTCTCAAAAAAATTAAAACATTTTGAGTAAAAAATTATTTTTGAGGAAATTTTTTTTTTTAATAAAAATTCTAGAAAATGGCCATAACTCAAAAACCACTCAAGCTACAGATCTGAAAATTTGTACACACATTCATCAATTAAATTCATTAGACACCTATTTCAGCGTTTCTCAAAAAAATTAAAACATTTTGAGTAAAAAATTATTTTTCAGAAAAATTATTTTTTTTTAATAAAAAATCCAGAAAATGGCCATAACTCAAAAACCACTCAAGCTACAGATCTGAAAATTTGTACACACATTCGTCAATTAAATTCATTGGACACCTATTTCAGCGTTTCTCAAAAAAATTAAAACATTTTGAGTAAAAAATTATTTTTCAGAAAAATTATTTTTTTTTTAATAAAAAATCCAGAAAATGGCCATAACTCAAAAACCACTCAAGCTACAGATCTGAAAATTTGTACACACATTCGTCAATTAAATTCATTGGACACCTATTTCAGCGTTTCTCAAAAAAATTAAAACATTTGGAGTAAAAAATTATTTTAGAGGAAAATTATTTTTTTTTTTTTAAATCCAGAAAATGGCCATAACTCAAAAACAACTCAAGCTACAGATCTGAAAATTTGTACACACATTCATCAATTAAATTCATTAGACACCTATTTCAGCGTTTCTCAAAAAAATTAAAACATTTTGAGTAAAAAATTATTTTTTTTTTAATAAAAAATCCAGAAAATGGCCGTAACTCAAAAACCACTTAATTTACAGATCTGAAAATTTGTACACACATTCGTCAATTAAATTCATTAGACACCTATTTCAGCGTTTCTCAAAAAAATTAAAACATTTTGAGTAAAAAATTATTTTTGAGGAAAATTATTTTTTTTTTTTTTTAAATCCAGAAAATGGCCATAACTCAAAAACCACTTAACTTACAGATCTGAAAATTTGTACACACATTCGTCAATTAAATTCATTAGACACCTATTTCAGCGTTTCTCAAAAAAATTAAAACATTTTGAGTAAAAAATTATTTTAGAGGAAAATTATTTTTTTTTTTAATAAAAAATCCAGAAAATGGCCATAACTCAAAAACCACTCAAGCTACAGATCTGAAAATTTGTACACACATTCGTCAATTAAATTCATTGGACACCTATTTCAGCGTTTCTTAAAAAAATTAAAACATTTTGAGTAAAAAATTATTTTTGAGGAAAATTATTTTTTTTTAATAAAAAATCCAGAAAATGGCCATAACTCAAAAACCACTCAAGCTACAGATCTGAAAATTTGTACACACATTCGTCAATTAAATTCATTGGACACCTATTTCAGCGTTTCTTAAAAAAATTAAAACATTTTGAGTAAAAAATTATTTTTGAGGAAAATTATTTTTTTTTAATAAAAAATCCAGAAAATGGCCATAACTCAAAAACCACTCAAGCTACAGATCTGAAAATTTGTAGACACATTCATCAATTAAATTCATTAGACACCTATTTCAGCGTTTCTCAAAAAAATTAAAACATTTTGAGTAAAAAATTATTTTTGAGGAAAATTATTTTTTTTTTTTTAAAAATCCAGAAAATGGCCATAACTCAAAAACCACTCAAACTACAGATCTGAAAATTTGTACACACATTCATCAATTAAATTCATTAGACACCTATTTCAGCGTTTCTCAAAAAGTGTTTCTCATTGAAAAGGTATGGTCTATATAAAATTTTCAACCTAAAAAAGATTTGGATGAAACATATTTTGTACGAAAAGCTTAAATAACGGCTATACTTAATGACGCCATTTTCCAAACATTGCAATGCAAAAACTCTCCAATATGTCAATGTTTCGCAAGGATATTCGGCAGTGTTGCCATACTTGACGTCCATAAGATTTAGATAGAAGTAGGCACTTATTAACAAAGCTAATCATAAATTCCGGTTTTCACTTAGAATTTCTTGTAAGTGGATTTCCTGCTGTTCAATTTCGTAATATTAATATAAAAATATTGAAATAATTAATTTTTTTAAATTAAAAATGTGTAATAGCTGGTATGTGTTTGACGCAACCCTACTTATGCCAGTTAATGCCAATAAAATGTCAGATGGCGACACAAGTTACTACTCTAAAGCATTTGTTTAAAAAAGTTGACAGCAAAATTTAAAAAAGAATTAAAAAAACTGTTCCCGTCATGTACTAAATAAATATCTAAGGACTGTAACCTAAGAAAATACATTACAATTCGGCAACTGTAGTTATTAGTTTGATTTTCTCAAATAGGTTATGTCAATAAATTGACAGTTATTTATAAACGTCAACGTTCCAAAATAAAACAAGGAATTTGGTAAACAACGTTAAAAAAGTGTTATTTTTTTATCGTTATATTTTATTTATTTTATATAGGAATAAAGTGCAAATTCTTTAGGTCTATATAAAAATGATTAATCCGTGATAATACCATAGTATATTTTTAATATTTGTGTCCATAAGTAAATAGGAGCATAGGAAGATCGTCGTCCATATATAACATAAATTTTGTTTTTTTTTTGTGAAAAAATGGTTCATCCAAAGTTCTTTTTTAATATAATAGATTTAAGGTAAGCTTCATAGACAAAAAGCAAACTAGTTTACAGGGTGCTCCGTTAAAAAATCACATATATTTTTTTAAGTACCCCTGTAGAAAAAAAAATCTACAGGGCGTCTTAAAAGTGTACTTTTGTTGGTGTAAAATAAATACAAGCCACGATAATAATTGTACAAACTAGCGCGTAAAATTAAAATTCCACAGCAACAACAACAACATACAGGGTGTCCCCATAAATTATCAAACATTCTTAATATACCTCTGACAACAACAGAGCAGCCGAAAAAAATCCCTTATGTATGTACACCTGGAGGTCGGTAACTTTTCACTTTCGAGACAACGACGACGATTCGTTACGCGCCAACTGCGGAAACCGAACTAAAAACTAAACTTTACGAAAGAGCGTTTAAAACGTACGTACGGCAGAGAGTGCAGCAAGTGACGACGCCGACGGTTTCAATTTTACTCACCCACGTGAATATCGTGGTGTGTCTTGTGTACACATGCGGCTGCGCCCCATCGGTTTGCACTAGGTCAGGTATGTGCCATCGAAGACGATCGCGGAGCCCCAGGTGCAGGAGGACGTTTCGTTGGGTAAAAATAATTTGCTGACCAAAAATCAAAATGTGCTACCAAAGCAATTTATCATCAAAAACTATGCGAAATTGATAACTGATGTTACTATACATATAAGTGCTTGCTACCAAAAAATAATTGAAATAGCACCCTGTAAAATACGCTTTAAAATGTGGTTTATTACCTGTCAGAGTTGTTCTTAGCCAATGGGTCTCTACAATGCAAATTCACTCAACAGTCATCCTTCTTATATTGTAAGACATAAACTCGAACATCACATAAAAATAATAAAAAAAAACAATATTTACTGTTCTGTCAACTTTTGGCAATAATAAATATACTCACCGGGGAACTTCCGTTCCCTTGCATCATCTTAGTCAACATCAATTTACACAATGTCACATTTCAATATATATATATGTCAAACATGTTATCTTCCTTTATTTGACGACTAGCTAGTGTCACCTAAAATAGTAAGGGCTTCCCCAGACGCTCCACTGCCGCTAAACAGTAAGCATCTCAACGAATTAGACAAAGGATATATTTCTACTATATCCTTCTGTTTATTCGTGTCAATCGAGCCCCAGGTAAGGCCCCCAGTCTTACCAGACAGCACTCGAGGAATTGCGCATTCGTTCCTAATTGAACAGAGGCTTTCACACCTACTTGTGCGGGCATCTTCAAGATGCGCAAACAGATCTGTACAAACTTCTCATAATGGCCACATATCTACTCAAGATCAACTATTTCTCACATATTCACCACTATTAAATTTAGCAGCCTGGTTTAACCAGTAAACAACTCTTTTTCCAACACACCACCTTACACACATTTCTCTCAAACGTTGCTTTCTGACTGACTCGCCAATTAATATTTTTGGGTGTCCCCTTAACTCAAAGAATATTAGAGATCTTTAGCAATATACGTTATTTTAAATATATCAAGTTATTAATTGATTATGGAATTAATTAAATTGAGATAGAATTATTATAGATCATTAAAAGAGTTTTGTTTTAAATGAGAATACATATATTAAAATATAAAATAAACAAATATATAATATAATAAAATGATAAAAATAAAATATGTTTTACAACCCCTCTAAGCGGTAGTTTGTTCTTCACAATTATTACTAAAAACGTGCTATTAAAGTATCCTACAGTCGGAAACTATTCAAACTTGGTATCTATTATAATATGTATAAATGCTTTCTACCAGAATATCATAATAGAAGTTGCACGCCACCAGGGAATGGTTTATCTTTGACAATTTTCATTAGCTACCTAAACTATAAAACTTACTTCCTATTTACCCTAAGGGACTATTTAATCATGATTTTTAATTTTTGTTGTTGTTGTTGGGCATTAGAAAATTTGAAGAAGTAAAATAAACGCAATATAAATTTTCTGGTACGTAATTTATAATATATTAACATTTCCTGGTATAATATGTATTTTATTTGTTATGCGAGTATTAAAACTAACCAATTATGTTTATGAATCCTGGCATGTTGAACAGATAAGTTGTTTGGGCTTTTGTTGAAGACCTATGCAGTTGTGGTGGTACCAATGATAGCATTTCATACACAAGATCATCTCTTCAAAAATATTGGAACACTTGGCGGCACCAATATGACAGAAACCGGCCGTATCCTCATCCCAATAATTAACTGATATACACTGTAGAAATTGTAATGATGTCGTCAGAGATTTTCCGCTTAGGTGAGGTAGTTGGTTGTTTTCCTTTATGATAATGTTTCCTTTAAAGCCTGCTGTACCTTTCTCTACTATATTTTTATCATAAGCAAAGGTACGGAAATTTGAAGTTGTAGTGTAAAATAAATCAGTCAGTTGTTTTTTAATGTGAATTCTGTAATTGTTGATTTCTCGAGATTGATGGTATGCTAAAACCTTGGAAGATCCGGTAATTTTGAGTTCAGGCAGAAGAATGACATAAGCGCCACAGTCATATGAGTTATACTGAACAGGTAAATCTGTTGGCCGGTAGAGATTCCAATTTTCGGATAAACTTATGTGCTTTTGTTGATGAACGAACTGTAGTACTTCCATGACGAAGATAATTTCATTGCGATATACTATATCACTTCTTATACTATTTAAGCATAGTATAGTATTAAACTTTTTCAGCACCACTATCAAAACAAAATGTTCATTTTTACAAACCGGAATTAATAAAATATCGTTCTCGTAAAGTCCAAATTTTAGAAAATAATTTGCAGCAGTCTTGAAACTATTATTATCTGATTCTAAGAAATTAACTAAATATCTTTCCACTGGAAAGATATCAACCGATGCTTTTATCTTTTATCTTTTACTAGAAAAGCTAAATAAACATCAATTATCACATCTGACAAATAAAGGTCTTTGAAGTTTACACCTCCTTCATCTTTCACAAGACATTCTAAATCCTTAGGATATATCTGTCTACCATAGATGATGCACTGTTTATTATTCTCAAATTTAAATGTTTTTGTAACATTCAAATCTGAATCCATTTCCTCAAAATCTGACTCGTCACCATTGCTGGGAAAAGATGTTTGCCTCTCCATCGATCGTTCTTCTGGGATGGGACTGATGGAAGAAGCTTCTCTAAATATATTCATTTTGTTCTTATAAAAGCGTTTTACAAATTTTGAAAGAACGTTTTTTAGAAACACCCGTTGGTGTTACCGTTGGAATGAGGATGGTAGTTCCAAGAGTACTGTCTGAATTTGCATAGTTTATTTCAGCATCTTTAGCAGTTTCAACCACTGTCACCTTCTGGGGAGCTCTTTTTCTTCCTGACCTGGAACAATAAACAAAGTTAAGTGTTAAGAGATAATTTCTTATTATAGGTACGTACTTGTGTCCTCTGTTCCTCCTGATGATTGTAGATAATTTTACATTTTTCTGAGAATTAGTTATGTTACCAACAGACAGAGGGGCTGCCTCAATGTGGTGGCAGTTTCTCTTTCCCTTATAGGTACTTATAAGTTTCTTGGGGAAACAAAGTCACCATATGTTTCTTATTGTTTATTGTGGAAATTACAAAAACTTGCTCTTCGGGTACGAGAGTTACGCTGCCTTGTAGAATTATCATTTTGGCAGCTGTATATTTAGTATTGAGTATTCACTATCGTCTTTCAAAGATGGTTTTGGTATGAAATCTTTATTTTGAAAAATATATGGTATTTTATCTATGGTAGGTAGGTAAATGTTGCTTCGGAAAAACTATATCTTTTGGATCTCGATATAGATGATTAAAGTTTTCATTTAGGCAGTAGTTTCCTATGTTGCTATTTCAATTATTTTTTGGTAGCAAGCACTTATATGTATAGTAACATCAGTTATCGATTTTGAATAGTTTCCGGCGGTAAATAGCTTTGGTAGCATGTTTTTATTAGACATTGACAAATACAAACTACCCCTTAGAGGGGTGCTATTTCAATTATTTTTTGGTAGCAAGCACTTATATATATAGTAACATCAGTTATCGATTCTGAATAGTTTTCGACGGTAAATAGCTTTGGTAGCACGTTTTTATTAGAAATTGACAAATACAAACTACCCCTTAGAGGGGTGCTATTTTAATTATTGTTTGGTCGCAAGCACTTATATGTATAGTAACATCAGTTATCGATTTTAAATAGTTTTCGACGCTAAATAGTTTTGGTAGCACGTTTTTATCAGAAATTGTCAAGAATAAACTACCCCTTAGAGAGGTGATACTTCAAGTTGTTTTTTGGTAGCAGGCTGTCATACATATACTGCTATTAAATATTAAGTTTGAATAGTTTCTGTCTCTAAATAGCTTTGGTAGCACATTTTTATTCTTGGTCAGCAAATTACACACCACCCGTTTCGTTTAAGATGAGGGTGAAGCATCTTATGGCAAACTTCTATATCGTCGGTACAATGCTGAAGGCACGAATGTGCTAATTTTAAGTGTTGAGAAAATGGGTTTTTTAATATTCAAATCAGTTTTTAAAAAAATAAGATCTTAACTTGAAGACCCACGACCACGATTTTTGTTTGCTTTTTGAATCAAGAAGTCTATGCCAGCATAAAATTTGATGCTATATTTCTTTTTTTTTGAAAAAAATGCACATTCGTGTTTTTGGCTTTCAGAAAAAGTGCAAAAAATACATTCGTGAAAATAAAAATGTACACAATTTGAAGGGAAAATTGTTTATTTAATTCCCAATTTTTTGAAAATTATCAACATACAAAAAAGATATAATTATTCTAACAAACAGAAATCTTTGGAATGAAATGGTAACTTAAAACTAATGAAAACGCAATAAAAACACTGTAAATAATCGAAACACAAAAAATCACAGAACATTTAGGCAAAAAACTTTGGAATGAGAAATAATAACTGAAAACAAATTCAAAACTTATTTTGAGGAGGAGTAAAGGCTTCTCTAATCTTGGTCGCTATTAGTTTCTGAATCTTCTTCTATATCTGGCTCCGGTAAGTTATCTCTGATGTTACGGCTTGTCTTTAAGGATTTATAAAAATTATGATAAGCTCTAGGATTCGTTAAGTCGTCACACATTTTCAACAAATCTTTTTTCTTAATAGCTTCACTAATAGGTACAGGTAGTTCAGCAGCGTAAGCTTTCTCTATCGGAGGTGCTACGGGACGACCACGGTTTTTAGTTTTACGGCAGTCGGCCTCAATGAAATCTCCTGAAAAATCAGTTTTATAGTAGAGTTTGAATGGCTGATCTTTTATATAGCGAAGACAACAAATTCTCCTCCAGGGAATTTTAAAATTAAGAGAAAGGCTTGAAAAGGTTTTGAAATCAAAGAAATCATCAAACAACATATTTTTTACCTTAAAAGCCTCTGGTGACACACGAGCATCTCTTATTAATTGTGCCCAACCATCTGGTGTATACACTGGTACATACTTTGCCTTTCTTTCAACTTTGGAATGAATGCAGTCACACTCCATTTCGCTGTGGCCAGTTTCAAAAAAACGGTGATCTATTACCTGCAGGAACTTATGATTTCTAAGAAGATGCATACACAAAGAAGCAAAAATAGAACTCTTTTGCTGTCCGCCACATTCATCTGACATCATACGAACGGTGGTGATTTCAGTGTGCGACATGATAAAATCATAAACACAAGAGGCTATTTCATTTGCCCCTCGTTTACCTTGCGTTTCATCCCAGAGATAGCAGTTGACTTTTTGATTAGCCAAATTGTACATTGTAAGATTGTACACTGCTAGTTTTCGCAAATAGAATATTTGACCGGCGGGTCCCTTGGGTGTACACAGAACAGACTGGAGGTCAAAATTAAAAGCTAAAACTTGATCTTGGTCACGAGATTGTCTTGCGGCAGTTTTTCGATCCAGATGTCTTTTAAACTCATCTTCCTGTAGGCTTTTATCCTGTTCGGTTAAAGAATTTTGTGCCAAAAATCTTCTACACTGGTCCTTATTGGGTTTGAAAAAACCCAAATTGTATTCTTGAAATATTTGTCGGTATTTTTCAAAACTAACCGGTTTAAAATTCTTTGTAATGCAAGTTTCCTTATACATTCTATGCATTATCGATAAATTTAAAGATGGGTCTAGGTACTTTTTGGTGCTAAAAGCGCGGCAATAATGCGACTCTACTGACGGGAACGTAAGAATGTGTTGTCTTATGAACGCTTCACCATTGTCGGATAATTTATTAGGTGGTGCGCGTTTCCCGCGCCCATCTTTTTCCATAAAACCAGTAGAAGAACCCATTTTTAAAGAGCTACGCAGTAACGCATCCGTTACATTCAATGTTGCCATAAAAAACTCCCTGCAAACCATCAACCATTAATGGTAAAAAAATATTTGCACGTAAAGGTTTTTCGTGAATTCTGGATATTTCGAGTTGTGCGTTTTATTAGATTTTGTTCTATGTGAGTTCTTAAGAATTGTCGTTGCTCATCGATGCATTTTAAACTGCGAAAATCCATATATATTTTTGTACGATTTTCTTCATTAACAAGCTGAATACATTTGTGTTTTGGCTTTCCAAGGCACGGACTTGGTAAAGGAGGACGAGCAGACTTCTCAACGCCTCTATGTCCAATGTAGGGTTCACCGTTTACTCATTTCATTCCTTTGCCTTTTCTTTACAGGAGCATTCTCTCTCGAAACAGTCTCTTGTATATTCTGAGGTCCTTGATTAGGAATCTGATCAGAAGAATCAGATGAGTCATCAACAAGTGGATCAGAAAGCTCCACTTGTTGATGGTTCATAATTATCTGAGGAGGAAACAAAAGGATCCGAATGATCTGAAGCATATTTACCGAGTATCATCGGATGAGTTGCAGGCTGCATAGTAGAGATAGATGGCTGCAGTTCGTTCTCAACAAAACCTGGTGGCAACTCTACAATAGCAGCGTGCATAGTTAAGGTAGATGGTTGAGGTTGGTTATCAGCAAAACCTGGTGCCAACTCTGTAATAGTCGAGTGCATAGTTGAGGTAGATGGCTGCGGTTCGTTGCACAAAATCTCTGTGGTACCTCTACCAGATTGGAATGGCCATTACTTGTGGCACCTAAAAAAAACACACATAATTAAGTGAAAAACTAAAACCTGTGCAACTAGAAATGGATTAGTTTATTTATTCCTGAAGGGTGTTGGGCAGAAAGTATACCACACGTTAAGGGTGGATAGGTAGTACCGCTGACCAACACCCTGCATAATAAAATTTATTAACGACCACAGTCTAAACTGTAAAGTGAGATTATACAGATTCCTTTAAAAAACATAGCACATTTGCACATAAATGCTCGCATCCACATACGCTCACAAACAAACAGTATTATTATATCTTAGTATTATTATTATTATTATTATATTTGATAATATGTACATATTAATATTGCATATTTTCGCTTACCTTTCGATTTCAATTTCCTACTCAGCTCCAATATTCTTTTAGTGCGAGAAGCCATCTTATTGCATAAACAATTTCACCAATGTGCGATAAATCTTAACTCTCGAAATCACGAATGTGACCAATGTGATACATTCGTTCTTTAGGTATTGATGCGACTGTTGAATTCGTACCAGAGACAACCAAAACTTTAATTGTTTCTGTTCGTACATTCTCGAAATAGACCTCGATCGTGGAGGGGGGTTAGACGCGCCTGGCATATTTGTGACTTTGGAATTGATAACATTGAAGGTTAACACTTAACACGTCTATTAATGCACTTAGGCGAAAAATAGCAAAAATGCACATTCGTGCCTTTGGCATTGCACCGACGATATATTATATTTCATAATTGTACAGTTTTTTGGCCTCATCATTTTGTACAATTTTTTAATTAGGGTTAGCAACATTTAACTCAAAAAAAACATGTTTAGAAACTACTGTACAATAAGAAAGGCTGCATCGTTTTAATTGTTCAATTTTTTTGCCCCGGGATTAAGAACCAACTGTCAAACAATTGTTCATTTCTTATTTTTATTATCGTTATTGTTTAAACGATAATCGACTTTTGGTTGTTCTGCTAGTGTATTTTATAGTCTATAATTATGACTTTTTTCGTGTATGCTATGATAAAAAGTGTTTTGTGTATCCTCAACTGTAGTTTAAGAGACAGTAATTGTTTTGCCTAAATGCATCAAGAAGTATTGTATGCTGGCTTGTAACGACATGGAAAGTAGAAGACGAATAAAAGTAGAAAAAACTAAAAAGTCAATCAAAATGAGCACTAAATAAGAGATTTAGTTTACAGACCTATAAAATATGTTTTTTTGAATTAAATACTCTATAAATGCAAAATTGTATAATATTAATAACTCTCTTCTATGTCCAGTTGAAGAGTTTATGCTCTCTTGGTGGATCTCTCTTCAGAAGATGGCCAACTCAAGGTAATAGGGAAAATCACCAACCTCGGAACAAGACAAAACTAATTATTTGGGTTTAAAAGCTGTTTATATAAAATGTATTGTTTAATAAATTGAATCTATTGAGTTGTCGAGATAAGAAACCTCTAAACTCAATACTGAATTTCAGCAGTAAGGATTAAGATGTCTAATGTGAAGATAGCGATAACACATCATCTTCAGTGATAAGAATGATTTGTCAATAATCTTTAGTTTTTTTAAATTGTCTTGTTTTTATGCCGAGAATGTCTTTTTTTTCTCAGACTCTCAATAACATTTTTGGTACATTGAAAAATGCTACTTTGCTGATAGTTATTATTAATTTATCATTTTTACTAAAGACCATTACCAAAGTTTACTGAATAAAATACGTATATAAGTATTTTATTCAGTAAACTTTGCCATTACTGGTGAATTGATTTTATTACATTTTTATTCTCCTTTATACATTTACTATAACCTTTTGTAACACCCTACATAAGTTCTACTGTAAAACCTTTGTCCTTCATACAAAAAGATGTTAATAAAATTAAGATTTAGGGTTTTACATTGAGGAATTTGGACAAATTTTTATATTTTATTTAATGTTTTAACAAGCATGTATAACTGTTAATATTTATAGTAAAGCTTGTGAAGTGTGTTTTTGCTATAATCTCTTTTGATAATATAGCAATACATTTTGTGAAAATTTTTGTTTAATTTCTGACACCAACACCTATGTATCTAATAGCAAAATGAATGGATCTAGTACCCAAATAGAAAAATGATAAATGGACGACTTTGTTTAATTTAGAGACAATAAAAATTCCAATTTCACACCCTTTCAATCTACCTACTGTTTCCGAAGGAACAACACATTTCTCACTAATTTTAAGAGCACAGTATTCAAAAGTGGCGCGAAAATCAAATTTTACATTTTCTCGCTGTTATAGTACGTCACAAACCCATTTTCCTTTCCGGTTAGTAACATTCCTCGACATTTAGAGGGCGCAACAATAAGTCGATGGTTCGGTGTTCTATTGGCACCTATGGAGGTTTCCTAAGAATTATTAATCTATACAATGAATTGTCTTAATAAAAAGAGTTATGTCTATTGTATAATGCCCAGGGTTGCTAATTTGTGTACATATAATTTTAATTGTTTTATATAATTTTATTTTCTTCAAAATCTGCCCTACAAACCAAAATTCACTTGCAAATGTCTCAATAAGTTTTCACATGCTGATAAATGACCTGTGAGCCTCTGTCTCTTTCCCTGTTGCTTGGACGAAATATATAATTAATTATTGACTAATTCCAGGCAGTTCATAGTCAATCTTCTAATCCTATTACCTTGAAAAAATCCTCTCTCTCTCCTTCTGAGTGCCACGTGACGACTTAGTTTTTCCCCCTTCCCTGCTTTTTTCATTCTTCTAGACTCTCTATCTCTTTTTTTCTCAACTGCCTGGACGAAATATATAATTAATTACTAACTAATTCCAGGCAGTTGTTCAGTTAGTCTTCCAATCCTCTCCGAATTTTCCAGGGGGAAAATTCAAAAAAAAGAAAAGGGTTCTATGCTTTTAAACAGAGTTCTCTCTGTCTCTCTCATAGTTCAAATCGCAAATGATATTTATGACGTCATTACAAATGACGATTAATAGCAATGACACTGACAGATGGCGCTCACATTTGTCTCCTTCAAGCGAGTTTGTGATTTTATATTATTTTGAAGGTATAAACATTGTACTCAAGGTCTATATTGTCTTATATTGGAACTTCCATTAATGACATTATTTATGACGTAAGGAAATTTGAATTACTTGTCGACAGTGGTAAAGTTGACAGCAGCGCGTCATTCATACTTTAATTTGCGAATAGCATTTATTATGTCATCATAAATTACATTTGATAGCAGTTACACCGACGTCAGAGGTCTCTTTTTAAGAGAGTTTGTGATTTTAATCTATAAATAATACATTCAATGTATTGCAAGGTATAATGAAAGTAGGTAAATATGAATGACATTTATGACGTAATGAAATTCGAACTGCTGGTTGACAGTATCGACGTTGACAGCAATGACATATGACATCAGACAGTTGTCTCTTTCCAAGGGAGCGTGATTTTAAACTATAAACAAAACATTATATTGTATTGCAAGGTCTTTGACCTCTGTATATTTAAATTGTAACTTTAATCAACGACATTCAGGACGTAATGAAATTTCAATTATTTGTTGACAGTGGTGACATTGACAGCTGTCATACATACTTCAATTTGCGTTTTTGAAAATTGTACTTCTCCAGACTAAACCGGCTCCACCACATATTTCCCATCAATTTTCACGACCTTTGCAATTTTCTAATACATTATTGCGTGTGGCCGGACGTCTGTTTCTCGCTGAAAATAGCACGGAAGGTCAACACGTTTTTCTTTTAACTTAATGGCCTGTATAGGAATAAAACACTGTAGGTTGGGCCCTGACGCTCAGATTTGCCCTATAGAAGGTCTCATCCATTAAGGGCGATCATTAATCACGATATCGTTATACGTAAGTACGTCAATGGCCGAGCCAATCACGTCATTTACTTCCCATGGTATATATAATATAATCCGTTTAGGCGGATGCACTTTATATGGATGCACTTGATATTAATTTGATTAATTTTCATTTGATCTGTCACATGCATGTGTAAGCGGTATTGTTTGAAACCCGTGAAACATCTGTTTCTAGATAATTGGATTGTTCTTTTAATATATTTACGAGAAAATTGATTTATGTTACTTGGAATGGATGAATTGGCTGGGAAATTTCATAAGGAGGTCATAAAGAGAGTTTTCATTCTGGTCGAATTAGTAGTTAGTTTTGAGATGTGAGGGTTGAAAGTTCATTAATCCAAAGTCGTTGGGATCAATTGAACAACGCCCAAATTTTATTTGCCGCCATTTTTTAACTTAAAAGTGATACTCACATAACAGCTCTTTGCCCTCCAATTTCTGCTTTAGTTCCTCGATGGTGCCGCTGCTCAATAACGGTTTTTCCCCGTTAGGCAAATCCTGCAAAAAAAAGGACTCATTTATAACCGCCCAGAAAATCACCGTTTCACGCACTTTTTTCCCATATTCCCCCAAAGTGAAAAACGAATTTGCCGAAGAATTCATGTCGATGTCACCAGACATTCCAATCGAAACTAGATTTAATTTGAGCACCCCCACCCCTCTATATAGGGTGAAGTTGATAAGTTACAAATTGGGGTACTTTTAGAATATATTAAACGCGTCCGACGCTGCGGACGACAGGTACGACGCACTAAATTACTTTTATTGTTTGTTACACAACCGGAGGCACCCATGCGAGGAAAGAACGTGTAATGTTGATTTTGTTGCTGATAAGATCTTTTATGCATATAATAGACGAGCTGAGGGATTAAGCGGATTTGAATTTAAATATTTAAGGAAAAAAAATTGGTGGATTTTGCCCTGGTTTACTCCATATGCCTGTTAAAATAGGAGCACATAGGAAAATTGAGAAAAATCCTATTTTACCCTATATGCCTCTACTAGCATCATCTTTTTATCGCAGCAAACACTTCTTACAACTATTTTTTTAGCATGTAAAACCTCAGTTTCCTCGTTACTCCATGTTCCACTACAAGTTCTAAGTGTATGCCTAAAAAACATTTTACCCAATATGTCTTAGAATATATAATATGACAAAAACCATGACTAGGGGATACAGGAGTGATTTCCTCTTACTAACTCCTCGACTTGTATCCTTCGTAGCACGACAACCGCTTGACGTGAAATTTTTTGCATTTTCATGCGATTTTCATCAATTTTCTGCTGCTCTAAGGGCTCTTATCTCAAACAGATAAATAGGAATTAATTAGTAACAAACGAGCTTGTCGTCCCGGCTATTACACAAAAGATAAGAGTGCGTGCGTGCTGGCCCATGACTAGTCACGTCTATTAGTAATATAACATTGCAGGACCAAACTATGTTCGTCATAATAATTACTGAAATTTCCCGATCTTAATGGCGTATATACGCTATTGAGGTCGTCGACTTGCGCATATTAACATATACAAATTCTAACCGGCTGACGTAAACATACTTGTAATAATAATTGTCTACTCGGAACGATAAATTCATTTTTACACCCTATAAAATTAACTTAAATTACACGAACCATCTTGTTTACATAATAATATTTTATGGGGATTGTAAAGATCCGACTTGGCGCTGGACATCTGCTGTTTGTTTGATGTAATTCAGTTACTTCAAGCACACTTATATAACTAAGGAAATTGATTAAATGCGTTATTATCAGTTTGAATCGCGCGGGTATGGTACAATTTGGCACCGCTGTAAAACACTGGGGGGGACACTTGACAGTAAACGTGACTGTCATATATAAATGTGGCCCTTGACAGTAATTTAACCCCAGAAAAACTTGCACTTGGCAAAACCTAAAAAAATTAACAGTATGCAAAGAGTTTAACTAGTTTATATGCTTTTACTGTGTAGAGTCATTTGAATTGTAACAGTTTTGACGTTGTCATTAATGTCACTTGTTGAAATGTCCGTATAAAGACTAAAAGAATATTTATATATAAGTACATAATACACAACAACCATGTAATTCTCATACTGGTCATAAACAATCGAACAAACACGTTTAATTTAGTTGCTTCGGTTAGTTCGTGCTGTGACACGTTGAACTTTTGACAATAAACGTAGCTGTCAAATTAACAGTAATCCAACCCTAAAAAACCTGCACCTAACTTAACCTAAAAATAGAGAGTATGACGCAAATGTCACCTGTCAAAATTGGTTTAGTTACTGCGAAGAGTTTCAGTTCAGATGCTTTTAATGTGTTAAGTCACTTTAATTTTAACAGTCTTGACGTTGTCATTAATATCACTTGTCAAAATAATAATAATAACAAATGTTTGTTATTTGCAAATATATAGTACATAAAATACAGTGTTGCTAACAGGACTAAAAGAATATTCACATTGCACCACAAGCATGATATTTTATACTGGTTGCCATAAATAATCGAACACACGTTTAGTTTAGTTGGCTAGTTCAGAAAAGAAAATCTAAAAATTTGGCATCCCTGCAAGAGTACTTCAACCTTTCGAGAGTAATTCAACTCTAAAAATATTTGTACTTGACGTAACCTAAAAAAGGACATTATGACGTCGCGCAAATGTCACCTGTCAAAATGAGTTTACTTACTGCAAAGAGTTTCAGTTTATGTGGAATGTAATTCAACCCTAAAAAAACTTGCACTTGACACAAAAATGACCTTAAAATAGTCACTATCACGTCGCACAAATATCACCTGTCAAAGTGGGTTTACTTTCTGCGAAGAGTTTCAGTTCATAATAGTTCATATGCTCTTACTGTATTGAGCCACTTGAATTTTAATAGTCTTCACGTAATCACTAATATTACTTGTCACAAAGGACGTAAAATGTTGCCAATAGGACTAACAGAGTTTACAATATCTTTACAATTTTGAACAAACGTGTAATTTTCATACAAATAACCACAAACAATTGAACACGCAATATTATCGATTTGATTTAGTTGCTATAGTTAGTTCAGGAGATAATCGAAAAATTTGGCACCACTGCAAGACGTGGGACTCTTGGCAGTAAACGTAGCTGTCAAATTAACCATCTTTGACACTAATAATTGTAAGTAAACCCTAAAAAACTTGCATTTGATATAACCTAAAAATGGACAGTATGATGTTGCATATAATATGTCAACGTCGTAAGGTGCAGATACAGTCTTAACTCAATTATGCTCTCCAGAATTCAGGATAAGATATTATGTAAAAAAAATTTGTTTTGTATTTTGGGAAATAAATCTTCTTGTATTTTGCATCTCGTCTGTCAAAATGGATTTACTTACTACTTGTATATGACATAACCTAAAAAATTAACAGTATGACGTCGCGCAAATGTCACCTGTCTGTCAAAATGGGTTTACTTACTGCGAAGAGTTTCAGGTCATATGCTTTTACTGTATTGAGTCACTTGAATTTTAATAGTCCTGATGTTATCACTAATGTCACTTGTCAAAAAGGGCGTACAATGTTGCCAATAGGACTAAGAGCTCACAATATCTTTACAATGTGGGTACAAAGGCGTAATTTTCATACTAATCACCGTAAAAATCGAATACGCAATATTATCGCTTTGATTTAGTTGCTTGGGTTAGCTCAGGAGAAAATCGAAAAATTTGGCACCACTGCAAGACGTGGGACTCTTGGCACTAAACGTAGCTGTCAAATTAACCATCTTTGACACTAATTGTAAGTAAACCCTAAAAAACTTGCATTTGATATAACCTAAAAATGGACAGTATGGCATATATGTCAACGTCGTAAGGTGCACACACAGTCTTAACTCAATTATGCTCCAGAATTCAGGACAAGATATTGCGTAAAAAAAATTTGTTCATTTTGGGAAATAAATCTTTTTGTATTTTGCATATCGTCTGTCAAAATGGATTTACTTACTACTTGTATATGACATAAACTAAAAAATGAACAGTATGACTTCGCGCAAATGTCACCTGTCTGTCAAAATGGGTTTACCTACTGCGAAGAGTTTCATTTTTCATATGCTTTTACTGTATTAAGTCACTTGAATTTTAATAGTCCTGACGTTATCACTAATGTCACTTGTCAAAAAAGGCGTACAATGTTGCCAATAGGACTAAGAGCTCACAATATCTTTACAATGTGGGCACAAACGCGTAATTTTCATACTAATCACCGTAAACAATCGAATAAGGGGGATTTACACGGTTCCAGTAGCTTGAACAAGTACTAAAGCCAGTAACTAAAATAAATTTTTATTTGTTCAAGTGGTTGTACACGCATTTTAGTGTTTTGGAGGTAGTAGTAATATTTAGCGTTCAAAGAGTTTACCACTTTTAGAATGGCAGCAAGTACAGTTGTTAGATTATCGATTCAAAAATGCATTTTGAGTATATGTGGAGAATTATCTAATATTTTATCAGAAGAAATTAACAAAGAAAAGCGTTGTTGGGTTCGACGATGGATATCTCGTAGAGAAACACACTATTGCTTCCACATTTATCGCCTTCCACATTATTGATTGAACTGGCCAAGGAAGATCCAGAAGAATATCGAAACTGTATGCGGATGACAAAATTACAATTCACTGAATTACTTTTCAAAATAAAGCCTATGATTTCCAAACAAGATACCGTAATGAGATCTGCTCTTTCAGAAAATTAAATTGGAAATTACACTATCATACCTGGCAACAGGAAACAGTTACAGAAGTTTACAGAGACTTTTCCGAGTGTCTAGGCCTGCAATCTCCAAATTTGTACCTGAAATATGCAAAGCTATTTACATAGCTCTTGAGGTTTTACTTAAAGTATTATGAAAACATACATAAAATATTATACAAACCTTAATTTATTTTTTATTTAAAGTTAACTTCAAAACAAAAGCTAAATAAAAAATACTCTACTTATTGATAAATTTATCATCAAACCTTCACCTAATAATAATTTTTAGTTTGTGTAATATTTGTGGCTAACAAACTAGTAAGTGTAATAACACCAACACAAACTAAAGTATGTAACACTATAATGTTTAGAAATTTGAAAGGGCATCCCGGAGCGCCTCACTTAAAATATTATTTTGACTGCTCCCAGGGCTGTTCAAATCTTTATGCAATTTTGTATTATATTCCGATGGTACATCTGAATAATTGGTATATGCAAATGATTGTACTGATGAAGAAGTGTAACCGTCAGGTGACTGCATAGGTGTGGCAATTTACTTTGAAGCATGTGATGCAGGTAGTCTTTCTGATCCTCTCTCGTTAATCCCTCGGTACTCTCTCGAATTATAGATGATGTTGTCTTTCTCCTGTAAACCTTGTACTTTAAATGAGGTAAGCACAGATTGTATTTGTTCTTGGGCTTTTATAGCTGATATGGGCTTTAATCCCATTAGCTGAGCCGCAACACTACGCCCAAAAACGATATATTCATTCTCTGCTTCCGGCACTTTTACTGTGGTGTCGCTTATGTTTTTTAATTCCTGAACAATTGTGGAAACCTCTTTCAGTTTGGAAGACATCGGTCTTTCAAATTTTTCCTTAAAATTTAATCAATTAATGTCCTTTACCCACTTAAACTCCTTAAAACTAGTGAAAAATTTATTTAAAAAATATACAATTTTGGTAGGTGATGCGTTTTTTATGTCATATTGTATATTTACTATATACGACAAACGCCATGACGGTTTTTAATATTAATTTTTTTTTCAGGTGCCAGATTCGGAGATGGAATGGAAAGCTATAGAACGAGGCTTTCGTCACACAATGGAACTTTCCTAGTTGTTATGGCGCTATAGACGGAAAGCACTTTGTTATTCGCGCACCAAGTCACTGTGGAAGTGAATTTTTTAATTATAAGGGTACAAACAGCATCATTTTATTAGCAGTTGTTGATCATAATTACTGTTTCCGCTACATTAATGTCGGATCTACCGGACGACAGTCAGATGGGGGGGTTTTTCAACAATCTTCTATATTGGAAGCAATAGAGCATGGTTTATTACCCGATGATGGGTGCTTGGTTGACGATGATGCATTTCCATTGAAAACTTACCTATTAAAGCCTTATAAAGGAACACTTACGAAGCTATTACAACCATTGACTATGTTTGCACTAATTATCCCGAACATATGGTGGATTGCACTGTTGTGAATTCTGGCATGTCGGACCACGAGGCAGTGATCTGTGAAATCAGTGAAGGGAAATGCCCCAAAACTGCTGGGTGCTCCTACGGTCGAATTTTCAGCAGGCGGTACTACGACAGATTCCATGACTCGTGTGTGGCTGCTGGATGGGAAAGCGTGTTGAATTCGACTGATCCATTGTCGTGTTTCCACCGGAAATTGATAGACCTCTTTGATGTCTCTTTTCCCATGGTGAAAATTAGACCAAAAAAGAAAAAGAAGTCATGGTTAACTAGGGGACATAAAACTTCATGTAGAAGTTTGAGAAAGTTCACGAATTGCCCAGCTTTTCATCAATATTTTAACTCTTATAGGTCTTTGTATCGGCGACTAATAAAAATCACCAAAAGATCCTTCTACTCAAATTGCCTAAATAAGGCCACAAACAAGTCTAAAGAATGCTGGAAGATTGTTAATGATATCCGTCAATCATACAGCAATTATTCCATGGCAGTCCCTGAATGTTCTGCTAGTCATATAAATGATTTTTTTATTGGAATTGCTGATAAAACCCATAAAGATTTGAGTTTCCCAACAACAGATCCACTTACTTATTTATCAAGCACCAGTATTCAAGGATCATTTTTCTTTATACCTACAGACTTGGTTGAGCTTAAAGAGGTATTAACTTCTATAAAAAACAAAAACTCAGCCGGGGAGGATGGCCTATCTGCCAAAATACTCCTAAACATGCCAGACATCTCTCTAAATGTCCTTGTTGAAGCTATAAATGCATCATGGGTTATGGGCACCTTTCCCGCTTGCCTAAAATCTGCTAAGGTTCTGCCTCGCTGAACCATCAAACTTTAGACCAATATCCCTTCTGTCCACACTTTCAAAGATTATTGAAAAATTGGTTAAAAAACGTGTGATGTCTTCTTTAAAATCAAAGATTATTCTTAGTTTGGCTTTCAAGAAAATAAAAACACAAATGATGCAATGTTTAACTTTAGGAAACGTATCGCATGCTCTCCAGAAACTGCTGACAAAATTATTAAAGTTTGTTGCGACTTTAAGTACTTACTACACACCGAAAGGAAGCTTTGATGAAGAAGATTTTGCTACAAACTGGTAAAATAATACCAGGTGCTTGGAGACGAGATGTAAAACAAAATTTGACGTCGATAAGCTTCACCGGAAGTAACCATTCGTCCAGAATAGCACTAGAAAAAAGGGATACATTTTGTCAATATTTTATGACGGAAGGAGCTGTACCCTGATGGCAAGACCGTATGGTATTTTAAATAAACTACTATATCTATACCTACTAATAATAATAATTACTATTATTATTCTCATTATTATTAATAATATTATATAACTATATTAATTATTAAAACTTTTATATATTATGTCAGTACTTACAGTGTTTAAATTATCTTGAGTGGGCCTTTTATTGTCTTCTAAATTGTTCAAGAAACTGTCCATTTTAATGGACCATTTTACATTTGACACATAAATACTGTCTAAGCCAGCTCCCGATTTTTTAGAATCTTTAATTTTTTTCTCCTGAGAATAAGTGGATCTCAATGATTTTATTTCGTTCACCCCGAAATCTCTAATCCCCATATTGTCTTGTATCATTTTAAGCGCCGCATCGCTTGCTTGCTTGTGTTTGTAAAGTGATATTTTTGTGTTCTAGAGACACGGTTGGTCTCTATATTCTTGCACAAATTTAACAGTTGTTTCTTCAGACCAACGAGACGACATTGCAACGTGATGTACGGCGCTGCTATTCAAAATTAAAACCCTACTAATATACTTTATTAAAATGGGCTAAACTATCCTGTCTAGACGCGTCCAGTTCACTTGAGCGAGTCGAGAAACAAGAATGGGGGAAGCCACTTGATCCAGTAAATAGGACCTGCTTCTATTCACTTGACTAAACTACTGACTTACTTGCTCAAGTACTAAATCAAGGTGTCTACATAGTTCCATTAGCTAAATTTTAGTTACTGGCTTTAGTACTTGTTCCAACTACTGGAACCGTGTAAATCCCCCTATACGCAATATTATCGATTTGATTTAGTTGCTTGGGTTAGCTCAGGAGAAAATCGAAAAATTTGGCACCACTGCAAGACGTGAGACTCTTGGCAGTAAACGTAGCTGTCAAATTAACCATATTTGACAGTAATTGACAGTAAATTAGTAAAATTGACAAAAAATTGACAGTATGACGTTGCACAAGTCAATTATGCTCCAGAATAAAGGATAAGATATTAAGTACAAAAAATGTGTTTATTTCGGGAAATAAATCTTTTTGTATATTGTATATCATCTGTCAAACTGGATTTACTGCGAAATTTCCAATATGACCAAAAGGATGTTTAAATATTGATAATAAATCACAAGCGTGTAATTTTCATACTTATCACCATGAACAATCGACGAACACACGACAGTATCGTGGATAGAAAGTGGCAAAACGTACAATAAACCCGGCTAATAAAAAAAATTAAATTAAAAATGATAAAAAGAATATAATATGCGCTTGTTTCCGGATTTCAAACTCCGCTATAATGACGGCAATTATACGGTGATACGGTTTTTTTTTTATTATAACTTCGCTTAAATGTAATCAGGATAATAAAAATTTAAATTTATGGGCGAGTCTTTTGTTTTTGTACGGTACTAATTGTTTGTCAACGTGTTTTTTTTTTGGAACCGGGTTATACAATAGTTATACCGTTCGATGTAAATACTTCATTAAAATAAAATTGTTCTCTAACCTTAATTTTAATTTGATGACATCTGTCAATAGCAATGTAACCTGTTATTTACTCACTTAAGATCGCTCTGATTGGTCATTACGAAGACACCATTCATGTTGTAATAAACGACAAACGTTCGATCACTCGACATAAACAATAAAATAATAAGGGTGACAAGGACAACGATAAAAACGTACGGCGTAGTATAGTCGATTGCTGTATGTCCCGATGAGAGTTTATATAAAAAATCTTGTCAATTACTGTTGTAAACATTTAAATTTAAAAAAAAAAGAGTTTCATTAAACATTATTTATATTATAGCTCATACGTAGATAGAGATAAAAAGTTTTTTAATTTTTTTGTGAGGTTGTGTACTACTTAATCAGCCTCCCGTGATTAATTTCTATGCGGATAAGTGACATCTGTCAAAAAGCTCTTAACTTAATAAAAAGATGGTTGCCGTCCAAGTGATTGGCTGCAATTAAATATCTTATTCCATTAAATAATCAAATCGTGCACCGGCTTGTGATTACTTTCAATTAAATTACATTGTTATTAAAATTACTAATGCACAAAGAAAAGTTTATTCCGATTAAAACAAGAAAAAACATTTATATCTGGCACTTTCTATATTAAAATACTCCCGTTTGTAGTAATTTATAATATTTGTGCGCGAAATTTATGATATTGCCGCGACGCAAGTCGTTATTTATTGTTTATTATTGGCTTGCCAATATAAATTATACGTCGATTTGTCATTTATACACCCAAGTCTTGTCGGCATAAATTTAAACCACTTTTACGTTGTGGGGCGAGATCTAATTAAATAAATTAAAGGTATTACACAGAATTTCGATAAATAACTATTTTATACGACATAGAAATCCTTCTTGCATAAGCCGTGTGGTGGTATCATCTGGCGTGACTGACGATCATTAAAACATATATGGATGTAATCACTATACTATATTAAATGAGTATAGAATAATTTGTAGGTTTCTATTGTTCTACTATAGACCTAGATTTTTGGCCCGTGCATACATATCCAAGAAGGCGGCTGAGAGGGGGAAACGTTCAGTCCTCCGTGCGACAACCCAATTAAACACGTGACCTTACGCATAATATTTAATGAATTCCTAGAACTCATCACTATCGTAACGATGATATAAAATGTTACTTTCTTGAGTGTCGTAACTTGTTCGATTTCGGGTGACTTTATCGGCGGTTTTATTATTGCGAAAGACTTTCTCTCGGTTCGAAATTAAATTGCTCTTTTTACCGTCGTCACCTGTCCGTTTACTGTTCACTCACCTTTGCATAAAATTAATATTATTATTATCATTAGCGGTCACGTTAAATTGTTTTATTGGTTCAACATGCGGTGCGATTTGAGGAACCAGGAAGAGGAAGTCGTTAAATATTTCTTTTCTTTTATTGTAAAATTAATTGTAATAATAGAAACATGTATTGTTTTCGCAGAAGCGTGCATAGAAGCTGATTGTTGGGACCTAGCGGTGAGATGTAGCGTAAAGTATTTCCTTTAAAAGGTGCTGGAAAAAACATTCTTTCTTGAACTTAGGAAAAAGTAAGACCAACATTATGACCAACAAAATGAGGTTAAATTAAATTGAAATTATCGAAATTCTTGAAAAATTCTATCGAAATTCATCGAAAGCCTGGAAGACATAAGACCTGCCTCAGAAGCCAGGAATAAATAAAAAATTACTTTAAAAATACCACTAATTAACGAGTAACTTAAAATAATAATAATAATAATAATAAATGCTCTTATATTAGGAAAATAGTTACAAAAGTTATTAACCAAAAATGGGGCGAGATCTAGCCTGGGGCTACTCTATGTAACCGCACTGCTAACTTAACATACGAAAGCATAACAATGTAAATAATAAATAAATTGAATAAGTTTTAAACATTATGAAAAACATACAGAAAAAAAAATAAGAAGAGAAACCTAAAATAGAATTTTGCTTACATCACGACGTAATTAATTATTAAAATAATTATAATTATATCTAGTTTATAAAAGAAAGAAAAAAGTAATTAGTGATATAACTTAAAATTAAATGAAATATATTTTTTATATTTTAGTTATTAGTTCGCAGTCTTAGAAAAGTAAGATTTGACAGCTGTTCGAAATAAGACAGCCGAGGTTTTAGCTTTAAGGTTATTTGGCAATGAATTATATACCTTAACCGCACTATAACTGAAAGATCCTTGGAATTTGGAAGTTCTATGATTTGGTATCAAAAGGTTTCCAGAGTGGCACATTTCACGGCCATGTATGCTGTTATGACTGGATAATTTGTCATATAGATATTGGGGAAGTTTATTATGGAGTACCTTATAAACAAGAACAGCCTTATTGATTTTATAACGTTCATCCAAATTCAAATAGCCAGAGGCAAGAAATAATGGATGACGTGATCAAAATTTCTTCAATCGTAGCAAAACTTTAGGCAAGCATTTTGTTGCTTTTGTAGGCTTAACTTGTCCTTTTCAGCAAGAGCTGTCCAGAAGAGTACACTGCCATAGCTAATTAAAGAGAGAACCAACGAATCACTTAATTTGAGTTTAACATCAGAAGATAAAATATTTTTATGTATGTATAGAATTTTCAATTTATAATAGGCTTTTTGTAAAATACTGGAAATATGTTTTACAAAATTAAGCTGATTATCAAGAAGAATGCCTAGGTTTCTTTCGCAGTCGGATGGTTGTATAATATTTCCATCGATAATAATATTTAAATTCAAATGATAAGATTTAGGCATTCCAAAAAGTAATAGTTTAGATTTAGTACCGTTGAGAGCCAGCCCATGAAAATTAGACATCTGTACAATTTGATTTAAATCGGTATTAATGCGTGCTAAGCCAGTATTCAGTTCATTTATTGGAAAAGCTGAGTAGAGTTGGACGTCATCTGCATATTGGTGAGACTTGTAGTTAAGCAGGAATTCAGAAAAATCACAAGTATAAATCGAAAATAGTAGTGGCCCCAAAATGCTGCCTTGAGGAACTCCCTGATTAATATTTAAATATTCTGAAAAGGTAGAATTTAAGCGCACTCTTTACTTTCTATTACTTAAGTAATCACAAAGTATAGACTCAGCGCCGACTCGTGTAATCCAAAATATTTTAGTTTGGTAAGAAGAAGAGAGTGATCCAGAGTATCAAACGCTTTGCTATAGTCCAGCAGCACTAATGCAGTAACCTCTCTATTATCCAAGGCACTAAAAATATCATCACATACATGCAATAGTGCTGTCGTAGTACCATGCTGCGATCGAAACCCTGACTGAGTAATAGGAATTATGGAATTAAGTCTAAAAAAATCATTTAATTGCATATACATGGCCTTTTCCAATATTTTAGAAAGGGTTGGCAATATACTTATAGGTCGATAATGAGAAAATTCCGTAGGGGTATTATTTTTTGGGATGGGCAGTAAATCAGCATTCTTCCATAAAGATGGAAATTTTGATAATACAAGTGCTTTATTAATTATAAAAGTGATATAGGGTGTTAAATAAGGAACTAAAAGTGAAATCATTTTAATGCCCATGCCATCAGAACCAGTTGCAAATGACTTCAGACTTCTGAAAGAGATAAAAAATGAAATGGAAAAATGGAAAGATGAAAAATGTCTGGATTAATAAATAAATTACAATGACTACAAGTCACTGGAATAAAATTAACAATTATTTCAAAGTTCTGGAAGAGATCAAATATTTCAAACGCCTGGAATAAAGTGGACAGTAGTTCAAATTCTTCGTAGTCAAAAGGCTGAATAATATGGAAAATGCCTGGATTGAAATTGAAAATTATTTTAGCCTGGAATAGTTTAAAAAAATGACATAAATGCCAAGAATAAAGTTGACAGGTGAAAGAGAGAAAGTTAAAATTAATTTAAATGCCCGAATTATAAGCGAAAATGACTTCAAATGCCTGAACTAAAATGGAAATTGGCTTTAAATACTTGAGAGAAAGTTACAATCCCTTACAATGCCTGGAATAAAATGGAAAACGACTTTAAAACACCAGAGAGATTAAATTAACATATAGCTTTCAATGCGTAGAATAAATGTGAGTCTCACTTAATTGAATAATTCATTATCCTGGCACAGTCATTATAAAGCGTTCACGATTCAAAATCAATAATCGCGATTGAATTGACTCGAAATCTCTTAATGAAATTGTTCTGATTGGCCTGGAATTGATTAACTGATCATCCTTATGATTAAAAAGTGAGAATTCATTACCAAATATCTTTAGTAAATCAAAAGATTGATTTACATACTAGTAGGTTTATGTAGGTTGAAATGGATTAAATCGCTTTATTAAATGACTCGTATAACTCATTGAACTACTCGAAAAAAAATCTTCCAGGCAGTTAAGGTATCGAACCTGGAAAACCTAAAACTCAGCATGAAATGCTTTCTTCAGTCAGTTACTATCAAGTCTTCAATTGCCTAAAAGAAATCATTTTGTTCTTCCAGACAGTTAAGGTCCAGAAACATATCTCGTTTCCAAGCAGGTAAAGCTCAGCATGAAATGCTCTCTTTAGACTGTTACTGTGAAAGATTCTTCTAGGCTTCAACCCTGGCAGAATACAATTATTTCTTCCAGAAAATTGAATCCTTGTCTATTGGAGACAGGTATATATAGATAGATAGTACTAATGGAGAAAGCATTTTATACTAAACTGTAAGAGCCTGGAAAAGGTATATTTAAGTTTTTGCAGGCGCAGTAACTCTGTTTTCGGACCTCAACTGCCTGGAAGAATAACAGTATTTCTTCATGAGGGCACGTGAAATTTTTTAATGGGATTTTCGGGAAATTGTAGATATAGAATTATATACATATAGAATAACTCTAACAAGGTTTTGTGTGATTACTTTCTATTAGACACATGTATAAAATAGGTGTGCATAAAATAATGCTTAATTAAATTTTTGCTAAATGAAACTTTATTGAAAGACCATTAATCAGTTTGGGCTCACAATAATAGATAACAAGAACTTATATAAAAATAAAACCAAACTAATAAGGTCTTGTCTAATTTAAAAAAATTGGTAGGTAGTAGATGATAAGGAATTTGATTTAATGTCCATATACAGGGTGTCCCGTAAATAGTGGTCTAAATTAAAACTCCTAATAGATTTTGGCTATTTCCAATCAGAATAATCCAAAATAGCTCTAACGAAAGTGTTACGGTTTTCGAGATATTTTGATTTTTGCGAAATTTTAAGAAATACCTACCTGTAACAGTTTTTTTATGGTGTGTGTCACTAAATGAAAAAAAAACACAATTTCTTCGGTTGGATTTTATTTGCCGATAGATGCGCTTTATGACGCGTATTAAAATTTTTCAGTTATGCAAATATTTTTCACAGGAAAAATTTTTGAAATTGCAATATCGGATTTTTTTTTCTTTTCAAAAAGTTTAAAGTCTTATGACGCAATAAAATAATAATAGAATCTTGGTACCCATTAGCGTAAAAACTTATTTATTCCATGCCGTATTAAAGACAAAAACTTTTTGAATTTTTTGTTAACCTCAAAAAAAAATGGTTGTTTTAATCCCGAAAGAACTATTTTGTGAAAAAAAATCGTTTTTTCTTTCGATGCAAATTAATTCGGTTTATTTGTGTTTTGCAATTTTACAACATGTGTTCAAAATGGCCACCACCTGCTGCTATACACGCCCTACACCTTCTTATAAAGCATAGAGTAATTAAAAGTATTAAAATTAAGTAATTTAATTAAGTAATTAAAAGTAAGTAATTTAATATTCATTTCTCTATGTTATAAAGGATCGCTTAATCCGTTGAGCGTGGCCAGCTCTATTTATCTCTTGAGCAGCAGTTTGGATGCGCTCGCGCAGATTTTCAATGTTTTGTATGGGTCTCCTGTATACAATTTCTTTGAGGCATCCCCAGTAAAAAAAATGAAGAGGATTTAGGTCAGGTGACCGTGGGGGCCACAGTATAGGTCCTAGACGTCCGATCCATCGGTTAGGGTAGTATTCATTTAAAAAATTTCTAACTTGCACACCGTAGTGCGCAGGACATCCGTCGTGTTGCAGCCACATATTTCTGCGAATGTCTAGAGGAACATTTTCCAAAAGGATGGGGAGAATATTTTGCAAAAAATGGAGATAGTATTCAGCATTGAGATTTTGCGGCAACTCAAACGGTCCTATAATTTTACCATTAATAATCCCTGTCCACAAATTGATTTTAAATTGGTACTGCGATTTATCTTCTCTATTAATATGTGGATTTTCCAATTGCCAGCTATGTAAATTATGGAGATTCAAAAATCCATCTTTGCGGCAGGTTGATTCGTCGCCCCACAAGATACTTTTAAACCAATTTCCATCTCGCATCCTTCTCAACATCGTACAATAGGATGTCTGCTATTTTTGCAACTGCTAATGATTTTTTAACAGTTATAGGAAAAAATATAACCTTCCAACTCACTTTATTAATATTACCTTCTGGATATAGATAAATATGGTAATATATCTTATAAGGATGCTGTAATTTTATAGATATAAGACCAGTAGCTTCATTTTATTTTTTACCACAGGTTTTATTAGTAAAAAAAATCCAGAACTTACACCTACACCTCAGAACGCATAACTCTAAAAATTATACACACTTCAAGCAACTAAGTATAAATTTACTACAAATAACTAAGCGCCTAAAATATAATGGAAAACGACTTTAAACACAATAGAGATTAAAATGACTTTAAACTTCTCGAAACAACTTTTAAAAATTACTTCAAATGCTTGAAATCAAATGGAAAGTGGCTTTAAACATCAGAGAGAAAATGAAAAGTAAAATCCACTTGGATGTTATCTTGTTGCGCTCGCACAGCAGTACTTCGGTATATATTCTCAAAAACTAATCACTTCAGTGGAATTATCAAAAGATACACCAATGTTCCACTTTATACTGTCAAATGAAAAGCCTTGATTTTTTCTGTTCGCCCTGAAGAATTTCTAACACAGGCCGAAACGTTGGCAATAAAGAAAAAATGATTTAAAATACTTGGATCTTACTTGAACCTACATCCAACTTAACCCTTAAAATTGAAAACGTATTTCTTTACCAGGCAATTAAAGCTCAGCATGAAATGCTCTCTTTAGACTGTTACTGTGAAGGGGTCTTCTAGGCTTCAATTGCCTGGAAGAAATAATATTATTCTTCCAGTTAGAAACCGAGTTACCGCCTAAAACTGGAATATACCTTTTCCAGGCTGTTACAGTTTAGTATGAAATGTTTTCTCCTATAGAGCATTGATCTGTGTAGTGACAGTAAAATGCTTTAATTGCCTGGAAGAAATAATTGTATGTCATAATATGACAAATATGTAATGAATATAGCTTGAAAATAACTTCAAATGTTTGTTAAATGTTTGGATTAAATAGAAAATTATTAAAGAATTGCAAGAAGGGTCCTAGCAATCTCGAAGAAATTTAACAAATGCGCTAAAATCCTAGGTAGTAACTTAAAATGACTTCAAATGTTTGAAATAAAATAGAAAACGACTTTAGAAATCAAAGAGAAAATTAAACTTACTTTAAATGCTTGCAGTAAAATTAAAAATTACTTCAAAATTCTGGAATAAATGAAACATTTCACATGCTTGTAATAAGGTGGACAATGGCTTCAAAAGTCCGAATAACACTGCACAACAAATCAAAGGTTATTTTATGTTGACTGAAATATTTTTATTGTTGTTTACTAATTCGAGGCATCTGATTTCGAATCTGTCGTCAGTTTTACTCTAACAGCTCGAGTTGTTTAGATATAGCTACGTTCTTCTCATTTATCTTTATTTTTGGTTTTTTATCTATTATAGTCGCGTTTTAGATAAATTATTGTAATTTTCATCATGACTTCGCTAAGAAGGGTCTGCATTAACGATCCGAATTGTTTTTGTTATATTTGTGGAGAATATGTTTTTCAAAAATTTCGATTGAATATGTCAGACTTTGTGAAACGAGCGTATTTAGAGTGTTTTGGTTTTCCTTTGGAAACAGATAACAAGTGCTGGGTGCCCAAATTTGTGTTGAAGAATTTCGTTTATGGGCCACTAAGAAGAGACTCTCTTTTAAATTCCAATCTCCAATGATTTGGCGTGAACCTTTAAATCATCACGATGACTGCTATTTTTGCGTTGTTGACAGTGTTGCCAGATGATTGGGTGAGAATTATGGTACATTCTGGCCAAAATTATGGAATTTTGTACAAAATTATGGTACAATCATACAATTCTGTCAGTACACAACCTTTTCCTACGTATGACGTCACGTCGTCGCCAAACTTATAAAATGTGTTACATTTTGTTGATAATGGATTATGAATTTAATCAAATTTCCTATTCTGATCATTTCTTTTAATTAAAAGAACGATTTCTAGTAGAAATAAAATACATTTTTAACAAAGATAGTAATTTACTGAAAAATGAACAAAACATTGCACTCAAAATCTAAATTAAAAATAGATAAACATTAACACAAATACATATCCAAATTTGTATATTGGATAAATTGGTTTAACCAAACAAGAATAAAAAATGAATAAAGATATATACGAAAAAAAACAAAATTATTAATTTGCTTATAACAGAAACAAAAAAAAAACAAAATTATGGTACAACTATGGTACATTTCTGATTATGGTACAAATTATGGAGCAAGCAAAAAATGTTGCAAAATTATGGTACAATTCCATAATTATGGTACGTCTGGCAACACTGGTTGTTGATATAAAAGGAATCAACAAGACGAACCGCTCCAAATGGATTTACCCCACATCAACATCAGCTGTGAGGTCTGTAAGGAGCTCAAAAGATACATCTTTACCATTACCATCTACATCTACAGAAAGTTCTGACGAATTGAATGAACTGAGTAGCATGAGCGATGACGAGTTTGTTCCAGAAAATCTCTTTGAACCAAAACCATTCGATCAAAGTGCACTTGATGATTTAATTAGAGACCTTGGACTATCCAAAACTTCGTCTGAATTATTGGCCTCCAGATTAAAAGAGAGAAATCTTTTAACTAAAGAAACTAAAGTTTCTTATTACCGCACTCGAGAAAAAGACTTACTTCCCTTTTTCGCTGAGGAGGATAATTTTGTATTTTGTACTAATATTTCTGGTTTAATGACTGCCATGGGCTTGCAGAAATATGAACCAATCGATTGGCGTTTATTTATTGATTCGTCAAAACGGAGTTTGAAGTGTGTACTATTGCACAACGGAAATAAACTAGGCTCCATACCAATAGCACATTCAACTAAAGTTAAGGAAAAATACCCCACAATAGCACTGGTCATGAACAAAATCAAATGTAACGATCATAAATGGGTGATTTGCGTTGATCTTAAGATGGTGAACTTCCTTTTAGGACAACAAGGAGGCTACACTAAATATCCTTGTTTTATGTGTTTATGGGATAGTAGAGCAAAATCAGAACATTGGTCAAAAAAAGAATGGCCCTCTAGGGAAGCACTACTTCCAGGTAGTCTTAATGTTATAAATGAACCTCTAGTGCCACGAGATCGTATCATATTGCCACCCCTGCACATTAAACTAGGTTTAATGAAGCAATATGTTAAGGCATTAAATAAAGATGGTGAATGTTTCAAATATATTTCAAGGAAATTTCCAAGTCTAAGTTCAGAAAAACTCAAGGCAGGTATATTTGATGGTCCACAAATTCGCAAGTTGGTAAACGATCCTAATTTCACCAGCTCAATGTCAGAAATTGAGAAGAATGCATGGGATTCCTTTGTTTGGGTTATCCAAAATTTCTTAGGTAATAGGAAGGGTGATGATTACATTGCGCACGTCGAAGAGATGTTGTCACACTTCCAGCGACTTGGATGTAACATGAGCATCAAAGTGCACTTCCTACACAGCCATTTACACCATTTTCCTGAAAATCTCGGTGACATGAGTGAAGAACAGGGTGAACGATTCCACCAAGATCTTCGAACCATGGAGGAACGATTTCAGGGTCGCTGGGATGCACATATGTTGGCCGATTTTTGCTGGAGTATTCAGAGTAGCAGTTCATTCAAAACTAGTAGAAAATCATATAAAAGAAAATTCCTGAGTGTATAGTTCTTGTAATTAAAAATGTTTGTACGTTGAGTGTATTTTTAATTCCCAAAAAATACTCCCTCCTTTTAACTCAAAAACTAGAGCTGAGACATATAAACTGATGACATTATTTAATATCAGCATTAAAAATAAGCCTAGAATCATAAAAATATTCCATGCAACATACATGCTGTTGGGCGGTGTAATATAACAAATGCCTGGAGTCTCATTGAAAATTATTTTGAAAGCCTGGAATTAAATAGAAAATTACTTCAAATGCATGAAATAAAATGGAAAACGACTTTAAAAACTGGAGAGAAAATTAAATTTACTTTAAATGCCCCCAATACCATTAAAAATGACTTCAAATGCCTGGACGAAAATTAAAATTTACTTTAAAACTCTGGTATAGATAAAAAAATGTTTGTAATAAAGTGGACAGTGGTTTCAAAGGCCCGAATAACATTAAAAAAACCTGGATATTAAAATTGATACAAAATTATTTCAAAATCCTGGAATATAATAAAATACTTGGAATAAAATAGAAAATGAGTTCAAATACGTGACGAAAATTCAAATCGCTTTAAATACCTTGAATAAAATTGTAAATGACTTGCCTGCAAGCATGGATACTAAAAAAAATGCATTAAGTGCCTGGAATAAAAGGAAAAAATAATTCTTAATTCTTGAGGCTAATAATATACTCCGTGACGCTTCAAGCATGGGAAGAGAAGGGGGTCCTGGCAAGGCATCAGCATATGTAACAATGGGGGGGGACTACTTGACAACTTGACGTACAAATCATAAGGAAAATCTGCATTTAAATAATCGCAATTCAGTTACACAAATGTCCTATTTGAGTGTGTTTTTCGTGATCGTTTTATGTCATTCAGAAATCATATCGGTTAGTTGTTGATCTTAAAAAAGAAGGGTGCGGAGAGGGTAAAAAATAAGCCGTCACGTGATACGAGGGGTAGGGATCTTTCAATGTCACAATAAGGGGACGGGTTGAATTTAAAATCCTAAAAAGAATCGAATTAAAAATTACGTTAAGAGCCTTGATTACTTAAGTTTTTATGATATGTAGTCTTGGAAAATTGACTTACGACTTTCGCACACTTCTTCTATTATTAGGCTGATTTTCTACGAAACTCATGTGCAAACATCCAACGAGCCGCTATAATGAAGCCATCCGGCTTATTTGAGGCTCAATTACCGACCCCATCTCTAATCATAGGCATTTAAAAGTGAGACGGTCTGTAATTATTATTATGATTTCGATTTCAATTTATTATTGTATGTGGGAGGGTCAAATATAAGTCAAACACACTATATGAGGGTGCTCTAATGAATAAATAACATATACAGAGTATGTGCTATAAAATAATGATTAAAACGATGTCTTTCAAACCAACCTAGAAGCAAAATAAATAATTTAATTGATTTGCTACTATAATATTGATTTTCTTTAAACCTGATGGCTCCAAGTACATACACCTGTAAGTAACTTGACCTTCACTATTATTTAACGCTTCAAGTTTTATAATTTGAGATTATTATAGATTTCTTGTTTTAATTCTTATTATCCAGATTTTTTCTTGTATTGCTGTTTTAATTTGTTTACCCTTATATAAAGTGCTGATACATCCTAGTTATTATGTAGACATTTTTATATTTTGTGCTGTGGATAACAATCCATAATATACAGCAAACACTTTACTTATATAATATGTATGGATGTATATTATATAAGTAAGTAGCTTTGGTGGGTTTGAGATTATTCCATATTCTGTTTTTAATAGTAAAATGATTGTAAATCTACAAATATAGTATATTTGGAAAAAAACATGTTATAATTGAATTATAATATAAAATTTACATATTTAACCCAAATAGATCAGTGCAACAAACAAGTCAAAAGTAAATGATTATTAGTCGCATTTGAATCGCATATACGAACCAATTAAAATTGCATATTTATGCACGCAACGTGCATAAATATCTAAAAAAGTTTTATGGCATAATTATATTTTCCTGTTACACGCGTTATGAATATTTATTAATATTCAGATTGACATAAGAAAAATGATATTTTGGGTCAACTGAAATAAAAATTACTGTAGAAGGTACAACATATTGTATATGAAGGTCACCGCAGTATATTATGAACTATACCTCCATAAAGTTAGTGTGTTAGATTTCATTTAATTGGTATGCAAACAATACAAGGTTATAGGAATGGCTATAAAACTAACTGTAAGTGTTTTACTGTAATTAATGGTTAATTTTTAACGTTAATTTCGACGGCATATGGTCGAAATTTGCGTTTTGACCATGTAGGTAATTTAATTGGTATAGGTTTTTCCATATTACTCAAAATTTATGTGTGGTAAATACCACGCGACATTTCTAGGCGTTTGACTTTTTTATATTTTCTATGTTTTTGAACTCATTTACAATCATTTTATTAATGAAAGAGTTTTAATCTATAATATTATTATAGTGGAATTATTAAGTAATCTTTTACTTATTTCAGGCATTCAACAAGCATTGGACGTTTTTCATCTCTTCCAGGCAGTTGAAACCTCTAGCAGCAATGGACCTCAATTGCCTGGAAGAAATCTTTTTTTTTTCAAGTAGTTCAATAAGTTATATAAATCATTTAATAAAACTATTTTTAGATTGAGATACTTATTGATTATCAATAAAACGATTTAATCAATTTCAACCTACGAATTCTTACTGTTTAAACAATACAATGATCAGTTAATCAATTCTAGGCCAATCAGAACAATTTTATTAAGAGATTTCGAGTCAATTGAATCAGGCCTTATCTGAATCACGATTATTGATCTTGGATCGTGAATGTTTTATAACCAGTGTGATAATGAATGATTGAATTCTTAGTTGACAATCTTTTCTGAATTATACATTTATTCCACGCATTGGAAGGTATTTTAATTTTATCGCTAGTGTTTAAAGTCATTCTTAATTTCCTTGCAGGAATTTAAAGTGATTTTCAATTTTATTGCCAGACAATTGACGTGATTTTTTTTTACAGGCATTTGGAGTCTTTTTATTCCACATATTTTACGTAATTCTTGATGCATTCTTGGTAGTGACATCATGCTTTAGGCCTCCCAGGGATTTGAAAATATTTGTTATTTCTTCCACATGTTTGAAGTTATTTTATTTCAGATACTTGGCGCCATTCACGATGTATTTGAGATATATGGCGTCATTCTTGAAGCATTCCAAATATCTGACGTCAAGCTTTTTACGTCTTCCAGGCATTTGAAAATATTTTTTTTATTTCTTACAGGCTCCTGCAGTCAATTTATCTCAGAAATCTGATGTCAATTTTGTATGTTCCAGATAAAATTTCAACCCACTGTTTACATGTTTCAGAGTTCTTCCATGCATTCGACGTCATCGTTTATATCTTCCAGGCAATTGACTTTCAAACATAATATAAACAGCGTGTATAGTCAGGTACTGCATTAAAATAAAAAAAAATACTTTAAATGAAGGAAATAAAACAGACGCGGCAACACTGCATTATATTGCACTAAGATACCGCCAGGTTCGCCACTATGGACTCTATACTCTATTTCAGAAGTGTGTAGAGCAATAAAACCTCATTAGGTATGCAAAAGTGGTACCTGGTGATCCACCAATATTTTATGCCACTACCTTAGTTGGGTATTAGTTTCAATGTGAAATTCTTTCTTTTCGTTGATTGCAGGTAGTGCCACCCGGTTTTGGGTCAATTTATGAGTTTTGCCCATTGTTACCCACTGATAAACATTGAAAACGGTTCGCCAAAGGCGTGCAACTGGGACTTGTTTTTTACCTTATAATTAATGTACTTAAATGCTATTTTATTTTAGAAAGTTACTTTTGTTTAAATGGAATAATATATTTTTTTCACAAATTTATTGAACATAATATGTAGAGTAAAACAGTTGAAAATGTCACTTTTGGATCTGGCACTTTTTGAACAGTGTATAACAATTTTAAATTATAATAGATTGTAGTCTTCTTCGTCATCTGACGAACTGTCATCACCTCTTGACATTATAATTAAAGGATCGACTGTCTGATCGATGAGGTTGTCAAGATCCCACATTTTGTCCTCTTGCTTAATTACATGCTGGACTGCTTTTCGCCAATTCTCTGGTGTCGCTTCCGTAATGGCTTGATCAAACAGTAGCTTAACATCTTTCATTTTAAAAGTCGTGTTTTGTCTTGCTACAAATCCTTTTACCTGCGCCCATATCAGTTCTATAGGATTTAGTTCGCAATGATATGGCGGTAAGCGCAGTACAGTTATATTATATTTTTCGGCTATATCTTCCATGGCGTATTTCATGAAACGAGTTTTGTGTAAGTTTGCTATTGCCAGCAGTTCTTTTTTTTATCAAATTTGCTTCAAACGCAATACCTTTTGCAGTCAGCCAATCGATAATTGTCTTGCTTGCTTTCTCCAATTTGAAGTTGGCGTCTTCTCTATTCGCCGTGAATGATAGCTTGCGTTATCCATAACCACCACCGAATAAGCCGGAAGAAATTTTATCATTTCACCAAAATAGTCCTCGAAAACGTCTGAGTTCATGTCTTCATGGTAATCTCCTGTGCGAGTCGACTCAAAGGTTAGCAGACCTTCTTTTAAAAATCCCTCTTCGCTTCCAATATGTGTGATTATAAGTCTTTTTCCTTTTCCCGAAGGTACTTTAATACCCGTAGACAGGCCTTCTATGAAAGCTTGGCGAGCACTGGTTATATTTTTGTCTTGCCACATTTTTTGGACTATATAACCTTCGTTAATCCACGTCTCATCAAGATAAAAAACTTTCTTTTGCTCCCTGCGTTACTGCTTGATACTTCTCAAGTATTGTCGTCTCCAACAAACAATTTCGTCGCTCTCCAGTAAAAGTGCTTTGCGGTTATGCTCTTCCCAGGCAAAATCCATATTTTTTAAAGTTTTCCATAAAAGTTTTCTACTTATCAACGGAATACTGTCATCTCGGCCAAGCTCCATTAAAATTTTGTCTAGGGTGGGTATTTCCTTTTTAAAATAAAAAGAGTGCTTTTCTTCGAATTATACATTTAGCATTTTTGTCAAGGACTTTTGTAGGTCGTCCTGGCTTTTGCTTGGGAGATTCCACTTGACCTGCTACTTTTCTTTCCCGCAACAATTTGAAAATGGTGGACTTTCCAATTCCACTCATTCGAGAACATTTTTCAACAATTTCTTGCACAGTAAAACTAGGGTAATCGTGTTTTATGCAATCATGTACATTTAAAATAATAACTTTTTCACTCAGCGATAGTGGAGAATTTTTAGTACATCTTTTCGTTGGACTGAATACCTTCATTTTTTAAATATTGGGATAATAATATTGTGATTACACTACAGCGTAGCAGTGACTACTAACGTTTAAAATATGATTTAAAAGTATTTATAGTCTGTATATATTACCTGACCCCATTTTTGCATGTTACAAAGCGTTAAAAGATAGGTACCTATACAAAAGGATTAAAAGTATTTATTTAGTATTTAATCTCTTTCAAAATAAAGGCATTTAATCCATGAAAATTAAATTCATAAATATTATAAGTACCTGCGCCTATGAACTACCACGAAATGTAGCCAAACAGAACGGAATTCCCCAGTTTATTGCTCTATACACTTCTGAAATAGAGTATAATTAATGTGTCAACGTTAGTTAATGCCTCAATGGTAAATAACTAAGCGTGGTAAAGCCCAATTGGCGTTAAAGATGTCATTACTACTGCTTGACAGATCCTATATTGACAGATGTCAATTTCAGAGGTAAACATGGCTACATCAAGAACTTAATAAATATACCTGGAATGCTAATGCAAATGGCCACCATGACTAAACATAACCGCTGCCTGTCAAAGTCAAAGTGAAAATGTGCTTTATTTGTTTAAAACAATAAGTTGTTGTTTACAAAGCCAATATAAATACCTAATTTACCTATATATAATAAAACAGACAGCACTCTACAAATAACTATACAAAATAAAAAACATACTGTAGTATTTAATTTTAAAATTTGAATTTCGCGCCTTGAGATATAACGTCATATGTGTTGACAGTTATTACGTTTTGTTAGTTTGGCATAAGTGATTGACAAGTATAGATTATGCCGTGACTCGATTATGGCGAGACGTATTAATTAATGTATTTTAAAATATGAGTTGTAATTTGTGTAGTTGTTTAACCGAATAAAAGGCCATTCTACAATACAAACATTATTGAAAACATTTTTGTCGGTAAATTCAACGTCACACATTAAAATGCTGAAAAGAATAAAAATATGGACGATGGCCGCCATTTTTGAAGTGATTGTGTCCTTTTGATGTTGGTCACTCTGAACATTTTCAGTGTTGCCAACAAAAGATATATTCAATAAAGTTAATGAAGTTGACGACGCTGACGTTTGACATGTGATCTGTCATAAACTTAAGTATTAAAAGTTGTGACTGGTGCACTTCCTTCACTCATAAATAATGAAATTATATTATATATTATATAAAAATCATAGTTCAAAAATTAACGAAGGTGCCTTAATTTTAAAATGCCATAAAATATGACTTTCCAGAACGGTATCGTCCATGTTCTGGAAAGCTGTTCTCTAAGGAGTATAGTATTCGTTAGGTCGCGAAACTATAGTTGCCAGTAAATAGAAATTTTGAAACATCTATACCATTTTTTTCTATACCCCTTCCCTCTCCATTCCAGTTAAGTTGTTGTTTAAAACATTTATCTGTAGAGCTTCTGTTTCACTCTCCCTTAAATTTTGTGTCCTTCATTCACCATCTGATCATTGTCATTTCAATTGTTTTTAAACCATATTCTAAATTAAAACTTATATTCATAGATTGGAATTATTGCGTATAATAAAAACCAAATATAACCTCCAAAAAACTTTTTGTTTAAATTCCCTACAATTGGCACGACTGAGATTTGTCAGTGGCCAACATCGAAGGGTCACAATCACGCAAAATGGCGGCCACCTAGTAATGGTCATTTATTTTTCCATGGATTGGCAGTCCAGGTATATTTCTCAAGTTCGTGGGTTATATCCACTAAAAATAATCGCATTATGACAGGTGTCAAACATCCGTCAATAATGCGGCCGCCATTTTGTTTATACGCCTACTATATTGTCAATGATCAATTTACCGTTGTTTTTTTTTGTTTGCCAATTGCGTCAACCCTTGTCTTGGCATTTTTCTTCTTGAGTCTCATAATATACAGGGCGTGGCATTTAAGAAAATAAAGTTTTTCACGATATGGGATAACCTCGGCAACATTGCCGAATGATACCAAATGGAAAATTTTGAAAATCTACCAAAACATTATTACATATAATTTCGAGGTTATGTATAATTATTTTACGTTAAAACGCCCTTTAAAACAACAACAAACTGGTACTACCTGTCGGTTATTTTGTTCATCCACCAAGTCATCCTGTTTAACTTTATCCTTCTTACCGCAACAGCAACAAAACACGCACATATTAAACCCGAAATTAAGAAAAATCACGCTCCCGCACAGAACGTTCGAAAACTAAAAATAGAATCGCGATATACACAAACTGTACCGGACAATATAATAATCACACACACAAAAATAAATCAATTGAATTTTGAAATCTCGAATGAGGATGCGATGGTACCGGCAACGACGCGAAAAAATTATTCGCAAGGACGACCTGATGCCGGGTCGAAAACAAGTGGATAAAAAAAGGACAGCAATATGGCGCCCAACAAAAAAAAAAAAAAAACAATCAACAAACGATTATAAATATGGCGAGCGCGTTATCAGCAGGGTACCACCACCGGTGCCATATTAATCGTTGGAATGTGCGTATTATAGAGAACTGTCAGTAACAAAATCCAAAGTAAGGCATTTCTCGTTCAAATGCATTTGCGGGTCAACAATATATCATGTTTTATCTTGAAACAATAAAATTATCATAAAGCGTAACGAGCGTGCAATAATATTATTTTTCTTATTAATACAGGGACGGTCTGGACATTTTCTGTTTTAAAATATTTACCTGTAAAATTATATAGAGCCACCTGCACACACCATAAGATAATAAAAATCACAAACACGTGCGTTCGAAAAACGACTATTTAAAATTTAATTTAAAACGCGATCACGTATTAGCAGATACGTTTAGAACGGCCTACTGCGACGCTCTTTGTTGATAAACAAACGCCGATCGAGTTCTCAATCCGCCAACGTCGTTCATCTCTTCTCACTCGTTCCCCTATAAGTTTCTTTTGGCGCGCAGAAGAGGTGGAACTGTTACGACTCTACTCTCCACTACCACCACTTTGGAGGACCTAGCGAAGCTTTATTAACAGTTAAGCGAACTCCCAGTTGTTAAGAGCCCTATTATAGCAGTACAATTACCAAACGAAAGAATTTTTAGGACTTACCATCACAACAAATTTCAGAAAATAGTTTTTTTTTTTAAATTTATGATCTCACACTATCCCTAGCATATAGCCAACAAAGGTGGTCTGTTAAGCAAACTTCGTTAATGCTCACTAAACTCTTCTTGCCACACAGTCTGGTAAAATATAGATTTTTGTCTTCTCGCGCATTTAAGGCCTTTTTTGCTCTTCAATAATGACATGTACCCCGCATAGGGCTCAAATTTATGATAGTGCCAGTCCTGGTGCGAAAACTCTCCCGAATCTCTTGTGGAAAACAATTTCAGGCAGGGACAGTGACAGTTGAAGGGGTGGCTTAAGTAGCCCTTGATAAATTACCCCTAGACCCATTGTAACCAGTTTATTATATGTATGGGATTTGTGTCTTCGATTCCATAGGGGTTGGGGTGAATTGTAAATTTATTAGGGTGGTTTGTAATGGCCCTATGACCTATTTATTAACGTTTGCTAGAACAGAGCCAAAAATGCTTTGTATACTGTTTATTAAATAGACAATCCACTCTACAGCGCTTCATACTCAAATATCAAGAGCCGCTATGGGCAGCAAACAACACAATATTGCCGTTCTACTGAATTCTCCTAATAGAATAAATATAAGGTTATAAATTAATTTTGTTTTGATTAATTTATATTTATGTATGCATTTACGATTGTATAAACATAATAAACAAACCGTACAATACTAAATGAATTATCTGAGTGGGGTTTTAATTAAATGCATATATTTATAAAACATAATACATTAGTAGAAGGGACTTTTTTCTTCATTAGTGCAGCATAAAATACACATTAGTACAATATAATAATTATTAAAAAAAAGTATACAACAAATAATATTATGAAAATTTTCTACTGTGGCAACAGTGTGTTAATTTCCTCATTTAGCGCTTCTTCGTACCTATTGTCACTTGTCAAAAATCATATGTTCTCTGTCAAAACTGTCAGTCGCTTTGTTTATTGTCATCAGGAAATCAAAAAAAAACATAAACCACAATTTTTTTTTAGAGGTGCTAAAAACCAGTGCTATATTTGTGTTCTGTGCTAAAAACACTCTTCTTGGATACATAAAAATTAATTATGTATGTCAGAGAGCAGGCATTGTCAGATCCATGTGAAATAACATCCGTAAACTTCAAACAAAAGGCAGCAATAAAATTGGAGGCTATTGTCCAGCTAAAATGACTGTTTTTGATAAAAATGGTAAATCTGAAGTCCAGTTTTGCAAAACACGTGTTGGTCATGTTCGGGAGAAAGATCTTGGATATCCGTCTTTGAGTAAAGCAGAAAGAGAATGTATTGCTTCAAAGATAGCTGCAAAAAAACCCTTGCAACTCATTCTAGATGAGATGAGAGACTCAGTTTCTAATTGCAATTTGGAATTCATGCATTTATAAACAACGAGAGATCTAAAGAATATTGAAAATTTATTTAATTTAAAAGGCTCATCTAGAGGCATAGGTTAATGAGCTCAGAGAGTGACTCTGTTCCTTTTTACAAGGCTTAATTATCATGACATATTTTTTTTTGTAAATGTGTAATTTGCACATTATTATTTATGGTATTCTACCTTCTCTATCTATCCTATTCGAGTCAGTCAGTAAAAGAATAGCTGAATATACACTTTGAAAGCAATAAACTGTTTGCCAATGTGCAGTTTGGTAGTAATAATAAATCCACAACATTGCCAATAGACAATCTTATAAAACTCGTAACTGAGGGATAGGAGCGGGGTAATGCTTTTTATGTTTCTTTTTATGATCTCATTAAAGCATTTGATTGTGACTCTCATGAAATTTTGATCCACAAACTAAAATCTTACCACCTGGATGAGGTGAGCATAAGGTTAATTCAGTCCTATCTTCAGGTCTGCACTCAGTATGGTAGTTTCAATCATAGGTTCTACTTTTTACACATAACTTTGGTAATAAGAAAATTCTATTAGTTTATTTGTTGGCCTGCTACATAAACAAATTTATAACAGAAGATCTGTTATAAATTTGTGTACTCTGTTATAGTATCTTACTACTCATTTTGAAAATGTCTTATGACTGCTTAGAGGCATTTCTAGCAAACAGTTACCATGATTTGTCTAAAATTCTGAGTATATATAAACTGAGTTTTTTTTTTAATTGTGAGTGTAAAGCCATTCTGCCCAGTTCTATTTTACCAGGAATGTCAATTTATGAAGGACAATTTATTTATTTATTCATCAACGTATATAACATTTCAAGTACTTATTAATAATTAACAGTAGTCTTAAGTAAAAACTATAATACTAATAAACAATACTGTGCTAAACATAATCCAAAGAGTGGGAGTAGGGCACTATCCCAAGATAGTTGCCCTAGCTGACGACTTAAATTTATTTAAAGATGTACTGAAAAAATCAAGATCTTTTGCAAATCTATTCACTGTAGAAGCTATTCTATTTATAGGACTGTTTAGTAGATAGGATGTTCTGCAAAAGGGAATGTGGAGAAGCCCTGACCTCGTGTTGTGTAAGAAGATACATGCAAAGAAAAAAGGCACAGACATTCGGGACTTCTAACAATACCATTCAGAACCTTAAACGCAAAGCAAACATCAAAGAACTGCCTTCTACTTGGTAAGGAGTTTATGCTCAGGTAGGACATGGTCTCTGAACAGGTAAGATCCAGGCCTGACTTCATAAGAGTATATCTGGCAAACCTGATAAACTTGTGCTGGATATTTTCAAGCCTCTCAATGTGAATCAGAAAATGAGGTGACCAAACAATATTGGAGAATTCGAGAAGAGATCTCACCAGGCAAATATATAGTGTCTTCAATGCCGACACATTAGTAAAGTCTTTGCAAGATCTTTTGATAAAACCAAGCAGTTTATTAGCTCTATTTACAGTATTTTCGAAGTGGTGGGAGAGTAAGACTCGGGTCCAGAAAGACACCCAAATACTTGACTGAGTCAAGCTCCTTCAAGGGGATACCATCTATAACATATTGACAAGGAGGGGAGACCCTTATACGAGTAAACCTCATAAACCCACATTTCTTAACATTCACGCCGTGAGGATTCCTGAGCCAGTTAAATTTTTAATTAGTCAAAAAGGTTTAACAGGAAATAAATAAAAAAGTAACTATGCTTTTTAACAATTTATTAATTGTAGTCACATTTATTTATTGATAATTTATTAAGTGAATTGTTTTTTTAAAAAATAAGTTTCATTTGATCCGCTTAATTTACACAATATTATTCCGACAATAGCTGTACCGCTGATTGAACTTAGACCATTAGCCTAAATGATAAGTTTCTCAATTTAACAAAATAAAGGAAAACACTTATTTACGACAAATCCTAACCTTAAAATTACAAACGTACATTGCTTTTATCTGGACTCGGGTTTGTTCTTCGGTGGCTTAAAGGCCTTGATTTTCTTCGCTTTGGTCTTGCCCTGCGCTTGAAAACTTTGCCAACTGTTAACCCTGTTTTGTCTAGATTCCTGTTAAAAAAAAGCCAAATAAAAAAAATGGCCTGAATGGCCCATTTAGTTGAAAAAAAAACCAACCTCAAAATTCTTTTGCCACTCTTTTTGTGCCTTGGCGTTTTCTTCCTCTTCGATTTCCTGCTCCCGTTTTCGCTTTCTCTCCTCCTGGTCCCGGCCGGCCAAATCCCGCCTTTTCCTCTCTAAATCTGCAAAAAGTTTCATCGTGAGAACATAGACGGCGTGTTTGTATTTTTCCGGGTCGTCCTCCGGGATACCGCAAGATCTACCCTCTTTTTTGGCTTTTTTTCTCTTCTCTACCAACTGAAAATCTATTTAAATGCGTCCTTATTTTATATATCAAACTCTGCCTTACCATCAGGTCTGTACGTCCTACGGCTTCTTCAATGATGTCCATACACTTTTTCCTGGTTTCTTCATTTTCTAAGGTTTTCCAGGCTTTGTTTACCGCCTCAAAAGCTTGCTGGGCCCTTTCGGGATCATCTTGGTTTTTATCGGGATGCACTAAAATTGATAGTCTTCTGTATTTTTTCTTGATTTCTTCTAGGGTTGTGTCAGGCTCGACTTGTAATACATCGAAAGGGTTTAAGTTTCTGTAGGTGGCCCCCGGTCTTAACAAACGTTCAATTTGTTGTTTGGGGGTAAGAACTGAATCTCGTTTTTCTATTTCTTTTACCTATAAGAGCAGAATAGTAGAAGTTAATAAATATGTAGTGGTCCTCAAAAATATAGTTATACAGATGTGTACAACCTATAAAAAGAATTTTGAAATATTTAGGCCTAGAGAAAATATAAATATAGAAAAACTGATACAGCAAGTAAGTGGACTAAACAAAAAATTGATTCAATCTCCTTACATAATTTTAAAACCCAAGAAAACTTTAATGGAATTGGGACAAACTATAAAATCGGCATCAGAAACAGAAAAGAATTATTAAAGGGCAAAGTTATTTGGAAATGTCTTGGCAGGTGATTACAATTTACCACATGCTAGATGGGAGAATGATGATCTTGGTTTGGTGGTTGTCTGGAGAATGATAGAGAGTCTGTGCTTTCTCTGGCCAACTGCTTTAGTTTCTATAACTTTTTTCAGGTAAATGGGGTTGCCTTGGATCTCGTATTTAGTAGCTCAGATTTAATTAGTGTTGAACGTGCAATAGACAAAATTTTTGAGAATAGCTTACACCATACAGCAATCAGTTTTGAGCTTTGTTGTGCAGAAAATTCTGATGATATGATATATAAGGAATATTTTTATGATTTTGGTAAGGGAGATTACATAGCAATTAACGATTGTCTTTTGCTGGGATAGACTGGAATCAATTGTTTTTGGGAGAGACATCTATTGATGTTATAGTTTCAATTTTCTATAATGTGATCTACTCCTCAATGGAAAGGTTTATTCCTCTAAAGAGGTACAAAAGTTCTTCTTTTCCATTTTGGTTTTCTTCAGAGCTTCGCAGTTTGATCATAAGAAAGACACAAATTCACAAAAAGTTTAAAATTAGTGGTCAACAGCAGGATTATGATGAATTTGTATTGTTGAGACAACAATGTGAGTACTTAACGAGAGTTGAGCTATCAACAATACATTAATAAGGTGGAAATGAATCTCGCTGGCAAACCAAGGTACTTCTGGTCATATATTCAAAATAAAAGAACTGGTTTTAGTCTTCCCTCCAGAATGAAATACAATAACAGGATTAGTATGAATATCTTGGATACTGCGGATATGTTTGCAGAATACTTTTCATCAGTCTATTCGGATGAGCAAGTCAATGACATACCATCTTTTGATTTTGATAAATCAATTTGTCTGAGCACTTTAACTCTGTCAACGCAGGATGTTTATGAGGTTATTACTTCCTCTAAGAATAAGCTCTGCGCTGGACCAGATGGGATTCCGGCATTCTTCCTAAAGAAATGTGTTTGTGTTCTTACGAAACCAATACTGTTCATTTTTAACAAATCTTTAGGTACTGGTTCTTATCCCACTCTCTCTGGAAGAGAAGTTTTCTAAAACCCATTTTTAAATCTGGTAGTAGAAATGAAATTTCCAATTATCGGGCTGTGTGTAACCAATCTGAGTTACCAAAGCTGCTTGTCTGCCTGGTCAGTCATAGGGTTGCCTGGAGTTTTAAATCTTTATTTAATCCTGAGCAATTTGGATTTATAAAAGGCAGATCTACTGATGCTAATTTGGTGCTGTATGTCAACTACCTCTACCGCTGCTTGGAGAAGGGACTTCAGGTTGACTCAATATATACAGATTTTCCCAAAGCTTTTGATCAGGTTAACCATGGGGTACTCTTGCAGAAGCTTAGGGTTTAGGTAATTGTGGGGCCTCTTCTTCAGTGGATCTCGGGATTCACCAGAGGTAGAACCCAGATTGTTAATCTTGGAGGTACATGTTCCTCTGAAATTTTGGTGCCATCTGGGGTGCCACAGGGCTCTCACTTGGGCCCTATTTTGTTTTGCCTCTTTTTGATTGATTTAGTTTGGAAACTTGAAAATTGTCGTGTGCTAATGTTTGCTGATGATGTGAAGCTATTTAGGCTTATCACATCCCTTTCTGATGCTGTGCTCCTGCAAAAAGACCTCAATTTGTTCTTTGATTGGTGCCACTTGAATAGAATGTCCCTTAATATCAATAAGTGCCATAAGATTACTTTTTCTAAGCAAAGAAACCCTATTGCTTTTCTTTATAAAATAAATAATGTAGCAATTGGTGTCAAAACAGAGGTTTCTGACTTAGGAATATTTATCGACTCCAGGTTGTCTTTTAAAAGTCACATCAATTAGGTGACTGGTAGGGCAATGAAAATGCTGGGTTTTATCCAACGGTCTACAACTTGTTTACTTTTAGATTACTTTATTGCTCTCTTGTTAGGCCCATCTTGGAGTATGGCTCAATTGTGTGGTCCCCGTCATATAACTGCTACATTGAGCAGATTGAAAAAACTCAAAATAAATTTTTAAGGGTGGCTGCTTTTAGATGTGGTTACAGGAGACAGGAGTATTACTATCAGTGGGTCAGGGATAACCTGAACTTACCCACATTAGAGTCACGAAGAACATTACTCGACTTATATTTTATGCATAAGGTTTTAAATGCTACTATAGATTGTCCCGAGTTATTGTCTCTTTTCAAACTTAGGGTGCCTTCCAGATTGAATAGACAATCAGAAATATTTTCAGTCCCATTCCACCATACCAATTATGGCATTAATGAGCCAATTACACGAATGGCTCGAAGTGCTAATGGTCTGTCAGGACAGATAAACTTTTTTGACTCTAGGATAACATCTTTTAAGGGGCAGTAAAAGAATATTATTTCATAGGGGCTTTAATTAATTAACTCATCTACACCTTTCCTTGATTTATAGATAGTTTTGTATCTGAATATATATGTTTGTATGGGTATGCTCTGTAACAGTTTTGTAAATGGATTCCGTAAATAAATAAATAAATAAAATGTCCAACGAAAAGTTACACAGATCTACTTAAAGGCCCCGCCACCAGAGTATTGGGTCATAAGTATAATATAATGGAAACAAACTCTTGAAACAGCCTAGAATAAAAATACCTGGAGTTTCAAAGAAGTATGGCAACAAAAAAAAACCTGGATAATAGAGAAAATGACAAGGGCTGCCCAAGCTACAAACACTAACTAGAGCTAGCTAAATATAAAAATTATACTCTAATTCAATCCTTTACTCATCAATAATTTGAGATGTAAGATTCCTCTGAAAGTGTGCAATTATAATTTATAAACCAGGGGTTTATATCATACTTAGGACCGAAAGTTTATAATTTAATTCCTGTCGAAAAAGTGAGTGTTCTATGTTAAATTTTATTGGTTGTAGAGTGGTAATGAGGATTGCTGTTTCATGTTGATCAGTATGTATTAAGATTAAAGATTGGGCGCGATACTTTTATGTGTAACAGTTTGTTATAATGTTAAAATGTCTGTAATAGGTTATAAAGTCTTTAAAGAAAATTATGTTGTGTTAACTAGTAAGCAAGATTTATTATGCACAGTTCAGGTACAGCACTAAAATATAATAGGCATATAAATTTAGATAGAATTGTAGAATTAAATTAAAGAATTGTTAACTATATTAAGAATAAATAAAAATAAACACTAAACATACCTCTGTATAGAAGGAGTTGAATTTGGTGTCTTTGTCGCGGTCCGAGCCCGAAGCCATTTTTTTATAACTATAAAGTATTACTTCTAGGCAATATTATTCTTAATAAATTGTTTATTATTTAATACTATTTCATTGAATAACAATATTATTATTATACACAAGGCGACAAAAATAAACAAAGTTTGACAATAATGACAAGACATATCAAACGTCATTGCCATAATATGTCAACGTTTATGCCGATTTCCGTTTGTAGTAACGATTTCTACTTGTGAACGGGGAATAACTATCTGTGGAGCAGACTTTCCATATGCATTTTGTCCTTTTTTTCAAGATGGCGTTCCAAATGCACTTTGTCCCATGCAAATTAAATAATGAAAATACCTTGGACTTTTTATATGGTATATGTCCATTACCAGTAGACAAACTAACAGAAGTTTGTCCTTGCACTGTGGACTTATTGCCATTTGTTTGTCTTTACACTTGTTGCGGTTAGAAGTGTTTATTTTGAGTACTTTCAAGTTCTTTCATTTTTACGGAATAAATTTAAAATAATGGATTTCCCTGTGACAGGGGATCATATAGTTGGTGATACGGATCGTGGTAGTAGAAAAAGAAAAAAATCTTACGTCTAAAGAGCGTAAAAGTAATGTCAGGTAAGTCTTACTTTTCCGCTACGCGGCCATTCGTAGTTGCCAGCGGATCGTGTTTTCGGGCAAATAGAAAAAGTTACACGATCCTACAGTACAATAAAAACACCTACAAAATATCATGAGATATACTCCAAGAAGGGAGACGTTAGACAACTTGGTAAGGACTGGGTTGTTTACGATATAAAAACTGCGTTAACCTCTTTAAAGAAAATTGCAGGGATCAGTGCGGCCAAACGGATTATTATTAAGAGATCACAAAACAATAGCAATATTTTGCTTAAGACCGAGTTGTTCTACAGAAATGACGATCCATCCAAGCAATTTCAAACGTTATTAAAACGCGGAAAAAAGCGTTCGACTTTACAGCTACCTGTTGTAATGCTTCAAAATGATCTTACAACAAAAAAACTCCAGAGCCTCTCAAAACTTTTGGTGGAACTATCAGGGGCAAATTGTATTAATGATCCTGAGTTAACATGGTTGCAACCTATTCTCTCTAATAACCATGAACAAAATGAGAATCAAGTGAACCAAGATGAAACTGAGGGTGATAATGCTAGCGAAGAAGGTGACATGCTATGTGATTGCAATAATGATGACAACGGGGACCTCTGTGACATTTAAAAATATTTTGTATATCAAAAATAAAATACTGATCTTATAAACCTACTTACGCTTCTTTTATATCCTTGCTATACTTATTCATGCCGCTTTGTATAGACAAACAAAATGCAATTTGTCCAAGGTTGAGAACACAGTTTTTCAAAGTTTTTTAGGATATAATCAATACCAGATTGTCTGCATATAAGTACATCATTTGCATAATTTTTGATCAATTTTTCGGGTATATCATATTTTCGATAAATTTCTTGCCAGACACGTAGCAGTTTTTGCTTATTTGCCAAAATTACAAAAAATGGACAAAATGCATCTAGAAAGTCTGCTCCTCATCTAAAGAATGTGAAAACGCATTTACTTATTATAATTCATATTTATTTACAATTACCCAACTAGATAACAAGAAATTGTTCTAACTAATGCCTATAAAGCACTACTTTTTATATAATCTAGCGTGGCCACTAAAAGAATCAAAATCGGAATGTTCCTTCTTAATCTCGTCTGAAATTTTCTCGGCAATCATGACCACAGCTGCGTTAGGATGGCCGGAAATGTGTTCCGGCATAATACCAGCATCTACAACTCTTAACTTATTAATACCATGAACCTTTAATTGGTGGTTCACCACTGAAGTCTTTGGGTCCGGGCCCATGGAGGTGGTACCGATAGGATGAAACAGCTAAAAAAGTGTTGGTGAGTCGAATAACATCACTAATTAACTTACTAGTACTTACAGTAGTGGCTATACTTCTTAGAGCACAGTACCACCACTCCTTACTCAGCTGCTCAAATCTCCAGTCGCAATCAGGAAAGGGAATTACCAAAAATTCGGCTCCAATTTCTTTAAAGGCTCGCGTGTCGTTCAATTGTAACGCAGCCAAAACTCCCAGGTACATATTTTCGATGTCCTTCTGTTCCGGGTCAGAAAAGTAGTTGGTGTCGATCAGAGGCCAATCGCGCGGATCCTTGGATTGTAAGGTCACTGTGCCCCGTGACCTTGGATGGAGCAGTTCGATATTGACGCAGAAATCGGTAAGTCCGTTCAAGTTCCTAAAGGCTTCGATGTGGGCGTCGTCAAATCTTAAAAAAAGAAACGAAAATTCGACTGTTCGCAAAAAAAAGTTTCGAATCTACTGACCCTAAAACGTACGCCAAATCCGAGGTGAGCAGCGGCGGGCCAAAGAAAAATAACTCGATCTCCGGTTGGCTACCCTCGGGGCCCTCAAAATTGAAGAAGCTAATTGCGGTTTGGCCTAAACTGGGCGTCAGGGGGCGCTTGTTTTGCGTCCACAATTTTACATGCTCCGAGATGCTTTGGTCGTAGAATTTGTGTGGGGTCCTAAAATCATTTATGAACCACTTTTGCATTCAGTTTACTAATCAATCAATTCCTTACCGATAGAATACTCCAGGAAAGAACAAATGGTCTTGCATGTTCCTGCCTACGGGTAAATCTTGAATAATATCGATTCCGTGGCGGTACAACTCCTGCGCTGGCCCTATGCCCGACAGCATAAGAATCTGGGGTGAATTAATCGAACCAGCTGCGAGCAGAACCTCCTTTTTCGCCAACGCTATGCAGGTTTTTCCGTTCTTCACATACTCCACCCCATAAGCCGTCTTATCAGCTATTAGTATTTTCGTTACGTACGAGTTGGTGCTCACTTTCAAGTTTTTCCGATGCCTTATAGGGTTAAGGAACGCATGTGCAGTACTGGCCCTGACGTTTCTGTCTATGAAGAACTGCAGTCTGGAGACTCCATCCTGGTCTTCCCCGTTGTAGTCCAGCATACGTTTGCCGATCTCTCGGTGTCCTTTTAATATGGCTTCAGACTGAAAAACAACCGGTTAAACAACATGATAACAGTCGTACGTAGAACCGACCTACAATCAAAGGTATGTCATCGGGTATCCCAGTTCTCTGGGGTCCGTCGAACCCGTGGTACTCCCTGTCGATGTTATCGGTGAAAGTTGCGTGTTCCGGTTTCCGGAAATAGGGCAACACGTCATCGTAGCTCCATCCGGGATTCCCCAGGGCCTCCCATTTGTCGAAATCCAGTCGGTTACCGCGCACGTACATTCCGAAGTTGATGACGCTGCTGCCGCCTAACACGTGACCCCTTGGATATGCGCATGCTTGATTTCGTGAGCCTTAAAGTACAGAACTTTTTAGCGAATTTAATTTTGTTGAGGTAATGTTATGTTATATGTCTCCAAGAGATGGCAGGAAGTATGGTATAGTAGCTCCTCCCCTTTTCTTTTTTTCCAAGATGACGTCCATTGACGTAGAAATGACAATTTTCACTTTAGTACAGTTCAAAAGGGCCTAAATTAGAAATAAATGGTCCCTGGTCTCATTCTTTGGGAGTTGTTACCCAGACAGCACAAATATGGCTTATGGAGATCCACCAAAGGTTTCCTCTCTTTGGAAATATAAAGTTCAGTGGACATTGACGTAATGAATGTGCCTGGGATGATACAAATGACACAAAAGTATACGGCCATAATGAGTAAAATTGTCCTCTGGACGAATAATTTATTAATGCAACAGAATATATAAAATATGTCCCTTCTAGATAAAGTCATCTTCTAAATGAGGAAAATTTGGCTCATCCATAATACAAAGTGTTCGGAAAATGTATTGTTAATTGAAAATGTATAGGCTCAAAATCTTGATGAAGGCATAGCTCGCTTACAGAACTTTAAAAGGCAATTTCTAAGTTAATGTTACTAGATTAAACAACCAGTAATCAAATGTCATAATATACAGCATATTCTATTTAAAAAAATGAATATTTCTACTTTCTTACCGGAAATACCAAGACTATGAAAATGATTGAATTGTTTGTAACCAATAACCCAGAACGCTGCCAAATTTAATATTTTCCTGTAACCCATCGATGCAGTTCTCAAAGGAGCACCCGGTATATTAATAAATACACGCTAATAGCCATTTCTATGATCCTACCTACAACTGTTGGCTCTAGATCTACCATAACTGCTCGCGACATTTTCAGTATTAATTGTACTTTTGATGTCAATAATTTTCAACCCTTATCATAATGAAACTGGAATTATTAATTATAATATTGATTTTTTTTATTGTTTTGATTTCATTGATGTCAAAAGTCATATTATAGTCAATGGGATCTCAGATATCTCTTTTTTTTTATGGTAAACACAAGCACAAGAGAAAAGTCCTTTGTCACTCTTGGAGTGGTGCTTGCGCGAAGATATTTGTGGGCATTTATCTTTGAATCGCTGCAGGTTGTATGCGTCAGGAAATATGTGAGGTGGAAGCCCATTCCACAACGAATATGTTCTCCAGATTAATGAGTCCCGATACAGCGACGTTCTTGGGGTAGGCAGGTGGATTCGATGTTGATGAGCACTTACCGTGATAATAACGGTAGAATAAACAGAGATCAGCCACCTTTCTCCTGTGCTCCAGACTATCCAGACTCTTTGTCAGTTCTGGTTTGTCGATAAGACGAATAGCTCTCTTCTATATAGAACCCAGCAGGTTTAAACTATGCTTGGGTGCAGAGCTCCAGACATGCGAGCAATACTCGAGGGAAGGGCGTATTTGAGTCTTATAAAGAGTCAGTAGCTGTTCTGGAGTATACAGTTTTTTTGTTTTGAAAAGCACTCCGAGTTTTTTGGATATGTTTTGATTGTTCATGATTTCATTGGCAATGTTTTTTAACACACCCTTGGCAAATATGGCGGTGTTTTGCCTTGCGAGTGCAGAGTAGAATTGGACGCAAAGAGTTTACCCAGTAAGTTGGCTTTTTCCCTTGCTGTTACCGCGATAGAACCATCATTTGCTGTTAGGGGTGGCAAGGCCGACTTAGCAAAACCTTGACAAATGGCTTTCGATACCGACCAGAAAGATCTTGTTCCATTTGGGCAGTTTAGCAGTTTGTTTTTGATCCTGTTGTTGTGACTCTCTTTGCATTCATCAATAATTCGCTTGCAGCTATTTTTGGAGGCTAAAAAGTTCCTCCGATTTTCGATGGAAGGATGATGACGCCATTTGCGATATGCTCCGTTTTTAGTGTTTACTGCCTTTTTGCAATTCAGGTTGAACCATTGCTTGTTGTTTGATCTGCATTTAGTAGAAAAAGGGATATAAGCTTCCATTCCTGCCAAGATCGTCTCTGTAATTTGGTTTGCACATTCTGAGATGTTATTGGTTCTAAAGCAGACTTAGAATGAGCGATAAAATTCCCGAAGATGGTTTCACTCTGCTGATTTATAGTGCCATACCTTCTGCGGCATCGGAGGATCCTGCGTTTTAGCCTCCAATTGGCAAGAGACTGTTATCAATTTGTGGTCCGATGTTCCTAGGGGGGCATGTACTGATACAGTGTACGAGTCAGGGTCTGAAGCCAAGACCAGATCTAGGAGACTCGCGAACTCGCCGTCTCGATCGGGGATTCTGGTAGGTTCCTCCACAAGCTGCATATGGTGGCAAATAGTTCAGCTTCTCGTCCTTCATCGTCGTTCTTGTTGCAGAAATCTCTTATGAATACTAAATACCATAGTGCAGAATTAAAAATGTGATATTGTTAAATCCTAACTTTTCCAAGGTTTTTTGTTTAGTGTTTAGTTACCCAAGAAAGGTCAATTCCATTGATAAGTCCTATAATTTCCTTTGCCATCTGGTTGGTATGCAGGTATTTTTATATAATAAGGCAAAAGGTTAAAATTTAGCCATCAATACTTCTTATACCCAGTTAATGTATTGGAGACCCTCAATCTGGTTATTCTTTCACTCTCAGGCCTTCTCCTTTTCTTTGCATGTTTCTGGTCTACTGCTCCAAAAATCAGAAATCTTCTTAAACCATAGATATCCAATAACTTCCACTACATCTACATTGACTTCCACCTTTAAAAAGTTCTATCCAGGTCCTATACTACATCCATCTTAGACCAAGGTTTAATCTATTTTGTGATGTATAGCGAACTATGCAATCAGTAATTAATAATGGGCAGGCTATAGGCAATTAGTACAATGATTGTACCTATTTATACTGGCACAGTTCATGAATAATTCATGTACGGCATCGATAATAAAATATAATGATAAATACACTAAATGGAACTGTGAAAGCGTCTCCTCACAAGTAAATAAGCAACTCGACTCGACTCATTGCTTTTTATAGAACAAAAAACGAAGAGGATTCAGTTCTCTACAATTTTGGTCTTGTGTAATAAGGCTGTAAAACCTACGGGAACCAAGTTAGAGGGTGCCAAAGTCACCAGAACGCAGTTTTCTACAGTTTTCTTTCACTTTTCAAGAGGAAATAAATTATCTTATAACACGTAAAGCTTGGACGAAAAAAGGGCTGTAGACTTGATTTTTTGCAAACACACGACAAATTGTTACACTTTCAAACTCGGTGTATACACCATATATCTCAGAGACTCACGTTTTTTAGAGGATGCAGGGGTGTAGGAAAATCGAATCCAGAAACTTTGTAGCGTTTATCAAAAACGGAAGGGGGAGAGGATACACATCTGCTTTTCTAGTAAGACTCCTAAAGTATGAACTCAGGGATCATTTTTGCCATTATAGTGGGAGTTGAAACTGTAATTACATCTACAATTACTTATAACTGCAAAGGAGCAAGACGCAATTACTTTTCATAATTTACGAGTAAATAGGCCGTGGCTTCAAAATACCAGCATCATATAAATGCAACAAAACCGCCCGTCATATTGATCGAAAATTATTAATTAAAGAAAAATCGAAATTTTGCATGGTATTACTCAAGAAATGGCTTAGAAATAAATTACAATTATTGCGCCAAATTGGATATTAAGTAAACGTTGTGATTGTTTCGACAGCTTCACTGCCAAGGCCTAAATACATTCGATTTTACCCTAAATAATTATAATGCAAATCATTTTTAATATAACAACTTATTCTGTATGTATGTATTTCCTCCCTTGCTATGTAATCTTACCAAGGCATCCGAATTTTTGTTTTGTGGTGTTATATCCCCAATTTATCCCCGATTGGTGCATGTAGATGTTCATTCCCAACATGTTGGTGAGTGTGGGAGCCTCATCTCCAGCCTCCAGGGCTAGAACCGTGTATTTCTCTTCTGTTAGTCGATTCGCTAAAACTCCTCCCGCCGTACCAGTTCCGACAATTATGAAGTCGAATTTTTCGTGATCTGTCAATTAAATAATTAATTTTAGCATTACTTGAAGGAAGACTGTTAAAATGAAGGAAGTAACGGTCGATTGATTATATTGCCAAAATTATTTGCAATATTAGTGTATAAATAACTGTTTGACCCGGTACAAGAATTCAAGGCTAATAAAAAGGAATTTGCAACTTGCAATGTTTAGAATGCAAGGGTAAACCTGAGGTTCCTGTAAGAATAAAAATTTTCTTTCAAAAATTTTTCTCAATCTTTCTCTGTAGTAAAGAATTTCAAATTTTGCGCCAATTGTCACACCCTGATAGAAGTAGCTGTTGACAGGTTCGATCTTGTAGGAGGAGGAAAAGAAAAACACAGTTATTGATTTGATTTTCTATGTACGAGCCTGTAGGATCAAAAACTTCTTTCCAATGATTTCTTGATTCTTTCTATAGTAAAGAATTTCAAATTTGGCGGCAACTGTCACACTTTTATATGAGTTGACAGTTGACAGGTAGGAGTTTAAAAGATGGAAAGAGAAAATATATTTTTTTGCATAAAAGGAGGAGTAGGAGAGGCCAAAATGACTGTCGATCGAACGGTTTATGTCTATTTTATCTATGTTCAAATTTCGCGCTTTTGTAGGACCAAAACTCCCTTCCAAAGATTTTATCTATAAAACAGAACTTCAAATTTTTGCGTCAATCATAATGTCACTTGTCACTTTTCAAATGCTTAGACAGTGCTGTCTGTCACTTTCAACTCGCTGTAGGCAACCCACAACACGGTGTTCTTTGAACATTTTCTTCCCTAGTCAGTTTATAAAATTAATTTAAACTTCAAGATGAACAAATGAATTGAAAGAACTCGTCCATTATCTCAAAGAGACCTACGTAACTACTGTACTGCTGAGTACTTAGCAGGTCATCTAGCTATAAGGTCTGATGATGCTTTATTAGCCAAACATGTTATTTGATTAATACATATAAAAAGACATTTTGAGACTGAGACTTAGAGTGAACAAATTAAATATAAAAAATGTGTTTGTCGCTAATATACAGACTATATGCCATAAAAATTTACTAAATATTTAAAAATAACAATGGTGGCTAAGCTTGATTCTTTTAATAGTGATTTTGAAACGCCCTGCATATATTTAGATACAATACAACAAAAATTATAAATTCCTAACAAAATATTTCATCAATTAAGTAAATATTATGAATTTATTCCTCACGAAGTTCCGACACATCTTCGTGCGACCGACCGTTCACTAGAAAAAGCGAATAATGTGGTCGAATTTAATGAATTTTGTAACAAATAGAAACTTGTTAATGTAAATAGATACGATTAATCAAAAGGAGGCACTTTTTGACCTCTATAAGACGTCACGTTCAAATTGAAAATCCGACGTTTTGTCTTTCAGAAATCTTTCAGAATTGTTACGTATATATATATATACGACCCTGGAATTTTTATGTAACCTTTTTGGGCCGAATAAATATTGAAATCATGACCACTATCTTTGTCTGACACGTATAGTCTTTGCGTAAGTTTTCAGCCCTGTAATGAATTTCCTCATTTTCGTTTTTTAATTTTAGTATGAGCAAATTAAAGAAAATGTTAATTTTAAGTTCCAAGGCAATTTTTTAGGTTTGAGGCATTTGAGGTCATTCTTGTATTTTATTCCAGGAAATTGAAGTAATTTTAGGTTTCTTCCATTTAGGTATTTAAAGTCTTTTTTTTATTCTTAGGAAACTATAGCAATATTTCAGGTTTCTACACCTCCTAGGTCTTTGGAAATCAATCTTAATGGCTTTCAAAGCATTTTAAGTAATTTTTTATTTTATTCCAGGCACACTTTTTAATATTTCTGGTTTTATCTGTTTCCAGATTTTTTAAGTATTTTTCAATTTTATTCCAGGCATTTGACCTAATTTTAATGTTTTTTCATCCAGGTACTTAAAGCCTTAACAAATTTTTATGTTCCAAGGAAATTAAAGCAATTTTTCAAAGTTTTCTGGTTCTCCAGGTCATTATTGGGAATTATTAGGTTACAAATATTTTTACCGTCATTTTTTACGTAATCCATAAATTTGAAATAATTTTCCTTGCTTCTGGAAAAACATTCCAGGCACAGGAATAAGCTTTTTTAAATTTATTAATTTATTTTTCAAACATTCCAATCGACAATATTTAACAACTGTAGAAGAACCGTCAGTAGATTATTTAGTTTAAAAATTAAAGAAGTTCATGAACTTTTCTATAGAATAAATTATCTTTGACTTTAATTTTTCCTGTAAATCTTTTATTTCTGATGGCAAGGTGTTACATTACATTTTAAGGCCAATAACATTTGCAAAATTAAATTGTATTTGTGTTCTTTATAAAGGTATACAACAGCATTCATGGTGTTTAGAAAATGCTGTTGTTGAATAGCTTTTTTTATGTTGATGAATATTTAAACATAAATGTTTCTAAGACATATGTTCCTGTAACTGTGAGAAAGATTTTTGTCTTATAAATCCTTCAAAGAGATTCCCCAAAATGAGATTCCATACCTTAATACCGAGTCAACTTGTGCATAATATAACAATAATAATTCACTATTATTAGGGCACTATTAAGTCTACCAATAACATGATCACAAATATCACAATGGGATTTCCAGTCACGAGATAAATCCATATATATTCCTTAACATTATCAACACTATTTATTTCTGTGTCATCTATATGGAGAATCTGATATATTGTGTTTTACTTCTATTAAAATAAAGGCAGTTTTCTGAAAACTTTTAAGTGTCAGCAAAAGAAGTAATTGAAACATCTCTGATTATTAAAGTTCATTTGTATATAACAGATAAAGTACAGGGCCCAATACTGGCCTTGAGGCACACCCATGGTTCACACCCATAATTTATAGTAGTATTGCAGCCAGATACTGCATAGGAAATATTAATATATTAATATCTATTTTTTGAAAAAGATTCAGAACCATAATTCACCCAGTCAAACTCAAACTCAAAAATGCTTTATTGTCAATATAAACATAGAAGTTGTAGACAAAGCCAATTGACTGTACATTAAAGGAATAAAAACGAGACACTAATTTAAAATAAAATAAAATTATATAAAACTTTGAAAAATACTTAAATGCTAATCATTAAAAAATTCACCTAAACTATAGTACGCTTTACTAGCAAGAAATATTATTTTGGTCCTTGTACGTAGGCTTTTTTCAGTCTTAAGTTGTCTTATTTCTAGTGTAAGTTTATTAAACAGCTTTCTACCTCCATATATGATAGAGCTACTGACAAGTTCAAAATGATGAATTGGGTAGCCTCAACAAATAATTTTGTCGCGTATTATAGTGGCTTCCTAAGTGGAGTTCCTGTTTATATTTTCTAAAAACCAAGCAAACTGTTTCCAAAATAAAAATACAACACAGGGTTAAAATATTATGACTTACAAAAAGCGGGCGACATAAGTGACGAGGTTTGGCCCCACATAGATATCTAATGGCCCTTTTCTGGAGTACAAACACTGAACTAAAAAGTGAATTTGAACATGAACCCCAAAAGCAAATTCCATATCGAAGGTGCGACTCGATAATCGCGAAGTATGCAGATCTGGCGATGGAGAAATTAAGACTGGTGGCAATAATCCTTAGGGCGTAGCAGCCTGATGAGACTTTTCTACATACATTCACAATATGGTCTTCAAATTTATGGAAAGACCCAAAAACTTACTGAACGGTGGCATGGCGATGGCTTCATTATTTAAACATATATCATTTGTATTACATTTAAAATAAAAGATATTTGTTTTGGAAACATTAAATGTCAAAAAATTTGCATCACACCAGTCTTTTATTTTTAACAAATCTGCACGTATATTGGCCTCCATTTGAGAAACATCAGAGTCGTGCCAGAGGATGGTGGTATCATCGGCAAACAATGTAAATTTGCCAGTTACCTGCAGTTGTGGCAGATCGTTCACATAAATGAGAAAAAGTAAAGGACCAAATACTGATCCTTGCGGAACACCCACATTTATGTTAAGTTCCTTAGAGATACCACCATTAAATTTGACAGGCTGGACACGATTTAATAAGTAGGAACGAAACCACTCAAGGGCAGTTCCTCTGAAACCATAGAGCTCCAGTTTCATTAGCAGCACTCTGTGACTCACGCAGTCAAATGCCTTGGACAAGTCACAGAATACCGCTGCTGCAACTTCACCAACATTCAATCGGTTGTACAGGGTGCTCTAGAAAGCTAAAGATAGCATCATTTGTGCTCACAGACTCACGAAAGTTAAACTGCTGAAGGGCCAAACCTATTTAAAAATGAAACCATCCTCACCTTAATGAGTTACTAGCAATATCACAGTAGAAGGAATTGAGGACATTGGAATCTAAGGTACTTGGAATAACCAAGACATTATTTTTGCCCCTTAGGTCATTTAAAATCTTCCAAGACTCTTTTGCTCTGTCGGAGGAATTATTTATCCTCCTTTGAAAGTAGGTCCACTTAGCCATTTTGATTGAGTTTCTGTAAATCTTGCGGTATCTGTTATAATAATTTAAAAATGTTGCATTGTTCATAGCGTATTTCCTAATGTAAAAAAGGGAGCGCATATTTTTTCCCAGATACTCGTAAACCCTTAGTATACCAAGGTTTTCTATTTCGTTTCTTAATAATGACAACAGGAAAAGCAGTGTTAAAATTGTTTAATACTATTTGATGAAAGCTATGCAGAGGGTTAACAGTAGTCAATACATTATTCCAACTTGACATATTGCAAAGCAAAGAGAATTTGCGGACATTAGCTCTAGTATAAAGTCTATCGCGTCCAAACTTATTAGTCGAAAGCCATGCTAAGATGCAGCAATAGATAGTATAATTCACAAGTTCGCAATAAAGAGCGTGCATGGCAGAATATGTGGATTTATTTTTGTGAGACCCTAAGTATTCATTTTTCATCAAATACATAGTCTATCCAGAAATTCAAGAATTTTTGAAAAAGGAGAACGTAAGGTTAAGGGCCCATAATTTTCCATAAGGTATTCCATTATAATTTTATGGACGGATAGAATACTTTTCTTATTTTTAAAATTGAGGGAAAATTTCCCATGCAAAACGATGAATTTACTAAATATGTTAATTAGCAAGTAACTTCAAGTAGCACTTACTTAGCTTACTTTATAAAAAAGGAACGAGCAGAAGCTTTCTTGTGAGAAATTATTTATTATATTTGTTAAATTAAGAGCTGCATGCTTAAGAAGTGAATTAAATGAATTTGCCACAGTTTCAGGGTCATTTCTAATATTTGCATATTGGTCTAGTACCACTGCTCTTTCTTTGATTTATTAGATAAATTTTTAATTAAGTTCCATGCACATGATACAGAAACATTTAAAATCTTTTGTTGAAAATTTTGTTTTTTATTACAGGTAATTAATTCTTTGTGCTCTTTTTTTGAAGTTTTATAATTTTCTTTTAGGTCCTTATTACTTTTTAATAATCGAAATATTTTTTTTTTAAATTACTACTTGATTTTTTAAATTCATTTGTGACCCAAGTTTATTAGTCCTTTTATGACATTGTTTTGGTGAGAAGTACAAATCGAAGTAATGCTTAAATATATTAAAGAAATCGGAAGAACATAATATCTTATCAAACCATTAATAAGGGAGAGCAATTTTCACTGCTCAATGTGATTCTAAATTCACTTATTGACTCCTTGATTTTAAACTGAAATCCTGTGAGAATAATGGGTTTTATTCAAATCAAACATGTTTATTGATATTTATTTAAAAAAAAGTAAATTAAATAACGCATCTTCACTTAAGAACACTAATCAGTTAAAAGAGGTAAGCTTAAAACAACAACACTAAGTTTAAAGAGGTGAAAATTAGATATATGAAAAAAGCTTATAATACTTTCAATTATTAGATTTGCCACTATAAGCCACATTAAATTGTAACTTGTAAACACACTTCAACTTGCTATAAATACTACCAAACAATTTTAAGATATGAGACATTAATTTTTAAAAATAAATATAAAAAATAGTATTTAAAACTTCACAAGATTCTCTAAAAATCAATAAAAATGTAATAAGAAGAAATCACATCCATTTAGATTACGCCCTTTTTAAAATGAAAATCAATAAAAATATAATTTTTTTAAAATTTTTTTATCGTTTTCTGTTCTAGTTTACAAAACAATAGTTTTATCCCATATACATGTATTTTAATTTACCATTTTTATTCTTTTTAACATTGTCTGAGGCAGTAGATGAATTGACAGAATCCCTTAATTTGTTATTCCTAAGGATGGACATGTTATATGTTCAAAACATGTTGGATTAATAGTTTAATAAATTTAGTGGAGGATGACCGAATTACTTTTAGTTACCAATTTAATTTAATTTTTTACATGTTAAATATTCAAAATAACATATATCGATTTATGGTAAATAATTACTAAATTATCCACAATGTTTATATTTCCATAGCAAAAATTTACATAAATATGATCGATAATCGATGAGGTACTAGTAGAGGCAGTTTGTTGTTGTAGAGGCAGCATCTTGTTCGATCCTTGATTATATTACATAACCCAAATTCATGACAAACATTTATTAGATCATTATACTCTTTTACTATCATTTGTACTATTGCAGTTAAAATCACCACGAGTCGAGGCAGTTGGGAAAAAAGTGTAGTTCTTCAACTGCATGAAGAAATAATTATATATATTAAACCTATAATAATTGGAATCATTTGAGTGGTTAGATAGATACTAAAAGTATTAAAGGACTTATTCCAGGCAGTCGGGGATATTTCTCCACAACTGCCTGGAAGAAATAAAAATTACTTTAATTAATTCTAAGTTTTATATAAAATGCGGTTCGTTATTTTAGTCAAATTATTTCTTATTTCTTCTAGGCAATTATAATTACAGTAGTTTATTTTCCACAATGTTGATAAATTTTATTTTTCTTTCACAGTTTAGACAGTTTAGGTACGACTTTAGTTCTTGAACATAATATCCTATTTTTGATTCAGACTATGTATGTTTATTCCAGGAAGTCAAAAGCAGTGTATATTTTATTAAAATGTATTTTTTTCAGTAAATTAAGACTAATTTGCAGTTTCACAACTGCCTGGGAGAAATAACGATGTAGGTTCAAAAATATTTTTTCCAACTGTCTGAAAGTAATAAAAAATAATGGTGAATTATTGTTTGTGTTATTCAAAAAAAATAATTGCAACTGAAAAAGAAAATATGGAACATTTTAGATATATAACATATGAAGATTACATATTTATTTATGCCTGGTATACATATGTTTAGTTACGTAATATGACTGAAATGTACGAAAATGCCTGGAATAACATGAAAAAATACGTCAAAGAAACCATCAAATGCCTGAAATATATAAAAAATTCGCGTTCGACTATCTGGATACAAGAAGTATATCAACAATATCTGGAAGAAGAAAAAATTGAAGTTCCCGGCATAAAAGGATTATTTTAAGAAATTGACATTTATTTGTTATACATCCTTAATAGTTCATTATTATTTTGAGTAGTGATTGTTCTTGTAAACATGACATTGGCGTTAAAGCTTATTCCGCATACTGTCAAGAATAATAATGTTTACCGGAAAAACTGAACACATCGCTGCTAAAAATAATAATGAATGAAAAAAAACGTGAATACGGAAATTTCCCAAAAGTTTTCGAAAAAATTTTTTGATGTATTAAGACAGGGCGAATGAACATCTAAAAAGCTTCTGTTTCTAATATCCTGGCCCAGAAATACGCTCCCTTGAAATTACGACTCACCAAATTAATCAACACCCTATTATATAAAAAGAAACAAATTTACATTAATATGTACTTACCAGCACAACTATCCCCATTATGGTAAGAGGGTTGATAATATTGATCATTATTAACCGGAAGTACGTAGTGTCGGTAGTTGCTTATCACCCGGGCGATTTCGTCCGTTAAAAGTTTATCGTCGAAAAACAAAGGGTTGTAAACGTAGGGCGAGTACAGTTCCGATTCGTTTTTAATAAACCCCATCGCGGCGGGAAATTCGTACTGGTCGTGAAAATCATCGGGGGAAAAATCAGGAAAAAAATCACCGGAATGCACCCGTTTTACGGCGATTAGCGCAAGTACCAACGTTAAAAGAACCATTTTTCCCGCCTTAATGTCGATGGCGGACTGCGCCGATCGCCGGTACCGTTTTTCTTTTTATATTTTAGTGCGTTATGTGGTAAAATGGTTCTTGGTTTGACCTTAAGTTCAACAATCCGAAACTGGTTAATTTTTATTTGAAAAAACAAAAATCGATTGATTGATTGATTGGGTCCTGTAAAAGAATAAAGATGGGTTGTTCCAATGCTGATTTTTTGAGACTATCCCTAAAGGTGGTTCTGGCAAAAAATCAACACATTGATCAAGTCTTGAGGAGAAAAGCAAAGAGTTTAAGGGCTTAAGCTTAATAGGGGTTATAGTGTCGATGTTGGACATATAAAAAACAATTTTTACATATCTTTCGTTTTTCTCTCTTTCATTTTTTATATGGGTGCCACCACCCTTAATTGTTAAAAAAGAAACTTTAAATATTAGATTTTAAATATTATTCTTGTGAATTTGTGACCAGGGATTGTGTATTAGAAGTGCTATTTTCTGGGTGCATTGGTCAATTGTTAAACCACGTTACTTTTATCGTAAACATTTAACTGGTACCTCTGCCTTCTGACCTATTTTCTAAAGATTTTTTGTCATCTTACACAATAAAAATGAAATTTATATTTGAAGTACAGGCATATACCGTGCATTCACGATAAGAGGAACAAGTTGATTTAAAAATTTTTCTTCGTACATTTTTCGGACATTCGATTAGCATTGTCACTTTTCCACCAGCGCGTTTTTTAAAATAAAACATTTCGATACAGGGTACCTCAGACTATGGCGTCAACATTCATTTTCTAAACACCCTGTATATTATGATTTTTACAATTCTATGATATATTCTGAATAGTTTTTTGTGAAGCAAACCATATGTCTAAAGTCAATGATTGGTTAAATACGACGACGTAACAAACTAACGAAACATGAAATTAAAACATAAAAATTTATTCTAGATTTATTGCAACTAATGTTTAATTTGTTGTCCATTTGATTTAATGCATTCTTTGCAATGACAATTTTGGTTACCGGGTGTCTCACGTAGAAACTATGACGTCGACATTAATTTTTTATGTGATTTCTTAGAAAGTAATTAGACCCTTTTGAACAGTTTCCAGTGTTAAAACCTACTTGATATCCAAAGACCTCCTCACTTTGCCATCGCCGTTTGACAATTTCCTGATGCAACTTTTCCTAACAGATGGATTAGACGAAGAAGACCGATTGAGTGGCCACCAAGCTCACCAGATATAACCCCCATCAGATTTTTTCTTATGGGGCTATTTGAAGTCCAAAGTTTGTGTGATCAGGCCAAATAATGTAGATGATTTAAGGCAAAGCATTCGACAAGCAGTTAGATTAATCGATACGCAAGTAATTGAAAATGTGCAATTGGTGCATCGAAGTAAATGAACAACAAATTGAACATCAGCTGCAGTAAATATTATACAGGGTGTTTATAGACGGAGATATTTCAATAGGTGATCCCTTGTAAAAAAATATTGGAAAAAGTTTCTATAAACATGGGTCCGGAAATGCACAGTCTATCTTAGTCTGTTATGACTAGTATACAAACAGGTACCTATAAAATAACTTGCCCTAGCTTTTTGAGGAGCAAATAAAGTAATAATTTTGCTCATGTCAATTCTTTCCTATATTTCGGATTCAATAGAGATAATGGCCAAATTTGAAAGCCTTGCCTATAAGATATTGCTTCTCAAGAAATATCGATTTATTTTTAATTTACTGAAACTCGTTTCTTCAGAAGCAACAGAAACAGACAAGGTTAATAATCAAATTCTTATGGCATATATAAAGCAAAATGTGAAAAACAAAAAATTTAAGGACTATTTACACACATCAGTTTCGTATCAGTTCAGTGTCAGTGTCAGTGAAAAATAAAATATCGCTGCCTTAGTTTTAAATAAACTTGTTCAGACAAGTCCGGCGCAGTGACGTTTTTTACCATCAGTGCCTGCTTCAGTTTCAGTTCCGTCCTTTGTATTAAAGTTGGGAACGATATTTTTGTGTATTTCACTGACGAAAACCGTTTAGAATTTGCGTTTGAATATGGATGAAAAATTAATCGAGTTGGTACGAAATTATCAAGAATTGTATGACTTGTCACACAAAAAATATATGGATGTCGGTTTTAAAAATAATATTTGGAATATCATAGAAGAATTAAAACTCGAAGGTAAGTGGGTACTTCGTATATTAAAAATTAGTATGTAGGTTTTGGACTAAAGGTTATGTCGGATATCACACAAAAAACAATGATGAACTTAAATTTTTTCGTTTTGCCATGGCACGCGTCCAATTTCTGAAGAAAAGTATTCTGTAAACAATTCTCTTGCTTGAAATGGTAGATTTTGGTGTACTTGTTGTTGCGGAACATTATTGAAGTTTGCATTTGGATAATTATAAGTATTTGTATCATATTTTTTTATGAAATTATGTAGAATACAAGCTGCCGATATTATGTAATCTACATTTTCCGGTTTAGCCTGGATTCTTCTGGTGAAGATTCTAAATTTTTGTATTAAAATCCCAAAAGCGTTTTCAACAGTCCTCCGAGCTCCACTAAAACGGTAGTTAAACACGCGCTTAGAATTATTCAGTTCTTTTCCTGGATATAAGCGCATGAGTTTTTTAGAGGGAATGCCTCATCGCCTACAATTACATAAGGAGCCTCCATATCTGTACCTGGTAATGGTGCATGCTGTGGGACAGATAAACTATTATTTTGAAGTGCTTTTCCCAGATTGGATTTTGCAAAAATAAATCACCATCGCTATTTTTGCCATACGCACCAACATCTACAGCTACGAAATTGTAATGTGCATCAACAAGTGCCAAAAATACAATAGAAAACGTTTTTTTGTAATTAAAAAATTGCGGGCCGCTATTTGGGGGTGCTTGAATTATAAAATGTTTACCATCTATCGCTCCCAAACAGTTGGGGAAATTCCAAATTGTGTTAAAGCTGTCAGCAACCGTTTTCCACATGTCTTCTGAAGGTTGCGGCACCATTTAATTTATAAGATTTTCAAATATGATTTTGCAAGTTTCCATTACAATGTTTTGCACCGTACAGTGCCCCATTCAGTAACTAAGTGATATAGTTTTTAAAGAATTTCCAGTAGCTAGGAACCTAAAAGAAACAAATTATTTATTGAATAACTTCATTTTATGATAATTTTAATGTTTATAAACTGCAAATAAATTTATTTTTAGGGCCAGCATGTAAGACGAGATGGAATAATATCAGAGACAATTTCAGGAAATCTATAAAAAAAAGTGCAACAAAAAGTGGACAAGCCTAAAAAAAAACCAAACTTTATAAATATGCCGAAGCATTGGGATTTAAAAAAAAAAAAATTGATAAAAGAGATACGAAAGGAAATATTGAATTTCAAAAAGATGGGACTGAGGAACAGCAAGATTTTGAAGAATAAGTCAGTGAAGAGGAGAACACAATACCGGGCGCAGTACATGAACTAAACACTTCAACTGCATCAAAACAAACTGACGATGAATCAAGTCAATCATCCGTTACTCAAAGGCTAGTGAAACGAATTGAGCAAACACCCAAAATGGCTAAAAAAAAGAACAGCTTCTCAAAAAAGGATATCTTCGGCATCTTCTCAGTTAATGGAGTACTTAATCAAAGAAAAAATCAGAAAAACCTGCTACATCAACGTCGACGCCAATACATCTTGTTGGCGCATTAATCGTAATAGATCCGTAGTTTCAAAAACTATTGCTGCTTTAAACAATATAATAGTGTAACTACCCATCCAAGGTATGGACGGCCAAGGAATCAGCGCCGTAGCAACAACATAACGGGCCTGGGTTCGAGACTATATTCGCGGGCCCCTAAAGAGATACTAACCTTCGTCTCTCCATAAATCGACGGCTTAAGGAAAGAAAAAATTAAAAGGCTATTACATGTTAACTAAAATTTTTTTAAATTAATATTAAGACAAAAATACTAATAACAATAGTTACGGAAAAATATAAAAATATTAAAAACATATGTACATAATTATAAGAAACATTTACAAAAGGATACAAATACAAAGTTAATATAGAAGAAATACAACCATTAAAAAGTTACTTTTCGAGATTTAGCAGTCGCAAATGATTTAATAATTTCCTTTAAATCTATAGAGCGAGCAACTTTATTTTCAATGGACAGCATTGCCAAAGAAGATAATCGATTTTGATTCATCGAATTCCTTAAATATATTTTGATTAATTTTAATTTTGAGAACGATCGTTCTGCCGATGCAACCGTTACAGGAATTGTCAGATATCGGAAGCATAATGTTATTATTTCAGTAAAGCTACTACTAGACGAATAATTGTCAACCAGGATAAATTTAAGCAAATCTTTAACTGACCTAATATTTTTAAGTTCTTCAGAAAAACATGTTCGAAATGCTAATAATTGATTAGAAAGTATATCTGATATATCATCTTGATATATTTCACGAATATTTTCAGCCATTTGGTATATTACTGTGTCACTAGAATTTAATAGAACTTCTGTATCCAAAATATTGAAGTTAGTAGATATTTGTTGTAAACTAACTGTTCTACATTGTAACTGACTAATAATAATGTCCAGCGTTTTATAAAAAACTTAAACTCTAAAGATATCTTCCGCAGTTTGAAAAACAAAGTCATTTGCAGATTCATCAAAAAAAACGTCTACGTTTAGAAATTCGTTTTTGGCCAAACTCTGGACTTATACCCCATTTACTCGCCGTGGCTTGAGCTTCTTCTTTTACATTTAGAAACTCATTTTGAAGATTAGATATGTCATTTGTAACGTTTTTTAGGAGTTTACTCGATTTTTGTATATCTTGCTGCTCATTTTGCAAGTTTTGATGCTGCGTCTATGCTATTTAAAATTCTAGATTGCAAAATAATTAGAAATACTGTTTCAAAGTTTAGCAATGTAGTTTTATATCCTTTAGAGTCGTCAATTTCAGTTTTATTATTTGATGTTAAAATAATTTTTGACAAGGCCATGCTGTTAAGGCTAAGTCAAGATACCTAAATCTTAAGGCTTTTATAGGATCATTTCGTGAAGACCAACGGGTTGCTGATAGTTTTTTAAGCTTTACATTCGACTCGCTCTTACATGACTCAAGCAACGCCCATCTTTTAATACTGTGGGCAAAAAAAAACATACAAGCTTTGCACTAAATCAAAAAAATTTGTAATTTTCTCTACATTATTTACAGAATCGTTCAAAACCAAGATTATTAAGATTAATAAGATTATGCTCAGCACAGTGTAAAAAAGGATCATTTTTCGCCACTTTTAAAATTCTAGATTGAACCCCATTATACATATCGCTCATATTTGCGGCACCATCGTAACCTTGACCACGCAATTTCTTTAAGTTGCTAATTTCATTAATTGCATTTATAATTTCATTGGTAAGATTTTCCGATGTCTGATTTTCAATTGGAATAAAACCCATAAATGACTCTTTAATAACAAGATCTACTAACTTCTTATTTTGATCATATTAAACAGAAACATATCAAAAAATAAGACTAAGCTGATCAATTTTAGATATATCCTGGGTAGTATCTATAATTATTGAAAAAAAAGGATTTATTATTTCATTTTGTATTTGCGGACTTAAATAAGTAGTTGACATTTTCGAATGATTCTCTAATAAGTTTTTTAAAACTTGATCATAGAAAGTAACTTTATAATGGACAAAAACACTCCTGGATTGCTTGAATTTAAGTTTTCATTTGTACCTCGAAATGGCATATTTGTTGTCGCCAAAGTAAGAGTTACATCAATAATTCGCTCTAGTATTTTCCTCCATTTATTAATCTCCTGATGAAACAAATATTCTTGGGCTTTGTCTATTGTTTTATTATTTTTTCATTTATCAAAAATAGCACAACAATTATTATGCTCATCATTTGCTTCGTGTCTCTTTATGATACGGTTTAAGTGATTCCAGTCACTAAAACCATAAATCAATTGATCGGGTTTTTGTAAGTTACAGAATAACCAACATGGTTGACAGTAACATTTATTTAGTTTCAGTGAATAACATAGCCACCATCTTTCTGTTTTAATGCCAGATTTAGATATTTCTGAATAATAAAATGAGGAAAAACTTCTATTGTTTGCATCCTTGGGAAATAGTCCTCGTGGACGACAAGGTTCGTTATCAATAATAAATCTTTTTTCTTGGATTGGTAAAGCTTCGCCAAAATTAGCTTTGTCCGTAGGAAAATTTACCTATAAATATTATTTTTTATTCCTAGTTTTAGCGTTAGAGCTAAATCTAGATTCTAAAATAAAGAGATGTGGAACGGAACAAATGGATATGGAACAGCGAACGAATGAAAAAATGTAATACAAATCACCAAAAAAAAAATTATAATTTATTCGTGATCTAATTTTAATATAGGTTTTTTACAATCTGATCATAAAATGCGATTTTAATAAAAACAGAAATATTTTATGTAAAACCTACGGGACGTTAGTGTTACAGATCCATTTGTCAGACTATGCACCTACTTACATTAATATCTGGTTCATCAGTGATAAGTATCTCTGATTCGAGTTCATCTTTATTAGTTGAGCATTCAGTTAGGTCGGAAATTTCGGTATTTGCCTTAAGTTCAATTTCAGGTACAAGAATATTTTCACCTAAAAAAAAATTAAAATAAACGATTATGTTATGATTGTTAAACCACATAACATTCATATTAGGCATAACCATTGATTTTAATTTCTTTTACCAACATTCCGTCTTATTTTTAATATTAAATTAATATGTATGTATGTACATAAATATGTAAAAAATGCGTAAAAAAAAAACAAAGTAAAATAACATACTTAATGTCAGGAAAGGCTAAGTCGTCAGATTAATTTATTGTAGAAACCCTATAATAGGTAGTTGTTTTGAGAGGCCCGTTTGATACTTTAAAAGTTATGGCTTACTCTAAGGAATGAATCGTTGTGCTGATGAGAGACTTTTGATAGTATCATACTTCAATAATTTTGTTTGTAAACTGTTCTAGCCAGGCGGCATTAGGTTAATAAAAGATAGAGAGTTTTTAAGAACACTTGTAATATTTGGCCGGCCTAATATAAATAATTATGTTTCGAGACCTAAGAAGTGAGATATTGAAAATTTGTAAAATACTTACCACTAAGAGATTGACTCACAATCGTAGACGTAAAGGGTGTAGCAATCTCACCAGTAACAAAATTAGTTAAAGAGGAACTGCTTGAATTTAAAAATGTGTACATTTTTGGATGTTTTCGAGTTTTCTCTTCAAGCTCGGCTTTCTTTTTCCTTTTACTTGCACCAGATAAATGTTTATAATTGGAACTCATTTTATAGACTGTTAATAAAAGAAAAGATTTGCTTCGGCTGCGGATAGGCACATCGATGTAAGAATTTTAGCTGAGTTTTGGATTTTTATGTTTTTTATGTGGTTTGTTAGATTATATAAGTTCACAATATATTATTGAGTTTTAGTTTAAATTTACATCCGTCGTTTATTTATTTATTATTATGTTTATTAGCTGGCTACGGGCCCTTGAGAGTGGCGGGCCTGGTTCCACCGAACCCGTGGAACCATTGTAGCTACGGCGCTGCAAGGAATTGAGAGAAAAATAAAAATGTTCGCAACAGAACATCCCTTTATGCTCGCCACAGAAATTTATAATGAAATACCTGGGGTTTCGGTGCTGTGCGTACTATTCGTCGTCGTTTGACTGAATTTGGACTTTATAGCCGTCGTCCCGTCAAAAGACCATTAATTTCTAAAAAGAATAGATTGGCTAGACTCCAATTTGCACAGGAACATCTTGATTGGACAACCCAAAAGTGGAAAACGGTTCTATTTTCTGATGAAAGTAAGTTCTGCTTATTCGGATCTGATGGAATGAAATAAGTTCGTCGTTCTGCCAATACTAGACTTAATCCAAAGTACACCAGGGCAACTGTGAAACATAAAGGAGGCAATATCATGGTTTGGGGTTGCTTTTCCGGATCAGGAGTAGGACTATTAAGAAAAGTTGAAGGAAAAATGGACAGATTTCAATTTTTAAGAATTCTTCAGGATCATATGCTTCCATACGCAGAAGAAAATATGCCGCTTCGATGGTCGTTTCAGCAGGATAACGATCCGAAGCATACCCCAAAGTAGTAAAGAAATGCGGTTTGAAGACAACAATGTGCCCCTTATGAAATGGCCCGCACAAAGTCCGGATCTAAACCCGATAGAAAACGTATGGGACCATTTAGATAGGAAAATCAGACAAAAAAGTAAAGATAAATTTAGAAACCAGGATGATTTGTTCACAGCTCTTCAAGAGGAGTGGAATTCCATTTCAGCAAATTATATTGACAGCCTAATGAACTCTATGCGTAGTCGGTGTGCTGCGAAGTTATAAAAAATAAGGGTTTTGCTACACATTATTAGTCTTTGTAAGTACAACTAACTAATACATTGTGTATAAAAAATAAATAAAAACAGTGTTTCTCCACTTTTGTCCCCTGTAAAAACAAGAGTAAAATATATTAGTTGTCACTTGTTTTTTTTTTAAATTTTTTATTGAGGCACTGAAGACTAGAAACAAAATTATGTTTAAAAAAAAATTAAAAATTAATAATCAAATACACTAATATAAAAATAAATAAAAAAGACACTTTGTTTCTCCACTTTTGTCCGGTAGTGTATATGCATCCAACAATAATAAAGTAATAAAAACATGTGAAGTTCACTACTACGCGGATGATACGCACCTATATTATTCGGAAGTCGCTTGAATTTATTAATACAGAGTTTGAAAACTTGAGATCCATTTTGCTATAGCATGTTCTTTACCTCAATTCAAGCAAGTGTTGTTTTTTAATATTTGGGCCTAAAAATGATGTGCAAATTATAAAAAAATCAAATTATGTTAGGGTAGGTGACGTGTTTTTATAAATAAAGGAAAATATAAACAATCTTGGTCTCATTTTTGATTGCATCCAGAAAGCTTATCTTAGACTTAAATTATTATGCATCATTATCTGTTCAGAAACCTTAAAAAAAATTATGTAATTCTCTCGATATGTCTATGTTTAACCGTTGATTGCATATTTGAGTATAATATTCAATCAACGGTTTAACTATGAAGATGTCGTTTATTGAAACTGCTTGACACAAATTCAAAAAAATCGTATACAAGGGAACCAGGTGTACTGTGCACTGTGAATCTTTTTATAACAGGTTATTATTTTATAAGACACTTATATATCTTCACAATAAAATTATTTATAGATCGTATGTACATAATAAAAATATTAGATTCAATAGATTGATAACACCTCCTCCACGTGTGTTTCTTATAATATTTCAGAGTTCTTCACAACTCTATTCCCTATTGTTTCAAGATTTTGAAGTCACGTATCTTTAATCATAAAATCTTTGATTATTATTTCCAGCAGGACAATTAAACAAAAAAATACGCCTATATATTTATTTATTTCTTGTGAGACTTTTTTCTTGAATTAAGGTACACTATGGGTATCTAAGGTTAAGCAGAGCAGGGTAGATAAACCGATTTATATAGGTAATTTACGCTTCTTTTTACAATAGTACCATTATGTTTAGGATAGAATAATTTCTAAATCTAACTTGTTAAAATAAAGTCTTTATGATTATTATTATTATTATTATATACATTCATTAATTAAAGGATTATGGATCATGATTAACTAAGCATACTCTTGACTCGAGTACATTTGACATAACCTAATTATTGACTATAACCGAGAGGATTACGCTGCTAATCTAATTAACATGCAAATTTTTATTATTTTATAAAAGGAAATTTCTCAAGCACACGATTTCCCAAAAGTGATTTATTACCAAATACGGTACAATAAAAATAATTGATTTGTTTAATTACTATATAGACTAAAGTGCGCCATTAAAAAATAGCATACAAAAAGCGAAAGTAGAACGTTCATAAGATGTACACGTCAGATTGGCAAATCGAACATCATCTATTCCAATTTGTTTAATTATACCTGACCGTAATTATTTTAAAACAATTATTATAGATATAATACAATTTATTGTTATCCGAAATCCTTTCTAAAACCCCCGTTAATGTCATATAGACTGTCACACGTGTTGTATATATAGTAATATTTATATACGCATTACATGTATATTGCCTCTTTTAGACATTATTAGTTCGCTTTTTTCTTTCGGTTGTATAACAGACTTTTCACTTAATATGCTAAATAATGCGCATTTCTTTTCAACTAATTATTATCATTCAATAACTGATAAACAACCATTTAACATTTCAAATGAAATATTTCTTTATGAAGCCATCCTCTCATGTTATATATAAGTGCGTTTATGAGCGGTTGCTTCAGGAAGTAAATTAATATTTTCGATTACAGAATATTGTTAGATAGATTACAGTTAAATTTCAAAAAAATAAACCTTGGAAATTATTTATAAATAGCTTTAATAATAAGTTGAAAATTTAATTGTTTCATTAAAAACCATATTATAGGAATCGTGGAGGATCAAATGGAATGTTGGTACTTCAAAAAGGTGCTTATAGTTAGCCATTAAATAAACCGCTTTTAATCATTATTCATTCTTGGAATATACATCAGGAGGAAAATCCTCTATATACCTATATAAAAGAATTTTTAAATATTATGGCGTAATTTATTGTGGTTTTAGGTTAATTGCGGTAAATCGTCCTTTTCCGCCCGATCGCGCCTATATATATAGTATGCGTCAAAATCGCGTTATTCTTACGAAACAAAAATAGGAAAACACCGAAAAAAATTATTATTTTATTATTGTCAAATTGCATAACCGCGCTCTCGGATAAATTCTGCACGGTCAGGCGAGATTTTTTTCACGGTCTCTAGCAGTAGTAGCAGCAGTAGCCTTTTTATTAAATTATCATTATTAATATTGCGGCAATAAAACTAATTGATAGGCTTCAAACCGGTATAGGTTTATAATAGGGTGTTAATAATATGTTATTAAACACTTTTCCATTTAGACAGATTATTATTAATTTTTTTCTTTTTCGTTTAATTAACTAAAAAGTGACAGCTCTAACGTAGTCATGGCAGATCTACCCTAGATTAGAATTAGTCAATTTTTAATCAAAACTAACTTGGAAAAATTCTTTTGATTATTTTTTTAATTTCTCAAAATTCATTAAAAATTGGCTTTTAACAAAGGTGGATTAGCAATTTAAGGAGCCTTATTAGGTTACACATTTTTTGGGTCCTCATCAATTGCTTTAATAAAAAAACTATTGTTTTTGAAAGCACATTGTTATGAATTTTAATTTAGGTGTATCAAAAATACGTTTCGTCTTAAAAAGCTAAAATCAAAGAACATATAAGACGAATAGTAATATAATATTTAAAATGAAACGCAACAAAAAGATAATTAAAAATTTCGGGATCTCAGTTTGTTTTTTCATTTAATTCTTTTGTTATATCATGTTTTATTACTCATAAAGGAACACTTCATTTTTTTGATTTAATGAATATCTCGTATGAGTCAACCCTTTCTAATATCAAAAAGGATCTTTCTCCACTACACTTTGTAACTACCATATATATATATATATATGTTACGGGTAAAGTTAGAATAACGGTTAAACTTAGGTTTACCCGGATAAACTGCACAATACCCAGAAAACATGGGTAAAGTCCGAAATAATATTGAAATTACACATATTTCGGATTTTACCCGGGTAAACCGCGTTCTATCCGCTTTTGCGTGGGTGAAGTTGGATGTAGGAATTATTATTGCATCATCTTTCACCAGGTTCAGTTCAGTTCTAAAATGGCAACCGAAGAGAGTGGACGTGCGCGTTTAGCACAGCGTTTTTATGAAGTTTTAACGAAAGTTTTCTACGAAAAGTGTAAATATTTTTTATTTTAATAATGAACAATACCAAGAAATGTTTAGAATCAGTCAAGTTGGCAAAAAACTCTAAAACTAAGACTACGCTACAATATCGGCGGTTAAAGAGGTTTGACATAATTATGTTCTGTTAGAGTCGTTGAAAAGCTTATTGCTCGTGTATCGTCAGGAATCTAGCATTAAATATTACGTTACAAACGACGAAATGTTTGACATTTTGCATGATGCACATTTAGCTATAGGACATGGCGGTAAGCACCGTATGGAAAGCGAATGTAAAAAAAAGTACAAAGAATATAACTCAAGATGTTATTAAGTTATATCTGCGCTTGTGTGAAGGGTGCCAAAAGGAACTGAAATCTGCCAAAAAAGGACTTGTGGTTAAACCAATGGTTTTTCGGAAATGAACAGCCGTTGTCAAGTGGATCTAATTGACATGCAATCCCATCCGGATAGAGAATATAAATTTATTATGGTGTATCAGGACCACTTAACTAAATTTGTTCAAATACGTCCATTAACGTCGAAAAGGGCTGAGGAAGTAGCTAAGAGCCTGGTAGACATATTTTGTATTTTCGGCGCCCGATCTATACTACAATCGGACAACGGCCGGGAGTTCGCCAACCATGTCATTGAAGAGTTATGTACGATGTGGAGTGGCCTTAAAATAGTCCATGGGAAACCACGTCACAAGGCAGCGTGGAAAGAGCAAATCAAGATATACAGAACACGCTTATGACGTGGATGGACGATGAAAACTGCACGCGATGGTCAGAAGGTCTAAGATTTGTTCAGTTAATGAAAAATAGGGCATACCATGATGGGATAAAACAAGCTCCTTATGCCGCCATGTTTGGGCATGATATTAAAGTCGGCCTATCCACATCAGCTTTTCCAAAAGAAGCTATTGAAAATCTACGAACCGAAAAAGAGCTCGAGAGAGTGGTAAGGGAATTTGGTTTAGGTGAACAGCCTCAACAAGAAATAAATATAAACCAGTCTATGGATAGTGACCCAGAACCAGACAATTTGCAAGAAGATATTACTGAAGGTGGCAATATGGAAAATGGCAACAATAATTATCGAGAAAACGCTAGTAATACAGAAACTTCAGGGAATATAAGGTGTGAACTTTGCTTGTACCAAAGGAATATACAGTCAAACAGACTAGACGCAAAAAGAAATTGAGAAAATCAAGCAAAGAAGATGAAAGCTTTATCTAATTCAAAGTTTCCTTCATGTTCTGTTGGAGATACAGTGAGAGTAAAAATTCCAGACGTTGATCGAGGAAGGAGTGATTTTAGAAACATTCTCATGACAGTTATCGAGAAAACTGACGACGATTTGTATAAGCTAGCGAACAAGAGAGGAACTATCGAAGAAATGTTTTCCAGGAACCAATTTTCTGTGTGCAGCTTATTGAGATGGAAAGTGTATCACCGGAAAAGACAAATTTAAGACAACTTGCAAACAAACAGTCACTTTTAGGAGGTCAAGATTATAAACGATGCAACTGTAAAACTAAATGCATGACCAATAAATGTAAATGTAAAGCTATTGGAAATCTTTGTAACTCGAAATGTCACAGCAGCTTGTCTTGTTTGAACAAATAGATTATTTAGATCTTTTACTTTATTAGGATACAGTTTTAGTGTAACCTTTGATTTGTAAAATCTGTTTTTTTAATTAAATAAATTTCTCCAAATATTTATGGCGGTTTTTTTTAACATTAACCACGCCAAGGCGGATAGAACGCGGTTTACCCGGGTAAAGCCCGAAACGTGTACAATTTTATTAATATTTTGGACTTTACCCATGTTTTCTGGGTATTGTGCAGTTTATCCGGTTAAAGCTAAGTTTAACCGTTATTCTAACTTTACCCGTAACATATACATCAGAAAGAACACCTTTAGAGAAATATCAACATCATTGCTGTGCCCATGTTAAGTGTTATGTTTAATGTCTGTGTTTATTTTTAAATTAAAAATGCGTTTGTTGCCAGCCTATATCTGTGAGTGATAAATAAGAGTGTTTGCAGAAGTCCACAATTATAGAACTAGGCATCGAACAGATTTTATACTTGGTAGATGTAACACTAGTCAAATGATGACCTCAATACTTTACAGGGAATTGTTGGAGTTTAATAAATTACCTACCAAATACAGTTCAGGAGACTCTTAAGGAAATTTACTTTATTGAGTGTGTCCAATTTTATTTCTATTTTAGTTTGTAAGCGTTATGCTTTGATTTTACTTATTTATGTCTATTTTAATTATACAGTATATTTTTTTAATGTTATTTATAGGTATAGAATAACTGTTTTTTCATATTACGTTTAGAATTTTGTTTTTTTTTCATTTAGTACCTACTAAATATTTAATATTTCTTTTAGCTTATTCTGTAATATCTTTGTAGCAATTTCATGCTAAATAAGCACTATATTATATTTGGGAAACTATATATAGCAGTTAATTTTTTTTACCTTTTAAGCTTAGATGTATAGTTTCCAATTTTAATTCTCGGCTAAAATATTTAAATCGAATAAATTCGGTCTCCAAACTTTGGTTCAAATCTTCTGGATAAAGCTCATTATGTAATTTTTTTATTAAATTATTCTCATTTGAATAGTTTTACACATATAAAAACACGAGTACATTTAAGATTATCTTATTTTTTAAATGTAGAACAGTTTGTAAGTTTTTGACCAAATCCCTCGTCAGATACAAAACGTTCTCATTGTTGTTCCATAAACTTAATTTGTGGTTCATACAAAGAAATTGCTAAGGAAATATCGTAATCGATGGCTTGTAGTGACTATATTACTTACTTTAATTGAACTCTGTTAAACTATAAAAAAATACAAGAACTGACTTGGTAAAGGATTGGGGTAATGTAAATAATAATATGTGCTTCAAAACTTTTAAAATGATCTAATTGAGCTCTAAATGTCGGATACATAATGTTAGTATGAGTGATAGGGTTCTGAGTCAGATATCAAACAAGTTTTTGGGTATAACAGTTGATACTGACCTTAGGTATTAGGAACATATTAATAGGTTTCTTGTGGTTGCTATGTACTGAAAGACACCTCTAAAAAGTAGCATTTTTTCATAGCAAAAAATGCATGTTATGCGCTAGTAAAATCCCATCCGCTATGGAAAGTGCTCGATACACTTTCAACTCATTTTTTTATTATAGAAAAGAGTAATTTGTAAAGCAAACAACCATGAGTCTTGTCGATTTTAATACTGTGATCTTTATACATTTTGCAAACAGCTACTACATATGGTTTTTAAAAAGCAAAACCATGAAATTATTAAATGTAGTTCTTACGAAATACGACTGACTCCGATTACCTATTCCACACACTGAGTAGGTTAAGAATTCTTTTTTTTAAAGAAAATATTTACATTGCCTCAATAGCTTTAAAAAAAGTATTAGTTTATAAGCGTTGTTATACTGCTGAGCATTATCTCTTAGTGGTCATCTGACCTGATAATAGTTGTTAGATTTTCTTTATTGCTATAATCAATTTTGTAGTGGAATTGTTAATTTGTGTATATTTTTTTATTGGCCTAACTACTTGCCAGCAAATATTGACACGTTTGGTTAAATTACTAATGTTTTATAGATTTAGAACGGCTTCGTCAACAACCCTGTTAAAGATAATAAAGCTACTTTTGAACTTGAATGTTATATTCATTTCTAGTGTTAAATTGTGTTTTGATATTATCATATTAGCTTGTAACTTTATAAAAAGTTTTTAAATTTATTTTTAATTTCTAACTTGTGTATATGCTACTATGTATTTTGCCTATAATATATTGAATAATAAGAAATATATTGAAGGCGACCAAGAAGATCACCTAGTTCAGAATAAAACCCCAAACATAGTGCTAAATTTTATTTTACAGTAATATTTAAAAATACCTCATTAAATGCCCCACATGTATTATTAATGAGGTTTTTCCTTAGGAACCATTTTTAAAAAAATACAGTTGTTGAATAGAATTTAAAAACAAAGTAGTGTTCGTAACCCTGGAAAAAACCAGAATCTATTTCAAATTTGCCTAGTGCTCTCACCAAAAACACAGTACACAAATAATATTTCAGTTCAGTATATATTACGGTAATTAATATAAGGACAACATTGGTTTAAAACAGAGTAACTGCAATAGAAAAGAAGACACACTTTAAGCAAAGTCAAGATATAAAATTATATTGCACCTAAGCAGATTTTAAAACTCGTTGAAGTGAACTCAGAGAACAATGAAATAAATCTATGCTGACACTATTTGAGTTAATCATAATTCTACCTATTGCACAGATTTCACCATATAGTGTACGATGTTGTTCAAGGTAGAATAATCTAGTCTGTCTGAGCACTGTAGTAGGAGGAACATTTAAATTAAGCTGATACAACAAGTCAGGAGACTGTATTGCATTGTTAATAATCTTGTATGTTGTGACAATATCGCAGTTTTTACGTCGAGTCCAACTTTTCAATGTTCAGCAATCTACACATTTCACTGTAATTAATATCAATACAAGGAATATTAAGTAGAGATGTTAAAAAAGTAACTATTCGTTACAGGAGCACTCGTTACTCATTGATACCCGAAGTAACGAGTACCGAAAGAACACTTGGAAACAGAAGTAGCTCGGATGATAGGTGCAGAACGCCGGGATTTAGTACGTGAAACTGAGCATCTACTAGAAAAAGCAGATTCCGAAACGGAACAACAGAAAAATTTAATTTGGGCAGATTTTGATAAAATTGCAACTGCGCGAAAAGAAATTGATGCAAAAACAGCAGTTATTTTAGAATGTCGCTGAGGATCTTTTGAACAGAAAAGAAAATCCATTAGACTGGTGGAAAGCTAGAACGGCAATATATCCTCATCTTTGTAAATTAGCAAAAAAATACTTATGCATAGTAGCAACATCAGTCCCATCTGAAAGGACATTTTCCACCGCAGGACAGATATTGTCAGAAAGGAGAAACAGGCTAAAAGGTGAAAACGTGGAAATGATCATTTTTTTACATAATAACCAACAAGTTTTATTTTTCGAAATTTACGTTTTCTTGTTTTTTTTTTATAATAATAAATATTTTTTAAAACAATATATTTTAATTAATAGGTAAATACCAAATCAGCATTTTTATTTTTAATTAAATTTTAATTTTTTTTATATTTATTATTAATTTTTGTGCATGATTATTGTCAATCGATACTGATAGCGGTATTATTATATGCAAATACCAATAAAAGTAACACAATCAGTACAGTTATCATAGTAATCAAAAGTAACGAAAATCAACATCTCTAATATTAAGCTTGTAAGCAATGAATCTTATGAATTTACGTTGAATTTTTTCTAGAGACATTATATATTTAGCATAATAAGGTGACCATATACATGAATTCGACTCAAGTTGACTGCGAACCAATGAAAAATACAGGAGTTTGATGGAATCAATACTGCGGAAATCATGAGTGTGCCTCTTAATAAAACCCAACATTTTGTACGCCTTATTACACAGGTTTTCAATATTTTTTGAAAAAGTTAGTCTGCAATCAAAAAGCACCCCAAGATCACCTATCTCTGATACCTTCTCAATAAGTGAACTCATTAGATGGTACTGATAAAATAGTGGACTAAAACTCCTGGTAAATTGAATATATTTGCATTTAGGACCATTCTTTTGTTCTTGCACCATAATTCAAATTTGTGAAGATCAGAACAAAGTGCATGATGTGCCAAGTTACGGTCTATAATTCTAAAAATCTTAACATCATCAGCAAAAAGCAACACATTACAATAATCAAAACAATGAACAACATCATTAATAAAAAGATTAAATAAAAAAGGGGCAAGATGGGCACCCTGAGGAACCCCAGAAGTCACTGGAAAAGGACTAGAATAAAAGTTATTTATCTTTACAATCTGTGTTCTTCCAGACAGATATAATAATAATAATAATAATAATAATAATAATAATACTTCTTTATTTGCTCAAATACATCCAACAGCTTAGCATCGTCAAAAGGTATTGACTGTCAAACGCCAATAATACAGTGCACAAAGGGAGACATTAATCTATCAGAGTTTTACCTACATAACATAGCAGATAAAAAAAAAACATTTAACAAAATACAATTTTGGTTCGCATCAGAAATGCTCTCAAGTATGTATGAAACATTTGTTATACAGGTATGAAAGTATAGTATTCGATAAATTTTGATAGACTAGGTTAAAGACTATTGTAGAATTCGTCCAATGAGTATGGACAGATCTCCAAAATCAGGTTTTTCGTTACTTGCTTAAATCTATTTAAATGTAGTTATTTTGTGGTTTCGGGTATTGCATTAAAAAGTTTTATGGCATTAGTCATATAGCCCTTATGGGTCAGACTAAGCCTGTGTTGTGGAAGTAAAAGATTTCCCCCATGTCTGGTGTCATATAAGTGCCTACTATTTACTGTGCTAAATCTAAAAGAGTATGTTCTGGCAAATATCAGACATTGGTGAATGTATAGGCCAGGCATTGTCATGATTTTTAAATTTTTGAATAAAGGTCTACAACTATCTGTTGGTTTTTTGTTTTCTAGAATTCTGAGTGCCGATTTTTGCAACTTAAATGCTCTCTGCCAGTCAGCCGAGTTACCCCAAAATAACAGTCCATATGACAACTTTGATTGAAAAAGTCCCATATACGCCATTCTACATACTACTGGAGGCGCCAATTGAACAATTCTGCGCAACAGAAAAAGAACCGATGAGAGTTTTATTGCCAGATCTATTATATGGTTCTTCCATGATAATTTATTATCTAGATAAACACCCAGAAATTTGATCACGTCTATTCTCTGATGTCTTTCCCTTAAAGAGAAATTAACCACCTCTGTTTTATTTAGATTCAAGCATAGATTATTGTCAGCAAACCATACTTTTAACTTGTGAAGAGTTGCACTAGTTCCATTCTGTAGGGAAATCAGATCTGAATGCTGACTGAGAAGAGTTGTGTCATCCGCATATTGTACAGATATCACCTCTGAGAAGTGGGCGGGTAATTCATTTACATAAAGTAAAAACAGAAGAGGACCCAAGATTGATCCTTGAGGCACCCCTGTTGTTATTCGAAGTATGAAGGATGTTCTTCCTCCACAAGTCACCATCTGCTGACGCTCACAAAGGTAGGACTGAATAAGTTCCAGGCAAATACCCCGGATACCATAAAAAACCAACTTGCTCAACAAAATACTATGCGAGACACAGTCGAACGCTTTTGAGAGGTCGCAGAAAATTGCACTCACTGTCTTGCCTCCCTCAAATGCTAGTCTACCATACCCTGAGTGCATCAGCAGTGGATCTTCCTTTTCGAAAGCCAAACTGCGCTGGTGAAAGTAAATTATGTTTATCAAGAAACAGTTGGTTTAGACAGAGCTCAGTGGGCTTGGATAATATCGGTATTATTGATATTGGTCGATGATTTCCTGGATCGTCCATATTACCCTTTTTAAATATAGGAACAACTTTACTTATTTTAAGCTTTTGTGGAAATGTACCAGATGAAAAACATTTGTTTATTATTAGAGATAGTGGTAAGGCCAAACCATTTGCAAGTTGTTTCAATATTTTATTGCTCAAACCAAAGATGTCTTGAGCAGAACTATCACTTAAACTTTTTAATAGATCAATAACTTCTATTTCGGTAACAGGTGAAAGAAATACTGTTGAATTGTTATGTACATATTTTGCTGTAAATTGTACGGGATCATTAGATTTTTGCAGTGTATTTGTAATTGAGTCAGCTATATTGACAAAGAATTTGTTAAACTCATCGGGAGTTACATTACATTTCGAATTACTAGGATCATTATTTTTTGTTTCTTTAATGATGTTCCAGATGGTTTTGGATTTGTTATGACTATTTCCTATTTTGTTTGTATAATACGAGTGTCTCGCTTGTTTTATTTTAGTTTTATATTCCTTTATACGAATTTTTAGCCATTTTGAGAGATCTAGAGTACTGTTATGTTTATTTAAGGTAGAAAAGAAGTTTAAGTTATCTCTCAATCTTTTCAGTTCATTATTAAACCATTTTTTTTCTTTATTTGTGGTGAGAATTGTTTTAGTTTTTTTGGGAATATAAAAGTCTATAATAGACATTAGAACATTCAGAAATATTTCAAAAGAATTGTCAACGTTACAATTATCAAGTACCAACAACCAGTCAACGTTTAGTAATGAAGTAACACAGCGGGAAAATCTCTCTCCACAATACGGTCTGAATTCTAAGACCGTTGTGTGGGTGTTTTCAGTACTTTCATTTATTGATTCATATGTATTAATAATAGCCATATGATCTGACATATAAGTGTCCCATAGAGTACAGTTACAATTAATTGCACAATTTGTTATGCAGTTATCAAGGCAACTGCTTTTTGTGGTTTTTGAGATTCTAGTTGCGCTATTTACCAGGAATTTAAAGTCATATGTGCTGACAAGTTGGGTGAACTCGGCTGAAGTGAGGTTATCCTCTAGAAGATCTATATTAAAATCACCATAAATAAAGGTACATTTGCGTCTATGGAATAAGAAATTTAGAACTGTATCAAGACTCTGAAAGAACACGTCTAATTTACCTGATGGAGATCTGTAGACACTCAAAACTACAACCTGCAAGGCTTCAATCTCGGTCGCAACGACTTCAAAGTGTGTCTCTATTGACATGTTGTCTATAGTTGGGATCTTCTTTACAAGAAACGGTTCTCTGATGTAGATAAGGACTCCACCTCCTCCTGCTTTAGTACGGCTGAAACTGTTGGATAGATGGTATCCAGGCAGAGAGTAACTTTCTACTCCTTGTTGAGGAAGCCAATGTTCTGATAGACATATTATATCAAAATTCTTGTTTTTCAATTCAAAATTCTTCAACCAGGCCAAAAGACAACCACACATGCCATACAGTGATAACTTCGCAACCAGGAGAGAATGATTAACCCTGTCAAAGGCCTTGGAAAAGTCAGTATATATGGAATCAACCGACATACCGCTCTCCAAGGCCCCCGACAAAGCTGTTTAGTAAAGCAACAAATTAGTGGTAATGGACCTACCCCTGGCAAACCCATGCTGTTTAGTTGAGATTATGTTTTTAAATTTCTCTGATAAAAAATCTGTGACAAAACTTTCAAGAACCTTTGCAAAGTGACAAGCCAGAGAAACAGGACGATAGTTTTTCACATCATCCCTCTGACCTGTATTCTTAAATATAGGAGTCAAATAATTTAACTTCCATGAGGTTGGAAATCTACCTGTCTTGAAAGACAAATTATAAATCAGCTATAGTGGACGTGCCAAGGCATAAAGCAAAAGCACAGTGTTTTATGAAGACAGCTGGAATACAGTCAGGCCCAGGGCCATTGACATTGGTTAACTTTTCAAAGACTTCAGATATTTGTACATGCATTTCATTAATATCAAAAGAACATGCAATATCAGGCTGCGTAAATTCCTGAACATCAAATTCATCAGGAGAGTAGACTAAAGAAAAATATTGTGCCAATAAAGATGCTATTTCATGGCCATTTTCACCCGCTGCATCTAAATATTTCACAGTAGATGGCATACTGTTATTTTGTGTCTTATCTCTTATATATTTTTAGAAATATTTAGGGTGTCAGTATAAGAATCCTAATAAGTTTAACAACATAAACAAGACAAATAAATAAATAAAATATATATTTTATTTCCAACAATTAACCGGTATTATTGATACAAAAACATTTGATCATTGTATAATTATATACAGACACTTAAGTAGTATACATATACACTATTCACATAAATGTAAAATTTAAGGAATATAATAAATTGTCTATATACATATAATGTGTGACCTAAAAATATATAATATCTATAAAAATTTGAGCTTTTATTATTTTCTAATTTAACATAAAGGTGGGCCCGAAAAACGGTAGTCCTATAGAGATTACACTAATTCGAGGTAAATGCACCTTTACTGTAAATTTAAATAAAACCGGATCAGAAAATTGTAACTCAATAAACAAATTCGGTAAAAGTTTATAATATCTCTTATCAGAATGATTATTATATCAAAACATAATCTCTTAGATAATCATTAGTATTAACTAACTTTGGCTCTTAAACCTGTTTATTTTGATAAAGGAGATAATCATTAAACAAACTATCAAAAGTCGTTCGCTGCATAAAATTCCACCCCATATACTTTTAACTAACACTAAATAACCCTTAATCTACGAGATAGCCACCTGTTGAGTTTGAGATTGTTGATTATTTTTGGATAAATAATGATAATCAGTCCATCGGCCCAGTTGTATCAGTTGGGCCCCTTCATTAGTAAAATGACACGCGAATAACAACATATTTCTAGGTTGCACCTTCCAAGCAAACCTCATAAACATGGCAGAGTATAAACACAAAGCTAAAAACCAAATTTATTTGATAAATTATGTAATATGAAAACTTAAACAGGTCTTACCAAAAGTCATTTTGCCACTGATAAATTTGGGATCTTTTTTGAAATCCGCTATAGCTGCTATAGGGATGCCCCAGTTAGCCACCGGACCCCAAAAATGTGTGCTAAAACAATCTTTAAACTGTAAATAAGGCCAATTGAAACCTTTAGGCTTACCTCATCAAATATTCACGAAACTCTTTGGATTTTAGTTGCCCCACAAGCTTTTTGCCTAAATTATTAATTTTAGAACCCATTGTCCCCTTAAAAAAACACTATAATTTAAAAGATATTTAGTGGGGCCACAACAGCACCGTGCACCGTGTGTCAAACGCGTTAAGGAATGACGTTTCAAGGTTATGTCCTCTACTCTAATTATAATCACCTTCACTTGTTCGAATGTGACGCGTGAATGCGGCATATTCATTTTAATTTCTAAATTTAGAGTTCACATTGGGTTTAATTTCAATTTAGTTTTCATTTCTTATCAAGGCTGTTATCACTAATTAAAAATGATATATTTTCAAATTACCCGCCGATTGAACGTCAATTTTGACATTACAACTGTCAAACAATTATCTTGTCAATGTCATAAATATCAATAAATCAACAATCTGTTTTTTTACTTATTTTACAAATTTTTAAAGAAAAATCCGTAAATACATTAAACCCATCCCAAACATGGCTTTGCCAACTCTACCATCCAAAAGTGTAATCCTTGTGGCCGATGACCACATATTTGTAAGTCCAGTAAAACTGGTAAAAACCATAGACGACATGGTGAAATGGGACAAATCGGAGGCCTATTTTGAGTATTTGGGCTTCATATATGCGATAAACGATTCGGTTAGAGGTTTGAGCAACTCGAGAGGCTCCGAGGACTCCTCTACAAACATCAACAAACTGGCCGCCCTATTGGACACACTTAGTCAATGGGTGGACCAGATTCCACCAATAAATCAACCTCAGAGGTTCGGAAATGCCGCCTTTAAAACGTGGTATCAGAAATTAAAAGATAATTCAATTGACTTGCTACAAAAATTATTTCCTGCTGCACTTCATAGGGCCATTCCCGAAGTGATGGTGTACCTGGAAGAATCTTTTGGGAACTCTACTAGGATTGATTATGGGACTGGGCATGAGATTTCTTTTGTAATGTTTTTGTGCACTTTATATAAAATCGGTTTTTTACGGGAAACTGATTTTGCTGCCACGGCTTGTAAAGTCTTTGTAAAATATTTAATTCTTGCAAGAAAATTACAACAAACATACAGGATGGAACCCGCAGGTAGCCATGGGGTATGGAGCTTGGATGACTATCAATTTGTCCCATTTATATGGGGAAGCTCCCAGCTGATACAACACCCACAAATCGAGCCCCAGATGTTCCTGAAACCTGAGATATTTAATAAATATGCTGATGATTACATGTTTTTGAGCTGCATCAAGTATATTAATGAAGTGAAGACTGGTCCGTTTGCAGAACACTCTAATCAGCTGTGGAGCATTAGTGGAGTAGCCAGCTGGACAAAAATCAATGGGGGATTGATCAAAATGTATAAAGCAGAAGTTTTGAGTAAATTTCCTTTAGTACAACATATAGTGTTTGGCTCCTTATTTTCATTAAAACCTGCAGAATATGGAACAACAATCAGGAATTTTGTAAGTGACAACAAAGCACCGGTACTGTCAGCATCAGAAACTAATCGAACATCGAATTAAGCTTTTCATTAATAATATTTATGTGATATTTAATATAGTATTTATTCAAATAGTGTGTTTTTATTTAATTAAATTTTTAAGAAAAAACAACAATTTGGATCCAGGTAAGTAGCAGGTTTATTAAAATTATTTTTTTAACAAAATCACAGCAAAACAACTAAATCTAAGACAATTTCTTATTAACCATGACTGGATCAGTATCTTCTAAAGCTTGCACCTTTTCCATGTCCTTATGCTTGATAAATGACAAAAACACATTATAAAACATTGTGACAGCATTAATATAAAACACTTGATATTTCACAGGTACAAAGTAGAAATTCACAAATTGGGTGGGAACCCATACACACCAATCCATCTAAAAAAACAGTTAATAGTAATAGAGTTGACCCTTAAAACTAAAAATGTAACTCACCACATATACATTCAAGAATTTACTTATAATTTCTGTATTAATTTTCTGGATAGGCTTCATTTCCAGAGCACCCATACCATAAAAAAATGTCACTATACAAATTGGTGACATCACAAACTGGTCCAGCCCAATTTTAGTTAATACTGTCGACAAGTTTCTTTTTGGCATAATTTTTGCTATATACAGGTAGTAGTAGTGGTGAATTGGGCCTAGGACAATCCCCACAATAAACATTCGAGCTAAAAACCATAAAAAACTATTATTATTTTAAGTTCCTATTTCTCAAGAGTGTCAAACATTGATTTTAGTGCATTAAACTGGCAAAGATACTTAATTTCATTTGGTCTAAAAAAAAATTGAATTCTAATTTTTATCTTGGTTTGCTAAGCTTGTTGTCCTTGCCAGTAATATAGAAAGAAGAAAGAAAGAAAATGTGCTATATTACATAAGACAACAAAATCTTGTGTACAAGCATCCTAAAAACTAAAAAATTCCAAATTTACTTTAAATTTCAAACAAACATAACTTAACTATATGAATTGTTACTTTTTGTATAAAATTTGGTAAAGTCTAAGAACACACATAAAACTTACTCATTCTTCCATAGTCATATCTTTTCTCGATTCGTCCCTGTCTATATTCAATTTCTTGTTGGCAAAGATCACCAAGCCACATGAGCACACCGGAACTGATAATGTTAGTGTGCAAGAGGTACTTGCCAAAAACCAAGTTTGGAATATTGTGGAATGAACTTGATTTGCTGCTAGAAGTTGAGACATGTCTTATATGAGGTAGTAAGTAGCGAGTAATCTTAAACATGATTTCTGGATTGTTATGTGATTCAGGTGGTTCTTAAAGCGGTAGGATTATCTGTGATTACTCCCTTATCCGTTATTGATGACACAAATAGTAAAACCTTAAATATTACGCAATATTAGCTTTTTGTTATTATTGATTTGGTCTATTGGGGACATCTTTCTCAGGTTTTTTTATATTGCATAGAATTCAAGAGGCAACTAAGAAGCTCGATTATTTCATATTTCATAACAAATTTTTGAATTTATACAGTAATTTTGAATGGAAATATATCATTTTTTAAGAAATTATTATTAGCATAACCTCAAAATTTCAAATTTGCGTCATGTAAACATGTCACTGTCAAATGTCATTTCGCGAAGCTGTCAAAATAAAACAACAAATCCAACAATAAACAATAAAGTATTTTATTTATTGAATTAACAGTAGATGGTAATTAAAAAAATGGAATGTAAATAAATGGAAAGGAGGTAAATGGCTTCCGCGCACCTCTGTACTTAATTTTCCTTAACATTCCTGTCGGTCTAAGATTGTGATAATCACCTTATAATGGATTTTTTTGCAATACTCTTTGTATCCATAATTTCTGTATTTTTTGGTATTATTTTAACTTTATGCATACAGTATTACGTTTTCTATGTTTACTTAAAAAAGAGCCCCATTGCCAGCAATGTAACTCATAAGAAATCCTATGATTATAGTTTGCCAAATGTAAGTATCAATAATCATCGGAGGATTGTTGCCTATAATTCTGTATTGCAGGCAATTAAGAAGCAGCTCGAGGCTGGAGATGTATCAGACAAGCCTAAAGACGGCTTGGCAGTAAATTTAGTGCTACAGTTCCTTTTTCATGAGTTAAGACATTCAGAGACTATTAAGAGATGGCTCTACAAGAAATTGTCCATGGAGTTTGATGAATTGCTTACTAAAACTGCCATGGGCAAGTTTTTTGACTCAATCACTGTAAGTTTAATTGTGATATTGTTAGTTATATTTTCCTGAGAAACCTGACTAGCTTCAATGAATTTTAAGCTTTTTCTTGAATTGTTTTACTTTGACCTCATAAACTATGAACATGTTTAAGATTCAGCTTTTTAACTGAAAGGTTTCTTCCAATTTTAGATAAAAGACTTACACTTGGGTTCTCAATTCCCAGACATAAAAGACATTTCAATAGAAAATGTAAAATTAGACCCAAAAAATGAACATATTGAAGTTCTAAGTTTAGTATTGAACCTGGACTATTTGGGCAACTTTTTCATGTGTATTGATGCCAAAATGAAGTTTAGTAAGACTGCTTATCTATCAATCAAAGGTATGTAGAATAATTTAGTTACTCTCTTGATACAATGCGTGTTTCCAGTTAAAAAAATTAGTGGTTCAGCTCGGCTACAGTTTAGTAGGGAACCATACACACATTGGTCCTTTAGTTTTTACAATGAACCAATCTTGGATTTGGCAGTGGAGTCACATTTTCAAGGCAGGCAACTGCAATCCAACATCACCAACCTTATAGTGCATCAAATTAAAAAGGCGATTAAAAGGAAGCACACTTTACCTAATTATAAAATTAGATATAAACCATTTTTTGTTAAAACTGATCCTAGTCAGTTGGATGTTGAGGATACCGACCTGCCAGTACAAGGAATGTTGGATATGAACATTTCTGAAATTTCCAGGTTATGTTATCCTGAAGGCGCTAACAGTATTTATCTTACTATGGCTGTGGGTAAGAAATGTTTTAATACTTTAATAGAATTATTTTAGGATGCCACAGTTGATAAAAAAGTTTTATTATGGCATATTATTAGAAGTGTTTTTTTGTTAATGATTCAATAATTTTACAGTTAATGTGCATGATTTGTAAGATTCAATAAATAAAAGTTAAGCTTATCAGACTTTTATCTATTGATCTTTTGACCCAAAAAACCAACCACTTCATAATCATTAACACCATTCCAGACTCGATCCCCTGGATCTCTTTATACCAAAAAAAAGACGACACCATCATAATGACCCTGGAAATCACCATGGCCAAACTAAAACAGACCCAACTGGGGGTGATTTTTAGACAGGAACCTGGGGCGGTAGTGGTGGATAGTGTGACAAATAATTCTTGTGCTTTTCATGCCGGTCTAAAGCCCTCGGATGTGGTCATTTCGGTGGAGAATAAATCAGTTACCACGGTGCCTCAGGTGGCCAAGTATATGAAGTCAGTTTCCGGCACTCATGTGACCTTGCGGGTGGAGAGAGTGGTGGAGAATTATATTATTAAGTGGAAGGGCGAGGAGAAGGATGGAGGTGTGCAGGTGGCCATTGAGGTGAAAAGTAAGTGCTTTTTTTTAAAATTGTTCACATATTTAATTATTTTTTTGATCATAAAATAGGTTTTAAACCATGAAAATTAATTATATTAATACTGGCTTTCATTTTTAATTTAAACAGATGCAGTAGGATTATGAAAAAATAATAACACTAATGCCTTAGCTGTGGTGCAGTCTATCTTAATAAATATCAGAAAGCTATGTAGCAAATAAGCTATTTAGTTCAGAATGTACAGCATTGTACACCAAATTATACCTGGTACCAAACCCAGATTTGATCAAATAACAGCAATTATTTCTTTCCACTTAGAGCAGCAACATTAACTAATCTTAAATGCAACTGTTGAACTACACCAATAGTCTATAATATAATACATTATACAAATTGATCAATTTAAACTCAAATAAAATTGTTAAGAGACCTGCGGGTAAGATTTGTTACTAAAAGATTTTTCAAAAATAGAGGTTCTGTGAAATGAGATTGTTATTGTATTGCGATGATCTGGATTATGTATTTCAGAGCGTAATAATACCTACTTGGAAGAATATTCATTTCAAACAAAATCTATTAATAAAAAGATAATTCCTTTTTTATTTTTATTTATTTATTCATTTATTGATGCCTGAGATGTTTGGAGATTGACTTTGAAAGAGTTGAAGTCGTTGAACTTAATAATGTTTTTTACGTTCTCCTACCTTGCTCGCATTCTTTCTGCGTTTAGTCTCCTTTAGCCACTCATCCAGCTTCTGCACTGATCGGCTTATATGTCAAGAATTTACCAGATAATCATGACATCTATGATCTTTTGTCCAGGTCTAGAGTGGGCAATCTAACTTTTCGTAGTTATCTTGTCACTTCTAAGTAAGGGTTCTAATCTGTTTCTACAGAAATAGATAATTGATTTAACGCGTGGTAAATCTAATTGTAACACCATAAGGCAACCGGATCAAACTTAATCTTGCTCTTGGATTTTTATGACAGTTGTGTCAGTTTGTTTACCTTCAATTATAAAAGGTTGACTGAAACTAGCAAATAAACACTTCAAATACTGGGTTATAATTTATTACAACCAATATGTAAATAGGTTACACTTGTCACCATAAATAAACATCAACTTGTGTAATAACACATAAACAAAAACAAAAGAGAGCTTTGTAATAACCTTATGAGTAAATGTACTTAATTCTAATTCATCCACACACCATTCAAACCAATAATGTTAATTACAAAATGATTTAAACAATATATAGTTGAAAACAATTATTATTGTTTGTTTTAGTCCTTAAATTCAACAAAAAGAGAAATTTTAATTAAGAGAAATGCACTGGATTTATTTATTATTTAATCTAAAACTTCTTAATTTTTCTTAATTGACATATTCATGTTATTTGACATAAACTAAATTTGGGTTTAAATTAACATAAAGTTGACACCAAAATATCTTGAAGAAAAACCAGTTATTTGTTATTTTATACAAGTTTTCAACTAATGGAACACTTTTATCATTTATTATTCACTAAATAACAATTACCAAGTTATTTTTTATTAGACACAGTCATCCCGTGAAATTACTTTACAGAGTTACCTTGAGTTCTTCAATTAAATATTGGGAATTGGAACAATACCATAAACTAGCTGCCACCAACAATTTAAAGTAGACTTGAGCTTTCATTTGTTGTCACTGGGCCACGGCATACAAAAACAACAGGTTTTGTTTTTCACCAATACACACATAAATAGGGTATTTATATGGGTAAACGTTAGTTTGGGACAACTAAACGTTTCTGGTCACAATCGTGAAATTATACGTTTTTATAACGTCGAGCTTCATACAAATTAATCTTATAGTAAAGAGTAATTGAGAGTGTAATAATTAAAACCTGTGAGCGTCATTTAAATAATTTTATAATTTTTATTACGTTAAATAAATTCAAAATAGTCCAAAATAATCAAAATAAATCATAAAAATAGAATAAACACCTTGTAAAACAACTGGGCGCTTGGGCGACTCCAAAGTAGAGATGGTGACGTGTAGACCTGAAATAATAAAAGTAACCTGAGCACACTTATTCCCGTAAAATTAATTAAATAAAAAAAAGTTAAGCAAAACTCATAAATATGAAAAATTAAAATTAATATGTTTTAAACTTGCTCAGTGATTTTACTTTTACGATAACCATTTAATTCATGTTCACCAACATTTAACCACTTTACTTTAATATCCCAAAATTCATTATTCACCAATTTATTACTTTTATCCTATTGTTAAATGTCCCAGTAACAACAACGTACTGATATTGAATGATATACAATCGTTCAATATGCCAAAACGTGTGCACTACATTACTCATAAACCGTAGCCAAAATGCTACCAAAAACATTATCATAAAACATGAGATTGAGACAGCAATCTCCGATCTAGACCACTTGACGATAACACACTTTGTACTGAGGGGTGCAATGGACACCAAAACGCGAGGGTCCTCTCCAAATACAAAGCCTTGTTAAATACAACGAGCTGTGCAATGGTCCCAGACCAGCTCAGTATCTTAACAAGAAATAATAAACAATCGTCACAACAACACAAGCAAGACAAACAACAATCGGTCATTAAAATATTTCATTAATCACATTTTTAATTAAAAAGGTAAAATATCGGTGTAATCAATAAGATAGAAATAAGCATACTCTGTGAGAACACTCACCCTTTCTTGTAGTAAAACACTACACCAAACCAACACAGCTTATTTCACGTCGCAACACCCTTTATTGTTTTTATTAAATAACTTCACTCTTTAGTGAGCAAAACTCAAATGAATTTTATAAACCAAATATTTATCTCACTCTTTTATCGAAACCCATAAAAATAATTCCCGAGGGGAAACGCTAAGTGTAAACCGTATTTGGTTACTTACGGTACCGCTGAGCTAGCTTTAGTTTTGTAAATATCCTGGACCTCTTTTCGGTCAGACCGATAAATTTCATCTTAATGACTAAGAAAAATATTTTAATTCTTTAGAAAATAAACAGGGTCTTACAAGAGAAAGAGAGTTGCGTTATTAACTTTTTGAGCGAGAGAGCGACATTACACCTAGCAGCGCTATCTTGTGACTTATTACACTAAGTATAAGTACAATACTTCCCGCGTCGCAAGAAGCCAAAACAGGCGAATGTAGGTCACTGCGCCTGAAGAAAACCATTTGCACTCCCTTCGACCGTGGAATTCACGTGCGCGTGCTGGAGTCTGAAATATTCTATTTATAGACTGGTATTTTATGTTTACATTGGGAATATGCGATTCGACGATTTTTATTTTATGGGGAATTTTTTCTTGTTTGGAAGGTTTTCCAAACAAGGTCCATAGATTCACTTATCCAAGAATCAATGAAGAATCGTAATATTTAACCACCAAAGCTTAGTAGATACATGTCTAAGTAGATCCGTAGGTTTTATCCAGTCGAATCATAGCTAAATCACTGACAATAACATTTAACTTAAAAGCACTCAAAACAATAGCGGAATAGTCATCTGTTCATCACAAATTTATATATTTCCATTAGGTGATGATAGTGAGTCGGAGTTGACCCAAACCGAGCAAGAATCCTTCGTAATCGTTGACAGTGTAAAAAAAGAAGAACGTAAACCGCGCTCGCCGAAAATCATCCCCGGTAACGAAAATATGGCCAAACTGGCGCAAACAATCAGCAATTTCAGTTTGAGAAAAAGAAAAGGTAAATTAACTCGGTGATCTTTTAAAACTGATTAATATTAAAAAACATTTCATTCTTTAGGTGCAGGTGCGTCCCCAAGTACGCCCCAAAGAGCCCGCGTATCCTCCTCGGCCAAAAAAAATTCAGCCACAGACTTACCGGAGATCGTACGGACCGAGGCGGACACTTTAGAATGCGAACAGATATTTTCGCAAGTCGAGGTCCTAAGAGGTTATAAACACATTCTAAGCTGGTGCCACTTTTGTACTATAACGACCGTTTTTTTAGGTAAAGAGCTTCAGGCCGCATCGTTTCTACTCTTCGACGATGACTTTAGGTTTTCCATCAAAGACGGCTCTAAATATTTGAATATTAACGCATGGGCCACCGTAACCGACTCTCCGGACATTCTTTTAGGTTACCTTAACATACCTCTTAGTTTTATCGCGTCAGAATGTTCCGTGAGTGTATTGGGACACCATTGTAGGCGATATTCCTTCTTACCTCCAGGTAATTAAAATTTATTTATTTATAAAGTCTAGAGGTAACAGACCAGTTACTGAGCGGGGAAGATAAACCGATTGGTGACCATATTAAAAATGCTACAATAAATTTTGAAATTGATTGATTAGGCCATACAGACGTTGTCGATCGACAATAAAGCATTATATTATAATGAGATTATTAATGATATTTCAATTTAAATTATGTTACAATTCCAGGCAGTCAAACTGTAGGCTTCTTACCATTTTAGGCACTTTAATTAAAATTATGCCTCAAATGCTTCGAATAATTAATTAATAACGTTTGTCGAACTGTAGATTTTTTTGCTATTTCAAGCACTTTATTTAATTTTTTTTAATTAAAATTATGACCCATAACTTCATACACGCATGATGTATTATTAGAGGCCTAAGAAGTAAATTAATTGATTTGAATGCTTGAAGTATTGAAAAATGATTCGAGGAACTTGAAACTCATAAAACTTCTATTGAGCTGATTGAGTAAATCTCGAAATTGTTTTTTATTTCCTGGAAAAAGTGAAAATTGGTTTCAGGAATTTAAAATTTATAAAAATTAATTCCAAAGTCATTAAAATTATTCCAGAACTTTGAATAAATCTTCAAGCAGTTGATTCCAATTTTATTATTCAAGGCTTATGGCTTATTTAGTATTCCTTTACCCAGTTTTTAATATTGAGTTTTCTAATAAGGATTTATTTGCTTAATTTAAGTTTTTTTTTAGATAAATTAATTCATTAAATTCAACGAAAAAAAAGCTGATATTTAATAATTTTTTTTGTCAAATTGTATGACAATAGCCGTACATTTAATTATTAGAAGAATACTTGTTTCATCTATTCTTATACACAGCAGTGTATTATTGTTAAAACACAACACTATAAGGGGTAAAACCAATATTTATGTTCGAGATGGGATAAAATATGTACATACTGAATAACAAATGCAATATAAAAATCGACGACTGTATTTTATTTTATCTATATTTTTAATGCAACAAAACTTAATAATACACTCAATATAATATAGACCACCAAATAAGCATGAATGTGATGTGTTCCTGAATGAAATTGATAAAACATTGAAATAGCAAAAAAAGCCATGTATTTTTATTAAAGATTTCATAGATCTCAATTGATTGAACGATATATTGAAGAGAACGGATTTCAAGTTCAAAAGAAAGTAAGTTAATGAAATGCCACTCCTACGACTAATAATACTGCATAGATCTTTGATCATAGAGAAAATAATATGAAAAAATATGTACTATGTGGGGAATGAGTTCACGGATGCAAATCTGGAGGGCTCCATTAAATTAGCAATTGCAAAAAAGAATAAAAAAATATTTTCCGATTATTTTGATTTATCGTAAAAAAACAATTTTTAGTGTTTAACTCGCGATGGTGACGCCGTTTTTTAATATTTTTTCAAAATTCTTGCAGCATTCGAAAGCCTAATCATTCTAGATTTCAACGCAATAACAAAAAAAATATTGTTTTTATACAGAATTTTTCAGATTATTTAAAAGGAGGCGCGGTACCAAACCTGAGGAGAACATTTCAACATCGAGCAAATTTTTGAACGGTTGAAGATAGATATATGATTAATCGACGAAAAATGTGCCAAATGGAATGGAAAAGTTTTTGGTGAAAAAAAAAATTATCTACTGGTTTGCGAAATACGATTTTTTTTGTCAAGCGCTGAAACATCTACTTCGCTGCTCGCCAGAGTCTGGTGCGATGGTGCGACGCGACTCGGCGGCGTATATCGTCTCTGATATTAAACATACAGACAGAGCTATAATGTAGAATGTTGCGAATATTTTGGCCTTTACCGGCAAGAAAAACTTTTAGTTGATAATTACTAACTTTGATCTAAACATCGGGAAATACAAACAACAGGGAATAAATTGGGTGAATAGAGAAACAAATATATTTATTTAAACTAATAATTTATATCGACACTATTCATTTGTATATTATAATAAAAATAACTATAGGATAATGATAACACAAAAATAAAAAATAAATTTACTTCGGAATAGTTACGTTATAAACTATATGAGGCTAAAAAAATATATCAATATATTTGGGTAACTAAACTAACTTAATTTAAATTTAAAGAACACCCACCCTCGCAATAACAACCTATTATACAATCTAGCCCTGCTTTTAAACAACTACAATTTTTAGTACATTGAAGTTTGCATTTGCAGCACACATTTTCGAATTTTGCATCGGGACGAATACTTATTGTGGTCAATTTTGGAACGAGTAAATTATTTTCTTTTAAATCCCAACCAAAATCAACGGGGTTGGGAATTTCTGGGTTTATTAAAATAGCGCTCTTCCAGACAATCAATTGATACGCAGCTCTTAATATATGCTGATGAAATGCATGCTCGGTAGGTGGCAAATTCCTTATATCTGATTTACAGGTATGAAATAAATGAGCGCGTAATTTATTTAAATCACCTGTAAATAATGGCCTAGCATAAAAAATTAAAAAAAAATATCTAGCCGCGTTTTCGAAATTATTTAAATTCTGGCCAGCATTTTCAGGATAAGTAAAAAGTGCTTTTAGTCGTGTTCGTAACTCAAACATTTTTTTAAAGCGTTGGTTTTGCCTTTTTTAAATATAAAGCTGACTGTATCACAACCGGTTAAAATGTAAATACTCAAAAGTAAACTACCCAAATTCATTTGAGCATTTAAAGACTTATCCATAGATAATTCTTTAAATGCTTGCTTCACTGTCGTCTACGACAATGTGTTTCTTCATTTTGATAATGATCGAATTTGCTAAAAAAACTACAGATGATAGCCCTCGTCTTTTTAGAACCACAATACTTTCTCCATATTTCATTTTCAAAATTGCTATAATATCTAACGAACGGGGATATTTTGGAGAATAAGATATATTATGGAGTCATGCGTTTTCAAATTTTTTTTCCTAATCTAACTGATGGCAACGCCTTTTTGTTCAACCACTAATATATTCTTAAGGTCATTAAAAGGGTAGAAACTTGTGACGTTTGGCGATTTTGTCAATGTCGCCTCTTTTTTATTTAAATATCTAGTCATACAGAGTTGGTGATATTGGAAGTCTTTTGCTATCATATCCACACACGAATCACCAAAACCTTCAATTTTTGTTAGCATGTTTACGTCATTTAAGTCCTTGACTTTCTTCCAAATTTCGTTTTGTCGCAAAAATGAAGAAATGTTTATCAATTTTCTACTACCTTTAATATCCCGCATTTTTTGACAGACAAAGCATAAATCTTGCTGTAACAGTTTTTCTCGAGATAGTTTCTCTATCTTACTTTTTTTATCAACCTTTGTAACATATTCTTTCGATTTATAATATTGCATATTATATTTTCGCCGACATTGAGCATGGAATACAGGATTTTTGGACATAAATTCATCCTCATTCGTCATTTCCATTTTTAATAAATCTGAGATATCATCAAATTTCAACGTGGCTGAATTAAATAATGCAGGATAGCCTTGTCTAGTCAATTTCTGAACAGTTTCTTGACATATTATGCGCAGGTTGTAATTGAGAGATTCTAGAATATAAAATGTTACAGGAATGTTACAAAAATATAGAGATAATATAATAATTTATTCATACCTTTTCCAATACTATGTGGACGCTTCATTGCTTATTTTGGGTTAACAAAGGAAATTAACTATTGTACTTATTTTATTGCCTACAGCTGGTAAACTTACTATCTGGAAGCGTGTCTATTCACACCCAAGGGCCAAGAGTCCCGATAATACTGCACATAACATAACATCTTCACACATAACACCTTCGACGAACGAAGCGCGACTAAAAAACAAAAATGGTTGCGGCCGCGAGGATGATGTAATATGTCGCGTTATACCGTGGCGGGCCGCGGAGTTGATGTTTCAGCACTTGACAAAAAAAAATCGTATTTCGCAAACCGTGACCAGTAGATAATTTTTTTTTCACCAAAAACTTTTCCATTCCATTTGGCACATTTTTCGTCGATTAGTCACATATCTATCTTCAACCGTTCAAAAATTTGCTCGATGTTGAAATGTTCTCCTCAGGTTTGGTACCGCGCCTCCTTTTAAATAATCTGAAAAATTCTGTATAAATACAATATTTTTTTTTGTTATTGCGTTGAAATCTAGAATGATTAGGCTTTCAAATGCTGCAAGAATTTTGGAAAAATATTGAAAAATGGCGTCACAATCGCGAGTTAAACACTAAAAATAGTTTTTTTACGATAAATCAAAATAATCGAAAAAAAAAAATTTTTATTCTTTTTTGCAATTGCTATCTTAATGGAGCCCTCCAGATTTGCATCCGTGAACTCATTTCCCACATAGTACATATTTTTTTAAAAGTATATCTTTGAGTGCACAGTACATGATCGAATTTCGGGGTGCTGATTCCCGACTAATTTGATTTAATTTTTTATAGCTTTTAAGCGTTTAAAATAAATGTATTATGGTTTTCAGGCATTTATAAAAAATTACTCTTTCCAGATATTTGAAGTCATTATTTACATCTCCCAGGCATTTAATATAAAATTTCAACTTATTTGACGTAGTAGTTTACGTCTTCCAGGCATTTAAAAAAAATATTTTCTTATTCCAGAAATTTCTCGTATTACAATATCCAGGCATAAACAAAATTGTACGGTACTCCAGGTATTAATTTAAAAAAACAAACGTTTCATGAATTCGAAATAATTAATTTTTTTTTATTCCAAAAATAAACATAGAATTTAACTGCAAAAACAGTATGCATAAAAAAAAGGAAATACAAGGTGAGAGTAGAAGAACATTAAATGAGTTTTGTAATAGAAAAACAACAAAAAACCAAAAAATAAACAAAATGATTGAGGTGGATGGTCAAATGTTGGATCAAGTGTTGGACCTAAACTAGCAAACAAAAAAAACAGGAATAAATTTTGCATAGGAAGAAGTACGATAATGTATTAGCCTAAGACAAACTGATCTAAATCAAATCAATTGACCAATTTGTTTGTTAAGCACCTTAAAGCAAGCAAAATCCCTAAAAAACAATAAAAGCTAAATTGTAGTTCATAGACTATACGTTTAAATTTTACAAAAATTAGTACAGAAAAAAAACTAGATAGACTAGATTATAATCCTACTGAAATAGATAAAAAATAGGTACATAATAACTGTCTGCTGACCTGCAAAAAGCATTTGATAGAGTGCACATAAAATGAGATTAATGTCATGTCATCTCTTACAAGCATACTCTATTAAAAAAAAGGCAGCAAATAGATGTCAGTGGGAAGCTAAGCAAGAAAGCTAGTGTAGGTGTGGAAGTTTCTCAGGGCTCTCATTGTTGAGACATATGCAATATTTGTTATATGTTTCATATTCAATATTCCGTCAAATACTTTACATTTTTGTCGGTGCTAGACTCTTCAAAAGTTACTAAAATAGTGCACTAAAAAATAAAATTTCAGTTTTAATCATTAATATTTGTTGAGGCTACCCATTCCTCATTTTGAACTTGTCCATAGCTCTATCATATATGGAGGTAGAAAGCTGTTTAATAAACTTCCACTAGAAATAAGACAACTTAAGACTGAAAAAAGCCTACGTACAAGGACGAAAATATTTCTTGCTAGTAAAGCGTACTTATAGTTTAAGTGAATTTTTTAATGATTAGCTAAATGCTAGTATTTTTCAAAGTTTTATATAATTTTATTTTATTTTAAATTAGTTTCTCGTTTTTATTCCTTTAATGTACAGTCTATTGGCTTTGTCCACAACTTCTATGTTTATATTGACAATAAAGCATTTTTGAGTTTGAGTTTGAGTTTGAATACAAGAACTCTGGGCCTTACTTACCCACGACATAAATTAACGCTGTATGAATAAGGTACTTAATATATAGGAATACGGTTATATAACAAGCTAGACAATGATTAAAGTATTACCATTGATAAGCTTTTTATTCAGAAATTAAAAAAGTATATTATCGACTAGATCTTTATAGCATTGAGAACTATTTTACTCACTAGTTTGTTATGTATTGTATAATATACTGATTTCAGGTTAGTCTGAGGCTGATTGGGATCTTTTTTAGGCGTCATTTCACTGGTACTTTTGTATAAATAAAATGTTATTTTGATATAAAGTAATGAATAAAAAAGTCCTTATTGAAATTGCTAAGAATCACTTTAATTTGAGAGAAATGCATTTATTGCTGATTGATCTGCTTTACAAACAGATCCATTCACAGGAGTCAGACATTAATACAACGACGTCTAACGATTAATTTGGAATGGGAGGCAAACTAATTGTCTTAAAATCTGAGAAAATTCTGAAAATTCAACAGGATATTGCGGAGCTCCAAGAATTGAGCAGAAACATCATTTCTACCATCAGGCTACTTGAATTCGAAAACAAAAAATGGAAAGATCTAAAAATTGTTACTTCAGCTATGTCCATGCTTTGCTCTTCAAATGTTAGTTTATATAAGGAATTAATGTTGCGGCAAATAAAAAAAAAAATTAACGATAAATCTAAACAAAACCAAATTGTTAGTTTGGGTGATCAATCTGTTTATAGGTTTAAAATCAATATCATTAACCATCCATCCTATAACAGATTTAATGTACAAACCATTATTATTAAACCAAATGCATTTAGTAATCAAATAACAGATGGATTAATATGTCTTAAATTAAATTAAACTCATCTATCCCTCATTGAAAAATCTAAAATGTAGCCAATTAAGTCAAAAATGTAGAAAACTCATTGATTTTTTTTAGGAGTATCCACAACGGCTCACCCTCTAAGGCTGCACTCCGGCTTCGAGCAAGTGTTTTGCTTCGGGGACGCCCTGCTCACGTTCTCGTGGAGTTCCACGTTCTGCGAGGCCTCGGAGGTGCCGAAAAAGCCCCCGTCGGAGGACTTTTGCGCCCCCGTAGAGACGAAGACTGATTCGATCGAAGTGGCCGACAAACACGATTTCGTCAGGACCCAGTTTCACGGCACTACACACTGTGATTTTTGTTCTAAGAAGGTAAGTTTTATTAAGCCATCGGCGTTTTACAAAGTTGATTTTGTCTTAGTATGATTGCGATGGTTCCATTCTTTATCAGTGTTAAAAATACGAGGAAAAATACAACGTTTTGTGGGTCAGTGTTATTTTTAATTAAAATCCGCTAAGCGCTTTCGGTCTGTTAGACTATGCTAAGGGTCGCTCTGTGATAACAAGCAAAAAGGTTATATGGAGTTACCAAGTATAAACAAATTTAACAAAATTACTTACCTGTGAAAGAGTAAGTATATAGAAAAACACGCCACATAAAAAGGAACGCAAATACAGAGCTATACAAATACAAAAACTATCACTGAACCAACTGAAAACATAAGTCATCTGTGAAAAGTGCAACCAACCAGTCTGGATTAATTTTTATTTATATCAAAATATGTAGTAACATGTCTGCGATAGCAGAACCAGTACTGTCATCATACGGACGACTAACGTAATGTTCCATATTTTACAAAAAACTTGACAGTGAATTTAATGCAGATCCCCTGACCCCATATGCCTCTTTTTTAGAAGAAGTGAGGCATCCACGCAATTAAATACCCTACTGAGATCACAAAATATGCCAGCATAGTTTCTGTTCCAGATGGCTTATCACTCTGTTGAATAGTGGTCAGTTAAATATATTTTTTTTTAAATCCAAATTGGGATGGTGACAGAATTTTGTGTTTATCAAAAAATGACCTATAAAAGGGTACTCTAAAACTTTAGAGGAAACCGAGATCAGTGCTACCCGCCTATAATTTTCTACCAGAAACATAAAGAAGCAGACTTTTTATGTATAGATATAGTTTTATTTTTCTCTAAAATAGTCGGAAAGCAGTCCCTATTAGAAGATGAAATAAAATAAATATGTTGCCGTCAGTAGTTATTAATTAAATGCCTAAAACTAAAATTAAAAAAATGTAAAAAGTAGCAGGTTAAATATTTCTAAAAACTTTCACATACAATAAGCATTTATCTAAAACAATAAACAAGCTTTTTTAAACTATGGAAGCATATGCAATACAAATATATCAACATGCTTAAAATAAATAAGTTTAAATTATCTCCTTTGCTCCTCCAGAAGACGCGATTTAATAAAGTCCTTTAAAAGATTAGGCGACATTTGTTTTACATCATGTGGAAGACTTTTATCTTTCAGATAATTATTATAAGCTTTGTCCCGCAATTTCATTAAAAATTTAATTAAGAGTAATCCATGGTTTATATTCTCTTTCAGTAGTTTTTTCCAAATAATAGGAGCATGTTTAATGATTAAATTTAAAATGTTGGAGTTAAATAATTCTAATTTTATATTAATATCTCTCACGTGATAAATATCTTCCCATGGCAAATGCATCTAATTCGAGGGTGTTATATGTATACAGGGTGTCATTGAAATGGTGTAAAAAAATTCGGGGGGTGATAGTACTCCTAAAAATTTTAAAAAAAGTTCCTATAACTGTAGGGTGGAAAATGCATATTAAGGGAGTTAGGGGCACTGAAAGGGTAAATTTAAAAAACGGTTTTTTGAAATTGTAGGCTTAAAAAACGAGATAAAATTTCGAAAAAAAATCCTCTGCCATAAATTTTGACCCAAAATCAAATGGTGATACTGAAAAATAATTTGGAAAATTGGAAAGGGTAGTTTTTGCAAGGGTAGGGGGTTAATTCGTGAATAACTTTTTTTAGGTTATTTTCTTCGCAACGTGGGTTCATTTTTTAAAAACTACATACTTTTTCCTACAAAAAAGGTACTCTTGTTGCACATCGCCCAGAACGATGGTTTTCGAGAAAATTGAAGGCAAAAAGTTTGCTCTGATGGGCTGCTAACTGGTTAAACAACATAAACTTATGAAAGTTATGGGGTTTCAAAAGTAAACAAGTAGTTATTAAATAGTTAATTGAAAAATCTAAATTTCATGATTTTTAAAACATCGTATTGCTTTAAAAAAACGAAATAAACCAATTACCAAAATTCCTTATTAAATGCATACTTATTTGATTCATTAGCCTAGTTTACACCGCGAGTACCAAATATTCAATACGCGGACCCAATCCCCTATTCTCCGTATCCATCCAAAGGGTACAAGCTCTTGCTCCGGCAGACTATCCCGCTCGAGTCATCTTCTGTCGTTGGTTATTAAGAAAACAGGTACAAGAACCCCTTTTTTTGGCAAATATTTTATGCACGGATGAAGCTGGGTTTACAAGAAATGGAATTTTCAATTACCATAATACACATCACTGGTCCGATGAGAACCCTCATGCTGTTGTGGAAAGTCGACACCAAATTCGATTCTCAGTTAATGTTTGGGCGGGAATTCTTGGCGATAGACTTATTGGACCATTTTTTCTACCCCCGAGGTTAATTTGACACCTTTTGAAAAGTCGCTTGTTATTTATAATAATAAACATTTTAGGCTAAATGGTCAAAGTTACCTTAATTTTCTAATACATGATCTACCAGCACTTTTGGAGGAAGTTCCCATAGCACAGAGGCAGATCACGTATTTTATGCATGATGGTGCACCAGCTCATTTTCCGCTAGCGGTGAGGAATCATTTAAACCAAGTTTTTGAGAGGCGTTGGATAGGACGTGGTGGTCCACAAGCTTGGCCAGCAAGATCACCAGATCTTAATCCATTAGATTTCTACTTCTGGGGCCACTTGAAAACTTTGGTTTACTCAGTGCCGATTAATACTGAAGAGCAACTACGTCAACGCATTATCGACTGTTCCAATCAAATTCGTACAACCCCAGGGATATTCCACAGGGTACGCAGATCATGGAGAAGAAGAGCAGATGTCTGCATTGAAATGAATGGTGGTCACTTTGAACATTTACTATGAATGAATTAAGAAATGCATTATTTTAATAAGGAATTTTGGTAATTGGTTTATTTCGTTTTTTAAAGCAATAAGATGTTTTAAAAATCATCAAATTTAGATTTTTCAATTAATTATTTAATAACTACGTGTTTACTTTTGAAACCCCATAACTTTCATAGGTTTATGTTGTTTAACCAGTTAGCAACCCATCAGAGCAAACTTTTTGCCTTCAATTTTCTCGAAAACCATCGTTCTGGGCGATGTGCAACAAGAATACCTTTTTTGTAGGAAAAAGTATGTAGTTTTTAAAAAATGAACCCACGTTGCGAAAAAATAACCTAAAAAAAGTTATTCACGAATTAACCCCCTACCCTTGCAAAAACTACCCTTTCCGATTTTCCAAATTATTTTTCAGTATCGCCATTTGATTTTGGGTCAAAATTTATGGCAGAGGATTTTTTTTCGAAATTTTATCTCGTTTTTTAAGCCTACAATTTCAAAAAACCGTTTTTTAAATTTACCCTTTCAGTGCCCCTAACTCCCTTAATATGCATTTTCCGCCCTATAGTTATAGGAACTTTTTTTAAAATTTTTAGGAGTACTATCACCCCCCGAATTTTTTTACACCATTTCAATGACACCCTGTATATCACTTAATAAGCTTGTCACAATAACCTAAAAATTCCTACCTGAGGTTTTATAGCATGATACAACTGTATATGGTGGTAGTCATCTGTAAAGGACGTTAATAAATAAAATCTATGTTAAAATATGATTGAATTCTAGATATGGCTAAAAGACGCAGTACAATGCCGACAGTGCGGCATGTGCTGCCACAAAAAGTGCGTGGCCAAATGCCAAACTACCGGGGGCACCTGTTCGGCCGACAAGCCCCCACTACTATCGGTCAGAATGACTGACGTGTCGATTTCTGACGTCATCTTACAGCCAGACGGCATAGAAGACATGGAACCCTCCTCGACTGTGACGGAGACCACCTTGAAGAGGGTGAATAGCGTGTCCAATTTAAGCATTCCAGGTTAATAACAATAATCTGAATCTAAAATCGGCATTTTCCTAAAAATAAATCCTCTACTTCTCCAGGTTCTCCGTCGTTTGCGTCGCGTAGTTTACCGCATAGCCCCCAAAAGACCCCCAGTAGGAAACAGTCTCTGGTTAGTACTAGTCCGTTTTCGTTTTGCCCCACTGCTTTGGAGGAGGTGCAGAGGAATCCTCAAGAGGCTGCCGAAACGGTTTGTAGGTTGTTAGAGCAGGTTTGTTTGAGGTTATTTTGACGTGCTTGAAGGGTGAGTAAATTGGATTTTTCCAGGTGATGCAGTGTCCCCCGGACGAAAGTTTGATGGATAATGCCAAAGAGACCGGACAAAGGATGTACGTGGGATTGACGTCGGACGAGAAAAAGGACAAAATTAATTTAATGGTAAGTTGACACATGCTCTAAATCTAGGGATATTTAAAACTTTAACTTAACTATTTATTTCTTACCTTAGCAATATTTATTGGTGTAAATTCATCTGTAAATATTTTAATATTTATTTAATATTCTGTTTTTGTTCTTTGTCAAGTCTAGTGCCGCAAAGGTGTTTTTTTAAATTGTTTAAATATACATGGTAGATAATTAAGGGCACTCAAAGTATTATTTCTCGTCTCTGGAGCCCTTATTGGGACACAAAAAGGCATTTGGGTCTACCAAGGGTGGCTACTTCTTATACAGGGTGTCTACTATAAAAACCGCCAAACTTTAAGAGATGATTAAACAAGTGATTTGCAACAAAAATGTCGTATAACATTTTTTCGAAAAGTTGTTAGTTCTTCTGGTATTTAACATTTTTTCATTGTATCAAATTTCTTTGTTTTTTTTTCATATAAACAAGAATATCTCCGTTATTCTTACCACCACAGAAAATTTAGATATACTATCTGAAATAGAATTAAATTTGCTATAAGATGGGTATATTTAAGTTTTTGAGTAATTTTTATGCCGGGTGTTATCAGAAATTAAATGTAACATTTGAGAAATGTGCAAAATTAGTGGTATCTTCTTCGTTGTGTTTTTCTAAAATTTGGTAAATAGCGACATGTTTTTTTTGAGCAAAAACTACTGCATTTAATATGCTTTCCAATGATATACTTTTTTTGTGATAACTATTTTTTTTCACGGCAATATCATGGGCAAAAGAAAGAAAACCATAAACATTTTCATGTTTTATATTTCTTGATCTTTTGAGCACCAATGCGATGAGTACTTGTAGATCTATCTTCCCTAACACAACAACTCCACAAATTTCCATTAGAGAAGCCGTAAACAAATAACATATCACGATATTCATTCTTTAAGAATAAAGGCAGGTTTTCCTTCTTTTGTAAATGGCAATGAATCCGCAAAAGAAGGAAATTCAGAAACCATGTATTACTTGATTTTAAAACAAAAGCATAGATATTTACAATTTGAGAAGAACTGTCATTAAATTTTCACTTCGACTTAAAGAAGTTAAATAAGTACTTTGATTTAAACGTGCTTAAAAAAATAATGCCTAGTTTCACAAACATTAAATAGCGGGACATCTTATTTATTTACGGTGTCGCAAATGGAAACTCGCGGGAGGCAGCAAGGGAGTAAGCGCTTCGTTTTCCTAATAAACGACAGCCCCAAAGAAGTACATTTGCAGAAGTATTCAGACGGTGTGGGGAAACTGGTTCCTTTCGAGGTTTGCGGAGTAGAGAAGGTGGTCAAAATGGTCAACGCTGGAGACAAGAACCTGCGATTATGAGAGCTGTTACAGAAGATAGATCTAGAAGTACTCGTCGCATTGGTGCTGCATTTAGGATTCACCATTCCACTGTACATAGAGATCTTAAAACAAATAATTTGCATCCGTTTCATTTGAAAAAAGTCCAGGATTTATTGCCAGTGGATGGTGAGGTAAGTCTTCAATTCTGTAGGTGGTACTTTAATAAGTTGCAAGAGTGGGGAACAGATCAAATATTTTGGACAGATGAAGCAACATTTACCAGAGCCGGAATAATGAATTTAAGAAATAACCATATATGGCATACACAAAACCCTCATGCGACTGTTGTTTCAAATTTTCAGCATGAGATAAGGGTCAACGTATGGATAGGATTAATAAGAGGTCGCCTTTTCGGGCCTGTAATACTTCCTGATCGGCTCAATTCCAATGAGTTTTCCAATTTATTAAATAATGACCTTGTTGACTTTCTGGAAGAAATCCCCTTAACCGCTAGACAAGAACTTTGGTTTCAAATGGACGGATGCCCAGCCCATAATGGCAGAATTGTGCAAAATTCCTCGAATCAATACTTTGGGGAGAAATGGATCGGAAGATACGGTCCGGTAAGATGGCCGACCAGAAGCCCCGACCTTACGCCCTTTGACTTCTATGTCTGGGGCACATTAAAATCTAATGTTTATAGTATTAACATTAATACTCGAGACGAACTAATTAATCGAATTAAATAAACCTAAAATTATAACAATTGTTCAAAATGTCTTCCCTCTTGTTCAATACATTTGATGCATCTTCTTCTGACACTATCAACAACCCGTTCAAGTTCAACGCGTTTTTGTCGCATTTCATTGCAACACACAACAACACAGTGTGTTGCAATGAAATGCGAAGTGTTTTGAATTCTATATTCTTATTAGATTAACACGTTGAAGGACCCTAGCGTCATATGACGTCAGATGCGTATTGCAAAAACGTACACGAGAAAATCCGGTACGACCTCAAAAACACACATCTTCGTTACTTTTTAAGCTAGAATAACAAAAGTTATATTAAATAACTTAATTAGTGCTGGTATTTTCGCCTAAATCAAAAAAACTTACGCGTCATATGACGTCATGTCACATCGAAAGCAATAAATGTGCTTAAAACGGCACTGACGGCAAATGTCGCATGTGTATTTTTAAAATAAAATTCCAACACATTAGACCTTTTATTACAACCTAAACGTTTTTACAAAAAAACTTTCGTATAAAAATACTTTTTCACGTCAAAAAACTAAAACTAATGATAAGTATATCCCAAAAAATTATTTGAAATTAAAATTTGAGAAACAACGCCTATTTATGCCAGATGTCGAAGCAAGTACCGGCACATAGTGGAGGATTTCCAACACAGGTGTTACACTGCCAAGCTGTCTCTTTTCGTGTTTTTTCTATGAAACATGGTCTGCATCTCTTATAAAATTTACCCTTCCTTTTTAGTTTTTGGGAATGGGGATCGCCTCAAGAATATGATTATTTTTGTCGTCTCGCCTGGATTTTTTTTTTTAGTCTTTACAGGTACTGCCGCTACAAACTCTCTGCTATCCGTTTTTCCTGTTATTCCTAGTAGCTCTCTAATTACACTTTCCCGGAATGTTGCATATGATGGCTTTTTTTCTAACTTATGTCTATAGATATAAAATGCATTCCACAATGCAATATCAAGAAAGTGAAATATTATTTTTTTTTATACCATCTTACAGTTTTTTTAGGGCAGGAATAATAACTGATCATTTGATCCGATCTGTCTATTCCAGACATGTGGTTATTATATTGCACTATTTCTAATGGTTTTGCAGTCTTTTTCCCATATCTATTTTCGGATTCTACCATCTGTGGGGTATAAGCGGTTGTAATGGCTAAGACTTCACGTTTGTCTTTCCACTTTGAAACATAAACATCATTTGAACCACGCCAAATATGATCACCACGTCGTAGTTTTGCTGTAGTTTCTTTTTTGGGGTTACCAGCCCTGTTACTTCTTAATGTTCCAGTTGAGTGTGTCTTTTGAACTAGCAGCTTGTTGGATAAAGTGACGCTATTATAAAAATTATCCATATATACGTGGTGCCCTTTATTTCAATAAGGTTCCATTAGGCGTAAAACTAGGGAATCTATTTTTGATGATCCGACTTCATCGCGATTTGTTTTTCCTTTGTACATTTCAATATTAAGGATGTAACCATCACTAGAACAAAGTTCGTAGAATTTTATCCCATACCTTGTTTTTTTATTTTTTTATATACACGCGGAATCTAAGTCTACCTCTAAACAATAAAAGAGATTCATCCAATGATAATGCTTCTTGGGGATAAAATAAATCTTGGCTGTTTTTTATTATTTTTTTTAAAAGGAGGCTTACTTTTCCAGCTGTATCATTTTTGTCGTTACTAGAAGAATTAAGACATCTCAAAATCTGTTCAAATCGTCTGCCAGACATAGTGGCCGAAAATATTGGATGATAGTAAATTGGATCCAGAGAAAACAACTTTCTAACAGAACGACATTTCAGTTGCCCACCTATAAGACATAAACCAAAAAACTGTTTCATTTCCTGCATACTAACGGTTTGAAAATTTCTAAATCTCTCATTCCTTCTCTTTGGTCTATTTTGAAGACATAAAATTTCGCCATATTCATTCGTTTTCTCTACTAGTAAATTCATAATATCACGGGTCCATATTAGTTCATAAACTTGAATTGGTGTCATATTATCAATATTTTGCCTAATACCACTATTAGAACCATCAAACGTAAGGTCAACAGGATCTTTTATTGTAGATTCCCATACCAAATTCCTCTCTGCAGATGTCTGAACTAAAAAAAAAATAATATTTGCTGAATACTGAATAACGGATGATAAAACAGGTACATTACCTTCTTCTTCTTCTCGTTCATTTTCAGAATCTGAACTAATATCCTGAAATCTGATCCGGGAGGCATGTTTTTACTTTTTTCCCATCATTAGACCTTGAAGTCGATGCTAAAAAAATGGCAAAGTATAAAAAATACTCGGTACATGCTAGTTTTTTTACTCAATATTTGACAATATTATAATACGATAGATAAACTTACGTCTATACCTTTGATAATTTTTATTTTCCAGTTCACTATCACTTGAACTTTCGTTTAATTCGCCACTATCGGCTTCGTAGTCCGAGTCATCATCTCCGCTAAAGGGGTCATGTTCTGAAGACATTTCATCTGTATCACACTCTTCGTAAAGTTAAAGAAGTTTTTGCCGTTCGTTTTCGTCCATTTTTTAATTTATTTTTTTATTAACACGTCATCAATAAACTATTATAACCCGAAACCAGAAAACTTTTTGTACTACTCATCCTAAATATATGCCAGCGGGTTTTTAGAATGACAGCCTACAAAAACCGCCATACAGCAAACGCGTTATATCACGTCATTGTCCACCAAAGCGCTTTACGCTTTGCGGTATATGCCGCTAGTGCCGATATATTAACCTAAGGGAAAAGCAGGTGTCCTTCAACGTGTTAACTAAATTCCTAGTTATTGTTCCTTTACAAGTAATTACTGTATACTTTTCTTTAAATACTGTATATTTTCACGTACATCAAATGTTTTACAAAAGAAGATATGTGTCTATACTAGTTTATTTTTGTTTATAATATACCTATATTTTAAATATGTTTAACTTCATCCATTGCAAGGCCTTCGAAAATATCACAACATTGTCTTGAATGTACAATTGTTTTCTTGTCGAGATTACAATAAAAAAACATAAATAAATGTCAAAAGACAACAACACAAAGTCTCGGTCTCAATTTTTTTTTTGAGACCGAGACTTTGTGTTGTTGTCTTTTGATTTATTTATATCAAGGTCTCTTTGAGAATATGTACGATTTCTTTCAATTTGTAAATAAATGTGATTATCCTCTAAAAGCGTTCTCGGGTTACCTAGATTCTAAATTAGTTGTCATATATGTGTCTTCCATGATAATCGTTTTGTTATTTGTTTTTTAAATATTAACAGATTTATTTATTTTAATATTCCTACTTAATAGAATATACTACATAACGAAGATTTTATAAATAAAGAAGCAGAGTCGAGTACTTTTTTATTAAAAAAAAAAAGCTTGATATGCCGAACATTTTAGAATTTCGATGTTTTGTTACAACTATTTGTTCTCTGTAGGGTTTGACTTACATTCAGGATAAATGTGTCCTATTTTTTAGATGGCTGAACTAAAGAAAACCCTCGATCTCTCCACGTCCGAGCATATGGAACTCACAAAACGTTTGAGTACCGAAGAATCGGAGGTGGAGAAGGCGAAACTGGCGTTTCTGATTGGTCAGGCGGATGCCAAGGTGCACGCTCTCTCTGTCTTAATGTTGCATTATTGTTCCGGCCTTCAGTACACTCAAGAGAAAATCGTTTAGTTGCGTTTTAAATGTCGAGAAAAATCGTCATAGTTCCTTTAGTTTTTAAATGTATTTATTTTTTATCGGGAAAGGATAGTATTATTTATTATTAATTACCTTATACATATCTAATAAATAGGACAAAAAAAATGGGCTTAATTATATATATTAAGGCCTAATCGGTGATTTAATTTAAATGTGTATTAAGTAGACTAAGTACCAAATAAATAAGTCCTAGTCAATTAAAATGCTTTATAGGGTGAAAAATTATCGATTTCTTGCCGACATAACTAACACTGAGAATGAACGGAAGGTTTTTTTTTGACACAGTTCTCATTTAGGAAACATCGATAATCGTTTGTTGAATGTAAGCTACAAATTTTTCTCTTAGATATTAATTAATTAAAATTTAAAGATGTATTGTGATATTTTAAACATTGTTATTGTAAACATTTATGGTTGTTTTAGACACTTCTTTAAATATATATGAAATAGGAGAAAATAGAATTCGGTTTTATTTTAAAATGTATTTTTTGTATCAAATATCGATACGGTTACTCGGCTCTATTAACAAGGTAAAAGGCGGCGAAGTGCTGGGCATAGATATCGATATTATGAAAACAAAAAAATATTAATGAACATTGTTCCGCTGTCAGTAAATTGAGCTGCTAAGCGATGAATGTAATTTTGTCAATAATATAATGTACTTAAAAGTTTCTCAATTTACGGCAATAAAACTTATATTCTATCTAATATCGACTTTCATGCCCAGCTCTACAAAACTTAATTAATGGAACACTATTGTTACTAATTTCAACCTTAAGACACTTCTTTCAATATCTATAAAAATAAAACTTGGTTTTATTATTTTTGTGTCCCTAATCGATACAGTTGCCCGGGTCTATTTAAAGTGATGTGGGGCTTGGTGAAGACATTAACATTTAAAAAACAAATGAGTTACTAATAATCGTTGTTTTATTGTCAGTAAATAGAGCTAGAAATCAATTGCCAGGCAATCGATGTAAAATTTTATTAACATAATGCGTATCCAACTTGCCAGACAAGTTTCTTAATTAATATCGACCTACCTGCCCAGCTCTAGAAACACTTTTAATTAAATTCGTACGCACTGTGATATTTTAGATATTGGTATTGTAAACATTTTTGATGTTTTTAGAAATTTTTTTAAATGCATTTAATGTAGGAGGGTCACACAATCAGCTTATATTTTAAATTATTTTGTTTGTTATCTCTATCGATACACCTTCCCAGCTCTATTGACCAGGTTAATAGCAGTGAAGGGCTGGGCAAAAGTATCGATATTTCAAAACAAATGAATTATTTCATTTCGGTCAATTAGTAAAATTAATATAAAGCATATTTCCTTTGCGGTTTGAAAATACGTCAATAAATTGAACATAATTTTTACCCTATATTAATATCGATACCTTAGATCCTGGAAGCGAATTATTTGCTACTCAAGTAAGCTAATTGCAAAAAAATATTCACACCTAACATTACACTAACGTATTTTCACCTAAGTTTCACCTTAGTATTCAGGTTTTTACTGTTTTCGAACATAACCAGATATAATTTTCATGCAATATCGATACGACTATTCGGCTCTAATTAAGTCACATTATTTATGTACCATTCCTACTAATTTACATGACAGGTGTCAATATATCAGGCTGCCAACTTTATAACCAAGTCTAGTGAAATTTCCCTATTTTTTATATCCCCTGTGATATTTTAGATATTGGTATTGTAAACATGTTTGATTTTTTTAGACATTTTTTTAAATGCATTTAATATAAGAGGGTCGCGCACGGTCAGGATATATTTTAAAATCTTTTATTTGTTATCGCTATCGATACAATTTTCCAGCTCTAATAGCCAGCCTAATAACAGTGAAGAGCTGGGCAAAAATATCGGTATTTCAAAACGAATTATTTCAGTTCTGTCTATTGGAAAAATTAATAAGAAGCATTTATATTTCCTTTGCGGTTTGAAAATACGTCAATAAATTGAACATAATTTTTACCTTATATTAATATCGCTACCTTAGAGCCGGGAAGCGAATTATTTGCTACTCAAGTAAGCTAATTGCAAAAAAATATTCATTTATCGACATTTCATAGGTCTTTCAAATATTTTTACACCTAACATAATTTCAATTTCTTTTGGTCATTTTTTCCTTAATACCTTACCCAGCTCTAACAAAATTTAACTGAATAATTAGTTTTATAATAGTAATAGTTTAGTTTCTTATTAAATTTATTTTTTAATAACTTAGTATTCAGGTTTTTAGCGTTTTCGAACATAACCCGATATAATTTTCATAAAATATCGATACGACTATTCGGCTCTAATTAAGTCAAATTATTTATGTACCATTCCTACTAATTTACATGACAGGTGTCAATATGTCAGGCTGCCAACTTTACAAACAAGTCTAGTGAAATTTCCCTATTTTGTATCAAACTGTCAATCCCTTTTTTATTAGTTTACTTTAATTTTAATAAAAAGAATATCTTAATATTCCATAACATTATTAATATCATCTTAGTACTTGAATACATCCAAATATCCTATTAAACCAAACTTAATTTAGGGAAATGTTATGTACATCATGTTGGCAACACCACCCCAGGGTTTTGTTTACTTTTCAATTTCAAACAAATGGATCCTAACCTACAAAATGGGGAATTTAAAAAAGTGTCTTATAAAAAAAGGGGAAAACCCTCAAATTCTGTTATTAAGGGCCTAAACCAGTTATTAGAAATAATAGATGAATCCTTCAATCTCGATTTAAATATACGGTAAGCCCTTAGTGATAAAACTTAATATAAAAAAATCTTCAAAAGGCCCCTTTTAGGCGCATAAAAGAAGCCAAAGAAGAGCTTCATTCGGCAGACCTTTATCAGTCAGTTACAGCCCTTTTGAAGGAGGGTATAGGACACTTAAACAACCCAAAAATTTCAAAAATCATCAGTCTTGGCTTAGGGAGAATTCACGATTCAACTATCGCAAGGTACCAATTTGCTTTACTTCTATGCCTGCGAGACTTAACTGATGCAGATATAGTTGCCTCCGATCCAGTATTTAATAAGCACGACATTTCAATTTTGGAATATTTCGATGTTGTTGTTGATAAAAACAATCAGGAAGGTAAATATTGTGTTAAAGAGGAAGTGGTGCTTTTTTACTTACCTCACTGCCCCAAACAGTTGACCAACAATTTACTTTGGAGCAACTGGGGGCTTCACCTTAGTAATTGTATAATCATTTGCAATAGTATTAATAAAATCGTCGAGGATAATACTAAAAAGGACTTGACTAGGTGTGCATACTTTTTAAATCAAATTTGTCCATATGTGTGCGAGTTAGGGGTGGTAAACAGCTTTAGACTGTTTGAGGTTTTTAACGATACGTCTATACATGTTTTTCCTATTGATAAACTGAAACTTTTGGGAGTGGATTTTTGGAATGTTTTTGCCGAACCTGTGTATAGTGATAATGATATAGAGTTTGTAAAAGGGGCTAATAAATAGGGTATTTTTTTATGTCAAGTCGTTTTTATTTCCTTGAGGGTTAATGCAGTTGTTATTGCCTGGATTAAGTGAAATATTTCAAGTATTAAAGTGTCAAGAGTAATAAACATTTCAAGGAAATTGGAACAAAAATGCTCCAACCAAAACTGCTGTAACTTTCCCAATTATTAACCTAGAATTATGTTTTCATCCTCAAAAACGCCTCAGTGTGGCAATACATGTTTAATTTAAATGTCTCTTAGACATTACTTGACAATATTGTCTCTACCTAAGATAGTTTTCGAGGTATATAGGCTTTTAAGAATATTCCAGTGATTTAATGAACATATCCTCATGAATAATGAACTACTTGAAAGTTGCACTAATTAACTCAATTCTGAACCTAGAATCACATTTTTACCCTCAGAAACTTCTCTATATTAATGAAAAACAAATATACAAAAACATTTTAAGTGGCTCTTAAGTTATGCCCACATATCCATGTGGTACTACAAAAGCTACTCTAGCACCAACTGATCAGCTTCCTCCAGGTTCTTCTCACTATTATTTTCTCTCTTTTTCTCGTCACTTATAGCAGCTTGATTCTGATACAGCTTCAATTGCTTAATAGCTGTATAAAGACAAAATAACAAGTGTAAAGATTGCACCTTATTTTTAGTTACTGGTATTTGCAAGTAAGTGCAAACTGTCTCAATATATTCGGTTATAGGCTGGTTCTCTTCGGGTTTGGGAAAGCCTTCGCGTTTGAACGTTTGCTCCAAGTCTTCTGGCCATTGTTGCATTAGGTCCTCTATATCGGGCATCGGCCTGGAAATGTACATCAACCAGTTTGTGAGTAAAATTATTAATTGGACTTACTGAGAGTATCGTACAACTGGCGAGGATTTACTCTTGTGCAAGTGGGAAATGTCCTTAATCCATTTATCGATAACTTTGGAGTTTTTTTCTAAATTGTCGATCTTTTTTACCACCTTAAATTAATCACCAACAGTAGAGATAGAGTAGCACAAAAATTTATAATTAATGTGACTAAAAGATTCTTGCACATGTTTTGAGAAGACTTACGATGTTCTTTTGCTCGTTTCCTCCCAACAATCCGTCACTGGCGGCCCTCAGTTGTAAATGGAGTAAAGCGGGGTCGCTTTGGTTCGACGCCGGCTCGTCCAGTACCAAAAGTCCCAATTGTAGAATATTTTCGTCGAAAATATCCCCGGCAAGAGTGGTTTCTGGGGGAATCACCTTCAAAAATGCATCGATGTCACCTACGGCCGGCAGAAATTCCGGCACGAACGGTTTGAATTTGTATTCGGTGTTGATGCTTTGGGGCGTGTACCTGCATTCATAGTATTTAAATTAATCAATATTAATGCACTATTGTTATAAAAGTGAATTTATTTACAAAGCTGTAAAAAGAGGTAATGCAACAACACAAAACTTTTTGTATAAGTCTATTCAATGTAAAACTGAAACAAAATTCTAGTGACAAAAATTTAGTTATTTTATAATAGACTTGCACAACTAAGAGCTCTTTAATACATTTTCTAAAAAGTTAGCTCAGCTCTCTATATATTTCAAATCTGCTGGAAGATTTGAGAGTATTTTAACATTAAATATAAATGAATTTGTAGTTATAAGCAAAAGCACATTATTAGTTCGTCGACTGCCATATTCATGCCTACCACACTTAAATGGGACGTAATTAAAGGAAAATAAACATTACTCGCCATTTTAAAATCAGCCTCTTCTGCTACCATCTTAAGAGCATAATAATTTGCTGTTCATAACACAAGTTTTTTAAAATATTTAAACACAGTTTATTAGAAGTTGGCCATGCCTTTAATATAAATAACGAATAGTCACAAACTGCTCCCTGGATGGTGTCTCATCCACAAAAATACTCTGCACTCTATTATGCAAATAAGACCCCAGACACTGAAAAGCCAAACCCATGAAACCATACCGCTCAAGTGTCTACAGCAGTATTTCATGACTAATACAGTTAAATGCCTTGGTCAAGTCACAAAACACTGCTGCAGGAGCATCATTATTGTTCAACTTTAAAAATAAGAAGTCAAGGAATGAAAAGATTGCTCCGACATATTCATTTACTTTTTATTTATTTTCTCGATGATTTTTGAGAGGATTGGAAGCAATGTTATCGCTTTATAAAAAGGGCATTCTAAATCATCTCCCTTAAACAAAGGCATGATTCTGGCCACCTTAAGGCAGCTGGAAAATTGGCTAGTATTGAAAGAATGATTAATTGGAGATACTAACACTTCTAGTATCACATCAGGTAAATTGAAAAATAACCTTACATTTAGTTCATCATAGCCAGACGTATTTGTCGTCCTTATCTTCCCCAAATCAGACTTAAGTTTAAGTAGATCGGTAGGCAAAATGAACAATGAATCTGGTCCAGCCCTGAATTTGACCTGCTATTTTACAACTTATGTTACAGTAGAAGTTATTTAGCCTATATAGTTAGTTTGTGAAAATTTATGAATATAGTACAGTGATTTAAGATTTGCACGGGACACCTTAAGAGCCCGGGTGCATTTTAACATTCCGGTATAGGATTTGACACCCAGGCGAATTTAATTGGTCGATTTGAGTTCGTTTCGCCAATAAATGCGAAGTGCCAAAATTAGGGTCAGAATGTTGGACGGTGCTAAAACACAAGTCGGATTGTTGCAATGTGGTTGGCGCGGTTTTTCTATTAAATAGGCTGACCACGTGTCAACAATCCGTTAATGCGTTCTCTGTTCGTGCAGTATTACAGTACAATATTACTTCGTTACAATTCGTGCAATATTGGAGTGTAATAATTAATTAATTATGGAGAGACTAATAAAAGTTACCGAAAATTTGTATAGGGGTAACATGAAAAATTAAAAAGATGTCGTGGAATGGTTAAATGAATATGAGGAACAGACATTTTCGTCATGGCGTTATAAGTCCAGTATTAAAAATGCTAAAAAATTTGCATAGAGGTAATCTAAATATTTCTTAGCTAAAACTTCAGCTAAAATAAAGAACAGCTACGGTAGTTTAGATAAGCTGTTTATTTTAACATTTGTATATGCAAAAAGTAATGCGCAACATTCTGACCTGCATTTGAGCACCGTTCAACATTCTGCCATCGTTTTCAGCACTACTTTGTGATTAGTTGATTATTTGAAATAGACCAATCAAATTCGCCAGTGTCAGTGTCAAATCCTATACCGGAATGTTTAAATGCAGCCCGGGTAACCCACATTTTTATTCCAGGTTTTTATCGAAAAACATTTATTAACATTTTCACAAATAATTAACCAATAGTAGCCAAAGGGTTTGGAGTAGACAAAATGCACTGCCAATTATATAATCTATTCAGTCTGCAAAAAGTTACCATGGTTATTTTTGCTATAAATTCTGCCCCTCTATATAATATGCATTGAGAAATGTATTTGAATTCCCTGTAAAACTAGTCTTATTTTATTTTGATATCGATATGTTTACCAATGCTATTAATATAATCTTGTGTAGACAACATCCCGTACCAAATCACCAAATGATGAGTAGTGTATTGTTATAGGGAAACTTTATTAGTAAAAAATATAGACCAGACTAACTTGTATGATATCTGCGTTGTTTTTGGGTCTAAATTTCGACAAAATCCACTAACCGGTTTTCAGAGCTCTTGACTTTCAAATTATTAACTTAAAAATAAACATTTTATTTAAAAAAAGTCTTACCAGGGGAAACATTTTAAGCATCCACATTCCGTATTTATAGATTTGTATTAGTTATTTGGTATATTATTTACACCCTTTTAAAATAATTAATATTCTGTGGGTCATAAAATGTGGATAGTAATAAAGTAAAAGAGCCAAACACGTATATTTATTTATAATAATATTGATGAGATCTATGTACCTACATTACATAACAGTAATGGGTAATTTTGAACCTTATAGTTATTGTTCGTAATTATATTTGAAATAAGTTATTACAGATTAAAGTTTTTTTTTTGTATTTCTCCATTATGACCTCAACTGCCTGGAAGGGATTATTGATTTTTCATTTAAAGGCAATTTATGAATTTTATTCCACACTTGCTCTTCTTTTTCCTCTCTTTCTTTAGGTACCTGAAGTTAAGCACAACACCACAAAACATAGAATATCAATAATGGTAATACATAACTATGAATTTCAGCCCCATCCTGGACTAGAAAATTAACTAAATCAAAGATTTTCCCGAAATTGGCAATTATAAAAATATTTAAAACATTTTTTTTTGAGAATTTTTTATAGATCTTAAAAATTATAAGAAACTGTTATACTGCCAAATTGAAATTTATTAATCATTGGTTATATCATACTACTACTACTTAGTTATTTCAAGTTATATTAATATTCGAACATTGAACATATTATGAACCTGTTAGTGCCTCTAATTAAATGATAAAAACTTGATAAAACTGAATTATAGATAAACTGAATATGGGGTTATTAATATTGCCAAAACAGATTTTAAACATTTAATTTATATTGGATCTTCGGTGTGGGAAATTTAAATCGTCCAGTTTCCTCACATTTCTAAAGTTTTTTTCCTGGATGACACTTCTAACAAAATAATAACTTTTTTTGAAAATTGTTTATACACAGTGTTCGTACACAGAAATCACAAAGTTTAGAAAAATCAAAAAAATTAAACGCTCTATAATCGAATACTTTCCTAAAAATAGATTCTTAAAGGTTTAGACTAGACTACAATTCCCCGGTAAAAAATATTATTAATAATGCTTCTGGTAGCAACTTCTTAACTTTTACGTAAAATCTAGCTTCCAGCGCCATCCGTGACTGAAAAATAAACTAAAAATATTTGTCCGGCCAGCTTCATATAAGAAGTTGTTCTAGAAGGCATATTTTTGTGTACAACACTAAGTAGTCTAACTCACCTTTTCCTACTTATTTACTTGGACTACTATCAACAACCTAACCAATTCCCCACTTCCAGGCATTTTTATTAAATATGAAGACATTTATGAAACTATCGAATATGCCAATAAACCGCTATATTATCAATTTATGCCGCTAAAAAATTAGCTGTCCGCTCAAATAGGTTTTAACACGTTCGCTACCAACTCGGTCTATAAGACCAAAAACGAATTAGTTTTATTCGCCATCATGGTCTATAAGACGATAGTTGGAACATATTAGTTATTTAAAAATATGCCGAACTCGAGATGATTTTTATTATTTTGCATATTTTATTTCTAGATATGGTAGGTTAGAGAAATAAGAATATTTTACATAATATATTGTTTATTTTTGAAATAATCAAAAACCAGTAGTGTACATAATAATGTATGAACAAACGTAATAAAAAAAATCCTTACTATGAACTTTATTGAAGCAGTCTGCCTTTTTCCTTTTCCTTGTGCCTCTTTCCATCCTTTTTCGGTTCTTAGTTTTTCATAGCATTTACTGCAAGGTCTTCGTTTCGTATAGTCACTTTTGCTCATTTCGTGTTTTTGGCGTTTTCTTTTTGGAGTAAGCTCTGCAACCGGTTGCTCTAAAGGATCCTGCGCTTCACATAACTTATATGCAACAGCTTTTCGAAACTGAAGTAAGGGAATTGTGGCATCCACACTTTCCTTATACATAATCCATGCATTGACCATCGCAGTATTCAGGATAATCTCCACGCCTAACTTACGGTACCACTTAAAGGCTGTCATTTGATCAGATATATCGACCGATGACTTTCCTACATTATATGCTGCAATTGCTTCAGGCTTGTTTAAAGTTTTTTGTCTGCGGTTTGTCGTGTCTACTGTTGTGTTGCTATGTTTTGTAAAAAGAACTAAAACGTTACGTTTATCATTCCATGAAATTACTGTGACACCATCCTGGTTTTCGAGAGCGGCTATTTCTCCAGATTTAAGTTTTTTGTTTACCAGATCTTTTGGAAGGCCTCGTCTGTTTTTTCGCAATGTCCCTATCAAATATCTTTGTCTATCCATCAGTCTTTTTGCCAAATCTACACTTGTATACCAGTTATCTGTTACGAGAGTACGCCCTGAATCTAATATGGGTTCAAAAAGACTCATACAGATGTAGGAGTAGTACGACCTTGGTCTAAGTTTTTTCCTGCATAAATTTTAAAGTTGTAGGTATAACCTCCTTTGCTGCACAACTTAAATACTTTTATTCCATACTTATGGCGTTTGTTTTTTATGTATTGTCGCATTATCAATCTCCCCTAAATGGAATAAGAGACTCATCAATGCAGCAAGTTTCGGAAGGTTCATATGATGATTTAAAATTTGTAACTATTTTGTCAATCAAAGGTTGAATCTTATGGAGTCTGTCATTTTCTGGATTATCCTGATTATCTGCTACAACATACGTAGTAACAGCTCAAATCTATTACGTGTCATAACTTTGGGAGCCATAGAGTTTTTATACATATCTTCTCGGCTCCAATAGGCTTGTATAGTTATAAAAGTTTATAAAGAACCGGTGACATCAACAGGCGGCGAAATCCGCGCATCTCGTTATTCTATCGATCGGGTCAGATGACTATGTCGAGGTCTGAAGACAGTGGAGGCGGCACACTTGTTGAAATTATTAATATTTATTTGTACTAGAGTTTAAATAGCCCTAGATTTTTAGTAGGTATAGCTAGCGGTATTATAAGTGCGTTTGATTTAGTTGAAATACCAACTAAGAATGCATATATTTGAATTTAATTGCTCCGAGATTCGTTTAAAAAAATGTAGATAAATTAAAATGATATTTTTTAGCAAAAAATAGTTCTACTTACAGGAGGATGCAGTTCGCTAATTATTTTTAAAACAGGACTTCAAATAGGTAGCTGAAAATTATTCTTTATTCGCATTTTTTTTTTAAGGATCAGATATTTTAAACGACTTGTGTAAAGAAACAAATTGGTATAAGCTTAAAGTCTTATTTCATTATTTTACATATTATATATTTTTATTCACTATCTGATAGTGTATTACAACTTAAATCAGATTCATCCAATGAAGACCATTCAATCTCTTCATCAGATGAGCCTGTATTTACTGTAAATTTTAAAGAATCCAATGCTTCATCAAAAAGGTGATGACTTTCGAAATATTGTTTTTCTATGTTGTCTATATGGTTGCAAATATTTATCCACTCATCATTCGAAATTTCCGCAAATTTCTGCCTTGTCAAAGTTTCGACATCCGCCAATTTAAAAGTGGAATTTCTGCTTGCCATCCAATTCCTAACAGTTGCCCAAATTTTTTCTATAGGATTAAGGTCTGGGTGATATGGAGGCAAACGTAACACAATGTGTCCATGCTTTTCCATTAGGTCGTCCAACTTGGTTTTTACAGGATACTACTCACCACCATTACCACTCTTCTGTAAGTTGACTGGGATACTCGAGTGGCAGCTAACGTACGTTGTCTAAAATAATTATATACTATTATTGTAAGTTATCAGTACAATAAAAATTAAAATTTGAAAACATCCTACAATAAAATACGAATTTATATTGTTCACTTACCTAACATTTTTCAAAGGAATAGTAATTCTTTGCTCTCCTTCTTTTTTCATAAAAGCTGCCACGTTAGAAATAATCTCTCTCCCTTGGCTGTGAATTATTTGTCCTTGTTTGCCTACTTTCTTAGGTGACATCTAAAAAAAAATTAGAAAGTAAAAAAGTTAATATACACATGCACACTCTAGGCTGTATGAAAGATAATACTACGTTACTACGATACTTTTTTGGTACATGACCCGATCGATAGAATAACGAGATGCGCGGATTTTGCCGCCTGTTGATGTCACCGGTTCTTTATAAACTTTTCTAACTATATCAATCTACAGCACCCTCCAGTCACGTTGATAAGTTTTTGAATGTAATCTAGGTCAAATCGGGCTAGAATGAAAATAGGGAAAGTATCAACTGTTTCTACTGTATTTCATATTCGTGGGACTCCTTGAATCCCCCTTTTGTAGTACAACTATGAGGAATTTTTTTCAAGCAATTGGTTAGGGCAAATTTGTAGGATAATTCTTTAAAAGCAATTACTATGACTTTTTGACTACTTACTAAATTAAATAATGATATTCTTCCAGGCAGTTGAATACCATAGAAGCCCTAGGGCCTTTGCATAGAGATCTGTATTATAAATGTCTAAAAATCATTATTCAATTTATTCTAGACACTTCAAGTTTGTTAATCCAATTTAATTGCATAGGAAGACTTTGAAAATATTCATCTCTAGCAGTTCTAAAGTTCAGTAAAGGACTAATAGAGAACAATTTTTCTTGCTTTAACTGTTTGGAAGAAAATCATTATTTAATATATTAAAGGCAGTTAAGTAATAAGTGCCTTTAAAGAAATACACATTCACCATAACCGATTACTTTAAATTAGTCAATTCCTTGTTCTTCAAATGCCTAGAAAAGATTATTTAATTTATTTCAGGCAGTTGAATACTGCGCTCATTCCTTTCAATCTTTCACTCGATCCTTTTAGCAGGAAATGGCTTAATTTAAGAAGAAAAAGGTTTTGTATGGCCATCACAATATCCTGATTTAAACCCAATTAAGCACCTTTTGGGAGATATGCATCTGAATGCATCGAAGAATCATGATCAGGGATAGTTTCTAAGTTAATCCGTTCTTAGGTTAATTAATTGGGTTAAAAGGTATTTTGATAAAGGAAGGGCGGTTATTAGCAAATGATTTCATATATGAACGTTTCTTGTGCCTCAAAAACTCTCTGATTTAAAGAGAATTTGGTCAACAAAGGTCCAAGGGACACACATATTGCAGCATCAAGAATTTGATTAACTAGTGGACGTTTTTGGGCATAACTTGGAAACTACTTAAAGGATTTTCATAATTTTTTTACAATAATATAGTCGAGTTCCTGAAGATGAATTCGAGGGCAAAAATGCTCCCAAGGGGGGCAACAATTTGGCAACAATCAAAAAGCAACAAAACAAATTAGATCAATTTTACTTGGGACCCTTTCCTAGCAAGTCAATAAAGGGGAACCACGCAAACGTAGAAAGTAAAAAAGTTAATATACACATGCACACTCTAGACTGTACCAAAGATAATACTACTACGTAGTAGTATTATCTTTGGCTGTACATATATACCTACAAGTTAAATACCTATTATTTTGTCACTTAAAATCAAAGTATATTTTACATAATATAACTTTTAACAGTAATTAATTTTCATTTATTTTTTTAAATTATTAGACAATTGAATAATTTAAACCAATTTTACTTACCTTTTACAATAAAAATCGGATAGTCTAACTAAAAAAGCTATAGTTTATTTCACTATTATACTTAAAAAAAAACACACAACAGATTTTAAATGCCTTATAACACTATTAACTCACTTCCTGTACGAGACGACACTGAGTAGGCCTTCAGGATACGTCATAGGCTTTAAATCCCCGGCAGGTACGAAGAAACGAAGTACGGCGACTGCTTTGTTCTTGCGGTTTCTTTAATAAGAAGTGAGAGAAAATATATTGCGGTCGTCTTTTCTCTCTGCCACCGGATTTTCTATCGATTTTGTGTTGAAAAATGGGTTTGTGCGCATATTGAGCAGCCGGTTTTTTATAAACTTTTCTACCTATATATTAGACATTTTTACAATACCCATATAGGAGAGCAAGCCAAAAACTTTCTTGATTTCATTTTTATTTGTGGATAACCAGTTATGTAACCTACATTTACTACTTACATCTGTCTCACTTGTAATAACTTGTGTGGCATAAAGGTTCGTTTGGTCAGCAATGTATTGGAAAATAGGATCATCAACCAGTGAAAAAAAGAACATTTCAAGAGGTTCTTTGCACAGAAGATTCGATCCATTTCGTCTTGTAACTCTTTTTGCGTCAAAGCACGTTTCCTGGACATTATAGAAACGCAAAGTACAAACAAAAATATCAACAAAAACCACCTATTCCGTCTGAAACGTTTACTAATTGAAATGTAATTAAAAAGACAGCAGACTCCACGTGCTGACTTGTTAGGATTGCGCAAAATCGCTGTGCGGACCGAGGAATGGACCGCGTTGGCGCGTATGATTAAAAAAGTTACTTCCACGCCGCCTCGGTCTATTAGACCGCGTGACATTTTCGTCACTTTTGACATAAAAATGACATCTACAAAAAAACTAACTGCAGGTGACGTGATAATAACTAAAAGCCTTTGACTAGACAAAGTGGCTTCAGGAGAACTTTTTTTTCTTGGCCCCTACTTTGGTGGCGCTAGTGAAATAATTGCAAATTTTGCTTGGCAGTGAACGTGTTAACCCGCTAATCTACAAATTATTCCCCTAAATCTAGCGAGAAATCCGCTGTGTTGGCAACTCTGTAGGATTTATACTTTTTTTATACGATCTTTTGACTGCCTACACGTATTCGTAACCTCAAAACCAACCTGTAGCTCTGGGGACCACGATATCAATATTACCTTTGTATATATTGGAAAATTTCGGCAATTTCAGGATCGACCACCAAATTCTCGTATTGCGTAGGATCGTATTCACCCGGCAATTTTTTCTTGCCGTCCCCCTCGCTGTCCTCACTATCGCTCGAATTTGCCGGTTTTTGTCCGGCATTGGATTTCCTTCTAGGCAGAGCCTCCGGTTTTTTCTCAATAAATGTCTAAAAACAAATTACAAACTGCAGTTTCTAACACTCCTCTCAGGCAGCTTCCTTACTTTCTTTGGACTTAAATCTTCGGAATCCGAGTGCGATAAGTCGGCCTTTAAATCGAACGTTTCGCCTATGTTGTCCCGATCGTCATCAGACTGATCGCTTTCCTATAAGATTAGGATTTTAGTTAGGTTTAATTAGATTTGGTTAATTCTATACTTACGTGGACTATGGAAAATGAACGTTGCATTTTTACAGACTGTTGGGACAGAAGCGGTTTGTTTGTATTGGTGTTGTCATATTAACATTAATAACCCCTCAGTTGTATTGGGGATGGTCAGTATCGATATTATTTTTACAATTGCCTCGCATAAAAAAAAGGAAGCTTTTACAATAATTGATATACAAATTAAATTTAAAAAAATGATTTATTGCATGAAGAGCTTTAGCATTCTTATTTACAAAGATGTAGAAAAAAATCAAAATATTCTACATAGAAGAACATAAAAGATAAATTAAATTTAAGATTTTTAAACATGAATATGCAAATTAGAAATTATAAAATGTAAGACAATGAGGTAAATACTTTTTTTACACATCAAAATTAAACGTCAAGGCGCTTAAGCATTAAAACAAAACAATTAATTATGATAGAGCCCATATTGAAGAGAATACATTTTCTTATTACCCAAAAATAATAATTTTTTCAAATAAACTAAAATAAAAATAATATAATAATATGTAATTAGCTTTTAGGATTTCCTTAAGTATTGAACAAAAACTTGAATTTAAATGGTAAAAAATTGTATGTGAATTTGTATTTATAGTGTCAGATATCAGCAAGTATTATGTTAATCACGAGGAGTCTTGTCAACTCTCAGTATCTCCGATTTTCCAATATTTTAAAATTTGAGTGGAAAGAGTACTTTAAGAGAATAGATTAGGACAAAAAATTGCGGAATATTCACATTGAATTGCGGAACATTCACATATATTCACACTAATTGTACATGCACGAGCCAATACACAGCGCTGCAAAATTCATACCTTATGCAGAGATGCCTCCATATTTTCTTACTTACTATATAGAAGGCTCGACATCCCAAGTCCTAGTCCTTGAACTGTCTAGAATAGACCCTTAAAAAATTCCACATCTTTCCAAAAAATCAAAATTGCTTTATCTTTAATTGAATAAAAAAAGAAGAACACGTTTTACTGTCTGGAAGACAAAAAACTGTTCTTATGTAACATTTAATTTTAAAATTGAATTTCGCGCCTTTAGCTATAACGTCATATCGTCGGCTTAAGATGCAAATGGCCTAACTCCAAAATTTTAAATTATTCAGGAGATTGTCAGAATGAGAAAATATAATAAAACAAGATGTTTCCAAAATATTTTATTTTGTTTAATGCTTGAACATAGAAAATTATTGCTCTTGTCAAAAATAGGCTTTATTCTTAGAGTTAGGTAATATGCGTTCCATGAGCATGGGTTCGCAACAGGAGATAGGCAATAATCTGATTCATTGCAATTTAATTATAAAAAAACTTTAAAGACGCAAGCAAAAGACAAAAAGAAAGTCCTTAGGAATTGAAGATTTAAGGTCCATTAAGTGTTGAAATTTTTCAGATTTAATTGGTATTGGAGTCGGATACATCAACGGCAACTATTCTAAGTTCCAAATTTTTTAGGTGAAAAAAGTGATAAATTAAAATCGTCGAAACTGTTATTAAATGCTGCAATAGATAGCGGTTGTGAATCGTTTTTTCTACACCAGTCATTCTTATAAAACCGATATAATTCCATTTTTGTTTGCCAAGATCTTTCAAGGTATAATTTTTAAGAGGTATTATTATCACGCGTATCATTAAGGTCATCATCCACCAAATCATTTGCAGTGTGGTGTGATTTATTTTTTTCAATCAACCAATGTGCAACAGTTCTTGGTGCAATTGAAAGAGTATTGCAAAACATTGTTTTGCACACTCTTATCTTGGATGTTGTATGAAGAAAATATATATAGGAAAATTCCCTTCTTGACTCGTTCTCTTTTTTTCGGTCCTTAGCTCTTGAAGTACTTTTCTTTTCAACCAGCGTCCTTAGAAACAATTGTTTTTCGTTCCACAAAAAATTCCAAAATCTTGTAAAAATTTCTGTTCTTTGATCTTCTGTTATCTCATTGCACTTCATTACTGGTTTTTGTGACTTACCATTACTGCATTTGCATCTCGGTCCTATTGCTTTTGCTTTTTTTTTAATATCATAATTTCATTTTTCTTCTTGCTTTTGTTTTCCAAAATATTCCTTCCTTTCTTGTCTCAAAATCTTATTTTTATTTTTCTTCCATTCCTTTTGATCTACATGACGTCTCTTTCTGCGTGTCCGTGAAGGGGTTTCGATTGGAGTGTTATTTTGTAGCTCTTCTAGTACTTCATTTTTACTTGAACTTGGTTCATAAAATTTATCTGAACGACTAGAAGAAACTTCAATAACTTCTTCTTCCAAAATGAAGGTTGGGACTTCTTCACCATGAATTGATTCTGGAACGAAATTCTGACGATCTTCTGGTTCAATGTTGATTTCATCTTCGGGAAAATTTGAGGAGATAAAATTCAGGTTAACAACTTCTTCTTCAGCCAGGGTGAGTAAATCATCATCAGTAATTAAATTGTCGTCAGCTAATAAGTGGTTATTAGATGCTGAGGAGCTTGCTAGATTAGTACTATCAGTTAAGAGTGTAGATAAATCCTCATTTTGATCGAAAGTATCACAAAATGTTAAGAAATCTCTTGTTACATCGCTTTCGGAATCGCTTTGTCTGTTGGGCTTTTCCTGGGTATTTAGCCAATAAAAGCATTTTCATCGCACGGGATTGCGAATTCATTCTGAAATATACAGCGTTAATTAGAAAGTATACTTTTATGTAGCTAAGCAAAAATTCATAATGTTAGTTTTTTAAAGTAAAGCCAAATTTTAAATTAGATTTTTTATAGGTATTATAGGGGAAGGGCATATTACAAAGGATAAGTATTATAGGGAGGCGTATTTAAGTCGACGCGGTTAATTTTTATGAACCTAAAATGTTAATTTTAGCTAAAGCTGGAGTTAGGCCCATAGAGAAATGAATATTAAATACATAAATATTAAAATTAGTATTAAATAATAGATACTTTTAATTACTTTATGGTTAGGCCATTTGCATCTTAAGCCGACGATATGTGTTGACAGTTATTACGTTTTGTTAGGTTGGAATGAGTGATGAGGATGGACAAGTCGGGATTATTACGTGACTCGATTTAGGATTATGGCCAGACGTATTTGAAATTATGGATTTATAAGTTACGAGTTTTAATTTGTGTATTTGTTTAACCGAATAAAAGGCCATTCGACACTTATTCAAAAAAAATTGAGAAAAAACGCAATTGCCTGGAAGAAACAAAAAAATGACACCTGTTACTTAGACATACATTAAATACATTCATTTCTATAGAAGAAAAACTGTAAATAAAATTTAAAAAATTTCACTAAGTATTTAGAAAAATGTAAAATTCTTCAAAAAATAACTTCAAATGCGTGGAAGAAATACAAAATTACTTAGGTAATTACTTACTACAAAAAATTGATTTAATTGCCTGAAAAGTCAAAAATTTACTTTAACAAAAATTGCTTTCAATGCAGGGAAGGAACAAAAATTTCACCTGTTGCACAGGCAAACCCAAATTCTTTTTCAGTTATTTTTTTAAATATTATTCCAGGCTTTTAAAGTAAATGTTTATTTCTTCCAGGCAGTTAATTAGAGTTATATATTTAATTTCTTTGAACTGTTTGTGTTTATTTTATGCAGTTGAAATATCTTGTCCATTTTCAACAGCAATTTTATTTCTTTTCCATTTTTCGAATGTTATTTTTTATTTATTTTGTCCTTTTAAGTAGTTCAGGCTTTTCTTTTAATGTATCTATAATATTCGTTACATTACATTGTATTTGTTCAGGATCATAATTAGAGAGCACATAATCCAGTAAAGCCTTAGAGTGTGCTGGTACATGGGTAGCGTTTTTTACATGCAACTCTTGTCCACATGATCCTATCAAACCATGCAACTGCGAGTATTGATATTCATTATATTAAGTGAATTTTAATTAAAGTAACCACACAGCGATATTTGAATTGGGGGAACAACTGAACGAACAAGTTCAAATTTACTCAGAAATTTAGTGACATTGCTGGATAGTGTAAGGCAAAGACATAAGCTATGGCTATATACAACACAATACTTTTTCCTCTGTTTCATTTTCAAAAGTCGTCAATGCCTTAAACATATACTCCTGAGAAGACTCCTCATTAATTAAAATGCTTAACCCTCCATAACCTGATGATCTATATAAGATATATCTAAAACTAAATAATTTGGTATAACTAACAGTTCTTTTGGTTTCAACCAGTAGTCACAAACTGAAATAATTAAAAAATAGTTAAGGCTATCTATTAAAATATTTAAATCATCCAGTTTATTTCTAATAGATTTAAGAATAATCAATACTAATGAATAGGAGGCATTTCCATAGTTGGTTCTAAAAGAATCGTTCAGGCCAATAACGGATTTCACTATCCTTATATCGCCACCCCTGTTTAAAATGGAAAGAAACATCAAATTTTTATTTCTATAAAATATTTTGTGAAACTTAATAATCTAACTTAAGAGCTATTCTACTGACCCAGGTATAGGCATCACAAATCTCCCTTTCTCTAAGTAGCAATTAGGCCAATTAGAATGTACAAAATTACACACGAAATTATACTACGTATTAAACACAGATTTGATCAGATAACAGCTACCATCTCATTCAACTTATACCACCAAACGCTAACTAACCTCAAATGTAACTATTAAACTACACCAACAGTCTGTAATGTGATACCTACATTATACAAATCGATCAATATAAACTCGTAACATATTTTATTATAAAGTTTCTCTATGTTCTAGCTAAAAGATCTTTCAAAAATAGAAGTTCTGTGAAATGGGATTGTTATTGAATCTGTATAAGATCTAGATTATGTATTTCAGAGCGAAATTTTAATTTTCTGCATAACTAATCAGGGCACTTTCTTGCAATTATTTTATTAAACAAAACAACTATGAGTCTCTCAACTTAGCTGATACTCCCTGCTCTCTACCGCACAGATCCTCAATTAATCTTACATAGTCGTTCTGTAGTAGTTGAATGCGGTTCTTATTCCTTTTTAGCAAACATGGACTATAAACTACATCCGTAAAATTAAAATGAGAGAGTACTAAGGAGTCACAAAGCATTTTTTTCAAAGATCGCGTAAGTAAATGTCTATGTTTAAAAAACAGTTTTAAATTAGCAAAGACCCTCCTTACACACATACTTATGTATTTAGTAAACTTTAAATTATTATCTAAAATCAGACATAAGTTCTTTGCGGAGTCAGTAATAGCAATAAGTATATTATTATTTAAAGTGAAATGAATATCAGAGTCCTACCAAAAAGCAACACCTGGAACTCATCTGCGTACAAATGTATCAAAATTGCATGTTTTTCCATCTGGGATGTGTAAAGTGTGAAAATCAAAGGCCCCAAAATTGATCCCCAAAAAACAGTTGCGTAGAATCAGAAACCTTGCCATTAACTTTAACTTCTACCCTCTAGATAACTTGCCACACTATTTTACTTGTTGACCATTAAAACGTCTTTCTCCTAATTTCATGGTTTATCATTTTCATTTTTACAAAACCAAAATGAAATATCTCCTTCGGCATATGGATTAATCCTATTAATAAAAGAATAAAATTTTCGCACGACAGTAGAAAAGGTTACCAACGTTGTTAGGCGTGAAAGTTTACTATAATTTGTTGGTATAAAATAAAACAAAAATGTCTGTTTCAAAATAGTGTATTAATGTAACAAATGTACAATCTGATTAGTTAAAATATATGGAGATTCTTAATATTCGTATAAGAGGAGAAAAACTTTCTTAGCTGCACTAAAACTAAAAGAAATAAATAAACAACAAAAAAAATCACAACCCTTAATACATTTGAGCCAATAATACTAAAAAAAATAAATGGTAACCTAGCAAACCTAAACCTAAAAATTGTACTGAAAAAAAAATACACTTAAAAGCTACAAAAACAGCACTGTGTGCGTTAAACTAGAAACTCATTCTGTTCACGTCATGTGAGATTCATATTTGTGATGTTTCCAGTCTTATTTATTCCTCCTCGTGGGCCGACAGAAACACTTTCTGGCACAAAACCGTCATAGCTCGCATAAATCGATTAAACTTCTCCGGTTTCTTATCTTGCATTATACCGAAGTAATAAACCGGTACGCCACTGAGGGTGATCAGCACGCCCCCTAGCAAGATCAGCGGGGACTCGATTATCGGTAAGATCAGCAAGAATATACAAATTATTATGAATATTATCGGCACACTGATGTGGATTTTAATAGGGCGTTCCATTTTCGGGTATTTCCACCTGAAAATGTGGTTATTTAAGTCAAAAAAAAAACAATTTATGAGAAAAAAATATGTTACCTTAAATATAAAACACCGGAGACGGACAGTGTTACGAAAAAAGTTTCCACGATGGTGCAATAGTGGATTAACAGTTGAATGTCACTGGAGCATAGCATTATAAGAGAGAGGACATTCTAAAACAACACAACAAATATATTTTTATTTCATTATAGTATTGACAGCCAAGAAGCCAACTATAGACTATAATAATAATGGTACAAAATTCTTATATAAACATTTAAAACAAATATCTACAACTAAAGCTACAATATAAAAGGATGAAAAAATCAATTCATTTTGGAGTAGTCGTGTGAATATGTGTTCGTGTATGTTAATTGTCCAATATATCAAGATCATAGTCACCAGCATAATTATCATACTAATTACACATTTTGTTTTGTATGAGTTTTTATATACATTACTCCTTTACAAAAATTTAAAGAATTTCTGAATAATATGAATTCAAGATTTGAAAGAAATTGTCTATCCAAATATATCAAGCTTCCAAAGGCAACTAAAGAGGCGCAACAGCAATTAATGGTCACAACCCTGCACCGGATTATACGCAAACTTACAAAAAAAACATATATTTGAGGAATGTATGTCTTTTGCACTGATTCTATTATTTTTCTCCAAACCTCAGATTGGAAAAACCATATTAGAGCTCCCTACTCCAACCTTAAGGCTATCAAACAGTTTTAAATAACAGTCAACCTAAATAACTTCGAGCATTAAACTGTGCATGTTATAATTATATTAAACAACATTCTTACTAAGGGTTATAGACATAATAGAACATTTTTGGCTATTGAAGTTAAATGCATTTTCTTCACACCATTCCATAACATTATTTAAATTTCACTGAATTATCGGTTTTTATATGAATTGAGAGAGATTTAAATGAATTGATTATTTCAGAAACCCGTCAAATGTCAAAATTATAGTTTAGAGAAAAGTAAAGAAAACTGTTTCATTATAAAAACAATTTTTTTAAAGGGTAATTTTTTACTGAAAGTACTTATAATACCAAGCGTTTTTATGAAAACAACAATTCTTTTTCTTGTGGTACCTAAACAATTTTTTTTTTTGAAAATCGTGTACTTAACGTGTTTCTGCACTAAGCGATAATATTTTTTGTTGACATATTGAATTGATAAGTATTTTTTTTAAGAAGTTTTTTGGAGTAATTAGGAAATAATGTTGTCAGTTATTTATATTGCAGCATTCATTACTTTTTTTCCTATTACATTTTATAGATAACTACAAAAAAATACTCTTAAAACCGCGAGTAAAATACATCTTAAAGTTTAAATCTATTTAATGAGTTTTGGTACACATCTATCTGTAGTAGGCCATTCAAAAATCCGGTCATAAAATGCCTCATAGCCGGCAAGGTAAGGTTGCAGTTTTTTTAAATCTCTCATTTTCTTGATGTTTATGGGTACCTAAAAAAATGTTCAAATTTATCTGTTATTTATATTATAAAGTCATCAAGTCTCATGGAGCCAATTTTTGTACCTTTCCCTCTGGATAAGCTACTTCCACTGGTAAGTTTGGAGGATTCGCAGTCTTCAGTAGAGAGAATGTGGACTTTGCTAATTCGTCCATGTATTCACTAACTACTACTTTTCCTTTGGTTTCTTTACTATAGAACTGCTTGTAGGTAGATATTTTAAAACTCTCTTTTTATGCTTGTGAGATTCCTCTGCCATGACTGTCAACAGAATATGTGCTTTTTTTGTAATGTGTTGGCCACCATTTCTTGAAACTAAAGACTTCTGACGTTTTTAATAAGTGAACCTTAAAGCGGTTCTTGGTACTAGCCTTTAAAATTAGCTCAACGTACTGCTCTGGCGTGTAGACGAGATCCACGTTTCTCAACATACGCTTTATACTTCCAAAGTCGCGATCACATGCTGAATAGGAATGTCCTCTGACTGGAAAGTTGTGTGTTATTGTAGAAAACCTTTTCCTGTCACAAAGATTCATCAAAAAACGAGTAACTGTGTGGTTTTTATTTTGGCCTGAGGGACCATCGCTGAATAGAACAAGGTGTTTTACAGTTGCAGGTACTTCAGTGTTGATGTAGTTTAAAATCATACTACAAACTTCATCAGGGGATTTGTTTGCTTCCCCCTCATGATATATGTACGGCTTTGACTTATTAGTTTTCAGATCATGTATACTAAAGACATTTAAAAAATTGACGAAAAACAAAGAAAAACACAAAGTCACGGTCTCACAACATGTAATTAAACGGGCTACACGTGTTTCGCTCTAGTTAGAGCATCATCAGGCCTTTAGAAGCTATCCACACACTTCACAGTACATAAATAAATAATTGTAACTAGAGCGAAACACGTGTAGCCCGTTTAATTACATGTTGTGAGACCGTGACTTTGTGTTTTTCTTTGTTTTTCGTCAATTTTGTATGTGGGTCTCTTAGAGAATAATGGATGAGATTTTTGGATAAAGACATTTACCCAAAGTTGACGCATATAAAATATTTCTTGCACGGGAATGTTTGGCAGAGGCAGATTTTGCATAAAATCAAAGCACAGGAAACAAGTAGTATCATCAACTTTATTCTCTGATGCAGCTTTCATACTTGCATATAACTTTTTTGCTCTTCTCTTATGAATGACTAACTCTGCTACTGCAACCTGTTTTGCAGCGTCATTTAGAGCTTTATCTTTTATCTTAACATTTTGACTCTCGCAGAAACTACAAACGTCAACTTGAGGCCGCCCGAATAAATAACCGAAGTTTTCCTTGAAATACATATAATAATAGTTATATTTAACTTCATTTCCCAAGTCCGCATTTTCGGATATAAACATTTGATACATTAGTTTAATATTCAAACGTGCATCTAGATATTTTTTTGGTTTTCCGCCATAGTGCGTCTCTTTTACATCATATTTGGAAATATGTTCATGGATGCGAAAACAAACCGCTCCAGGCTTAGCATTTCCACTTTTCAGTTGGCGTTCCAAGGTTTTTTCCAAGTAGCTGACAGATTCTATCTACCCTGTCACATGAAATTCCGTGTATTTGCAAAAAACAATTTTTACATACAACTTTAAGTACACCATGTATTTTTACATTGTATCTACATGTAACTTTTCTTTTAGATTCTAGAGGTTCTTCGGTCTTTTTTCGTCTTCGCTTGACATCTTCGACTTCTATCAAAGTTTGTCAATAGGTATCTTGAAGATCCTTGGTTTGTAGTAAATAAAATTTATGCCATGTATCATCTATTATATTTTGATTTATTTCTAAATGACATTTGTTAGCACACTTACAAGTTATTCCATTTGGCTTAACTTTCTGAGGAACTACATTATTCTTATAGTTTGTATAAGTCTCACCTTTTAATCTAGCATTGCGCATTTTATTACGCTTGTACAAATCCTCATGGGTCCCAATCCCCACGTCTTCTTTTAGGCACAGGTTCATCCTCTTCTTAACTGCTTAACATGACTGACCGAGCACTAACACTATTATTATCATGCAGAACTACATTTATAATTACTTTTAAATGATGATTATTCACTTTACGTAACGCTCAGGAACACCGACAAACAAAGACTAATAAGAACAGCACAGAAACAAACGCCTGGCAGCTAATAATGGCGGCCATGTTCGGTTAATATTCGGTTTGGCGTAGAAAGCCCTTAAGCGACATCACTTGAAGGGTTTCTGCACTAAATGGTATAAATATGGTCCGTATACCCCTTATACGGCAACGGCGTTTGCCGGGTTTATGCGCTAAACGATGCAACTATATCCAAAGGAATTTTTTCCGTTCGTAACTCATTTTTGCACACTTTGGCGCTTGACGGGTTTCTGAAATAATCGATTCAAATAATTCAACACACATAATATAATGGGGAGATTTTTCTGTTAGTCAATGTGATAAATAATATTATTCTCTCGATTAGGACTATTAAAGACCTTAAAAAGTGTAGGAGGGAACTAAAAAAATTAATCTTACCAAAAGCTTACTACAACATTGAAGAGTAATTTAACGACTCATTTTGATATCTAAAATTAATTATGTGTCTGTTGTAAATTCTAAGATTAGGAAGCTTTTAGCACAAGTTTGTAAACTTAGTAAATAAAGTATATTTTCACTTTGACTATTTTAATCAAATGTTCTTGTGCTGTACTGGTGTTCTGTTTTGGACTCAAATAAGTTTTTATTTTGGTGAAAAAAGTTAAGGCATTCATTAATGTATAGTCATACTTTTAAACATTGATCTACAGCAACCTTTTTTGCATTGTAAAAATATTTTGTAACATTTTATTCTTTTCCGAGAAAATAATTCCATTTTTCGAAACAGAATTGATATTTGCAAGGTACAGAATTTTCAGTGAACTTTCTTTGGAATATTTGTGAACCACTTTAACAGCATAGCAAGTTTTTCATTTTCTTTAGCATCTAAATTGTTGTTAGCTAATTTTACTTGCAAAGGCTTCTTACATTGTTTTGTCCTAACCATTGATAGGTTGGTTTTCTTTTTGCTTAATACTAATCTATTCACACTAAACCCGGACGTAACTGTGTCAAAGAATTCATCTGCTTTGAGTATTAATTGGTCATAAACTTTACTACCAATTTATTGGTTTGCATTAACAGCACATTTTACCATATTTTGGCTGACTGAATTCATTAACAGGCATAAAACTCACCAACAGAAAAAGACTTGAAATTATTTCAAATGCCTGGAATAAAATGAATTTTTCTATTAAATGCTCAAAAGTTGTAAAAAATGATTTCCAATCTCTGAAGATAAAAAAAAAATTATGTCAAATGCAAAATTAACTTCCAAGAGCCTGGATATCGTGAGAAATCCTTTCCAATCATTGAGATTCAAAAAATGCCAAAAAAAAAAAAGAAAAAATGTAAGCAGACATTTTAGATGCCAGGGAATAAATGAAAAATTAGTTTAATTGCCTAAAATATGTAAGAATCACTTTAACACTTAAACAACTTAAAGAAAATACTTTGATATTCCTTGGAGACATAAAATACTTCCATATCAAATTACTGATTTATTCATGACTTATCAACATATCTGATGATACTGTAAATGTTGAGCAAATAAAACTCATGGTTATTTTTGTCCTGCAGTTTGTCTAGGGTTATACCATACTAGTTGTCTAAAAAGAGACTTTAAAAATCATGTAAAAATTAACAAAAAAAACTAAATCTACTACTCTGAAAAGTGTGGGCTTGAATAGAACACAAAAATTGGTTAAATGGTGCTTTTAAATATTTCTTAGCTTACCAAAAGGAACAAACTAGGCACGGGAGTCAATGTTTTCACATTCAAATGGCCTAACATCGCGGGAAATTGATCGTTTCTGGCTCCGGCATACAACATCCTTGACGATGACATTATGTGTACACTTAAACCCCCAAATGCCGAAATCGCCACCAAAATTGGGATAAACCAGCTATATTTCCCCAGAAGGGCATTGCCAAAAGTCTAAAAAAAGAAGAAATTACTTCTAATAGTGTTGCAATATTGTTTTTAGGACATACAACAGCAATGGCATCAGTGGCAGCAATATCTGTGGGAGTCAATACAGACATGTAAGCCATATTTGCCAAGACATATATACCAGTTACTAATGGCAGAGATATGTAAATGGCCCTCGGGAGATTCCTGCAATAAAACTAGTTAAAAACTGATAATATATATTAGATTATTACATACACAAAAGGGTTTTGCAGCTCTTCTGTCATGAAATTTAAATAGTTCCTGCAAAATAATCCTTTCAATAAAATGGTGTACACATAAGTTTAGATTTACCATCCAGAATAAGAAAAAATTCCACTATAAAATGCTTTGGCAATTTTTCCAGGATTATTTGTGGTATGGGCGAAAGCATTTGAGAAATTCTCCACATGTCCCAAAGACATCCACACCACTCCCATGAGAACGATTAATACTAGAGCACCTAATTTACAAAACATGAAAACATTTTGTAGTTTCATGGTGGCCTTCACATTATAACCATTCAAAAATGTTAGAAAACCTGAAAAAAAAGTTAAATTACTTTTTTAAATACAAATTTATAAATCCATACAAATGACTGCGGCTGCCACAAGTCTCACTCCCAAATCAGGCATATCACATTCAGGGAAAAAGGGTTGTATCACATATTTAGCAAATGTGAGTCCCATAATTGAGTTTGTTGTGGGGCTAAAACATATGGTACCTCATTTAGTAAAAAGTATTATCTTAAAGTTGTAATTAACATTAAATACTAGAAATTTTGTCTGTAATAGTAGATTAGGACTCATTATACTAAGAATTAAAAGGTCTCTTACACAAAAATTACATTTGCCGCCCACAAATACAAAAATGAAGGCAAAGACCCATATGCTTCATTGATATATGTATAATCTCCACCAGATTTTGGTATGCAAGTGCCCAATTCTGCATAGCACAGGGCACCTATCATAGATAAGAGCCCACATAACACCCATATAACTAAGGAGAATCCTACTGAATCAACTTCTTGTATCACCCCTCTTGGAGATATGAAAATACCTAAAAGTTGTAAAAATAGTTATTTAATGGGTAACTGAAAGTATTGCGGTCATCCTCCACTAAATTTAATTAAACCCATCAATCCAACATGTTTTGGACAGGAGAACAAAGGGCTTAAAATTACTTACACTATTAAGGGGTTCCGTCAAACTTATATGTCTAGTGCTTCAGAGAATGTTAAATGGTTAAAACAAATTTAGTCGAGGATGACCGGAATACTTTCAATTACCCATTGAACTCCATTGCAAAAATGGACTACTTCTTCAACTTTAAATAGTTATTTAAGTTTTTTTTTTTTCGCGGTAAAGTAACATACCTGATCCAAAAATAATGCCTAAAATAATAGCGACTCCCTCTAAAAGGCCCATATGTTTCTTCATTTTGATTTTTTCATTTTGGTCCTGGTCTATTGTGGAGGTTATTAAGGGGTTCTCTGTGGGGCTGTTTAAGTCTTCTCCTTTTGTAGGCATATTTATTACCGAATTACCACTGACTTTTAGTATTAGACAAATAAAGTATTTTAAATGCAACTATGTATTTATTTTAAAAATTCCAAGGGTAAATGCTATAAATAGTTGCTATTCTCGGTACTACCAGAAATGTATACTACAAATTTATGTGGATGTAGTGGGGTATTCCTTTAATCTGTTTTATTAATCAATTACGCGTGTAATAATAAGTTAATATATAAAAATTAAAATTTGTTTGTTAAAAATGTTTTAGGAACCCCCACTGCCGCCCCTACACGTGAAAAAGTTAGGTTAAGTTTCCTTTGGCTTTGACGTTGACATAAAAAGCAAAATGGCTGACATAGGGCTGAGAAAGTCTGAGTCTACTCTCAAGAAAACTGAAGAATTAGAGCTGAATAGCAATATATAGCTACTCCAAATATTATTCCTAAATTGGTTATTTAAAATATGCCAAAAAAGTTTTAAAAACAATAATTTTCGATTTAAAACCACACTAGAAGTCACCACATCCCTCATATTACGTCAACAGCTGTCACCGGCCAATACTGTCAATCATTGTTTACATTTTTGACAGTTATTATTTTTCTTAGCAATTTAGTCCCAGTTTGTCCCTAATAAATTAAATGATTTAAATTTAACGTGGTGTAACCCGCCGGAAAATGTTCAAAAACACATTCCAAAGCGGTTTCCTGTCCATTTTGTACAGTATCGGCAGTAAACCGCTTCAAATCTGGGATAAAAAAGTGAAAAATGGTCACATCAAACGGATAACTGACGAGGACATTCAATCTTTGGTGCTGGAAATTGTGGGGTGTAACGTGAGCACCACGTATATTACGTGTCCCGCGGACCCCAGAAAGACTCTGGGAATTAAACTGCCTTACTTAGTAATGATTGTTAAAAATATGAAGAAGTATTTCACATTTGAAGTTCAGGTAAGTGCATGTTGATTAAACCCTCTTTTATCTTAATTTAAAATGCCTAAATCTTAGATTCTAGATGATAAACATGTGAGAAGAAGATTCAGGGCGAGTAACTATCAGTCGACCACAAGAGTGAAACCCTTTATTTGTACCATGCCAATGAGGTTAGACGAGGGTTGGAACCAAATTCAATTCAATGTGGCAGATTTCACCCGAAGGGCGTATGGGACCAATTATGTGGAAACTTTAAGGGTGCAAGTGCATGCGAACTGTCGGATAAGGAGGGTATATTTCTCAGACAGATTATATTCTGAAGACGAGTTACCGGCAGAATTTAAGCTATTTTTACCTATACAGAACAAGAGCAGATCCAATGTGGCTGCAACTAGTTAAAATTCAGATGGTTATTTTTATAATTGAGGCACTTTTGTGATATGATCTTGAGTTTTTTTAACAATTTTCGTCTTTATTTCGTACTGATATATTGTGTTTGAATAAATTAGTGAACAGAGCAAGTCTTTATTATGTACTAATATATTGTGTTTGAATAAATTGGTGAACAGTAGAAAATGGAGTCTATTTTTTTAATATACATAATGAAAACTTGACCTCTGGTTATATGTCTTGAGTCACATAGAAACTGTGCTTCCTTATCTGATTAAATAGAAATTAGACAAAAACCCATCTAAGCATTATAAGTCAAATTTTTGATTGTAGACCTACTTAACCCAAAGCTGTACTACTAAGGAATAACAACAAAAAACTTATAAATTTTAGAAATAGGGCAATAGTTATGATTTATTGTTAATTTAAGAAATTGGAGTAATTTAATTTTTTTTCATTAATTTGGAAAGACACCATAAGATAATGGCACTATACAAGACAGGAGATAACACACAATTATTAACATAAATAGGTGAAATTTTATCTGTATCAAATAAACTTTTTTATTCTTTAATTCTACTGAATCTGGACTAGAAAAGTATAAAGTAGAATGCAACCTATTATTTTTTTTCCAAACATTAACAGGAAATTCCCAATAACATGACTAATGCATGACAAATCAAAGAATATCAATAGATAAATTTAAACAAAAATACTTCAGATACCTTAAATAATAATAATAAAAACATTTATTATTTACCTTACAAAAAAGTATAAATATATTAGTACCAGGAAACAGGGCAATATAAAACTATAAAGAGCATATAAAACTTAATAATCTAAGTTATGGTAGGTTTTTGCAATAGGCTATTTTAGAAAAGTGGGATGTTTTACTGCTGGTAGAGGAGCCACTAACAGCATATTATGCTTTAAGCAATGTTTTTTTTTCATGCTTAAATCCTTTTAAAGCTATATTCATTCAACTATATTTTTTTTGTCAAATATTTTAATAAATACTAATTTGTTTATTGGAAACCTATAACAGCAGCTGCAACAATACTTCTATAATAAAAGTCATGGCAAATTGTTAATGCGAGATTGGGGTTTAGTCTAAGAGCTGGCTACGTAGGTCGATGGGTCACTCGGTAAACGTGAAATTTTGTTATATACAGGCTCGGTTGTTGCTGACATAGCAAGGAGCAGGCCGTCAGAACTCGCCCTGGACGGAATAAATGAGGGTAGGGGGTTGAACACGTAGTTTTTTTATGAAAATTTATTGATTAGGTACAAAGCTGACAATTTGCACTAGTATAGGAGATGATATTAGAAAATAGGAAAAAAATTGTCAGAAGTCTACGCGGAAGATAAAGGATCGTCAAAAGTCAGTAATATTGCAAAAATTTTCGCAACAATTTTGTCACTAGGTACATTTCTGACATTTTGCATACTTATTTTATAATTCAAATTGAAATTATCTGCAAGTCGTCAGAAGACCAGGGGGAAGAATAACGGAGATATTATTAATAATATGAGCATCGGCGCTTCACTCCCACCTTCATAATATCTCATATTTTAATTTTTTTGTCATCAGGTTCACTTCTGACAATTTGAGAACATAATTTACAATGTTTAAACATACTATTGCTCAAGTGTCAGAAGTAAATTCAGAAGACATTGCTAATTATTAATAAATTAATACCTAATTCAAAAAATTAAAAAAAAAAATTAATTTAATTTCATTAAAAATTTTAAATATTTATTGATTATTCATATTATTATATGATATTTGAATACAATTATTATAAAATTTTACATTTCCATTTGGAAATTTTCCACTAAAGCGTTGTCGCTGTGTCATTTAGTACGTTGTACCTGACCAGGTATACGGTCCCTTCTGAACATCTCTATTGCTCTCTGTCTCTCTTTATTTTTCTCTGTCTATGATACATAGCTTTATGTATCATAGGGCATTATTTTCGCTGGAAGGGAGAGTGACGAATTTTGGAGGAATGTGGGCATGAGCGGCAGTTTAGCTAAGATATAGAAGCGTACAGATTGTTAGCGTGTTTTTATCATCAAATATATTTGCGTCTCTGTATTGAAAGTATATTGATAATATAAGATATACAAAATAAATTTGGATACATTCTGCGTGTTTCAATGTAAGGATGTGTCTGATAAAATATTAATTTTCACTAAAGAAAAATTAACACAATACCAAGAGAAGCTATGAGTTCGTAAAGCGTTGCGCATGAAATACGGCGACATTGATCTTCCTGAACATGTGACGGAAACTCATGGGTACCATTCAATTTGTTTTAAAAATTGGCAATTCCAAAAAGCACCTACAAAAATATGCCGAATTGACATTTCCTGAAAAAAATAAGAACTCACTGGCGTCTTTTGGAAGTGTTTCAGGTAAATTAACTAATTAAAGGTAACTTTCATAAAATGAAATCTAAAGTATGGATCGAATGTGGTATTTCCGATAAGCGTCACGCTATTAATATTAATGCGCTACATGAATCCCTTGGATCAGACTTGTGCAGAGCACTACCGGGATTTCACGCTTTGACCGGATGCGATTTTAATCCCGCATTCCACGGAAAAAGTGAACAACGTCCTTATAATCTCTAAATCAATAGACTATCAAAATGCATTCGCCAATTATTTACAGGCGCCAATAAAGGGAAAACTTTTTCCGTCATTGAATCGTTTGTCTGTAACATGTACGGTATTAAATCATGCGAGAAAGTTAATCAACTCCGATATGAATTATTTCACCGAAACTATACGATAAAAAATATAAATGAGCCCTTTCAAAAAAAATTGAAAAATTTCGATGCTTCTTGCTTGCCACCTTGCTATGTTGAATTATGTCAACATATGGAAAGGGCTCATTTTATCTCCAACAAATGGACAAACGCGACTTTGTTTGATCCATATGAATTGGAGGCCGAAAATTGCGGATGGACTTTGGATGGATCCAATTATGAGTTCAATTGGTTTGAAGGACCACAATTGCCACCATCAGTCAAAGATATTTTCACTGACAGTGAATAGTCTGAAGATAATTTTGAATTTACTTTTGACAATTTATATTTGATGACGATATGGAAGAATGTGGATCAGACTAATTTTATTTTCGATCAATATTAGTATTTGCAAGAATATAGATTAAATAGTATTAATATTCGCGATTCGTTAGTATAAGTATGCGGTAATAATAATATGAATAATCAATAAATATTTAAAATCTCTAATGAAATAAAATTAATATTTTTTTTTCATTTTTTTAATTACTAATTTATTAATAATTAGCAATGTCTTCCGAATTTACTTCTGACAGTTGAGCAATAGTATGTTCAAACATTGTAAATTATGTTCTCAAATTGTCAGAAGTGAACCTGATGACAAAAAAATTAAAATACGAGATATTATAAAGGTGGAAGTGAAGGGGCGACGCTCATATTATTAATAATATCTCCGTTATTCTTTCACCTGGACTTCTGACGACTTGCAGGTAATTTCAATTTGAATTATAAAATAAGTATGCAAAATGTCAGAAGTGTACCAAGTGACAAAATTGTTGCAACATTACCGACTTCTGACGAACCTTTATCTTCCGCGTAGACTTCTGACAATTTTTTTCCTATTTTCTAATATCGTCTCCTATACTGGTGCAAATTGTCAGCTTTGTACCTAATCAAAAATTTTTCATAAAAAAATTACCCCTTGTTTAACCCCCTACCTTGACTTATTCCATCCAGGGCGAGTTCTGACGGTCTGCCGCTTGCTATGTCAGTAACAACCGAGCCTGTATATAACAAAATTTCACGTTTACCGAGTGATCGACCTACGTAGCCAGCTCTCCGTCTAGTTGTCTAGTAGAATTTATCACAGTACACAGAAGAAAATTTTCCTCTGTGTACTGTGGAATTTGTTGGGAATAATTCAGATTATAAAAAGAAATAGCTGAAAATTTCTTTAGGTACATAGAGTGTGACACTGGACACAAGTTGTGAATTGGTTTTGACTTCTTCATATGTCCTGAAAAAATTATTTTCCCCAAAAAGATAAGATGTTTATTGATGTTAATAATACATAACAGTTTACACAGGTCAATAATATTAGAGCCTTAAATGATCAATATTATCCAATAATTCGCAAGATCTATAAAACTATGATTTAGATATTCATTAATACTAAAAAAACTTTTAGATTATTAATATTAGGTAAATTTCACAATTAATGCATTTGACCTTAAACACACACAATTACTGAATTAAGAAGTCGGAAATTCCCTGGCCCCTTTCTACAAATATTTTAGGTAAACTGTTCCACTATTTAAAGGAATGGATGGAGAAGGTCCCTCAAACTAAGGGCCAGTTCTGGTGCCAATTCTTTCAAAAATTGTGAAAAAATTAGTCAAAACATTGTTCTGTGACTTAACAAAAGCTTTGATTGTGTGCAGTAGGATGTTACTGCGCAAGTTAAAGATTTGTGGATTTAGAGAAGTGATTTGGTTTCGCTCATATTTAAAGAATAAGAAGATACAATCTGTCTCATACAATAGAAATCTCTCTAACCAGAGAATCTGGTATACCTCAAGGTTCAGTTCTGGGACCTTTTTTTATTTTTGGTCAATGACATGAATCTGAATATTTATGGAAAGTTTACTATATTTGCAGATGATGCTATTGTCGTGTGAATTAATAGAGATGAGGAGGTTTTGAGGGACCTTATTAATTATGATCTACTGATTAATAAGTAGATCATTATAGGTATTGGTGGGGCTAATAAGCTTTTAATTTCAATATTTCCAATGCCTTTTAAGTACAGTTTAGAAAATTAAATTTTAGCTAGTACTATTGAAAGTAAATTTCTAAGTTCTAAATATTAATAAATTAATATTTGAAAATCATATTGAACTCCTTAATAAAAAACTCATCCAACTGCTTCACTTTAAGTATAATTTCTAACGAATTAAATAAAAACATAATAAAACAAGCATATTTTGCATTAATGCATACAGTATTTGTGTTACAAAAAAAGGTTCATCATACATGAATAAAGTAAAAGGGAAGAATTCATGTAAGCCACTTTTTATTGCAAATAAAATTCTAGCTTTTGAAGGAAAGTCAAGGGGTTGCTTGTTGCACGAGCCTATTACGATATTCAAGAATATTTTTACTTGTTAATTGCTAAAACTTGTCGAGTTTGATGTTCTGTACGTATTGTGACACGTAATTATTAATCACTTTTAACTCTTATCGTCTTTAACTTTTAGTTTAGTCTAGATATGATTGTTTACAATGATTGTTTGAATTTGTTTACAACATAAAATGTTATAGTACAATAAAGCATATTTGAATTGACTAAACTATAGGGCGATAGTGTGTTTGTTATATGTGTATGTCATGTTGATCATTTGTAACAGGATGTAGTGTGAAAACATCTTGTCGAACTTGCATTGTCTTATTTATTTAATGTAACACTGTGTTACAAGGATTATGTACACTAGTGTTATTAAATTACATATTAAATATATATTTTCTGCAAAAACATTGTTTTTTATCAACACAACTCTTACCATCCCACCCACCTCATACATTTGCCCAGTAAGAAATTCTTTTGAAAATTCACCGTTTTTTGTCCATAGTATCCAATCTAATAGCACTGTTTTTGTATTAAATATTTATTAATATACAGATATATAATTATATCTAATAAACAAACTGTGTTATTATATTAGATATTAATGGCGAAACCAGCTGTTATTCATTAGTATTATTTTGGAAAACAATGATTTTTTAAAACAATTTCTTATTGGTAAGTTGTGTGGGGTGGGTGGGGGGTTAAGGGTAGGTTTAATGAAAAACTGTTTTTTTGCAGAAAATAATTGCCTGAGAAAAAATGCTTTTTAAGAAAATTATAGGTGTTAAAAAATCTATAGTTCTTGTATCTATACTTTTGTCACATAACCTAAAGGTTTTCGAGTAAAACGTGAAAAGACTATTTTATTTTTTGAAAGCAAGACGTATCGCTATGAAAATTTCAGTAGTGTCTAGGAAGTCTTTAAATAGTATACAATATACGATACTTAATGATTATTAACATGTAATAAACCTTATTAAATATGAATAAAACGTTATATTAAATTTCGCAACATATATTTATAAGTTCAACCAAAAATGAAAAACGTTTATTTATCTTGTGTTGCTTGGGTAGCATCTCGCGGCCTAATCTTCCATCTAATGTAATTAACCACAAGAATATTAAATTGGAGATATGGTATAAAAAAATATAAAAAATTAATACACACTCAAGTCCACCAAACAAGTTCAGATTTTATACCTGCCTATCATTACATTCAGCTACCTGCATTTGAAACTATATCTACATTAAAAGTAAAAAACATTTCATTAGAACCAGAAAACTACTATTACTTTACTTCTGCTATTGAATTTGTAACAATTTTTTGTATATGTCGTAGCCAGATTATAAAAGCTGTCGTTTTATAAAACGCCTAATTATAGGCGTTTTATAAATCGACCATGACAACTTTGCCAGAATGTGAAACGGTAATGTTTTCACCGTTTAACATTCTTGCGGGTGGACTATTTCAGTCGGTTTGTAAAATACGAATTCTATTTAAAAGTATTTAATAAAAAAATATAAATTATTGATATCAACATACATATTTGGCAGCATTAAGCAGATAAAAAATAGTCCTTGTAGCTATAAGACAGTTAGATGAATATGTTAATACGCTTTATTTTATGAATAAAAAACAAAATAAACAAAATAAGCGTTGATGAAAAAAAAGTTCATTTATTGGAGCATGGACCACTAAAATGGCATATACTGGTACATTTTCCGCGAGCCTTAAAACAAAGGCATCTCTTAGTGCAGCATTGCAGTTTACTAGGTTTGCACTGACATTTCTTAAAACCTTATCCTCCAAATTGCGAAACCTTAGAAACTGCTTCCCTTAGAGAGATATGAACATCTGGTGTGACAAACGGATTAAAGTTAGAATTGCCAACTGGATTTAATTCGTCTCTGGAAAACCATCGATTAAGGCGACCATGCTCTGTCCCTATCTGGTATACCCCATTTTGTATATCCAGAATATTTCCTAGTACCCCTTTTGGGTCAAGGGGACCCCTATCAAATTTTGGAACTTTCACAGATATATGCTATAAATAATTATTAATTAAACTATACTATTATAATTATTATTAGTTTGTTATTGTATCATGTTATACATACTTACCCTTATAAAACTCTTCTAACTGGGAATAAAAGTAGTTTTTATCTACTCCCGTCGCTGCTACTTTAACAGGATCTATATTTTTAGAGTACTAAACAAACCAAGAAGAGTTGTAACTAAACGAACCAAGCAAAACTGAAATGAGGATCAAATTTGAGTATCTGGCTAATACTATAGCCGCCGTTATTTAAAAGACTAAAATGCATCACTCGTCACAATGTCATAATATCAAACGATGAAATGTCTTTTTAGCGTTTAATAATCGGGCCAAGCAGTCAGCGTAGTTTTATAAAACGCCTAGTCGTTTTATAAAATGGCTAGCCAGATAGCAAAATAATGAGTTGACAATTAATATTTGACAATCTGCATGGCCGCCGTTTATAAAACGACTAGGCGTTTTATAAAACGACAGGTTTTGTAATCTGGCTACAACAATACAATTGACAGGTAAAATGGAATTGACACCTTCGACAATTATTTTATTTCGCAGCTCCTCTAAATTTGTTGGCCTACCAAATTCATGCTTGTAAATGGTCTCCTTAAGGTAACCCCACAGATAAAAGTCATTTGGAGACAAATCTGGAGAGTGTCCTCCTAGATTAGGCCATTTAATATCGCCAGTCCCACTAATAAGGCGGTTAGGAAAAGTATTTGTTAAAAATTCTTTTACCCTAGCCGCGTTATGAGCAGGACAGCCATCTTGCTGAAAATAAACCGATCCCAGGTCTACATCAGGTAGGATTTGAATGGCAGGAAGAACTTGGTTTTGCAGCAACTGAAGGTACTTTTAGGCGTTTAAAGTGCCATCAATAAAAAATGGCCCTATAACATTGTCGCCCAAAATACGTGCTCAAACATTCAATTTCTGAGGATACTGGGTACGAAACTGAAAACTTCTGTGCTCGTTTTCCTGAGACCAATAACGAACAATGGAAGGATTGTGTTTGTCATGTAATGGAAAAGAAGATTCGTCAGAAAACAAAATATTTTTTAAAAAATATTCGTTTTTAAAAAATTTTTCGTTCATTTGCCTTTTCCATCATGGTTTCACAAAATTCCATTCTTCGCCACTGGCCTTCAGGAAATATTTCCTGAGTTTTTGAATACTTGAAACATTTGTACCCATATTTTTTACCCATAGTTTTATTCCTCATTCCCAGTTCCTCTCCGACACTTCTAGTGGACCGTGTCGAATCAAGTTCTAGGGTACTGCAAACCATTTCTTCCCGTCGTTCTATATCCTGGACCACTTCAACAGGTGGTTCTTGACGTTTTGTGTGGCATTTTTTACAATCTTAAAGACAAAAAGATGTCTCAAAATTTGTAACCACATTTAAAACCGTTTTTGCACAAGGAATCGGTCTATTCTCAAATGTCACTGAAAACAAATCTCTACATTGTACTGCCGAATTGCCTCCATAAAACCATTTAATTAGTTAAACTCTTTCGGAAGGGGTATAAACAGCCATAGTGAAAAAAACACGAAAATAACGTTAAAAAATTATTAATGCAACGTGCAGTAACACAGCAAAGTGAGGTCTGCTGGTTCCCGGTTCAAAAAATAAAAACGAAAAATTCCGCCGCCTGCAAGCCGCAACCAAGCGGTGCCATTATTTTGGGTAATGGTTGTTGTCATAGTTGCCATTATTTTGGGTAATACGTAGCTCAAGATAACACGATCTGTATGCACAATTTAAATGAATTTAGGAAAATAAAGTTCTTAATATCACCTTGAAGACTGTTTATAATTTTAACTATTTGACGTGAATAAGATCGTTTAAGTTTAAATATTTCGGTGTTAGAGTGCCTCTATTGCCGATTTTGATTTTTTATGAATATCTATAAGGTATTTAATTTTTATTGTATAAATACGGCGGAGCATTAGACAGAACTATGATAAAAAATAATGAAGAGGCATGACATAGTCTTCGGTTGTACATATTTAGACCTGCTTCTTCAAGTTTATGCCTTATTATTAGTCTGAGGCATCTATAGTGTACATATTTTTAATAAATCTAAAATTGTATTATAGACCCAAAGTGGTATAATTACTATAGCGGAATAATACAACAATCTTTTCGTGAGTTTACACCTTTATTTTTTTCTTAATACAACCACATAATTGTCTCTTTTGGTAACAAAAAAATTCAAACAATATATGAATAACAAACGTTTCATTAAACAATGAAAAATACAAAACTTGTTGAAAAAATATATTTACATTATCTAATCTATAAAATAGCACTCTCAAATTCATTATTCTAATCTAACTAGTCTAATGGTACCGACCATGTCTATATAATTAAAAAATATATTATTTTTAAACTATGCTAATGGGCTAAGACACACTTGTAAGCACTAATTACTTATCACTGGATAATTTTTAATAAATAATATCAATCAATTGAACGTACTACTCTGATGGGGAACAACAATTTTAACTGCAAAGTTACGATAAACTTTGAAAATGTGACAGAAACTAAATTTGAAATTCATTTAAGACATATTAAAGCTTAATTTAGGCAAATTTAAACTTATAATAAGAATTTGATGTCTTAAAAACTACTATGCTAGACCGAAAAATCTGTCCCTTCACTAGAAGATAATTTAAAACCGAATTAAGCGACCATCGGTTCCTTTTGCTCTTTTTCCTTTTCCTCCTCCTGTGGTTTGTCCCACGATTGTCTCTCGCCAGAAGCAAATATCACATAAAACGTGCAACAGAAGACGTAAACCGCCGAGGCCGTTATAAAGACCGTTCGCCACTTGGCAATACTAGGCTGAAAAGTACAAACGTTTTGTTAACATCGAATATTTAGCAACATCGGCCACACTTACGGTTCCTTTTATCATATAACCGGCATAAATCGGAGCCAAAAGTCCAACAACGTTAGCCATACAGTTGGTGAAAGACATTAAAATCCCCGCGTATTGTGGCGAAATATCCAAGTGGTTCACTCGGAATCCCGAGTTTGTGCCCCCCATTAAACCCACTCCTATCGTCAATAAGGCTACAGTGAGATATTTGTTGCATCCAGTAAATGCCGCAGCGAATAAGGCGACGGCTGGACCAAATTGACCTAAAATGTTCATTTTTTCGCAATAAAAATAAATATGTTAATATTGCGGGGTTAAACATACCAATGCTATTTAGAATTTTCCTGACTAAAGTGGAGGTAAAGTAAGGTTTGGTGAGCATCCAGTCGGCCACTTGACTTACTAGGATTGAGAAGAGCCACATGGCTAAGTAGGGCAACGCGGAGAGGATTCCGTTCTGGAATGGTAAAAAAATTGAAGTGAATTTTTTGTATTTTGGTTGGTACTAGGTTTTTCAGACAAGAATTTACAGACGGTAATATAGAACTTTCAATGTTCTTAAAACTTCCTGATGTGTAATTCTTCCAACTATACAGTGAACGGCAAAAATATGGAACAAATTCAAAAAAAAGTAAATGAGGGCGTGTTCGAAAAAACGCCCGCACACGTCGATTAATATTTTTAGTTGCGCTTTTTTTTACAATAACGATAAAATGCTTAATTAATTAACGTCCATTTATTTGTTCATTAATTAAACATTTTATCATTGTTGTAGATGCCATTTTTAGTCGTTTTAACCTGTTCTGAGGCACTAAAGCTATAAGATGCATTGACAAAACTCCTTAATTTTTGTAAGTAATTTTAATAATACCCCACAATAATATTTCCTACATTTACGAACTATCATAAAACCAATCAAACCATTCTTAAGGATACTTTAAATAAATTTCAAAATTATTTAGAAATTTACACAGATGGATCAAAAACTGCTGATGGTACAGGTTGTGCCTTTATTATTCTGAAAATTAATAAAAAAGAAAATACAAGTGTGAGGATTATGCTTCTATTTTTACTGCAGAGGCATTAGTAATATTAAAAGCCCTCGAATTTATTAGTGCTGCTAATATAATTTAAAACTTTTTAATACTTTCTGATTCACAATTGATCATCAATTCACATCTTTGGCAGATAAAGAGGCCAAGGAAGCAATAAAGACAGATAGGATTATTTCCAAAGTAGACTTTAGTGATATAGTTCCAATTATCCAAAACAGGTCTTCAGAAACTTGGAAAAGAAAATATCTTGCATATTTAGCAAATGCTTCAAATACATACACTTTAGTAAAAGCGTCCCTTAGCAGTTATAGTATGGTTTCCAAATGTAACTTTCCAAGATATTTGACAACACCTTTCTTCTGATTTCTAGTTAGTCATGCTAATTTTAATTAATATTTACATAAATTAGAAATAAATGACGAACCATATTTTATTTGAATGTAAAAATAATTTTGACGCAGTGATGTTTCTGCATAAAGAGCTTAGCTTGCTTCCTATGTGTCATACTTCACTTATGGCAACCGTAATTGTGGACGATAGAATGGAGTCTATTTTCCCAACATTTTTTCAGGATTATCGGAAAATTTATAGGCATCTGATAAAAGTCAGAAAGGAACTGTATTACAATGAGCGCTTAGATTCGTCCGGTAACAGACAGAAGGAAAGTTGGTTAATCATTAACGAATGTAGGCAGTCTTCGAGTTACCGGAACCATTTTACTGGAACCAGTGACGGCGATCCATTGCAGTATCTTAATCGGAATGCTATCAACCAATCATTCTTTTTCCACCCTGTAGATGCCACCGACGCCCTTGAAACAATTCAGTGCTTGAAGAATCGTAGGTCTTCGGGTTCCGATGGTATCTCTTCACGTCTGCTGTCACTTCTGCCTGCGAGCGCTTTAGGTGCTTTAGTTTGGGCAATCAATCAGTCATTTCTTCAGAGCGAGTTCCCATCCTGTTTAAAGGAAGCTATGATTATTCCTCTTCATAAGGGTGGTAGCTTGGACCGACCCTCTAACTTCCGTCCCATATCAATTTTGTCTACCCTCTCCAAGGTTCTTGAGCGGCTTGCAAAAAAGAGAATTGTCTCTTTTTTGACCAAATACAATGTGCTGTCCCCTAATCAGATGGATTTCAGTCATCTAAGGGCACGCAGGATGCCATTTTCAGATTCTTGGAGAGTGTGTATCTATCTGTGAACTCCAAGGAGGTTGCAGCAGCGGTGTTCTGTGATCCAAGGCCTTCGATTGTGTGGATCATGGAATACTGTTGTAATGTGCTAAATCCGTAAAGCTTGATTTTTACGGATTTAGGGGAGTGGCTTTGGGGTGGTTGAAGTCATACCTGTCTGGCCGCACCCAGAGGGTGGTTGCATCTGGATTTTCGTCAGGGATAGCACATCTTAAATGTGGTGTACCTCAAGGGTCAGTGTTGGGTCCTATTTTATTTTTATTATACGTTAATGACTTAAGCTCTCTATCACTGCATGGGCTAATGGTTCAGTTTGCCGATGATACTACAATTCTGTGGCATAACAAAGATCAAAAAGTAGTCAGATCTCTCATAGTAGAGGACCTTCACAAAATTAAAAGAGTGGTGCATCTGCAATCAGCTTGTATTCAATGTTGATAAGACTTTTGTTCTGGGCTTTAAGTGTAATGTAGAGAGTTTTTTGTTTGATGAGCAGAGTCCACTACATGGTAGGGATTATTGTCGATTTCTCGGCCTCTTCATTGATGAGAGTTTAAGGTTTGACAACCACGTTTTGGGCCTCGCTGCTAAACTTTCTTCTGGTTGTTTTGCAGTCAGGGTTGCCAGGCATGAGTTGGGGGGGTTGTTTGCTCGTTCAGTTTATTTCGCCTTAATAGACTCTCATATCCGTTATGGGTTGCCATTTTGGGGTTTGTGCTCCAAGGGACTCCTTAACATAATTTTTAGTATTCAGAAAAAAGCATTAAGGTATCTGTGTGGTGTTGGTCTGAGAGTCTCTTGTAAATCTCTTTTTGTAGCTGAAAGAATTTTAACAGTTTTCTCACTCTTTATATTGGAAACTGCAATACTCATACATAAGTCCGTAAGTCCACCATCCTGCACCAGTCATAATACTTGTCAAGTGGGCAACTTATCTCTTCCAATCCCCACCTCCTCACTTACGAGAAACTTCTTATATTTATTAGTCGTAAAATATTTAATCATGTTCCTTTTTCGATTAGGACTGTTACAGACCTTAAAAAGTTTAGGAGAGAGAACTAAAGAAATTAATCTTACCAAAAGCTTACTACAGCATTAAAGAGTATTTTAACGACTTATTTTAATATTTAAAATATATTATATATCTGTTGATCAGATTTATTTATTTTTAATTATTCTTGTTTTATGTTGGTTCACGCCTTTTCTTTTCTTCTTTTTTGGTTTTTTCTTTGATTATATAAAATATGCTTCTATGTACAATCAAAATCGATTCTGTATTCTGTTTTTGTCCTGTATCCTGTATAACCAAAGAAATACTTGTATTATAAATTCTAGGATTAGGAAGCTTTTAGCGTAAGTTTGTAAACTTAGCAAATAAAGTATATTTTGACTTTGACTCTCCAAAAGGAAAATATAACTTGATCGTATATGCATTAGTTAATAATTTTAGTTACTTGGAGATCCCTTTGTTTTTTCCCTATTGTTTACCTACCTATCCCAGCATCCCTACGTTTTGTCCTTATTTGTTTTATGAGTTCTTATATTGGAACACGTGACTAAATGTGCCAAGCACAAGGCCAAACAAGGAAAAAAAAACCTTAATAAGTAATTTAACACCTTAAAAATTTGTCGAATTAAATTTAGTGGAAGGATGACCGAATTACTTTTAGTTACCCATTGATTTAATTAAGAGTTAACAACAGAGAGTAACACTTTTATACCAGCATACAATTCTTTCTAAATTTCTTTGTAAATTATGATTGAACTTATTTGCAATTAGATCAACCAAACATAAGGTCTTTGAATTACTAACATAGCAATTAAAAACAGCAGAGGGCCCAAATTGGAGCCTTCGAAACCCTCCCAGTGGTGTCAAGTTAGTATCCTTGACTTATATTGCTGCTTGTGATTTAAATAGGATATAAGTAATTTAATTAATATATTTGTTACATGTTATACATTTATAGAGGGAATTTACTATCTTGACTATGCCTAACTTTATCGAAAGCCTTCTCCATACACCACATCAACCTGTCTTCTTTACTTGAAAGCATGGTGTACATATTTGCGAAATGTTATTAAGTTAGTTAGTGTCGATTTTTTCGATAAAAATCATGACAATATTTGGATATACTACACTTCACTTAATCGATCAATCAAGATAATTTCAAAAACTTTAGACACAGAGTTCAAAATAGTAACAGATCGATAATTTATCCCTTAATTCTTGTCTCTTTAATATTGGAATTATCCCACTTGTTTGCCAAGACTGAAGTTTGTAAATAGATGTTAAATATTCCAACGTGTCAGAGACCATAAATAAAATGCATATCGGTCATTTCTGCATTTGAATAATTTGCCATTTTGATGAAATGGATCAAGAACTGACAATCAACCAACAATCATCAGCAGGCATTTAACAAGTTAATACAGATTAATAGGTTAATACATTATTTGTACCATATTTTTCATTAAAAATATTTACTTTAAACCTTGCACGAACGTCACTAATAAAAATTTAAAAAAAATTAGTGAGCCTTAGAAAATGCCTTTTGATGCATACCAAATATTACTAAAAAATCTACAGGGTTTTCACAGGTATTGTAAAAAAACATATTTTTCTTCGATCTTTACCCGGTATGTCAGAAGTTAAGACTTTTAGGACATACGTTCATATAAGGTTTTTTTCTTAAAATTTACCTAAGAATCAGCCCCTGAATTTTTTCGCATCTATTTATTTACACCCTGTATATTATAAGAGTATTAATAAGTATAATTACTTGCCCCTGGAATACAAAGTCATGAGTATTAGCAAGCACAGTTTAGTCGTTCTGTGTTTAAGTTTATTAATTAAAAACAGCCTAGAAGAGTTTTATAGAGATGTTTTGTAAGTCTTATATAATTGATGTAGATATCGTTTTTTTTTTTTAAATTTTATCCGGTCTTTCAACTACATAAATATTATCTATTATTAATATATTTTTTGTTTGGTTGACATATCGTCGTCAATATCACGAAGTGGCGTAACTCGATCCTTTCTACGTTCTGACTTACAGCGTATTAACTGACAGGCGTATCTAGAATTATTATAAGGTACAATTTTACAAACAGACTTACGCCTCTTTGTAAAATTTAGAATTCTCCATATTATCTGGTCATTCTAAGGCGTATCTCAGTTAAGCCACTTTGTGAAATTGATTAAATGTCGGTGTCGAGTTACACTATTCGGCTTATCTCAGAATTTTCTTGTCAATACTTGCATATTTTTGTTTTCCTAGGAGTGATCGAAGACGCAACGCGCTTAGTTCGATTGAGTATGTGCTTGGTAAAGGGTTTTCTTTAGTTAACGTGCTATTTTTTGTGTAATATTCAAAATAAAAAGTACGCTATGGATGTTCAGGTTCCATGCAAGCTCAAATAAATATAGAGCAAACGTTATTACAGGACCAAAGCAGTACAGTATTTTTGTCTGGGGGAGTATTGGAAGACGACGGCCATCATTCTGAGGAAATGAAGAGCAATTATTTAAGTAGTTATTTAGGAGACATCTCCGATCGCGAAGATCCTACGTACGTACAGACTTGTGAGGCGACTTATTGCAAGAAAGAAGTATGGAGCTTATCAGCCACTTATGGCTTAAATTGCTGTGCTATGAACACTTCTTGGAGTACAACGATTCTTGTAGAAGTCATAATAAATCCCGCAAGAAAAAAAAACGATTATTTACCAAGATCAAAGCAATAAACCAGAGGATTTTGTTGTAGAAGGTGAAAGCAGAGAATATCAGACTTTATTAAAAAAGTCCAGGGTAAACAAAAAAAAATAGCAAAGAAACTAAGGGATATGGGAAAAGAATATACCAGCACGAAGACAGGAGCAGTCGTACCGGCACGGAAGCTAAAACAAAGATGCGACGGTAATAAATGCAAAAAGTCGATGCGTCAGTGCTTTTTACTGTGTGAAGAAGAAAGAATGGAATTATTTACATCATTTACAAATCTAGGAAATTAGGCATCCCAACGTGAATTTATTGTTCGCCATATCGAAGTTCTGGAAACGGCTACCAAAACTACCAAGAAAGAGCAGTCTCGAAGACAAAAAAGTCACAAATATTTTTTGACATTGAATCACAAAAAATACTTGGTGTGTAAAACATTATTTTTGCATACGTTGGGGATATCCGAAAAAACAATGAGAACTTCGCTGACAAAGGTAACTTCAGGTGGGGTACTAGAAGAGGAAAGAAGAGGTGGTAGACAGGCAGTCAGGGTAATTGAACGTGATAATATCCTTCGAACTACAATTTTAAATCACATCCAAAGATTTCCCAAGGTAGAAGCTCACTATGTTCGTGCTAGTTCTAGCAGGAGAATATTAAGTCGTTTTCAGACGGATGCAGTGGGCAAAATAAAAATTCTGTCGTTGCTGCAATCCTTTTGTATGCAGTTGCTAACTTTTCGAACATAGAAGAAGTTTCATTACGTTTCTTTGAATCATTTCATGGGCAGAATGAAGGAGATTCTGCCCATAGCGCAATATCAGCTGCCATCTTGCGCGCAGGTGATCTTTTCATCCCGCCACAATTATATCCCGTCATCCATTTAGCACACCATAAACACCCTTACATGGTGCATCCTCTTCAATATAATGACTTTTTAAATTTTAAAAAGTTGTCTCAAGGATTGAGAATCTTGTCTGTTAAAACTTCTGAAACAGGAGACTCAATTAAATGGCATGATATTATGGAAATTAAAGTAACTAAACAAGAACCATTAACAATACTTTATAAAACAAGTCATCTCCATGAAAATTACAAAAAGTTAAAATTAAAAAGGCAATCGAAAATAACTGACCTTAAAAATTATACTGTTGAAATCTTAAATAACGAACCAAAAAAAATTACTAAAGAAAAGTAGTCAGATTTAAAATCATTATGCCAGGGTGACACACCCGTAATTCGGATCGAAGAATATAAAAAGTTTTATTTGAATATTCCTCATGTAGAGTGAGTCCTAAACCCAGCTCGTTATTATTACGTATTTTATTATATCAATGTATTTAAATTAGATTTTTATTAACCTGAGTTTATAATGTTTTTTTTTATGTTATGTTTATATTTAGATCTAAAAATTACTTTTTCTCATTTATTTTTATAATAATATCTTTATTAAACATTTTGGTTTAGTTTCTTTAAGGACAATGTTTACTTATTTTGTCGCTTTTTATGTTTTCATATAAATTGATTAATAAAATAAAGTATATTTGTCATGCTACTACTATCCAAAACGAAACACCGTGGCTGTAATGAATTTGCGTTAGCATTGAAGCAAAGATCGTGAAAAACTTTAAAAGCGTCTCCTGAAAAATGACAAAAAATTAGTTAACGCCACTTCGTGATATTGACGACGATATTGCTACTTTGTACTAAAACTTTTTTTTTTCAGTGACTTTTCTTTCATTTTTACTGTCTCCATGACATTTTATTCTTAACGTTATTGTCATATTTTTTGCTTTATTTATACCTCAAAGTAAAAAATTAAAAAAGCATATTTGATTTTTTAGATTCCAGATTTGATTTTGAGTAAGGTATTCCTGCATAAAAGCAGAGTAATCACAGTAGAGCTTCGGATTCCTTTCGAGTCTGCGCTCTAACAATAAAAAGTTTCGCACAGCTAATTCTCTACTGCTAGTAAACTCAAGGTCCTGGCTTTGAAATGGCAAGGAAACTACGAATCTCCCATTTTCGTTGCGATAGGTAGAATTAGCAAAGATTTCCTCGCATTTTCGATCCTCTGGAGATAAAGTGTTGACGTGAGGTACCTTCTCAACTTCCCAAAACTTTTGCATTATATCATTAATAAACGTATTAAAGCAAACGAGAGACTGTGAAGCATGAGGCAAAAACCCTGACGACACTTTACCCATCAAAATAAAGCCGAAGATGGTGTTAATAGCGACAGGCTCAGCCGACCCTCCTCCAAAATATAAGGCAACAAAGAAGCACCTATTAGCATGTCAATAGGACCGGGGATGTTATAAGTAGGGTCAGCCAGAACAGCATTGCGCAAGTGAGGCCATGTTCCTTTAGGCAAAGGGGATTTAGGTAAACTACCACAAATTTTTGGAAGAACTGCTGCTTTCAAATCAATAATAGGGGTAAGTTTGTTACAAGGGCGAATTTTTGTGACAATACTTTTTGAACAATTGGGTACATGGGTTTCTCCCACACCCTGAACAATTTGACAATCTTGCGAAATAAAATGAAGTTGAGAACCCGAATCCAATAATATTCGAACTTTTTGAAAGTTTCCAGATCCGTCTAACGTATCCACCAGAGCTGTGGATAGTAAAACATTAATTGAAGCATTATCATTAATACTACTTGCGACTAAAAGCGAAGAATTTGAAAGTAATCAGCGGGCAAGTATGACCGTGCATCATTATCTATAGGAGAAGGAGTAGAGTGGGGAGTGGAGATTGTTGTTACCAGAGCCAGTGTTTCTTTCGAAATGCAACAAAGTGTGATGCTTCTGTTTACATTTATGACAAGTGTGAGTAGATTTAGAGTCCTTAACAGAATGAGTATTTATGCTTAAGCAATTTATGCACATTTTTAAAGAGGGGACATTGGGACATCGATAAATATTATGATTTGATAAGACTACATTGGATTTGGATTGATCATGGCTAAAAAGGGAAACTTTTTCAATTGGGAAATGCTCCTCTCTCTTCGCAAGTTTTTTCTCCTTTCCATAAATTTGTGTGGAACAAACATTATCAAGAGCCGCACAGTGCTTATGCATTATAGTAGTGAATTGAGCAAAGGAAGGGGTAACACTTAGATCGTACTGAAGTTCAAATTTAGTAGCCACAGAAACATGAATGCGTTTAAGTAACATCTGAACTAGAATGAAATCCCAAGATTCTGCAGAGAAATGAAGATTACGTAAGGCAGAAAGATTATCCGAAAATGTATCCAAAAGCTGCCGTAAATCACTGGAATTTTCTGTGGTAAGCTTTGGAGCATTTTCGATAGCTGCCCAATGCAGAGCTGCAACTAAACGAGCGTTTTGGTAACGTTTTACCAGTGTTTCATAAGCGGTTGAATAATTAAGGTCGGTCATGGGTATCTTTTGAATTAATATTAACAGTTGGCCACGCAAAAAACTCAAAAGATAATTAAATTTCTCTATATTGCTCAAACTGGCATTGTCATGTATCAGCGCATCAAATATATCTTTAAAAGTTGCAAATTGTGTGACGTTCTTGAAAAAGATGGGAATTTCAATTTTTGGTAAAGTTACATGCGATTGATTACGAGAAACTGAAGACGAGGAGGAAGGTTCAGAGCCAAGTTGCTCACCGAATAAGTCCAAATATGTTGATTTAATGCACCGAAAATCTCGTTCAAATGAACTTCTAAGGCGATCCTGTATAATAAATTCCTCATCATCTAAGATGCAACCAATCACAATATTGTGCTGTTTAAAAAATTCTAATTTAATGGACTCTAAAGACCCATAATGCAGCTTAAAAACTGTATGATCAGGGTTATCATTTTTTGCACTTTTAGAGATATCAAGCAAGTCCGAGAGTCGGTTCGCTTCACTCTGTCTAAGAAGTTTGGCTTTTTTTAATATATCAGACATTTTAAATAGTTTAGACTGTATATAAAAAAAATACCAAATGCACAAAAAATCTTTAGAAACTAAAGTAAAAGGAATAAATAGAGAAATGACCACTCGTTACTCTTTAATAAAGTGACGATAATGAATTCGAAGTATTAATTTATGTTTGAGTCACCCTGTAAATCTAACACAAAATACGACCATGCACCAAGCACCAAGAAATGTTCAACAGGTAAAAAATATTTGCGGTGTTTATGTTTTTTAACTATTTATGTTCAAATTCCAGCAAAACCTGAGCGTAAAACGACCTGTAACAATGAAGGCTACAAAACTTTATTTAAATTATTTGTGATCAACAAATAACTGCGATTTAAGAAAGATATAATAATAAAAAAATGGTAATCGGGTCGAAGTGACCAAAATGTCGATTTGATTTTTATTTTTATTAAGAAAGTACTGTATCGAAAGCTCACTGTTGAGAAAAGTGGACTGTATTTATTGTTTTTTTCTTGACAATTAATGGTTGTGAGACCTTACCTGGTTTTCTCTCGGTTACAGTTTTTCACTCGCGTTGGCTGGCCAGCTTTTTCTCAGCACGAAATGCGGTTTATCCCATAAACACGGGATTATATCGGGTGGTACTAGATGCGTGAGCGATGCGGTTTAGCGAATTTACTTCATCTGATAATGGGTTTCAACGAACTGGCTCATTATGTTGGACGCGCACCTTTTTATAAGGCCTCAAAACATTCTTTTGCATGCATTTGAATAGAAATACTTTAACTAACTGTTTCTACACTGTGAGCCAAGAGAAATTGAGTTAAAGTTTAAAGTTTAATGAAAATTTGAAATATAATGAAGAACGAACTACTTGATTCAAACTGTTGTAAAATTTAAGAAAACTGAACAAGATTTAGTTGAAGATTTTGGCCAGTTGACCCAAAAATAGGAACCACCAACAGCCCTCGGCTAATAATGAGTAAAGTACGTTAATAAAACTTTGGAACATGTAAATGTGTCATCAGAATTTTGACATTTAAATGGATACAGTTTGAGAAACTCTGGCTAATTTAACAGCCATTATCTTCCAAACTAAACAAACTAATAAAAATGCATACTTAATTTCACGCACTCCATTTATTCTCAAGTACTTATTCGTGCCTCAAGATATCATCAGTTATAGACGATCTCATAAACCTTGAAAACTCAAGAACTGAGATAAGAAGGAAAACGGAAAAACACGATAAACGTTTATAAGAGGCCTTAAAATAATTATTCCTTATATCATAATAAAAAGATATGAAGCAAGATTATTATAAGTAGTTTTAATAAAAGATATACAAGTACTTTATCTGATGCAATAAACACGCATTATTATTTCAATTAAATAAATAAACGACTGATTGGTGTAAAATGACAAGATTTTTCTATACTTACATCCTTAATACTGAAGTGTAGCACCTGTTTCATGTAAGTGGGCAATTCGGTCATCAAAGTTTCGTATCCGTAATTGTAACCCATGTGGGCCAATAAAATGGCCCAGAAAGGCAAAGACTTAACGATTTCCATCCAGGGAACCGGAGGGGATTTCTGGAAAAATGATCCGCAAATTAACCCGGGGAAATTGAACAAAAATGACGGAAAATCTTACAGTATTTCCGGCAATGGATCCCAAACTTTTCTGGATGTACTCCCGTTCTGTCGCATCCATTTTCTTGTTCGATTCTGGATCTTCTTTGATCAGCAGTAGGAACGCGATACACCAAACGGTTCCCACTGCCCCAAAAACGTAGAAAATCCCGGGCCATTTCCAATCCGAGACCGATAAGAGGCCGCTCAACGGTAGGGAAATTACCGTTCCCAGTTGGGCACCTAAAGAAAAACAATAAAAAATGTAAAATATGCAAAAAATGTAAAAACAAACTGAAATTTTCCACAAGAGGTTTCGTAAGTGCGTTTGTTTTGTTTGTAGGCCTGTTCTAAAGTGGAATATTTCCGTTACATTAGAAAGCAAATAACCTCTGGAGATGATGTTACTTAAAATAGTACAAAATAATCTTCAACATTAATGAACCGCGTTATGATAAAAAAAAAAACCTCTAAATTGCCGCTCGTTTGGAGGCCAAACTATTATAGTCGACATTTAATTGTAATTAAAAATGGGTTTCCTGAAGTAATTAGGTGGTATAATGATCACATAGATCCGGTGCTTTGTGTAAAATTTGTGCATTGGAACTGAATATTCGTTATTAATTAGTTAATTAATTGTTTCTCTGCAAATGATACACCTGCCGAGTGTCTAAATTCTATTTTGTAACCATTTGATTTTTTTTCACATTAATTACCACTCTGGTCATGCAAATATAGTTATTAAGTAAATAAGATTGTGACAATATAATTGACATTGTCACCTTTATGCTAATAATAAGGGGTTATGCCGGGGCCGCTTTGATTGATCACATGAAGTCCTAATAATCGGGTTAAAGACAGGCTAGTTCCTACTAAATAGTTTATAATATTTTATTGAATGACGTCAACGTAACGCTATCATTAGGCTTGACCTTTAACATGCCAGATAAAAATGTCTTATATTAACAGCGCAGTTTATATGATTTTTTTTGAATGTTACTCCATTGGGAATTATTCAGTAAATTACCGATTGAATTGCCAAAAAATGCCCGCTGCCAAAAATATCGTTCCGTCATATGATTATAGGCGTCGATAAATTGGTCTAATTTAAATTGTTTGAGGCATTATTTTATTTAGTTAAGGCTCGTAAGTTTAGCACATGCAGTGACTTTGTTATGTTAAATCAGTTTTAACCGGAGAGAGTCATTGGACGCGAAGAAGTTGAGTAGTTTATTTTATTATTAGCCCTCATAGATTTATCAATACAACAAAGTTTACAGAATCATTCCAGTGTTGCTAGAATATGTCAAGGCAATGAATTTAGGGAAAACAAGTAGCCTGGGTCCTTTCAATTGCCTGTAAGAAAGGAGAATTTAACTTAAAAAAAATGGTTTTCCAGTCAATTGACTTAAAGCGAATTCCAAGTTTTCCCCCGATTATCCAAAAAGACATTTTAAACACGTTTAACTCTCTGAAATAAAAAAGAATTAACTTTAAAGGCCTGTAAAAAAACACCAAATCAAGAAATTGAAGAACAAAGAATTGCAACTAGTTTACATAATCATTCCAGTGGACTGGGTACTCTCAACTGCCTGGAATAATGAATTAATTTCAAAATGTTGAAATAAAACACCGGGGAATAAGGGAGGAATTTGAGCGATTGTACCAAAACTTTAAGTTAATTTACCAACAGAAAATTACTGAGGAAAAGACTTAAAGTACTACTTTGTGAAAGTTACGTTCTATCACAGTTAAACTATTGCAATACAATCTATAGTCCTTGTTTAAAAAATTCAGACATGCAATTTAAACCTTACAGTCATTTATTAGCTTCAAACGTTTTTCATCTTTATCATATTCTTATTAACTTTTTGTATGTACCTATATTTTATTATTTTTTATCACAACCTTCGTTTCACATTCAAATTTTGTTGCTTTTTTTCTCCATAAGTAATAATTACAGGTGTTAAAGGTTTATAAGTAAATACTTGAAATGTACTTAACGTCTTTAGGTTAAATTAAGTTTAGTGAGTTAGGTGGAAGATTATATTGTATATTTTTTTATATTTATAATCAATAAAAGAAATTTATTATTATTATGATTAATGTATTAAAAAAAGTCCTGGAATAAAACACCAAATCAAGACAAATGAATTGCAACTAGTTTACGTAATCATTCCAGTGTGGCCGGAATAAATTTAGTGAACACAAGTGACCTGGGTACCTCCAATTGCCTGGAATAAGGGACAATTAACTCCAAAGAAAAAAATGGTTTTTTAATCAATTGACTTAGTCAACTACATGTTTTTCCTTGATTCTTCAAAAGATATTTTAAACACGTTTGACTCTCTGAAATAAAGAAGAATGAACTTCAAAGGCCTGTAAAAAAATACCAAATCAAGACATTGAAAAACGAAGAATTGCAACTAGTTTACATAATCATTCGAGTGGACTGGGTACTCTCAACTGCCTGGAATAATGAATTAATTTCAAAATGTTGAAATAAAACACTGGGGAATAAGGGAGGAATTTAAGCGATTGTACCGAAACAAAATATTATTAAACTCTAACTTACTACAATTTTCCAATAAAATTGGGACTAGTTGATGGACCAGGAATTGCCGTTTACTGAGCATATTAACAGATGTATAAATACAGAAATGGTGTTTTAACTTTAAGTTAATATACCAACATAGAAAATTATTGAAGAAATGACTTAAAGTACTAATCTAGTCCTTGTTTAAAAAATTCAGACATGCGTAGAATCCAGACATTACAAAATTCCTGTTTAAGATTTATACATGGAGTAAGTAAATACGCCTATATAAGTCATACTTTAAAGTCCACCAATTGGCTGTATATGGAACAAAACATACCCTACAGTCATTAATTAGTTTCAAAAGTCCTTCGTTTTTATCATATTCTTATTAACTTTTTGTATGTACCTATATTTTATTATTCTTTATCACAACCTTCATTTCACATTGAAATTTTGTTACTTTTTTTTCTCCATAAGTAATAATTACAGGTGTTAAAGGTTTATAAGTAAATACTTGAAATGTACTAAATACTATTAATGTACTTAACGTCTTTAGGTTAAATTAAGTTTAGTGAGTTAAGTGGAAGATTATTTTGTATATTTTTTTATATTTATAATCAATAAAAGACCTTCATTATTATTATGATTAATGTATTAAAAAAAGTAATTTTAAAGTCCTGGAATAAAACACCAAATCAAGACAAATGAATTGCAACTAGTTTACGTAATCATTCCAGTGTGACCGGAATATGTCAAGAGAATAAATTCAGTGAACACAAGTGACCTGGGTACCTCCAATTGCCTGGACCAAGGGATAATTAACTTCAAAGAAAAAAATGGTTTTTTAATCAATTGACTTAGTCAACTACATGTTTTTCCTTGATTCTTCAAAAGATATCTTAAACACGTTTAACTCTCTGAAATAAAGAAGAATTAACTTCAAAGGCCTGTAAAAAAAATACCAAATCAAGACATTGAAAAAGAAAGAATTGCAACAGTTACATAATCATTCTAGTGGACTGGGTATTCTCAACTGCCTGGAATAATGAATTAATTTCAAAATGTTGAAATAAAACACTGGGAATAAGGGAGGAATTTAAGCGATTGTACCGAAACAAAATATTATTAAACTCTGAACTTATACAATTTTCCAATAAAATTGGGACTAGTTGATGGACCAGGAATTGCTCTTTACTGAGCATATTAACAGATGTATATAGAAATGGTGCCAGACGTTACAAAATATGCCCATATAAGCCATACTTTAAAATCCACCAATTGGCTAAATATGCCATAAAATTTTATTAAACTTACTTCCCTTCAATCTTTTAGAAGATAAATATTTAATGATTTTTGTGCAGAACAAAATATATCCTAAAGCCCTTAATTAGTGTCAAAAATCCATCGACTTTATTACCTTCTCATTAACTTTTTGTATATATGCCCCTACATATCTATCTTTTATTATTTTTATCATAACCTTCATTTCACACTCAAATTTTATTGCCTTTTTTTCCTCTATAATTATAGGTGTAAAACGTTTATAAGTAAATACTTGAAATATTTTTCCAATATCTGTAATGTACTTAACGTACCTACTTAGGTGAAATTAGGTTTAGTGGGTTAGGTGGAAGAACAGATCATTTGTTTCTCCGTCAAAAAATGACCTGAACCTCGCCCCACTGATTATTTTGTTTCAATTTAGAATCAATAAAAGACCTATCATTATTACAGTATTTAAAAAAAAATTTAAAGACCTTCAACGGCCTGGAATAAAACACCAAATCAAGACAAATAAATTGCAGCTAGTTCATATAATCAATTCCGTGTGGTCATAATATGTCAAAGCAATAAATTTAGTGAATACAAGTGGCTGGAATAAAGGACTCCAATTCAATTGCCTGGAATAAAGGAGAGTTGACTTAAAGTACCGGAAAAATTACGACATTTCTGAAAAAAATGGGTTTTCCAATCAATTGACTAAAAGTCATTTCCAAATTTTTCCTTTAAGAAATGTTAAAGATCTTTAACTGTCTGAAGTAAACAAGAATTAACTTCAAAGTCCTGGAATAAAATACCAAATCAAGATGAAAGAGTTGCAATAAGTTTGCGTACTCGTGCCAGTGTGACCAGAATATGTCAAGAATGAATAAGGGAGAATTAGCTTCAAAGAAAAAAAAATGGGTTTTCAATGAATTGACTTAAAGTCAACTCCAAGTTTTTCCTTGATTCTCGAAAAGACTTTTTAAACACCTTCAACTACCTGTAATAAAGAAAAATTAACTTTAAAGTCCTGAAAAAAACCAAATCAAGATAAATTAATTGGAACTAGTTAACCTAATCATTCCAGTGGCCTGGGTACCTTCAACTGCCTGGAATAAAAAAGAAGTGACTTCGAAGTTCCAGAAAATGAAAAAAAATTGTTTTTCAATTAATTGACCCAAACTCATTTCCAAGTCTTTCCTTGATTATCCAAAAGAAATTTTTAAAGGCCGTCAACTTCCTGGAATAATGAAAGTACCGAAATAAAACACCAAATCAGCACAAATGAAAACAACTAGTTTACGTAATCATTCCAGTGTGACCAGAATATATCAAGGAAGTGAATTCAGTGAACATAAGTGGATTGGGTACCTTCAATTGCCTGGCTCAAACTTCAAAGTAGCAAAAAATTAAAAAAAATTAGGTTTTTCAATCAATTGACTTAAAGTCATTTCCAAATTTTTCCTTGATTATCCAAAAGAAATTTTAAAGACTCTCAACTGCCTGGAATAAACAATTAACTTCAAAGTCCTTTTAAGATAACATAAGCTATTCCAGTGTTGCAAGTAAGGTTTGTCTAAGTTGGGTATAACTAACATATTTGAGTTTATGTTAGATATCTGTTTATTATCTATAACTGGCAACTCCGGAATAAGTATTAAAACTTAGAAGGGCTTCGAACCAACAGGAAATTGAGCATATATAAAGTCGTAGTTATTAATCTATTATTGAAATTCGTGTGTTTACTGTTCAGGTTTTAGAGGGTGGATCAAAATAGATAGTTTAATATGTAATTTTTTTGTGTAAAACTAGCAACATTGGATAAGTATACCGGGACAAATCAAAAAGCAACTTTTAATAGACTCTTTTAGTTTATTACATTAAAATTTTCATTTAGTTTAACCACTTTTAAAAAAATCTATCTTTAATTTCAAAACTTGGATATTGGGAATTTTATAGAACCATGCTTATAATTTAAGGAAATTAAAAATATGAATGCAAGTCCGATTCAGAGTTTTCTGGTGCATTCGTTTTTGTTTTTTAAACCGATTTGATTAACAAATACAATTTAACATGGAAATTGAAATAAATGAGACACCTCAAATAATTGTACTCGTTGCAGGTGATTGTTACTTTTCGACAGCACCTCATAGGTTTTCCAGGCATGCTTTATGTAAAATTCATTCACCCAGGTAAGTCAAACAATGAAATTGCTCCCATATATCATAATTTTTTCTCTCTCTTATACAGGAAAAATATGACTAACTTACTAATAAAAAAAACAAAAACCTGTCATATCTACCTGCGTAAGTAAACGAACCCATTCGGCTTCTCTCGTTGGGCGGAATCCATTTAGCGAGCAATGCGTGGCTGCACGGTACGATCGGACCCTGTCCCAAATAAAGGACGTGTTTTCTTGTTTTTTTTTTGTTTGTTTTAATAGAAAAACAAAGAAAATAGTACTTACCTCGCCTAACCCTTGGATGAATCGCACGACCAGCAGCCACCAGAGTCCCATTTTGGCAGCGATCGGTACCAACAGGCCGAACACCGAGTTGATCAGCATCCCGATGCCCAGGAAGTAAATGTTCCCGTAAGTTTTCCCTAAAATCCCGGCGGGGATTTGGGTGATCACGTAACCGTAGAAAAAGGCCGACAGTACGTAGGATTGCACGTCGGTTTTCCAAATGTATTCTCCATCTGCTTCTAACTGGAAATAAAAATTAAATTTTCTTTAGGTTTTACGGTCTTTTACACCCATAAAACTTAAACGAACTTTTCTCGGATCATCATTCTAATAAGAGGCATTTAATATTCAAGGTTTGGTTTATTTTTCAGACTTGTGATGTTCAAATGCTTGGAATAAAATTCAGATTTACCCTGAGGGCCTGGAAAAACAAAATTTCAACTGTCTTAAGGAAAGGTTTTAAATACAAAGAAAGAATGTAGGTACAATCATATCAAATATAGCCTATTTGAACATTCACAGTATAAAGAAAAATTCTGATCCAATGTTAGAAACATGGCTAACAATGATTTTAATACTGATGGTTTTAAAATGCATCAGTGAGGAAAATTTTAATTAAAACGATGGTGTAATTTCATAAAATATAGTTTAAATATTACTATGATAGATAAAATAAGGTAAGTAAAATTAGGTTTATTATGAGTGTGGTTAATGTTGAATATGGTATATCATGCATATAGGTCTCCCTCAACAAAAACAGAATCGATTTTGATTGTACATAGAAGCATATTTTATATAATCAAAGAAAAAACCAAAAAAGAAGAAAAGAAAAGGCGAGAACCAACATAAAACAAGAATAATAAAAATAAATAAATCCTAGTTTTTTAGCTACGGACTGCTCTGTTGCACTAACAGATTTTTCCCAATATCTGGAAGCAAGCCAAAGTTTGCCCTATCTTTAAAAAGGGCGATGGCGAATTACCGCCCTATATCCATTCTGTGCAATTTCTCAAAGTTATTCGAGTTGGCTCTTTATAAATTAATTTTTCCCAAGGTTAAGCCCATGCTGGCCAACGATCAACATGGCTTTGTTTCTGGCCGCTCATGTACTACAAACCTAGCATTCTTCTCTCAGTTTGTGTGCGAAGCACTTAATGATAGAGGTCAAATCGATGTTATCTACACAGATTTTCAAAAGGCTTTTGACCAGATTGACCACTTCATCCTATTAAATAAGCTTGAACGCCAGTTTGGATTCTCCGATCGCTTGATAAAGCTCCTTAACTCCTATTTAGTCGACCGCTCTCAGTTTGTAGTGGTCGAAGGCTTTAGATCGGCTTGTTTTTCACCCACCTCTGGAGTTCCACCTCAGGGCTCTAACTTGGGCCCCCTTCTCTTTAACGTTTTCGCTAATGACTTGATCTCCACCCTCAATTGCTCTCGGTTAGCATATGCTGATGACCTAAAGCTTTTCCATAGGATTGACTCTATACAGTCTACATATTGTGGTCAACTGCAAGAGAACATCAATACTGTACACCATTGGTGCACTTTGAACCGGCTTAACCTTAATGTTTCCAAGTGTAATGTGCCCAGCTACTTTCGACTCAAAAGTCCAGTTGTCTTTAATTACTCAGTTAATGGAGAGTCTCTGGCAAGGTCTACCTGTTTTAAGGATCTTGGAGTCACCTTTGACCAAAAATTTTCTTTTATCCCTCACATCGAAGATATTGTTTCTAGAGCTACTCGCATGCTGGGCTTTATTATTAGAAATTGCAATCTTTTTTCGAACACTGCCACTGCCAAAACTCTCTACTATGCATTTGTTAGATCCAGGCTGGACTACAGCTCCCTCATTTGGTCTCCCATTTACAACCAGCACATTCACCTATTAGAATCAGTCCAACGGCGATTCCTTAAATGTTTGGTATTTAAGGATGATGGAGTCTATCCTCCAAGGGGTTTTGACCATAACCTGCTGCTCTCTAGATATACCGAACGGTCACTTGCGAAGAGGAGAGAAATGCATTCGGTGAAATTCCTGTTTAATTTACTTAACCTTAAAATTGACTGCCCATCCCTTTTGCAAAGAATTTGCTTTCATATACCACGCCCAGGATCTAGACAGTGTCCAGCTTTTAACTTGGACACAGCCAGGTCCAACATTCTGTACCAGAGTCCTATTCACTTTATGTGTCAAAACTTTAACACTATTGCTGATTCTTGTGACATTCACCATGACAATTTGGCACTCATTTTGAGTCACCTGCGTATGAGGTGACTCAAAATGGTGAGTGACCTCATATGCAGGTGGGGGAGGCTAGGTTATTTAGTTTGAATACATTTATTTAAAAACATCTTGTCGAACTTGCATTGTCTTATTTATTTAATGTAACACGACGTTTCGGTTGGTAAGTATCTCCAACAAGATGTTTTGACTGTACCATTGTCTACCACCTTCAAAAAACATACATTTATTTAGTCATTTTTTTTCTGCTCTTTTGATTTAAATTAATTTTTGGATTCTTATCCTAATTTAGTGTTGATTGTTTATTATTTATTTTTTCAAACTCACTACTTTTTTTATTATGAATCTAATACAGTTCATGCATTCGTACTTGTACATTTATATATTTAATTGATTCTCCTGTAACTGGGTATATGTAACCTGTTAGGAAATAAAGCTTATTATTATTATACTGATTAGAGGACAGCACATTGTATTTGGTCAAAAAAGAGGCAATTCTCTTTTTTTGCAAGCCGCTCAAGAACCTTGGAGAGGGTAGACAAAATTGACATGGGACGGAAGTTAGAGGGTCGGTCCAAGCTTATAAAGAGGGAGAGTCATAGCTTCCTTTAAACAGGATGGGAACTCGCCCTGAAGAAATGACTGATTAATTGCCCAAACCAAAGCACCTAAAGCGCTTGCAGGCAGAAGTGACGAGATACCATCGGAACCCGAAGACCTATGATTCTTCAAGCACTGAATTGTTTCAAGGACCTCGGTGGCATTTACAGGGTGGAAAAAGAATGATTGGTTGATAGCATTCCGATTAAGATCCTGCAATGGATCGCCGTCACTGGGAACTGCTTCCAGTAACTTCTCAGCAATATTAAAAAAATAGTCATTGAAATCATCGGGCCCCAAGTCCGATTCAACCAACCGCCGACGAGAAGACTGCCTACATTCGATAATGATTAACCAACTTTCGTTCTGTCTGTTACCGGACGAATCTAAGCGCTCATTGTAATTCAGTTCCTTTCTGACTTTTATCAGATGCCTATAAATTTTCCGATAGTCCTGAAAATAAGACCTGATGAATTGATTGTCAATAGATTTGCGAAGTCTTGCTAAGCATCGCAAATTTTGGGCAGATGTTTTTAATCCCGCGGTGATCCATGGTTTTCGTCTCTTGGATTTAAGTCTAACCAAGGGAAAGCAGATATTTATATTTATCACATATAATAAAAGGAAGAAAATGGTTGTGGAGCAGCCCGAATTGCATTCCAGTTAACAGACGAAATGGATTAAGAAAATAAATTCAAATTGTTCCCACTAAACACTCTCCCAATGCGGCGGCCAGATTTGTTTTTAAAATGACCAGGGAATTGGACATACACCCCCTCGTGATCCGATATACCCACTGAGTGCACTGAACAGGTAACACCGTCCAAATTACTGCAGAAATGATCAATAGTGGTCGATGAAGAGGACGAAATACATGCATAGTGAGTGCAAATGATTTGAAGATTCCATCAAGAGAAATTCTTTGCGGTAAGGAAACCTCTGAATAATTAATATTAAAATCTCCAGCCAAGATAACACGCGAGTGAATAGAGAGCTGGCACAGAAGAAAATCTAACCTGTCAAGAAACACACTGATATTCCCAGAGGGCGGGCGGTATATACAAATAACGTACATATTAAACAATTTACAAAAACACACTGATAAATCCGTTCAACTGAGGCATGACCAAACTTATCAACAGTACAGAAAAAGTTTTGAAAATGTCTCCTAATTAGAACAGCAGTCCCTCCATGCAGAGAGTTTTGTCTATAATAAATTGACAGTGGTACATACTCATCAATACAAAAACATTCATTAGGTCTAAGCCAATGTTCTGTTAATATAACAATGCCAGGAAAATTAAAATGTGATACTAAGTATAAGTAATACCAATTTTAATATTGTCTCAAAGACTGTAAGAATATTTTTAAATGTTCAAGCGGATTAAGCATTCAAAATTGGAATAAGGGTGTTTTAAGTATTAATAATGTAGAAACCACGACAGAGAACTTTTAGGATATTTTGGAAGATATTATAGCCAAATAAACTAAAATAGATATAAAACCTATAAAAAAATTAACCCATGGATAACCTCGGGTATTATCTGTCCAAGAATAGGGACAAAATATACATTTCTTAAACTAATAAATGTAAAAATGATTTTTATAAAGCGAAAATTGAAGAATCCTCATATAATAATAAAAAATTGTATAAAATAATAAATGAAGCTATGAACCAAGACACTAGTAATGGGGTTGGTCAAGAACAGATTAAATTGAAAGATGAGAATAAAAACTTTAAAAATAATAAGGATTTGGAAAACTTTTGCAATACTTTATAAATCTACAAATTAATATGCTTAATGAAACTGTTCATCATATATTTTCACTAAAAAATAACTCGATTACACGATTTATAAAAGATTTTCATCATTAGTCCATTAATACATACAAATGACACATGAATATTCAAGAAACCAATTATTTAGCATTTTCCATCACATCTGTCAATCGCCTAAATTTTAATAAAGTTAAGCTGCCATCATTTGAGATTAAAGAGTTTCTATCTTTGAACTTTTTGGGTATCATTGTTGATAAACATTTAAAACGGGATTAACATATCACAAAATTAACAACTAATATTCGTTAAAGAGAAAATGAGTTTTTTCTCTTTAACATATTGAGAAATATTTTAAATTCAAAACTACTTTTAACAGTGTATAGATCCTTGGTTGAATCATGACTAAGATATGGAGTAATTGTCTGGGGAGGTTTATATAAAAATTTATTAAAGCAACTAAATGTAGTACAAAATTATATTTTAAGAGTTTATATATAGAAAGCAAAAAATACATACTCAACTCAATTGCTTTATTCTGAAGAAGTTTTCAACATATGTTACATGCATTCATCATTCAACAAAGCTCAAGATGAAATTAATAACTTAAAATGTAAGCTTGCACAAGCAAAAAAAGACAATAAACCCGGAAAATCTAAATTACTTTAAAGCATTTAAAATGTAATGATTTGATTTCAAAAGAGGGTCAGGAATTGGAATAACTAATTTATCATAAAAATTGAAATGATTAGAAGTGTCTGAAATATACAAGAAATTACTTGACATCCCTGGAATAAATTAAAAACTGACTTCAAATGCCTGTACTAAAAGACCTGGAAGAAATAAATGTTGACTTTTGACTACCTAGAAAGAGTCACCTCTAGTCTCAAAAGAAATACAGTTTTTTCCTTCTCAGAATGGTCTATTTTTCTATAATGTTGTTGATGTTTTCTCTCTCTTAGGAGGATTTAGATTAAGTAAATTAAAAAACAAGTTTAATGGTACAGAAAACAAAATCAATGGCTTTATAAAGTAAGATTCCTTGTCACCTTATCGCTTTCTTAAATTTATTGCATTTTATGGCCTGATAAAAAAATTACAATCGATTTTTTTATTGAGACGTCTTATTGACATTCACCATAAAATCAGGGTCAAAATGTGACTTTTGTGACGTTTCACTCATCGTCAATACTCACCGCGTCGTCGAGGGTTTTGTTCTCGACCCCGCACTCAGCTATGGATACGTCATCGGACGGTGACTGGTCTACTATAGCTATAGCTGTATGGTTCACCATGGCGACGATAGCTACGGACATGTTGGTCCTCATAATGTAGGCGTTGGCCATGCCCAAGGCCAACATGAAGGTCACGAAATGTCTGGTGCCGAAACGACCTAAAAATAACCACATTGAATTAACCCTTTGACGAAAAAAAAACATACGGTTCTTAATAGTACATTTTGGTGCGTCACGCGCGTCATCTCGGTTCGCACTCATTTAAACTTTACACAGTAAAACCTTGAACTGGTTTTAGAAAAAAATTAGTAGCTGCATTGGCTCGTTTACGTTCCCTTTAGGCAAATATTATCGGTATTGTGTTATTTGTTTTGGGTAACGTACATGCAACAATTATTCGTGCCAAGTGGAACACAAACAAATTGGGGGGACATTTTACGACGCTCCCTCGTATTGTATGAAAATGCGTTCCAAAATGGCGTCAAGGCTCTTTAGGCGACCAATCCGGGACTCGTTTTATCAGCCCGTTTATATACGAGGGTTCGTTAGTAAATAAAGTAAAACGAAATTATTTTATTTATGGAATGTGACATGTATAGTCAATGTTACCGTAACAAATTGAGCATATTTTTAAACACCTATGTGACACGAAACTTGGAAAATTGCCTCTGTCTACGTTCGGGCTCTCTAATTATAGAAAATCACTTGGCACAAAGAAAAATGCTGTTTTTTCCCTTTCTAATACCGAATATATATAATTAAATTGCAGCAGCAATATATGCAGTATCACCATATATGACTAATTCTTAGATAGTCCAAATATGTGGTGTGATTTTCCAGTTTATTTCACGCATTTCAAGCCATTTTCTTGGTGTTTATTTATTACTTTGATTAACGGCTAGCACCAATTACAAAATATACAAATTTGACAATCAAATATTTTAAAAATAATTACATTGTGCACAAAAACAATGACAATATCAATAGAAGCTGTGTGCATATATCTGCCTCAGGAAAGTCTGTAATGAATTAAAGTAGTAAATTTCAGTGAAAACTGATATTGACTCAGGGAAACAATCACATTTTTCAAGTAATTCAGGAGCTGAGACCCTACTATCACAGATTTAACTAGCTAACGCAATGCGTTTAAAAATTGCGTTAGCTAGTTAAATCTGTGCTACTATGCAAAATTTTATGAAGGGTAAAGAAACCTATATATATATAGGGGCCATATTCATTTCGAGTATTTGGCAATCTTCATAAGTATCTAAAATATGTAGCTTATATGCAAAATTTTAAGAACATGTGCTCAACCAATTTGAGGCTGTTAATATGAATTCCATAGTATGAGGATCCGAACTCTAGGTGAGGATACACAAGGGCATAGCAGAGGAACCATAAATTTCTGGGTGGAGGCCTTTGATAACAGGGTCTCTTTCAAGACTGTACTGGTCAATCTTGTTATTGAATTATAAGCTCATAGTATTCCATTTAGAGCGACTGATTAACATAACATTTTTCAAACTCCACTCGTAGATTATCCAGATTATATTGTACTTTTTCACAGTCCTGGAATGTTTTGACAACACCTCAGCTTAGTTTCAAAAAGCATGTCTAGTCTTGAATTGTTAAGTCTAATTTAAGGCAATTGAAAATACTGTCATTAAAATTATGTTTAGGAGACCTAGGTTCTATCTTACACCTCAACCCTACTCCACAGAAATTTGTTATCTTAAAACCCTTTATGCTATGGCAATTTGTTTGTTCATAAAAAAGAACTGTAACACCCAAGTATTAATAAATCATGAACATTTAACCACAGTGAATGTGTGGAGGCATATCATAGTACCACAGAGCAATAGGTCTATGAGTCAGCATTCCGTTATTTATCTAGGTCCAAAATATTATAACATGTTACCCAGTGAATATAGGAGAGGTACATATAGTTTTGTAAAGGGTTAACCAGTATGGGTGAATTTTAATAATTATTTTTTTATTGGATCTATGTGGGCTTGGATGTTGATGCTTATACAAGTAGAAAGAAAAAAACCGAGATGTATACTTATGTTTCTATATGATTTCAACATGTCTATGTGATTTTATATTATGTAGATTATAAATTATAATAGCGGACTATAGGCACACACAGGTATTTATATACCTAATTGCCTCTAAAACTCAGATTTATGTACTTTACAAATAGAATAAAAAGTAATTGCAACAAGTAAAACATAATTTATGAAGACATTGAAAAGGAGTGATCGAATTTGAACAATAAGCCTTCTATTGGATGAGTAGCACCTGAGCCAAAACAATAAAGTTCCATCCATTCTAATTCATGCATACATTTATGAAGCAACTTGTTGTGTAAGACTCTATCAAATGCCTTGGAGAAGTCACTGTATATCCACTTGAAGACTCCTCTGCAAAACATCCAATGTAAAGTCTGTGTGAGAATGAGGAGGTTTAGCTCTATAGATTTACAAGGCCTAAATCCAAGTCGTTGGTGATCAAACTTGAAGAGATAGATTAAAAATGTGATGTAACAGTCTCGATAGGTTAAGACTCCAGTTATTTAGGAAAAGCGTAGGGACTCCATCTGGTCCTGGGCTTTTAATGGTGATAATGGATATGATTGTTGGAAATACAGCAAGATAATTTTGTGCATACACAGTTGAAAAGTAATCAGGAAATCTATTAGTGATTTCCTCACCTGAAGGACTTGTCCTATTTAAAGTTTTTTATATTGAACTGGATAGCTACAAACAATGAACATATTGGTTATGTAATTCCCGAGTAAGACCAGTGCACAAGTGTCGAAGCCTAGAAAATTCCTTATAATTCTCATCTAACTTTCTTCCTTTGAATAATATATTTCTTTAGTTCAGTGGAAAACTAAATTGGAAACTATTTGATCTCAATTAAACTAATCCGAATACTCATTAATTGCATGATAATCTGCTGATCTACAATCCCTGTAGAAACCACCATATCCAAGATGGTGCAGCACTTAAATTGATACAAAGAGGTTGATGGGCTACTGGAGAGACCAAAAAAAGGTTGTGTGAAATTAAATAAGTAAGATATAATGTTTTTTAGGCCATTACTTCCAGGCAGTTTAGATTATGGTGCCCTCGAGTATTTAAACTAACTTTTTTAATGTTCCAGGATATTCGAATGATATTTAAAGTAATTCCATGGATTCCAATTCATATTTAGACATTTATGTGTTCCAGGCATTAAATTCCCCTTTTCTTCTGAGTTGTAAGAGTCATTTCCTATATTCCTGAACCGTAGAGGGGTGCCTAATTAGATTTATGACATTAACAGTTTCATGCTAACGCAACATTTCACAAGTTACAACAAACGTGATCGAATATGTTATTTTGGTTCGCAACTCGAGATGATCACGCTTTATTATTTTATTGTTGATTAGTCATCGTATCGTCGAAATTTACTTTACTCCGATCAATCAATTTTAATTGGTGACCCTTGAGTTTATCTGAACGATTTTGCTTGGAGTGTTTTTTGAATATCGAAAAGAAAGTTCGGTACATGCATTTTATTTGTGAGATGATAATAATTAAGCACTCCTGGAATTTCGAGTTTATTATTAGATAAGGCTGCACATACTATTTTATATTGTAAGTGGTGAATGCGTAAAAAGCCTCCCTTTTCACTTTTAATATTATCTTTCGCCTTGATCTTGGAATGGTGAGGAATTAATTAAGTTTTTAAGGAATTAAAAGAACCTAATTTTTGAGGTTCCTTTCAAGGCACTTTTCTAATTACTTTATAATATTACATAGTACAGGTGCATACTACAGGAGCCCCGAAAGAGGTTTTGGTTTACTTTCGCGACAACAAACTAATAAATAATTCCCTCGAAACCAAAACATGACATTTTCCCCTTGAGAAAAACACACTGTTTACATAACAATATGGATGAATTAATTACAATTAAAACGTAAATAAATGCACACAATTTAATGTATGTATATGGGAGACCTCCGCGAGATTGCCGCTCATGCCATTTTTAAAATAAGTTCGCGATACAACCGCTGATTTTAAAACTCTCCTCGCATAATTGACTCTAATCCCCTGACACTATCGACGATTTAGTAAATTAAACAATAAAACCGATAATCTCGCGATTATCAGGTTAATCCGTTATGTGTGTGGAACCATGAATCTTGACATCAGCGATTTTAATACACATGTACCGAGAACGTGTTTATAATTCGTTAACTCGTGGATGATTTCGTTGCCAAATTTTTCTTATTGTCGGTCTCTTTCAAAAATTAACCGGCATAATGAAATAATTAAAAGCAAATTGGGGTACATAATCGGATAATGGGCACTTCCGAGGCAGTTTGGGTATTGACACAATCAATAACAATTTTTTTTTTACTGCAGTGATCTGACTTCTGGTGGTAACAATTACAAGCAGTTTTGGGGTAAATGTAATGATCAATCCCATTACAAAACAAAGAAATTCAAATAGAAAATAATATTTTAGCCAACACCCAATTTAACACTCCATAACAAAAATAATACAGTCAATATGATATGTTGCTACATTCCAACAAGAAATATAAACTATTAAAGCAATAATAAATAATAATCCATATTAGCCCAATATTTGAATAAAATTAACAATAAATAAAAATATATCAAATCATTTACTATTAATTAGGATTCAACATTAATCAATAGCAATTCACTAATCCATGTTATAACAACCATGTTACAGGAATATATAATACGGAAAAAATAATAATAGAAATAATAATATTACCCGATGACACTAATAGATCTTTGACTTTGAACACTGAAATTAAACTTTTAATTTGCCTCTTAATTAACTAGGTAAGGTAATGCCCATTAGAATTAATAAATTTAAGTGTCTCTATTATGCCTAAAATTCCTAGATGGGGTATATTCAAAGATATTGCACCAAGGAGTTCAGGACAGTTTAACTGACAATTCACCAATTTATACAAGACCACCAAACTCTGCTTTGCCTCAGGGTTGATAGGTTCAACAACCTCCGAGCATCATCATAAATGTGATCGTTGGAAATCCTCCTACCAAGTTTCGAATAAATTTATTTTGGACCCTTTCTAGGTCAGTACAACAATTTGTGTAAAAAGGGAACCATATCATTGATGCATATTCCAACTGTGACACAACAAGAGACATATATGTATATCCTTTTACAGGTCTCAACAGAAAATTCCCTGCAATTACGCAAAACAAAGCCTAAAACTTTTTTGAGAACCAGATTAGTTATATGTGTATTAGAGTTTAGGTGCTCATCAAACCAAACACCAAGATCCTTGTGACTCAAAATGTCTATTTGATCACAAGGTAGATTAGCAAATAGCTTGCTCAAAAGGAAAATCTAGTTAGGGTGCCATAATATTCTTGCCTGAACAATCCCAATAGTTCTTAAGAAATTTAAGAAGTGCTTGCTGAGAGATCTGTAGTATTGATTGGTGTAGACAATGCTAATGAGTTTCATAAAAAAATAAATAATGAAAACCTGAGGGGCAATGGCTTGCAAAACTGATCTTAAGTTATACTTTGGAAAGTAGTAGAGCCACAAAAATGATACCTAGATATGAAATTATTCTGCAATACACATTGCACAAATTGGGTTTTCTGGTATATAAATGATATGACCAGACTGAGTTGAATGGTGTCACTCCAACAGTCTATGATGAAATATTTTGAACCCAAACGCCTTGGAGTTTCATTGCATTTTCTTTCAGTAAAAAGTACACTTGATCTTTTTTAGGTGACTCTTAAATATCTCTCTAATTCAAAACTGTGCCAGCTAAAAATAATTTTAACCTCATATCAACCCTTTCACAGAATATCCTCTATATTACTATTATATTACTACATGAAAATAAGGTATGGAGTACAATTTTGGGGATTTGCGAGCAACCAATTAATCCAGTCATTTTTTGTCCTCCAAAAAGTGGGATTGATTCTTAAAGAGCACTACAGGTCTCTCTTTATTTGTGAAAGAATTTTAACATTAACTGGAATTTTTATTTCAATGAAGGATGATCTAATGATAATATAGAATGGATAACACAATTTAGCGATGATAATGTGGGATTATTTATCCTCAAAACTTCTCTGACCAACCATATATGAGGGAATAAAAGGTGGTCCAGCTTGGTCACAGCAATAAAACATATACATTGAATTATAGGACAAAATTCCTTCGATTTGTTGCTTTTAAACTTGGCATATCTATAGAAGACATTGATTACAATTATATGGAAAATCTGTTAAATTGATATGTCCACTTTAACCCTCAAAGACCCACTTGTGATGCAAAATTGTTCTCCAGTTAAATACCACAGAACAAATTATACCACTGTAAAGAAATTGCATTTTTTTATATATTATCTTTCAGAATATTTCATAACTCACTTTGTTGAATGCCTTTATCATAGTACCATGGGAAACCGTTAATAAAAGTATTATTATTATAAAAATGTTCCATCATTTTTCTCTGAAAAATCAAAAGTTTGGAGAGTGGTAGAGTTTTAACTAAGCTGGTTAGGATGTGTTTTTAATTTTTTAATGATAGATCGTAATTTTATAAAAGTGTGTTTTAACAATTTTACTATATGTTTTCACCTCTTTTGTTGTGTGTTAATGAATGGTTATGGATGTATTTTGTTATTGCATTTTAGTGCTTAGTATGAGGGCATTTGATTTAATATCTATTTATTTTCTCAGCTTTTAAAATAAGAGCGTTAAACTCTTCATACAATAAAGCATTTTCGATTGATGATGGAACAAAGCTTTCAATTCAGGTTTCTTTGTCGAGTACTGGGTTTTGGCAGATAGAATTGGTTCTAGCTTGGAAAGTATTAAACTCACAACAGTGGTTCATATATGAAATAATGCCTTGGAGAATGCTTTTACTCTTAATAGAATAATTAATTAATCTCACAGTAACACCCCTAAAAACCTGGAAAGGTTAGCCTGAAACCAATGTTAGATCAATTTTTCAATATTCAATCCGATCAATAGTGTTTCCCAACCCTTTTTGTGCCTTAGCTAGTTATGCTCTCCTATGTAACATAATTTTTAATGTTAAAAATTGAATTGTTTGTTAAGAAAATTAAATGATTAGGTTTTATGAAGCAATTACTAGGGAACTGTTAACGAAACCCAGTAAGTAAATTTTCAAAACACATAATGGAGAACTGAAATTCAAGTTCCAAATATTTTTATATTAATTTAGTGAGATTCTTACACTTATAAACAGTGGATTTCTTTTTTTTTTACAAGTAAATCATTTTATAATAATTATCGGAAAATTTATAAGGAAGTCATAAAATCTTACAAATCTACATAAAACTATACTATTAACAGAAATACATGGCCGGATTAAGGTTTTATGGGGCCCGGGGCTAATAAAGGATCAAGGGGCCCCTTATAAAAAAAATGCAAAAAATATTATTTATAATACTACATATATATTACTTATATAAAAGAAAAGGTTCTTTTGAAAATAGAAACATTAAAATACCTTTTTTCGTAATTTCAGTTTTACAAAATCTTCTATTACGCCATTTAACTCTAAATCCTTTAAAAAGTCCCTTTCCATACACATTAATGTTAAAGAAGACAGACGTTCCTCCTGCATTGTGGCTCTATATTTATTTTTTATATAAACTAGCTTGGAAAAGGAACACTCAGACTCACAATTTGCTATTGGTATCGATAGATAAATTTTCAAAAGCGTATATACGTTAGGAAACGTGTCAATTAATTGGTGTTCTAAAATATATCTTAAAAGATCAAGTGGATTGCATATTTTTTCGGAAGAGGTTTTAAGAAGTTCCGAGAAAAATACCAGCTCATCTGTTAAATTAATATTTAGGTCATCTGCGTACACGCTTATTACTTTTGCAGAAAACTCTTCAACTTCTGATTTAGATAAACATACATTAGGGCTAAGTTTTGAAATCAAACCAAACAACTGGGCAATCTGAATATGCATTACACCGTCGTTCTAATTCATTGACCAGCTTATCTACTATTACTAAAGATGACTGCGTGCGAAATAATTCTCTTTCATTCAATAATATTTCATTTTTACTGTCCGGGTATTTTTTTCGCTTTGACCTGCCCATAGAATACTCATATTCTTCCTGTGGTAGTAAACACTTCTGATTAGCCCTTTTAAAATGTTTTCACCAAACAACAAATCCAGACCTGGCTTTTGAAGTATATTGGAAGCTTCCCCAAAAAGTCTTAAAATTTTGCTCCAAAAGGTAGCCATTACAAGAGTCTCCATTTTTATCATTTGTTTAGAAAGTCCCATGGCTTCTGACTTGATGTCTTTTTTTTCTGATGGATCATCCAACATAATTTTTAAGCAGCTGTTTATTTGGACATAGCTTGTTACTAACGCTTTTGCTGCATCTTCTCTACAGCTCCAACGAGTGGTACTTGACAGTAAGGTTTTGCCAATATTATCTAAAAACAAATGCCATTGATGTGTGGAGGACTCAAAAAAAGCATACAATTTTTAGAAAAAATTAAAAAACTTTGTAGCATCAAGGCAATCGTCAACAGCACACTCTCCAACTAAATTTAAAGAGTGTGCAAAACATGGCACGTAAAAAGCTACCTTTGTAATTTCTCTTATATATGCTTGAAGGCCATTATACTGCCCCGACATATTACTAGCATTGTCGTATGACTGTCCACGACAAAATTTTAAATCCAGCGTATTCTTTGTCAAAAAATGGGTAACAACCTCCGACAGGGATTTACCAGTATGACTGAAAATAGGTACAAATCCTAAAAATCTCTCATATACTTGCCCACCCTTTTCACTAGAGCAAAAGCGGATAATAATCGATAACTGATCTACGTGCGATAAATCTGGAGTCGAATCCACTATTATTGAAAAATATTTTGATGCTATTATATCTTCTATAATCTTTTTTAGTACTTTATCGGACATTATTTGGATAAACTCCTCGCAGATAGTCTTAGACAAATAAGAAACAGTGCCTTTACCTTTATTCCCATAATTCTTAGTATGATTATCTATAAAAGGATCAAATTTGGCAATTAATTCCCATGTAAAGACCATTAGATGGTGACCCAAAAATCTCATTATCACCACGAAAAGGCAGACCCCTTTTTGCCAGAAATTTAATTACAACTACAATTCTTTTAAAAACATCAATCCAATAATTATTTTCTTTCTGAAAGGCTTCTGCAATAGTTTTGTCTAGTCGGGGACAAAGGTACAGTGGGGCCCCTCTGAATGACGGGGCCCGGGGCTCCAGCCCCTTTAGCCCCATGGGTAATCCAGGCCTGCAGAGATATATATGAGTTCTATCGCAATATTGGACATAACATGAATTATGGTGATTGCACTGATCATGTGGATTTTCAGGAATACTTGAATCATTTGTCTGTTTCAGAAGTTTTCTTGTTTACTCCAGTTTCATCATTAGAAATTCAGGAATTATTTAGACAAGTTAAAAATTCTTCTGGGTATATCTCATTGAGAGTGCTGTTAGCTCGACCAGACACAGCTTTGGAAGTTTTTGCCAGCTTTTCTTGTTTAAAAAAAGCTTGTGGTATTCCTTTATACAAAAGTGGGTATGGGGACCTTTTGACCAATATCTTTGTGGAATCAATTGTGGAAAAACTTATTATTTATAAATAGGGTCCTTTCATATTTAAATATGCACAACCTTATAAGTGTACAGTAGTTTGCTGCAGACTCATGCTCTTTTCTATTTTTTGGAAAAGTTATTATGTCTTGGACTAAACAATGGTGATTGGCTGCCGCAGTTTTCTGTGGCTTGTCTAAAGCCTTTGACTGCATCAGCAACAGTATACTGTTGAGTAAATTGGAGGCTTATGGATTCAGAGGATTCTTGGAGTGGTTCCACTCATATTTGATGGGAACAGTTTTGGGGCCTCTCTTATTCTTATAATCTATGTTAATGATTTGCCTCATATTTTAATAAATGGCCATTTTCCCATCTTTTCAGATGATACCAGCATTCTCTGGCAAAATAAGAATTCTGAGCAGCTTAAGGCAAATATGCGGACGGATTTATATAGGTAAGGTAAAAAGATGGTGTGATGCTAATAAGCTGTTCTTTAATATTTCTAAAACAAATATTTTAAAATTCATATGTGCATTTAAAGATGTCTTTTAAGTAATTGTCTGCTAATGTGAGCAAATTTCTTGGGTTGTATATTGATTCTGGGTTAAAATTTGAAAATCATATAAGCACATTATGCAACAAAATTTCTTCAGGGCTGCTATGCTCTTCGTGTCATTGTGAATAATTTAAACAGCTTAGTGGCTAGAGATTCATATTTTTATTTAGTTGAATCCCATGTTTATTATGGATCATGTTCTCAGTATGTCTTTAATAAGGTATTATTATGTTGCAAAAGAGGGCTATTAGAGGTTTATTTAGGCTTGATCCTCTACAGACTTGTCATCCCTTGTGAGACACAAAATTCTTACTTTGTACTGTAATTTTATTTTGGAAACAGTCTGCCTGATTGTTAAGAAACAAAATGGTGAACTCTCGGATGAACTAAATGTGGAGAATATACATTATAATACCCGGTATGCCTCTTATATCAGATTGCCGAGTCCTAGGTCTGAACAAGTAAAAAAATCAGTGATCCGGTTTTCGGCCGAGTCAATAATTATCGTTGAATTAAGTACTAAAAAATTTTTAAAGGGCCTATTCTTTTAAATTTTTGTAAGCAATTCTTTTATTACAGATGGCAAATAGTGGCAAGAAAGCGGGAAATAAAAAGAAAGTTCGTGAAGGTCGCGTAGTTAAACAGAAAAGATGTTTCTTTAAGTATTCTGAAGAAAACTTGAATATGGCTCTACGCGAAATACGCGAAAATAATTTAAAAGTTAGGGAAGCAAGTAGACGATATGAAGTTCCTAGAAGTACAAATCAAGATCATCTTAAAGAAAAAATTCCCAAAATTTCCAGAAAAACTGGACCGGAACCACTTCTATCTATCGCAGTAGAAAAAAAAATTGTTGAATGGATTTTAACTATGGCAAAATGTGGTTTTCCCATTAAAAAATCTGATCTCATGGCTACCGTCGAATGCATTATTAAGGATTTGAAAAAACAACACCTTTTTAAAAACGGCAAGCCTGGTGAACGATGGTATGCTAATTTTTTAAGGCGTTGCCCAGAAATTTCATTGCGGGAAGCCGAATCAATAAACAAAGCAAGAGCTGTAATTACTGAGGAATCCATAAGGTTGTGGTTTAGAGAACTAATGCATTTTTTAACTGATCATAATTATTTAGAAATATTTGACGACCCAAGTCGTGTTTTTAACGACGACGAATCGGGTTTTTCTATGTGCCCCAAGACCGGCAAAGTCTTGGCACCAAGAGGCTGGAAAAATCTCTACCAAATTAAAAAAGGATAAGAAAAAGAAAACCTTTCGGTACTAATCGTTTTCAGTGCAATCGGGAATCTTTGTCCGCCTTTAATAGTATTCCCTTACCAAGGCCACCCAGGCAGTTAGTAGAAACTATGCCAAAAAACTGGGTATTGGGTCGATCCGATTCAGGATGGATGAAATCGGACGTGCTCTATGAGTACATAGCAAACGATTTTTCCAAATGGTTATTAGAAAATGAGATAAAAAAGCCTATCATCCTTTTTATAGATGGCCATATGACCATGGCTCTCAGTGAATTCTGTGAGCAAAATGACATCATACTTTATGGGCTTCCACCCAATACCACACACATCTTGCAACCCGCAGATGTCAGCGTTTGAAGACAGCCCATGAAGACAGAGTGGAAAACTACGGTCAGAAAGTGGCAAAATCGACCGGAAAATATTAATTCTTCAATAACAAAATTTCTGCCAAGTGTTTCAGGAATGTCTTAATAATATTAATATGACCCAGTATATCATCAATGGTTTCCGCAAGTGTGGCCTTTTTCCGTTAAACCCGAACAATGTTGATTACACGAAGTGTGTAAGAAACACTTTGGAGAATCACAATACTGATAGAACTATGCAGGATTTCCGATTTAGTAGAACCATCACTATCTTCCGACAATATTAAAGGTTCCAAACAGGTTTTGGAAGCAATTCGCGAAAAATTAGTTAGTTACGGTATTAACGTTGATGTAATTATGGAAGAGATTAAAATTCTGGAGCTAAGTATTCCTTCTACAGATGTGACCCTGCCGAATAACATTGTTGTGACTCACCAACAACCATTACAAGACCCTCTTCCTCACATTACAGACGTCGTTCCAGATAATATAACTGGAACATATGTTAATATGGATAATATTGACATCATTCCTGTACAGAATATTATCTGTATGCCGATAGGCGATAAAGATAAAGAGTTCTACGTCAAACCCAGGGATATCATGCCTGAAAAAACTTCTGATGAGGAAACACATACAGAGTTCAACATAAAGTCTCATCAGCAGGTGATACCTGAGATACTTTCATCAACTTCCTATAATAATGAAAAGGACACAGGTTTGTGAAAAGCTATTTTTTGTATTATTACGTTATATTCTTTTTTCTGTCTTATTAGATACTAAGCTTAACATAGAACCTTGGGAGATTACACCTGAAACATCATGTTCTCATAATGAAATGAACACAAATACCGAGCTCAACGTAGAAGAATCAGGGGAGACTTTTACTGAAACATCATCATCAACTTTGTATGATGAAAATAAAACAGGTTTGTAAAAAGCTTGCTACTATTACTTATTACTATTCTTATTGTTATTTAATATACTTTTGTATTAGATACCGACTTAAACGTAGAGTCCCGGGAGGTAACACCGGAAACAGTACCAACGTCTCACGCTGAAAAGGAAACAGTTTTGCAACACCAATCTAGTGAAGAATTAATACAAGAATCCCTTTTAGAACTAACCAATATCATGATCAAAATCAAGGCTCGTTTCTTCGTCATTTGATGTATCCAGAACCTGTGACATATAAAAAGAAAGTCAGCAGCAATTGTTATTCAGTCTCTTTATCAATCACCTCGGCTCCCTACTGGAGTCTGAGTTTTTGCTCTTTGCTGATGATTTGAAAAATTTTCGGCGGATTTCCTCCTCTCAGGATCAGTTGGTGCTTCAGAGAGATATAAACAGAGTGTTTTCCTGGTGTAAGTCGAATGAAATGTCATTGAATGTTAAGAAATGTGGGTTTATGAGGTTTACTCGTTTAAGGGTCTCCCCTCCTTGTCAATATGTTATTGATGGTATCCCCTTGAAGGAGCTTGACTCAGTCAAGGATTTGGGTGTCTTTCTGGACCCGAGTTTTACTTTCTCCCACCACTTCGAAAATACTGTAAATAGAGCTAATAAACTGCTTGGTTTTATCAAAAGATCTTGCAAAGACTTTACTAATGTGTCAGCATTGAAGACACTATATATTTGCCTGGTGAGATCTCTTCTCGAATTCTCCAATATTGTTTGGTCACCTCATTTTCTGATTCACATTGAGAGGCTTGAAAATATCCAGCACAAGTTTATCAGGTTTGCCAGATATACTCTTATGAAGTCAGGCCTGGATCTTACCTGTTCAGAGACCATGTCCTACCTGAGCATAAACTCCTTATCAAGTAGAAGGCAGTTCTTTGATGTTTGCTTTGCGTTTAAGGTTCTGAATGGTATTGTTAGAAGTCCGGAATGTCTGTGCCTTTTCTCTTTGCATGTATCTTCTTACACAACATGAGGTCAGGTGCTTCTCCACATTCCCTTTTGCAGAACATCCTATCTACTAAACAGTCCTATAAATAGAATAGCTTCTACAGTGAATAGATTTGCAAAAGATCTTGATTTTTTCAGTACATCTTTAAATAAATTTAAGTCGTCAGCTAGGGCAACTATCTTGGGATAGTGCCCTACTCCCACTCTTTGGATAATGTTTAGCACAGTATTGTTTATTAGTATTATAGTTTTTACTTAAGACTACTGTTAATTATTAATAAATAAACAAATAAAAAATAACAAATAATAAATAAAATAAACAATGAAAATTTACCAAGCGCTATTTCGTCTGTAGCATGGAGAAGACATTACGAGGAAAAGGATACTGTTAAAAGAAAAAAGGCAGAGGAAATTGAAAAAAAAAAACAGAATAGAATGTCTGCCCAAAAACTTCGATTAACAGAAAAAAAGAAAATCAATGTTAGAACGACCGCCAGACAAAGATAAAATAAAAGAAATGTTCAAGACAGCACTCACGAAGGGGCTGAAAGGAAGGAAAAAACAAAATGTATTACTTGTAATGAAGATTTAGTAAGACACAGAAATAGACGATGAAAAGAACATTGGATGTGATAAGTGCACAAATTGGTTTCACTTGCGATGCACAGAGTTTATTGGAATGACGTACATTGAAGCAGCATCAAAAGATTATATTTGTTTTTGTTGCTCTTAGTTTCTCTGCTTGCACTCTTTTATAGCTTAATTTTTTTGTTCCTTTTTTACCAAAAATTCATGGAATAACAATTTTAGCTCCTGCTACATTTTAAGGTATAATTTGTTGCTTTTATTTATTTATTTTTTAAATAGGTATAAATAATAGCTTTATTATAAAATATAAGAACTTATAAGTAAAAAAACTCAATGGCCGAAAAACGGTAAGACATGTGGACGAAAATAGAACGTATTGGTCGAAAACGGGTAGAATTTTGGCCGACAACAATTCCGGGTGTCCGAAAACCGGCAAAAGTGCATATTTTGTATTTTTCTGTTATTTGTAAATTTTTGGGCATAGTTATACTTATTTTCAAAAAAAAAAGCAATTACTAAATACTATTATATCATCAAGAACAAAACTTGATTGACATATTCGTCAAGACCGTTGGGCTGCACAATTTTTAAATAAATTCTAGTTGCGATCCTATAGGTTTGAAATCTTGAGTTTAGTTGTGGGATGGGATCGAAGGAATAAAAACAAACGTCACTTTATGTACTGGCCAACGTTTCGCAATGATTTTATTGCTTCATCAGGGCCCTAAGGTAACAAAAAGACACAATAAAAAAGGATTATTATATATAAACAAAATTTAACTTTTTGGGGTTATGTTGATACCACCAAAAAAGAAAAAAACAGAAAAACAAAAAAAAAACAACAAAATCTTAGATTTGAAATAAAAAATTACACAACAAAAAAAAAAAAAAAATGATAAAATTGCTTACATAACAGTGTGATTTTGCTTGTCATAAAAAATCATGTTTACAGGACACACAGGTAACATAGAATATATAAAATATTGTTTTTTTAACAAAAACGGTTTAAATTGATGGGTTGTATCACAGACAGTTGCTTTAAAATTGATTCTACGGTGTACAATAATAATTTAGCATCTAGCCAGAAAAACCAGGTATGCGAGAACACAATAGACGCATTCTTTTTAGTGATAAGAACCAAAACAGTCACCAAAAGTTTACATTTTGATTTGATCTATTAGATTAAAATAAGAGGAACTTAGATTGTCTATATCCGTTCTTTTATTTACCGCATTATTATGTTTTTTTATGTTTATCATTTCGGCTAGAAGTCTCTTTTTAAAAAGCTGCTGTTGGCCCATAATTGTAGTCTTGCCAAAATTAAAATTGTGTCCTGTATTCATTTTGTGCTCAGCTAAAGCAGTAGGGTTTTTTTTAAGGGCTAAATTCCTACAATCATACTCATGTTCGTATAGGCGCTGCCTCAAATATCTACCCGTCTGACCAATGTAACACACATCACACCCAGAGCAAGGTATTTTATAAATAATGTTAGAATGTAAATCAAAGGCGTCTTTAGTTTTAAGCTTCGTAAAGAAATGTTTTCTTACCGAGTTTTCACTTCTTTCTGAGATTTTAATAACATCAGATTTTGATTGTATGGTCTTTTTAATTTTATGAGAAAGTGTGTTAATGTAAGGAATCTTGAAATAAGCCAATTGATTATTTTCATTGTTTCGTGTAATATTTTGAGTAATGTTCTCAGTGTCGTTAATTATTTTTTTAATAATTGATAGGGTGTAGTTGTTTTTCTTTAAAATTGTCTGAACATAATGAAGGTTTTTTTTATGATATTCTGGACTAGAAAGTCTCAAGCACCGATGTTTTAAGTTTTTTATTACATTTATTTTGTGTGTCATAGGATGTTCTGAAAAATAATTTAAAATGCATTCTGAAAAAGTTGGTTTTTGATACCAATCTGTTTTTATGGTACCATCTGTGGATCTTATGACTTTAACATCCAAAAATGGAAGACTAAAGTTAATTTCTTGTTCGATAGTGAATTGTAAACGTGGATGGAAACTATTGAAGACTGATAGAATTTCGTTTTCTTTTTTATTTGGAATTGCCGTGATTATGTCATCAACGTACCTACAGAAAAAAGGTACATTAAAAGATAGTTCAGAAATACACTGATCTTGTAGTTGTGCCATTACAATGTCTGAGCATATTGGGGACATGCAGTTTCCCATTCCTAGGCCAAAAATTTGGGTATAGAAATTTTCACCATGTTGGAAATAATTATTCTCAATACAAAAATTAAAAAGAAAAACAACTGTTTCAAGGTCTAGCGATCTATTAGGCCGGATAAGATGCCACTTTTGGGTGATTATATCAGTTACTAGGTCCACCGGTATATTAGTAAATAAAGAAACAACATCCAACGATACAAGAATATAACCTTCAGGGACTGTTTGCTCTTTAATGTAATTAGCGAAATCAAAAGAATTTTTCACATATCGTTCATCTTTTATAAAAAAATGTTGTAAAATGTTGGACAAAAGTTTTGTTAAATTGTAAAGAGGGGAACCAGTAAAAGAGACTATGGGTTGTAATTTTTTATTTCAAATCTAAGATTTTGTTGTTTTTTTTTTTTGTTTTTCTGTTTTTTTCTTTTTTGGTGGTATCAACATAACCCCAAAAAGTTAAATTTTGTTTATATATAATAATCCTTTTTTATGGTGTCTTTTTGTTACCTTAGGGCCCTGATGAAGCAATAAAATCATTGCGAAACGTTGGCCAGTACATAAAGTGACGTTTGTTTTTATTCCTTCGATCCCATCCCACAACTAAACTCAAGATTACAATTTTTAAAGACAAAAAACCGTTAAGCGGTCGAAAACAGGCGCATTCACCCTAAGTAAAACTACTTCTAGCTCAAAAAGTTGTAGACCTACAAAAATGGTTCATATATGAAATTATTCCTTAGGACATGGTTTTTCTTGCTTGAGTAACACCTTTCCTCTTAGTATGTCAAATAGTTGTTAAGTGACAAATGTTCTAGTTAAACCCATTTTCGACCTAGAAATCAATTTTTTGCCCAAAAAAAAAAATTAAAAAAAACCCTTACAATCAATGATTTAAAACTCACTAAAATATTATTGAGTTAGGGCAGGTGGAACATTTTTTTGACAGGTGTCAATGGGTAAACAGGGTGGTACATAATATTATGGTTCTGTTTTACTTTGTGGGATGTAAACCCACTCAAACCAAGCAAATGGCTAATGCAGGTTATAAAAAAAAAAACGCGGTTAAAAACGAGGTTATTTATATAACATATATTATATTATGGGTAAACTTACCAGGCTGTTTTTTCTTCTGTAAAGTTTCAGTTTCAAACACGGCCGTATATTGGGTGTTTATATTATTGGCCGGGTACCCGTTCCCGTTCGTAGTCCCGTTCATTTTTTTTTACTTAATAATTTAAATTACCTTACTGACTATCAAGTCTTTAATTCTCTCTTAAAAATTAATATCACACGGCTATAATGGAATTATTATCACAACTATGTATTTATTATAAAAAACAAAAATCGAATAAGAAAAGCGCGCGGGGTTATTTTGGTTATAAATCGAGCTTCCGCCGTCTCCGTTTACGCGATATCAACAGATTTTGTACATTATTTGAGGCGAAGAATTTAAGACGAACATCCATAACGGACCATCGAAATTTTTAAGTAGTTCTCGTTTATTTTACACGTAAATCAATCAATTAAATTATTAAATTACGCTACCGCTCTGCTGTTGTACCGTACACACGTGCTCGCTCGCTATAAACTGACACTAATGACACTTCGGTTTCGGTCGGTGACTCAATAGAAATTCAAAAATATCGTCCGTATATATTTACTCCCGGCCGAGTGTCGGTGATTAGATTTAGTACCCGAATGATAAGCTCCGACGGGTTATCTAAGACGTACGTTACGGCGCGTACTAGGGGGACGTAGCGCACGCGACAAGGACAGCGACACCGGTCAAATTCCATTCGGGAAAAAATAAGCACGTGACCACGTGATGTTTGGTTAATGGTAGTGTGACCTATACCGGCCGGCTTTTTAAAGTCGCTCGATTGTATACCGGCTGTCTCGTGTACAAAAGAGGCAGGGACGGATCTAGAAAATATTTAAATATAATATAATAGAAATTTAAGTAAAAGAAATAGGGCCAGTATAAAAAATTTAAAAAAAGACTATTATGTATTGCATAGTCCAAGTTTCAGTACACGTAAAAAGGGATGAGCAGTTCACACACTCTATAGTAACCCAAAAAAAAAATAGTCAAAGTCAAAGTCAAATATTGCTTTATTGTCATAACATTAAAACGTTTTTAACAAAGCTAGAAAACGTACAAACTACAAGTATAAAATTTAAAATTAAAAAAGAAATATTTAAGACACAAATATAAAATACGAACATACATACAAAAACATGTAAGACGTGAATTTATTTTACTTATTATATTTTTTCTGGTTATATATATCATCAAAAATTAATAAAAAAGGAAACGATAACCGATCGGAATGTTAAGGGCTGACATGTAAAGATAAGGACGATCTGTGAGAATCTTTAAGTTTTATGTTTTTAAGAGGTTTTCGGAGATAACAAAATAAACAGAAATAGCACTTACTAGCACTTATGCCGGTAAAAAGGTCACTTCGGAGAAAGTTATAATGTGTGAAAATATTGGTATTTACAAGTTCTCAAAAACATAGGCGATGACAGATGTTTACCAGAATTCTTTTAAGGGATATTTCTAATATGATCCTTTTTAGAATTCAGTTCGATGGTAACTTTAGTCGAAAACAGTCGTGGAGCAGTGTCCACTTGTTCTCCCGTAACTTTTCTTTAGTGCTGTGGTTAGTGCCTTTATTGAACTATCAAACCTGATAAATTACAAAGGTGAGAGTTTTCACTGAGCAATGTTTTACCTTATGTTTCTTATTATTTTAATCATGATCAGTATAAAGAAAGTAATATTTATATGCGCATCCTTCCGTGCTAGGTGTAGTGACCTGATACCTTGGTACGTAAAACAACGCTAGCTAGTGTAAGTAGGTGTTTGGCACTAGTGCAATCCAGAGTGTTGTGGCACCTGGGATTATTTTGTAGACTGTGTAATTGGCCATTACAACAGTGTGTTGTTTTGTGGAGTGCTTGCTAGCACTATCCCATCAACACGATTTATAATGCTGGACATCAGATTTTGTTCTGCCTGGATTGGAGAACAACTCTTTAACAAGGTCTACTGATGTCTATAATTTGAAGGATGTTAGTCTTATTGATAGTTTTATGGTATTGTGTACAGGAGCTATAAATCTGAAATGGCCTTGTGTAAACGTATTTTACTTTTATTTAACAATTACAATAACTAGGGTAAAATATTTGCTCACAGGTACCTTTTACTTTTTAGGTACGTAGTATCGTATCATTTCATATCAATGATCTCGAATCCTGACGTAAGCAAATATCATTCTGTCTTCTTACACGTTCCAAATATACACCACAAGTTACTGTAAGTACATTTATCGTTTTGCTACTGTTTAAAAGTTTACTGTTTACAAGTTTATTGTTGCAATACATCCTGACAAGATGTTGTACATATATTAAAATTAAATAAAAATAACTGGAAGTATTATAATACGCCCTCTCAAGAATTTAGGTCTTGACAAACATAACCATTGATCTTATATACAGGGCGTCCGGAAAAAGCAGGCCAATCCGCCGGCCACCTATAGGGTGGACCAAAATAATGCGAGTTTCGTTATGCCATTTTTTAATTGAGCGTTCGGTATTCAATATACAGGGCGTCAAAATGAGAAATATAAATTTTTTTTTTGAAGTAAGTCGAGTGTTTCCCAAGATATTAAATTAAAATTTGGTGTGAGGGGGTTTTTTGGAACGAGAAATTGAATTTCGTTCACGGATTCGCTTTACCTTGCAGAGGGCGCCACCTGCGGTATATTGGATGTGTTAATAATACCAAAACTTTTTTGTACCCCTGTACAATAAAGTTCTAGTAAAAAAATCTAATTACCCAATCTTTTCTTGTAAAAAAAGTATTCTTAGTAAATGTCGGCCTGAGGATCCGTTTATTAGATATCTTAATTTTAAAATCTAGATACATTTTAAGAAGTTAACAAAATAAACATACATAATTTTTTCTAAATTAATGCTAAATTACTTATTATAATAATTTAGAATCATAAAAATCATGAAAATCATTGAATAATGACCCTAAACTATTTGTTCTACGTGACCTTCATTCATTTGTATACGCATACGAGCCCTCTTTATTAAAGAAAATAAAGACTTTGAAAAATTATTTGTTTCAACTTGAAATGCTCTCCAGCTGCAATGATTCTTTCCTTTAAATGATCCTCGTTTAAAATCGGATCGGAAAAATCCAAAGGTGTAAGGTCGGGCGAACGAGGTGGCCACGACACAGGAGCATCTCGACCCCGACCAATCCAGCGATTAAGAAATACTTGATGTAAATCGCTCCTATATCCCATTTATAGCAAAATGAGCTGGAGCACCGTCGAGTTTAACCAAAAATTTTGTCTTAAATTTAGAGGCAAATCATCAAGCAAATCGGGCAGTATTGTAGAAACAGAAATGAATCACCAGTCAAATTACCTGGTAAAATGACAGGTCCTAAAAGAAAGTTATCCATAACACCTGCCCACACATTGGCTTTAAAATTTACTTGATGATGTGTCTCAACTATGGCCCTAGTATTCTCTTTAGCACATATGTGTGCGTTATGGATATTTGTCATGCCGTTTCTCGTGAACGTGGCTTCGTCAGTAAACAGAATCGCCTTTATAAAATCCACATTTCTATTATTCATTTCACATTCGTCGGGTAAAACACCCTGTACTTTTGGAAGATGAAATGGGTAAAGTTGTTGACTCCGTAAAATATTATGTGTCTCGGTTTTCCCAATATTTCTCATCTGTTCAGCTAAAACCCTAGTACTAATGTTTGGTGATTCTTCGACAATTCTTAAAATTTCTTTCTCGTACCCTGGTCGAACCGTCTTTCGTTGAAACTTCCAGTCTCCCTTAGGCGGTTAATCAGATTTAAAAAATATTTTCTTTTGGGATGAAATTGGTTTGGGAATGTCTGGGCATAGTGCTAGCATTAGAGTAATATTTTTCTAGTTGAGAATTCACAGGTATTTACTGTTTACAATATTTAAAACTTACCAAACATCAAAACCATATCCACCATTTTGGAAAAGGGTACATTTCTTGGTCTATGAGCCATTATGGTTTTATAAGTTGTAAGAAACGCCAAATACAAACATGTATTTAAATAAAAATAATAATAGTAAAATGTAGATTTAGGAGTAATTGCGAAGCTTGTTAAGAGCGTCAGAAGCGTTTAAATTTGTCACTTTAAGAGTATGTAAAAAGATACTGGTGCCCGAGGTTAGCCGAGGTTGACGTATGCAGAACGTCTCGGCACTCCATGATCAACTTGGCGAACACAATTTTAATTTATAAAAATTTTAAACTTGAATAATTTAAAAACAGCCCTTGCAAATATAGACAACCTATATATTTTAGAAATCAGGGAAAAAAGGTCTTTAGATCTAGCAGAAAATATATAGGGCGTTTTATTTAATAAAATCAACTTATTGCTATTGTTTTATTAACTTTGCAATGCGCTTTTGTTTTTTTTTTACAAATCTAAAAGATAATACGGAAAAAAATATGCAACTTTTGTATAAAAAGTTTTTTCTATCACTTACATTACCCCTGTTTATGGGCACGCAAATATAAAAAATGACCCTGTACATAAATGTATGTATTTATTAGCCTTATTTAAAATCCTGTTTTTACAACTAAGAATTTCTATTTTAAGTTGTTGTAATGTTTTTTTAAAACAATTGAATTTTTTTACCCTATCTATGCAACTAAAATTTTTATAAAACATAAATGTTAGAGTGCTTGGGAAAAACAGTCAATATGGAAAAAAGTCATAATTTGCTTAAAATTAAATAAGTAAATTAAGTATTACGATGGGAAAAAGTGGAGCCTAACGTTTGATAAAAAGAAAATAAGTCAAATTAGGAAAATGTTTGTGTTTTTTCTAGGCGCCCTAGAATTTATTATTACACAGATTTATGACGAAATTCTCTAAAATGTATTTTAAATTTTTAAACAATTTGATTATTTTTTTTATACAAATATATTGATTATTTTAAAATTTTATGAATATAAATACAAAATATTGTAATAAAAAACTTCAGTTCTTATGTTAATTTGATATACAAATCTAAAATAAGTATATTTAAGTACCTACACTATATTTAAATTTATAAAACAATATATAGTATTATTATACACAATTTGTAATAAAATTTTATAGTTGTACACTAACGTGTGTATTTAAAATGCACAAATTGTGTTTTTTTCCTGTACATACCATGTTAAAAAAAACACTAAGAGTTTGCTTATTTACTGAACAATTATATTAAATAAATATAAAATATTGTCGAATTTAAGTACACAAATAGTGTACTATATATACAATAAAATAAATCAAATTGATACACAATTTGTTGATGATAGAACCACAGTTGTTTAAACACAATAGCATAGAGAAATTATACACAAATTGATTCTGTACCATTTCCAGAATCAAATTGTATGTAAAATCGTTTTATCTTTTTAGTTTTTTGCGTTTTATCTTTTTGATAGGAAAAGCTGCATTAAACAAGTCAACAATTCTATTGTGTAAAGCAGATATAGGGTCATCCGATTCAAGAATTGTGTCTCAGTTAGAAGAGGCGCATAAATTGTTAAATTGTTTGTAATTTGTAGTGCTAAAAACTCGGCCAAAATGTGGTAGAGATTTTGCTTGCTGTTTAGGTTGTAAAACGTTAAAAAAAATTGCTTTATGGTCGGACAGTGCAGCATTTTCAACGGTACATACAGTGATCTCAGAACAATAGTTAGAGCACATATAGTCAATAGTACTCGAAGAGAATCGAGCAATACGTGTCGACGATTTAACATGCATTTGCAAGCCATAACACTCAAGCAGATTACTCAAGCGAGTTGTGCATGCAGAGCTCCTATCATCAAAATTTAGATTAAGATCCCCCGCTACAATCATGTTTGCAGAGCCCGAAATATCCATATACAATGTGTTATAATTGTATTTTTAGTAGTAGTAGTAGTAGTAATGTGTGTCATCATTATTTTATTCATGTCAATATCATAGATGCAATTACTAGAAAATATTAGAAATGTTCTATCGGTTTAAGATTTTTTCAGCGCTGCAGCGTTGCCGTTTAGATAGAAAAATGGCAACACCTTTGATTTTTTAAATGGAATACTCTATATACCGGGTGTTTCAAGTACGACCCTTAACATGGGGATCTCGGAATCTATAAGAGATACGAAGATAATTAAATTGGGGCAAAGTGGAGAATTTTTAAGCTTAACAATATGCCGTTTAAAAAAAATAAAAATTTCGATTAGTTTCAAAGATATTCGAAAAAATACGAAATTTTGAAAAATCGATGTTAATTTTTTTCAGAGTTTATTTCTTATCCGATTTTAAAATAATTTGCACTTTTGTATTGCCACTTTTTTGTGCTACATAATGATGTTTTTGGATTTTTAATACGACGTTTCGTCTTTTGCCAACCATCTTTGTTAAATTCCCGTTTTAATAATATATGACACGTAATATTTCTATTTTCAAAAACCTGAATTTTTGGAAAAAAAGTTTACCGCAGTATAGGTTGTGGATAAATTGACAAGACAATACATATTTAAACTGTCAATAAATGTAACACGTTATAAATACAAGATAGACAAACATACTAGCACTGCAATACCTTAGTAGTGCACACATATTAGTTTAGGGTTACACCCCTATTATTTCCGAAATACCTGTAAATATTTCAAAAGGGACTAAATCTATTTACGGAAACAAAAAATTAGGGAAACTTTTTAAACAAATTAATTTCATATTAAATTTAACAGACGTAAATAAGTACATAAACAAATAAATGATAAATTTAGCAACAAAAAAACATTTATCTTAAAATAAAATTAAATTAAGTGCTCAAATTATTGTCCCTGTGTACCAAGACACAATCGCACTTCCTTACGAATATTTAGCACCGCACGACTTATTTCTCTTTTTAATCTGTTAAACTCCCTAATCCGCATCTCCTCATTATTTTAAAATTCCCCCCTTGCATAAACTCGATTTTCTAATGTTTTCCATAAGAATCTATCTAAACATTCAAATCAGGACATCTTGCCGGCCATCTAACAGGACCATTATTTCCAATCCACCTGTCACCAAACCTTTCTGTAAGATAATTTGAGATTTGTCGTGGGGTGGAGCACCATCTTGATGAAACCAAACTTTTTTATTTATTTATTTATTTATTCACGGGACTTGCATATTAAATTACAATAATAAAGCAAATTACAAATTTGAAGCAAACACCAGAATCCCATCTACCTACCTACATTAATAATCACATAGCTAACAGTATAATCACAATACATTTTATTTATCAAAACTGAAAATGAACTAAATCAAACCCACAAATGATTTATAAGGCATCCTGAAGGATCAATATTGATAGGAAGAGAATTCGCTTATTTGGAGGATCTGGAAATGAATGAGTTTAAGCCCAGGTTAGTGCGCCTATAGGGTTGATTAAACATTTGAACATATCTCGTTTGCTTTGTTAAAACAGTAAGCCCTATGGGAACCAACAGTAGAGGATTATCCACTACAGAGTTCATAAGTTTAAAAATCATTTTTAACTCAGCTTTATCCTTTGTAGCCTTCAGAGTGGGCAGAGAAAAACGCTCGTGAAGAGTTCGATTGTCATAATTGAAAACCCCCCAGAGACATAATATCAAACTTAAAAGCCATAAAACGTTTCTTTGATGTACTTTTCAATTCTGTCAATGTGACAAGTATAAGCGGGATTCCATATAGAGGAACAGTACTTAATAATACGTCTAATTGCAGTACAATAACGATAAATGATTAATAAAAGCAACAGTACACCTTTCCCAAATCCTAACAATCCTAAGAGCCTTGGATGTCAATGTGTTCTACAAACTTCCAAAACTGTCGGATGTTTCTGTTAATCAACAAGGAAGATTCACAACGAGTAACATATTTCCTGTAACAATGTTTCGATAAGGTTTTACACTCATTTCGGTCACTTGTAGTAATTTTGTAAAGGAATCATGTTATCCAAATAGTCTTCAAAATCTGATCTTAAAAACTGGTAATGAGAATCTCCGTTAAGAGTTCCATTATTAAAATAAAAACCCAAAATTCGATTTTTTTAAAAATATCTGCCCAAACATTTAGGCTAACTCGCGTAACACTTGTGCCCGAAATTCCCGAATTTATCGCACATTATTTTGGCTCCAAATGCGTTTATTAGTTCTGTTAAAAATGCCACAGTTTATAAGTGTACTTTGATCTGTCCATATCACATTTTCTAGAAAATTAGGGTAATCAGTAATTTTTTGCGCTAGCTAGTGACAAAGAGACACACATCTTTCAGCATCACCATCTTACATACACGGAAATGTATGATTAGAAGAACGCTTACCACAATATCAACAGGATGGAGCACCTCCTCATTATGTAGTTTCTGTTTGGCAATGGTTAGATGATTATTATCCTAACCAGTGGGTTGAAAGAAGATATTCTATTGAATGGCCACCTAGATCCCCGGACCTAGTCACTAGAGCAACTCCAGCATAAAATAGTTCAAGAATGCTATGCTGTATGCAGAGTAACATTTGTAAATGCACATGAAAAATTTTAAAATAACATGTCTTTAAAATAACAGAAGTTATTTTCAACATTTAATTAAATAATAATAAAAATGTCAAAGTAGTGTTTTTATTTATTGTCTTCCTTGATAAGCAGAGAGTAATTTCCTGAAATGTAGCTTTCTATAGTATCATCGGAAATGTTTTGAAATGAACATTTTTCAGGAATTTAAGGTAACATATCACTCGACCCGGTTTTAATTTAAGATTTTAGGGGTATATTTATCTCACCCTGTTCAAAGGAATGCAGGTAAGAGTGAGCTAAAATTTGTTTAAAGAAAGAAAGAAGAAAAAAGCTGTTTTTTGTTCTCCCTTCGTTTTATAGAAACAGTTTTCAGCATTTTCTTATTCAGTTTTTCGTTTCTAATATATAGCCACTTCAAGTTCTTAAATTGTCACCCTGTAAATGTATAACAGGTATGTTAAGCGAGTGCTAATTATAGGTTCCCTGACTTTAAAAACCCGTTTATGAGTCCTTCATATTCAATATTTTTGGCAACATGACTTTATGAGAATAATATTAGGAAGTGTAATGTTACTAAACCTATCTTGGGCCATTCGACTTCGTTTTAATTATTCGCATTATCAAAAAAGATCTTTTGAAAGTATCGATCCTACTTGAAGCAGTCTGAATATGTCTCAATATTACCATCCATGCATTTTTTTAATTACATTCATTTCCGCGATTAGGGAATATTTGCCAATAACAAATGATTCCCTGTACTGTTCTATAAAAGTTCACTTCCTACTTTATCTATTTCAAAAAAAAAATTGCGATAGCGAGTTTTTGACTGATTTCAAAAAATCGTATTTGCATGTGATTGACAATACTGACAAACATGCGATAAATCCACGGATTATTCAGAGTTGTTTTATTTCCTAAAATTTTTTTCTTGTATATGTAGCAATATCTTTATTTTCAGCATGACCTATAGTCCACATTACTGGGTATTGATTCAAATTAGTTAAAATTTACTTTTTTTTCTTAAATGATCAGTATCAAGGATAATATCATTTTCTCTTGATATATTTTTAATATCTTTCCATGGTTCATTAAATGATAATAATTATTTGTTTATTTGACTTTCCAGAGTTTTTATAGTTCCATTTATTATTTTTGTGGATGCTCCTAACGTTATTGCTTTGATCTGCAATTGTTTGCTTAAAATATTGACAATAATTGTCAAAATAGATTCACCAAAAATTGCTAGTTCTCATAGTTGATAAGAGACCAGGCGCCTCTACAATTTTGTATTTGAATTTTCTTCAATTTCGTATGTCAAAAACGTCAGATTTATATCTTGGGTTTAAAATAACAACCTATTTACTGCTTTTATTTTCGAACTTTGCTAAAATTTAATTAATATTATTAGGTGCCTATAAATTCTCAGTTTTTTCCTCCCTTTAACTTCACCGCTGATATTGTTCCAAGAAGTTGTATTGCAATTAAGATATTCTTCCAGGTACTTGAGTTGCTCTTTTCTCTCTCTGTCGCATGGTTGAATGCACTCAAATGCCTGGAAGAAATTTAAATATTCTTCCAGGCACTTGATTTGGAGTCCCTTTCCTCTCTCTATCATGACCTATCCAGTGAGTCATTGTCATAATCTTTTTTCTCTCTTTGTCATGTGGAAAAATTGATTAGAATCTTCAACCTCTTTTAGAGGTTTAATGCACTCAACTGCCTAGAAAAATTAAAATATTTTTCCTGGCAATTGGATTGGAATCTATTTTCTCTCTCTATTACATGTTACTAAATTCATTCAACTGCCTGGAAGAAATTTAAATTTTTCTTCCAAGCATGTAAAAAAAATGTCGAAAATAAAGTTATAATGTTAATATAATAAGTTATAATGCCTGGAAGAAATTTAAATATTCTTCCAGGCACTTGATTTGGAGTTCCTTTTCTCTCTCTATGATGACCTATCCAGTGAGTCATTGTCATAATCCTTTTTCTCTCTTTGTCATGTGGAAAAATTGCTTAGAATCTTCAACCTCTTTCAGAGGTTTAATGCACTCAACTGCCTAGAAAAATTAAAATATTTTTCCTGGCAATTGGATTGGAATCTATTTTCTCTCTCTATTACATGTTACTAAATTCATTAAACTGCCTGGAAGAAATTTAAATTTTTTTTCCAAGCATGTAAAAAAAATGTCGAAAATAAAGTTATAATGTTAATATAATAAGTTATAATGCCTGGAAGAAATTTAAATATTCTTCCAGCCACTTGATTTGGAGTTCCTTTTCTCTCTCTATCATGACCTATCCAGTGAGTCATTGTCATAATCTTTTTTCTCTCTCTGTCATGTGGAAAAATCGCTTAATGTCCTTAACCTCTGTCAGAGGTTTAATGCACTCGACTGCCTGGAAAAAATTAAAATTTGTTTCTTAGCAATTGGATTGGAATCTATTTTCTCCCTATATTACATGTTACTAAATTCATTCAACTGCCTGGAAGAAATTTAAATCTTTCTTCCAAGCATATCGAAAATAAGGTTAAGGCATTGTAATGTCATTGATCGGTTTACTCATGAATAACTATCGACGTTTTGGTTCATAATACTTTGACTAAAATAGCCTTCAGGTTATGTCAAGAAAATAATTGAGAAATTTCAGGTTTCACTTCCTGGTCGTTCCTTGCCCTTTCCTGTCCTTCGGATCAGTGTTGCTTGATCAACTTTCCTAAAAATCCCTAACAATCTAATTGTTTTCCCTAGAATTCCCTAGATTTTTATTTTCTTTTGAACAATAAATTCACAGAGGATTCACATATAATGTTACAGTGCATCCAATCTCCTAGTTGTGTTATAAATTTCATTAACGGAATTCGTTGATATTTTTTCTGATTTTTTATTTCAATGAATATACTTTTTTTAAATTGAAATTCGTACTGGCAATTGTCCCATTCCAGGTTTTCTATTCATTCCGATAATCTAAAATCTGGCGAGAATTAAAAATTACCGGACAAACGAGGCTCTCATACTCGGAGAGCATTAAAACCACAAAAATGGTTTATATATCACATTATTTCTGAGAAAACGTTTGATCTTATAAGTCAAAACTCTCTTCAATACCTCGACCAGTATTGAGGTAATCGTTAAAATAACTCTATAATACTGTAATGAAATTGCAAAAATATCTTGGAAGCTATAAGGCAAAATGTCCAAGAATAATACAATTAATTCCATAGAACTTAAATCTGCAAAACTGCTAAATACCAAGTTAAGCGTGAGGTTGAACGTTTTTTTTTTTTAATTTTCACGTGCTTACAACAAATACACGTTAACAAGGGAATGCTAAAATAAAAATTAAACAAAACGGTTAAACTTCATTGATGGTGGCACCTCCAGGAATGGTCCAAGGTAAGAGGTTCACTTTGGCGGGAGATTTAAATTAATTTTCTTATACATTGTTGAACCTGTTTGCAGCGTGTTTTTGCGCATGTGATGCTAAGATAATTTCACTGAATTGTTCGTTATTCACTATTTGTTCGTTTATTATCAGTGATGAATCTCTACCGCTTATAGTACAAAATTAAATCGAAAAACAAAATCAGTGGGAATGATTCACGTGCAAATAAAAGGGTGTAAAATTTGAACTCATTTATCATATGTTTATCATGAGATTAAAGCGAGACAATATAAGTGCTGCATTGAATAATGAGGTTAAAGTCTGCCCCCACGCCACTGGCATTGCTACTTCACTGATACAAATTTGCTTAGTTGTGAATCACGTTCACCTTTGGTCGCAGCGTACTTAATTAAATATAATAAAAAAAATATATACATGCATGTAGGCGGACATTTTTTATTAGTACAGTTCGGTTCAAAGCTATTGATCGAACAAAAAAAAAAGGATTTATTATTTTAAATTAAATTTTTGTTAAAAGTATTCTAGTTACTGGAAATGTACATACATACATATATACAGAATCTTTTTCATAATTTGTCTTATATTTATTTAAAATTGTTGACGTTTTAGGACCCTTACACAGTAGAAGTCTTTTGATTTTTCCTAATTGCTTACAGTAACCGACGAACTGTGTATAGTGATTCTAATGAGGAAAATCTCCGAATAAGCACTATAAAAATCACGTGTTCTTATTAGACTGATCAAGTATAGCAGCAATAAATGATTGCATAATTTTTTAAAACATTACATAATGTTTCTCGCAATATCTCACAAACATTTTATATATTTTAATATGAAAAAAATTGCGAAAGTTTCACGTTTTTCTCAGGCATATGTATTTATAATATTTGTTGCACAATATTTAAATAATTGTGACGTTTCAGTCATATCCAGGGAAAGGGTTATAATCAATTATGAAATATTTGTGTTTTTTGGGGACAGTTTATCTGCAGTAATTAGTAATACACCATCTGCCCCAACAAGTTAAATATAATAACCGACGTTTCGCTGTTTAGTGGTCATCATCTGTTTTAGATGTGCTAGTGCTAGGTTCTGTATTATCTTTTGGATCTTAGGATCCCTATTAATAAAATTTCTCTGAAAATAAGACGTTCATTTTTGGGTATGCCTTTCTTTGTCTTACACGTTGTTATTGGTATAATTTTGTCATTTAATCATTTATTTATACGTTGAAATCTTATGAAAAGTTGTAAAATATTATTTAAAAATCCAAGGTTTTCAATTTAATACAAAAAGGCCAAACATTTGTGCCATTGTTGCCAACTGTATCAACGTCTTTATCTCATCCCATAGATCACGAAAATATCGGGTTATAACGGGATAGGATTAGAAATAAGAGAATGAGAGCACTTTGAAAATTCGATAAATGACCATTTTTGTCGATTTTTTTTAGCTCAAAAATGGGCTCTAAAAATGCGAGATCTTGGCTAATATGATAGCTATGACTTTGCGGATGGTCTCGTTGGAATCGAAAGGATAAAACTCAATTAAAACCATTGGAATTTTCCCGGTAGTGTCCCTAGAAGCCGAAATATCGACCACCAAATTTTGGGTTTTTTATTTTTCGGATATCGAATTTTTTCACAAAAAATTGATTTTTTTCGAAATCGAACTAACTATACCAGCAGCTTGCTCCCATCACCTACATTACGAAAACACTGGGTTATAATGGGATTTGAGCAGACTTAGAGCACTTTGAAAATTCGGAAAAAGAGCCCAAAATTGTCAAAAGTCAAAGTCAAAAAGTGCTTTATTGTTTAAAAAAAATATCAATTTTTGTTAACAAAGCATGACATATGTACTGATACTCAAAAAATAGCTTAACAAGATGAATGAAAATAATTATACATATAATAAAATATAAATTATAAAATATCAAAATCTGGTAAAACTTAAAGTATAAAAAATTAAAAGGTATGAAAACTAATAGGTATATCATAAACTATAAAACTAATTAAAAAGCATATATAAATAAAACTTAGCCCCATTCACAACAAAAAAGGAACCCATAAAACTACACAATATCCTCAAGGACGTCCCGGTAAAACTCTTCCAAGTTATAATAAGGTTTGCTTAAAAGTGACTTCTTCAGCAATCCTCTAAAAGCCCTTAATGAATTAGTTGTTTTTCAACCAATAGGCAAATGATTAAAAACTTTTCGACCCTCATACAATAATGACCTCCTCACCAAAGCACTGTTAGGAATCGGTAAGGGTAAATCAAATTTCTGACGAGTCACATGCGGTGGTGTTGGACCTTGCACGATTTTTAAAAATAAAGTGAAGATGTTTCCAAAATGAAGAAGAGAAGTCAGCGTCAAGATCCTTTGTTTCACAAAGGGCGTTGTGCAGAATTCTCTTTAAGGAATTTAGGGCATTTAGACTCATTTACAATGAATCTAAATGCCCTCTTTTGAGAGACTTTGATTAACCACACCCCAGAACGGTATACCATACCGGAGATGTGACTCAAATAAAGAAAAATATACACTTCTAGCCAGTTGTTGACCCAATTCCTCCCTAACTTTCCTCACTGCAAAGCATCCCGAAGAGAGTCTCCTACTTAAAGCCAGGATATGCTCCTCAAAACGCAGATCACCGTCAATAAGGATTCCCAAGAACCTAGCTACAGGCACCTGAGGAAAAAGCTCTCCATTAAAAAGTAAATCACATTTTAGTCCCATCAAGTGAGACTTGATTTAAACACAAGCGATTGCAGTCGAACCACTCTTTAACGATAATTAGATCATCAACTATTGTTCGCTTCAGCCGCCCAATCTCCATGTCTTGCCATAGTATTGAAGTATCGTCGACAAAAAGGGTGAAGTAACCAGAAATATTCAACTGAACAAGATCATTAATATATAGCAGGAACAAGACAGGATCCAAAACAGAGCCCTGTGGGACACCACAGTTAACTTCCAATGATGAGGACTTTGCTCCCGAGCACACAACATGTTGATTACGGCAATCAAGATAAGATCGAAACCAGGAAAGAGCCAGGCCTCGAAAGTCATATCTCTTGAGCTTTAACAGCAGTATTCGGTGATCCACACAATGGAAAGCCTTGGATAGATCACAGAACACAGCCGCCATCAACCCTCCCTGATTCAGTCCAAAATATACACCCTCAAGAAAACCATAGACAGCATCATGAGTACTCCTGGCCTCTTGAAAACCATACTGTTTAGAAGTTATTAAATTAAATGATTGAAGAAAATTAAACATCCTTTTAACCAGCTTTTTGATGACTTTGGACAATGTAGGTAGTAAAGAAATCGGACGAAAGTTGGATGGCTCGCCCGAATCACCACCCTTGTATAATGGGATCACGATTGCAGATTTCAGGCAAGAAGGAAAAACACCTTGTAACCAAGATTCATTAACACACACTGAAAGAGTTTCCAAGGCTTTGTCAGGCAATTTCAAGAGTACCTCCGCTGAGATTTCATCATCTCCACTTGAGCTCGTACCTGTTTGTTTCCAAAATACAAAAATAGTGTTTATTGCACACGTTTTTGAGATATGATAATGGGTCAGAATTAGAAGTTAAATTTTTGGTTAGATTATGGGTTAGATGTTATGATGAAAATTATTTAGGTCATTTGGTTCTATGTCAAAATTAGCAGGAGTCGACTTATTGCGAAAGTCGATAATAATTGCCCAACTTTCTCTTTGCTTGTTTTTAGCTTTAGAGAGTCTACTGTTGTAGTAAATATTTTTAGCGGTCTTAATAAGTTTTCTGTAAATACTTCAGTATTTATTACAATAGGAAATAAAGCTATGATCTCTATAAAAAGGACGGTTCAGCATTTGGATCTCTGCCAATTTGTGCTAACTCATAAAGAGTAAAATTTATTAAAACTGGCTGTATTAAAAATTCCACCGGGACAACGCCTGGAGGGCTGCGTTAATGCATTTGGGCAGTCAATAGTGCAACCAACTGCTTCGTGATCAAATAGGCCAGCATTTAAAACTACACACTGTGTATTATATTGTCATAATTTGAGCATACATAATCGATTACCGTAAAAGAATTTTCTGTTTGGTAATATAAATGTACCCCCATGAAGTAAATCGTTTCTACAGCTTAATCTTATTGCCTGATACTCAGGTACAAAAAAACATTCGTCTGGCCAATGCTCGGTAATGCAAACTATGTCGGGCAACTTTATACTATCTAGGAATATATACAAATTATCACATTTATTTCTTAAAGATTGAATATTTAATAGAAGTAAAGATATATTCGAATTTAAAATTGATTTTCTTTTCCTAGTAATGACCTCCTGTGGTGGAGCCATGGTTATAAAAATTACTATTATCATCATTATTATTAGATACGTTAAGCAGTGCTTTTTACCAAAAGTTGTTTTTTTTTAAATCGTACTAACTACTAGTCGACTCGTGCTTTTAATAGTATACCATCGTCTTGCTTTCATCACCTACATTACGAATACACCGACCAGGTGATGACGAGATTCGAGCAGAACTAAGGGAATGAGAGCACTTTAAAAGTTCGGAAAAAGTCATTTTTCGACATCGTATTTGAGCCCAAAAATGGGCTCTAAAAATGCGATATCTTGGCTAATATAAGAGGTACGACTTTACCGATGATTTTGTTGGATTTGGAAAGACAAAACTAAGTTAAAACCGTTGGAATTTTCCCAATAGTGCCTGTAGAAGCCGGGATTGATTTTTTTCGAAATCGACCTAATTATCCCAACGTCTTACTCTCATCCTATAGATCACGGAATTATCGGATTATAATGGGATAGGATTAGGCATAAGAAAATGACAGCAATTTGAAAACTCATTCAAAATTCAGATTTTTTTGAGCCCAAAAAAGGACACTAAAAATGCGATATCTCGGCTAATATGAGAGCTATGACTTTGCGGATGGTCTCGGTTTATTTGGACGAACGAACGGAACATATATAGGGGGTTCCATTTAAAATTTTTCTCATGAAATCCTACAATCTCGCTTTGAACACAAGAGGCAACATCCTCTGCAAGAACTCGTGCTTTTAATAAAGTTCAGATTAATAAATACTTATAATGAATGATCTTGAAACAGTCTTGGACGAATACAAAGTTTCGCCAGAAAATATACAGTGGTGGCCAACTAATTAGAAACAGTGTGAATAAATTAATAAAAATCATAAATCTTTTGTAAATAAAATTGTTTATTCTTAAATTTCTCGCCATTTACATTTCAACATTTACCTTTAATATTACCATAAATTTAGTAGATTTGTCTTCACATTCTACGTCTGCTCTGCTTCTTCCGCCAGATCTTTAAGGTTTTTAATATTTTTATGTTCTAAAAGTTTTTTCAGGTCTCTCCAAAGATTCTCAATGGGATTGAGATCCGGACTACATGAGGGCCAATCAAGTACATCAACATGGTTATCGTCAAACCATTTTTTTACAGACTTAGTTAGCCCTGTGCTTGGGATCATTGTCTTTTTGCAAAACCCAAGGCACCGGCAAAGTTTCATCAGCAAACGGCAACATGTGGATATCTTTATATTTTTCTTGGTCAAGAAAAATATAACTTGATAATTTTTTTTTAAATATATCTTGGACCAACACCACGCCACGAAAAACATCCCCATAATTTTATATTTCCACCTCCATGTTTGACTGTGCTGGTTGTATACTTCGGATTATTTTCCGCACCCCTTGGTCTTCACACAAATATTCTACCATCACTACCAACGCGATTTATTTTTGTCTCATCAGACCATAATACTTTTTTCTACTCTTTTATGGTGCAATTAATATGGTCCTTAGCGAATTTTAATCTAGCCTGGCGATTTTTCTTCCAAATAGGTTGGCCTCATTAATTCGTCGTCTTATAGTTCGTGATGATATCGCGATAGCTGAAGAAAGTTCTTCTTTAATCTGGTTGGAAGTTAAAAATGGATTCATTTTAGCCATTCAAACAATAGTTTCATCAGTTCGTTGGCTGGTTTTTTTAGATCTTCTCTTGCGTGGAATATTTTCGTACGTTTTATGTGTTTGAGTGCATAGAAAAACATTCTTTTTGAACATTTTAGGTGGTCAGCTATTTTACTATAAGTCCAACTGTGGAAGACACAAAGACAAGGCTTGTAGATACAAAAAACACAAATTGTTACCAGTACAAAGGTTTGAAATGAACTATACGCGCGTTTATTTTCGTCGTTTCTAAGTAGATGGCCAACTGTGTTATCTATAAAATTTGTTTATATTCTGCATTCCTTACAAATTTCTTAGTGGAATGTCTATAAATAAATTATATATTGCTGTTGTGATGAACAATCAAAATTTTACAACAAGTTGGTTTTAATTTATTTTAAAGAACTGAAACATTGAATAAAGTATTTTTTTTAAATCGTTTCTAATTAGTTGGCCACCACTGTATATAATTTGGACGAGTCTAGACTTTCAACAGTTCCTTAAAAAAATACTAAAAATCTAGCAACAAAGGATAGAAAGCAAGTAGATATCCTAGCGAGTGCGGAGAGAGGTCAACATCTTACAATTGTTTGCTGCTTTAACGCTATTGGAACTTTTGTATGTACCCCTCGCCGTATTATTTCCTAGGAAAAATATACAGCTCTAACATGTGCCAAAGAAAACGGGATTATCGTAGAAATATAGAAAAAAAATTTATAACAAAAGACAAAGGTAATTAAGAAAGCGTTAAAATGTTATTATAAATACCACTTATTTTGAAAAAAATCGTAGAAATAACTAGTTTTCTATTTGGTCATGCCTGTGATGGCCTCTAGCGGCTGTACCACCATCTCGAAAATAATTGCCAGCATATTCTTTTAAGCACTTTTGTAAAAAAAAATTTTACCGAAACGCTCTATCTCAATTAGCCGCAGAGATATACCGGTGAACATTCTTATTTGCCCACCCGGTACATGTCTGTACGTCCGCGGACGTAAGTAATGTACGTAGAACTAAAAGTACGTTCTAAATACGTTATTTTTGTTTACAATGGACGTATTGACATAAATATGACATAAAAATTACGTACCTAGAAAGTACGATGCTGTTTGGGTTGTTTTTTTTGTATTTAAGAAGTTTATGTTTGTTTCTGTTTTATTGCCTTGGGTGAGATGTCGCGATAATATTTCATCTTACCCTGAGCTATTCGTATGAGAAGGCATAGGACCACTTTATTTTTAAGTCATAATTGGAGACAATAGATTTTTAAATTACACGTATTTTGCTCTTTTTAATTGAATCTAAGGTTTACAATAACCATAGCAAAAAATATGCCATCTCAGGCACAATTTCCCTATAACAAATTAATATAAGACCGTCTGCACCAACAAAATCCCCCGAAACGCAGATTCTCTCTCTCAAATTTAAGGGCGCATGGCATGTGTTTTACTGCAGACGGTTGCCTGCGAAAAAATCCCTCGTGCCCCTTGTGTCAGTTTTCGCATCGTCGGCGTCGCGACGTCGTCGGGACGGACTCCCGAGATATGCGGCGCCTCCATCTCTTCATGCGTCGGATGCTGCTGATGTCGGGCTTCGCCCCATCAACATGGACCATCTACCACGGATCGCTTCTCATTCTTCCATTTGTCCGCCACTTCAGATGCTGACACAGCCGCATCCGGCTAGACCTAGAACTCCCGTTTCTAAGAGGTAAGTTGGAACCTTCTTTTTCTCAAAAATTAAGGACAAGAAGACATTCAGGCAACATTGGAATTAGTATATAAATTTATCCGTTAATCATCCACCTCCATCAAACTCTATACAGTGTGAGTCTGAAACTTGAAATAAATTCAATAGTTTTCAATAGTTCATATAATTTTTTTTCTCAAAAAAATCCTCAGACACGTCCATTAGTATTTTGCGCTCTTTTTTGTTGAAAACAAATTAAGATATGGACAATTTTTTTTTAATAGTAACCCAAATTTTATACTGCATATTTTTAAAGAGCCTAATCAGTTAGAAGCTACCTAAACAGTTTCTCTCCTAAAGTGAAGTAAATTATTTGATTTTGAGGATTTAAATTAGGCCTATATATCGTAATATATAATATACGAGTGATATTTAAAATAGCAATCCTACTTTACAGAAGTTAATAAAAAGGAGAAACTTTTCAGATAAAGAATAAGAGTATGAAAAGATTAATACTATGAAGAATTACATCCTGATTTATTTATGTAGTCCATTTACTATTTAATATTATCCTAAATGTACATACTTGAAAATCGTTTTGTACATTTTTAATGTACATATGTGTAACATAATAATACTCTCAAATGTCCCAAAATTGAAATACATATTATAATATTATCAATGATTTTTTTAAAAATTGCCTTTATTGCTTATTTCCAAAGAGCATATTGCCTTATACAAAACAGCAAAATTTCATGTTTTTTAAGACTTGCGATTTCTAAGATAATTGAAACTTTTTGTTTTCAAGCAAAACCAAAATTTTCTGAAGTTTTTTTATTTTGTAAGTGTTCAAGTGTTCAAGTTATTTTGTAAGTGTCCATTTACTATTTGTCAATGCCCTAAACATACTTGAAACTCGTGTTGAACATTTCTTATAGCTTCTGGAGAAATGAATCTACACTCATGCCTTATTCTGGTTTTCAACTCCTCAATGTTTGCAGGCTTGGACTTTGGATTTCAAACATCACCATAGGAAAAAATCTCAAGGAGTTAGATCGAGAGATCTTGGTGGTCATTCAAAAGGTCGTCTTTGGTATATCAGCTTCTATTTGATCAGGAAATAGACCAGGTAGATTTGGAATTAGTTCCTCTTGTAAAAACTATAAATATCTTGCTTTTCCATTTGGATTTTCTTTGAAGAAAATTGGGCCTATAACTTCTGCCTACACATTTACTTTCTCTGGATGTTGAGTGTGACCTTCCCTAGCATGTATTTTCTTGTGCCTAATAACAGCAATTTTTTTGATCTCCTTCAATTTTCTCCGTTCAGCATAAACGTTGACTCATCAGAAAATAGAATATTTTCTGTTTCAACCGTATTATTCTGCAATAGCTAGTCTGACCTAGAGAATTGTTAGTTTAAATGGGATGAAATTTTTGTGCCTTCAGAACCCTTACTGCTGAAGATTGACTCACTTCCAATTCGCACGCTACTTGTCAAGTGGAAATATTAGGATTTTCTTGAACGGATAATAACACATTAATTTTGGGATTTCATCAGATTTACGAAAAATAGCTATTCTTCTAAGATGTCCAGTTTTCCGAAGCCGATTTTCAATTTCGCTTATAGAAGCTTGCGATAACGATGGTAAATCAAATAAGTCAAATACTGAACACCTCCTTTTGAGTTGAGTTGGACAATCTTGTGCCTTTCAGTTAAATAGGGCATTGCGATTAAATTTTAAAAAAATACTTGAATCTGATTATTATTGGACTTATAATGATCAATTAAAAAGTAAACGACTTTACACTCAAGACAAGTCGTCTTTTAACAATGTTAAAATTTACTTCTTTTACTGTTTGAACGAATATGGAATGCCACATTTGCTCCAAATTTATAATATTTCTTACGACGAAAAAAGCAATACTCTTATTTAAAAATATGTGGTTCTAAAACGTATTCATAATAATATATAATAATTTTACAGTATTATTCAGTGAAACCAAGTGGTTTAAAAAAATTAATTATATATTATATTTATTTAAAATTTTGTATAAGTCGATATAAATAAAATAAAAAAATAATGACTTTTATTAAAACAAAAATCTACATAATGAATAAATGCTCATACGAAACCTTATTTCTGTTTTAATGCAGTTTAAGTCTGGCGCAAGTCTAGCTTAAAGCTACTCAACTGAACCAGACATAAACACTATAATAATATTTAAGATATATTTATTAGCTAAACTGAAATAAGAAATATATAAATTTTACCTAAATTACTACACTATTAGTTCATTGATTCTTTTATTACACAGAAAATGTATTAAAAACATTAATTATTAGATAAGAAAAAATATATATATGCAAATACTCTAATAATCTTAAGGTTAAAGAAATCTTAATATTATTATTAAATTTGGTTACTTTGATTAAATAAGTAAGTCTTGTACTTCCTCTTAAAATTTTTAGGGCTCAAAGTAAGATAACATTTCAGTATTGAATTGTATTGCTTTACAGCGTTATAAGGTATAGTTAACTTTTACATTTCTAATATTAACATTGTGAATGGTATTTCGAAATACTAAACGCTCTTTTATTGAATTGGGAAAAGACGGATTATTTAGCATCTTTAATAAGAAACAAGAAAAGGGCACAATTCTACGATCATTCATCTTTAACCATCCAAGGTCTTTATATAAGTGTGATCAAATTTGCGCAAACCACAGATAAACCTCAAGCAAACATTCGGCACCTTCTGTATGCGATTCTTGCTCTCCAAATCCAAAGAAAAACCATAAACGTAGTCACAGTACGTAAAATTAGATAACACAAGAGTTTCACATAAGCTTTTTTTAAGGGATTTACTTAATACGTGCCTATTAGTATATAAAATTTTCAATGAAAAAAATGATTTTTGTATAAGTTTTCTTATATTTATATTTAAATTATTCTTTAAGAACTCACAATTTTTTTTGTTACCAAAAACCATAACTATATGCTCGATATGCTCTTTAAATAAGCAATAAAAAATTAGCGTTACTATTTTTAAAAAATCAGCGATGATGTATCTTATCTTTCGAATACACTGTGATGCTATAGATTTTGTGTTTTTACCTTTTATAAAAGTGCATGACCAGCATCTTTGGGATAATGTATGAATTTTTCGAGTTTTGCAATACACTGTATAACTTCGTTTTCAACAACAAGGAGCGCATATAAAATTAACAATTTATTCCGTTACAGTTACAGACTCACTCTGAATACCTAAACATTTTAATACTTACATAAGTGTCCTGAGTCACTGCGCAACGTTACCAAACTTATTCCAGACTGCTAAGTAATGCTGCACTTTCAACGACCTCTGGCGGTGTCGAGCCTCAGGTGCAGCCGATTCCGGTGTTGCCGTGCTCGGCCCAGTACCAGCCGAGTAGGAGGCGAGAGGAGGCGAAAGCGCTCCAGAACCTCCGCAGGAGACTGAACGCGGCCAAAGTGGTGCAGGCGAACCGGCCGGAGCCAATCGAGGCCCGCAATTATTGTGCCAACAATAATCCCCGCCTAAGTCCCGAGGATATCGACAATCGCCCTTATTTATTGCAAAAGGTAGTATAATACTGTGTGTTAAGAAAGTTCCTGACTCCCTTAATAATTCGTGAATATCAAACAGTGTCTCAAATAAAAATTATAGATCTCGAAGCGAGAATGGCAGTTTATTATAGATATGTTTGATAAGGCGTAAGTACCCAGAGTCGCTTCTCTAAGGTTCGACAGAGTCAAAATCTGGTGGTCGACAAATGCTAAATAGAGTCAACCGGTTGGTTATTATTTTTGTAAGTAGTTTATGTAAGTGTGATAATTATCTATGTTGATGTCTGTTTCTTTTCTTGTATAATTGGATGATTTGTAAGTTTTTCCACTTAGTTTAAATTTTTTCTTTTCTGTTCAACATTCGTTAGGCAATAATTTTCATCAGCTTCTCACCTCCTATTTTTATAATTCCGCTTGTGATTTGATCTTCGTTTGGACTCTTCTGTCTTTCATTTGATGTAGTGCCGTCTCCAATTCTCCGTTATTTATTTCTGGGATTTCGTCAAATCCTACATTTTGTATTATTTACTTTTATTACCTTCGATGGTATTGAACAATTGTGTTTTTTCCCCGGATTCGACAGTATAGTTTAATGTTGTTCCTCTCAAAATATTTATTAAATGTTTTAATCATTTCCAATGCCAACGTATGCGATTCTCAAAGTATTAGCAGAAAGACACTCATACAGATTACAAACATAAGCGTGTTTGCCAGAAATCAGTCCTTCACCTGTTCATTTGCCTCAGATTGTTTTGCAAATGCTTCTGCCTCAGATTCGCCAAATGCAGTGGTATGATCAGAAAAAAATTATAAATCTTCATACTCGCATTCCTAAGGGAAGATCATTAATGAAAATTAGGAAGAGAAATTAGGGCTTAGCACGAAGCCTTGAGGAATTTCCACACTTGACCGTTGACTTTTACCATCTTCCAGCGATCCTGCAAGTATTTCGATATCGGTTTTATGGTGTTTTCATCGAATTTATAATACTTCAATTTTCTTAATAAAAGCCCGTGACCCGATGACATCCGGTCCTCATACCCATTCATAATATCATGCCAAAGTTTGGACACAGCGTGTATGGAGTTTTCACCTGGTCTAAAGCCGAACTTGTAGTTGGTGGTGCACTCAAAAAAGTTAACAGTTTATTTAGCATTAACTTTTTCAACAAATTTTAAGACAATTGGAAGCAAAGAGATAGGCCTATAGTTATCCGCACAGTTTTTATCTTCCTTTTTAAAAATTGGGGAGGCTCACATATACGCATGTTAATTAACTTTGCTAGTCGTGAGATAATTTGATTTCTGATTGATAATAAGGTATGTACACAAGAAATCGAAATCATTTGAGAATATTCTTTGCAGCGTTTGTGATGAAAGTATTAAACTGTTTAAGTACCTACCTATTTAGTAGTAGTTAAGTACCTATAGTACCTACATTTGGACTCTTTAGAATCATTTTTTACGTTTGATGTTTGTAATATTCCACATTGATTTTATGGAATTTTTTGAAGTTCCTATTGTCTGATCGCTCGACACTTTTTTTGCTTCCAATACTGATCCTTTGTATTTATTTTCTAAGTTTTTAAAATTATGCCTATCATACTTCTTGCAGACCTCACTCACAAGAGACAATGTCTCTCTCATTCACTTAAAGTCATTAAGTGCACCAGCTTACTTTATTTAGGTGAGCTGATCTCTTTGTAAATGTTTTTCCCGAAAATTATTGTTAAAAAGCATCTCTAAAAATTGACATAAAGATGCCAAATTTCTTCTCAATAGTAACCTGCTCCGCTAGCATAAAGTCCCCAAGAGACCTGGTCAATAATTTGGAAAAAATGTATTAGATGTGTACTTAGAGGGGTAAAGTAATGGTCTGTACCATTAGTGTGTAGCTTTTGAGCATTTTAAAATCGGAAATCCGTCCAAGATGATGAGAAATATGAAACTGAACTATTTGTGCTGTAAAATTTTCATATGAAAAATTCGTAAATTCATTATCTCGGCAAGAGTCTCCTTTCGGTGCTTGTCATAGTAAGTCAACGACAGACAGAGAATCACTATCACTTGGTATTATCTATTTTAGTGTTCAGTCAGGCAGAGAACATTAATAATATTTTTGCAATTAAGATAGCTTTGGGTTGATGAACTTTGTTCCTAATTGACTGGACATTATAACAGAGCAGCTTGAAACATCCTCAAGTTCATTTTTTTTTTGGTAATTTGGTGGGGTTTATCTCTTAAGGGCTCGATTGTTCATCGTTTTTCTCATTTTTCATTGTCATACATGCAAAATATTAATGTCATTTGAGACTCGATCACACGAGCTAGAGGAAGAAACTTTAAAGACAGGTATTACACAAAAGAAACTAAACAAATAATCAATCTAGGAACCAATTTGTCGTAATCGGTCTGGCGATCTCAAAGGAGAAATAGCATATGCACCGACCAATTTAAATGTTAATAGTCTAAGCGAGAGCCCTTGAACATTCCACTTTCGCTCTTTAATGTCCCTTTTATTGAATTTTTCGTCTTTGGACAAATTAAATCTTAACTGAGCATTTATGTCTTTTACATCCAAAAAATCGTCGAATGACATTTCGATCGCTCTATATGGTGGACCTTTTTTCTTTGCGGCTCTTATAGCACTTATAAATGAGTCAGGAGTATACAAGGGTGAACTTTTTAATTGTTTTTTAAGATATCCTTCAATTGTGGAATGAACAGAGTCACCCTCGTTTTGAGTATGCCCTTTAATTAAATATTTATGAGTGATTGATTTGATGTTTAAACTTCTAACTGCGTACAAATACAACCTAAGCATAAACTTATTTTTTTGTTGCTCAGGGCAATTATTAGAATAAAAAATTAACTCCGTTTCACCGTCATTATCAGAAACTTCCTGAATATATCTGTAAATGCAAGTTCCTAGCTCATTGACCCCTCTGTTACCTAAATCCTCATGCCATACATAACAATCTGCAGTTTTGTTAATAAGATCGTAAATACTAAAATTAAAGACGTTTAATTTAGATTTGTAGTACAAAATTGATGCTTTTCCTTTAGGACATTGAAAAACTGCTTCTAAATCATACACTGCAAGTTTAACATTGGGCGTTTTAGCAAACCTCTCCTTATCAGAATTCTTTTCTGCACGTGCTAAATCCTTTTCTATTAAATGCGTTTCATACTTGGTCTTCATGGTTTCCTTTTCTTCGGAATCTGCATTGGAATATGCCACACATAATTCGCACTGGTCATTTCTGGGAGTGTAGTTGAAAATGTTAAATTCCTTGGTGAAAATCCGATAAAAGAAAAGGTAATTACAATATGGAGAGTTTTTTGCTTTGCAATGTGCCACATAGTCTCTGTGAATATCTGCGATAAATTTATTTCCTTCTATGTAATGTCTGCTTGATTCTGAACGTCTATAATGGCTTTCTACCTTTGGAATATTTGCGATAAAACTTTTTATTTTATCCGTCATTTCTTTACTTTTCCGAGCGTGATGACCATGTTTTCCTCTTTGGTCTTCTTGTAGAATGTCATTCATAAATTTATCCTTTTTAGCTAAGACAGTCCTTATTTAAAGGCAGGTATTACACAAAAGAAACTAAACAAATAATCAATCTAGAAACCAATTTGTCGTAATCAGTCTGGCGATCTCAAAGGAGAAATGGCATGTGCACCGACCAATTTAAATGTTAATAGTCTAAGCGAGAGCCCTTGAAAATTTCACTTCCGCCCTTTAATGGCCCTTTTATTGGATTTTTTGTCTTTTACCACTATTTTGTTGGTTTTAGTAAAGGGGCGTTAATATGCTCCTTGTGACCGTTGTCGGTTGCGTATAAGTTTAAAGTTACTGTAATAGCGTGAGGGTTAAACATCAATCAGACATAACGTTTTTTTAGCACGAGAGGTTTTTGCGCGGTCGATAATATTACGAGATTCGCTCGGATTTTTCCTTAAAAATTTAATATGTAGTTGAGACCGGGATGTTTATTTGACCCTTCAAATAATTCTTTAGTATTTTTCCGATAACTTGGCAGAAATTAAACAGTTAAATTTTATTTACCATTTATCGAAAGGAAAGACAACTTCTTAAGGTAGTTTTTAAACTGCCTGGATTTTTTTTGTTCTAGAAATTCAATTTTGATTATCCTTTAATGTAGTTGACATCCATGTTTTTTGTTTCTTTCCTGGTACTTAATGTTTTGTTTTTTGATTTCATGGACAAAATTATATTTTTTACTGACATGTCAATTTACAAGAAATGTTTGTTTTAAAATTTTATTTTCTATTAATGTAGTTCAAGCAGTTTTTCATATTTCTGGCAGTTTAATAAGATACCTCACTAAGCACGTTTAACTATTTTAAAGGAAAACTTTGTTTTTTCTTTTAGGCAGATGATTTTTTAGTTGATTTTTTAATTTAGTGGTTTTTGATTCCGTGTATGTCCAGGTTCTTTTTCTTGTTTAAATGTAGTTAAAGTCACTTTTTTCTACAACATTTTCCTTTTTTTGTCAACTGCCTGGAATCAATCTACAGATTATAAGGTAATTGAAGAAAAATGATTCTAGACTTTACTTGGTGAAGAATCACTTAGTCAACAGCTGATTGATCTCTCTTTAAAGGAAAACTAAGGGATTTCGCTATCAACATTATTAAAAAAAACACATAAAATTAAGATTTGAATTTGCAAAAAAAAAGTCAATAAATTGAAGCCTTATTGAATGTGAAATGCATACCTTTAAAATTACCTTGAAGTTTAAGACAAGACTAAAAAAAACAACATTCATTGAATTTTTAATTGAATTTGCTATTTTGGAACTATCTTTAATAGCTTTTATTCTTGTCTTCTCGCATTATTACTTTTTCTTTTTCGTCTTCCTTTTCTTCATCTGCTTCATCATCTTCTTCTTCTTTTTCTTGAAGTTCCTTGAAGTTCGAGACAAACCAAGAAAAAACCACATTAGTAGAACTTGTTATTTTGAAACTACCTTTATTGATAAATTTTTATTCTTTTCTTCTGTCCTTATTACTTTTTTTCTTCTTCTTCTTTTTCGTCTACTTCTCCTTCTTTTTCTTAAAGTTCTTTCTTCAAAGGAAAAGGATGGGATAATTCTTCTCTATCAATGTCATTATTTAAAAACCCAAATAAAACCTTAAAAGGGATTTGCATTTCCAAATAAAAAAAATAATTTTTAAAGTAAGTAACAAATTGAATATAAAAAATAAATATTAAAAATTACCTTGAAGACAAAACTGGAAAAAACCACATCAGTAGATTTTTTAATCGAATTTGCTATTTTGGAACTACCTTCAATCAAAAATTCTTCTTTTCATCACTTTTTTTCTTCTTATACTTCTGTTTTATCTTCTTTTTCTTTTTGTTCTTCTTCTGTTTCTTCTCTTTTTTAGTAACTTTGTTACCAATCTTATTTAAAGATTATAAGGAAATAGATAAAAAGTCTTGGTAAAGAAAAAGGATACTAGACTTTACTTGGAGAAGAATAACTTAGTCAACAGCTGATTGTTTACTTTTAAAAGAAAAACTAAGGCATAATTCTTCGGTATCAACATTATTAAAAAAACCACATAAAATTAAAAATTAATTTTAAATCAACTGAAGCCTTATTAAATATGAAATGCACACATTTAAAATTACCCTGAGGTTTAAGACAAATCTAGAAAAAAACCACTTTAGTAGAATTTTCAATTAAGTTCGCTATTATGGAACTATCTTTAATGACTTCTATTTCTTTCTTCTAAAATAATTTTTTTCTTTTTCGTCTTCTTTTCCTTCATCTGCTTCTTTTTCTTAAAGTTCCTTAAAGTTCACGACAAACCTGGATAAAACCACCACATCTATGCTATTTTGGAACTAGCTTTAATGACAAATTTTCCTTTTTTGCTTTTTCTCCTTTATCTTTTTTTTTTCGTCTGCTTTTTCTTGAAGTTCAAGACAAACCGGGAAGAAACCACATCAGTAGAATCTTTAATTCAAATTACTATTAAACTACGTGTAATGATAAATCTTTTGTTTTTCTTTTCCCCTTATTACTTTTTTTCCTTCATCTTGTTTTTCTTCATCTTCTTCTTCGTCTTTTTTTAAAGTTCCCTGAAGTTTAAGATAAACTGGGGAAAAACCACATCACTAGAATTTTTAATTGAACTTACTATTTTGGCAGTTGAGACCTGGATCTTTTTTTTTTAATATTTTACGATCAAGGTAGTTTTTTATTTGTTTTTCAACAGCTAGCAATTTTTTTTGTCTTAGAAATTCTATTATTTCTCCAGGTAGTTTCCATCTGGGCTTTTCTGTTTTTTTTTTCAACTGCCTGGAAAAAATTTATATTTTTCGTTAAAATATCAGTTTCTAATAAATTTTTGTTTTAAGAAGTTCATTTTCTGTTAATGTTGTTCAATTTATTCTATGAAGTTAAATAAAATACCCTCCTAAATATGTTTAACTACTTTAAAGGAAAACGTTTTTTTTCTTTCAGGCACTTGATTACTTAAAAATTTTATTATGTAGTTAAAGCTTAATTTTCATTGTCTAGTCTTTAATCATTTATAATTAAAGAGATCTTTGATTCCTGAAGTTTTGAGGTGCCATTTCTTTTTTTTAATGTAGTTAAAGTAATTTTTTATTTGATTATTTTCAACTGCCTGGAAGATTTTTTTTTTAATTAATTGCATTTAATTTGCTAATAAAAAGGTTTTTTTATTTCAGAAATTTAATTTTTTCTTTGGATCATTTATCTTCCAGGTATTTAAGACCTGGATCTTCTTCTGGTACCTCAAGTATATTTTCAGTATTTTTTCAATTGAATTTTTATTTTAAGAAGTTCATTTCTTTTAATGTAGTTTAAGTAATTTTTGGTTTCTTCCAGGCAGTTGAAAAAAAAAACAATTTAAAGATCTGCCATGTTTGTTTTTCCTTTTTCCACAGACGTTAAAAACATTTATTTTTTTTAGGTTAAGACACTGGGTTTTTTGTCAGTTTTCTCCAAATTGCCTGGACAAAATTTAAAAAAATTATGCCTTTTAAGGATTTTTTGCTTTTTTTCCAATACCAGAAAAAGAATATACATTTATATTACAATTAAAATGAGTTGCGTTTTCTCTTAATCAATTTAGAAACATTTTCGCACAAGGATTTTTTCTTCTCTAACTGCTACCAACAAAAGAGTTACTTATTCAAGACAGTTGAAAACTGTGACCCTTTAAAGTCATCTTGACAATTACTTGAATATTATTTAAACAGTATTATTACTTAAATTCCTTCTCCTGTGTAGTTAAGACCTTTTTTTATTGACGTAGTTTTTATGAAAAGCCTTATATCATTAATTTTTTCTAAAAATATTAAGGTCTAAGATGAATTATTTAATTTTTCTTAAATTGCATTTTTCCAGAATGAAATTGGAAAGTCTAAAGGCTTCATTTCTCATGCATAAGTAAATGATTTACACTTTTTTTAAAAATTGGATGAAAAACAGAATATTTTAATCAAATTTTATTCATTAAGGAAAATCTGCTATCCTCCAAAATTAATTTAAAAAAAAACACTAAGTTACCAAAAAATCCTTAGATTTTGCGGTTTTTTCCAATGAAAAAACAAATTAATACATTTTTAAAGAAAATTGAAAATATTTACAAATAATTCATTAATGCGAATTTTTTTTTTCCTTCTCTAATTATCTAAAACCAATGCAATCAAGAGGGCCAAATTTCCATAAAATTTCCTATCCTGCTTGCACTTATCAGACCCAAATATTCAACTTACCCTAAGCGAACTACTATCAAAAACTTCTTTAATACTCTAAGGCTTTCTGCAATTTCTTTTATTAACTCAATAGTCTTTATAGAAGTCTTTTATGAAGCAAAAGGGATTTTTTCACATTTCACTAACATTTAGAGTTGACTATTAACCTTTACCTTCCAATTCTCATTTATCCCTAAATTCTGGTTTAAATTGGAAAGGATCGTGTGCTCACCCCAAAAAAGGTCAAGGGCAAGCGCTCTCGAATCTCGACGAGCGTAAGCGACAAAATAGACAAGCGGGATAATTGATGGCCTTTTTTTAACATTAATTCGCACGGAAATAGGCTCTTAATAAATGTGAATGTTTATATTTTCTTTTTTAGATTTTACATAACCGTCCAGTAAGTATGGTCTTAGACATATCAGAAATACGGACTGCATGGCAGGATAGCGACTTTATCACTGACTGTCTGTGTTGGCACAATGTTTATAGACAACGGCATAACTCTCCGCCATTAACTATGCTACCTGAGGTAAGCACCAAAAAAAAAAAATCTACTAAAAATAGGCCACATAAATAAAAATTCTTTCTCATAGAAAAACCATAAATTTTAACAAGAATTTGTGTTTTACAAGACTGAACTTTTGAAAAACTGTCATATCCAGAAGAACGACAGCAGCCACTTCAAACTTGGCAGTTTTATTCAGAATTAAAAGACCTATAAAATAAGGTATCACACGATCCATGTTTCCATGGACGTGGCTTGTGACAGTTCAAAATAACATCATCTTAGAATAAAACGGAACCTTTATAATGATATTGAAGAACTGTTTCTTTGTAGCTCTGTGACTTGGCCCAAACGTGGGCGAACCATTTGGCGCACACGAATCGCTTTTACTACCGAAACGACCGGGATATCGGGCAAAACCTCTTCTGTCGAGTGACCAACGCCGTGGTCAGTGACGTCACCGGTCAAGAAGTCACTATTTACTGGTACTCCGCGGTCAAACAGTACGACTTTAGTAACGAACCGCACCGGATAAGGGCCAACGTTAACGCCGGTACAAAGTCGTTTTTTACACTGTAAAAATGAGTACTTTAAACGTAATTTTTTTTAGGTCATTTTACGCAGTTAGTATGGGCCTCAAGTAAACATTTAGGATTGGGTAAGGCGCGCTCGAGGTCTGGAAAAATCGTGGTGGTGGCGCACTATGCTCCTGCCGGAAACGTTACCGGATCCTACCTTAATAATGTGCTTGCTCCTATCGAGGATCTTCCCAAGTAAGTGCTACTTTTCAAAAATCATCAATCCCGCAAAATTAAAAAAATTACATTTTTAGGATACCTCAACCTCTTCCTAAGAAAATCATAATATCCGGGAGCGTTGCCAGCGACACCGAAAGCCAAACTACTAGCAGTACCACTTAGAAATTCTCTTGCTGTCTTTGTATGTCTATTATATAAATGCTCTCATTCTCTTCTTATATTAGAATTGTATAGGTGTTGTATTATTGTGGCCTATAAAACGTAAGCTTTATACTAAAGTGTAAAATGCGAAATGTGATGACGTTATTAAGCTCAGCTCAGTTTATGTTTTAAAAAGTAGTATAGGTGTAGGTATAATTACGGGGTTTGCACTCAAATTTGGCTCGTGGCGTAAAATGTACACCCTGTATACGCGTAATCAGCTTGTGAACAATCCTTCTACAATCAAAAAATTTAAAAGTTTTATATGCTCGATGTAACAATCATTTTTTTCAAAATCGATGACGTTTTCAGCGATCTCACACTGGAAATTTCACCTTTTAGCGAGAATGTATTAAGACTGATGAGAGGTGTGTTGGTGCTTGTTTTGCCTAAAAACTTTTGTTAATCGTTATGATATAAATTATATATCGTTTTTGTTACAATATTATATTTTTATTATATGTAAATTAGCCGCTTAAGATTGTTGATAATTATTATATAAGATGTTGCGTTTTTGGAAATAAAATTATTGTATTGCAGATGTATGACAATTAGAGCCTTTCTAAAAATGTTGCCAAAAAAGGTAATTTTAATACAGGATGTTTTTTTTAATATTACGACAAAATTCAGGAGCGTGGTCCTGGGACGAAACCAAACAAGTAAGTCTCTATGAACATATGTTTATATGTAGATATCAAACAGCCTTCTTTCGTCGTAGTTTTCTGTATAATTCTGTGGCAATTTACAATGACCTTGTTCCGAGGTGTCAGTAGTGGGTTTCAAGAGAAAGCTCAAGCTGCATTTTTTTGAATTTTTCTCAACTATATTGTGTAAAAACATTCTTAAACTTGGCAATGGAATTTGCACTACATTTTATATTTTAATTACTAATAAAGTTGCAAAATTTTAAAGTTTATTCAGGACTATTATAAAGATCTGTATTGATAAGATCACCTACAATGAAGGTCAGTCTTAAACCTTCTGGTGAAGTCACCATGGCAACTTTAACTAGACACGTTCGGCGGTTGAAAAATTTCGAATATGATTTTTGCGTAATGTGTAAGAAGGAGACGGAGTAGAGCGAGAACAAACTTGGCTCCACCCTGGGCGGCTATCGCGTCGTCGTTGCGCTTATCAGTCCCGTTAAAGTTCAATCAATCAATCAATCAATGCTTTATTGTCAAGAAATTGTTGCTGTAAAACAAATAAGACACAAAAATACAAACAAAACACAATTAAAAAAAAAGAAAAACAAAACAAAATTTAAAAAAAAATAAATAAATAAATAGAATAGATTATCTACAATATATACAGATTAATACAATTTAGAAATTGTAAGTAGTCAAAAATATTGTTATAAAATATACAATTTAATGTATACAATGTCAAAAAAAAAATCATTAAAAAATCTCTCTACGTTAAAAAAAAATGTAAAAAATGTTTAAAAAAGTAAAAAATTATAAAAAATCCTAAAATAGCTACACAAAGCAGTATACTTAAACATGTACAGATAGTAAAAATACATAATCAGCTAGTGCGAAATTTTAAATCAATGATTACAAAAAAAAAAAATCGTTAACTGTGTAAAAAGCTCTCTCCAGTAAGATTGCTTTTAATGCTTTACGAAATGTAAAAAAAGATATGATGGATTTAATTTCCAATGGCAGATGATTGTGCATTTTTTTGCATTATATAATATGGAACTTTTGACCAACTCTGAATGTGGGGTAGGCAGGTATTTCTAAGTAGATAACTATGGGAAGGCCTATCAGATGCTGAACCGTGTTTGTGTATTAGACAAAGGGACTCAAATATGAATAAAGATGGAAAAGTTAATATTTGAAATTTTTTGAAAAAATGCTGGCAATGACTTCTGTATTTAAGTCTCAGTGTATAACGTAAAGCTCTCTTTTGTAGTCTAAAAATACGGTCAAATTGAGTTGCACTACATGTACCCCAGAATGGAAGGGCGTATCGAAGGTGCGATTCAAAAAGGGCAAAATAAACTGTTCTAGAAGTAGACAGGCTAAGCTCCTTAGAAATTGATCTTAACGCAAAACAAGCGGAACTTAATTTTCTTGATAAAAAGTCAATATGTGTGTCCCATTTTAACGAGTTGTCAACAGTTAGCCCTAAAAACTTTACAGAATCAACTTCGTCAATTGTTGCATTACCAAGTACAAAAGATTGCAAGGTATTTTTATAGCACAACATTTTAGTTTTGGAAATGTTGAGACAAAGGAGATTAGAGTCGCACCATGATTTGATAGTAGTTAAATCACTTGATACGGTTCTATAAGGTGTAGAAATATCCCGATTACTCCAGGTAAAACTAGTATCATCAGCAAATAGACTGACTTTACCGTTAATATTTAGATTAGCAATGTCATTGATGAAGATAAGAAACAAAATAGGGCCAAGTACGGAACCTTGAGGCACTCCACTTTGTATTGGCTTGCAAGAAGACATAGTCGAATCAATTCTCACAGCTTGACTTCTGTTACTGAGATACGACTTAAACCATTCAAAAGGCGCTCCTCTGAAACCGTAATATTGCAACTTTTTTAATAAGATGTCATGATTAACACAATCAAAGGCTTTAGAAAAATCACAGAAAATTGTTGCTGTAGGGTGTTGGTTGTTTAAGCTAAAGTATACATTATTAAAAAGAGAAAACATAGCATCATTTGTGCATTTGATATTTAAAAATCCAAATTGATGGGAAGTAAGTATTTTATATTTTAGCAAAAATGATTGAAGTCTTTTTTAACCAATCTTTCAATAATTTTTGAAAGTATGGGAAGAAGAGCGATAGGGCGATAGTTGGAAGACTGATCTTTGTCTCCTCCTTTATGTAGTGGAATTATTATCGCCAACTTAAGGCAGTTAGGAAAAACACCTTTTTGAAAAGACTGATTAATTAGAGTAATAAGATGACATAATGTACATTCGGGCAGGTTTGAAAACATTTTGAGAGTAACTCCATCAATTCCAGAAGAGCCTTTGTTTTTGATTTCCCTAATTGAACTGCAAAGCTCTGGTAACACTACGGGCGTAAAGAAGAAGCTGTGGAAATTCTCATTTGCAATGGGAAGATATGAAAGTGGATCATGGGAAGGAGTTATGGTACTCATTAAATTATTTGCCACATTTACAAAATAATCATTAAGGTTCTCAGATGAAGTGGAGATAGTATTCGACAAAGAAGGCTTATTTCTCAAAGCATTAACAATCGACCATGTTTCCTTAGCCACATTTTTAGATTTAGCCAGTCTCCTATTATAGTAAATATCCTTGGCGGCTTTTAAAGTTCTCTGATAAATCTTTTTGTAAAGTCTTACGTACTCATGAAAAAAAGCGCTGTCTGAAAATTTCTTAAGATGAGATAATAAGCGCATGTTCTTAGCAGATGTACGCAAGCCTTGGGTAGACCAGGGGTCATGTTGCTTCTTTTTAAGAGGTCTCAAAGGAAAGGACTTGTGAGAAAGACTAGATAGCGTTTTTACAAATCTAGAGAATTCTGAATCAACGTCGTCAGAGAGAATATTCCAGTCAGTTGATTGACAAAGGTGCCTAAAATGTAAAAAAATTTTATCCGAGAAAATACGGCCTAATTTGCGTGGAACATTTTTACTTTTAGATTTAGTTATGGAAAACTTTGTTAACATTGCTTCATGGTCTGAGAAACCTGGGCTTAAGACAGTACAATCGACGAAATCTGGCTCAAAGGAAGATACGACATAATCTATTGTACTAGAGCTGGTTTTAGTTATTCTGGTAGGTGATTTAATGTGCATGATTAAGCCAAAAGAGTCGAAAATGGACTGGAGAGATTCTTGAGCAGCACATACACTAGAAAAATCAATGTTTAGGTCGCCACATAAAATGAGTTTGCTTTTTAACGGCAGAGACTCAAGCAAGCTTAGTAATTTTTGGAAAAAAACATTTACGTCAGCATCAGGTGTTCTGTAAATACAAACAATGTAAAGATCAAAATTATTATTGTAGACAATGGAAAATTCAAATATTTTTTCAGAAACTAAATTATCGAACCTGGTTACCATTGAAAAGTCGTTGCTAGTAGATAATATCACAGTACCTCCATGAGTTAGATTTATTCTATCAAATCTGGCAACTGTAGTGTAATTATTCACCATCACAGGCTCACCAACATGCAACCAATGTTCAGTTATGGCAACGATTTCTGGAAAATGAAGTTCTTCTAGTAAAAGAAATAAATCATTAGTTTTATGTTTTAAGGACTGAATATTTAGAGAGAAAATACTAAGCTTGCCATTGTCCAGTATTTCAGAGGGTGCTTGATCCTCTGTTCGCGTCAAGTCATTTAAAAAATTTTATTCCTGGCGGGAGATCCACGAGAATAATAATTGCTATGACTCTATCTAATTTTCTTAAGGCGTAGCTGCTTTTCTGATGAGAAGAAGGACCTAAAGGCTGACAGATCTGCTTCAACTTCAGTTGGACCAATACCATAGGCATCATGGTAGCGAAAGTAGAGCCTCCGCAAGGAGTCCACGTCACCAGGAAGTCCCTCTGATGCAAGTGCCAATCGGATGCTGGTGTTGGTATGTCCTTCAAAACACACACTGGAGGGTTGATCATGCAGATAGGCAAGGAATAGCCTAAGAGGTTTTAAGATGGAAGGGTCTCTCAGTCTGTCCAATAAATAGCGACCATCAGTCGCATCTGAGTCTCTTGATAGCCGCACTATTGGTGGAGTCAACGGGTCCATATTATTTGCTGCTTTATTCGCCACTGAATTATTATCGATGACAAAATCAACCTCTAATAATTCTGTTGCAAGGGACTTAGAGGCAGCAATGGCCTCCCTATCAGAGCTAATTTTCAAAGATTGAACCTCTCTGGATATTGTAGCAGATGTTGATGAAACTGAGCGATGTGGCAGGTTATGGCTGTCTGGAGAGTGAGGCTTAAACTTAGACTGGGAAGGCTTAGATTTGGGCGAGGTGGTACTATTTATTTGGACTGGCGCTTTAGAGGTTTCCAAACATGAATTTATGAGAGTGCCCGGTGGCCACATACTAATATCCTTCAGCCGCTTTAAGTGATTTAAGTTCTGCACACCAACTTTGAAGTCGGAATGTGCAATGTCCTTGGTTTTTAGCATTGGGAAACATCGGATAAAGTCCGTCGTTCCCAGTTTTTCTTTGATGAAGTGTGCAAGCTGATTTTTGGTATACGGAAGTGGGATATTTGATTTATTCGGTTGCAATTCCTCGCATATCTATGTACGTGTTAGCCGATCATGTTTACAATTTATTTCAACCTTTGGTACGAAGACGGATACAGTAATAAAATAAAAATGGTTTTCACTGTTGATCAAAAGATTAATATCATTAAATGGTATTGTCATGCGGATATTGCAGAAGAAGTTGTCGGCCGTTTTATATTTGCATATCCTGATCAGCAAGTCCTTACTGCTAAAACAATTTATAATATCTGGCATAAGTTTGAGCAGTCGGGATGTGTAAATCGGTGTGCAAAATGTTCTAGTGACGATCAGGAACCTCCTCGAACACCTGACACTAGGATTGAAAATGAGGTCAAGGTGTGTGCTTTTGTGGAAATAAGTGAACCTTGTTCTAGCTCCCAAATTTCTGAAGAACTTGATATTCCAAGTCGTACAGTGCATGATATTTTGAAAAGAAATAAGTATAAAGCCTATAAAATTAAAAACACTCAAGAAATTTTTCCAGAAGATCAAATAAAACGCTTGGAGTTTTGTGAAACCTTAAGAGAAAAAATTGATCAAAATGACGACTTCACAAGTAATATTTTATTTACAGACGAGTCATCTTTTTTCTAGGTCGACATAATTTTTCAGTCGTGAGATATTGGTTTCGGGAAAATCTACATTTGAGTGTACCATTACGAACTCAATACCCGCAAAAGGTAAATTTTTGGGCTGGTATTTTAGCCAATCACATTGTGGGGCCTTTTTTTATTGATGGTACCTTGAACTCTTGAGAGATATTTACTTTTATTGCAACAAAATATTATACCCGCTGTACGAAACTTGGAAGTTAATTTTGAGGAAATTTGGTTTTAACAAGACGGATGTCCCGCTCACAACGCTAGACAAGTGCAGGACTATTTAACAAACACTTTTCCTGAACGGCTTATTTCCACAAGAGGTACCATACCATGGCCTCCGCGATCTCCAGATCTGACGCCTTGCGACTACTTCTTATGGGGCTATTTGACGGAAATTCTTTACCAAAACCGACACGAAAGAGCCGTTAATTTGGACGAATTGCGACTTAGAATTATTAATATTTCTAGGCCCATTACACCTGAAATGTTAGCCAATGTGCGTAGAGAATTTTACGACAGGTTGGGATACGGTGAAGCCCAACAAGTAGGTGTATTTGAACACCTTATTAAATAATCCATTTAATTAAAATTATTATTTTGTTTAAGAGATATTTTTCATTTTATTTTAGAATATTGTATTTAGTTTTCACCAAATGTTTTTGAGATTTGAGCATATTAAAGTTGTTTTTTTGAGCACGTTAAAAAACAACATACATTTTTATCTTTCGTGTGAGCGCAAAATTCCAATACTTGATTCGAGACTAACCTACCCATCTCCAAGCGCTTGCTAAACATTACTGCGAGCAAGCCGAAATTAAATTCACATTGCGAGCGGTACGGGGAATCGGCGTCGCCATCGGTGGGAGGTTACCGATGCAGTCGCTCTCTGTCTACTCTCTATCTATTAGGTCTAATACATTAAAACTCAATCCGTAAAGGGCCCTACACACACACAGTTTGACTCGAAGGCCGGCCTGCGCAGGTTTGCACACGAGCAGGTTCGAATTGGCCACACATTGTCACAGAATAAAAGAATTTCATTCAGTTTAGTTCTGTGAATCTGTGCTTCTGGTTCGGTTGTTTGTCTATGTATATTAACACTTTTTGACACCATGTCGGTAACTAGTGACGACTTGTGCCTAATGGCTGTTATAAGTATTATTTGCGTGAAAAAGAATAAAAAAAAGATCAAGTTCTAAAGAAGAAGACTATTCGTTCTAAATGGGTTAAGTCTTGGCTAATGAAACGGTCAAATTATTCTCACATCAATTTAATTGAAGAATTAAGACTTAGCCCTGATGACTTCCGAAATTATTTGCGTATGGATGAAGATACCTATGTAGAACTACTAACTATGGTGACGCCTTTAATTAAAAAACAAGATTCTCGTATGAGAAAATCCATCAGCCCTCATGAAAGACTTTCTGTTTCCAAATTCAGAAAAGGAATGGTTGGCAATTGCTGATGAGTTTTTTACTAAATGGAATTTTCCTTGCTGCCTAGGAGCTGTCGATGGTAAGCACGTTAAGATAAATTTCCCACCAAAAAGTGGTTCATTCTTTTATAATTATAAAGGATATTTCAGTATAGTGTTAATGGCAATTGTTAATGCTAATTATGAATTCATACTTGTTGATATTGGGACAAATGGGCGCGTGTCAGATGGAGGAGTTATTGAAAATACTAGGTTTTATGAAAAATTAAAAACTAATGCCTTAAAAATACCTTCACCCATTAAATCTTTTAATAAGAGCTACCTTTTGTATTTATTGGCGACGAAGCTTTTGCTCTTCTACCTAATTTTATGAAGCCTTTTAACATTAAAGTTCTAGATAATGAGAAAAAAGTATTCAACTACCGTTTGTCTAGGGCACGAAATGTCGTTGAAAACGCTTTCGGAATATTAGCAAGCCGTTTTCGTATTTTCCACACAGAAATAAACCTACAACTACATAACATAGAGGCAGCTGTTCTTGCAACCGTCTCTTTGCATAATTTTTTACGAATAAAGCTAAAAGATCGATACGTGTGCCGAGATGTTAATAGCCTTGATGATGCAATACAAAACGAAAAAGAAAGAGTAGATGCATTCGGCAATTTGCAACGTGGGCCTAATCGAAATGCATGTGAAGAAGCAAAATCAATTCGTGAAAAGTTTTGTTCATATTTTAACAAAGAATTTTTAATTTTTGTGGCCTTACCTCATGTAAATAGTTTTCGGTGTCATCAGTTCCTAAACTAGGTCTCGCTATCTCTGAATCCTTCAAAAATAGAAGCAGCGAATAATACCAGAGACTTGGCTTATAAATGTCGTCAATTCCTGATCCACTTTTGGTCGAAGCTGAAACTTTTTTGAATTCCTTCCGAAAACAGCTTCTTAAAGAATTAATTTTTTTCACCACATCGTCTTTCTTAATTTCCGGATTTAACTGTTTCATATATTCCACTAAAACTTTATAAGCTTCCTCCTTCTTAAATTTATCTGAATATTCTTTCGATTTGACCCTCCATAAACAAGGCTAATTTCTGTACAAGTCAATAAACTCTGTCAAAATTTCCCTCTCCGTTTTTCTAGTTGTTTTTTCTTCTTGGTCTTCCATCTTACGCTTTTATTCTACAAATATTAATTGACAATAAACAAAACTTGAATGAATATTGAATATCTAACCTCAAAATATTGCCCAAATGCATGGAGCGTTGAAGTGAAATAACCACACACACCGAGGCTGACCTTCAGTTTTGCACGAAATATCAAAACACTCGGATATCTGTCGAGCCGCGCCAGGGACTGAACGCTCCATCAGTTTTCGCCCACAGACACAAAAATTTACCTGCACAGAGACTCGCGGACCGGCCTTCGAGTCAAACTGTGTGTGTGTAGGGAGCTTAAGATTCAACTCGCCAAACGTGTATATCAACTTATACTCCTGGGCAAAAATGGCAAACTCATTATTTTTTTAAAGTAGAAAATTAAAAGATCCGATCATAATCATAAAAATCGTAATTTATTGAATAAACAATAATAATTTGTCCACAATAACTTGCAGTTGGTTGTACATAAAAAATTCCAACTTAGAAAAATTATACATATGAATAAAGTAACAATTCGCTATAAAATTGGGGCGTCATAGTATAGAAAAAATTTAAATATAAAACATCTAAAAAATAAAAAACAAAATTTGAACCTTAAAAATAAAACAATATTGATTGAATTCGTTTCGAGATTATTTTTGTTAATTTATTTTTTGACTAAACCGCCTCGAGATCACAAAATTGTACAGTAAACCGGTACAACTCGGTGGTTCCTTAGACGGTGGTGAATTTTCATCTGCGCAACCGGAAAACCGGATCGTAGAGTTTTCTGATGATTTTTTTCACGCAGAACAGGTCGCCGTGTTCCAGGTGGTTCGTCAAGTAGTTTAGGATCGTGTCGTTCAGGTAGGTGCGGAAGTTTGTACAAAAATTAGGACTAATCTGTAAAAAAGCAACAAACAGTAAGTGTCGCAGGCATAGAACAGTAAAAATCTATCGCAAACTATATGTAACTTGTAAAATATTCAGGGCATAAAATTTCAAATTTGCATTTTAAAACCGTTAATTTCTCAAAAAAGTTTACTCTGATCGACAACGTACTATAATAGATCTTTTGAGTTATCCAATAAGTAAATAAATAATGTGTTTATTTTATCAAAATGTACAGAGTTGCTCTTTCTATTTAGACAGAGCCTAGCTCAATTATTATGGAAAAAATATAAAAATTACCTTAACACATTGCGTGCCATGGTAAATTTCATATTGTTCACCAAAGGGCCAATATTTTATTTGGATAAATTTCCATTATTTTATTAGATAAAACATTGGTAATTAATAGTTTTTTGATGTTTTTTTCATTGTTTTCTCATAGAAAGGAATTTTTGATCGTCACCCATATATGGAAGACGTGGCCCCCTACGAAAATTTAGTGTAACTTTTACATACGGGGCCACGTCTCCCATTTAGAGGAGACATTCTTGGATAAAGTTGGATTCAAATCCTGGATTTGGATCCTCTTTGACAATGTTTGAAATGGAAACTCAAGGTTCTTTATGGTTGCAGTTTAGTGTGAATCAAGATGAGTCGAAAAAATAAAGCCTTGAGCGAAGAACAACTTCGGCATTATTTGGAAAATTCGAGTGATAGCGAATCGTTCTGTGAAGATTCAGATGATTCACTTGAGGATCCTTCTTGGATTGACTGCGATCCAGATGCTGGATCATCATCTGATGAAGAAGATTCTTCAGATAGAGAGGACGTTGGCCTACTTGTCGACAATTTAGTCCGAGAAGAAGAGGAAGAAGAGAAAGAAGAGGAAGGAGAAGAAACCAACCAAAGACCAAGTGACGTTATATGGACAGAATATGAAGGAAGATGTAAGAATTTTGAATTTACTGGACCCCATGGTCTACAAAAGGAGATCGGAGATGTCAGTCCCCTGGACGTATATTTACACATTATAGACCATGCTGTTTTGAATTTGATAGTTAAAGAGACCAATAAATTTGCAGGGCAATGTATTGCGACAAAGAAAAAGACAAAATACTCCCGTATAAATAAATGGACAGATACAGACGAAAAAGATATCAAAAAATTTCTGGGCTTAACTTTATGGATGGGTCTTGTTAGAATTAGCAGTTTACAAGATTACTGGGCAAAAAAGGGGATATATAAAAATGAAATTGCATCTTCAGTCATGTCACGAAATAGATATCAACTTCTGCTATCCATGTTGCATTTCAAAGATAATAACGAAATTGTTGTAGGAGATCGTCTTGGTAAAATTCAGGCATTAGTCGATATTATGCAAAGAAAATATCAAGAACTGTATTGTCCGGGGGAAGATATAGTGGTCGATGAAACTCTTGTTCCGTGGAGAGGCCGTTTAATTTTTAGGCAGTACATACCTAACAAGGCACATCGTTATGGCATAAAACTCTTCAAGTTGTGTTCTACAGATGGATTTACCTGGCCTCTAAAAATGTATTCAGGAAAGTCAGCATCTGGTGTTCGAGAAACAGGATTAGCACAGAATGTATGTCTTTTGTTGGCTAAAGATCTCCTTCACCAAGGACGGACATTATACATCGACAACTTTTATACAAGTGATACTTTGGCGAAGACCTTACTAAATGAAAAAACCCATGTTGTTGGCACTTTTAGAAAACCCCGAAAAGATATACCCAAAGAAGTTGCCAAAGCCAATCTAAAAAGGGGCGAGGTTAAATCACTTGAAGATCCAGATGGTATTGTTGTCTTGCTATGGAAAGATACGCGCGATGTGAGATTGCTAAGTACAAAACATGCACCAATAATGTTACCCGTAAATCGAAAGAAGAAATCCAAACAAAAGATCCACATGGACCGAAACGAACCATCAACCAGCCAAGACGACACCACATTTTTAGTACCTACTGATACTGCTACGGGCTCTGATACCGATCCTGCTTCTGACACACCCCATCAGTTAGCTGTGCATTCATCAACAATTGCCGGCAAAAAAAGAAAGCATGAACCTTCCACTAGCAAAGATACCACCGCAATTGAAGTACCCATTACTCAAAGTCGCAAAAGGAAAAAGAAATCACGAGCAGCTACCGAAAAACCTATAGGAGTGATGACATATAATAAAGGAAAAGGTGGCATAGATTTATCTGACCAAATGGCATCCTACGTTTGTACTCTTCGCAAAGGAATTAAATGGTACAGAAAGTTAGGACTAGAGATATTGCTGGGTATTTCTGTGGTAAATGCTTGGGTGGTATATAAACATGTTGCAAAAAGTACGATAGATATAAGAAAATTCCGAGAGCTTCTGGTCGCCGGTCTAAACAATATTGAAGGAACAGATAAAGAAACGTCCAAAAAACAAAAATCATTTAGTAAAAGCCGTCAGCTACAGAAAAGAACTGATGCAAATGGAAAAAAAATAAGAAGAAAATGTAGCTTGTTTTATGCCAAACTATGCAAAGAGGCCGGAAGGTAGGAGGCAAAAAAGAAGGCCAAAGGAGTATATACCTACTGTGCCATATGTCCAGGATCACCCCAGTTATGTTTAGACTGTTTTAATTACAAACATAAGTAAAAATATTTTTTATCTCTCTGTAGAACAGTTTTTCATTACTTTTTTTTTTAAATATTAATAATAAATAAATAATATTATAATTATAAAATTATAAAATAAATAATATTAATAATAAATAAATATTATTAATAATTATATATTACTTATACAAAGCTACCTAAAACCAAGTATACCATAATGTTTCCTAGGGGGCCACGGTTTGAAAACGCCGTTTAAAATACATTTAGCGTCACACATATGAGGGAGACACGGCCTGATCTGAAACATTTCGCGTCTCCCATATATGTATGACGGGCCCCCTAAGAAATATCACTGTCTCCCATAATTATGTGAGTGACATGGCACGCAATGTGTTAAATATATTTTTTTAATGGAACACCTTGTATATTTGCGTATTAAATGAGGGACCTTTTTTCTTCTGATTTCAAAAGAACCGATCATTTGAATATGGGTTATATGGAAGAAGAAAAAGTATCAACCGTAGATTGATGCATTTAAAAAAATTAACGACGAAATGAAATAAGAAGACTAGCTTATTGCAGTGATATGTTAGTTATGAAAAACTGAGATAACGATATATTTAATAAGATGCCGTGGAATGACGAAACCGTGTTTACCACACCAGAAAAACGTCCCGAGAAGAATTTTTTTTTAATAATCGTATTAATGAGTGGATTAGAACTCATGGGTCCATTAACTGGCCACCAAATAGCCCTGATCTGACTCCATTAGACAGTTTTCTATTGGGATATCTAAAAGTTAAGTTTATAAAGAAAGAAGTGAAAATTTGAAGGATTTAAGGGAATGCAAGTATAAACTACTTAAATGAAGAACACCCTGAGATTATTTTCATTGATCTGTTGAAATTATACAAAGATTATAGAAATATATTGTAAATACTGGCGGTCTCATTCAACATTTTTGAATTTTTAGAAAAAAGCGTTTTACAATTATTTTTTTTTCTAAAAAATATAAATATTTCAAAAAAGGTAAACCAAATAATAGCATATATATTTTTTAAATAAGAAGACAAAAATTACTCATTTAATATACAAATATACAAGGTGTATATTTTTTATTAACTCTGCGATAACCCTGTATTTCCTGGCAATCTCAGGTAAACCCTACATGTTTTAGAGTTTTTCTCCATCCTGTAAAATAACCGAACTAGGCTTTGTCCAAATATAAGGAACGACCCTGTACATCAACTTAAACTACGATTACAATAACAAAAAAAATATACCAATCTACATAGATAGCATTTATGAAAACAAATAGATATGATAAACATAAAAACAAATAAATATGAAAACCGTGAGTTTTCATATTATCTATCTAGGAAAACCAGCAATGACGAACAAAACAGATTATACACATATTTCCCCTTTCCGTGACGTGAGGAAGTGCTATTTTGATTTTATCTTAAAACCAGCAATAGACTTTATTCCGACTGCACTTAAGCGAATTCCGAATTTATTATATGTACATTGAAACGGCGTTAAAAAGAAAACAAGTCTGAAATATAATTGACGATAATTTATTTAAAAATCTCAGATTAATCTTCAAGATAAATCTTCGAAAACTTAATTTTTCACGAAAATAAGCTGGGGAGGAGGTACCAAGCAATCAATGCATTTTTGACTCTCATATTTTCTTAAGTTCTACAGCACTGATTTTGAAGCTTCTGCAAATGATACATAGTGTTTTTATTCAAGCACGGAATATAGCTAATGTTGCAGTAGTTCATAATAAGAAGCACTAAATTTTTTTCATACATTACAGTTAATAATATTTCTATTATGCCTACAATGATTTCATTAAAAAATAAGATTTTTTTCTGTCATCCATCAAAATCAAGATTTTTTATGTAACTGGGTCTTTTCCAGTAAATTCTTGAATCAAGTCCAAATCTTCTCCCCAATTTTCTCTAAAGTGTGTACGAAATAAACTAAAGAGTTCTAACCTTGGCTAATTTTTTTTGGATTTATTTTTTTATATAAAAGCATTTCAGGCAACTGAATTTGTACAGATTTATCCTCTCTTCATTAAATTTTGTTTCGAACTTCAAGTATTTGTTTTAAAAATGTGGACAATTTACTATCCGTATGTTTTTGTCAAAAATGTTGTTTACTGGAGTTTTTGGTAAGCACTGCACCTGTTGTATATCAAAACAAAATGATATTGAATTTTTAGGATTACTTACGTTAAACAACCTTAAAATCGTGAGCAATTGAAATATGATCGTAATTTGTGACTTGTTCATTTTGTATTTTTATAAAATATAGCCTAATTTAAGTTTGTGTTGGACTTGTTGGGTGTTGCTTTAAATCAATCGATATTTGCGATTGTTTGAATATTATGGGATTTGTTTAATTTTGAAACAAAATAATAAATTTACAGCCCAAATTACAAGGGACTTGTCAAGTTTTGCTGAAATACTCATATATTAATGGATTTTTGTGTGCCTATATAGCAGATTCTAGTCCTAACTCAATTTCAGAAAATTGTGGACTTTGTGTTAAGTTTTGCGCGCAAGCTACTGAACTGTCACAGTTACGAGAAATTATTTTAACAAAGTGCAATATTTGGCAGTAAAAAGAAACTAAATTAACAGGAAAAAAATAGTTATTAATGTAAAAATAATTCCAAGATAAATAACCAAAATAAATAACCAATGTATAAATAATTCAAAATATGCTTAAACATTTATTTCCATGAAATTGATTTTTAACCAATATTCAAAACAAAGGTTAAATTTTGCGTACGTCACCTCATTTGGGAAGTGTGGAGGTCAGTCTCCTAATATCCAGTATCATCAACTTCATTTCACTACATTCATCTCACCTCGCTATTTTCCAAAAACTTATAAATCGACTTGAGGCCGCATATCACAGACATTTTCGTTTTCGACCCCATCATCGGCGAGTCGTATTTCGTCAGTGAATTTAGTAAAATCGTCGTGACGATCTGGGTCTGTTCCTCGGGGAAAATCGACCGGTCGTCATAAGACAGACCCTCCGGCAATGCCCATAACATTTTGATCAGGACCCGGGAACAGATGTCGATCAACGGGGTGTTTTCGGCGTACTGGTTCGCTCCACCACGCTCGAATATCTTAAAAAGAAAAAATGCGTTTTATAGTGTTAATTATGTGATCATAAATGCCTGGAGCATATTAACGAAGGTTAGCTTTAATATTTTTCAATCACTACAATTACTTTTATATTCGTTTTAGGATTCAAAAGCAGTTTTAAGGTAACTTGCTTTTGCCTAATCAAGGTATTCCTTGCAACTTGTAAGAGCATATGCGGTTTTTCTCTATTCTTCCATTCCTCTATTATTTTATTTACGAAAATATCACTTTTTTCATCAATTTATGAACAGCATTTTGAATTTTCCAAAAAATTATAGTGATTTAAGTTTTAGTGGAAGAAGTTCGTAACTTAACAATCTTCTCTTTGTCTCTTAACTTGACAATGCATGTAAACCTCCGACTAGAATTTCTCAATTGTCATCTAGTACTATTGATTAGCTATTTGATTTTATTTTTTTAGTTTTTAATACCAAATAATACTTTTGTTTAAACAAATAAAGCATATTTTGACTTTCTTTACCTCCTGAGATTCATTGCTGCAAGGATCAGGAAAGTACCGACACGCCCAACTAAATATCATACAAACGGCCTTCTCTTGGGGCAATAAAACGGTTATCAGATGGATCAGGTCTTCTTTCGCCTTTTCCGGTACAACTGGCCATCGATCCCCCGGTCTATAAGAGTAAAATTATTAAAATCCGCCTACAACTACCGTACTTAAAGTAAATCTGATATTATCAGAGATTGGCTTGCCAGAATTTCTGGCTTAGTGATGGTATCCGATGTATGTACAATAACTGTAAAATAAATTACAGATGCAGATGTTGTGGTCAAAAAATGGTAATTTTAAAACCGAAAGCTATAGTATGACTTAAAAAAAATTCAATCTGTATGCAATACAAACATTAACATATAACACTAGTTAAATATCTATTTTTTAATTCACGTAAATGACTTACATGGTTTGATTTAAAGAATTATTAATCCTTATCCGCACTTTCAAGGCGTTTTCGAAGTTACTCATCGCGTTCCGGACTAGCAAATCTTCATCCTCGAGCAGCACCATTACTATATTAAGGACTTTACACAAATCGTCACCTAAGAACATGAAAAATCAACTTTTCAAACCTTAAACAAGCTTTTTCTAAGTACCTTTTAACACCGGTTCCTCATTACAATACAGGGAATAATTTTTACAAAGGAAATCGCAAACGGTCAGGCGACGATGTAGCGCGGCCGCCGGAGATGCGGAATTCGATAAAACCGTCAGCAGTTTGTCATATCTAGAAATAAAGTGGTTAAAAGAAAAAAGCAATTTGTTTAATGTAAACGTACTTTAGTAGGCTATAATCGACTTCGGTGAGGAACGTACTAATACAACTTATCACAGCACTGATCAGCTCCTCGTTATCACAGTCGCAGTAGCTCAGGAGCGTATTTAGGGTTTCTTGTTTACTTAACCTAGAAAAAATTAAAAAGAAAATTTGGCTGTATTAGGTCATCCTCCAGAAGGCTATATTAATTAATTTAAAATTACAAAAGCTTTATTATACGATTTAAATTGATAAATAAATAAACGTTTTTAAAAGACACAAAAAAAGTTTGTTAAGAGGTTTTTTATGTTTCTCCCTTAAGTTCGTGTTTTCTAAATTTGAATATAACTCAGAAAGTTTTTGAGATACAAGAAATCTTCATATATGAAATTGTTAAGTGAGAATTGCACTAACTACGAATGAAAACCTCATAAAAAAGTCTAAAATAGTTTTCACATTATTAGCAGTGGAAGATGATTTTTTATAAAAATATTTCTTTTAATCATGAAATATTTTATTCTTCCAATTCCGATTTTAGGTCCAGGTCTCATAATTCTAAGAATAACTGAGAAAAAGTCGTTTTCGACGTCCGTTTTTGAGGCCAAAAATGGGCATCAAAAATGCCATATCTCGGCTATCGTAAGAGCTACGACCTTGCCAATGGTCTCGTTGGGTTAAGAATGACGAAACTAAGACAAAACCGTTGGAATTTTCCCGATAGCTCCCATAGAAGCCGAGATATCGACCTTCAAAGTTTGGGTTTTTTCATTTTTCGGGTATACCCCCCCGTATCAAATTTTTTCACCAAAAATTGACTTTTTTCGAAATCAAACTAAGTATACCAGCGTCTTATTTGGATCACCTACATTACGAAAACACCGGGTTATAACAGGATCCGAGCAGAACTAAGGGAATGAGAGCACTTTGAAAATCCTGAAAAAGTCGTTTTCGACGTCCGTTTTTGAGGCCAAAAATGGGCATCAAAAATGCCATATCTCGGCTATCGTAAGAGCTACGACCTTGCCAATGGTCTCGTTGGATTCAGAATGACGAAACTAAGACAAAATCGTTGGAATTTTCCCGAAAGCTCCCATAGAAGCCGGGATATCGACCTTCAAAGTTTGGGTTTTTTCATTTTTCGGGTATACCCCCCCGTATCAAATTTTTTCACCAAAAATTGATTTTTTTCGAAATCAAACTAAGTATACCAGCGTCTTATTTGGATCACCTACATTACGAAAACACCGGGTTATAACAGGATCCGAGCAGAACTAAGGGAATGAGAGCACTTTGAAAATCCTGAAAAAGTCGTTTTCGACGTCCGTTTTTGAGGCCAAAAATGGGCATCAAAAATGCCATATCTCGGCTATCGTAAAAGCTACGACCTTGCCAATGGTCTCGTTGGATTCAGAATGACGAAACTAAGACAAAACCGTTGGAATTTTCCCGATAGCTCCCATAGAAGCCGAGATATCGACCTTCAAAGTTTGGGTTTTTTCATTTTTCGGGTATACCCCCCCGTATCAAATTTTTTCACCAAAAATTGATTTTTTTCGAAATCAAACTAAGTATACCAGGGTTATAACAGGATCCGAGCAGAACTTAGGGAATGAGAGCACTTTGAAAATCCTGAAAAAGTCGTTTTCGACGTCGGTTTTTGAGGCCAAAAATGGGCATCAAAAATGCCATATCTCGGCTATCGTAAAAGCTACGACCTTGCGGATGGTCTCGTTTGATTCAGAATGACAAAACTAAGACAAAACCGTTGGAATTTTCCCGATAGCTCCCATAGAAGCGGAGATATCGACCTTCAAAGTTTGGGTTTTTTCATTTTTCGGGTATACCCCCCCGTATCAAATTTTTTCACCAAAAATTGATTTTTTTCGAAATCAAACTAAGTATACCAGCGTCTTATTTGGATCACCTACATTACGAAAACACCGGGTTATAACAGGATCCGAGCAGAACTAAGGGAATGAGAGCACTTTGAAAATCCTGAAAAAGTCGTTTTCGACGTCCGTTTTTGAGGCCAAAAATGGGCATCAAAAATGCCATATCTCGGCTATCGTAAAAGCTACGACCTTGCCAATGGTCTCGTTGGATTCAGAATGACGAAACTAAGACAAAACCGTTGGAATTTTCCCGATAGCTCCCATAGAAGCGGAGATATCGACCTTCAAAGTTTGGGTTTTTTCATTTTTCGGGTATACCCCCCCGTATCAAATTTTTTCACCAAAAATTGATTTTTTTCGAAATCAAACTAAGTATACCAGGGTTATAACAGGATCCGAGCAGAACTTAGGGAATGAGAGCACTTTGAAAATCCTGAAAAAGTCGTTTTCGACGTCGGTTTTTGAGGCCAAAAATGGGCATCAAAAATGCCATATCTCGGCTATCGTAAAAGCTACGACCTTGCGGATGGTCTCGTTTGATTCAGAATGACAAAACTAAGACAAAAACCGTTGGAATTTTCCCGATAGCTCCCATAGAAGCCGGGATATCAACCTTCAAAGTTTGGGTTTTTTCATTTTTCGGGTATCGAATTTTTTCACCAAAAATTGATTTTTTTCGAAATCAAACTAAATATACCAGCGTCTTATTTAGATCACCTAGATTAGGAAAACACCGGGTTATAATAGGATCCGAGCAGAACTAAGGGAATGAGAGCACTTTGAAAATCCTGAAAAAGTCGTTTTCGACGTCCGTTTTTGAGGCCAAAAATGGACTTTATAATTTATAATTATTATGGATAGAAGATAAGTTTTTATAAAAATATATTTCTTTAATCATGCAATATTTTATTCTTACAATTTTGATTTTAGGTCCATGTCTCATAAATCTGAGTATGACTCAGAAAGTTCTTCAGATACAAGAAATCTTCATATATGAAATTGTTCACTAAGAATTGCACTAACTATGAGTGAAAACCTCAAAAAAAATTCTAAAATGCTGTTCGAATTATCACGAATAGAAAGTAAATTGAATAAAAACTCACTAAATATGGCAATTGTCAGTTATTTTAATTACATAATAGATTATTTAGCTTTTTCCACAGCTATTTGTTATTGCTTTTCTGATTTAATAACTGTACTCAAGTGATTTTGTATGTTGCTTATAATATTCCTAATCACCCTTAAGTTTTGTTTGTTTAAATTTATTTAAAGCTTTATTCTTTAAAGATATCATTTGCTGTACATTTCATAGTAAGGCAAATTATATATGAAATTGTTCAGTGAGAACTGCACTGAACTATGAGTGAAAACCTTATAAAAATGCCTAAAATAGTTGTTGAATTATTAGGGTTTCCTCTATTATAAATTTATTACTGTAACAGCCTGAAGAGGTTAAATAATGCATACCTTAAAAACTTAATGGCGCAGGGATAATAGTTTAACAGTAAAAATAACAACACGCGATCCTCCTTCTTAATGTAATTCTGGATCTTCAGCTCCTCCATCAAAAACCCTTTCAAATACATATGGATGTGTTTCAATATTTGCTCCACGGAGGTTTTATTAAACGACTTGACCAGATCGTTAATATCGCTGGTTATTTCCACATCGCCGGTGCTAAATAGGGCGTGGCTTTCCATGTTCTGATCGATATGGGGCTGCAAGAAAATTCGTTTTATTGAAGAGTTTAATTTATTAAAAAAGGGATATTTACCGTATCGGTACGGCCCTGAGAGAGGCTTAGGCGTGCCATAGTTGAACCAAACTAAGAAAAAAAACGCCGTTAAACGTTGGTATATTACTGGATATGTAAAGAAATTATTCTTATAATTTTTATATTGTTTTGCTCCTGTTTTGTAGTTTAAGTTGATCATTTAAGTTTATTTTAACTTAACTGATCAAAAATTTAAAAATTAGACACCCATAGTGTCTAGTTTTTAAGCAGTTCCTCTTGTTTGAGAGCCCCAACTGTATTTTATACTTTCTAGAATTTGTATACTTGCTTGCTTTGACTGTCAGTATTCTTTTAAAATTATTGGTCTCTACCGGCAAAAACAATTAAAAAAAATCAAAACATTTCGAAATTATTTCATGGGTCTTTAAAAGGGATCGCGTTTGGTGGCATTTTATTCATTTTAATTGTTTAGTCAGTTTTTACCTTGTACCTAATTGTTAGAGTTTTTGACGTTATTAATAAAGGTGTGTTCCTGAATTTGTTACAAGATGCTTTAGATGTTAATGTTATACAAATTATAGAAAATCCAGGGCCGTATTAAAAAAAATAGCACCTACCAAATCCATACAATAAAGTTAAAGTCATAAAACTGTGTATAAACTACGTTTCTAAAACGAATAGTTTTTGAAATAATAACTTTGAACGTGAGCCACACTTGTAAAATACAAATAGGCAAAAAGTAGTGATTTGCCCCCGGATCATCCACCATAATCTTCCTCTAATTTCTGGCTTAACCTTAAAACTAGATTCCTTAATGCTTACCACAGCAGTGTCTACCTTAGTATAGTACAGGTGCATTTGATTTAAACAAATCAGCAATTCCAAATAGTATTTTTTCATGGGCGTAGGTCTCCCGTACAAAATCCCAATAATTTCGTTCGTGATGGTGGAATAGGTCACGTTTGTCTCCTCCAGTTTATTGATTATGATAAAACAGGCCAATAGGGTTCTGGTGAGGGCGAAATTCCCTTTCCACGTCAACGGTTCAACGTAGTTTTTTACGTTTTTCGAGATGTACAGTAGAATCCGTTTGAGCCACGAGAGGTCGTCGAAATCTCGAAAGCTAGAGAAGAAATAATTGTTTTAGGGTGAGGAGGGTTAAAAACACGAAACTAGGGTTTATCACGACATACGACACGAAGTATTTTGGTTAAACTACAACGTAAAAAAAATTGGGATTATAAGAGGCGTTCTGGATGCCTATTATTTACTTGTATTTTTTTTAATTGTTTTATTCATTTTTTGTATGCAAAAGTAACTAATTTATGGCTTAATAATATATTGACAACGATGAGTTCTCGAAGCTTAAAGCTTCTAAAACTAGCTTTGAATAAGGTAAGTAAAAAAACATAACCTTAAAAATGAAAACATTTAGCTTCACGTTTTTTTAAAACCTAAAAATATTATAACATTTGAGATGTTTAAGACTAAAAAAAACGTACTTACGGTTTAATGTTTTTAGCTTTTTCATTTATATTTTAAATGGCTTCTTTTAAATAAAATTGGCAGTTAATGATTTTTCGCATAATGTTAAATTTGATTTTTGTAAAATTAGGTATTATTTATTTGCTTGTAATAAAAGTAAAATGATAGAAATTTTGGTAGTGTGCACTTAAATAAATTAATTTAGGACTACATTATACATATAGTTTCGTTTAAATTTTAGGAAAAAAACGATCAAATCCCTATACATGTCACGGCAGATAGTGAGAACAGTGAAAGTGTATGTTCAGCCCCCGCCCCCAGTAACGTTGAAGTAAAGTGTTCTGTAAGCAAAATAATGATAATAATAATAATATTGAGATTAAGATTAAGAATATTTTTTAATAATTGCAGAATCCATTAATTGTTGAGGAAATAGCTTCCTGCAGCAGCACAATTAGGCCTTTAGGAGATTCAAATAGAGAACGTAGAAGCCCACTATCAATTGCTGTACTTGACGATTTTGTAAGTCTGTTTAAATAAAACTGCAACATTTTATGATTAAAACATCCTTCTATTGCAGGATGAATCAGACGATGACTCTGTAGCAGACAAGAATTGGGTACCAGCTGCTGATGAGCCTGATGAGACTAACAGTGAGGAGGAACAAGAAAGTTTACAAGGAAGGAAACAAAGAAGGGAAGAGGAAGAAGAAAATTGTTTGGATGGCGTAAAGAGATCTACCGAAAAAAAAGTGTCGGTGGACACAAGCCAATCCATCTAATTGGCGAAAAAATATTGAAAAAAAAAGATGTTTAATTGTCAGCCTTACAAAACAAAGAAAAAAATCTAGACCAGCCAAGTTACCCAAGCCAGTTAACTGCGACAGTTGTAAATATAAGTGCAGCACTATTTTTAGTGAAGAAGGCAGGCTTAACGTTTGCAAATACTTTTGGAGTTTCTCCAGTTATACGAGGCAAAAGGATTTTATTTTAAAATTTATAAAACGAAAAAAACCAGAGAGACCAAAAAACGCCAAAAAAAGCAAATGTAGTAGAGCATGCTATTTTATGAAAAATGAAACAGAGCACAGGGTATGTCAAACATTTTTCCAAAAAACATTAAGCATAAGTAATGGCCCAATAAATAAAGCCTTTGAAGGTTGTAAAGATGGGGTTTTCGCACCGGATGATAGGCGGGGCAAGAAACCTTATAATGAAACTAAAGACGAAGATGTTGCCTTTGTAAAACAGCACATTAATATGTTTCCAATGGAGTCACACTATTGCAGAAAAACTACAAAAAGACTTTATTTGGACTCAAAGTTATCCATCAGCAAAATAATTTTTTTATACAAACAATTTTGCGTGGAAAATAACCGAACACCCGTGACTCACTCAGTGTACAGAAAAATCTTTTGCACGTCATTTAATCTGTCATTTTTTGTGCCGAAAAAAGACCAGTGTTCCTTGTGTGTAATAAATTTTCAGAGGCCAAAAAGACAACAACACTTACTGAGCAACTTGAGTCTGATTACAATAATCATATTGTTCGAAAAAATGAAGCTAATTTAGCTAAAGAACAAGACAAGGTGCTGTCAAATGAAGATGCTACATTCCTTTCTGCTACATTCGACTTACAGAGTGTTCTTTAAATACCGTCGGGTGAGAAATCGCTGTTATACTACTCAAGGAAACTCTGTATCTACAACTTGTGTATTTACGAATCCAGACTACCTAATGAGGCGTACTGCATTGTCTGGTCTGAAGTAAATGGAAAGAGAGGAAGTTATGAAATCGGGACTGCCCTGATGCAGTGGATTTTAAAACTTCCTAAGAATATAAAGAAATCTCATTATTTTCGGATACGTGCGGAGGCCAAAATAGGAATCAGCACATCTCTGCATTATTACTCTTCCTTACACAGACCACTCACATAGATGTCATTGAACAAACATTTTTGGAGTCCGGACACTCTTTTATGGAAGTGGACAGTATGCATAGTGCGATCGAAAGGGAAAAGAGGCATGTTAGTGTGAATTCTGTATTGGAGTGGCTGAACATAATTCAAAAGGCCAGATCGAATAGGAATAGAAAAACAACCAATCCCTATCATGTAAGTCAATTAAAATTTTCTGATATTCTTGACCTTAAAGACCTTAGTAAGCGCATGATTAAAAATCGCCTTAAAGATGATGATGGCAACATAGTCAAATGGCTTTAAATCAAATGTCTACGCTACGAAAAACAAAGCCCAGGGATAATAAAGTTTCCTCATAGCAATAATGGATCCTACAGTACTTTAAATGTTTTTAAGCGAGGTCGTCAAAATAAAATTGCAGATATTAAAAAAGCGTATAAAGAAATTCTTCCCATTAGTATTCCTAAAAAGCAAGATCTATTAAAATTGTGTCAGAAAAATATTATACCAGAAGAACTTCACCCATGGTATCAGTCACTACCAACTGCCACCAACGTAAAAGACCACACCGTGGAACCTGAGCAAAATGAGGATGAAAGTGAAGAAGAAGGTCAGAAGTAGGAAAAAGTGGCTAAATTGTCGACTAAGCCTCGATAAGCCTGATTTACAATTAGGCATTACACTTGCATTGATTGCATGTGATTTTGTATCTTTTTTACTGACTTGTACCTGGTCCAATAAAGTAACTAATTACTGGTTCACTTTAGTTTTTTTTATTGCTAAAAGTCACTAATTGGGTTTTTATTATACTTTCTGGAAAAAAAGTTGCATTTTGAGAGTTAAATTCAAATGTACATTTAAATAGGAAAACGTTGAAACACAGCTTGCCTTAAAATAAATTAAGACTTATTTAATAAATAGGAATAAAACTTTATATTGATTTATCTTAAAACTTAATAAATGCGTGTTAGTGACTTTTCGCAGGGATACGACGATATTATATCCCTATAAGAAAAAATCCGGCGTTGTCAAATCCGGGGATCTTGGAGGCCACTCGATAGGACTACCCCTTCCTATTATTGAAAAATTTCCTAATCTGACAGATAAATTATAAACAACATGACCTGCCAACCTGTCATCGCCTACTCTGAGAGTATTGAATTAATAGCAAAAAATCAACATGTACTTTAAAAAAATGTAATTTTCATAAAAATGTAAAGGTTTAGGTATAGGAGGACCTGATTAAATTCCAAAAATAATTCATTGTAACATTTATTGGTGATATAAAATACAGGGTGTTCCGTTTACATTAAGCAACTTAGTAGGCTGGATAAACCTTAATAAAATCTATCTTTATTTATGATGTAAAAGGCCAAAAATCAATTAATATTCAGGATATTCCGTTTAAAAAAAACATAAATTCGATATGTTTCTACACTTCAACAAACACCCTGTACGTCATAAAAATAATTTTAAAAGATACCTCTGGAATGCCTCTGATATTCCCAATTTAGTTTAGCCAAAATATTCCGTGTCGTATTTCGTAAATAATTCATAAACAACTTTTAGACCAAATTCACTTAAAATGAACACTTTATTTATACATAAATTCAGGCCCAAAACGTCCGGCCTACTATACAAATTCTTAAGCTAGGGAATAATTAAAAATTGACTCACATATACAAAAACGACGTGACCAACTCCGTGTATAAACTGACCGTCATATGACTGAACCGTTTCTCGCCGTGTTCCCATATATGCGCGCTCTGTTTTAAATATTCCGATATGGGTAGCTCTTTTATTTGGACACTTTTCAATATATGATGCATCTAAAAAATCATAATTATTACTTGTAACGAATGAAATTTAATTTAATTATGTCTGTACCGGGCGTCCGACTAAGAACGTCTCTCGGGTTGTATCACGGGAATTAAAACTAAATTTTGCAAAAAAATCCATGTTGCACCCTCTAGCGGCCGTTCTAGGAACTGAATTTTTTTTGTTGTCATTTTCTTGATGACACTAAATGTTTTTCGCAGGATATAGGATTAATACGTCCCTAGATACAGCCGAAAGTCATTCTTATAAAATGTGAAACCATTGAAAATGGTAATCAGATTAAAAGATAAACACCTATTTCAGCATTTAGGTGAAAGGGGATGAAAACTGAGTTTTCGGTAATAAGTAAATGTTTTCTTTAAAAAAAATCATTGTAAATCCAAAACTAAGACAGTTAGACCCTTGAAAATTTATATAAAGGATCAGAATAAACGATAAAAACATATTTTAGCATTTTTCTGAATAATATACAAGAGGTTGAAAAACACTTATTCAAGTATTTTTTAAATAATACGCAGGGGACCTGAAAATTTAAGCTTAGTTACACCCAGTACAGAACTCTCATTTACTTAACTGTAAACACTGTCCTACCTGTAATAGTGTCCCGTGACACTCGTTATCCGGTATTTTATGATTGGACAGTCGCTGAAAGCACTTGTCAAAGTGACTTTTGACATCTTTGACGTTTATCAGGGCCACTGATGCTTTAGCTGCCGCTTCTCTCGTTCGATATTCGGGATTCGATAAGCAAATGTCGATGTACGGTAGATATTCGGATACCTGGGTATAAAGGAATTTATTAGGAAACAGCGTACACTTTTGATAATCTTATATAGGGGAAATTACAATGAATTGACATTTACGTTTTTTTTTATTTGAATATAGGGAGCTATGACTGGTAAAATATTTAATTTTAAGTCCAGGAAGCTTCGATTTTTTGTAAATTGTTCTTATTTGGGAAATAAATAAACTCTGCAACACAATATTATTTAATTTTATTATCTTCAAGTTCAGAAAACTTTCATTACCACATTAACATTGCATACATATAAAATTACAATTTTTATTTACTTATATAAGAATATTTATAAATATTGTTAAAAAATGAGACTTTTTACGTTATTTAAATTTTGGTGGATCTAAAGTAGCTTGAACTAAATTATGATCAGATATGGATTCCGATGTACTATCGTGCCGAAAAAAAACTGGGACAGCAAAATCTCCTAAATCTCTTGGTCTATTAGAATAATATATTTTGATGTTGTCAAAGTTAATTTAATTTTGTGACAGTCACGTCAACAAAATCCTTCTTTCAAAATACCTTCTAAAAATCCGTTTGAAATAGCAATAAAGGCACGCATTTTCTTGGTTCAGCTAATACAGCTCGTAGCAGGGTAAGAAATTCGGAAATTAAAAGTTGCTGTGCAACAAATAAAATATTTGTGACTGAAGCAAACAAACAGAGAAGATTAGAATTTGCCCATCAATATGCACACCAAAACAACATATGGGAAACGGTAATATTTTCAAATGAAAAAACCTTTCAATCGTGCAATAAAAGCAAAATCCGCGTTTACAGGCCTTCTAATACCAGATGTGATGAAAAATATACACCTAAGACCAATCAAAGTGGACGTTTTAGTATAAAGGTTTGGGCCTGGATTAGTTTTAGAGGACCAGGCGTTTATCAAATAGTGCAGGGAAGGCTTAATGCCTTAGGATATAATCAGAATGAATTACGCCTAAAGATAGATGACGCATGCGACCAAATAACCGACGAATATACCAGAAACTTAATTTTAAGTATGCCACGACGTTTGCAAGCTGTAATTCATAACGACGCGACGGTGCGCTTACTAAGTATAATTTTTTATTCCATATTATCAAAAAAGATATTATTTAGTTTTGGTTTATTTATAAAATGTGTTCCATATAAAAATAAATATCGAAAAATAAAAATGTTTTGTATCAATATTATTATTTAACTATGTAGTTATTAAGACTCCAAAAATTCATAATGCGTAAATATGCATACCATACCCAAGGAATGCGATTTACTATAATAGACTAGAAGACAATTCCCTACCAAAATCTTAATGTCCCAGTTTTTTTTCGGCACGGTACATGTTGATTAAGAGCTTATACAATCAATGTTGCTACTAGTTACAATTATGTCAAGATAAGGATATTTCACCGGTTGTTTATTCTAGCAGGATCTTTAATACGTTGCTGAAGACTAAACACTTCTCAAAGATAGTTAAAAGCTTGTGCTGCTGTGGAAGTTTAGAATATAGGTCCCAGTTCTTAAATATCCTTGATATCATTCTAAAATTATGTTTTTTATTGCAGTTTATCCAATTATGTATGAAAACAAGAGCAAAATCTCGACTTTATGGCCAGTTTTTCGGACATTGGACACCCTGTCTCAATTCTTTAATCTCCTCAGTATTATTCTAAAATTGTGTTTTTCTAGTGCAGTTTGTCTAATTACGTATGAAAACATTAATTTTATAATAATTCTTCGCTTATTTTTGCATTTTAATTGCATCCATGATATAGGTATTGAAAGAGGCAAAATCTCGACTTAATGACTTTATGTCTCAGTTCTGTAATATCCTCAGTTTCATTCTAAAATTGTGTTTTTCTATTGCAGTTTAATCAATTACGTATAAAAACACTAATTTTATAATAATTCATCACTTATTTTTAAACTGCTTCCAGGATATAGGCCTTAAAGGAGGCAAAATCTCGACTTTATGACCAGTTTTTCGGACGTATCCTAGTCTCAATTCTTTAATACTCTCGGTATCATTCTAAAATTGTATTTTTCTATTGCAATTACGTACGAAAACATTAATTTTATAGTAATTCTTCGTTTATTTTTAAACTGCATCCAGGATATAGGTATTGAAGGAGGCAAAATCTCGACTTTATGTCCAGTTTTTTGGACATATCCCTGTCTCGGTTCTGTAATATCCTTAGTATCATTCTAAAATTGTGTTTTTCTATTGCAGTTTAATCAATTACGTATAAAAACACTAATTTTATAATAATTCTTCACTTATTTTTAAGCTGCGTCCAGGATATACGTCTTAAAGGAGGCAAAATCTCGACTTTATGGCTGGTTTTTCGGACATATCCCTGTCTCAGTTCTTTAATATCCTCGGTACCATTCCAATTTTTATTTCTATTGCAGCTACTCCAATAAATGAATTTCGACTTAAAGGTGTTAATTTTTAGGTGGTGTTTGACGAAAGTTAATGCAATGCTCTTTAAGTCAAGTTCTATGCGCTCATTAGCAACATTTAGTTTATTTGGCAAAAATTAATAATATACAGGGTGTTTCAGAACTATGGGATTAAATTTCTAGGGGTTGTTCAGTGCAACAGTAGAATCCATTTGAGTATAGGAACCCATGTCCGGCAATGTTTCACTACGGCACTACGGCCCTAAGACGCGTTTAAATTTAAAAAAAATATTAATTACCTAAATAGGACCTGATGCATTTATTTTTACCTTTTGTATATGATACCATCACATCAATTGTTCAAAATGTCTTCCTCCAACCTCAATACACCGATTTAAACTCCGCACATGATTTCGGCGGACTACACTAAAAATTTGATGCTCGTTTTGAATGATTTCAAATGCTGCTGTTATTCGTCCAATTAAGTCTAGCTCTGATTCTACTGGAGTTTCGTAGACTAAAGACTTTACATGTCCCCACAACAAAAAATCGAGCGACGTTAAATCGGGTGACCTAGGAGGCCAAGAAACTGCTCCACCTCTGGCAATCCAACGGTGCCCAAACCGCTGAGCCAAATACTCGCGTACTTGTACAGCGAAGTGAGCCGGCGCTCCATCATGCTGAAACTACATTTGCTGTCTAACGTTTAGTGGAACATTTTCAAGGAGTTCTGGGAAGTTCTTCTCCAGAATTAAACTGGGGGTTCTCTCAATTTAATTCTGGAGTCTGCAAATAGAAAAAGGATCCCGATTCTTGGATTGCATGAAGCTACCGTCACCATTGGCTTAACAACATTCCAACAACTAGTACTAGTGGCAGAAATCATGGATGATGTCATATTAGGATTAGATGTTATGAATGTTCAGCAGTTTAAAATGGATGTATATAACCGGATATTGACGACGAGAAATGAAGAGATTTTTATGCACCACCTATATGAAGATAAAGTAAATAGCAGAGTCGTTAAGTTATTCAAGGATATTACCAGACCAGCAAATTCAGAGGTGGTGGTTAATTCTATAACACGAGGAAAAGAGGGAGAAACTGTTTTGATTGAGCCCATGGAAAAACTGCAAACTATATGGTCAAGGAATTTTTCCAGCTAAGACGTTATCTACGCAGAAGAAATCTACTGTTTTGGTTCGAATGGTAAATTTAAAAGGATATGATCAACACCTAAAACAAGGAGAGAACATTGGCGTATGCTCTGAAGTAGTGGCAGTCATGAAAAATGCTGATAGAAGTCGTTATTCAAACAGACCTTTTCCTGTATGTTTACAAAACCTATTTGAAGAATCTTCTGCCAATTTAACCATGGACCAGTGTAGTAAATTGCGACGTCTTCTTGAAGAAAATCAAGATGTGTTTTCCTTGCACGATAATGACCTGGGAAGAACTGATTTGGTGCAGCATCGAATTAACACAGGAGACAATGCTCCGATTAAACAAGCACCTCGAAGAATTCCGATAGCTAAACAAGGAGAAATTTTCTCAATGCTTAAAGAAATGAGGACACAAGGAATGATAGAACCTTCTCAGAGTCCTTGAACATCTCCAGTTGTGCTAATGAAGAAAAAGGATGGATCCACTAGATTTTGTGTAGACTATTGGCGACTGAATGACATTACCAAGAAAGATAGTTATCCCCTACCAAGAATTGACGACACCCTGGACACGCTAGCAGGTTCACAATGGTTCTCAACACTCGATCTAAAGAGTGGATACTGGCAGGTAAAGATGCACCCAGAAGATAAGGAAAAGACCGCATTCTCGACTGGAACAGGACTTTGGCAGTTTACAGTCATGCCCTTTGGACTCTGCAATGCTCTAGCTACCTTTGAGAGACTTATGGAAACAGTTTTACGTGGAATGACTTGGGAATCATGTTTAGTTTATCTGGATGACGTCATCATACTGGGAAAAACATTTGAAGATCATTTAAAGAATATTCAACAACAAACTTCGAGAGGCCAACCTGAAGCTCCTAAAAAATGTTGCTTATTTCAAAAAGAAGTTCGATACCTTGGCCATGTAATATCAGAAAAAGGTGTCAAGACTGATCCGGATAAAGTAGAAGCAATCGAAAATTAGCCACGACCCACTGACAAACACCAGTTAAGAAGCTTTCTGGGCCTTTCTACCTATTACAGAAGATTTGTAAGAAATTGTAAGGAGTTCTAAGAGAACTTCCTCCAAGAAACGCAGATAAATAGGTCCTGTTAACCGTTCCGGTAGAAGGTATGGCCCAATTAAATAATCATCAACAATGCCTGCACATACGTTGACAGACCAACGATTCTGATGTTTTCTTGGAAAAATTGCATAAGGATTTTCTTCGTCCCAAACATGGCTATTCCTACTATTAAAAATACCGTCTCTTGTGAAAGAGGATTCATCGGTCCACAAAACATATCGTAAAAAATTTGGTTGTGCAATGATGTGATCCAGAAGCCATCGACAAAATTGAACTTTGGGATGATAATCGGCTGCAGTCATACCTTGAACTTTCTGGAAGTGGTATGGATGGAGTTGTTGCTCGTGTAGTACCCGCCAGACAGAAGCGTTACTCGTATTCATATTCTTAGCGACGTCACGTGTGCTATTTGATGGTTCAAGTTCAGTTGATGAGTTGCTATACTCAAATGGATTCTTCTGTTGCACTGAACAACCCCCAGAAGTTTGATCCCATAGTTCTGAAACACCCTGTATATGACTACTTTATATGTGACCACCTGTGACCTGTTACATTTGATTTTATTAGCTCGATAGCTGACATACTAAATCCAGTAAAATGAAGAATTACTATAAGAACATGGGAATTTAATATATCAATCATCAATCCCAAAACCCAGCCAAAACCACATTACAAGTAAATAACCTAATTTATTTGTCAATAATTTTTTTGAATCTTTCATGGCTCAGATTGGTAGGATTAGGGACCTTAAGCGAAGGAATTACTTAAGCACGTTTCCAGCAATGTAGAAAGTAAGCAGTTTCAATTCATACATTAATATTATATGTAATGTAAAGATTCATATGAGGGCAACACAATTAAATCATAATAGATTTGATTAAATCAGGGTAATTTTGTGGTAAAAAAACTCTAAACCACGAAGTTTCTATAAATCTTTGTACTTATTATAGTTTTTCAATTATTGTTATAAACAAATACTATCTACGATTTGTATATGCAGTCTTTATTTTGATAAGAGTATTTCTCATAATATCTGATGTAGCCTTTTGGTTTTTAAATTGAAAAAAGTGTAGAAATTGTTATATACTATTTTTTTTTAAATTATAGTGATATAGATCTTAATAATCAATTCTCTAAAAGAATTAATTTGATGCAAAATACTTAAGTTAGACGGAAGAAATCTTACTTTTAATTGAGCACTAACTATTACTTTTACTGTGTCTTACCTGTGAAGATCCCTCATCGAAATTCGACGGATAGAGCCGCGCCAAAATCATCAAAATCGGCTGCAAAATCAAACTGGACTTGTTTTGACACTCCTCGGCCAAACTGGCCAAAATAAATCGGTGCAATTGCTGATAACGCGTAAAAAACACTTTAACCGTCAGTTTATTTTTGATACACAACTGATCCGGATCGGAGGTTCTTTGCACGCCAAACATTCGGGTCATCAGGGCGGCGTACAGCAACGTGGACGAATTACGAACCTTAAACAAAAAAACGACGTTTCTAATATAATAATAATTCTAAGTAATATGTACAAATTGATATTTTAAGAAGCAGTTTGGATCAAAAAGCATTTATTGGGTGTATTTAAGATCAATTACATCATTAAAAACTTCTTTACCTTTCAAGAATATCGAGTTTTCAGTTTTACGTTTGGAGCATAACATTTAAACGACTTATTATTGAATATGCTAAGTTGTTTGGTCTAGTAGAGAATTTTCGGTTCATAATTACCTGTATCTTCTCTGTCTCTACCAAAAATTATTTTTAAATACCAATTCTGAATTATTTTCAATTTTTGTGTGTGCGTTTCAGAAACACTTCACCATCCTAGACTACCATTTTTACTTGTTGAGTAGTTAAATATTCTCAAAGGTACACAAATGAACTACTTCATCGAAATGCAGGTTCGATCTAAATACATTATCAATTTTGATATTTAAAATAGATTGTTTTGTGGTATTTTATTATTAGCAATCTTAATATTGCCAAGCTTTGAAAGGGCATTTGAAAAAGCCATGTAATTGGTTTTCTGTATATTTAGGATTAATTTATTGTGTTTAAACCAGTTCAGTTCCATAAAGTCCTTTTGAATTTAAGCTGTTATAATTTGCCTAGACTTGTAATACAGTTCGCTGTGGTATGCAAAACCTAACATATCTTCGACTGCTCAAAGTTCTATTGCTGTTAACACGCTGTGTTCTAGTTGTTAAATAGCTTTTCAGCAAATCGGAAACTTTATTATACTTCTATTAATTGGAAAGATTGATACATATTTTTAATTTTTTTTTTGCAATATTGTCACCTAGGTCGCTTATAGAAGTTATACAGGGTGTTTGGAAGGTGTGTGGCCAAACGGAAATGGTGAATATGTAAGGTTACTAGCTATTAAAACGCATAGTATTTTCTTGTTTTTCCTCAAATAAGGAGTAATATATTTTTTCCTTTTATTATAAGATTTGCCCCGTTTTTTTACTTTAACCTTCAATTTTTTTTTAATTTTTGGCCAAAATGGTGCACTATTAATTTTATTTTAAAGACTAATGTTGTCTCATTCAGATTTAGATAATAACTGAGAAAAATATTTAAAGAGAAACTAATAGTGGAGTAACAAACTTCCTCAAATCAATACAAAAAAATGTTACGTCAACTTTACAATGAAACAAATAATAATAAAAAAAAGTTGTGGGGTTTTAAAATGTGTTAAAAACTTCTATAGTTAATAGTCTTTCTAACGATATGCCACATGTAACAAAAATAATAAGGTAACTTACGAAAAACAAATAAGTTTGTCTTCAAGGACGCGTGAACCAATTTCTTGATAGCAACCTAACTGAGCAGGTATAAACTTATGTCTCTTTCTAACACTGCTAAATCTGTTGCGCTATCTCTTTCATCGTTCTAAAACAGCTTAACCTATTGTGCCCTTTCCTTTACAGGGTGATTTAAAAAAAAAACATAATTTTTTACTTCAAATCGTTTATTAATAAGTCTTGCTCAAATTGATGGCCATTATTTCTAATACACGCGTAACATCGCTTTCCTATTTCTCTTGTGGTATACTGTAATGTTAGTTCCCGTCTCATTATTACAAAAGCGTCATTAATTTTTCCTATCAATTGTTCCGTTGTATTTATAGGTTCGAAATTCTTCGAAAACAAGTTCTTTTGCACGGCCCCAGACGTAAAAATCAAGCGGCATCAAGTCCGGTGATCTTGCAGGCCATGGGATAGGGCCATTTCTGCCAATCCAAGTATTGGGAAATGATTGTCTAAGTGCTCCCGGATCGCCAATCTCCAGTGCGCTGGGCACCCATCGTGTTGGAACGTCAATTTCCTTTGAAAGGACACGACTTTCTTCATTTTTGAGTTTTCTTCTTTTGGGGCCCGATAATGCAAATTACGAAAGTTGGTAATTCCCTCCCTTGAAAACTTGGATTTATCTGTCCACAGTATGTTTTTCAAGAAATCGTGGTTATCCACGTCCATATGTAGCAGGAGGCGGCAAAACTGAATGCGTCTGGTAGTCGTTTTCTTCAAGATCTTGCACGGGAGTGTAATGAAGAACAGACCAGTCCTTCCATACACTTAGGTTTTGATTGGCAGCTACAGGCCGGATCCTCGTTGTGGGATCTTCGTCAAAAGCTTCCAGAATTCGTTCTTCATCAGCAACATTACGTTGTCTGCGAACTCCAGGTTCACGGCGATTTAGACTACCAGTTTCTCTTAAGCGTCTAAAGGTCGTTTCAAAAGTATGACGATTAGGTTGGCGTCTATTGGGAGAACGCTGTTGGTAAACTCTTTTTGCTTCTCGCCCATTTCCATCAGCTCTACCATATGCCATTGGGATATCGGCGTACTCCTCGTTTGTAAAGGCACCAGCCATAGTACAAAATAAACAAAACTTAACGAAAATGAACAACAATAACAATATGCGTAGAGCCGAGTTAAAAATACGTGAAGTAGCGGAGAAAGGCAAGTCTCGAAGAAATAATACTCGTATTATGGCTAGTGACAGGTAACAGTTTAAGGTAGCGGGGCACAAAGGGAGTGTCGCCGAATGATAAAGGAGATTATAGCGTAACAGGTTTAGCTGTGTTAGAAAAAGGTATAAGTTTATACCTGCTCAATTAAGTTGCTTTCAAGAAATTGGTTCACGCGTTTGTCTTCAAAGAAAAACTTATTTGTTTTTCGTAAGTTACCTAATTATTTTTGTTACATGTGGCATATCGTCAGAAAGACTATTAACTATAGAAGTTTTTTAACACATTTTAAAACCCCACAACTTTTTTTATTATTATTTGTTCCATTGTAAAGTTGACGTAACATTTTTTTTCTATTGATTTGAGGAAGTTTGTTACTTCACTATTAGTTTCTCTTTAAATATTTTTCTCAGTTATTACCTAAATCTCAATGAGACAACATTAGTCTTTAAAATAAAATTAATTGTGCGCCATTTTGACCAAAAAGAAAAAAAATTGAAGGTTAAAGTAAAAAAACGGGGAAAATTAATAAAAAAAGGAAAAAATATATTACTCCTTAAATTTGAGGAAATACAAAAAAATACTATGCGTTTTAAATAGCCAATCATCTCACCTATTTACCATTTCCGTTTGGCTACTCACCTTCCAAACACCCTGTATAATTCATTTCAAATTCTCTGTTTCTCAGTATATTCATTACCATTAGCAGTCTTTACTTGACATATTTCTGTTTTCGATTTAGTTTTATTAGAAATTTTATTTATGCAGTCCCAAAGTTTTTACTTGATTTGGTCGCTGAATGTCAGTTTATTTGCATTTGAAAATAATGTTTCTTACTATTTTTTATTTGGATTTTCAGTATTATTTTTTTAAGGAATTCTTATGCTTTTATGGTTCGTACACCCAATATATTTAAATATGAAAGCAATACATAAAATGTACTTGTATGTCCAGACGAAGAAAGAAATTTGTAATTTTTGTTTCACAAAATTGTTCTTGAGGACTGATTAGAGACTTATTTTTTTACTTTCCTGCATATCTTCAAAAAGGAAACAAGGAACTGAATGTAACTCGTGTATTTCTATGTCTAAAATCTGAGATACAAATAGTTGAACAACAGAATATTGGCATGCTATAAAAAACTTAAATTACTTCTTATATATTTTTTTTTTTATGATTTTTAAGTAACTAGATTAAACATCTTAAAGGGAATTTAAATGAGCCGATACATAAGCAAATTCCAGAGAAGGCTTATATTAGACATAGACATTTTTAGAGTTTGGCAGAGAAGTAAAGTTCAAAATACCTCACAAAATAAGAAACAACACGACTTTCATACATGTTATATACAATTTTAATTTTAAGTGATTTCATAAAAGAAATTAATTAATAAAATATTTTTTTTGTCATTCAGTTGATATTACTATTACTCACTTTATATTAACTTATAATGATTTTATAAACTTTGCAAATTGAACTAATAGTCTATATGTTTAAGCTTAAGCAGTTATTGTATGACAGAAAATATATTCTAATTCTGAAAAAAAAACACAAAAGAACAATTAACAATATTATTTGACTTCAAATTATCAACATTATTTTCAGACAATATTCAAGTACATATAGAAGACCGAATTATTGACAACGTCGAAGTATATGTATATTTGGGACATTGCATCAAATTGGGCAAAGAAAATCAAACTGCCGAAATAAACAGACGTGTTCGTTTGACATGGGCAGCCACGGGTAAACTGTCACACGTCTTGAGAAATGAAACTAATCCAATTAATTTGAAAAGAAAGGTCTTCAATGCCTGCTTACTGCCCGTGATGACTTACGGAATGGAAACCATGACACTCACTGTTAAATCAGCTAACAAGCTTAGGACCACCCAAAGAGCCATAGAGCGGATGATGCTAGGAATAAGCCTGAAAGACCATATCACAAATGAGAGTATTAGACAAATAACTAAAGTTGAAGACGTCATAACACGCATAGCCCACCTGAAATGGAGCTGGGTAGGACACGTCGCCCGACAGGACGACTTGAGATGGTCAAGACACATCGTTCAATGGAGACCTCGCATACATAAAAGCAGCGTTGGCAGACCACAGTTACGCTGGCTCGATGATGTCAAAAACAAAGTGGGCAACAGATGGCACCAACTGGCACAGAACAAAGAAACATAGAAGAATATAGGGGAGATCTATGTCCAGGAGTGGACTGTGACGGGTTGCTGAAAGAAGAAGAAGAAGATTTTGTTTGTACTTTTTTCTTAAATAAGAATAATGCCACTACCAATTCTTAGCATAACTGTTTTTCTACAAGTTATACCTACTATGCGAGAACTCCATTCCAAAAAAAAAACTATGATATAAACGGAGATTCATGTATATTTTATCAATAGAAGAATCTCTGCCTGTTTAGACTTTATTGGGAAAAAGTTTGCATTCTTCATGAGGTCGTACTTCTAAACTCACCGATTTATTCCATCGATGTCTTTCTTGACACATAAACAAGGAGTTCGATGTCGGAATATACATTGATAAAACAAATAGGCATGTTTAAAAACTGTACTATAGCTAAAAAACAATGAGCAATTCAAATTGCCCGCCGAAAGTGGTAGTTACCGGACCAACCACTGACGGCGCTAAGCATTTCTCCAAGCATAACGTTTAGGAAACCTCTCGATTAGTACGAAATACTCACCCCCCAGGATTCGCTCTTAAACCCGCCGATGGCCAAAATGACACCTCGGGCAACATAGGAGGCGACCAACTCCCCCAACTTGCTGTGCCTGAATATGGCCCGGAGCACATTCAAGCAGTGCATTCGGGTCTCTTCGGTGACGCTTCGATGATCCTCGGCGCATAAAAATAAAATCGTCATCGTTTTATGGAAGTTGTTCGGGTCCGGTCCTGTGGTCAGGATCGAGAGGATCAGAAACGGCAGACCTGCGGGGAAAACACTGGATTTTTAGCATGCAACTTAAGTGTACAATATGCTATGTTTGGAATAAATATGTACTAACCAGCGCTTCTTCTTGTAGCGCAAAGATCCTCCGAGTGTTTTTTACCAGTGCACAGCTCCAAGGCCTCCCTAAGCCATTTTTTCGGTAAGATCGCAATGGCTGGATAAGAAGATCGCCAAAAGTGCTCGCAAACTGTACTGAAACCGACGTAAGCTTGTTCGAATACGCCACGATGTCTGCTCTGGACGAACACGTTGACGAAAAACTCGCCGATTTCCTTGAGGGTTTCTTGGGGGAGCATTTGCAATTGGTTCTCTAGCTTTATGGATTGTTTTACCAGTTCGGCAAGCAGGAGGGTCATTTCTTTCATTGTACGCCAAGCATACACTATTCAATTTTAAAAAAATGCCTGTTAAAGGAGGAGAATTGAAGTAAATCGTTTTTATATGGTCAAGATTTGTAAATACGTAAAGTTTCTTCATAGTACACTACATTCGCAAAAACATCAAGAAAGTTAAGCTTAATATTAAGTTCCATAACCTTGAATTTAAATGAAAAATTATATTACCTTAGAAAAAGTGTTCTAATATGCATAACATTACTTGTGCTTCACCTCGTATATAAGTTAAATACCATATTAAATATGCATGAATCGTCTCACCTGTGGTACATCTAGATTCCATAGATGTTTTCTTAGGAAAATAAAATACGAATTTCAAGGTGTTTGATTTTCTGTTTTTTGGAACCCAAATTGTCAAAACTAAATTCAAACTTAGTGAGCGATAAAATTTTCAACAAAATAAGTGTGAAATAAAGTCTAAAAACTACTAGTTTTCCATTAAATTGCAAAAACTAACATGGCATCAGGACATAAAAATATTAAAAAGGAATTACTGGAAACTAACGCTTTGACTCTGGATAAAGCTATTTCCATATGTAAACTGCAGGACGGATTAAGGCACAGATGCACGTGCTGGAAACTATATATTATTAAAAAAACATACCGTGATTCATATGATCAAGATAAATTATTTAGATTATGTTTCTAGGGATTACAAAAATATATTTTATAAAAACAATTTATTTAATGCAGAAATTGTTAAATGGTATAAATTAAACTATTTTGCTAAATTTCGTAGGTCTATCAAAAAAATGAAATGCTAGAATACGGATATATGAAAGTCTTTCTTCAAATTACTTTATTGGTTTTATAACCAAAAATTGACTTAGTGCAAAATGACTCTAACTGGAACATTAACTTAAATGTCGAAAATAAAGCAACTATAAATTTTTCCACGAAAATAATCTCTTGCCATTGCGATATAAACAGATCCACTTATACTAAATCAAAAAATGACATTTTAAAAAAAAATTACTTTTCTGTGAATACAAAAAAAATATCAAAGAATATTTAGAAATTTTTGTTGTGCAAAATAATCTTCGCCCGCAACTTTAGGCAAATCTGATTGTGCAGAATTAAACATTTTAAAATTTAGTGGGCCAATTGAAAATGGAAATAATTTACGACTAAAATAAAATACAGAATACACAAACTCGTAATTATTTTAAGTTTCCGTGAAATACAAAGATATTTTTAAGCAATATTCCCTGAAAACTATCCCCTTCAATCTGTTGATGAAATTATGCACACCAAATAAAAAATATAAAATGATTTTTTGTTCACATTTGCGCAAGAATTTCTAAGACACAGAAAGTTGTGTCATATATTAATGAATTTTTAATTTGAGCATGAACATGATTTTAAATAAAAAATGTGCTTGTCAAATCACGTCAAATTAACCTAAAATGAAATTTATCTAAACGTGAGTTAGGTCTAAACAAAATAAAATACATGGGCCCCATTTTTTCACAAAAAGAAGCATGAGGAAGAAACAATTTTTGCTTTAAAAAACGCGAATGTAAAAGAAATTTTTAGGAATTATCACCTATGTATCAAAATTTACTCCCCTCATGTCTTTTGAAACTAAAAATTTTTGAATTCTACTTAAAAAGGAACTATTTGGGTCATCCTCAACAAGAACCATTTATTCACTTGAAAAATATCTTCACGAAAAGCCCAATTTCGCAGTTTTTTGATCTTTTGATGCAACAAAAAGCGCAATCGGAGGTGTCTTACTTCAAAACAATTATCCGTTTAAAAATCTTTAACAGATATAAAAAAAGTGTGGGCAAATAAAAAAAAAATATGGCAAAACAATAATTGAGGAAGCAGACCACAAACCCCTCGTTTTTTTATTTAAAAAACCTTTACATTCATATCCGATGGATTTACAACGTATGCTTATTGAAATTCAGCCTTATTCTATTCATTTAATTTATAAATCTGACACAAAAATAACTATAGGTGATGCACTATCGAAAGTCCATAACTATTCAATAAGCAATAGGTATAACAAATTAATATCTTCCTGAAAATAAAATTCATGCTCAAGTTTTATTAGTTCAGTCAAGTCAAACAAAAACGGCCTCAGTTTTGCTACAAATTATAAACTTTATAAAAAATGATTGAAACATTTTTTGTTATTAAAAAAACTAGTCTCGTTCGAACGACTTAGCTATTTTTAATGAAAATATCATTAAACCTAAAACATGCGAAAAAGTCTTAACAAAATTGCCTAAAAGTCACTTAGGTAGAGTAGAGAAAAAACTAAACATCGCGCTCCTACCCTATTTTATTGGCCGAATATGTCACAAGGTATTGATAATTTTACATCAAATAGATCTTGCACTATATTTTCTAAACCGACTCCGAAAGAACCACTAACTAATCATAAATTAGCAGATAGACCTTGAAAAAAGATAGCAATGGATGTTTTTAAATTGAATGAAAAATTTTATATTTGTATTGTTGATTATTTTAAAAAAATTTCCGATCTGAAATACCTGGAAAATAATATCACTTTCAATTCAATAATTTCGTATTTAAAATACATCTTCTCACTGTTCGGAATTCCTGATGCAACCGTTTCAGATAATGGCACTCATGTCTAAGCATTGTTGTTTTTTATACTAGGTTGCTTTCTACTTTTAGATCTGATGATACCTTAGGGCGAGACACGTGTGATAGTTTTTTAAAAAATAAACATAATCTGAGACCATTGAGTTTGTGTCCCTCCAATTTTTGAATTTTTATTATTAAGAGGTCTCTGAGAAAAATGAACTACTTTTTTGAATTAATGGTACTTAGTTGTGCTCAGATATGTTTCGTAAATTTTAATAGGAATTGATTGTAAGAGATTAGATTGTACTTACACCAGCCCCTAATTTCCCACAGTCTAATGGCCAAGTAGAAAGGCAAATAGGTACAATTAAAACTATAATTAATAAATGTTTTTATGATAAAACAGATCCTTTTTTAGCTCTATTAAAGTTACATCATACTCCTATAGATAGCAAGTTATACTTTCCAGAACAATTACTGTAATTGTAATTAGTAGAAAAGTATTTTACAAGTTACGGAAAAACATCTAAAACTAAAACATATTAGTAATACGTTTCATCTAAATAAGTTGAAACAAAGACAAAAGAAAAGTAAATTTTATTTTGACCAAAAAAATACATAAATCATTTCGTTAAGATAGATCCAGAACCGCCAATTGAATTTGAAAACAAGGGAAAATGTGATACGGAGATAAATCAACAAAGAAATATAAATAAAAAAAAATATGAAACAAAATTTGGTACATCAAAATTGGTAGATTTAACTGTTTGCAATATGATTAAATTGATTTACGTATAGTAGGTACTATTATTAACTTGTATGCATAAAACTATTAATTGTGTAAGTAATTAGGTAGAAAAGGTTTATTAAAACACGTTGTTGAATTCTAATATATTGGGCATGTGAACATTATCAGTAATCAGGTAAGTATTATAATTATAAAATTCTAAATTTGCAATAATATAATTAATTTCTGTTGAATTTCTTAATTTCCCAGCTTTCTTAAATTTATTAATTGTGATTCAGTGAACCACTCTCTAACTCAAAACAGGGATGTTATGATATACATAATATTATTTTTGCATCACTTTAAATATAAGTTAAATATCATATTAAATCTGTATGAATCGTCTCACCTTTGATACATCAAGATTCCATAGATATTTTCAAAAATCAAGAGGTTTAAATTCGAGCCTTAAATCTGAAATCTAGATCTAGATTTTTTTAAAGATGACATTAAGGTTTTAATGTTTTTTTTTGTGGCAAAATATGTAAAAAAACAAGCAGTTTTCTTACCTAAAAACCGTTGCGACTTCGGCGATTCGTCGTTATCACAAATCCCAATTTCCTCCACATTATCAGGCAAATAACCCTCGGGCGAAGGGTTGCACACCACCGGCATAATTTTCTCGCTTATTTTAAAACAATTGGACACCAAATGACTGAACACCGTTTTATAAGAATCATTATGGCTCCTGTAAAAAAAAAACACCCCAATTAATAACAATAACTTTAAACGGTAACGATTAATTTTTCTCGGTAAAGCACACGCAGGACACCAATATTGTCGAACTATTATTGGTCGATCACGTAAGTTCAATACCCAAAATTATCTAACTTACCCCATATCCCGGTTCTCCAACATGTGCCTCACACTCAAAATCAAACCGTAAACGGCCATCTGGGTCACGCTGACGTTGTCCATCTTAATTTCCTCACTTTTGTCTAACAGTTTCCGGGTGAGGACAACGATCATGTCCAAAGTAGGGTCGTGGAACTTGTTCGCGTTCTCGCCGCTCTCGCAACGGACGATCTCTTTGAAGTGAGGCGAATAAGAGCAAACTTCGAACAAATACGCGGCCGAGAGGGTTTTGCTTGGTTTTACGTCCAAGGCCATTTCGAAGCTACGCTGTAGGTATTTTACGGTGAAGTTGGCGTTCTACAAATGAGAAGAACATACGTGATGCTTGTACATGTCCGAAAAGTGTCTGTATATTTTAAAAATATATTTATAATGAAAAAATTTGACTGTATTTTTTTTTGTTATAATAAATGGCATAAAATACAAAAAGGCGGCCAAGTTATAAAAAAGTGGACTATCTTGCTGTCGCTTCTGTTTGCACCCAGTCCGAATCTTGTTCTTCCAGGTACACCTATACACCATTCTCCTTTAGATATTTAGGATTAAATGCCGATGAAGCAAATAAAAAAAATAAAGTTAGCTCATGCTAATTATAGTTTATTATTATGTAGATAATTAAACACTAAAGAAAAAATAAACGAATGAGTTTTCCGATTTGAGGGATTTAAACAGCTATATTATATTAATAATGTCGGAAAGTTCAATGCCGCTTTTGGTAAATTCGATATTAACAAGTCGTATTTAAGACTGTTTTAACTTGGAAGATTATACTGAAAGGTAAGCAACTTATTAAATGGAGGCTCGATGAAACTTAAAAAAGACAGACTTGATTTTACTTAGTTTAATTAAAATGTAAGCTTTATGTTACCTTGATTTCAACATTTTTGGTTCTTAAAGACTTAATATGGAAACTTTAATTTCTTCAGGGCGTTTACAATAGACTCAATGACGTTTCAAAGAGGTGAAACACATTTTAATAAAATTAATTACAATGAAACCTTAGATGTAACATTTTAAAAAAACTTATTATAGAGGTTTTTGCAATAGGTTCAGAGAGATTTTAAAGAAATAAAACCCGCTTTAGAAGATTACCTTAATAGGTAATTAAATTTATTTAATTATTAAATTTACCGATTTTAAATTATTTAAAGTTTTTTTGTGTTTATGTACATCAAAATTATAAGGCCGATGGGTCTGTGATACAATCGATGAACATTTAATCGCATACATTAAGGGATTCCTCTAAAGATTCAAGCATAACGCTAGGTTACCATGGTTAGCAATCTTGAATTTAAAAAATATCCTTTATTGGTTTACTCCAAAACCATTAAGCTAACGAATGATACCTGTTTTCTCAATCTTGGGGAAACCAATTTTCTATTTAATCACTTTTATTGTACAAAATAAAAAAAAACACTTTTCTTCTTTTACTTGGAAATAAAGCATATTTAATAATCGGATTAAATCAACAACAACTTAATTCGAGGGTCTAAAATAGGCAGAGTACCATCTTGTTCTTCTTCAACGGTGAAAGACATATTTGGAAGTGAACCAATTTTATACAATATTTTAATTGTATAAAATTGGTTCAATGATATTTAATTTAATGATTTTATTTGTTTCTGTATCTTTCAGAGTCCCGAGGATGACCTCATAGAAATCGAAACGTCGAGAAACTTAGAACATTGAAAGACTAGAATCAGTAATGTTGAACAACTTTTATCCTTTTGGACTATTTGATGTGAAAATCGATTTGCGCATGACCAAATCTCTAACCTCATTATTGATTTTAAATTGTTCGTGTATAATTTAGGGTACACTTTTTAATTTTTTCTATAAACTTTATTTGAAAATACCTACTGATTTGTAGGTTGTTTTTTCAATAAAAATTTTGTCAGAGGAGGACATGATGCTTTTTGCATCATTTAATAAAAAAACATATACTCTGTATATGCAGATTTGTTATTTTAGTTTTATAGATATATTTTGTTCTCACATTTATTCAAAAATATGATCTATGCATGATTGACTATCTGAACGTGTAATTCCGTTAATAGCTAATATGAATCCATGTTCAATAAGAATATTCTTATACTGTTATAAGTACTGCTGTTATAATATACTTATATCTTCTGTTGAATCACTAGTATTTAAAAAACTAATGTTAATACAGGGTGCGGCATAATCGTCTCCCTGTTTTTAAGGCTTAATAAAAGAAATGTTATTTGAAATACAGAGATTTTATTTTTTTATTTTAAAAGTACAAATAAAACATTTTTGTCCTATGTGGTTTTGAAGAGAATATCTGGCAAGTGCCGTCCACCATTATCGAAGCACTGGTGCAAGCGACTTCTGAAGTTTCGCATAACTCTTGCAAGCATTTCTTGGGGTATTCTGCGAATTTTTAGGCGGATTGCATCCTTTAGTTGTCTAATAGTCGTTGGACGATGTTTGAAGACTTCAGCTTTTAGGTAACCCCACAGAAAGAAGTCGCAGGGCGTTAGGTCGGGCGAACGTGCAGGCCAAGAAATATCGCCTCCCAGGGAGAGCAAACGTCCGGGGAACATTTCTCTCAATACTTGCATTGAAGCTCGAGATGTGTGAGCTGTTGCCCCATCTTGCTGAAACCAGGCATCTTGCACATTGAGTCCTGCAAAGGCTGGGGCGAAAAAATTGTGAATCATCGCTATATAGCGTTGCGAATTGACAGTAACAGCGTGATTTTCTTTTTCAAAGAAGTAAGGGCCGATTATCCCCATTTCAGACACGGCGCACCAAACTGTCACTTTCTCACTATGTAGAGGCTTCTCGTGTATCTCTCTCGGATTATCAGCGGCCCAATACCGAAATTTTTGCTTGTTTACCCAGCCAAGTAAAAATGTGCCTCGTCACTAAAAAAAAACTGCGCCCTGAGGTAAATTTTGAAGCATAATTTCACATGCAGCACGTCGATTGTTCCAATCACGCTCTGATAATTCCTGTGCCAGAACCATCTTGTATGGAAGAAAACGAAGATCCTTGTGAAGAATTCTTCGCACAGTGCGGTCAGATAAACGAAGGGCAGCTGCGTGTCTCCATGCAGAACGTCTTGTAGGTGACCGTAAAAATGAGCGTCTCATAGTCTCGATGTTTTCGGGTGTCCGAGCTATCCGTGGCCGTCCACCTCCTTTTTTGATAACAGATCCAGTTTCTCTGAAGTTCTTGACCCACAACACAATTGATTTTCGGTTCGGGACTCCTTCATTTCGCGGAATTTGGCATCTTATCCGGAACGCTCGTTGCGCAGCAATAACTGACCGATTTTCGCGGAGGTACACATCTACCGCGAATGCGCGCCACATGATGCTTCAGACTAAAACATGTTTAAACAAAACTGTTTCCCATACGGCTCTTAGTGGCGGTACCCCCACTATTCTGCGACGCCGCACGGCATTACGAGGGAAGGTTAAAAATAGGGAGACAGTTATGCCGCACCCTGTATCTTTAGTCCAAACACAGATATCATACTATTTACTTGTAGTTCAATCAAAATTTTTACTATCGGTAGAGGGTGATTGATATGATAATTTTCAATTTGGCTAATGTTATTTTACGATTTATAATTTTAAAAACATCAAGGCCTAGTATTTCAAATTCGTATTTTAAATCACTTCTTATATAAAAAACTGTAATATTTCTCCTGCTATGTAATAAGTCGTTTGTATCTGGAGTAAATTTGTGATTTCATGATGAATGATTAAAAATTCTCTATTAAAACTATGCAGAAATACTTGAAAATCAGTAAAATAATGAGACTTTTGTCATTTGTCATTTTGGTCAAGAGCACCTTCCTTGGAAAAAATTTGTTAGTTCTTTCAAAACCCTGCAGTCTATTTCATCCTGTATAAAATCTCTTACATTACTATCAATAAGTTTTTTAAATATAATTAAAAAAAATATCCCATCCTATACTTGAAATTTTTGAAAGAAAACAGCTTTAAGTACAACTAAACTACGAACAACCAACAAAACTAAATTCACTGTGATCCGGTGCATTTTGTTATATACAGGGTGTAAATAAATAGATGCGAAAAAATTCAGGGGGTGATTCTTAGGTAAATTTGAAGAAAAAACTGTATATGAACGTATGGCCTAAAAGGCGTAACTTTTGAGATACCGGGTGGTAAAGATTGAAGAAAAATATGTTTTTTTTTATAATACCTGTAAAACCCCTGTATATATTTTAATAAAATTTGGTATGCATTTTCTATGCATCAAAAGGCATATTCTGAGGTTCGTGTACACTAAATATTTTTGATGAAAAATATGGTGCGCCACTTTTTTTTTTAAATTTTTTTCGTTTCTGTAATTCTCATTTATTTTTGAGCAAATTTAATCTCTTGACTTTCTTTTGTCCGAGGTTGCGTATTCGATTAAAAAAATCAAATCCATCTACCTAAATGTATTTTGTGTTTATTATTAATGTTTAGATCTGATTCTAATTTTTATTTTAAACGAAATGAAAGAAAAATAAATTAAATAATTATAAAAAATGTTGAAAATGACCACCCTCTGCCATTATGCAAGTCTATACGTCGCCGCATTTACCAACGAATCTGATAAAAAATTCCGGAAGAATTTTTAATTACGACACATGAATTAATGATTCGATTTCTCAAGTCATCAATATCCAGTACCGGACACTGATACAAATAAAGAAAATTAGTGAGCCTCAGAAAATGCCTTGTGATGCATAGAAAATGCATACCAAAAATTACTAAAATATCTACAGGGGTTTTACAGGTATTATTAAAAAAAAACATATATTTTTCTTCAATCTTTACCACCCGGTATCTCAAAAGTTAGGACTTTTAGGACATACGTTCATATAAAGTTTTTTTTCTTAAAATTTACCCAAGAATCAGCCCCTGAATTTTTTCGCATCTATTTATTTACAAACTGTATCGTGCTTTTTTAAACTCAATTTCAAATATTTTTGTTCAACTTACCAAAAATCCTAAATACTGCGGCGGTAAAGTCTTCAACAGTTTCACAATCATCTTCTTATTGTTCTCGTAACTGTCGAACAAAATGTTATGACTGTTTTTCACGTCGTCGTCCTGCCAGCAACTTTTCCACTCATCCGGTCCCAAAAGGTCTTTGATAACCAACAACAGCTCCAAACTGGTCGCCCTCCTGGGGAAATTCGAGTCGTACGACAAATTCCCGATTAAAATCCGTGTCAAATTACAAATGAACTTTCTGTAGCTCTTTTTCAGCTCCTGATAGAGCAGCAAGTATTTTTTTTCCTCTCTACTTGCGCAGTTTAATTCCGTTTTTTTCGTTAAATTCACGATGTTCCTTTGGATCACTTTGATTCCGGCGTCGTATCGCGTTAACACTTTTTTATAGTAGGAGACGATTTGTTTGCGGACGTTCGGACTTTGGGCGGTTATGTTGTAACGGATAAAATTGATTAAAAATATAAATTCCCAGTCTAAATAGAGTTCGGTGGATTTTAGACTTTCTGCTATAGAGGCGAGGACCAGGAGCCGAATCTAAATGTGGATGAAAATAAATAATATTCTGTATATTCACTGATATATTTTAAAAAAATCTAACCTCTTCATTTTGGTGTATCATATACATGTCCATCTTTTGCTTATCAATCAGCCCCCTCCAATACAAATTACTGTCCTTTTCTAAAGTTAGTTCAATGCCACTTTTTCTGGCATTATGTAGACAATGTAGAAGTAATTTGGACTCCTCTACAGTTCCCACATAGTCGCTAGGAAAACTGAGAGAAAAAAAACATTTAAAGAATACATTTAAACTCTATAAAGAAAAAACATACATCATTCTCAAAATGGCCGGTTGTAACCTGAAAGCGGTACTGATGATTTTCTGGCAAAAGTTCTCGCTGTCCTTCCCCGATTTTAACACGTTAATCGCAGGCAACACCCACGTTTTCGCCCAATTATTCTCGCTGTCCACCGGAAAGAACACGAAACTCTTCTCCACCAACATTTGGTACGTCTTGCACACCTGATCCGTCACCGTTTGATTATCGATCTGGTCCAGCAGCACCAGCGGCAAATGCTCGAATTTCTTCAATAGGAAATCGCACCCGTAATATCTCGCGATACTTTCGTATGCGTAGAATCGTATGCAGCTTTCCTCTGGTATTTCTTGGATTTTTTCGATTAGTATGTCGGTCAGCTCGAAGAAATCTAGGAAAAGCGAAAATACGTGCGGTGAGTTTTAAAAGTCAAGTATAAAAGAGGAAAGATGTTAAATAATAATAAATGACTTTTATGAACGCTTGGCACCAGACTGCGTATTTCCGAAACCTAATATTGTAGCGAGTTTTCCTCGATTGCGAATGGTCACTTCTAAATCTAGTTGGTTATCAAAATCAAAATATGCTTTAATGTCAAAACAAAATATGCATTGTCGTTAACAAAGCCAGTTATAACTAAAATAAAATAAAATAAAATAAGGTTACAAAAATTGTTCCAGGTAATGTATACAACAAAAAATCAAGCTAAAAATAGCCAGTCATAGAAAAAAACACAGGTAAAACCATCACCAGAGTGAAGGGTCATACAATATACATACTTAAAAATTTTAGTTCCATAAAACATTAAAATGACGAATCCAAAACCCTCTAATTTACTTAACAGTATACTGTTGCTGACACAGTCAAAGGCTTTAGACAAGTTACAGAAAACTGCGGCAGCACAATCACTATTGTTTAGTCCAAGACATAATAACTTTCCAAAATTGGAAAGAGCATGATTCGTGCTTAGGGATGCCCAAAAGCCAAACTGCTGTACACTTATAAGGTTGTGCATATTTAAAAATGAAAGTGCCCTATTTTTAATAAGTTTTTTCACAATTTTTGACAAAGTTAGTAGAAGAGATATTGGTCGAAAGGTTAAAGGATTTTTTGCATCTCCACCTTTGTATACCACAAGCATTTTTTAAACAAGAAGGGTACCTGTTAAAAATGAAGAATTAATAGCTTCCGCCAAAACCTCCAAAGCTGTGTCTGGGAGAGCTAACAGTATTCTCAATGAGATATCATCATTTCCTCAGAAGAATTTTTATCGTTAATTTGTCCAAATAATTCCTGAATTTCTAATGATGAAACCGGAGCAAAAAAAGAAAGCATCCGAAACAGACAAATGATCCGAGTATTCCCGAAAATCCACATGATCAGTGCAAGCATCATAATTGATCAAGAGACCGTGCGCATAAAAAATTTCCAGACAAATATATGGGTGGTAAGTATTAGCATAAATGGTGATATCTCATCAATACCAATTGCATTGGATTCTCAGTTTTTCAAATAATATTAATGTTATTTATTTGTACAAATATTTAAATTTTTTAAAGCTTTTTAAACAATTAAAAAAATTAACAAAATACTTTGGTTGACTGAAAAATTGCCATCTAAATTGGTTTTACTTCTAAGCAGTTGAATAAATGAAAGAAAAAGTCGCAAACTTAACTTTCTAGAAAAATAATCTTCACTTTGTCTTTTTCTGTGGAGTAGTAAACTGCATAATAAATAAAGACCTTTCTCTTAGAAAGTTAAGTTGCATTTATAAAAATGTTTTTTAATGCACTTCAAATACCCGGAAAAAATCCTTAATTTTATTAGTACCTCTATGGGAAAAAATCCCATAGCCCAACCAATCTTAGACCCATTGAACTACTAACAATTAAAAATCAAATATTTCTTTAAAACACAAATATCAAATTCTAATTAGTTTCTAACTAGTTTTCTTAAGCTCACCTTTGCCCTGATGATATGCTGCCAGGCCAACCAGTTCATCAAAGAAAATCCGTGCGTAATGCCTAACTGTATCAATAAAATGCTCGGCATTAGATGAAACATAAAACAACCCGTCTAGAAACATCTCTTTAATCAAATCCTGTGGAATATTCTTCAAATATTTCGCGATGTGGCATAGGGCTCGGCTGGTCTCCATACAAACGACCGAATGACCTGGATTACTTTACAAAACAAGTTGTGTGATTACGTTATACTCATTTTAAATGTTTACCTTTTAGCTGTGTCTAGAATGCCTTCAAACAAAACACATATTAACAATTTACCGTCGACCTGTTCAGTGATAAGTCGGTTCTCAGGTAAAACACACAAAATCGAAGCGTAAATTATTATTAGATAATCAGTGGGGGTTTCCTCACCGTCTAAAGGGTTTATTGCAAGATTAAATGGGGAACCACTTTTACTAATCTAAAAAGAAACACTTTTAAAATTGGTTTTTTGCATAAAAAATGACTTACCAGTTGAGCCACACTCATAGAATCCCCCTCCAAGATGTTAAAAGCATACACAAATATTAGGCAGACCTTCATTCTCAAATCGAAGCCAATTTTAGTATTAAATAGTAAAATGTATGAGTACATAAGCAGAGATTGCAAATATTGTCCTTTGATTTCTTCTAGGAATGACAGATTTTTCACAAAAACCGGCAGGATTTGTTTGAGCACTGCATTCATTACAATATTTAGTTCTTCTATTTCTGGGATGATATCTTGTTTGATTTGACTGAAAGAGATGATCACTTATAATAATTATATAAATATTAAATTAAAAATATTAATAATCTACTAATTTTGACTGAAGTTGAGGTTGTATAAAAGGTTAAAAAAACCATAAATCATCTGGAGCTGATGGACTATCGTCAAAGTTAATACTCTGACTCAGAACCATGTCATTTCTATTTTATCTACCCTCTCTAAAATAGTTGAAAAACTTGCAAAAAGCAGAAAGTTTGTCTTTTTACAACATAATTTTTTTTTTAAATAAAAATATAAAAAAAATTACACTGATATATAAAATTTTGTCTTATTTTGAGGCTGTTTTTAGCTTTTTAGAGAGTGTCTGTCTCCTTGAATTATGGAGAGTCAACAGTGGCAGTGTTTTATAATCTATCCAAGGGATTTGATTGTGTAGATCATGGAATACTGTTCAATAAATATAGTTTAAGGGGTTTGCTATCAATGGAATCCTATTTAATAAATCCTACTCGGTAAGTTACAGTATCTGGGTATTTCTCTGATTGTAGATCTCTTATAAATCTGGAGTACCTCAAGGTTCAGTATTAGGAACACTATTATTTTTGCCGTAGTAACTAAATTAGGCTCATTGAGACTACAGGGCAAAGTTGTGCAGTTTGCTCCCCATACCACCATATTGTAGAGTCAAAAGATTCTTATTACTTTAGAGCTCAGGTTTTCGAGCATCTTAATATTTTATCAGGGTGGCAACAAGGGGTTAATAAATATTATTTTTGTGATTCAAAAAACAATAGTTGCCTATGTTATTAGATTAGCAGCTACTCTTGTTTGTAAATGTCCTAAACCTTCCTCTAACACTGGCCATATGACTCTTTAGGTAGATGCTTTTCCCTACATCCTCTCTTACCAAAAATTTGCTACTATACCTTAGTAAAAAAATGTACAATTGTGTTCCTCTATGTATTAGACAAACATAAATATTAAAAACTTAAAAATAGTTAAAATCACTTTTATTAACTAAGGCATATTATGATGAGCATTGATGAATTGTTCAATACCACCTTTTGACCTGTGCTCAAACATCATTTTTATATTGTGTAATACCCTTTATTTTCTTTATTATTGTTTTATTGACTTCCTCTAACTTCTGTTTTTGGCACTTATTTTAAGCCTGTTTTATTGTTTTTTTGATGGGAATTTGTACTTTTTTAGCTTTTATGATGCTTGTATCCAAGATTTTGTCTTCCGTAATATAACACATTTACTTTCTTTCTTTGTTGACCGAACAATTTTATTTTATTGAATCAATATTAATAGTAATATTTCTTACATGAGGGTTAAGGATGAACAAGGATCCAATAGGAGCCCTATATTGCTTTATTTGGCAATTTATATTTCAATGATCCAAAGAAATATTCATATTTCAAATATATCTCAAAATTGACTTTATTTATTTAGGCCAGCAAGCCATTTTAACAGTGTTTTTGCAAAAGTAATTAAAGTCTTTCACCTCCTTATCAAGAAAACTAACCTAACAAAAATCTTCTCAGGAATTAATATAAATAATTAGCAGACTTTGGTGCTTACCTAGCATAGATGGCAAAATTATCAAATAAAGACATATATAAGGGAAATAAAGGCCTAAAGTTCTCTTCGAAATTATAACTGGATGTGGTTTGCAGCACTGAAATAAAATGCAAAAATTCATTGCATTTTTTTAGATCACATGTTTTTTCATTCTTGATCTTTTCTAGCAGGGAATGTGCCGTTGCCTTCACTATCTCATTTCCTAGATTCTCATTGATTACTAAGTCCTGGATGTGCTTTTTTAGCTGCTTTTTGCCATTGAATCTGGTGAAAAGTTCAATGATGACACTCCTTGTTTCCTCCATTAATTCCTTATTATCTCCTGACACTTTATAAAAACGTACCTAAAACGTTTAAAGCAACATAGTAATAATCATTACCATCCTAAATATCACCTACAATTTCATTAATAACTTCTTTACAATCAAATTCCAGGTTCAAATTTGAGAGGGATTTCAAAAATTTCTGCAATGTGGGGTTTTGGGGACCCGTATCGTCGCCCCTGCGGAAGTCCAACGGCAACAAACCGGCCGAATCTTTAGATTCGAGTACCCGGGCCATGGTTTTACTCAACGCTTCTCGTTTTATTACGGGAAATTATCGGAAAATCTTAAAATTGGAACTCGCGAACATTTTTCTCGGCATGCTTTTTCGAATAAAAACTTCTTTTGACGTTTACGCTGTCAATGACCGGTTGCCGGCAACTGTCAAAAGTGACATTAGCGAAAATAGACGGCTCGCGCCATCTTGTAACAATTTTAAGAGTTATGCCATAAAATTCCTTAATTTAATTAATTATTCAATTAATTTTATTGGAAAAAAATTGGCTATCGTTGCTTTTTGAGTTATATTTATTAAAAATTCTATGGCAGAGGCATCTGTGCACGTCCAGGTGAACTTCATCCTTTTATAAACAGCAGGGTTCTGTAGTGAATCACATTGGACAGCTGCCGCAACAAAATGCTGATTGAAATGGACGCGTATCGCCTAAAAGTACACTTATGTCGATAAAATTGTGTTTTTCCGTTATCGAGCGGTTTGTTATATTAATTAATATGTAAATTAACATGTTTCGAGCCCATTCACTCTTTTCGCGCTGCTTTGAAGCAAATTGGACGATAGCGAAATTCACGTGAGCGTGAAATAAACACGTTAATTATGATGGTGGTACCATATGGCGGCAGGGGTTATTGAAAGGGAAATTAATCACAGAGGGACAAAAAAAAACCTTAATAGTTTGCGGTATTTAAATTTATTAAATATTAATTGAATTTTCCCGCCATTTAAAATTGGGAATGCTGTCAAACTTGTCATTGTTACGTTATTGTGAGGTTATGTAATCTGTCTTAAGGGGGCAATTTGAATTTGGCAATTAAACCAGTTTGAATTTCGTATAAAAGTACAGAAAGTTTATTAAGGGCTGCTTAAGATTTTTGTATGGCCAGTGTAAGCAACCTGTTGAGGTAAAAATGACAGTTGTAACTTTCAAAATGGCGCCAAATGGCATTTTGAATTTGACCCTCGTTCTTTTTTTAATTTATTTATATATAGCAGAATTATAGAATTTTTCCATAGAAACAGGGGTGATTTATTTTAATCTTCCTAAAATAGTAGTTGTCTGAGTCTTATAATTATACTGAATACCCTCAAAGTATATATTCGAATAATATATAGCCGTGAATATAAGAGACAAAATATTTTATTTCTTCCAGGCACTCCAGTCAGAAAACTATCAATATCTTGATTATTAGTGTATGGATTATAACAATTTTTTTAGTAGTTGCTTAAAGAGTCCTTGAAGTATCCTAGAAATTAATAAATACAACATTTTAGCCACTAGAAATCACGATATTCAGTCGTCAATAAGAGACAAATTATGTTACTTCTTCCAAGCACTCCAGTGAGAAACTTATCAATATCTTAATTTTTAATGTATGAATTTTAGTAAATTTTGCCAATAGTGCTAAAAGGGCCGATAGAGTATGCCCGAAATCAATGATTACAACATTTCAGCTACTAGGAGTTAAAATATTCACTTGCTAATAAGAGACAAATTATTTTATTTCTTCCAGGCACTCCAGTGAGAAAAATGTCAATATCTTGATACTTAGTGTATGGATTTTAATAATTTTTTCAGCAGTTATTTCAGGAGCCCTTGGTTTATTCTAGAAATCAATAATCACTACATTTTAACCACTAGAAATTAAGATATTCAGTTGCCAATAAGAGACAAATTATGTTATTTCTGCCAAGCACTCCAGTGAGAAACATATCAATATCTTCATTTTTAATGTATGAATTTTAGTAAATTTGGCCAAAAGTAGGCCCGAAATCAATAATTACAATATTTTAGCCACTAGAAATTAAAATATTTATTTGCTAATAAGAGACAAATTATTTTATATCTTCCAGGCACTCCAGTGAGAAAAATATCAATATCTTGATACTCAATGTATGGATTTTAATAATTTTTCCAGCAGTTATTTAAGGAGCCCTTGGTTTATTCTAGAAATCAATAATCACTACATTTTAACTACTAGAAATCAAGATATTTGGTTGCCAATAAGAGACAAATTATGTTATTTCTTCTAAGCACTCCAGTGAGAAACATATCAATATCCTAATTTTTAACGTATGAATTTTAGTAAATTTTTCCAAAAGTGCTAAAAGGGTCGATAGAGTATGCCCGAAATCAATGATTACAACATTTTAGCCACTAGAAATTTAAATATTCACTTGCTAATAAGAGACAAATTATTTTATATCTTCCAGGCACTCCAGTGAGAAAAATGTCAATATCTTGATACTTAATGTATGGATTTTAGTAATTTTTCCAGCAGTTATTAAGGAGCCCTTGGTTTATTCTAGAAATCAATAATCACTACATTTTAACCACTAGAAATCAAGATATTCAGTTGCCAATAAGAGACAAATTATGTTTTTTCTTCCAAGCACTCCAGTAAGAAACATATCAATATCTTTGCATGAATTTTAGTAAATTTTGCTAAAAGTAACACGAAATCAATAATTACAATATTTTAGCCACTAGAAATTAAAATATTTATTTGCTAATAAGAGACAAATTATTTTATATCTTCCAGGCACTCCAGTGAGAAAAATGTCAATATCTTGATACTCAATGTATGGATTTTAATAATTTTTCCAGCAGTTATTTAAGGAGCCCTTGGTTTATTCTAGAAATCAATAATCACTACATTTTAACCACTAGAAATCAAGATATTCAGTTGCCAATAAGAGACAAATTATGTTATTTCTTCCAAGCACTCCAGTGAGAAACTTATCAATATCTTAATTTTTTAATCTTCTAATAAATCTAGTAATAAAAGAGCCGATAGAGTATGCCAGAAATCAATGATTACAACATTTCAGCTACTAGGAGTTAAAATATTCACTTGCTAATAAGAGACAAATTATTTTATTTCTTCCAGGCATTCCAGTGAGAAAAATGTCAATATCTTTGATACTTAGTGTATGGATTTTAATAATTTTTCCAGCAGTTATTTAAGGAGCCCTTGGTTTATTCTAGAAATCAATAATCACAACATTTTAGCTACTAGAGATCAAGATATTCAGTTGCCAATAAGAGACAAATTATGTTATTTCTTCCAGGCACTCCAGTGAGAAAAAAGTACGGATTTCAATAATTTTTTCAGTAGTTTTTTACTAGTTTAAATGTTTTTCTGACATCGAAATGTGTGTCGTTTGACTCTCCATTAAATATTCATTGGATATCATATGAACAATATTCGGATGGCTGGTTTGTCCAAAAGGGGACATCCATTGGATATCCAATGGCTTAAAAGGTGTTATCTGAGTCGATACCATATTTTATAATATCTATGCATTTGAACGTTTTTCTCATATCTTCCAGACTTTCTGAGTAATTTTGCATATTTTCCAGAAATTTGACAATAGTTATCTATAAATTCCAGACTTCTTTTTAATTTTATTCGGGGCATTTAAAATTATTTTAAATGTTTTCCTTACATTTAAAATAAGCCTTACATAAAGGCATTTGATATATCAAAATGTCACTTTTTTCATAATTTTTATGTACTTTAGTACTATGACTTTCAAATATTTTAAGTAATTTTCAGTGTATTCCAGGCATTAGTTCTAATGCTTTAACTAACAGGAAAAAATGTCTGGAAGAAAAATTCTAATTGCCTAGACGAAAACTGACATTTTCTATCGTAACTGCATACGTACATTTGACGTGATTTTTTACTTTATTCCAGGCATTTAAAGTAGTAATGTTTTCATGCCTTCTAGGAGTCAAGAATATTTTTTTCAGATGTCTTCCAGGTATTTGAAATATTTTCCTCATAATAGCCTTCACTATTTTAAATACTTTGCATAAAACAATGAATTGAACAAGGACAGCCTTGTACTAAAACTGTCAATTTAACACTGTTAGGCCCGGTTGTACAATGGGCGTTCAACAACAGTTCATAAAGATCTCCGGTTTAGCGGAATTAATCCGTTGTACAATGTTGGTTCAAACGATAACTTGCGGTTCATCTTGAACGTCCAATTTGGAGCGTTCAAAGGGAGTTTAAGCAAATTTTTGAGATTAAATTAATATTTAGTATATCATTTTGATATTTTTTATTTATGTAAATACAGCAATAAAAAATAAGATAATATAGAATAATTATTATTCTCTTTGGTAAGGTGCTAATTTATTAGTTACTAGGTACCCTAGATTTAGTTTACAAACCATAAATATAAAAATGGATCCCATTTGGGAAGATATTACGGATGACGAAAATTTTCTGGAATTAGTAAATAAAATAAAATTGTACACCCTAGATCATCACAGGTGTACAGGGATAGACTGGATCATTTGAACATTTGGGATGATAAAGAATTTAAGGCTAGATTTAGGTTGGAAAAGCAAGCTGTAAGATTCATAGTAGATAGAATTTCTGAACAAATTTCATCGGTTACGGACAAGTATGATGATTTGTATTAGTTCAATTACACTATTTATAGACTTTAAAAATACTTTTAGATTTTAGACAGAATATCGTCAGCATTTTTGCTTTCAATCTGAATAGCAATTGATTCTAAACATTTTACAATATTTAAGATTGAAAATAATTTAAAACAAGTTAAAAAAACCTGCAGTAGTATCAATGTCATATTTTGATGTTAGTCCAGTAGGTTGGCTCCCTAATATTTCATGGATATCACTCTCGCTTGCAGTTATTGTTATAAATTTTTGCTTATTCCTTTTTTTTATATTCTCATACTTATTTTTTAGAAATGTCAGTTCTAACGGGCTCTCCGAGAACACTGTTAAATTCCTGACAAATTTTCTCCAAGGCCTCTGCTTTAATTTCATTATTGTTGTGATCCGTTTTCTTACATTCTATGATTTCCTTGTATTTCTTTACTAAATTAATCAGAACATTTTCTTCTCTCACAGAGAAATTGCTTGCCCTAATTTTTTTCCATGTCAAATAAGCAGACCCAAACCACAGAAGTAAATAGCTCCCATAGATAAACAGTTTATAGGGGTTAATAGCTCCGCACGGAGCGATTTACATCTGTATTATCGACCTATTATCCGACTCTCTAAATATTGTTGAAAGGCCTCGGCGGCCAAAAATATTTAGAAATCGGTTAAGGTGGGTACAGACCGAAATAAAGAGTTCGCGAGCTGTTCCAGAGCAGCTCTCGAATTGAACTCGAGCAGCTCGCGAGCGCATCGTCCACACTAAAGATGAGATCATAGAGTTTCAGTCCTGTGTTCAGTTCGGCCGAGTTCGTTGAGTGTTCGAAATAATAACAAAAATATTTAAATCTAGAATCTCCCTTTTTGTTATTAGAAATTTACATAAATTAAAGAAAAATGTCATCTCTGGAAAGCGATGAAGAAAGTGATCTAATAATTGCTTGTGCAGCCTTTTTTTTAGTAGATTAAAAAAAAAAAGAAAATCAAGACCAGACGCTGGTGGCAAAGAAGTTTATTTAAAAATCGCTTAAAATATGGTGGAGTTCCTTTGCTTAGAGATTTACAAATGGAGGACCAAATTTTATTTCGAAATTTTAGCCGTATGTCCGTACCAGATTTTGAAAAACTCTTGGTTCTAGTAGAACCAATGATATCAAAACAAGATACAAATTATCGAAAGTGTATCTCATCCAGAGAAAGATTGGCTTTAACTTTACGACTTTTGGCAACAGGAGATTCCTATACAAGTCTCATGTACTTATTCAAAATTTCCAAGCAAAGTATTTCTGCAATTGTACCAGACGTATGTGAAGCTTTAATTGGAGTAACCTAATAAAGGGTAAAATGTTCTGCTTCCTCTTGGGGAGACGACATTGGTGACCGCGATGGGGTAATCTTTTTGTACCATAGATGAACTGCTACTTGCATCATGCAATGATGACCCGAAATGCTGCTGAGAGTGCTGCGAATCGAGAGTGTTAATTTCCGTGTCATAAGTTATGGAGGGTGAAGAGATTGCCGACTGTGGTTGCTAAGCCGCACAACTGGCTCTACTAAGGTTTGATACACTTGATGATGAAGTTTGCGATTGTAAAATGCTAATTTCGGTTTCATAAATTATTTTATTAATGTTAAACTCCACATGTGCTCTGGTTAATGAATCAAAGCCTCTAAGCTTCATAGCAATATGATTTGCAAATAAGGAGCAAGCATCAGATGGCACATTCTTCTTTTCATATATAGTTTTGAGCATACCGAAAGCTTCTGCAGCTTGGTTATTCTAGAATTTTTTATTTGATTTTAATTTTAACAATGGTTTAAGCAAATGAAATTTATTTGTGTTTTATTTTCAGATTCCGGATTCGTCTGAAGAATGGCTCGCGGTTGCCGAAGAATATAATAATAGGTGGAACTTTCCACACTGTTTAGGTGCTATCGACGGTAAACATATCACACTCCAAGCGTCATTTAATAGCGGAAGCGAATATTTTAATTATAAGGGGTATTTCAGCATTGTTCTTATGGCAGCAGTTAAGGCAGATTACTCATTTTTATTTGCCAATGAAGGATGTCAGGGAAGAATTTCTGATGGAGGGGTTTTTAAAAACACTGATCTGGCTACAAAGCTACAAAATAGAACCTTATCTCTCCCAGCAGCAACAGCATTGTTAGGGCAGGAACAACATAATAATAATAATAATAATAATAATAATAATAATAATAATAATAATAATAATAATAATAATAATAATAATAAATGTCTTCTTTTTTCAGCATAAAAATACATGTTTTCTTAACTACTAAATAAGTAATGGCGAGATCTAGCTTAAAGCTACTCTATCTAACCATATTAATGAGCACAAATGCAAAATTTTATAGAACATAATAGCAGAATAAAAATGTAAAATAATAAATATAATACAATCTGCTATGCGCAATAAATCATAGTAGGTACTTCAATGAAGGACCAGAGATGAATACCTATGTCGGTTTTGAAAAATATTATTTTTAGTTTTTTGTTTAAATGTTGTTACAGAGAGAAGAGACTTAACTTCAGGTGGTAGTGCATTATAGATTTTTGGAGCATTGTAACTAAATGAGCCCTGGAATTTTGTAGTTTTATGCCCTGGAATAACAAAATTATGCGCGTTTCGTGTGGTTCTGCCGTGAATTTTGGAGTTTGAAATTAATTTATTAGATAAATAAGCTGGTTGTCCGAGAAGCACAACTTTATGGACTAGTGTAGCCATTTGCAGTACAAAGCGTTCATCCAAAGAAAGCCACCCTGATCTGACCAACAGGGGAGTGACATGGTCGCATTTACTCATACCAAAACTAAACTTGAGGCACGCGTTTTGAATTTTCTGAAGGCTATTCTTTTCACGTTGATACAAGGCAGGCCAAAACAGAACTTGAGCATAACTAACAATTGACAAAATTAATGTATCACAAAGATGTAGTTTAATATCAGCTGTCAAAAACTGTTTGTTCATATAGAGTATTTTTAATTTATAAAAACATGCCCTCAACAAATTCGACACATGCCCCTCAAACCTGAGATCCGTGTCAAGGACAATCCCCAAATTCTTCTGGTTATTAGAAGGAGGTAAAGGAGATCCATCTATGCTGATCTTCACGGTATCTGGAAGGGGCTTGCCAAAGACAAGGAGTTTGGACTTTGCAGCATTCAATACGAGTCTGTGACTCTTACACAAGTCAGATATGGCTAAAAGATCCAAATTAATAGCATTCACAGCTTCTATGGCCTCCATAAAGTTAAATGAACGATAGATCTGTGTGTCATCGGGCGTACTGGTGCGATTCACAAACTCGAAGGAATTTATGAAAGTCACATAGATATAACAAAAAGAGTAAGGGGCCAAGAATACTTCCCTGCGGGACACCCTGATCCAACTGCAAATATTCAGATAGAATAGAATTAATTCTTACCCTTTGACGTCTATTTAAAAGATAATTTTTTAGCAGTTTAAGAGCAGAAGTATGTAGCCCAAAATATTGGAGCTTTGCCAATAAAATTAAATGATCCAGTGTGTCAAATGCACGACTAAAGTCCAGCAATACTAAAACTGTTGTTTTTTTCTGATCAAGAGCTTTAAATATATCATCATAAATATGAAGAAGAGCTGTACTGGTACTATGCTTTGCACGAAAACCCGACTGTGTTACTGGAAGCAAATTTTTAGTCAAGCAGAATTCATTAAGCTGATCATTAAAAATTCTTTCAAAAATTTTGGACATGGCAGGGAGTATGCTTATAGGACGATAGTGCGATAATTCCGTTGGATTTCCAATCTTAGGGACAGGGATTATATCAGCTTTTTTCAAGCATCCGGGAAAACACCCATGGAAATACAATAGTTTATTATAAATGTTAGATGCGGGGAAATATGAGGTGTTACGAGATTAATCATTTTTATGGTAATGCAGTCAGAACCCATAGCAGTACTTTTAATTTGGGATATGGCTTTATTTACGCTCTCTTCGTTTACCTGATTAAATTTAAATTGATTTTCCAAATTCAAAGCGGGATCATTTGATGAATATTGTTGAAATATATCATTGCCAGAGTTTAAAGTTACTTTTGGTACACTATTAACAAAAAAGTTATTAAAATCTGAAGGTGAATATTCTAGAATATTTTCTGATGACTTCGAGCAGTCACTGATGTTTAAAGATTTTAACGTTTTCCAAAATGACTTAGGGTCAGTTTTGAATTTATGTTGTAGAAACGCTTTTTTTTTCATTTTGAACAGCTGACGTTACATAATTACGGATTTGCTTATATTCATTAAATGCTGCTTCGGTTTTTAACTTTTTATATTTTGAAAGGGCTTTACGTCTTAACCTCATCATAAACTTTATATTAGGAGTTATCCAAGGTGCTGGTGCCTTAGTAAATCTAGAGCTTTTCATTGGAGCATGAGCATCAAAAATTTTGATTAAGTTTTCATTCAAAAAAGAAACCATATGATTAACATCATTGAAAGAGAAAATAAGATCCCAATTTATAGCATAAAGATCTGCCAGGAAAATGTCTAAATTAAAATTAGAATAATCCCTATAGGTTCGAAATGAAATTGGTATACGAGTTTTTTCTAATCGCAAAACTGAATAAACCAAATGATGATCTGATATATCATCCATTTTAATAACCTCCACTTTAGATGACATTTCCGGCGAATTCGTAACTAATAAATCTAGAGTCGAGGTACTATTTTCACTAACGCGAGTAGGAGATTGTATAAGTTGGGACAAATTATATTTGTTTAACAAGCGAAATAAATGTTTACAAGCAGCACTATCGGTTTGTGAAATATCTATATTAAAATCAGAACCAAAAAAGATATGATTGCAACATGGCATGAAACTCACCAGGGTATTTTCCAAATCCTCAAGGCACTCATTAACATTTAAACTAGGGGGTCTATATAGAGAACCAAAATATATTGTTTTACCTTGTATTTTAACACTTACCCAAATCTGTTCAAGAAGACTGCTTTGTTCTGGAGGTTTTAAAACTTTAAATTTCAGAGTATTATGTATATATAATGCTACCCCACCACCCCAGAGAAGGTCCATCTCTATCCCTTCTAATAAGATTGTAATTTGGAATATGTAAACTTTCAGTGGGTATATTATCATTATATAAACGAAAGGTATATCAACATACACCTTTCGTTTTTGTTGCTGACGATGCATTTCCTCTCCAGGAAAACATAGTGAAGCCGTACCTAGGAATGCATTTGAAAGGAAGCCTTCAACGAGCATTTAATTATAGATTATGTAGAGCTCGACGAATAGTTGAAAATTCATTTGGGACAGTATCATCCGTGTTTCGCGTCTTACGTAAGCCACTTTTATTGGAACCGAAAAAGGCTACCACTGTAGTACTTGCATGCCTCTATCTACAGAATTTTTTAATTCAAAGCAAACAATTTACAAAGGTATGCTCCTGAAGATGCCTTTGATCGTGAAGATTACGAGACGATGGAAATAATTCCTGGCTCGTGGAGAAGAGACCAAGCAGAAATGAACTCCTTTCAGAGCTTTAGAAATATTCCAAGAAAATCTACTGTAAAGTCACGTCAAATTCGAGATAACTTCGCAGGATATTTTTCTATGGTTGGAAGAGTTCCATGGCAAAGTGATTTTGAATGAAAAAAGCTGTATACAGTGTGGATTAGCCAAATGGAATAAATTCGATAATAAATGAATGGGGACGTATTCGAAAGAACGATCGATTTGTATTTTTAATTGCTCATTTTTTTTCGAACTAATTTCAGTTGGCTAATTCACACTGTATAAAAATCTACCAATTCTACATAAAATAAACAATACTCACCGTTTCGCGTGTTTCATTTGGCATATATCTGCCACCTAAAAAAATCCATATGTTTGTATCCAAACCACACTTCTTTATTAATCTCTTCTGTGCCCATTCCTGATTTTTTCATTTTTTCGACCTTCTGACCAGCTCTTCGGTATTGTGCTAAAATAACACTAATTTTCCTTTCTACTTCATCTTTTGATTTTGACAAAATTACGCCTATGTCTTCGTATGCGTCTTTTTTTAAATTTCTTTTTTTATAATATTTGTGCCTGGGATTCCACAAATTCTCATGCCGGCGATATTCTTCTATCAACCACACAATTTCATTCACTGACCAGTCCATTTTTATTTAAAAAACTACTATAATATTATGATATGAAACTGATGTATAAAAACGGAGCGTACTTCTTTAAAACTAAATAATATACTTAAATGACGAACAGTAAACGTCCATAACGCTATTCGAGAACAGCTTGGTCTGTACCCTACTTTAGATCATTTCATTTTGTCGAATAAAACAGAACTTAAAAACCGATTTCGATTAACGAAAAACGAAGAAGAAGAAGAAATGGTACGTTTATAAAACTGACATTTTATTGCTGAGGGTAACTTTTATAAACGTCAATTTCTTCTTTTTCGTCTTCGAGACGTTATCAGGGCCATGTGTTACTGTCAGAAGATTTTTTCGTGTTTTTATTTTGGCTTGGCTTGGCCGTAGATATACTTCTAGAAAGAAAGCCTCTACAAGCTAAAGTACTATGAAAAATGGCGACATTTTCTGACATATCAGATGCTTGACAGTCCGGTAGTCTCGAGGAGATAATTTCATTTTTTTACCGCCGTCTATATGTCGGGGAATAGAAGCTTTTTCAGTGTTATACTCAAAATTATTGACAGATTATATGTCAGAATTTTTTTATAAAGTTAACTTTAACTAATACCCCATCCACCCGATAAAATTACCTTCTACATTTTGAAGTTAACTGTGACATGTGACGTTATGCCACAAGTTAAGTTTAAGTTATCTGTCAAAATAGTTTTATAATAGTGCAAGCATCCAATCAAGTATTCTTCCTAGATGACTTCAATCGGTCATTTTACCCATATTAAAAAAAAGGGTTGCTTTTACGCCCTCACGGTATATACTGAGCAACCCTACTAAAAATACCATTAAAGATAGTTAACTTTAAATTTATAAATCTAAAAAAAAAATACAAACCAAACACCCTGTAAATAAGAAAAAAAAACGCATCAAAAAGAAAAATGGTTGCTTTTGCGCCCTACCGGTATATACTGAGCAAACCTACTAAAAATACCATCAAAGATAGTTAGCTTTAAATTTATAAATATAAAAAAAGCAAACCAAACACCCTGTAAATAAGAAAAAAAAACGCATCAGATACGCGCACTGCCGCAGCTTCATCAGCTTCTATAAAAGAGCGCGAATGCTAAGAGGAGCCAGTTTAACTGATGCGTTTGCTGATTGAAGCAACAGGTCCATGCCAGTAAAGCGAAGCTGAGTTGTCCATCTACTTGTAGCTGATTTATAAAAGTTTTAGCTTTTTTTCTGTTAAGACGCGCGGTGGTGCAACTGGTTATCTTCTTCGGGGTGGTGAAGCCACTTTTGGTAAGTAAATTTTGTTGGCAGTAAGGGTGGTGGAAATTTGATTTTATGTTAAGGTGGCAGTAGAATAATTTAAAAGGGTGGTTTTGAAGTGGATCTTGTGAAGAAGAGTTTTTCGAAAATGTCGTTGTTTTAGCGATTTTGAGTTGAAAAGTTGATTTTTTTGTAAGAGTAATTTTTTTAATAGTTCTTTTTATTTTATAAGATTTTATATCAGACAACCTTCCATAGATTTTAATAATTGCCCAGATAATAATCACGTATATTCCAGGATATTTCAAAATGTTCTCATGACATATTTTTGTTTTTTTAGCAGATACAAAAATACATACATTTCGGAAACTTAAATTAGAAAATTCGTAAACTAATAAACCTCAAACAAAAATAAAACAAGTTTTCTACTGCTAAATCCAGTGCACAATGATATATAAAAATATTGTGTGTGCACTCACATCTACATAACAACAATATAAATAAAGAGGTCATATTACACGAATATAAATTTATACTTTATCCCATTAATACACCCTACCAATATAAATTAAAACTAAAGAAAAACAAAATATTCCAACAAGAACGGCAGACTAATTCAGATCAGATAGGAAATTCTATAATTACTAATAATAATCCATTTAGTTATTTCTGACTTAGCTTTAGAATACTTTTGCATCCTTATATTTCTTGGAAGATCATTAAATATTTTTGGACCAACACAATAAATGCGATTTCTACATCTAGTGTATTTTGGATTTTCTAGTTGTACATTTCCTTGTGATAAATTTCTAGTGTTTAGACCATGCGTTATATCATCTCTGAAATATTTGGTTTGTAGCATAAATCTAATTACTGATTTAACATATAGTTGATTTATATTTAGCACATTACTCTCTTTAAATACTAGATCTGTTGGATATGTTCTCTTTTTGTGGAGCATTATCTTTAGAATCCATTTTTGTGTAACTTGCAGCTTAGAGAGTATTGATGAGCCAGCATTCCCCCATAATACTAAGCCATAGTTCAAAATAGATTCAGCAAGAGCATAGTAAACAGTTTTTAAGGTTTTGAATGTTAAGATATATCTGAGTTCATAGAATTTGTAGATCAATTTTCTGATTTTATTTGTAACATAATTTATGTTTTCATCAAGGATTACACCAAGATACTTCAACGAAGGTTTTCTAGAAATTGATTGTTCACAATTACACAGTTTAATCCATTACTACACAAAGAATCATGCATTTTCAGCTCTTGAAAGTCAGGCAAGGAACGAATAGAGAGGGAGAAGGTCATAAATTTAGTTTTTTTCTGAAAAATGTTCAATGAAAGAAGACTATTGTCTAGCCACATTTTAATTTTCTGTAGAGCTGATTCGGCTCTCATCTTTACCTTATTCCAACTATTGCCACTTAAAATAATTGCTGTGTCATCAGCAAAGCAGAATATAGCATTATTGTCTAACAGCTTCATAATTCCATATAAATATATATAATAAACAAAAGGGATGAGAGAACTGTTCCTTGTGGCACACCAAACTCCATTCGAAGGCTGTCACTTTCTTGATCTAGAATAGTTGTATTTTGTTTTCTCTTTTTTAAATAGGATTCTATTAATTTGTTAGTCGTACCTCGAATTCCAATTTGTTCTAGACGCTTCAGAAGAATTTGGTGTGACACAGTATCGAAGGCCTTCTTTAAATCTAGAAAGATACCCACTACCTTTTTTCCTCCATCTAAACATCTCATAATTCTTTCTGTAGCTCTTACTAATGCGATCTCTGTACTTAGGCACTCTCTAAAGGCAAATTGGTTTTCATGAAGAAGGTTGTATTTTTCTAGAAATTTCAACATTTTTGCCTTGAGACATTTTTCAACTATTTTGCTTAAACTGCTAGTCAATGCTATTGGTCTATAATTTGATACCGATTTTTTATCCCCCTGCTTATGTAATGGAATTATAATAGTTGTTTTTAAAATCACAGGGAAAACACCTGTATTAAAGATGAGGTTAACTAGATGTTTCAGTGGTTTAATTAGTGAGTTATAGTTTAATTTAATTATATCAGAGGAAATATTGTCCTCACCACCCTTCACCCCTTTATTTAAACTTAATATTGCATCTATTATATCCTCATTTGATGCAGGGCTCAGAAAAAATGAATACGTCACTCTCTCCTCCCTCCAGTTCATCTCATGATCATTATGTTGCATTTGTTTAGCCAGTCTTTCTGCAATACTACAAAAGTAAGAATTAAATTCGTTTGCAATTTCCTGTTTATTGGTTCTTTCTACATTTAGGTCATTTTTTATAGAATTAATTACCGATCTATTACCCTGATCATTTGTGGCTTCCTTGATCACCTTCCACAACTTTCCGGAGTCATGAGCATTTTCCTGTGCTAATGTTTTATAAAAAAGATATTTAGCATTTTTTATTAATTTACTTAACATATTTCTGTAGGTTTTGTATCGATTGACTAGCATAATATTATTTTGATTGTGTGTGCATTCTTTTTTCAATTAATTTCTATTTCTAATTGATATTAAGAGACCACTAGTAATCCAAAGTTTCAATCTCCTATTTTTACTTTTAATTCTTTTAGTAAGGGTGGACTTAGAAATCATAACTTTTAGTTTATCTATAAAGATTATCATAATTTATAGTGTTGATAATATAATTTTTGTGTGGAAAGTCTTTCTTTTCATTGTTCAGTGGTATATTAATAAGAATAGGATAGTGATCTGTTCGTTCTCCAAAATAACAGAATTAATATTTTCAAATAATTCGCTTTGACATTTAATAAGACAATGGTCTAGACATATGCCTGTCTGCTCAGATTTTCTTGTTATGTTATTTATTATACTTCCAAAACCATTTCCCTGAAGTGCTGTAAGTTATCAGACTCAGTAGCTAATAAGTCGATCTTCATGTCCCCAACTCATACATTTATGGTGTTTTGATCTAACTAAAAGATAATTTTCCGGTGATAGAGAAAATGTTCTATATGTAGCTTAAACATTTACATTTTTGCAGTTCTTTTTCAGTAAGACCTTAAGAATCTTTAGACTATCATCAACTATTACCCGAGATTCAGTAAAATATTCATTTTTAACATAAACAAGACATCCATCACATCGGTTTAAAATGCTCTCATTGAAAAACACTGCATACCCAGGTATGTTAAAATCACTCTTAAAGTATATGTTGTGAGCTTCAGACATAACAATAATATCAAAAGATTTATCTATCGATTCCAAAAAGACAAGAAACTGATCAACATTTTTGTAAGCGCTTCTTATGTTTACATGCATTATGTTTACATCATATAGATGATTATCAAAATAATTTATTTGTAACAAACTATCACAGGTATAAGTAACTCTAGAGACTTGTTTATAATTATCCAATATACTATTAAGATCATAGTAACATAATAAAATATTGAAATTCGAATATTTGACAAATATGTGTCGCGCCACTCTGTTTAAAATTAACATTCAAATTAAATAACATTTCTTTCGAATTCAAAATAAACACAATTTTTTAAATAGACATTATATTTGCAACTAGATCACCATAAATTAAAAATGTGTATTTTGTTGGAAAAATCAATATAACAAATTGAGTAAAAAAGTATAGGAAACTTTTTGAAAAATTAATGGCAAAAAATTAGTTAACCTAGTGCCCTAAAATAAAGTGTTTATTCCAACTTAAGCGAGCAATTCTTCAAGAATGTGTTTAAAAAGTTGAAGATTAAATATAAAACTACATAGTGTCTGTACGTACAGAAAGTAGATGAAATAAACATATTAAAAATTCATTATTTTGAATTACTTTCTTTTTTTGCCCTAGACCTCCGCGATAGATTACTTTAATTTAATATAGATTTGTAGGTAAAAAATTACTTTAAAAGAAGAAAAATTGATTGCTCATTGTATTGAACTCATTAATATTGATGATCATTGCCTGGAAAAATCTAATTTTTGTCATTTTTGTTGAGTAATTTTAAGTAAAGAAAGAAAGTATAGTTTATTGAATAAAACTGCTTCCAAAAGCTTGAAATGCTTGAAAAAGGCGAAAAATCCTTGGAAGAAATAAAAAATTTATTTTAATTGCCTGGAAAAATTTTGGTATTAATGACATCTATCTCGAAAACTTGAATTGGGGTCATTTTTTCCTGGCATTTGAAATTCAATTTTAAGTAAAAAACTATAGTTGCTTGGATAAAACTGCTCCCAAGGGGCAAAAAATGACTTCAACTGCCTGGAAGGAATAAAAAATTTATTTTAAATGCCTGGGAAAACGACATCTATCTGGAAAACTGATTTTTTTAAAAAAATTTTCTTGCAACTAAAACTCAATTTTAGGTAAAAAAAGTGCAGTTTTTTGGAAAGTGCTTCCAAGATCTCTCTTCCTCGATTCGTTTCCTCATTTAAACTAAAGCATAAATATGAAATATTTGTAAATGTAAGTACTTACACTATTGTTGCATTTACTAAGTTTATACGCAGGCCCGGATTTACAAAAAATGCCGCCCTTTTTTTTGAGGTGATTTTAGCTTGCGAAGTTAGGGTAGGTAAAACTTATGCTGAGGTTTGTTATTTGTTGCTGGTCAACTGATTAATTTTATACATTTACGTTTATATCACAGATGTATATATTATTGTGTTTTCTGCAAATCAGAAATATCAAAATTAACAGTAAAAAGTGACAAGACATATATTTGTGGCCTGTGAACTGTGCCTTATCAATAACGATTTAGAAGTAGCAAATTCTATTCAAGTTTCTACAGATAAAAATACTTGTATGTAAATAAACTCATATTTTATCGTTCGATCTATCTCTTGCTTCATACGATCTGTAATAAGCTGAATGAATAATTTTTTTATTTCTTTTTTTTTACACTTTTAAGAGTCAAACATTCCTTTTACATAACTAACTACATAACTTTTGAAGAACTTAAAAGAAGAACTCACAAATCTGTAACACTACTTTATATAACGTGCTAACTTATAATAACGTGCCGTACTACTGTAGTTGAAGGAAAACTCTGTATCTGACCTCTATGGTAATACAACATCCTAGCTTATCATTCTTTTTTTTTAAGGTGTTTATTGTATATTATGTTTTATTGTCCAGGCGAGTGCGGTTACTAGATCAATTTGAATATTAGATTGCATGTTATCTAAAACAATCATATTGAAATACTAGTAAAATCCTTATTTTAGAAATTAATTTGTATCCAATCAAATATAATTTGCTTTCGTCTTTTTTTTTATCACGAAGGGAGGTTAAGACAAAAAATAAATAAAATAACAGCAGAAAAATACATTTTATTAAGAATTGAAAGATGTAAAATGTTCTGTCATTTAATACAATTGCAAAATGGAGACGGATTTTTAATTACAGACTTGTTTGATCATGTAGACATTAAAAATATTATTAACTGTTTCGAAAAACGATCTGACAGCTATAGAAATCTAAAGATGTATAATATGAGCGTGTCGTTTTCATCGAAAGACGCGTCTGACTTTTTGTGTTGCGAACTGTTCGATGATATCTTCGCAATTTAAGCGTTGGAGTATATCGGACTCAATGCACAGAATAGCTAAACTATTAAGGCGATTTTGGCTCATTCAAATATATCATATGAGCGTGTTTCATTCATGAAATCCACTAGGTAAGACGGGACTTTTTATGTATGCATGAACTTTTCAACAGGTAATTTACATTATATTCAAAAAAGTTCATTATTTACTATCAATATGGATTTTCATTCAGAAGCAAAAATAGATATTTGGGTCAAAAAACGTCAAAAAGATGTTGCCAGTTGTTAGTTTACGTTTTAAAGTATTTATCAGGCCTTCGATTTACTTTACATTAAAGCAAATTTTACTCTTAATATTTGACATGTAAACATTTCTCATGGTAGTTTATAAGTATAACCGTTGAAAATATTTTCTTTTCTTTCTTGAGATTTGCCGCCCCTCAAAATTCTGCCGCCCTGCGCACTTGCCCTGACTGCTCCTAGTGTAAATCCAGGACTGATACGTGACATTAATGTGAATTAGAGCAAAAACACTTTGCCATCTGTTAACACAACATTTGTTTAAATAATGTAATCATAAATTATTTGGGTTGAGGAGTTTAAGTAAAAATATATCTAATAAAAAAATATAAGTCTTTAAATTTTGCGAAAACGCCATGAGGCATACTACAACAAATTCAAAGTGAAATATTTTTCTCCTTGTCTGGGTTTTCAAATTTTTGTTAGTTGGCAGCACTGAAAATTAATGCGAATTTGGATTTTCGCTCGTATACAGGGAACCTTAATACGTATGGGCTGTTAATTATTAATGCACCCATTTTATAATTAACAGCGAGATCATCCACATATTTAAAACGTTTTAAAATAATGCGAATTAGGAACGCTAATAAAACGGTTTACGAGTGTCTACACATGCGTTGTATCTTAATTCTCATTTTGCTAATGTGTAAACATGGTAATTGACTCTAATTCATATCTAAAACTAAACCCAGCAAAGAACTGATTTAGCAATAACAACAATAAATTCCTATAGAAAAAAAGAGGTTAAGTCAAATTTTGTTAGTCCGAAAGTCAGGGACAACCAAGATACATCTTAGAATTAACCTTTTTCCATTATTTTAGGTAGTAAAACAGAAAATTTTATTGAATTCTAGGCCTCAACTGCCTGGAAGAACAAATCCATTATTTTTATTTATTCCAGACAGTTTCTTCCAGATTTGTTATATTAAAATAGTTTTTAGAAGGTTTTTCTGAATTCTAGGGCTCAATAACTCACAAAATGAAACTCATTATTTTTGTCTATTTCAGACGGTTTTTTCTCTTGATTTCAAATCGTAGAACAAGAATATTTTAAAAAAACTCAGCCTCGACTGTTTTTTAGGCTGTAGACTAACGATTTTTTTTTTAATTCAGACCTCTACTGCTTGGAAGAAGACATTTATCATTTTTATTTATCACACGCAATAGAGGTTGAACTGATTTCAGACAATAGAGCAACGTTCGTTTATTCCAAGCAGTTTTATTTCAGGTTATTTTCAAGTAATTAAAAAATCCATTTGTACCAATACAATAGCCGATGTAAACACACCTAATTTCTTAGTTAATTATAATAATAATAGCCAAGTTATACAAGCTACAAAAAAGGCAATGTCACAGCCGAAAATAAGCTTCGTCTACATAAGCAAAAATAAATTCAGTTGAATTTTCCCTCAACTGAAACTCACTTTCTTTCCTACTTGTCAATAAATATGTTCGGGTTATAAGTGGGCTGTGTAAACGCATTCATCTACTTGCACCAAAATGAGGCTCTTGTCATGTAGCAACCAATTATTCAATTAACACTAAGAAAATAGCAAATTTGCTTGAATTTTTGGGATCACCTGCCTGGAAGCATAAATCCATTATTTTATTTTTTCAAAAGCTAATTACTGGCCATTCATTCGAGAAAATCAAGATTTTTCGAAATTTTAACAACTGAACATTTTAACAAACAAACGCTTAATAATAGCTCCATTTATATTGGTAAAAAAAATAGATATTGATAAGTTAAAGTGAAAACCCGTTTCCCACTATGTTAAATAATTCCAACTCTATAACCTTTAAAAGGCAAAAAAGCGGACCAGTTTCAACTGAACATATCTCGAAAATTACTTGTCCAAAGTATATCATGTATGATAGTCAATATTCAGATTTCACGTAGAATGTAAAAATGCAATTTAATACAGGGCGTCCGTATAAAATAACAAAGTGAAGCACCTGTAATGATGTGTTGTCATGTCAGTATATTAAAACTTTTCCAGGATTTTCCAACAAGGTCCATATTTCCTGCTTTTGGTGTTAACCAACTTATAATTAATGATGTGTTCTTACCTATGCCTACAAGTTCATTGATCAATAATATACTTGATGATAAAAAAACTTTTCATACATCCTTCAGCAGATTTGAAAGCTGGAAGCTATTTAGAAAAAAGAAGAAAGTTTTCATGTGCTCTTAGTATCAAAAGGCTATTATGAAATAGCTGCCAGGTAGATTTTAGTCAACATTTTTACCTAATTGGCTTGTATCATTCGTTTCGTTTCGGTGTTATATTGAATAGAATTATACAAATGTGTTTGTGTATATGTATTTTCTATTCTTGTCAATAAATTTACTTTTATGACAATATAGCATGTAATTGATTGATTGAATTTCGCAAATTCGTGTCGATTTAACTCTAATTTAGAACACACCGTACGTTGTACTATATCAAAGCCACCGCCGGTGCCTACGATTACATAATCCCTAATCCGTCGAATTAAAACGCCGCAACGCCTTAACAAAACAATTTACCCCACCTCCAAGCCCGAGGGGGCTGTAAAATCCAGTTTTCCGACCCCTTCAAGATGTCGTTTTTCATCTCTTTTTACGCGATTTCAGGAAATTGCCAGTAGAAAAGGTGTGAAAGTGTCTCGAATAACTCAGGCTTTGAGGGTGTAATCCAATTCGGTTAGCTTTTAATGTCATTTTGGAAATTATCGTCTTAGATAATCGGGATACTTAGGGTTTAATGTTGGCTTTTTTAAGGGATCTTAAAAAAGATTCTTTGTAAAGTTATTGTTGCTTTCGCCATAGCCGCCATTTTGAAAGTATGGTATATACAGGTTGAAGAATTGAAGATTACGCATTTTCCAAGAGACATCTTTTTGTCCTTGAAATTCTACATTAAAGTGCAAGAACCTTCTATCGAGAGGACCCAGGAGCAAAAAGGACTGCAAAAAATGGTTTGTTGTGCCCTAGCAGTGGATTCAGCACGATCAAGTGCTGATGGTGGGTATGGACCATAAAACTGTTTTATTTTATTTTATTTTAATTACACCACTCCACAGAAAAAATTCCAATTATTGAGTGGGGGAAAAAATACAATATTATACAAATTACAATCCAAAACTAGAGAAAAAAAAGAATACATTATTAATAGCAATAGTTTCCTACAATATTATACAATACTTGAATAAAAAATAATTTTGTTTATGTCAACTATCTAGGAAAAGCGTACTCTTTTAATTTCGGACAAACTGCAGTTGAACATGTCACATTGATCCTGAACAGAATTAAAAGTGCCACATGCTCTACGCATTGGAGAATATTTACAAATATTCGTTCTAGGTCTAGATAGGTAAAATGTGTTAGATTTTCTAGATGATATGCATGCAAGATTTACATGTCGTAATAAGTCTGGCGAATCAATTTTATTATTAAAAAGTTTAAATAAAAATTTCAGATCAGCAGATTTTCGCCTCTCCTCAAGACTACTAAAGGAGTACCTTTCTAGTAGGCGTTGATGTGAAAAACCAATTTCTGGGTACACTCCGTCACATTTATATGAAAGGAACTTTAAGAATTTACGCTGAACATTTTCTAGTTCATGTATATGATTCATATAAAATGGTGACCACACAGAAGAAGCATGTTCCAGTATTGATCTCACATATGAAAAATACAAAATTTTAAGACTAAAGATATTATTAAAGGTATGTGCGTTCCTAATGACAAAACCCAGCATTCTGTAGCTCCGATTAACAATGTCCTGAATGTGTGGCTGAAAGGAAAGAGTGCTGTCGAACGTCACCCCCAAATCCTTGAACTCCGTTGATCTCGGGACAGTCTCACTGTCCATAGTATAGTCATACATAATCAGGTTTTTCTTCAAAGAGTAAGAAACAACTTTACACTTGGCAGCATTAAGAGGAAGATTGTTGTTTTTGCACCATGCATTGAGGAGATTAATATTATTTTGCAATTCCATACAATCTAAGATACTATTGATGCCATAATACAATTTTGTATCATCCGCATATAACAAACTATTTACAGTGAGCTGTTCCGATATACTATTAATAAATGTGTTGAAGAAGAGCGGCCCCAATATGGAGCCCTGTGGAACTCCAGACGTTGCAACTATCCGAGCCGAACTACGGCCATAACATTCCACGTGCTGAAGACGACCCGTAAGATAAGAGCTAAAAAAGTGTATTAGGTGAGAAGAAAAACCGTAGTTTTGGTCAAGATTATTTAGAAGAATACCATGATCCAGACGGTCAAAAGCCTTCGAGAAGTCTGTATAAATAACGTCAACCTGTGACCTGGCATTTATTGACTCAGATATATGTTCTGTAAGACAAACTAAGTTTGTGGTGGTAGATCTACCTTTCATAAATCCATGTTGACGATGATCTATAAGACCCGTCATTGAAGGAAATAAGGCCGAATGAAGAACACGTTCAAAACATTTAGAAAAGTTGTTGATTATTGTAATTGGCCGATAGTTCTCGATGAGATTTTTATCATTTTTTTTGTGTACTGGAATTATCTTTGATGACTTCCAGAGGTTCGGGAAACATTCTTGTTTTAGAGCCAGATTAAAGAGAACTGTTAACGGTTTAGCAAAAATACAAGCACAATCATATAAGAGAAAAGCTGGTATTTTATCAGGGCCAACTATTGATTTTGGCTTGATAGTCTTTAAGGCCAGTAAAACATCATTTTCAGTGAAATCAGACAGAATTATGGACTGTACATAAGGCTTTTGAGTTATATCAACATTATTTTGCGGCGATTCACCAGTAGTGTAAGAACTCTGGAAGTAATCGGCAAATGCATTGGCAATACCCTGAGGGCTACTTAACAGCTCTCTTCTCTGATCAAACATAGATTGTGGTAACGAGCTATTTTCTTTTGAGTTCTGAATTAACTTCCAAAAATTGTGAGGTTTTAATTTTAACTCATCTTCAAGCCCTCTACAATATTGCTTATAAGACAGATCAATATCTCTTTTAATCTTAGAACGTAATTCTTTAAATCTGGCCAAATCTTGAAGATGACCAAAACGTTTAAATTTTTTCCACTTGTTATGTTTTTCTTTTAGGGATTTCATTATCTCTGCGGTAAACCATGGCGGATAGGTTCGTGTTCGTTTTACAGTTTTTGGAACAAGCTCATTAAGACAGGAATAAATTCTTTGATAAGAGCTCTAGGGCATTATTGACATCCCCAGCGACTTGTTACCAGCATTTAGAAAGCATAGGTACAAATGTTTGAAATATTCCAGGAATCAGGAGATATTTCCCTAAGACCAGTGGCGAAGAATGAAATTTTGTGAAACCATGATAGAAAAAGAAAATAAAAACGTTTAATAAAATATCCTATTTTCAGATGAATATTTTTTTTATTACATGGAAAACACAAAATTTTGCCGTTGATCGATAATGGTTCTGGATAAATGAGTACCGAAGTTTTTTCTCTATACTCTTAAAAATTTAAATGTTTGGGCTGCTAACCATTTCAGACGCTTCACATTTTTTTCAATTTCGTTTTATCATTTTCCATGTCTCTGCTCCATAAATTAAACTGCTTTTAATGTGTGTTCATATATCTTGTATTTACGTTGTTTCCTAATTTCGTTACTCCATATTACACAATTTAGACATCCACTAATTCTTATGGCTTGTGTTTATTTCTCGATCGCTTTTTCCAGACGAGTTAAACTCCACACCAAGATACGTGTAAACGTTGCAACTAGTTACTTAATCTATTTCTAACTGGATGCTAGATGATTCTGCTCCTATGAAGATATATTTTGTTTTCTGTGTACTGATTTCCAATTTCCAGTTATTCTACTCTTTCTGCAATTTTCGCGCCATCTATTGTAAGTCGTTTTCTATGATAACTGGATCGTCAGGAAACTTTAGAGTGTTAAATCAGGTATCTCCGACGACAATGCCCATTCTGTTACACTGTCTCTTCCATTGGTACAGATAGATCTTAAACAATGTAGGTGATGCACACAGGAAGTTCATGAAGCTTAAAAAAGCATCAGACACTTTTAAGGTTTCAAAAACTACCTTAAAGCTTTGTATATGTAGAAGATCGCAGAACCTTGAAAGTGAGACTATGAAGAAAATAGGTAGATTTTAAACTATATCTAGTAAGGAACAAGAGGAGGAGTTGGCTAACTACGTAAAAGATATGGAACGACCAAAGACTTATGGTCCTTTGCTTGTGACATTGCTAAAGCAAATACAATTTCTTACAAATTTTATGTTATATCTGGAAGGTATATTGGTTGGCGAATTTTTTGGTTAGAAATCCTGATTTGAGTCTACGGAAACGGGCCATCCAGGGCAAGTGGCTTCAATCTAATCGCAGTTAAGCTGTTTTGAAATAATTCAGATTATTAATGGAACTTATATAGGGTCTACCAATAAGAACGATATAAGTTTAAATTGGTAAAAAATAAAAACGAATTGGTTAATTTCTGTGAATGATGTTTCATGTTCTAGTTTATTATGTAACATTATGTTTTAAACAAAATATCATTAAGATGTCTACCTCGGCTACGGCGGCAGACGTTTAGACGATGAACCCAATTTTCAATCACTTTTTCTAACAAGTTGGGCTGAATTTCGCGAATAACCCTAGTTATGTTAACCTTCAACTCATTGATGGTTTGAGGATTGTTAGAATACACCTTCGACTTCACATATCCCCAAAGAAAAAAGTTCAGGGGAGTAAGATCACAGGACCTTGGTGGCCAGTTGATATTGCCATGTCGCGAAATTATTCGATCTTCAAAACGCTCTCTTAATAAATTAATTGTGGCTCGGGCGGTGTGTGATGTTGCTCCGTCCTGTTGAAACCAATTCTGTTCGAAGTCTTCACCATCATTTGCAGGCCAAAGAAAGTTTGTTATCATGTCGCGGTAGCGCTCTCCGTTGACTGTCACAGTACGCCCCCCTGCATCCTCAAAAAAGTATGGACCGATAATTCCACCGACATGCAAACCACACCACACAGTAACTTTTAACGGGTGTAATGGCACCTGTACTAACTTCTGGGGATTGTTCTGACACCAGAAGCGGCAATTTTGCGTATTGACAACGCCACTAAGACAAAAATGGGCTTCATCTGAAAAGATGATTTGTTTCCCAAAATCGGCATTTCGTTCCAACTGCAACAGGGCCCAGTCGGTAAACGTTCTTCGCAAACGATGGTCAGCAGGCTTCAATTCTTGAGTTAGAACCATCTTATATGGATGTAGGCCTAAGTCTTTCTTCAAAATGCGCCACAGAGACATTGGTGAAATGTCTAATTGCTGAGAATGGCGCAAAACAGACACATTGTTATTCGCGTCAACACTTTCTCTTGCAGCGGCGATATTTTCAGCGGTCATTGCACTTTTTTGTCGCGTTGGTGGCTTCTTATCCAGAAGAGTGTACTCCCGTTCAAACTTGTTAATTGTGCGCCTTATTGCAAGCTCAGAAGGCCGTCTACGATGGCCAAAATCTTCTCTAAGAGCACGATAACAGGCTCTAACCGATTGCGCATTTTCGTAATACCTTTTCACGATAGCTATACGTTGCTCTTGACTTAAACGATTCTTGAGGAAATGTCAAAGTATACTTAACACAACTGACGCTTGATCTGCGTTTTGACATATACCATTTTGCGTACATGGCCCACTAAACTTCACTTCTATTGGTAGACCCATTACATAAATACTAGCTCACACCGAAATAATAATCATTGCTGTTGTTCTTGTATATCTTGTACAAAAATTATACGCAAAACAGGAAAGAATAAGCATGCATATTAACCCCAACAGGAAGGGGTGAAGACTGTTTTCTGTTTTGAAGTTGTACATGTTTCAATGGATCCAGATTCAAAGGAACTTTTGCCATTTGTCATGAAAGTCGCTGGAATTAAATGACAGTTCAGAAAGATGCTACTAAGGCTACTTTCCCCAATGCATTTAGAGCAATTGGGATATGACTACCAGTTCCAAATGTTTTCACGGAAGCTTTTTAGCAACATTGATCAATTATCTGATGGTCCAGTAGGTTTTCAACTTTAAAATATGGTTCTAAATCTCCCTAAGCAATCACTATCATATTTACTTCGAAATAAGAACGACAATTCAGGTAAAGATCTTCTACTGGCACATAAATTGCTAAAGGTAAATGATTAATAGTTCAAATAAAGATTGAAGGTTCTAATTCTCAGTGGCATCAGTAGGAACTGTTGATGATCATTCACTAAGTTTGCTCATTGACAAGTTATACTCGATTTTTTCTCTTGCTGATGTTTACTCATACAGATTTTTAAGAGCTTTTATAATAAAGTGTCTAAGATTGGTTTCTTCTGAATTTTTCCGCAATTTCCTGATAGTGTATCATAAGCCTTCTAGATATATCTAAACATTAGATAAATTTCCTGGTTGATATCTTTTTTATATAACTTATTTTAAGCAGAAATATTATCTGTACATGTTCTTCCAGCTTCAAATCTAGGCTGTTCTTCTTTTTTGTTCAAGAAGATTTAGAATAATTTTCCCATACAAACAACTCATAGTACTGGTCAAAGATATACCTCTAATGTAGTTTGAACATCTTAGTATTCACTTTCTTATCAATGGACCATATATATGTCTCTTTCCATTCTGCAGGAACAGGATCTCCATTTAGGTATTGGTAGATTCATCAAGTGAGTTTTTGAAATAGTGTTTTTCTGGTCCACCTTTGATTATTTCAGCGGAAATTCCTCCTGGATCTGCAGCCTGATCTTATTTCAAATTTTGTACTGCGTTCTTGATTTGGTCAATGTTGACCATAATTGTATCACCTTACTATCACATCTGTAAGTGTTTTCGATCCATTGCTTTGCTGATATAATTTGCCCTATTTTTTTTAGTCAGACTTCAAGTTTTCCATGAATTTCTAGGAATATGCACAGAAGTTTATTTTTAAGAAGTATAATTTTACTTATGCATAGTTTTTAAATTTGTCTACTTTTATTAGAGTTTATATGTTATTTTTATTAGAACAATGCTTCAAATTTCATTACGCATGTACGATTCTACATCGGCTGTACAGTAATGTATGTAAAGCCTAAATCGATTCTCCAACCTGTATATATATATATGCAATATAGACAATCGTTTGTTATTATAATATTCTCGGGTTATATGCCTGGTCTATAATTTATTTGACAGCCTAATCAGCTTTAGGCATCATTTTTAGGGTTAAACTTAGTAATAGTAAACGTTGTTACATCATCCACCATTTTGCAGATCAGAGAATTGTAATTAGAGCCAGCGCGATATTGAAACGCAACCAGCGAAAAATTTGAATGTTTTTTTTGCTCCTTTTTTTCTGTTTAATTAAAAAACTTGTCGAGCGGGGAATTTTGATAATTGAGCTCTTTTCTAATCTGCAAATCTGGGTTTTGTGTTTTTTTTTTATTCATGCCGTTTAATTTACCGGGTTTTTATATAGTCATTTTGTAAAAAAATACTGCCCTGAAACATACAAATTTAAGATAAATTTAATATTTGATTAGTATTAATTTACTGCGGAATCTGAACTTTAAATAAGCTTTAGCACATCAGCATTTCGACATGTAATTCCATTACCTAAATATGGCAACCTAAAAAATTCATCAATTCAAAAAATTAAACCGTTCAATTTTACAATTTTTATCTAAAGTGATAAAAAATTAAATGGAAATTTAAATTATTATTTTCATATTATCAGTTCGATCTTTTAACAAGAATAGAGCTTCTGTTCTTGTATTGTTAGATTATTTCAAGGCGTTCGACACTCTATATCACATGATTTTTTTGTGATTTAAATTTCCCTACATGGGAAAGTTTGACTTTCCATAATTATAGTTGACACTTTGAGAGATTGGTTTCTACTCTAATCTGATATAATACAAAGATGATAAGCGTCCTTTAGGACAAATGAAACACCACTATCAACAAGTAAAATATCAAGGATATTATTTTGTACATTACGTTGATAAAAATTAAAATGTGATGATAAAATATACTCACGTCAAAATTTCATAATTATTTAAAATTAAAAGAACTTCCCAACTTCAACGGGCAACGGTGGTCAACTTCAATTCGAGAAGTGAATTTAGGTCAGCGAGACGAAAAGTTGCCATCATGAAACTTCTTTTGGGGTGGGTTTTTTTTTAACGTGGCACTTGACAGGTTATTGCACGAGTGGAAGTTATCCCCTTTTTTAATATTACGCTCGCGTAAAGGGCTTGTGTGAACTTTGAGATTAACTGAACGGTTTTTAATTAATTTATTTACATACGAATGGGGACGCAAGTATCGTTTTGTGTACGTACTTTGTAAAAAGGTGTTTCATTTTCAAACACTCCTTAGATTGAAGCTCTTATTAATAAAGGTAATTGTCTAATTAAAATTTCTTGCGGAAGCTGTTTCTATATATATGCAATATCGAAAACACTGACAGGTCAATACTACATAATTAAATTTATTATTAGCCTGTTTTTTTTTTAGGTTATTAGAGCGTGGGCAATGCGTTTCCAAGAATTTGCAAAGGGATTCAATTAACTGAAATCCAAACAAAATTCCACTTCTTCGCCCTTTTATTTACAGGATTTAAACATAGTCATAAATTTCAAATGCGCCCTTTAGGTTAGATTAGAGTTAATGACTTTGAATTTGTTTTATATAACGCTATTAATTTAAGAAGGGCCTCTGCTACTATATAAATTTGTTTGTACAGAAAGGGGAAACAAGAATCATCCTCTTTAAGATTAGTTTTAGGGTGTTTTACTTTATGCATACATACTAATAATAATTTTTTTGAACTTTCATTAGTGTATATGCATTTTTAAAAATTTTTCTACATAGTAGTCTTAATTTAAGTTAATGTTACTTAATTATTCTTGAATTTTTGATAAAATATTCTTTATAAGAGTTGTACCTAAGTAATTGTTGATTTTGCTTGTATATTTTTTTATAAAACTTGTTTTTTTTTAAAATAAAATTGATTACATAAATAACAAAGGAGTATCCTAGTTAAAATAACTTTTAAAACTTTTCACAGTTTAAACAAAATGCCCAAAACTCTGATCAGGACTTTATTTATAAGGAAATGACTTTTTATCAACACAGAGATTTCTTACGTACTTTATTGCCTTTTCTAACGTAAAATATATATTCCAATCTTTTATCCAAAAAATACAATAGACATGGTAATTGAGGCGTTTAGAGCAAAAGTGGCCCAAGACAAATATATTTTTTATAAAGAAATTGAAATATGAAACGCAAATGAAAATAATGAAATTTTTTGAAGATTAATTACGAAATTATTAGAAACGATTGTAAAAATTTCTTAATTTATTTTTATTTAGGTAAGTGGTGGAATATTAAACATAGTTTTTGGACTTTTTTTTTAGAAAAATAAGATTTTGTATTTGGCTTGGGCCACTTTTGCATAATCTTTTTTTTACTGACTTGAGAGTAAAAATGAATTACTAAAGCAAAATAATTTATTTTTAGGTAAACGATAAGACAATTTTAAACAAAACTCAGCGTAAACTCTTATTAATCATTTTCTTCTTCCTCATGATTTTCAAAAACGTTCGAGTCCTCTTCAACACGTGCATTGTGAACCAGTTGACGATAAAATTCATGGTTTACTGTTGGAATATAATCAAGCAAAGATAACAAGTCTTGGTATTTCTTTTCTTGTATGGGCTTAGGTTTCTCGAACAGAGGAAGAAGTCTGGTCATGTCATGGAAAGTTTGGTTGCCCCGTTTTTTTACATTAACTTCGTTAAATAAAACATTTTCGTTATTGGAATATTTAAATTGGATAATTTCAGGTTTTTCTTTATCATACCGAAGCCACTGTATTCGCAACCATTGTACTTTTTCATCAGCTTCCGTTTTTTTACGATTTGTTAATGCCTTTTCTAGTTCTTTTGTTGAAAAAGAGTCGCTGGATGTCATAACTACTACTTTCAACGGATTTCTTTTCCTGGCTTCTAAAACCACTTGCATCCAATCATTGAGAACAAAAATATTTTTATAGTGTTTTTTGTTTTTTTCGACTAATCCAAAGTCCTGATCATTTGGAAGGTAGGAGTGACCAAAAACTAAAAATATATGGTCAATGTTGTTAACTGTGTAATCGCTGGATAATACAATGTATGTACAAAGGGCAGCCATTTTAAAATTCCTATTTTGACCACCGCACTGATCGCTGTACATTATTACCTTTCTTGTGGTAACAAAGTTCTTAATGTAGTGTGCAATACAGGAACCAATTTCCCCCCGGGATGCAACACTCTCGTCCCACATGTACATGTGTACTATACGCGAGTTTGAAGATCATGAATCCCAAAAGAAAACGTCCAAAGTTGCCTTTTGTAGTACGCAACTCCTGTTGGAATGATCGGCGTTGCCAATGTTTTCATTAAGTCAAATGAAATTACGGTAAGGTTATTGTCCGATTTTGCAGCTTCAGCATCGTTTCTCATGCCTTGTCTAGCAGCTTCAGATTTCCGCCGGAGCAGCTCTTGTTCTGCTTTAATTGCCTCACTTTCCTGGCCATCTGCCATAGCTGCTTTAATTTTAATATTGAAAGCATCACATTTGCGACAACTATCGGATAATGGCGCGTGAAACTTTAAATTAAAATAATTTTTAAATATTTGACGAAAAACAAACAATGAAACGGGTTGTTCTGTTTCATTTTTATACAAATTGTACATTTTGGTTAGGTCTAGTTCTGGAGAAAGATACTTGACATTTGGACTTTTTTTTTAATGAATAATGGGACTCATAAGCTGGTAATTTATTAATAAAACTTTTCACAGCAGTGACTTTTTCCAGAGAAGTTTTATTAACTGGTATTGATTTTCCACGTTTATCAGGCTGTGGTGTTCCCTCAGTGCTTTTTGACTTCAATACTTGACTGCTTAAAAAAAGTTTTGCAAACTTTTTTGTCTTCTCCTTTGTCATTTGGCAAAATGTAGCACCTGCTGTGTTCCTTTGGTTTTATATTTTCCGTGGTATAACTCCGTCTTTTGTTGTTTTTTGTTCTAGAACTCTGACATGTCAAAAAATATAAGAAGTCTGCAAAGTGTGAGATCCCAAACTATAAAAGTTTTTGAATAGAGCCTCACGCCATTTTTGTGAAAAATTTTCGTGGCACTTCTTTGAACAAGAGCATTCTTTGGCTTCAAATATCTTGGAAGAAACCACCCTCCCCTTGGTCTTCACGTATTCTTCACCAGCAGCACGTTTTCTTTCCCTAATATTTCTCTTCCACTGTCCTTCATTTTTCCTTCTTTTTGCTCCCTGAATAATTTGCTCGCAGGAAGTGCGTTCCATGTCTGTAATATAAACAAAAAACATAATATTTTATTATAGAAGTCAATAAAAACATAATAAAATATAATGTTTTTATCGATTGATAAGGAAACAAACTAACCAGAGAGCTCACTAGCTTCACTTCCAGAACGTACGAATTCAGAACCTGAATCCTGAAAAGGTTCTTCTATATCTGGAACAAAAAAAATGTAAATGCAAAAGTGGCCCAAACCCGGATCACCGAAACACAGTATTTTCATAACCTCAAAATACATATTATTACAACTTTAACTGCAAATGTACAAATAAAATTTAATTATAGGTTACTTACCAGAGCGATCTTCGTGACAACCAGACATATTTCTTTGCATTTTATTTGAAAAAAAACCTTTACTTTTCGAACAAACCTTTTTTAAAAATGTGGCTTGGGCCACTTTTGCTCTAAACGCCTCAATTTTAATCCTACCCTTCGTCGTTGATTTTGGTTTGTAAATTAATGTCTCTTTATAGGTACTTTAATTATTATAGGTACTTTATTTATATTGTGTAATGTATTACTGGCCGTAAAAATTAATGAATAATAAAATCAATGAAATATTATCATCATAACCTCAAAAGATGATAATTTTAATAATTTCTCCGCCGATGAGGGTTCATCAAAATTAAATCGAAACCTCTCCATCTATGATTAATTAATCAATTCCGAGCCTACAAATCAATTTAAACAAATTTATCAAAGCCTTATTACTATTTTTTATTTAATTACTGTTAGTATAATGATGAGTTTATTAGTAACATTTTTCTTGATTACTATAACTAATTCCAGGCTTACAAAAATATATATTTTTTTAAATATCACCCTTGGCACTACTTTCTATTAAATCATTATTATTATATTAACGAGGATGATTATTTTATCAATTCCAGGTTGAAATATTGATCTTAATCCCACACTTTGTGGTTGATTTTGGGTTTGTGAATCAAAACAAATATTTTTTTTGATTTCATGAAAATGCCTCATTACGGTCTTTTTAATTGAAAATTTAAATAATTTAATTTTTTTGAAGCCATTTACGATCACTCTATGCGTTTTTAATTAATTAATGGCCTAAGAAATCAATGAATATTAGGATTAAAAAAATAATTTTATTATTTTATTGAAATCAAATTATAATTATTTGGTTGATTTTATATTAAAGACTTCGTTTGCTGGATCACTATTATGAATTAATCAATTCCAGGCCTATAAAAAAATATGACTTACGAATAATTTTTTAATTAATCACTATAACGATATTAAGGATTACACGTATGCAGAATGGCCCTTTTTGACCACAAGACTACGCACTATTCCCTTTTAGTTTAATCCTATGTTATTCAAACTACTAATTTTTTATAGAAGAAATATTCCCATATAAACGAGTTAATTATTCTTTACGTACACATCCACATGCATGTATGTCAGTTATCAGAGCGGCCTCCGTTTGAAGTGAAATTAACTAATTAAAACCTAAATAGAAGCAGCGTCCTGAGTTCCCAACTTTAATCAGAAACCGCGATGTGAATATTAAGGCCCTTTTTACCCTTTGGGCCTATAAAATTGGTGAAGTTTTACTCAAAAATACGGCAAAAATCGAACAGAGTGGTTCATATGGGTGCCAGTTTTTTTATGCAATTAAATTATGGATAACAGAATCATATTGTGCCATTGGTCACTTCTCAACATTTTCAGTGTTGCCAACTCAAGATATATTAAGTAAAGGTAATGAAGTTGGCGACGCTGACGTTTGACATGTGATCTGTCACGAACTTAAGTTTATACCTTAAGTAGTCGTGACTCTAAATATTGAAATCATATTATATAAAAATGATAATTCAAAAATTCAGTTATTGGCTTTCAATAACCTTTGTTTTTAGCTAAGTTTGTTAAATATACACAAGCAAAAATTGAAATGATGGCCATCATTTTCATTGTATTAAAATTCGTTCAAGTTTATGATTACAATAAAACATATATTTTAAAGTGCATGCATCTATCCCAAGTTAATTAAAACTTTATCTCATTTCATATTTTAGGAGAGGGTTATTTCGTTTTTTGCAATTGGTATCACTGACATTTGTCTGAGTGACTAACATCGAACAATCGAACAATAGTGGCATAGAATTATCCAAGATAGCTGCCATCTTGTTTTTTTTTTCGAGTAAGTGCAATAGATTTGTAATAGATGGCGCCCATCATACGGCGGCGTACAGGCGGGAAATTTGAATTAAATTTTCTTATTATTGACGTTCATTTAATATACTTGTAAATTGCCGACCTAGGTAAATTAGAAGTGGTATTTCGTGGGTATCTTGTTCAATTGCTAAAGAAAATTCTTGGTTTCTAGCCAACGTTTCGAATTATATTTAATTCATGTTTCTGGACACTACAAATAGATAGAAACAAATTGTGTTTTACATTATTTTTCCTTTTTTTATATTATGTAAATATTTGTAAAAAAAAATATAAGCTTACATTGATGTATGTAAATGACAGCATGCATATCAAGAAAAGTGGGTGAAGGGACAAGAACTTTCAAAAATACCTACCGAAATCGTAATTCTCTCTCGTTAAATTAAAATAGTACCTACATCTATCTCACAGGAATAAAAACGTAGATATTACAGTTAAAGGACGATTGCGTAGAGAAGTAATTAAAATTAAAATATATAATAATGTCAACAACTGGTAGACTAGAGAATTAACTACTAGCTGTCAAGACTATAAAAGATTTTAATAAATAGAGTGTTGTTGCTTGATTACCTATGTTTAAGCAGCTAATTTGCAAATTAAATTTAAGTAAGCAGAACCTAGGTTTTCAGTGTCACGTCAACTTGACAGTATTATGTTTTTTAATATGTATCATTTCACTTAGGTTGCGTTGAATTAAGAATTTTTGTTGGTCAAGAATGTATATGTTATTAAAGTCGAAAGAATGATCCAGTTCCCTAACATGTTCAACTAGTGCTATAGGGTAAATAATATTTTTCTTTAGGACATCTATTTTGTATTCCTCAATCTGTTTTTCGAGATATCTATCAGTTTGTTCTACATTACTCTTGCCACAGCTGTTACATAGAATTTTGTATATTATACCTGTTTTACTTTTCTTTTTGCTAAGTAATCTGCATCCTATAATGTTGATGTTACTGAATGCAATTTTTATTTGCTCGCACTTAAAGATGAATTAAATATAATTCGAAACGTTGGCTAGAAACAAAGAGTTTTCTTTAGCAACTGATCGACATACCACTTCTGATTCATTTATTGTTTTTAAATCGTAGGTTTAGGAAAATGTACGATTTACTCGTAAAATTTTGATAGAATATGCGTCAGTTTAATCACTCTCAAAAAGTTGTATTTTTACCCATTTTATCTGGACTAGTAAAGTCTTAAATTGCGTAATATAATGACACAATAATAATAAACAGTAATAATTAATACAAAGTAATTATATATTAAAATTTCCACAACGTAATATTTTTCTTACCATGCCTAACTTACTGGTACGTACATTGCTGAAATAAATAATTAAATAGTATTTTTGCCCGGACTAATAATCCACCGTAAGGTTGCCATGACGACATCACATTGATACTTTTGAACCCCATAGTCCGGTCGTATTACACATAAATGGACATGTGTTAAGAAATTTTTAAAATTTTTACTATTTTTGCTATAGTGACGTAACAGTCCAGTCAAAGAGAATAAAAATTTCTAGATTTTCACTTAAAATTAAAAATAATATCTAAAATTTTGGACTACATGTTTATCGTTAAATTTTCCAACGATGACGTAGTAGGCTTTGTGACAAACGACAACTTGTTTCATGACAAAAATCCATTAATGATAAAGTTATGAATGTAAGCAAATATTCCACAAAAATTATCCTGGATCTTCCTGTCTAACCTGGATACGACTACCAAAAAAATTGACATCTTGCAATTTCTTAAAAACAATAAACTGGATAGTGGTTGTGAATGCTTTAAGATAAACTAAAATAAGATAACTCGGTATGAAACGCTCTTTCAAGTTAGGAGTCTCACTGTTGATAACAAGAATCTTCTTACGGATGACACTATGTGGAACTATTTTTAGAACTAGAAAACCCTGTACTAAAATAGAAAAAGAAATAGGGCATCCAAGTCACCAGTTTTAACTAAATAGGCTTTGATTAATATTTGTTCCTTTAGAAATGAATAACCTGACTTAGAAGTACTTGTTTCTCCCTACCATTTAATATGTCTAACTGAGCACCATCTTCAAAATAGAGGAGGTGGCTATACTATATAATTAAAATTATACACTATACAGTCACATCTTACTTCTCCAGAATAACTATGAGTCTTGGTGACTGTACTATACTAAACAAAGAGGACCTTCACTAGACGAGACCTTAGCAGACTTTATGAGGCATTGAAATGCCAAGATTGAGGTTTTCTTAATTCTCGGTTGACAGGATTTGTAATCGTTTCGTTTTCAACCTAGCAAACAACTCTAAACAACTGAACAACCTGGAATATCTCAGGGGTTTATTTTGGGACCATTATGGTTTCTTATTTACATAATTGACATTGTTGGGCCAGCTTCTGATGTAACATTTCTACTGTTTGCTGATTAATTGCTGGTCAGAGTAAAATCTGCGATTTTCTCAATCAATTCATGACTGAAAGTATTGATAACTTTGAAGTATAGTTTAATTTGAATAGACTGAGGCTCATTCAACTCAGGTTAAAGGTATCTTTGTTTTAGAACGAAAGGCTCTTCCTATTATCACATGCTTGGGATGCAGGGATGGGTTTAGAGAGAGCTTCATTCAAATACATTTAATTGCTTTACCTTGTAACTATATATATGAATGTCTCTTATATTGTCACAAGGACAAAACTTTGTATTTTTCTAACAACGCTTTCCATTTTTACAATAATTAATTCGAAGACAATTTTAGAGTTAAGTATGTCTTTCAACTACCAGTTACAATCAAACACCTGCCACAGCCTTAGTGTTCATTAGTGAAATGCTTAATACGTATTGTATCCTAATCGTTAAAATAATATCTTCTTTCTAACGTCAGTAAAAATACTCTATGTATTTATAGACTGGTTTTCTCAAAAATTTAAAAGAGCTACAGATTTAACTTGAATATGGCTTAAATAGATCCGATTTCTATGTAAAAAGATCTCAATTTTCCCTTAAAATATCCAAGATACGTTTTTATTCCTTATTGTCGGTATACCGTGGAAAAATCAACAAAAAAGAACCTCCCTCAGTTTCCCTTGGTAAAATCTCGAAAATGTCACAACGATAACGTTCGCGGTCTGACATAAAACGACTTTTGAACTTCACACGCAAATTCGCACGTATTCACATAACATATGTACAAAGGTGTCTTTTAAATATTCATACTTATAGGGCAAAAACACTATCGCCCGGATAACATTTACCCTGGTAAAGCCTCCCCCTCACTTTTGCCGATAAAAATTATTTAGATAAATGATCCCGGGGCATAAAAATTCATATAACCTGGATTAGCAACACCTGCCCCCGTTTATTTTATGAACTTAATATATTATACTTTTTTTTTTAATTTTACGACTATGAATATTTGCATATAAATTGCGAAAGTGCGGTATAAACATATTTATCGATTAGCCTCCGTAGATTTCATAGTGGCTGGCTTGGGAACAATAGTGGATGATACAGGGGGACATTAAAAAGAAAAATGAGTAAGTTTCATTTTTGTTCGATCGTCGGTTTGTTACTGTCTTTTTTGTATTCATTTTCTGGACTATAGGGTAAGAGTTGCTTAAGTGACCTCACATTAGGGCCCAAGATTGTTGTAATTAAGGTGGTTTTATGTAAAAATCCACATGAAAAATATCAATATATTATTAATCGTATGGACTATGGGTTCATTTGATATGGTGACGTTTTCTGTTGAATTTGAACAAATTTTTTTTTATTTAATCAACTCACCTATTTTTTTGCATAAATTTGCCCGGACTATATATTAACCTTTAATGTTTCTTTCTCATTTCTGTTAGGTAATCAAAGTAACTTATATTATTAAATTTATCAAATTTTGAATAAATTTGCTTGGACTATTCCATAGTCCTCCATAAATGCTGCAATAGAGATTAAGAAAGTTGTAGTCCGGTCGTCTTATACATGCATGAAGAATAATAAACTGTTGGCATTTTTGGTTAACGTTACGAGAAATCTTTACAATACTACACAAATCCCTGGTTTGACTACGTTTCCTCTTAAATTTAAACAAAATTATAAATTTGCCTGGACTACAAACTTAACAGTTAATATTTGTTAGAAGCTTATAGTCCGGTGGTTTTACGCATACATTTTTAAATTTTACAATACATTAATTTATGTGTGAAGAAATAGTCCATACTTGCAGTGGAATCGTAGATTAAAGGAAAATGAAAATCTTACAGAGTCTCCCTCTACTTGTTTATTGAATATAAATCTGTTTTATATTCCGCGATATGTTTCGGATACAGCGGTGTCCATCATCAGGGGTTAAGAAGTTTAAAATTGATATAAGTTACACACAACAGGGTTTGAGTTTATGTCAAAAAACCTTTTATTTATTTATTTTTTTTAAATTTATTTAAATATAAATGATTCCAATAATTCCAATGATTGGCGTCTTTTTTCATCTTTGTTAACAATAGAATATAAATAAATAAAAAAAATACCAATTTTAAACTTTTTATCTAATGATGATGGACACCACTATGTCCGAAACATGTCTGGAATTATATATAAACAGAATTATGTTTAATAAACAAGTGGAAGGAGACTGTAGGAATTTCATTTTACCTTAATTAATTTATTTGCCTGGACTATGCAACATGTGCCACAATTGAGATTAAGGACGTTCGGTGGTCTTATATAAAAATACATATACAAGTATGAATAATTAAATTTTAAAGATCAATAGTATTTCCGTGCTTAATATAAGACATTCGGTTAGCACAAAACTATTTACAGAATGTTTTAACCATTTCTACTGAAATTTACAAAAACTTCATTTTTTTTTATATTTGCCTTGACTAAAAAAGTTTTTTATGAGGTCTCTATAAAGGTTACCTGAACTATAGTCCGGTCGTATCTTATAAAATACTAAATACAACCATATAGTATTAATTATTACAAACTATTATGTAATACGTTAGCCTGGACTATAAATTTGCTGTAAAAGTTGCTATGTTAACACCCATATATAGATCTTAAGTTATAGTCCGGTCGTCTTACATAAAAGTCCACAATTTTCTTTTGTCCAACAAATTATTTGAAGGTAAAAAGTCAGTAAAAAAAGTTAAAAATAAAAACTGATCAGCTGTTTTTGGGGATCTTAAAATTGCACCAATGTGACCACAACAATATCTAATTTTAGGCCCATACCTCTACTACCTTCCAAAGTTATCAATAATTGGTGAACAAAATAATGGTTTCATTTCAAGTTCTTAAAACAGTTATAAATCCTAACTAGTTTGGATTCCAGGAAAGAAAATGCTATGTTTAGTCTTTTCGAGCTAATCTACATTAGTCTTAATGCAGGCGATGTGGCTGCAGTGGTGTTCTGTGATGTATCTTAAACCTTTGATTGTGTGGATCACAAAATACTGCTGGCGAAACTAGAGAAGGTTCAGATCCTATTTGTGATCAGAAGGTCATCTTTGATAATGGCTTTTCACAGGAAGTGCAAGTTTCCACTGGAGTTCCCCAGGGTTCTGTCTTGGGACCTCTACTCTTCCTGTTGTATTGTGATAACCCTTACGGTACTCGATGTCATAATTGTGACTTCCTTATTTACTAGTGATATAAGGATCAAAAAATGTTTAATCTGGGTAGAGAACCGTGCGACATGATTGTGAATAGTGCATTTTATAGGTGCGCACGCGGAAATCGTTTATTTTGACGGGAGTGCATTCTTTTCATAACCTGAAAAGTTTCAGATTATTTTCAATAATGCCTCGTGCAGGTAAGTTATTATTTATTTATAGAATTTAGGGGAAAAAAGAAGTGCTTAATATTAAATAGGTAAAATAAACTTCAATTAAGTGTATTGTTTTTAGAGATTGAAAATATCTTTAAAATTGTTGATTCCAAGAATGGTTTTGTTATGTATATCACAATTGTGAGCCACGGGAGTTAACGTGGTTTGGTTTTAATTAAGTTGGATACAATTAATTCTTTGTTACAGGAAGAAGTAAGGAAATTATTGATTTGGACCATCTAAGGGATGCCGAGGAGGCTTCTAGACGAAGTTGGGTCGGATTTAGAGTCCGAGGATGAAGAAGATGAGTTTGAAATTCACGAAAAGATCCCAATTGTAGCACCAAATGAAGCTGATAGCTCTTCAGATTGAGAAGATGATTTACCCCTCATATATTTCCAGACTTTCCAGTGGAAGCATGGAAACTTTAGAAGCAAGGATTTTTCTGTAAAAGAGGACTATACTCCATCCAACGTAAAAACTCCAAACGAATATTTTGCTAAATATTTGGATGATGATTTTTTTGAGTCAGCCGCAAATTTCACTTCCCAGTATTTCTTGCAACAAAATGCAAAAAAAAGAACTTTACCTCTCAAGAAATAAAGAAATTTTTCGGAATAAATGCTTTGATGAGATGTATTCATCTTCCAAGGATAGATATGTATTGGAATGGAAAATATAAGTTCCCATTAATTGATGGGGTTATGACCCGACAAAGATTTTACATGATACTTGTGAATTTACATGTCGTTGACAATCTTAGCGTATCAGAAGAGGAACAAAAAAAGAATAGATTGTGGAGAATATAGCCGGTTATTGATTTGGTTCGCAATAGATGTAAAGCCATTGAAAGAAAAGAAAAGATTTTTTCTATTGACGAACAAATGATTCCTTTTTTGGGAAGATGTCCAGCTCGACAATTGGTTAAAAATAAACCAAGACCAGTGGGACTAAAGAATTTCGTTCTTACGACATCCGACGGACTGGTATTGGATTTTAAAATCTACCAGGGCAATACTACCCCACTAAAAGATAGGGATTTATGTCCAACAGAGTGAAAGGGTTTGATATTAAAAAAGACAATTTAATGAATAGGGGAGAGTCAGAAGAAGTTGTTAGAACCGATAATAAACTTTGCATTACAAAGTGTAAAGATAATAAATTTGTTTTAATGATATCCACAGCTTTTGGAAGACAGCCGGAAACTGAGGTGCAAAGATGGAATAAAACAGAAAAAAAATGTTCAGACATAGCATGCCCAGCTGTTGTTAAATCATACAACGAAAACATGGGTGGTGTAGATGTTTGCGACCAAATGATGGAATACTATCGATCTTTCTTTCGAACCCGGAAATGGACTCTTAAAGCCAGCCTACGTTTGTTCGACTTAGCAATAGTAAACAGCTAGATGGAGTATCGAAGGGATTGTTATAGTCAAAACCTTCGAAGCAAAGATATTATGGAATTTAGACTTAATCTTAGGGAATATCTGATTTCCGGTACCAAGAAGCGTGTATTGAAGGTAACAGAATGCCAAGAAAATATAGAGGCTAGCGTTGAAGGAAATAAAATAAAAAAGAGAAGAATGCCTTCCAGTTTGCCCTGTGCAGACAAACGCTTTGATGGTTTTGAACACGGGCCAAAGAATAAAGAAATGAAAAACCCAGTTAAATGCAGGTTAGAAGGATGCAAAAGTCAGTCCAGAATGCGTTGCCTAAAATGTAATGTTTTTCTTTGTTTAACCAAAGATAAAAACTGTTTTATTTCATTCCAGACAAAGTAATACATTTTGTTTCACAATTGTGCTTTTCTAATGTTGGCTCCCTAGCCACACAATTCTGTACTCCCTAAATCCCCCCCTTAACCCTTTCGAAGATTTTTTAAAATAATTTTCTGTACCTTTTGACCCAACTTTATCGGCGTAAAATAAATATAAACCCCAAACTCAATTTTTTTTATCTCGGTACTGTAAGGGATAAACCTCCATTTTGTTGGGTAAGATGGGTTCGAACTCATTATACGTAAGTTATCGAACCACGAGTATAAGGGTTGTGAATTCAGTTTATTCAAAGGTTGTTACAAAAGTGAATCTGCTCTTCAATCCTAACCCGAAGTTGATCAAGTATTCTACTTACTTAAAATTGCTAACTAATCATAATTACTTAATTAAACGTATATGTTGCACATTTCCAAATTTGCTTTACTTAAACAATTACCTATGACTATGAAATATTAATAATAATTAAACTTTGGGAAATGCTGTGTCGATGGTTTTTGCAATATTGTTGTACCCAAAGAACTCACAAAAAAGACTTTCCACTCTTACAAATCAAAGGCAAGGGGACAATGTTTGCTGATGGCACCACTATTTTATGGCATATTAGGATCTCGAAATAATTAAGGGGTAGTGTGAGGCAAATAATCTTTGTGTTAATTCCTCAAAAACAAATGTGTTTAGTTTTAAGTGTTCTATAGATAATGTTGTGTTGAACAATGAGTCTATTCTAAGACACCATTCCAGCAAGTTTTTGGGTCTAACAATTGATGATGCTGATTGATGCTGATGATTGCTTAAATTTCAAGACCACATTTTGACATAGCTAAAAGTGCTCATCGTGGCTCTTGTGGAGTCTCACCTGAGCTATGACATATATTTTTGGAGCTCATGTGCTCAATATAGGTTTGACCCACTTCAAGCTGTAAGTTGTATAATCAAAAATCATAAGTGTTTTGGTACTATACTCACTCACAGTTGCAGGTTGCCCATACCACACAGTGAACAAATGAAACGTTATTTGTTTACATGCGTAAAAAAACTTGAACCGCCTTCTTTTTGAAATTAGATCACTAGACTGCCCTGTTATATTTAAGAAAGCTTTAAAGGAAATGTTGGTCTCAAAAGCTTTTTACACCCTGGACGAATATTTTAATGAAGGTTCCTGGACTTACTAGTCTACTTTTTTTAATATGATTAGTGTGCCTTATTATATATTACTTTTATTTTTTATGTATTTTAATGTTGCTGAATTTATGTTGCTGGTTCTGTACTTTGTGATATTTGTATCTTATTAGGAATATTTTAGCTCATAGTAAGGCTTTGTCAATAGATCTGTTTGTAATAAAAAAGGTAGTTTTTGAATTTGAATTCATTTAAACATGAATATTTAAGGCTTAAATATTATTAGTATTTTCTTATCAACTATAAGTCCAACGTCATTTTTGCTATGATCACGTCACAAAAAATCTAAAGATTTTGGGATTTTGAGATTGGGTTAAAACCCAGTCACAAAAATCCTTAATTGAATGTTTTGATCATATTTTCTATTAAAATTGTAAAAGTCTGTATCATCATAACTATATTTATGCATAAATTTGACCGGACTACACATTAACACTTTAAGAGGCGTTAGGGTGACATCGCAATAGGATTTCAGAAAACTATAGTCCGGTCGTATTATATAAAAATCCTGGTGCTTCAGACCGTACTTTTGTTTGCAAAATCATGGAAGCTACTTTGAGCATTTAATAAAATAAAGTAGAAAAATAAAGTAATAAAAAAAATATGTTAATATTATTAGAAATAAAAAAAAAAACAGAGTAATAGCCTTAAACAAAAAATATAAGGAATTAATAGACCACCAATCTCTAACAACACTACACTTTCAATTTGAAATTTTTAGAAAAGGGTGATTAGTAAATTAATCACTTTGGTCACTTGTTACTATATTTAAAATGGTTCTAAGCATTTTTCTATATCTTTTACGGTTTAAAAATTATGAGCATTACTACATTAAAAATTATCAACCCTATATATTCAAAGCATGACAAATAAATTTGCATTTTCTTCATTATCCCATTTTTTTTCATACATCTGCATTTTTCAGATTTTGCTTTTTTCATACATTTTCGTATTTAGGTTCGATTGCTCCTAATTATGCCTTTTAACCGTGAATAATGAACGTAACGAAACTGTCACAATAATTAGTAAATCCTTTTTATTTTATATATTTAGATTAGGCACTGAATATCACGAGCTAGTTACATATACAATATACAAAACAAAAGGCAATTTATTAATACAGAATCCGCTGTCAAAGGGTGTGTTTTTGACGTGGGCGTATATTGGCTGGGAAAACTGGCTCTAGGATAAAACTGAAACGAAAATAAAACGAAATGAACTATTTTCACATTTTCTACCACACGCCTTACGGTCACGAGTTGTGAAGTGTGGAAAAAATAGTATTTATGCAAATAATAATTATCCGTATATTTTTAGTCGGTTAAAAAAAAAGTCCCTGTAACCGACTGAAAACTGATAAACCATTCTGAAACTGTCAATTAGATGCAGAACACGTCAATATTAGTTGCACAAGGCCAGGAAAAAAACACCTTAAGCCAATTAACAAAAGCAATTAAGATTACGTCAATGCCACGATTAAAAGAGACACTTAAACTCAAGAAAATGAAAGAAATTAACGATAATCAGATGCGTAAATAACGGGTTAGTTGAAGCGAGCGGAACTTTCCTAAGATTGTTGCCTTTTTTTTGCTTTTTGAAATCGCACGAATTCCTGGCGAGTACGAAAAATACTTGAGAGAGTCTCGATTTTCTTTATATTGAGATTCCTGCCTTGACATTAGAGGGTTTTTTTCTTGTAATGCGAGGCCGTTTGATGGATTGATACGGCAAAAGTGAAACCAGATATTTAAAGTGAATGAAAAAGGGCGAAACGTGCCCTTAGAATATTTTCGATAGATGATTTAAGCGATTTTTGGATTGCACAATATTTATTCTGGGGATTTATTTTTTTTTGACGTATGCATATAGACCGATCAAGAAAGTCAGGGGTCTCAAATAAACGTCCGATAAATATCCCGTTGGTTAGGTGTGAATTAAAACAACTGAAAAAAGTCAAGCAATTTATTTATACACTTATACAATCACTTAAGATTAGTATTAACTATTTATTTTTTACTGTAATTATTTACAGGTGTTTAAATGTCGCGCCAATATTGCAAACTTTACTTCACTGTGTGCGATGCGGCTCCTTATATACTCGGCAGAACGCTGTTCCAGAAAATTCCCGCTCACTTTCGAGACGTCGTGCCATGTACCACCTATGTCATGACAGAGAATCAGCCAATATTGTTACACCACTATCTTTTTTCTTAAATAATTTTCAGTCATTTTTCTTTTAATATTCTTAAATGGATTAAAAGAAGTATTCCTTTGCCTTAAAGAATTCATAAAAAGTTTTTCACTTTAAAGCTTTAGGATGTTCGTTTAACTGCCTGAAAAAGTATTTGAATTATTAGAGATAAAAAGATAAAGTTTAGCTCGATATGCAATTTAGTATTAATTTTTTACAAGGAAAAACTATTGGCGTATTAAATTTATTTGAAGTATGCATGACTTAATAGAATGTTACCCTTTGCCAGTTTACAGTGTTCTAAAGTTTTCAAATTATCTAAAAAATACTGCAGTATATTTTAATTAATTTTAAGTAACTAGGGAATGTTTTAAAATAAAATACGGGGTGCGAAGAATACAGCAAAAAGTTCTCTAACACAGTTGTAGAGTTGCGAATTTATGTTAATTTTGTTATCTTTTAGAGGATTCATTTAAAAAATCATAACTGACTACGGATTCAACCTAGGCTTACGAAATTTGTACAGTTTTACATAGTTAGTCTATGATACCAGTTAAATGCTGACAGTGATATTTTGTCATTTGTCATTTTTTCAAATGAAATGAATACTTAATTTATACGTGAAATACCTTAATTTTTTGTTCAATATGTCCTATAACATGGTTGCGCAACTTTGGAGGGTTAGGAATCAGCGAAAATCAGAAAGTAGGAATTAGCGAAACTTAATTAGCTGATAAGGCAGCAAATGAAGCCACTTTAAATGGAAAGTAAGCCCTTATAAAATACCACATATCGATAGTCTATGTAAGGCAAGATAAAAGAGGCACAGAAATTCATATTACATATTCAACTCCCAAAAAAGGAAATCCCTACGATTTTCCTCTACTTAAAGAGCAAAAAATGGTTCATCAAAGTAATAAATAAATAATTTAGCATTCAATAAACATAGCAGCAATATATAATATTGTAACATTTCTACTCTTTCGTTAGGTGTGAACTAAAACAACCAAAAATAGTCAATTAATTTATTTGCACACTTATACAATTACTAGAAATCTTTATTTTTACTCTCTTTAATTACAACTATTAAAATCTCGCCCCAATATTCCAAACTTTACTTCAGTGAATTAACAACTGACAACTATTGGCGATACGGCTCCTTATATACTCGGCAGAATGCTGTTCCGGAGATTCCTGCTAACTTTCTAGACGTTGTACGGTGTGCAACTTGTGTTATTTTGGAATGACTGAGAATCAGCTGGTTTACAACAGGGTTACAATATAATATATGTAATACCTGACTTTGAACCATCCTCAGTTTGAAATATCATGAATAATGGTAATATAATAATGTTAAAAATAGATAAACTACATTAAAAACGCATAATTTCTACAGAATATCTAGGCTGAAGAAACGTGACAAACAATAGGATTATATTTTTTATACAGAAATAAGAAGCTGATATAGAAAAAGAGAAAACTCGCCCTTAATTAAAGTTCAATACGTTTTCAATGGCAAAATGAAATATTTGGTATTTATACATGAATGAAATCCACAAAATAGTAATTTTTATTGCAAAGAATGAATTATCGGTAAAATAAATGCGACTGACATCATGTATTCAATGTGGAAACAGCCCGTTTTGTATAGATGCCAGAGCGTATCATTCCATTCAATAAATAAAAGCGAAACTCGCGTTCACTGGCATGGAAAAAATCCGGTTTGATATTGTTGGATTATTTATGTACGTAAATGAGCTTATTTGGAAGATAGAGGGGATTCTTATGAATGAGTCGTTCGACCCATTTTTAAATAGAGCCACTTGCTAGCACGATGAAGATAATACCGGTATCATCAACCCCAGAAATTTACCTTATTTTCACTATTTATTAAATTACATTTGCATAGTTACACAGTAGCATTTTACTGCACCCTGTAACCCCATAGGAAGTTAATCATAATTTGCATATGAACCACTCTATAGATAAAGTCTATATAAGGGTATCCTGAATGGCGGTGTCCTTAACACTCCAGCACTTTAGCAGTATCAGTAATTTTAACAGTGTACTGCTTTTTTGACAAACAAAAATTATTTCTAGACTTTTCCTTCAATTTTGAGTGAAATATAATGAAAACCACGTATTAACACACTTATATCTAGTTCAAGAAGTGAAACCAAGATGGCTCATTTATATTTTTAAGGTCTTTGGCCTCTAATAACTTCTGGTGAGGATCCAGAAATCCATCAAAATCCGAAAGCTTCTGGTTCATGTCAGTACCTCCAATAGACAGCAGAATTCATTCATTAATCAGTCGTTTTTCGAGAGTGAACTCTGACTTTCCTAGATTACCTCTAAGAGTGTCATCCATAACCACGAATAGTGATATAAAATTCTCGACCACGTATTTTAAAAGAACGTTCCCCGAGCACGAATGAGCATGATTGAGAATTAACGAGCATTAAAGTAAAAAAAACCCGAGTACGGTGTTTGGGATGTGGTAAAGCATTTAAAAATTTAGGTACCTTAATGTTTTTGTCTAAAAATGCTCAAAATTCCCAAATCCCAATTCCAGGCACTCAAATTTATTGCTAGTTTCTTCCAGGCATTTAGAATCACTTTGCAATTTTATCAAATATAATCGAAGAATTCACAGCTATATTCATGCATGCTATCCTTTTATTGCTTTTTTTAACATAGGCCCTCGAACTATGCTTAAGAGGTGTGACTACGCTGTATCAGCACTTCCTTCTTGCTCTAACGCACTATAATTTTACGTTGTCTTTGTTTGTTGCTTCCTTTAGTCCGAGCGTACTTTATCGAATTAACAACAAATAATTTCTTTTATTATTTGAAAATGAATGTAAGTTTTACAGGGAATTAAAGGAACTTGTCACTTTTTTTTCCATGGGATGGCAAATTCATTTTTCAGCTGCGTGGAAGTAATTTCTTATTTATTCCACGAACTCGAGGCAGTTTCTGGTTTTTTCTAGAAAATTGTAGTTTAAGGAAACCTTTATTGCTTCCAGGCATTCAAATTTATTGCTAGTTTCTTCCAGGCATTTAGGATCACTTTGCAATTTTATCAGATAAAATCGAAAAATTCACGACTATATACATGCATGCTATCCTCAAACATCATGGAGAGACATGAAAAAAAATAGTTATTTTTATTGCTTTTTTTATCATAGACCCTCGCACTATGCTTAAGAGGTGTGACTACGCTGTATCAGCATTTCCTTCTTGCTCTAACGCACTATAATTTCACGTTGTCTTCGTTTGTTGCTTCCTTTAGTCCGAGCGTATATTATCAAATTAACTACAAATAATTTATTTTATTGTTTGAAAATGAATGTAAATTTTTACAGGAAATTAAAGAAATTTGTCACTTTTTTCTTCCGTGGGATGGCAAATTCATTTTTCAACTGCGTGGAAGTAATTTCTTATTTATTCCACGAATTCAAGGCTATTTCTGTTTTTTTCTAGAAAAGTGTAGTTTAAGGAAACTTTTATTGCTTCCCGGCACTCAAATTTATTGCTAGTTTCTTCCAGGCATTTAGGATCACTTTGCAATTTTATCAGATAAAATCGAAGAATTCACGACTATATACATGCATGCTATCCTCAAACATCATGGAGAGACATGAAAAAAAATAGTTATTTTTATTGCTTTTTTTATCATAGACCCTCGCACTATGCTTAAGAGGTGTGACTACGCTGTATCAGCACTTCCTTCTTGCTCTAACACACTATAATGTTACGTTGTCTTTGTTTGTTGCTTCCTTTAGTGCGAGCGTACATTATCGAATTAACAACAAATAATTTCTTTTATTATTTGAAAATGAATGTAAGTTTTACAGGGAATTAAAGGAATTTGTCACTTTTTTCTTCCAGGGGATGGAAAATTCATTTTTCAACTGCGTGGAAGTAATTTCTTATTTATTCCACGAATTCGAGGCAATTTCTGGTTTTTTTGTAGAAAATTGGGGTTAGTTCTAGGTTTCGTTTTAAGAAAACCTTATTATATTCGCCTTAGTATAAAGGGAATGTTCCTCATTTTATATTAGTACCCACGATTGTGAGCTTCAGCTAGAAAGTTTGAATATTCTGCAAGGAAATTCTTTATTTCATTAAGAGAAGCATGAGTTAAGCCACCACTTTTTCAACTAGTCTACATTATAGCACCAAAATGACTCATTAATAGTTCCAAGGTAATAGTAGTAGGTAATTTAGGTAGTTGACCTATTGCCTGTTCTTTGTTATTGCTATCTGTTGTGTGTTCGGGTTTAGGTTGTGACAACGTATGTGTATGTTTGTTACCTGCTGATTATTCTCTGTCTCTTAATACATCTGTCTTCACTGTTATGTTTGAGGTCATAAGCTACTTCCTCTTTTATTAATTCCAGTTCTATGGCACTAAATATATTCTTTTTCAAGATCACTCTCTTCTGATCGACCAAACGTTGTTGCGTTATAGTTTTTGATAGTTCTGGGTACGCTTTAAGGTAAAGTGTATATAATTGAAGTCTATATCCTGTTTGGGTGTTTTCCAAATTTGTTACTTTTTGTAGCATGACAGTTCCATTCATTTGATCATCCGTTGTCGTGTAGTACCAGCTTTTATGGTTGCTAAAAATCTAGTTGGTGTACGAACCATTTATGATTTGGTTTAATTTAATGATAGGAATATTATGGTTTGTATCGTGAACTGGTTTAATAAACTCAAAATGTCCTGTTGATGCGTTGCTAATCAGTAACAAATGTATAGTTGCCGCATGTCCGATTTGTTTATAATTATTGGTGTTTTAATATTTATAAAGCTAAGATCTCCAAACTTATTCCATATGTTATTGTGAACATTATCATTTTGGCTTCTGATAACTTTTGGTGAGAAAGATTTCAAGCAAACTACAAGTACCTTGTCAGTAATTTCAATATACGGAATTAATTAATTAATCATTCGTTTTTCGAGAATGAACTCTGAGTTTGCTAGGATCTCATCCATGCATAACAATAGTAACTTGAGTTAGAAAGTCATTCGAGAAGTTTGGTGTTCTTTAAGAAAAGTATCATAATTAGGCTCAAGCTCTTTAGACCTAGTCTAAAACGTAAAACCAAGACGACTCATGAGCATTTCCAAGTTCTATACCCACTGATAAATCTGCTTGAAACTCTAGAAATTCATCAGGCTCCTTATGTGAACTTCTGATATATGCCAGTGCCTCAAACCCTATTTACGCCTTACAGCTTGCTCAAGGTTATGACAAATATATTTCATTAACTTTTCCTTAAGTCCTTTAATCTCTAGGTGAAGTTCTAGTGATATTACGTAATAAAATATTTCTTATTTTGGTTCTAAAAGTACTTAACCTTTAATCGTCTTTTTCTTATAAATAATTTAGGCCTTTGAATAGAGTTGAAGATTCAAAAATATTCAAGACATTCAAGAATTGACAGTGAATTATGAGTTTCTCTCTTTAGGATCATGTATACGATGCACTAATATTTTTCTTCAACAATTTTTTTTATTTCTATGTTAACTGAGATAGAATCTATATGAAGTTCTAATTTTTTTACCCGAAAGCCTTGCATCGAACAAAAAAAAGGAATAGAATCAAATTTGCTTCAAACTGAATGAGGATTTGAGAAATAATTATTGTTTTATATATAAAATGACAAAATGTTAACTTAGTTTACTGCGCATGACCAGTGATTCTTTTTCCAGACAAATCCTCCTCAAACCACTAAATCAAGAAAAACCATGTGGTGGACCGCCTTAAAATGGATCGTCTTCGGAATGGCCATGAGCATGTTGAACGACTCTTGCTGCAATGCTGCGCCTGCGCCACGTGGTGACGATATGTACAGAGAACTGATGAAGTTGGATCAGCTGTATTCCTCCATTGCCAGACCCAGGTACGTTAAGATACGCCCAGAGGGTGGGGCTTAGTATAATCTTTCTATATAATTAGCGCCCTCTGTGACTTTATGAATAAAATATGAAAACTGTTCTTTTTACATACCTTTCCGTAAGTATGAAGGCCACATACAGTGCAATAATTTAGGAAATTTCTGGAGTGGAGAGATATTTCATGCGGCGAATGTATCCCTCCATAGATACAACATTGCCGGAAACGCAATATTATTTTAGAGGTAGTAGTGCATCAAGCGAAATTTGTGGACCGCAAATATCCAATTTTTGTGCGAAAACATTCGTTATTTATTTTCGGTTAACGAGAAAAGCGGTTTTTACATTTTTTTGACGGATTGTTCCATAACACTTTAGTCTAGATGGGAATAAATAATGTGGAATGAACAGATAATAAAATGGCGTTAGGAGCAAATGTTAATTTTTTATGGTTCAATCATTTCTCATTAGTTAGATGATAATGAATGTATTCCTGAGGTTATGAACTCATTGTATTAAGAAATTTTTTAGTTTCAAACATAAAATTTGCAAAAATTATTTTTTGGTTGATTTTGCCCGCACTATATGCCTAATGGTAGAGGTCCTATGATGACGTCACGCGCCACCAAAGATACCATTCTAGTCCGGGCAATTTTAGAAAAACATCGTGTTAATATTAAAATTGCGATTTTTGTTCACTAATTTTATAAAATTATATTTTCTTAAATTCTTCAAAGTTCTATTATTATGTAATTCAATTAAAAAAATCCGTACAATATATTTGAGATTTTTTTATTACACAAAATTTGGCAGCGAAGACATTGTTGATTCTATAAAAGGACGGGTTGAACAACTTGAATCCAAATTAAATGATACTTACACACAGTAGACAAATAATATAATCTAATAATCTAAACATGTACGTAAGTATCACTCTGTATTATAGTAAGTTAGACTATTCTCTAAAGAGGACCTACAAAACATGTAGTTCTAGCCTTTTTCTCCTATTTAATTTACATGTACATCTAAAATGTTATTATATTATTGGAACCTTGAAGGCTTTATGGAAGCAGTTCTCAATGACATTTCTATTGAACAAATAAGCCTGAGGTAATTAGTAATATCATACACAAAGATGGTGTTCAAATAAACAGATTATTGCTTAACATAAGGGGTATAAAATCTAACATTGATAAATTATTGGTCTTTCTTCAATCATACCATCAACAGATTGTTTTGTTAACAGAATGCCATAGTTTACACCTAGCGGCATTATTTAAAATTCCTGGTTTTGCTTTGTCTTATGATAATGTTGATTTTAATGCTTTGATGGAGTTTGGGTCCAAGGATACTAAGTGTTATCTATTAAATTTTTAAAAACATACAGTAAGTCAAAACCTATTTAGGATAAGGATTACTAATTTGTTGATTATATTTATAAGTGACCGTCATTCTAAGTGTTTATTATCGATAATCGTAAATGAATATATTTCAATAAAGAATATCCATGGCAATCATGATATTACAGATCACTTGTCCATACTAATGTTTTTATGGTGAGCAAAAATCATGCTAAAAAGCGAGACGTAGCATAAATTTTCATGAATTATCAGATTTAAGTCAAAAGGCAAAATGATGGGAGCCTCAGCAATATACTGATCCAGAAGCAGTAGTGAATTTGGTCATTTGATCAGGAAATAATAAGTTAAAAAAGATCAAACCATGGATAACAAATGGCTTAATCAGTTTCCAGATATAAATTACAGAGCATAAAAATTATACAAAAAATGATTACCACAAATAAGATTGAGTAAAATATTACTAATTTTGTTAATGATGCTGAAAAAGAATAATATCAAAGTTATTGAACTAAAATTGTACTCAGATCATAAATTCTAACGACTTGACTGATAATTTTAATAGTTTTTTCATTGATGCTGGTCTAAAAATGGTTGATACGGTAGAAACGCCCTTTGTTCCATTTAAACTAAAAATTTCAGGTCAAACATCAATATGTTTACCGCCAAACGCAAAAAATGATATAATTAAATACATTGGCTCTTTGAAACATAACTACTGGTAAAAATACCTGGTAAAAATGGAGTATCATAATAAATTATAAAAACTCTTTATTTATATCTACTAGAACTGTTGGTGTATTTAACCTAATATTTCAGACAGGCAACGTACCTCACCAATTTAAGGTATTCACAGGAAGTCCCATTAATAAAACAGGAAAACTGTGTAATTTCTAATTTTGCCAACATCTTTGAGAAATCCTCTTAAAGAAAGATTATTATTTTTTTCCAAAAACCACTTTTGAGTTTACCTCTAAGGATGCTATATATGAACATGTAGGTAATATAACAGAACATCTTGATAAAAATAATAAATGCCTCGTGGTATTCCTTAACTTGTCAAAGGCATTTGATACAGTTAGCCACTGAATCTTATTGAAAGTGCTGGAAAAATATGGTATGAGAGAAAATGTTTTATTACTCCTAAAGAACTATTTATCCGATAGGGTTCAATACACCAAAATTCAAGACTCTAATTAGATTGTAAAAACTGGTATACCACAAGGTACTATACTGGGACCTACACTGTTTAATAATTGTATAAATGAGGTAAAGGTGCATACTAAATATTTCGGTTTTTAAAAAAAAAACATGGAGCACTAATACATAAGTTTTATATTGTTATCTTAGGGCAACAATTACACGTATTGTGAGAAGCATAGTTTTACCATTGTTAAATTATGTAATAATTAGATATTTATATTATTATTGTATAAGATAGTTCGATATTTTTTCCTATTTTTCCTGAACAGAATGCAGATTTCTTAAGTTAATTTTTGCAACTATGTGACACACAGTTACCCTTTTAACTAGGTGTCATTTACTGTATTCCCAATATTCATGTAATATTATATTGCCTTTACATTTTTGCCAAATTTCCCAAAAAATAGTTGGATAAATTAACCTAAAATATATGGCAAATAAATGTTTCTAATTTTTTAGACTCATCATAGGTACCTACATCTGGCTTTTAAAAATAAAATGAAACGCAATATTTATATATCGTTTTTATTTGAGGGGAAAGTTATTATGAAACTGTACATAATATTTATTACAATAGTAATCATTTTATATTTTTCCTTGATACGACACTGCCTTCCTGGCCCCGCCTACGAGGCCACAGATAATTACTTAGAATCTAGTGGGTTTGAAATTTCTAACAGAGGCGTACTGAATATTAGCGAATTTTATCATGGTAATGCCAGCTTTGCAGATGATCAAATAAGCTAGATGACAAAGAAGCTAATAGAGGAATAGAGAATTGGATCCTAGAAGTCAACATACTAAAACCTGATACTAGAGGATAGTTAATTTATAAAAAAGTGCCAAAGTTAGTCATACCTTGGACTGAAAATCGCTGGATAGCCAATCAAGGAAAGAAACATTCAAGGAAGGAAAGCCACTGCTATGATGAATGGAATACGCTGGAACCAATATGTATCATAAAAAATCAAGGAAAGAAATAACCACGGAAATGGACTACTGGAGGCATTGGGCAAATCAAGAAAGGATAGAGTTATAAATGAACGAGTTAAACAAAATATAGGGGTTTCACATGACATAGTAGATGATGTAAACAATTAAAGTGATGGATACCCTAGAAAAGACGAAAACAAGGAAGACCAAGAAAAAGCTGGATAAATAGGGAGATCAGGTTGAGGGAGCTGGGGGATGACCTTTGGCAGGACCGAGATGAGTGGAGACTAGAAATCGGAAGACTTAGAAGAACCGAGAATGTAAAACGAAATTTATATATCATTAAATATTTTCAAGTTTGTATTAATTATTTATGAAAAAAAACCTAAAATGTTTACATACGTTTATATTATATAAAATAATAATCCTCAAGCTAATGAAAATAAGACAAACATACATCCTGATATTTTTATTAATAATAAATAAATTGACATTTTGTCAATATCTAATTATTAATATAAAAAATAAATTAAATGCATGAAGAGCACGTCACTGTACACTTTGTATACGCCTATCACCACACTGTTCGTTGACCGCAAGCCAATCGGCATGAGCTGGAGACGGGGCCACCATAGGCGTGCACCCTAATACCCGAATTTTTATCAATATTTTTTTTAATGTTGTTTTTGGTTCACATTGCTAATTTAACCCTGTATCAAGGTAGCCTGCGCAGCCTACCAATGTCATCAGAAGTGGGACAAAAGGTGCAGAGGGCACTAAATATGCTCAGACTTCAGGAGTTGGATAACCTGTATTCGCCCAGGTCGAGACCTAGGTGAGCAGAGACGATTATTTTATTTTTATGTATTTGTTTGTGTGTTTATGTTGTTTTGTAAAGTCTTTAAAGCTCTGCGTCACCTAGGTCGGTAGTGGGTCTAAAAAAAAATATATATAGAAAAAAGCCCCTGCGTCGCCTGGTGTGTTCGTGACGCAGGGTTTTACTTTACTGCCAACTACATTAATTGGTGATCTTTGGCTTGTTTGTAGATTTGGTAAACGTGGAGAAGGCAACGAGATACCGATTAGGGCCAGCAACATCGCGGAGGAGTACGATAATAACCAAATGCAAGTAAGATATGATTGATTTTTTTTTGGGTCAAGTGTTATTGGTAGTGTGGCAAACTGAATTTGATATTTGTTTTTTCGTTTACAATTTAAGAGTTTTTCTTAATTAAAATAAAGTTTTGAATTTCGCTTTTAGCTGACTAAATCTAATACTGCAACGATCGTTACCGTATAAAGCGAGATTATGAGGGTTTATTACAATTCCGCCGGGGAGTTTTCAAGAGGGCTATTCACTATTATTGCCTACTTTAAAAATGATCTTACCGTCCTTAATTTATTCAAAAAAAGGACATTTGAAAAGTTTCAATTTTAAAGATCGCTAAGGGGTGTATTAAATAACTTTTAGGGGTTTCAAATTTTAACACTACTGCAGAAGTGCCAGTTCCTTCACCTTCCTTTTTTTCCTCTCGAATTTTCTTTCTAAAAATTCCATTTTTAACATTTTTTTTTCAATTTTCAAGTATAATTTCCTCCAAGTATAATATTTCATAATATATAATTTAAAACATGTTTAAAAAAAAATCTGAAATAGGTATCCAATAGTATTTTATTAGAGGAATATACGTTCCAATTTTCAGGTCTCTTGCAGTCTTAGGGTCAGAAATACAACCATTTTCTTCCTAGAAAATTATTTGTTTTATTTTTCATGGGAAATTTCACGAATTTTGAAAATTTTTAAAATAGGTAATCAATAATTTTAATAAAGGAACTTATACGTTCGAATTTTTAAGTAGTATATATTTAGCACAAGTACGTATCTCTCTTTCAAATGTTTTATTGGCTTGGAATTTAGGATATATTTATTTTATCTATATCTGTGATTTTCGGTTTTCTAGGCAGTATTATACATTAATCCACTTAGTAGTGATTTTAAGATTTTGTCTACTCGTGACAATAAATTAATTACCTCAATAGGGATATTTAGTGTACCTAGCTGTAACAAGTTTCTATTTTTTCATGTTTCACCTGTAGCACATTAAATTAGTTAAATATTTCCTTGTCGTCTTTGATACAAGGACAAATTTATAAGATATTGATTTTAAAGAATCACTAATGGACTAGTTATTAAACAAATGTATAAAACAGTTTTTAATTATAAAAATTACGTCACAACTAACATCTATGTACTAAGTAAGTCTTTTGATTGTATGTCCTATGATCTGCTAATTATTAAACAAAGTCAAAAGTTATCACTTTAATAGTAACATTATAAAAATATTACAGTCATATATAAGTGACCATTCACAAATAATTTCGATTAAAGGAGATGTATCTTCTGCTAGATCAGTTCTTTATGGAGTAACTCAAGAGTCCACTACTATTCTTAATAGATGTTAATGATCTCCCAGTTATCAACCAGATAGGCACATAATCTTTATTTGCAGATGACACCTCTGTACATTTGAGGATACTGTGGACAGAGCATGTAATGAACAAATGAGCAATGGTTCCAACAAAATAGCCTTGTTCTTAATCAAGATAAGATTAACAGTACAATATTCTCCCTAAATAAATAAATACATATTTTTATCCATTATTTGCTTGGAGGTTATTAAACATATATCTCAGCAATGATTTTTGAGATAGTACAAAAATTGTTTTTTACTAATTTCGCCAGTGGTTTTTAATGATTTATCAACGTTTAGTTATAAAGAGATTACTTGCCTGGACATTCAAGATTATTTATATCACTAGTGATTTTAAAGTTTCATCAACAAATAAAATATTAATCAGAACAGTGATTTCGAAACCTCAATAGGTAAAACTATAACCTAAACTGAATTTTTTTGTTCGAAACAATGTGCTGTAGGTATAGTTTTTTAGTACAGGCTCAGGTATATAATACATATATACTTATACGAGAAGAGTTTTTAACTAGACAAGAGTCGGATTAGTACCGTCCTAAGTTAATTAAAAGAAAAAATACCGTTTTAATCCGAGTTGGTGTAAACTCCTTAAAGAACCGATAAACGTAACTTCTCCTCTTAAATCTCCACATTAGAGTTCGGGAATTATTTGTCTGTTGAGTTTCGGCTTATCTGTCACGCCGCACGCTCTCTTACAATAATTAAATTCTTGTCGGCAGACTCGGGTTCAATAGAACAATTTCACTTAATTTTCATTAGTTTTTTTTGTGTGTACAACAGTTGAGGTTTACTCGCTTAATTTTGTTCATAAAATAATCGAACGAGGCTTTAAAGTCATTGGTATAAGGCCTAAAATGTCTCATGTAAATGTTTTGAGCTTATGAAGATCCTCAATCTGTGCTTAGAGTGAAGAAATTATTATTGGAAAAAAAATCTTCGCAAAAAAAATTGTTATTTCTAGGGAGAAAATGCACGTATCTCACAACAAATAAATTGAAATCATTGGACATCTATTTCAGTAATGTCCTATTTCCCCGATGAAAACTTGAATTAGGAACGAAAAAATGAATAAAAAACCGCTTAAGAATGCTTAAATGGATATTGTATGGTACTATGGAATGTCACAATCCAGTCTGGTGTAATTTTTAGAAGTAACTTGTTGAAGGATTTTAGAATTAGACTTTGAAATAATATTAGGGTTACTGAATCTTATTTATTCACCAAATGCAGAAGGGCCTACAAGTACTTTCCCACGTATAAACAGCCACACGAATCATACTGGATCCTGCAAATATCATTTCTTGACAATGTATAAATTTTGTCGAGATTATACATTATCAAAATTGATTATTTCGAAAGGTGTAGGTCCGGTGATCTAGGTGGCCATACAATAGGACCTCTTCTTCCAATCGACTGGTTAGGATATGATCGTCGAACGATTTGAATTTCCTGGTATAAATATCGGGCCACCCCAATGTATACCTTAAAAATATCGCTAGGATTTACCGTTCTCGAGATATTTGGACTTAAAACTTGCAATGCGCTCAAAAAAAAACTGAATATTTTTCTACTTTAAGTTGAAAAAAAAAATAAGTAGGCTGTGTTTAACAAAAGAATGAAAACAAACACAGTCACTGTCACGATTTATGTTTTTTTAGTTGCTGTGGCGCGTTATAGCTCACACGATTAGTTACTTTATTACTAGTAGTACCCTTTATTGCGTTATTTTTGTTAGTTATTAATAGTTCTATTATTAATTGTTACTTGTTGCGTTAGTGTTAGTTCCAGTAGTCTTTATTTATCCCTTTAGGTTAAGATGCCTAAGCATCAATATTTTTCTAATTCGGAAATGCGAGATATGGTTTGTGTTTATGCCCAAGCAAATTACAGCGGTCTAAGCTTGTTGACGTTATGCGCAATTGTATCGAAACAGATTTTAAACTCTTTAAAAACGTTTACCAGAGACTTGGGGAAACGGGTTCATTCAGGCCAAAGCGAGATGTTGGGCGTCCTAATAGACGTAATGTGGATCAAGAAGAAGAAATGTTAGTCCAGGTTACTGAAGATCCAGAAATAAGTGTAAGGCGTATGTCGGCAAGAACTGGAATTAGTAAGTCCTCAATTTTAAGAATTTTTCATAGTGAGCGTCTTTATCCATACCATTTTATGCCAGTACAAAATCTTTTGGAGACAGATATTCCAGCGAGATTAGACTTCGAGATTAGACTTCGCTATATCCAGGAACAACAAAATCAAGATCCCCTATTTATTAATAAAATATGTTTACGGATGAAGCGACTTTTACCCGACGGAGAATTTTTAATTTTAGAAACAAACATTCATGGGATATTGCAAATCCAAACCTCATTACTGAAAGACTTTAAAGTTAATATTTGGTGTGGTGTTATAGACAATTTTTTTTTAGGACCTTACGAGTTACCTCCAAATCTAAACGGTGAATTATATTTAAACTTTTTAGAAACAAAAGTTATTGATTATTTAGAAAATTTTCCATTAAATCTGCGCCAAGATATGATTTTTATGCAAGTTGGCGCTCATGCGCATTTTGCTAGATCCGTGAGAGAATATCTTAATGCTAATTTCAACTGGATAGGACGTGGAAGTCAAAGACCTTGGCCCGCAGGAAGTCCTGATTTCAACCCATTGGATTTTTGCCTATGGAGATACATGAAATCCATTGTTAACGAAAATCAAATAAATACAAGGGAACGGTTATTTGAAAAAATTCAAGCCGCTGCTGAGTCATTTCGAAATGAGCAATTATTTTTTAAGGTTCTGCGGTCTTTTAATAAAAGAATTTTAAAATGTCACTAGACAAATAGACACAAAAAGAGACCATGTGAAACATTTACTGGCAAATATTAATAATTTTTATTTTTAAGTAATTATTTAGGTTTTATATTTTTATTTATCAATCATTTAAAATGTAATATAGCAATTTAAATAGTTTAAAATATGGTTTTCATGGATGTCTTTAAAATCTTTAAATGTAAATATCTAGAAAAAGAGTAATCCTAGAGACATTTTTAAGGTATACCTTTTGTAAGCAAAAATGCTTGCAGAATGCATATTTAAAATAAAGAATAAAATTATACACGTCGTAAAAAAGCTATGGAGTTCAAAAAACCACTAAAATGTGGCTGGGGGCTCCCTCTATGAGATAATTAAAAAAAACCTAATAAAATTAGATTTGCCAAATTTAGTTAAAAACAAAAAACAACTGCTAAAGTTATAGACAAAATTCAAAAAAAAAACTTAATGTTTATCACCCTGTATCTTGGTTGCATTTCATTTTCGGACTAGGAAAATTTAACCTAACCTCATTATTTTTATGAGAGGAATCTGCTATTAAAATATTAACCATTATTAATGGGACACCCTGTATAAAATTATTATCTGACAGTGATTACTAAAGTAAAATATTTTAGCCTAATATGTTGGGTCTAAAAACTGTTTTACATTATTTTTTTATAGATTTTTTGCATTGTTTTAAAAATTTCTTTTATAACATAAGTACTTACATCAGTTTTTTTCAAGTAGTGGTATTAAAATTTTCTATTATTAATTTAGAAAAAAAAAGTATTTTAATTTCTCATACTTTTTTAAATGAAAATTAAACAAAAAGATGTCTATAGCAGATATGTGTGTCAAAAAGGCAAATATATCTAATATATTTGTTTTTCTATAGAATATTGTTATATGAACTTCATAATGCTGACTATTTATATATATGTATTATTTATAGGGAAATTTTTAAATGAGCATCAAATATTATGGATGTTCAACAAAATGCGGTAACTATTTTAACTAACGTGGCAACTTTTATATTTCTGTATATCAAATAAATTTATCGGTGAACTTAAGGCATCCGCCCATCAAAATCCAAACCTGCTTTGGTAATTCAGTGATGTTTTTAATTTATTGAAGTCTTAATAATTTGTTTAATGTTCACTCTTTTTTGTTTTGTGGTTCAAATACTGTTTTAAAAATGGCATTTTTTGTTCTTTTTGTTTTATAAATAGAAGACAATAAAGTATATTTGTGATGCCTATTTTTGCTTTTATTTTATGCTCACTAGCTTTTGTCATATTATAAAGTATAAAGTTCAAACAGTTTTTAGAAGCCTTATTATTTAAATAGCTGTCCAGATTAGTATAAAACAGTTGACAATATTAACTTTATTAGATGCTCAATAAGTATTTTTGTTGCTCCACCCAGTTTTTAAATGTGCTAAAAAGTATAAAAACTGATGTTCGATTAAATACTACCCTTATTTATATTACTGTTGCATTTTTTATTTTATATTTTAGTTGCTTTCCTATTTAAAGTTAAATGTAAAAATGTTAAATTTTTGAACAACTTAAAATCAAGAATACATATTTGCTCAAAATTAAACAGGGATTAAAAATATAAAATTTATTTCTGAAAAACGCCTTGACGTACTATATTTTTATTAAAAAATATTTACGATAAACCCCTTATGGACGCCACTGGTAAAAATTAAATTTTTCTTGTATAAAATATAAAGATTTTTTCTTATTTTTTATTGGAAAATCGCCTTATAAAACTTTATACTCGTTTTTTAAACTGATATATGGGGCTGAAAAAAGTTAGGGGTTCTAAAAAGTAAAAACTAACGCAACGGGAGCTTTCTACTGAAAACACGAAAACTGTATACGAAATTTTATTTTATTTTTTAAAGACTCGTATGTTTTAAACTTCCTGTCAGTGTGTCAATTGGTTCAAGACTTTTGAGAAAAAAACGATAAATCAAATAATACTTTGACACCCGGTATTTCAGTTACTATTAAATTTAGGATAAGGCAAGTTGACCTCAATCACATTATTTTAACGTAAGGAACCTTACGCCTTCTATAATATGCCACAATTTAAGCTTATCAACAATTATAAAAAAATCTAAATTTAAAATTCAATGTCTTGTTGATGGTAACTATGTTTGTTTAGAAGCTCGTTCTATTAAACGTATGTTGTAAACGTTTTTAAATAGTATGCAATATACTATACTTAAAGGTTTAACTGTTAATAAACCGTCTTGTTAACCGTGAATAATATAAACATAATATTAAATAGCTCAACGTATATGACGCATACATTTTATCCGAAATTTATCGTTGAAGTTCAACCAAAAGTACAAGTTTATCGTGTGTTGCTTGGGCGAATAATAATTAAAAAAATATGAATGAACCTATGAAATGCATTTTCATAATCAATGTTCAACAATTTCCAACTAACCCTTAAAATCACTGCTGAGATAAATATATAAGTCCATAAAGGTAAAAAAAACTAATAAAACAGACGTATAAACGATTAAAAAAATATTAGTGTGTTGTTCCGATCGATTAAACTCAGATTGGCTCGGTTTCTCTTCGATTACAGTAATAACAATGATTTTTATGCGAAAAAGTGAAGGATAGCGAATAATCCATAGTTAAATCGGACCGCTACTTCAAATAGCGAAATATTGACATGCATTTAAAGTAAACAGATTGTGGACGGTAAACATGGAAAATAAACAATGTGGAAATAAAAATTCGGAACAAAATAATTCCCGGACACGTGTTAGGTAATTAAGCTATGAAAAAAAAAGGTAAACTTATTGTTGATTATTTAATTTCCTGTTTTATTAACTGCAAGATGTAAATAATATTGTTTTTTTTTAGATACATTGAACCTTGAAAATCACCGAAGAATTAAAATAATGAGGAGAATATGTTATTATAGTAGTATTTCCTTAGTATTTATTTTCTTTACTGATAGGACAGATTACTTTAAAATCATAGTAATAATAATATTTTTACAGTTGAATACAATGAGCCTTTGAAATCACTGCTCAAATAACTGTTTTCATAATTTATGGGTCGATGAGTTTTTAAGGATCAATCTAGACAAAGTTTCGAGAAACCGACCAAAAAAGAACAAAAAATCTAAATTTCGCCTTTACTGCTTTCACCCATGCTCATAGATATCATAATACTTATTGCATTATTGAAAGTAAAACCACAAAAGTGCATTAACCTTGACAATAATCTGCGAGTACCGAAGGAATTTATTTAAACATTCTGATCCGTTGATATTGAATAAAATGTATCGCTATGGGGGCGTGCTTTACATATTGTAATGACTGGCAGGGTGAAACAATAAATAATTTGCATAAATGACGATCGCACATTGTTTGATTTTGATTTTATAGATCGTAACGTGGCATATGATGCGGCAGTAAATTGGTGGTGAAAATGTATGTTAAATATACCTGATAATGTGTTGAAAAATATCAGTTTAGTCTGTTGTTCAGGCGTTATCAGGTCGTAAAGTTCAGTTGGAGAAGTGCAGACTTAGATCCAAAAGGGAGGAGCGCTCACTAACTGAGCGCTTTATCAACCCTCAAGGTTATCAAACAAAATCAAATTTCATATTCATAACCTATGATGTGAGAATTTGGAATAACTGGATATAACTGAGACTTATATCTCTAATTAGGTTGAATTACAGTTTCCTTCAACGATATTCTTTGATCTGGCCGACATAGTCCGGAGGTTTAAGGAGGACTTTTTGCAATAATTTGATAAATTAAATGTCCCACTTGTAAAAATCCATACCGGACTAATATTCAGCTTTAAATCCTTATGGTCTACTTTCTTATGTATATATGTTTATTTATGTATCATGATCTTTATTTGATTCTTACTGTTTTGTTAGAAATAGGTAGATGCTACTACTAGATAAAAAAAATAAATTCTATGATCAACAATATAAGACTGTAATAATTCTTAATCAATACAAGGGTCAGGTGTTAAATAAATAACCGGTTAAACTTGTTGCAATCGATCATTGTCCAAATACGCCGTCATCATCATCGTCAGATTTATTAAATTCCCCGGAGTCCGAAGAACAAACGAAAATACCGCAATTGAATTTTCGTTTTGGCGCCCACTGTTTGAAAGAAAGAAAAACATTATAAGGTTGAACAAATACGGCCGCCGTTTGATTAAAGTCGGCTTGAATGTGTGTTACTAGGAAGACATTTTGGATAAAATCTTGCACGAAACAACCCGGTCGATCTTGGGGTGTTTTTACTTTTAAAAACTACTTAGGAAGCTACTTTTGAAGGTTTACCTACCCATTTATTGGTCGATCAACTGTCATCTGTCAATATCATGTGTCACTTAACGTCATTTGTCAATTGCAACGCCAATACAACAGCTGTCAACGTTATCTGTCAACACACGTTCCAGTCAACGTCATTTGTCATTTGCATCATCTGTTGTCATACTTTTCAAATGCCAGGTAGAAATTTTTAGGGAAAAAATAGTTTAACCATAGTTTTTCTCAAATATTCATGTAATTATTGCGAATTTTTGATTAAATCAATTTAATTTTCCGAAGTTTTCAGTCGATTCTTCTCTTTGGATTAAAGTTTCTAATTGGCTGATTAGCTTCAGGTGTCAACGTCATTTGTCAACACATGTTTCAGTCAACGTCTCAATTGTAACGCCATCTGTACCTCCGTTGTCATATTTTCCAAATGTGAATTTGGAATTTTTAGAAAAAAAAAAAATTAACCATAGTCATGATTTAAAATATTATTATTTTAGCTGCCAATGTTGGCCTGATGTTATTAATGACTAAATGCAACGTTCACAGAACATTAAAGTCTAACGTCAGCTGTCGAAGTGCTTTTATTTACAACGTTATTATTTCCTCGAATTTTATAGTAAATAAATGGAAAAGTTAATTTTTTCTATCGTAGAACAAATTTTCTATTAAACAAGTTAAATTTTAAGTCGTTTCTATTCTCTCTATCAATAGACTCACACTGTACGCATTTCTCATTTGTTGATCAACTTTTACAAGCTATATTAACGTCATCTGTCAACACACGTTTCAGTCAACGTCATTTGTCAATTGTAACGCCATCTGTGTCTGCGTTGACATATTTTCCAAATGTTAGCTTCGAAGTTTTAGCATTAACAGAACGTTGAAATCTAAGGTCAGCTGTCGCAGCCCAGAGAAAAACTTATAAATTGAATGGCGTCGGTGGCCTAGTCCTTAATGTCAAATTTACTTTTTTTTATTGAATTTTGACATAGATATTTAGAAAATAAATAGGAAAATCAATTTTTTTAGGATTTTTAAGTTGTATTTACTCGCTTTATCAATAGACTCATATTGTATGCATTAACATTTCTAATTAGTTGATCAAATCTAGCTGTCAATGTCATCTGTCAACAATCGTATCAGTCAAATCATTTGTCAATTGTAACGCCATCTGTGGATCTGTATGTCAGGTTCGAATTTTTAAATAAAAAAGTTTATTATTTCATAAGATAACATTAATTCTTAACTTGAATTAATTACATTTTCAAGGGTTCTTAGTTGTGTCTATTCTCTTTATTATCAAATTTTACCCAAGCAGCAATGTTCGACGTTCAAGAAAGATCGATTGATAACGTAGAGGTTGCTGTACCATGTACCAAAAATCAACGTTAAGTAGAGATTACAAAAGCAACATGATGATCAACCTAAGTACTCGGAGGTTTCTAGAACGTTAAATAAAGGTTGCTTGCAGACTTTTAACAAGAGAGCTTGGTCTCCAACGTTAGAGTCCAATTTGATTTCTTGAATTTTAACGTAAATAATAAAAAAATAATTGGAAAAGTTCATTATTTTATGAGGTAAATCAATGATTAAAGGGTTCTTAGTTGTGTCTATTTTCTTTATCATATTTTATGCATTAAAATGTTGAACTTGTTGTTTAACTTCAGCTGTCAGCGTCATTTGTCAATTGCAACGCCATCTGTGGCTATGTTGTCATATTTTCCAAATGTTAGGTTGGAATTTTTAACGTTGAAGTCAGCTGACGCAGCCTAAAGGAAGATTTATAAACTAAACGACGTGGAGGGCTTGGTCTCCAACGTTAGAGTCCAATTTGATTTCTTGAATTTTAACGTAAATAATAAAAAAATAATTGGAAAAGTTCATTATTTTATGAGGTAAATCAATGATTAAAGGGTTCTTAGTTGTGTCTATTTTCTTTATCATATTTTATGTATTAAAATGTTGAACTTGTTGTTTAACTTCAGCTGTCAACGTCATTTGTCAATTGCAACGCCATCTGTGGCTATGTTGTCATATTTTCCAAATGTTAGGTTGGAATTTTCAGCGTTGAAGTCAACTGTCGCAGTTCAAAGATAGATTTATAAACTTGATGCCTTTGGTACTTTGGTGTCCAATGTAGAATTTAAATTTTTTACATAGATGTAGAGAAAATAAATGGAGTTAATTATATCTGGTAGAATTAACTTCTGATTGAATTTATGTAATTAATTAATTTTTGTGTTTATTAATGTTGTTATTTACTAATAGACTTATATTTTATGCATTAGCATTACTACAACTTCATCTGTCAACACACGTGCCAGTTATTTGTTTAATATCAATGCCATCTGTCAATCTCTTATCATATTTTCCAAATGTTAGGTCAGAATTTTTAGCATTAGTAGAACGTTGAAGTCGAACGTCTAGTCCTTATACTAGTTGTTTACAATTTTACATAAATATTGAGAAAATAAATGGAAAACTTGATTATTTCCTGCTGTAAAACGAATTTTTTCTCGTTGACGGCGTAATACATTAAACCCAAAAGAAAGGGTGCGAAAACATTTAAAATAAACTAAAAAAAAAAAAATAACGACGTAAATAATTAAAATTCCATTCACATCCCTTAAAAGAATGGCGTCCACTAATTGACTTTAATGGATCGGTGTCAAAGAGGGAATGGAAAACAACCCTTTTAAACTCTCCGCCTCGGAGGCCCGTATTCTTTTTAATTTTTACTTCTGTAATTGAAAACAATTAAATTTATGAGTAAGGAACTTTTAGCCCTCTTAAAACGCCAACGTTTTTTTGTCTGGGTCCTTGACAAATAACGTCCTTTGACCGAATATAAATAAAACGGTTGAAGACTGTTGTTCCTTTATAAAAAACTTGACACTGATGTTTTAGATGTTTTATAAACTTGCCAGCGCTTTATTCGCTTCTCTCATTTGTTACCGAACTTCAAGATCAAATGTATGACAACTGACGTAAAGAACTTTGACGCAGAATACACTAATTTTTAACGTTCAATGATAAACGTCAACTTACGTTTGTCGAACGTTAAAACTGAACGGCGAACAGGGTGCTTCATAATTCAAAAGATATTTACCACTAAATAATAATATTCATGTCTTAATTTAAACAAATAAGCACCTAATGTCGTGAAAGTGCACTGATCTAATGTAAAAAGACTTAAATTGTTCACGGTTGACGGAGCTTGCGATTCGCTTTGTTCCCACCGTTTTATTATTTTCATTTTTTTATAAATATATTGTCTTATAATTTTTCTCCTTTTACAGTACAGGACCCAAGAGGATGCCGACATACAAGACTGGCTACCACTAAGGAGATGAGATATTTTCCCATAAATTGTGCTTCAATCCCTCTATAAATTATTATTATATCCTTCCATATATTCTGTATTATTTATTATTATTAGACTATCGCCCAATATAGTTTTCAGTAATTTTTGTTTACAGCTGCTTCATTACTTAAGATACACCCTCTATAGGTAATGTCTTGTCTAATACATGTAATAGCTCTCCTATAGTTAGAATAATGATTATTGTTAAATAATCTGCTATGTACTACTTCCATACATATTATATATTTTATCTTATAATATAAATAAATAAATAAATGCATATTTGTGGCTACATGAGGTTTTTTATTTTCTTTAGGAGCTATCCCATGCGGCTGGTGACTTTTTTGTCTAATGCTCTCGTACTATTTAAAAAAAAGCATTTTTGAACCGCAGGAACTAAATGAATGACAGTAACAGTAGTTTTCGGATTTTTACCAACAGAGGAGAAAAACGTCAATAAAAATATAAAAGTTTTAGGACCACTGAAAAAATATAAGAAAGCAATCAGCGATTATCGAAATGTTTGCTTTTGTATTGTTATCAAATAAAGAAGTTTAAAAAAAAAATCATTTTGAGGATCACAGATAAAAAAAATATTTTTACGGCTGTTTTGGCAGTTTTATTGACATGAGAGAAAAACATAACAAGAACATCCACTGGTTGTCAAACTGTCAATTTTTTTTTGTATTTTCATGAATACTTTAAGTGAGCCGTTTAGCGGGAAAGTAGTCTAACTCCCTTAAAGTAGAAATTTAGAAAATTGATATTTTGCATCTGGATGAATTAAAAAATCACAGTAACATATTCTTTACTTTTTTGTACATATTTATAATAACCCTGTACTAAAATTTCATATGGTAAACATTTTTACTGATTTCACCCATTAATTACATTTTTGCCGCCCAATGTCATTCTTCCAGTAAGTTTTTTTCAAAAATATAGCGGAAAAGTGGTATAACTTGGAGAGTTATATAACTTTTCCTCGTAAAAGTTAACCAAATTTCACAAAACTGATGAACCAAAGAAAAATAATAGCTGTAGTATGTTTACTATGATATCTATTACTGATGAAAGTGTTCAAAAAATATAGAGCTTGAAGAGCAAAACATTACTACTACTTATCTTACATACTAAATTTACAGTAAGGCGAGTAAGAACAAGTTATTAAACAAATTAATCTTCATCAGAATCGGATAATGGACCACTGTCAACAGCATCTTCTTTTGTCAGTAAGTCCAGGAAGAACTGATGCTGAATCGGGGGAATCCACTGAAGAAGTTCTATCTATATCTATAAGTTAATTCTGTACTTAATATTCATTTTTCTTTTGCTCAATCAGATCTATGGACATTTTAAACTAATTTGCCATAAAAATCCTCCTTTCTCCCGTCTTAACAAACAATACCGTCAAATGGGGTTAAGTGAATCAAAATAAGTGGTTTTTTTCGTTTTTCTGCCAAAGTATTAAATTAAAAAATATGTAAAAAATATTGTAGATTCTGGTAAACGTCTTAAAAGATTTTGTTAAAACTTGTAAGCATTTAAGCATGGGAAGTCCTCCATTTTTTTTGATAAAGTCTGATTCACTTTACCCTCCGGTTTGGGGTAAAGTGAATCATGTATTAGAAGTGCTGTAAAATTCACTTTAAACATAATGTGGGTAAAAGGAATCAACAAAAAATAAAAAAAGAAGATTTAAACGGAAAAAAACACTTAAAAAAAAAACAAATTCTTTATTCTAAAGGTAACAAAAGTAAGATTAAGTAACAAAGTCTTATTCTATAATACATTCTATCACAGAATATTAAGGCTTTATAAAAACAACAAACTTAGGAACTTTTCTTTAAACAAAAATGGCACTCTTGGTAAAAAAAACTTAAGTCTACATACAAAACATAGGAAAATTAACAAAAAAGAAATTACTCCAACTTTTTAAATTCGTCGTTGTCTAAGTTAAGTCTTGAAAGACTTTTGACGCAGTTTTCTAATAATTTGGTCTTGGCTTATTAGGCAAAGGTCCTGTATTTCTGGATAAACAAAATACCCCTTTTCCGAGTTTCCCTTTTTTCTCATGGCATTTATAGTAAATTCTTTTTTCCTTTAAACAATTCTCGATTTTGCCAACAAACAATCGATCTCGTTTCTCGGTTGGAAACTTTGCAATAATAAACTCCCCAATCCTTGGCTCCATGGATAAGTCTGTGTCGATCATGTAAGTATCATCATTCGATGTCGAAGGATTTGGATCAAACTCGTCAAAGTTTTCAACAATATTTTCGAAATCACTTAGGGAAAATTCTTTATCTAACTCTCGATCTAACTCATCATCCGATATTTCCAGGGCTCTTCTTTCATTTTTTTTCATGTTTTTTTTAGATGATTTTTTTGTGGGTGTTTTATCTATTATCGTTGATAATAAACTTTGACTTGACACACTTTTGCCAGCCTCGATAATATTTTTTTTTCCTCTCTTTGTTGATTGATTCGGGGTAGTTTTTAAATTTTTTAGGTGACTGATTATTGTGTTACTCCAGGCCTGATCATTATTCTCACCATTTTCATCGATGTGTAAATTTCGTGGAATTTTATTTAAAACTTTGTTGGGATCGAGCGGAAAAATTCCACATGCCTTAAAACCAGCAATGGAATTTTCTTTCGACTTTATGCCAACCTTTTCCACACTCTGTCTCAGCAGCCTTGGAAACTCCGTTTTAGGAATGACTCCACGGTGTTTTAGTTTCCATTGTTCCAAGGTGGATCTCCATGCAGCTTTTAAAGGCCTAAAATACGCGACATCGAGCGGTTGAAGCAAATGAGTTGAATTGGGAGGGAGTAAGACAAAATCAATTTCATTATTCTCACATTGCTACGTACGACATTAGTGGTAATGTGGCAATTTAAGTTATCGCCTATTAAAACTTTACGCTCAGCAAGCTTTCGAAAATAAGGCATGACAATTGTCTTAAACCAGTCCTCAAATATATCAGAGTCAAACCATCCACTCATGCTTCTGTTATATCTTGCTCCTTCAATTCCTCCCTCTGTCCAACCATCATAGGAATGTTTTGCCTTGTATACCGTATATGGAGGCAGTAATGTTCCATCAGCGGCTATTGTAAACATCACAGTTGTGCTGGTCTTTGAGGAGTCTATTAACCTATGGGCATGCTTTGCACCTCTTTTTGTAATTACTTTAGCCGACCCGGGATCATCCACAAAATTGGTCTCGTCGTAATTGATAATATTTTGAGCAGGGACGTCTTTCAACGTGACCTGCAAGTTTTCAAAATATTTTTGAATAACCTCGCGGGTTAATGCACCTCTAACGCGTTTTGTATTTTCAGCCAACTTAACGGTAAGGTCTTTATTTCTGCTCATAAAACTTTTGAACCAGTCCATCCCTGGCATATTTTCTTTAAATCTGGAATCCCTTACTCCTAGTCTATTTAGATATTGTTGCACAATTGCTCTAACATCTGTACTTTTTAATGGGAATCCCTAGTCGGCGCAAATTTTGATTGTCTCCTTTAGTCTTAGCTCTTGCTTACCACTTAGTACAGGCTGTCGACCATATTTTAAAGAATGTTTGCCATGATATCTTCTTTGAATGGTACTGAAAGGTACACCAAATCTTTCAGATGCTTGTCTCATGGACATATCACCTCGTCTAACCGCTGCCACTGCTCGACGAACATATTCTTGATCGTAGTTACATTTTCCCTGCGGCCCCAATTTTTTTTTGTAAATTCTCGGCATGCTAAAAAGACCAAAACTAATAAAAAAATATTTCTTATATAAAAAATTATTAAAAAAAAAAGTTCTAAAAAATTTAATCATAAATTTACAGCGACACTTAAATGATTCATTTTACCCATTAAAGTTACCATCTTAGAAAAAAAAAAATGCTAAATTTCAACAAAAAAAAATTTACCAAAAATTAAGCACAAATTTGTTTATTAATGTCTAATAAACACATTAATTACATTCAAGTAAATAAATATTAATATTGATCACTTCCGCAACCAATCGTTTCCAAAGTTTTGTAAAATACAAAAAAATCGTTTAACCGGAACATGTCGTTATGGTACTCACGTGTATTTTTTTGAGCAGCGAAACGCACCCTACCACATACAAAGACATACTAACGAGGTCATCTCGATGCAATAATGTCACTATATGGGGCAGGTCTGCGACGGGATCGACTTTTTTGCGGAAATACCCGATTAATTCATTTTACCCACTATGATTCACTTAACCCCGTTTGACGGTATATACTGCTAAACATTTTTTTCAGCAAATCACGAATAAATCAAATATAAATAAAATTTCGTTTTCGTGCCAACGTCTCTAACCTTCTAAAAGAACATATCCAAAAGCCATAATAAACTGAATGAGTGGGTACTATTGACATTCAAACAAGTTAATTCTGTACTAAATATTCATTATTCTTTTGCTCAATCAGATCTATGGACATTTTAAACCAATTTGCTATAAAAAATACTCCAATTGTCTTAACAAACCAGAGAATCTAAATAATAAGATGTACAAACAAACCTCATAATTTCTAAAGACAAGAAAGGCCAAATTGATCAAAGGACCTAATTTAATTGCCCATCGAATAACATTATTCATGACAAATCAAAAGGACCAAAAGGGTGTAAGTAAAACAAACTTTCCTTTAACTTAACAGGATAGTCCTCAAATATAATTTTATCGTACTTCCCAAGGCAAACTTTGCAAATAAGAGCACTACAACTCGGGTACAGGTATGAAAACCACTTATCCTGCGGGACTTTAAGACATTTTTAGCACGATCTCGCCTTTCAATCGCCTATAGTGCAAATATTGTACCAACATTAGCAACCTCCCGCCTCACCATCGAAATACGGTAATTACAAAGCGTCTTCCTGTATTTATAAACGGGCGTCTCTCTAATTATTGTCGCAATCCCAAAAAGGCTGTGAAACCCGCTCGCGCCCTAATTAAAGGGAAAAGAGGAAAATGGCGAACGATCAACTTTAAGGAAATTGTCTTTCATGTGGGGGTGTGTGTGTGTGTCTAACTTGGGGAGAAATTAGTTCGGTTTATGTAGAGCGAAGTTGGTTGTCGGGCGCAATTTCCCCAAGTTCACTTTTTTTTAGATTGAAATACACCAATTTAGAGGTTTTTCAATAATATCAAAAAGTCTAGTGTTTGAGCCCAAATTTATTGAAAAGTCAAATTTTAAGTGGAAACTCCCATATTGCATAATTTTTACTCCACTTTCTTTGGTTTTTTTGAATGGAAGAATTTTTTCAAAGTAAGAGCATTAATTTTGGGATTTTTGAGTAGTTGTAAAGTGATTTAAAAAAGATGAATAAAATCAAATTTTAAGAGCAATTTCCCAATCACTTTTATTAAATTTTGCTACATTGAACAGGTGTTTGTAAAAATAGGAACAGAAAAGCATCAAATCCTCCTAGGTCCTCTTTACCTACCATCAGAGAAATATAATAATAATAATAATAATAACGTTTATTAATTCGCATATACATATGTTTACAAAGCTGTCAAAAAGACAGCATTGTAACAAGAAATGACAGACAAAATGCGGATTAAAAGGCATAATTTTAGCTTCACAACGCAGTTGAGGGCTGTTGTAGCCTATAAACTAGAATCATTTGTTTAAAAAAAAGTATATAATAGTAAGTACCCAAAGAAAAATAAATAAATAATACACAAAAATCGAGAAAACACATTTAAAACATTTTTCCATAAATAAAATGAAAAAGAGAATATATAAAAATAAAAACATTAACGAGCTTAGATTTCATGCATTTTCGGAAGCCGTTTGTCGTTAGCGAAGGATCAGAATATATTTATTTACTACAGATGCAATATTATAAGAAAATTATCGTTTAAAAATTTCTTTTCGATGTCGTGGAATATCTAAACACCCTCTATTTCTAACATTAGCCTGATGATGAATATCAGCTCTAAATACCACAGAATATTGTAGCAAAATACCGCATAATGTAACTCTCTCCTCAATGACATATTAAGCCACTCAAGATCTTTTAACTTGTGCGACACTCCATAGGGCCTGCGAATACCAAAAATAAACCTTATACATGCATTTTGGAACTTTTTTATGCGCATTAAATTGTTAAGTGCATTTTTTTACCTCTTATTGTTATAGTTTCTTTTAAATGATGTTTATTGCAATTTTTTTAAAGTAAATACAGAAATATCTTTAATTTTTGGATAGCATCAAAGTGATTTTTGTGAAACATTTTGCAACTGATCACATTTCAAGTGTAAATTCCCACATAACACTTTTTTGACCACATTGTTTTCAGATCTCTTTGAGAGTACCTTTAAAGTAATTTTTGTTAGAATTTTTTTTAGTTGATTTGACGTTAGTTCAGATGCAAAATATCAATAAAACCTTTTGTTGGACACCCATAATGCTCCCTATTTAACATAAATCCTAGCACATCCTATCTAGACTATTTAGACCGAAATCCATTCAGCGCAAACAATTATTTTAAAATTAGCGTTAAAAGGGACCCAAATTACAACCCCTAATAATTAATTAAAAGCCCTTTTGTGTAAACTGACCGCGTTACCTAACGAAGCTTCTATTTAACGTTTTTTTTTCCAATTTATTACCAAACCCACGTAGGTAATCAAAAATTGTAAATTTGACTCAAAATAAAATAAAGGAGAATACTAAAATTTTATAAGCACATACGTGGCATGAATGTATTTTTACAGGAATATCTTCTGCAGAAAAAATAGCCATGCTCTGTCTCTTCTTTTCTCAATTATCACCTTCTTTCTCTCTTCAATTTCAAAACTAACCACTAGAATGGTACCTTTAACATGAGTACCACCAAACAAACTGTTACTACTACAGTTTCACTCTCTTTCTCTCTCTCTCTCTATTCGCCGGTAATAATAATCATCGTCTTCATCATGTGCCGTATTTGTTTTGGGCAGAATGTGTTATTATGCCGCCGACGTGCTACCAGCGGTTAGTACTCTTACTCTCGACGATGGTACTGCTGATGGTAGAATTGCGATCAGCTGTTGACTCGTCTTATACTCGCGAACCAGGTAAAATGCGTGTGAGGTGTGAGTGTCAGTGTTTGAGGTTTGTGAGGGTGTAACCGAATGTGTAATTAAATTGGTGAGGTATAATTTAGCATTAAGATTTTTTTCATTTATTGGTTCTGAAATTTTTGATCAAAGAGTGTTTTTTTAAAAGTTCTTACAACAGCAAGAATTTTGGGTTTTTTTGTATTTTTCGAGTAATTTTAATATAAGACTAATTAAATGTGAAGTGAAAAGTCAAAAATTTACCATTTTTTAGCTTAAAATGCGACACATTTTACGTTTTTCCAGTTTGTCGATAATTTTCAAGGTATTTTGTTTTTTGGGATAGCTAGAAAATGATTTTTTAAATCAAATCAAATTGTAAGTCAAAATTTACGTATTCTACTTTTTGACCCTAAAATTCGACATTCTGGGATTTTTTTAATTTTTCGGGTAACTTCAAGGTAATTTTTTTAAAAATTTGTTTACATTTTATCATTTTGAGCCCAAACTGTGTTAAATTTTTGATTTTTTTATTGTTCAGGTATCTTCAAAGTAATTTGTTGAACATTTTTGAAATTAAACATCAAATCAAATTTTCTAAGAAAACTCCGAAATGTCACTTTTTTGACGAAATTGCACTAATTTTACAAATTTCACTTTCTTCACCCCAAAATACGGCATTCAGGTATTTTTTTTAATTTTCGGGTAACTTTGAACATATTTTTTCAAAAAAAAAAATTAAATAAAGATTATCAAAAATATTCCAGTTTTAAGTAAAAAATTTCAAATTGCACCCTTTTGAATCCATAATTTTAAATAGTGCGATAATTTTTTTAATATTTTTGAAAATAAAAGTCACTAAATTTTAAGTGAAAATTTCTGAATGTCAATTTTTCTGACCTGAAAATGCGCTAATTTTGAAATTTCGTGATTTTTCCAGTAACTTAAAAGTAATTTTTTGATAATAAAGTGGAAATTTTAGATGAAAAATCCTGAATGTCAATTTTTCTAACCTGAAAATGCGTAATTTTTTAAATTTCATTTTTGATTTTTGCGAAAACTTTAAGGTAACTGTTTAAAATAGAAATTATCAAAAATATTTAAATTTTAAGTAGAAATGTCCAAATTTCACCTACTTCAAACCAAAGTACAATAATTTTTCCGTTTTTTGATCGTGGATGTATGCTCGAAATAAAGAAAGAAAGAAGAAAAGAAAATGTGCTATATTACGTAAGAATAATCTTGTGTACAAGCATTCTACAAGCTTAGAAAACAAAACAAAAATACAATTTCAAAAATTGACAGAACAATGAACAAAATAAAACACAAGAAGACAAAACTTTTTGAACATACTTGAATTAAGGATAACTAAATAAAACAATCAATTAATAAATAAAGATAAACTTGTTGACAAAACTAGAGAAGAAAAAAGGAAAAAAAAACTTTCCAACATGTCCAAGGTTAAAACCTATCATTAAAAAAGTCATCCAGGTTATAATATGCCTTAGCCAATAAAAGCGTCTTTAATTCTCTTTTAAATTTCTTAACATCCGATATATGTCTAACACATAGAGGAACATGATTGTAAATTTTTTTACTTATGTAAATTAATGAGTTTTTGGTAAGGGAAGACGTAGGAATAGGTAGGGGAACATCATTTACACGATGAGTCAAATGGCCAGTGTCAGAGGGTAGTTTGGGAATTTTGTGGATAAGAGCAGCTGTTTCTAAGATAAAGAGTGAAAAAAGAGTTAGGATTTTTTCAGAAATGAAGAGAGGTTTGCAAGAATCTCTTAACTTAGCAGAACACAGGCATCTAACTGCTTTTTTTTGAATAACAAAAACAATGTTAAGTAGCCCCTTATTGGTTAAACCCCAAAAAGGCAAGCCATACCGAATATGAGATTCAATAAGTGAAAAGTATACTGAACGTGCAACCACCCCTCCTATCTCTTGTTTTGCCATTCTTACTGCAAAACATCCAGAAGAATAATTTCCCAGCTAAATGTAAAATATGATCTTCAAACCGAAGGCGACCATCAATGGTAATTCCTAGGAACTTGCAGCACTCTTTATTCTGCAAGAGGGAATTTTCGTCAACATCGAACATCGCACTTTAACCCCATAATAGACGTCTTTCTTACATTAAACACGAGCCTGTTGGAAGCAAACCACCCTGATAAAATCTGAAGGTCTTCAAAGATACAAGTCTTAATATAATCAGAATTTTTATGGCTCCATAGTATGGTGGTATCATCAGCAAACTGAACCACCTTGCCCTGCAGTTTCAATGAACTCAAGTCATCCACATACAGTAAAAATAACAGTGGTCCCAACACTGAACCCTGGGGAACACCGCATTTTAGGGATCTAGAAGCAGACAAACGCCCAGACACTGTAACCTTCTGAGTACGATTTGATAGATAGGACTCAAGCCATAGACGCTCTCCAAAAAGCTAAAAACAGCATCATGAGTCCCTTTACCGGCTTGAAATCCAAACTGATTTGCAGACAAAATGCCATTATGATGTAAAAAGGACAAAATTCTGCTTTTTGCAAGTTTTTCAACTATCTTAGAGAGGATAGACAAAATAGAAATGGGACGGAAATTAAAAGGCTGATCCAAATCTCCACCCTTATGAAGAGGGATAACCACTGCCTCTTTTAAACATGAAGGAAAAATGCCAATATGTAAAGAATTGTTTATGGCAGAAACTAAAGCATTTAAGGCTGAATCAGGCAAAAAGAGTAACAACCTGGAAGATATCCCATCAGGTCCAGATGATTTATGGTTTTTTAGGCGTTTGATTTCATTTTTTACTTCGGTAAGATCGACAGGATGAAAGAAAAATGAATGCTCAACCGACACTTGTTGAAGATAGTGTAAGGGATCAATGTTACTACGAATGCCCTTGAGCAAGATATTAGGTATATCACAATAATAGTCGTTTAAAATGTCAGGTCTCAACTCCGGTTCAGATACTTTTCTATGGCAATGTCTAAAATCATTAATAATCGACCAACACTCTCTTTGCCTATTTGATGACATATTTAAGCGATCCCTATAATAATTAGATTTTGCTGCTTTAATTGTCTTTCTGTATGATGATATACAAGGATATTTTCATTTGTGGTATATTTGCACAATTTAGTCAAAAAACGGAGGTTTTTAGGTGAAATTCTAAGGCCTCTTATAACCCATGGTTTTCGTTTCTTACTTTTAAGCCTCATTTTAGGAAAGCACTGATTGATCTTATCACACAGAACTTGAAAAAAAAAAGTAAGTGGGTCAGAAGCCGTTTGAAATTTACCGAAGCTGTACCAGCAGAAAAAGCATTGAAATTTCTCCTGCCGAAAATTCTTCCCATATAATGAGAAGTGAATGGGAGTACTGTGCATAAAACGTCATCAAAATTTGTACAGAAATAGTCAATTGTAGTTGCAGATGAAGAAGTTATTCGTGTGGGAGAAAGAACGTGCATTTTCAAGTCGTACGAATTTCAAATACTTAAAAGAGAAGTCCGTGGCAAGGGTTCATCAGTGTAGTTGATATTAAAGTCACCAGCCAATATAACCTTAGAGTGTAGGGACAACTGGGATAAAAGAGAATCAAGTTTGTCCAGAAACATAGCAATATCTCCTGTAGGTGGCCTATAAACACAAAAAATATATAAATTAAAACGCTTAGAAAATGAAAGAGAGAATTCAAAAACATTCTCTAACAGAAGATTATCATACTTATCAATATTACAAAAAATCGTTTCAATTGTTTGCCTAGCCAAGATCATGGTTCCTCCATGTATAAATTGTTGACGACAAAAATTTGATATAGGAACATAATCAGATATTAAAAAACATTCACTAGGCCTCAACCAATGCTCAGTCAGAAGTACAATATTAGGAAAATTACATGTGTCCAGCAAAAGATGAATAATAAATAAATAAATTTTTAAGTATTTTTGAAAATAATTTTCAAGTTAAAATTCAAAAATTTTTGGTTTTTCTTAAAAATAAAACTTATCAAACTGTAGATGAAGATTCACAAATTTAACATGTTTATTCCAAAATACGGAATTATGATTTTTTTTTTTTAATTTTTGGGAAATTTCAAATTTTTGAGAACATTTTTAAAATTGAATTTATCAAAATTATTCTTATGTTAAACAAAATTTTCAAATTTTTTCCCTTTTGAGTTCATAGTGCGACAATTTTTCGATCTTTTGATTATTCATGTCATTGTTTTCTTTAATTGTCTTTTTATTTAATTCTTGTCCGTTTATTTTAATCTTTTTTACAATCTACATTTAGTTTTTAGGCTTTATTAATAATTTTGAAAATAAAATTCATAAAATTAAAATGAAGATTTACAAATTTCACTCTTTTGACCCCAAAAGTACAACAGTCCGAGATTTTCTAAATTTGCGGACAACTTAAAACTGAATTTTTTGAAACTTTTTAAAATACATATTATCAAAAATATTAAAATTTGAAGTAAAAAATTCTAAATTTCATCCTAGTATGGTAATTTTTTGTTTTTTTCTATTGCTTCTTCTTCTGATACGAAAATGGTGTGAGTGAAAAGTGAAAAGTCAACATGGCAAATTTCCAAAATTTTGTTTTTTTGAGATATTTTTAATATAATTTTTTTTAATTAAATTGTGATAAGAAGAAGTGAAAATACACAAATTTTATCACACTGATTAAAAATGTATTTAAAAAATTAAATAGTGATTTTTAAAAATACTTAAACTTTCCTTTTTGAGCCCAAAGTGCGACAATTCTTCGATTTTTTGATTGTTCGTGTGGGTTCAAACGTAATTCTTTAAACATCTTCGAAAATTAAGTAAATTAAATTCTAAATTAAAAAATTATTAATGTTACTTTTTCTGATGTGAAAATCCACTCATTTTTGGAATTTCCGTGTAAATTTAAAGTAAACTTTTGAAAATAAATCTGATCAAATTTTAAGTAAAAAGTCAGGAATTTCACTTTTTTTAAGCCTAAAATACCCTAAATTTTGTTTTTAATTTTTCGATTTTAGATTACATCAAAGATATTTTTTTTAAATTATCTTGATTAAAATTTTAAGTAAAAATCCAAAAATGGGTGATATTTTCTTTTTCAGGTAACTTCAAAGTATTTTTTTACAATAAACTTAAAAAATCGTCAATTTTTCAGTAAAATTTCCAAATTTCTCATTTTTTCCATTAAGATGCGTTAATTTTGGGATTTTTTTATTTTACGGGTAACTTTAAAGCAATTCTTCTGAAAAATCTTAAAAATGAGCCATATCATGATACCTTATAAAAATACTTAAATTAATAATTTTTTTCCTTAAAATGTCCAATTTTTTTGGAATAAATTATGCTTTAAAAATGTTTTACAATCAAAAAGCAACAAATTTTAAGTAAAAAGTCATACATTTTAATTTTTTCACCCCAAAATGCGCCAATTCTAAAATTTGTTAGGGTGACAACTAGAATTAAAAATAATAAATATACCCCACAGAAAAAACTACATCAAAAATGATTGAGCACCAGGAAGACAGAGACCTATAGTTAGTTAAATTAAAACTAGAAAAACTATAAATATAGCACAGAAGAAGATAAAAAGTGTAGGGAAATTAATACCTCTATACGGGGTGTTTCAGAACTATGGGATCAAACTTCTGGGGGTTGTTCATTGCAACAGAATAATCCATTTGAGTATAGGAACTCATGTCCGGAAATGCGTCACTACGCCACTATGGCCCTAAGACGCGTTAAAATTTATAAAAAACATTAATTACCTAAATAGGATCTGCTGCATTTATTTTTACCTTTTGTACATGATACCATAACAACAATTGTTTAAAATCAACGCTTATCAATGTCAATTCTCAATGTCATGTTTAAAAAATTTATAGCTTACAATTTTTAAACATTTATTGCTAATGGAAAACTTTACCAATCAAGAATTGGCGGATATGCATTTGGCATACGGAGCAACAAACTGCAATGCACGAGCAGCATCGTGGTTGTATCATGAACTTTATCCCGAACGACAGCATCCTGGATACAAAAAGTTTATTGCGGTTCATCGGCGGCTCGCTGAGACAGAGCATGTTTAAGACCAAGATACATGATACTGGTGTTGCTCGAACCGTAAGAACGGTCGAATTTGAAGAAGAGGTGCTTCAGCGAGTTGCCGATGAACCATCAAATAGCACACGTGACGTCGCTAAGAATATGAATCCGAGTAACGCTTCTGTCTGGCAGATACTACACGAGCAACAACTCCATCCTTATCACTTCCAGAAAGTTCAAGGTATGACTGCAGCCGATTATCATCCTAGAGTTCAATTTTGTCGATGGCACATCATTGCACAACCAAATTTTTTACGATATGTTTTGTTCACCGACGAAGCCTTTTTCACAAGAGACGGTATTTTTAATAGTAGGAATAGCCATGTTTGGGACGAAGAAAATCCTTATGCAATTTTTCCAAGAAAACATCAGAATCGTTGGTCTGTCAACGTATGGGCAGGCATTGTTGATGATTATGTTCCCCTAAACGTTAGACAGCAAATGTGGTTTCAGCATGATGGAGCGCCGGCTCACTTTGCTGTACAAGTACGCGAGTAATTGGCTCAGCGGTTTGGGCACCATTGGATTGCCAGAGGTGGTGCAGTTTCTTGGCCTCCTAGGTCACCCGATTTAACGTCGCTCGATTTTTTCTTGTGGGGACATGTAAAGTCTTTAGCCTACGAAACTCCAGTAGAATCAGAGCTAGACTTAATTGGACGAATAACAGCAGCATTTGAAATCATTCAAAACGAGGATCAAATTTTTAGAGTAGTCCGCCGAAATCATGTGCGGCGTTTAAATCGGTGTATTGAGGTTGGAGGAAGAGATTTTAAACAATTGTTGTGATGGTATCATATACAAAAGGTAAAAATAAATGCATCAGATCCTATTTAGGTAATTAATATTTTTTCTAAATTTAAACGCGTCTTAAGGCCGTAGTGGCGTAGTGCGACACATTTCCGGACATGGGTTCCTATACTCAAATGGATTCTACTGTTGCACTGAACAACCCCTTGAAGTTTGATCCCATAGTTCTGAAACGCCATGTATAGGCAGAAAAATATACTCAGAATCCTGAAGATTCATGAAAAACTTAAAGTCTGACTCAAAAAGTAAGGTTCAAACTATACGAACAAAGAAATGGACCGTTATTATCAAAAGCTGTTAACTGAAAACAGAGGAGAATATTTTTTGAACATATCTATGGATGTGATAGTAAAAGGTGATAAAATTATGGTCAGTATTGATCAACTCAAAAATGTAGTACAATCAAATGTAGGTCAGAAAAACTCATGAACCAATACTTAAATGGGTATCCTGTCGCTGCAGAATAGTGAGAGGCATATATATTGGAATAAACTGGAACTCAAACTACAAAGATATATCTGTAACTAGTACCAAGAGTTGTTTGTATGGAAAAAACTGGGTAGGAATTTTGAACCATCTCTGGAATTTTTCAGGAACCTCTAGGTATATGATATGATAATAATTCATCAAATTTTAAATGAAAGTACCTAAATTTTACAAGTTTTTAATCCCAAAATTCATCAATAGATTGAGCCCATAATTTGAGATTCAATCTACATCATTGATTCAAATTTCTCTAAGAATTTTTATTTTCTTAACCTTTTCCAATTTGGATTTGTTTAATTTCACAGTTCCCAAACTTCACTCTTTTAACTACGTCCAATAAACGTTTAAATATACTGTGCAATTCTGACATGTTCTTCTGCGGACACATTAATATTTACATTTTCTCTAAAATATTCTAAGATTTTGAAAAATCAGGGTCATTTGGCAAACCGGTTGCCAAACACCAAATTTCTACAACCCAATGAAAAGAAAAAAACACACTATCTGTTCAAACAAAACCCATTTATCTGAGCTTTCTTTAAAAAGGAAAACGCCCATTTTTTCACTAATGTTACACATACTTATATAACGACCGTTACGGTTTCCCACGCTAATTTGAAAGTGAAAGCATAAAATTACGATCGCAGCATTAGACCATTATTATTATTATTATTTTTATTATATACACTGTGTTCCAATAAGTAAATTAATTATATAGTATTAAATGAGGTTTTTTTTGATTTATCATTTTACCACAACCGGTGTAATTGAATTATTCTTGCAGACTGCGGTCGTACTTTCAGGAGGTCCAGGCAACCCAGAGCCGGTACTATCGGCAGGATTATTAATGGCAAGCAGAGCGTTAAAGGGGCGTGGCCATGGCAGGTAAGAAAATGTTAAGTTTTCCTAACAGGGTGGAAAGTTATTTTCGCCCCTCATAATATACAGCAATAGAAATTTCAAATTAAAGGTTCACGCGTAGCACCACTTTCTTTACAAGAATTTCGTTAATTAAATCCGACTTAGTTACGGTAATGTCGATGTAATAATAAATAAAGGTGGCTTTCTTATTACACACTTTCCGCTTTCAGTGTCAAGTTCATTTTTTTCTTCACGGTTATTACCGGTTTAAAGTTACGAAAGAATTTTTCTATATAGTTAGGTTTTTGTGATAAGGAAGTACTTTCTGGTCAGTTTTATATTTACTGGCTTAGAAATTGAGGTTTTCAGCCTGGAGGACCACTCAGGATAATCAATATTTCTTTTGGACCAAATTATCTAGAAACCTGAAATTTGGTAGAGTATCCTTATGTATTTCATCAGTAGTGAAACCAAGAATTTTTTAAAGATTAAGGTGAAGAAAAATTGACAAAGAAGTCTTCATTTAAAAACCTTTCATTGACTTGTCACGATAATTACTATTTCTCTTGGATCTATTAACCTAGAAGCATAATCTTTGGTAGAGAGTGTCCTTTTGCATCTGCTCAATAGTTTGAGCCAATTTTTTTTCAGAATACAGCCTTAATTGGAGAATGGTTGGCAATGAAGTATTCGTCTAGAAATTTCTAATTGACCAGATACAATAATCAATATTCTTGTTTATTATTAGTCACAATAATTAATATTTCCTGTAGATCCTTTAACCTAGAAGCATAATATTTGGTAAAGAATGACCTTATGCATCTGCTCAATAGTGTGAGTAAGAATTTTTTCAAGACTCCTATCCTAACTGGAGAAAAATTAGCAAACATATGAGAATCCTTGATTGACCAGTTACGATTTAAAAAATTATATTTTTAAAATGCATGCAACTTAAAAAAAATAGGGTAAAACATGCCTTGTAAGGCTCCTAAACAGAACAACATATCCGTGCATGTGAAATTCATAAATTCCACCTGTCCAGGTACAAGTTAGATATATATTTCCTCTTGGAAAATCTATAAATATGACCAACGCATCCGGAAACATCAAAAACAGAGAGAAATATTATTTTACGCCTCGCAAATTTTAAAAGAGACTTACATGTACAAGGTGGTCCACTTAAAAAAATGTTTTATTACGAGCCAAAATCTCTTATAATGTTTGTTTTACCACTCAGTATTACAGTAACAATTCCTGCTAAATATTCCAGGTTTCATTACAATTGCTGCATCCTCAGTTCGGTTTCTTAGGGCACTGGTGTGGCGGTGTGATGATTTCGCAGGAATGGCTCCTGACCGCTGCCCATTGCATTAATAAGTATACAAATCATTTATTAATAAATTTTATATTATATTTGATTGGATTTTTTTTTAGTGAATTATTTAATTTGCCTTTGGCGGCCCTATGGACGGCCGTGCTGGGAGATTGGGACAGGGACATGGAAGAATTGACCGAGGAACGAATTCCTGTGGAAAAAATCATTTTACATGAGAGGTTTCATAATTTCCAGCACGATATTGGTAAGAATATTGACATTCTTGTCTTTTTATGGTAGCTCTTAACATGTAATCCTGTGTCACATATATTATGTTTTAAAGGATGGGAGAGAGAGGTGTATTGTGTCGTTATCATTCATTTTCATTTGTTAACATATATAGGCCTGATCTCGGAGACTTTTGTGGATTATAGTCTATACAGAGTGTTTCAGAAGACCTCGAAAAATTTGTTTTTTTTTTGTTAAATGTGTATACTAAGGCAACTTAAGGTTAAAATCCCTGGAAATAAAACAAAAAATTACATTACGTCAAATGCCAGTACTGAAAGGAGCTTTTTTTGAATTCCCAGAAATCTAGTAAATTATTATAAGAGCCTGAAATAAAATAAAAAATTATATTACCACGAATACCTTAAAAAAACTATATTTTTCTTATTCAAATTATACTAAATCCTTGGAAATCATCAAAAATTATAAAATGAGTCTGCAATAAAACAAACAATTATATAACGTCAAGTGCCTGGAATAAAACAAGAAAATCATACTATATCAATGTTTGAAATAATTTTTTTTAATCACTGGATTATTAACGGAACCTGGAATAAAATATAAAAATTATATTACGTTAAATGCCTGCAATAAAATAAAAAACTTTTTAAAGTACTGCAAAAGCCTGGAAAATATTTCAAATACTTGAAAGACGTAAAATGTCTTGAATAAAATGAAAATTTGATTGACAGACTATTTCTTAGACATATAAAATGTATTTATTTACCCAAGCAACACATCATATATTATTATCGTTAAATACATATTTACCAACTAATTTTTAGTAAATTTTTGGTTTTGGTATATTTATCAACCGTATATGGTCAAGGTATATTTATTAAACTGTAGAATATACGTATATCATATACGATTCTGTTTACAAAAGGGAGACAGCATTTTAAAAAATAGAGACAGGATTTACATATCTAGTTTTTAAACTCGATTACTATACCTCAAATATTTGATGAAATTCTTCTAAAAAATCACTGTTTTTCGTCCATATAATCCAATCTAATAACGCTGTTTTTATAATAAATATTTATATATAAAGTTATATCAAATTTAAATAAACAGTGTTATTAAATTAAATATTGAATATATATTTTCTGCAAGAACATTGTTTTTCGTCAAAACAACCCTTACCCCCCCACCCACCCCAAATATTTGCCCAGTAAGAAATTCTTTTGAAAAATCACCGTTTTTCGATTATAATATCCAATCTAATAGCACTGTTTTTATATTAATTATTTATTAATATACATATATATGATTATATCAAATTTAAATAAACGAACTGTGTTAAAAGATTAGATATTAATGACGAAACCAGTTATTATTCATGCGTATTATTAGTAGAAAAACAATGATTTTTCAAAACAATTTCTTACTGGTAAGTTGTGTGGGGTGGGTGGGGGGGTAAGGACAGGGTTAATGAAAAACGTTTTTTTTTTGCAGAAAATAAGTACCTGAGAAAAAATGCTTTTTAAGAAAATTATGGATGATAAAAAAATCTATAGTTTTTGTATCTATACTTTTCTAACATAAATTTAAGGTTTTTGAGTAAAACGTGAAAAAATCCTATTTTATTTCTCAAAAGCAAGGCGTATCGCTATCAATTGCAGTAGTTATGTCATTTTTTTATCGCAAATAAGTGAAAATTCAGTTTTTTTAAGACAAGTCATTAAGTTTAGAAAAAATGTTTTTGGCTTTAGACCACTTTTCATTATCTAGGTTTAAAAAATAGAGTTAGGGCTACGAATTCCATAGAATGGCCAAAGAAAAGGAGCATTAAAAGTGATCAGATGTCTAGTACGGAATATTTACTTTTATACAACTTTAAAGAAAGGGGCAGTCAATGTTGCAACAGAGCTAGATGATTCTCAATAAATCAATTAATAGACACGATCTACAAACAATCATCATCATGAAACTTCGACAATTCTGGCTTTAGGGTCAATAGCTTTATAATTATTCAAGGTTTGGATCGCGGTATACTTCTTAGAGTCTCGTGTGGACTCAATAATCGGAAAAGGTGTTGTGCAAATAGATTTTACTGACCACAATTTGGTTTTTTGTGCAAGTAATTTAAAGCCCAAAACTTAATTCAGGACAATAATATTAAGTCGTTAAATTATGAGCTCTTTCAGTCTGAACTAAAATCCATTCCGTGGAACAATATTGATGACTAAAATTTCATTCAACATTACTTGACCGACATGTCCCTTTCGATACATAAAAAAGTATACACCATGGTTCACAGATAGTTTAGGAGCAATAGAAAAGGACAGAGATCGAGCACTTGTAAAATGAAATGAAAGCAAGGTATTAATGTGAATATTGTCGATGTTGATGGAATTAGTAGAAGTTTTATTGATTCTATATCCACATTCCAAGATATGATACCAGTGATGAGTAATCAGATGTCTGATGTAAGCTTCAGATTTCATTCTTTGACTGCGTATGAAATTTCCTAATGCCTAAATTAGAACAGCTACTACAAGATCTGATCGAACTAATATAAAAGCAGAAAATTTGCTTATTTAATTTCTATTTATTTTACCCACATCATTAATAATTGCATGTGTGGAAAAAGGCATTCATTATTTAAACTCCTAAGGTAGTGAAACTTGAATCTTTGCAACAACTACGTGTTATAAGTATACTTCCCACATTATCCAAGATGCTTGAGTCATGGTTGCATGTACAAATCTAACAATAAATAAAATTGTTTCTTGTAATTAATCAGGTTTCAAAAAGAGATGGACTACAACACTATTGACTATAACTGATGACATAATTGCTAGTACTGATAAAAATAAGTTAATTGCATTAGTGCTTCTGGACTATAAGGTACTTGAGGGGAATAAGGCCTAGCTAAGAAATAATTGTATAAAGTGAAAGACTGTAATGTTAATATTTGGTTTAATACACCAAAGTGCTTATAAGGTTATACTAACTTTAACAAACTTAAAAAAATAATATCTAAAAAAACTAGAAAACAAAAAAAAATATTAAGAAATATAACGCAAATCGGCCTCATTATCCGATGGAGGTTTAATAAAGCCTATACATAAAAATGGCACAACTCGTTAATTGGGCGAAGTTTAGTAGCCATCGGGACACTTAAAATCATCCATCTCATTGACTGTTAAGCCAACACATTCCTCATGGTAGCATTTAAGACATTTGCTGCACTGCCTCATATCGGCCTGCCTGTCTTCCTCACATCCATGGCAATACCATTCGATACTTAACTTTTCTCTGGAGCTTTCAATATCTTTATTCAATTTGGCACGACTTTTGTTCTCCTCGGTAAAAAGATCTCTAGTGACTGGAGTTCCTTTGTAGTTTAGAGCTTTTTTTAGTTTTTTTTTTAGGTTTTTCATTAGTCTTTACTGGTGTGGGCAAAAGCTCATTAAAAGAAGTGACTTTTGTTGTTCGTCTCTTTAATTCAGCAAGAGGGATATGGTCATCAGTCGAATCCGAGTGAGAAGAGTAAACATTGAAATAGGAAAATTTGCCAGACTTGTTGGATGCCATTCCAGACGGACCAGGTTGAGGAGATTTAGGGACGCTTATTTTCTTTGTTGGTATCATCCGGTGCCGGTACGTCTGAGAGAATTGAAGGAGCAAATGCTGTTTCTGGAATTGCCTCGGGATTTAATGGAAACAGACCAGTAGCCTTAAAACCGTTTATAATGTTACTATGTGTCATGCATTTAGACCAAACATTTGAAAGTATGATGTTAAAACGTGATTTGGTCAGCTTTTTGTTAGGATTCTGATCCAAGAATAATAATACCTCATTATCCCAATGATGCTCAAATGAACGATATACAGATTTGTTGAGGGGTTGAAGCTCATGTGTTGTATTCGATGGCAAACAGTAGAGATCTATATTAAGTGAGTCTCCAACATCAACAATTGACAAATCAAGATGACCATCAAAAACTAAGAGGCACCTTCCTGGACTTTTGTATCGGGCTAAGTGCTTGAGGAATTCTTTAAAAAGTTCGTTGGTCATGTAGCCTTTACTTGATTTTTCCACTAGAGTTCCTGGTGGCAAATTATCATGTAATTCTGACTTTAGCCTCTTTCCTTTAAAAATAATCATAGGAGGTATTGGTATTCCAAGGGCATTGACACATCCTGCAATTGTCACACTCTCTGCATGTTCTGACGATTAAAAGTGAACGCGTTTTACCCCTTTCTTAGCTAAAACGGTTGGCTGGTGGTGAATGAATAGTCAAGCGGCATCCTTTTTCATCCATATTATACAGTCTTTTAGGGTGATTAATTATATCAAGATCATCATACATTTTCCCTATTTTTGAAAAATGATCATCAACTATAAATTTATTAAGTTTTTGAGCCCTAGCTGGATTCATAAACTGTGCTTTTCTTTTAGAAATTACAGGATTTCTCTTCATAAAAGCCTTTAGCCAGTCTTTACCAGCAAGTTTTAATGTTGTATATTGATGAGTAATTTTATTATCTTCGCAGAATCTGAATACCAATCGATGAAGGATCCGTGGAGTCACAGGTAGACCTATTTCACTAAATCTTATTATTCTTTTAACGAGATCAGCTTCTTGTTCTTCTTTTAAAATAGATTTACGACCTTTTTTTTTTTAGTAGGATTCCATTCTGAACATGATTTCTAATGGTTCTTCTGGGAATATTAAACCTTGCCGCAGCCCCATATGTACTCAGAGTACCGCGTTGAACAGATCGAACTGCTGATATTAAATTCTCCTCGCACAAAGGTGCCCTTTTAGGAGACATGATGTTAAAAATCACTGAAAATAAAACGAGAATAGTTTAGAAGTTTAATAATATGTTAATAAAAACATTAATTTGTCATGAGGATAATAAGGCCTATAGCTTATTTTTATAGGCCTTATTACCCATCCATGACGAACTATTGTGTAAGTTTATTTAAATTATGTCGGCTAAATTTAATCTAATAAACTATTGAAATCACAAAATATAAAGTCTAACCAAAATATCTGCAGTTATAAATTAAAAATACAATTATAAATACTAAAAATACTTACGTTTTTGTTCGTTGTATCCTTATCACACGCGGCGACCCGTTGACACAAGTTGTTGGAACTTACTGACGCCCATAGATAAAAGAGGTTTTTAGGTTGCTGACGCCCGAAAGCGAGGAACGCGGGTAGTCCGTTCGAATGTCGTTTGTAAATGGACCAATAGGAGACGCGGACCCAACGCAATCGATTTGCGATTAAATTAAAGCGGTTTTTTTGAATATAGGCCTTATTACCCGACAGGCCTTATTACCTGCAGGTACTTTATATAGCAAAGCCTTTGACACCTTCAGTTATAGAGTAAAGTGTAAAACACTGCTTGTTCTAAAGAGGTTTATGAAAAACATCAATATACCCTAAGGTTAAGTGGAGTATCTCAGGATTCTGTTCATACTTTTTTATCTTGTAGTAATTATTTCTTATTGACGACAAGCAACTTAATAATGTGCTATATTATGAAAGATATCTATAAATCTTATGTACAAGCAATATTACAATAAAAAAAACTTACGAAGTACTCTTGAAAATAAAACAAAATACATATATACAATGTACTAATAGTAATGAAAAATCAAAATGACCATACAAATGTAAGTCCACAAAAAGATCGATAAAACTAAACATCAATCAGAATAGGATCCTGGAACAAAGCACACATAAATAACATAACTAATACCTCATTTATGCAGTAATGGACAAGATCAAATATTGTCATTGATATACTGCTCAATACTGTAATAAACCTTAGGCAGTAATATTCTTTTAAATGATTTCAGATTAAGAATATTTCTTATGGATAGATGGATATGGGGAGGGAAAAATCATTCAACTGATGGGTCAAACATGTGGGATTTTACGAGGAGACGTAACACACTTATGAATCAACGCCAATGTTTATCAATCAAAATAATAAATAGTGAAATAAACAGAGATCTACATGAAGCTCTTAAGTCAGAGGAACAGAGATGCCTAACTGCTTTCTTTTGTAATAGAAATATTATATTCGATACACCCTTGCCAGCCAAATGTTTGACAACCCTGAGAGCAAAGTAGCCGGAAGACAACTTGGATGCTAGATTCAAAATATAATTTTTAAATTTCAGTTGACCATCAACGGGAATACCCAAGAACCTGCAACTTTATTTATTTTGTAGAGGTGTCTGCTTATCAACATAAGATTCCTTACGTCACACTTAAAACTCAAAACGAAAGATTTTTTGGCATGAAACATAAGTCTGTTTGAATCTTAGCAATCAGATTTCTATTCTTATTACTATGAATGATTCAGATAGACGAGGAGTTAAGATATTTAGAGCGTGCTAACAAATTTATTCAAAAGGCCTACATTTATCCTAGATTCTTCGACGAACATTATTCTACAACTGATGTGCAAATCATTTATCTCATTTCAACTCGTGATGTAGTTTATGCATTACTTCTCAGATAGCATGTATATTAACTCATGTAATATGCAAGCTGAGGGGTGGGTCTTGAAAACATACCAAACTGAATCTCACCTTTTTTTCGTACTCATTCCCTTAATTAAATTAGTGATGTTTTGTACAAATAAAGACCTTTATCAATATCATTTTGTATGTTCTAGCCCTAATGAAACTCTCGCAACCAGTAAAATTCACGTCAAAATCCAAAGTGCGAGCGGTATGTCTGCCCTCAAAGAGACTGAACCATAACCAGACTAATTTCTGCGTGGCAACCGGCTGGGGTAGAAACTTAGAGGACGGAGTCTTAGCGGAGAAACTATTAGAGACCAAAGTGCCGGTGCACGATAACGCTATTTGCAAAAAGAAATACGGCCACGCGGTGCATATAAGAAGCGGACACTTGTGCGCAGGTCATTTGGATGGATCCACTGGCACTTGTGTGGTAAGTTTAAAGTCAAAACAAAAAAAAACTCTTTATAAATTAGTTAAAAACAGCTAAATCATAATATTCATTCTCCATTAGCGAGGGCCAACGTGTACGCAACGTTTATCTAATGAAAACGAATGGTTTTTTATCGGGTGGGAACGGGAGGGATAGAGAGTAATTAGGGGAAAATACGTGCCGGGAAAACTATTTGAAAAATTGCATTTATCTCACTTGTTTTGGTGCTAAAGCTCGTTTTTTTCTTGTTGATGTTGTTTAGGGTGATTCGGGAGGGCCGCTGCAGTGCGCTTTAAGTGACGGAAGATGGATTTTGGCGGGGATCACGTCGTTTGGTTCCGGATGTGCTAAGCCAGGATTTCCAGACGTTTATACGAGACTATCCTACTATTTGCCCTGGATTAATATGAAAATGAAGGCCAACAGAAGTGATCTGAGAAAGAGATACGGATGAGGTGTTAATGTAGTTAAGGTTTTGTAAATAATAAATTATTTATTTATTTTTTTAAAATATGAGTTTTTTTAAATTATTTTTCACGCTACTTCTGCTCCATATTTATTGTAGCGTGTTTCCCGCTTCTTAGGTGTGAATGAAAACAATCGAAAATAGTCAACTGATTTATTTATACACTTTACTACGAAAACACGATCACTTACTACTACTAGAGATATTTATGTTTATTGTACTTAATTACAACTATTTAAATCTCGTGCCAATATTCTGAACTTTACTTCACTGAACTGACATCTGTCTTCTATCGGCGATGCAGCTTCTTATATACTCGGCAGAACACTGTTCCGGAAGATTTCCGCTTAAACTTTGAGTTGTCGTGTACCATTTGTGTCATTCTGGAATGACGCAGAGTCAGCTGGTTTTTCGGTGTTTACAATATCGTTACACTGCCCCTTCCCTAAGCTCATTTCGTCCTGAAATGATTCCGAAGATGGTGAATGTCGGGATCAACAAAAGGTTCCCGTCTTGAAACTGGCTTTTTTGTAGAAATAACAATCAACGGTTTTCTCTAGAGAACGACCTTGGAAAGTATAATAGCACACTCGAATTTGCACGCCTGTAGACCTAAAGACCACTTGTAACATGCTGAGAATCATCCTCGAGTGCAAGTTATCGAGTTCGCATGCGAGTTTGGGAATTGCTCAGCTTCCAAGGTCTTTAATCATCTTACAGATGTTCTAGATCCTTGGTCTAAGGGTGGAGCAAATCGGCAGATACATTCTTTTGTTAACACGTCGATGGTAGTAAAGGCTTCCTGGTTTGGTACTGGGTATTCAAGTTTATAAAATTTTTCACTCACTTTTCCCAGGGTCTCTATTACTCCAAGGTATCCTCTTGACACACCGCCATTAATTTCCTCTAGCAACTCCGAATTCCGTCATTTAGGTACAACGATTTGCCTTCTTTCCTCTTTGCTGCCCTGGTCAATCATTTTTCTCCTCAAGAGTCCATTTTCCAAAATTAGGAAGATCCATTGGGCCCAATATGACATTTTGAGAATACTTAGCAACTTCTTCCCTTACTTAACAGTTAATTTTCTCCCTTACTTTATCCAGGTTAGGACTACCTGGATCCTCTTTTGTTCGGAACCTCCTTCGGATTGGGATCCTCCTCTTGGTCTTTTATAATTTTCTTAATTTGCCAAGGGTCAGCAACGATAGTGTTCTTAATAACTAAGCATTCGCTGACAATGTTTGCAGTCCTCTCGATAGGCCTTATTGATAATGCATCTTCATTTCCATGGATTCTCCTTGATCGGTGGTCAGTTTCAAAGTCAAACTCCTGTAGCCACAATAATCTTGCGACTTCATCCTCCGGATTTTTAAACTAAAGGAGTCAATTTAAAGGTTGTCTTTAGAAACTGGCCAATCTTTAATAACCTATTCTATTAATCATAACAGCATTATAATCTTACAATAATCAATAGCCTTACCAACAGCAACTTTTTGACTGGACACGATGTGCACAGCTCTTTGAAATGGATGACTTTTTTTAGGTTGAACTTTAATCTATAACCACATAGCCTCAATACACTTCTTCTAGATTTTTCATGTGGTCCTTAAACAATTTTTCTACCACAATAACGTCATCAAGGTACACCAGGCAGGTCTTCCAGGACAGTCCTCTTAAGATCCCACAGCCTCCTTCTTTGGTCTGACTTTAAACAGCTGTTCGATGACGATATCTGCTCTTCTAATTTTTTTGGAATGGCTTCTTAGCCGCAATTTATGAAAATATTACTGAAACCAAGTGCCCTTCTTTAAGAGCATAGGATAATGATTGACATTTATTACCCTCACAGGAATACTCTTTTCAGCGCATACAACGGTCTTTCCGACTGCTATACCTTGAACAACAGCCTTGTCATATACTGCAGGTTCGAACATGACTACTTTGCCATCCATGGTTTTGCTATCAACGTAGCCCTCCAGAACGATCTCGCTCCATTCTGGTATCAAAGGCTTGTATTATAAATGCCCATGGAGTCATGAAAGTGTGGACATGTTCCAGGTGTGTTCCATAACACATCTTCAAATGCCTCATTAAGTGCTCGTACACTTCTTGTTCTTCTGGGAACATTCTTTGCAGAAATGCAGCAACACCTCCTCTTAAGGTCAACGTAAGGGCAGTTGCCCTCTCCTTGTATGACCAACGGTTTGCTTTTGTAGCCCTTTCAAGTTGACGGTAATAAATATTCCATAATATTGTACCATGAAATTGAAGCGGTTTAAGACGCATCAGCCCAACAGATTCCATAATACCACAAGCTTCACTCTCAGTTATCCACTGCTGAAGGTCTCTACAGGACAGCTTATCTATGGTGTTGACGTCAAATGTTGCAATTTTCTTTTGAGCTTTCTGGATTCAGTCCTCCACCAATGACAGAACTTCTTTTAACTCTTTTTTCAGGCAGAATTTTCTCTTAGTTTTGCCAAGCTTACTTTTTAAAATGGCAAATGTGACAGAATTTTGTAAAATTTTCCAAAAACTTAGCTTCCAGCTTAGCGATATTTTTTTGAATCTTTGCAGTATTTCTCAGACTTGAGCGATTTCGTTGGTATCAGCAAAAACCTCAAGCTCCCTTTTCAACTCAGCAACCTTTTAAACCCTACAGCTTATTCACACACATTATTATGAGAACACGATCACTCACGACTACAAGAGACATTTATTTTTACTGTATTTATTCACAACTATTTAAATCTCGCGCCAATATTCCGAACTCTACTTCACTGAACTGACAACTGACAACTATTGGCGATACGGCTCTTCATATACTCGGCAGAAAGCTGTACCGGAAGATTTTCGCTATACTTCGAGACGTGGTGCGGTGAACCACTTGTGTCATTCCGGAATGACGGAGAATCAGCTGGTTTCTCGTTGTTACATTATGATTTAATCACTTGAAATCCGCAAAAGTGAATAGTTCAGGTTAACTGTCTGAAATTTAAAAAAATTTTGAGACGAGTGCCTGAAAAGTAAAACATCTTTAGTTTACTAGTCCAAAATTAACTACCTGAAAAAAAATAAATGTGTGGTTTAATTGTCCGAAATTCCTAAAGGTGAGAATCATTGGTTTATCTGTCTCGAATAAAAGAAAATTTTAGAGTAACTGTCCTGAAAATTTTGAAATTTGTTTAATAACCTGAAATTCATAAAACTTACGCTGGAGTGCCTGGAATAATAAAAAGATGCTTTAAAAAATTGTAGTTCTGTAGTAATTGTACTAAAATAGTCTGAGATTAAAAAACAAATCAAAGGTTAAGTACCTAGAAATAGATAAATGTATGATGACCTAACTGCCCGAAATTAATTAAAAAAAATATATTTCGCTCATTTGCCTGGAATAAAAAAATCATATTTTGACTGCCTGAAAAAAATAAATTAATTTATGATATAAATTGAAATTTGAATAAATTGATAATTCAATCTGATACTGCCTGATATTGAAGAAAAATCTTGATTCAACTGCCTAGAAAAAATATTTAGTATCATTCATGGTTTAATTGCCTAATATTCCTAAAAGTCAGAATCGTTAATTGCCTGGAATAAGAGAAAGTCTTTGTTCAACTGTCCCGAACATTTTGTATTTTGTTTAAAAGCCTGAAATTCGCAAATATAAGAATCTCGAGCTCCGCTGCCTGGAACACTGAAACTATATGTCCACTGCTTGAAATAATTTTACAAATTTTAGTTATGGCTATGAAAAAATAGATGAGAAAAAACATTTTTGAATTGTCTGAAAATAAATAAATGTATGGCTGTAGAGCCTAAATTTTTATAAAAAATATTGACTTTTTTGTGCAAAATTAACAATTATTGTCTGCCTGGAATTAAAAAATAATATTTAAGCTCTCAGGAATTATTTTTAAAATCGGTTATCCAATTGCCTGAAAAATAATATTTGTGGACGCATGTGCATTCTATAGTCTTTACCATTTTTCTTCAATCCCATTTCAGCTGTAGAATAGTCTCAAAGACAATTTGTTTCTGATGGTTCTATTAGAGATTTTGTCAGAAAGTTTGATTTCTAGCATTCTTCTTTCCATTATTCGTTGCATCACCTGTATCTTGTAAGCATTCTTTTTCGTAGCATTTCCCTATGCCAATACAGACATGACCCACTTATTGAAGATTTTTCTCTTGAGACACATTGGCAGCTTGGACTTTACTGTACCAAAAGCCACCCATGTAAAACCTGTCCTTCATCGAATCTCTCGTGTGTTTGGTTGTCTCTTCTACTAGATTAATCAATTTTTCGAATAATTTTTTAGGTAACGAGTGTTTAAAGTGAAACTTTTCTGTCCTCGTAAGCTACCAAAGGCGAAAAATGCGCCTCTTAGCACACTTTCTTAAATAAATTTTGCTGCAAAGTAAAAAAAGAATCTGACTTCGATAAATTGACTTGACCACACTGAATTCTCCTCCTATAATCTATTCTTAATGAACCTTCATTAAAATCGATGCATTCCAACATTTCTTAATAAATATTTTTAACTTTAGGTCAGTTCAATCAATACGTAATTAAGAAATATGTAACGAAAAAAAAAACAAATTAGGAAATCATCATGTTTAATGAAAATACTTCGTTCGTAATAATCGCTCTGTTTTCAACACGACGATCGCGCAACACAATCCAGTTTTTGCGATAAAACCAGTTTGTAAATGTAAATATTTATAATATTAAGTTAATAATTGTTGATTAGTTGATCCTAGTCGTTCGCCGTCAAAGAAATCAACCGGATTGACATTTTATTGCGTTTTATTCAGTCGATATGATGTATAGTAAGAATATCACGATTCAGACCGCTGATAAGGCGGTCGAGCAGCCTCAGGGAAGCCCTCCAGATGTGGTAAGTTATACTTTAAATCAGTATGTCTACAAGGTGTTATAATTTTGTAAAATAGAGAGTTTTTACTAGGGAACACCCTGTATATTATACTTACATTGAACTTGTTTCATACTCTATGGGTAAAAAAATTAAAAATAAGTTATTGCTGTTTTAATTATTTCTTGAAATCCATGAGACTCTAAAAGGAAATTGGGAATTCTTGGAAAGATCTTTCAATTTTAAGGATACGTGTCTGTTCTGGAAAATCTTTGATAGATTTAAGGATTTTACAGGATTTTCCTGGAAGTTTAGTGAAAAATTAAAATTCTAAAGTTAATTAAAGATAAAAGAACATTTAAAAAAATAATTTCACGAACGTACATTTTAATGATTCTAGGTTTTAGTGCAGTTTCTTGGGATTCATTTTAAGACACCTTGGATTGAAATAACATCCAGGAAGATCTAGAAGTATTTTAAAGAAAAATTGAGAATATTTGAAAAAATCATTGCAGAAAAATCCCGTTTTTCCATAAAGATCCTTGAAATATTCCAAATTTTCTTAAAATAATTTATACAACTTACAAAATTTATAATACAAACACCAACGGCATGAGAAAAAGATGAAATTACGATGAACATGAGAATGACGAACTTCGAAATGTTTAAATTCAGGATTTTATACTAGGAATGCCAATTCAGGTTGTTCTGGAATATTCAAAGAATATAGACGATCTTCATGAGAATTTATTCAAGTAGTAAAATTTTCAGTTGGGACTAAATTTTATTACAGTACGATCCAAAAAAATAGCAATATTTCGAAAAATTATTCCAAGGCGTCCATGTCCAATACCATAAGCATTTTCAGATAAATCCGTGAATTATTGAAGGATTTTTCATGGTTTTCCTGTAAATTTATTCAAATTAAAATGTGATTACTTTGAGTAGATTTAAAAAACACATTCCAGGGATGTACTTTTTTCTAAAAAGTCCTTGAAATATCTCATGTTTTCTCAGGAATCATATAAAAAATTAAATTTGAATAAAAACACCAATTGCATCGGAAAATTTAGAATTACGCTTTTTTTGGTAACTTCTGACCCTCGTCTTATCCAGAGTTTTCTGTTCCTCTCACTTTTGGAGCTATCTTGGGTGAGTTAAGAGAAAAAATTACATAGACAATTTTTTATTATTAATCAAATTTCCTCTAATCTAAAAAAAAAATATTTAAAATTACCTCAGTTATAAAGGTTTAAAAATTTACTATTCACTTGAATCATTCCATTATTTTTGCTGATATTCTTAGAATATTCAAAGAATTTAGCTGATCTTCAAAACAATTTATTAAAATTAAAAAATCCTGAATTGGGATTAAATGTGCCACACAATTCGGTATATTTAGAAAAATAATTTCAGGAATATTCAATTCTAATGCCACAAGTCTTTTCTGGAAAATCCTTGAGATATTCTAGGCTATTCCATGAGTTTCCTGTCAATTTGTTTAAATTAAAACAAAAACGTGAATACTTTAAGTAGGGTTAAGAAAGGCACATTCCAGAGATGTACATTTTGATGGTTTCACATACATTTTCTGCCCTTGTAAGCTACCAAAGGTGAAAAATGCGCCTCTTAGCACACGTTCTTAAATAAATTTTGCTGCAAAGTAAAAAAAGAATCTGACTTCGATAAATTGACTTGACCACACTGAATTCTCCTCCTATAATCTATTCTTAATGAATCTTCATTAAAATCGATGCATTCCAACATTTCTTAATAAATATTTTTAACTTTAGGTCAGTTCAATCAATACGTAATTAAGAAATATGTAACGAAAAAAAAAACAAATTAGGAAATCATCATGTTTAATGAAAATACTTCGTTCGTAATAATCGCTCTGTTTTCAACACGACGATCGCGCAACACAATCCAGTTTTTGCGATAAAACCAGTTTGTAAATGTAAATATTTATAATATTAAGTTAATAATTGTTGATTAGTTGATCCTAGTCGTTCGCCGTCAAAGAAATTAACCGGATTGACATTTTATTGCGTTTTATTCAGTCGATATGATGTATAGTAAGAATATCACGATTCAGACCGCTGATAAGGCGGTCGAGCAGCCTCAGGGAAGCCCTCCAGATGTGGTAAGTTATACTTTAAATCAGTATGTCTACAGGGTGTTAACATTTTGTAAAATAGAGAGTTTTTACTAGGGAACACCCTGTATATTATTTTATACTTACATTGAACTCTATGGGTCTAAAATCAAAAATAAGTTATTGCTGTTTTAATTATTTCTTGAAATCCACGAGACTCTAAAAGGAAATTGGGAATTCTTGGAAAGATCTTTCAATTTTAAGGATACGTGTCTGGTCTGGAAAATCTTTGATAGATTTAAGGATTTTACAGGATTTTCCTGGAAGTTTAGTGAAAAATTAAAATTCTAAAGTTAATTAAAGATAAAAGAACATTTAAAAAAATAATTTCACGAACGTACATTTTAATGATTCTAGATTTTAGTGCAGTTTCTTGGGATTCATTTTAAGACACCTTGGATTGAATTAACATCCAGGAAGATCTAGAAGTATTTTAAAGAAAAATTGAGAATATTTGAAAAAATCATTGCAGAAAAATCCCGTTTTTCCATAAAGATCCTTGAAATATTCCAAATTTTCTTAAAATAATTTATACAACTTACAAAATTTATAATACAAACACCAACGGCATGAGAAAAAGATGAAATTACGATGAACATGAGAATGACGAACTTCGAAATGTTTAAATTCAGGATTTTATACTAGGAATGCCAATTCAGGTTTTTCTGGAATATTCAAAGAACATGGAATGCCTCCTTCAGGTTTTTCTAGACGATCTTGAGTTGGGATTAAATTTTTTAGAAGTATGATCCAAAAAAATATCAATATTTCGAAAAATCATTCCAAGACGTCCATGTCAAATACCACAAGCCTTTTCAGGTAAATCCTTGAACTATTCTAGGATTTTTTATGGTTTTGCTGTAAATTTATTCATTTTAAAAAGAAAATGTGACTTCTTTGAGCACATTTAAAAGACACATTCCAGGGATGTACATTTTTCTAAAAAGTCCTTGAAATATCTCATGTTTTCTCAGGAATCATACAAAAAAGAAAATTTGAATAAAAACGCCAATTGCATCGGAAAAATTAGAATTACGCTTTTTTTTGGTAACTTCTGATACTCGTTTTATCCAGAGTTTTCTGTTTCTGTTACTCTTGGAGCTATCTTGGAAACATTCAGGTGAGACACTTCAGAAATGTTTATTTTCAGGGGATATTCTTAGAATATTCAAAAAATATGGACGATCTTCATGAGAATTGAAATGAAGAAATTCTGAATTAGGAAGGGATTAATTTTTTTTGAAATATTATCCACGAAATTGAGAATATTTGGAACAATCAATCTAGGAAGCTCCTTTTGAAATACAACAAGCTTTTTCTGGAAAATCCTTGAAGTATTCTAAGATATTCTATGATACTTCTGATATTACCACTATTTTTTTCTGTAATGTTTGATCCTCGTCTTATCCTAAGTTTTCTGATATCCTCCCTCTTGCAGATATCTTAGAAATGTTAAGGTGAGACACACTACTTATTAAGACTCGAAATTTGGCTCCAAAATGATCAAATTGGCATACAAAAAAATAATTTTTTAAATATCTTAAAAATTACGGAAGTTATAAGGATTTAAAAATTTACTTAACCGGTGCTTTCGCCATTTGTCACTAAATTTTTAAATACTTATATCTCGAAGTCTAATTGAACGATTTAAAAAAAAATTTTAGCAAATTATAGGGTAAGGTACTAGTTAATTTTTAAGTATTTTCAATTCTGTTGAACATGTTTTTTCATAATTTGCGCAAATGTAACAAGCCAGGGTAAGTTAAGAGAAAAAATTACATAGACATTTTTTTATTAATAATCAAATTTCCTCTAATCTAAAAAAAAATATTTAAAATTACCTCAGTTATAAAGGTTTAAAAATTTACTATTCACTTGAATCATTCCATTATTTTTGCTGATATTCTTAGAATATTCAAAGAATTTAGCTGATCTTCAAAACAATTTATTAAAATTAAAAAATCCTGAATCGGGATTAAATGTGCCACACAATTCGGTATATTTAGAAAAATAATTTCAGGAATGTTCAATTCAAATGCCACAAGGCTTTTCTGAAAAATCCTTGAACTATTCCAGGATATTCTATGGTACTCCTCAAATTACCACTGTTTTTTTTTGGTAATGTTTGATCCTCGTCTTATCCTTAGCCTTATTAATCAAATTTCCTCTAACGTAAAAAAAAATATTAAAAATTACTCCAGTTATGAAGGTTCAAATATTTACTATTCACTCGAATCATGAATTATTTTCCAGGATATTCTTGGAATATTCAAAGAATTTAGCTGATCTTCAAGAGAATTTATTGAAATGAAAAAATTCTGAATTGGGATTAAATGTGCCACAAAATTCGGTATATTTAGAAAAATAATTCCAGGAATCCTTAAGATATTCTAGGATATTCCATGGGTTTCTCGTAAATTTGTTTAAATTAAAACAAAAACGTGAATACTTTAAGTAGGGTTAAGAAAGGCACATTCCTGAGATGTACATTTTGATGGTTTCACATAAATTTTTTGAAAAATCCTTAAAATATTCCAGGTTTTCCTAGAAAGTTTATGCAAATTTAGAAAATTTTAATTAAAACTCCAACTGCATAGGAAAAAAATGAAATGATCACTGATTTATTTTTTTTTTCGTAATGTTTGAGCTTCATCTTATCCAGGGAAATTTTTAGGTGAGGTACTTGAGAAATGTTCATTTTCAAGAGATATTCTTAGAATATTCAAAAAATATAGACGATTTTCATGAGGATTTATTGAAATGAAGAAATTCTGAATAATAATTAATTTTTTTTAAAGTATCATCCATGAAATTGAAAATAATCATTCTAGGAACGTCCTTTTCAAATACCACAAGCTTTTTTTGAAAAATCCTTGAAGTATTCGAGGATGTTCTTCGATTCTATTAAAGTTCCCACTGTTTTTTTTTCTTTAATGTTTGTTCCTCGTCTTTTCCAAAGTTTTCTGATATCCTCCCTCTTAGAAATGTTTAGGTGAGACACATTACTTATTAAGATGCTCGAAATTTGGCTCTATCATACAAAAAAAGAATTTTTTAAATATCTTAAAAATTACGGAAGTTATAGGGATTTAAAAATTTACTTAAGCGGTACTTTCGCCATTTATAACTAAATTTTTAAATATTTATATCTCGAAGTCTAATTGAACGATTTTGAAAGTTATTTCAGCAAATTATAGGGTAGGGCACTAGTTAATTTCTTTTCTGAAAAATTCTTGAGATATTTTAGGATATTCCATGGGTTTTCTGTAAATTTATTAAAATTAAACGAAAAATGTGAATACTTTAAGAACGGTTAAGAAAGGTACATATCAGAGATGTACATTTTAATAGTTTCACATAGTTTTTTTGGAAAATCATTGAAATATTCCAGGTTTTTTCGAACTGCTTAGGAAAAAATTGAAATGATCACTGATTTGTTTTTTTTCATAATGTTGAGCTTTGTCTTATCCAGGGTTTTCTGTTCTTCTCTCTTGGAACTTTTTGGAAATGTTTAGATAAGATACTTCAGGAATGTTCATTTGTAAGAGACATTCTTAGAATATTACAAAAATATAGACGATCTTCATGAGAATTTATTGAAATGAAAAAATTCTAAGATTAATTTTTTTTTAAAGTATCATCTACGAAATTGAGAATATTTAAAACAATCATTCTCGGAACCTCCTTTTCAAATACCACAAGCTTTTTTTGGAAAATCCTTAAAGTTCTATGGTGCTCCTGAAATTATCACTGTTTTTTTTTTCTGTAATGTTTGATCCTCGACTTATCCAAAGTTTTCTGATATCCTCCCTCTTGCAGATACCTTAGAAATAAGGTAAGACACACTATTTATTAAGACGCTCGAAATTTGGCTCTATCATACAAAAAAAGAATTTTTTTAAAATCTTTAAAATTACCGAAGTTATAGGGATTTAAAAATTTAGTTAACCGTTGCTTTCGCCATTTATCACTAAATTTTTAAATACTTATATCTCGAAGTCTAATTGACCGATTTTAAAAAATTTTTCAGCAAATTATAGGGGTAGGGGATTAGTTAATTTTTAAGTGTGTTCAATTTTTTCAAAATGTTTTTTTTATTATATTTTGCGCAAATGTAACAAGCCAGGGTAACTTGAGAAAAAAAATTACATAGACAATTTTTTATTATTTAAAATTACTCCAGTTATGAAGGTTTAAACATTTACTATTCACTTGAATCATTAATTATTTTTCGTGATATTCTTTTACTAGATTTTTCTAAAATTGTATTCAAGAATACATTGAGAACGTTTAAGAGAAACATATTCGAGGAATGCACATGTTAATGGTATTACCTACTTTTTCTGGAAATTTCTTGGAATATTCTAGGTTATTTATCCAAATTCAGAAAATTGTAATTAAAAAACGAACTGCATGAGACAAAATTGGAATGGCACCACTGGTTTGTTTTTTTTTTAATTTTTGATCTTCGTCTTATTCAGACTTCAGGAATGCTTATTTAAATCATGCAGGTTTTCTGGAAAATTCGAAGACTTTCTAGACGATTTTCCAGGGAGTTTATTCAATTCAAAAATTTTTTAATTACAACGATCCATGGGAAAAAATTTAAATTATCCCCGATTTGGTTTTTTCTAATGTTGGATCCTCGTTCAGGATTCTCTCTCTTGAAGAGATTTTAGAAATGCTTAGGTGAGGCACTTCAGGTATGTCCATTTCCAGGGAATATTCTTGGAAAGAATATACGTGATCTTCATGACAATTTATTTAAAAGAAATAATTCTAAAATGGGATAAATTTTTATGGAAGTATCATCTGCGAAATTGAGAATATTTGGTAAAAATTAATTCCAGGAATCTTTATTTCAAAAAGGCTTTCCTGGAAAATCTTAAAATATTCTAGGATGTTCCATGGTTTTCCTGTGAATGTATTGAAATAAAAAAAAAATGAAATGAAGTTTTTCATCCAAGAATACTATGAGAACATTTGAGAAAAATATATTCTAGGAATGCACATATTAATGGTTTCAGATGAAACCATTAAAAAGTAGGTACTTCTTCTGGAAAGACCTTGAAATATTGCAGGTTTTTGGAAATTTATCCAAATTAAATTATAATTAAAGCACCAACTGCATAAGAAAAAGTTGAATGTATCTGTGATTTTTTTTTTATTATATTTAACCCTGATTTTGAAAATCCTTGAAGTATCCTAGGATTTTCCATGGTTCTTCTCTAAGTGTATTCAAATTAAGACGCTTTTGATTGAAATAATTTTTTTCTGAAATTTCATTTACGAATACTTTGAGAACGTTTCAAAAACATATTCCAGGGATATACATTTTAATGGTTTCACATACTTTTCCTGGAAACTTTTTGGAATATTCTAGGTTTATTCAGGATAACTCTGGAAGCTTTAGAAAATTATAATTTTGAAATATTAACTGCATGGGAAAAAATTAAAAGAAAGAAGATTGCCTTCGTACAATTTTTTTTTATGTTTCATGTTCTTCGATCTTGAAGATTTTTTGGAAATTATAAGGTGAGATAGTCCAGAAATGTCCATTTTTAATATTCGGGTTTTTTCTAAGATATTCCTGAAATAATTATGACTTTGAATTATAACTCTTAAAATTATTACATTCCAGGCATGTCCATTTGAATCATGCATTATTGCATGCATGTTTTTGTGGAATATACCTGGAATACTTTGAAAATAAACATCATTCAAGAAATTGGAAATATATGGAAAAAATTGTCCAGAAACGTACATGTCAAGCACCACAAACTTTTTCGTATCATATCCTTGGAATATTCTAGGTTTACATACGATATTTCTGGATATTTATGATAATTAAAAAAATTTTAATTGACACACCAAACGCTTGCGAGGAGGTGAAAATTATTTTGGACATAGTAAAAAGCGATTCAAGTCAAAATAAAATTTACTTAAAGTTTTTTGAAAAAGTAATTTTAGTTCCTCGTTCTATTCTGCCTGCGCAAGGATTCAATTTCCCAAATTCCTTCCCAATAAAAGCGATTCCTTCAGTATATCTCTTTTTCATTCTATTACACAGTTTATTCTTTAGGATCTATCGAGTCTGAGAGAGATGCCATCTGCTTTCTCTACAAATGTCAGATCAATATTTTTTCTGCCTTCAGAAACCTATGCTAATAATGATTCCTTTCTTGCCCTCACTTCTCTCCACTGATTCAACTGTCTTCGTCTTTATTCTTTAATGCTTCACCCTATATCTCCGTCACTTCTACCATAACAACACTTATGTTGACTACCAAGAAAGTAAGTAATAACGTCAACCACGACCTTGATACGTTGATTACAAATAAAGCAAAAAAAAATAACCAATTTACCACGGTATTTCCTTGCTTCTGGTAAGATCTGATGCAACCCGTCGGCCATCTTACAATAATACCAGAGTTTTTATGTTTTATATAAGCAGCTATATATAAGCTAAGCTACTGATTTTTGTAAACCAGTCTTTTGAAGATTTTATGGTGAACAGTGCGTGCCAAAATGAGGGAGGAATGGGAAAGTTTATTTAAGAAAGACGTAAGTATTAGATGGTATTAAACCCCTAAGGTTTAATATTGGGAGAGGTACTACGAAATCTGTTTTCGTATCAAATTGCGCTCAATTACCGTTGAATTTTTTATTAAAGAAAATTATGACAAACATTTAATTTGGTCTTGTCAAGGGACGGCACCATATAATATGTTTACATAAACTTAGATAAAAAAAATATATATAATGACGAAATTGCTTTGCCAGCTAAAAAGAGCATGTAATCGATTAATAAAAAAACTATAAATAAAAGCTAACCTTATGACCTATGGCAATATCAATATATTTCAATCTGGTAACTGGTGTAAGTCGATAACGGACTGCGTCATTTGTTTTTTTACATGTGAACATTCTTCCGATAGAATATATTCATGTCTCTTGATTAAAATGTAACCTGGAGTTCCAAGGATGATCCAGAGTGTTCCATTTATTTTCACATTACTTAGGCAACTGAGTTAGTTCATTAACATCAACTATCATATCCATAAGGTATCATATCCTTGTAGACTCATGTCAAATTATCATATCTAACTCTTGACTCAATTCTGTCCACAAAATCATCTTCATTTTCTTGACTATTGAGAGGTTCTCCTATTTCTGCACCAATAAACCTCACTTGATAGAATTTAGCATTTAATACCAATGACCCAAGGAACCAGGAAAAAATGTTTCCTTATCCAAGGAAACAAGTACATTTATTCGATTAGATAGATTTTTTTATTGGTCGTAAAGTGTAGATCCATGTCCATAACCTGTAGATTCCTAAGCGAATTTATCCAAGATTCTTTTCCTTGTACACTCATCTATCTTCTAGTTACCTCAGACTCAAGAAATCATCTTGATTTACTTGGGTTTTAAAAGGTTCTCCAAGTCGATCCTTATTTCTGAACCAAAGACCCTTCCTTCATGGAGTTTAGCTGATAATAGTAAGGATCCAAGTACCAGGGAAAAATCCAAATGTGTAATCCAATAAATATACTTATGTCCTTGGATAAAGAAACAGACAGTTGACACACCAAGTTATTACATACTATTTCTGGATCAAAGTACCTCACTCTGTTTGATCTTTGTACGTCATCCAGAGTCTTTCTTTATTCTCTCTCTCTTTCTTTAGTTCTCATTTTCTTTAGCAAAAATCAAGGTTCCATGGAGAAACATATCCGACTACAAGGAAGTAGGTTTCTTCATTATGTTCTTCAAATTTCATGATTTTTGTTAACTCTGTATAGGTACTAATGCTAGTAAATCCATATACTAAAGTGTTCTCTCTTTGATCTTCCTATTATTCAGGCTTTTTCTTTATTCTCTCTTTCTCTTTCTTTTGTTCTCATCTCAAGCAAAAGTCCAAGTTCTATGGAGCAATATTTCCTAATACTAGGAATTAGGAAGTAAATGCTTCAACTTTAATGATGTTTTTTGCTACGTGACGTACTTTCGTGACGTACTTTGTTGGTGGTAGATACTATTGCTGGTAGATCCACATACTCACCTATTCTCTATTTAATCTTTGCATTATGCAGGGACTATTTCCTTCTTCAAGGAAGCAGATTTCTTCATTATCTGCTTCAACTTTCATGGTTCTTTTTTTCTCTGCGTAGACACTGATTCTGCTATACCTACATATTGACCTGTTCTCTCTGTTTGGTCTTCGTATCTTTCATAGTCTTTCTATATTCTCTCTTTCTCTTCCTTTAGATTACATCTTCTTTAGTAAAATAAAACCAGGTTCCATGGAGAAATATATCCGACTACAAGGAAGTAGGTTTCTTCATTATCTTCTTCAAATTTCGTGGTTTTTGTTATCTCTCTACACTAATGCTGGTAAGTCCATATACAAACGTGTTCTCTCTTTGATCTTCCTATTATTCAGGCTTTTTCTTTATTCTTTCTTTCTTCTTCTTTAGTTCTCATCTTCCTTACCAAAAATCTAAGTTCCATGGAGCAATATTTGCTTCTACTAGGAAGTAGGTGCTTCAACTTTCATAATGTTTTTTGCTATGGTGCCTGATACTAATGCTGGTAGATCCACATACTCACTCATTCTCTATTTAATCTTTGTATTATCTAAAGTCTTTCTTTATTCTCTTTTTCTCTTTTTTTAGCTCACATCTTTTAGCAAAAATCCAAGTTCCCTAAAGAAATATTTCTTTTTACAAGTAAGCAGATTTCTTCATTATCTCCTTCAACTTTCATGGTTCTTCTTTTCTTTATACACTGATTCTGGTATACTAACATATTGACCAGCTCTCTTTGTTTGGTCTTCGTATCTTGCATAGTCTTTCTTTATTCTCTCTTTCTCTTCCTTTAGTTTACATCTTCTTTAGCAAAAATACAAGTTCCATGAAAGAATATTTCCTTCTACAAGGAAATAGGTTTCTTCATTCTCTGCTTTAACTTTCATGGTTTTTCGTTTCTCTGTAGACACTAATGCTGGAAGACACACATATTAACCTGTTCTCTCTGTTTGATCTTGGTATCTTTCATAGTCTTTCTTTATTCTCTCTTCCTCTTTCTATAGTACACATCTTATTTAGCAAAAATCCAAGTTGCATGGAGAAATATTTCCTTCTACAAGAAAGAAGGTTAATTCATTATTTGCTTCCAGTTTCATGGTTTTTCTTTTCTTTCTAGACATTAAGGCTGGTAGATCCACATATGGACCTGTTCTCTCTATTTGATCTTCGTATCATCCACATTCTCTTTATTCTCTCTTTCTTTTCCTTCAGCTCACGCCTTCTTTAGCAAAAATCCAAGTTCTATAGAGAAATATTAAGAAAGTAAGTTTCTTTATTCTCTGCTACAACTTTCAAGGTTTTTCTTTTCTCTTAGATACTGATGCTTCTAGACCCATATATTGAGAAACTACATGTTATCTTTGTTTGATCTCTATCTGTTCTATCTCTGTATTATCCATAGACTTTCTTTATACTATATTTCTGTTCTTTTAGTTTTCTACTTCTGTATCAAAAATCCAAGTCCCAAGGAGAAATATTTTATTTTTCAAGGAAGTAGATTTCTTCGTTGTCTGCTTCAACTTTCATCGTTTTTCTTTCCTCTAGACATTGAACCTGGTAGATGCACATATTGACCTGTTCTCTCTATTTAATCTTCGTATCATCCACGGTCTGTCTTTATTCTCTCTTTCTCTTCCTTCAGCTTACACCTTCTTTAACAAACATCCAAGTTCCATGAAGAAATATTTTCTTCTACAAGGAAGTACGTTTTTTTAATTATCTGCTTCACGATGTCTTTTCTTTTATTAGTACTGATGCTTGTAGACCCACATACTGACTTATTCTCTCTGTTTGGTTCTTATCTCATTCCGAGTCTTCCTTTTCTTCTCTCTTTCTTGATTTCTTCCTTTTCTAGCAATGAATCAAGTTCCAATGAGAAACGTTTCTTACTTCAGGCAAGTAGGTTCCTTCGCAAGATATGCCGAGTCTAAAAGAACTCTTTACAAAATACTTATTTCAAGTGAAGCCTTCTATGTTCTTTCTGACTTCAATTTGTAAAGTCCTCAAAAAGAACTTTATCCGGAATAACTTTTTTCAACCATATCCAAATTTGTTCTCTTCGAATATCTCCAGAGCCTCCAAAGACAAAGGGATATATTTGTTTTTGTTCTTCACCAACAATTAAACTATGATCTTCTATTGTAGAAAGCTTATTTCCAACCTTAACCTTCTACTGCAAATGTCTCATTTGTTCCTTCACCTTGTTCCTTTCTAGCCCAAGCTGATGCCTGGTGGAAACTACATAAAAATAGGACGAGACTCAGCTAAAAGCACTTACCTACTATTCGCCCCACACGATGAAGATGTCGGCATATTGGCCAAGTACCTTAACATCTTCAAGACGAACCATGTGAACTTGTTGCACATTGAATCCAGACCGTCGACGAAAATGCCCGATTTGTACGAGTTCATGGTGGAGTGTGCCCCTAGTGGTAACCTTGGAGGGGCCATCGAGGCCATCAGGGAAAGCAGCCAATATTTGCAAATTATTTCCAGGGATTATAAGGATAATAAGGGTGAGTGTTAGTTGAGGGATAAAGGATCTTAGTAATTGGGAAATGGTTTAGATACTGTGCCATGGTTCCCTAGGAGGATAAGGGATCTGGACAGGTTTGCTAATCAGATATTGTCTTATGGTGCTGAACTTGATGCCGACCATCCTGGCTTCACTGATCCGGTTTATAGGAATAGGAGGAAGTATTTTGCAGATATTGCTTACAATTATAGGTAAATATTTGTTGGTGATTTTATTTAAACGGAAGAAGTATAGATTGATATTCCAGGCATGGAGAGAGGCTTCCTCACATTGATTACACTGAGGAAGAAGTGGATACTTGGAGAGAGGTTTTTAGGCAGTTGAAGACCCTTTATGCCACGCATGCTTGCAAGGAGCATAACCACGTGTTTCCACTACTGGAAGAAAACTGCGGTTATAGAGAGGATAATATTCCACAGCTCGAAGATATTTCAAATTTCTTAAAAGGTGGTTATAAAAAAATTGACTGGTTCAAAACGAGTTATGTGCATCTTTTTCAGACTGTACGGGTTTCACTCTGCGACCAGTAGCAGGCCTTCTCTCGTCACGTGATTTCTTAGCAGGGTTGGCTTTCAGGGTGTTCCACTCGACCCAATACATCAGGCACCCCAGTAAGCCTTACTACACCCCGGAACCGGATGTGTGTCATGAGTTATTGGGGCACGTGCCCCTTTTTGCTGACCCGGACTTTGCTCAGTTCTCCCAAGAAATCGGACTAGCCTCCTTGGGGGCTCCCGATGATTTTATTGAGAAACTAGCTACAGTAAGCGGAACTCTTTTAGAACACTGAACGTTTTTTTTCAATAACTGGTTTTTCAGTGCTTTTGGTTCACTGTGGAGTTCGGTTTATGTCGTGAGGGAGATAGTTTAAAAGCTTACGGGGCTGGTCTGCTGTCGTCTTATGGTGAGCTCCAGTATGCACTCAGTGAAAAACCGGAGTTCAGAGCTTTTGAACCTGCTAAAACGGCCATTCAGAAGTACCCGATCACTGAGTACCAGCCCATTTATTATATTGCGGAAAGTTTCGAGGATGCCAAAGAGAAGATGATGTAAGGAGCACTTGGACTTTAGAATCTCGTAGTGAGTTAACGATTTTTTTTTAGAAAATATGCTGCAACCATTCCCAGGCCTTTTGGAGTGAGGTACAACGCATACACTCAGAGTATCGAGGTCTTGGATGCCAAACCTCAAATCCAACGCTTGGTCGGTAATATTGGATCAGAAATGTCCATTTTAATTGATTCCCTCAAGAAGCTCTAGAGTGCCAGTTTAATTATTCTTAGACTGTATTTAGTATTTATATTATTTATTGTAATGTTTTTTTTTTTAATATAAAATGTTTGTTAGTATCAAGTGTGTTTGACTTTATCTACTCCCTTCTCCTACTAGCTAAAACAAGAATAAAAGAGAATAATTTAGAAGAGGAAGAAGAACAGGATAACAATGAGAAGAGAAGGAAGTTGGATTCTCAGTTAATGAAAGCAATCTCTAAGTTTTAATGAAAGATGGTGAAGGGTAAGTTAATGATTAGTAACAATATGTCCATATACCAAAGAGAACAAAGATGAATAAATAAGCAGTGAAAAGATTCATTAAGGTTTAATGGAAGAAAAAATTACCATGATGAGTTACAGACTAATTGAGAGGTGAAACAAGAGGGGCAATTGGAGGAGCAAACAATGTTAATATAATCTGAAAAAAAAATGAACAAATTGGTCATGAAACCATGACAGAAAATAAGTAAGAGAAAGACTATGTTCATTTTTTAGCTAAAAAGAGAAAAAAGATAAGCAGGTAGCTAAGGAAAAAATTTACCAAGAACCCAAGTAGAAAATCAGAAACAAAAGGAAAAAGAAATAGATAAAGTTAATACACCTACTGAGAAAATAGAAATACTGTCAATAAAAGCATTGCAGAAGGAAGATAAATGGAATAAAAAAGAGAAAGAATATGAGGGAGATATACTATCTGAGAAAAGGAAAAAATATATAGGCAATCTATGAAAGTACTCCTCAAGATTGGGTGGAAAATAAATAAAAAGACAGAAATATAGTAGATGATGAAGAGCAATCATTCCATCTATAAACTTAAGAAAAGGAATAAGATGAACAAACAGGTTATCAAAGCAAACCAGATGGTAAAGATGCAGAAGAGGAAGATGATTAAATTTGTTTTTTTTAGTAGACTAAAAGAGAAGCAAGAAGAGGTTCAAGGAAAGTTCTTTTAAAGATATTAAAGAATTTACTTTCTGGATCATCTGATCATTAAGAGGCTTTTCAAGACTAATTGATGACGTAAATCAAGATTGAATGGTTCAAGTGGGTGTTATTGTTTCAAACTTTCACTTCCCCGAACTAAAACCATCCCCATATCAGCTAAAAAATGGAGGAAGGTGAATAAGAAGGCGACAAAATCATTGTTCATGACTAGATGAGGAGTAAGAAAGAAAAAGATGAAGAGGGAGAAGAAGAAGATTAAAATGTGACACATTAATGCGTTCAGGTGAAAAGATATAGTTGTTGGGCACTCAGTTAATGAAAGCTTAATAAACGATGAAGATGTCAATGACAAGACACATATCGAACACGTCTATATAGCAAAGGGAAAAAATGGAAAAGTAAGCAATTAGGACGTTTACTAAGATTGGATGGAAGATAATGAAGAAGAAGAAAACGGCCATGATAAGTCATAACCTTAAGATGTTTAAATATAAATAAAAAAATTAAACAAGATGTGGCAAGTAAAATGGAGAGAAAAAGAAAGAAGAAGTAGATGGCGTCATGATTAGATGGAAAATAAATCAATAGAGAGAGAGAGATGAAGTAGGCGACGAAGAGTAATCATAGAAATAAGACATCCATGTACCTAAACAAAGAGGCATGCAAGGCAAATCAGATAGTAAAAGTTGCAAAATAAGAGAAGGAAAGAGCGGAAGTCTAAATTTGATAGAAAGAATTCAAGAAGCACACTAAGAAACAGAAGAAGATGATGAGGTCTGGTTTATCTTCAGTATGGCAGAAGAAGGTCAAAAAGAGACAAGTCGATTAGATAAAGAATAAGAAAGAAGAAAAAAGGAAGCGGAAGAAGAAGAGAATAAAAATATGACTACAAAAGAAGAGGATGAAAAATTTAATACGTCCAGGTGAGAAGATACAAGTGTTGAACATTTGGTTGAAAGTTAGTTAAGCATTTAATGGACGATAAAGAGGCTTAAGATGAAAATGTCAATGATATGTCAGATAATTCATACGTCCATATACCAAAGAGAATGAAGATGGAGAAATGAATATTGGAAGAAATCATTACGATTTGATGAAATATACCGCAGAAGTAGACGAATAAGAAGAAAAAGAAGACCATGATGAGTCACAAACTTAAGACGCTCATCAGCTCATCTTAAGAACAGATAGTAAATCAAAGCAAACCAGAATATAAAGATGCAGAAGAAGGGAAGGATAATGATGTGTTAATAAGAAGAGAAGGAAAGCATGAAAGTCAATATTTTATAGAAAAAAATGAAGAACAACACTGAGAAGCAGATGATAATAATGATGATAAAGCCTGCTTTCTTTTTAGAGGCGTAAAAAAAGACTGGATCACTAAGTGACCTTTTAAGAGACGTTTCCAACTATATTGATGATGGAGATCAAGATTGGATTGAAGAATAATATAGTGTTGATTCTAATGGTGGTGATGCGGAAATGAAATACATTGATAACATCAACAATAAGACATTTTATTGTAACAAGAGTTTCATAGCACAATACACCTACTCGAATTAAAATTTTCCATATGCTAGCTAAAAAAAGGAGAAAGATGAACAAGAAGGCAACAAAATTATTCCTCATGAGAAGGTATACGATAAGAAAGAAAAGGATGAAGAGGGAGAAGAAGAGAATAAAGTAGAGATATGTTAATATGTGCAATAGAAAAGAGATAGAAGTTTGACACTCAATTATCGCTAACATGTCTTAACCTTTAATGGAAGATGAAGAGGCCTAAGATGGAGATAAACCACAGATTTAATATGTCCATATACTAAAGAGAACGTTGCAGAAGTAAGCGTTGAAAGGATAATTAAGATTTAATGGATGATATAGAAGAAGACGAAGAAAAAGAAGACCATGATGACTCACAGAGTTAAAAGGTCCATATAAAAATTAAAAGGTAGAACATGATGTGCAAGCAAAATAAAGAGAAAGAAAAAGAAGAAGTAGACGATGTCTACTACTGAGAAAATACAGAAAATAGATTTAGAGGCAATTAAAGCATCGCAGAAGAAAAATAAATAAAATAAATAAAATGGAGGTTACGTCCATGAATATAATGCTCCAACATCCAGAAAAGAGGAATGAAGTAGTCGACGAAGGGCAAATCATAGATATTGGACGTCCACGTACTTAAACAGAGAAAGAAAATTAACAAAGCAACTAAAACCAGATAGTAAAATGTGTAGAAGAAGAGAAGGGAAGAACAGAAGTCAACATTTGATAAAACGAATTCAAGAAGTTTATGAAGAAGATGAGGATGCAGAAGAAAGAACACTTAAAGGATTACTTGAATGATATCACAGGATGTACATTCTGAATCATCAAGTGAACCTTTAAGAGACTTTTCAAGCTGCAGTGATGATAGAAATCCGAGATAAAAAAAAAAGATGATGTTGAAATGAAACACATTAATAACATCAGCAACAAGACATTTTATTGTTACAAACGTTCCGAAGCACAATACACCTACACGAACTAACAATTTGCACCAACATTATTAACTACTAAATTAAAATTACTATTTACATCAGTCTATTTACAATATTATTTATACAAACAACTTGTTTGAGGTTTCAATAAAAACCCTGAACTACCTTTCAATAAGCATCAATTAAATGGCAAGGTTTGTTCTAATATAGTAACTATCATTTGGTTTTTCCCTTAAATATCACTAAAAGTCTTCTATTTCAACGAAAATCGCCTCTCACACTTTTCCAAGAACTCCGCGGGAAGAGTTACTATGGGAATGGGTGAGTACTCATTATTGCCTAAGCTTAGTGACCTTGGTATCCTCACTTTTGTTTTCAAAAGTGTGTACAAGGCACCACCCGATATCAATGCCAAACCACTGAGGCCCAGAAGATACTTGATCACCTCCAAAGCCACTGGCATGACGTTGCACAGCAAGGTAAGCAAAAATATTACGATCGATGGTAAGTCTTCGGTGGTAATCTCCACCCAAAACAGCGGCACTTGTAAGTCATTAAACCGGTAAGTTTTCGAGTTGCCCTTGGTCTTCCCTACATCCAAGTTAATCTGGATTTTCATGCTCCCACTTAGTGGTACACCAATGTCAGGCTGGATAGCACATAAGCTGCCATGCTCGGACTCATTTGGGGCCAAACCATTAACGGTTTCAAGCATTTTAGGGTCAGCATTAAAGTAATGAGGTTGGGACAGTGTGATGGGGATACCATAGTAGCAAGGGGCGATGCTCTGGAAGCCTTTGATGCATTTGTTTCTGAAACAGAAGCATTCATTCTCCTTGGTGACGTCGAACATGTTGTCTGCCAGCTTGTACTCGTACTGTCTAAAGCCTTCCTTTCCCACGGTGTCTCTTAAATACTGTAGGGGTACTGGACGGCAAAATGCTTTTCTGAACAACGTTAAAGTGGTGTTTTGTGGAAGGTCTCTGGGGAATATCGTACCGTCGAAGGCGCCCTCTACCAGATTGCACTTCTTCACTTGATGGGGCCATAGAGTCTCGAAGCCCCAGTCTTTCAGGCCGGAGATGTTGTTCCATTTGACCACGTGGAACTCTTGCATTCGTTCTTCTAGCGTTAGTAAATGGTCGAGTTTCGAGTGGTATTTGCTTGGGTCGGTCACGATTGTCACGCGGTTGTTGTTGTCCCTGGACATCAACTGGAAAAGACATCATGTTGGGGAACATTGTGTGCTTTTAATTGGGGAAAGTTGCACTTACCCTTTCGAAGATCCCAAAGGTATCAAAATCTATCCAGTTGGGCAATAAAGTATGGGCATATTTGATAAGAGGATCCTTATATCCCCACAAATATTGCTCTACAGTTACGTTCATGATCGGTTCTGATCCTAAGCTCCTAGTCACTGTCGAATAGGCCAAATTCGTGAAGATAGAGGCGTCATTCAGGTACGCTTGAAGACCCTGGAACATATGACGTTGTATGTTAATACCAATGGAACCATTTTTATAAAGAAAAGTTTCACTTACCACTAACGGCAAATTTGTCGTCATAATATGATCTTTTTTAGGATCTCTCACGGATTTATCTGGATCAAATACGATTTCCCTATGCGGGCTATAAGTGACGGTTCCATCAGAGTCATTGAAAGTGGCATTTTGATTAGTCAAAATTTCCCGGTAAATATACGGCCCCAGTTGAGTCAGATTCATCTTCTCTTTTCCCGCCAGAAACTCTTTCGAATTCGTTATATTAAATATGTAGATCTTCAAGTAAATGTTGAAGGGCGGTGCTGACCATAGTTTGTAAAATAATGAACCATCCGAGAGGGTTAAAATCTGCAAAAAATGAAACTTTTATAGTGGAGGGTTCGGGAAGGATTTGTGCTAGCGCTTACCATTTTAACTATTAATTTTTGGGGGTTATGGACAAACATTAGGGTGGATGTGCATACCATTAGGATGCCAACAGCTACCAAGGAAATTACTCCTGAAACAAAAACAAAAGGATTTGACTTAAAAGTGTAAAGGTAATTGAGCCTTGGGGCAGTAGAGTACTGGAGGGCTAATTTTTATTATTCCTTCCAGGCAGTTGAACCCTAAATTATTTTGTATGTTTTCAAGCAGTTGAGTCACTTTTTGCTTTAATTTTTATGCAGCTAAATGGTATAAGTATCCCAAGCATTTGAGCCTGTGAAAATATATTTGATATTAATTTCAAGCAACTGGGTGGAACTGTTATTTGTTGATTCAAGGCAGTTCAGGCCTAAATTAATTGTCGCTCGCAGATATTTACGTTTTTAAGCAGTTGAGTAATTTTTTGCTTAAATTTCAGTTAGTTAAACCATCGATTTTTTTGCCATAACAAACTATTGAATGGTTCTATTATTCCAGGCAGTTGAGCCTGTGGCATATAATTTTTAATAATTTTAGTCAATTGTGTGAAACTATACTCCTGTATTGCCTGGAAGAAAAAGGAATAATAACGTAAAGGAAATAAGACTTAAAATAAAAAAATATTTGAAAAGAACCCTCAAATGCCTGGAAAATTACAAATTACTCGAATCGACTAGAAATTTACTGGAAAATGGGAAGAAATTCTTCAGGAATTAGATAAGGACTGAAGGAAGTAAAAATTACTTAAAAGAAAAATAATTCTGAACATTTTAAGGAAAATAAAACATTGGCTAGAAAAACAGTTAAAAAACATACCTCAACTGCCTGGCAAAAATTAAAAATTATTCTAATTGACTAGAAATTTACAAAAAACAAGGAAAAATAGCCTGAATTGCTTGATGCAAATTACTGGAAAAAATTGCCATTTGTTGATTCCAGGCAGTTAATATTTAAGGAAATCTTTATCTTTCAACCAGTTCAAAGATTTTTATTTAAATTTTTGGTATTTTGAGTTGATTTGAATGGCACTATTATGTAATGATATAAGGCAGCTGAGCCCTAAATTATTTCTTAGCCTGATATGTTTTCAAGAAAAAAACCTCATACTATACTTATGTAAAAGAACGCCTTCTTCTAATTTCAGGCATATCATCAATTTTTCAGGTATTTTAGACCTATTTTATTTCAGGCAGTTTATTTTATTTTAAGTTGTTCAGGCTACTTAGGCTTCATAGTTGAATAGTTTTTTTTTAATTCAGATAATTAAGCTCAAATGAATCAATTTTGTTATTAATTTTAAGCAGATACTTGATTCGTACGTGTTTATTTTAGTAATTTAAGGCAAACACTTTATCTATTTATTTCATAAAACATGTTGATGGGCACTGAGCTCATTATTTTCATTTATTCCAAACTGCTAAGGCTTAATTTCCACTTATAGTTTAACGCAGTTTTAGTAGCTTAAAAGTTTTATTCAGGCAGTTCATCAGCTCAAATAAATAAATTTTAAATATAATTTCAGGTGGTGTCTATTTAGACATTTCTGGCACTTATACCATGTAATTTTTTTTTATACTACAATTAACTAAAAGAATGTGTTCTGCTAATTTCAGGATTACTATCATTTTTGAGATGCTTTTTCCGTATTTGAGGTACTTCGATCCAGAATTATTTAATTTCAGGCAGTTGAGTTTATTTGCAGACTGCTGAGGCTTAATTTATTCTTATAATTTGATGCAGGTTTAGTTGCTAAATTTTTTTTTTAATATAAATAGTTAAGCTTAAATAAATCCATTTTGTTCTAAATTTCAAGCAAATGCTTGATTTTTACGTGTTGACTTATTAATTTTAGGCAAATAATTGATTTTCATATATTTATTTTGTAATTTCATGTATACAGGGTGTTTCCTAACTACGGTACGAAACTATACAGGGTGAATCGTTAGGTCGTTTTATGAAAAAAAGTCCCGATGAACGTATGTCGGGAGTTGCTTTGTTTCTGAGATACAGGGCGATGAAGGATCAAAAAAATAACGGTATTTTAAAAATACTATAACTATCCCTAAACCGATTTAGTTGAAATTTTGTGCAGTTATAAGACGCTTATTTAGCTGTAACTAGATTGAAATTATTAGGTCCAGTGGCGTGTCAGTGGGCACTACATGCTTATTGTTGAGAAAAAAACAAGGCCAATAATTAATTGTTTTGCAGCTTTTTATTTATTTTTGTATTTAAGCAACTAAAAATACAACTTTTTCGTATCTTATTTTATTATCTTCATATCTGACTTTGTTTTCGAGAAAAAAAATTTTAAGTATCTTTAACTCATTCTAAAAATTATCCATGGACCTTTAACATGAAATAAAAACCAATTAATTCGATAAACAATTTCGACCTTAAAGTACATGAGCAAAATGTTTACCCTCCAATGCTCGATTTTTTGGTCTCTTGTGTCTTGTTTACTATGATAATAAACATTCAACTTCTACGATTTTTATTATCAGATTTTTGAAATACAACAAAATAACAAATCCATTGCTTCTTATGACAAATAATTGGCAAGTCCATTCAAGTACCTCCTTTGTACCTACCTGCTTTGGAGACCAGCTGACAGTGATAGAATTGTTATAAGTAAAATTCAGCTGTCAATTGGCAGTGATTCATTATTCCATCATAAATAATTTTACTAACCATGAAATGACCGACATGCACTTTATTTATGGATTACCAAATGGAAATGCGGAAGAAGCACGAAGAATTTACCAGGACAGATATCTTAACAGAGTAATTCCATGTGCAAAAAAACATTTAGAAAACTACATGCAAGATTATGTGAAACTGGGAGTTTTAATAAAAATATGGGTGGTGGAAGACCAGAGACTATAACAACGCCTGAACTGGAAGAAGCTATACTTGATGCGATAGAAGAAGATCCTTCCAAAAGTATCAGGAAGATTGCACTGCAGCTTGACGTCAGTTCAAAAACCGTTTGGAAAGTTCTAAAAAGAAACCTCCTGCATCCATATCACATACAGCGTACACAAGCTCTACTGCCTCGGGATTTTCATCCAAGATTAATGTTTTGCAGGTGGTTGATTCATACGATGGCACACAATAATAATTTCCATCCAAATATTTTATTTACGGACGAGGCAAATTTTTCAAGAGATGCTATTATGAACTTCCACAATGATCATTTTTGGGCCGACGAAAATCCCCACGTTATTAGAGAAACTCATTTTCAGCAACAATTTTCGCTGAACGTTTGGATAGGAATTATTGGTGACTACCTAATTGGCCCATTTTTTTTACCGGCAAGATTAACAGGTGAATCCTACACGGATTTCTTGCAAAACCATTTACCCACTTTATTAGAAGAAGTACCCCTCCAAGTAAGAGTCAACATGTGGTTTATGCACGACGGGCTCCAGCTCATTTCAATGTTCTTGCTCGTCAGCATCTCGACGTCATCTACCCTAATTGCTGGAATGGACGTGCAGGACCTCAAAATTGGCCGGCTCGCAGTCCTGATATGAATCCCCTGGATTACTATTTATGGGGCCATCTGAAGGCTCTTGCTTATAAAACTTCTGTTCTAGATGTGAATGACGAGGAATCGGATAATTGTCAATTGCAATATCATAAGGGATACTCCAGGTATTTTTGAGCGTGTCAGACACTCAATGACAAATCGTTTGCAGTCGTGTATTTTATCAGAAGGTGGGCATTTTGCTCATTTACTTTAAGGTCGAAATTGTTTATCGAATTAATTGGTTTTTATTTCATGTTGTCGTCCATGGATAATTTTTAGAATGAGTTAAAGGTACATTAAATTTTTTTTCTTGAAAACAAAGCCAGATATGAAGATAATATAAGATACGAAAAAGTTGTATTTTTAGTTGCTCAAAATACAAAAATAAATAAAAAGCTGCAAAACAATTATTGGCCTTGTTTTTTTCTCAACAATAAGCATGTGGTGCCCACTGACACGCCACTGGACCTAATAATTTCAATCTAGTTACAGCTAAATAAGCGTCTTATAACTTCAAATAACTGCACCAAATTTCAACCAAATCGGTTTAAGGATAGTTATAGTATTTTTAAAATACCGTTATTTTTTTTAACCTTCATCGCCCTGTATCTCAGAAACAAAGCAACTCCCGACATACGTTCATAGGAACTTTTTTTCATAAAACGACCTAACGATTCACCCTGTATAGTTTCGTACCGTAGTTAGGAAACACCCTCTATAAGCCATGAATTTCACTATTTTTTTTTAATTCCAGGCAATTGATCCATCAGACACTTTTAAAATCAGATAGTTCAATGGATTTATAAATCTAGGCAGTGAAACTATGGTTTTTAAACTTTCGGGCAGTTAAGCCTTGATTTTTTTAATTTTAGATAGTTTTTTAATTATTTTTCTTTTATTTCAGGCAATTTTTCTTAAATATTATGCCAGACATTTAAATTAAAGTCTATATATTCAAATATTTATTGAAATATATAGATTTTGGTAAAATCATAGAATTTTAAATACCAGGCAGTTGAGCTTAAGCAATGATTATTTTATTTTAGAGAGCAACGCCATTAATTTTTTTTTTAAATTTTATACTGCCATTTTATGATTTTTAGGTCATTTGAAAGGTATAATTTTAGGCAATTGTGTGGAACTATTATTGGTTGATTCCAGGCAACTTAGCCCTTAAGTTATTTTCCCTTCATATATTTATTTTTTGAAACTGTTAAGGAATTTTTGCCTTCAATTTTAGAAAATTTGTATCCCAGGCAGTTGATTTGATTGATTCTATTATTTGACAATATCAGGCAGTTAAACTGTAAATTATATTTTAGCTTAAAATATTTATGATTTAAACCAAAAATAATTTCACCCTATAACAGACTAAAATAAGGTCTTCTAATTTTAGACTTATCATCAATTCTTTAAATACTTCTTTCATACTTTATATAGGCACTTCAAACCAGTCTCATTAATTTCAATTTTTGCCATTTGACCTGATTTTATTTCATTTATACCAGACGTCTAAGGCCTAATTTCTTCTTATAGTTTTAGACAGATTTAGTTGCTGAATGCTTTTGGTAATTTGTGTATTTATGTCAATATTGCACTCATATGAGCCATTTTTTAAAATTTCTAAGTATGTTAGTTTTAAACCTTCAGACAGACTACGAAAAATGATTTCAATCCGCTTTTAATTTCAGGAAATTAATCATTTTATAATTTTTAGAATCAGTTAATTGTATAGTGGTTTCGTGAATTTGCTGCAAATTTTGTGCTGAATACTTTTTATTTGGTAATTTGTATATTTATGTCAATATTGTAGACATATGAGTAATTTTTTTTTTAATTTCTGAGTATGATAGTTTTAAACCTTCAGGTAGACTACGAAAAATGATTCCAAGCAGTTGTGACATAAATTAATTACGCTTTTAATTTCAGGAATTTGATCATTTATAATTTTTAGAATAAGTTTATTGTATAGTGGTTTTGTGAATTTAATATTTTTTAATTGAATATTTTTTATTTTAAAGCAGATTCCAGGGATTTGTAGTACAGATGCAGTATTTCTAAATTCCAGGCAGTTGATTCATGGATTCATTTTAAATTCCAGGCTGTTTTTGAGATATTTATTAGGCACTTAATTAATATTTCTTATATGTGATGCCAGGCAGTTAAATCATGGAATTTTAAATACCAGGCAGTAGAGTTTAAGCAATTTTTCATATTTGAGACAGTAACATTATTAAATAATTTTTGTTTAACTTTTATACTGGTATTTTATGATTTTTAGACAGTCCGTCTCTAAATTACATTTTTTTTAAATTTCAGACAGTTTTCTAATTATTTTTCTTTTATTTCAGGCAATTTTTCTTAAATATGGTGCCAGACAGTTAAACCAAAGTTGATTTATTTCAAATATATTGAAATCTATGTTAAAATATCTGGACTTTGGTAAAATCATGGAATTTTAAATATCAGGCAGTTGAGCTTAAGCAATGATTATTTTATTTTAGAGAGCAACGCCATTAATTTTTTTTTCAATTTTATACTGCCATTTTGTGATTTTTAGGTCAATTAAAATGTATAATTTTAGGCAATTGTGTGGAACTATTATTGGTTGATTCCAGGCAACTTAGCCCTTAAGTTATTTTTACTTCAGTTATTTATTTTTTCAAACTGTTAAGGAATTTGTTTCTTAAATTGTAGAAAATTTGTATCCCAGGCAGTTGATTCTATTATTTGTTAATATCAGGCAGTTAAACCGTAAATTATTTTTTAGCTTAAAATATTTATGATTTAAACCAAAAATAATTTCACCGTATAACAGACTAAAATAACATATTCTAATTTTAGGCATATCATCAATTCTTTAAATACTTTTTCCATACTTCAGGCACTTCAAACCAGTATTATTTAATTTCATTTCTTGTCTTTTGACCTGATTTTATTCCATTTATACCAGACGGCTAAGGCCTAATTTCTTCTTATAGTTTTAGACAGATTTAGTTGCTGAATGCTTTTGGTAATTTGTGTATTTATGTCAATATTGCACTCATATGAGCCATTTTTTAAAATTTCTAAGTATGTTAGTTTTAAACCTTCAGACAGACTACGAAAAATGATTTCAATCCGCTTTTAATTTCAGGAAATTAATCATTTTATAATTTTTAGAATCAGTTAATTGTATAGTGGTTTCGTGAATTTGCTGCAAATTTTGTGCTGAATACTTTTTATTTGGTAATTTGTATATTTATGTCAATATTGTAGACATATGAGTAATTTTTTTTTTAATTTCTGAGTATGATAGTTTTAAACCTTCAGGTAGACTACGAAAAATGATTCCAAGCAGTTGTGACATAAATTAATTACGCTTTTAATTTCAGGAATTTGATCATTTATAATTTTTAGAATAAGTTTATTGTATAGTGGTTTTGTGAATTTAATATTTTTTAATTGAATATTTTTTATTTTAAAGCAGATTCCAGGGATTTGTAGTACAGATGCAGTATTTCTAAATTCCAGGCAGTTGATTCATGGATTCATTTTAAATTCCAGGCTGTTTTTGAGATATTTATTAGGCACTTAATTAATATTTCTTATATGTGATGCCAGGCAGTTAAATCATGGAATTTTAAATACCAGGCAGTAGAGTTTAAGCAATTTTTCATATTTGAGACAGTAACATTATTAAATAATTTTTGTTTAACTTTTATACTGGTATTTTATGATTTTTAGACAGTCCGTCTCTAAATTACATTTTTTTTAAATTTCAGACAGTTTTCTAATTATTTTTCTTTTATTTCAGGCAATTTTTCTTAAATATGGTGCCAGACAGTTAAACCAAAGTTGATTTATTTCAAATATATTGAAATCTATGTTAAAATATCTGGACTTTGGTAAAATCATGGAATTTTAAATATCAGGCAGTTGAGCTTAAGCAATGATTATTTTATTTTAGAGAGCAACGCCATTAATTTTTTTTTCAATTTTATACTGCCATTTTGTGATTTTTAGGTCAATTAAAATGTATAATTTTAGGCAATTGTGTGGAACTATTATTGGTTGATTCCAGGCAACTTAGCCCTTAAGTTATTTTTACTTCAGTTATTTATTTTTTCAAACTGTTAAGGAATTTGTTTCTTAAATTGTAGAAAATTTGTATCCCAGGCAGTTGATTCTATTATTTGTTAATATCAGGCAGTTAAACCGTAAATTATTTTTTAGCTTAAAATATTTATGATTTAAACCAAAAATAATTTCACCGTATAACAGACTAAAATAACATATTCTAATTTTAGGCATATCATCAATTCTTTAAATACTTTTTCCATACTTCAGGCACTTCAAACCAGTATTATTTAATTTCATTTCTTGTCTTTTGACCTGATTTTATTCCATTTATACCAGACGGCTAAGGCCTAATTTCTTCTTATAGTTTTAGACAGATTTAGTTGCTGAATGCTTTTGGTAATTTGTGTATTTATGTCAATATTGCACTCATATGAGCCATTTTTTAAAATTTCTAAGTATGTTAGTTTTAAACCTTCAGACAGACTACGAAAAATGATTCCAAGCATTTGTGACTGTAAATACATTCCGCTTTTAATTTCAGGAAATTAATCATTTTATAATTTTTAGAATCAGTTAATTGTATAGTGGTTTCGTGAATTTGCTGCAAATTTTGTGCTGAATACTTTTTATTTGGTAATTTGTATATTTATGTCAATATTGTAGACATATGAGTAATTTTTTTTAATTTCTGAGTATGATAGTTTTAAACCTTCAGGTAGACTACGAAAAATGATTCCAAGCAGTTGTGACATAAATTCATTACGCTTTTAATTTCAGAAATTTGATCATTTATAGTATTACTTAGAATAAGTTAATTGTATAGTGGTTTTGTGAATTTAATATTTTTTAATTGAATATTTTTTATTTTAAAGCAGATTCCAGGGATTTGTAGTACAGATGCAGTATTTCTAAATTCCAGGCAGTTGAGTCATGGATTCATTTTAAATTCCAGGCTGTTTTTGAGATATTTATTTGGCACTTAATTAATATTTCTTATATGTGATGCCAGGCAGTTAAATCATGGAATTTTAAATACCAGGCAGTTGAGCTTAAGCAATGATTCTTTTATTTTAGATAGTAACGCCATTACATTTTTTTTTAAATTTTATACTAGTATTTTATGATTTTTAGATAGTCCATCTGTAAATTATATTTTTTTTTATTTCAGGCAGTTGAGCTATATAATTATATCATTTTAAAGAAATATTTATGCAAATTTAAGGTAGTTATATGATCGACTATTTTCCAGGCCTATTATTCTAATTTCAGGCAATCGATATATGCATTCTTAGCTGACTTATTAATAAGTTTTAGACACATAAGTAATTTTATCAATATCTTATTTTAAGCAAGAGAAATTTAATTTTTTTCAGGTATTTCTTCTTGTAATTCTAAGCAGTCAAGCAATGATTTACATAGACTATATAAGTCTAGAGATTTCATTTTTTCAGGCTGTCAAGCTGATAAAGGATTTTAATGAATTTAGGTGGTTCAGTCATTAATTTGTCAATTCATTTTTTTTCTTATATATTGATCTTTTACTTTTACTTGACTCCTAAAGCCCGAATTTTAAATTTTTTAATGTAGGCTATTCAGGCATGAATGAAGCAAGCAGTGACGACATTAAATAATTTTTTTATTAATTATAGGTAAGTGAATAGTCTTATAATTCCAAGTAATATATATTTTTTAAATGTCAGGCAGTTACGTGATCTCTTAATTTTTTCTGATTCTAGACAGTTTAATAATTTCCCATCAAAATCTTAAATCAATAGACTATACTAAATCAACATGAATCAATATCACGTTTACACAAAAATCAACATTTAATAGTTTGTGAAGTAATAAAAGGGATAACTTAAGAAAAGTGTTAACAAAACTGGATGAAATTGAGTAATTTACTATTTGTTACCAGTAAATAAGTTCCTCCTGAAAACCTCGGACAAATTAGTCATATTCCTCACTAAAACGACCGATTCATAAATAAATGTGTAACAACTGAATAATAATTGTAATTTTGCATTATTCTCTCGTTAAACTGCATTTCGCATTTATAAAAGAGACCTTGGGAGGGTCATTTGAAATGTAACCGTTCAATTGTCAATAATTTTTCTTCAATGAAAGTCACCTGCTAAACGCTTGCAGCTTTTTTATACCAGTTTCTGCCTCAAAGGGTATCATCATCAGGTCATAACAACAACAAAAAAAATTGGTAAATTGCCAATAAAACTGACCGATGAACTTGCAGGTTGTGGTGATCCTTGACCGAGATGCAGCGGGAAGATTTCCCTTGGATTTGACATTGAGCCATCGCATCAGTTTTTATTACATAAAATTCTCCGTTGATTAATCAAAGGTTGGCCACTTTTTTTTTGCTTGTTTACTTCTTAAAATTTGGGACATTGACATTGGAAGTGAGTGAAATGGAAGTATGAACTAATATGGTGTTCCACTTTAGTTAATAAGATCGTATGACCATATATGGATCTTGTTTTAATTAAATATCAAGATACGTTTTTATGTTTTCAGTTTTGTCAATATTTTCTTCCAGTTTTAGGTATGCACTTGAAACTTAAAAATACACTTTTAATTAATACATTTATCCATCTTTGTCTGACACATTAAAGACAGTATAAGTTTATCTTTGTCCTACTCATTTTCTGATTCCAGGCAGCTCAGATTTTTAAAAAAATAATTTGGTATAAGAAATATAACAAAATTAAAATAATTCTATATTCATCTTTATCTGACATAATATTTACGTTATAGATTTGCCTCTGTCCTACTCATTGCCAGGTGGTTGAGTGGATTTATTTCCTTATTCCAGGTAATTGATTTTTTAAATTTAAAAAAAAATCCTTATAAGAAATATTGTATTATATCCAATTCTGTCTGACGTATTACTAACCTAATAAGTTTAGCTTTGTTTTATTTATTATCGTATTATTAATCTGGTAATTATCACTCTGTTCTACTCATTATCAGGTAGTAAAGGCATTAAAAAAAAAATACACCTTTGAAATAATACATATACTTATCTTTGTCTAACGTATTAAATATTATATCATAAGTTTGGCCCTGTCTTACTCATTGTCGGGTAGTTGAGGCATAAAAATACAGTTTTAAAATAATATATATGCTGATCTTTGTCTAACACATTAAAGACATCATAAGTTTGCCTCTGTCCTACTCATATTTAGGTGATTGAGTAGATTTATTTCCTTATTCCAGGCAATTGAACTGTTCAAATAAAAAATAAAAATTCATATCAAAAATATTTTATATGCATCTCTGTCTGACGTATTATTATCATAAGTTTAGCTTTGTTATATTCACTATTGTATTATTAATCTGGTAAGTTTGTCTCTGTTCTACTCATTATCAGGCGGTTGAGGTATAAAAATACACCTATGAAATAATCTACCTAACTTTGTTTGACACATTAAAAACTGCAGATGAATTAAATTCAAATAAAAAAAAAAGTGCGTATAAAAAATTTTATATTTCCATGTCTGTCTGATATATTATTAACCTGGTAAGTTTATCTCTGTTGTTTTCATTATCAGGCAGATAAGTGATGTTATTTTTCTCATTCCAGACAGTTGACACATAAAAATAATCCTTTGCAATAAGATATATATATATATATATATATATATATATATATATATATATACCAATCTTTGTCTGACAGATCTAAAATCATAAATGTTCTACTCATTTTCTTATTCCAGAATTGAATTTTCAAATTTATGGACTAAAACGAATCTCTATAAGGGTTTATTTTGAAATAACAAGGTTGCCAGCAATACCGTGAAAGTGGCAACACTGTGTATTTTATTCAGCTCATGCCATGAAACCAAACATCTTAAATTACCCAATAAATGCGATTATTTCAATAAAATACGCACGTGCGTCATAATTAACCCAAAAAAAACAGCAAAAACGATCGAAATTACATGAAAAGCATTTCCCGAAAATTGCTTGTCTTGTCCGACCTTTGTGTCGGCTAAACTATTAAAAATACCAGCGAAATCGAACGATTTGCCATAACCCGGAATTAAACAATGACAGAAACAATAAAAATATAACAACAATTTAAAAAAAAAAATAACCTGATGACATAAAATTCACAATAAACCACGGGCCGCTAATTAAACAATAAAATAATAGGTACGTAAACTGGCACTTAAACTGTTAAACGGTTTGTCGAGTTAATTAAATTAGGCATTTGATTTTTAGGTAAAATATGTTTCTCGGAATTGTTTTGGATAAGTGTATAACAATAAAATGAACGATTTTATGTAAAAACCGCGTTAAGTATTTTTTTACAGTTTTTACGTTAAGTCCTTTGATGTTTCGCCGCCTCAAGCTGAACAACTGTCGAAGAAGCAGTGAATCATTTTTAATTAAAAAAAAACATAAATCGCACATGTATATGCTAAAACTGCATATTTTTTTTACAGTTTTAGGGCAAATGCTTTGATGTTTTGCCGCCTCAAGCTAAACTGCTCAAATTATCGAAGTATTAGTGACTTACTAGTTCAATTTAATAAAAACAACAAAAAACATACATGCATATGTTAAAATTGCATTAAGTCATAAGTTTTTTACTGTTTTGGGTCAAACGCTTTGATGTTTTGCCGCCTCAATCTGCTCAAGAATTAGATTATCGAAAAAAGCAGTGGCGTATTTAGTCCATTTAATATAAAAATGCATTAATAAGTCTATCAACGAATACAATGTCACTTGGTATTCGTTAATTGTATATAATTATCCCTACTATTAAAAAAATGATAAAAATTATAAATAAGACAGTCGGAGGTACTTTCCATGATTAAGTTGAAACTTTCTTATTATTAGTAGAGGCACATGGACTAAGTGACGTTTCTGTATACTCCTTAACCAGAAATGAAATAAATTACAATCAAATATTCAAAGGCAATTTGCATGATTGGTAATAAATTTGACGCTATTAATCTTAATCTTCGCATTATTTAACATCACGGGAATATGCACTAATTTATTTACTTAGACGCTCTGTAAATTTATAGTTAGTCTTATGATGTATAAAAAATTTGACAATATTATTCGTGAATTTAAATTTATTACCACAGGTGCATGGACTAATTATATACACCTTACATAAAGCCTGACTATCTCAAAAAAATTAATGAAACAGTTGTACTGGAACTACTTAGTCAGTAGTGCATTTTTGAAGATATTGTGCATATGACAGACACTCTTGTTTAACATTTTCTGATTTTTATCACACGTACCTTTAGACAAAAAGGTACAATATTGCAGTTTCAGAGATATTTTGCATGAAAGTCAATCAATTTGACACTAATACAAATTGAATTAATTTTCACAGGGACATGGACTAATTTGGCTAATGAGGTTTGATTATACTCCTCGAACAAAAATGCCTGAAAAACTGGCAGAGGCACCCGGACTAATTTGGCTCAATGGGTGCTCTAAGGCACTTTTGACAATACCTTTAATTTTAGTTGAATGACTTAGTCACCCCAGAGATATTTTGTATAAAAGTCAATAAATTTGACACTGATACTAATTGAATCTTCAGTTTACTAACACAGACCACATGGCTAATTAATACTGAGGATTAGGCATAATGTAAATGACGCTTCAGTACACTGCTTAGAAAATTATAACACTTAACATTGACCCAGATAGCACAAATCCATCCAATGGATACCCGTTTAATTTATGGAAAAAAATCGAACGAATGTCTATAGGATTAAACAAATGTTACAAACTTTGCTAGCCATGGGACCAATAAATACAATTTTCCATTGGACAGATGATTTTTTGATGCAAACGGATACGTAGAATAAAATGTCCAATGGATAGTAAATTTTCCTCATCCATCATATATACAAGCAACTATGAAATAAAAAAAATTAATGGAGGTTTAATGGTAACATAAATGTAGTTGCGAAAACGTCCATTGACATACAATTGCCACACAGGTTGGCTTGAAATTTATCTAAGTCTATAGTATGTCTTATATATTTTTTAAGAAAAGCTGAACGCCTGGTGTGGATTTCCTAGATCCATGGTACTTTATGGACTTGTACGTAAATACTTGTACAGAATTATCATCCAGGGCATGTCCATAATTGTGCTGTTTGAGCATTTTGCATGAATCACAATTCTGCATATTATTACACTCTATTCTCTATTTTTATACGCTCTTACCTATCTCAGACCTAACCCAAATATTAATACGAATTTATTTGGTACACTTATGTTAACCTTCCCTCTATTTTCTTCTGATTGGGTCCAGTATCATCGCTTCCATTTTAATTGGCGAACTTTTTCAACCCAGTAGTATCCATTTATTTTCTAAATAGTTTTATTATGTATTTATTCCTTAGCTAGTTAAACAGTCTTGTCGTTTTATGATTGTCAAAAAACCTAACAATCATAAAATTATTATTGAGTTTACTTTACTTATATATATATGATTATCAAGTTTACTTTACTGGCACGTGTGTGGCAACAGGTTAAAATGAACCCATTAAAAACTTACAAATAATTACGAAACAAAAAATTAATGATGAACCAAAAAAATGAACATAAATTTAGGTGCAAAAAATCCATTGGACGTCCATAATGTTGCAAAACATTCCATTAAATGGTACTGACTTGGCTCTCATTTTAAACACATCCATTCTAAGTTCTTCAATATCCAATGGCTTGTTTGACCAATGAGTTCTTATTTTATTGAAACCATGAGATTAAGAATTTCGTAAATCCATGAATGAATATATTTCATTACAACTAAGATACAGTTTTTGACACGAGATGTAGAGAGTCGAAAAAAATAAAAGTTCAATGGCTTTTCATTAATTCATTAGTATTTGCACAATGGTTTCTCATTTTTTTAAGGTGTGGGATTAAGAATTTCCTAAATCCGTGGTACGTCCATTCCATGGAGTCCAATAGTTTCTCAAAAAAATCAAAATCTCTTTGACTCAGGACTCAAAAAACTCCATTGGATAAAGATAATTAACTTGTACAAAATTATCAACTAAGGAATCTCGATAATTAGTCCATAGACATTTTAACCTAGTTTGGACTAATGTAGGACATCCATTGAAGGATGGGTACTGTTTGAGCATTTTGCACGATCCAAATTTCTGAATATTATCACAGGCACGCGCATTAATCTCGCTTTTTTCTTTTTTTACACACTGTAAACTAAACAACAACAAGAAGATATTAGCATGAATTTATTTGGTACGTCTATGCTAACTCCACCTACGTTTTCTTCCGATTGGGTCCAGTATCATTACGATGGGCGTGTTAACTGAAGCCAGTGGTGTCTATTTTTTATCTAATTATTTTTTATGTATTTATTCCTTAGCTAGTTGAGTAGTCTTAACAATTTATTTTCTAGTTTTTTCTGTTGATTTTCAAAAAAATCTGACAATGAAGCTTTAATTCATTCTCATCTTAGATAATAAAAAAATCATATCAATTTATTGTTACGCCTATGCTGACTCCACCTCTACCTTTTCCTGATTGGCTCGATCTTGCATTTACCATAACGACGAACGTGTTCAGTGGATTCAGTGGCGTGTATTATATTTATGCTGTATAGACAATTTATGCTTTATATAGAGAGGTACAAAAATCGCTATTTAAATTATACAGGGTGTTCCGTTGATCATGTTACAAACTTCTAGGGCAGATAGAAAACGTCAAAAGAAAAACAAAAGTTCATATAAACATGGGTCCGGAAAAGCTTCCTCAGGGAGCTAGAGCTCTTTGAAAATAACCTTTAAAAACTAGTTTTTTTTTAATAGCTCCGGGACTACTTTAGCTACCGCAACCAATTTTGGGAGGTAAATTATCGTTAGTACGTTTATTATTTTGAACCTACTAAATAAAAAAAATATTTACCAGGGGGGGTTTCGTCAATTTTTACAAAAACGGTGATATTTACCATTTACCGACTTTTACTAAGAGCACCTTTTTTATGTAAAAAGCATAGGAACATCATAATCTAATTCCCAAACGGGCAGAAATTAAAGTCTTAAATAAATGGGCCTAAATTTACCAAATACCCCCTCGATTCTGAAGCCCCTGGTAAATATTTTTTTTATTTAGTAGGTTCAAATGATGAAGCTTTTCCGGACCCATGTTTATATGAACTTTTGTTTTTCTTTTGACGTTTTCTATCTTCCCTAGAAGTTTGTAACATGATCAACGGAACACCCTGTATATTTGAAATATCATATTTATTACCTTTATTTTATATGATGTTGCAACAGGTTAAAATTCACCCAAAAAAAATTAATTTCCTTGGTATGTTAATTTAAGAATAACACACTTAATAATTAATCTCCTATCGTTATAAACCATATTAATGAGCGCAGTTAATATTCTCTAAATAGCGATTCAGTTAATAAACTATAATGAATAAATTTTGAACAAAACAAAAATTAATTTCGCATTAAAATATTAATAACTCACATTGACCTTAATGCGTTTATTATTCATTTAAAGGTATTTTGGTTATTTTAATCAAACGCCATTTGGCGAATTCATCCGCTGGGATATACGACCAGTTTATAAATGCACCTAATTAAACGAGAATTTTATTAATAATCATAATACAAGATGTCAAATGAATTTATGGTGGAAAGAAATCGCCTTTTTTGCACACAACGGAGACCAGTTTGACCACCATGTGTGACGTCAAGCCAACACATTTAACTTTTATGCCTTTTTCACTTAACCCGATCTCTATCTAGTTTCTTCGCTTAAAAATGTCAAGGAAGTCACTTTAAATCTAAACCACAAATGTTCCATATAGATTATGCTTGGAATAACTGTCGAACGTTTGGCTTTTATGCATTTTTTTACATTTAAAACCCGATTAAGAATACAAATATTTATTTGTAATTAAATTTTAAAATGCCAAGAGTCGAGGAATATTTTGTAGAGTTATTATAATATTATATAAGACACTCTTATACAGGGTGTCCCAGCGAAAACGAAACAGAGGTATTTTTGGTATGAAAAAAAATTTTTTTTACAAAAATCTCGAACACGTCGATTTTATTTTCGAGGGGGACAACTTTTCCTTACCAAGGCATCCTCATACCAGTAACCCTCTTCGAGGGGGTGGGATCATCCTTAAAATCTTAAATAGAAAGAGGGGTCGTGTGATACCTTATTTTAAAGGTCTTTTAATTCTGAATATAACTGCCAAATTTGAAGTGGCTAAAATTTTTTATCCGGATATGACAGCTTGTCAAAATTGTAGAAACAGCGAAAATGAAAAAGGTATTTTGAACTCTGTTTTGGATAATATTTTTAAAAGAATAAGGAAGTCCTAATTTCAAAGGGGTCACTTATTAATTAAGAGGCCACCCTAATACCTGGAACCCTTTACGATGGGTTGAAAGCACCCCTTAAATCTTAAATAGAAAAAGGGGTCGTGTCATTCCTTATTTTGAAGGCCTTTTTACTCTGAATTTAAATGGTGACTTCTGAGTGACTGATGGATATCTTGTGGATATAAAAATAGCAAGAAATATCTTTACTGCCAGTAAAAGTGGAGAGATAAGAAATACCTACCCTTTTCCTTTTGTGTCTTTTAAATAAAACAAGTTTATTTAAATTACGTCAATTTATTAAATGTTCAAATTGTGCCCCGCCTACTTCCATGCAGGAATACAGGTTTTGCTCAAAACGATGCCTGACGTTTTGTAGAACTTCAGGTGTTATCATCTGACACTGATTTATAATTCTCTGGCGTAAGTCTTCTAGGGTGTCTGGTTGGGTAGCGTAAACTTTTGTTTTTAAATGCCCACATAAAAAAATCTAATGGGGTTAAATCGGGAGACCTAGCTGGCCATTCCATAAAAGGTCCTCTCCTTCCAATCCAACGATCAAGAAATATCTCATCAAGATATTGCCTCATACCAGCAGCATAATGTGGAGGCGCTCTGTCTTGTTGGAAAACGACTTGATCATCATCAGAATGATTTCCGCCTTCCATTATTTCTACTATTCTTGGATATACGGCATTTTCCAAGAGATCTCGGTACATTTCTCCATTCAAATTTCCGGGCAGAAAAAACGGACCAACAATGGAGCCGCCCAAGATTCCCGCCCAAACATTTAACTTCTCAGGGAACTGGGTATGAACTTCACGAAACTGGCCCGGATTTGCATTTGACCAGTAGCGGCAGTTATGACGATTTACGTTGCCATTAAGAAAAAAAGTACATTCATCTGAAAAGCAAATGTTGTAAATAAGACGCGGATTAACAGTTATCATATCACTAAGCGATTCACAAAATTGCACTCGTCTGTCAAAATCGTCCTCATTCAGTTCTTGCACCAGATGAATTTTGTAAGCATGGAATTTATTATGCTTAAGTATCCTATGAACACTACTTTTGCTTACTCCTGTACTCGTCGCCAATTTTCTGACACTTATTCCTGGCTCGGCATGAAGTTGACCTAGGACAGTTATTTGCATTGCTTCATGGACAACAACAGCATTTTGAACCTCACGCTTTTTATTTAAGACACTGCCAGATTCCCTAAATTTAGCAACTATTTCTAGAACGTATTTTCTGTTGACTCGTTTTTCTGGATGAAGGTCATTAAATTCTTGTACCGTTCTATTGGCACAATTGTTATGCCGAATGAAAAACTCTATCATCTCAACCCTCTCTGCAGTAGAATAAACCATTGCTAACAGTGTTTCAACACGTAAAAGACTGGGTAATAATTTAAAACTATTTAAATAAATGCTGCTTTATGAAAAAAGTACCAATGATATTTAGCAAGCTAAATAAATTCTTCAGATACTTATGTTTACATTTTATTTGGTATTTTGTTTTTATTTATGATATGCTGATAAGGTGTAATAACAATAATATTAGCAATACTAATAAATTTTAATTCATGTTTTAATGATCCAATAAAAAAAATTGTAAGAAAGGGTTTCAGGCATAAAGGTTTATTTAAAGCATTTTTTACAGAATTTTATTTGGCTTTCATATCCAGAAGAAATCCATCAGTCACACAGAAGTCATCATTTAAATTTAAAGTGAAAACGCTTTCAACATAAGGTATAACACGATTCCTCTTTCTGTTTAAGATTTAAGGGGTGCTTTCAACCCCTCGTAAAGGATTCCAGGTATTAGGTGGCCTCTTAGTTAATAAGTGACCTCTTCGAAAATAGGATTTCCTTGTTCTTTTAAAAATATTATCCAAAAAAGAGTCCATAATACCTTTTTCATTTTCGCTGTTTCCGCAATTTTGACAAGCTGTTTTATCCAGAGAAATAATTTTAGCCACTTCAAATTTGGCAGTTATATTCAGAATTAAAAGACCTTTAAAATAAGGTATCATACGACCCCTCTTTCCATTTAGGATTTTAGAGGTGATTCCACCCCCTCGAAGGGGGTTGCTGGTATGAGGGTGCCTTGATAAGGAAAAGTTGTCCCCATCAAAAATAAAATCGACGTGTCCGAGATTTTTGAAAAAAAAATTTTTTTTCATACCGAAAATAGCTCTGTTTCGTTTTCGCTGGGACACCCTGTATATCAATTTGTGATATCAATTAGGTACTTAGTTCCAAATTATGGATAGTAGAATATAAAATATTTTTTTTTAGTTTGAAAAAAAAAACAAAAAAGTCAACATTTATAATGCGTCTGTTTTAATTAAAAAAGCATTTAAAAAAAATATATTTAATTTGAAAATGTCAAGGAACTCATAAATAACCGAAAATTTGAAAACGTATCTTTGACACAAATTTGGAAAAAAAACGACCATTAATCTATAAGGTCATTTATAGATTACATTTATCTTATATCCGAAAAAAAAACTATAATGATCCATTGATTAATGACATTATTTATGTATTTACGGCAAAAGAGGTTTTTTTCCGGCATATATTATCAGGAAGATTAATTTTAATTCAGTCAACAACCTTAAGTACAGTAGCTTATTATATTATTATAGTTTTATGTTAATTTCGATTAAGATCAATCGTTATTTTCTTGGCAGACGCGAAAGTTCTGATAATATTCCAAAAATTTGCGTCAAAAACTTTAGGAGGTACTTCTATTAAATCAAAAATAGGATACCTGAAGAGGCCTCTTAATTTGTTGTATTAAAAGAAGCAAAATATGTGGAAAATGACAAAAAATTACCTTAATTGCACAGAAAAGAGACAAGGTCTTGTTCTGTCCTTTACGGTGACCACTTATTTAAATAAATAATAAAATAAAAAATTGAATATTCCTTACAAACAACATTTAGAGTAAAGAAAAAAGTTTTAGCAATATTGAGCCTTTGAAATCAAGGACACATTCTTATCATCAATGTGATGACTCACTTTACAATCTCTATCTTATAAACTATAATTTTTATATATTTTTTTATATTTTTTTAATTTTTATATATTTTTTTTTTATAGTAGAGCTACTTTTATTGAACAAAAAACAGAATATTTTAAAGAATATTCTTTGTAAGTAGCATTCAGAGTTTAAACCAGTTTTTAAAAATATTTCAGAGATATCAAACTTTTTAAGCAGTGGTGCAAAAAAGAATGTCTTAAGTTCAAGGTGAGCACTGATTTGAAAGTCTTATATCTAAAAAACTAATAAGAATATTCTTATGAAATAAAATTTGAGATATTCAGGATAGTGTTCTTAAAAGATAATACTCAGGGATTAAATCAGCTTAATGAACTGTTTCAGAGATCTCAAACTTTTTAAGCAGTGGTGCCTAAAAAGTATGGTTTAACTTCAAGGTGAGCACTGATTTGAAAGTTCTATATTATATAAAAAACTAATAAGAATATTCTTATAAAATAAAATTTGGGATATTCAGAAGAGTATTTTTCAAAAATAATACTCAGGGATTAAATCAGCTTAAGGAACATTTTCAGAGATATCAAACTTTTTAAGCAGTGGTGCCCAAAAAGCATGTTTTAAGTTCAAGGTGAGCACTGATTTGAAAGTCTTATATCTAAAAAACTAATAAGAATATTTTTATGAAATAAAATTTGGGATATTCAGAAGAGTGTTCTTAAAAAATAATCCTCAGGGATTGAATCAGCTTTATGAACATTTTTAGAGATGAGACATCAAACTTTTCTAAGCCTAAAAAGAATGTCTTAACTTCAAGGTGAGCACTCACTTGAAAGTTCTATATCTAAAAAACTAATAAGAATATTCCTATGAAATAAAATTTGGGAGATTCAAAAGATTTTTTTAAAAAAAATAACACTTAGGGATTAAATCAGTTTAATAAACATTTTCAGAGATCTCAAACTTTTTAAGCAGTGGTACCTAAAAAATATGTCTTAACTTCAAGTGAGTGCTCACTTGAAAGTTTTATATCTAGAAAACTAATAAGAATATTCCTATGAAATTAAATTTGGGATATTCAGGAGAGTGTTCTTAAAAAATAATACTTAGGGATTGAATCAGCTTAATGAACATTTTTAGAGATATCAAGCCTTTTAAGCAGTGGTGCTTAAAAAGCATAAGGTCAGGTGGGGTAACAGTGTACGCGGGGTAAGTGTGTACACAAATTATAATATAATAACTTTCGCCAAAACACCTGCGACATCTATGAAAAAAGTATTCAATCATATATCCCCACTAATCTAAAACATTAAATTGTCACAGATGTCATGTATTTTAACGTAGCGTGCTTTTTAAATTCGGAAGGCATTTTTTGCAACGTTAAATAATTTGAGTGCTATAGATTAATCCACTATCATCCGACGATCACAATGCCATTTTCTATAAGTATCAGTTTTGACAGAGATTAGAGGTATGTATTATTGTATATCTATTTATATTTTTAGTTTTTTTTACTACTAACCTAAATATTTTGTTTACTAAACAGTTGCCCCATGAAAAAAACGTATTGGGGCAATTGTGTAGTGATTAAGGCGGGCAAGTGTGTAGCATACTACACACTTACCCCTTTCCTACGATTAGCAAAATTCATTATTAATTACCTATAATTTTTCCTTATTTTCAGGCAAACATGGTTAGAAACTATAAACGAACTTCAAGTAGAATAGCTTCTTACACTACAGATACATTAAAAAGGGCTTTAAATGAAATTGAGAGAGGTTTGATAACTCAATACGGCGCGCACAAAAAATATAACATTCCACAAATGACCCTGAGCTATCATCGAAGAGGTTATCGAGGTGTAAAGAGCTTAACGATGGGAAGAAGTACAGCGATTTCCAGCGAACAAGAAGAAAAGCTTGCTCAATGTTTAATAACAATGGAAAAATGGGGATGGGGACTAACTCGACGAGATGTATTAGTAATTATTAGATCCATTCGTAATTAATGGCTACTTTTATATTTTAAAAACACAGTTGGATTCCCTAAATTTGCACGACAAATTACGGCAAATATGGAATCTTGATGAAACCAATTTTTGTCTAGATCCAAGCAAGACAAAAATAGTAGGCAAAAGAGGAGCTCCATCTTCTAGAACAACTGCAGGCAGTGGAAGGCAAAATATTACAGTCTTAATGGCTGTTAGTGCAGATGGGTTTAAGGCGCCACCGTTAACAGCAAACGGATGGATGGAATCCGATATATTTCTACAATATTTTAAAAAAAGTTTGTTAGAATCCTTTGGCCCAGAAAGACCAGTATTGTTGATATATGACGGTCACGCGTCCCACGTGGATGAAAGATTAATTAGAGCAGCCAGGGAGAATGGGGTGATCATTCTTAAATTACCACCCCATTCATCCCATATTCTACAACCGCTTGACCTCAGTGTTTTTAAGTCTTTAAAAGTTAGATGGGAGTATGAGTTGATCAACTGGCAGAAGCATAATGAGGGAAGACAAATTCCAAAGAAAAAATTTAGCTCTTTAGTTTGTAAAATATGGAAAGGAACAAACCACGAAATTATATCTAATGGTTTTAAGAAAGGAGGTATTTTTCCATTTAATGCATGTGTTGTTGACAAGGAAAAGTACGATCCATTATTTTACAAGAGATGGGAGCAACATCAAGGGGTACGAAGATTTCCTGATGAGTCTATGGATATATTGCAACCAGGACGCTCAAATCTAGGTCAAAAGGACAATAGTGCTATTGCCAATAATTTGAGATAACATTCCCTAAATATTAACAGAGAATATACAAATCATCCTCATTTGTCAAGCCCTAATTCAAAACCAGGTCCAAGTGGATACCAAGGGCTACCAGAACAGCGATATTCTTTTGAAGAATTGCTATTGTCTACAGTTCAACAGACTAACGCACCCGAAAAAGTAAAGAAAAGAAAAGTGTGTTCTGGAACCGAAGTTATAACTTCTGAGAAAGTTATGCGTCGCTTGATCGAAAAGGATTCGACTGTTTTAAAACAAAAATCAAAATCAAATAAAAATCGGCGCAAAAAAGTTAAACCAAATTCCATGAATGAAAAAGAGGACATAAGTGATGAAGAAATTATATTCCAAGAGAGTGATGATGATATAATAGAGGAAGAGATGAGAAACGCGGAAGCAGTTGATGCATGTATGGAGCAAATCAGTAAGCCTTCTACAGATATACAAGAAGATGACTGGGCGCTAGTCTGCCTTTTAGGGAAAAAATCAAAAAAATATTTGGCGGGCAAGTGATCTCTCATAATAAAGAGGATGAAGAATTGGAAATAAAATTTACCAAAAAAGTGCTAACTTTAGACCCCTTGGCTTCTTCAACATTCACATGGAAAGATCCCGAAGAATGTGCTGTAGTTAGCAGAAGCGACATTATAAGGTCTCTCCCAAATCCCGTTTTAACCGGTCGGCGAGGTTTAATAAAATTTGATTTAAATTTTTCTGCATATAATATTCAATAATTCATGTTTATAAACTTGTTTAAGTGATTTACATTTAGTTATAATTAATGCATAGAATATTCTGTTTTCATTTTGTGTTTATAAATAAAAAATATTCACCTACATGTCACTTTGTGCCAAGTCTTAGTATTTTAAAACAATCGCAGTATAGGTAAGTTTTACACATTTGCCCCATATTCTTCTTAAAGTAGGCATATAGAGTCGTCTACACACTTGCCCCAAAATAGAGGGGAAGTGTGTAGTATAGACTTTGTTTTAAAAAGAAATTATAGTTTATTCTAAAAATAAAAAGTAGGCGTTAGAATTGCGGTAATATATTAAGCAAAGACGAAAGATTTTTTAAATAAAACGAGAAATTTGTGTTTGATTCTGCTTTATTTTTTTTTTATTAATAAATAAACCTAAACTTTCGCAACTTTACTTAACATTTAGCCCACTTCACCTTATCTTAAATTCAAGGTGAGCACGGATCTAAAGAACCAATAAGAATATTCTTATAAAAGAAAATTTATCATATTTAAAAGAATATTGCTTACAAAAAATGCTTAAAACTTAAACCACTCCAAGGAAAATTTGCAGAGATATCAGCCAATTTAAGCATTGGTGTCCAAAAAGCATTTTTTGTTTTTAAGGTGAGCACTCACTTGAAAGTGTTATATCTAAAAAATTAAAAGGAATATTCTAAAGAAATAAAATGTAATATAATTAGACAGGCCTTTGTTAAATCCTGCTTAAAGCTTAATTCAATCCAATTAATTTTTCTTATAAATATCAGCCGTTTTAAGCAGTGAATTATGTCTTAAGTTCAAGGTGAACACTCACTTTACAGTGCTAGATCTAAAAATCTAATATGAGTATTCTAATGAAATATAATGAATAATAAACTTAAGACTTTTTGCATTTGCTATGTAGAATAACAAGAGAACATAATGTTATTGTTTTAATTAATTGACACATGTTTTAGTACCAAATATGATAAAGATAAAAATTGTAGATTTATAGAAATTATTTTTGCACGAATGCCTAATTAAGTGTAATTAGTTATTTTTTTCATTATTAAATATGTAAATATATCGAATTGATACATAAACGACCTTTAAACAGTTCTTCTTTTACATGAGACACAACAATATTTTTTTTATGAGATAATCAAATATTTAAATAAAATGGAGGATAATTTGATGATCCCATAACCTTGACTAAAAAATTCAAGGAATATAAAAACGTTACAATTTAAAAATAAGTTATATTAATAATCCACCCAAAATTGGCTTTAAACTGGAATTAAAAAATTTTTTTAAACACCCTCAGTATACTATAGTTAATACAATGTACAACATGAACTTTCGTACAAATAATTGGCAGTTGTACCGAAATAAGTACAACAATAATTTATTAAAGGTGTCATATAAGGTACCTTTAGAATTTAGGTCATAATTGGACTATTATTGTGTTTACCATAATGTACACGGCCACGTCATTAGTGAATAAGCAATTATTAAATTCCTCGTTTTTATATAAAATGTATAGGGAGAAAAGAGTCGAAGAATTTTAAATTGAATCGCGGGGATTCCCTTGTTAAGCATCAAAAAGGACACAATTTAAATATCACGTACTGGTTTCTATTTTTGCGCAAATATTTCTATGGCAAATAGCAAAAGGCGTGAAAACCTAATGTCAATATTGGAACACGGTTGTATACAAGAATTTTTCAATTGTTAATTTTATTTGACGGTTATTTTTGTTAATTGAGTCGTGGAAAGGTTTTTGGAAAGTGGGGACTATTTTCTAGACTTTTTATTTCATCTGATCCGGTGATGCTCTTTATTTGATCTGATGTAGTCATTATAGTCAAAAATCAAAAAAAAAATTAACATTGGGTCACATTGGGTATTGTCCTTAATGGATTCAATGTCATTATATAAATATCACAATAATTTTGACAATTATATCGATTATTACCTATAGCAAATTACATGTTAAAATATTGTTTTTACTTCCAGAAATAATTTGTAAAAACTAGAATATTCCAGATTTATTTTTTCCAAGCAGCTAACATTTTTTGTGTTCTGTGAAGTTAAGTATGTTTTTCTTATCCACGTTATTTTTACGCTTTTCTAAGTATTTAAAGGAATTTTTTAATTATTTCATGGAGCAATTAATGAATTTTCCGCTATATATTTCAAGGCTAATTTTTGCTCTTTTTTAGGAATTAATCAACGAAGCTTTTTTAATTGTTTCAGTCATTTGATATGGTTTTTCCATTTTTCCAGGCAATTGCAGTATTTATTGCCCTTTTCCAGTTACTTATATAAATATTTAATATCACAATACTTTTCACAGTTATATCAAAGTACATGAGCGTACTGCCAATTTTGAAGTTTAACATTTATTATAAATACAATTTTTTAGGTAATCTTGTTAAAAATTGGGACCTAGATATAGGAGGCATTTATGGTACATATCCTTTTTACCTGTTGGCATTATTGCAAATTTGTGTTGATATCTTGTGGTGTGTTTGTGTATTATTAAAGTGATTTAAATTTTTTGACTGCTTGTACACATTAATAATTGCTGAAAATATAATTGTCTAAAATCTTATTTTTTAAGTCTGAGTATAAATTGGTAAGAAAAGTAATTATTGCACTTTTAGTTAAACGTTTAAGTATAATATATTGTATACTGTTTAAAGACGTTTATATAATACCAATGTAGATATTTTTTGTAACTTGCAGATGTGTTTTATGCATCAGGGGACATTTTCCGACGTATAAAGAAAAAAAATATTTTTTAACAATGCTTAGGGCTTTATCGTAAATATTATTTAATACAAAACAAGTGCACCACTGTATTTTTCTAAAATAGATTTTATTTTTCAAATTGTTCTTTAGTTTTGAGCAAATTTGTATTCTTGAGTTTTTTATTTCTATATGTTATTTGGTATAATTATTGTTTCATACATGTTAATGCATTTCCAATTTTTTTCTGGATTTCTTTGTATATGTCATTCTATTATAACACTATAAGATATATACGTGTATGAAAGGTATATCGTATCCCATACAGTGGCATATCAAGTGGATGTAAATCCCGAGTCATTTTTTTTAAAAGCCGAAATTTCCTACCTTGTGTAAACAGAATCGTATATGATATGCGTATATTCTACAATTTAATAAATATACCTTGACCATATACTGTTGAAAAATATACCAATACTTACTACTGCAATTTTTATAGCGATATGCCTTGCTTTTGAGAAATAAACTAGGGATGATCACGTTTTACTCGAAAATCTTAAGGTTACGTGAGGAAAGTATAGATACAAAAACTATAGAATTTTTTATCACCTATAATTTTCTTAAAAAGCATTTTTTTCTCAGGCAAATATTTTCTACAAAAAAAAAGGTTTTTCATTAAACCTACCCTTACCCCCCCACCCACCCCACACAATTTACCAATAAGAAATTGCTCTCAAAAATCATTGTTTTTCAAAATAATACGCATGAATAATAACTGGTTTTGTCGTTAATATCTAATCTAATTAAACAGTTTGTATATTTAAATTATACTAATTATATTAAATTAGATATATAATTATAATTATCTATATTAAGAAATATTTAATACAAAAACAGTGCTATAAGATTGGATATTATGAAAGAAAAATGGTGATTTTTCAAGAGTGTTTCTTATTGGGCAAATGTTTGGGGTGGGTGGGGGGTTAAGGGTTGTGTTGATAAAAAAACAATGTTTTTGCATAAAAAATAAATATTCAATATTTAATTTAATAACACTGTTTATTTAAATTTATTATAATTTTATATATAAATATTTAGTATAAAAACAGGGTGATTGCATTGGTTAATATGAATGAAAAACAGTGATTTTTCGAACGAATTTCATCAAATATTTGAGGTGTAGTAATCGATATGTAATAGATATGCAAATTCCGTGTCAATTTTTTTAAATACCAAAGTTTTCTCCTTTTTGTAAACAGAATCGTATATGATATACGTATATTATACAGTTTAAAAAATATACCTTGGCTATATACGGTTGATAAATATACCAAAACCAAAAATTTTCTAAAAAAGATTTTTTAGTAAATTTCTGGTTTTGGTAAATTTATATATATTTAACGATAATAATACATGATGTGTTACTTGGGTTCAACGGCTTTACTATAATAGATCAAAGGTCAATGCAGCTAAATATATAATACTTAAAAAAATATAATAACTGAAGATTTTTAACATTAAAATGAATAATGGCTATTTGGAAAAGATAGATAACAATAAATACTTTGATGAATTTAAGTTGCATAGAACACAGTGAACAAGTATCAAGTAAAATCTTACCAGTGATTCCACTTATATACAAATGCAGGCAATATCTAAGTGACAAAACAAAATACAATATTTATTATGCCTTTTTCCTTTCACACTTATATACAGTGTGGTGACTTTTACTGGAATAAATTCAGTTAAAACTAATCAAAATTTATCTCGCAAAATTCCTGAGACCCGTCGATTTTTGTTTATTTTCACATTTCAAGATAGTTTTTGGATTTTTTCACCTACAGGGGGGGTCCAAATTAACCCAAACTTTTTTTTTTCAAATGGAAAGCCACTTTTTTTAAACTCTCATAGAAAAGAGCCCTTTTTCTTGATTAAATTGCCCTATTTACTTTTGTGATTATCTAAAGGAGAAATACGAAAAAAAAAACATTAAATTATTAAAAGTTGCGTTTAATGTATAAGATGCTCAAAATGAGCACCATTTACTTGTTGGCAAAGTCCAAGACGATTATAAAATTCGTTTCTGACATTTTCTAACACTTCTGGAGATATTAAATTTATCGGATTTCTTGCCTAATACGTTCTTTGAGTTCGTCTAGGTTTCCTGGTTTGCTCATATAAATTTGACTTTTTAAATGTCCCCACAGAAAAAAATCAAGTGGGGTGAGATCGGGAGAATGTGCCGGCCACTCGATTGCACCCCTTCTACCAATCCATCTGTTTGGAAAATTGTCATCTAAATACTGGCGTACATTACGGGCATAATGTGGGGGAGCACCATCTTGTTGCATCTAGATTCTTTCATCATACAAATCTGGATCGAACTGACTCGGATATAAGGCACGTAAGACTGGAACTAGTTCATGTTCAAGAAATTCTAGATATCTTTCCCCAGTTAAAGTATCATTGAAGAATATGGACCCTATAACTTGCCTGCCAATTATGCCAGCCCAAACATTAGTTTTCTGGGGAATGGGGATATTGTGTATTAGTTTCCCTTACCCAGTGTGGGTTCTCGTCAGACCAGCAGCGACAGTTCTGCTTATGAACATGGCCATTTAGGGTGAATGTAGCCTCATCAGAAAAAAGGATCCACTCCAAAGATATGCGATTTTCGTCAATGGCGTTCATTATTAATTCACAGAACTGAACTCTGCGATCTGGATCGTCTTCCAATAACTCTTGAACGGGTTGCATTTTATAAGGTCGTTTGTTTGCACTTTTTTAAATTTTTAGCACAGATTTATGATGAATAGAGTTTTCGCGAGCTACTCTTTTGGCTGCAGTTACCGAATTTTCTTCCATCGCTAACAATACATTTAATTGGGTGTTTTCATCGATTTTAGAAGTCTTGAAACATCCCTCACGTGCCCAACTTCTCGAAATCTGCTTTCGATTTTACTAATCGTACCTTGGTTAATAGGTGGCAAATCTGGATATTTCTGCCTCAATAAGTGGACAACCTCTAGCTGAGAACGACTTTTGTCCCCATAACCAATCATCATTAAGATTTCAATCTTGTGGGATTCGGATAAATAAGGCATTTTTTCAATATAAGTTAACTTATTTAGCAACTGGTTGAAATTCACTTTAACAATGACACTACAACAATGTCATGAAATGTCTCGATACCAATAAATTAAACAAACACGCCAAAAATTTACCAACACAAAATATTTCGAGACTTTTAATAATTTAATGTTTTTTTTTTCGTATTTCTCCTTTAGATAATCACAAAAGTAAATAGGGCAATTTAATAAGGAAAAAGGGCTCTTTTCAATGAGAGTTTAAAAAAAGTGGCTTTCCATTTGAAAAAAAAAGTCTTGAAATGTGAAAAAAAATAAACAAAAATCGACGGGTCTCAGGAATTTTGAGAGATAAAATTTTTAACTGAATTTATTCCAGTTAAGGTCACCACACTGTATGTTTAATACCGTTTTAGGGTACTTGTGGTAAATTAAATTTTAATGCGGCTCACATTTTATAAAATAAAGTTCTAAAAATTGAAAATACCAAAACCTGATGTGATGCTAGAATTAGAAGAAACTAAATTAGTAAATAAAATTTTAATTAGTAAGGTAAGATCTAATGTAGACATTATAAAAGTGAATAATGTATGAGTGCGTATAAAAATTTGTACAATGTTGCTGCTTATTCGACCGCCTTTACCAACTATATTTTTGCATCGTTTACAACTATTTTCCATTGTTAATTAAAAAAAAAAAAGTAGTAGTATTTTACATTGGTTTAATATATGTCTAAATCAGTCCAATCAGTTACATTAATAAAAAAAGCCTTTTTTAGATTGATTTAATCTTAGGGACCAAAAATTGTATATTGTTTATTAACTGTACAATTTTAAGTTATAAGTGTTGAAATACCCAAAAAGAACACGCTGAAGTGATCTACGCTTTTGCTGAAAGATAATTTTAAAATCCTCGAGATAGCTTATGTATGATATCATAAAAGGATAGATATGACTTTTTTTCAAAAAGAGAAATCTGGGAAATTTGTTTTTGCACCTTTTTTATTAGATTTATGTTGACTTCTGTAGTATAATATAATAACTAAAGCTCAATTTAATTTATACCAAAGTATAGTAAACACGAGTATATGGTCTTAGAAATCCATTATATAAAGCCAGTAGAATATACCGGGTGTCCGGAAGCTAGATGCAATCCTTTAAGGGGGTGATAGCTGACTTAATTTCAAACATTTTAAGCTAAATATGTGTAGGTCGAAATTTGTTTATACATTTTTTATGGCAATTTTTGCGTTTTTCTCAAGAAATACCAAAATTTCACACTTAAACGGTAATAGAGCGCAAGTTACAATAATTAGTATCGGAGTTTTAAAGTTTATTTTGTTTTGTCTAATGTGTATTAATAAAAAACGATCAATTTCAAACTTCTGTGTAAACTTATTAGAAAAAATAGAGATATTGAAACGTAAAAATAAAAATGGAGTTAAAATAAAAATGCTTTGTTTTATGTTTAAATAATTGTTATGAAAACGCTTTCGTCGTTCAAACCTCTCTAAAAATATGCCTAGCTTCTGCCCTTTATTTTAAGATATCACTCATGCCGATGCCTGGCCAATTCTCAGAATTATGGCTTTCTATTATGGGACAGTTCAGGTAAATAAAAAGTAATAAAAACAAAATTAAACAGAGGTACCTAATAGTAGATACTGTAGGGTAAGGGGTACCTAGTAGGTACATTGGGGTGGGAGTTACAAGTTAGGTACTCGCTTAATAAATAAAAACATGTGATTTTAGCCTCTTGTTGTTTAGTTTCACTCTCGCCTCTAATTTTGTAAGATTATCAACTTCGTACTGACTGCATCCACTGTTTTTTAAATCGAGTTTCTGCCCGTTTTATTAAACAGTATTGTAAAATGGAATTTACCAACCAAGAGTACGCTGACATTGTCTTCACATATGGACGCGCTAACGGTAATGGAGCTTTGGCACGACGCTTGTACCAGGAACGTTATCCAGATCGGAGGTTACCAAACTTCAGGGTGTTTCAAAACACCTTTCGCCGTCTTACTGAAGTTGGCATTGGGAATAATCCGGCACGTGGAGTCATAATAATGTAGAGATTGAGGAGCAAATACTGGAAGCTTTTACCGCAGACCCTACTGCAAGCGTCAGAAAAGTAGCTGAAGACCTTGGCCTTTCTAGATGGAAGGTGTGGACGACCATGAAGAAAGATGGACAGTATCCCTTTCATGGTACGGGGTGCAGGGCTTACAAGAAGAAGACCCTGCAAGACGAATTCAGTTCTGCCGCTTTTTATTGAACATGGACATCGAGGACCCGTTATTCTTAAGGAGTATCTTGTGGACAGACGAGTCCAATTTTTCCAGGGAGGGTATTACCAACATTCACAACCTCCACAAATGGGCTGCCAAAGATGCAAATCCGCACTGGAAAAAACAAAAATCATTTCAGAACAGATTTTCGGTCAATGTGTGAACCGGAGTAATAGGCAAGACTATTATTGAGCCACATTTTCTACCAGAGAATTTAAATGGTGCCAACTATTTAGATTTTCTAAGAAAGCTGAAGTAAAGCTGGATTATTGGAACGAGAAAGACCAACAATCTTTCAGCAAAGTGGTTGTCCAGCGCATTGGTCCTTGGCTGTCAGGAATTACTTAGACGACTGTTTTCCGGACGGTTGGATCGGTAGAGGCGCAACCTTTCCTTCGCCTCCTCGATCGCCTAACCTAACTCCGTTGGATTTTTTCACATGGGGCCGGACAAAGGAGCTTGTATACACCACCGAAATAAAAACAAGAGAAATAGTTTAAACAAAATTGTGTTTTATTTAACATTAAAACCTAAAATAACCCCACAATCGGGGCTCTAATGCTTAGTAGGCTTATGAGAGGTCTCTAGGTCTCTAGGCTAAGATTTTTGAGATGAGATTCTTGATTGAGTGTTTTTTAAGTTTAACATTTTTCTACTTGGAGACAATAATTGCATTTAGAAAAAAAACCTTCTTACAAGTATTTGATTTTTTCCCTTTTCAGGTATTTTAATTGCATTGGGCAGGAAATCAAAGCAATTATCATCTTTTTCCAGTGAAGAATTTTGTGGCTGAAGTAACTTTTGCCTTTTTCAAAAATTAAATCGTTTTTTTTTCTTCATACAAAAGGTTAATTAATTACTTTCATTTTCTAAGTAATTTAAAAAAAAAATCATTTTTTCCCACGCATTTAAGTAATTTTCCACTCTTGCTGACAATTGAACTACTTTCTCGTTATCCCAAAACAACTACATAATTTTTTTCCAATTTTTTCTTAAACAGTTGGTATTTGCATTAAAATTTTAAAACTATCCCGTGAAATCCTGAAATTTTTTAAAGAATTTACAAAAAAAAAATACGTACACATCCTTGGAATATTTTTTTTTCTAAGAATTATGAGAATATTTCCAATTTTCCTTCAGTGTACTGCCAGATTTCATGGGATGACTTTTAAAAAAATACTTATTTTAATTTTATTTTTAATCTATTTTTAATGAACTCCCAGGTAAATCCCCTAAGATCCTGCAATAACCCAAAGAATTTCTAATATGTGACAGTAAATTCGATATTTTTATAATGAATTTCGTTTAGACCACATCCAGATCTAAATATAAAACTAAAATTTCATAATTTGAATAACTTTAAAAAATAACTCTGGAATATTACACTGATTATTACAAATTAATATTGGGAAGAAGCTAGGTCGGAATAGAATAGAATAGAATGTGTCTGGAATAATAAATTCAAGCATGCCAAGGAAGATTTGGGCAAAACATTCCCGGGAGATCTTTAAAATAAATATTTCCTTTCCTTTTTGGTATTTTTGGCAGTTTTTTTAATTTAAATTTGAAAACCCCAAAAAAATCGAAAAATCAAAAACATCAAAACGGCATATTCAAATGTTTTAATTCGCTAAAAACCAATAACTAATTTTTTTCTTCATTCAAAAATAAATTTAAGTTCAACCTTACCTTTGCTAAATCTGTACTTCAATTCCATCCTGATCCAATCAAAAAGAAAAAAAAATAACAAAAAAACTATCACAGTCTAACAATTTGGCATGAGTTTTTAATTTTTTCCAAAAAAAAACAAACACGGTCTTTTTCGAAAACAAAAAAGGTCTTTTCACTATAAGGGTTTAACAAAAATTATCAAGAAACCGTGAGGAAGAAATGTTTTTAAAAACGCGTCGAGGTCCGGACCGCGGATGGTGGGGGGTGGGCATCGTTTACGCACGTCGCACTACCGGTATCCCACGGCGGACACCTTCTACTTTTCAAGATCATTAACACATCACATTTCTGCATTTTTTATTTATTTTCTTTCGGTAATTGTTTGTTTTTTTTTCGCTTTTTGTGGGTCACTTTACACCTGAGGGGGGAGGAGGGGTCATCACCAAAGGTCATAAAATCATGTGACACCACACTTTACAAATTGTTTAAATTTACAATCCTGTTCTTGCGTTTTTAGTTTAAGTTAAAATTAATTTAAAAAAATTCGACAAGAATAAGATCAAAATTACACGCATTTTTCCTTAATCTAATTTTAACGAAATTTAAATCAGATAATTTACCCTTAAATATGAAAATAATTTGAAGAAATACCAGGACATTCCAGGGATACCCAATTTCTGTGATTAAACTGAAGACTTCTATAATTACTTCAAAACGATTCGAAACGATTCCCAATAGTGCTTCCAGGTATTGGTAAATTTTACATATCAAATTAAAAATTATATAACAAGAAACATTTCCAGAATAAATTTACTAAAGCCCTTATAGAACACAAGTGGGATATCCTAGGACTATGTTGCCTTATTCCCCTTTCACCTCTTGTATATTGTAATTCTAGGCAATTTTCATTTGTCTATCCAAACCTATTTAAAAATGCTTTTTTCTACTTGTTTTGTAAAGTTTAGAAAAAAATGTTAGCTAATAAAACCCAGTACAGCTCTTAATAGTACCAAAAAATAAGCAAGATACCTGCCATTGTTCCCAATTTTCCCAAAAAAAAAAATCAAATTCTTACTTAAACACGCACTATTTTATTGTACACCGTATCGAGTCCTTTAACAAACAGTACAATTAAACGGTACGTACTGAAAATTTTGTACTTCGGTTCTTGCGTTTATGGTAAAGCACCAAATAATTGTACTAGATTTGTTTCGGCGACAATAAATAAGTGAATAATTTAGAATTTAAACGTTCATCAAATATGACTTTTTGTTAAATTTTATTGAATTAACAGGAAATATTGATGCGCCTATGCCGACTCCGCCTACGCTCTATTCTGATTGAGTGTAGTGGGTTCGTTATAACGTCGAAGGGCGTGTTCAAAGCATCCAGTGCCGTACAGATTTAAGTAATTTTTATTTAAGCAGTTAATTATTTTTTTATAAATTCTTCTTCTTTTTATAGTGTCTATCCATTTCGGATGTTGGTTATTAATTCAAATTCTAAAAGTAGCTTTATTGGCCTAAACAGAGTTACTGACGAAGCCTTATTTAATCTTCAAGTCAAGGCAAAGTAGTTTCCAAATCAGACATACATAATTGGTAATCAGGACAGAACATCATTAAAAACTCGTCTAGAGTATAATATGCCTTAGTAACTAATAATCTTCTTAATTGATTTTTAAATCTAATATAAGAGTAAGTTTTTTAATTTAAAAAGGAAGGCGTAATGTAAATAAAACAACTTCTCACTTGCTCTGAATGTCGAATGGGCAACCGAAGGGTGTATGTAAGACGAGTTCCCAATGAACTCCTTTACAATTTCAAGCATATATAAGAAACAAAAGGTCACGCTTCTATTTTACACAAAAAGATTCATGACTCCTCACTCTACGAGAGATAATGGACCAATGAGCACCAAAAATAAACCCCATAATAAAGATAAGACTCCACAATGGCATGATAAGCATTTTTCGCCATGTATAGGTCTAAGTTCTTAGAAATTACTCTAAGGGCATATCAAGCTGGTAACACCTTTAATTATATGTTCACGAAATTTAAATCTGCAACCAATTGTCAATCCTACAGACTTGTTACACTGTTAAGTTCAAATCCGCTCTTGATTGATAGTGACAGAATTCATCAAACATTTGAAATTTAACAGATTTGTTTTCGACGTACTAAAACAAAGTCGATTTATATTGTATCGTTCCTTAATCATAAACAAATCAGAATACACAAATATTTTCAATTGGTCATTTTCTATGCTAAATGGTGATGGTGCCATCTACAAACATAGTAACCCTGCACTTGATGGAGAGCAAACGAAGACTGACATAAAAAAGACAATAACGGCCCCCGGACAGAACCTTGACGAACTCCTGCAGTAGTGACCAACAAATATACCAATAATGAGATAGGAATTCAACGACGCCTTAAATTCCTCAGTATCTTTATTTCCCATGTTGTTTCATTTCCGATTCTGACAAAAACTGATTGATTCCAATACAGGCTGAAAATTGTTGATGTCTTTTCCATCCAAGTCTACATTTTTAAGAACTTCTACCATTTTTCGATGTTTTTCTTTATCAAAAGCCTTCTGATTGTCAACGAAACTTGCAAACACGCTACGATTCATGTTTCTGCATCGCTGAAATAAAACGTTGGATGCTATGGTTTTATTTCAGCCATCTATATAGCCTTTCGTGTTCTACTAATTCCACATTTGCTCTTCACAGGTTCTGTAGATTCTTCTGAATATGATTTTTAGAAATAGTTTTAATATATGGCTCATCAGACTTGGTCTCCACACTTTAGCTCCTGATTTTTTTTTATGAAGTTGATAAACTTTGATGTGACCTACTCGTACAAAAACTCACCAGAACTTCTATTAAACACGTTTCTTAACCACCTGTCTTCATCAACAAGTCGGGTTCCGGGGATTTCTCTTCCTTCATGGATTTCATTGCTGCTCTGACCTAAATAGTTACATTGGAAGTTTCTGGTGTTGTGTCATAAAAGTCACTCTGTCTTGTAAGTCAGCAACATTAGTTATAGATTTTCCTTCGTTGTTGGTTAGGCTTAGGTCACATGTTTAAGCTTAAACCTCCTATTTAACTCTTTACTCTTTGGGTGTACGTTGAATGTATCATGCCTTGCATGGAGTGTTCTTATTTCAATACACTTTTCTTTGATGCCCCTGTCCTTTTGCTTATGCTGTTCTGTGCGCTATAATCACAAGCGTCATCTTTGATGTTCGGAAATGTCATGCTAAGTTCACTCCATGCCTATTTTATTAGTTTATAAAAAAAAATAAGATTTTATTTCACTTTTTCAACGTAATCATGGACTTCAGAACTAACAATTCAAAAAAAATTACGAATTTAATGAGACGCCTATGATTACTCTGCCTTCGCAATTTTCTGATTAGCTGCCGTATAATTGAGACCATTTTGGTGAATGGCTTAAGGCTATTTTAGTGTTCCTTCTTGACTTATTTCTTTATTTTATTATTCCAGGCAGTTGATTATGAATTTGCTTGCTAGTACAGTAATTTCCAGATATTTCAGCATCTATCCTGCTGTATTCTTCTTGCATCCTAGTTTCCAATGATTGCGATCTTTCTAGTCATCCGTCACCTTTATTTCTTCATTCCACGATCTTGTTGGTAACATTCGCTTTTATTATCCAAAGATTCATGATTTTTTTGTATGCTCTAATTTTTCTATTCGCAATTTTCCAGTTTGACTGAATTGCCTCGTCCACTTGTAATTGCTATTTCCTTTTTATGTTCCAACCATCATTTGTAATGCCTACTCCGAGATATTTATAGCAGTCAGTATTTTTGGTTTATGTGTCTTTAAGTTCTAAATACCTTCCTTCATCTCCCATCACTACATACTCTGTTTTTCATGGGTTAATTGATAAAACCCACTGTGTGATATAGTGGACATAGTGGATATCATCCAGATCTTCTGCAACTATTACTTGATCATCCGCAAAATGTAAGCTGTACAGTTATTGAATACCCATATAATCACATTTTTTTCCAGATTTCCAAAGCTTCTCCAGATATTTCGTCATTAAAAAAATTAATTTAATTCCAACTATAAATCTCCTAAATAAATCCACTCAATAGCATATATAAGATTAGAAAGGTAGTACATAAGGCGGGTGACATAAGGTTTGACCCAAACTGATGCACGCATCTTAGACCCGTACTTATACTGCAGTTATCTAATAGCACAATTAGTGCAATACTGCTATGTAACAATTTCCATTTATAATCGGCCTGCATAATATTGTTTTTTTACTAATATTTATGATATCTGTTACACATGTTTTATATGTAATTAAAATAGATAAATTATTTAAAATCAAGCATCCACAATTTTTTTAGTCCTTTCCCTAACTCTATCATTTTGATATATATAGGTGATTTTAGAGCCAAAAATTAAAAAAAAATATGTGAGATTATTGGTACGCCTATGATAGCTCCGCCCCCACTTTGGGCTGATTGGATATAAGCGCTGTAACTTCGGTGGGCGTATCCAGGGTGGCCAGTGGCGCCCTTTATTTCTTAATTTTTTTTGAAGTTTCAATTTGGGTTTTTTCATGAGACATTTCAACATCTATCCTACCCTGTTTTTCCATAATAATGAGAAAATTATTTCTAGGCAGTTAAGTAATATCATTGGTTCCTTTTTAAACTTTCTGTTTATTGAAAATACGATATTTTGTCCCTTTAAGAGACTTTAAAGTCACATGCACGACTGATGGCCAATTTTTGTCTCAGGTGGTCCAAAAATGCAATAGGAAATCATAGACTAATATAGGAGAGAGAACGATAATACTTCACCTTTATATACGAGTCCTCGATTGCTGACTTACTTACCGTTGATAGAGATAATGGAATGTGCGCACTCAAGACCTGACTTGACCAGACGTGTATATGTTACCTAAATATATGATAAAACTCTTTTTAATAAAGTAGAAAAAATGTTGAGTGCGGTGAGCCAATAACTTAAAAAATTGATATTAATTTAATGCTACAATTTTTCTCTAATTGGTTGGATTATGAGCGATGGGCGTGATCATGGAATCCAGTGATGTCCATTTCATTTGAGTAATTTTATTATTGTAGGCAATTGGGCAGTTGATATGTCATCATGTGCCTTTTTCGAGAAGAAAAAAGAAATTATTAAAATCTTCTGCTTTTATTTTTAATAATTAACATTTTGTCCAATTAATATAAATTGTAAAGGTACGCTTATGCACGATTCACCATTTGATTATTATGATTGGCTCGAGTATCACCGTTATCATTTCAATGGGCGTGTTCAAGATATCCATTGACGTGCATTTAATTTAAGTAATTTTTTAAATAGTTTCTGAATTTTGCGATTCCTTTGAATGTCTTCAACTCTATTTAACCTAAAAATTGGTTTAAAAGGTGAGTAATAAATGATAGTTCTTAGGCCTTTTAATGGAAATTTAAACATTTTTAAACTGCTTTTTTCCAGTAAACGGTGAATTGAAATTTTGTCATATTTATCTCAACCTTATTGAGTTTCATAATCCTGGAAGATAATGGGATGATACTGTAAGTAAGTAAGGAAATATTTCATCAATTAGTAGCATTTTGATCCTGTTTTTTATGCTTTATTTTAAATTGTTTATTTTAATTGCAATTGCAAAAATCTGACGAGCTCTTGATGGTTTTGATCTGCACTTATGTTGGGTTAAACATGAAATTTCTTATTATCCTTAAACATTCATCTAAGCTACTTGAAATATTTTTGTATTTCATTTATAGTACCCAGACAGCACTCTTGAAGCCATGAGATATTCAATGGATGTCTCCTTTTGGAGAACCAGCGATCCTATGGAAAGACGAATATTGTCCCATTAATATTCAATGGAGGATCAAACGACTCACTTTTGGACAGCCATTATTTGTCTTATAATGTACAGTTAGTTGTACTAATATTCGATTTCCTACCAGCTCTATTTTACCTTAACTTTTAGCATTTTCTCAAAAATTATTAAAATCTACAAAACATTAAACATCAAGATATTCAGATATTTTTTCTCACTGTAGTGCCTGGAAGAAATAAAATAATTTTACTCTTATTGAAAACCGAATATCTTGATTTATAGTGGCTAAAATATTGTAATTATTAATTTCTAAAATAATCTAATGACTTTTTTAGTACTTTTTGAAAAATGTACTAAAATTCATACACTAAAAATTAAGATATTAACATTTATCTCATTGGAGTGCCTGAAAGGAATAAAATAATTTGTCTCTTATTGGTAAGTAAATATATTACTTTCTAGTAGCTAAAATGTTGTAATTATTGATTTTTAGGATACTCTAATGAATCTTCAAGCAACTACTAAATAATGTATTGAAATCCATACACTAAAAATCAAAATTTTCAAAATTTTTTCACTGGAGTGCTTGGAAGAAATAAAATAATTTGTCTCTTATTGGTAAGTGAATATCTTGATTTCTAGTAGCTAAAATGTTGTAATTATTAACTTTTAGGATACTCTTATGAATCTTCAAGCAACTACTAAATAAAGTATTGAAATCCATGCACTAAAAATCAAGATTTTTACATTTTTGTCACTGGAGTGCTTGGAAGAAATAAAATAATTTGTCTCTTATTGGTAAGTAAATATCTTGATTACTAGTAGCTAAAATATTGTAATTATTGACTTTTAGGATACTCTTATGAATCCTCAAGCAACTACTAAATAAAGTTTTGAAATCCATACACTAAAAATCAAGATTTTCACATTTTTATCACTGGAGTGCCTGGAAGAAATAAAATAGTTTGTTTCTTATTGGTAAGTAAATATCTTGATTTCTAGTAGCTAAAATGTTGTTATTATTGATTTTTAGAATACTCTAATGAATCTTCAAGCAACTACTAAATAAAGTATTGAAATCCATACACTAAAAATCAAGATTTTCACATTTTTATCACTGGAGTGCCTGGAAGAAATAAAATAATTTGTCTCTTATTCGTAAGTAAATATCTTGACTTCTAGTAGCTAAAATGTTGTAATTATTGATTTTTAGAATACTCTAATAAATCTTCAACTAACTACTAAATAAAGTATTGAAATCCATACACTAAAAATCAAGATTTTCACATTTTTATCACTGGAGTGCCTGGAAGAAATAAAATAATTTGTCTTTTATTGGTAAGTGAATATCTTGATTACTAGTAGCTAACATGTTGTAATTATTGACTTTTAGGATACTCTTATGAATCCTCAAGCAACTACTAAATAAAGTATTGAAATCCATACACTAAAAATCAAGATTTTCACATTTTTATCACTGGAGTGCCTGGAAGAAATAAAATAGTTTGTTTCTTATTGGTAAGTAAATATCTTGATTTCTAGTAGCTAAAATGTTGTAATTATTGATTTCTGGGATAATACTTAAATTCGTGCACTAAAAATCAAGATTTTGGTATTTTTCTCACTGGGGTGCCTGGAAAAAGGATGTTTACTTTTCAGTAATTTAAATAACAAAAATAGAGGAAAGTAGAGTTTGCCTAAAGAAATATGTTTAAATAATTGACCCAGCTTTATGGTCACTTTATCATTTCTGCAAGACCTTGACAACATTTTCGAATTCAATGTTTTTGATTGCATCGCAATATTGAAAAATAATGAGAATACAAATGGATATCCTAAACCGGATGTCCAAATGGCTCCAATAAACATTGATTCCTTGTACTTGAACATACTGGATAATAATTAGACGAATTTTAACACACTCATTTAGATTTCCTGAGGGAAAATTTAATTTATAAATAAGTTTTATGGATTTAATAATTTCTAGAGAGCTAGAACTAGAGAACCATGTTTGTCAAAAGCCAATACTCATCTAATTTGAAATTTTTGGAACTAATTAAAAACATTGAATTTTTTAATAATTTTTGGAAATATTTTCACATAATTCAAGCTATTTAAGATATATTTGTAATTCCTTTGCAGTTTTAAATCATATGGAAACATTCTACGTAAAATGTTTTGGATTTGGGATTATATTTTCCAAATTTCAACCAATTTTGCCAGTGATAGCTAGTTTCTGGAATGAATGACAACTATAAAATCATAAATGTTTATTGGACATTTTTTTAAGTAACTCCCAAGCTATTAAGTTATTTCTGCAGTTCCTTTACATTTTGGAAAAAAAAACATCCTATGAGGTCTGGCTATTAAATAATGAGACTGCGTGCCTAGAGGGCGCCCTAGACCAGTGGGGAGAAAAAGGGTAGTGCGTTGGGTATCTAGATATCTTGTCTATGCACGTACCAGAACACGTTTTCGTCACTATTATAGTATTCGTGCAGTAGCGCTTTGAAACAAACGTATTTTTTTTCTCGTGCCGAAAACCAAGTGTGACGAAAAACAAGAGCAACGCATCATTCTTAAATTTCTCGTTAAATTGAAAAAAACTCCGACTGAGTGCTATAAATTGTTGCAAGAGGCCTATAGGGAAAATTCTCTCTCACGTGCGCGTGTTTTTGAGTGGTGTAAACGCTTTAGTGAGGGCCGAGAGAGCACTGAAGATGACCAGCCCTCAGGTCGCCCTGTCACTGTTTCAACTCCGGAAACAGTGGCCAAAATCACCCAAATTATGCGTGCAGATCGTCGAATGAGCACCCGGATGATTGCCGAGGCTGTAAACGCCGATAAAGAAACGGTTAGAAAAATTTTACACGGGGAATTACACACGACAAAAGTCTGTGCGAAGTTGGTGCCAAAAAACCTGACCAAAAGCTCTTGCGTCAACAGGTCTGCTCAGATTTCCTTGAAAGGTTAGAAGAAGATCCCGGACTGATGAAAAACATTACTTGCGACGAAACGTGGATTTTTCAATACGATGTTGAAACATTGGAAGACGCCTGAATCGCCCAGAATAAAAAAAAGGAAGGATGTCCAAATCAAAATTCAAAGCAATGTTGATCGTTTTTTTCGACATTAACGGTATCGTAATGACTGAATGGGTTCCAGAGGGTCAGACTGTCAACCAGACTTACTATTTGTCAGTTTTGGCAACAGAAGCGAGAACGAGTTCGTAAGAAACGGCCCGAGTTGTGGAAAAACAACTCGTGGATTTTGCACCAGGACAACGCGCTCTGTGAAGCAGTATTTGGCCGGTATTCGCCAGATTTGGCCCCGTGAGACTATTTTTTGTTTCCAAAGATAAAATCTGCTTTGAAAGGGATCCGATTTGAGTCGATGGAAGCGGTAAAGCAACAAAACGGCTAAAAAGCTCCTAAAGGCCCTCACCAAAGAAGACTTCCAGTATTGCAAGGATTTCATTTGAAATTAAAATTGTGTGAATGTAAGAGTTATTTTAGGTTGTATTCGTGTTAAGTAGGACTGGCAACATTTAATAGGTCTAATATCGTTTAATTGGTTTGTTCTATATGAAATAGTACCTTCTTAAATAGTTTAATGGCTTTTTCACGTATTTTGACTATTCACCTCAGTAAAAAAGCGATGTTTGAATGTTTCGTCGAAGGTTTTGTTGGTATTTCAAAGCGCCATATTCTCTAAAAGAGTGAATTGATTTTTAAAAACTACACAGCAACGTTTGGAGAAACTGGGAGAGGACCCTTCTACTTAGAGGGTTGAAAATTTTGCTGTTCTCTGTGTCAAGCCTTGTCCTCCTCAGAAACAAACATGACGTGTTTTTTAATCTTGCAGAAAAGTTCTTTGTCATGCTGTAATGTCTTGCGGTACGTTTTTGTTGGGCCATTCCACTGCTTCGATCAATGGAAAAAATTTATGGAAAGATGTGTAGCGAGGGGAGGGAAGTATATTGAAGGGGAGTATTCGAATGTATAATTATTTTTATAATAAAACCCTTTTTCGTAACCAGTCTCGTTATTTAATAGCCAGACCTCGTATATTAAAATTCGCTGAAGAAGAAAAATTTTGGAAGTGGGTATTTTTTTGCATATTTATGTAAGAAAAATATGTTTTCTAGGAGTCATTTAATATACGTTTCTGGGTTTAATAACCAGTTTTGTGCATTAAAACCCAGTCCCAAGTAGATTTATTAAAAAGCGTGAAAATTAGTTAATAACCAAACAAATTAGTTCATTAATAGTAAATTAAATAATATAGCATCACAAAATATACTAATAACTTTATCATAAACCTTAGGTATATTTATAAATATTTAATAAAGAGACATTAAATCTTTTGACTGCTTTTGTTGCAACTTTCCTGCTTTATCGTTCAAAAAAGAAAAAAATATATAATCTGACTTTTTTATTATTTCAATTTCATTAGTATGCTTCTGCTATATCAACCTTTATTCCAGATTTCCAGTGTATCCATGCATTTTACTTAAGTAATTTTCTATATTTTGTTATTGCAGACCATTGGGCATAATTTTTTTAGTATTTGGGTGATTGCAGTAGGTATTTCAGCATCTATCCTGCTTCTTTAAAGTAAATCATTTTTAGAATATATTTGCTCATATTTACTTCATTATTTTATTTTAATATTTTTTTAATCTTTAAAAAATTAATATGAACTTATTGGTACGCCTATGCTGGCCCCGCCTCCCCTATCGTTCGATTGGCTAGAGTATGAGCGTTACCATGTTGATGGGAGGGTTCAAGATATCCATTGACGTGCCTTTCAGTAAATATATGGGTAGGTTAATGTTAAATTATTTTCTTCAAATAGGAATTAAAAAAATTGTTATTTGAATTTGATATAATTTTTAAGAAAAAGCTTTTCAAGTTGTCAAAAATTGGCCCAAGGCCTCCATCAATTTTATTTAATTTCTCATATTAAAATAAAATTAAGAAAAACATAAACAATTTACCTGATGATATCTGTGGCATTATTTAAAAAAAGCAAACAACCGTCACCACATCAACATGACATCAATTTAACACTATCTAGCCAGGAAAAAGTCGCATCGCTACTAATCACCATGTTTTTCTTTAACGATACAACTAAAAATGATAATTAATAATATGTGTTATATTAGTTTTATTTCAATAAGTATATTGTTTTATCGAGCGTTCCCCTGCGAACCTTTGACCTTTTTTAATTTATTTTCTTTTAAGCGTAGGCGTGGTCAAGAAATATGCGATTTTTTTTTGAAAACCTCCTCATAAAGTTACAAGAGGCAGAAGAGAGGAGCAAATTATGGTCTAGTTCAAAGAAAAGCAGGTTTGGTTGGTTCCGATGGTTCTCTATAGGTGGTAGTTGCAGGAAACATTTTTCTCCTTAAGTGCCCGATTTAGTATAAGCGTAAGAAACTAGTTCTACATCTGCGTCAAGCATATACTTTTCTCGGAACAACAAAATGTTAATCTAGTATTTTATATACATTTGCGTACAAATTATGCCATTATTTTTTTGCTGGTTCTTCTAATAGTGTAACCATCATAAATTACAACAATTTTGGTGATAAATTAACAATTTTTGACCGTGTTGAGACGGTCATAAAAAAATTATTATTGTCATTTGCGAGGCGAAATTACCATAATTTATTAATGTGACGCTGTTCGAGTGCAAACTTTAATTAAAGGAAATACATTTCTTTTTAAAATTTTTATTTGGATTGGTAAAAGGTTTTTTATTAAGATGGAACTTATTAGGGAGGTCAATAACACAAAAACAAATAAGCTAATATAGCATACTAGGTAAATCTCTATATACGAAATATTACATAAATATTATTGAAAAATTATATAATTCTTAGGTGTGGCTTATGAGGACAAGTGAACTCATTTTATATACGTGTTTTTTTGGTAGATTATATATTACAGGTGGGTATTATACCGGGTTCACTTTTAACAGGCACTTTTGTCAACAGATATAAAATTACCAAAAAAAAATGAAAAAAATTGGACCCGGTAAAAACCCTGAAAACAAAAGATTAATGATAAAACAGGAAATTATAAATAGTCGATTTAACGTAATAATTCCACTTTTTTCGGAGGGCCAATATCTAGGTGCTATTTTGGGTGACCTCTAACCAAAAAATCTCTAGCAAATTAAATGGATTCTGTCTTGGGGTCACTGGATAAGGAATTAATATTTGATGGCAGATAGACCAATTCTGGTAGTCATGTATTTAATAGTTTTATTGTGATAATAATATTGGACGTTCTTTTATAGTAAAATTAAAAAAAAAAAGATCTCATACCCACTTAAATTATGCATCTATTGAAAAACCTACAAGGCACTATACTGTATAAGTACACCATCGAGAATGCAATTTAAGGTATCGTGGGCATTTAAATTATACATCATTTTAATGTTTATATAATTATTTTGAGGAGTAATCAATGAGGAAACCAGAATATTAATTGGTAATTTTATTCTGGTTTTTGAAGTAGGTGAGGCTTATTTAAGGTTAATTTACTAAGCTACTAGAATTATGAAAAATTATTTAAAATATAAAAATATAAATGAAATTTCTTGAATGGCTTCAAAAGCATGGAAAACATAAAAAATTATCTCAAATTTAAGTAAATTAAAAAATAAGAAGAAATTAAATTTTCAAAGTATTCATTTTTTGGATTAAAGAAGCACTTTTTGAAAAATATGGAAAGTTATTTTAAATCCCTGGAAAAGTATTTTAAATACTTCTAAATTATGTTTTTTCAAATTGTTAAAATATATTATATTTGGTATTTAATCCCTGGAATAAAAAAAAATACATGAATAACAAATTTAAAAATTATTTTATTATATTACTTAGGCGCGTTCAAAATTTTCTATTATTTTGGATTAACTAGAAAAGGAATACGTCTATTATTAAAACTTTAATTAAAATATATAAAATGAGTTTAAATCGCTGGAAAATATGATATGTACCATTTAAAAAAGACTTTTTTTTCAAATTGCTAGAATTTATAAAATTGGTTATGAAATTTTCTATTAAAACCCCGAAATGAAATAAAATATTAATGTGTGTTGAAAAATTCATGTATTTAAATTATTCAATTATTTCCTTTTGGTTAGAAAAAGCATACCTAGAATTGGAATTTCCAATTTTTCTATGGAAAATATAAAAATTTCTCCAGAAGTCCAAAAAACATGAAAATGTATTTAAAATACTTGAAAAATGTGACAAAAATTTCAAATACTTGAATTTAAAAAAATACATAAAATCTCTGGAATGCTTAAAAAAATCGTCATTACGAAAATTTAATTGAAATATAATAACAAACATTATTTATTAGATAAAAGGTAAGTATATATAAAATACAATACATTTTTTAAAATTCAATAAAAATATAATACACCCATTACTTTAAAACCTACCCCCGTCAGCAGAAGTAACACTTATCCAATTGATTTAAATATAATCAATTATTTTAAATCCTTGGAAAACACGTTGAAATTTATAAAACTGGATACATAATCTCTAGAAAGAAATTAAATATTAATTTAAATACGATAAAAACTTGGTGTATTCAAAATATATATTTTTTTTTATTTTGTTTAGAAAAAGCATGTGTGATAATGGAATATTCTATTGTTTCATAGAAAGCATAAAAATTACTCCAGAAATTTAAAAAAAAGTAAAAAAATATTTGAAATATCTGAAAAATATGGCAAAAATGTCAAATTTTGAAATAAAAAAATTAATATAAAATGCCTGAAATAAATTAAAAACTTCTTCAACATAAGGTATGTTCAGCATTATAAAAATATACTTGAAATAGGAAAAGTTGTTTTAAATTCTTGAAAAAGTCTAAAAATTATTTCAAATGCTTAAAAAACGATTATTGCTGAAATTTATAAGGTATGATTTTAAGTCTCTAAATTAAAATGGAATATTAATTTAAATGCGTTAAAAAATTTAGATATTTGAAATATTTCGTGTTCTTATTTCATAGAGAACTAGAGGAATAAAACTAAGTCAAGACAGTTAGAATTTTCCCGATAGTGTCCATAAAAGGAGAGATATCGCCCCATTTTTTATTTTCCGGGTCTATCTCCCCGTATATGAAGTCATATTTCGACCTCGTTTTTGACCTGAAAAATGCAATATCTCAGCTAATATGAGAGCTACGATCTTGAGGATGGTCTCGTTGTATTAGGAAGGACGAATCTAAGTCAAAACCGTTGGAATTTTCCCGATAGTGCCCACAGAACCGGAGATATTGACCTTCAAAGTTTGGGATTTTTCATTTTTCGAGTATACCCCCTCGTATCGATTTTTTTCTCCAAAAATTGAATTTTTTAGAAATTGAAATAAATATACCAGCGGCTTTCTCCCATCACCTACATCATGAAAACACGGGTTGTAGTGGAATTCGAGCAGAACTAAGGGAATGAGAGCACTTTGAAAATTCCGAAAAACTCATTTTTCGACCTCGTTTTTGAGCCCAAAAATAGGCCCCTAACAATGCGATATCTCGGCTAATATCAAAGCTACGACCTTTTGGATGGTCTCGCTGTATTCGGAAGGACGAATCCAAGTTAAAACCGTTGGATTTTTTCCGATAGTGCCCACAGAACCGGAGATATTGACCTTCAAAGTTTGGGATTTTTCATTTTTTGAGTATACCCCCTCGTATCGATTTTTTTCTCCAAAAATTGAATTTTTTAGAAATTGAAATAAATATACCAGCGGCTTTCTCCCATCACCTACATCATGAAAACACGGGTTGTACTGGAATTCGAGCAGAACTAAGGGAATGAGAGCACTTTGAAAATTCCGAAAAACTCATTTTTCGACCTCGTTTTTGAGTCCAAAAATAGGCCCTAAAAAAGCAATATCTTAGCTAATATGAGAGCTACGATCTTGAGAATAGTCTCGTTGTATTAGGAAGAATGAATCTAAGTCAAAACAGTTGAAATTTTTCCGATAATTCCCATAGAACTGGAGATATCGATCCCCAAAGTTTGGGATTTTTAATTTTTCGGGTATACCCCCCCGGATCTTTTTCTCCAGAAATTGATTTTTTTTAAATCGTAATAACTATACCAGCGTCTTGCTCTCATCACCTGCATCACGAAAACATCGGCTTATAGTAAGACTCGAGCAGATCTAAGGGAATGAGAGCACTGGAAAATTCGAAAAAGTCATTTTTCGACCTCGATTTTGAACCCAAAAATTGGCCCTAAAAATTCGATATCTCGATTAATATAAGACTGCTGTACTCGCTAGAACAACTCTAAATTCGAATTCTTTGTAAAAGTTCCTCCCGAATTTTGGCAGGAGTTGAATGCACCAGAGTTTTGGGGTAACCCTATAAAATCCAATGGCGTTAGATCGGTAGACCGATGAGGCCTGGCAATGCATCCTCTTCTACCTATCCAACGGTTTGGGAAATAAAACGTTATTCACTAATAAATGAACTTTAGTTTGAGTAAAGACATTATAATAAATGCATTATTGTATAAGACACTATTTAAAAAGAAAACAATAATTTCAACAAAAATTATGAAAAAAAAAAGAAATTCGTCCTAAAGCAAAAAACTCCAATCAATCAATGCAGTAAAAAGATAAATTGCGCTCAGAGAGCATCGAACCAAGACCCCAAAACCGTAATGGATTGGACCATATTTTACGCCGTGCTAAAAAATGCAAATTGCCATTAAAAAAGAATAAAAATGCACACTTAAGAAACATTAAAAGAAGGAAAACCCGTGTGCAATCGTAACGAAAAAAAATAAAAAAAAAAACCTGTCGCGACACCGATTCAATTCAATCTTATGTCCCCCATCAAACAGGCTGCCCGTTATTCAAAAATAAAAAATAAAATAATTTAATGTGGCGCACCAAGGTTTTTTTCCCCCATCTCGGACCGTTAAAAAATCACTAATTTATCGATAAATAATCGTCAGATAAATAAATCAAAATATAAACAATCTGCAATCAAGGTGATGTACCCGCTGGAGAGCCGAAGGTTATTCGGAAAAAAATTGGGTCGATGTGACATATGATTTTGTTTAATTATTGGGTATTTTTTTATTATATACGGGGTGTTTCATTTCATTTAAACATGACATTTAACGCCTATCTAAGTAAAATTCTGAAAACTCTGAATGGGATTTTGTTGGTCTTTAAGATTATTAGATATAGACTTTATATTTAAAGGTAAAATCACGAATAGTAGAAATCAAAACAAATTTCTTGTTAAGGTGAACCCTCCATTCAGAATTTCAATGAAATTTTAATCAGAATTACTTTAAAGAATTATTAACTTTTTGATTATATTTTGGACCTTTTTTTGTAAATCTATTTAAAGAAAATTATTTTTTGAAAAAAATTAATAATAAAATTTTGGACAAAAGTCGAATGCAAGTATGTTCCGTATGAAAAAAAGCAAATAATTACACGAATAAAAATTCAATTTCTTATATAAACTTTGCATTTTTTTTTTAATTTTAAACAAATATTATTTAATTGTCAATGTCATTGTTCAAAGTTTCCACCAATTTATAATAAAATTCCCCTTTATATTATTTATTTATCGTGATTTTTATTATTTAAAAATGTTCGTGACGGCCAACCACAACTATCACTTTTCATCGCCCAATTAGGTAAATTATGTTCGGAAATTCTTGTTAAAATGCGTTCGTTTAGTACGTCAATTTTAACAGTATAAACATCGAAATGCAATGGAATTTTTGATGCTATGACGATATAAAAAATAACAACACAACATTTGTAAATGTATGCTTTATCACCTGAGTCAAATGAGACACCCTGTATAAGTGCTGCTCAATACGCAAATGCCCTCTACGGCTATCGATTTTCTGCTTCATCCCGATGCGCGTTCTGGACCGTTTTCCGAACATCTCCATCCATAATCTGCTTGTTTATCCTCAGTTAGATCAAAATAGAAATACTTTAACAGAAATAACCCTGTTAAAATGTGATTTTCCTGTATTATGGTTCATATCTGGATGGAGGTGTGAACCTCTGGATCCCAGAACCTCGTATTTTGCCAGGGTGTTGACACAAAGTAGCGTAAGTAAAAATATGACAATTAAGTTATTAAAATAGGATTCTAATATTAAGGGCTGTTTATTAGTTATTGGTAACGTTTTCCTTGAAAAAAATTACCCTGAGTTGTCCTAAGAACCTGAATATGACATGATATGAATAATAAATATAACTAAACAACACCAAAAATATACGTAAATAAAATTCGATGTAGTCATGTTGTACTGGAAGTAATAGGCTAATAAAAGACTTATTTTACGGTAGAACATTATAGGGTTAGAGGTCTGGCAAAAAAGGTACTCCAAAATTACTTTGAAGATAGAAAACAATACCTCAAACTAAATGAAAAAGTATTTTTAAAACACTTTATTGCACCTTAAAGTAATTTAATGCTTGTGTATGCCTATAGTATATAAATATGTTTGGATTCCAGCCCTTTCTTAAAATTGTTTAATTAAATAATTTACTTAGTCAAATAATACACTTCCTATACATATACATATACACCAATACTCGATACTACTAATATTAATAAAAGAAGAAGATATAAAGGATTCTAGATAAGGTAGAAAAAAGCAACAATTCAGAAATCAGTGGATAATTTGCACTATAACCCAATATTTTTTTAATTACAAAATTAACGCAAAAATGGACTTTACGAAAACGGAATTTATAAAATTTTGCTCCTAAATAATCTATAAAATAAAGATTAATTTACTTTATTTAATAATATTAAATGTTTATTATCTCTGAATCTCTGAGTGTATCTCAGAGATTCAGAGATAATAAACATAGGTGTGCCACAAGATATACAATGTGACCAATAATTCTGTTTGACATATACATAAAATCATTGCTTAAACTAAGAATAATTTAAAAAAAACTTTAAATTAAATATTATCTTGCTATCAACTATCCTGAATTTCCATTATTAAAAAACTTAACCCAAAAATCCCAAATAATAAAATTTTCAGTACAAATAAATTTTAAGGCCGGACCTGTGCAACTTTTCACGCTTGAGTGGCTGGGACTGAGGTCAGACGTCTAACAAAATAGTACGTGGGCGTATGTAGTCAAATTTTACGAATCAAATGTATACATTTAAAAAAAATGTTTAAAACATTTATTTATTTAATAGAATGATTAAATCTCGCATAGAATATTACTTTATGACTTTTTCCACATAAAATTTTGCGTGTGACAATACAAGCAACACCGGCACGCGGACTATTCGCGGCACATCAAAGATTCTAATCTCTGAACTGGACTTTACCTGGCCAAATAGTAAGTTTTGCAGATGACATGATATTAATTAAAGGCAATACATGGGAAGAAGTAAAAAATACCTTGTGTGTGGGGTTTGGGCAGTCAAGAGATTGGTTATTTACACAGAAACTCACGATTAATATGAAAAAACAAAAGTTATATGGTTTTTTTCTTTATGTAATAAAAACTTAACACTTTTTACCAGGATCGTTCTTAACACTACAAGAAACGAAGTAATCTCAGAAACCTATTGGAATTATAGTTGACCAATACTTAAAATGGAATGACCATATTTATTGTTTTTGTAGCAAAGTCCGAAACCCAATAGAAAAATTTTACGTTCTTTGAGAAATACTGGGCAATAAATAGTGTTTCTACTCTCACTCCGCAACTATTTTATTTTGTCGTGGAGAAGAAGACAATTTAGAAAGGCAAGATTTGGATAGTGATACCGAATAAGAAACTTCAGAGACGGAAGCCACTGATGAAGTCGCTAGGGGAAATTACCCTGTGTTTATTGGCAAAGATGGAACAGAGTGGGCCAAACATATGACGAAAATAAAATGTGAAAACCAGGGCGGAGAACTTGATAAAGTATCTTCCAGAGGTAAAAAGACCTAAAAAGAGAAATTGACATTTGGAAGCTTTTTTTTACAGACGTATTATCGAATTCAGTACTTAATACTGAAGTCGAAATATAGTCGATGATAGTCGAAAATACAAACAGACATATTATTGCCATGAGTACAGGCAATTACCAACGTGAAAGAGATGCAAAAGACACGGACATATTAGAAATACAAGCACTGATTGGATTTATTTATTTATCTGGGGTATTGAAATCTAATCCACTTAATATTGAGGAAATATGGACACAGAATGGTACTGGCGTCGAGCTCTTTCGACTAACGATGTCCCAATGTCGATTTCGATTTCTGCTAGATCATTTACATTTTGATGATTTGGCAACTAGAGACGAACAAAAACAGACTGACAAGCTAGCCGCCATCCGGACAGTGTTTGATACAGTTGTTGGTACTGATTCAGCCTATACACCTTTTAAATGGCTAACAATAGACGACAAGCTAGAAGCATTTCGGGGGCGTTGCAACTTTAGGCAGTATATACCTAGCAAACCCAATAAATATGGGCTAAAAATATTTGCTATGGTAGACGCCAAGACTTTCTACACCTGCAACATGGAGGTTTACGTAGGAAAGCAGCCTGAGGGTCCATTCCAAGCGAGTAATTCTCCCACTGCAGTGGTGCAGAGATTGTGCCAATCAATAAAAGGAACCTGTCGTAATATTACAGTTGACAACTGGTTTACCAGTATGGAGCTACTCAATTCCCTTCAGTCCAATCTGAAGCTAACTTTATTAGGTACAGTTAGAAAAAACAAAAGGGAATTGCCACCTGAATTTTCGAATCCTTTGGGTCGTCCACTTTTATCGTCCATGTTCGCCTTTCGTCATAACTGTACTTTAGTATCATATACACCAAAAAAGAAAAAAACGTGCTGCTTTTATCAAGTATGCATTTTGACGATAAAATAGATGCTTCTACTGAAAAACCAGATATGATATTGGATTACAACTCATCTAAAGGAGGTGTTGACTGTGTGGACAAGCTATGTGCGTCTTATAACTGTGCACGTAATACAAGAAGATGGCCCATGGTTTTGTTCTATTCGTTACTCAATGTATCGGGAATTATCTTTTTTGTTGCTCATTCAATGAATAATAATGAAAGTATACGACGAAGAAAGTTTTTGCCATCTTTGTCATTTCAATTAGTGGAGGGCTATATTCGCCGTCGAATGACGCAAGCTATTCCTAAGGCTACGCAGTTGAGAATAAAAGAAGTTTTCGGACTGGAAACACCTACACCTGAGCAGGACAACGTGGACGTTGCTCATACTGCGATAGAAAAAAAAAATAGACCTTCTCGTTTTTTTTGTGTTGAATGCCACAAATGTGTTTGTTTAGAGGATTCACTTGTTATTTGTCATGAATGCCGCTCAGAATGAAACACATTTTTATTTTTAATTTCTAGAAAGTTTTTATGTGTTGTTAAAGGTTTATTTTAATTTTTTTGTAGCAATAAGTTTTGTTAAAATGCCAAAATCAATGTATTCGATGAATACAATCTTAAAATAAATAAAAATTAACTTTTACTGCCAATAATTTTTAGAAATATGCACATTTGAAGGCTGCGGACTCTGATGAGTCCGTCTATTTATGGGTGATTTTATTACATTTTAAACGTAAAGTTTTATAGGGGTTGAAAGAATTTCTGATATGGTGCACATAAATTTACGTAATTTTTAAATGACTTGATTGCACAATATCGTGGGACGTCCAACAGAAAGTTAGAGGTTTAGTCCTGATTAATTCTCGAATCTTGTTTCCATGCACTATCGCTTTTCGGCAAATAAACTTTAGCATTATTAATAAAATTATTAACTCTAGCACTGTATCTTAATTAACTTTTAGCCAATTTTTACAAAAACGGTGATATTTAGCGATTTTTGCTGAGAGGACATTTTTTATGCAAAAGCAATAGCAGCACTGATATAATATCCAAATGGGCAGAAATTCCAAAGTCTTAGAGAAATGGGATTAAATTTGCCAAAAATCCCCCTGGTTTCTACGCCCCTAGTTAAAAGTATTTTTGTTTAGTAGGCACTTGTGTGCTTGGTAGATCACTGCGAAAGAAATGTTATCAAACGCTCCTTCAATATCTAGCAACGCACCCAGGCAGGCCTTTTCATTACCTAGAGCACCCTCCTCATTTCTCACGAAGTGGTGTAGTCCATCGATTTGCCGGCCTAGTAAGCGTATTGTTGCACATGCTGTGGTCTTTCGACTACTGCTTGTTAGAGATGTTTTTTTTTAGATATTGGTCAATCAGCATCTCCATTATCTTCAGCAGAAAACTGGTCAAGCTGTTTAGTCGGCACGATATGGGGTCTAAGTAGTCGCATGTTCCTGGTTTCGGAATAAAGACAGGGTATTTCGATGGGAAAGTAGACAAAACCGACTACCAGGTCCTTTCCCAAACCTATGGACAGCTTGAAGGCTACTAGGTTTCTTGTGCAGAAACCTGTGAGGGGAAAATACCGCACATTCATAGTCAGGACGCAGGCGCGAGAATTTTCATAGGCTACATGTTTGTGGAATGTACCGTCAGTTAAACATAAGCCTTTAACAGAGTAATCCTGGTCCAGGGCTTAGTCCAGGGATTCTGTATTAAGGCAATGTTGATGCTTTTTTGCACAGATCAGCAGTAGACGCTTTTCCGTGCTGTAAATATTTTATGGGCATAGTGCACTAGAGTATATAAGTCAGGCTAAGATTACATATAAACTTCAGGTGAAATTAGGTAGTTGCCACCAGCGTCCTCGGATCTGGGAGGCCAATCATCAGTTGATCGCCCTGGCTCCTCAATTTCAACTTTCAATGATGGAGGGTGTGGGATTTCGGGATACCTGCTGTAGTAGAACTTTCGGGGGTGAGGATCAAAAGAATAAACGTACTAACAATAATGTATGTCCCAAAATTGGTAGCTACATTAGTTCCGAAACTACAAAACGAAAACTAGTTTTTAAAAGTTATCTTCAACGAGCTTTACTATGTTGCTATACCCATGTTCATATGAACTTTTTTTTTTGACGTTTTCTATCTACCCTAGAAGTTTGAATGTAAAATTTTAATTTCCACTTTGTGAGTATTTTATGACTTAAATTATATTCGATTTAATTGTGATGTTATTTTAATTCTTGGAACATTTGGAGATTTTAATAGTGTATATTATTTTTCTTTGTATTTTAGCTTTCCTCCTGAAGAAGCTACAAATTAGTAGCGAAATATGGTCATGAGGTTCTTTAATGAGAATAAAAGATTTATATTTAAAAATTTAAACAGACCGATTCCCAAGAATATATATATATATATATATATATATATATATATATATATATATATATATATATATATATATATATATATATATATATATATATATATATATATATATATATATATATATATATATATATATACATATATATATGTATATAATTATGTAGTGTATGCTTTGTCTACTTAAGAAAGGGCTAGAATCCAAACATTGTAAAGATTGACGGATTTTTTTAATAATTCTAGGTGCACACAAAGTTTCTTAGGTGCTTATTCTTTACTTTTTTTAATTATAAATAAATAAAGTGTTTTATGTTTATTTTTTTCTATCTTTAATTTCTTTCTATTTCAAAAGTCCTCGGATGTCTATTTCTATTCTGATGAACAGTGGATTTTAAATATAGAAAAAAAATGGTCAATGGTTGTTCCAACAGGCCATAGATTGGTAGATATCATTGCCTTAGTTAATGCAAATTTTCAGTTAATTCATGCAAATTTTTTAGTAAGGGCAATCTAAGTTACACCTTTGAAGATAAGTGCTTCCTTGAATAAACAATATCGATATGTTTATTTAATTATTTCGCAAAAATTGCTTCAACTCTAGGCATCCATCGCTAATATTATTGAAAAACTAAATGATGTCACAAGATTTTCCTTTTCACCATAACATCCATCTTTTAGTAATTTTCGTAGAACCGTAATTCTAGCGTCAAAGAATAAATCACATCATTTGTATATATTGAACTTGTTTACAGGCAAAATTTCGACCAAAATAATCACCGAACGCCTCAAGATGATGCTCGGGCGCAAACAGAGTCTCAAAGGCGAACCGGTGCTGGCCGACTACGGGCCCGACGAGGCTTTCAACGAAAGCGCCGACATCGACTGGGTTAATAAGGTAATTACCCCTGTTTCGTCTATTACGAACACCATCAACGTTCAATGCTGAATTGCAGAGATGGGTTAGGAGAGTGATGAGGAGCTGCGCCCTCCTCAGTTTGGCCTCCGTATGCAGTAACACCCCGAAAACCTTCGAATTATTCCCGTTCATGCAAACGGCCACCATCAGCGTCGATTCTGCTGTTACGTTACTTTTCACATCCGAAATGATCGCCAAGATGCACGCGAGAGGAATAATTGCGGTATTTTTTTTTTAATTTTCACAATAAGAACGTTTGCAAATGTGCACCATTTTAGGGGGAGAAATCATACTTGAAGGATCACTGGTGCAAGTTCGACGCCACCATGGTCCTGTTCCTCTGGATCTCGGTTATTTTGCAAATTTTCGAAATCTTAGGCACCATTCCGTTGTATTCTTCCATATCGATACTGAGGGCACCCAGGCCGCTTATTGTTATACGGTTCTTAAGAGTGTTTCTTAAGTTTTCTATGCCTAAAAGCCGAATTAATCAGATTTTCAAGTAAGTACCATAAAAATCTTCCTAAAATCGCCTTTTATTTGAAAAATTAAAAAAATATTTTTGACTCACAAATAGGGCGACGTTTAGTTGATCACAACAAAAGCCAATCAACTAGTCTTCCTGCACTGCAAAAAATTTCTTTATAAACGCATTAAAATTGACATATACCTATTATCTAATCACAATTTTTAAAATCTCAATAAAACTCAAAATTTCCATTAACAGGTTTTTTACTTTAAATTTAAAAACTGCCATCCTAAAATATTTGACACTACTTGGAAATTTGTTACATTGATTAACAGACTGGTATGAAAATGATCTCTGAAAGATTTCTGTTTGGTGTTTTGGTATATCTAGTAGACTTTGACTTTTGAATATTTTTCTTTCTTTTAGGCTATATTTCCACCTCTTTCTGGTTGAATAAGTTATGCTTTAAATCGTCTAGAGAACATTGACATATTCCAGGCAGTTGAGATCATCATTCACCTTTTCTTAACTTTTAATGCTTTCGTGAAGCTGAAGCCAATAGACTAAATGAATCATGCATGACTCCAAATTACTGGAAGAAATTACAAATTTAATTGCCTGGAAGTGTTAATTTATAAAAAATAAACAAGACCTTAGAGTTATAAAAGAAAAAGAAGAGGGTTTCAACTGCCTGAAACGAACATACCAATACCAATATAAATTTCTATGATAAAGAGCAAATAGCTTCTCCAAGTAAAATAATTGAGTCCAAGATTGGTTTGAAACGAAGATCAAAAGTTGTACTTAGATCTTTTTTATGCCTTTAAATACGTTATATGCCTATAGACAAGGATAGGAAGAATCACCAAAATACCACCGTCACGTGAATACGTAGAATCACCAAAAGAGGGCACATTTATTAATTTAAATTTTAACTGAAAATTGATGTATCAAGCTACTCCTCCACCTAGACTATCTCTATCAGATCTAAATAACGTGAAACCAGGAACGGATTAACTAGCGGAATTATCAATATTTGACTGTAACCAGGTTTCAGAGAGTCCCATAATCTTGAAAGCATTGCTGTTTATCATTTAGATGACCGAGTTTAATCTTGTCCATTAGGTCTTAAGAAACTTAAAGTAAAATAAAAAAATTCATAAAGTAAATAAAATAATGAGTAATAAATAAAAATCCTGATGTAAAAGCACGTACCTATGACAGTAGATTTTCCTTTATTTTTGGTATCCCACTATCCATTATCTTTCTGCTTCCCCCCTTCCTTCTGGACTGTAGCCTCTACAAATTGAGTTTTTGGTTGTCCAGCACTTTGCTGTAGGTTATTTTATTTATTGGTGCATAAACTACAATCTGGTTGCCTTTCAGGTATCACTAGAGTTGTTACTGTTGCTGCAAAAAGTTGTCTCTCTTTTAATCCAAATTCTATAATCCTAGCTCTCAATGCCTCTATACTATTTCTATAGTATCCCAAGTCCTCCTTAATCTTTAAACTGCCTGGTTGAATAACGCTGTTTTGCTGTTTCACCTCTTCCAGTAATTCAACAATATGCTGGTTGCTATTGTTCATTTTATTGCATTAATAAGATTGATAAATATCAACCTTATTAACAGCGAGTAATAAAATTAGACCTCAAATAAAGATAAACCGCTCCCATCAGGCTTTAGTAATTTTCTCTAAGAATCGCCCATCCAATCAGATAGAGTATTTCAGCAGAAATCATAAAAATCTCTATTCAAAGAATGACCCATAAATACTTCATTATGATAAATAAATTGATGTGTAAAGTCCCTAAATAAATTGATGTGCATGCATTGGATCCAACTTGATTAATGTTACAAGCACTTGCGGGTATACAACCAATCTTTGAAAAATAAAAAAAATATCTTAGGTATCAAGAGTTGGAATTCAACGATATTCGAATGTATCATGCACAAGCATGTATATGCACATCAAATACTCGATAAACAAAAATATTTCCAATTTGTAATCATTGTTACTACCTCCTAGACGTTCGAGTCAACAAATCTACAACGTCACCCTTTTCTTCCTCTTCTTCATGTCCCTCTATGGCCTCCTGGGTGTTCAATTTTTTGGTGAATTAAAGAACCATTGCGTCACTAACACCACCAAGAATCCCGAGTAAGAACCAATATCCACCACCGCACTCGCTCAAATTTTTAATCAATTTCCCACTTCTAGAGATGTGACCATAAACAACTTGGCCATACCAGATACCTTTTGCTCCCTGGACCCCAACTCCGGATACCAGTGTCCCGAAGGGATGAAATGCATGAAAATGGACGGGGTATCCAGATACATTATCGGATTCAATGGATTCGACGAGTTTGGTAAATCCCAACTGATGAAGACATTTAAAATGATTATAACAAATAAATTTTCCAGTGACAAGCATATTCACAGTATATCAAGCGGCATCTCAAGAGGGTTGGGTCTTCATTATGTACAGGGCGATCGATTCCTTACCGCCCTGGATGGCGGTTTCTTATTTCAGCACCCTAATTTTCTTCTTGGCCTGGCTGGTGAAAAACGTGTTTATCGCCGTCATAACTGAAACATTCAACGAGATTCGGGTTCAATTTCAGCAGATGTGGGGCATTAGGGGGCATATCAGTAACAGTTCCGCCTCCCAAGTAAGTAAACAGTTTGTTTATTAAAAAAAACTAAGTTTACCACTGGCTTAGTTGGGAAGAAAATAGCGAAAAAAGTAGTACTATGTCGATTAATATTATTTCTCATTTATATCTAAATAATGTACTAATATCTTAAGACTAGTAAAAGATTTGTATAATATGTTATATCTTTAAGATATGTGATTAATACCTTTTGCTATAGGCAGGTTTCATGAATATGCATTCTCATTCTAGCAATTTTATTTAAACGATTTATAAACAAATATTATTTTTTAATTTGTTAAAATCAGTACATTAAGTATTTTGATGCTTACTGATTAACAAGAGAACGAGGCAAATCCGTCAATTAGATAAATAACATAAACACTATTTCCAGGCGATCCAGATACTATTGCATCAAAGAAACGATGATATTGAAAATGGGTTGAAGAGCTGGGCTCTCATTTATATATCCTTATCTCAGTTTAACAATTAGAAAAGTATTGGAGTAAAATGATGTTTTTCTGGTTTAGTCTGACAAACCACGCCAGAAAAACACTATTTCCAGACGATCCAGACACTATTACATAAATGAAACGATGATATAGGAAATGGGTTGACGAGCTGGGCTCTCATTTATATATCCTTATCTCATTTTAACAATTAGAAACGTATTGGAATAAAGTGACGTTTTTCTGGTTTAGTCTGACAAACCGTGCCAGAAAAACACTATTTCCAGATGATCCAGACACTAATACATAAATGCAACGATGATATTGAAAATGGGTTGAAGAGCTGGGCTCTCATTTATATATTCTTATCTCAGTTTAACAATTAGAAAAGTATTGGAACGACGTGATATTTTTCTGGTTTAATCTAACAAACCACGCCAGAAAAACACTATTTCCAGACGATCCAGACACTATTACATAAATAAAACGATGATAAGAAAATGGGTTTAAGAGCTGGACTCTCATTTATATATCCTTATCTTAATTTAGCAATTGGAAAAGTATTGGAACAAAGTGATGTTTTTCTGGTTTAGTCTGACAAACCACGCCAGAAAAACACTATTTCCAGACGATCCAGATACTATTACATAAATGAAACGATGATATTGAAAATGGGTTGAAGAGCTGGGCTCTCATTTATATATCCTTATCTCAGTTTAACAATTAAAAAAGTATTGGAACGAAGTGATATTTTTCTGGTTAAATCTGACAAACCACGCCAGAAAAACACTATTTCCAGATAATCCAGACACTATTACATAAATAAAACGATGATATAGGAAATGTGTTAAAGACCTGGGTTCTCATTTATGTATCCTTATCTCAGTTTAACAATTAGAAAAGTATTGGAATGAGGTGATGTTTTTCTGGTTTAGTCTGATAAACCACGCCAGAAAAACACTATTTCCAGACGATCCAGATACTATTACATAAATGAAACGATGATATTGAAAATGGGTTGAAGAACTGGGCTCTCATTTATATATCCTTATCTCAGTTTAACAATTAAAAAAGTATTGGAACGAAGTGATGTTTTTTTGGTTAAATCTGATAAACTACGCCAGAAAAACACTATTTCCAGACGATCCAGACACTATTACATAAATGAAACGATGATATAGGAAATGGGTTGAAGAGCTGGGCTTTCATTTATATATCCTTATCTCAGTTTAACAATTATAAAAATATTGGAACAAAGTGATGTTTTTCTGGTTTAATCTGACAAACCACGTCAGAAAAACACTATTTCCAGACGATCCAGATACTATTACATAAATGAAACGATGATATAGGAAATGGGTTGAAGAGCTGAGCTCTCATTTATATATCCTTATCTCGGTTTAACAATTAAAAAAGTATTGGAACGAAGTGATGTTTTTTTGGTTAAATCTGATAAACCACGCCAGAAAAACACTATTTCCAGATAATCCAGACACTATTACATAAATGAAACGATGATATAGGAAATGGGTTGACGAGCTGGGCTCTCATTTATATATCCTTATCTCAGTTTAACAATTAGAAAAGTATTGGAACAAAGTGATGTTTTTCTGGTTTAATCCGACAAACCACATCAGAAAAACACTATTTCCAGACGATCCAGACACTATTACATAAATGAAACGATGATATAGGAAATAAGTTGAAGACCTGGGCTCTCATTTATACATCCTTATCTCAATTTAACAATTAGAAAAGTATTGGAACGAAGTAATATTTTTCTGGTTTAATCTGACAAACTACGCCAGAAAAACACCATTTCCAGACGATCCAGACACTATTAAATAAATGAAACGATGATATAGAAAATGGGTTGAAGACCTGGGTTCCCATTTATATATCCTTATCTCAGTTTAACAATTATAAAAGTATTGGAACGAAGTGATGTTTTTCTGGTTTAATCTGAAAAACTACGCCAGAAAAACACTATTTCCAGATGATCCAGACACTATTACATAAATGAAACGATGATATTAGAAATGGGTTGAAGAGCTGGGCTTTCATTTATATATCCTTATCTCAGTTTAACAATTGGAAAAGTATTGGAACAAAGTGATGTTTTTTTGGTTTAATCTGATAAACCACGCCAGAAAAACACTATTTCCAGACGATCTAGACACTATTACATAAATGAAACGATGATATAGGAAATGGGTTGAAGAGCTGGGCTCTCCTTTATATATCTTTATCTTAGTTTAACAATTAGAAAAGTATTGGAACAAAGTGATGTTTTTCTGGTTTAATCTGACAAACCACGCCAGAAAAACACTATTTCCAGACGATCCAGACACTATTAAATAAATGAAACGATGATATAGGAAATAGGTTAAAGACCTGGGCTCTCATTTATATATCCTTATCTCAGTTTAACAATTAGAAAAGTATTGGAACGAAGTAATGTTTTTCTGGTTTAATCTGACAATTCACGCCAGAAAAATACTATTTCCAGATGATCCAGGCACTATTACATAAATGAAACGATGATATTGGAAATGGGTTGAAGAGCTGGGCTCTCATTTATACATCCTTATCTCAGTTTAACAATTAGAAAAGTATTGAAACGAAGTGATGTTTTTCTGGTTTAATCTGACAATTCACGCCAGAAAAATACTATTTCCAGATGATCCAGACACTATTACATAAATGAAACGATGATATAGGAAATGGGTTGAAGAGCTGGGCTCTCCTTTATATATCTTTATCTCAGTTTAACAATTAGAAAAGTATTGGAACAAAGTGATGTTTTTCTGGTTTAATCTGACAAACCACATCAGAAAAACACTATTTCCAGACGATCCAGACACTATTACATAAATGAAACGATGATATAGAAAATAGGTTGAAGAGCTGGGCTTTCATTTATATATCCTTATCTCAGTTTAACAATTAGAAAAGTATTGGAACGAAGTGATGTTTTTCTGGTTTAATCTGATAAACCACGCCAGAAAAACACTATTTCCAGACGATCCAGATACTATTAAATAAATGAAACTATGATATAGGAAATGGGTTGAAGAGCTGGGCTTTCACTTATATATCCTTATCTCAGTTTAACAATTAAAAAAGTATTGGAACAAAGTGATGTTTTTCTGGTTTAGTCTGACAAACCACGCCAGAAAAATACTATTTCCAGACGATCCAGACACTATTACATAAATGAAACGATGATATTGGAAATGGGTTGAAGAGCTGGGCTTTCATTTATATATCCTTATCTCAGTTTAATAATTATAAAAGTATTGGAACGAAGTGATGTTTTTCTGGTTTACTTTGACAAACCACGCCAGAAAAATACTATTTCCAGACGATCCAGACACTAATACATAAATGAAACGATGATATAGGAAATGGGTTTAAGAGCTGGGCTCTCATTTATATATCCTTATCTCAGTTTAACAATTGGAAAAATGTTGGAACAAAGTGATGTTTTTCTGGTTTAATCTGACAAACCACGCCAGAAAAACACTATTTCCAGACGATCCAGATACTATTACATAAATGAAACGATGATATTGAAAATGGGTTGAAGAGCTGGGCTCTCATTTATATATCCTTCTCTCAGTTTAACAATTAGAAAAGTATTGGAACGACGTAATATTTTTCTGGTTTAATCTAACAAACCACGCCGAAAAACACCATTTCCAGACGATCCAGATACTATTACGTAAATGAAACGATGATAAGGAAATGGGTTGAAGAGCTGGGCTCTCATTTATATATCTTTATCTCATTTTAATAATTAGAAATATACTGGAATAAAGTGATGTTTTTCTGGTTTAATCTGACAAACCACGCCAGAAAAACACTATTTCCAGATGATCCAGACACTAATACATAAATGAAACGATGATATAGGAAATAGGTTGAAAAGCTAGGCTTTCGTTTATATATCCTTATCTCAGTATAACAATTAGAAAAATACTGGAACAAAGTGATGTTTTTCTGGTTTAAGCAGATAAACGACATCAGAAAAACACTATTTCCAGACGATCCAGACACTAATACATAAATGAAACGATGATATAGGAAATAGGTTGAAAGGCTAGGCTTTCGTTTATATATGCTTATCTCAGTTTAACAATTAGAAAAATACTGGCACAAAGTGATATTTTTCTGGTTTAATCTGACAAACCACGCCAGAAAAACACTATTTTCAGACGATCCAGACACTATTACATAAATTAAACGACGATATGGGAAATGTGGATGATGATATATGAATGTTCAAAATTAAATAGGTCATAGTAAAAAGATTACAGTGGTGTCTCTTGACCTGCGGAGGGCATTTGACACTGTTGACGTGGTAAACAAATTGTAGAGTGTCATGGCACAACAATCTTAGGATTAGTGTATCACATGTGAAGCTCCTCCGGGATCCATTCCGGGGCCCACATTGTTACTTGTATACAATAACTCAAGTTCGAAATTAAAATTAGAAGGTCAAATTAAAGTATTTGCTGATGATGCTATTTTGAAGTACTTTATTGCATTCTACAAAGAAATAAAAGAACATATAAGTTACTATCTGCATATTAGACAAGAATGGTTTAAGCCTGCAATAAATTCACAAGCAATAATAGTTGATGGTAAAAATAAGAATATTAAACTTAAATATATGAGTCTGTACTATAACACAATAAATAAAGCTTCACATAAATAAAGGTAGTGGTATACTAAAAAGAATTCATGTCACAGTGGCCATAAACTTATTGGAAAATATATATTTTTCCTTGGTACACCGTCACTTACAGTATCTGTCGATTTTGGGGTATCTTACAAGGAAAAAATAAATAAAGCCTCTGGAAATTCAACAAAATAAGGCAATAAAGAATTTATACAATCTCCCTAGGAGATATAATTTAATAGACTTATAATAAATTATAATATTATGCAACTTGAAAATATTTACAAATTTCAAGTGGCTAGACATATACATCAAATTATCAATAGGAAATATCACTCTAATACCAAATTAATCTTCATAGTATTACAGATGATTTTCAAACACGAGGTAAGAAGGATGTTGGCATTACGACAGTGTCCTCATATAAAGGTCGGACTTGTATTCTCTTTAAGGGTGTCTATTTTTATAATATTGGAATCAGAGAGTTCAGTTTTAAAGGTTTTCAGAAAGAACCAAAGGAATACTTTCGGATTAATTATCTACAATCCTAATCACTGCCTCGCTATCTTTTCTACGAATGCTATCACAATAATATGTACTATGTTGTTGTACAATGATATCTATATTTGCCAAATACAATAAGTTATTTGAATAACCTTTAATATTTGATTTTAGTTGAATGTGCCAGACTTATGTAATTTCTGTGGGAAATGTCTGTTGTTTTTAAATAAAGCTATTTTCTTTCTATCTAGTAATAAGCGTGTTTACCAACTTCATTTCTAGATCCTAGTAGGAGACGATAGGGGTTGGAAGCTAGTCACCCTAGACGACAACAAACACGGAGGTTCCGCCCCCGATTTCTGCCAAAAAGTCCTCCAAAGTCCCTACTTCCGTAGTCTGGTGATGGGCGTGATCCTCGCCAATGCGGTGGTGACCGCCTCGATGAGTTTCAAACACGACAAACGACCCAGACAAGTCTTTTACGAGAAATACTATTTTCTCGAGCTCGGGTTCACCATTTTGCTCAATTTGGAGGCGACTTTTAAGATCTGGTGTCTCGGATGGCGCGGCTACTGGAAACACTCCATACACAAGTTCGAACTGCTTTGCGCTATTGGTACCACTATACACGTCATTCCTGGTAAGCGGATGATACCTACGTATATACAGTGAGGACGCGCAAGTTGGAACAAATTCATTTTGCGATTCATTTGCGATTTTTTTGATGATGAATTCATGTATGCACGGTGAACCAAAAATAAGCAACCACTTCAATTTTTTAAATGGAAACACCTATTTTTTATTCCATTTTTAAATTCTGCATAGAATTTTTTGGTATATTTTGTATACTATATCTTATACCTAATACTAACATTATTAATAAATTTGCAACTGTCATTTGAGCATAATCAAACATGATTTTTCATAGTTTTTTAACAGGTATATATTTGATTGTTGACACCTTGTCACCATTTAATCGCATGGAAACAGTATGTATTACTTTACGTAAATGTCAAGTGCAGTTGCAAAGTTTAAAATTATGGCGCGTTTAACTGAAAAACAAAGAATTGAAATTTTGATGATGGTAGGATATGGCGACAAGACTCGAACACAAGCCGAAGTTTGCGATCTGTTTAACAATAAGTACACGGAGAGGCCTATTACAAGTTCAATAGTAAGCAAAATTAATAAAAAGTTTAGTTTTTTCCAGAAAACAGACAATTAGATATTTTGCTCGATTTACAAAAAATCCACATAAATCAACTCGACAAGTTGCTGTAGATTAGTCGGTTAGTAAATTATGTGTTCTAAAATATTTGCATAGGAATAAATGGCATCCATATAAAATTCATTTAATTCAGGAGCTTTTCAAAATGATCATGAATAGAGTTTTGCAAAATGATGATGAATAAATGTAATGCAAACCCACAATTTTTAAGTAAGATTGTTTTTTCTAATTTGGTTCTGTAAATAAGCAAAATTTTTGTTATTGGGCACCAGAGAATCCACACTGGCGTATGGAAAATCACACACAATTTCCCAAGAACTTAAACGCATGGGCAGGGATTGTGGGCACCTCAATTGTGGATCCCTATTTTATTGAGGGCACACTTACCTCTGAAAAATATTAAGAGCTGCTTCAAAATCAGATAGTACCTAGTTTAATTGCACTTTTAATTGGAATCAGTTTCTAAAAATGGCAATTTTTCTTGTTTTTTCACACTATTCGCGAACAGTACTAGAGACCTTACTAACATTTTCCCAAATAGATGGATTGAAAGGGGGGGTTTTATCAAATGGCCGGCAAGGTCGCCAGATTTAACCCCATTGGATTTTTATCTATGGGGTTATCTAAAATCTAAAGTTTATTTCGATAAAACTGAAAGTTTAGAAGAATTAAACAATAGAATTGGAGCCGAAATACAACAAATCCGGCCTCAAACAATAAGTAAAGTATAACAAGAATTTGAATATCGACTTGGTTACTGTCAGGAAGTTAATGGTCAACAATTTGAACAATTATTTTAATTTTTTTGTTTTGTTTTTTTTTTTTATAGACTGTTCCATGGTTATTTATAAAAAAATTAATCGCAAATTTCTTAATAAATATTGAGGTTGGGTATAGGACATGGTATACAAAATATACTTAAATAAAATATTTTTCAACTTGATTTGTTCCAACTTGCGCGTCCTCACTGTACCGTAGAATGGGGCTATTTGAGAATTTTTTTGAGGTTTTTGAGCGATATCTATAAGACAAAAGTAAGCTTGATCAATTTTGTAATGGCGTTGGAAAGACCTATGATAGAGGTATCTATTTCTTATATTTGACTAACGGCTTCCTCTTCTGGGAGCCGTAAAAAAATTTTTTTAGGGCCTTCTCAAATTGCCCCATAGGGTGGGGCTTTTTGAGAATATGGCTTAAAATTGCATAAATCATCATTTATCCACTGAAGGGGATATTTGGAAAACAAAAAAACATTTTTAAAAAAATAAAAAACATGTTAACATATAAAAAAAATATACAAAACAAAAAATATTTCTTGCAACATTGCAAATTACAATTAAAATATGTAAACAAAAAAACATAAAGTAGATAACTCTAAAAAATGATCAAACAAAAAAAAACAACTTAAAAATAACTCTGGTTTGAAGGTAACAAAGGTTTCTTGAAGGTTACAAACAGTGGTAACTATATGTTTATTTTATGTTTAGTTCTGAAAGATTATCCGAAAAGGTAAAAAATTGCCTGGTCCCTGAACCTTCAATCTTAGGAGGGCTAAGTATCATGATAATCATTTCGGTTGTTACCTCGTCTTCATCTAACTTAGGAGGAGATAAAAATCTTTCCGTTTTGGAGGATTTTTTTTAAAACGATGTTTTGAAAACCCGTTCCCCGTTTAGCAGGGTAACGGATTTTATTTGTCGTATATAACATTGGCTTGAAATTGTTGCCGTGTATCGAACAACTACCCAATCATTGACCTTAAGATTACTAAAGTTTATAAGAGGATGGTCATCATCGTCACTTATTTCTTGCTGATTTTCATCATCATGTTCTTCTGGTTGGATTTCTTTATCAAGTTTTTTCAAATTAAAACAGGGAAGGTCTTCATCGTCAATATTTTGTAGCTGGTCTTCTTCATCATCTGATGATTCGCATGAACTTATTTCAGAAACATTTCTACTAGTAGACGGGTACAAATCAGATGTAGAAACACTTTTTTCTGCTTCTACAGTAAGCTTCTTGCGACGCGGTGCTTTATGCTGCTCACAACTACCCATACGCATTTCTTTTAGGACATCCAAAACTGAGCTTGAAATGCTTGAATCTAAAATATTAGAATCTGTACCTGTTGTGGACGATGCAGGTAATCTTTCCTTTGGTTGCGCAGGATTTAGAGGGTGCAATCCAGTTTTGGCAAATCCGGAGATTAAATTTTGCCTTCCTTTGCCATTCTCTTCAATCTTGTTATGGAGCTGTGCAAGCAATCTAGGGAATACATCTTTTGAGAGTGTAGTCATTTTCCGCCCTTGGCCTTTCTTCCACGTTGTCAGAATTTCGCGCCAATATTTCTTAAGTGGAGAATAAAATGCGACGTCTAATGGCTGCATGACATGGGTCGCATTGCTTGGCAAACAAATAAATGCAATATCCATTTTCTCGCACGTTTTAAGGACGTCTTCGGAAAAGTGAGAAGATAAGTTGTCCCCAATGAGAGCCTAAAATGAAAATTAAATATGGGTAAAATGACTTAAACCACTCTGTTATACCTACTCACCTTTTTTCCAGGTTTATTTTTAAAAAATGGAACTACCACAGTAAAAAACCAATTTCGGAAACAAGCGGAATCGAACCACCCGCTTTTAGACCTATTATATCTGGCACCTTTAGGGCCTCCCTCAGTCCATGAGTCCCAAAGATGCTCACCTTTATACACTACATAAACTGGTAATATCTGGCCATAAGCAGTACCAGCATACATTAAGCTTATGGCTGTTTTTGTCGAATTTATCACTCTTTCTGGGTACCTTGATCCTCTTTTATAAATATATTTCTTAGTGCCTGGGTTGTCGGTAAGGTTTGTTTCATCATAATTTATCATTAAACTAGGATTTACCGCTAATAAAGTATCTCGGGCATCAAAAAAATTATCGACAACTTCTGGTGAAAGTGAAGCTCTTTTAGTTGAAATATTGGATGATAGACGGTTTGATATGAGCTTTTCGTGTCGTTTAAGAAAAGCTAATGCCCAATCTCTACCAGGAAAGTTATCCTTCAAACGAACCTCCTGTACACCTTTTTTATCCAGGTAATTCTTCGCAAAAAGTCTTACATCCAATATGTCAAAGGGAAATCCCCAAGCTGCCACAATATTTAGGTATTTCACAAACTGTTCCTCTTATTCCTTGGAAAATATTGAAGGTCTTCCCGGTTTTTCAAATATATTGGTCTCCCTAGCACGTCTGCTTATGGTGGCGATGGGCACTTTGAAATGCTCGGAGGCCTTAACCGCCCTTTTTTTACTTCTTCTATTGCTCTGGCTAAGGCTTTCTCTGAGTAATGCCTATATGGCACGTAATTTTTGCCATTTCTGACATGGCTAAATGTTTTTTTATAAGTGCACACCATTATCTCATACCATTCTAAAAAAGCCAATTTCATTTGAAAGCAATTTCTAACAATTTTCAAATAGCCCCCAGTCACTTCTCAAATTACCCCACTCCAGAAAATACTGAATAAAAAAAAACAAAAGAGTCCTAAAATGTTTATGTTACCAATACACCTTCCTAAAACCCCATACTTTTATTTGGATTAAGTGCCAATATCATACAATTAATCGGTTTAGATTTACAGAGTAAAGTTAAGCACTTACCGTTCTTTCACCAAAAAACACGTGTTTTTCCTAATATTTTTACGCGCCAAAATAAAACAGCTACCTTTCGTCGATCTGCGCTCGAGTACGCGGTTGCATGTGTACTAATGGCCTTGCGCGGCGTTTGCGTATTGTTATTAACTCTGTGGGCGTTGTTGCCGCTTTTAACATTTTTCGGATGAATTCTCAAATTACCCCTGATTTCCAGAATAGCCCCATTCTACGGTATATTAATAAATCAGTTTATTTATAATAATAATAATCACACAAGTAATAGTGTACTACTTGTACGTGATAACTTATGACACCGAAGCCTATACATAATAATAATAATAAACGGTGATAAACTTAGAACATTGAAAGGCTAGAATTAGAATTTCCGTAGAACTATGGGCAGTTTGTTTGCTTGCAACATCTCTGATGCAATGATGCCAAATGCTTATGTAGAAATCGCAAATAGAAAATACTTCTTAATATCATAAAAATTAGTCACTTATTTTGACAGCCACAAAACAATACTACTATTCCTCTTTAATAAAATACGATAAGAAACTTCCACCGACACAAGGAATCTTTACCAGTGACGTCGTCAAAAATTATTTACATGATAAATATTTATTAAAAATAGATTATGCTCTAAATTATTAACAATATTTCCGTTTATGAACTCTTTATACGTTTTTTTAATGTACTTCATTAAAGTGAAGCTACCTATCTAAATTTCTTAATAAATTTTTAGTATTCTACGTTTATGATAAGTATCATGATCTTATGATAGTATAGGCAATGCAAATGAGTCTTCAACTCAAGGAAAGTCCCTCAAACTACTGAAGATACTCAAAAAGAATCAACCACTATGCCCCATAAACCGACAACAAAACGCAATAGAGAATTACTTAGCTCTAGCGAAGAAGAGGTTCGCAAGCCCGCTAGGACCAAACTTAGAAAAGACAAAAATAGACAATTCGTTGTGGAAAATCAGTGTGGTGAGGATAATAGAAAAGACTAAAGTGTTTCAGGTTTGATTACAAAATTAAAGATTAAAGTTTTCATTATTAGAAATTGAGTGATGTAAATTGTAAACTGTGAGTTTACAATTTACATCACTAACTGTTTTGCCCTAAAATACGACGTTGCCTATTTATTAACAATTTAAGACGATTTCTGGATTTGTCCTTACTTATTTCCCTTACTCTAATTTTCGGATTTTCTACAACCGACTTGGTGACTGTCAATTTGATTTCTTCATTTAAAACTGTTTTTGTTCTAGTTTGTTTTTTGTACTCTACGCTTCCAGTATGCTCTAATCATTTTTAAGTAAAAATAAACGTTGTAATGCCTATGAAAAAATGTGTTATTTTTCCTTTAAGAACAAATTTTAAGGAAACGTTTAGAGATAGAGGTAAACTTGTTCGTATCAAATTGAAGATAAAAGAATGCTCTATCAAATCGCGTTACTAGATACAGGATGTTCCATTTAAAAAAATAGCGCAAAATTGAATTAAAAATATCATTATTTGAGTAACGATTTTGATCACCCCGTATAAAAAAAAATAAATTTTGGAATTTCGAAAGATAAAATGAACTAAGCCAAGAACTCTACATAGATTTTTCAAAAAGTTAGAAAACGTCCTTGGTAAATATTAAGATATAAATGATACATTGATGTTCGTGAAAGACTCCCATTTCGGAAAAAAATATAGGTAGTTCCATTTTAAAAAAAAGTTCAAATTTTGTACCACGCTTTTTCGGGACAACCTGTATTAACCAAACTAATTTAAAAAAATAGCAGCTCTAAATCAATTAACATTCCCCCTATTAAATGTTTTGTCCGTTTTAAGATTTAGCCGCAATCGAGCACCGCGATATTAAATGGACACCCTGTATAGGTTAGATTTGATTTTGTTATTATTAGCATTTTAAGCTAATGTTTTTTTTCCGATCAATATCAAAATGCAATAACTAAGAACAATAAGCTCTTCAAATTTTTGTGGAATTAAAAGTCCCTCAAGTCAAATGCTCTTATTAGATTTTATTAAAAAAATATGATATAGATATTTGTTTTTTACAAGAATTAAACACTGATTTTATAAAATTATTGCCTGGTTATGCTCTGCACTCTAACTTAGGCACAGCCGAAAAAGTCACAGGTATTATATACACAAGATAGGCATTAATGTCGAAGATGTTTAATGTTTTATGCTCCCCAGATGGCAGGTACTTTTGATAATATAAAATATGATGTATGCCCCTTCAAGACAAATAGCAAGTTGTTTTTTGAAGCTTTTTGCATAAGTTATTGTCAAATAATTTTTAATCAATTTATAAGCCATTCCTCTAATACCATAAGAATAAAGTATTTTCAATAAAACTTCAGTATCGAATGCCTTTGAGAGATCAACAAATATGCACAGCACAGGCTTTGATTTATCCAAGTTGTCATATAGGTAATTTGTTAACTGGAGAATGGCCTTTGATATTTTTTCTCGATATCTAAACTGAAAAAACATAAGTATTTTGCTAAGAAAGATATTAACTTTTAGACGGAGAGCTGGCTATGTAGATCGACTGGTCACTCGGTAAACGTGAAATTTTGTTATATACAGGCTCGGTTGTTACTGACATAGCAAGGGGCAGACCGTCAGAACTCGCCCTTGACGGAATAAGTGAGGGTAGGGGGTTAAACATGTAATTTTTTATGAAATTTTTTTTGATTAAGTACAAAGCTGACAATTTGCACTAGTATAGGAGACGATATTAGAAAATAGGAAAAATATTATCAGAAGTCTACGCGGAAGACATTGCTAATTATTAATAAATTAATAATTCAGTATTAGTAAAATTTTACATTGCCATTTGGAAATTTTCCACTAAAGCATTGTCGCTGTGTCATTTAGTACGTTGTACATGACCAGGTATACGTATCCCTTCTGAACATCTGCTCTATTGCTCTCTGTCTCTCTTTATTTTTCTCTGTCTATCATACATAGCTTTATGTATCATAGGGCATTATTTCTCCTTAAATTTTTTTCATATATTTTTGCGATATTCGAAAGTAACGTATATAGTTATGGACGTCTTCTTCAGAGCCATTTTACGCAATGGTATAATAACGCCAATTTTTAAAGATTGCGGAAATCTCTTTACGTACGAACAGCGAACAATCCAAAACAATGCACTTTTTACCCACTTTCTCACCTTTAAACCTATCTGAGACCCATGAATCCTTGACAATCGCTGTAAAATAGTGCTCTATGTTTCCAGTGGGTTCAATTACTAAAAAAAAGTAACATTTCAAGATGGTTCAAGTCCTGCCTGGACCATGAAATGTGGTAGAATTCAAAAAATGCAGTTTTTACTCACTTTCTGTCATTTAAATCTATCTGAGACCCATGAATCCTTAACAATCGCTATAAAATGGTGCTTCACGTTTCCAGTGGATTCAATTTGTGAAAAAAAGGAAGATTTTAAAACGATTCAAGTCTTGCCTGGACCATAAAATGTGGTAGACTCCAAAAAGTGCACTTTTTACCCACTTTCTGACATTTAAACCCATCTGAGACTCATGAATCCTTGACAATCGCTATAAAATGTTGCTCTATGTTTCCAGTGGGTTCAATTACTAAAAAAAATAACATTTCAAGATGAGCTAAGCCCTACCTGGACCATGAAATGTGATAGAATCCAAAAAACACACTTTTTACCCACTTCCTGACCTTTAAACCCAACTGAGACCTATGAATCCTTGACAATTGCTATAAAATAGTGCTTTATGCGTCCAGTGGTTTTAATTACTAAAAAAAAGTAACATTTTAAGATGATTTAAGTCCTGCCTGGACCATGAAATGTGGTAGAATCCAAGAAATGCACTTTTTACCCACTTTCTGACATTTAAACCCATCTGAGACCCATGAATCCTTAACAATCGCTATAAAATGGTGCTCTATGTTTGCAGTGGGTTCAATTACTAAAAAAAAAATACATTTCAAGATGATTTAAGCCCTACCTGGACCATGAAATGTGATAGAATCCAAAAAAACACACTTTTTACTCACTTCCTGACCTTCAAACCCAACTGAGACCCATGAATCCTTGACAATCGCTATAAAATGGAGCTTCACGTTTTCAGTGGGTTCAATTACTGAAAAAAAGTAACATTTTAAAATGATTCAGGTCCTGTCTGGACCATAAAATGTGGTAGAATCCAAAAAATGGACTTTATACCCACTTTCTGACATTTAAACCCATCTGAGACCCATGAATCCTTGACAATCGCTATAAAATGGTGCTTCACGTTTCCAGTGGGTTCAATTAGTGAAAAAAAGTAACATTTCAAGATGATTCAAGTGCTGCCTGGGCCATGAAATGTGATAGAATCCAAATAATGCACTTTTTACCCACTTTCTGACTATCCCTTTTTCGCTTTTTGAATGAGCTTAGTTATTTCACTTTTGCAATTTGTATATTTTTCCTTAAGCTCCTCACTGTGTTTTCCTATTACTAATTTTAATTATTTTGGTATGCTTGATAATTTGACTCTTTAATATATATGAGTAAATATATATGAGTAATTTGTAGCCGTTTCTACATTCTGCGAGATATATTGTTCAATGCCGTTCGCATCATATCATTTTTAATATTAATTTCACCATTCAGAGGAAGATTTGGAATAATCGTGTGGTCTGTAATGTCATAGTTCAAAATATACGACAAGGGCTTTTTGCTCCAGATTTTAACTAAAAAATCGTCAATGCATGTATTGGATTGCGGTCTTGTTACTTTATTAATATAAGAAGTAAAATGAAAAAGCCTAATATTTTCATACTCCTCATGCCTTTGGGGAGTTAGTACTAGTTTTCCCAATAAAATTTCAAGTTCCACTGATTTAACTTGACCAATGAACACAAAAGAATCTTAATGTGTTATTGTCTCTTTAATAAAAACAATCACTCCATCACACATATTAAGGCTCTTAACCCATTATTGCATATTCTATTATATCCCTGTATTCGGAAAACCTGCTTATCGAAAACGCTTTATCAAACGAATATCAAATGTAAAAGCCACTTTGTCGAAATTTTGACTTAATTTTTAATATTAATTTGCAAGACATTAAAGCTATTCTGTACAATATAATCATTATAAATAACTATTTGAAATCATTATTTTTAGGATGTTACATGACGGGCTTTACGTTTTTTCAAGTGTTACGCGTGGTAAGACTAATTAAAGCGTCCCCCTTACTAGAGGACTTCGTTTATAAGATCTTTGGCCCTGGTAAGAAACTGGGCAGCCTCATCATCTTTACCATGTGCTTATTGATCATCTCCTCAAGTGTTTCGATGCAGCTCTTTTGCTTCCTGGATTTCACCAAGTTCGAGACTTTTCCAGAAGCATTTATGAGCATGTTTCAGATTTTAACGCAGGAGGCTTGGGTGGAGGTGATGGACGAAAGCATGTATAGGACTCCCTCCATGATAGCCCCTTTGGTCGCTTTTTATTTTATTATGTACCATCTTTTTGTTACGTTGGTAAGTTTGTATTATAGGCTATTTAGTCCGAAGGCATGTTACCAAAATCAGCATCAATAAATTGCAGATTGTGTTAAGTTTGTTCGTAGCGGTGATCCTGGATAACTTGGAACTGGACGAGGACATAAAGAAATTGAAGCAGTTAAAGTATCGGGAGCAAAGTGCGGAAATTAAGGAAACGTTACCGTTTAGGTTGAGGATATTTGAGAAGTTTCCTGATAGTCCTTTGATGGTCACCTTGCATAAGGTGCCAAGTGATTTCAACTTACCAAAGGTAATTTGTTAGGATATTTATATGTGCCAGTATCTTTTTAATTTCTATAATATATGCTATCTTAAGCATATCTAATTATTGTAGTGGGATTTTTAGTCCCGAGGGTTCATAGATCAAAGAAACCACTAATGTCGGGAAATCTCACTTTATTCACTTCAGTTACGGGCTTCAGTCAAAGACGACACACTTCTTTATTAAATGGTGATAAACGAAGTTATAATCATAAGAATACTCCGAGCAGAAATTTAGGATTTAAAAAATGTCATACAATTCCACAAATAAAGAAAATATTTAAAGCTCCCGATATTCTAATAGAACAAACTATAGCAAAGGTAGAGGTCGTTCCGCTACACTATTTATATAGGGTGTCAATTTGAAAAAAATCAATGTGAATATCTCGCAAAATATACTTGGAAGAATGCGGTTGGGAATAACTATTATAGAGGTTGGACAAAACTAGAACCATGATGAGCCAGCCCTAAGAGCCTTCCACCTTAAGATTCAAATGGAAGCACCCCCTTTTGTCATAACCTAAATTAAAGGTCTTTTTGAGTATTCATCTACACATGAAAAATTGATCCATTTACTACTCAATGAGACCCTTAATTGAACTTTTGACAGAAAGCAATATAATAAATTTATGGTGGTTCTATAGTATCATCAACCTCTTTAAAAGTTATTCGATTTTTTTAAGTCAATTAATTCTGAATGTCAAATTGATACCTTGGTCATTATAAACCATTGACATACTTCCTTTTTAATTTATGGAGACTCAATTTCTTAGTATTTTTCTAAAGATAAATTCGTGCAATAAAAATAAAAAACACCATGCATAGCAAAAAAGGGAAGTAAATGTTACTAAGTTTAAATTGACAACTTTTGTACATAAGGCGAATGAGAAACTAAACTACTGTGTAACAAATACCATGATTTATTATTGATTCCCAAAAGGTTTTAAAGTGTTATTAGATTGAAAAGAATAACAAAACAAATACTTTAAATAAACGTTGATCTTGATAACCTATAAAAAACTATGTACAATTTTACAGGCAAAAATAAACTAAAATTAAATTCCTTAAAAAATATAGAAACAAATTATTAAAATTAATTGATTAGTTGCTTTATCAGCTTTACGTTACACAGGTACAAACTAAAATAAATAAATATTTAAATATAAAAAAATGAAAATAAAGAATGTCCAGTCACATTTTTTAATATTCAATGTTTTATTTTGCTTAAAGCTGACTTTCAAACTATCTCTATTTTTAAAAAGGAAAATAACATAAATTATTTGGTTTATATTGATAATTAATTAGATCAGAATATACAGTTTACAAATAAATAGTAAAAACGGTGAATTAGAAAACCTTGCATAGTAAATCATAGTATGATAGTCATAATAAAGGCAGATGAGAGTTAGCCATTATCGGTACTTAAATTTTTCTTATAGAGAGCTGTTTATGATGCTTTATCTAAGTAAACAACATCTTCAACTGATTTTTACCAATTGTCTTAAATTTAAGGTCTGAAAAATGTATCACCATTCAAAAATGTACTAAAAAATCCGCTTATTGTAAACTTCTAATCGTATTAATGTAAGTAATAAAATTTCACATTTAGATGTTCCATAATCTTCCTTTGATATTTTTATCTAGAAATATCAGAAAAACTTTATACAATATCAAGGGTCTCATTATTGAATCCCAAATAAATACAGTCCTTTAATTAAAAACAGATGATTCATTATTCCAAGGGAATAACATATATAATAAAATAATTGTATTAATATTAATACACTGTTATTCATATGAACTGTGTAGGTCTAAGGCCTGATGCCTGAACTGTAGTAGGTGCAAAACGTATGCACTAGTATCTTTATTACTTATACATGTTTTAAACTGAAAGTGTTTTTCTTCTCATTTTTACAATAAATTAAATCCTTTACAAATTCATTAGCATCTTTTGACTTTTGCTTGGTAACTAAACATAGTAAATAACCCTCCTAATATATTCTTTTAATTTGTAACCTTAAGACAATTAAAATAGAGCATACCTAATAAGAACATTAAAAAATTGACTGAATTGAAGACTTCTATGGTCAAATATAACAACAGCAAAAGGCAATAAACTCCACTACCATCACTACGTAATAGGGTATCATGCTCTAATAGCAACAATTAACCTTGAATCGTATGTTTTTTATTGTCTGAATAAAAGACTTTCTCATCGTTATAAAGAACAAAATGCTTAAAAAAATGAGGGTAGGTACTCATACTACTTAATGAATAACCAAATCGCCTTCAATAGATCTTCTTGCACATATTTCACTCACAAGTAATGGGCACCTTAATTGCTTCAAAAACACTTTATTCACACAACACAAATATTTATAAGAATGAGGTAAATAGAGATGAATATACATGATGTATTTGTTTTTTTTAATAAATAAAGGAGTTTGAGTTGAAAACAATAATAGCTATATAGATATGTTAATAGGTATTGTATTTGAGCAGAAGATAATGACTATTGAAATAACAATTAACAATATACCTAAATATTAATAATTTTTAAAATATTATATTAATATTGCATTAACATTGCAAAATTGAAATACGTATTCCATTAAATATAGGTACTATCTTACATACGAAATTTTTAAATTTAAATATATGATTTACTACAAAATAGAAAAAAGAAAGTTTTATTTATTTTAACTGGAACTTGGAACATCTCATATATGAAAATTGAATATTCTCTACATATCTGTTAAATATATGCGAGGAATACTGCTTTTGCATTATACAGAGAAAAGGGATTTTTAGGTTAGGGAAAGTTTTATGAGACAATTCGTTTACGAGACTGAAGATGACGAAAACGCCGAAACGGGCATCAAACGGTTGACCGCGGACGAAATGTTTGACTCAAAAATCGTTTACCGCAAGCAGCGCCCTCTAAACATCCTGAACAAACTCCCAAAAGTAAGGAGCGTAAATATAAAACTGAAAAAAACAACCGTTTGTCACATAATCAGGTATAACCTCATCAATGAATCATGAAAATATTATATTTAACCTGTTTTTTGAAAGCGATTCAAACAACCAAAGACTGATGCTGGGGGATTCTTCAATAATTCCAGTGCCGGGCAGTAAAGCCCCATTGAAACCTCAAGGCACCGTAAACAGTGTTAAACAATTACGCATCGATCATAAAAAGTAAGACAGATGCTCTCGGACTATCATAGCAGTAAGCAATATAACTTTCCTACATGTTCCAGGTTCGGTTCTCGATCAATTAGACGTTCGGTAAGGTCAGGCTCCATTAAACTGAAACAAACCTACGAGCATCTCATGGAAAATGGAGATATTGGGGTCAATAGGGTCACTACCAACAGGGCGCGCCCTCACGATTTGGATATTAAACTGTTACAAGCCAAGAGACAGCAAGCAGAAATGAGAAGGTTAGGAAGACACTTCCCAGGTGTAAAATCGTTTTTTTTTAAGTGGATTCTACGTGAAATTCTAAGAGATCACTTGCTTTGGACCAATAGCCTTTGAGTTACACGTAGTAAAAAGTCGTTTTCTTTTAAAACTTTTTTTTTGGGGGTTCTTTGCTTCTATAAGCGCCTTGAACATTTTAAATAATTTTAAATTTTGGGTTCTTATTTAGTTTTGACATTCATGAAAAATATAAAATTGAGTTTTATATATATTATCTTTACGAATTTACAGTTGAAGTTGTTATAATTTTTATTCCAGAAAGTTGATTATAGTTTTAGGTCATTTTTCCAAAATCTAGCACTTTTTAAGTCATTTTTCCTGGCAATTTCAGCCAGTTCAAGTAATTTTTTGTTTCTTCCAGGCAGTTGAGTAAAGCAGGTAATTAAAAAAATTGGCTTCCAATTACCTGGAAAAAAAGTTAGTATAAGCCCAATTGATATGGAAGTAGGAAAAAATGTTGTTTAAAACCTTTAAAATTGTAATAAACTCTCTGGAAAATAGCGAATATAATTACCTGCAAAAAAATTACTTTAAAAATGCATTCAACTGCCTATAAAAATTTGAAAAAATGAATTGAACTGCCTGATTTTGACAGAAAAATTAAATGAAAAAAAAGACGCAAAAACGACCTTAAAACTGCGTTCAACTACTGGAAAAAAAATAGGAATAACGTCAACTGCCTGGAAATCACAAAAAAAATTTCGAATGTAAAATGTCTTAAAACTGAATTCCATGGATAAAATCATAATGCCCTCAACTACCTGGAAGTAACAAAAAGTGAGTTTAAAACTGCGTTCAACTGCATGGAAGAAAATTGTTTAAAGAGTCCATTAAACGGTCCTGGAATGGAAAAACTCTTTAAAATTGACCTCAACTACCCCAAAAAAATGACTGCTCCACTACGCTGGAAGAAACAAATAGTTTAAAAATTGTTGAAAATGATTTGAATTACCTGCAAAAAAAAATACTTCAACTGCCTGAAAATCCGTCTAGAAGTGGTAGAAATGGCTTGAAATTTCCAGGCGATTAAGATCCTGATCCACTACTTTGTAGATAGTTAATTACAATTTGAAGTTATTTCTTAATTTCTTTCCAGACAATTGAAGGAATCTTAATAGCTTTTTTTTAAGCAGTTGGATACAGTTTTTCGGGTATATTTTTTGCTCTTACTTAATTACAATATATTAATTCTTGTCAACGACTTCTAGCTCGTTTAATGCACTTTTGAAGTCATTTCTTTGTCAATTTGGGACAACACACGTTGGGCGCCAAAATTACTTCCTTTTTTTTGGTTGGAATTTATTGTGATTTTAAGTCACTTCTCACACTTCTTTAATTATTTTTTTTTTATATAATAATGTGCATTTTCTGTTAATTTAAGACAGTTGAAGTCGTTCTTTGAATTTTTTTTCAGGCATGATTTTAAGGCACTTCGACTGTTACAGTCAAATTGTTTATTATGTGTTACAGAAACCAAAGGGAAGAAGATCTTAGGGAGAACCATCCGTTTTTCGACACCCCGTTATTCGCAGTGCCCAGGGAGAGTCGCTTTCGGAAATTTTGTCAATTAATAGTTTACGCCCGTTACGATGCGAGACTGAAAGATCCGCTTACTGGAAAAGAGCGAAAAGTGAAATATAAGACTTTACAGTAAGTATTAAATAAGCTCTTTGATCTCTTACGCCCGAACTATAATGGTCAAGGAACGAGGCATTGTGTATATAAATGGATTTCGCATAAAGTAAAAAGAAAACCGTCTTCTTGAAGTTAAAATTTACCTTTGCGCTAAGCGCAATAGGGTTTTTCGTAAATATAGCCAGGAAATTAAATTTTGACTTTTTAACTTTAGGTCACGTACTAAACGAAAGTTGATTTTCAGACGTTGAATATAGGGTAGTTAACTGCGCATGCCACAAATTTGTAAAGGCAGGCTTAGCATTTTAGTCCGGGCTCAAATGTTGATTTTCAAGAGAAAAAAATGAATTTGTTTTTTGTGATTTTTCAATTCAAAATATTGAAACTTGAGGTAATGCAATTGATGAAAAAATACTATGTTTTAAAGCAAAATTAACAGATAAAAATTTCAAGAAGGCTGCTGGGCGCCATCTTAGAAAAAAAATGAAATGGAAAGGGTGGTCTTGTGGCACCCAAGTTCGGAACTATTAAGATAACAATTTTCCCGGTCGTTGGATTGGCCGTCGAAAACCTGTGGAATTGCCAGCTTGCTCGCCAGATTTGACACCTCTAGACTTTTTTTATGGGGCTATTTGAAGCAAAAGCTGTACGAAACTGAACCTGCTTCAGTACTGGATTTACGACAAACAATAACGAATATTTGTAGAAATATCGATGTTGGTGTATTTGAAAATGTTCGGTGTAAAATTTCGGATCGACTGTTCTTCTGTCAAGAAGTTCAAGGCAACCATTTCCAGCATCTTCTCAATTGAACTCAATTTATTTATTCGGTATATCAAGTTAAATGTTAATGTATTTAGGTAATTATTAAATGTACCACCATTTTGTAGTAGGTAAAGATATGGAATTTATATTCTCAGGTTATCGAGCTTCAAAATGATGTGCCATAAGACCACCCTTTCCATTTAATTTTTTTTCGAAGATGGCGCCCAGCAGCCATCTTGAAATTTTCATCTGTCCATTTTGCTTTAAAACATAGTATTCATTCATCAATTGGTATCTTTTTTTAGTATTAATTTAAATCAAGTAGTAAAAAAGAAAAATGATACAAAACAAGTTTATTAGAACTTACAAACATATTTATGTTAAGTAAAACAGTGAAAAATTATGTGATTTTTACCTACTAACATATGATAGTCAGTAGGTAAAAGTACCTTATGCTCAAAGAGTATACTTAGCAAATGAGTGTGCTTATCACTTCACTATCATTTTTTAAATGATTTCTTACCAAATTAGTTGAATTTTCAAAATAAATATTTAGCTATTTATTGGCTTAATTAGAAAAAATTAGCAAGAAAAAAGTATCATATCAATACATTTACGTTAATATCTTAGTAAATTGCAATACTTGGAATACCATTAGTATTAAGGAAAAAAAAACTACTTCACCATTGACTTGATTGACAAAAATTAGTAAGCAAAGACTACCATATATCGATAGGTGTGTTGTTATTATTAAAAAAATGTATAGTTCTGAGAAGGCTATTAAAAAAGTTGAAAAACTTCTATCACTGTTGGTTTAATTAGGAAAAATTAGCACGTAAAGAGTACTATCTAGATGACATCCACCAAAAAAAACATATAGTCTCGGGAATTCCATTGATAACAACAAAAAAACTGACTTAATTGAAAAAAATAACGTGCAAGGATGTTTACTTTAATATTTAACATAACTTTGGAAAACCCATTAATATTAACATTGAAAAACTCGATTAATACAAAAAAAATGCTTATAATGTCATGTTTATTTAAGCAACTTCTTGGGGTTGGTCACTTATTTGGACTGGGTAATGATCGCGATGACCACCCTGTCATGCCTGTCGATGATGTTCGAGACGCCATTCTACAGGGTGATGGAGAATCCGAGTTTACAAGTGGCAGAATACGGTTTTGTTATCTTCATGAGCATCGAACTCGCCCTAAAAATTCTTGCGGACGGTTTGTTTTTTACCCCGAAAGCCTACGTGAAGGACGTAGCAGCCCTTCTGGACGTCTTCATTTATTTGGTGAATACCCGTCAAACCCCTATGTTATTTATTGTAACAAATTTATTATAGGTCAGCTTAACATTCCTTTGTTGGATGCCCAAAAGTGTCCCCCCAAACTCTGGCGCACAACTCTTAATGATCCTAAGATGTCTCAGGCCGTTAAGGATCTTTACCTTGGTGCCCCATATGAGCAAAGTAGTCTACGAGCTCTGTAGAGGCTTCAAAGAGATCCTGCTTGTATCCACCCTATTGATTTTACTCATTTTCATTTTTGCCAGCTACGGAGTGCAACTATATGGTAAGCATCTTATCCTTTTCACTTATCCCAAGATGTCAATTAATGTTATTTCTAGGTGGTAGATTGGCTCGTTGCAACGACCCAGTGATCACTAGAAGGGAAGATTGCCGAGGGATATTTTGGCGAAGGGTTTTCGTGACTAAAATGAAGGTGCCGCCCAGGGAGAACGAGACTTACCCTCAGATGTTGGTACCAAGAGTGTGGTAAGCAGTTGTATCAACCAGTTGCGTTAATACACTTTAACCAAGTTTCATGTTGGTCTTAGGGCGAACCCTAGAAGATTCAACTTTGACAACATTGGCGACGCCATGCTTACCTTATTCGAAGTTCTCTCGTTCAAAGGGTGGCTAGACGTAAGGGACATTTTAATAAAATCCCTGGGACCGGTAAGCAAATTCAATAGCTCCTAGACTCCCCCGATTTTACATGCTAAAACCGTTCTAGGTACATGCCATTTACATTCACATTTACATATTCTTGGGTTGCATGATCGGATTGACCCTATTTGTGGGCGTGGTGATTGCCAATTACTCGGAAAATAAGGGCACCGCACTTTTGACCGTGGACCAGCGCAGATGGTGCGATTTAAAAAAACGGTTGAAGATCGCGCAACCTTTGCATCTACCCCCACGTCCCGATGGTAAAAAGTTTAGGGCGTTCATCTACGATATCACCCAAAATTTAAAGTTTAAGAGGAGCATCGCCATATTGGTTTTGGTCAATTCGCTTCTACTCAGTGTCACTGTAAGTATCCAGATAATAGAGCAGGTTCCATAAATGTTTATGATTTACCAATATAAGTAGAATATTAGAGGGAGATAGAAAACTATTTCTCTATACTGTTTATATGCCACCTGATGCAGCATTAAATAACTATCTAAACTAGAAAATTATATAAGCATTCATATAAATAGTTGGTGGAGTTTGCTTGTTCCAGCATACCGAAGTGTTTTACTATTCTGAGCAAAGACCCTCTTGATACTTATGAGGGATTTGACTGTACCACAATTGCTTGGTTCATCCTATAACTTTTTGAAAATAATAGATAATACCGAGTGTTATAAACACTTTATTTTAAAAAACTTATTGGAGTTTACAACAAAGACTAAAAACCCTGGGGAGACAGCATATTTTCTGCATATCGGGGGATGAAAAACAGCGAGATCAAGAGAGAGAGAGAACATACAGAGCACAGAAGACAAATAAAGAGAAATGTGTGTTGCCTAATGATCGGACAGAAATTCAATTGACAGTTCTATTGACGTTGTTGACAAGGACGGTGACGATCAGCTTGGGTGGCGTGTGGCGGCAAATTTAAACCTGATCTATTGCGCGATATTTAAATTTGAAGTCATTCGCAGAATTACAGAAGTTGACGCGTTAACTGAAGTCTTTTATTTTGGTAAAAATTTGGCAATACGTTTTTCCGTTTAAAAATACCCTCATTTTAATAAAATTGTAATTTTGAATTTGAATGGATATGTTAATATTACATATCTCAGACATCCTTTTTCAAGAATGAACATATCAACTAAAATATTATTTTATATTTTAATAAATTTTTTATTTAGGACTTTTAAGTCTGGAAGATATTTAGACATAGATACTTAATTTTTTAATTATAAATTAACAACATGGGTCTGGGAGCAAATTTTAAATAAAAAAAACAAGACTAATTTGTCTTTTCAATATTTTATTTTATGATGAGTTTTTAAATTAATATAACAAAGGGCTTTAAAACGCATAAACATAGTTACAATACATTCCAAACTAAATACTGTAAACTGTAAGCATCCTATTAATAATTTACATATGAATATGTACAAGGGCGTAAAGGTTGTATGTAAAATTGTTGCAGGTATAATGCATATTTTTTCAGAAAAAATTACCTGCTTTTTTTCATTTCGATACTGTTAAAAACCTTATAAGAAACATGTAACAAACACACACCTAAATAAAAAATAAGATTCTAAAAAGGTTTTACTTCGGATTTTATCATTATGTAATAAAAAAAATAACACACATTATGGAAAGCAAAATATAAACTCTTATAACAAAAACAGATGCCTGTATTCAAGCCTGGAGAAATAAATTCCGTTAAAAATTACAGGCCAATTTCCCTACTTATTCACCTTAATAAGTTATTCGAATCTTTACTATTAAAACAATTATTTTTTAGCGTCAAAGAAGTTATCGACGTTAACCAACATCGCTTTTTCCACAAAAAATAGGTATAACCAACTGAATACAATTTATTCAGAGTGTAAACGAAAATATGGAAAAAGGTGTCGAAACGTGTACACCGACTTTTCCAAGGCTTCTTATAAGGTTCATCACCCAACACTTTTATTAAAATTAGAAAATGTCATGAAGCAAGATCGAATGCTAAGGGACCGATATTGTTTTCAATCTTTTTAAATGATATCCGTCCATGTTTTTCAATTTATAAATATCTTGCATATGCAGAACATTTGAACATTTTTATAACAATTAAGTAGTTATCAGGTTTTCTTACCTTGCAATTTGAACTTTCAAATTTTGAAAGGTATTATACCTTAAACAAATTATTTATTTATCCAGAAAAATGCCATTCGATACGTGGAGTGTATTAAAGATTTGAGTGAGGCATTGGATCCCAAACTGTTCTTCGACGTTCATATAGAAAACATTGTTCATCCATCATAAATATTATTATACAATACAATTGTTAAATCAACCATAGAATAAGCGACAGTACCTAGTTTGGAATCCCATGTAAAACAAATATTTTGTCCAAATTGAAAAGGTACAACGCAAGTCTGTAAATTGTACTAAATTTCAAATATATACAAAATAAGTACTTAAAGTGTTATGGTATATTCTAATGGACTCCTATTGTCTGGAAAATTTAAATATTAACATTAATCCTTATATTTTGCGTTTTTTTTTAGTGGGAAAAGGAAGATCCAACAACGGACACCCTGGTGACGATATCCATGATCTGCACGCTGATTTTCCTGGTGGAGGTGATCATGAAAAATATCGCCTTCACCCCTAGGGGATACCTGCAGTCCCGACGTAACAGATACGATTTATTCGTTACTGTTGTGGGGGTGATTTGGATGTTCTTCCATATAATGTTCAAGGTATAAACATTTAAATGTATATACTTTGTCCTATAGTGAATCTTCTATCTCTAGAGCGAACTGACGTACTTTATCGGGTTCATGGTGGTGATCCTGAGATTCTTCACCATTACGGGCAAGCATGCGACCTTAAAGATGCTCATGCTTACTGTAGGCGTGTCGGTTTGCAAAAGTTTCTTCATCATTTTTGGAATGTTTTTGCTGGTGTTCTTTTATGCTTTGGCCGGTACCATTCTCTTTGGTACCGTGAAGTATGGAGAAGGAATTGGAAGGTAATAATAATACCCTCAGAACTTAACGTTGAAAAAAAATATTTTTAATTTTTAGACGTGCAAACTTCCAATCTCCAGTTACAGGAGTTGCCATGCTCTTCCGTATAGTAACCGGAGAAGATTGGAATAAAATAATGCACGACTGTATGATCCAACCGCCGTATTGCACCCCCGCGGCCAACTATTGGGAAACCGATTGTGGAAATTTCATGGGGTCGCTCATTTATTTTTGCACTTTCTACGTCATCATCACTTATATAGTCTTAAACTTACTTGTGGGTACGCATTATTCAGCCCTATAATAATAATAATGTTTATTTTCAAATGCAATATAACAAAACAAATACAAGTAAATTTAATAAACATCGGCAATAAATACATAATGCCCCCAGCCCTCAGGAGCTAGTACGCTGTGCGAGGACTTGCTGGTATTTTTTTTCGCTTTAATATAAGCCTAAATTGCAAAACAAAACAAACAATCTAAACTATGAATCTATTGCAATTGCAATGCTATTTGCAACGCATAAAAATTAATTAAAACTCATAAAACTAATCAAAACAAAAAAAAAATCAAACAATTCAACAAAACATTTTTATAACAGGATTACCAAACTAAAGACCTACTGTATTTTGTACTCCTTTGAAAAACTGTTATTACCGTACTGCACCAAAGCAAGACACAGATCAAGATTAAAATTAAAGGGCCATATAAGTGGACATGCTAATTTCTAATATTTACCAAACCATCAATAAGCTGTCTATTTTGAAGGATAATAAATTTTTTGATCCTACTTTTAACCAATCCCAATGAGTTGCTACCTAGAATAACACCTCTCATTTCTACTGGTAAAAAATTATAACATCTGGCAAGAAGATAAGTGAAACAATGTTGCCCTATTATCTTCCTAGCTCTAGTGGTTTGTGAGGAATTCTGTTGACGATTTCTTGTATTATACTGATGGGTAATTAATGAAATGTTTGACTTATATTTGTGTAAATATGTTAAAATATTTGACGAATATCGAAAATTTTTGTTTCACTGTACAGTAGATCTGAGGAATATAGTCTAGGTTTTTTATAAATAATTTTAATGATACTCTTCTGAACGATTTCTAGGCATTTTAAAAATACGTCTCTAGCCCCTCCCCATCCTAAAATTCCGTATTGAAGACGAGATTCTACCAAGGCATAATAAATTATTTTTAAATGCGAAATGCTTAATATTCCAGCTAAAAACTTAAATCTACCCAATAAAGATCTTAAGGTATTTGCAACGTTTTGTATATGAATATTCCACTTAAGTTGTTCGTCTATGGTAATACCTAAATATTTTATGCTAGGTACTGCTGAAATATAAGTTATCTTATCGTTCAATTGAATATTTAACCTATCATAATTTGGAAGACCATCTCTGTATGATGAAAAACGCAGAAATTTAGTTTTATCATAATTCACACTCAATTTCCTGCTCGAAAACCAATTAAAAACATCCTTTAAAACCTCTTCTGAAATTCTTTTTACAATTTCCCAGTTTTTATCGGTAAAAAATAAAACTGTATCATCCGCGAAGCTAATATTATCTGCTGAAAAATTTGTTACCAATAAAGAGTTTAAGTAAATTATAAAAAACAAAGGTCCTAGTATAGTGCCCTGAGGTACACCGCACTTTACAATTCTTGTTTCGCTAAAAATATTTTCTATGGCAACCCTTTGGGTGCGACCAGATAAATAATTTGTAAATAATTTATGCGGCATTCCCCGTATTCCAATATTATCCAAGTCCTCCAACAGTTTATGGTGGTCAACTGTATCGAATGCCTTAGCCAGATCCAGGAAGACACATAGACAATCTGTGCAGTGAACTATATGTGCAGCCTTTACTATAAAACCTTTTGTCTTTAGCTATTATCATGGAGAATTTCTCCCTGTTTTACTCAAACGAAGAGGACGCTTTGCTCTCGTATGCTGATATACGTAACTTTCAAAACACTTGGAACGTGGTGGATATCCAGCAAAGAGGAGTGATTCCCGTGAGAAGAGTCAAGTTTATTTTAAGGCTATTAAAAGGGCGTCTAGAGGTGGATCCTCAAAAGGATCGCGTACTCTTCAAGCACATGTGCTATGAGCTGGAGCGCCTTCATAATGGAGAGGATGTCACTTTCCATGACGTCATTAAGTATATTACCCTACTCACTTCAAAAAATATATATACAACATATACATTTTAGCATGTTATCGTATAGAAGTGTAGACATCAGAAAGGCTTTACAACTAGAAGAACTATTGGCTAGGGAGGAGTTCGAATATATAATCGAGGAAGAGGTGGCCAAGCAAACCATACGAACCTGGTTAGAGGGATGTCTTAAAAAAATCAGATCAACCAGTGTAAGTAAGAAGGTCAAGAACAACATGAACTCCAAGAGTTTTTTTCTTGTAGAAGCAACAAAATAGTTTGATAGCGGGTCTGAGGGCTACCAATGAAGCAGTATCGACACCTGAGCAGCCGGAGGAGGTGCTGAAGAACCTCAAAAGTGTGGTAGCACCAGAAAAGGAGAGTAAAACTGAGGCGGAAGCTAACAAGGAGAATAAGCCGCAAATTACTGTTAAGCAGAAGGCTGATAGTTTGCCTAGGTCGGATAGTATTGGTAGTACGTCAGGTAGGATTGAAATATTGTGATCCTTTTTCTGAATAAATCAATATTTATTTGCAGGTCGTAAGTATTTGGCTCCGACCTTATCCGATCCCTCTGCGAGGCAAGAAAAGGAAAAGGTGCCACAGACAAAGAAAAAATCGAATTCAGTCAGGCCCAATCCAGTCAATAAGAATGTCACTCACTTAAATGATAGTGAGCAAGTTAAGGTGCCAAATAGGGAGGTAATTATTGGATTTAAAAACTATTTTTAATAAGATAAAACTATTTTTTCTTATTTCAGCCTTTAACGAACAAACCCAACATTCCAAAAACCACAAACGCAATGCAAGAAATCAAGGATTGGTGGAACGATCAGCTCGCTTATCAGTCATCGAGCGATGAGGACTAGAATAGAAGGTTATTGTAGAGAAATGTTTTATTGTTCATAGTATTGTACTATTTTCTTTTTAAATAAATAAGTTTGTTTCCAAATCCCTCTATGTATGTACTCCTTTATTTTGGTGTTTTTCGTGTATGATCTCCTATAGCCTTCCTAATTGCCTCCAGGTGGCGCTGATGTTAATTTATTTACAAACGAAATAGGGGCAGTAATTTAACCTATAAATCGTTAGAAATGATTAAATATTAATTGTTTTACAACAAAAACGCAATTATTGCAATATAATAATTTAAAAAAACAGACAATATTACATACTAAATAGGAAACCTGGAATCAGCTGATTTACCCAACGATGTCTCAAATCCAGAGTACTATAACCCTCAAATGTAAGCTTTTTGTATTTTAAACTGATTGAGTGCTTGCAATAATTAGAAATAATAAACAATAAGAACATAATACTCCTTAACTGCCACACGATTAGCAAATTCAATTACAAAATCAATATTAAAAAAGCCCTTAATTCACGTCTGTCAAAATCAGCTGTTAGGTTGACAGTGCTTGTTTATATTTACATCTACATCAAATTAAAATTAACTTCTTAAAACCTGATTTCTAGCTATTTTTGAATGACCCTTTTACACAACGCTTGTTTGAATTAAGAGCCGAAATAATAATACACTTTTTCCAATATCAACTTAAATGTTTCAAGATTTTAGGGAGAAAGAAGGATGTTTTATGAGGATCCTGAGAACGGTCAATCTAGGGAAGTTAAACAACCCCATAATGATAAAAACTGCCAAATTATGGTAAGTCTTGCCCTAAATATTGCTATCATAAGGCTACATTTTATATTACATAGATAGACAACTCAGACAACATACTTAAAACACTAAAAACGTTATGGCAAGATCAGAGTATGTGCGATGTTTACTTGAAAGTTGGTGGGAAACAGTATGGAGCCCACAGGTTCATCCTCTCTTCAAACAGTGATGTTTTTCAGGTAAAACCATTATACGAGGGCATCACTTTTGTTTTTCAATAGTTTCCTTTAGGCTATGTTAATGAATTCTGCATGGAGCGAGTGGAAAGAAAGCCACATCGAACTTCAAGAACTACCTATATGCGAAAGTGTATTTCAGGCCTTTCTCGAGTATTTTTATACAGGGAAAATTTTGATCACTCACACAAATGTTGTACCTATACTTGCTTTGGCAGACAAATATTTAGTCAAGGTAAATAGTACATTTTAATTAATATTTATACAATGATTTACTTTATTATACAATATTGTATAATATATCAATTTTTATTATATAATAATAATTGTACAGGAAGGAAAAATTTTGTTGTATTGCCATATTTTCTTGATTCCGAGGCACTGCAGTTGCTGCTCCTTTAGGCACACTACAAAAACAGGAAGCATTATATTTAAATGAATAGCTCAAGAATTAATAAAAAATTTGTTAGAGTTTGTGTTTGGAGCTTTACAATACGGTATTACAATATGGAGCTTTACAATACGGTTTTTTCGTTTTTCGGGTATACTCCCCCGTATCGATTTTTTTCACCAAATTTTTTTTTTTCGAAATCGAACTAACTATATCAGCATCTTCTTTAGACCACCTACATTACGAAAATACCGGGTTATAACGAGATTCGAGCAGAACTAACTGAATGACAGCACTTTAAAAATTCGGAAAAAGTCATTTTTCGACCTCGTTTTTGAGGCCAAAAATGGGCTCCAAAAATGCGATATCTCAGCCATTATCAGAGCTACGACCTTGGGGATGGTCTCGTTGGATTCAAAAGGACGAAACTAAGACAAAACCGTTGGAATTTTCCAGATCGGACCGGTAGAAGCCGAGATATCGGCCTTCAAAGTTTGGGTTTTTTCGTTTTTCGGGTATACGGGGGTATCTCAAAAATTTTTTTTTTTCGAAATCGAACTAACTATACCAGCGTATTCTTTAGACCACCTACATTACGAAAATACCGGGTTATAACGAGATTTGAGCAGAACTAACTGAATGGCAGCACTTTGAAAATTCGGAAAAAAGTCATTTTTCGACCTCGTTTTTGAGGCCAAAAGTGGGCTCCAAAAATGCGATATCTCAGCTACTATCGGAGCTACGACCTTGGGGAAGGTCTCGTTGGATTCAGAAAGACGAAACTAAGACAAAACCGTTGGAATTTTCTAGATCGGTTTAGTAGAAGCCGAGATATCGACTTCCAAAGTTTGGGTTTTTCGTTTTTCGGGTATACCCCCCCGTTTCGATTTTTTTCACCAAAAAATTTTTTTTTTCGAAATCGGACTAACTATGCCAGCGTCTTCTTTAGACCACCTACATTACGAAAATACCGGGTTATAACGAGATTTGAGCAGAACTAACTGAATGGCAGCACTTTGAAAATTCGGAAAAAAGTCATTTTTCGACCTCGTTTTTGAGGCCAAAAATGGGCTCCAAAAATGCGATATCTCAGCTACTATCGGAGCTACAACCTTGGGGAAGGTCTCGTTGGATTCAGAAAGACGAAACTAAGACAAAACCGTTGGAATTTTCCAGATCGGACCGGTAGAAGCCAAGATATCGGCCTCCAAAGTTTGGGTTTTTTCGTTTTTCGGGTATACCCCCCCGTTTCGATTTTTTTCACCAAAATTTTTTTTTTTTCGAAATCGAACTAATTATACCAGCGTCTTCTTTAGACCACCTACATTACAAAAATACCAGGTTATAACGAGATTTGAGCAGAACTAACTAAATGGCAGCACTTTGAAAATTCGGAAAAAAGTCATTTTTCGACCTCGTTTTTGAGGCCAAAAATGGGCTCCAAAAATGCGATATCTCAGCTACTATCGGAGCTACGACCTTGGGGAAGGTCTCGTTGGATTCAGAAAGACGAAACTAAGACAAAACCGTTGGAATTTTCCAGATCGGACCGGTAGAAGCCAAGATATCGGCCTCCAAAATTTGGGTTTTTTCGTTTTTCGGGTATACCCCCCCGTATCGTTTTTTTTCAGCAAAAATTTTTTTTTTCGAAATCGAACTAATTATACCAGCGTCTTTTTTGGACCACCTACATTACGAAAATACCGGGTTATAACGAGATTCGAGCTGAACTAACTGAATGACAGCATTTTGAAAATTCGGAAAAAAGTCATTTTTCGACCTCGTTTTTGAGGCCAAAAAGGGGCTCCAAAAATGCGATATCTCAGCTACTATTCGAGCTACGACCTTGCGGATGGTCTCGTTGGATTCAGAAAGACAAAACCGTTGGAATTTTCCAGATCGTACCGGTAGAAGCCGAGATATCGACTTCCAAAGTTTGGATTTTTTCGTTTTTCGGGTATACCCCCCCGTATCGATTTTTTTCACCAAAATTTGTTTTTTTTCGAAATCGAACTAACTATACCAGCGTCTTCTTTGGACCACCTACATTACGAAAATACCGGGTTATAACGAGATTCGAGCAGAACTAACTGAATGACAGCACTTTGAAAATTCGGAAAAAGTCATTTTTCGACCTCGCTTTTGAGGCCAAAAATGGGCTCTAAATATGCGAAATCTCAGCGACTATCAGAGCTACGACCTTGCGGATGGTCTCGTTGGATTCAGAAAGACGAAACTAAGACAAAACCGTTGGAATTTTCCAGATCGGTTTAGTAGAAGCCGAGATATCGACCACCAAAGTTTGGGTTTTTTCGTTTTTCGGGTATACCCCCCCGTATCGATTTTTTTCACCAAAATTTGGTTTTTTTTCGAAATCGAACTAACTATACCAGCGTCTTCTTTAGACCACCTACATTACGAAAATACCGGGTTATAACGAGATTCGAGCAGAACTAACTGAATGACAGCACTTTGTATCGATTTTTTTCTACTATATATTTTCGCCGAGAGAGTTTATGCTGGGTGCTTTATATGCTGTGGAAATACCATCGTTTGCGCATGAAGCCTTGCTTTTAAGAGAATTAATTTGCATTATCAATTTATTTACCATAACTTCCGAGAAACTCGTTGGATTAGGTTTTTGAAGGTTTTTCCCGATATTACAATAATAGATGAGAATTTCGAGATACTTTATCTTTTCCAGTTACTTCCTTACCATTTTCAATTATAGAGTTTAAAATTACATTTTTATTTGCAGTTGTATACAACCTTGTCATAGTTAAAAAATGTATTTAAATTCATGATAACTTACAAAAAATTGTTTAATTTTTGTTTGTAATTTAATATTTATAATCTAAATTCTGTAAAACCTAGGCTCTGGTACCTGTGTTATTTAGTATTTTATCATCAGAATTTTATGGATTTTTTTTTCTAAAAAAATTTATATAATATGATTTTTAGGGTTTACAAAGAAACTGTATCACCTACATGAGCTACCATGTACCGCACGCAGCTTACCACAACCAACTGTCCCCTTGGCTGCAATACTCTTACATATGCAATCACGAGGAAACTTTAACGAGCTGCAAAAACTTCTTCAAGTGGAACTTTGAAGCTGTCGCCAAAACTACCGATTATGGCAACGTCGACTGTGATATTTTCATTAAAATTATTAGTTCCGACGATGTGGTTGTACATAATGAGATGATGCTTTATCACTGTGTTGTACGGTAAGAATAAATATGACTTGGTCTAATTATTGTTGTTACATTTAATAATTTGATATTAGATGGTTGGATTTACAAAGGGCAAAAGTAAACAAATCTGCTAAAGAGTATAAGGAATTGGTTGAAATGGTTATGATGAACATTAGATTTCCCATGATGACCCCAAGGGAATTGGCCGAACTTTTGATATCTCCCTTGATTAAGCAGCACGAGCAATTTTTCGTTGACAGGATGGCTATTGGAATGAAATACCATTCTGGTAATGAGTGAATCTGGCCTGGATATAACCGAAAAATGTTAACAGTTGAAGTTATTTAGGTTTTGAAGATCAACTAGAGAGGCATTACGTTGAAGAGCGTCATCTCTTCATTCCCAGATTGTATACGTCGGATAGCCGGTCGGCGGTTTTAAACATTGACAATTTTTGGGATCTGCAGAGCTATCATGTGAGCACTTTCGTGTTTTCCTCTCTGTTATCCGCTGCTGAACACGATTCCCATAAAATAAGCGAGTGGGAGGTCAAGCTGTATCCTAAGGGAGTGCATTTTAAAAAATGCTATTTGATTTGTTGGCAAGGTAACAAGATATTTTGCTAGAATAAGAGTATAACTGAATATACTGCTGTCCATAGGAAAACCATCGTACGTTAAGTTTTTTGAAAAATTAGATTATTGTGTTTTTCTTATTCTTTGGACTAAAATCTTTTAAATTTGGGATAAATTTTTATAATAATAACGTTTATTAAAAAACAATATACATAACATATACTTACTAACCAATATAATTAATAAAATTAAACGTTTAGAAATATCACTGAAGTACACTAAGCACTTGTGGCTGGTTTCTTTGTAAACCCTAAAAATCAGATCAAATAAAGCCGGAAAAGAAAATAATACATAAAATTCTGATTAAGCAATATTTTTTTAAATTGATTTATAACTGACTCTAAAATAGTGAATATCACAGGTATCAGAGCCTAAACATTAAATTAGACAGTTTTCTAATAGATTTAAATACGTTTTTAAATTATGACAAGGTTGTTTGCAACTGTAAATAAAAATGTGATTATACACTTTATAATTCAAAATCGAAAGGAAGTAACTGAAAAAGATAAAATATCTCGAAATTTCTGGACTGTTATTGTAATATAGTAAAAAAATTATCCTTAATTAGAAACCTTATTAGTCCAACGCGTTTCTAGGCTATTTTCTAACATATTTTGAAAAACTCCATAATAACTCCCATATTTAAGTCTGGTGATAGTCAGTGTGTTGAAAACAATCGACCTATTACCATAACAAGTTACGTGAATAAATTTCTTTAAAAGTGCATTAAAATCAAATTGGAAATACATTAGGAAAATAATGAAGTTTTGTCAATTGAAACAAGTAAAAATTAATCGCTTCGTTGGAAATATAGGTATGGTTGAATATAGTGTATGTAAACAACCTTACCAGAATTTCACCTGAAATACATTTTTCTGTTATATAATAAATTGGTTATTTATAACAGTAACCAACAAGAAGAATCTTTGGAACTAACAATACACGGTTATCCTTGTTTTGCAAAACAAATGTACAAAAATACCTCTGTGTTTATATTGACAAAAAGTATAATATTAATTAATATAAAAACATTTTATAAAGTCTATCAGTCATGGGAGTTTATGCCTTGTGAGTTGTTAAGAGTGGTCTATCAGGCTCTGATTGAATCCACTCTAAATAATGGCATAAGAATTTGGGGTTGTGTGTGCAGTACAATCTTATCAAACCTGGTTATCACTCAAAAATATATATTAATAAATAAAAAACCGAAAAGATACCCAACAGTTAATTTGTTTTTGGAAAGTGGTGCTCTCAGAGTAAGAGAAGTTTATCTGAAAAACCCCCTTTACTTTGTGAAAAATAAGATTTATATAAATTTAAGATACGGATTTATTTACCAATTCCAAAAATCTAATTTATAGTCTTTATTGTAGCTTTGCACCTAGACAACTGAATTCCTGTATGTGTAAATGAAAAGAATTGAGTTTGCTCTTAAATTTTAGAATGCTACTCAAAACAAACAATCCATATCATCACATGGCAGGGTCGCCATGTGATAACGGGAGGTTTAATTATATTTCATTACAACAACTTGTTTCTGTCATGTCTAAAATAAGTTTATATTTTAATTTAGGGCAAAGAATTTAAAATTGCTTACCTAAATTAATACACATAAAACAATTATAATTAAACATATTTCTACATTATTTGACATAGTTCTGCATATGAACTGGCATGAACACTGACTAAGCTATTGAATAATATATGATATTATAGTAACTTAAAATATTACGTATGTAGGTACCTAATATGAAGAGTACCCAACTAGCAATTTTAGTTACGGCTACAACATTGTTTGACTATATTACTTTATTCAAGTAATAAATCGGTAACTGGTACCAAAAAAATATCTTATAAATTTAAATAACTGCCAAGTAAAAAATAGTAGTAAGAAATACGTAATATTAACTTAATACTTGACTATATAGTAATTATTACTTTGCGGTAACTCAATTACAACGTCGTTACTATAACGTAGAAAATATTGGTCGGTGGGACGATTAAATGGGCACTTTTAAGTAAGCGCGATTACAAAGCTAAATTTCAAGTTCTTGCGACTACATAGGAACATCAAAATATTACCATGCAGTAATACACTTTGAAGTAATATTATCAGTAACAAGACCGAAATAGTTACCCTTATTTCTTCTTTAAAGTAATATTTACCACCTTGGCTATTAAAGCAAATTACCTTTAAGTAATTATTTCTACTATGCAGTAAAATATACTTTATAGTAGCATTTTTTTGAAATAATTTACTTATTCCTAAGTCATTTTTACTTTGAAGTAACAAAATAAACTTCTTGATAACTCTAACAATAATTCGCCATATTTTTTTTAATTATTTGACTCCATTTTGTGAAAAGGTATTGCACGATTTTATAAATTTGCTAAAATAGGAATACTTTTACATTTTGTGCAATTTTTATTAAATTATAGACTTCTTATATTCATAGGAGTAAAGAGGAGTGAAAAAAATTATCTACCTTCTTTAAAAAATTAAATTTAAATATTTAGACTTGGTATATTTTTTTGTTAAAAGTCATTATTTTAATGAGGCGTTCTTTATTTTCGTCCTATTTTGCCTATGTTTAACAGTAAAATTTGCTTCGTTTACATTTTTCCACTCCGGTAAGCGATAATATCAGCTATATTAAATACAATATGAAGTAGATTAACCCCGATACAACGCCATCACTTAGAATAAAGACGGACATATAAAATTATTTGTGTTGACAAAGAAAGAGAATCAAAATGTTTGCATAATATTGTCTCAGTAACTTCTTAGTAACTAGCACTGCACAATTACTACTTTATGACATCCCGAAAACCACTATGGGACGTTAAAAAGAAGTTCTCGGGACGATAGAATTACGTATTTGCTACAGCAAAATCATTCCCAATTTTGGTAAAAAAGTGGTAACAGAACGGTGCCTAAACGGTTTCCGCGACTAGTAACCACAACTTTAAAGTATTCTTTATAGTCGCGATTATGTAGCTGTTGCCAAAAATGCTAGTTGGGTAGGTACAGGGAAAAAACCAGATATGTCATTTCTTTTCACATTAGAGTAAATTGAATTTTAATGTTCAAAACCAATTATTTTTATTTCCAAAACGAATATAAACATGTAGTTTACATAAAACAGAAGTTAATATTATTATAAAGTATGAGTTGATTATGACTATGGTTTTTTGGTTTAGAAAAACTAAATACGGCTTTATTGCAAAAAAATCTGCATCACTCAGGGTTTCGCAGGAACAAAAGCAGCAATGTCACCTGAAACCGACAAAAACCAGCTGCTTTTATTTTTGAAATAAAAAAGAATATTTTATTTTTTGGAATTTTTAATGTTTATTTATCAACATATTATTATAAAGTAAGTTATAGATGAGCCAGGTTTTGAAAAAATGTCACGGCTTTTGGACTGCAAAACCTCATGACGCTCATTAGGTCGTTAAACTTAGCCTTTGGAATTGCCACTTGGAATTACCATCGTATATCGGAACGGGAAGCAAAAATTCTCCGCATCTTAAAGCTGAATTTCGGATAAAGCGTTTTCGTATTAATCCAAAAAAAACTGGTCCATTGTATGTTGAACGGTAATAGATAAGGCGGCTTTGATCAGATGATGCCACTATTTCCTTCAAAATCTGGATTTTAAATGGGCATTTTTATAAATCTATTGTGTCTAAAAATGTTTTCCAATCCAGTATCATATTTTGTGACACACTCACTACAACAAACGGCGATGGTTTGGAGCGGGAATGCCTAATGACTTCTTCGAACTCTTCCGGGACCTCAAAGGGGCTCTTCAAATCCCACAATCCTACATTTTTGTCACATTCTAAATAGGGGTGTCCTCTTATAGGAAATGTGATTTTTATTTCATTCAGATTATGAATTTTGTTGTTTACTACAAAATGAATAAATCGAAAAATGCTAAAGTTTTTATTTTGTCCTCCGGCAGAGTCACGGAAAATTTGCAGTTCTTCAACATCGTCGTCTAAATAATTATTGATAAAATGGAGAAGAAAAGATACAACTTCGTTTGATCCTTTTCTAGCCTATACTGAGAGGACATGTACATTAAAGGCGTACATACAAAATTGGCGTTTATAATACACGTCGTTAGTGGCAATTTTAGGAATGGAAATATTTTTTGCAAAATCAATGCAGATGGCTTCCTTTTTGTTGCTTTTTTGCTGCTTTTTTGGCTTGTCTTTTCCTTGAATAAAACGCCTCAGCCTTTCTTTTATGCAACTCATTCATAACGCTTAATTCTCTAATTTCATCAGTATCAGTCAAACTTTTAAGCCTAATTTGAAATTCACCACACGTTGCGCATGTGTCACTTGTAGAGTATCCAAAAGCAATATTAAATTCTTTATTAAAGATTATTCTGTACGTTTCATACGAGACTTTAGCATTTAGATGCTTTTCCTTAAAGAGGTTAAACATCTTTTTGATTGTAAATTCTTCTGGTAAATAGGTCTTTTTTGTATCTTTTAGACTATAGTGGCTCTGACGACCCTTAAAACTTTTGATGTGGTCACATACCAAACCTTTTGTTAAGTCGTCCAGCTTCCTATGAGTTGCACTATGCTTTCCACGTCTGTCCTTAGGAGCTGCACCACTTCGTTTAAGGCTTTCCTTTATATAATTTATTTTATTTTTTGTAATCCCATGAATGGAACAAAAAGCTTTGGCACACACCGGAATATCACACAGATAAACAAGAAGTCACACTTTTGCGGTTACAATAATACTGGTACGTTTTTTAAAAATGAATATTGCATCAACCGGTTTGTTTACATGACATCGCTGGACGTTTTTTCCCTGGACATTTGGACTAAACTGGTTTTTATTCGGTACGTTATATTTTAGATACTAATTTACGCAAGCCTACGGTGGTTGTTTCCCGGTTTTAGTACTCTAAAATAAGCGTCTTCATTCGAAGAATTCAATGGCGCCTCTACCGAGATTTTCAATAAAAAGTGACATCCGGTTTTTTCCCTGTACCCTTCATATATGCTAAAATATAAAATAAACTGATATACTTAATTCTAAATAATATTATATAACTTAAAGATAACTGAAGATAATTAAATGATCTATGCAAAATTGTTTAAGTGCTAAAATTTGATATATTTAGGGTTATCATTTTTAATCAGGTATTTTAACACAACTCAAAAATACCGTTTGTTTAAATATTCAGTGTTTATGACTGCAATGTCAGTTTCATTTCTCCTTTTAGGTTATCTTAAATTTACAATTCTTAACATACGGTGTTTTTCCATTGGACAGCATTAAAGGAAATGTCGCTCTCTTCAAAATTCTCAAAAGTATTCTGCCCATAGGTGCATTACCAAGTATAAATGCCTTGTTATAAGCATTTCTCTTAAACCTATATTTTTAAAGCGGTATAAAATTAATTTCCAAAGAATTGTAGGTACCATGGAAGTTCCTGAAGAAATCTTGAAAACCGTCAGGTTATCTTTGACCTGTGGTGAGTCGGCTAATGCCAACGTGAGAGTAAAAGTCTCAGTGTTGATTTATGGTATACAAGGAGGTAATATTTAATTAATTAGAATTGGAAGTTAAGTGTTTGCTATTATGGTTATTTCTTAGGTGTGGAACATGTGATGCAAATAATCGAAAAATCCCACTACTTTAACGCGCAAAGTAATATTTTAAACATGGACGATCTGATCCCGTTTCACGTTTTAAATCCGGGCGCTAGTCTCGATCCGACTTACGAAAATCCGTACTTGATCGGCCCCAATAAGAATCAACTTAAATTGACCATTGTTATTGCACCAATTCAATAATATAATCCGAAATATATCTTTGTTATTTGTTTTTTTTTTTCGTATATTAAAGCTTTTTTAGTTGTTATATAATAATAAGAATAAAGTTTTTAATGAGACGTGTTAGTGAGTTTTATTAATAATAATAATAATATATATTTTTTTGGCAAATTTCGCTACAAGTAATTTACAGGATTTTGATGTTATAAAAGTAAGTCCTGGTAGTTTTCACCTTTTTTATTTGATTAAATTAAACAGGTTTTTCGCGATTGAAATTTTGTTATAAGTGTTTGGAAAAAGTTACTCAAAAAGTGCATTAATCTACCTGGAAAAACATAAAAAATTGCATTTTTAACTACCTAAAAAAGCCTTTAAAAATGCATTCATAAAAAAACAACTTGAACTGCTTGAAACTAACTGAAAAAAGACTTAGAAAGTGCATTAAACACTCTAGAAGTGAAAGAAATAACTTAAAATTGTAATTAACTAATTGGAAAATAGTGAATAATGATCTTTATCGCTTGGAAATTTAAAGCCATTTGTCCCACTTCTAGACGGGTTTATGGGCAGTTGAACGCATTTTTAAGGAATTTTTTCCAGGTAGTTTAAATTGATATTCGTTATTTTCCAGGAAGTTTATTACAATTTTAAGGCATTTTGCACTGGAATTTTTATGTTTTTTTCAGGAAGTTGAATACAGTTTTGACAAAATTTTCTGTTACTTCCAAAGCTATTGGGTCGTACTACAGGTAATTGAAAGCAAATTTTCAATTACCTGTTTAGTTTTCAGTTACCTCCCTTATTCAAGTGCCTGAAAGTTAAAAAAAAATACGTTCTACCGAAGAAATGAGAAAAAAATTAGCTAAAAAGGGTATTAAACTGGGTAGAATTCGGAAAAAATAACCTAAAACTATAATAAGCCTGGAAAAAAAATAAAAACGACTCCAACTGCAAATTCGTAAAAAAATATGTAAAAATGATTTTTTTATAAGTTTTTCACGAATTAAAAAAAAAATTAAGAACCCAAAAGTAAAAATAATTTTTCCAGACAGTTATAGAAAAAAAGAACCTCAAAAATTATGATTTTTTTTAACAAATTTTGAAAATAGTGAAGAATTTAGTTCGGTCCTTGTCAACAACAGAATTTAAACAAATAAATTAATTAAAAATAGTAAAATTTAAGAAAAAACAATAATAATAAATTGAGGGTTTTTTGACATGGAATCAAACCCTGGGGCATATATCGAATACCAATTTTAAACCTTTTATCCCCTAATAATGGACACCACTGTGTCCGAAACATGTCGGGAATTTAAAACAACTAAATGTTTAATAAATAAGCGGAGGGAGACTGCAGGATTTTCATTTTACCTCAAATTTTGAAAAAATAATTAGGGTAATCCAGGCACTTAAATAATATTGATATAGAAATAACTTTATTTAACACGAGATTTTTTTTCAAATAAAAATGTTTTTTAGACCAAAAGTCAAAATTATTCGATCCTTCGAGGCACTTCAAACAATTTCGATTTTTCTAATCGAGTTTTTAATTCAAAAATTTCCATTTTTTAAGTTTTTTTCACACAAATTTTGAGAAAACTTATCATAAAAATTAAAACGTTTTCCAGGCAGTTGAAATAATTGATTTCATCAATATTGTGAATTTTACAGTATCAATATTTTTTCAAATCATTGAAAAAATGCTCAATAACTCCAAATGGCTGTATTTACAAGGAAACTTGAAGGGACGTTTTTGGTAAAGAAAGTCAATAAAATCGGTATAACTTATTAGCTTACATGTAAATCTAAAATTAAAAAATAATCCTTAGGTAAACTTTCAAAATGCTTAGATTATTCTTGCAAGGCCTTTGATAGTATCCACTCGCTTTTTTTTAATAATTAGGATCAAATACATAGGAATTACAGACAGTTTTTGACCGCTGTTATACAAGGTGCCTGCGGAAGGTTGGGAAATTTCGAAACTGGAGATACTACCAGTGGCTTCTTCTTAGGGTCAATTGGTCAATGACCCCCCTAAAATAATCTCATAAAAATACCAATTTTATTAAAAATATCTTTTATCTAAAACTTCACTGTGAATTATAAACTCTCTAACGTCGCGCCTCGCGCTTATCACACAAGCCCGTGGCTGGGCCGTATTTTAAATTGTCCCTATACAATTCTTATGGCTTATGGAGAAATGCATGTAAAATAGAACAAAGAGGGCAGATTCACATTTCATGAGCGGGAGTGAGAGTCACCTTTCAGTCCTATATCGCTAACGTAGTCGACGGCCCGACTGGATGAATGTTTTGTTTTAGTTAGTTACTGTATATTTTAAACAAACTAATCGTATGTGTAAAATTTTGCGGAGTTTTTGATATTGCATTGCGCGGTCATGACGAAAGTAACAGCTCCAATAATCCTGGAATTTTTCTGGGCCTTATCGATTTTGTTTCTGAACTGGATTTAATGCTTAAAGAACATATTGAAAAAAGTACAGTATTTAAACGAACATCAAAAACAATTCAGAACGATATTTTAGAATCAATGTTAGCCATTGTACATACTCATAATTAAGGAGATTGGCCAGACAAATTTTGTGGCAATTTAAGTAGATGAGACCACAGACAGCTCCAATAAAACGCAGATGATTGTCATATTGCGATATGTATTAACTGGTATTGTACATGAAAGATTTTGGAAATTTGTTAACCCTCCAGGTACCACAGCACAACATTTAACTAATGTAATATTGGAAGAACTTCAATTATTAAAAATTAATGAAGCACCTGAAAAATCGATTGCCTAAAGTTACGATGGTGCATCAGTCATGAGCGGTAAACTAAAGGAGTACAAACAAAAATTAAAGAAATATACCCAAATGCACACTTTATTCACTGCTATGCCCATCAACTTAATCTTATCCTGCAAAAAGCGGCGAGTCGACATAAACCGATAAAAATCTTTTTTGCAAATTACACGCATTTTCGTCCTTTTTCGGCCAATATCTAAAACGTACGATGGTTCTGGATAGAGTGGTTAAAGTAAGGCTACCTAAAGCTACACCCACTCGATGGGCTTTCAATACAAAATGTGTTGAAATTGTATACACTTATAAAGATGATTTAAAATCTTGCTTAGAGGAAATTATTGATGAGGTGCAAGATGGTAACAATATAAATCAAGCAACTGGTTTAAAAAGATATTTGGAAGATGAGCTTTTTTTTATTTTGGTTAAATTTTTTCTATAAAATAATGCCCCAAGTTGATATATTGTTTAAACAATTGCAAATGCGAGATATTGATGTCATATCTGTCAAAAATTATATACTGTCTTTTAACAACAATATCCAAATAATTAGAAATACTATATTGGAATCAGAAGAACCAAGCACATCAACAGCAAAAAAAAGAAAAAGTACTACAGCTACAGAGGATCCAAAGCGACGAACTGCACTGGAAATTTGTGATATTATTATATCTGAAATAAATCACAGGTTTGGTTTCAATGATCATCTCATGATTTTACAGTTACTCTACACAGAGAAATTTGAAGCATACACTACCAACTTTCCGTAAAATATTTTAAATATGGTAAAGGCTCATTATCCCACAGTAAATATTTCCAAACTAAAATCGGAACTTAAAGTCATATATTGTCGTGAGGATTTTCGCAATAGTGCCCGTGCAGTAGCCATACTTCAACTTTTTATTAACATGAATTTGTCTGAATCATTTTCTGAAGCAGTGAAATTATTAAATATTTTGTGCACACTCCCTATGATAACCGTGGAAAGTAAGAGATGTTTTTTCTACTTTAAAAAGAGTAAAAACATTCCTGCGTAATACGATGGGACAATCTAGACTTAGTGCCTTGTCTATGTTGAGGATCGAGAAAACGCTTGTCAAAAGCATTCCAAATTTCAATGAGAAGGTCATAGACTATTTTGCAGAACTAAAGGATAGGAGAATTGACTTAAAATATAAAAATATTTAAGGTAAGTTTCATTTTAATAAATTTACAATTTATTATATAAATATTCCTTTATATCAGTCGATAACCTGTTTATACCCTTTTTCCTATATTTTTATTTAAAATATTTACTATAATAAAAAGGCAAAGTTAATTTTTGGAAAACGATTTAAGCATTTAAAGTTATTTCTACCCGCTTAATAGGATAAAAATCTCGGTAAATATTATTGAGTTTTATCCAAGTCTGTATTTTTTATCTAAAATATAAATGCTAAAAGATCTTTCAAATACTTTTAAAAATCAATAGTTTGATTTGTTTTTTTTTTATTAGAGTATAAGTTTTCAAACCAAAATGACTCCCCTGAAGATTGACCCACGAGCCGCCACTGGATACTACAGAACAAAATATGTGAATTGAACCAAACATAGTGTCAATGTTACAATATTCCTTATTGCTTGAAAAGCATTTCAGATTTTGGCAAAAAACTCGGTATAGGAAGATTTTCTAGTATGGGAAACAAGAGTCCGTTAGTTTTTATGGCCAAACTTCTAGAGGGCTCCTCTTACAATGCTATTTCGGTAAATAACTTATCATAACTTTTTTGTGCTACCCTGGATACAACAAACTTATTTTCTCCTATTTCCACAACAAAAAAGTTCAGTTATTAAATGAGTCTAAAATTAATAGTTTTAGAGATATTTGTTTTTAATATTACCAATGCATTATAAATAATGACTTTTATTTAAAACCGACATTTATATAATGTCATATAATAAGTAAATAGAATAAGTCTTTTTATGTAGCAATTAAATAATTTTGTGATTTTGATATTTTTGGGAAATATAATGAATTTCATGATCAACCATAGTAATACTATATATCTTGCATCATTTAGACAGGAAATGGAAAAGAGCTGCCAACCTAATGTTATTCTTTCAAATAAATGTTAAAGAGATTAATTAGCCAAAGAAGTGCCCTTATAAAAGATCTTCAGCAATACCAGTAAAAAATCAGTTAAACCCTCAGTAACTAACTCATTTTTTCATATTTGATATATCATTACGATATTTATTTCTGATGGCATCATAAGGAAGACTTATTATAGTACTGATATCAAATATGTGGTTTATAAAATAAAAGTCCCAATAAAATAAAAACATGCTATATATTTGTAAATATTTCTTCATTCTAAAATCATCAAGTCCTAATGTTAAAAATTACAACCAGGCTAAATAAGCCTAATCCCCTCGTATCGTACGAATAAATTAAAAATTTTTAAAACTACGGTCCACTACCGACGTCCAAAGCGGTTTTTCAATAGGGACAAGGTTTTGGCCATCAGCGGGGCCTTTTTTGGTTTCAAATTTGACGGCGTATACGCTAAAAATAGAAAAAAAATATTAGAGAATTTAATTTCGTCAGTTGTACGCTGTAATTGAATACATGTTGTTGTTCCATTTGACTTTCCTGATATATTAGAGAAGTCCGTGTGTTTTGGCGAGAAGTAATAAATATTTAACAGATTATATTGTATATAAAGGTTGAATGTTCATATATCTTCATGGCGGTTACATAAATACATACCGGGTCTTTCCACGGCTGCTTTTCCGGGATTCGGTACGGCCGTTTTACCCGCTTCGCCGGATTTTGCCAGCAAACTTAGTCGCTCCGATGGGGTCTGTGATGGTTTTTTCATTGCTGCCATTGCTGTCCCGTTTTTAGCCTGAAATTTAAAAAAATAAAGAGAAATCCCAAGCAAAAACAGAAGAAAACAAGAGAAATATTTGCAGTAGGTATCATCGAACTCCATCTAATAATCAGAGAGAGAAGTTAAATGATTTTTTTAAATAGATAATATACATAAAACTATTTTAATTATACTACAATTATTCACGTAAATATCACCTAAGGCCTCTTCCTTTATTGTAAATAAAAAGCAAAGAATCACTTTCTATGCCTAAATTTAAAACTGCTCTATTAAAAACGTCATTTACATTTAACGCTATTAAACTCTATATACAACTATATTCCTAATCAATTTAAAATTTTAAATATTAATAAATTAAATTTCGTATTTTCCTCTCTTAAGCGCAAATTAAGTATGTTCAGTCTTGTCAAAGTTTAGACATTCAAAAAGCATGTTTTATTGTACCAATGATCTGTGTAATCCCTTCTCTTTGTATTTCAATATCACCTATTTTTGTTTTTCTTTTTATTATTTTTCTTTAGACGTTAGCTGGATGATTCAGTATGTAAAATTATATTTATGTATATGCTATCTATTTTCAATGATTAAGCAAGAGTAGCCCAAGGACTAGACTTCGCCATTATTTTCTACGTATTGATTAACTATGTATGTATTTGTTTTTTGGATTTAAATAAAAGGACATTATATAGTAATAATAACTTACATTATATAGTAATAGTAAACTATAGTAATAACTATAGATAACATTAAAATTGCAGTCAAAAAAAAATTGAAACCTAGAAAATCTTTCCGGCCAGATAAGATTAAAGTTAATATTGAAAAACTTACTCGAAAAAGGGTTATGTAACAACATTTGTTAAATCTCTGAAAATGAAGAGTTGGTTTGGAATTAATTTTAGGAAAATTAAGTGCACTTATTTAAATTTCGGCTTGCATAATTACTATAAAAAATCTTCTACTAGACTAGACATATTATTTCCCTTGATAATTAGATATGTTAAACCAATTACACAACTAACTGCATTTTTAGCGATTTCATCTTCTTGTTCTCCACAAGTCGGCATATTTTTAATCAAGTTCAGTCAAAAAATGCAGATACACATACCCTATATAGGACAATTTCATTTCACAATTAAAAGATAGATTCCATTCCAATTTACAGGACACTTAGATATGCTTCAGAGCTACAAAAAACTATTCCTCAAATAATTTTTGATGAAACAATAATTAACTTGGACCTTAGAACATTGAAAGGCCTTTCAACTTGGATAAATTTTTAATTTCTTCCAGGTAGTCAAAGAAGGAATGACTACTAAAATGGTAAAATGGTGCCTGGAAGAATTAAATAAAAGGATTTTATTGGAATTTTAAAGAAATACTGATAACTGGGAACATATTCTGGAGATGGATGGGAAAAATCTTTAATTTATTCCAGGCAGTTAGACATTTCTTAAAATATCTGCAAGAATGAATGAATTTATTGGAATTTTAAAGAAATGCTAATAACTAGGAATATATTTTGAATATAGAATAGAGATTATATATGTGGTAATCAAGACAGCACTGGTATTCTTGTGAGTGTTAGAGATATTTTTCAACTTTAAAAATGAATTAAGTGTTTTTTTTAAGAAGTACGATGGCTCAGGATAGACTCAGTACTCTTACCATGCATTCAATAGAAAAAAACTTGGACAGAATATTTTAGATTTTTACAATCAAGTGACTGAAGTATTTTCTGCCTCAAAAAATTTACGAATATATTTTAAATATAAACAATCTGATATGATTTTGTAGTTTTTGGTTCTCTCGTATATACACGCGGATCATCTATGCCGCCCCTTTTTTATTGCTTATTTCATATTACCATTTAATTTGCTTTTCCAAATACTGACATGTCAAAAATTGAAATACAAAGTATGAAGTATCGTTCAATAGAATTTGAGCACCACTTGCCATTCTGTCATTCAATTCAGCACCAAGTGCTTTCTACGTTCTGAAATTTTCGGTAACACGTTTTAGCTTCCGAATCAAAAATTCGCGACGAAAAAACTCCCGACAAATTTTCAAATTTATTCCAGGCATTTAAAGTTAATTCATATTGTTTTCAAACATTGAAACTCATTCCTTTAAGACAGTTAAGATTTTTCTTCCAGGATTTTAAGTTATTTTAAGACATTCCTTCTTAATAATTGGAGCAATGTCTTAAAGTCAGTTAAAATCTTAGCTTACTTCTGCCAGGAACTAAAAGTGATTTCCTGTATAGTCCAGACTTTTGAAACAATTTTTCTAATTATTTATTTATAAAGTCTCTATGCCACTTTATAAAATTTTGAGCATCACTCGCCATTCAATTCATCAAACTTCGACAATGTTTAAAATCATTAATGAAAATTCACAAAATTTTCAGTTTTAAATAAACACTTTAAGAAGGTTTTGAATACTTATCGTATATCAACTGGAACGTTTTGGACATTTTAAAGTCATTTTTCTATCTCTTCACTCATTTTATTCAAACATTTATTTTAATTGAGCTACTAAGAGTTTCTTCCTGGTATTTAAGTCATTTTTCGGAATTGTTGTAGCATTGCTTAAATTTTTAAAGTAATTTCTTATATACTTCAAGTTACTTGAGTCATTTTATTTGAGATAGTTAAAGTCACGATTTATTTTATTTCCGGAATCTAAAGTATATTAAGTCTAAATTATTGAAAGCCATTCCCTCCAGGCAGCTGCAATTCAAAAGGTTCACTTCTTCCAGGAATATTGTTTAAATTTTAATCCAGGCATTTGAAGCCGTAGATCTACTTATAATTGACTTTATCAAAGGCCTTACTGAAATTTGTATAAACAGCCCGAGTTCCACTCCCTTTTTCAAATGAAAATGGTAAAAGATTTGTCTCCACTGAATGCCCTTTGGCAAAGCTATGATGAATAAAATGAAACGATTAAAGGCAGATTTAAGTATTGAGCAAACATAATAAATTTGCAATTTTTTTTACAAACTCATTAAATTTTTTATGATTGGTTGCAACATAAATGGTTTTATTAGCATGTAAAAAAAAGTGAGGTACAGGACAATAATACAATTGAAAGGCTTAGTTAGATATTCGATACTCTCACCTGTTTTCTAGCGATATTCCTAGGTGGTTTAACAAAACTATCCACGTACGCCAGCTTCGTTTGTCTAACCGGCATCGACGTGTCCTGACTATGTTTAATATTGGCCGTAAGTGCCTTCAATTTGGCCTCACGCTCGTCCAGACAGCGCATGTACATGTCACGCCAAGTCTCCAACTCTTCGCGTTTTTTATTACGAAACTCCTTAATTAAAAAAATTAGTATTTGCATAACTACATTGGCATTTTTTTTTAGTACCTTATGACAATGCAACTGCCATAACTCGTCGGAATCATCCATAAGATAGGGATTGTGAAATTCCAATTGATAGAGCTGATCGGGATTCGCCTTCTCCAAAATGGGTTTTAGTATTGAATATGGCACCCCTCCAGTATATTCCAATGCTAAAATTATTGGTTTTATTATTTAAACTTGCTCTATTCTGGTTATAAGGTAATGGGATTATATTTACCATCTAAATTATCTTGCAAGACGCGACTGCATATCTCAAAGAGGGTAGGAACTTTGGTGTAACCGCATTTGACTCCAGAATATACTTTAGTCCTAATAGAAAAGTATTTTAAATTATAAGTGGGTTATGAATCAATTGATTTTGTTAGTGAATAGTGAGTGAGTCGAATTCAATAGTGTCTCTTTTTGCAGGTAGTTGGATACATATTGTTGGGATACACGCAAAACACTTTAAGCATATTTATTATACATTTTTCACCTCAATTCCAGTTGAGTCCAGTTTTTTTATTTTGGTATTTTCTTTTGTAAATAAATTTATAGAACACGTCATATGTCAAATTCGGTAGTCAAGCCATGGAGGAGAAGAGCAAAAATGTAGTTATCGTAGGCATAAAGGCCAACGAGCAATGTAAGGATAACGTTTTAAAAACTTTTAAAAGTTTAAATGTAACTATATCTGAAAATGATTTTGTTTTAAAGGCTCCTCCTAGTGATAAATCCATTAAAATGCCAATAATTGTATCCTTCGAAAACCTTGCATTAAGAAACGAAATTTCGGAAAAACGGAAATTAGTATCATTAGACACAAACATCTGTAATATTCAGTCCGAAATAAAAACAAAAATTTATATAAATCCTGACCTGCCTAAACACACACGCGATCTGTTTCTTAAAGCACGGGAAATTAAGGAATTTGGCTACGAATTTGTATGGTGTAAAAACGATAGCATTCTTGTAAGAAAAAAGGAAGGCGAGCCGGTGATCAGTATCATCACTGCTGCTCAAGTAGATAACTTAAAAATGTAAATATATATTTTTTTTTTGCAGCTATTGTTTATTTCTATTTATGTTTATATTTTGAATTAAGGTTCGATGGCTTTAAACCGTAATAACCTTAATATTACTAATGCAAAAATTGGTCATATAAACGTTAGATCTTTAATTCCTAAATTTCAGCTTATCAAAGACTATATCCTTTGAGATTGAGATTTGAGATTTGTTTCCTAGAAGAAACTTCTTCTAGAAAATATATTTATTTTCACAATATATCAGTTATTACAATAGAATGATATTATTTAATTATTTCAAAAATTAAACTATAGCTATATCTAATACAAGTCTTAGTACTCAACACCTAGAGGTAAAAACCTCTGTATGTGCGTAGTAAAGTTTTCTAATAATTTGAAACATTTATTTGTAATATTATTCTACACCGTGAAAACCAAAACAAAAATAATTCTACTATAACAATTTGCATATACAATCAAAAGATTAGTAATGTTAACATCATAGATCTCCTAAATCTACCCAAATAGACATAAAATCACAAAAACTAGTTAAAAATCCTTACAAATTGATGGTGATTTTCAAAGATTACATTCTTTGTTAGTAATTTAAATCTTTTCATTCTAGAACATATTTTTACCTCTCTTGGTAATAAGTTATAAAGTTTTGGGCCAAAGTAGTTTATATACCTCAGATTAAGATTATTTAAACTTGTCGGAATTTTTATGTGCTCGTGATATCTTGCATTTGTTTCATAGGAATGATCTATCAAAATCTTTAAGTTAGGTTGAGTGTGTATATAGGAACATGTTGTAAGTATATATAACGATCTAATATCTAGAATATCTTTATTAAAAAGCAAATGAGAAGGACATAAACGGTTTTTCTTAAGAATTATTTTTAAAATGTACTTCTGTATTATATTTAACTTATATAAGCTGTTATTATAAAGTCCTCCCCACACCAGTATTCCGTATTTTAAAATTGACTCTACAAATGCTTTATAAATGATAGTGAGTGTTTTTTTATTCAAAAATTCTCTTAGCAAGTAAAATTTATGAACAAGTTTTCGGACTTTGTTGGAGACATGATCAATATGTGTTTTCCATTTTAAATTTTTGTCGATTATAATACCGAGATATTTTGTAGATGAGGTCTCCTTAATGCAATCATCATTAAATAAAATCGAGGTATACTCAGGTCTATTTACACTAGTCAAAGAAAAAGCTATGTAATTAGTTTTTGTTAAATTCAAAGTTAGTTTAGAAGTTTCTAGCCAGTTTTTTATTTCTACTAATATGTTCATGGATTTGTCCCTTATGCTTTCCCAAGAATCTCCCGAAACAACAATTGCCGTGTCATCAGCATAAGATACTGTTAACCCATCAATCTGTAATTTTAAAAGGGAGTTTAAATATGTTATAAATAATATCAGGCCTAAGACCTTTCCTTGAGGAATGCCAATTTTTATTTTTCGTTTTTCACTCAACACATTATTTAGCCTTACCATCTGATGCCGTTCCGACAGATAACTAGAGAAGAGCTGAAGGGCTCTTCCCCTTATTCCATATCTTTCAAGTACATTGAGAAGATCCTTATGAGGGACGGTATCAAATGCCTTGGCAAGATCCAAAAATACCGCTAAACACCTTTTATTTGAGTTTAAATTATTTACAACCTCAGTTATTAACCTATGCATCGCATCTTCTGTACTACATGCCTCAACAAATCCAAATTGGTTTGTGGATAATACATTGTTTAGTTTAAAAAAGTTTATTATTCTATGTTTTATGCATTTTTCACAAATTTTTGAAATGTTACTAATGAGGCTGACAGGTCGATAATTATTTATTAAGGTTTTGGTACCTTTTTTGTGAATGGGAGTTACAATTGTAATTTTAAATTGTGAAGGTATTTCACCTGTTTCTAAAATTAAATTTAGTATATGTAAAAGTGGGTTTATAATTTCTAAATGGGTCTTTTTTATAAGATCGGCCCTTATACCATCATGTCCAGGGGAGCTATTCGTTTTTAGTTCTGAGATGTATTTTATTAGTTCATTTTTTGTTATTGGGATTAGGTAAACGGAGTTTGTTATTGGAGGCTCCAATTGTTGAACATATTGTGGTGGTGGAATTGCTTTTTCCATGTCAACCCCTATATTAATGTAGTACTCATTACAATAATTAGATGCCTCAACTGGACTACTGAAATTTGCATTATTTTTATTCTTTATATTTAGAAAAGTGTCTTTGTTATTACAATTTTCATAAGTGGCATCTTTGATTATTTCGTAAAGTTTTTTCATGTTATTTTTGTTAATTTCTATTTGATTTTTGTAATATTGATTTTTTTGTTTATGTATAAGTTTGTTTAAATTATTTCTGTAGTCTTTATATGTTTTTTCTAGAATGGGACAATAATTTTTTGATAATTTTTTCTTCATTTTATCCCTTGTTCTGATTGAGGTAATAATACCATTAGTAATCCATGCTTTAATTTTTTTGTATTTTGGATTTTTTAGAACGTAAGTTTTTGTTGCATCTGCTAACAACTGTTGGTATTTTTCTAAAAAAATGTTTGTAGCAATTTCAGAGTTATTTTCATTTAATACAATTGACCAATCAAAATTCTGTAGAAACTGTTTAAATTTAGAGATATCAATTTTACTTCTTTTTTTTCTGTGTTGATGTTAAATTTTCCTTTGGTTCTTTTTGGCTTATATGAAGCATTATTGGGCTATGATCTGTGATGTCCTCTTCTATAATATAAGATTTAAAACATAATATATTGGACTTTCATTTTTGATTTATAAACAAATGATCAAGGCAACTTTTTGAAATATTTCTTGTTACTGAATTAATGTATGACTGAAAACCAAGAGCATTCATCATAGCATGATAACTTGCTACTTGGTTATCATCTTTTTCTAATAAATTTATATTAATGTCTCCCACAAAAATCTCTATGTTCGAAAATTTTATTGTTTCCAGAAAACAGTGTAAATCACTTATAAAATTAGACTTAGGAATAGGGGGTGGTTTATATGTTGCTGTTAGGCCAATAGAATAACCATTTATTTCAAAATTTATTCGGCTTAATGTTGCCATAGAATTCGGCAATAGAGTAAAAGAAAACTCCACATTGAAATGTTCCTTGACAAGTATAACCACACCATCATTCTTGTTGTAGTTTGCTTCATTATAAAAAACATTTTACCCCGGAATGTTACAATGGTCTACTGTTGCGATTTGATAGGTTTCAGTTAGTACAATGACATCTATATTTTGCAATTTATAAGTTTCTAAAAAAGTAATTAGGTTGTCAATATTCTTATATAGGCTTCTAATATTAAAATGAATTAAACTTATTAAACATTTTTTATTTTTAAGACATTCTAACCTCTTTTCGTCCACCATTTCCCCTTGAATGTCACTTTCCATACTTAGTTCCTCTAAAATAGCATCTTGGTTGTTAAGTACCATTTATTTATGAATAGTCAATTTTACTTCTCAAAATTCCTATTTGATATTTCAAAGTTGGGCATTCCTGGTCGAGAGCTGAGTGATCCGTTTTGAGTTTAAGCTTGTATTTCTGGTTAGCAACCTTACAATTTATACATAGTATAAATTGTAAGGTTGCTAAACTGTAATCCTACTAAATAAGTTTGACATTTTTGCCGTCACAGAATCTTGGCTCTCGGGCTTTATTGATGATGAGATGTTACAAATTGAAGGTTTTCGCTTGGTTAGGCGCGACCGTACCATAGGTAGAGGAGGCGGAATTGTAGTCTATGTGAGAGATACCATAAAATATTCTATTTTAAATGATTTTGACTACAATTTTTCTGAGCAAATATGGATACAGTTTAAAACTAAGGGTGTTCTAAGCACCATAGGTGTTTTCTATAGGCCCCCGGGTCTTACTAATATAAATGATTTTATGACTGAGTTTGAAACTAACATTTGTAGATATCTTTTGTCGTGTGACAATCTCCTCTGTCTTGGCGATTTTAATATAAACGTAAATAACTTGGAATCTATCCATACGCAAAGGTTTCTTCCTCTACTTCAGGTATACAGCTTAAGTCAAATTATCAATGAGTTCACTCGGCCTGGCTTAGCTGGAAACGGCTCCCTCTTAGATTTGATTATATGCTCAAACATAAATTTTGTACAGAATAGTAGTGTTGATTCAAATTTTCAGGTATCAGATTATTTTGTCGTTTTATGTAAAGTACGTCTTATGATTTTCAAACCTCCAGCCTTCCTATTAACTTACAGGGATTTTAATCATTTTATCCATGATAATTTTTTCCAAGATTTATTAAATTCTCGATTAGATGACATATTTTATATGGAAGATATTAATGCTAAAGTTGATAGGTTTAATGATTGTATACTTAATCTTTTTAATATACATGCGCCATTTAAAACGGCCAGAATTACTAAAGGAAGGACTCCTTGGATCACAGATAATATCAAACATCTTATTTATCTTAGAAATGGGGCCTTGTCCAAGTACAAAAGACAAAAAACTGAATTAAATTGGGAACACTATCGCCAACTTCGGAACCAAGTGACAGCGGCTGTTGAAATAGAGAAGAAGTGCTATCTCAATAACACCTTACAAAAGGGTGACTCCAAAAATAACTGAAAGGTACTACGTCAGCTGAACATACATTGCAAGCCTCAAAACACCATTCCTGACCACTTGGGTGACCCTGAAATCATAAATACCTTTTTTATAAATGCTGCATCTTCCAACGCGCCTAATCCAGAAACGTTGTCTTATTATCTACTAAATGTCAAGGAAGGGGTAGGAAACTTCGAGTTTCAGCTAGCAACGATTGAAGAAGTTAAATCTACTTTATTCTCAATGAAATCTGAGGCCATTGGGACAGATGGTATAGGCTTGTCGATGCTGCTCCACTGCTGTCCATATATTCTTCCATTTCTAGTGCATCTTGTTAATTGTTGTATTGAATCTTCAACTTTTCCCGATTCTTGGAAGTCCTCATACCTTATCCCTATTCCAAAAGTCCCTTCTCCAACTGAATTATCCGACCTTAGGCCTATTAGCATTCTCCCTGTCATCTCAAAAGTTTTAGAGAGGGTACTGGAAAGCCAAATCAGAACATACGTAAACAGATTTGATATCTTGCCGGTTATTCAGTCCGGGTTTCGAAAACACTTCAGCTGCTCTACTGCTCTTCTAAAAGTAACTGACGATATTATACAGTCAGCTGATTGTAATGAGTTAACAATCTTGACTCTACTTGATTACTCCAAGGCCTTTGATAAGTTAAATCACCAACTATTACTGGCTATACTAAAATTCTTAGGTTTTGGGGAGAGTGCTCGCTCTCTAGTTCGGCAATATTTGACCGGTCGAACTCAGATAGTGAAGCTCAATGGGAAGCAATCCTCGGCTATGGATCTCTCTTGCGGAGTACCACAAGGGTCTATTCTTGGTCCTCTATTCTTTACCCTGTATACGTCAATTGTGTAAGAGTCTCAAATATTCAAAAGTCCATCTATATGCCGACGATACACAGGTTTATTTCTCTTTTCCTACTAACAAAATCTTAGAAGCTAATGATAAGGTATCTTACGACCTTAACATGCTAGCAAAGGCATCGGAAAAACATTGTTTGAGTTTAAACCCAAGTAAATGTAAGGTTCTTCTTTTTGGTAGGTTGCATTCCAGAGACACATATAAGAAATTTGTTCAGATTAAATTGAATGGTCAACTAATAAATTGTAGTAATGTGGCTAGGAATCTTGGAGTTTTATTAGATGTTAAGTTGAGGTTCACTGAGCACATTGATCAATGTATTAAAAAAGCTTTTATTAACCTTAAGCTACTTTATAGTCAGAGGCATCTCTTTAATAAGGAACTAAAAAAAGTTTTATGTGACAGTCTTGTATTGTCCCATTTCACTTACTGTAATGTTTTGTATGGCCCCTGTCTTTTGATAAGTGATATAAAAAGAATACAGTACATTCAAAATTTTTGTGTAAGGCTAATTAATGGAATGAGAAAATTTGATAGAGGTGTGAGTAGTGAGTTACGCTTGATGAGATGGCTAAATATGAGTGAAAGGAGGTTACTACATAGTCTTGTTCTCTTTAATAAAATTGTCTTTAAAAAATGTCCTAATTCCCTTTATCAGAAAATTAAGTTTAGATATGACGCTCATGTTTTGGACTTAAGAAATAAGCATTTTATTACACCTCCTCTTCATAAAACTGTTTTATTTGAGAGGAGCTTTAGTTACTGTATTCATCTGTAATATAATAAAATTCCTCCTGAGTTAAAATATATTTCACCTTCTATATTTAGACGAAAGATAGGCAGTTATATTACTGATCTCTGTTAGCCTAGAGTGTTGTTAAATATCTATTCTTTAACTTATTGTAAATTTCATAAGTCTGTGTGGTTATCAAACGTTGTAATGTTAATTGGTTGTGCATATAGGCAGTTAGAACTTAATATTTTGTAACTATGCAATTATTTAAGATACATTTTGAAATTCTTTGTAATATCTAACCGCAAGCTGATTTGTATGGTTAAGCTAGGATGTAAGCTTTAACTTCGCCATTTAGAATTTACCAATTGTAAATTTTAATAAAGACATTATTATTATTATTATTATTAAAAAAAAAACTGAACATTATAAAGTTATTAAATAATTAATTTATTATTTTAACACAAATTTAGTAAAATATGTATTTAGTATAAAAAATTTAGTTTCCATTATATTTCAGGTATTTTAAAAACAATTTTAAATTGATTTCCATCTAATTAGAATAATTGTTTTATCAAAAAATGGCTAAAATACTGTATTTAATTTTTCAACTGCCGTCAAATTTATATTTAAATATAAAAATAATTGCTATAAAAATGCGACTGGAATTTAATATATAATATATCCATTCTAATTATAATTCTTTAAATAAAGTAAATAAAAATTATAATTCAATTTGCAGAACAAGATGAGAATTTAAATAGGATCAAAATATTTTTCTATAAAAGTACCAAATATAATTTTACAAAAATTAAGTGATTATGCTTTACCTCTGATGTTTAGCTGAGATGACCCTACTTAAGGCCTCATCATCGGTCCATAATTTCCTATTTTGACCGTCCAATGGCGCATTTAATGGACGATAATTGGGCGTAATTGACGGCAATAAGCTGGACAAGTTTATGTCAAGGGGTTCCAAGTTGCTGGGGTTCCTTTTGAGCAAATCAGGCACCTGGTGAAATAAAAAATTAAATAGACCTTATTGAATTTAAATTTATTACTTACCTCTTCGTCATTGCTAACTTGAGTTCTTGGCTCCTGGTAACTCATACTCATACTGCTACTTCTAGAACTCTCTTTTTCCTTTGCAGGCTTGCTAACAGGTTTTTCAACAGTTTCAGGTGCACTAACTCGTTTTTTGTTAGTTTTAACCACTGGAGTAGATCCCAACATGTTTAAGACATCAGCAAAACTTGCTCCAGATTCGGAGTCAATGCCATTAACCAGTTTTTGAGTGGAAACACTCTTTTTTGAGGTGCTCGCAACTGCAGCAGGGGATGTTGGTTTGCTGCTTTTTGATGAAGATTTTTCACTTTTTCTCTCTTTGCTTTTATCTGAGTGCTCCTTTTTGTGTTTTTTTGTCTCTTGTACTTCTGGTGACACTTCTCTTTTTCTTTTTTTATCTTTTGAATGGTGTTTTTCAGTTGACTCATCTCTCTTGCTCTTCTTGTCTTTTGATTGGTGCTTTTCAGGGGTGTCTTCTCTCTTTTTTTTCTTTTCGGGTGATGAGTGTCTTTCTTTAGACTTTAAGTCTTTATGTGAGGTTTTATCTCTACTTGATGACTTGTGCGGCTTCCTTCTATCACTACTGCTATCACTAGACTCTGAAGATTCCGATCTCTTTGATGATTTCTTCTTTTTTTTCTTTTTTGAGTCGGAATCACTATCTTCAGTGCTACTTTTACGACTAGACTTTCTTTTTGATGAACTACTACTTTTCCTATCTCTACTTCTGCTTCTTCTTTTCTCACTATACTTGGATTTTTTTATTTTTTTTGAGGAACTATCACTATCACTATTCTCGGAAACAGCCATTGTTGTCTCAAGCTCAGTTTTTTCTTTTTCTTGTTGTCTCTTTTCTTCTTCTTCTTCCCCTTTTACTATAAGTTTCCATTTGTCAACTAAGTTTCTGGCACTTTCACCTACTGGGCCTTTAAACAAAATTTAAATAAATACAAAGAATTAGCAATATTACTTAAATATTACCATCAAACCTTTTCAACCCATTGACTGTCCGTCCTACCCCTGTTTGCTCTAAATGGCATACTTTTATAGAAAGTCTTCCCAGCTTCTCTATGCAATGCAAGAGCTAAAATATTTAAAAATTTGTTAACTAATGTATATGGGGGTAGGTGAATCTAAATAAAAGTTGAGAGCATGATAATTAATAATTAAACAGGATGTGACTTCCATCTGGTTAACCAACACTCACCTTATCAGTGTTTCCTGTCTTAGTATTCCTCTCTAAACTTTCCTGGTAATGTTTTATGGCCTTTATAAGCTTCTCCTCTAAATCAGCCATACTTCCTAATCTTTTTGAGTCGTTTTAATTCCTAAATAAGGCTTTTTCCTTACCTTATTGTGTGGATTATGGACTGGTAAGTACCCAGTCCTTTCCTTATCAGGTGTTTTTGTGGAAAATTTGGCGAAACATGGAACTGTCGTTATGATAGGATACTGAACATTAACCGACCAGTCCACCTTAGAGTGAACGTTGCAACGGTGGTACTTTGGTTGGAAACTTTTAAAATGTGTTTAGGAAAGTTTAGGAACTGACAACATCAAAAATCAGATGTTTTCTTCGGCCATTTTGAAACTTGTGTGACAGTGACAATCATATGACAAGTGACAGCGTCAACAGTCAAAAGCCATGAACAATATCAACAGTTTTTTGTATATAGTAAATAAACAGCACGTTTAGAACCGAAATCAAAAATTACACAAATGTTAAAAAAATTAAAAAACAATTCAGTTCAACGTATTGTTAGATGCTAAAATACTCTTGGGTACTGTCCTAGGTTACCTCAACGGGTTTCCTATTAAATTTCCATTTTATGATAAGGAAATTGAGTGAATTCAGCATAAAAAAGTTTCTATTCAATTTATGCTTAGACAAGCAGATTTTTCGCGTGAAAAAAACAACCTTAGATCCACTATTTGGATATTTTACTTGGGGGCCTCATTAGTTGCATCATGAGTTTTAAGTCCTATGGTAGTCGAGAGCCCCTTGATGTGAATGGTAAATATTTAACTCCTAGATTCTATCACTCACTGAAAAATCTTCCTATGCCCATTATCTTCTGTTATTTTTTTTACAATAGTCTTCATTGTTTATGCATTAATCATTTTTTTCATTTCAATTTTTTTGTAGAGAAACAGTACCCCTGAACTTTATTATCAGTATATAAAATAAACCAAAGAAATTCTAATCATAGTCTACAAAAAAGAATTTAAAATAGACATAAAAACTTTTCATGATTTTCCCAACAATATCTTTTAAACATAATATTAAGGCTTTTGTTTTTTACCACATTCTTAATATTTTCAGGGATTAAATTGTAAAATTTAGGCCCTAGGCTTGAGTTTCATAGATACGACAAATATTATTTGATTTTAATTCTTTATTACCATGCACAAAATTGCACACTGCAAGAATATATAACATTTTTATGTCATTTATTTCATTAGAATATAATTAATTTGAGGGGTATAATCGAGGTTTCTTTAAAATTATTCTTGAGATATAATTCTGACCTACTTTTAATTGATTTAGGTTGGGGTCATACATTCCACCCCACACAATAATGCCATATCTCAGAAGAAGATCCACTTGTCTGCCGTCCTTAGTTAAAATATCCTAACTCGCAAATCGATAAAACTGAGAAAATTGAGATTTTATGAAAACTAATATGCAGTCCTCATGTTTTGAAGTAATTCCCTGATTTCTTTTATATGCTTAGAAATTTGCTTTTTACATTTGTGGGTAAAGTTTAATAAGGGGCTTGATTCAATATTTGGTGAAATTTTAGAAAAAAAAGTTAGATAGGACTTTTTAACTTAGTAAAGTAATTATAATAATACCCGCCCTGGTTTTCTTTTGAAATAGTAAGAGACATAAAACAAAAACATAAATTTTGGATAAAATTTAGACGCTTTCATTTTCAACAAGATTTAATAAATTTTCGAGAATTGCGTTCTAAAATAAAAAGAAATGTTGAGCTGTCATACAAACAATACTGTGCGAGACTTGAGAATGATTTAAACTCGCAGCCTAATAACTTTTGGAAGTTAATTCGGAGTTCACAAAAAAATAACTCCCTGCCCCAAAATATGTTTGATCAACAAGGAACTTTGTTATCGGATCCGCAGAGTATTACTGATGCATTTGCAGCTTTCTTTCGGAGCTCATACACGACTTTTAGTTCACCTCAAGCCTCTAACTCTAATAATATTCAGACACCGTACCCGGAGTGCATAACCATAACTAGATTTACTGAAAACGAGGTATTAAGTGCTTTAAAAACTATAAAACCCACACCGATAGTTGGACCTGACAAAATACCCGCATTTCTTTTATCAGACTGTAGACATGTTTTTGCAAAACCATTAACAATTCTTTTTAACTTGGCCCTTAAACAAGAATGTTTTCCTGATCTTTGGAAGTCGTCTAAAATTGTTCCCATACATAAAAAGAATGACAAAAACATGGTTGAAAATTACCGGCCTATCACAATAATAAATAACTTCTCCAAATGTTTTGAGCGCGCACTTCATTCTGCTTTATATCCTAAAGTGGGGAGTCTTATAAATACTCGACAACATGGATTCATGAAAGGTAGATCTACCACTACAAATTTGATTTCTCTTACAGAATATATCACCGAATCAATAAATGCAAACTCTCAAGTCGATGTTATTTATACAGACTTTTCAAAAGCATTTGACCGACTAGACCACAACATTCTCATTAATAATTTCGACCTATATTATGGATTTTCTTCTTCTTTGTCAAATCTTTTACAGTCCTATCTTACCGAGCGACCACAACACGTGGAATGTTTTGGTCGTAGTTCGGTGCAGATAGTTGCCACTTCCGGAGTCCCACAGGGCTCAATTCTGGGACCACTTCTTTTCAACTCATTCATTAATACAATATCTGACCAACTTGATGTTAATAGCCTGCTGTACGCAGATGACAATAAACTATATATTAGAATTGACTCTATTTTGGATTGTGAGCGGCTACAAAATAATTTAAGTCTTTTGAATACATGGTGTAAAAATAATAATCTACCCCTTAATGCGGCTAAATGTAATGTTGTCTCATTTGGCTTAAAGAAAAACTTCATTACTTACAACTATACCATAGATGATGTTATTCTGCCTAGATCAACTGAATTTAGAGATTTAGGGGTGATCTTTGACAGCTCTTTCTCTTTTCAACCGCATATTTTAGATATTGTCAAGCGCAGTTATAGAATGTTGGGATATATCATCAGGAACTCGCAAAATTTTAATAATGTTCTTAGTCTAAAAATTCTGTACTTTTCTTATGTCAGATCAATATTGGAATATGCATCCCAAGTTTGGTCACCATATTATACAAATCATATTCATGAACTTGAAAATATTCAACGAAAATTTCTCAAATATCTTTGGTACAAGAGTGACGGAGTGTACCCAGAAATTGGTTTCCCACATCAGCGTTTATTGGAAAGATTTTCGTTTGCTTTGCTGGAGGATCGGCGAAAATCCGCTGATTTGCAATTTTTATTTAAGTTGGTAAATAATATTATTGATTCACCAGATCTATTGCAGCAACTAAATTTTCATGTGCCTCGCATATCAGCAAGGAATACATCAACTTTTTACCTATCAAGACCTAGAACCAACATTTGTAAATTTTCTCCTCTGCGCAGAGCATGTAACATACATGACTCTGTTCTGGATCAGTGTGACATCTTTAATTGCAGTTTGTCGGAAATTAAAAGGGTACACTTTTCCTAGATGTTTTACCTTTAATTTACTTTGTCTATATTTCTTTTAATACCATTTGCTTGTAATTATTGATAATATTGTATTCTTTTTGATTTTCTTAAGATACCTATGTTTTGTAATTTATTGTTGTAATTTTCCCACTCATTAATTGGAATTTATTCTGTGAAGTGGTGTAAATAAATAAATAAATAAATAAATAAATAAATAATAAAAAATATATATATATATTTGGACTGATTTTTATTAAAGACACAGGAGTTATATTTAAAATTAACATTATAACTAAATTACTAATAAAACATTAGAACATTAAAAAAAGGATAAAAGTAAATGATTATGAATGGAAATCAGTACTCAAAAAGTGCTTTACTCTTACTGGAAATCTACATTTTCTTTATTGTCAGTATCATTATTTAGGGAAACGGCTAATTCCTCCAGAATATCATTCAGTTAGCCGGAATAATAGGACGTAGCTTAGAAATCAGATCATGTTTACTTTTTAATTTTACACCTCGACATTGTGTTCGGCAAGAAGGTTTTGGTTCTTCCGAAAAGGCATTTTTGTAGTACAACACATTTTATCCCCTTTTAAAGTGAGAATGTACCATATTCTGCAAGTAAGTTTTGGGAACATTTTTTTGAAGCTTAAACTTGGATGAACAATCTTTCCATTCAAAAAAGTTTTGTATGTTCATCTCTTTTACATGGACCTTAGATGAGTTTGCCTTTTCTACAGCCAATTTAAAATCATTAAAATCGAATACCTTACCGTTTTCACCTTTTCAATAATTGTTCTATCTGGAACGAGTCCGCGGACGTAAAAGTGTGACCAGATTGAAAGTATTTTATTTCCAAATTCTCCAGTTCAGTCTCGATAGAGTTTACAACGTAAAGAAAAAAAAATAAAGCCCAATTTTTGTTTTGAGATGCACAGTCGTCAAGCCGGATCGTAACATAAGTCTCTGTTATATAAAAAAAAAGTTGAAATTAAATTTTTCTTATTTCGACCCGCAACCCCTTCGTGCCATATTATTGCCACTTGCCTAGCACTTTTCGAATATGCCCCTACTGGCACAAATGAATATTCTACAAACGGAATCATACTTAGGACATTTTAACTTAGAAAAAGATAGATAGGACATTTTAATTTGGGATTATCGTCTTTTCTGCACATCGAACAATATATTTAGGTGAATTTAAGGCATAAAAAATGTAGTTACGACTTTTTAATTTAGCCAAGGAGGTAGATACCATTTGATAGGTCAATAAAATTTAATAAGCCAAAAAAAGAGAATTTTGTAGTTAGGACGTTTTAACTAAGGAGGGCAGTAGTGCCTTATTAATCATAAGCTTATTAATCATTTAAAGCTCAAAATGCTGTGTAAAATATAAAACTTATGAATGAGGAATCTTATTTTTTTATTGAGATAAAGCACCAGCATGCTGATTAGGGTGGAGCGAAAAAATTTTTTTTTGAAACTTAAAATGCCTATATTACAAATTGGTGTGCAAAATTTCAGATTTCTACGACGTCACCTTTGGCTGCCCAAATAACCTTGAAAATTGACTTTTTATATTACGCGGGCCTTTTATATTCAAATTCAAATAGTTTATTGTCCAACAGGAAAATTCCCAATTACAAGACAATCGAAATAATTAAAATTAAAACAGTACAAGTTATAAGCACCTTAAATAAGAAGTACAAAAAAAATAATATAAGATCCAATATAGAGTGATAACAAAATTTAAAACAATAGCATAATTGTAAGAATATAAGACACATTAACCAAATGATAACAATCACAGAAAAATAATCAGGTATCATTCAAATTAAGAGAGGAACACATCCTTTTTTTAAAAACATATTCAGTGCTGCTAAAGATGTCGACATCTATAGCATTCATCTGATTATACCATGTACAAGCACGGCACAGTGGAGCTTTGCTGGACAGATGTTAAGTTATGTATTGTTAAGTTAAGAGAGGGATAAAATATATGGTGCCTCCTTGTATTGGCAAGAGGAACAAATAGAGGTAGCCTCTCTAAGAGCTCAGAACAATCATCAATTTTATTATTGCAAAGTTTATATAAAAATATCTGACTAAAGAGAATAGCATTTTGCTTTAGTGACAATTAGTTGAATCTATTCAGCAGGTACTCCTGTTCCACACCTCTCACTGGATATACTCCATCCAACTTAAAAGAAAGTAGCTTTAAAAATCTGCACTGTACATACTCCAGTCTGTTAACATGAACATCATAGATGGGGAACCACAACATAGAGCCATACATTAATTTAGACTTTACTAATGAATTGTACAATACAGTCAAGCTGGATATATTCTTAAATTGAGAAGTGGACCTTACTATAAACCAGAGGGATTTTAAGGCTGAACTAGTGACCTGTGCTATATGCTGGTTGAATATGAGCTTCTTATCCACTTCAATGCCCAAATCCTTCACTGAAGAACAGTCTAGCAACTGAGAACCACTCAATATGTATGGGTATAAAATCTCTTCATGAAGAATGGAAATTGTCATTTTTTTACATTTGTCACAGTTTAGGGGTAGTTTATTTCTTTCACACCATTCAAAGACCTATTTATGTCCTCTTGTAGCTTCAGGCAGTCCAGCATAGTACGAATAATACGAAACAACTTCAGATCATCAGCGAATAAAAGACAGAAACTCTCCACACAATCCACTAAATCATTAATAAATAGATCGAACAGCATTGGGGCGAGGTTACTGCCTTGGGGCGCACCACTCGAAGCCATGTAATACTCAGACCCAAAACCATTAAATTCAACATACTGAAGCCCGCCAGTCAAATATGAGATGAAGAACTCCACCAGACAAGGATGAAATCCAGCCAAAGCCAGCTTCCATGCCAGCAAACCGTGATCCAGCCGATCAAAAGCCTTCGAGAAGTCTGTGTACAGCACATCCATCTGGCTTTTCTGATTTATAGCTAGATATGCTGTTTCCAAGAAACAAGCCATATTAGTGACACTAGATCTTTTTTGAAAGAAACCATGCTGCTTTTCTGTAATTATGTGCTTAATTTGAGGAGACAATTTATCATGCACACATATCTCAAAGGCCTTTAAAAATTAGAGAGAATTGACACCGGTCTGTAGTTCTCTATTCTGCCATGGTCGCCACTCTTAAACACTGGACATATTTTATCCTTTTTCCACTCTTCCGGAAATGTATTGGTTTTGAGTGATAAGTTGAAGAAGATTTTACATAAAGATTTTAAAAAATGTGCCTGCAAGACCAAAGGGCCTGTAGCTTAACGGGATTTGCTGTTAGACTAGCGAACCACTCAAAAAAATGGCAATTGGCAATGTTGACGCCAAGATTAGTAAAATAATCCAAAAAAAATTAGAGCGTAAAACTAAGGAGGAAGAAAGAAAACAACGAGATCTCTTGAAAGAAACTGAAACAGATAACCAGTCGGAAGTACCTTCTTCTTCCAGTAAAATTATAGAAAAAGAATATTCCCAAGCAAATAGCGAAAGTTCTATAGAAGAAAGCTGCCCCTCAACTTCTCAAATGAGACTAAAACTTCCAAGTTTAGCGCAGGCTTGCGATAGAACAGGCGTATCCGATAGATCTGCCGCAATTATTGTACATGCAGCTCTAACAGATATGGGAATTTTAACCAAAGAAGACCCCTCCAAGATCGTCGATCGAAGCAAAATAAGAAGAGAGAGAACAAAAGCGCGTAGTGACCTAAAAAGAAAAGAAAAGGAAATATCATTTCCATTATATGGTTTATATTTTGACGGACGGAAAGACCAAACAATAACTCAAGTCAAAGGCGAAAATACATGTTCAAGAAAAACCATAATAGAAGAGCATATTGTACTAGTATCGGAACCAGGATCCACGTATTTAGGTCATGTAACTCCAACTTCTGGTCATTCGACCAATATCAAAAAAAGCATTTTAGAATTCCTAAAATAAACTCTCTAAATTACCTAATAAACTTTCCTGTGGACCTGATAAGATACCTGAGTACATGTTAAGCAGACTTAAATATAGTATATCACTTCCCTTGTTTTTGTTGTTTAATAGATCTATATCAGAGGGTGAGCTTCTAAATATATGGAAATTAAGCTATATAATCCCTGTGTATAAGTCTGGTGAGAGGGATCGCATTGAGAACTATAGAAGCATCTCAAGGCAGTCTGCTGTTCCCAAGATTTTGGATGATATTATATGTGATCAGCTTAGGTGGGCGTGCAAGGGGGTGTTTGATGAGAGGCAGCATGGGTTCATTAGTGGTAGATCTACCTCTACTAATCTTGTTTTATATGAGGTTGCCTTGCTGGAGGCCTTCGAGAATGGTTATCAAGTGGATTCAATTTATACTGACTTCTCGAAGGCCTTCGACAGGGTCAATCATGAGTTATTACTAGCAAAACTTAGTTCCCTTGGCTTTAGTGAAAGATCCCTAAGGTGGTTTAGAAGCATGCTGCTGGGTCGTGAGCAGCGTGTTAGGATTGGAGATTCTGAATCTGGAAGTATCTTGGTGACTTCTGGAGTTCCTCAAGGGGGACACTGTTCCCCATTGCTTTTTGATTTATTTCTGACTGACCTTGTAACGTGTTTAACTGACTGTGATTACTTAGCATATGCAGATGATTTGAAACTTTTCCGTGTTATTAAGTCACAGCGGGACTCTGATATCTTACAACACAATCTTACTTCTTTTGTAAAGTGGGCTAATATGAATGATCTCTCTTTAAATATAAATAAGTGCTACTCAATTGGATTCTCTAGACTTAAAAATAAAATGAATAATATATATACTATTGATGACATAGTACTTAGTTCTGTTGACTCAATGAAGGATTTAGGAGTAGTCTTTGATACTCAGCTGAAATTTGGAGAACACTGTGATCTTGTGGAGGGGAAGGCCTCTCAGATGTTAGGTTTTGTTTTACGAACTTGTCGTGACATGTCTATTTCTACTTTGGAGATACTTTATTGTTCATTAGTTAGAAGTCATTTAGAGTATGCCTCGATCATTTGGTCTCCTTTTTATAATTGTCACAAAATGCAACTTGAAAGAGTCCAAAAGAGATTTACCCGGTACTGTTCCTACAAGTTGAATATGCAGGATAACCTACTTAATATGGAGGCAATATTGGGACTTCAATCGTTGGAATCTAGAAGGATTCAAAGTGACCTCAGCTTTATGTATAGGGTTATTCATGGGCTTATTGATTGCCCTGCTCTCATCAACAGCTTTAATTTAAAGGTCCCTGCAGGCACCCTAAGGAGACATGAACTGTTTGCTTTACCAATCTGTCACTCCAACTATTCTTTACATTCTCCAATCTGTTGTAGACTTGCCTATTTAAACTCTCACCCTGAACTTGATCCATTTGCAAGCTCACTCTCTGGATTTATTGGTCAACTGGGTCAAATATTTTAATTTATTGTTTTCTCATTGTGTTTATTTCTTGTGTATATGTTTTGAAGACTGTCTAATTATATTCGTGAAAGTACTTTTATTATGTTAATTATACATCTTTTACTTTATTTAATATTGTAACCAAATCTTTTGTAAAATGGGGTTTCCCGTATATTGATTGAATAAATGAATAAATAAATAAATGAATAAAGAAGAGAAAAACATGGATCTTTCTAAACTTCAGGCTATTGGATGTGATGGTACAGTAGTCAATACTGGTGTAAAAAATGGAATATTGAGACAAATTGAAGTTTCTCTTAGACGACCTTTACAATGGTTCGTTTGTTTGTTACATGCAAACGAACTTCCTTTGCGTCATTTACTGCAAAATTTGGACGGCGGTATTGGGCCTAAACCATATAGCGGCGAAATAGGAAAACATTTGGAAAAATGTGAAAAAATGCCTGTTAAAAAGTTTGAAAAAATCGAAACTACTTTGCCTGCAATTACTCCAAGTGAACTTAGTACTGACCAGCTTTATGAAATCTGTACTGCAATTTCAACAGGAAACATTTCTTTGAGTTTGTCGCAGAGAGGACCAGGAAAATTGAATCATTCCAGGTGGTTAACTACAGCTCTGAAATCGAATTTTGAGATTATATGTTGGTACCGAAAATCCATCAACAAATCTTAAAATTTTAACGCAATATATTATGAAAGTGTATGCTGTTTCATGGTTTGAAATAAAATCTAAACCTTCCTGTAGGCATGGCAGCAAACATGTTTTTGGAATTATTCAAAAATCCAGATTCTTACCAGAAGAAATTAGAAATATTATTGATCCTGTCATTCAAAGAAACGGGTACTTCGCTCACCCAGAAAACATGTTGTTAGCTATGCTCTCCGATAGTAGAAAAGCAGTAAGAGAATTAGGTTTAAGAAGACTGCTAAAATGTAGACAACACAAGCCATTAGGACTAAAAGTACGTGAGATTAAGGTACCCTTATTAAATTTCAAGGCCACAGACTACATTGACCTAATTGACTGGCAGTCGATAACAATTACCGAGCCTCCCCTTACAGTGTCGATTTCCGATAGCAGCCTTATGGAAATGATCTTAGAAGGTCCAATTTTAAAGTTTCCATGCCATTCACAAGCAGTGGAACGCTGCGTCAAATTGGTAGCAGTCTGTGGCTTTGATGCACGTGATGGTTATATAAGGTCCAAAATAGCTTCTAGAGCCGCATTGCCAATATTTGAAAGAAAAAGTATTATAAAGTTTTAGAGAACTAAAAAAATTATGAGCATATTATAGAGTGGTGAGTTCTGGGTTATTTTCTTTTAAAAAAGTAGTTTCAATAACATTTTAAAAGGAAATAAGCGAAGAGCTGCATAGAAATTTGGAAAAATTTTGATTTTTTTTTAAATATTCATGCCTCGTTGGGCAGCCAAAGATAAGGTCACATCAAACCCTGATTTTGCGCAGTAATCAGCGGTTTGAAAAGGCAACTTTTTCAAATATAGGCATCGCCATATCTCACAAATAAAAAAAATCGGCCATTTTCACTCCACCCTAATGCTGATCCCACTTCAGATGCCTGTCGATAACAATGCCTAAGTATTTTATATGGGAAACCTCTTGCAGAGCTTCATTTATATTTTCAAGCTTAATTTGAGCAAATAAAGGTCTATTTGCCATTGTTATGGAAAAAGCTAATTAATATTTAAGGTTAATTTAAAAGTATCTAAAAGGTTCTTAATCATAGTAAAACTGGTCTTTAATTTTAGATGTGCTAGTTCCAAAAGTGTATTGCTATATTATTTTTATATATTTGCCTAAATCTGAAATAAAAAGAATAAATCAGTTAAGACAATATCATAATTTCATAATCAATCCTCATAGAGAAAAGCTTGAAATACAATATCACTCTAACTCATCTTAAGTTAAGAACCAACTAATAAAATTAAATCGATTTTCTATATAAATTCACATAAGATTAACTGCAAATGAGAGTTGAATTAAATGAATGCTAAAATTATAAAATCTGTCGACTCCTACATTTGTAGTGCCAGTATCCTTTGGACAGTAATAAATGGTTAGTAATGTATGGCAGTTTTCCTGAATCTTGCGAACGCATTTGACATGGTTCCAATGTGGTGGATGTCTTGGAGAGATATCTGGATGAATAGCAACAAATAGTTAAAATAGGAAAATCAAGGAACGACAGGGGGACTTGTACTTTTTATTATTTATATAAATTCTCTTATGGGCATTCTATTATTTAACAGTTCACTGATTTTCTATGTTAATGATTTGGTAGTTATAATTTCTGGAGATGCCTGGACGCACAATTGTTGGCAATAAATTAATTAAAAATTGCTTGTATTACTTGACCCTAAATTTCTGTAAAAGAAGATGTAATGCTTTTGCTCTCACAGCTGTCCTAATCTTTGAATAATTTAGATACCTAAATGAAATATGTCAGGTGGTTGAGATTGATAATATAAAATATCTTGTTAATATAATAGATAAACATTTAAAATGGGCTCCATATATATCGAAACTAACTGGGAGAAATACTTAATCAAAACATGTTAATCTATTTATACATTAAGTTTTATGAGTCTCTTATAGAGTACAGGATTATTGTGTGGGGAGGCCTGTACAAAAACTCACTTTATCCACATCAATTTATACTTACAAAATATTCTTTGTACAATTATTGTATCTGCAATTCCCAACATTAGATCTATTTTATCTATGTATACTGTATGTGTATTTGTTTATAAAAATTACAAAGTAATTATTATTATCAAAGTATTAATTTTGAAATGCTACCTTATGCACATGCTAGTAAGATTCCCTAGTTACATCCAAAAACTATTAATTATTATTTAAATAAGTTGTACTTTGTTTGTACATGAATTATCTATAAATTTCTTTAGTAAGATCATTAAACAGTCTATAGAACTACACAATTGTAAAATTAAGAAATACAATAAATATTCAAATTTATACAAATCAGGCTGGCTCAACCTGGATGATCTAGATTATGAACCAGACGACAAGGAAGTCATTGTAGAATCAGATCAAGAACCAGACCAAAGCAATCGAGAGTTTGAAGTAGCATTTCCAGGCTCTCCTAAACAATCCATAGCATCTCAACATGACACAGCTTTAACAAGTTTCCGGTAATTAATACTTTTATAAAAAATAGGATTTAGGAATTTTAAATGTAATTTCAGTGATCAATTAAGTTTTCTGAGACTTCAAAGCAAAGACTCATTTCGTAGCAGATATTCAAACTTTGGAGGAAGTATTAATAACGGTTCAACTTTGTTGCTAGACTCAGACAGTGAAAATGAGCCTGACTGTGAGGATTATGATCATTGCAACAACGGTAAATGTATATAATAATTAAACAGCTTGTATATAAAACATTTTAGATTTGTCTGATGAGGAACCAGATAAATCGTTTAGCTCCAGTTATGGTTCAGAAATACCAGAGGATACATTACTGTCGTCACCTAAAAGTTATATCCAAGAACCGATTTGTGATTCCAATGAAACTGTTTTGGTTAAACCCAAGAGAAGTGCATTTAATATCACCATTCAAGTGTCTGGTAACGACAGGTTTTGTATTGGCGTTTGTCCCCCGCCTGTTGGGGTAAAAAAGAAGCAGCAGAAGCCATGGCTGACTACTAGGGGACTCAACTTGAGAAAGGTGATAGTAATAAAGTGTCCAGATCAGTTAAAGTATGTGCCACCTGAAGATAATTTGTCTGGAAGCGAAGGGACTAAGAGGTAAATATGTTTTTATTTATTTATTTAGAAAGAAATAACAATAGTAGTAACAATACATATGAGTATTTCAACTAATGGTAACAAAAATTTTAACTAAAACAAGATTCCTGTTCATATGTTCTCCCTAATGCTACTAAGTTGAGTACACTATAGATACAGATCTTATTTCACTAAGGTATGCTTAAACATGATAATATTTATTACTGTAATATGCAGGGTGTTTAAAAATTCACTACATATATTTTAAGGGCGTATTCCTGAGGTCAAAATAAGACTTTTTTTTCCTATAAACATGGGTCCTAAAATGTACCCCCTTCAAGCTACAGCCATCGCAAGAAGTTTTAAAAAAAATCGATTTTTTAAAACTGTGTCTACAGTTTTGCATCAAATTTAACGAAATTTAAAATACCCCTGTTATTTTAGGCGGTCTATTTATTCTTTATCTTAGAAAAGGCGTAAAACTAATTTTAAGGGGTAAATTGAGGGGATGCACATTTTTGGCGGCCAAAATTTTACGTACGCATACATTTTTTTAAAAATTAAGCTACACGAGAATATAGGACATCTTGCATTGTGATAATACGAATAGTTTTTTTTTGACCAAGTTTATAGGAAAAAAAGTCTTATTTTGACCTCAGGAATACGCCCTTAAAATATATGTAGTGAATTTTGAAACACCCTGTATTATAGATAACACTAACACAACAATCACACAAGAAGATGAGGCCTCCTAAAAACCTATCAAAAGCAAAACATGTCTATTATTCCCAAAACGTCATAATTTCTCCAGTGAATTTGATAGCTATAATTCCACTTAACTCCTCAACAACATATGCTTTATTAATTAGAAAATTACTATCTTTTATCGACTTATTAACATCTTTTGGCATCTTTTAAATACATGTTTCCTGATATCTTTATGTAATCAAAAGAGCCATAAATGAATTTAAATCTATTGACGTTAAATTATACCTTTAGTCCGAAATAATATACATTACTTTGGCAGACCTTAATAATCCACTTTTGTGCATTTTACTGAGCATTGTTGCACCCAAATTATGATCCCATATATGACATACATCCTGTGACATACATGGTCCTTCCAAGTAAAATTTTCATTTATGAATATAGTTAAACATTTTAAACATGTTTTTCTTTTATTTGCGTTCTACAACTATAATGTGCTTTCAATCTACAATAGCTTGATTATTTGAAAATCAGGTGAAGATCTAGAAGAGAAGAAAAATGATACAACTTTTGTTTTATGTCCAGTAAGTGTTATGTTATAAACTGCTCGCCATCCATTTCTTTATTTTATTTAATGCTACTTCAGTGTTAACTATAAATTGAATTATAAACTGGAAGGACATATGGCAAGGAGAAGAGGAAAATTGATTTAATTCGTCTAGGTAGTTGAATGGAATTCCACAATCTAAATTTGCCTGAAGTTTTAAATGTCTATGATCTAAGCTCAGGGATTTACAACCTGGAAGAAAATATAAAAAAAGGAGAAAAGGAGGAATGATTTAATTCGTCCAGGCAGTTGAAACTGTACCCTTTCAATCTTTTGGAGCTCCAAAATCTCAATTTGCCTGATATGTTCTGTGTTTTAACTGCCTGAAAGAAATAAAGTATAAACTCAGCCCAGAGACTTATAATCTGGAAGAGAATATACAAAAGAAGAAGAGAAGGAATGATTTTATTCGTCCAGGCAGTTAAAAGTGTGGTCTTTCAATCCTTTGGAGCTCCACAATATTAATTTGTCTGATATGTTCTTTGTTTCAACTGCCTGGAAGAAATAAGAAGAGGAGGAATGATTTAATTCGTCTAGGCAGTTGAAACTGTACCCTTTCAATCTTTTGGAGCTCCACAATCTCAGTTTGCCTGATATGTTCTTTGTTTTAACTGCCTGGAAGAAATAAATTATGATCTAAGCTCAAGGACTTATAATCTGGAAGAAAATATAAAAAAGGAGAAGAGGAGGAATGATTTAATTCATCCAGGCAGTTGAAACTGTATCCTTTCAATCTTTTGGAGCTCCACAATCTCAGTTTGCCTGACATGTTCTTTGTTTCAACTGCCTAGAAGAAATAAATTATGATCTAAGCCCAAGGACTTATAACCTGGAAGAAAATATAGAAAAGGAGAAATTATTTAATTCGTCCAGGCAGTTGAAACTATGTTCTCGCAATACCGTGGAATTCCACAATCTCAATTTGCCTGATATGTTCTCTGTTTCAACTGCCTTAAAGAAATAAATGATGATCTAAGACCAGGGACTGATAATCTGGAAGAAAATATGAAATGGAGAAGAGGAATGATTGAATTCGTCCAGGAAGTTAAAATTGTGTTCTTTCGATCCTTTGGAGCTCCACAATCTCAATTTTCATCAAGGTATCAACTTAAGAAAAAAAAAATTCACTGCAACAATGTTTCTTTATAATGTAGGCCCCGGATACGAACGAACTTTTTGAAATTCCACCGATAAGGGGTGTTAGCAATATGATAAATATCGCATAGCGGCATAAAACTGATTAATAAATACGATTGAAAAAGTGCCTCTGTATTATTTATATTTTGGTAGACATAACAACAAGGCGGGTCCATGCGAGACTGATACCCGAGAGATGACTCGACTCAGTCTTACCGCTCGCTCTGCATCTAACGAATCATTTTTAAGGTTATTTGTGTCTTGGTTTTATATCTTGACCTCAAGAAAAACGGCGTGGCAATTGTGGGTTGCATTTACTATTATTGGAGGCCTTCTTTGACTTTTCTTTTATTTACACGCGAGCAACGCCGCGGGCATTCAGTTAGTGTTCTATGTTTTAACTGCCTGGAAGAAATAAAGTATAACCTAATCCCAGGGACTTATAATCTGGAAGAAAATATAAAAAAGGAGAAGAGGAGGAATGATTTAATTCGTCCAGGCAGTTGAAACTGTATTCTTTCACTTTGATGAAGTTCCCAGTCTCAAATTACCTGAAATACTTTCTTTTTTAACTCCCTGGAAGAAATAAATCAGCTTTACCGTTATCAATATGCCAATCCACCCCTTTGATAATAATCGCATAACAAAAAAATGTTTTCCTCCTGAGTTAAGGACAAATCATTGACGTAGATATTAAAAAGTAAAATAGACAGTACAGTGTCTTGCAGAAAACCATATTCTACCCTTAATTTCTTCCAGAATTCGAGTGCACTTCTTTCTAGATAAGATGTCGCTAGGTTATTATGTATTCCTTTAACTTCCATATTTGACAGAAAAGTGTTTGGTGATCCACAGTATCAAAAACCTTTTTGAGGTCCAGGAACATACCAATAACATTTATCCCATTATCAAAATTCTTGGCTCCGCAAAATGCGTCTTCAGTGTTAAAGTTTTCATTGGAACCATATTGATTGTTATGCAGGTTATTTTTTAAAGATAGTTCAACAACCTGTCCGGTAATATTCTTCAATAATTGTGGTCCTAATTAGGGTAATTGGATGACAATTACTTTTTATTACTTACTCAAACTTTTTTCACCTTGTTTGTGTACGGAGAATAGTGCTTTTGGAAGTATATCAGTGAAAACTCCTTTGCTAAACACAACATTAACTATGTGCAGAAGTGGAATCACTAATTTGTCTCTATAACAGGCAGTCTTCCCTTTTTTCACTCTATTTTAAAGACTTTTTACAAACTTGCTGCAATTTTCGAGTAACTGTTATAAATCATTTGTCAATAACAAACGAAAAACCTGCTATATACTTCCCCAATAGCCCTAATTATTTAAATAATACTAATCTTAATGTGCCTACTCATGAAATATCTATTCCAACATCTCTATTGCAGTTTTAGTTGTATTCACCATATTATAGTTTGAGACATATGTAGTAAGTTATCTTCTCTTGAGGCCAACAAAGGCTCAGGACCTTTTTTAAAATTGCTGTTTAAACCTATCTATAAATTGATTCAAACTAGTTGACAATGTCAATATCAATATTGGAAGCATATAAAATTAAAATATTCAAAAAGTTTATAAATAGGAGAATTCTTATAAAGGCTGGTTCGTGGATAAGCCAGATAAAAAAACGAATGGATGGCGAGTGTTAATTTTGTTTAAAGCAAAAGGTACCGGTGTCCTGAATCTCAGGACAATCTATTTTGTTTTTCAGTATTTTGAAAAGGGTGCACAAAAATATTCTAATTCTTCTCTTACTAGATCTATAATAAAGATAATTCTAGCCTCTCTGGGGATATAGATTACATTTCCTAATATACATGCACTTCAAGAACTTTCTCTCAACGCCTTCAACCATAGCTACCCGGATACTGTACTGGGGGGACCAAATAATGGACCCATATTCCAAGATTGGCAAAACTAAGCTATCGAAAAGATGAGACTCACTTCAACACTCAGCTCCTTGGTGGTTCTAACAATAAATCCTGAAATTTTTTGGGCATTTTCTACTTTTTATAAAAATGTGTTTAGAAAATGAAAAAGTCGGGTCAAAAATCACTCCTAGATCCTTCTGCTGGGGTACGCTTTGAAATGGTTCACCATTAAAGGTGTAATTAAAAATTATGGAACTACTATTAAGGGTGAATGACATACAATCACACTTACTGACATTTAGTCTAAAGCTATTTAATTTTGCAACATCTCAAAATTCATCTTGCAAAGCCTGACAATCATTCACAGATCGAATCTGAAGGAAATACTTGAAATCGTCAGCAAACAATAATCCCCTTGCATTTTTAATATTGCAAGTCCTGTTGATAGCAGCCATATCAAGAAACAAGAATATATCTAATCTCTCTCTTCAAACAGGAGTATTTTCGGACTTTTGGAACAAGAAATTTATTAAACCTATATCTGTAATTAATTAACCTATATCCGATGATAGAGCCTCTATTGCCTATTATTGTCCCATTTGCATACTTAGTGCAACTCTCAAGGTTTTTGAAAGTTTGGTCTGCAACTTTCTGTCCCCACTGTTGAATCCTTTATTGTTGCAACAACAATTGGGACTTAAGGTAAACACACAAAGAAAGCAGGTCATCCAGCGCCTACTTTCGGCGCTCAATACCGGTGCCGATTTTCCACCTGTTACGTACATAAAGAAAGGGTTATCTGTTATCTGCCAGTATAAAGCAGACTTTGTGAAGGCAAGATGTCCAGTTCATCCTCCGATAAAGAATTGTTGCTTCTAGAAAATATTTTTTTATGAATGCGAGGACCAAGGCAAGGAATATATCCACTAAATAATGAGCGCGTAGTTTGTGGTGAATATTATCACCTATTTCTAGCGCTGAAAATTCATGAAGAATGGTTTTTTAATTACATGAGAATGACATTAAATACATTTAATTATATTTTGGAACAACGCATAACAAAAACATGGTGCAACTAGCACAAACACCGGATTTTTAAACCAACGCATAATTGTAGCAAAACTTTCTAAAAAAAGTATTGACAATCATTCAAGACATTCTATCTATCTAAAGGTTAAGAAAATCGTTTGTTTGTTGATTTATCGTAGATTGTAGTTGAAAAATTCGCATGAGTGTAAGTGGATGAGGAAGAATATGTACTTCCAGCATACAGAGAAACTTGAGGAGTTGACAGTACTAAGGACTTGAAGTCTCTTTAAGCTTTTCTCTTCGAATGGGAGCCTCAACTGTAGGAAGAATTATAGCTGAAACTGTAGTGGTAATATGGCGTGACTTGCACCCCGAACATATGCCTATTCCAACAAAGGAAACTTTTAAAATGATGGCTGAAGACTTTTACAATATATTTTGAACTTTCCCCACGTAATAGGTGCCATTGATGGAAAACATGTCCGCGTTATTTGTCCAAAAAATTCTGGGTCTCTGTTTTTTAACTATAGAAAATATTTTGCTGTTATACTTCAAGCAGTTGCAGATTACAAACTGATTGCTATAGACGTAGGTGGTTATAGTTAAACAAAGTGACGGCGGAACTTCTCAGATTTTTATAAATTATTAACCAAAATACCTGAACCTTCTAATCTTCCAGGCACAAATACGAAGGCATCTTATGTTTTTATAGGGGATGTATCCACTTTTAGAATTTTTACTGAAACCTTTTGGTGGAAAAAATTTGCCTATTGATCATGAATGCTTCAGCAACAGAGTCTCCAGAGCTCGAAAAACAATCGAATGTACTTTTGGAATACTAACTGCAAAATAGCGTATCTTGTCCAAACCCATCGAAACGGATATACTTGTGGCAGATAACATTATTAAATGCAGCATTTGTATTCAACATAACACCATTCTTGTTAGAGAAAATTTTCAAAGACACTTAACTGATGTAGACGTTGAGCAAAGAAATCGTGAAAATCAAAGTGCTGGGAGATCGTCAAATACAGCTAAAACAATAAGAGATATATTTACCGACTTTTTTGTAATAATCGATTGAATTATCGCAATTAAACAATTTTATTTTTACTATAATGCCCTTTTGCCTAGATTTTATATTTGTTTAATAAATTATACATATAAGTTAAATTGTAGTTTTCCTTAAATATTGCAAATATAAACTATTAATAATGGAAATTTACTATTTATTTCCATTTCAGCTGTTATTTCATTACACAAACTTTGGGATACATTTCTATAGAGTGCGACTTTAGCCGTTTATTCCACAGTGCAGGCCTTGCAAAAACAGCAGAGATCAGACTTTCTACGTTCATTATCACAATTTATTAAAAAAATAATATGCACTGAAAACGTACGCTCGGCTCCGAAAACCAAGCGACCAAGAATTAAAAATTCATTCCGGTAAAAGAATCGGCGTTGATTGACGCTTGCAATAGGTTCCGACCGGCTTTGTCTATGTGCGGGAACATTTAAAAGCGCAATTATTGGCGTTTATGAGTGCAGACTGCCAGTAAGCAGGAAACCTGCTTTCTTTGTGTGTGTACCTTTAGACCTTGTAGATTTACAGATTTAAGCCTCTTTACTCACATGGATGCCTTGGAGAAGGGTGTTCGTACAGGTACTATTCATCTGCGGTAACTGTAATCGCGACGAAAGGGGGAAGAAGGCCATAAATACTGTAAAAAACCCATTTCGAACTTGATCTCGAGGCATTTTTATTTATCACACTATCAATTAAAAAAATATTGGATATTTTTCCTTTTTACTTTCTACTTACCTGGTTTTTTTATTTCTTATAACCAAGAATAAAAGAAATTGATTTTGCACACCTATATTAATGGACCCAGAAAATTTTTTCTTAACACGATTTGGAGTAAATTTTTTAATTGTTTTTATTTTTATCTTAAACAAAATACAAGTTAAATTAAACAGTACAACCTAACTTAAAAGACTATATATGTATAATTATACAAATAGTAATGTTACTTAAATTTATAGTAATAAACACAAAAAAAATTTCATTATTTCTTAGTCAGAATCAGGATCAATCTTTTCTTCTTCCCAATCGTCTAACTCATCAGAGCTAGCGTCACTTTCATCATCATCCTCTTTTATACCTGAGTTTTCGGCGAGAGTCTTTTTCATATGGATATTCAATTTCCTCCTTAATTTTCGCCAGCATCTTTCCTAAAGTTGGTATTACTTTATATTCTGTATAAAATTTCTCAATAATTGTTCTTATTACGCCGAAATCAGAATCATCAATTTTTTACAGTAGTGATAATCTCTAACGTGTTTTTCCTGGAGTCGATAAAGGCTCTGTAGGGTCAAACTCACGTCGATGTTGATCTTCTTTTCTAATTTTAATTATAGTAGGTCGCCCTACTCCACAATACATAGCTGCTTGTTCTGTTTTATTTTTTAAGGGTAGCTTAAAAGCATTATTGTCACTTTCCTCATCACCAATTCTTATTACATTTGCAGTAACGTCATTTTTTAAATGTTCCATATTACTAATTTAAGAAACCACGATACCACACAAAAAGTAATATAAACACCAAGGAACAAAAGTAACGCGATATCACAAGGTTATCAATAAATGAATATTTAAACAGGCACTGGCACACTTTTAGAAAAAGATGGGCGGTTCTAATAAGAAAAAAGTGATTAATAACCCTGTCCCCAAATCATTTACCAATATGAATATATATCATAAATAATTAGATTAAAACATCTTTGGTTTGCTTCAAATTAATTTATTCAATCAAATTAGCCCTTTAAGATATAACTGGTAAATAATAAAAAGACAATTCGAAAGGTATAAAAAAGATACAAAAAGGAGTAACGGTAGGTGCAGGTCATAAATTATTAATTATTATCTAAATATATAGGTACTAAATTTTCCTTTCCTTAATAGTCCAACTATACTAATAAGGTAAAAAAGGTAAAAAGTATGCATAATATAGTTCAAATTGGCAACTCGGTTGAACCCAACTATTGCATTCTTAATATTCTTTTGCCGACTACAGACCCAATAGATGAATAGTAGTACAATATACACCGACTTTTCCTAGACATTTGATAGTAGAGTCCCACACAACATGCTACTTTATAAGCTTTGATTGTCGAAACTTTGTTGTCTTGGTTATCTTTAAATTATTGGTTACAGTGTGCATTTTTCTTGATCAATAATGTTTATTTAAAACAAAAATTTTAGAATGTTTTTTTAGCTATATTTATGAGGTATAGACCTAAGGGAGCCCAACTTATCTTCCATCCATGATTACTAAAAAACTACCATAAGCATTTTCTTGAATGTTTCGTGGACAAGTTATAAAAACTTTTCCTCTTCAAATAATCTGATTCAAAAACACTGTATAATTAGTAAGGTGGTAATGTCACTTATACCAAAACTATGAGTTTTCATATATACTCAAGCTACTCCAAATTTAAAGCGTTAGGACGAGTGCCTCGACAAGCAGTTCCATATTCAAAACTCCGCTAACGCGACCCCCAACCAGAACGAGATCGAAGAATCTTTCCGTATGTCTGGACACGAATTTAGGTACGAAAATGGTCCAAGACAGAGCTTCGTCAACAGAACCAAAAGACGACATTATTTCCTTAATAGCGAGCACGAATATCGAGGAAGAAGAAGAGAACGGAAAGCTGGCAGAATTGAAATCGGAGCCGGCAAGTTTGAGCGAGGACTCGAAATTGGACCGGGTGGCTCAGTGGGTGGAGACTGAGGTGCAAAATCAGAGACCACAGGTAGGAAATTAAATAATATGATTTGTACCTTAAAAGTATTTAATACATTTTAGGTACCTAATGTCTTAAAGGGTCTCTGCTTCAAATTCTTCTTTCACAACAAGTGCCGCAACGGATTGTGTACACGAGGCCACACGTTACCGCAACCCAAAATAAATCGGTTTTTTACGTTGTCTCAAGCGGAATTAAATGAGGCGTTCGAGTTTTCCATTAATTACCCAATATTATTTAATAGGGTTTGTCCTATTTTTGCTGAGGTGTTTGCCAGAAAAGGTAATTTTTTTGTTTGTTTATTTTCAATGTCATTTAAAATCTTATGACGGACTTTAGGTAGTAAGGAGGACTTATTGAAGATGATACAATTGATTTTTGAGGCCAGTAGCAACCTGGTGACGAATAAAGTTCAAAGTTTGAAGAAAATACTGAACAATCTTAAAAAAATTGATGATATTAGTTTTGAGGAGGCCGTTAATTTTGTGCTTTTGGAACACGATCTGGGACATAATAGATTATTAGGTACAGTATAAGAAAATATATTTTTTTTGCAGACAAAGTTAAGGGATTTTTTAGAATGGATTTTGTATAGGAAATATTATTTTTGTTGAAAAACTTAATAGGTTTAAGCAGTTAAATTGGGTTTGGTGGGATTTTTTTTCACAAAATGTAACTTTAGTCCAAGATAATTAAAAACCTATTCCAGGCATTTTTATAAAGTTTTCAGTGAAAGTTCGAGCAATTCCTAAATAATAATTTCATATATAAAAAAAAAACTTTTGTAGCTAAAGAACTTTGTAAATTAGAATCATATTTATGAGGAATGAACCTAAGAGGGCATAGCCTAACTTCCACCCACGATAATTGAAAAACTAGTCCACGCATTTTTACGAGGTTTTCCCTAAAATTTTATGGGATTTCTAGCTAATAATCTCTATAATATAATATGAAGAATTTTTGTAGAACAACTTTTTTAGTTAGACTCTGATGTACAAACTCATAGATGCTTAAAACCTGAATTTTTAAAATTGATATTCATGAGTGTTACTCCAAAACCTTTTAATTAATTTTTGCAATTTTTTAAGGCATAAAGAGGCTTTCAAGGATCGATTTCACGTATAAGACAAAAATCTATTTAATTTTTTTGTCCAAAGATCAGTCTTAAAATAATATTTACCTCAGAGATTGTAGGTTTGTGCTTTACTGGTTAAACCTCGTTCTCTGATTGTAATCAAATAGAGTTTTAACCTGTATTTACATTTGCAAATTATTTTATTTAGGATTCAATGATAAACGTTATTCGATTTTTAGTTAATGTGATTTTGAATTAATGTTAAACATACATTTAGATAGATAGATACATTTAGTTCTTCGAAGCATTCGTTTTATTGGCCTTTGGTATTTATCTTTCCTAAATGGTCCTAATAAGGTCCTAGAAAAAAAAAATCAGTGATTTCTGAAATAAGGTATCATCAGACCCAAGGAATGATTTGGTTTATCACAACACTATAAGAAGTCTTCCCCTTCATTACACTGAATTTCAGGTGTTTCTGCATACGTTTAATAGAAATATTAAACGTGTGCATAATTAACATATGTATATGGACTGAAGATAATAATATCAATATTTTAAATGAACATGGTTTCGTGGCGAATATTGATCAGGTAACAAGATCTGAGAGCAACTCTTGCTTAAATTTATTTAGGTAATTTAGAAATTGAAGAGCATAAATACTTAACACAGTATGTATGCAATAATGTTAAAGAATTCACAGATCCCAGATTTTGTTGCATCACAATACATTGAATATTGTTATTGAAATAGTCAATATCAGTTACTATAAATCCAAATTAAAAAAATATGCATAGGTCAGGTGTAAATGTAAAAATGTTAAACTAAATAATAAATTATATATCGTTTCTGTTCCTGGAGCCCACTTGTGAAAATGAACTTACTAGAATAACAAGATTCTTACAGAATGGTAAAGGATGGACCGAAGACTGTTACTTTTAAGCAATTTTCTGAATATGTTGTCAAGCCAGTTGCATTTTTAATAAATAAGGCGATTACTGAAGATCTGAAGTTTTAAAATCCGATTTAATAAAGCCTTTACTTAAAGGTTAATCAGAAACTGGTCTAAACTATTACAGACCGATATCCTTGTTAAGCAAATTATTTGAAAGGGTCCTAAAAATGTGTTTAGTTAAATTTTTGTCAGTAGATTTTAGGCATAATATTTTATCAGAAAAACAATTCGGATTTAAAAAATGGGTAACAACAAAAGATGCTTTGATAAATTTAATAGGGTCACTAGATTCCTCAGTGGACAAAGTTCTTTGTGTAGTTTTGAATTTAACACAGATGTTTAACACTTAAGGTTGCTCGTTGCTCGAGAGCTATTTGTCTGATAGGACTCAATACGTGAATGTTCATTTGATATAATACAAGTGCAATATATCGTAAATGCGTTCCTCAGGGCACTGTTCTTCATCTTCAATGTTTGTATTAAAAGTATCTTTAATCTTTAGTCTTCCAGGGAAATTACGTGTTTCGCAGATGATTCAGCCTTTCTTTATAATATATCTCTTGGTTCAATAATCACAGGCTCACCATTAATTTTGATAAGATGTTCTTTATGCCATTTGACGGCTATTCTGCCTTATTACCGAACTTTGATGAGCTTCCCGATAAATTAATAAATATTGCCAGTACGTACTAAGAAAACAAAAATGTATCACAGAATAATCACATTGAACGTGTAACTATAAAACATAAAGCAAGATAATGCATTAACAAAATTTAAAACGCTGAAAAAGTATTTCGGAATTGTATATTAAAAACCCTATACATGGCACTTATACGACCCCACCTAATATATGGAATTCTGATGTAGGGTGGTGCTCTAAAAACGCACATAAGACCGTTAGAGATTAAACCAGAAATGGCTACTGAGACTAATTTTAAATAAGAATAAATGTTATTCCTCGGATGCGCTTTTTCAAGTGGTCTATCCGACATAACGCAATTATATTGTCAATCTGTAGCTATAAGACAATTTTAAAAAGGAAATACTTTTAAGGTCAATAGTCATCGTTTTTATTTTCCTGTCACAATTAACCAAATAAATTCAAATCACCATTTTAAGATAAAATTAAAGGAATAGGTCATGAATAAACCAAGAAAATATAATTGGTTTTAGAAATGTATGAATGTTTAGACATACTGTTCTTCGAAATTTAGACCTAACACCAGAGTCTGTATGTTGGTGAACCAATATATAGGCTTGCTTTTGAAATGCATAGACTTTGCTAATACTCAAACTACTAAAGAGAAATATTTAATTATGTAGGTTTAGTATTTATATTTGTGAGTGCAAATAGTGTGATTCTTCAATTATATAATTGGTATACTTTTGTTATTGAATCGTCTTTGTAGGTCCCTAACAAGATTTGGCATTTTGGGGTAGTACGTTTATTCAGACAATTGTATTTACCTTTTGAATTTATTTATTTTATTATTATTGGGTACAAACGTAAAAGGTTCATGTATTGAAATCATTACATTAGAGTACCCTGCTACTTTTGTGGTTATTGTTTGTTTAGCCTTTATTTTAAATATTTGATGTGTGATGTTTGTTTCCTGTATATTGGTAAATAAATTTATTATTATTAATATAATAACTAAACAAACAATATCCATTACCCGTAATTCGACACTAAATCTATAAAACCTATCATTTATTATTTAGGAGAGACTTTACTCGAATTGATCATCGAAATGAACACAACCATACCGAAAAATTGGCCGATATTACGGCGCCTGATCGAGTCCGGTACGAAAATCCCCAAACGATTGGCCGATCGATTCCTCGTCAATTTAATGCGAGATCCGATCGATTATAAAGTGTGTCGCGAGGTCTATCAACACATTTTGAAGTTTATGTGCCTCGATTTGCCCGCAGTATCTGGCGCAGTCAGAGCTCAGTTTTTGACGGTTAGCAGACAACAGGCGGACGTCCAAGATCGGTAAGTTTCAATTATTAAGCATAAGATTATTGGAAATTCTTCGGATGAAGTAGGTGTTGAATGAAGAAAATCAACGAAAGTGTGATTTTGTGAAGACCATACGGTCTTTTTTTTTAATTTTTATCCAGTATTTCCGAAACAAAATAAGGAAGTTAATGTTTATTTGTGACATTAAAAGTTCGATGAAAAAGTGGTTCCTGAGGTTTACTAGGAAGGAAGATATCCTGCAATTATAACTTGTGTGAGTTAATTTGCTTACGTACGTGCAATTACAAAGTGTTTGTAATTTTCTTATTTGGTTGCACACTACATTAATAAGTTTAAAATAAGTGTATGTGTAATATTTGCATGGTAACAACAACTGCTTTACAAAAATCATTATTTTATAGTGGAATTTCCTCATATAACTCTACCTGAATGGGTTAAATGGGCGAGAACTTTGGAGGCTGGTTGTAAGAGTCTCAATATATAATTAAAAAGTTTCAAATAGCCTTAATATTAAAAGGATATTGTTTAAATTAGTTTTAAGATAATAAAATAATTATTTATTTATGTAATCTCTGAAACCAAGGAAAGAGCCTTATCTTTGTTTGTGGAATTGAAAGTTTAATATAAAAGTAGTCCGTGGGGCTTATTAGTAAAGGAGATGTTCTGCAATTGCAAACAAAATGGGACACAATATACATGCATAGCAGAAAACCTCAGGGGCTCCTATCAACTTTCTTATAACTCTATCTCACAGTTCTTTTAATATACATTTTTATTATATATCCTATATATCCTAGGGATGAGAATCACAAAACTAGACTTCCGCGTTTTATTTTCAAATTGACCTTCAACCAACTACACGAACATTAGTTTTTGGGGCATTAACTAATATATTTTTATCGTAGACACGATGTACCCGAAGAACTGGAGGCCAACATCGAACAAAACCTAACGAAAGAACGTTTTAATTTCGAAAATAACCGGCTGCGCGTCCAAACGTTCTTAACGGCCAAAAAGCAACAGGCCCACTTTAGAGGTCCGGTGGTTCTAGAGAATCCCATTGGCAGGTCCGTATTCTCTCGAGATGTTTCTTGAAAATCAAATTTTATTGTGGTATTTTTAGTCGACTCGTCGAACCTGCGAACGTCAATCATATCGAACCTCAGTTCGTTATAGACACGGTAAATCGGCCGGATTTCGCTTCGTTAAGTCGACTCAGTGCTCAGTCTAGTAATTACAGTCATTTGGACGCGTGCATGGCCAATAATACGGCCCTGTTTCGACAGCCACGTAAAGTAACTCCTCAGAACAACAGCAATAATAAACGAAGCCACTCTAGCAGGTAATTAAATTATCAATAATAATAATAATAATAAATCTTTGATAAGTATAATCCTATTTAATCTAGCCGACGTTTAGCAAAATATATTTGCACCTTTAGGGTGCTAAAAGACAAGATTATCTAAGACAACAAAAAGAAGTGTTTGTATAATTTTAACTACATTAAAATTTAATTATAATTGATTTTTAATATATGTAGTAAAATCAACGTTGGACACACACTTATAATACAAATGAGAAAAAAAGCATATATTACAACAATGAGAAAAAAATTCATCTTCAATTTTTAACTTAAGTGGAAAAACGTACAATACTTATTAAAATATAATTTATCATAGTAAAATAATTGAACTCTTTATGTGTAAGAACCAAGGGCGTTGATAATTTTTTTTGCTGGGGAGGGGGGTAAAAAAATAAATATTGGGAACAAGAAAGAGAGAGCTCGGCGAGAGAAAGCTCGGCGAAATTTTTGGGGACCACTCCCAAAATTTAGCCTTAAATAACCTAAAAAAAAAACATTTAAAATTAAAAATAGATTGCCATCGTGCAATTTTTACTTATCAGTTTATGAATAGTGTAGGAATTAATAATTACAAATATTAAAACTCTTAAAGAATCTGTAATATTTATTTTTAAACATAATCTATTCCTGAAATGGTACAAACGAACAGCATAAAAAAATTTAACTAACAAACAAAAAACAAGAACGACAGAAAAATGAACAAAACTAATAACATAATATAACATTAAATAATAAAATCTAAATGTCTCTTTTTTATTTTAATGAAGCGATTTAAAACTTTTTCGTTGTCTATTTTTAAATCTCTATGTATGTGCATTAACGCCAAGGCAACTAGTCTTTCTTGACCCATTGAAGCACGAAGCCAAGTCTTAAGCCTTTTAAGGGTTGAAAAACTGCGTTTTGCTGTTGCAACTGATACTGGTAAAACACATATTAAATATAACGCATTATAAATATTTGGAAACACGTTTTTATCACATGCCTCTAATGCTGAAAACGCAGAGTCGGGTAAGTTTTCTTTATTTTTCCATTTTTTAATCCATAAGTCTAGTTCTGAATTTATGAATGAATATATTAATTCTTTACTGTCGCTTTGAAATTTACACAAATAATCTGCTAAATTTATTTTAAAAGCTTCAAGAACAATATTTTCGTTTTCTAAACTAGATGAAAACGTGGCCGAAATTAAATAATTAAATTCAAGTACATTACATTGTACCAAATCGAAATTGTAAATCATTTATTACATTGTCTAATAAGGGTATAAATATACTCCGTTTAAAATATTCTTGGGGATTTGAGAAGGGAATATTCGAACGGTTAGTTTGCCTGGAATTAAGTCTGGGCAACGTTATAGATAATTGCAACTTTTCATGCAATGCAACTCTGCATTTTCTCTTTTTTCACCTAAAACCGCGATTACATTATTTACTAAAGCCTCCGCCCGACTTTTATCAATGACTTTGCTTTGTAACAGTTTACTTAATCCGATTGTTAAACCTAAAAAATATGATACACAATGTAATGATATTACAAATCTACTAGTTTACAGGGAATCAAGCAAAGTACGGGCTTTGGATGAAATTTCTTTATGATTCCACTCTGAAATCAGATCTAATGAATTAACTACTTTTTCAAAACATAGTTGAAATCTTAAAACTGATTCATGGCGTTCAGCCCATCTAGTTTCACAAAGATTTATTAACTCTTTATTGTTAACAAATTCAAGAACTTTATGTCTTTTTGGAGGCGCTTTAAAAAAGTTAATAACTTCTTTTATAAGTCCTACAGAATTTCTTATATCTTGTACATTACTTGATTTTGAAATCGACAAATTTAAACTGTGGCTATAACAAGGACACTTAAACGAGTTTTTTAAAGACTTTTGTAGTTCTGATACTGCTCCCTTTTGCTCAGACAGTATAACACTACAAGTGTCTATGCTAATACCGACACAATTATCCAGAATTAGTCTAATTTTTTTCATAACGGATAAAACCGTTTGTCCCAAAATTTGTCCCGTGAGAAGAGGTTCCTTAGTGTAATTGTCATAATTTTCTTCATGGCAATCCAAAAAACCAAGGAAATCTTCTCTAGGGGGTTGGTCTTCATCCAAATACCTTACTATCAGTGACATCTGAGATATTTTGAATAAATCCGTTGTTTCATCAAACATTATTTGTTAATTTTTTCCACGATGGAACTTACAATTTCATCTCCATAGCATTTTATGAGTTCGTTTTGAGTGGTATTGCTTATATATTTTTTTCTAGCAGATGCTGACTCAAAGTGATTCTTAAGTATTAAATCGTCACCACATGAATTTATTCGATAGCGCAAAATTTCCCTAAAATTGCCCTCATTTATCTCTGACACATCTGTTATGTCTGATTGTATGGCATGTCCTCTGAAAGGTATATTTTGTCTTCCTAATAGTTCAATGCTACCTAATATCGCTCTTAGTTTTTGTCTTTTCTCGTTGATCTACTCAATACGTTTATGATCTAAGATATTTATTATTTGTTGTGCTGGATTATTGTTAGTACGTTTGATTGAAATTATCTGCCAAAATAACAGCTTCTGCGTGATATTTTGAATTTTTGTGATTTAGCAAATCACCATGATCATCTTTTCCAAAAAGCTTCGAATATTTTTGCAAAGGAACTGTGACAAATTTTTGGAGAGGAGTTGCCTTTTAAACTAATGGAAAAACTTAACCATGTGTGGGAGAGAAAATGATTGTGAGAAAGATAACATTTTACTTCCTTGTTGTATTTTTTGTGAACTGAAAAGGGATACTTACAATTTTTTCCAGACACAAAAGCATTTGTTAAAGCGTTACGTTTCTCAAATTCTGATATTTCAGTTTTATTAATGTATTTTCCTATATCAACAGTTCCTGAAGTTTCAGATTCACGTTCGGTAGATATTAACGTTCAACACAGTTGTTTCACTTTCATGTGCATGACTTTGAGGATTACTGGGCGCCTGCACATTATCACTACGACTGGAACTGGCAAAGCTTGGTTCAGGATTCATAGGTGTGGACTGTGCATCATCATTAGTTTCAGAAACTCTTGCTTTTTTTTTTACAAAAGTCTAATGTTTTTTGACTAGGACGTTTATTCATTTTGTTGCGCTGTAACCAAAAAATTGGTTGTAAATGCATAATAACAAATATAAGAGTCATGTTAAAAAGTTTTTTTTATATATTTTTTAATACATAGAAAAAATATGCAATGAAAAAACTTTTTAATTTTATTTATATTTTTTAATTATTGGAAAAAACCGTTTAAAAAAACAAAATAAATGATTTAAATGCACTAAAACGCAAAAAAATTAAAATTCACAATGCTCGCTCTGTATATAATGCATATTGAAATGATTTAGCACACACTTTTTTACGTTAGAAAAACTGCTATTAGTCAAAATTTGAAACAAATTAACAGAAACCTGTTTTTTTTTCAATAAATAATAAATCAATATGTGGATACGTCTTAAATAATATATTATTTTGCGACAACCTTTTACATTTTACTAAAATGGATAGACAAAAATTTAACTTTAATTTATATTCTGTAACTTGTTTAAAACGGATATAAATTAACAAAAAAATAATAACAAATTCAAAAACAAAGGTAAGGACACAAAGTCACGGTCTCATCCAATCTATATAATTTATTAAAAAAGCTTAAAAGCTACACGTGTTTCGCTCCTGTCGGAGCATCATCAGGCCTAGACCTACGCAGATCACATTACAACTGACTTTGTGTCCTTACCTTTGTTTTTGTTTTCGTTTGGTCTCTTAGAGAAAAATGGATGATACGTTTTTATAATAACAAATTCGTTTATTACTTGGATGAACCGCTGATGGTGCTAAATTAAATGATAGTATTGCACTGGGTAGGTATGTAACAAAGTCAATTAATTCTTAGTTTTTAAAAAGCAATAAACACAACAATGGACAAAGTAACACCAAAAACACAACAATTACAACAAAAACTAATTAGATAATATTCAAATAGGAAATCAAGATGCAAGCATAGAACAATGATAAATAGAAGAACATTAGGGGGGTATTGGATGTTGAATGAGTGCATCTTTGATGAGAGGCACACACTGGAAGGTAAAAAATGAAAACCAAATCCATTCCATATTCCATACCTGACACCTCTAAGTATCGGTCTTGCGTTTCTGCGTCTAGCCCTCGACAGGCTATCGAATCGAAGGGCTGAAATTATGTGATAAACATATAGATGGCTCTACGGGGTTGGTTTTTTTTATATATATTCTATTGATATTTCAGTTTAAGTGCAGGGAAAATGGGTTTTTACTGATTTTTTTCTAGGTTCTAGGTATATAAAGGAAAATTTTATTTTTTATTCTTGGAGAGGGGGGTAAAACCCTCAGTACCCCCCACTTATCAACGCCCTTGGTAAGAACAGTTACAACCACTGACAAGGTTTTAACTTTTGTGAATTCTTTGTTTATTCACATTTATGTACAATTACTGTCCATATAACATTATTTATTATAAAATGTTCACCAAACTGATTTTCATGATAAAAGTCTTTGTTTCCCATAGGAAAAATAAAAAGTGTTATTTCCATAAATTGGATATTGGAAGTGAAAATATCGGAGTTATGAAAATTTCTCAAAATTCGACAAATTTGTATTTTTTTTGGCATTATCAGCATGAAAAGAGAATGAAACATTTTATGTGGAAAAAATTTATTAATTCACTGTGAATTGTAAGTTGAAGTATTGATTTCTAAATTTGATAAGAAGACAGAATTAAAAACTTGACATATATTGTTTTCTTGAAATATTAATGAAAAATGCCTTATGCCAAAATTCCTTTTTTTCCATGGTAGAGCCTTGACTAAAAGGTATAATCTCTATATGAATAATTCATAAAAATTATTTAAAATAAAAAAAAATCCAGCATTAAGTTGAATTTCTATAAGGGCATGAAAAATTACGTCAAATGCCTGGAATATAACTCTAAAAATCTGGAAGATAAATTATGAATCTGAAATAAATAGAAAATTTGATATAAAAATTAATTTCCTAAGCTGGAAAATGATGAAAAATAAAGCCTGTAAAATAGAAATTCCATTATCTTATTGATTTATGCATAACTTAAATTGATTTGACTCACTTTATATTTTAAAAATGGTTTATGCTAAATTTCTCCATTTGCTATAGGAAAAAAACAAGAAAAGTGTAATTGTTTTTCTAGGCATTTTTACATATGACACAGATATCTGATAATTGGTGATAATCAAGAATCACTTCATTTTGAATCTCTATGGTGAAGTTATTTCCTAATTCACAAGAAGAATAAATATGTTGTATAGCACAGGCACACCCGTAAAAAAATCCTTATAACTCATCATTTTCTATCAAGATTTTAAGAATTCCTTTAACCAGAGTTATGAAGTTGTCAAGGAATCTCAATTATCAAGAATCACTTAATTTTGAAACTCTAGAGTCAAGCTATTCCCTAATTTTCAAAAAGAATTAAAATGTTTTATAGCAAATGCACTCCTGTAAGAAAATTTCTAATAACTCATCATTTTTTCTTAGGGTTTCAGGAATTTCCTTGATTAGAGCTGTGAAGTTGTCAATGAATCTCAATTATCAAGAAGCACTTCATTTTGAAGCTCTAGGGTGAAGTTTTCACAGTCACTCCTTTAAAAAAAATCCTAATAACTCATCATTTATTAACCAGGGTTTTAGAGATTTTCTTAACCAGAGTTATGAAGTTGTCAAACAATCTCAATGATCAAGAATCACTTTATTTTGACGCTCTAGACTAAAGTTATTCCCTAATCTACAAAAAGATTAAAGATATTGTGAATTACAGGCTCTCCTGTAAGAAAATTCCTAAGAACTCAATATTTTCGATCAGGGTTTTAGGGATTTTCTTGACCAGTGTTATGAAGGTATTAGGGAATCTCAATTATCAAAAATCACTTCAGTTTGAAGCTTTATAGTGAAGTTAATTCCTAATTTATAAGAGAAGCGAGATATTGTATAGCACAGGCACTCCTGTAAGAAAAATCCTAATATCTCATTATTTTCTTCCAGGATTTTAAGGATTTCCTTGACCAGAGCTATGAAGTTGTCCTAGGAAGCTCAATTATTAAGAATCACTTTCCCGAAAACTCATTTATCTTACAAACTTAGCCAAAATATTCACACAAGGCGAATTACCTCAACATATCCAACAACAACTAATAAAACTCAAAAGGCTAAAGAACTTTGAAACGTTTACTTTTTGCCAAGATGTATAATATGCTTCCTAAGCACTTTAAGCGAATATAAAAACTGGATATTTCTGAAAAGGAGAGAATAACTCAAAATACCTGCAATGATTATTGATTTTGTTTGTCTTGTATAAGTATGTTTTTGGATAGTGGTACCTAATATGGACTTAATCAAATCCTGGATGTAATTTTTATTACTGATTACAGTTAATAGATTACAGTTATTAATAAATGTGCATAATAACAAATACATTTTTGTTGCATAAGGCACATAGCAAATAATCTGCCATTCAATAAAATATATTAAATTTTTTGAACCGACTTACAAAATATACAACAAAAATTAATATTGATAATAGTAATACTACTAACAACTAACAAACTTTCTGTACACTGTGGTCTGAAACCCTCGAAGGTGTAATGGTTAGATAGGAACAATCTATTTGTTGCCAACTTAATTTATACAAAAATGCTGCTTCTGCATTTTTTTTTCTTTTTTTAAGTGTAATAACTCATTGATTAAAATAACGTCTCTCATATCAAAATATAATACAGTATGTTTCTTTATAATAAAAGTAGCTCGTATTTTTTCAATGGTATTTTTATTCATTGATAACATAACAACATGAACATTAACTTGAATAACATGAACTTGATATAATAGAACAATATTCTTAACTTCTAACATATGCAATATAAAGAATTGTTAAAGTTACAGTGGTGGCCAAAAGTATGGAAACTTTTTTAATTTGTATTTTTTTTTTAAGAAACCAGGAAATATAATAAAGTTACTCATATCGTGATAAAGTATATATAATATATTACCTAACTTAACATATTAATTTGAAATTAAACGTATTACAAAAAGAAAATTAAATAAAATTAATATTTTCTTGGCTAAAAGTTTGGAAACTGAAGAAAGTTATTTATATAAATTACATCTAAATCAAAATCTGCTAATATTTTGTGGCATATCCCTCCGAATTTATTACTTCTCTACATCTTCGTGGCATAGAATCGACCACAGTCTTGCACAGTCCTCACTGGAAATGGCAGCCCACTCAGTTTGCAGTATTTCCCACAGTTGAGCCTTGTTTGAAATCGAATGGTTTCGAATCTTCCTGTCTAAATGATCCCATAAATTCTCTATGGGATTCAGATCTGGGGACTGTAAAGCCCAATCCATTAAAGCAATGCTCTGTTCATTTAACCAGTTTTTCACAAATTGGGACTTGTGTTTAGGGTCCTTGTCTTGCTGAAACAACCATCTTAATGGCATTTCCTCCTCAGCATAAGGCAACATGTTGTTCTCCAATATGTCTTTTAATATGTGTTTTGACTAGGGGGCCAACACCTGACCGAGAGAAACAACCCCACACCATTACGCTTCCACCACCATGTTTTACCGTAGGCATTTGGTATTTGTGGCTGTACCTTGTACCTTTTGGTCGCCGGACATAACGTCTCACGTCACTCCCAAATAATTGAAACTTACTTTCGTCACTAAGCAATACAGTATGAAGTGACTGGTGAGACCAGGTAAGATGATCTCGTGCAAATTTCAAGCGATCCTTTCTATTTTTCTTTGATATTAGTGGTTTCTTTACAGCAATTCTTTCAAAAAGCCCCACTTCATTTAGCCTTCTTCTCACCGTGCGAGCAGACACAGAAATCCCCATTTCACTCATTTCTCCAGAAATATCTATAGAAGTTTTCTTTGGGTCGTTAATCGATATTCTTTTCATTACCTTCATAGCCCTTTTGGACAACTTTCTTGGTCTTCTTCTCTTCAAATTTTTTAATTATTTTTGAAACAGTGCCTTTTAAAATGTTTAAATTTTTACCTATTTCTATTTGTTTATAACCCTTCTGGTATAGTTCAACTATTTTACCTTTTAAATCACTAGATAAGTATTTACACTTAGGCATGATGCCTGTCTTCACTCAAACAAAATCGTACCGTTAAACAGCTTGTAGTAAACAATTATTATGATTTTATTAAAGGTTTCCATACATTTGGCCACAGAGAAATAACTCCTCTTTCATCAAAACTAATAAACAACATTCTTTTGCTTTACCTCCATTGGAATATCTTTATTTGCTGATAAGCTGTTTATTAATATTTTTGAGAGAGATATTTTCTGCATTTTTTGAAAAAGTTTAGTTTCCATACTTAGGCCACCACTGTATATTTTAAAGGGATCAATTAAAATCCAAGCTTTTCAAATTTTTTTTCTTTAATTGCCAACGTTCAAGACCTAATTAATATATGCCGAGACGTTAACGGCAATTAAAGAAAAAAAAATTGAAAAGCTCGGATTTTAATTGACCCCTTATCCAACTAAACCCATAAAAATTAACAAAATTAAACTGTGTCACTAAAACAACATAAAAAATTGTTAAAGTTCTTTCATTTTAAAAATCATGCCATCAAAAACCCCAGCACTGATGTCTTTGAAGTAATAAATTCAACGTGTTTTTTAAATTTTAGTTTAAGATAAACAAATTACTCCAAGGTCTAATTTGTGATACTCTTTTTAATTAAATTATTTTATACCTGTACATAATTAAGTGAGTCTTCCTGCTAAATGTCACAACATAATATTTGTTAATATTGAAACTTAATTTATATCTTTCTGAAGTAAATCACAGTTCTTTCGACAATTTTTGTTACCATTTGCAAAAAGAAGACAAAACGAGTTTCTTACTTTAGATTTTGGGATATCATTACAAAAACAAAGGTTCGAGTCCTGTGGTACACCCGAATACGTTGAAAAGAGTTCAGACGATGCACCCCTGTAAACCACATACTGTTTTCGATTGTTTAGGCATAAAGTTAATAGAGTTTTTTCTGAAAGTCCAAACCAGGCAAGCTTTTACAGAAGAACATCGTGGTTTACTCGATCCAAGGTTTTAGCAAAACCTGTAGGTATTATAATGAATCTGGATGTTACTATCTAAGGCAGAATTAACATGCTGTGTAAAGGAAGGCAAGTTTATATCTGTCGATCGTTTTTGAGTAAAACCACGTTGCTCCTCTGCAATACACCCCTGACATGATTATAAATCTTGTTGTGAAGTATTGATTCGAATCTTTCACTGGTACTGAGTAGATATCAATGCCACAGATCGATATTCTTTTATATGATTATGTTTTGTGCATATCTTTGATATTTTCCAAGAATCTGGAGTAGTTTTGAAAGTTTGATTGTATCACTTCATACCGAAGTTGAGACCTTATTGAATGACTGAAGCATTTGTGCTTATGTTGTATATATTTCTGCTCACGTTTTGTAACTATTTATATTATAAATTAGCACATTGAACAGCTCGGAAGACGAACATCAATCGAACGAAGGAAGTACCGAATACAGCCCGAACCAGCCCCCGGGACTCACAACGTTAACTTACAACAGTCGGGGTCTAAGGTACGACCCGTTAGAAGATTATTGGCCGTTGCAGAAACGACGAAAGTCGAAAGAAAGGGAGCGGCACGAACAAGAGATCGACTCGGAATTCGATCGGTTACGATGGGGAGAAACACGAAGGGAGGAGACTGTAAGTTGCAAAGAACCGGTGTTGTCCTTTAGGTCTGCTCTGCCAATAAATAATCGGTCTAGACACGGTAATGGTGCGGATTTGGTGTCGAGCAGTAGCGATTTTGTCGCTCCGGTACCTCAAGTGGTAAGTCACCTTTAATTTATACTCAGGTTTGTAGTGGTGTTTTGAGATAAGAATGACAAACCTATGAGTTTCCCTCCGGTTAAATTAAAGCATTCTTATCACAAATTTTTTCAACTACTGTGATAACTTAAAAGTTTTATCGTATTGAGTTATTAACAGTCTAATCGACTTCTACTGTCTGGAAAATATTAACGTTAATCTTTATATTTTGTCTCAAGATATTCTATTTGTCTAATTCTCTTTTGTCCAGATGTGCCCGTAGTTTTAACAAACTAATTTCAATGATGATATATATTTCACAGTCAGTCTGATGTCATTTAAGCGCCACTTAAGGGATTTTGCAAGGAAATGTATTATATTGTCCTCATTTTCTTATTGTCTTTGCTCTTTATATTTTTTTTTAATATTTTTCTACGATTGTTAAGATAATTATAAATAAATTAGTTAGTTGGATTTATTTCCTCGTATATTTGTTAGATTTAGAGAAAGTGTAACAAGTGGCAAAGCGCTTGCTGTTTTTAAAGTCACTAAGATATATAAAAGGCTTTCCGGTTATGGAATTGCTCTCTGCAGGAGAGTCTTGTACTTAAATAAATAAATTAAGCCAGTACTTGTAAAAACAGAAAGGGATTGCTATCTTAGTGTATGTTAAGAAAGAAAAGGGTTAAGAAAAGTCATTGATTTTCACTTTCCTTTGTCGATTTTTTTTTAATAATTTTTCTGTAGTCTTTTAAGACTTATTATTCTGTAAACCAAATTCATTTCGCCAATTATATTAGGACGGTACTAAAAAACGTCCATTGTCATAATGCCACGTTGCGGAATTTATTTAGACCGTCTTTAGGGTTGGAAATAATAGGTTTATTTTATTATAATGTTTACGGGTAACCCCATTTTTACAAAGTTTATAATCATTAAATACTATAAAAAACATTTTATAGCAAATCAATTAAATACCTAAATGGTAAACAATAGCATTTCTTAATTGTATAACTTTAATGTAATTACAAGAAAAACATTTATAAATTACCTAAATCTAATCCGTTCAATTGATTTTGAAAGCCACACATAAAGTATCCAAAAATATCTATATTAATATTATTTAAAACTGGCAGTGATTTATCAATAGGGCAATGGTGTCCATAGTTGGTTGAATGAAATGGAATGTGAAAAAGAGAGTGATTGCAAAAAATATGACGGGATACATTAAAACCAACCTTGGATAAGAGTCTAGGACAATCCATCAAACAATTGATTGAGAAACAATATTCAGTTTCAATGTAACAAGCATATCAGATCTATGGTAGTTTTCAAAATTTCTTTTAAGTTTATATCCCATGAATCGACTTATATTGAATACGTTCCAGACAACCAATGCATATCCGATACTGCGGTGACCAAATGATAATGATTCCAGATGGGTTCCCCAGAAGTGTACAGTTTCTCAGTACCCTCTCAAGATAGTACCTCAGAATTACGTATAATAAATCACAGAACTTTTGTATTCTTTATGCTAATCTGTGAGATATTCTCAGAAAATGACAATTTCTCATCAAACCAGACATCAAGATGTTTGATTATAGGAACAGACAGTAAAGTGTCATTAATCCAGTATTATATTGATTTGCCTTCTTGAAGTTTGTTCACATTTAGCGAAAGATTATTAGATACTGACCACTTGCATATAGCATTCAAATCACTTTGAAGCCGTCTTATATAATACCTGATTATTTGAGGTTGACAAAAGCCAAACTGGTCTTCACTAATCAGTACTCTACACTTCCATGCTAACTGATCATAAATAATGCTGTCAAATAACTTGGCAATGGCACATTTACGTCATTATGGCTTCCACACTTAAAAATAGGGGCATCAAAATGCTGCTTCTAAATGCTAGGAAATCTGGAAGTTGATAACGAGAAATTAAATAACACATAAAGAGGTTTAGTCAAGGAAAATATACATTAAAAAAAATGTTTGGAATACAATGAGGACCAGGCACGAATGTAGCGGGAAATTTATTTATTTTCTTAATTATTTCCGAAATAGAAATTTCCTGAAGTGATATAGGGTCTGAGGTCTGAATAATAAAATCGGAGCACGAAGAAGTAGATCTATCATATACACTAGTAAAAAATGTAGCAAACAAGTTTGCAATGTCTTGCCCACATAGTTTTATAACCAAGGATACTTGGTTATTAGTCTATGCTTGCCCAGTAACAGCAGCAGTAACAGACCCTTAATATTAATAATAATAATTACGTTTATTAATCCATATTAACTGTACAGTGCTGAAATATATATATATGGATTAAAGGGCCATTTTCTCAGCATCCTAACAAAGTTAGAGGCTGTTGAGGTCACAAAATAAACAAAACTAAAAGATAAATCTAAATTAAAATTTACTATAGAAAGTGATAAATATAAAAGTAAGAGCTGGCGAATTACAGAAAGAAGGTGATACAGGGAAAACAGAGAAAAAAAAAGGAAAACCAGAGAATAAGAAGAGAGGCACTGTATTTGCTTATTTGCTATTAGATATAAGCAACTCCTTCTAGATTATATCCTTAAATGATCTCACAGATGGAACCAAATCCAAGACTTTATATTTATTAATCAAGCTGGCCGCATTATAAGAAATAAGACCCTAAATGTATTTACTGGTTTTACGAGTATTCCTTAAATAATTCCAGAATTGTCTAGGATTTTGTAAAAGTGAGTTATTGATAATAACGGGATAAGATCTATCATATTCTTTTTTACACAATTTCCTATAATTAGAAAATATTTCATAATTACGAGTAGATCTACAGGACATGTAAATTTTATATGCCTCTTTTTTTTACAAATGAAATGTCTCAAATTAGAACCAAACCATTTGGGAAATGATGATGTTTTGAGACGCTAAACACTAGCTGCAATATACTATTTACATTAAAATAGTTAACGGTTCTAAAATCATAATAAAACTCATAAAATTTTAGTGAACTTACCTTGGTAGATCAACGCAACAGGATATGTGATGCACACTGCATGGCAAGATGTTATCAATAGACAATGTTATATGTATATTTTAAACATTGGACAACACTAAATCTAGAAAGACATGTCGATCGTTAGAAAGAGTGGATATGAGTATATCTCTGCCAGAGACACATTTCAGGGCAGTCGACCTATATTCCACCATCCTCAATAGACCATCTAGCCCCAGGAAAATAAAATTAACAAAAACCATGAAATAGGAGTCGTGATGCCATTCAGCAGCATCCAGAAGGGCTTGCTCATATAATTTTACTATCCGAAAAATTGTCATTAAGCAACGTTTCGATTAAGACAATAACTGAATACTTATTAGAAAGAATTAAATTGTCATGTCTGTAAGTTTTTTATATTAGACCGCCAACATTTTGACAGTAAATTTGGAGGTTGCCTAATTGTTTTTTGGCTAGATAGATGTTTGGCAATGTAGGAATTTCCATTTCTGAACCTAACAAATACCTCATTTTCGCCATTATTTTTACGTTCATTCAACTGACCGTATACACTTCTTAACTGACGACGTTGCATTGCTGTTAAATCAGCCTTAATATGGATACCTTCCTCGCGAAGACGACTCTTGTTATAAAGAAATTTTTGAGCCATCAGCTCATCAGGAAATGTTAACTTCAGAATTCGGGGGTTTTCACCAGTTCTATTTCCAATTTCTCAAAAATATTTAAAAGTAAACTATGCCCTCTGTAGATCTAATTGTTCTAAATCAAAATTGCTTTGCATATAAGAGGCAATGTTTTTATTTTAAGTAGGTAACTGGATAATATTACAAACGTTTATAGGTTCCCGATCAACCCACTTTTGGCCGTTTTCAATTCAGCCCCAACTACAAATTAAACGTCAGCCTGCACAACTTTTACACCGAACGAATCGACAACGTGAACATCGACGAGGAGGACGTGTTCGTTTTGAACGATTGCGTAAAGTACGGACAGGGAAAAGTGTTTTTGGATTTGGTCACTAAATATAGTGGTCCAGTTACCGTGCAAAATTTCATTTCCATGGTGTTGGCCAACTTGAAGGGCTTGAATCAGCTGGTCGGTCGGACTTATATGAAATTATTAGATAGTATTGGTAAGTGGAAATTTAACAAATTAATTACCTAAATTTGACTGTTTCAATTTTATCTGAAAAGTGTATGATATTAAAGTAGAACGTTACAAATACCAGGCAATGGATTTGAACACCCATTGAATGTCAATTATTATCTGAAAGATAAAAATCTTGGGAATTAGGAAAACAGGACATTTTTGGGAACTTGCATGTTTTGTTTTGATTAACAGTTTTGCCATCTGGTATAGTACTTGTGAATTTAAATATTAATTTTAAGAGTAAGTACAGTGCAACTATTGGGTAAGAAATACTCTTTCTTTGGCTAGAAACTTTTTAAGTATATTCTTCTTATTTTGTGCAAATAGTCTCAAGAATAGTCATAGCCAATCAATACTGTATTGAACTACCTAAATTCTTATCTCAGAATCGCGTTTTTCCATCAAATCAATCCTCAGGAACCTTTATTAGTGTAGAAAAATGTGACAATATCTTGGACAAATATCTACAGGGGTATTTAAGTTATCGAAAAAAAAAACATTTTTTTGTTAAAACTTTACCACCCTGTAGCTCAAAATCTAAAAGGTTTAGGACCTATGTTTATAGGAACTTTTTTGCGAATTTTTGTCCAAAGAACACGTTCCTGAATTTTGTCGCAATATATAAAAAACACCCTGTATATTAAAATCAGGTTAACTAAATAACTGTTCCCAAGCAATTCTTATGAGTCAGTCATTTCTAAAGGACATAAGATCTAAGCAGTGATTGAAATAATTTAATAAACTTAAGACTAAATCGTTTTTATATATTTATTTTCAGGAGAGCACCAGAATTTTTATGGCAACCTAAACCTACGAGTAATTTTAGAAGTAATCACCATGAATGTATTATTTGAATTTGAGAAGCATAACATATTCGAGTATGCCCGCGACTTATTAACCAGGTTTCTAGATTGGGACAGTTTAGTCACTTCTAGGGCAAGTAATAATTAAAATAACAAAAAAACTTTTCGTGAAATTCGAACATCTTTTAGTTGTTCATCACGGACACACGTATAGGAGTCTCGCTAGTCGGCAGATATCTGTTTATAGCCAAACTACTGGTGTATACGAAACCGGAATTAACGTTTGAAATCTTGGTGAGCCCTGGTAAGGATCACTATTAAAAATTTTCCAGTGTTATTTATGCCCATTTACAGCCCTTCACTTGTTGGAAGATTATTCAAAATGGCCATATTATCCGAGCAGTCCTAATCCTAACGTCTTCAAGGCCGATTTAGAATCTCGAAATGGGGTGTTAAATAAGTTCTTCCAAATTGGGTTTTTACATAATGTGGTTATCGTTATCGAACTGTATAAAAAAGCTTTGAAAACAAACGAGGGAATTTGGTGTTTCGGTGAGTAAACTTTTAACGCATTTTATTATTATTTATTGTTTACTCTCATTTATTTTTAGATGTAAGAAAGTATGTTGATCCGATGGTAGCGAAACTGATAAACGTTAAAAAAATCGTTTTTTTAAAGCAAATTTTGCCGGAACTCGCTCTATTTCTCGATTATTTAGAGAAGGACACTCTAAGGGCGTGTGTTTGCTTAATGGGTAGGCATTTAAGCAAAAAGGACATTTTTCGGTTGTACGACCAGTGCACATACAAACAAGTTTACCAGCAGATTCATCAAGGCCAAGTAATAAACAGAAAAGATTGAAATTTTAAAAATATATTTACGTTTTGTTTCCAGTATTTGGTTAATACCATTCTGATCAGAACTGACATGCTACCAGTGGAAATCGAATTAATCATTTTGTATTATTTCGATAAATTGTGGGAGGAAGGACTGTTGCCGTTCGGTTCAGATTCTCTTTACATTGAAATTAAACTTCCAGGTAATGAAATTTAGATTCTTAGGTTAATGAGGTTGATGTAAATAAGGTTTGGGATAAGGTTGAGATAAGGTTTTCTGCGGTTGTATGTAATATTTTGGAATTGTACGTTTCATAACAATCAATAACAACACTAAATATATGTATCAGATTGTTTTATATGGTTTACAAAATTAAGCAGATCTATTAATCAAGAAAAAAATTATCCCACCAATAAGAATATATCTTTGGTGAGAAATCTGCTGTTTACTGTTAGCATATTGTTATTTCGAATGAATAAATAAAACATTACTATAATATTATACATGACACAAATGTAGTTTAACCGATAATTATATTAACCCTGACATTTGCTCAAGAGTATTAACAACGTTAAACCATTACGCTAACCAAAAAAAATAACGTTTTTTTCTTAACAGGAAACTCGCCGCCTAAATCGAAATTCCCTTTACTCGATTCGAACTGTAGCGTATTTGAAATGAAGCAGAAAGTCGAATACGTGTTAAAAACCAAATGCGGGGTGGACTGCAAGACGATTAGCCCCGACGTGCTAATGGTCGAAAGAGATGCGCTGGTGAATTATTTTGGTGCCCATCCGTCCTCTACCGATGTTACCGCATTGTGATTTTTTTTTAATTTACAAATATTATTTTGTACAGTTTTTAAGCAATATTGTTACTGCGTTTTCTCTTAGTTTTAAGGATCTACCTTATTTTTTTATCAGATTTATTTAATGTTGCTTAAATCCGATTTTTAGATGATCAATTTGTTTGTTTGTTGGTTATTGCAACAAAATTGAGTCTCGATTTACGAATTTTGTTACTTTTTATAGGAATAAACATTAAGTTTTATATATGTTGGTTTCATTTTTTAATAAATGGATTTTCCATATGACTTTTATTCTATAAAACTTAAACTTCAATTGCCTGGAAACCATTAAACATGTTTCATACCTCATAGAAATACAAATAGACACTCTTGGTTGGTGTATATGACACTGTTAATAATTTTGATTGTTCATGTTAATTGTGTTAGATTACGACGAAGGATTAAATTTAAAATTACTGAGAACTTTTAAAGTTGAATATGCATTTTGTTCGTCTTGAAATCTTGTCTAAGTGATTTTTCAATCCAACAATTATTCAAGTAAATAATATTCCGTACAATAAATTTTGCAATACAGTCCACTCATGTCAGGCAGCATATGACCAAAACGTACATCTATGTGGCACCACAGATATAACTAGCTAACGCAAAATTGCGTTAAAAATTGCGTTAGCTAGTTATATCTGTGGTGGCACTGTTAATAAATTTAGCTTGGTCATTGGTCGTATTGGTTGCCTTTACTTATTTAAGTAAAAAAATCAATAATAATTTTAGAATGAGTAGATTTCGAAGTAGAATTTCTTACTGGTAAGCTGTTTGGGGTGGGTGGGGGTAGTCTTGATGAAAAACCGGTTTTTTGCAGAAAATAATTGTCTAAGAGGAAAAATTTTGTAAAAAATCTTCATTTCGACAAAAAAAGAGGCTAAAAGGGGCTTTAGACTAGTCCCTAAATCAATCATTTTTGAGTTTTGACTACAAGAACTCAAGATATTCACTCGCCAATAAGAAACAATTGATTTTGTGTCTTACAGGCACTCCTGGAATAAAAATTCAATTTTTTCAAGAGTCTGCAAGTCTCATGTATTTTTTTGGATTACCACTGATTGTCAAGGTAATTAATTAGGTTAATTTTTTAATCCGCCTTGTATAAATTAGATTGAAATTTAATTAGATGATGCTCTTAGGAACGAAACACGTGTCACCACTCTAACAAATTAAAGAATTTTTTTGAGACCGAGACTTTGTGTTGTTCTCACAATGTAGACCACGTTTTTATTAGGAGAATGTATGGAGTTTCTTTGTATAGTCTCTATCCGTATTGATATGATAATTACACAATATTAGTAACGAAGAAGCTTTGGAAAAACCGTCTAAGACAAATTGTTTCTAGTTACGTTCACTTTAATTTAACAAACGTTAATTTGCTATCAAGGGTTACACCTAGATCTATGATCTACATGTTAATGGGAGTGTGGTTGACTGGCAGGAATAAGTAAAAAATCATAGGGCATACATGGACCAACCATTGAAATTTGATTTTCATATTAATAATGTATGTAGACAGGCCTACTTTAAATCAATTTACGAATACAAATACATCCTCCATGAAGAACCCAAAAAAAGACTTACAGAATCTCTAATTCTTTCAATTCCTAATTACCTAGACACTCTCTGTGGACCATATCTCACAGAATATAATCAATTTTAATTACAAAAATTCAAAACAGCTGTGCCAGATGTGTACCTTTTAGAGAGCACGTAAGTCAGCATGTTGTGGAGCTTTTCAAAACCAACATAAAGCAACGGCAATTAGTGCATATGGGTTCCATAGTGCATAAAATCACTATCTCAGTTAAACCAAATTATTAGCAGAACTTTCATGGTGAAAGCCATAAAATAAATATCAGGGGAAAAAATAGTTTGAATATTCCCAGGCATAATACAGAGTTTTTCAGGTCGTGTTTCATATATCAGGCAGCTAGTTTATGTAACAAAATACCTGAGAATCTTAAAACATTAAGCTGTCCCTGGTTTAAAAAGAAATTAAAAGATTTGATCAGGAGTGGTAAGCTGTGATTAGTCAGTCTGTAGTAATTTTGTGATATGTAAATTTTATACTGTGCTCAAAGCTTTTAAATAATGTCATGTATTTTAAAATTTGTCAGTATATTTGAAAGTGGATATTTTATTTGTTATTGCCTTACGGCTAAATCCTTATTATCTTTTGATATTTTTGTTCATAAAAGATATTTTATTTTATTTATTTATTTTATAGTATCAACACATTTAAGTTTACAGTTCAAGAGTTGCTGGTTACATGAAGGCATCTTAATAATTTGTCTAAAAAAAATTATTCTATGGTATTTATCTAGGCCATTAACCAGCCTATTTTTGTTGCAACACTCAGAAAATATATTTATATTAGATACCTTTAAATCGCCTGCATATAAAGTATCTTCAGTAATTTAAATAATGTGTTTTTGACGAAAACTTAGACGAAAATAAATTTTTAGGTTTATTTATTGATAATAAACTAAAATTTGAGGGCCATATCACGCAACTGTGTAGAAAAATATCAGCAAATTATTATGCTCTTAAAGTGGTCGCAGGAGAGGTTGATTTTGACATGGCGAGAAACGTGTATTTTTCTTTAATTGAAATCCCATTTATGGTATGGTTTGTGTTTCTGGGGTGCATGCATACATTACTTATTTAATAGTGTTTTTGTTTTGCAAAAGAGAGCGATCCGACGTCTGTGTAATGTGAGAATGAGAGAGTCTTGCAAACAGCTATTTATCACTTATAAAATCCTAACCCTTCCTGCCTTATTTATATTGGAATCTGTTTGCCTCGTTCATAAGAAATTTAGAAATGTAAACACCACTAATAGGCATGAATATAGCAGTCGACGAGCTAATGATGTGCTCTTGCCTATGCCACAGATTTACAGAATACTAATATTCTGTAAATCTGTGCCTATGCCTACAAGTTCACTGATCAAAAGAACTTTTATATTTGATGGTAAAAAACTCTTTAATCATCTTCCTGCAGATTTGAAAGGTATAGGTAGCTGGAAACTTTTTAGAAAACGTGTTAAAAAACTCTTAACAAAAAAAAACACACTCTCACAACTCTCTTAGTTGCAAAGGGCTATTATGAAATAACTGAATTTTTGTCGGATAGATTTTAGTCATTTTTACCTTTTTCTTGCAGGACCTTAGGTATATTCTTTATTTTTTTTACACCATATCATTTCGCCTAATTTATTTCTGTGATTAATTTTTTTTTTAGTTTTACATTTAATAAAATTGTATATTTCTGGGAGTGAATAATATCTGTTTGTGTTATACATATTGATACTCTTGACATTACATTAGCTTTGTATGTTTTGGATCAGAGTCTTGGAGGAGTATTTCTGAAGAATGGGGATGTTGTTGGTTTTACCGCTATAGGTAAACCATATCCATGGAAGCAGAATGCCTATAGGAAGATGGACCATAGCATGCTAAATAACCTTTTTACATGTTTGTGTATATGTTTTTCTTTTTTACAGCTTTGTCAACAAATTTACTTTTATGATAATAAAGCATATATTGATATGATTTGATTGAGTATGTCAAAAGCACGTCATTTAAAAAAATTAATAAAGTTTAACGCCCTTACTATGAAATGAAAGGAAAGTGTCGCAGGTTCAGGACTTCAAATAAAACTGATTTTATTTCAGAAGAAATGCCGACGTTTCGGCCTTTGTAATCGGACTTTATCAATTTTGATAACAGATGTAAAGCACCTTTCATAATGTTTGCTTATTTCATCACATACGCTGATTTTTTAAACACAAATAGATATGTACATCTTTACACTATCCTTTACTCTATATATTTGGGAATTAAATACATGCTGCTCCTCCTTTTTTTTGTAAATTATAATCTTTTAAAATATGATGTAAATGTAAGAAAATGTTCACTTCTGAAATGTATAAGGTGATTTGATAAACAATCAAGTTCAGTTCTTTGTACATAGATAGTAGCACTTTATTGTAAGCTTTGTTTATTTATATGTTAGGTGTTTTGTGTATGCTATGGTAAATTGTTGTTGAATTTTCCTTTTTTCGGGTTATATCATCTTAATTATTATAGGTCTGGTGATGCTCTAGTCGAGCGAAACATGTAACCTTTGTCATTTTATTAAATGTTTCTGTGATACTGTAGATTTTGTGTTTTTACCTTTTATAAAATTGTATGACCTGCAGCTTTGGGATAATGGATGAATTTTTCGAGCTAAGAAAATAAGACTGCCTGTTGTATAGTGTTTTTTATTTATTGTTTCAATTTATTTTGTAAACTGTAAGGTGTCATTTCCAGTACTCAAGACGGCCCAAATAAAGGCCGAAACGTCAGCATTTCTTCTGAAATAAAATCAGTTTTATTTTTGAAGTCCCAAACCTGCGTTGTTTTAACAGGAAGACATAACAAAAATTACTTTAGTTCCAAAACTCTAGAACGCATATAAAAGCGACTATAATTCTCTGCAAGAAATGAACCATAACTTTACCTCCCTTAAAAGAATGACTTCAAATACCAACAATTAATTTTAAAATGACTTTAATAAATGCCTGTAAGGTATTAAAAAATCATTTAAATGCCTGGAAGACAGAAAAAATTACGACTAAAGTCCATAAGTTTAATTACCTGAAAGGATAATAACTTACTACGTTTTTTTCTTGGTTTAGCTTAAAATGGAACAACACTCCTGTTGTGTTACACATTTCTAGAATACAAGATAAACATGAATCTCCTGAAACAATGAACAATTCTTTAAATACTTCTGAATCTATTTTATTCACAATTTATTTAAACCTACTTCAATAACCTCCAAAAGCAAAAAAGCTATATAAAAAGAATTACATATTTATAAATTAAATAAAGATCCTATAAACTATTACAATCACTTTTTTTTTTAAATAAATAAATAAACAATCTAAAATACCGACATCTCCTTATTGGTCTTTCGCCTGTCCAGTTCGTTTTTTAAGATTAATCGCATCAGTTCGGCCCTTTTGATGCTGTTTTTTTTGGACTTTTGTTTGCTGTAAAACTTGTTCGGCACGATACGGTGGATCTGTTCCATATTGGCGATATTTTCATCCATTTCCCTTAATTGCATTTTTAATTTTTTCAGACTCTCGTCCAGCTTGAACAGGCACAGGTTCGCGTTTTTGTCCGTTTCATTTTTCAGTTTTTCTTGAAGCGTTTGGGTTTCTTGACCCGATTTCACAGGCACCTGAGAAATGTTTGTTATTTGTCTATTGTATTTTCGTTATTTCTTTATAATAAGTGATGTATAAGGTGTTTATTTAATATTTTTAGAACATTACACTAGACAAGAAATTAAAATAAATTATAAATTAAGGTAAGGCTTTAAGAAAAAAAGAAAGTCGCGCACAGTTTGCCAGACATGTATAGGTTGCAAAATTACTTACATTTCTTTTTTATTTAGGCGTTTTTATGTATACAGGGTGTTTCAAATTCGAACCTCAATATGGGAATCTCAGAATCTATAAGAGATACGAAGATTGTTAAATTGGGACAAAGTTGAGAATTTTTGAGCCTAACAATATGCGGTTTAAAGAATTTGTTTTTAAATCAGAATTTTTGAAAAAAACTAAATTTGCCGCAGTAGGATGTGCATGTTTAACTGACATTTATAACTGTTATTTAACTGACAGATATTTAAACAGTCACTAAATGTTACACGTTCTAAATACAAGAGAGACAGAAATACTAGCAATGCAATACCGTAGTAGTGCACATACATTACTTCAGGGCAACACCCTTATTATTTTCGAAGCACCTGTGAATATTTCGAAAGATAAATAGGTCTTTATTAAAAAAAATCATGTTTTGTGACATTTCAATAAATATTAGTTTGTTTTGTGGTTCATCTTGGCAACGACAGCCAACGCGAGCCAGGTTAGAGTTTTTGACGTTGTCAATATAGATGTGTTTCTGATATAAAACAGTATTCCCGGAATAAGTGTAGAAGTGCGTTTCTGAATTTCGTTACAATATTATAATTTTCCTTTACACCCCTGAAACGCAAAATAAACAACTGACTCATGAAACAGTGTAGACGACTTTATAGATCACAATGACACAAATATTCCACTGAGCTCAATTATGAGAGACAATTTCTTATAATTATTAATAGCTTTTATAAAAACTATATCTCGATATATACTTATAAGTTATGTGTCTTAAAAATGTCTCTGCATGCTGCCGATCCAATAATCGTTTTAATTTTCATCTAAAAATTATACTTTGTATAATAAATTAAATTGCATGCAAAAATTAAACTCGTTTTCAATCAGATCTAATACTAATTAAAATTGGAATTTAGGAATTAGTTTTTCTTAATATTTGAACCCTATGCTGAAACAACGTTGTAACCGCCAATATGTGTAAATACGGTATTTCCGTGGAACAACGTTGTATGCGACCTAAATAATCCGTTGACAAAGTAGTGGGGACATAGGACAATTTTCTGGTGGTTTTTAGGAGCCATTTTAATTAGTCTAATTCATTCGTTCTGTGGAACAACGTTGTATGTGCCGCTAACGTTTTAAAGTTTCAGACACGTGTTTTATTAATACGTGTGTTAGGTGCACTGTTCATTCTTATAAGCCAAAATGGATGTTACTTTGACAAGCTCTGTAATGACACAGATTAATAGGGGAAAAAGGCGAAAGATGCAGATTGACAATTGGAAGCAGAATGCCAGAAAACGGTGCAGAGACAGTGGAGACGCTTACGTTTCATCTAGAAATGTCCCTAAGGAAGCTTTAAAACGCCCAGATGAAGTAAGTTAATTTAAAGTACCTACTATTTAAAATTCAGTAACAGTGTTAATTTTTAGAGACGTGTATGCAAGTGTTCTCAGTCGCTTAATGGGTGCTCTGCTGAATTATTGGTGGGAAAGCACCAAATATTATTCCAAAATTTCAGACATCTAAGTTATGATAGTCAATCACAATACCTATCATAAATTATTTCTATTCAAGAGCCGAAGAGAAGGAGGGTTGAGGAGGCAATATCCCGCCGCCAAACCACTGTGAAATACGCCATAAATAATATACCCGTAGGCAAATCAACAGTTTGTTATATATTCTCAATCACCCAGAGACGACTTCAGTGCCTTGTGGATAAAATAAAATCTGGTGCAAATATAACTGACCAACGTGGAAAGCATATGAATCGCCCAAAAAAACTAAAGCTAACAGATGCAGAGAAAATATGTGAGCATATTAATTCATTTCCACAGCAGGAAAATCATTATAGCAGAAATGCATCCACAAAGAACTGCCTCCCAGCTGATTTGAGCAACTCAAAAATGTATATACTGTTCTTGGAAAAATACCCACAAAGTAAAGTCTCATTAAGGACTTGTCATGATATATTTGAAAGTAAATTTAACCTATGTTTTGGACTTCCCAGTTCAGACACCTGTTCATACTATGACACTATGATGTTTTATGCACAGATTTGCAGCAAGTACTTATTTGCAGCAAGTACTTTTTTGCCCAAAACTAACTCATTCGTCCATTTTCTATCAGAGGCAATTTTCTACCTATAACTATTGTGTTTATAACATGAAAAATAGTATAGCTACAATGATGTTATGGCATGAAGTAATGGCACATCGAGGTTCTACTGAGATTGCATCGGTATTACTATTTTATGTCACCCAAAATTTCAATCGTCTTGGTCGAGGGCAGGAAAGAAAACTTGTGGTTTGGTCGGACCGATGCGTAGGACAAAATAACAATTGGAAGATGATAACATTGCTTCGACTATTACTGAAAGAAACATATTTTACCCAGGTGGAGCAAAAGTTTTTGATTAGTGGACATAGCTTTTTACCCTGTGATAGAGACTTTGCTCAGATTGAAAGGGTCAAAAAACTTTCCTCGGTTTATGTTCCATTCCAGTGGGCAGATGTGATCGCCAAATCAAAAGTAAACAATCCCTTCACAGTTATTTACATGCATCAGACATTTTTTAAAGATTTTACTGATGCAGAAAATTTAATTTGGAAGGATCCTAAATGCAAAATAACACAGGGAGTGTGGATTCAAATAACATCCGAACAGTATCCGGATAAGAAAATCCCATAACACAATTCAACCATGGATGTCGTATTCGCTAAAATCACCCAAGAAAACGATGGTTGAAGTATCTCTGAATAACCTACGGGAGGCCTATAATGAACCTCTTTCAATCAAAAAAGAGAAACTTGCCAACTTATTACATATGTGTGATTATATTCCATTAAAATATATCAATTTCTATCATAATATTAAAAACGGTGCCTGAAAATATGTAGTTTCGTTTTATTTTTGATTGACATGAAAAATAAGAATTATTTTTTCACTTTAACTTTATTTTTAATCCTGAAACAACGCTGTAACAGCCTTATTTCCCTAAAACAATGTTGTAACCGACGCGGATATACAACGTTGTTTTATTAAAATAAGGAAAATATTCTCGTAAATCGGAATTCTGTATGTGGTCAAGTCTGCAATGCCTCTCTACGGTTAAGTTCTTTAGTGTTATTGATATTAGCCATATATTAAATTCATTTGATTAAGCAATCGGTTATTTTTCGTTTTTTTCGATTTCCCAACAAAACAATATTTGGCGGTTACAACGTTGTTCCAGCATAGGGTTCATTTATTGGATACTTGTACGAGTTACGCTAGTGCTAATGGCCAATTTTCTTATACTGTCGATTGCAATTTGTGTCAATAATGCCCTCTTAGAAACGAATTTATCTGCCTCTTTTTATTACAAACGATTTCACGAAATTTAGCATTTTTTTTTCACCAGAAGTATGTTTTGCATGAACATGAACAAGTTTTAACACTACTGGCACAAGTCATAAACAATAGCATTTATCTGGATGTGAAACAAAAACCTGATAATTGTTTGCTCATAAAAATAAGCCTAAATACTTAACAAATCAACAAAAAAATCGCATTATTAAAAAATAGAATAAAAGATTTGAGTAAATTAATCTATTTCTATTACTCAAAAAAAAATTGACGACGTGGAACGACATGAAAAAATACCTCAAGTTCCTGGAATAAAATCAGATTTTATTCTAAATACCTGGAATATTATGAGAATGCTCGGAAAAACTAGAAAATTTTTTTAAAGAAATAAATAAATAATACGTTTATTTCAAAATTTAAAGATATTTGTATCAATACTAAACTGAACAACAAATAAACGAATATAGCCTTGAAGCTCTTTCACAAGTGCTTGTAGAGGCATATTAATTAAAAATAAATAAGTGTAACATAAAATACAAAACTTAATTAAAATAAACGCTACAAAATAGCCTATAAATTTAAAGAAAAAAGTAACATAAAATCCAAATATTGGTATGCAAAAAAAATTCAAAATTGTCTTAATCGGTGTGATGAGTCCAATCGGGTAATTTTAAAGTTTTTCCCTTTATCAAATATCAGAAAAAAAATTCATATGTTTATTTAAGGTTTATTAAATCATTAAAAATATGAATACCTTGACTCAAAATCCATACTTGTACCTCCTTTTTGAACTTTATTTTCTTTACTTCCTTTATATGATCAGGTATCATATTGTACAATCTAGGAGAATAATAATACAGCGATCCTCGACAATGTGTTTTTTTAATGCAATAGTTGGATATGCACCTCTGCTTCTTGTATTCAAATTATGGCTATTTAAGTTTATATTTATGTTATTTTTCTTAAAGTTTTTAATATCTCGAAACAGTACAGTATTTGGAAGACATGGAAAATGACCCCAAAATCCTTGAATAAAAAGAGATTTTATTCCAAATGCCTGGAATATTAAAAGAATGAAACATATTTCGGGAATTAAAAAAAATTATTTGAAATGTTTGGATGCCTACATGAAAAATGACATCAAAGTACTGGAGTAAAACGATATTCTATTGCAAATGCCTGGAATAATATAAGAATGGTCGAAAAATCCGGAAAATGTTAAAATTTATTTAAAAATTTTTAAAAATTCGGTTGGTCTCGCTCCGGATACATCGACAAATATATTTCTAATGTTTTAATGGCAATTCTATCGTATTTATAATAAATTTTAATCATATCTCGCTTTTCTTTATTGGTATAAACGATCATTGCTTAAATTATTAGAAAAATAACTGACAGTTTATACTAGAATACTAGCAAACCATGACAGGTTACATATTGTCTTTTCAGTTTATCACAGCCAACTGCGGCAAATTTAGTTTTTTCCAAAAATTTGGGTTTTTACAAAAAATAAACATTTCCCGTTAAAAAGGAAATTTTGCTACGATTTTAAAAATGTAAAAGTCTAATATAGCGCCCATAAGAAAAAACAGAGGTTGGCAAAAGATGAAACGTCGTATTGAAACACCATCATGTAGCACGACAAAAGTGGCAATGCAAAAGTACAAATTATTTTAAAATCGGATAAGAAACAAGCTCAGGAAAAAATAAAATCGATTTTTAAAAATTTCGGATTTTTTTCGAATATATTCGGAATTTTTAAATATTTTAAACGCCATATTGTTAAACGCGAAAATTTTCAACTTTGCCCCAATTTAACCATCTTCTATTCGCTTATAGATTCCGAGATTTCCATGTTGAGGGTCGAATCGGAAACACCCTGAATACAGTTGAAAAACGATAGCATGGGCAATTAAGGGTGAAATAAAAGCGACATACTAAAACGCTAATTTAAGTTGAAATCTTACATTTCCCCTGTGGTGAATACAAAAGTCAACGAACTTATCCAACGACATTTTCTCCAATCTGACCCGTTTCCTTTCCAATTTGTTTTGAACTCTTTGTTTCAGCTTCTTTTTCCCTTTCGTTGTCCTAGTTTCTGCATGGAACAAATTCGGATTTTTCATTTCCAATTTCATATTCATACAGAAATCTATATAAAAAAAAATAAAATTAATTTTACATATTTAACCCGAAAGGTATAACAGATACCTAAAGATTTCCCTTGTGGCAAAATAATGGCCGAAACCGGTTTAACAATTCCAGAACCGTCTTTTCCCAGTCCGGTGCCCACGATATAACCCATTTTTTGCATCAATTTCGATCCTATACCTTTAGTGTGTTTCTCCCACTCGCCAAGCGGTTTCGACTCGGGGGTGATCATCAGACTTTTATTTATTAACTCTGCACGTTTTACATGTCGCTTTCTCTCTTCAATTTCATTCGCTAAAAAAGATAAGAGTTCAGGACTAAGAAACCATTACACTTTATAGTAAGAACCTTCGTCCTCGTCATGAATTATTTGACAATCATCACTTTCACCCTCGTCATCATCTTGTTCCATATGCAAGACGTGTTCAAGATTAATTTCTTCATAAATATCGCTGTGATTTTTGCTTTTCGATTCAAATTTTACCATGCAGTTTCCCTTTGACATACGGGTTATTTTACCTCTAAAAATAGTATTGCATTAATACAAAAATGCACTGTTATAAAACGATTCAATAATATAAACGCAATATTTTTATCATTAAACATATACATTTGTTTAAGTTTAACGATAACCAGTCCAGAAGATTTTCGATTAATAAACTTATTGCGTGTCATTGATAAAATTATAGAGACAATTCTATGTCAATAGTTTTGACAGTTATAGGTATATTGGATAATAAGGATTTGGGAATAATTCACTTTCGTGAATCTGCTTTATATGAGAGGAACATAGCGAAAAGACATTAAAGAAGACAAATTGTGGATCTTCAACAGGCTTTTGAGACAATAGGTTGTAATATTGTTATTGCTATAATAGAGTATATATATAATAATAATAATAATAATAATAATAATAATAATAATACTTCTTTATTTGCTCATATACATCCAACAGCTTAGCATCGTCAAAAAGTATAGACTGTCAACCGCCAATAATACAGTGCATAAAGGGAGACATTAATCTATCAGAGTTTTACCTACATAACATAGCAAATAAAAAAAAACTTACATTTTGTTCACAATATAAAACAAAACACAATTTTGGTTTGCATCACAAATGCTCACAAGTATGTATGAAACATTTGTTATACAGGTATGAAAGTATAATATTCGATAAATTTTGATAGACTAGGTTAAAGACTATTGTAGAATTCGTCCAATGAGTATGGACAGATCTCCAAAATCAGGTTTTTCGTTACTTGCTTAAATCTATTTAATTGTAGTTGTTTTGTGGTTTTGGGTATTGCATTAAAAAGTTTTATGGCATTAGTCATATAGCCCTTATGGGTCAGACTAAGCTGGTGTTGTGGAAGTAAGAGATTTCCCCCATGACTGTTGTCATATAAGTGCCTACTATTTACTGTGCTAAATCTAAAAGAGTGTGTTCTAGCAATTATCAGACATTGGTGAATGTATAGGCCAGGCATTGTCATGATTTTTAAATTTTTGAATAAAGGTCTATAACTACCTATTGGTTTTTTGTTTTCTAGAATTCTGAGTGCCGATTTATGCAACTTAAATGCTCTCTGCCAGTCAGCAGAGTTACCCCAAAATAACAGTCCATATGACAACTTTGATTGAGAAATTCCCATATACGCATTTGTTAAGTAAGCCCTGTCGAAACCAAAAACCACTACAACAAAATTAAAAATGTTTTTAGTGGGAGTCAAAAACAATTCAAAATGAGATAATTGAATGTATTTCAAATTACATTAGTGACTACATTAGATCTGAAATGAAGGATACTAATTTTTTTTCCCTCCAAATTAATGACACTACTGACATAACTCAGACCTCACAGTCATCAATAATATTAAGATTTGTTAATTCTCAAGGGATATTAGTAGAAAGGTTTTACGGATTTTATGATGTTAGTGCTGGGAAAACCGCTGATTATTTGTTCACTATGGCTGCAACAGTTTTAGAACCTTTAGAATACAAAGATAAGCTATTAGGACAGTGTTATTATGGAGCGAATGTGATATCAGGGCATTTGAATGGACTTCAGCAAGAAATAAAAGAACATGTCCAACAAGCAATTTTCGTGCATTGTCTAGCACACCGACTTAATCTTGTTTTACAACAGAGGTTTAGGAAGATTTCAAAATGCCGCATTTTTTTTTGCAACTATTGCAGGAATTCCATCATTTTTCCATAGTTCACCAAAACGATCCTACGCTCTGGCATCTACATCAGCTAGACGTATGCCAACAATTACAAAGACACTATGGACTTCTAATTCAAAATTAATCAATTATTGATGTTTGTGTTTAGTGAAAACTCCTTGCAATACAAAGAAAGCTGTAAGTTACTTGGTATTACCATTGATGGTAACCTTCGCTTCGAAGATCATATCCTAAATCTTGCATCAAAATTATCCTCTGGATGCTTTGCAGTAAGAATGGCGGGTCATGAGCTGGGAGGGGTAGTTGCACGTTCAGTGTACTTTTCTCTTATTGAGTCCCATCTTCGTTATGGCTTGCCTTTTTGGGGTTTAAGTAACAAGGGATTATTAAACATAATTTTTGTGATTCAAAAAAAGGCAGTTGTTCCTATGTTGACCTATGTTCCGCTGGGTTAAGAGATTCTTGTAAACCTCTCTTTATTTCTCAAAAAATCCCAACTCTTTTTTCTCTTTTTATCTTAGAAACAGCTACTCTTATTCATAAATGTCCTAAACCTCCCTCTAACACTGGTCATATGACTCGCCAGGTTAACGATTTTCCCTTACCAATCCCTACATCCTCCCTCACCAAGAACTCACTTATATACCTTAGCAAAAAAATTTACAACCATGTTCCTCTATGTATCAGACAAATTTTAGAAGTTAAGAAATTCAAAAAGGAATTAAAATCACTTTTATTATCCAGGGCATATTATAGCCTTGACGATTTTTTTAATGATACCTTCTGACCTGTGCTCTGACATCATTTTAGTGTTTTAGTTTTGTTTCCTATTAAATATTTTAATATACTTCCTCTAAATTCTGTTTTATTGACAGCTTTACTTATTTTTTAATCAAATTTATCAAAAAGATGCTTTTTTTTTATTTTTTCAATCTGTTTTGTTATAATTAATTTTGGTAATGTGTGTAAATTTTAGGGTAAAATGTTTTATTTATTAAAATGTAATATTAAGCTATAAATGGCAACGCCATGTATTTAAACTAAATGAATAAATAATAATTAACTCACTTATACCAAATGCCATCCGATTGCTTGGCGATGACATTGCTGCCTATGGTGAGATTTTCAAATTTTGGCTCCATGTAACTTCTTAGATCTGAATAGTTGACTAATTGGCCATGGGAGTATTGGCAAGAGTCTTCATCATAGTGACAGTCTTTTTTCATATCAAAGTAGTATGGGCAAGGAAGCATTTCTTTATGGGTTGGATTTAAAAACAGCACTTTTACCTACAATGATAGGCCTTTATACAAATTTATTCTTATATGGAGAGTATTTATATAAAGTTGTGTATTGATATGAATTAGAGTTTTCAGGGAAATAGGTGTCATAGTAATCAGTCTTATATAAAGGCAATTGTGAGATTTGTGGTAAAAAACCTTATTTATCACAACAACCCCGATTTAAATGGTCAAAATATATTGTTACAAGTTCCAAAAAAATGTTGACAGTTAAAGTTATACCTATTCTATAGAACCTTAATTATTTACTCAGACAAAAGCCATACTCTAAATGAGGCATATAGGATCGAAACCCGCTAAATCCAATTTTAGTCAAAAATATGTTATATACATGATTATATTCGTCATAAAAATATCTATCCACATGAACAGAAATTCAGTAACAAAATCCATCTAATCCACTATAAAATATAGTTTAAAAACTCGGTTTAGTTTCAAATTCCCTTAAATCCAACTTGGTTTATTTTCAAATACCGCCAAATCCAAATTAGCCAATCAGATACTCAGCTAGGTGGTCATGTGGTCAAAATAGTATTCCGCTGATATTATTATTTTGAATTGCTGTCAGAAACGACGTCTCGTTTGCGGTTGACATCAGTATGTTTTCAAAGTTTATTTAATTTAAAAAAGTAAAGTATAATAAAAGTAATGTGCGATAACACGAAAGAAATCGTCGTAGTAAATCAAAATAAGGCTAGAAAGAGGCAGCGAGCTCCAGAAAATTGGAAAAAGAATGTGGAAAAGACCAGAAGGTAATGAGTTTTGTTTAATAATACCCAAAATGTAAACATTGTACTAAAAGTTATAGATGCAGTACTTTGACAATGTTACATATTAAAAAGTTTCATAATGCTTTTTACGAGAACCAAACTAAGGTGGGTCAAGACAACTTATCATAAAGTTCTCCCAAATAGAGGTACCACGTCGCCGTCGAAATAACAAGGGAACATCCAGTCGACAATTTGCGTGCAAGTATTTCATCCCAAAGAATCAAAATAATAATTTGGTATCAGTTTGCCGTAAAGGTTTTTTAGGTGTACTTTGCCTTCGCCCAGATAGAGTAAAAGGTGTTTTGCATCGACATTTCACAAGTCGTAATATGACAAAAGAAAGGCGAGGTGGAAAATAAAAAAGAAAGATTATTTCAGCTTAGAAGACATGCAATAATTAGCTTTATAAAAAAATTTAAGGCTATTGAGTCTCACTACTGCCGCAGCAAAACAGCATGCAGAGTTTATTTACCCAGCAGCCTAAATATTCGGCGTTTGTGGAAATTATACAAAAGCGAGGCTTCTCTGGAGCTTCAGGTAAAAGAAGGTTATTTCCGATCAATTTTTAATACCCATTTTAACATAGGGTTTGGATCTCCACGTACTGATGTATGTTTAAAATGTTTGGAGCTTGAAGAAAAGCTAAAAGAGGAAAAAGATGCGAGTGAGAAAAACAAGATAATGATTGAACTTCGAATTCACAAACTGAGAGCAAAAGCCTTTTTTGCAAAATTGAGAGAAAAAAAAGAAGGGTTGCTAATAATAAGTATATATATATAAACTTCACAACAGTCACAGAGACTCTCATTCTTCACTTACTCCAGAAAATGTTCGGATTTTTGCATGGACTGAGGATAAACATCGCAAAGGAGCAAATGAAATTGCATCTGCTGTTTTTTATACTTTAAACCATAGTAATTTTGATGGTATTGAAAACATTTTGTCTTGTCGCTGATGGATGCGGAGGACAAAATAAGAACAGCATCATGTTGGCAATGTGTTTTAAATGGTTGAGTACTGCACCTATAAAAGAACTAGTGCTTGTCTTTCCTGTTGTTGGACACTCGTATATTCCTCCGGACCGGGTATTTGGTGATATTGAGAAATCCATTAGAAATATTGAACAGATAGTAGAACCTATAAAATACCTGGATATATTTAGACAAGATGGAACAGTTGTTGAACTGGGTAAAGATGTGCCAGTTATGGACTGGAAATCTGCTTCACAGGAAGTTTTAAATCCCCCATCTAAGTGGCATTTTAAATTCAATATGTCCAAAAGGTTCATATTAAAAAGAGGGAGGAATAATACCAAGACCATAAGGGGAGAACAAAGTTATATGTCTGAGCTTAATCACAGCAAATCTGTCTGTAAAAAAGGAAAATCTCTAGATTCCTTAAATCCCTTGCCAATAGAAACTGGAGTACCACCAAAAATTAATAAACTACAGGATGTGTCATCGCTATTAATTAAACATTATGGAGGCCAGTGGAAAGATTTTGGTAGTCTAGATTATTATAAGCTAGTGTTAGAAAAATATCTAGGAGGGACTTATCCACAAGAAAATTATGAAATCGATGTGGATGACCAAAACGATCTCTGTGAACCAGTAGAGATAGTTCAGGATTTAGTAGTTTAGATTTTTTACTTGAAGTGTGTCTTTTTGTGATCTGAAGATACTTTAAAAACATTTCTTTAAGTAGTCGTACATTTCTTTTTGTTTTATCTGTTACATTTTCTTTGGTTTAATTTTCTATTATAACTTTGTTTCGTGACAAACTACACTAAGTCCATTTTATTTACGATCAAAATCCACCAAATCCAATAGTTGGTTTCAAAATCCACTAAATCCATTTTTAATTTCCATTTTCTGAATTTCGGGTAAAATTCAGGATATTTTCTTTTACTTAAATAGAGTCTAATATTTTTTCTCTTTTATTTAAATAGAGACTAACATTGATTTTAAAGTTAGTTAAATAGTTTTTGGATTTTTCTGAAAATTTAAGTAAAGTGGAGTTAGCAGGTTTTGATCTTATATGCCTCAAATGTATTATGATTAATTGGATTTTCCTAGAAATTGAAATGTATTTATTTACTTGTCTATTGTCTTGTTTATTATAGTTTTAAACTTGAAATATTACTTCATTTATGTCATAAGCTTAATACAGTTTAAATAAGTTATACATTTAATCAATATTATTAAATTTTAGAAGAAAAACAAAAAATATACTGAGACATTTAATAAAACTAGTAAAAATTAATATTGGAATTGAAATTCAAATAATTATGAAAACAAACCTTTAGAATAATGCATAAACACTTAATATTGTTACTTTTTTGCCAATTAGAACCAGTATTAAAAGAATATAAAGGATTTTTAGGTAGAGTTTTTATTAAAATCCTAAAACATATTAGCAATAGCTCTCTACTATCTTCATGCAAAGCATCAAAAAAATGTAATTGCCCAATAATGTACAATTAAGAATAGCATAACATTTTAACATTATTTATATCAAATTCACAGGTACAACATATACAGTAGTGGCCATAATTATAGCAACAAGTACATTTTTCCTTCAAATTATATGATGTGGTAGATTAGAAAAAAAACTGGTATATATTATGATTTATTTTTTACAAAGCTTTTTATTTATGTTTATTTTTTTGTTACTTTATAAAAGAAATAAAAAATGGGAATTTTTTTTAGGGAACGGGTTGGACAAAATTATAGCAACACATTTTAGAAAAATCAATTTATTTATTCTCCAAAGTCAAAATAAGATTACAATACAATAATATTCTTCAGTATTTAGTATAGTACCCTTTAGCCCTTATAACAGCAATGCATCTTTTTGGCATGGATAAAATAAGTTTGTTTATAACATCATGATCGATTGACAACCAAGTATCCTGAAGAGCTTCAAAAAGTTCTCCAGCATTTTTGAAATTCCTGGTTCTACACCTGCTATCCACAATTTCCCAAAGATTTTCTATTGGATTTAAATCCGGAGATTGGGAGGGCCACTTCATAACATTAATTTTTTCATCATGGAGAAACTCTTTTATTAGCCTTGAAGAATGTTTTGGATCATTGTCATGTTGAAATTGATATAACAGCGGCATATTTTCTTCAGAATAGGGTAACATAACATTCTTTAATATATCCTCGTACATAAATCGATCCATAATCCCTTCTATTCTGTGAAGAGGTCCCATACCATACCCCAAAAACAGCCCCACACTAAAACTGAACCACCACCATGCTTAACTGTAGGAGAATTGTACCGAGGATTAAATCTTTTGCCTACAGGACGTCGAACGTATGCAGCACCATCACTTTTAAATAAATTGAATTTTGATTCATCGCTAAAAATAACTCTGCGCCACTGATCAATAGTCCAGCCCTGGTGTTCTCAAGCAAATTCAAGTTGGGCCTTCACGTTCTTCTTGGAAAGAAGAGGCTTTTTTGCTGGTCTGCGTCCAACCAACTTATTTTCAAATAGACACCGCCTTATGGATCGTTCACTAAGATCGGAACACCCACTGCCATCCAAAAGCCCTTTAATTTTTGAAGAGGGACTTTTGCTTGGAAATCCGAACAACCATTTCGTCACTTTTTTTTTAAGTTTTCCGGGGACGTCCCGAATTTTTTTTGGGTACTACCAGCCCTGTGTTATTGTATCTTTTCACTATACGTGATACAACTGATCTGTGAAGAGCAAAATTTTTTGCAATGGATGACTGTTTGATGCCTGACTTATACTGATTAATTATAAGTTGCCTCACTTCAACAGACACGGTTTTACCACGACTCATACTGTTATTTAAATAAGTTAATAACTACCAAGAAATCACAATATAAATTGTTTCAATAATGCACTTCAACAGATTGAAAGATCACTAAATTTCAAATGTTGCTATAATTATGACCAGGTGAAATATTTGCAATTACAAATATTTATTGTCAGCAAAAAAACAGGTAGGCTTTTTTTTATTTGAATGAGAAATTTTATTTAAATATTAAGAGGCCATCTAATTATTATAGTTATTATAAAATATTAGTAAAATTCAGATTTGTTGCTATAATTTTGGCCACTACTGTGTTTGTTTCGAGTACTATAATAGAAGTGTCGAGGAAGTGATTGAAACTTATCAACATAATAACATATTGAATTAAATATAAGGGATATCAATATTTTGTAAGTCTATTATTTATTATTATGTGATAAAACTTAATTGCTGCAACATAATGAAAAATTACTAACAAAATAATCATTTCTTTAAGACTTACTTGTAAATTATCCATCTCCTTTACTCCTTGGGGCACAGAACAAATCATAGCATTATGATAAGACATTTGGCCCCATTGTTGCTTATATGGTGCTTGACACTTTTGTCCTTCAAGTTCTTTAATTTTTTTTTCATCAACATATTTATCTTCCTTTTTAGTTTCTATGGCTCCTTCCTCAGCCATTTCAGACTACAATTTATTTATTAACTATTAACATTTAAACTCAATAATTTTAAATTAAACTTTATTAGTAATTAAAGGCCTTTACCATAAATAGGGCCCATTCATCATCAGTGCAATTACCGTCACTGTTTGATGAATCCTCTCGACTGTGACTGGAACCCTGACTGCTAGGTTCAGCCTTTAAAGTTTCCCTAGTTAATGACTGCAACTCTTCAATATTTGCTTTTAAACTTAGTAATTCGTCCCTTTCTGGCCCTGGTTTGCTGGTTTTTAATGCATTTTCGATAACATTTAGCTGAAAATTTCTAGATTCTGCTTGTAATGATTCTTGAGTTAATAGGAGCAGTTCTTCGATATTTTCTTTTAAACTTAATAATTCGTCCCTCTCGGGTCCCGGTTTGCTGGTTTTTAATGCGTTTTCGATAACTTCTAGCTGAAAATGTCGAAATTAACACCCAAGTTTGTTGTGTTTTTGGCAGATTTTACTTACTTGCTGTTGATATTCTTCCATCGTACAATATCTAGCCTATATAGATAATAGACTATAATATATTAGTAAATAATAAACTATATATATTTATTTTAATTAGAAATTATGTTCAATACATGTATAAGTCCTAAGCATCAAAACATTTCAAAATTGAAGGGTTCCGACGTTGCCAACTGAGTAAGGTAAATATTCCCAGCAGAGCTTTTAAAAACTTCCTCAACTAAAAGAAAAACTTAAAGTGCAACTATGTTATTTTAAATTGTCCTTACTCTATAGTAGTCCCAGTTTATAACTTATTTATTTATTTATTTAAGTACAAGGCTCTCCTACAGATAGACTAAGCAATCAGGAACAGGGAAGCACAAAATATCTTATGAATGAATTTAAATACAAGTAAGCGCTTTGCCAAATATTACATTTTCACCAAACCTAACAAATATACCAAGTAACATAAACCTAACTACCTTATTTAATAATATCTCTTATAAACAATTAAAACCATTACTATAAAGGCAAGAAATTAGATCTAAGAATGCTAAATTCACCAATTATAAGAATATATTTTGTCAATCCGGCAACCCTGCATAAGTCTCAGTCGCAAAGTGACGTACGTCAATGTTTTCAAAAACGACCCAAGGAACTTGCCAATACTACAGATTTATCTGTAGATCTACAGATTTCTGTGGACAGCAGAGTTTTAGGGTTTTGTACTATTATAGTCTAGGCGAATTGTACTTTTTAGGGAAAAAATTTTTATCCGGAAACTAACGACGGGAAAAGGTTTGGGGGGGTATCAGGAACGAGAAAAAAATTCATGCAGGAGCAGGTTAAGGGAAGTAAAGTTTTGGGGGGGTGAAAAATTGTACCTTTTCGATTTGCGGCGAAAGTTGACGTCAAAGAAAAAAATGTATAATGGAAAAGTTGTAGATAATAAAAAAATCTACAACTTTTATAGAGGCCACTTTGTGACAGAACCTCAAAATTTCCAAGAAAATCGCGAAAAATTGCTGTTTTTTAATTTTTTTGTTTTTTATTTTTCATTTTCGGACAAACACACTGATTTTGATCAAACTTGGCCAAAAGATACTTTCATGTGTCTTTAAAAACCACAAATTTTTTCAGGCCGAAATATTGAAAATTTTCCGAGATATTAAGTTTTTAAAAAAAAATGACGTTTTTTTCAATTAAAATTTGTCCTTCAAAAAATCATCGTAGGAGGTTCATCCAGGTCTCATTTTGTTTGTTTTTTTATCTACTTTCAGATAAAATTTAAAAAAAAAAAAAGACTTGCCATTTAAAAATGTGCTCAAAAATGCAAAAAACTAAAAAAAAATTTTTACAATAATTGTTAAGAATTTGTTTAAATTTTTTAAAAAACAAAAAATCTGATTACACCATTAAATTCTACGGGAAAAAATACAAAAAAACATATATTTTGTTATTTGGTCGTGAAGTTAATTTCTTGATAATATTACTATAAACATTCGATTGCATTGATATACTTAATACTCCGGCTACTAAGGGGCGTGGGATCTCATTGATTTTACTATTTTTACGATTAAATTTCACATTACTTAATATTTTACCATGTGCTGAGTCTATTTTCGAAGGTTACTGTGCCCAAAGTCGCTTTCTTCAAGGCCGTATGACTAAATTTTTGGCAAAATAGACAGTTTTTCCTAATTTTCCAGAAAAATAATACATTATCGGCTTACCACTGAAGCTATTTTCACAAATTTTTTAGTCCTACACATTTTATATTCTTAATAATTTTTCCCTAAAATACTTTGTTAGGTTGTAAATTAAAAAAAAAAGTTAATTTTCTTTTTTGAATAGCTACCGAGAATACAACTGAAAACTACTGAAATTTCGAAAGTCGTTTAGCTATCCAATATTATACACACAACCAAACTAATATGGAATCACCCAGTAATTTCGCAAAATGGAATTTATTTTAAAAAATAGTCATTGAGGATTAAAGGGCACTTTTTCAAAACCAAGTTTATTAAAAAAAATAATAAAACTGATTACAATTTTCACAATAATAGAACAAAAAACAAAAAGTGTAGATTTCTATAAAAATGATTTTTCTGAATATGACAATTTAACAAGAAAGTTAATTTAAAATTAAATGTTAATAATCAGTATTACCACCTCTAGCATCGATTCAAGCACGAATTCGACGAGGCATGCTATTTATCAAATTGTCAATGTCTTCTTGGGGAACATTTCCATTCCTCTAAAACCGCTTGAATAAGTTGCTCAGTGTTACCAGGAGCATTCTGGCGAGCTCTAATCTTTCTTTTTATCTTATCCCATAAGTGCTCTATAGGATTAAGATCCGGTGAGCAAGAAGGCCACTCTAAAACGGCAATACCTTCCGTTTCTAAGAAACATTTTGCAACTCTGCTGGTATGTGGAGGGGCATTATCTTGCATAAATAAAAAAAATTGCCAAAACCACCTCGCCAGAGCCTAACTACAGGTTGCAATACCAAATCTACATACCTTTGACCTGTTAGGGTTTGTCGAATTGGAATTAAAGGAGTTCTTTTACCAATCATAATTCCACCCCAAAACATTACAGTACCTCCTTTGTATTTCGGGATAGGTTTGGCAGCACGAAGTCTAGCTTGTCTCCCTCTACCTCTTAAAATGCGAATCCGCCGGTCATCGGATCGTAGTCCTTTTCTGGTTTCATCCGAACATAAGACATTTTTCCAATTTTCAATATCCCAATTTTCATGCTCCAAACGCCAATTTAAACAATCAATTTTATGTTGCCTTGAAAGTTCTGGAACCCTTAACTGTCTTCTGCTAAATAATTCCCGAGCGCGAAGTCTTCTTCTAATAGTTTCGACAGAAACACTCACACCCGTAGCTTGTAAAAGTTGCCTTTGAAGCTCTGGATGAGATGTTGTGGGATTTCTTCTTGCTATTTGAGCTAAAAAGCGATCCTGCCCTTCAGTAGTTGCTCTTTCACGACTTCTCCTTGGTCTGTTTTTTAAGGTTCCCAATTCCAGAAATCTTGAATATGTTTTTGAAACAACACCTTGTGTAACCCCCACCGTTCTAGCTATCTGCCTTTGTGACATGCCTTGTTCTGCCAGAGCAATAATTCTTCCCCTCTGAACTTCCGATAGCCCAATGTATGGCATTCTTGTTTAGTTTTCAAAAATAAATAAATTATAAATTTGATGCGACTTGCAAGTGAAACAGTAAAATCGACACTGCTAGGTAAAACATTATTATTTATTATTAATCTGCCTGTCCTTGAGAGTAAATACTTGTACTTTTTTATTGCTTGCAACAAAAAATATCTTACTAAAATATTTCGTATTAATACAAGGTGATTCCATATAAGTTTGGTTGTGTGTATATACACATATAAATGTACATATATATATATACAGTACCTGTGAAATGATATCTAACTTTTACATATTTTTGAGATGATGCTTATGAAAACGATAATATATATATACAGTAGTGGCCAAAATTATAGCAACAAATCTGAATTTTACTAATATTTAATATTAACTATTATATGTATGTTTTAATCGTAAAAGTACGCCACTGGTTTAGATGGCCTCTTAATATTTAAACAAAATTTCTCATTCAAATAAAAAAAAGCCTACCTGTTTTTTTGCTGACAATAAATATTTGTAATTGCAAATATTTCACCTGGTCGTATCACGTATAGTGAAAAGATACAATAACACAGGGCTGGTAGTACCCAAAAAAAATTCGGGACGTCCCCGGAACTCTTAAAAAAAAAGTGACAAAATGATTGTTCGGATTTCCAGGCAAAACCCATTTTTGTCCTCTTCAAAAATTAAAGGGCTTTTGGATGTCAGTGGGTGTTCCGATCTTAGTGAACGATCCATAAGGCGGCGTCTATTTGAAAATAAGTTGTTTGGACGCAGACCAGCAAAAAAGCCTCTTCTTTCCAAGAAGAACGTGAAGGCCCGACTTGAATTTGCTCGAGAACACTAGGGCTGGACTATTGATCAGTGGCGCAGAGTTATTTTTAGCGATGAATCAAAATTCAATTTATTTAAAAGTGATGGTGCTGTATACGTTCGACGTCCTGTAGGCAAAAGATTTAATCCTCGGTACACTTTTCCTACAGTTAAGCATGGTGGTGGTTCAGTTTTAGTGTGGGGCTGTTTTTCGGGGTATGGTATGGGACCTCTTCACAGAATAGAAGGGATTATGGATCGATTTATGTACAAGGATATATTAAATAATGTTATGTTACCCTATTCTGAAGAAAATATGCCGCTGTTATATCAATTTCAACATGACAATGATCCAAAACATTCTTCAAGGCTAATAAAAGAGTTTCTCCATGATGAAAAAATTAATGTTATGAAGTGACCCTCCCAATCTCCGGATTTAAATCCAATAGAAAATTTTTGGGAAATTGTGGATAACAGGTGTAGAACCAGGAATTTCAAAAATGCTGGAGAACTTTTCGAAGCTCTTCAGGATACTTGGTTGTCAATCGATCCTGATATTATAAACAAACTTATTTTATCCATGCCAAAAAGATGCATTGCTGTTATAAGGGCTAAAGGGTACTATACTAAATACTGAAGAATATTATTGTATTGTAATCTTATTTTGACTTTGGAGAATAAATAAATTGATTTTTCTAAAATGTGTTGCTATAATTTTGTCCAACCCGTTTCCTAAAAAAAATGCCCATTTTTTATTTCTTTTATAAAGTAACAAAAAAATAAACATAAATAAAAAGCTTTGTAAAAAATACATCATAATATATACCAGTTTTTTTTCTAATCTACCACATCATATAATTTGAAGGAATGTATATATATATATATATTTTATATAATATATATAAAATATATATTATATATTTTATATAATATTATATAATATATAATTTCACAGGTACTGTAAATTGAAATTTATAATACTAATAAAATATTGATAAATAATCAAATATATTTATTGTAAAAACTATCTTTGCAAATAAAATTATGAATGTCACTTTTTGTATTTAAAATAATATTTCTAAACTAAATAAGCATACTTTACAACTGCATTATCGAAATGCAACTGATACAAATCATTTGTAATGCTAAAATGCTCGTGCCTCGTTTTACAGACATCTCACTAACACCTGAAGAGCTATTAAAAAAAATATCTTGTAGTTGCAAAACAAATTGTTCAAGCAACCGTTGTGGATGTCGTAAACACGGTTTGAAATGCACCGTATTGTGCACACAATGTGAACACACAGGAAAATGCTCCAACGTACAAGTAATTGAAGATGATGTTAGTGATTCTGAAGACACTGTGCATGCATTCGAGCAACCAAGTATTTCCTTGGATCAAGAAAATGTAGAGTCTGAGCAATTTAGCGATGGAGAAGATTTTAATGATGATCAAGAAGAAATAGAATCAAACGATCAATTACAGGATGACGATGCAGCGATGAATTTAGTGAAAAGGCCGAGATTAGCTTAATAGATTTTTATAAATAAAGTCAATAAAAAAATATTTTAGATAAGAAAATGATCATTTTAATTATTTACTTTAATAAAACACATTGATTCTAATACATTTAATAATAAATAATTTCAAACATTCCTTTTTTTCATAAAATTTATTGTGTATTTTTTCTGTTATACCATCCAATCAAATACTGTGATTGATTATTTCAATTTTAAAAATATTAAAATGCATTATTATAAGTTGGTAAGCCGATAATGTATTAATTTTTTTTGGAAAATTAGGAAAAACTGTCTATTTTGCCAAAAATTTAATCATACGGCCTTGAAGAAAGCGAATTGGGCACAGTAACCTTCGAAAATAGACTCAGCACATGGTGAAATATTAAGTAATGTGAAATTTAATCGTAAAAATAGTAAAATCAATGAGATCCCACGTCCCTTAGTAGCCGGAGTATTAAGTATATCAATGCAATCGAATGTTTATAGTAATATTATCAAGAAATTAACTTTACGATCAAATAAGAAAATATGTGTTTGTGCATTTTTTCCTCGTAGAATTCAATGGTGTAATCAGATTTTTTGTTTTTTAAAAAATTTAAACAAATTCCTAACAATTATTGTAAAAATTTTTTTGAAAAATATATATAAATAGTTAAATATATAAATAGTTTTTTGCATTTTTGAGCACATTTTTAAATGGCAAGTCTATTTTTTTTAAATTTTATCTGAAAGTAGATAAAAAAACAAACAAAATGAGACCTGGATGAACCTCCTACGATAATTTTTTGAACGACAAATTTTAATTGAAAAAAACGTAATTTTTTTTTTAAAACTTGATATCTCGGAAAATGTTCAATATTTCGGTCTGAAAAAATTTGTGGTTTTTAAAGACACATGAAAGTATCTTTTTGCCAAGTTTGATCAAAATCAGTGTTTTTGTCCGAAAATGAAAAATAAAAAACAAAAAAATTAAAAAACAGCAATTTTTCGCGATTTTCTTGGAAATGTTGAAATTATGTCACAAATTGGCCTCTATAAAAATTGTTGATTTTTTTATTATCTACAACTTTTCCATTATACATTTTTTTCTTTGACGTCAACTTTTGCCGCAAATCGAAAAGGTACAATTTTTCACCCCTTTTCACCCCCCCCAAAACTTTACTTCCCTTAACCTGCTCCTGCATGAATTTTTTTCTCGTTCCTGATACCCCCCAAATCTTTTCCCGTCGTTAGTTTCCGGATAACAATTTTTTCCTTTTTTGCTTAAAATTGGTACAATTCGCCTGGACTATTATTGCCAAATACGCGTTATAATTACTTCAAATGCTTGGAAGACCTACAATTCTCCTATTATGGGAATATACATATTTTCAGCAAGGCAACATTGCATCGATCACAGCTTCAAAATCAAGCAAGGTTGCCGATACTATAAATTCATCTGTAGATCTACAGAGAGAATTATACACTGATAGCGCGTAATATGTTATGATAAGCAGCTGATCTATAAAATGTAAATAAACATTTAGGTTATGTTATGTTAGGTTAGGGTTAGACTTCTAAAAAGTTGCTGTGTTGCAAGATCTTTCATTATTTACCCAAAACAAATCCTATGCTTGAATGTTTCCCAAAAAAAACTGTACACAAAGGTTAATTCAACAACATAAGCAACGTTAATAAGAATGGGATTTTTATAACATACATTACACATCGCAATTAATTTTTGCTTATAAATAGAAAGTGAAAAAATTACCTAAATTTGAGAACAAAACTTGCAACCTGACAGCAGAACAAAAGTGTTGACATACGTCAAAACACGTGACGTATGTCATTTGTCATTGTAAATGTTTTCTAGCAATGACGCATATACAATTCTATATAGCGATGACGTCATCAGGTGCTAGGAACTATATATTTCCAAAAATTATACCCAACCATAACTTAAAACAATAATTTTAATCAACTATAGGTTTACAATTAATTACATATTCTGATATACAGATTCTTCTACAAACTATTTAAATACAATAAACATATTTTTTTAAGCGATGGCAATCGGCTCTAGGATTGGCTCTCTCTCTTCAGCCCACGCCAACCAGTCCTGGTCTCTGGTGGCGTAATGATCGTCAATTTTTGAATTTATATAGTTGTCGTTTCCTATAAAGGACGACACCTGCAAGCCAAAATTTAATTAAAAACACATTTTTTGGCAAAAAAGAAACATATTTACCGCGACAATTTTCAAGGGAAAATCGACCCGTTGAGCTTCGGAAAAGCTCGGGTTAGTCACGGTAACCAGCTTGGTGCGTGGCAAATAACCCTCTTTAGTAACCGTTATTTTATACGTCCCCGGGGTTAACAATCTGTAATAATCACCACCATAAACTAGAAAGAAAAGGTCAGTAAAAAATTGGATAATTTGGCTTTCCATTAGATTTGTTTCTATATCATACGCATACACACAAGTCTAGTGGCATCGTTTCTTCTTACCGGAAGTGACGTCATGCTTGATTTCATTCATTTGCCCTCCAGTGACGTTAGTGACATGTACCACGGCGTTGCTGATTGGTCGTTTGGTGTCGTAATCGTACACTACACCCTTTACACCGATGTGGCTCTAAAAACGGTTTAATTCATAAAACATTAAATGCCAATATTAAAGAATTAAGGCCGAATTTACCTGCCATATATAATTAATCAAAGCGTTTTTATTTCTCTCCCACTCCGGCTCTAACAAGGAAACCGGTGGGTACTTTTCGCAACCCAGTTCCAAAGTGAGCTCGAAGTCGTTGCTTGAAAGATAGTTGAAGTCTTGCATACCTGGTATGGAAAAATAATTTTAAGGACTTAGGTATATCATGTATGAGGTATGCAAACCACCATAGGTATTTTATTAAGGCGCAATAAGTCTTAAGGTAAAAACACACGAGGCTAGAAGCCTAGAGGTTAACGCTAAACCAGTCATCCGGCTAATTGAAACTTTACTTTTGAAAACGTATATTTCGTAACTTATCACTTATTAATTTCTAATTTCACTTAATAATTAGGCTATTAGGTAACTTCAATCTAAGATAAGGCTTTACTATACCTATACATATTTACATTTCAGGGGCTCGAAGCGCTCGCAAGTGAAAAGCGAATTGAAACGATAACGCTCACTTTGAGCCAAGAACCTACGGATACTACGGAAAACGTACGACTTTGCCAAAGACGCCCAGTATCTGAAAAGAAAATTCAATCATTCCTGGTTGGAAATGTACTCACCATGGTTAGCATACTCCCGCCAACAAAAAGGAGCCTTCTGTAAATTCTGTACACTATTTCCACCCAATCTGAGCTCCGTTAGAGATGTTTTAGGTTCGTTCATTATAAGGCCGTTTTGTAAGTTCAAAGATGTTCATGAATACTGCAGAAAACACGCAGATACTCACTTTCATAAGACGGCATTGGAAGCAGCTAAATCTTTTCTTGATAATGTGCCAGTAGATGTGCAAATTAACAAATACTCTCAGGAAAGTCTTGAAAAAAACAGGAAAATTATAAGATCGATTATTTCCTGCATTGCGTTTTGCGGATCCCACGACCTAGCATTAAGGGGGGCAAGCTATGGTGAGAATTCTGGAAGGGCTGTATAAGATGCGAATTGGCGCAGGAGACACTATTTTAAAAAACCATCTTGAGCATGGAAAGAAAAATGCAAGTTATCGATCGGTTGACATCCAGAATGAGATTATCAGTATTTGTGGAGATTAAGGCTGATTGCATCAAAAATGTAAAGATATCGCAAGAATATAGCATTTTAGCAGACGAAACAGCGGATATCTCTGGAAAGGAACAGCTCTCAGTTGGCATAAGATATTTTGATGAGGAAACCAGCAACATTGAAGAAGTATTCCTCGGATTTGCTGAGCTTACAGCCTTGGACGCTAAATCGATTGCCACGGCAATAAACGAATTCCTGACGAAAGAGGATCTCGATCCAGATAAATGCGTTGGTTTGGGATTCGATGGTTGTTCCACGATGCCTGGAAAAAAGGTGGCGTTCAGGCTGTTTTGCGAAAAAATACAAGAAAGCACTATTTTTTCATTGCTCGTCACATAAACTCAACCTGGTAATCAATGATCTGAATGCTCTGCCGGAGATCCGAAATACAGTTGGGGCCATCAAAGATATAATTACATTTTTTCGTGAATCGGTTCTAAGAAGAAAATTAATACCCAATATTCCCAAGCTGTGCGAAACAAGATGGAGCGAGAAATACAAGAGCATCAGAGTTTTTAAAGAGAACTTTTGTGATATAAGGGAGGCACTAGAAACCCTGTCTCGAGATGGCAATATTGCGACAAGGAAACATGCATATCAGCTCCATGCTGCAGCTTCCAAAGTTTCGTTTATTTTTAGCCTTGGATTGATAGCCAAATATTCCGCTCTTTTAGAACCAACAGTAAACGTGCTCCAATCAGTCTCCTTGGATGCAGTTCAGGCATCACAGCATATTGGTCGTATTTTAAAACTGATCAAAAACCACCGTGAGAATCCCGAAAAAATAACAGAAGAAATTTTCAAAGGTGCTTCTGTTATTGCGGAAAAAATTGGATTGGATATGAAATCAATACCGCGTACTGCTGAAAGACAACAACACCGTAGCAACCACCCATCAAAAGGCCCCTCAGAATTTTGGCGCAGGTCCATAACAATTCCTTATTTGGACTCAATTATAAATTCCCTAGAAATAAGGTTTTCTGAAGAAAATAGACCATCATTTACTTTGTCGAAACTACATCCTGCGCAAATGAAAAACATTTCTTTGGAAGAACTTGAAGAGGCTTGCGAGGAATTTAAAAATTTTTACGGTGTTACAAATATCCAAAATGAGATAGAGCTTTGGAAATAAATATAGGAGGAAAAACCAGAATCGGACAAAATGAGTGTTGTGGACATCCTCAAGGAAACTGATGATTTCTTTCCTGAAATTAAGAAGGCTTTACAGATCCTTGTTGCATTACCTTGTACGACTTGTACAGTTGAAAGGTCATTTAGTAGCCTTAGGAGAATCAAAACCTGGTTGAGGAGCACCATGTTTGAAACTCGACTCAATGGCCTCGCTATGATGAGTGTACACAGGCAACACATTTTTAAAAACTTGGACGATTTTATTAACAAAGTGACTAACGAATTCGCAAAGAACCCTAAAAGATTATGTTTCAATTGATTTTTATGTAAATATTTTGTTCGGTTTTTATTTTTTTTTTAATTAAAATTTTTGTTTTTTGTCTAGTTCTTTTATGCTGCCCCTTTCTAGCTTACCGGCTGGAGACGCCCTTGGGCACATCATTTACTTCCCTTCTGTGTTGCAAACCACACGTAGGGTTTTTTGGTGCGTTTTTTTTTTGTGCAGTGTTGAAAATTGTTCATTTATTATGGAAACCAGGGAATTCAACATAGAAAAATTAATTACTGAGGTTCAATTGAGGCCAGCGATTTGGGATATGCGAGATGATAATTATTTAAACAGAATAAAAAAAAACAGGCATGGGAAGAAGTTACTACAGAATTTCTAAGCGCAGCTGCTTCTGTTGAGGAAAAAAAAATAAGTATGTACATATTATATGCTATAAGTAGGTACGTTTATTTTAATAATAATGATATAATATACATATAGTTTATATTGATTCGTTTCGCCACTCTAGTGGCTAAATATTAACAAAATAATTTGCAAATTTATCTCGGCCATTTAATGCTCTTGGATTCCCTTTGCTAAATGAATCAACTGTCAAATTATCATGCGTTGTTCCTGCTTCAATGTCAATGCTACGGTTTCCATCTCTGACTCTTACAAAATTATGAAGAACACAACAGGCTTTAATTATGTCTTTAGCTAGATCGATCTGTACATTAATGGCTCTATGAAAAATGCGCCATTTATTAGCCAATATACCAAAAGCACATTCAATGTACCGTCGAGCTCTGGATAATCTATACTTAAAAATTTTTTTGTTGTAAGATAAGTTTGATCCACCATAAGGCCTTAGCAAACTTTCTAATAGAGGAAATGCTTCATCACCTACTATAACAAAAGGATAATCTGTAGTAGCATCTCCTTCGATCGGTGCCGCTGCAGGAATATGTAGTGTTCCGTTAACCATTTTTTCAAAAAGTGTAGAATTTTTAAAAATTTTAGTCACTAGATTTTTCGTACGAGCCAACATCAATGTATGTAAATAAATAATTACTATCACACATTGCAAATAGTACCATCGAAAAATAATTTTTATAATTATAAAACATAGAACCACTATTAGATGGCCGTATCAGTCTAATGTGTTTGCCATCAATCGCACCTATGCAGTTCGGAAAATTGGAATGGAAATCGCTGAGGGATTCAAGAAACTTTTTCATCCACTTTTCGTCATTTAAAACTGGAAAAGCCATTTGCCTAACATGCGCCCATAGTGCTTTACAAACTTCTTGAACAAATCAAACTTGCTGTAGATTTTCCAATTCTAAATGTATAGCGCAAATCCACAAATGAACAACCAGTTGCTAGGTACCTGAAAAAACATAAAATTTTGTTAATTTTTTAGGTCTAATGCTGCAAAAAAATGGAAAAATGTCAGGGACAGATATTCCAAACACCTTTCCGAAAGTAAAGGCAAATATGGGCAAGGCCGGAAAGGAAAAACCCCATATATGTTTGCCCAACAGCTCTCATTTTTGTCGGATGTGGTCCAAAGAAGGGCAACAGAGAGTTCGCTCGATGCAACACATGCAGCGATGCGATGAGACTGCAGCCACGCCTCAGGAAGCTACAGATGAAGATGCATCGACAGAGCCAGCAGATCAACCAAATACAACCAGGCGGGAATTCCGAAAAAGGCAGCAGCAAAAGCATCATGGTGAAGGGCGCATTAAGAAGAAAAAAAATGATTCGGTAGAAACAGTTTCGTGTGAAGCTCTTCAAACACACACCGATATTCAAAAAGGAAAACTGATGAAAGAAAAAGAAAGTGTGGATGATGACAAGCATTTTTTGTTGTCATTGTTGCCATTTTTTAAAAAAATTCCAGTTGATAACAAGTTGTTGGTCGGAATGGAATTGATGGCTTTATTAAATAGGCATATTTGTCCACCTCCACACCAACATCATGCTACTACATTCTCCGAACCACCTATTCACTTTGAACAACCCCACGTTGAACCACCATCATGGTATACACATTCATTGCCTCCACAGAATTCACTACCACAACAACATCAACCAACTTCAACACCACACCTTCAGAATCAGCCAGGGCCTTCTGGGCTACAACGAGTTACGCCACCCGTATCCCAATTCTCACCATATTCTCTTGATGGTTCAGAGCATATGAGTTTATAGGCATATAAGTTTAATTTAGTTTTTTTTTGTTTGTGTAAAATCTATATCTAGTTCATTTTTAGGCGTTTTTTTAAGACTTCCATTGAGTTAATACTATTTCGAGTAGATGTAGAGTAGGTAACTAAATCCTCATTAGGCAGGCAAACGGGGTACAACCAATAATTTAATAAACACAAAAATTGTAGAAATAGGTATAAATTCATCACCTACCTTAAAGTTATCAAAGCTTTTCTTCCACTGATATGCTATCTCTCATAATGGTATTAGCTATTGTACATGGCTCTTGGAACAATAAAAGTAACTCCTGGTATGATTCCTTTGACATTCTGGTGAAGTTTAAAAAATTTTCCGGTTCTTCACAAATCTCCTTATAGATGGTATTGAAATATCCTTTCTTGTTTCTTTCCATAACTTACGTTTACTAGCTTACGTTTCGTTCTATTTTTTTTTGGTTTTTTGCGTAATGCCAGTGCCGATGCCGCCAACAAAAATAAAAAATCATCTTCACTGTCAGAGTCCATTTTGCTCACGATAAATAAAAAACTGTGAACTGTACACAAAGCTTGGCAACATCCAACTGATCTTGTAATTTTTCGTGCCATCGTCGGCGTCGTTGCGAAAGCCGTCGCGTGTGTTTTAAGCCGAGCGACCGCCGTCGCGGCGCAAACCACTTGCAAACAGCCTCGTGTGATTTTACCCTTAGGATCATCAGGGTTGCCAGATTGGTTTTTAGAGAATTATATTATATATTGTGTTTTTTGAATTAGATGGGGCTAATTATTGTATGAACTTTAATTTTGATGATGAGTTTTTGTTCAAGGTATGTAACTCGCAACAGGCATTATACTAAGAAACGTGGATTTGAGCATCGGTATCCCTACTAAAAAGCTTTAACACAACGATATTACCAAGCTTACAATTTTCTTATAACATTATTTCTAGTTACACATTTGAAAGAAGAGACATCTGCAATAATCTTATTACGCTGTTTTTGGCCAAGGTTTTTACTGGTATAAACCACTGTGGTGTTATGGTGGTTGCCTAAGGACAGACACATAAAACCAGTGGGTCATAAACTAAAATTCAATGGGCAAGATTTCTGAATTTTGTTTAACGGAATATCGTGTCAGAACGAAATTGTTGAAATTCAATGACTTTTTTCGTTTTTAGAATATGGCAACAGAGCATAATGCTTAGGGCATTTGAATGATGAAATATTTTTAAAATGTAGCAGAATGCTGATAATTTTTCAACTTTTTTATAAAATTATTTCTACCTACTTACAGATCCAAAAAGAAAGATAAATTGCAATAATGCCGTTACTCTGTTTTTGGCCAATGTTTTGTCCACCATTTTTTCCACTGTTTTTGGCCACCAAAACACCACACCACTGTGGTGTTATGGTGGTTGCCTGAAGGCAGACGCTTATGTCCAGTGGCTCATAAAACAAAATTTGATGGGCAAAACTGGTGAAAATTTTTATTGGCGGATTATTAGGAAGAAAGTGGCGATCACATATTTCTTTAAATTCATCAATTTTTTCTTGATTTTTTAAATATGTCAACAGAGCATAATGCTCTCAAGTGAAATATTTTGAAAATGATTTGAGAATATGAAAATTGAAAGAGAGGGCTCGACCTCTGCGCGGTTGCCAGATTTTTTAATAAATCTCAAAATTTTACGCTTATTAGACTTCTTCCAAAATCCACCATGTTGCCGGATTGTCAAAAATGTCACAATAATTATTTAAAAAAAATATATCGAAAATACCTCCTTGTAAGCTGTACCACTTTGCGCCGTTGGTAATGCCACCCTGTTTGGCGAACTTTGAACTGTCAACGTCGCCGCATCCCTTCCTGTTTGGACTGGCCATGTCTGCATGATTGGTCGAATAAGCCAAAGCCAAATATCTATAAATAAAAAATTAATTTACAAAAGAATTAAATTCATAAGTCGGTTTTACCTAAAAGTGTCATCGTCCGGTGTTGCCGCGTATTCATCCTTCTGATTACCCGAACGGCTCTCGTCATACGGGTAGTTCGCGACCAAATCACCCCCGTGCAGGTTCGCGCTTAATACGAACGGGATTTGCATTATAAGTCTGATTACGGATCTGGTTTCTGGTTGTAACTAATAAAAAAATATTAAACATTTTGTATTAGGCTTCCGGACTATAAACATTAGTCGTAGTCCGGGCGTTAGTGTTCTCCCTTGTCTTAAGATAAACTTTCCCTATAGTAACATCACGTTTTGGCATCTCACTTGGAAACTCTTAATTTAATGGAAAAGTGTGAGGTTATAGAATGAAATTTCCTATGAGAAAAAGTGCTTTTGGATTTTTTTCGTAAATTTTATACTTTTTGAGAGAATTATTTTTGAAGTTCAGGGTATTAGGAAATATCAACCTTGCCTAGTAAAGACACGTTTCGGCCTGTACTTGGGGAACTACTAATTTAATAGAAAAAAGTGTAGGGATCAAAGTTATAGAATGGAAAATTGTCTATCAAAAGACACTCTTTTTTTTGTAAATGTGATACTTTTTGAGACATACCAACTTTGCCTAGACAAGTCACATTTCAGCCTGTAACGTGGAAACTACTACTTCAATGGAAAAAAGTGTAACAACCAAAGTTACAGATTGGAAAATTGTCCATCATAAAGTACTCTTACATTATTTTAGAAAAACTTCATACTTTTTAAAACAATCAACTTGGAAATGTATGGTGCCTTGGCGCGAATTTTAAGGTTGATAATTTTTGCTTACTTACAGGGTCATTAATCCTAGTAACCAACTCCAACAAATGGTTATTCCTGTCGATGTTCTCCTCCTCATTTTCAAACGCGATCCGGTCCAAATCCGGAAAATTCCTGTTCAAGTCTATTGAATTGTTATTGGTGCGACCGATCAAATAATCTTGACCACCCTGTATATATAAATACAAATATATAAATTAAAAAAAAAATTAAAGTAAAACGTACACTATCAGTGGCAAGCTGCCAACCGTCCGGATTCATGCTGGGCATTAAATGGATTCGGGTATTACGGATTAAAGCCTGTATTTGGGGATCACCCTGTAAATACTGATCGCACAAATAATCTGCCAATTTCAGCATCAGCTCTCTACCGAGCACCTCGTTTCCATGCATGTTTGCGATATATTTAAACTCCGGTTTTACTATAAACAATTGAAAAAAGTGAATTAATAAAAAGACATCAGACATAATATATACACGTACAAACTTCATGACGTCCAGGAGTGCTGGAAAATTCGATTACGTACAGCGGAATACCCAGCACCGAGGGTTCGTTTAAAGCATACACCCTGGTTATGTTTTTGCATTTGGTGTTTACCTCCCTTAAAAAAAAAATTTTATATTTTCTAGCGGTGACAGTGTGCAGTCATTCTAACTACCTTAAGACGAAAAATAGCTCTTGGTTATCGTGGTGCTTGAACTCGAAACATTCGGCACTGTAGACGAGGAAAATTAAGAAAATACTCACTTGAAATGACATTTTCATATTAAATGGTATGAAACAGTTAAATTTGGTTTATTATCTGATGCTGAACGTTATCGAACTGGCAAGGAGCTGACGCCGACGCTGACTGAACCTGGAGCGTAGGAACTCTTGAACAAATATGGATTTTTGTTTAGTTAGGGTGCTAATGGTCCGTTTTTAGTGTCAAAGAATAATTTTGCAGAGTGTTTGGAAACCTGATCGGTTATAAATAACTATATTGTAATTAAAAAAAAACTTTTATTATTGGAGTTTTCGCAAGCTATTTTGTGGTTTTAATTGTGATAGCTTTTATAAGAATTTTTCTAGTTTTCTCTTCAAAAAAGAAATAATGGCTTGGTCAATATCTATTTCTCATGCTATATCATTTTCAATTGCTAAAAGCTATAGAATCTAACGTTTTATTGCAGTACTGATACGTAAAATTAAGTAGTTACTCTAGGGTAATCACTAGCGCTTTAATTATGTTAGTAAAGCCTGATCCGCCTGTAGAATACTCAACTTACAACTACCTTAAAAACTCCCTAATACCTTAAACTTTTTGAAGATACTTTGAAGAACTAATTCAAGGCCTAAGGAGTAGGTACAATTAAGATTATTCCCTTTTTTTGACAACAATCTCTAGTGTCAATTTAGAAAGCAAAGATGGTTTAAGAAAACTAAATTTGTTTCCTTATATGACAAAATGATTAAAACGATGTTTTATTTGTGGATTTGAGTAGTGTGTATCTCCATATCTGAAATCAGCATATAGTTAATCAAAGTAAGATTTAATTTTTGACGTTCTCTTATTAGAAAAATGTGGAGTTATACTCCACTCCTATGAAACTCTGAGAGCCTCAACTTCTGAATATCTATTTTCAGTCTTTAATAAATCATCTTTTTTTTTTCAAAGATGAGCAGTTTGATTTAAGTCTGTTTCAGCATATTGTAACGATATTGTAAACAACGAAGAACCAGCTGACTCTCCGTTATTCCGAAATGACACAAGTGGTACACCTCACGACGTCTCGAAGATCAACGAATCTTCCGGAATTATGGTCAGCCGAGTATAGGGTAGGCGCGCCTAAGAGTACAAATTTAATCCAGAGAAAAAAATTGCGGGTAATCACTGGGTTAAAGATTTTGCTAAACGAAACTTGCTGTCTCTTAGAGCTACCGAAAAAGAAAGTTTGGCTAGAGCAATTGGCTTTAATAAGATTCAGTGCAACAGATTTTTTGAAAATTTAAGACAATGCTATGAAAAAACAAAAGCACCAGCTCACCGCATTTTTAATATAGATGAAACCGGGATGTCGACGGTCCCTAACAGAATGCCCAAAGTTTTTGCCCCCAGGGGCAAGAAAACAGTTTCAAAAGTGGTTGCAGCAGAACGAGGACAGTTAGTAACAGCTGTGTGTTGTATGGGAGCTTCGGTAGTTTGGCTCCCCGCTCTTATCTTCCCATGCAATTGTATGAATGATGAACTTTTTTAAGGATGTCCACCTGGAACTTTACAATTAGTGACAGAAACTGGTTATATGAAGCCGAAGCTCTTTATAAGGTGGCTTAGACATTTTCAAGACTACGTAAGATCATCAGAGAATGATCCTGTTGTTTTGATTCTTGACAACCACACATCACATTGTACCCTTGAAGCAGTTAATTTTTGTCGGAATAACTGTATAGTTCTTCTATCGTTGCCGCCCCATGGGAGCCACAAAATGCAGCCCCTCGATGGATGGATGATTTAAATTAAAAAAAATTCAAATGATGGCGAGAAATGGATGATTCAAAACCCTGGTAGACCAGTGACTCTCAAACAAATGTCTAGACTATTTCATGCAGCTTATTCCAAGGTTGCAACAATTCAGATTTGTGAAAAGGCATTTACAGGATTGTATCCATATAACCCAGATGTGTTTACAGAGGAGGATTTTGCACCTTCAGAGGTAACTGAAGATTGAACCAATACCTTACACATTGAACCAACAAACGATAGGCGACATGAAAATGAAGATAATGTTCAAGTGTTAAACAACCACGACTCCGACGATGACGACAATTTGCCTATTTCAGTTTTGATAGATAGGATACGTAAAGAGCCTGTTACTCCGACAGAAATACATGATGCTAGTCTCAAAACACCAACCAAGAATACTGATAGCAGTTGTTTAAATAACCCGATGCCAAATTCAGAATCTATTCAAGTCTAAACTGTTTTCTTCCCCGAAAAAATGTGATCTTGCCGTACCTGGGACATCTTGAGTCACTCCAAAAATGGTCATACATCTACCAAAGGCAAAACACGAGCAAATTAGAAGTGTTCGCTCCAAAAAGAAATTATAACAGCAACAACAATAATAATAAAAGCTCTCCTACTTTTAGTATTTAATAAAGATATTTTCATATTTTTTAGGTCGGAAATATTATCATCTATACCTTATAAAGACTCACTGCAAGAATCCACCTCCCAAAACAAGACCAGCAGCATTAAAAGGAAACTTACTGACAGCACTAAGCAGAAGAAGAAGAAAGTGACTTCGAAAGCTTTGAGCATCAACAGCAGTCAAGAAGATGCTGTCTGTCCTGGATGTAAAGAGAACTACAGCAATTCTTACGGTGGAGGCGATTGGGTCAGGTGCGCAACATGCAACATACATGGGACAAACTACATTGCGACCTATGCAATTAAACATTTCTTAAACATTGTGACGTTGTTTACTCTTAGCCTAACCTTTGCGTACTCTTTGGCATATGTGGCGCCAAGAGTACGCATTTGTATTTTTTTAAAAAAAGGGGTGTGTTATTTTTAATCTAGAAATAATTTACTTTAAACTGTGTTTTTTTGTTGGCTAATAGAATATATGTTTGGTTGCTCACTATTTTTTTATTTATTTTTCTTTATTGTAGTTTTATGTAGAAAAGAATATTAAGTGCGTTCTCTTAGGCGCGCCTACCCTATAAGGAGCCGCTGGTTGTCAGTTCAGTGCAGAAATGTTCGAAGTATTGGCGCGGGATTTAAATCAGACATAAACGTTGAAAACGATTGGAATTGTAAGTGTGTAAACAAATTAGTTGACTGTAATAATGCTTGTTATATTTGATCAAGAAAAACGTATAAAAATACAAAATTTATTGATTTTTTATATTATTCCAGGCATTTCTTTTAATTTATTTTTTAGCGATAATTTTTTAACGCATTAATTAAGCAACTGTACTTGGTCCAATTTTGTCTATAATTTACCTAAATTCCCTTCTTGATATTAAAGTAATAAATGGAACCATTATTTCATATGTAGATGACACCGCCTTACCTTACTCCTTAATGGTTTGACTGTCCACTGGTTGAGGTTGACAATACAATATGAAATATTATAATAGATAAACGTTCAAAATGGGGTCCACAGATATTAAAACTGAAAGAAATACTTATTCAAACCATAATAAAAAGTTTTAGTAGAGTTCATTATAAAATATGGGATCATTGGGTGGTAGAAAAATAATAGGAGGCTTGAATGTAGGAAAAATAAATAACATCGTTTTTTTTCTCACTGGTGTAAACAGACCGGATTGTTCATATTTTTTAATTGTACTTATAACTGTTAATTTGTTCACACATTCACAACCATGATAAATCAAATAAATCACAATGAAAATTACAATACAATCATAATAAGAGGTAGCTTAAGCATACCAAATAATTTCGAAAATATGAAACTAAAATTTGACTTTATCTGGCACTAAAAATGTATAATGTTCTTCCAATTGAGTTAAATGGATTAAAAGACAAAAAAAATAACAAAAAATTAAAAAAATATATGCGCAACAAATATAATATTTTTTCCTCATTTTTTAGAAATATGAGTAGGTACTATAGTTTTTTTTTTTCAATTAAATTTCCCTTGTTATTAAATATTAACATAAGTGATTATTTATAGGCAGTTTAATGCGCAACTTTTTCCTCATTTGGTCCACCCTGTATCTTTAACGGTTTCCAATATCCCCACATACACCATTTTAAAATTTTGTATAGGATAAATTTTGCAAGAATGAAAAAGTTTAACATCAAACATATAAAAACTAAATATGCTTTGAGGAATAATGCAGAAAAAAAGATAAATGTGGAAATCATATTAAAAACAATATCTGCTGAATGGAATATGTTTATAGAAATGTTAGGGAAGTTGTTTCTAAAGCAAAACACTGCTCAAAAGGCTTCTTGACCAGCTGGATATGTTGTGGCTTATTTGTTATGATTTGTTAAAGGTTGTATGGTGAGTATGAGCAAAATTTTATGGAGAAAATTAAAGAGTTTGAGTCTGTCAGCTTATCGCGCACACAGGTGTATATCTTACTCCTAGGCGTTACTTAAATTTGTTATAGTCATCAGTCAAAAATTTTCGCAGAGTTTCTAATAAATTCTAAATTAGATATAAAATCACTAAATGTGGTAGGATGTCAAGGTTTACTGATTCCTCCAAATAAATGAATAAATTAAAGACAGTTGAATAAACATATTGGTTTCCTATGGACGCTACTGAGGCTTATTTAGACCCTTCAAAATGACAAAATAATTTTGACAGCTCTTAATGCACCATAACCTGTGTCAAAAATCAGATGTCAAAAATTGCTTGTATTTATTTTTTTTATACGTCCCTATTCTTACTTGCGTGTAAGTATTTTATTTATATAAGGAAAAATCTTTTTTGGTCACTTACCTACGTACTAACATTGTCCCGACGCCTCCGGCGGACGACGCGATGCTGTGACGTCAAGCGTCGTTTCGATGATTAATATTAATTATTATTATATTATAGATTTTTTGATAAACCACTAAATAAACATGTTATCAAGTACAATAAATAGGTTTCACTTATTTGGCTTTAATGATTTAGGAATAAGAGCACAATTAAAAAAAAAATAAAATTTTTTTCAAAAAGCTAATCCATAGGCGCCGAAATGAATTTAGAAAATTACTCTGACTTTTGGAAAATCGAGATTTTGCCCCAAAGAATTTTCGCAGTCGCGCCACGCGCCCTTGAACCAAAAAACCCAATTATCGGCAAAATATCACTCATACTACTTACCGGCAATCGGCGTTGCCATTATTCGCTTAAAATCTAAAAAGAAACCCTCCTGTTTCTCCAATTCGGCAACCTTGCCCACATCCCTTACCGAAACGCTCTATATAGCGGTCTGCAGTAAAAAGGGAAGTTTCGGCGGCAGAGGGTGACGCGACCCTCTCGAAACGTGCGTCGATCAATTATTTCCCCACATATATATATTTATAAGAACATCCCTTCCTATATACACTATTTTTTTGTTAATAATTTATTATTCCATAGCGGTAAGTTTATTGGGGGCCTCGCGGTATTTTTTGAGGTGTTTAGGGGGTTTTTGGGGGAGATTAAGAGGTGCCGGACGTCCTTAGCTGGGCGAGGTAAGTGTCCATTTTTCTTTTTCACTTTATCCGATTTATAAGGGTGGTTTTTATTGGAAAATTTGTTTAAACAAATGGGAAATATGTGCACGTAAGTAGATCTTTTTATAGGCAGTGGCGTACAAGCTATGGCTGCGAATAGGGGGCTATCTCTTCTTGGTATATTAAGAATGTCTTTCCTAATATTTTTTTCCAATTAAATTAAAAAAAGTGGCATAAAAAGCGTTTTTCGACCTCGAATGCTTGACCTTCCCGCGACTTGAAAATGAGTTAAGTCTAGCTTCACTTTAGGGTCATCAAAAGGTCATCGTATTGGTTAAACTATTTAAAAAAAACTCAAATTGGCGTCTTCAAGACCAAGGTTATCCAAGGCAACATTTTTTCTCGTATATTTCCCCTGTGAAAAGCACTTTCCTTTTTCCATTTAAATTTTTTTATAAGCAAATACGAATACCAATATCATTAAGATAAAAAAAAACTTATTAATATATATTTTTAAGCCAACAAGATTTTTCAAATATCCCGCCAAAGTGGAACTTTAAATTTCCCGCCTAAAAGCGGCACAATCGCCCGGAAGTTTATCTGGTTGTCAAGCTAACCAATGAATTAGTTAAACACTTGACATATGACTTTTGACTATTCAAGATGGCGCCCGTCCGCCATATTGAAACTTGCGACTGTCCAAAGATAATTTATATGCCAAACTTCAGTCATCAATTTAAATAATAAAGTAATAGTACTCATTCAAATATGTGCAATAGGAAATAAATTAGTAAAACATTACGTTCAAATAAATCTAGACTCTCAAGATTAAGAAACTCCCATGATAACACAAAATCAACCATAACCTTAAAGGGTTAAAAACACTACTTAGGGCTGGTATTATAAAATTATTTTGACAAATAACTTAAAGTTAACTTGCGGAATAATGTCACAGTTAGCTTCAAAATGTAGAATTTAACTTTATCGTATGGGTGGGGAATTAGTTAAAGTTAGCTTTATTAAAAAAAAACTGGTTTTTGACATATATTGTGTCAATAAATTTTGAAAATAACCTAACACTGAAAAAGCTTTTTTTCCTCGACATATAGATGGCGGTATTTAGCGGGTAAAAAACGAAATTATCTCCTCGAGACTACCGGACTGTACATCATCATCTGACGAAGAAGAAGAAATGGGACGTTTATGAAACTGACATTTTATTGCTAAGGTTAACTTGATGGTTAAAGTTAAAGTTTTGCAAAATATTTATAATACCGGCCCTTAATAGCCAAATAAAATCACTAATTTTAATTAAAATAGACACAAAATTAGTTCAAAATTCAAATCTACCGCTAAATTAAAACTCTTTAATTTTCCCGCCTAAAATCACCCGGAAGTTGGTTTGTCCATCCACTTTTAAAATGAAAACGCTAAATGTCAAAATTTCTCGCAACTTTTCAGCCATAAGACCCGGGTTTTCCTGTGGGAAACGTAAATGTTTCGAAACCCTTAACCTTTAAAAATGCGGTACAATGCATTTTTGAGCGATTTTTATTGGTGTAAAGTAATTTGTTATAGTAAAAACTAGCCGCTGTCTCCAACAACTCAAGTTCATGGCATTCTAGACACAGAGAGCGCAGGCGCGACGGTAATGGTCGTGGAATGACAGGTGTCGTAATATGGTTGCTTCAAAGGGAAGCCACCGCATGTTGCTATATTAAAGTGAAGTTACTGGTTCAGATAAATGAGAAAATTAATTCCATAATTAAAATAAATATCACTCGGCTTGTGTAAGACCCAGAACCGAGTTTAAGACGTCATCGTCATTTTGTTTGGAAAAAATCATTCTTTCCAAATGTCTAAAGTGACTGCCTGTAGTATATATGTATACATTTATATATTTAAATGTGGTGCTGCTAATGAAATGATCAATTACAGGAGTGTGTGTCTGCCAGTCTTATTTATGACTAAATTAATTTTTATTAATTTTTATTGCAAAGAACTTCTGTTAAGTGAACAGCATGGCGTCAGTCGTGGCAAGTCTGCTATTACAAACTTGTTGCTGTATCAGGGTGCTCTGTTAAATGCTTTGGAAAGGGGTGCAATATATCAACAAGCGGATGTAATATATACAGACTTTTCCAAGGCATTTGACAGTGTCAACCATAGCTCATTACTAGAAAAATTGAGACTTTTTGGTTTTTCAGATTGTTTGGTGGCCTGGTTTGCAAGTTTCCTTTCTGACAGATTTCAGCAGGTACAAATTGGGGATGCTAGGTCGCATCTTATCAGTGTGACCTCTGGGGTTCTACAGGGTGGTCATTATTCAATATTTTCATTAATGATATTTTGGTTTGCTTTAAAAATAGTAATTTTTTGTTATTTGCCGATGATTTAAAGTTTTATAGGGTGATCAGTTCAGAATAAGACATGGTTCTCTTACAAGATGGTCTGAATAAATTGTGTGAAGGTAATAGTTTGGCTCTGAATGTGGGTAAATGCAGTTACATTAGTTTCTACAAAAGAAACAAACAGGTAACTTCCTCCTATACTATTGATAATGTTAATCTTAGGTACACTGAAGTAGCAAAGGACCTTGGTATCTAACTAAAGCATCTAAGGTCCTTGATTTTGTCTTGATTGTAAGGTTGTACATATCACTTGTTGTCTCTTTGTTGGAGTATGGATCAATAATTTGGTCTCCTCTGTACATGAATAATTGTATGGCACTGGAGAGGGTTCAAAATAAATGTCTACGATTCTGCCTTTATAAACTTCGCATTCCAGTTCCCAATGACCATTGCTGAAGCAATGAACTTGCTGAATATGCGGAGTTTACTTAGGAGACGCACTGAGAATGATTTGGTGTTTATTTATAAACTTTTGAATTGCCTTATGATTTGTCCCGAACTACTTAATAGGATTTCATTTAATATTCCACACCGTAATCTGAGGGTAAATCGATTGTTTTCTTTGCCTTATCATCGTATCAACTATGCTATGCACTCGCCTGTCGAAAGGACCTTGAGGCCGGTAAACTCTACTGAAATTGAAGTTTTGGGATTTTCCTTATTGCATTTTAGGAGTCTTATTAAGAGTTTGTAGGATTTTGTTTTTTGAATTAATTTTGCTCCATGATTAATAATTTGAAATACATTTGATCATTTCTTAGCTATTTTTGCATTGTTAATTGTTCTGATTTTGAGAGTATATTGTTACTACTTGTAAAACGGTTTAATTATCCTTGGTATTAAGATAAAGTCTAATAATTATTGTTAATTAGTAATTAGTGGTTAGGTAGTATAGCTTTTATTTCTTTTTCAGAAATATATATATTTTTTGTAATGGGGTTGATCCCGTGTATTATAAATAAATAAAAAATAAAAGTAAAATATTACTTTATACCTCTTTGGCTTGACTATCTTACAAACCTTGCCATCATGTGCTGACGATCCATTACTCTTGTTCTATGGTTTGTCCTGGTCCTAGTTAAACAATTGGTACAATCTGAAGTAAAAAAAAATTGGATGTCTTTTGAATCCACTGAAACTTTGGTAACTTTCTCAATCATCAACTCCGTGAATAGACCATCATATCAAGATAAAAAATTGAACATTTCGAAATAGAAATAAACCACTTGAAATGGGAAGAGCACATATTATCAACTACGAGATTTTCTATATAGAAAACTACTGCTGATAGTTTATAAATCACTGGTTGAGTCCTTATTGACTTATCTTATCTGTACAACAATGCATTGGATATTGGAGCAACTTAATGTTATTCAAAAAACTATTATAAAAATAATATTTAGGAAAGATAGACTCTACCTTTATCATCATCATTCAGCCCTCTGTATGATCTGTATCTATTGTTGAACATGTTTAAATTACTGTATTAAACAGTTTTGGTGACATCGTGTCGCCTTGTCGAATGTCGTTGGTATTTTCATGTACTTTTACCGTCAATGTTGCATTTCTGTAGATATTAAGTTTGGTAGAAGTTGCTTTTTTTTCTTAAATTATTGACGTATATCTAAGTGTTTTTTGTTTCTTTATTCATTCATTGATGATACCTGGTATAACTAGAACCTGGGCTAAGAAGGACATATAGTGAGGATAATTGAACCTTAAGCAAATGTACGCCACTATCCTATGCCATTTAAAGTACCATAATTACTTGTTACCAAGCTAATAACTCCATTTTTTCAGCAATGGAAGAAGTTTTACCGGAGGGCAAAAATTTTAGATTAGTCGACGAATCAGAGCTTCCAGAAATAATCGAATTCCTCGGCAACTATTTGCCGGACTCTTTGAAGGTAAACAAGCAAAAAAAAAACACAAACCAGACACTCGCCCTGTATAACAATAATTAAACTTTAAATGCCACCCCGATCGCCTGATTCCGGACATTCAAACCTTACAGTTAAAGTTCGCATGCAAAAGTGCTGTTTTGAAAATCGCTGATTTCGATCCGTGCATGCCATTTATTATTATATATGACCTTAAGGTCAATGCCGAGGAGTCGCGACTCAAGAACCATAAATTGTTGTACAGGGTGATCCCTTGGGACGTCACAGTTTTTTAAGGTTTCATTTTTAGTTTCATCAAACTTTAAAGACTTACCTGAACGACAGGGTGTGGGATTTCCATTTTTACGTAACGAAAACTTGGCCAGAGCAAGCTGTGATATTGCATTTTCCAGGAATGACGCGATCGGTAAGATATTTGTATTTAAATTATTGAATCTAACCAATCAGGGGGGTGACTTTTGGGTGAAATCTACTGTCTTTTATTGCAGCCAAACAACAAATTGTACGAATCGTTTAGTGTGTTTTGTCCGTGCGATCAGCTGGACAGTTTAGAGCTGCTGGAAAGTGAGGACGTGCTGATAGACTGGACGAAGCCGATTTACCTGAACTACACGCACGCAAGGATAATAGAGAAAATCGAGGATTTCTATGGAAAGATTGGCACCATGGAAAAACTCTCTGGCGACATTTATGGGCTGATTTATGGTGCCGAAGAAAATCTAGTGTTAAAAGATGATGAAAACTCATCAGAGCAGATGTAAGTGATCAAAAACTAATTCGCTCATTCTGACCTCCTGTCACTTTTTAGAGTTTTTACCGACCAAGCTGAGATGTTGCAGCTGAAGAAGGAGCATGCTCAAATTATTCACGACCTTTACCCGGCCAATCATATGGAGTGCATAGAAATCTTCGAAAAACTAATCGAGAAGTTGCCTTGCTTCGGAGTGTTTTCTGCTCAAGGTAATACGTTCATTCGCAATATCATATCTAAGGTCTCCCAACTAATTAATCTGACCCTATATATAGAATATAATTAATTTCCCTGTAGGCGATCTGGCCGCATGGATGGTCCAATCTTATTACGGGGCGATGTTTTCGATGCAAACCAGACCGGAATACAGACGAAAAGGTTACGGAATCATATTGGCGAAGCACCTTACAAAATTAGTAAGTGGGCCACAATGTCAGTTTACTTGTATGTATTGTGACATGGATGATTTCCAGGTAAGTGATAGGGGATATCTCCCGTTCGTGGTGATCCGTCCAGAAAACGACGCGTCCAGATCCCTATACTCGAAACTCGGATTCAAAAAATTATTCGAAACTTACCGCGCCGTTCTAAGGCCCTACGAGGAGTCCAGAGGAGGCGGCGAGGGAGGAGGAGGTGGAGGTGAACAACAAATCAATGGAGACTTAGAAATTAAGGGAGACCAATAAGAATTTTACGGGTTTTTTTCGTTTCTGATATAACGCTGCTACGCTTTCATTTATTGTTCCCAAGCCAAGAATCACGAACGTTGTATTTATACTCTCTAATATTATGAATTAAGGATCTTCTCGAAGTTAGGTTTAAAACGTAGACGGGTTTCAATGTTAAAGTCTGTTTTGCTTGAGATTTACTCGATGATGCGGGGAAGTACAGAAATAATATTCGTAAATGCTTTTAAGTCAGAATCATTCACGCCGCCCTCTAGTGGAGGCAAAGAAATCATTTTTGTTTGCTGCCATAAGTGTCAACTGTGGTAGTGACATTGACAGTTTAATCACAAGGAAGGAACAAGCAGTTTACAGCGTGATCGTTTGGTCTTGATGACTTGCTTTTGGTGTCTTTTTCTTAGCTTCTTTTGTCTCAGTTCTGAGTGTACTGCTAATTCGAGAAAAATCTTGAATTTTATTCTTCCATATCTTCTTGGATAACTCTCCTGAGTCTATACTCAGAAGCTCTGGTCATACAACAATAGGAATGTTGAGGAGCAGTGGTGTTTATACGATTGCGTTGCTTGACGAGGTTATCTGGCTTACACTGCAGATAAATTCATTTATTAATTCTTCCAGGCAATTGAGATAAACGCTTAAGCTTCCTGGATGAATAAAAAAATAAGACTGTAAAGAAACTGAAGAACATTGAAGCCATTATCTAGTGTGTCTCTTTCTTTCCCAAAATAAATCCATACTTCTCATTTAGTTATTAATTTTTTATTTTAGGTATGTATTTGAACAACTTTATCTGCCTGGAAGAATTAAACAGTTTGTAGATCAGAAGTGTCAGCTCCATCTAGTGGAAGCAAAGATATTATTATTGTTTTCTGTCATAAGTGTCAACTGTGGTACTGACGTTGACAGTAATTACAAGGAAGAAACGAACAGCGTACAGCGTCATCTCTTGGAGGATGGCCTTCACAACTTGCTTCTGGTGTCTTTTTTGGCTCCGTTTTATTTTTTGAGTTTAAATATTCGATGTATGCTGTTAATTCAAGGATCTGCTCATCTTTAATTTGCATACTACGTTATATTCCTTATAGTGCTTTCAATCTTTAAAGGTGCCTGATAGATTCCAAAAAAATCTTGCTTAAAATTCATGGACGAATTCCAAATTAATGAAAAACTGAAGAACAGTAAAGCAATTGTCTAGTGTCCCTCTTTTTTTTCCCAAAATGATTTAATTGCTTCTTCCAGGCATTTCGAGTCATTGAATTTTTATTCCAGGTACTTATTTAAACAACTTCAACTGCCTGGAAGATTTAAACAGTTTATAGATCAAAAGTATTAGCTCCACAGTTCACCACTCAGTGGAAGCTCCATCTAGTGGAAGCAAAGATATCATTATTGTTTTCTGTCATTAGTGTCAACTGTGGTGGTGACATTGAAAGTTCAATTACAAGGAAGCAGCTTCATGTCTTGGTGGATGGTCTTCAAAACTTGTTTCTGGTGTCTTTTTTTTGCTTCTACTGTCTCGGTTTTATTTCTTGAGTTACTATAAGCTTCTCGGTATTCTGTGTGTGCTATTAATTCAAGGATCTGCACATCTTTAGTTTGCATACTACGTTATATTCCTTTCGGTGCTTCCAAGCTTTAAATGTGCCTGACAGATTTCAGAAAAATCTTGCTTAAAATTCATGGATGAATTAAAAAAATAAGACTTTTTAAGAAACTGAAGAACAGTGAATCAAGTGTGTCTCTTTTTTTCCCAAAATTAATCCATTACTTCTCCCAGGCATTTCGAATCAATTATTTTTTGTTCCAGGTACTTGTTTAAACAACTTCAACTGCCTGGAAGATTGAAACAGTTTATAGATCAAAAGTATCAGCTCCACAGTTCACCACTCAGCTCCATCTAGTGGAAGCAAAGATATCAATATTGTTTTCTGTCATTAGTGTCAACTGTGGGAGTGACATTGACAGTTCAATTACAAGGAAGAAAAAAACAGCATACAGCTTCATGTCTTGATGGATGGTCTTCATCTTTAATTTGCATACTACGTTATATTCCTTATGGTGCTTCCCAGGTTTAAAGGTGCCTGACAGATTCCAAAAAAATCTTGCTTAAAATTCATGGACGAATTCCAAATTAATGAAAAACTGAAGAACAGTAAAGCAATTGTCTAGTGTTCCACTTTTTTTCCCAAAATGAATTAATTTTTTCTTCCAGGCATTTCGAGTCATTGAATTTTTATTCCAGGTACTTGTTTAAACAACTTCAACTGCCTGGAAGATTTAAACAGTTTATAGATCAAAAGTATCAGCTCCACAGTTCACCACTCAGTGGAAGCTCCATCTAGTGGAAGCAAAGATATCATTATTGTTTTCTGTCATTAGTGTCAGCTGTGGTGGTGACATTGACAGTTTAATTACAAGGAAGAAAGAAACAGCATACAGCTTCATGTCTTGGTGGATGGTCTTCATCTTTAATTTGCATACTACGTTATATTCCTTATGGTGCTTCCCAGCTTTAAAGGTGCCTGACAGATTCCAAAAAAATCTTGCTTAAAATTCATGGACGAATTACAAATTATTGAAAAACTGAAGAACAGTAAAGCAATTGTCTAGTGTTCCACTTTTTTTTCCCAAAATGAATTAATTTCTTCTTCCAGGCATTTCGAGTCATTGAATTTTTATTCCAGGTACTTGTTTAAACAACTTCAACTGTCTGGAAGATTTAAACAGTTTATAGATCAAAAGTATCAGCTCCACAGTTCACCACTCAGTAGAAGCTCCATCTAGTGGAAGCAAAGATATCATTATTCTTTTCTGTCATTAGTGTCAACTGTGGTGGTGACATTGAAAGTTCAATTACAAGGAAGCAGCTTCATGTCTTGGTGGATGGTCTTCACAACTTGTTTCTGGTGTCTTTTTTTTGCTTCTACTGTCTCGGTTTTATTTCTTGAGTTACCATATGCTTCTGGGTATTCTGTGTGTGCCATTAATTCAAGGATCTGCGCAATTTTTGTTTGCATACTACGTTATATTCCTTCCGGTGCTTCCCAGCTTTAAAGGTGCCTGACAGATTCCAAAAAAATCTTGCTTAAAATTCATGGACGAATTACAAATTAATAAAAAACTTAAGAACAGTAAAGCAATTGTCTAGTGTTCCACTTTTTTTTCCCAAAATGAATTAATTTCCTCTTCCAGGCATTTCGAGTCATTGAATTTTTATTCCAGGTACTTGTTTAAACAACTTTAACTGCCTGGAAGATTTAAACAGTTTATAAATCAAAAGTATCAGCTTCACAGTTCACCACTCAGTGGAAGCTCCATCTAGTGGAAGCAAAGATATCATTATTGTTTTCTGTCATTAGTGTCAACTATGGTAGTGACATTGACAGTTCAATTACAAGGAAGAAAGAAACAGCATACAGCTTCATGTCTTGATGGATGGTCTTCATCTTTAATTTGCATACTACGTTATATTCCTTATGGTGCTTCCAAGCTTTAAATGTGCCTGACAGATTCCAAAAAAATCTTGCTTAAAATTCATGGACGAATTACAAATTAATGAAAAACTGAAGAACAGTAAAGCAATTGTCTAGTGTTCCACTTTTTTTTCCCAAAATGAATTAATTTCTTCTTCCAGGCATTTCGAGTCATTGAATTTTTATTCCAGGTACTTGTTTAAACAACTTCAACTGCCTGGAAGATTTAAACAGTTTATAGATCAAAAGTATCAGCTCCACAGTTCACCACTCAGTGGAAGCTCCATCTAGTGGAAGCAAAGATATCATTATTCTTTTCTGTCATTAGTGTCAACTGTGGTGGTGACATTGAAAGTTCAATTACAAGGAAGCAGCTTCATGTCTTGGTGGATGGTCTTCACAACTTGTTTCTGGTGTCTTTTTTTTGCTTCTACTGTCTCGGTTTTATTTCTTGAGTTACTATGAGCTTCTGGGTATTCTGTGTGTGCTATTAATTCAAGGATCTGCGCATCTTTAGTTTGCATACTACGTTATATTCCTTATGGTGCTTCCCAGTTTTAAAGGTGCCTGACAGATTCCAAAAAAATCTTGCTTAAAATTCATGGACGAATTCCAAATTAATGAAAAACTTAAGAACAATAAAGCAATTGTCTAGTGTTCCACTTTTTTTTCCCAAAATGAATTAATTGCTTCTTCCAGGCATTTCTAGTCATTAAATTTTAATTCCAGGTGCTTGTTTAAACAACTTCAACTGCCTGGAAGATTTAAACGGTTTATAGATCAAAAGTATCAGCTCCACAGTTCACCACTCAGTGGAAGCTCCATCTAGTGGAAGCAAAGATATCATTATTGTTTTCTGTCATTAGTGTCAACTGTGGTGGTGACATTGACAGTTCAATTACAAGGAAGAAAGAAACAGCTGACAGCTTCATGTCTTGGTGGATGGTCTTCATCTTTAATTTTCATACTACGTTATATTCCTTATGGTGCTTCCCAGGTTTAAAGGTGCCTGACAGATTCCAAAAAAATCTTGCTTAAAATTCATGGACGAATCACAAATTAATGAAAAACTGAAGAACAGTAAAGCAATTGTCTAGTGTTCCACTTTCTTTTCCCAAAATGAATTAATTTCTTCTTCCAGGCATTTCGAGTCATTGAATTTTTATTCCAGGTACTTGTTTAAACAACTTCAACTGCCTGGAAGATTTAAACAGTTTATAAATCAAAAGTATCAGCTCCATAGTTCACCACTCAGTGGAAGCTCCATCTAGTGGAAGCAAAGATATCATTATTCTTTTTTGTCATTAGTGTCAACTGTGGTGGTGACATTGAAAGTTCAATTACAAGGAAGCAGCTTCATGTCTTGGTGGATGGTCTTCACAACTTGCTTCTGGTGTCTTTTTTTGCTTCTACTGTCTCGGTTTTATTTCTTGAGTTACTATAAGCTTCTGGGTATTCTGTGTGTGCCATTAATTCAAGGATCTGCGCATATTTAATTTGCATACTACGTTATATTCCTTATGGTGCTTCCCAGCTTTAAAGGTGCCTGACAGATTCCAAAAAAATCTTGCTTAAAATTCATGGACGAATTACAATTTAATGAAAAACTGAAGAACAGTAAAGCAATTGTCTAGTGTCCCTCTTTTTTTTTCCCAAAATGATTTAATTGCTTCTTCCAGGCATTTCTAGTCATTGAATTTTTATTCCAGGTACTTGTTTAAACAACTTCAACTGCCTGGAAGATTTAAACAGTTTATAGATCAAAAGTATCAGCTCCACAGTTCACCACTCAGTGGAAGCTCCATCTAGTGGAAGCAAAGATATCATTATTGTTTTCTGTCATTAGTGTCAACTGTGGTGGTGACATTGAAAGTTCAATTACAAGGAAGCAGCTTCATGTCTTGGTGGATGGTCTTCACAACTCGTTTCTGGTGTCTTTTTTTTGCTTCTACTGTCTCGGTTTTATTTCTTGAGTTACTATAAGCTTCTCGGTATTCTGTGTGTGCTATTAATTCAAGGATCTGCACATCTTTAGTTTGCATACTACGTTATATACCTTACGGCGCTTCCAAGCTTTAAACGTGCCTGATAGATTTCAGAAAAATCTTGCTTAAAATTCATGGATGAATTAAAAAAATAAGACTTTTTAAGAAACTGAGGAACAGTGAATCAAGTGTGTCTCTTTTTTCCCAAAATTAATCCATTACTTCTCCCAGGCATTTCGAATCAATTATTTTTTGTTCCAGGTACTTGTTTAAACAACTTCAACTGCCTGGAAGATTTAAACAGTTTATAGATCAAAAGTGTCAGCTCCAGAGTTCACCACTCAGTGGAAGCTCCATCTAGTGGAGGCAAAGATATCATTATTGTTTTCTGTCATTAGTGTCAACTGTGGTGGTGACATTGTCGTTTATTTACAAGGAAGAACAAACAGCGTACAACGTCATCACAAGTAGCAGTTAAATGCAAGCGCACAAAATAGGGACAGATGGAAAGGACTGAGGGAGACCTATGTCCAGCAGTGGACATTTACGGATTAATAATGATGATAGAAGAGGATTATACTCAGGAATTGAAACCATGCAAAAATTATCGTCTAACTAACGTCAGTTTCAATATCGAACAACGTTGTCAGTCCGACGAAGGACGCATGATTTGACTTTACATCGGACTGAAATTAATAGTTCATAAATAAGTAACTAGTCAAGTCTAATCATGATATTTCTCTGGGGATATGTATTCTGTTCACAGAAATACGAATATTATTTCTGTATGGTCCTTTAAAATGTGGTGTTTAACAGGAGGGTGAGAGCTGCGTGAGCGTTTCGTGACATAAACACGTCTTAAGTTTTACCGATCTTTGTCTTATTAAAACGATGAAGTTTAAACTAACTAATTTCCAGTTTACAGCATAAAAATTGACAATTTTTTTAACGAGTCTCCCACAACATATGCACCAAGTTTTGCGCTAAAACAACCCACCAAATAAACGAACTTTAAAAAATACTCGTTTTAAGGGTATTTTGTGTACGTTAGTTCTAAACCTCCAAGAAGCTTCATTAACTTTTTAAGAGCTGTGATTTGAATTATCTTAGACTTTTGCCGCTAGAGGCGTTTTAGGCGTTTATTAGAAATTACCAACATTTCTCTACTTATTACGTGAAAAAGAAAAGGTGCATTTTTCTATTTAATCCTTTAGTTGTCCCGGTAATTTGTATGCAACAGTTTTTGTATTAAAATACACTCCTCTGGCGTATGGATGCATTCTGTCCGATCCGTATCGAAATGCGCATGCTTATCGCCAGTGGAGCATATTTAATCTAAAAATTGAATTTAGGGTGCATGTTATTCCTTAAATATTTCTTCCAAATGCTGTACAGGGTATCCCTCGGAAATGATTATCCTGGATCATCTTGTATACAAGAAAGTTTAAAAGGGGAATTAGTTTCTTGTCTCGTAGGGCTGTGAACGATATTTTTTTCGTAATCGTGATTTTTTTTTAGTTTATCTATTTGCACGGCAACAAATTTGGTAATTGATATAATAATGGCAAAAAAATGATCACACTACGTCGCCCTTAAATATAGAGAGTTATATGATTTTTCAAAACAAGGCTGTGACATTATAGTAACTAGTTAAAAATTAGAAATGATAATAATTTTACGAGAAACTAATTCCGACTTTAATAAGAGAGAGTGCCGCTTCGTTTTTTCCCTCTTATTGGATATATTTAGTACCCTACCTAATTGCAAAAACTTCAGAGCTCAGAACTTTTGACTTGTGTGCATACATAAATAAAACATTTACAAAATCCTTAATGAGTTTTCTTTTATGTTCCTGGCTAATTTCCTTTAAACCAATAAGCATTACAAGCATCAGCGCCATCTTTTGGTAAATAACAAAACATGCAGTGCTTACCCTACAGGATCGAGAATATCCGATATGTCACTGTCAATAAGCAAACGTCAAAATGAAATCAGCTGATTAGGTCATGTCATGTGATTTGTTTATTCTTGAGTCAAGTGACTTTTTGGGAGTGCTTTCAGTTTTCTAAATTTCCATAGAAAAAGGCAAAAATGGCATTACACAGCGCTACCAAAGGCAAATTGATTTCTGTTATCGGAGACGAAGTAAGCACCTTATTTTAAAAGAATAATCTTACACATTTACTTACCCCCTCAACCATTTAGGACACTTGTGTGGGTTTCCTGCTGGGCGGTATTGGAGAGATCAACAAGAACAGACACTCCAATTTCATGGTAGTAGATAAAAGTAAGCATCCCATTCAAGTTTTTCAAACCCTTTAATTTCTATGTGATTTTAGACACCCCCGTAACTGATATCGAAGAATGTTTTAAGAGGTTTTTGAAGAGGGATGATATCGATATCATTTTGATCAATCAGAATGTTGCTGAAATAATCAGACATGTCGTCGATAGCCACAACAGTCCCATACCGTCCATTTTGGAGATCCCCTCTAAGGATCATCCTTATGATTCTTCTAAGGATTCAATTTTGAGAAGAGCCAAGGTAATGATTTTCTGTTTAATAAGAAATTGCATAATAGTGTAATAGTTTTTGTCAGTGTTGCTTAGATCTTAGGACTCCATATTCTTTATTATTCCTAATACCCATTATTCAACCTAAAATTAGTACTTTTCAGTTTCTTTATTGGGGTGAAACTTGAATATAAACTATTAATTACTATTAACTTTAATCATAGGCAGGATGATCAAGTAAGGAAGACAAATGCTCATGTCTCATAGAATATTGGGAAAAGGCAAATTTAATAATAAAGTGAAAATCAGCTTTATTATCTAAAGAAATATGTCTATTTGATGAAATTGAAAATAAAATAAAGAAACCATATAAAAAAGTAAATAGCTTTAGCTTATTCCAACAGAAATTTGTCCTAATATTCAAGAATTCTAGTATAAAGGGCATAATTGATAAGCACAGACAACAAACAAAACTAAAACATACAAAGTGTTAAAACTACAGATCCTCTTCGTTAATAGCTTAAGAAAAAGAGTTGTAATATGTTTTGACTAATAATTATAGATCTTAATGTTTTAATATTGGATATGATAGTGGCATTACAAATTTTATAAAATGGATTTTGTGATATTGATTTCTGTTTTGAATAAATATAGGTTTCCATATTAATTATTAACTGGGACTTAAATGACAGAATTTGACAGCTTTATTCAATTTACTGTAGATTCCTCTTTTCCTTTAGAAAGATGCTATTTATAAGGTGGTTAAAGCTGTGTTTTAGCCTAAAAATATACCTTTTAAAAAAATTAAAAATTCCGAATGGTTCTGGAGATATTAAAAAAAAAATACAAAATTTTGAAAAATCGATTTTTTCTGAGCATATTTCTTATCTAATTTTAAAATAATTTGCACTGATGCATTGACTTGAGAATTTACATTAAAGTGCAAAGTATGTACATCTGTCATGTTAAAATTAGAAAGAACTACACCATCGTCACCTCACAAACAAATCCTCAGAAATCCTCCATATGTTGATGAAAAGAATAAAAATGTAATATGTATATTAGTACATATACTACTAGTAATCATGCAGCAAGTTTTTAAATGCTGTAAAAAAGACTTCAAGCAATTTTGTTGTGCAGTATGTCTTGGTGTTTATCATCCCAGCTGTATGGAACGATGTCCAGAAGTTATAAGAATTGGAGGTCACTCAATTATTTCCTCAAAGAGTTGCCAGCTGCGACGACAAGAAGAGGAAGAAGAAAAAGCGATCTACACCACAAAAATAGACACACTTTCTAAAGATCTCATGCTCAAAGACAGGTTCATCGAAAGATTACGTCGTAATAGTGCCAATTATGACAGTCTAGTCACAGAGGCAGAAAATAAATTTGCTTCCGATTTGGAAAAACAAAGCCAAAGAATTATAACACTTCAGGATGAAATTAAAAAACTCCAATCTGAAGAGCTAACTCTAAGAGAAACTATACAAAAGTATAAGGACTTGGAAACTGATCTAAATCAGCGCCTACAAGATCTAGCAAGAACATGATATCAACGATCCGTACATTAGAACTGGAAAATGCGGCGCAGCGTATGGAAATTGAGAGTCTAAAATATGAGGCTACCGGAGTTCAATCCTGTCCTACAGAAAATGTACCCAAACCCAGCAATACCAAAGCAGAACAACGCTATCCCAGGAAGAACAAAATTTTGGTCATTGGATCGGATGTTAGAGGATATCTGTCACTCTTTAAAAAATCAATTGCTAGCAAGCATGATCTAAACTGCCAAAAGACATCTAATTTGCTGACTGAAGACCTGCTTCAAGAGACTCTCCAATTCTCCGAACGGTTTACTAAATCGGACTTCGTTTTTGTGTTTCTTGGTTCACTTCAAACGATGCAGCATTGGGGATTGAATCCCTAAATGGAACTACGCTTATACCCCTTGTTGGAGATTACATAAATAAGGAATGCATGTTACATTATCTCATTGATTTCTGTCAATTAAATAATATTAAATTGAATTTTCACCAAGACTGTCAACATCTCAGTCCAATGTAACATTTGAGAATAGTAAACTCTCTACTGTTTGTTGACATACAAGCTAGCAAAAATCATGTAAATGTAAAACACATTCAATCTAATGTTTTACCTAGCCAACTAACTCTAATGTTGTTAAATATTCAATCTCTGCAACATAAAACTAGTGAACTTTCACTTTTTTTGCATGACTTAAACTATCCTAGTATTTTATTACTTACTGAGCACTGGCTTAAAATGGGTGAGCTTATTGATCTCCAAATTATGTTATTTTGTCTAGTTTTTGTCGGATTTTGTCTTCTCATGGTGGATGTATGATATTATTATGTAAAAACTTTTTAGAACACAACTCTTTTCAACAGGTAGATAAATTTAACCATCTCCTAAAGGAAAAGACTTTTGAATTTACTGTAATTTACTCCAAATCCATAAACTTATATGTAATTTGTATTTATAGATCTCCTCTAGGAGACTGCAGCAAATTCTTTTTAAAATTAGAGGCATTTTTGTTTGAAATTCTATCGGCGGCTTACGTAGTTCTTCATCATCTAATGGGGGCATTTAATATACATATGCATGTAAAAGATTCTACTCGTATAACACAGTCAACAAGCTCCACTATTGACTATATTTGTTCTAATTTTCCAGATGACTCCGTGGAGTGTACAGTCGCAAATTCTGCTTTATCAGACCATGAGTTTATACTATGTAAAATGGCAAATATACAAAAGGAATGTAGTGTATCTGCACAGCGATATGGTCGAATTTTTGGTATTAATAACTTAATTGTAGGGCATTTTGGGTAAATCTCTCAGACAATTAAAACAATAAATTTTCGTCAGAATGGTTTATTTAAAATTAAATGAGAGATATATATATATATATATAAGGCGGATGACAAATTAAAGTAGGTATAACAACTTGCGGACCGAATAGACGGTTTTAAAATTATTTCAACTACCAACTATAGTGAAATACAAAGAACAACTAAACTCAATATTTCCAATTAAAAACGGTCGAGACGGTCTTCTCTCAAAGCTCAGCCGGGATGTTGACGCCTTGGCATTTTCCGCGAACACCGACAACCATAACAACTCTAAGAAAAACATTCGGACTTCATAATTTAAATCGTTGTTGCCAAATTGCCTACATTAATAAGTTTCGTCAACTTTCAGCTCTTGAGTCCTGGAATTCTATTTTCGATTTATCTTCCTTTCACACAAAAATTCTTAAGCTCTTTGATGCTTCCTTCCCAATGATTAAAATCAAACCGAAATCCAAACCTATAAAATTTTGGTTCACGAGGGGTTTGAAAGTATCTTCAAGAAATCTGAGATCTCTTCACACAATAAGAAAGTTCACTGACTCTCCAGTTTTTCATAACTATTTCAATTCTATTTCAATATTTTCATTCTATTTCAATTACTGAACCTATCGTCGGCGTCGTCTGATAAGAATCTCTAAGCAAACTTAATACTCCAACCGTTTAAGTGGTTCATCTAACAAATATAAGGAAAGTTGGAAAATTATTAATGATATTCGTCACAATAGGGTAAGCAGTCAAGACAATGCCCTGAAGTCTCTCCCAATGATTTTAACAATTTTTTTTCTAATATTGCTCTACAACTTCAGCAAAATTTGAACCCTTCAGTGGATCCTCTTTCCTTTATGCCAGCCATTCATGTTCCAAATTCCTTCTTCTTTATACCTACAAACCTAAACGAAGTCAAGGATATTCTGTATACTGAAAAAAATAAAAATTCAACTGGAGAAGACAACCTTTCAGCTAAGATTTTTCTCAACCTTCCAGAAACGGCGCTAAAGGCACTAGTTGACGCAATTAACCTTTCTTGGAGCAAGGGGATATTTCCATCTTGCCTAAAATCAGCTAAAGTTATCCCAATTCACAAGGGTGGAGCTCTTGATAATCCTTCCAACTTTTGTCCCATCTCTCTCTTGTCTACGCTATCAAAGGTAATCGAAAAACTGGTAAAAAATCGAATAATGTCCTTTTTAAAGTCCAAAAACATCCTCACCAGACTTCAATTTGGCTTCCGTGAAAATACCAGTACCAATGATGCCATGTTTAATTTTTTTCATGATCTTTACTCGCAGATAAATGATGGTGGAGTTTCGGCGGCAGTTTTTTGTGATTTTTCGAAGGCTTCCGATTGTGTCTGCCATAGGATTCTGCTGCGGAAGCTTCATCATTATGGATTTCGGGGAGTTTCATCTTCTTGGTTTGCTTTCTATCTGCAAGATCGGCAACGAGTGCTTGTAGGATCTAAGTACTTTGATTACCATCCTATAACCTTAGGAGTTCCTCAGGGTTCAGTCTTGGGGCCTATACTTTTTCTCCTATACATAAATGATCTTACCAATCTTAATGTACGGGGGAAATTTACTCTATTTGCCGATGATACCACACTTCTTTGGCACAGCCCAGACACAGATACTCTGCGAACTACATTAGCAACTGATCTTCAGGCAGTAAATCTCTGGTTTGAATCAAACTTGCTGTCACTAAATCCTCAAAAAACCAAATTATTGTGTTTTAAGTGTGCTCTAGACCACGTGCCTCTTTCTAATGCTTCTTGTTTTACAGAAGCGTGCTGTACGTTACATCTGTGGGGTTTAACCAAGAGATTCCTGTCGCTTATTATTTGTTAGGCTGGGCATACACACTGTCTTCTCCCTCTACATTCAGAAAGTGGCCCGCTTACTTTTTGCAAATCGCTTTAAATTTATAACCCCAAATCCAAGATACTTTACGCGTCAAGTGAACGATCTAAATCTTCCAATCCCCTCCTCCGCATTAACTAAAAAATCTATTTTCTACGAGGGAATCAAAATTTTCAATCGTTTACCAGGTGGAATCAGGGAGCCAACATGTATTGACACTTTTAAACGTAAATTGAAAATACTTTTGACCGAAAAATGTTACTATTCACTGGATGAATACTACGTCGACACATTCTAATTTTCCCTAAGTGTAAGTTTACAGTATTTGAATTTTATTTGATTTGTTTGTATGGTTATGGCTGTTCTTATGTATTGTTTTCGAACTCGAGTGTGTATGGGGTGTAGTGGTTAAGTTTAGTGGTAGTAGTTTAAGGTAGCTTTGCTTAGAACAATTTTTCTTTGTTAATAACAATAAAGCATGTTTATTATTATTATTATAATTTCTATTCTAAGTGCTTGGGTCATTTGACAAAAATTTCGACGGGTGAAAATCCCAACACTATCTGTGGCCATGGCAATGTAAAATACCTCTACACAAGTACAACAAATACATTCATCTTGTGTAAAATAGCTTACACAAGAGAAATGTAGTCGAAAATCCGATTTGTGTAATATGCAATAATACAACTACTGTTGACGATCTGAACCATTGGTGCTTTGGATGTCAGTCAAACCAATGGGAACCAAGAACTGGTAAAATTGAATCTTATTAAAGTCTATATATTTCAACTTGAAATTTACCAACGAATGTATGTAATTTAGTGAATATATGAAAGTAGGCAGTAGAGTTAACCATTTATTTGTACAAATGGCGGAACAAAAGCTTGAATTGAGTTCTATATGTTTAGTACCTTCTCGCTTGTGTTGTGTGGGTCCCTTGATATGAAAAGTGTGTTCATGTTTAAATTCCCTTAAGAGTAAATAACATACTTATAGATTATGTTAAAATAGTGTCTGTGTAAATAATGCACTATATGCAAAGCTAAAAAAACGATACTAGAATATATGAATTGCGACGTCTAATCTTTACTTCTCTAATCATATACTTTTGTTCATTTCTTAAAAATTTAATAGTGGTATTGTTTTTTTAATTGTTATTAGTGTTTATTGTTCTTTTTTGAGGCTACTGATTTGTGGTATTGTAGCATTTATTTACTATCCTTTGACCTTATCTAAGACTTGTAAAGCCTATGAAAATAAATATCTGTCTATTGTAAGTCAAGATTTTGCCCCTTCAAACTGTAGAAGTACTAATGTAAATTGTTTTCAAACTTGAATTGAAAAAAACTTTTATTTTATAACTTCCCTTCATTTTAATTCACTATTCTTCTTTTCAGGGCATGTTCAACCCAGAGGATCTCATCTAATAAACGACTTCCGTATGGCAATATAAAAAATATTAGCATCATATTATTTGTTTAAATTTAGTTTACATTCCTGTTACAAATAGACTATAAAATTTCCGCAATGTTGTTTTATTATTACTACATACTCTTCTATTGTACAAAACCAGGTTTAAAAAAGAAAACTTAAATCTAAAATAAAAAGTATGAAACACAATAAGTCGGCACTATTCGACAATTTCATTATCACTGTCCAATAAAGTAAGATCTATACATAATTTCTTCTCTTCGACCCTCTTACGTCTAATTATTGTGGTGGTGCCTATTTGAAACGAATCCCCGTTAAATTTGATTTTTTTATCGTCATTCTTCGCCTCCTTTTTCACTTTTCTTTTTGTTTGTTTGCAGTTTGCGGGTTTTTTATTTTCCCGAAAATGTTTCACTCTCTCCTCATACAGTTTCTTCCATTTTAACAATTGTTCTTTGGAAATGTCCCAACTGATACAAGCGTACGGCACTTGGTTTTTCGTCGGGTCCAAGTCTGGCGAATATTCAGGTATTTCCAGGCATAAATGCCGCATTATTTGCTCAAACACTTCATCCACATAATAATTTATTATTAAATCAGCCTTTTTGTCCTGCAAATAAACGGCCCGTAATGGGTTTATTTTTTTAAATTAAATTAAAGTTACACTCACATGTTTTGTTGGTTGTAGGTTTACTATCACGACTTTGCCTCCAAACTTTTGACATCTTAAAGGCAGGTTTCCGCTAGGAACTATTTGTAACGTTGTACCAAGACAAATGTTGAGATCTGCCAAACTAAAACGATTATTAAATTTTTCTGCAACTTATTTGTTAGTAAGAGATGTGTTGATTTTCTCTCTCAACCCCTGGCAAAAATGTTTAATAATGCAGTTAAAAATAATCAATTTCCCAATGAACTTAAGACAGCAATCATCACTCCAATTTATAAAGGTTCTGGTGATATAAATTCAGTGCAAAATTATAGAGCAGTTAGTGTTTTGTATGCAATAGCAAAAATTAAATGATATATTAAAAACTTTTAATAACAAATTTGCTATTCAACAACATGGGTTTTTACCTAGCAGGTCCACTGTAACAAACTTTTGAATATTGACTGATAATGCCTCGGAGGCAGTTTGTAATAATAAGGCTCAACTAGATGTTGTTATACTGACTGTGCGAAGGCATTTGACAGCGTTGATTAATTGATAAATTATGTGCAATTGGCTTTTCTTAATTGGCATGTGGCCTATGCAGTCCTATCAAGTATCAGTAAAAGTATGAAAATAATTTTCAAATACGTTTGTTACTACATCGGAAGTGCCTCAGGGTAGTAATCTTGGCCCTTTACTGTTTGCAATTTTCATTAACAATCTACCTGAGTGTGTTCAATTTTCCCAAAGCCTAGTTTTTGCTGATTAAAATATTTAAACTTAATGATTCTAAAGATTTACAGAAGGATTTACATATCAACAAATGGTTTGTTGACCATAAAATGTATCTTAATATCAGCAAGTGTCATGTAATTAGCTTTACCTGAAAAAATAGCCCTATATTATAAATTAAATAATATTAGTAGAAAGACTGAATGCCAGAACTTGAGGGTTTATTTGCAATCAAACCTAAAATTTAATAAGCACCAGGAAATAATTATTATTAAAAAAGCATATAGAGGGCGCTGGGTTTTGTTATTAGAAACTCAAGGTGGTTTAAAATGGATTCTGTAATTAGACTCAGAGAGAGATGCCCAGTCTGTTATTTTTATATATAATACAGCACAAGCTCGGTAACATGAACACAAAAAAACCAACCCTACTTCATACTACCGATTGTTCACATTATGGGATGAGGATGATTATTATGTTTTTTTTTTGTAAAGAGACTAAATTATAAGTTTCAAGCCTTTGTTTATTTACTTAGTATGTATTATTTATAATACCTATGTATTAAAAAATACCTACAAAATTTATTTAAAAAAAGAAGTAATTTTTAATTGCTTCGTTTTAGATATTGTATTTATAATTACAGCTTTTTCATAAAGTTTTTTAAGGCAATATTAACAAATTAAGGTCAATATTAACAAAGTTTTCCTGTGCCAATTGCATGCATAGCTTTAATGCTTCAATGGCTTCAGAATATCTTATTTTAGGCTTTGGATCTTCAATGACCTGACAGTCGTCTTCTTCTTCCGAAACAGCATTATCATTTGGATCATCATTAAGGTTAATGCCAGCATCATCCTTATTCCATTCAGTGATATCGTTTGTCGTATATTCAGCCTATAACAAAATTGTATTTATAGTAAAGAATACAGTAGCCTATTGTAAAAAAAATACCTCGTGAACCTCCCTTAGTAAACTCAGAGTCTCCGAAACAACTTGATCAGCCTCTTCGTCTTCCCAAATTTTTTTAAGTTCGCTTAATGGTATGGAATCTTCATCTGTATATTCTGTATTTTTTGACAGTACAGGATACCAACATTTAGATAAGGTTCTAGGTGTAATTTTTTGCCAAGCACTATGCAAATGCAACATGGCGTCTTTTAGTGTAAGTTTTTTTAATGAATCGATTACATGTTCATCAGTTGCCACAATTGAAGTTAGTAAACTCTTCCTGTAATATAGTTTTGTGAGTCTCAGAGCGTTTTGATCCATCGGCTGGATTAGCGGGGTCACATTAGGAGGCATAAACATAGCAAATATGTTTCCGTCATCTGTTTTTAATGTGTCTGCTGGAGGAGAGCGTTATCCAAGAGTAGAATAGCTTTCAGTGGAAGATGTTGTTCTTTTAGATACTGCTTCACCTAAAATCATTCAAAAATGGAAAATGGATTTAACGGTTATGATTAAAATCACTTACTTCTGGAACAAAGTGGTAAAAAACCAATACTTAAATATCTCTGCAGTCATCCATGCGTTTTTGGAATTTTTATAAATGACCGGATTTCTAAAGTGCTTAAAACAGCGGGGATTTTTTGATTTTCCAAGCACCAGCGGTTTTAATTTGAAACAACCTGTAGCATTTGTACATCCTAAGAAGGTCACCCGTTGCTCATCAATAACTTTTTTTAATTGTTCTTTAAACGGCCCAACCAGTTCCGGCTGAGATGATAATTTCTCACCGGATATTTTTAGAAATCGTATTCCATGATGGACTTTAAAACGTTGCAGCCATCCATCACTTGCACTAAACTTCATTGTCGCAGGATATACATTTCCAAAAATTCTGATTGCTTTTTGTTTTAATATATCGCTGCTTATTGAAAGATTTTGTTCTCTTTGAGTAAGGAACCATTTGTACAACTGTTTTTCCATTTCTGGGTACTCACAAGATTTTAACGTACACTTTTTGTTTGGTCCTAATGAGTTGGTTACCCTTTCAAGAATCTTCTCCCTTTTCTTCTTGATCGAACAAATTGTTGATTTAGCAACTCCGTATTTTCTAGCCAGTATAGTAACTGACACACCTTTTCGATGTTCTTGAATAATATTTGCTTTTTGTTGTAGTGTAATGTTTTTTTTGTTTTATTGTTTTTTTTTGCACAGTTTTGCCCATTTTGAGAATCGTGCAAAGAAAGGTTGTTACCGAATGTACAGGCGTTTAAAGTCAACTGAAAACTGAAGAATAAAAGCCATATAAACGCCGTGAACCATGCAAACATGCTACGACAAGTCAAAAACCAGCGAGACAGTCAAAATATTACTGGCATATTGGCTCAAAAATCGTTTAAAAACGTATTGTTTAATTGTTCACATTATCGAGCAGACTTCTGTTCACACTATAGAGTACCTAATACAAAAAATATTTTATTCACAAAACCGAGTTGCTCGTATATACGAGTGTTTACGCCACCGAGCTTATACTGTATAGTGAAAACGAAAAATATAGTAATCTGAATTAATTTAATAGAATAGATTTTAATGTCCTCAGATGGGTGTTGTGCAATAAAGTGATCCAAATCTGTGATATTTTTAATATAAATGTTTTAACTCTTAAAGAAAAACTACTTAGTGTGGAATTCAATTAATTTTATAATCCTCTGTTCTAGTCTTTCAGTCTTATTTTATTTTGGTATGTATCTTAGTACTGCCTTTATTGACCTATAACTGAAGACCTATTGAAGTTTAAATAAATAAATAAATATATTGTACAAAATAATGTATGGAGATTAGATTAAGAAAGATTATTATATTTGAAATTTCATTTGCCACAAACACATCAAAAGCTAATAAGAAAAATAAGGGATATGGCAGCTTTTAACTCTGCCTAGAGAAAAATAATTCATATGTACTAATTACCTCTTATAGATTTTTTACGGAGAGTACCCAAAACTATTACCAAAATCTAAATATTTTGAAAACTCATGTAACAATTTTACTGACTTTCGTTTCAAATAAAAGACTCCAAGTTTCTTGCCTTGTATTTACTCTTGAATTTGGAACATCTTGTATCAGTGGCGGCTGGTCTATGTGTGCTGCAGTGCTGCAGAGCTCCAAAGGAAATTAAATAATCTATTAAAAATATGATCTATAAACCAAAACCCAAAAAAAAAAAGAAAAATCTCGTCCCGCATATTTTTTACACCTATTTTATCAATTAAACAACCTCCAGTGCATCAGCGAGTCAACAGCACTGGCGTCTAGCCCCGGGTATGCAACTAATGATCCTTCTTTTTTGACATGCGCTTGGTGAAGTTAGTCATAAGTTAGTTAGGTTAGAATACTGTTCGGCAAGTTGTGTGTTGTTTTAAAGTGTCGTTTTTTCATTAGTATTGTAAAACTTTATTAATTTTGGGTGAAATTATACAAGTAAATTAAATAAAACTAAAAGTTAAATGTAGTGAATAATATAAAATAAGAAATACCGGAAATACCTTTCAAGTTGGTGAAATTTTAAATTTTATGTTTATTTCTACTTTTATTTGTCTGTATAAATCCACCTTTTGTTAATTTATTTGCTATTATATGGAAGTGCATTTAAGGCAATAAAAAAATGGAGGGGCAACATACTTGTGCAGTGCAGCAAAAAATACAGTAACATTAGCAATCTAAGAAAGCATGTCATCAAGTTTCATCCTAATAATGATGATTATCTAGCTTCCCTGCAAATACGACAAAATAAACATTATAATTTTGCTTGTGACCAGTGTAAAAAACGTTTAACGCATTTAAGAAATTTAAAATTCCACATCAGAACACATAGAGGCTCAAATAACACTTCAGCTCCAAATATTACACACCCCAATACCTCGACCACTACCAATGCAAATCAGTGTGCTTTGTGCAGTGACTTTTGTGCTGATAGGAAGACCGTTATAGAACATTATAGAGACTTTCATAACATTCCTATTGAACATAAAAAATTGACGTTTCAAAGTGAGGAAGAATTTATTACTTGGAAACTTTCCTTTGAAAATGACACAAACTGTAAATATGTGGTTAACTATCAGAAATGTTTTAAATCACATGTAGCTGCAAGTTTTATTTGCCATCGTTCAGGAAGATATGTTCCAGAAGGCAAAAATATTCGGCACTTAAAGATACTAGGAAGTAGGAAAATAAATGCACTCTGCCCAGCAAGCATAAAAATAAAAAAGCTTAATAATGGCACTTGTGAAGTGACCATTATGGACAAACATGTGGGACATTAGAATGACATCGGTCACTTGAATTTGTCTAAAACAGACAGAGAGAATTTAGCAGTAAAAATTTCTTCTAAAGTCCCATTTGAAGATATTTTAGACGAAATTAGAGATTCAATCACTGACTCAGAACTAAAACGTCTGCATCTGCTCACAAAGAAAGATCTATATAACATAGAAGCCTGTTTCAATTTGTGCTCCTCATCAGTATAACATAAAAACGACATCATAAGTGTAGAGTCCTGGATCAATGATATGCAAAGTAATGGAGATGCAGTTCTGTTTTATAAGCCCCAAGGTTCTGAAAGTGAAGAATGGCCAATGTTAAAAAAATGAGGATTTTGTTTTGATTATCATGACTGCTGCACAATGTGAAATGCTTAAAATTTATGGGACCGATTGCATCTGTATAGATGGAACTCATGGGATGAATAACTATGACTTCGAACTTATAACTCTCCAAGTTATTGATGATATTCGTCAGGGATTTCCTTGCAGTTTTCTTGTGTCAAATAGGTCTGATAAACAAGTTTTAAAAATATTTTTTCACTTTGTAAAACCTCGCCTTGGTACTGCGCTTTGCCCAAATGTCTTCATGTCAGATATGGCAGAAGCTTTCTTCAATGCATGGATTAAAATAATGTCTCCACCAAAATTCAGGTAAGCCAAAAAGTTATTATAATTGTGTCACTGTTTAATAGTACCATTAATTTTAGATTATACTGTTCATGGCACGTTGACCAGGCGTGGCGTAAGAATTTATCAAAAATCAACACCAAAGAAAAGCAAGTATGTTTTGCCAAACTTGAAAAATCATAACATTATTAACATTGTTTTAATTTTTAGGCTTTTATTTATAAGAATTTAAGAGCTGTCTTAGAAGAAAGGGATGTCACAACTTTTAATATTTTAATTAACAAGTTATATACTATGTTACTTGAAGACCCTGATACAATGGAATTTTTCCAACTATTTTAATAAGTATTACATGTGCTGTGTAGAATGTTGGGCATACTGCCACCGACTTGGTGCGGGTTTAAATACAAACATGCACTTAGAACGTATGCAAAAGACATTAAAATATACTTATGTAAAAGGGAAGAAAGTCAAGCGATTGGACAAGGCAATCAACGCATAATGCGATTTGTAAGAGACAAATGCACTGCACAGGTTAATAGTTCTTAACAAGGGGAAGCTGTTTAGTAAGCTGAAAATAATTCGGTCCACTTTGTTTGTGACAAAGTTTCAAATTGAGGGAAGATTTAGTAGTCGAGTGTGAAAATGGATGGAACAGTGCCTCAGAAACAACAGCAGAATTATATGTTATCCAGAAGGTTCAACGAGATTGTAAATGCCAACTACTGTGCAATGAATGTAAAACTTGCATCCATCAGTTTTGCTGTTCTTGTCTTGACTCGTCAGTTAAATACAACATGTGCAAACATATTCATCTTTTGATCAGATATATTTCTCAATATGTAACTGACTCACTGGAGCATCCTCAAGATAATATCTTGAGGATGTCTTGATATCTTGGTAAGTAATTTTGATGATTATTTTCCATGAATATTTAATATAATATTTTATGCGACATAAACAAGATTTTTTTTGTATAGCATTATGCTTCATATTCTTAAATGACGACAATTAGGAAAAAAATAGGTATACATTTTAAATAAAAAAACATGGGTAATAGTCTTTAAATGTGTGTGGCTTAATATTAATAGTGAAAGTAATGTTTGTATTATTTTAATTGGGTTTCTATTGGAATAGGTAGTTGGGATATACCTATTATTATTTTGACTAGGGGCTCAGTTTTTTAGCTATAAATGCAAGAATAAATTTAGTTTGACCTTGTTTTAATGTATCAGTAGATAAAGATGTCGGCGAGAGTAATCTAATCATAGTGGAAGAGACAATGGAAGAGGAACTGCATACATTAGAAGCAAAAGCGCATTTAACGGAACTGTCAACAAGCACAAAGTTAAAAACTACATCCTTTGAATTCAGAAAACGAAGGGTAGCAAGTTTATTGGAAGAACTGCAACACATTTCTTTTACTACATCAGATGAAAATGAAGAGCTTGATGCTATAGAAAAAGCACTAGTTCCAATCAAGCACACGTTAAGAGCCCTGAAAAACAGCAAATGCATTCCAAGAGCTAAAAACAAAAAAACCACAGGAACCACACAACAAAAATATCAAGAAGCAACGATTTTTCTCAACACGAAAAAAGCCTAAGCCCGAAAATAGAAAAGTGAGACTTGAGACAGCTTCAAATGAAACAGCACTACACTTAATTTCTCTTTAATAAAGCAGGTAAGATTTTTTTAAATAAAAATCTGTAATATTTTTTCTTATACTGGTGTTTTCCAATATTAGAGATATTAAAAAAAATTCTTTTACAAAAGTATTCTATAAACTCGAGTGTAAACAATCTCTAAAATTGGCGAAAAACGCTATAACAAACAAAAATTACCAAAAATTGTTTTTTGCTTAATGCATTGAAATTTAATTTATTTGCAGATTTTCTTGTCAAGGACATGAAGAGGGCCAATCTTGAAGCCCAACTTTTTTTTTATTATTTTTTTTATCAATAAATGAGATATTTTCAACTTTGTTCTATTTATTTATTATTATTTTTTAATTACATTTTTTTTATTATTTTTAAAAATAAGAATAACTAAGAAAAACAAATAATTTTAACGTAAAAACATAAAAAAATGACTATCCACCGTCCGTCAACAATAAAATTAGCGTCAGAATCAATAGTTGCATACCCGGGGCTAGACGCCAGTGTCAACAGCAGCCGAGTAAAGTACCGTCGACCCGGTAGACGATTCGAAATAATCATCTGGTCCACACGATCGTGCTCTACGCGCTCCTTCGCACACCCGCGCTATTCCCCGCCCCCCCCCCCCCCCCCCCCCCCCCCCCGTGTCAATCGGAATGGTACGCTGAAATAGCCCGATAATTCGCTGCATTTATTCCAGCTCTAGGCGGAAAATGCAATTTGAGAATTGAGATCGGGATTTTTTTTCGCGGCTTGGCAGTTTTTGGGTAGTTCCGGCGCGGCGCGGCGAGTTGAACTTATAAACAATACGGTGTTTGTGATTTTGTATTTTGTTCGTGTACGGATTTTGTTTTTGTTGAATTGACAATAATAATATAATTATTTATTAACTATGGAAGTGGTGTTTAATTTAATTAATGTGAAGAGATTTTCTCAACATTCTTATGAAGAAAAACTTGAGTTAAAAGCAAAAGGTAGACCATTGCGAGACATTATTATTGAAAAAGCTGGTGTAAGTAGAGGAAAAAGTTATACGCGTAAATTTAATAAAGACATTTATTTAAAAAATGAATGGATTTGTGGCTGTAACAAAAAGAATTCTTTATACTGTTTTCCTTGCCTACTTTTTGGTGGCGATAAAGCTTGGACGGAAATAGGGATCACCGATCTAGAACACTTGAGTTTGAAAATAAAAAGGCATGAAAACTCTAAAAGCCATCTTCATAATTGTATGGAATTGGCGTTATTAGGATCAACTTATATAATGACACAATTAGATTCTGCGTATTGGTTAAATATACAAAAACATAATAAAAATGTCTCAAAAAATAGATACATTTTATCAAAAATTATAAATTGTATTAAATTTTGTGGAGCATTTGAACTGGCTCTTTGGGGACATGACGAAAGTGATATTTCTGAGAATCTGGGGATATTTCGTGGGTTGATCAACTTTTCTGCTGAATTAGACGTAACTCTAAGTGATCATCTAAAGAATTCTTCCGTATTTAAAAGCACCTCCAAAGAAATACAGAATGATTTGTTACAGTTTATGCTTGAAGTCTGTCATGAACAAATAATTGAAGAAATTAATCATTCGCCATTTCTGGCAATCATGGCGGATGAAACAACGGACGTTGCTGCAAAGTCTCAAATGGTTGTTATTTTTAGATATGTTTGCGATGGTGAACCAATTGAACGATTTTGGAACTACTTAATTCCTGATGCAGAAACACTTAGTAAAGCAATTCTAACTGTTATTGAGCCTTTAATTCCAAATTCACCCAACAAACTGATTGCCCAAAGCTACGATGGAGCAGCAGTAATGAGTGGCCACACTGCAGGCGTTCAAGCATTAATTAAAAAAAAGTATCCTTTTGCTCATTATGTACACTGCTATGCCCACCAGTTAAACTTGATTATGTCTAAAGCTGCTTCTGCAAATAGGCAAGCACGTGTATTTTTTGGAAATTTACAAGACATTCCGGGATTTTTTAATAATTCACCACAACGAGTAGAAGTATTGAATAAAATTCTGAACAAAAGAATCCCTCATGGCTCTAACACCCGATGGAATTTTAATATACGAACCATTAATGTTGTGTATGAAAATAGAGCCTCTCTCATTGATTGTATGCATGAAATAGAAGATCAATTTTCCAATAACATAGTTTGTAGTGCGGCCGCTTCTATTCGGCGTGCATTGAATGATCCTATTTTCAATTTTTGGCTGACTTTTTTCCATCATGTAATGCCCCACGTAGATATCCTATTCAATCAATTACAACAAAGAAAAATCGAACCTACTCTAGTAAGAAACGCTGTTTCTTACTAGAGTAGGTTCGATTTTTAAAATTATTAATTTATATATATTAATTTATTTAATAAAATTATTAAAAATTATTAATTATTTGATTAAAATTTTGAACGCAGTATCATTCAAGTTCGAAATAATATTGATAACATTATTAGTGAGGCAACAAATATAATTAGCGAGCCACCAGAAACAAACGAAAACGCCCAAATAACAGCCAATTTGATCACCAGATTTCTGCTTTAGAAGTTGTGATATTATTATAAATTGCGCAAAAGATAGATTTCAATTTAAAGAACATCTAGTAGTTGCATAACTTTTCTTTTCCTAATGCTTTGGAGAATATTGTGGCAAATTTCCTGAAGATAAGCTCACTTCCGTATGTACCTTTTATCCCATGATTGATAAAGAACGTTTACGAACTGAACTATCTGTTCTATACTCAAGAAATGATTGCAGGACATTAAATGGCGCACTACCTCTTCTAAAATTGTTAGTAACCAACAATCTAGGAGATACGTTGAAGGAGACAAAAAAATTATTGGAAATTGTGGTAACTACTCCCATGATGACATCAAAGACGGAGAGATGTTTTTCAACATTAAAAAGAGTCAAAACATTTCTTAGAAATTCAATGACCGAAGATCGTTTAACAGCACTTTCCATGCTATCTATTGAAAAAAAGTTTATCTCTAAAATTAACAATTTTAATGAAAAAGTTATAACAAAGTTTGCCACTAGGAAAGAACGAAGAATAGACTTAATTTATAAAAAATAGGTAGTAGGTGAAATATAAGTAATATACGAGTATAAAAATAATTCAGTTTTTTTTGCTAATAACACCCTAAAATTTGTACCACGAGCCGCCACTGTCTTGTATATTGAACACAGAGCATCAAAATATGAAACTTATTCCTAGCACTCTCTATATTTTTGTATTATATTAATTTTAATGCGTCCTAACTAACCTGGAATGAAAATTGGACATATCCAAATCCCTCTCTGGCAACCCATCCTCCCAATCCAAAATTGTGTCTTTTAATTTGCCACGACAGGTGCGCCCTCTCACGTCCCTCCTGCAACCCTCTCCCAAATATTTTTGTCCTACAGTACTTGTGGCGGTGTGTCTAACAAACTGACTGTAACACCAAAAATTATTAAACAATATTAAAAAAAAAGTGAACATTAAATTAAAAAAAGAAACCTTTCGCAAATATCGCATTGTCCTATAAACATATTCCCGTGCAGCTCTGACAAATGGGTCCGCGACACTCCGGTTCTCAAATGGAGCCCATCGATGTTCTGACTGACAATGTAATGAACATAATTTTTCTCGATTAAATATTTTAAGGCCATATGGGTTTTTGTGGGCACGGCCTCATTAAACGAGATGTTTATGTCGGGTTTTTTCCCCTCTTTTTCGAGAGTCCACACCCCATTGGGGCCCCTGAAATCCGGGATGCCCGCCGATGTACTTATGCCTGCCCCAGTATGTACCACCACATGTTTCGCCTCTTGAATCCACGTGGTTAATAGAAGGCTTTTTTCGTAAACGTCGTCTTCGGAATCGAATTTCTAGAAAGAGCGCAAAAATTGCTTAAATGTTGATTGATCTTTGAAGAATCTCTTAAAAATTTTACAAAAATTCTTGGGACTTTTTACGGTACTTATTCTACTGTAAAAAAAACTACTATTACATGCTACATATAAAAAATGCAAGAAATGTATTTTTAAATATTTAGAAAACATGACTATATTTAAATAAGACACAAGGTGGTGGAGTTTTAACAATCAAAAACCAATATAGGTCTGTCATATGTGATCTTTTTGATAAGGATTTAGAGGCACGTTTTAAGTTATGATTGGGCTTATAGCTAGAAACTTGTGTGTAATTATTGTTTACTTTGCTCGAATTTCTAAGCTTGACACTTATCCTACCAACTCCACTTGATCCTACCAATGTATTTATTTCAACTTTTAAACTGTGATTGTATACTATTATGATCATTTTTTAACTTTTATGCAATGTGATGTTTTAAAGGCAAATAATAAGATATTAGATTTAGTGACTTTCAGCCCGCGTCTTTTCTACTATGAGGTAATAATTGAAACTGACCCATTTACTGCCAATTGAAAATCACCATCCTCCACCACTGGTTAATGTAAACTCAAAGAACCAAGAAACTTACATAAAACACATACCTAATTTGTTTCTTATTAATGTGTGAGCTATATTCGATTCAATATTGAGGCAGTTTGCTACAGATATCAATGATGTGTAAACTATTTTTTACCAGATAATTAAAAAAGTATTTTTATAAAATGTGCTTCCTTATCTAGAAAAATTGGTAGAGTTTTCTATAATGCAGACATTATTAAGCCACTTCAACTATTTATGTTATGAGCCCATTTTGGAGAATGACTATCAGTGCAATAAATATAAATTAAAGAGAAATAGGGCTATTAGCTTTTTTGTTGCTCCAGGATATATTTTAAAAGGCTGTGGTGACCTACTACTCAGCCATTGCTCAAAACATCAACCTTCCCCAGTGAATGGGAAGTTAGTAAGATATTTCTAATTTTTAAGAGAGGTTCAAAACAGAAGGTGGTGAACTATAAACCAAATTCATTTTTTAAATTCTATTTCTAGCATGGAGCTCTATAGGAACATTAAACATCATATATCTGAGGAACAACAAGGTTTCTGTCATCAAAAATCTACATTATTGCTTTTATATTTTCAGTTAGCAGATGTTATAAATGGTTCTTTTACAACAAATATATTTCCTGTCTGTCTTAAAAGAGCAGTGATTTTAGTGTTTTTTGTTACAAAGATGATTAGTTTCCAGGAAAGGAAATGCAGGGGACATGCTACATTTAGTCTTTTTGAGCTAATCTACAGCAATCTCAATGCGGGTGATGTGGCTGCAGTTTTGTTTTGTGATGTAGCTAAAATATTTGATTATGTGGATCACAGAATACTAGAGAGATATGGCTTTCGAAGCTTATAATTATAATTTAGATCCTACTTGTCAGGTCATGACCAGAAAGTCAACTTTGACAATTGTTCATTCTTTACAGATGCAAGTTTCCTCTGGAGTTCCCCATGGTTCACTACTCTTGCTGTTATATATTAATGACTTCTTCCACTTCTAACAATAAAAGGCAAGTTGACAATGTTTGCTGATGACATACCCATTTTATAGCATGAGAGGTATTTGACAGATCTCGAAATTCTTGTAAACATTGAAGGAGTGGTGTGATGCAAATAATTTTTGTTTCGATTCCTTGAAAACCAATGTGTTGAGTTTTCAGTGTTCTATGGAAAATGAGAGTATTGTAAGGCATTATTTTAGTAAATTTTTGATTCTAACAATTGATGATGGGGCTTAAATTTCAAGGCCATATTACCAAGATATCTAATCAGGTTTCTTCTTCTCTTAGAGTATTTTTTTATTGTTTAGACTTTGACATTGCAAAAAGTGCTCTTGTGAAGTTTTAACTGAGCTATGGCATATGTTTTTGGGGTTCATGTACTTAATATAGGTTTGACTCGATAATACTAATTTAGTAGCTTTTTGCTTGTGTATTATTACTATTATATTCTTACTGTATTTTCATATTGTTTCTAATGTATTCTTATATTTTACATTTGGTATATTGATACAGTAACAAATAAATAAACTTGAAGAGATGACTGAAGAATTTTATCAATAGACCTTAATATTCTTGTTTTAGTCCCTCTTCCTATGTAAAGTTAGTTTTTACTCTATGTTGTGTATAATATTATTTAAATTTTACTTTGGCATCATTTCAGTTTTTTCATCATTGTTTATTATATATAATATGTGCTAAGCATTTACATTAAAACTAAAGTATATATGTTCATTTGGTAAGTTAGTTTTAGATATTGTTCCTTCCTCTTCTTCACATTAGGTTTTCCTATTTGAAATAAATGAATTTAATTGAACTCAAGCACTCCTATTTAATGTTAAGTGTACTGGATTTCTTAACTGATTTCTAAAAGCATTATTGAGCTAAATTACTTACCTCTGGGACCCCAAGTACCCCCTTATCATCATACTCAGAAAGACCATCAGCATAACTGCAAGACATTTTGTCGATTTTACGACCCGCAAGGCCCCTTATTTTAAATTATAAATATATTCATTGTGAAGGTAAAATGCATGAAAAGAAAGTAAAAAAATTTTCGTAAAACGAGGAATATATTGGTAAACAAAAAAATACAACAAAATGTCAAAACTCAATAATAAACAGAAGTAAACAATTGTAAGCACGCCTTGATGACATTGACATTTCATACATCACAATATGTCAAGAAACTGTCAAATTGAAAAGTATGGTTATGGTCACAATAAACAAATTCAGAACCTCTCTACTGTGGTTAAGTTCGCTACAGACGATGCGAAGTTCGCGATTCGTTATGCGCGATCGGTGATTCGTCCAGTTCGTTGTAGTTCACATAATTGATGACTGACTGCATAATTGATTTGTGATGCGTTGTTGGCTCATGGTTGGTTTTGGTTCTTAATTGGTCGACTGGACAACAGTCACCAAATCGACAAAAGCGATATCGATAGACTGCCAGCTTGCAATTGCGCTACCGCAAAATTTTGGATTCGATATGTGGGGCCTGCTGTTAGCCCCACTATAAAAAAATTGTGTTTATTTTATACTTTGAACCATTTATTATGGTTTATTCTGAGAAATTAAATAACGATTTACATGTCAAGATAACAAGCCACTAAACCAATTGCGTTATAATCATAAATATCAAGCAATCATCCACATTCCATTGCAAGCTACTAAAACTTCAAATGGTAATAGTAACACCACACCAAAAAAGTTAAAAATATCGATTTAAAAGTCTAAAAATAACCAATTATGAGTGACGTACGTTTAAACGGTTCCTCAAAGATGAACGGCCACGACGAGAAGACCCCCTTTCTGATTGGGGTCGCTGGGGGTACAGCCAGTGGAAAGGTTAGTACCATAACCTTGCCCTATTCACCAAACTCAGGGTCATTAATTTTCAGAGCACAGTATGTAAAAGAATCATGGAAAAACTAGGCCAAGCAGATATAGATAATAAACAGCGTCAAGTTGTTTGTGTTTCACAAGACAGCTTTTACAGAGAACTCACCACCTCCGAGATATCTAGAGCCGAAAAGGGGCTTTTTAACTTTGACCATCCCGATGCTTTTAATGAGGTTTTAATAAGGGATACTTTAACTGATATTTTAGCTGGGAAGATGGTCAATATTCCTACATACGATTACAAAACTCACACTATGTAAGTATGACAGGCTTAAAATTGAGAAAATTATTTCTTATTATGGGTATTGTAGCAATAAAGATGATGTTTTGACTATATACCCGGCAGATGTGGTGCTGTTTGAAGGTATTTTAGTGTTTTACTTCCCAGAAGTGAGGAACTTATTTCATATGAAGCTTTTTGTTGATACTGACTCTGATACAAGGCTTGCCAGAAGAGGTACTACAATAAAATTTTCTTGTTATGTTTGTTTTATTTAAATAAATTTTAGTCCCAAGGGACATAAATGAAAGGGGCAGGGATCTGGATCAAGTACTCAACCAGTACATGAACTTTGTTAAGCCAGCTTTTGAAGAGTTCTGCTCTCCGGTAAGTGCTTATAATTATATAGTGGCATCATTATAAATTAGGTGTTTGTAAAACATTTCAACATCTTTGCGGTTTATAAAATTTTAGTTTGATTTTCTTGAAAAACTCAACTGTAAGTTGTTTTTTCCATTATAGCCTTGATAAATACATAGTATATATAGTTGACACATCACAATCAGTAAAATTATGAAACTTTTACTTTCAGACTAAAAAGTTTGCAGATGTGATAATCCCAAGAGGAGCAGACAACCATGGTAAGTTCCTTTAAATAGTAGTTCATTAGCTTGGTGAATGGCTTCCTGATTTTCCTTTTTCCTTCCTTTAAATGATGATCGAAATAGTCACTGCAATAAGTAGTTAATACTGTGCATGTCATCATTGTCAAATGCATGTGATTTTATTAATGTACATAGTGCTGTCATGCTCACTGTCATTTTTTTCTGTTGCAGTGGCTATTGATCTTATTGTACACCATATCAAGGACATTTTGCAGGGGAGACCCAGGGAAAATGGATTGTCAGGAACCATTGCCAAGCATTAATTAAGTCAATTTTTAGCAATTAGGTTTAAATTGGGTATTCATAGGCTCGATTAATTATAGGTGTATTTAATCAGTATTTTGCTTGGTGTAGCTAGTCAAGACTAAACCAGTTTACTATCGTTAGGAATCTTTGCCTTTTAATATTGTTTCCAGCTAAAATAATAACAGGTTATGGCACAATTTACTATAAGATGTCTTGAATTTACAATTTAATTGACCCAGTGATGCATTTTTTATACATTTTTATACATTATTTTTGCAAAGTTCATTCCATAATAATTAATAATGGTATCTGTAATATGGATTATTTATTTCTTCAGATCAATAAATGTATTAAAAAGAAACTGGTGAAAGTTTGTTTTATAATGAATCCATTATTTTAGAAAAGTTTAGTATGCAGTGAGTTATTGTTTATATTTTATAAACATGTCGATTAGTACATGTTTAACATCCTTAGTGTGATATGGCACTCATACTTGTGCTGACTAATTACTTGCTTTTTATAATACAAAATTAATAGGCTTGATTTTCATTAAATTAATAGACCCTAAAGAACTATCTTCTAATTTAATTTATAAGGTTCCCTGTTGTAAAGAGTTATATTTAATATTTAATTGTTTATATCATGTAAAGTGGGTAACAATAATTTTATTCAAGTTCAAAATTCAAATAGTTTATTGTCCAACAGGAAAATTCCCAATTACAAGACAATCAAAATAATTAAAATTAAAACAGTACAAGTTATAAGCACCTTAAATAAGTAGTACAAAAAAAATAATATAAGATCCAATATAGAATGATAACAAAATTTAAAATTTAAAACAATAGCATAATTGTAAGAATATAAGACATACTAACCAAATGATAACAATCACAGAAAAATAATCAGGTATCATTCAAATTAAGAGAGGAACACATCCTTTTTTTTTAAATATATTCAGTGCTGCTAAAGATGTTGACATCTATAGCATTCATCTGATTATACTATGTACAAGCACAGCACAGTGGAGCTTTGCTGGACAGATTTGTTAAGTTAAGAGAGGGATAAAATATATGGTGCCTCCTTGTATTGGCAGGAGGAACAAATAGAGGTAGCCTCTCTAAGAGCTCAGAACAATCAATTTTATTATTGCAAAGTTTATATAAAAATATCTGACTAGAGAGAATAGTATTTTGCTTTAGTGACAAATAGTTGAATCTATTCAGCAGGTACTCCTGTTCCACACCTCTTACTGGATATACTCCATCCAACTTAAAAGAAAGTAACTTTAAGAATCTGCGCTGTACATACTCCAGTCTGTTAACATGAACATCATAGATGGGGAACCACAACATAGAGCCATACATTAATTTAGACTTTACTAATGAATTGTACAATACAGTCAAGCTGGATATATTCTTAAATTGAGAAGTGGACCTTACTATAAACCCGAGGGATTTTAAGGCTGAACTAGTGACCTGTGCTATATGCTGGTTGAATGTGAGCTTCTTATCTACTTCAATGCCCAAATCCTTCACTGAAGAACAGTCTAGCAACTGAGAACCACTCAATATATATGGGTATAAAATCTCTTCACGAAGAATGGAAATTGTCATTTTTTTACATTTCACAGTTTAGGGGTAGTTTATTTCTTTCACACCATTCAAAGACCCTATTCATGTCCTCTTGTAGCTTCAGACGGTCCATCCAGCATAGTACGAATGATACGAAACAACTTCAGATTATCAGCGAATAAAAGACAGAAACTCTCCATACAATCAACTAAATCATTAATAAATAGATCGAACAGCATTGGGGCGAGGTTACTGCCTTGGGGCGCACCACTCGAAGCCATGTAATACTCGGACCCAAAACCATTAAATTCAACATACTGAAGCCTGCCAGTCAAATATGAGATGAAGAACTCCACCAGACAAGGATGAAATCCAGCCAAAGCCAGCTTCCGTGCCAGCAAACCGTGATCCAGCCGATCAAAAGCCTTCGAGAAGTCTGTGTACAGCACATCCAACTGGCTTTTCTGATTTATAGCTAGATATGCTGTTTCCAAGAAACAAGCCATATTAGTGACAGTAGATTTTTTTTGAAAGAAACCATGCTGCTTTTCTGTAATTATGTGCTTAATTTGAGGAGACAATTTATCATGCACACATATCTCAAAGGCCTTCGAAAAATTAGAGAGAATTGACACCGGTCTGTAGTTCTCTATTCTGCCATGGTCGCCACTCTTAAACACTGGACATATTTTAGCCTTTTTCCACTCTTCTGGAAATGTATTGGTCTTGAGTGATAAGTTGAAGATTTGTAAGAGTGGTACAGCCAGGGCCGATGCACAGTCACGCAAAAGAAATGAAGGTATTTGGTCAAGACCCGCAGTTTCTTTGTTTTTTAACTTCTGTAAAGCTTTTCTTACATCTGCCTCAACAAAAGATTGGACCAAAATGTTGTCTGAACCATATGTATCAGATTCTTTGGGCTGAGCAATAGAGGACTCAACATAAACGCTCCTGAAAAAATCAGAAAAAGCATTTACAATACTTTTAGGACCCACAACAGTGGTATCTTTATAGCTCATAGAACCTGGAATGCGAGAATTGTTTCGTTTAAGGTGAATGAACCTCCAGAATTGCTTTGGAGCACTCCGAATAGCTGACTCAGTCCTGGATATATACTCGTGATAAGCAAGATCCATTTTTGTTTTTACTACCCTCCTAGCAGCTCTAAAATCCTCATAAGCAGCAGAGCACCGTGTATGAAGCCATCTCCTATGTAGCCTAGACTTTAATTTTAATAATTTCCTAATTTCATGAGTGTACCACACAGGATATGAGTATTTACTATTAGAGGGTCGAAAACGAGGAACAGCTAGACAAAAAATTTCATGGATTTTATCATAAAAGGTTTTAACTGCCTCATTAACATCTGACTGGGTGTATATAAAAGTCCAATCCACATCAGAGATAAGCTGGTAAGGATAGGGAAAATTAGCCCTCCGAAAATTGTACTTAGGACTCTCATTGTTGGAGGGGAAATCTGTAACACTCTCGAATTTGACAAGATTCAACGAGATATTAATAGCAGGGTGATATGCATCCTCAGTGACAAGGGGTTGGTCGTCCCTATCCACAGAACACTGGAAGTTGGAGAGAACTAGATCAAGCAAATTATTGTTGCAGTTAAGGGCATTGTTAAATTGAGAGAGATTCAAAAACGCCATAAAATCCCTTAGGCCAGCAAGTTTAGTGTTACAATCATAAACATTATCCTGTATAAACCTCATATTAAAATCCCCCAACAACAAAATATTTTGGTTCTGAATTGCCCTAAAAGAGGAAAGATAATCAAAGAGAGACAAGTAACTTTCTAAAGGCGAGTTTGGTGGTATATATATAACAAAAATATAAACACTTGTCTTGTTTACAGACACCCTGCAACCCACAATATCCATAGATGGTAGTATGACCTCCAAGTCCTTCAAATCAACCCTGACAGATGCCAAGTCATGTCTAACAGCAACAAGAACTCCACCTCCTCTTTTGACTCCGAGAGCCTCGAGATTTCGGTCCTTACGATACACTAAATAGTTATTTTCAAAAAGTTCCCGATCCCGTACACCATCCTGAATCCAAGTCTCAGATACACATAAAAGATGATAATCGCCACCGGACACTGACTTGTAGAATTCGTGTGTTTTGCTATTAAGTCCCCGAACATTCTGGTAAATTGCAGAGATATCCCCGTTGGACAAGGCTATTAGTTTTTTTGTTTACGATTGTTATCCAAGGACACAATCTTCTGGGATCCATTGGAGTAGACAATTCTCAGATTTGACTCACCAGCCTCCGTACGCCTCTGAAGTTCTGCCTTCAAATTTCGATACTCCTGTTGTTGCTTCGGTGTTTTATCCATACTTAGAGACAGGTGTTTCAAATTAGTACTTTTTTGAGTTTGACGGCGTTAGCAATCACCATTTGAGGGAGTTCTGGAGAGTGACATGATGAGACAATGACAATGACTTATTATTGGAGGGGTTTATATTCCCCCTAATTCTGAAATCAGTTTGTATGAAAGCCATTGTCACTCGACAGATATTCTCCGGCAGGAGTATTCTGATTACGATTTTTATGTCTTCCGTGATTTTAATGTACCAGATGCTCGCTGGGGGAGTGACAATCTTGGCGCTGTGGTTGAGTGCAGTCCGAACTCTCCAGGTTTAACTCTAGGTCAGTTTTATGCTTATTTGAATTTTTTTCAAAAAATAATACCTAATGATAGATTGGTTGATTTGGATCTGATCTTCACTAATAAAAGTAATCTTGTGGTAACAGACGCAATCGACTACCTTTTTGATAAATCTCGAAACCACAAAGCGTACAACTTTCAATTAGATTTGTGTGGTGAATTCAAGCCAAATGTAGAGTATGTAGAATTTTATTATGATTTTAAGCTTGCAGATTATGATGGCATTAATAATTACTTGTCTGGAATTGACTGGACTACAATACTGAACACGACTGATATTAACATAGCTGTCTCTCAATTCTATCACATTGTAAACATGGCAATAGCCCTTTTTGTTCCTCTCAAAAGATATAAGACATCTGATTTTCCCAAGTGGTTATCGGGTGAACTTAAATATCTAGTTACACAGAAGAAGATTGCTCACAAGGATTACATCAGTACTCGTGATCAATCTGATTATGTCACTTTTTCTAATCTCAGGGTGACGTGCAAAACGAATATTTGCTACCGTGATTATATTTCAAATTTAGACCGATTACTCTGTACTGACCCTAGAAGCTTTTGGTATCACCTCAACAGTAGGAAGGCAGTAAATTCCAAATTCAATGTATTATAGTGATAATGAATTTTCTGGTTGCGACCAGATAGCGGAGGGTTTTGCCCAGTTTTTTTCAACTGTCTACAATACTAATATAAATAAAAATAATTATTATATGGGTCAACAGGTGGGAGAAAAATGAAAATTCCTAATCCCCCAACTGTCTGTTGGTTTGATTTTTGATAAAATTTTAAAATTAAAGGCCAAAGTTAGTTCAGGTCCTGATGGGATACCAAACTATTTTTTACAAAAATGTGTCTGTACTGTTTCTCGCCCTCTATTCTTCCTTTTTCAGAAATCCCTTGGCTCACTCTTTCCGTCATTATGGAAGGATAGTTTTGTGGTACCAATATTTAAATCAAATGATAATGACCAAATAGGCAACTATAGGGGCGTTTGCATCCAGTCGGCCATTCCAAAACTGTTGGGCAGTCTTATCTACGACCAAATTTATTTCTATTGCAAGGAGCTGTTGCTCAATCAGCAGCATGGGTTTAGTTCGGGCAGATCTACGATCACTAACTTCTTGATCTATCAGCAGGATCTGTTGGATGCCTTGGAGAGGGGGTGTCAGATGGATGTGATTTATACAGACTTCTCCAAGGCTTTTGATAGAGTCGATCACAGAATCTTGCAGGAGAAACTTAGAGTGTTTGGTTTCTCCAATCATATAGTTGCCTGGTTCACAAGCTTCTTGTCAGGCCGGACTCAGCAGGTTAGATTGGGTAGTGCTAGATCCAGCAATATCAATGTATGTTCTGGTGTACCTCAGGGTAGACACTGCTCACCATTGCTCTTTAACATTTTCATTAATGATATAACTACATGTTTTGAAAATAGTGCCTTTTTATTGTTTGCAGATGACCGGAAGTTTTATAGAGTAATCCAGACTCCCAAAGACCAAATTTTGTTACAGAATGACCTGAATAGGCTAAATGATTGGTGTGTCAACAATATCTTATTCTTAAACATAAAGAAATGTAATTATATTAGTTTTCACAAAAGAGGTAAAAAAGTTGTAACATCATACAATATAGAGGGAAGCCCTGTTCAGTATTCTGATACAATCAAGGATCTTGGCATTTATTTTGACGATCATTTAAATTTTAATATACACATAAATAATATAGTGGTTAGGTCCTCCAAGGTTCTGGGTTTTGTTCTGCGTAACTGTAGAGAGCTATCAGTCGAGACCTGTAAGAGAGTGTACATGTCTTTGGTGGTTTCTTTATTGGAGTATGGCTCAATGATATGGCCCCCCCCTATTAAATGAACAGCTGTCTGGCCCTTGAAAGGATTCAGAATAAGTTTTTAAGATTTTGTCTATTTAAATTAAATTTGGAAATACCGAACGATCACGTTTGATGATGCACGGGAAGTGCTGGCTATGACAACATTGAGAGAAAGACGTATTCGTGGTGATTTAACCTTTGTATTTATTATGTATTTATATCATCTGATTGTATGCCCCGACCTTCTCAGTAGAATTAGCTTCAGTGTCCCCTCAAGACTCTTGAGACGAAACCGACTATTTGCTTTGCCTTTTCACAGTACCAACTATGCCACTCACTCCCCTATCGAAAGAACCTTAAATATTATCAACCATGAGGATATTGAAGTTGTCGGCATTGGCTTGTCTAGTTTTAGGAACCAAATTAGAGAGATTGTGTAAACTCTTCTGTTGATTTTATGTTGGTTTGCTTGTAAAAACATATTTGTATTTTAGCTATTTTAAGTTATGGTTAGGTGTAACTATTGAACTTTGTAATATTGTTTTTTTTTTGTAATGGGGTTGATCCCGTCTATTAAATAAATAAATAAAAATAAATAAACATATTGGACAAACTAGCAATACATCAAAAGCAGAATGAGTCAGTTCAGTTCAAGTATGACTGCAATATCATAAAGACCAAAAGAAGCATACAGTTTTGGCTCATCACTTTTCATTGAGTCATAATTTCAGAAGTTATGATCTTAAATAGGGAGTAAATTTCAGAACAAACACCCAAAATAATCGGTTACTAAACATCTATAAACATGACATTAAGCCACCAATGTATATACAGTGTGGTGAGTTTTACTGGAATAAATTCAGTTAAAACTAATAAAAATTTATCTCGCGAAATTCCTGAGACCCATCGATTTTTGTATATTTTTTTTCACATTTCAAGATAGTTTTTGTATTTTTTCACCTACAGGGGGGGTCCAAATTAACCCAAACTTTTGTTTTTCAAGTGGAAAGCCACTTTTTTTAAACTCTCATTGAAAAGAACCCTTTTTCTTGATTAAATTGCCCTATTTACTTTTGTGATTATCTAAAGGAGAAATACGAAAAAAAAATAAAAACCCTGGTTTCCTGGTTTGCTCATATAAATTTGACTTCAATTGTCCCCACAGAAAAAAATCGAGTGGGGTGAGATCGGGAGAACGTCCCGGCCACTCGATTGCACCCCTTCTACCAATCCATCTGTTTGGAAAATTGTCATCTAAATACTGGCGTACATTACGGGCATAATGTGGGGGAGCACCATCTTGTTGCATCCAGATTCTTTCATCATACAAATCTGGATCGAACTGACTCAGATATAAGGCACGTAAGACTGGAACTAGTTCATGTTCAAGAAATTCTAGATATCTTTCCCCAGTTAAAGTATCATTGAAGAATATGGGCCCTATAACTTGCCTGCCAATTATGCCAGCCCAAACATTAGTTTTCTGGGGATATTGTGTATTAGTTTCCCTTACCCAGTGTGGGTTCTCGTCAGACCAGTAGCGACAGTTCTGCTTATTAACATGGCCATTTAGGGTGAATGTAGCCTCATCAGAAAAAAGGATCCAGTCCGAAGATATGCGATTTTCGTCAATGGCGTTCATCATTAATTCACAGAACTGAACTCTGCGATTTGGATCGTCTTCCAATAACTCTTGAACGGGTTGCATTTTATAAGGTCATTTGTTTGCACTTTTTAAAATTTTTAGCACAGATTTATGAATAGAGTTTTTGCGAGCTACTCTTCTGGCTGCAAATTTTAGAAGACCTTTGTCTTGAAACATCCCTCATGTGCCCAACTTTTTGAAATCTGCTTTCGATTTTACTAACCGTACCTTGGTTAATAGGTGGCAAATCTGGATATTTCTGCCTGAATAAGTGGACAACCTCTAGCTGAGTACGACTTCTGTCCCCATAACCAATCATCATTAAGAGTTTAATCTTGTGGGATTCAGATAAATAAGGCATTTTTTCAATATAAGTTAACTTATTTAACAACTGGTTGAAATTCACTTTAACAGTGACACTACAACAATGTCAGGAAATGTCTCGATACCAATAAAATAAACAAACACGCCAAAAATTTACCAACACAAAATATTTCGAGACTTTTAATAATTTAATGGATGGTTTTTGTTTTTTTTTCGTATTTCTCCTTTAGATAATCACAAAAGTAAATAGGGCAATTTAATCAGGAAAAAGAGTTCTTTTCAATGAGAGTTTAAAAAAAGTGGCTTTTCATTTGAAAAAAAAAGTTTGGGTTAACTGGACCCCCCCTGTAGGTGAAAAAATACAAAAACTATCTTGAAATGTGAAAAAAAATATACAAAAATCGACGGGTCTCAGGAATTTTGCGAGATAAAATTTGATTAGTTTTAACTGAATTTATTTTAGTTAAAGTCACCACACTGTATATTACACAATGAAACAAACTATTATCTTAAAGAATCTCGCTAACAACATTCCGGCAGTTATTAGTATCACTAGTGCATAGCACCAGCTAATAGATAGTGGTGTTTTTAAAATTTGATAACATAGATGTAAAGTGCAACACTTCATAATGCTTCTTATTTTATCACAGACTGATCTCTCTTTTTTTGAAAATTATAATCTACGAAAATATGATCTAAAAATAAGACTGCCTGTCATAGTGTTTGTTATTTATTCATTAAATTTTAAAGTGTAATGTGCAATTTCCAGCCCTGATTATGGCCTAAGTAAAGACTGAAACATCATCATTTCTTCTGAAATAAAATAAGTTTTAGTCCTAAGCCTGCGACACATTCTTTACAATCAGTAAATTTGTAGTCTGATGATGGCCAAAACACTTGCCGACATTGGAGTTTTATTTGTGGAGAAAAGACTTCCCTTTTCTATCTTACATTGAATACATTTGAGAATGAAATGTTTCCTTAATAGATGCATTATTCTCTTTCAGTTGCTATAGACCTGATAGTCCAACATATAAGGGAAATTTTAGGGACAAAACCGAAAAGCTCAGAAGAGAGGGTGATTAAGTTTCACCCCTCGCTCACCCAGTCTCTCAATAAAAAAGGCTCATTTAAAAGGCCCCACTAAGTGCTCCCACTTTAAGTTTAGTTAGTTCACAAGTACAAAACAACTTTTTTTGTGAGTTTAATTTATGTTATTTATTACAAGTTTAAGGTTGTTTATTTATTATAAATGTTATTTATTGCTCTTTGTGTGTATCAGTCAGTCAAAAGACTAAAAAATTCTGAACAAATTAGGCTTTTTAGTTAAATTTTTTTTTCTTTGTGATATTTTTACCAAATCTGGTGCTATATTAGGTCTTAGGCATAAATGCTATTTGTTTGTTACTAAATTGAAATAATAAAAATTGTTTATTAGAAATAAAAGAAAGTTTTATTTATTATACACTTTAACCATATCAAGTTCTCCCCCAGATTATTGATAATACAGCTCAATGTTCATTCCATCATGGATTTCATCTAGAAGAATTTGAGTTAAGGAAAATTCTAGTTAGTCTAAATTGTAATCTCCAAAAATAAAAAATATATTGTGTGAACAAATTCAAGAATTAAAACTATGATACTCAAATATAAAAGGATACAATCTTGTAGCTGTATATGGTCCTTAAAAGTGGTATACCATTTTTTTAACACAATTTTGTCCCATTTTGTGCCTGTTTGTGCAGCAATCAGCTTCTTTAAATCGCCTACAGTGTCATCCGGGTTGCATTTTACTCGCACCTTTTTACCCAACCTATCGTTACATGTAATTTCTATCATTTTTTAATTATTAGTGTGTTTTTGTTGAGGAAAGAACAATTTTATATGATAATCTTTAAAAATGTGACTCGCACTTCTGACTCTTTTTCAATCTCTACATTTGTTTTGATTTTTTGTTATGGCGGTTGACAAAAATGACAGGTGACGAGAGTTGAAGCTGTTGATTTTGATCAGCCTCATCAAGTAATACCCATATTAAGATTTCAAATTAAAGTAAATCACTTTGAAGAGAATTTGCTTATATATAATTAAAATCTTAAAAAATAAGTATTTTTGAAAAAAATGCTCAGAAAGTACATTGAAATCTGTTCCCCATTACTACTAAACGACTTGTCAATTCTTTTGACATTGACAGTGGATGTCAAACGGTCCAACCCAAACATTTCCTGTTTTCCAGCGTTTTCTATCGCATTACAAAAGGTTTCCAGAAAATCAACGAATCTACAAACTCGCACAATTGTTAACGAACATCAGTGAAAATGGCCAATAAAATCGAAGAGGTAAGTCTGTTTAATCGTAGTGTCTGCATGCAAATGTACTCAATCCATCCCCTTAACATATTGCAATTAAATCAGATATATAAAAAAAAATCGTGTTGTTGCCTCTAAAACTAGAATAAGGACTATAAATTACACATGCCCCTAGAGCTTCACTAGGATTTAATCGGCTGTCTCTATATTCCTTCAATTTTAGAATTATACACTATTCATTATATTTCATTTGCATAAACTTTTACAATACAACATAGTGACCACTAATTAAATAAATAACATAAATTAAACTCTTCACAAAAGTTCTTTTGTCCTTGTGATCTACAACTTAAGTCTGAGCAATTCATGGGACCTTTTAAATCAGCTTTACTTATTGAGAGACTGGGTCAGCCAGGGATTAAACTTAATCAGCCTCTCTTGTGAACTTCTTGATTTTGTCCCTATAGAATTTCCCTTGGGTATATGTTGGACTATCAGGTCTATAACAACTGAAAGAGAATAATGGATGTGTTATAAAACAAACTTCCACCAGTTTCTTTTCAATACATTTATTGATCTGAAGAAATAAAGCATCCACATTATAGATACAATTATTATGGAATGAACTTGCAAAAATAAAATATAAAAATGCATCACTGGGTCAATTAAATTCAAGACATCTAGAAATAGGGTCAATTGGGGTAATTGTGGACAATATTTCATGTTTTGACTTGCTAAACGATTTTCGTGGACATGATGCATTATGTTATATACGTAAATTAGCAGTCACATAGCTTATAGTATCTTCTTTGATAATTACTAGTGGTTTTCTGTAATTACAAGTCACATTAAGATAAAAAAAAATATATTCAACATGCTTGTCTGTTTACATTTGCCCCTACTCTTTGGGGTAATTGTAAACAAGCATCTCTTGACACATTTACTCTACCAGAAAAAAACCTGGGGCAAATGTAAATGAACTATATAAAGTCGCTGTGTAGCAAAATATTTTTTGATATAAGTCGTGTTTACATTTACCCCAAAATAATGTGACCTTAAAGGTTTTGCTTGCAATATAATGAAAAATCAAGATAAAAGTAAATATTTTCCAACAGTTCTGTTTATTTTAACTAAAAGCAAACTATTTTTGAGAACACTAATAAAAGAAATTTATTCTAAGTATGTAATTATAATAATATTATAGGTATAAAAAATTAGTTTTGCTCATAAACAGGAACTATTGCTGGAAAGTTGTAAAGTATTCTCTCTCCCTTCATTTGAATGTCAGGATCAGGAAGCACACCAATGATTTGATTCAAGGTTATATAACTGACATCAGTTTCAACAATGTTGAAAAGCATTTTTGATGCATCCCAGGATTTAAGACCAGTCACTTTGATTTCCGTTAATTTTTCATCCACAGCTTCAATTAAACACACATATTTAAAAAGAGTAGTCTTTCTCTTTCCACCTTTGAACTGCACAAGAATAAATTTCCCTGTGGACAAGTCTGAACTCTCGACTGCTTTAAGCTCTATATCTTGTTTTTCCGGTTCTGCCCAATCTATTTCATCATCAGTATCACCTAGACTTATTTTTCCATCAGAACTTTCCGACTCTGCAACTGGTTCACTTCTCATTTTTTTCAATTTCGGCTCTAACTTTTTGTTGTTCGTTTTCGGATTAGCCTTTTTTTTTTCCTTTATTTTTTTTCTTCTCTTCTGCTTCTCTTAGTCTTTCCAAGACTTGGTTGGTTGTTAATACCTCTCCATATCTTTGTTGCTTTAATCTCGATATGACTTGTTTTTTCTCTTCAACAATATCTTCACGGCGGCTGAGTGGCAAGAAAATGTTGGTAATTTCTGTCGATTTACTGATACCTATGACGTCGATGGTTGTGGACTATAGGTAGATGCCACTAATAATTTTTGGTAGTCTGCTGTTGGCTTTTAGCTATTATAGTTTTTTTCTATAAATGATAACAAAATCCAAAATTCAAAAAACAAGATAAAATCAGCATGGTCAATCATAAAATCTGAGTCAGGTAAAAATAAAACTAACAACAATATTGTTTTAAGGGAAGATGGTCAGTCCATTGAAAACCCAGCTTTAATCACCGAATTATTTGCTAAACATTTTACTCTTGACCATCAACAAAGCTGTAACTCCAATATACATGACTTGCATAATGATTATCCAACCATATTTCTCAATCCTGTTAATTCTCAGGATATCTTTAAGATATTGATGAACCTTCCAAATAAATTTTCCTCTGGCTTGGATGAAATTCCGGTTTTCGTCTTAAAGTTTGTTGGAATTCACTTAGCCGGACCCATTTCCAATGTGATCAATGAGAGTCTTTCTACCCAAATTTTTCCTTCTGCTCTTAAGCGGGCAAAAGTAGTGCCTGTTTTTAAGAAGGGAGAAAAAACGAATATTGCCAACTATCGGCCAGTATCCGTATTACCATCCATATCGAAGGTATTTGAAAGGGTTATCTATCAAATAGTTATAAATTATTTAACTCACCATCAAATAATAAATAAACACCAATACGGATTCGTTCCCAAAAGATCGACGGAAATGGCCATTTATAGTGCAATACAATATATTATGGAGAATCTTGAGAGAAAGGCCAGTGTGGCTGGACTGTATTTCGATTTGTCTAAGGCGTTTGACACGGTTGACCATTCTTTACTGCTGGACATCCTGGAACGGTATGGCATCAGGGGTGCAGCATCTAAATTACTCAGTTCATATCTAGAGCAAAGAGAACAAATAGTTTTTGTGACATATTCCGGCTCACCAACGTTTTCCCGCCCCCAAATTATAGGAAGAGGTGTGCCTCAGGGCTCAATCTTGGGACCTGTGCTCTTCCTATTATATGTCAATGGCTTGCCTGAGCTGTTCCCTTCTGATATGATTTGTCAATTCGCCGACGACACATCAGTTATAGTTGCCAGGAAGACAGTGGCAGATCTTTCACGGGGCTGCTCATCCGCAGTGGAGCGCATGAGGACCTGGTGTCTGGACAGTAAGTTGTCTTTGAACTCTGGTAAAACGGGGTTGATTAATTTTTCGAAGGCCAATATTGTCTCAGAATCTCTACTTGTGTGGTCTGGTGGGCAGTCAATCCCTGTGGCCAATAGTATTAAATTCTTAGGAATACACATTGACCCCAATTTAAATTGGGAGAAACATATTAAAAACCTTTATTCCAGATTAGCTAGCTTGTGCGGATTGATTAGAAGATTAAGGGATGTAGTGTCTGAGGTATCTCTTCGCCTATTTTATTTCGGACAGCTACAGTCGATCTTACAATATGGTATCTGTTTCTGGGGATCTGCAAGAGGAGCTCTAGATATATTTAGAATGCAAAAGCGTATCATTCGTTGTTTATTGGGCATGACCTACAGAACTTCCTGTAGGCCTTACTTCTGCAAACTAAAAATACTCACCTTTCCCTCCCTATACTTTTCTTCCTTGGTGTTATTTGTAAAGAGACACAATCATTTGTTTGTTGAGAATAGGGAAATGTACGCTGAGGATGTGACTATGATTACACGACATAGAAGCGATCTCCGTATTCCATTGCATAATTCAGCTTACTATGAAAGAGGTTCTCATTATATGGCCATCAGGGCTTATAGAATGCTACCTGCTGATATTAGAAGCATTGAATCTACAGTCCAATTTAAAAAAGCTGTTTACCACTGGTTGCAGATTAAATGTTTTTATAATTTTACTTTTGAATAATACTTGTGTTAGATATTTAGAATATTTATTTTAAATTTTGTTATTTTGTTTATATAAGTATATTGCCTCTATGAATTCTAGATAAGAAAAATTAGTGTACCCCATGGGAGCTAGATCCTCCTTTGTATGACGTTGCTTTGTCGTCCTGTATACGATTTTGTTGGCAAATAAAGGATATTATTATTTTAGCTGATGACACTGAATGGTGTTGACTACAACATGATGAAATTGAAGGGATTTGATCGTCGACCGTGGGTAGAAGTGGGTTTGGTTCAGAAACTGCAACAACAGTTGATTTAGAGGATACTGGTTGGATAATAATAGCATCGGATGTTATAGATTTCAGAGCTTTGAGGGCAGCTTCTTATTTGGCCAAGTCTTCTGGTGTAAATTCATTTTGTGTGAATTTGTTTCGATTAATTGGGTATATTACGCAGGTATTTTTAAATGCAGATATAATATTACTAGAAACCATAGACTCTTGCCAAGTAATTCGGTAAATTTTTCCTTAGTTAGCCGTCCACACCCTCGTCCCATTTTTTCCTTACCAAACTTCACCAATTGTTTATTCCAGTTCACCTTTAAGGGTCCGAAGGCTGAAGCTTATCCGTACGATGGCTTGGAAACTTTATCAAAATAATATTATATATATTATGTATATAGTATATGAATCTTTTTTTTTTTTTTTTTTCTCTTTTTCTCATTTTTATTGTCTGGTTTTTGTTATGTAGTTTTGGGTAAACTTATTTAAAATGTTAAATATTGTGAACTAATTTATATAACGGCTAGTCTGCTAAGGGTAACAACATTGATATATTAGAATTTTTTAATTGTTTCTACCATAGCACATACAGATACTCTGGTATCTAGGTGCTTTATATTCTTAGAATTGTAATATTTTATATTGAAGTTGAATATATTGAAATATTGAATTGAATATTGTTGTGCATTGCCTATTCAATAATTCTGACGCTCATATGACTGCTGTGACCATTATACAACAGTAGAGCTGCTTGATCTAGAAGGTTTTGGGAAGTTATTAAATCTTTAATGTGAGGTGCAAACCCTGTCGTAAACCACTGTAAAAATTGCGGCTCCTCCCCCCATCCATTAGTGGAGGTCGCATATAGAGTTCCTAGATAGGCGCTATTGGAAGTCCAACGAGCCTAATCTCCAGTTCCCTTGAATACGATGAGCGGTGGAAGTGCTTTTCCATCGGCAGAAACATATCCTAAGACTGTCGTCGACTCTCTTCCAGAGCCTCCAGATATCCGGCACAGGGCCTTTCCTTTCTCTCCAATTGCCCTAATACGATAGGGATCATTATTAAAACCTGACTCGTCAGCATTAAAAATAAAGCTTTCTTTATCATCTAAATTATTTTCATCAATGATGCTTTTCAGGTCATCAAAAAAATGGTAGACGATCTCAGGTTTTCTAGTATCCTTCCGCAGTTTTTGCAAATGTTCCGGTTTCTTAAGAGACAGTTCAGGATGTCTTCTCATGAATGAGTAGTACCAGTATTCTCCCGGTACTCCATTTTTAAATGGTGTTCTTAAACCTTTTGCATTAACATACTCTCCAACCAGTTGTCTAAGTTCTGCTTTGTCACATGGTAGACCCATCGCAGTACGTGCCAATAAACATTTCACTATTTCATTTTCGATATCTGAGGATAAAACTTGGGAACGTCCACCCTTTGTCACGTTTAATGGAGTCTTTCGTCCTCCTATCCTTTGGTAAATAACTGATCTGGGAACACCATAGAACGTTTCTGCTTGACGATACGTTTTATTTTTATTTTGGACATCTGCAACGGCATTCGCAACATCTTCAGTTGTGTAAGAAGGTGCTTCTTTTTTCCTTACATAAGTACGAGGCATCTTTACACTGCAACAAGATAAAGAAATTACTCATTTTACATAAATTATCGGCGAGACACTAATTTTATTATGTTTACAATTCCCCCAAAAGTGTGTATACATTTCCTCCAAGAACAAATTTATTAGGGGGAAATGTAAACACTGAATTTTTTTAGTGATTATAAAATTTGTCGACAGACATTTAGGCGTAAAATAGACACAATAGTATAACAAACAATGTCCAAATGAAATATCTAACTTACCTCGATGATTTGCATTCGAAAATTTTAGTGCCGAAATTCAACATAAAACCACCAAACACATCAATTTACATCAGCCAACTAATGCAAGAAGAGCACAAACCCACAAACAGGAGTACAATTTCGAAGGAAACCGAGTTCGCCCGACGTCGGCACGACTCGAATAGTGAGCTTCGCGCCAAATTTGAAATCTAAATGTTGTTCTGTTTCTTATTTTAGATGTGTCTACAATTACCCCAGTTTACATTTACCCCAATTGACCCTACATCTATACGTAATGCAAATTTAAAGCTGCTTTATTTAGTAGTTGAAAAATTAAACATTTTGTTGACAAAGCAAGAACAGAAACCATTAGATATATACAAAACCACAAAAATTAAATATATATGACAATAAAATAATTGAAAATAATTATCTAAGCATGAAGAATTAAAAAATACAAACATTGATATCAATAAAAGCAAAATAAAGTCAAATTTTAAAGTGCATCCTGGTAGAATTCTTCAATACTATAATTAGCCCTACCCAATAAAAATCTTAAGTAAGTCTCGAAGGGTCTTTAATGAATTCAGTATTTTCAGATTTCTTTGGTAAATAGTTGAATGTGTTCCTGCTTTCATATACAAATGACTTTTTTACCCTTATATATACTTATACATAACCATTTTCATAAATGATTTCTACTAAAGTCAGCGAAAGTTTAGGGCACAACTGTCAAAAGCTTTGGATAGGTCTAGAAAAGCTGCTAAAGTTTAAATTTTACTAAATCTAAATTTTGAATTATTTTACAGATGAAATTTTAGGTAGCAAAAGCTATGCTGTGAAGTTACCAAAGATGCTCCTTAACTCGAAGAACCTCTCCAGTCTCTCAAGCATCAAATGATAATAAGCTTATTGCTCAATGGTTATCTATTTTTCAGACACCTAATTTTTTATGCAGGGGTTTAACTATTGCCTGTTTTAAAGCCTTTCAAAAGTATCCCTGTTTAAATGAATGAGGAAAAACTATACAAAAAGCAACCTACTTAATTAAATTTGTTAAAAGTTTATGACCAGGAGTATGTCTATTTTTAAGATGTTTGATAATGTTAAGCACCTCCCATTCAGAAATGGGTGTTATGCACTCTGAACATGTTTTAATCTGATTTTGATAATTAGAGACATCTTCATCTAATTTTCTTCATCTCACCAGGCCCCACACCAAACATAGATTTATTTACTTTATTGCTAAGAGCTAGTGGTTCACCCTTTATACTGATTTCTTGCAGACCTTTGTCTTATGCAACATACTCTAACATTCTTTATGAGATCCTTTAAGAATGGAATTACACTTACACTTTTCCTCCTATATGCATTTTTATACCTGAAAAAAAGTTTGTATTAAACTTCCCATTGCTCATCAATTTTTGATGGGTAACATTGCCACAAAGACCAAGGCGAGTCTTTGATCACCCACATTTTCACAACTTATAATCATTCTTATTAATATTGATTCTAGTCATTGTAGTAATCTTCACCAAATTGCACAAATTATTATTCAACAATTTAATTGGTATTTTACAGCTTAAAAAAGACATTGCAGAGATGGAATACTTAGAAACCCATGTAATCAGGCAAAAAGTAAAAGATATCCTTAGTATTGAGAAGAGAAAACTCATCTCTGAGGTGGTAAGGCTAGAGGAGAAGGAAAAAGAAAATGAAATGGAGGTGCAACTGAATGTACCTCAAGTCAGTGTAAAGCCGAGCACCAATTTGTCTTATGAAGTCAAGATCACTAACTACGGTAAGCCTTTTAAGAATGTCCTAAACTTTTATGATTAATGCTGTTTTAATTCAGCATGGGACCAGAGCCAAAAGTTCCTCAAGTTCTACATAACCCTTCCGAAAGTGAATACGGTTCCAGCTGAGAATATCACTTGTGATTTCCAAGAGAAATCGTTGGAACTGAAAGTGAAGAACTTGGAAAATAAGGATTACGTTTTCAGAGTTACCCAGTTATTAAACAGTATTGAGCCTAAAAACAGTACATTTAAGGTATTTTATTTATGGTTATGAAGTGTTTTGCCTTAATAAGTAATTTTAGGTAAAGAATGACTTAATTTTGATAAATGCTGCTAAAAAAGAGGACACTCATTGGACGCACGTAACTGAATGGGAAAAGAAAGCACAAGACAGAAAACTGCCCAGTTTCGACAATGATGACAAGTCAGACCCCACCTCTAGTCTCATGAACATTATGAAGAACATGTAAGTAAATAATTAATTAAAATCCTTACTAAAAGGGGAATATGATCCCTCTGATGTAGTCCAGTAATTTCATTGCTTCATTTTGACTATTTAAACAATATTTGTATATAGTAACTCTTCTTTAGTTTTCTAATGCTGGTTTTATTTTTGCAGACATCATAACCCACATTATAGAGGTAAATTTCACCTGTCAAACGTGGGAATTCTAATTACTGATTTATATAGAGTTAGAATCCTCAAGTTTTACGGTGGAAACTCTTTGATTTTCTATATGTATGGTAGCTGTGTTTTTTTTTATTATTTGCACAATCTATACCTTCTGTAAGAAATTTATATCACTTCCCATTTGTACATAACATGATACTTGATCTACACTGTTTTTAATTAATGATGTTGCTAAGGCTGATTTTTTAAGTAAAAACCAGAGCGGTATTAACTGCTAGAATTTCCTCATTATTGAGAAAGAATCGGTGTTAGCAACGACATTACTTACCTGTCTGCCATAACTCGAAAACGATTTAAAAATGTATTTTTTAAAGGTACGCGACTGGGGACGACGAAATGAAGCGTACGATCGCCAAAGCGTGGACCGAGAGCCAAAGCAAGGGTCCCACCATCTAAATATTTATCTAATCTTTATCTAATTTTATTTCGCGCTTATTATCATATCGGTGTTTAGTGTTTAGGCCTTAAACGTTCGCGGAATCACGAATTTAAAGCAATAAGCGCCATACGAAGCCCAAAAGAGTGATAGAGTGTAGAGTAATAGTCGTGTATATTTGTTAAATGGGGGTTTTATTTATTACGTAAACCCCGTATATTAAACACCAATTATTCCATAGGTATTTTTCTAGAGGATGTAAGTGAGTGGATTTTTTATTTTTCGACTTTTTTTTCAGTGTTTAAAGTAAATAAATGTTATGAACAAGTAAGCATTTAGTTTGAATGTCTTATTTGTACTTCTAGTTATTGTTTTTTTAATAATAATGTTTATCTATGATAATTTCAAATTCATATACAGCCAAATACATAAATAAATATAAATACGCCCTGAAGCGGTAAAGCTTGTCAGGGAAAGAAAAAAAAAACAAAATCTGTAAAAAATCCATATAGAGCATAAAAAAGAGGCATTTATTTCCAACAGGTTTGTTACCCAATCACAGGAAAGAATTTAAAAAAATTACCAAAATATGTATTAAAAAATGCTTAACATTCTATATGTTGTTACAGACTATCTATATACATACTAGAAAGACTCTGTATCACCTATTTACTTTATACTTTCTATAATGGACCTTAAACTGTCCACAAAAATATCGAACCGTTCATGTAAATTATTATTAATATAATTCTGACACATTATATTAATAGGGGATTTAAATAAAATATTAGTCCTAGCGGGATTTACATAAAATAATCTAAAATGCCTAGAGTTTATTCTTGGCACCCAAAAATTTAAACCAGCCAAAAGGGTGGGACAGTCAATCTTATTATGAATAAGGTTATATAAGAATTTTATGAAAAGAATTTCTCTTCTTTTTGCTAATATTAAATTTATTAAGGTATAATTGATTATCCAAACCTCAGGCTGGAAAGACACCTTCCTCTCTAAACCAGAGATACTTCATAAACTTGTGCTCAATATCATCTATCAGGTAGCTATAAATTGGGTACCAAATTAGAGATTCGTATGCTATTTTTGAGCGTATGTAAGAGAAAAAAAGTAGTTTTAAAGTATTAATATTTTCAAAGTGCCGACAGTTTCGATAAATAAAACCCAACAATTTGGCAGAGTCAGAAACTATATTTGCTACATGCTTGGCGAACATATCAATCGCCTCATCCACTCTGGCTAACACAACATTATTTGCTCTATAGTCAAAATTGATTGGCAACAGTTTTCTAGAAAATGAGAGAATAGAGCATTTATTAACATTTAAATATAGTCTATTGACATTGCACCAATTCTCTACTTTATTAAGATTTACCTGAAGGAATTCGCAATCGTCTTCAGTATCTATTTTTGTGAACAATTTTATATCATCCGCAAACAGTACTCTGACAAGACAGTAATTTGGCAAGATCGTTTATAAATAATAAAAAGAGAAGCGGGCCCAAATTTGATCCTTGCGGAACTCCCGAGCAAACTTCATATATAGGAGCCTTCATATTCAACAAACTGTTTGTAATACATACATTACAAACACAGGGTTACATACATTACAATCACAGGGTTTCTGGAAGACAATTATAAAATGTTGCTGTTAAGTAAGAAGCAGATTTATGGTCAGATTCTTTTTTTGAATAAGGAACCATTACACAGTCAGTGTTGCATCGTGTTGGTCTACTATGTTGAACAGGTCGGAGAATTATTTTGTTTTTGGCAGTGCAAATAACATTAAGTGGAAGTAAATTTAAGTATTTGTTGCTGAGATTTACTTTAACGTCATTGGAAAAATTAAGCAAATCTATGAATTAGAATTTGAACATCTTGTCCAAGAGGAAACATAGTTTCAAGTAACTTGAATCATAATAACCCCACTTCTAATGTTCAGATTGTTTTGATTTTTAATTACACAAATTCTTTGAAGTGTTCTTCATCTTCTATAAAAAAAAATGAAAATTCATAATTTGGAAGGTGTTATTAGATTGAAGTGTTATTTAGATTTTCAAAAATCATATCAGCTTTTCGTATTGCTCTTATAACCTCCATTGAGAGAGAGCATAGCGAACTGACTGATAACAACAATCATAACATCAAAAATAACGGATTTGTGCGACAAGATCCAACTTATTGCGCGACATTCCATACTGGATTTCAGCACCGCCTAAGCATTCCGCCATACGATTCGGGTCATTGTTCTTTGGCAACATCGAGGGGTATTCAAATCAAGCAATCAGAATATATACGGGTGCCGAATCCTATAGTGGTATGTCTAAATGCTACCTAGGATCTGAAGGATCCCTTGGAAGGAATGACTGACGTTATTAGGATTCCTAGGCAAAACATTGCATTCTATACTTTTCTATCTTGGTCAGGGCAAGATCCATCTCTTCTGCAGAGCGAATAGAATAAAAATAGTAGCTATGGAGATTAATAACCCAGGCATCTCAAAAGAAGTATATCATGCCCTTTTTTGAATCTCACCTAAGGTATGGCATCCTGTTCTTTGGTTACTGTACTGCTACTAAGTTACATTCTCTGTTTCTTCTGCAGAAGAGAACTGTTTAGGGTCTTATCATGTGCAGACTATAGGGACCACTGTAAGCCTCTGTTTCAACACTACAAAATACTAACTCTATACGGTCTTATTTTGTTTGAAACATTTCGTCACTGTCATTCCAATACCTTCCAACAAAGGGCTAATATACATAATTACCAAACACCTTCTGGACAAAACCTTCAGGTACCTCAGTCTCAAAGCACTTTAAGTAGAAATACTATTTTCCACTATGGAAAGCTCATGTAAAATTTATTGCCTTTAAGGATTCGCAGCTTGAAGAGACGAAAATTTGATATTGTCATTAAAAAAGTTTTATTGAGATCTGCTAATCATTCTTTCACAGAATTTCTTGATCTATCTATACCTATGTTGCGGAACCTTGATGACTTGTAATTTGCATGCATGAATGTCTAGGTAAATTTTATTTCTACTGTACCTCTAAGTACACTTTGTAATTGTTTGTTATATGTTTATTGTAAACTTTCTTTGAATAAGGAAGGGAAAGGAATTCTTTGTAAATTGTACAGCAAAGTTGCTTTTCAATAAACTTTTGACTTGACTTGACTATAAATGAGGTACTTACGACAGGTTTTGATAAGGGTGATTTCTTGGGGTAAGGAGTACATGATGTATTAGTTTGCTTGTGGTTTGTTATTGATTTAAAAAATTTAATGATCATAATTATGCAGGGTTGAGGTACCACAATGTCTTACGATATTTGGGGTTTAACCGATTTCAATGAACTCCGATAATGATCGAGAAATTACAGCTCCGAACATTATATAGTAATGATTCCGCCTTTGGAAGAAGTGACTGACTCTCTAGTAATGATTCTGACGAACAAAAAAAGAAAGTATAAGTATATATTATTTTGCAGCATGCAAGCATTAGTCAGTCTATACTACCAATCGCCAAAGTAGCCCTGAGATTGTGCAAGATCAAAGGAGTGAAAATTAAGATCCAGGGCCTATCCATCTATGATGTCTTCCGTTTGGAGACAACCATAGGGAAATCACTGTGCAATACGTTTTTGCATTGGTTGATATTTTGGTATTATTGATTTGATTGTGTAGCAGACTAACCATTATGCAACAAGTGTCTTATGCAAAATGAATATATTTCTAACTGTGCGCGCATATATAGGCGTGGGATCCTACAAACCGACCCGAAGTATTCGTTTTATAGAACTGTATAAGGGATTATTGGGAAGAGAGTTGGATTTTGAAGACGGAAGTTTATTTATTTTTTTATTGCAAAACCTTTACAAACACCAAAAGATTGGTAGTGATTGAAGGGAGATAAATTGTTGCTCGGGTCCACACAAAACAGTATTTTTTATTCAGTATTCTGAGATTAATCTTTTGACCATGGGATAAAATGAATATAATTGATTAAGATAAAATTTTTATACTTATTGTTGTTTAATATACGGTATAAGAATATCACAACCTGTTATTTTCCCCTATCTAGAAGCAGTGGCGTATCCAGGATTCATTCCTGGGGGGGGCAACATGCTTTGTCACCATTTAATATACAATATACTTACATATGTATCTATGTGTATGTTACTTAATTTTTTTGGCCTATTATTGGAGATATGGTATTATTCATCAGGAAGGGAGAAATAATTACCATGTTTTTGAAATGCTTTTATTAATTTAAAAGCTACAAAAATAAAGAAAAATAAAAGATACTAATATAATATATGGATAGTAAAACAGACACAAGGCAAACAAAAAATTATTCTAAAGTAACAAAAACAAATTGACTCCTAAAAAAACTAAACAAGATCAAAACTCAATTAGGTATCTATATAAAATACCAAAAAAAGCCAAATAAAACTAAATAACAATATCAAGTTTCCTCGATTTAAGCTGCATTTCGTTAAGTACTTCCTCGGCACTAACTGAGATTTCTGGATATTCATACAGAAGAGTTAAACCATTTAATCTGTCTTCACTTATTGTATTTCGTAAGTAAGTTTTTAACAATTTAAGTGTAGAAAGTTTTCTTTCAGGGGTTGCTGTGCTTACAGGTAAAGTACAAAAAATCTTTAACAGTATTAATATATTGGAAAATATATCCTAATTACACATTACTAGGGCATCGAGAGCTCAGATATTTTTCTGGTGCACAGGCTTCAAATTTTCTATACCAAAGTTTGAGTTCAGCAGACACCATAGTAAATGAACAATTTTCTAAATCATTTTTATAAAAATTTACCAAATACTTAAGACTTTGAAGTTGATTATCAAGTTTCTTATTTACTGATGGAATCAGACAGTTAAATGATTGTAATATATCTTTATGTTTAACAAATCTCTCTTCTAATTGTAATAAGACGCAATCTAAAAACGGAATAAATATTGATATTCTGAAATATTCTTCAGTTGTGTTAGTTTCAAAATTTGCCCTATTTTTTTGTCTGCGTGGTTTTGTTATTTCTAAACCAAATAAATTGTTTATATTATTTTTTGCCTCTGCAAAAATAGTTGCAAAACTATTATCTGCTTTATGACGTAAATCTTTAAGCTCTTTTAAGCAATCTTCAGCCAGTAATATTGCTTTGCCTAAATCAATATTAACTGATTGCAGCAACTTTGATAACGGAGTGGTAAATGCAAAAACTTGTTTAATTATTAAGAGTAATGAGAAATTCTGATGTACTTAAGGTGTTTAGTAACAACTTGCTACAAGTAGACGTTTCTTTGTCCGGCCACTCAGCTATTTCTTCTAAAGCCAATACTACAGAATTTAAAAGCTCTCTCATTACGCTTACTGAATCTTGTCTTTGAACCCATCTAGTAGCACAAAGTTGTTTTAATCTGTCTTGTCTTGATCTCTCATTATCCGGCATTCCATTTACTTTTTTAGTTAAAATATTTTGACGTTTGGGAGTATTAAAAAAATTGTAAGCATTTTCAATAACACCCATGCAATTTCGTACAGCCTGGACAGAACATGCATCGGATATAGCAAGGTTAAGGGAGTGTGAGACGCAATGAACATATAAAGCTGTAGGATATTCCTTTCTTATAATAGCCTGTACCCCACGAAAACTGATCACTCATTGCCGCTGCCCCATCGTAACCCTGGCCTTTAAGATTATTTAAATCTAAACCCCAGTTTGTCAAATTTTCGATAATTGTTTTTGTTAAATTATGCCCAGTGGTTGAAGTTACCGGAATAAATTGAAGAAACGACTCTTTAATAGATAAATTATCGCATACGTACCGAACACAAAGAACAAACTGCTCTATTTTGGCAATATCAGTTGTCTCATCTGCCAAGATTGCATAATATTTTGCAGATTTTACTTCTGCTATTATTTTTTGTAAAATATTTGTATTACATGCATTTATTATTTCGTTTTGTATTGTACTACTTAAATATGTTGCGTTATTAGCAGAACTCAATATATGTTTTTTATGTTTTTTCTCCCTAGCTTTTCTGGGGGGGGCAATTGCCCCCTTTGCCCCCCCCTGGAATCGCCACTGTCTAGAAGTGACTCTAAGTTAAAACCATCCAGCATACTTCTACAGGAGATCATGAAGGGATCATGATGTTATTTTTAATCATATAGAGATAGCGTAGAAAGCTTTTTTGGACTTTTTCAAATATGATTAACGTGTACAGCCTCTAGGGGCATCCATATCTGCCAAGCATATTCGAGGTGTGACTTTACCAAAGTATTATACAGTCTCACAATAATTGTAATTTTTAAGTTTTTTTACTGTTTCTGATTATAAAACCCAAAACCTTAAATGCTTTATTAGTAATGCCTCACTCTCACCAATGAGTTCAGTGTTTCCGATTTGGTATTTATTTAGAATTGGATTTAATTTTCTGGTGAATGTGACTACTGAACATTTTATTTTCCTCAAACCACCCAGTACACTCCTCAATATTATTTTGAAGCAGATTGCAATCATTCTGCGTCATGAAGAGCCTGTAGAGCTTCAGCAAAGAAAGCAGAGTGAGACAGGCACAATGATAAGGGTTTAATAAAGCAAAGGACCTACACCTGAAATCTTATGCTCGCACAATTATAATTGAATTGAATTATGACCTTTATTGACTTTTAGATAAACTAGCAAAGAATGTACACTACCGGCAATAATTTTTGTATCGATGAGACAATGGTACTATTCAAAGGCAGGTTGTCATTCGAACAATATAATCCCAAAAAAAAACCATGAATATGTAATAAAATTGTAATGTGAAAATGGTGCTCCTGACAAGTCTTCAACTTGCCCATTTGTTGTTATGTCAAAATATCCATTGCTTGTGTACATTGTACATACATAAAAAAGGGTGAAATAGCGAAGTGGGGAACGAGAGAGGAATAAAAGGATATCTAGGTCCTATCTACTTACACGAAACAGTGCGGGTTCAATGTCACGGAAAGCCAATCACAAAACCTAAAGCCATATTATTGATTACAACAATGGAAAAAACTACATTCATATTTCTGATCAAATGCTTATAGCTATAATAAGTGATGGTACAAAAAATTGGTTGGTGAAACTATTCATTTTCTATGGTAAATGCGCATTTTGTTTTTCAGGAAGTTCAAGAAGAGGACATTTCAATAACCGACGTTCGTTTATCTGTTCTTCTCATGTTTAAAAGAGGCAGTGGTTATCCCTCTTCATAAGGGTGGAGATTTGGTACAGCCTTGTAATTTCCGTCCCATTTCTATTTTGTCTACCCTCTCTAAGATAGTTGAAAAACTTGCAAAAAGCAGAATTTTGTCCTTTTTACATCATAATGGCATTTTGTCTGCAAATCAGTTTGGATTTCAAGCCGATAAAGGGACTCATGATGCTGTTTTTAGCTTTTTGGAGAGCGTCTATGTGTCCTTCGTCCTTGAATTCTGAAGAGTCATCAGCGGCAGTGTTTTGTGATCTATCCAAAGCATTTGACTGTGTGGATCATGGAATACTGTTATCTAAGCTCGATAAATATGGTTTTAGGGGCGTAGCGTTGCGATGGCTTGAGTCCTATCTATCAAATCGTACTCAGGGCGTTTGTCTGCTTCTCCTTCCCCAGGGTTCAATGTTGGGACCACTGTTATTTTTACTGTATGTGGATGACTTGAGTTCATTGAAACTGCAGGGCAAGTTGGTTCAGTTTGCTGATGATACCACCATACTATGGAGCCATAAAACTTCTGATTATATTAAGACTTGTATCCTTAAATACCTTCAGATTTTAACAGGGTGGTGTGCTTCCAACAGGCTCGTGTTTAATATAAGAAAGACGTCTATTATGGGGTTTAAGTGCGATGTTCAGGGTCTGATGTTTGACGAAAATTCCCTCTTGCAGAATAAAGAGTGTTGCAAGTTCCTAGGAATTACCATTGATGGTCGCCTTCGGTTTGAAGATCATATTTTACATTTAGCTGGGAAATTATCTTCTGGATGTTTTGCAGTAAGAATGGCAAAACAAGAGCTGGGAGGGGTGGTTGCACGTTCAGTGTACTTTTCACTTATTGAATCTCATATTTGGTATGGCTTGCCTTTTTGGGGTTTAACCAATAAGGGGCTACTTAACATTGTCTTTGTTATTCAAAAAAAAGCAGTTAGATACCTGTGTTCTGCTAACTTAAGAGATTCTTGCCAACCCCTCTGTATTTCTGAAAAAATCCTAACTCTTTTTTCACTCTTTATCTTAGAAACAGCTGCTCTTATTCACAAAATTCCCAAATTACCCTCTGACACTGGCCATTTGACTCGTCGTGTAAATGATGTTCCTCTACCTATTCCTACGTCTTCCCTTATCAAAAACTCATTAATTTACATAAGTAAAAAAAATTACAATCATGTTCCTCTATGTGTTAGACATATATCGGATGCTAAGAAATTTAAAAGAGAATTAAAGTCGCTTTTATTGGCTAAGGCATATTATAACCTGGATGACTTTTTTAATGATAGGTTTTAACCTTGGACATGTTGGAATTTTTTTTTCTTTTTTCTTCTCTAGTTTTGTCAACAAGTTTACCTTTATTTAGTAATTGATTGTTTTATTTAGTTATCTTTAATTCAAGTATGTTCAAAAAGTTTTGTCTTCTTCTGTTTAAATTTGTTTATTGTTTTGTCAATTTTTGAAATTGTATTTTTGTTTTTTTAGCTTGTAGGATGCTTGTACATGAGATTATTCTTACGTAATATAGCACATTTTCTTTCTTTCTTATTGAAGATCTTTTGAAATTCGAAGGTACCCCAGTGGAAAACCCTGAAATATGCTGAAGCATACGTATGTATCTTCAAAATTATGTTGTAAAGTATTGAGTAAGTATTGCAGAGGATGTAAAAAGCGTAAGTAAAAAGTAGAAGGATCTAATTGAAAAAAGCAACGCAAGGAGGGTCATAATATTGTGTTTCAACTACGAATAAAATCGCAAGATATTGCCTATAATATTTCAAGTATTTTGTATCAAAGGAGTAAATATTTTTTACTTGATTTGCAAGAAGTAAATTGCATTATGTCAGTAATCTTTTATTGTATTTTAATGAACAGGTATTTTTTTTAAGCAAAATATCCTATCGGAAACCTTTATTAAGTTTAAGTAGGGTCAAAGCAGGTACATGACAATTTTGGTAGATCTAGTACAGCAGCTCAAGAGGATGTTCAGTAAACGAAATAAATTAACAAAGGCTCATATGAGCAAGACATGTACAAACATCACCGAATGAACGTCTTATTAAGAGGATATTGGGGAAAACCCAGTAGAAAAGAGACCTTTGGGAATACCAAGGCTCAGATGGGGGATAATATTGGAGAGAATGTAAAAACTTCTGAGTACGGGAGATTGTGTTGTATAAGGATAGCTGCAGACAAGCGTAGATGCAGCTAAGACCCACGAAGGGTTGTGACGCTACAAGAAGAAGCAGACACACCGGTGTTTGACTTTAGTTAAAATAATTAATTGTAAGTATTCTTAAATATTCAATTAATAAAAAAAAATTAAAAGTTTCTTATTCGAGTCTATAATTTAATTAAATTTATGATTTTTATTAGGTCTGGCCTATAAATAAATAAATAAATAAACAAACTGAACATAATATAGTCGTTGGCCAAAAAGCCATACCCCAAAACAGAACGGAAATAAAACAAATTTTTATTAAATTAATAATTTTATTATTTTTTATAAATAACAGGACAATTTGCCCAAAATAGGTTCCGTTGCTACGCAAGCACATTTCATAAGTTTTATCCTATATACAGACATTATTTACAATATACATAATATAAAATTTGTCTGACTATTTCCTTTTTCGTTTTTTGCTTTATTAATATTATGTTTTTTTTTTTTTAAATTATTGACAATGATTGTCATGTAAATATTAGTAGAAAAATTTCTCAGTTAACGGGCGCGTGTGTGTGTGTGTGTATATATAGTCGTAACAATTTTATGTTTTATTATTTTAAAATTCAGAAATATGTTATCCTAAATCGATCAATTTCATGGTCAATTGGTCGATTTAGTAAACGTTTTATACAAATCACATTTCCTAAATTTAGCCTAAACGTTAAACATTTTTATAATAAATATTTGCTGTATGTTTTTTTTTTTAAATCTTGAAGGCACTAAACTGCATTTTTAACTGGACCTATCGTATAAAGGCTTCGAAAGCGTATAATTAATTGGAAAATTCAAATGACTAGTAGTAAAAACTTAACAAAAAAAAAAACTAAATAATAAGGAATCCCGATAAGTACGGTGGGTGAATGGGTGGTCCCTTTTATAGAAAAAAAAGCACCAAATTTTTAAAGAACCTTAAAAATACATCTCTCTTTTAAGATGTAGAAAGGCCACTTTGTTTATAATTTTTTAAAAAATCCACTGTCCCGCAACAGTCACAAAGTATAACAAACTGCGTTTGACCAATAAATAATTATTATTCCATTACAGGACAGTAATAAGTGAGATTTCACTCAGACAATAACTCAAGAAGCAAAAACCAAAAAGGGGGACGGACTTGTGACATTCGTTTGTATTTTATACCCTATAAATGTTCAGCCTTTTTATTCCTTTCCTTAGCTGGCGTTTCCCTCCGCAACAAGGGGGCAGGGGACACTTCTCCCACCTCCCTTTTTACCGTAATAATTAAAATAAAAAAACAACTTTTTTATTCGCAACAACGTGTCTGTCTTTGCTTTATCGCACGAACAACCGTCGGCTGCTGCTGCTGCTGCTGTCGCATTTTTTTCTCTCTCCTTTTGACGGAAACTGTCCGAAAATCACCTGCACGGCGCCAGCAGGATCTCCAACCAGCACGGGCACGAGGTTATTTCTGTTCTGGAGTAGCCCTTACCCCACCCTTTGACGAAACTGACCCTGAAACAAAAAAGAAAACGGTTATACAAGCAACCAATTTATTATTAGTAACTATCAGGAAGTTGTATGCAATATTTTGGTAACATTAGCTCTTAGGGAATAAAGGTTGTTTCAACTCACTAGAGTAACTTCATATGGTAACTAAGAATCAGTCTAGTAGTGTCGTCATCAAATCAAATCAAAATATGCTTTATTGTCATAAGAGATAATCTTGTCGACAAAGCTGTATGGGAATGCTCAAAAAAGAAAATCTCTTACAGCAAAACTTAAGTACTACATACACATTTCTGACAGGGCACAGACAAATATTCGTCAGAAAATATAAAATATATAATGTCATATGTTAAAATCTATCTAAAAAGAAGTCATTTACTTCATAGTAGCCTCTTGCAACCAACAATTTTTCCTAAAGACTCTTATTACTTTGCACTTCCTTAATATCCGCTGGAAGATGATTAAAGATTTTTTTCCCATCAAATACAAATGACCTTTTTATTAATGAGTTTGAGGGTACAGGCAAAACCACATCATTAGCCCTTCTGCTGCTATAATGGTGCCTATCTCCAACATTGAGATCTCTGTACTTTTTGTGAATTAAGCACACCGTTCCCAGTATAAATAAAGAAGGCAACATAAGGATTTTGTGAGTAATAAAAAGTTCTCTACACGAATCTCTTATACCTACTTTGCATATATATCTGATAGCCCTCTTTTACAAGATAAAAACGCTCATAAATAATTGATTGGTACACGCACCCCAAAAACACAAACCATACCTCAGATGTGACTCAATCAGTGCAAAATAGGCGTTCCTGACCATATCAAACTCTACTTCTCTTGTTATGATTTTAAGGGCATAACAATTAGACGCCAACTTGTTGCACAATAATCTGATATGACTTTCAAACTTCAATTTGTTGTCAAGACTTATTCCCAAGAACTTTTTTAATTTTGGCTAAATCCCTATTTACTGTATTATTTAGGTTTTCAACACTAACATCATGCGAAAGTGCCGTTGCATCATCTGCAAATTGAATAAATATAGCTTGTATATCAATCCATACAAAATAGTAGTGTTTTCAGTTTGGCACTCTTGACATTCACAGATTTAGATGTTTATGGACTGATGGCATAATACATTCACTACCTCATGATATCATGATAATCAAATAAGTGGTGATGGTTTATTCGCAACAGTGACATAACGAAAAAGGCACTTTTTTCCTATTTGACCCCATGGTAATTACCAGTGTATTAGTAGCAGTTGTCATTAGTAATAGCATTTTCTACTTGTTTGACACTCTTCACATTCACAGGTCGTTAGATTCTGTTAAGTATGCACTAGCTTTTTGCTTTTAACGTACCACACTAAATATCACTATTTTACCTATTTGATCATGTCTAGCATAGAGACACACAAGAGGGAATATATCATATAATATGAATGTAAAATATTACCGCCGTCGAATATCCAAGGAGAGATACAGGACCGTTTATAGTTCTAATTGAAAGTACATAATCGAAAAGAAGAAAATGTACAAAACATGCACTCAAATCCATTGATGAGGGAACTTAAGAAAGCAAAATCCTAAAACATATTTCAAATTACATAAAAAATATAGTGTTGGAAATGACAGACGAGGAGCTAGTTGAATCAACATCACTAACCCTAAGAAAAGATGTTCCCTATCAATCCCTGGAGGCCGAAGGCTTTATCAGAAGAACTGAAAAACAGGAACGAGTAAAATATCACTACACACAATTGGTATTACAGAATAAAGCAGCTGAACACTTACATAGCACCAGTACTTTTATGCAAAAACAGATACCGACATGTAAGAAACACTTGAGGAATGTAAAGAATACAATTGCGTATACGGCTACAAAGACAGAACAGAACATGCAGAACCTGTCAAGAACACCTGCGGCAAAAAGAAATCCAACAATTTCTGGCCTTTACAAATATTTCCTATTATGGAGAGAGGACACAAAAATTACAAAACTCCTAACAGAAGAACAACAAACAGGATAAAACAGATCAAATAAGTACACCCAAGAAAATTGCCCAAATCCAAGCAAAAACTTAGTGGTGGAAGTCTATGAAAGAAGAAATCTTGCAAGTAGTTCGCACACCCAAAGACTAGTGTTACCCAAACTATAAAGAAAACACCAACTTATTCCCACCTATTTGACATCAAATGTATACTGAAAAACATGAGAGGACCAGATACATTATACAAAAAAATATAACCACAAAAGACACAGAGTGAAATGACATAAAATAGACACAGCAATTATAAATGAAACACATCCGAAACTATGAGACCAATTCAACTTCAATTACACTCTAGAGAGACAAGGTAGGTTGGATGGTTATGGAGGCATAGCTCAAGAAGCAAAAACGATAAAAAGATCCCATGTTGTTAAATTCATATGCCAGTCACAAAACACCCCAAAATTTTCAGTTGCAAGGCATAAGATGGTGCGGATAAATCTTGACAAATCGATACTGCCCACCAAATTTAGTACCAACTGTTCAATAGTATCAAGTACTGTAACTGTTTGATGCCAAAGTAATAATAACAGGAGTCCTAAATATATAGTGAATTAAAAACTAACTAAATATATATTGAACCATCCTCTGTGGTGTTCATCAAGGCAAAACCAAAGTGGGAAAAATTCTATGAATCTGATACCAATACACCTAAACAAGTTACTTCTATGCCCAAGGACACACCAAACTACATCTGTCGACAACAAGATAGCCAAAAGTGAAATAAATGGACCATCCAGGGTGATGGATATGCTCAGTTAACCTAATACCAAAGCCACTTTGTTCATAATAGAACGTCTAATAAAAAACAATATAAGTGTTAAAAAACCAATACATAGATAAATTAATCCAGCGTGTCAATAACACACCTAGACTCATAATGCAGGTAAAATGTTGCTATTGTTTAATGCTAACTTGATTTGCATGTTACAAAATGATACCAACCATATCCCAAGGCAATTTTCTGTTAAATACTCTGATAGGCACAGAGCGAGAAGTCACCATGAGAGAAATGGAAAGTTACTCCAGACATGAGTCAAAGAAGTAATGTGAGATACCTTTCAAGGAAAATGCAAGGATGGTTATTTACTCTGCCATAATATATACTCATCATCTCATAATAACGTGACAATCAAATAAACGGAGATGGTTTGTTTGCAAAAGTGACAGTCATAAAAAGCAATATTTCAACTTATGTCCTGCTTTGATCCCATGGTAACTACCAGTCTATTAGTGTCCTCATAAATAATAGCGTTTTCCGTTTGTTTGACACTCTTGACATTGATATATGTAAGTGGTGAGGCTCCTTCAATAAGCTTTGAATATGGTTATGTATTGAGAGATGGCACCTTCACCACCCCATAATAATTTAACATTTAATTAGGTGACGTCACAAAAAAGCCTTTTCTCACATCTTTTTTGACCGCAAAAGCTTCAGGGATGATGGTTGGGTATTGTGAGATTGGTTATAAGTGTTTGTTAAATTTTTTCCGAGAAGTTGAAGCCATTTTCTCCTTATTTTGAGTCAGTTTTTTATTTTTTCGAGACAGTAGACTTTAAGTTCCTGGCAGATATAAGAAATAATTCCATAATTGCCTCATAAAAGTAGAAAATTATAGCAGCTGCTCGTTTGAGGCAAGTTAGACTACACTTATTAATTTACCAGGCTACTGAGGCCACTTTTTATGTTTGGTTGAGTCATTGTTTACTTATTCCAGACCCTTGAAGTAATGTCTTATTTATTCCAGGCTCTTGAAATCATATTTTATTTCTTTCAGGCAGTTTAAGACACTTGTTTCAGGCAATTTGAATAATTTTCTATGTATTCTAGTCTCAGCCATTTTTAATTTATTCCAAACATTTACAATTATTTCTTCCAGGGCATTAACGCCATTTAATTCTTACTTATTTTAAGCATTTTAAGTAAATTTTTATTTCTTCAAGGCAGCATGCTTCACCTAACTACCTGGAAGAAATAAAAAATTATTCCATAATTCTATCATAAAAATAGGAAATGCCTCTAAAGGTTTAAATTGTTTTAATCACAGCTATGTTTTTGTTATCATTTTGTTGACAGCTTTCATTTGAATCGCGAAATTTGACACTTTTGGTAATAAATTTAAAATTAATTACATATAATAAAAAAATAAATCAATTGATACAACGGCTCTAATTTTTTTTAAATCACTTTCATTGACGTAATACGCAACAAATATATGTACCTCTTAAAAGTTGAATCGTGGTCATGACTTCCAGGTCTCAGGATTTTGACCAAACTATTATAATGACTTCTTTTCCAAAACTCATGTTTTTTAAAGAACAATATTCAAAATTGTTACTCATAATAATAATTATAAACTTATTTATAAATTAGAGCTTTAAAATAATTAAAAAATAAGTGACAGTAATTATAGTCTATTTTTCCCTGCGCCTAGCAAGAAAATGAATGTTTACAATCAGAATTTTAAAAAGAAATGGAAACATTTTCCAGGTTTGCAATGGGTAGAAAATAGGAAAAAGGGAACACTCTCCCTTTGCCTGGTAAGTATTTATGATAACGACATATTTGGTATATACAGGCTGTTTACTAAACATGGGGCAAAAATTTAAGACTATTCTTTGTTTCGAAGATACGGGGCGAAAAAAGAATTTCAACCATCCAATTTTGGTAGTTTTAAAATTAGTAACGTAGAAAAACCTTCTAAAATATATATCAACGACTTAGTGGAACAGGAACGTTGAAGCGAAGGGGAGGACCAGGAAGGCCAATATCAGCAAGAACGGTGGAACTAGAAAAGAAGGTGCTGGTCATAGTAGAAGAAAATTGCAAATACTTTAAATGTAAGTAACGGGACCAAATAACCATACCACATAAAACGCGTTCAGGCACTTCTTCCTGCAGATTCTCCTCTACGTATTGCATTCTATCAATGGATTTTGCACACATTGGTTCAAATCCCTCAATTACTGACTCTTATTCTTTTTACAGATGAAGCCAGTTTCTCAAGAAATGCAATAAGGTATTTTCACAATAACCATGTTTGGGCAAAAAAACTACATAAAGTGCTTTGCGTTTGTTTGGGTGGGAATTATAGGTGACTTCCTAATTGGACCGGTATTTCTGCCAGAAAGACTTACCGGCGAGGTATACCGCAGCTTTATGGAATAAACACGCTACCTCAGTTTCTGGAGAATGTACCATTGGCTACAAGAAGTGCAATGTGGTTTATGCACGACGGTGCACCGGCGCACTTAAGCATTTTACACACAGAAAAATCCCGATGGATTTTTTCACATTTTGTTGTATAAAAAAAAATGTTTAATTTTAATACACAATTGTTAGATAATATCTCACAGTCCTGTATAAAAATTCTCAGGCATTTTGTATATGTTTTATTGTGTATATTTCATACAATTATTGCATATTAAATTAATACACCATAAGTGGATATTAATTATTAAGATAATGTGTATAAATATTCCACATTTTTTTTTTAAAATCCAATGCAGTTTGGTAAAAAATCTAATAACCAAGTATATTTTTACTACAATTTTTAATTATTTTTTTATTCTGGCTTGTGTTGATTTTATTTACAATTGTGTAGAATAAAAAAGATTCTTGCTAATAGCCCTTCACAATTATAGAATTTTAAACTATGTATTGTGTAGTTATAATACACAATTGTGTATAAAGGAGGACGCGCCCGACGTCCTTGCCTTTGCCGCTAGAACTTCGTTGTTAACGTCAATGTTGCCAGATTCAATATTAAACAGTTGTAAAGGTATGCATCAAAATTTGCAGCCGATTTAAAGTTGTTAATTGAAAATGATTTAATAGGATATTTAAAAATAAGCCCAATCAGCATAAGTTCTAATTTTATTTATTTAAATAATATCGTGATAATAACACGCGTAAAAAAAGGAAACGTAACTTTTTTAATTGGCGGTGTAATCTTTAAGATACATTTGATGGCAGCATTGCTATAATTCCTAGTGCCACAGGTGTTCAACTGTTCATTCTTTAGTCCTTCAATCAATCGGCCGGCATTAATTTGTTTTAAGGTTTTTTCGTTTCGTTAAGTGATAAAATTGCATAAGAAAAAAATTGATATATTCGTTGAAGATAAACTTAAGGAATAGAGTTTATTTGACTAACTCCAGGAGCAGTTTGTAGGTAGGTAATTAGGTAAGCACCATATTTTTTTTGCATTTATTGTATACTTTGGAATTTCCTGGATATTTTGATGTTTAGACAGGTAGCTGGTACCTATTTAGTTTTTCAGTGATAACTGATCAGATGATACCTACATATACCTACTCACTGTGGGCAGCCACTATGGCTCTCACACTCTCGTCCTTTGGTTAACTTGGTTTAGAAAAACCAAATATTGTCATTGCATTAAAATGCTTTATGTAAGTCTTTATAAATGTGGTTTGTTTAAAGTTAAATCAAACTTTTCATAAAAGTGAACCGCAGTCCACGGATACTAGGACGGATAATAGCACGGAATCTAGCAAGTACTTCCACAACTATAGGTAGGTAGATATATACCTACTAAAGTTCCTACTAACTTATTAAAACCTTAGAGAGGGGGAAAAATACGATATATACAGGGTGAGCTTTTTTCGATGTTTAGTACAGGGATCTCGGAATCTGATTCTAATGATGTATCACATGATAGGGTTGTTTTAAAAAAATAGGCTTTTATATACCATTGTTCATTTTTTTTGCTGTTTATTTTGGTTTAGTCTAGTTGCAATGGAAACAAGAAAATAAATAATGTTTGGATATGTTACTATGGTAACTAAACTATTATCAACAAACTAAAAACCTTTTAAAATTAAATTTTAAAAATTTCTTAAAAATTACCTAGGCTATTACTATTAAAACAAATAATTAAGATTTTTTTTATTGGATAGGAAGGAAGGCTCCTGTAGATATATCGTGTCCACCAAGATCCCCTAAACTTACATGGAGCTATAGAGGAGACAGTGTAAAATATCTATGGAAAAAACTTAGGTTTGAAACGATTGAAGAAAAGATTTAATACATTGCTTCAATGTATTAATGGTGGAATTTTCGAAAATATTTCATACAATTAAATAAATTGTTAAAAAAAAACAGTTTTTTTTTATCCTGTTTTTCCCAGGCGCACTAGAATTTATTATTACACAGACTTATGACGAAATTCTCTAAAATGTATTTTAAATTTTTAAACAATTTGTTCATTTTTTTTTATACAAGTATATTGATTATTTTAAAATTTTTATGAATATAAATACAAAATATTGTAATAAAAAACTCCAGTTCTTATGTTAATTTGATATACAAACCTAAACGAAGTAACCTACACTATATTTAAATTTATAAAACAATATATAGTATTATTGTACACAATTTGTAATAAAATTTTATAGTTGAAATGAAAGAAAATAAAATATATTGTGAAAACACCTTACACTAACGTGTGTATTTAAAATGCACAAATTGTGTTTTTTTCCTGTACATACCATGTTAAAAAAAACACTAAGACTTTGCTTATTTACTGAACAATTATATGAAATAAATATAAAATATTGTCGAATTTAAGTACACAAATAGTGTACTTTATATACAATAAAATAAATCAAATTGATACACAATTTGTTGATTATAGAACCACAGTTATTTAAGCACAATAGCATAGAGAAATTCTACACAAATTGATTCTGTACCATTTCCAGAATCAAATTGTATGTAAAATCTATACAATTGTTGAATTTTTATTCACCTATTTTTAAGAGTGTAGTTTGACAGTTTTTTAACTATAGCTACGTTTACAACGCGTGTACCAAATATTTAATACTTGGATCAAATGACGTCATGGGGACTATTTTTTCGGTGTAAACGGCAGCGCACTAAAATTTGATACCCGAATTTGATGCGTTCCAAACAGGGTAGATTAAATTTCGTTTTTTTCGGTGTAAACAGCTAGGACCTATTTTGAAGTATCAAAATGACAAGTTTGACATTTTATTGGATGTTAGGTTAGGAGGTTTTTATTTTTGTACACAAAAATAAAGAAGAATAGGAAGAGAAGGACAAGCATAAGCCTTAACAAAATTATTAGTTTATTTTTATGATTTTTAAACAACCATAACACTTTTAAAGAATTAGAGGTTACGTCCTATAATTCTTCATCTAAACTGATAAACTCCCTTCAACTCATATTTTGATCCTAGAGAAAAGCCTGCACTAATTTAACCTTCAAAATCAATCCTTGTTTATGTACTAAATAAAAATAGTCATCAGTAAAAATCATTTGATCTATGGACCTAATAGATCCGCGCGTTGTAAACGTAGCTAGTAACATACGGAGATCGCTGGATTGGTCGAGGTGGACCTCACCTATGGCCTGCTCGATCCCCGGACATAAACTCTCTGGATTATTTCCTATGGGGACATCTAAAGTCATTAGTTTTATTATAAACTCCAGTGGAAGATGTAGAAGATTTGAGAAATCGGATAATTGCTGAATGTCACTCAATCAGAAACGATCCTGGTGTTTTTGAAATAGTTTGGGAGTCTATAAGGAAAATATTAGATTCTTGCACCCGATCGGGGGTAGTCATTTTGAACAGTTCTTGCAGATTAAGAAACATGACATGTAATTTTTGGTAATAAATAATTGTTATTGTCAAAATTCTTTTTCGCCCCGTATCTTTGAAACAAAGCGTCCGATCAAAAAGTATAAAAAGACAAAATATCCTTGGAATAGTACAAGGAATAATCCCTGAAATTTTTGCCGCATGTTTAGTAAGCACTCTGTATATTTTAAGGTGGTTTGAGTAAAAACTAAGCGAGTTTGGATTATTAAGTACTAAATACTCTTACAACAGGGTTTTATGAAGTACCGCTAAATCGGCACTAATTGATATTTCCTTAAATGCGGTTATTTTTAATCAAGCAGTATAAAACGGAAAGAACATTTTTTAGTTTTCTCTTAAGCATTTGGTGAGAAAGCTCATTGAGCATATTGCAAATTAAGTTATTGTACACTCTATATTGGTCCCTAGAAAAACTACATTGAAATAGAGTTGTACGGCTGTTTTGGTATACTTATAAAGTTCCTAATTCTAGTGGCCCGGTTATGTGTGGTATATCGCAAGGAGAGTCTATATTATTCAGAAAAATTGGTTTTTACCAGACGGTATACAAAACAAGTGAAATGTAGGGTGTAGCGATCTTGAATATTGAGCCAACCAGAAGGTGTAAATTAGTCAATAAAAAATAACTTATTTAGGTACATACTTGGAATTTCATTGTATTTCACCTGGCAACACTGACCGTGGTATAAACACATAAACTCACCTAATAGAATTCGGATCGGCCGCGGGTCCAACCAGGTGGGGTGTCCTACCGGGAACCAAACGATCCCACCCGAAAGTCTGAAGACTTTCCGGGGCGTGCGCGCACACGCAATGATCGGGGGGCACGCGTACGGGACTGCGCCCCATCGACTCACAGCCAGCCGCCCCCTCGAGGTACACGGAATCGACGAAGACCGGCTCCTTGGAACGGTTGTAGAGCCACACGTGACCGTCTGCCTCTCGGGATAATGTTATTCCTAAAATACCCGGACGATTACTATAATGACCTACACTGGAAAATAATGAGCAAGGAGTAAAATTTTATGGGGCACCTACCTAATCCTATTTTAGCCCTAGTCTTGCGACTAGCGTCAGTCTGCTTCTCGTTTTGGAGGCCGAGGGTGTCGAGACAGACCCCGTCGGGGCCGCACGGCACTTCGCCGAATACGTCCAGGTGGTTGGGCTCCACTGGAAAAAGGGGCCCAACGCGCTCCTGGAGTTCCCAATATGCCAGTTTACACCATTCTTGTCGATTTCTCATTTGTGAATCTGGAATTGAAGAAGATTTCTTTAAGTAAGAGATTTAGGTAAATGCCTTAGGTCCAAAATCAAGCAAATCTGATAAATGGAACAGAAGTTATTGCACTTTGTACCAAAAGAGGGCTCTCCCGGTGGACTTGAACAAATTTATGGATAAAGTCAGTTATCAGTTTTATTCATACATGCATGTTCTCATTTTAATTTTATGTACCTATATAACTTTGCAAAATGTTCTATCATGCAAAATTATTGGAATGAACTTTGTTGTTGAATTTATTTGTAAATTTTTGCAAACTTTGTCTTAGGCCCATTTTACGCTCTGAAATTTGCCAATTTTCCAAAAGTGTGATCATATAGAGGAAATGTCAAATCAAATGTAAATCATCGTTGTTTTTTTTAACGGACGGTGGTGCAAAAAGTTCCGACTTATAATATCATCCTAGGCCGAGCGGATCACCTTGAACGGCACAAAACACGAAGAAATAAAAGTGGTACTAAAAGTGCCGACATACCGCTGAGACACTGATGTCATTCCTGCCTTAGTCTATTATGGTTTACCAGTTTTTCCTGTCTCGTCGTGTCTTTGAATTAAATAGATTTTTTTTTAACTTATTTGTTTATATCTGATTGGTTAATAGTATTAGCGCAGATCGTTCCAGCGATTAACATTTCATTAATATTCTGAACCTTGAGGGAATGTGCCTAGAATGCTTTTTACATTACTGTGAGTATCTGAATTGGGATTTTTCAATATTCTTGAGAATATTCTCATGAAGTAATTGGAATATTCTTAAAAGGAGTTTATCAAAGAAGAAGGTTGAATCAGTCGAAAATTTAAGACTGGAGGTTATCCCGAGAATATCAATTTCTAGCTGCAAAACTTGTTGATCCTTCCAATAAATCAAAAACTATTAATGTAGTTCTCTACATTAGTACAACAAATAGTAGACAATCAAACAGAATAAGAATATTGATCTAACTCACATAACTGATACCATATAGATTAAAGTTACTAGTCTGATGAAATTACAAAGTCCTACAGCAGAAATTACAGCAGAAAAATTCAATGAATATTTTATTAATGTTACTAATTCTGTCACAGCCCCAGACTTTCGAGACCCAGGACTAGATAATTTAATAATAACCTGGAAGTACGTGAATAACCGCTCAACCATGTATTTAAACCCTTTTGTTCCTTTAAAGGTTTTCTTGGTAATAAACAATCTTAGCAATAAAATTATAAAAATACTAAGTGAAGGTATATATATATAATAAATATTTTCTCAGAGGAGCTAAAGCTTAGCTTCAACTTTACTGTAGTGTCTCTTTTTAAATTGCTAACTGGCCTTATTGATGATCCTCTATCCTTATGTAAGCTTTCTCCTATAATGTGCCAGCATATCATACCAGAAAAGCTCTTAGTTTTTACCTCCTCTATGTAGCCAATAATAACATACACGATAAAATAGACTTACTGTACCCCAACTACAAACAATTTTAAGAGGAATGTTCAAAGTCTATAGTTCGGATTGTACTTTGTAATAGGATTAGTTACCAAGTGTAAAATAATCTGTAAAGAGCAAATAAATACAAAAATTAGCACGGTTAGGCCAATTATTGAAAAGCAGCATGAAAACGATCCTGGAAATTATTGTCCCATCTCACTTAACCTTTCATCTCCATTGCAAATTAGGTTTAGGACACATAGGTCTAGCAGTGATGTGCTTGCAGAGACAGTTAGTGATAGTTTATAGTGATACTTTTTGAGAAGTGTGATTATATTTCTACCTTTGACTGTGTGTCACACAGCTGAGCAAGTTGGCAGATAATATCTGTTATAATGAATTGTTGTATATTATGTATATAATTTTAAGTTATTATTTTTCAGGAAAATTAAATAATAAATGTATTAAGGAAAAACATTTTATTATTTCCATTTTGAAATTGGTGATATTTTCTACACTATTGTTAACTGATTATTGCAATACATTAACTCATTTATATATGTAAAATAAAGCTGAAGAGGTTTAATATTGCGGAGGGTTGTTGGGTAGGGTCAGAAATAAAACAGAAACCTGTTTACCTAAATGTCGACGTTTCGACTTATATTAAGTCATCCTCAGGACACTGAAATGGATTCAAGTAATTACAGAGATAAAACAAAGTAATTTCAAGTACATAAAAAACACTATTAAAATAAATGTTCTTTAAGTTACAAAAAAACAAAAACCACGACACAGTTAAAATTACATTCAGGTACAATCCGTTAAAATTTTTTTTTTTTTAATAAAAAAACAGTATAAATTTTTTTTTTTTTTTTTATACATAACACCTCTTACCTAAGTCTACAACCCTCAACCAACAACCCTCCGCAATATTGAAGATATTGGGTCACAAACACGAAACTGAAGAGGTTTATTTTATCCTGATGCTAACACCCAGGGCCGTATCTAAGGGGGGGGGTTGAACTCTCTAGATGCGGGTTGGGTTTTGGGAGTTCAAACCCCCCCTCCCCCCCACCGAAAATCTTATAGCGTAAAATAAAATTGAAACGACTGGTAACTATAACCCTTTTTTTAGAGAAAAATATCCAGCAGCAATATATGTGCATTGTAGTGCTCATTCTTTAAAATTAGCTCTTGCCCATTCCTGTAAGGTTCAGAGTATCAGAAATTGTATTGGAACAATAAAATCTATTGCAAATTTTAAAAAAATATTAGCTATGCGCACTGAGATTATTAATATTAAAAAATAAAATTAAAGAACATGTTCCAAATAGTAAATGGAGTAAGTTAACATCCATGTGTGAAACTCGGTGGGTGGAAAATCATGATGGACTAATTAGGTTTACTGAAGTTTTTAAACCCATTATTGAAACATTAGAAGAACTAAAACAAGACATCGAAACTTCTTCAAAAGCTTTGCAGTTCCTTCGAGCTATTATGACCAGTGAGTTTATTATCAGTATGTTAACAGCGTCCACTTTATTTGCTTTTACTCTACCGTTATGCAGAATTCTCCAGACTGTGGATTTTGATCTATTTAGCGCTGTTGAGCATGTGAATACTGTTATTAGTCAGGTCAGGAATATGAGACTGAATATAGATCAAGAATTCAAAAATATTTGTAAAAAATCTGAAGCTATTATAAAGTCTATAGATGATGAAGAATGCATAAAAATACCTCGAATAGTTTCACGACAGCAGAATCGTTCTAATGCCATGGTAGCTACTGCAGAGGAATATTTTCGAATCACAGTTGCAATTCCTTTTTTTGATCAATTTATAGAAGAACTGATGAAAATCTGCAAGATTTGCAAATCACGAAAAATCACTTTCATTGTTATATTGTCTAGTACCAAATATGTGCGAAGCTCACATAGTAAAAATGGAAGACTTGTTACCATATGAGGAATTTTTGGACCTAGATACGTTATCTGCAGAACTGCAGTTGTGGAAACAAAAATGGATTAAGCTGCCTCAAGCAGAAAGGCCAAAAAATGCTCTTGATGCATTATCAGCATGTAATTCATCTTTGTTTCCCAATATTCATACTCATGTTGCAAATTCTGGCTACGTTACCTGTATCTACAGCCTCATCAGAACGATCATTTTCATCGCTAAGGTGTTTAAGAGACTATTTGCGCAATTCAACTAGTCAGGAGCGGCTAACAGGACTATTGCCCTTTTAAGCGTGCATAGAAATATTATAATTGATACCGCAGAGGTCTTAAATCGTTTTGCGAGGGAAAAGCAAAGAAATATTCAGTTGTTATTATAATTACTATTTTTAAAATTTTAACGTTGTTAAATGTGATTTTTAGTTTAAACTGGTATCTTCTTTTAGTAAGACCTATTTATAAATTAAAGTTTTTTTTATCCCTAATATCTCAAATGTCACTGGTCTAACCCAGATACGGCCCTGCTAACACCTAATCAAAAACTAACCTTTTTGATAAGGTGTTTGGTTTGGATATTGCGATTAAACAATAAAATTATAAGATTACTTATTAAATGAAATTTTAATTTTCCCGCCTTAATTTGGCCACGCCTTTCTACCATTTTGATTGGTCCAATTAGGTACGTCAAACTGTCAAGTTAGTTACAATAGTTTCCGTTGCCAAGCGAGAGGACGCTAGCAGATTTGTCAGAAGCACAAAGTGGCACGATTAAGTTTAGATTTATAAGATTCAAGATTATCAAAATAATAAAAAATATTTTAAAGTGCATGCATCTATCCCAAGGTAATTGAAACTTTGTCTCATTTTAGGTGAGAATTACTGTCGTTCATAAATTTTAACGAAATTCCTAAAGAAGTACAAGAAAAATCACAGATCTAACGCAACTACCTTAAATTCTTCACTAAATGTAACTTTATATTTTGTATTTGTTAACATAACCTTTCAAAAACTTTAATTGTTTTCTTTCCCTACAATTGGCACAACTGAAATTTGTCAGAGTGGCCAACATCGAAAGAACACAATCACACAAAATGGCGGCCACCTAGTAGTGGTGACAGAGACACCCAAAACCAAATTTGGTTTTCTTTGGTGGCCATTTATTTTTCATTGAATTGGTACACCAGGTATATTTATTAAGTTCGTAGTCAGAAGTATTTCGATCAGTTTGTATGCATCCACTTATTCGCATTATCACCATGAGTACTTAGGAAAAAAAATCTGTACGAGGAATTAATGACAAAAAAAAGCAGATGAATTGTAAACAATTACCCACCGGTATGAAGGTTAAATGTGGCGGGGCGGAATAGTCTGCCACCCAAGATGGCCGATTGATTCTGATTGTCTAATTTTTGACGTACATCAAATATGACAATAGTGACATTTTAACTGTGGTATTTGACAATTGTCTTTTTTAATTTTTAAGTTTTCTTTGGGGGAAAACAAGCCAAGCCTCATGATTTTCTTCCAATTTAAAGTTTTTAAGTAATTTTATAGCTTTTTGTAGTTTTTTTGAATTCTAGGTTGATACATTACTTTACAAACGTGCCAACATCGAATCATCGTGCAACTACATAGAGCAAGAGACAGGTAAATTTCAATTATGACATACCTAAGTGTTTTCTAATAATGTTTAGGTGTATTTTGGATGTATTATCATTTTCTAGGATATAATTATATATTTAATCCTATTTTGGACATATCAATGTCACTGTTCTCAATTTAATTTTTTTTTTACAATTCAGTTTTAATTCTTGAACCTTCACTGGGAAAATATGAAGTATTTTCTTTTCCTTGTCTTCATCTAGATTGAGATATTCATACAAATATTCTTTAGTCACTAGTTTATATATGAGGAATTGCCCAGGCAGTCACAGAAATCATAAATTTTTTTAATTGCCATTGAATGTACAAAAATCTTGTCTGTCATGTAAGTCCGACTAAAAATGTTTGCTCCAAACACTTTTCTGGTTCTTAAGTAGAAATAATATTCACATGGAGTATAAACACAATACCTATTTGTTCAATTTAACGAAAACAGATTGACATATACTTCTCAAAAACTGATTTCCCTAATCGACTTAATCCACATTAAGTTATACACATTTATGGATGGATAGCCATGGTCATTTAGTCAATTTAGAGAAAAAGTTTTGGTTGGTTTATAAATATTTAAAGTATAAACTCAAAAGCCAACTTCAAAACCACAACAACAATCTTTAAGTGTTGGTCATTCTAAAAAACAGAAAAATATTTGACAATCTAAAATGCCTTTAAAAAAAACAAAAATCCTGAATATCCTCATTTAATACTCATGATCCTACACCTACACAATCAGAATAATTTTGTTTTTAGCTAACTTTTTAGCTAAGATTTTAGTATGCAATATCTTATTTTTTAAAATACCTAAATTACCTGAGACATTTTGATAGAAAATGCTATGCTTTTTACAGTCCTATTTTATTTTTACTGACCCATAATTAAATTCATATTATTAGCTTAAAGTAAAATTATGGACTAATATCAAATCCTTTACGGTATTATTTAGAACCTTAATTATTGTAATCATAACTAATGTGATAATCAATACTTACTAATAATGAAAACTTATGTATTTTGGATCATTAGGATGAAATACTTTTAGATTTAATTTTAACCCGATAGAATATATAATATTGTATACACAATACACTGTCTTAATCTGTTTTCTTGTTTCATGTTGCATACTTACTGGAGACAACCCCACTGATTTGTGACATCTTTACCCGATTGTAACTAATCAAAAGTCATATTTTGTTTTTATTTGCTTATACGAGGGTGAATCAAATATGAACCGGACTTTTCTGTTTAGCGCGCCATAGGTGAAGCGAGTGGCGCGACGTCCTGATATATGCTAGATAGGGATGTCAAGAGGAGGGGAGTCAGTCGGTTTGGCGCACCGGAGTAGATGAGCTGTTAGTAGCATCATGTCTGAACAAGAGGTACACACGTCTGTTGCGCAACGCGTTATTATAAAATTTTTGTCGCGTGAGGGCGTAAAACCTTCCGAAATTTTGCGTCGACTAACTGCACAGTTCGGTAATGAAACCTTATCAAGGACTCAAGTCTACGACTGGCACAAAAAATTTTCCGATGGCCGAGAGGTAGTGGAAAACGAGAGCCATGCACGCCGACCCAGGACAAGCATCAATGAGGCGAACATTCGGGATTCCAAAGGCGTACTGCTGATTGATTATCTTCACGAACGCCGTACAGTTAATGCTGCCTACTAGTGCCAACTGCTTGACGCAGTGAAACAGGCCTATCGGCGAAAAAGGCGAGACATGCCTATTCGAAGTGTGATTCTGCTCCATGACAACGCTCGGCCACACACAGCTGCATTGACCCAAGAAAAATTACGTAATATTCATTGGGAAACACTTGAACACCCGCCTTACAGTCCCGATTTGTCACCATGTGACTACCACATGTTTGGGCCACTAAAAGAAGAATTGGGAGGTTATCACTTTGACGACGACGAAGGTGTGGAAACGTTTGTGCGCAATTGGTTACTGACACGACCAGCTTCATTCTTTGATGAAGGAATTAAAAAACTTCCGATCCGGTGGGAAAAATGCGTAAATAAGAGAGGAGATTATGTAGAAAAATAACATGTGTTCAAACTTTTATTTACTGTACCAATAAAATTACTAAAACCAAAGTCCGGTTCATATTTGATTCACCCTCGTACTAAAAAAATAAAATGGAAAAAACATGCATATTAACTTGTACATATGTATTTGTGTTATATCTAGTCATTATTAATTAACTTATTTACAATGAAAAGCCAGATTTATTTCAAGAGATAGGTTCAGTTTCTGTCTTTATAAGAGCTTATATTTTGTTTTCCATAATTTGTGGATATATATTATTTTATTGCAATTGTATAGATGATTAAAAAATATATATGTTTAATTTTTTATTTAGGTATGTTTGTTACATATTTCTTATCATGTTTTATACTTATGGAAACAAAAAAAAGCAGGTAATTTTTTTCTGAAACTCCAGAAATTAGGATTTTCAGTTAAAATATGCTTTATACCTGCAACAATTCTATTTTTTACATAAAAGGTGTTATTAATACCATACTTACAGTTTGCAGTATTTCATTTAGAATATATTGTAACTTTTTTATGCATTTTAAAATCCTTTGTTAAATTTATTTTAATTCATCTTAAAATAAAACATTTAAAAGACAATTTAGCTTTGTTTTTTTTTTATTTAAAATTTAGTCCCATATCTATCGTGCCAATTTATAATTCTTGGTAAGTATCTATAGCTAAATATCTTAAATAAGCAATGTCTTGAGAACAAAATTTAAATTAAATAATATTTTAGTTGATGTGTTAATTCTTGATTAAAGTGATGAGGGATGTCTGAGATGCAATATTTTTATTTTTTCTCAACATTTAAAATTAACGATTTTAATTAAATGTGGGTATTTCTAAAATGAAAGTATATGGTTTTTTTTTTAAATAAAATAAAATTCTATTTAAATATATCTCATCACTCGTCAGTTAACGCATCAACTTTGTAATGCAACTGCAAATTACTTGAAATTTAAATACCAGGCAATAGATCAAGCTTAAATTTCCCGCCACACGCCACCCAAGATGGATGCCCCCGTCTTTGTCAACAACGTCAATAAAGCTGTCAACAGAATTTCTGTCTGTTCATTAGGCAACACACATTTCTCTATATTTGTGTTCTAATCGATCAAAAATACCCTTTAAAACAGAAAATCACGAAATTCCACGTTTACACACAATACTCACACCGATGAACCGTTTCCACATAATAATAACAATAATAATGGAAAGAAAAACAGCGGTGGCGTCGCGACGTTGACGACCGTCGGCGTCGCCGCGCCTCCATATGACGTAGCGCGCGCAACAAAGATGGCCGTCGTCGTCGCCGAGAGTCGCGCCGGCGGACGGACGTCGCGTCGAGCCGGTGCCGTAATCTTGGCGCCACCGCGTGAGCGTAATTTCTATTTTTAAGTACCGGGAGAGCGGCGCGGTGTTGCCGCGTCGCACTTAAATTCTTTCTAATCGAATAATTCGATTTAGAATGTGTATTTACAAATTTATCGATTGTTGTTGGTTGATTGTTTCCATCTCCTTTATCTGGCTTTAAAAAGCCGTGATTTTTGTATGAACAAGTACAAGATTGATACGATGGTAAGCAAGTGGACGTGACGCGTTGCGGCAACGTCGCCGAATAGTTTAAATAAAATTACAATAAAATTTAAATTTCACACCGTCGGATAATGGCATATTTGTGTAGAACGACCGCGAGAATTTTTAATGTTTTTCGCCGTGTTATTTTGCAAACCGGAGAAGGCCCGATTCGGACTTTCGATTAGAACGAGCTGCCTGCCGGAATGTTTTATTTATCGGTCGATTTTTCAATTTTATATCAATTATTTAGTGTTACGTAATTGGGGACGGGGCGTGCCTGAAAATGACGCAAAATGGCGGATGATATGCGCCGTCTTGAATTAAATAAAACGTGGTCGTTCGCATTAACAAAACAAAATGGCGGTCTTCTTACATCAACCCATCTTTGTTACATTTATTCACGAACTTAATAAATATACCTGGGGCTGTATTTTTGAAACCATTCGAATTTGATTTCGCACGAAAAATTGTATTATTCGTATTTTCGACCGCATCGTAGGGTAATTTCGCCGGTTTTCGACCATTTAGTACAAAATTAAACTTTAAATTCTTACAATTTTTGTTGTATAAGAGGTATAAATAAAACCAAAAGAGGTACCTAAACAATGTAATGTTATAATTTAGCAATGATTCATAACAAAATGTTTGTTTAATGCAGAAAAAAAGTAAAAAAATTAAAAAGAAAAATGAGCTTTTGTTCGGGTTTTCGACCGGCCGTTTCCGAACCCCGACCAGAATAACTCCAGCTTTCGACCGACTTATTCCGTTTTAGTGGAGTAAAAACAGTGGAAAAAAGTTCAAAAAATTTTTTTAAAGGTATAACCACATGAAACCTATACAGGATCATTGATTGGGCCCCTGTGCATAAGAAATAACCAATTACGACATATTTTGTGGGGTCAGAAATTTTTAATCTCGAAAAATGTCAATAAATTGTCAAAATGTTATATTTATGTTTTTTTACACATACCACGCGATAACTTCGAAACTAATTAGCTTATAAACATGAGATTTTTTTTTAATCGATTGGAGACATACAGGCGGTTCTAACAGTACTAATTCGTGTCCCCTGGTGAGCTTATTATTTCTTGGATAATAGAGTAAACTCAAAATTTTACTTTTATTGCTGCATGATTTTCGGTAAGCGGGAAACTTTTTTGTTTTAAGGAATTTTACCATAGTATCTGCATATAAATTAAATAAGAGATATTGAAAAAGTTTTTAAAGTAAAAACCAACCTTCTATCACAAATACTTTTAGAGCTATCGTCACTTAAAATATTAACACAGGGACGCGCGGCGATGCGCAATATACTTACTTGAAGATGCCCACAAAATGTCGCACGGTACCGCGCTCTCGATGTGTTTTGAAGGCCCATTTGGATAATCTCCTGACTAATTTGGCGATTCGATAATTTTTTTTTATTAGGAACGCAGACTGCACTGGAATTACACTTATATTTTTAATATTAAGTTAAAACAGGAATTGCAAAAACAAAAAAAGAACATAAATTGAAAAGATTTAGATTTCTTCAGACTTTGAATCTGACGAGCTTAGTTCTTCATCTTGTGGTCTGTTGCTACATATTGCATATTTACATTCGTCACAACATTTTAATCCTTGAGATAAACACGTGCACCTATTATAGTTGCAATTTTTGTCGGAACACCGAATTGACAATGCTTTTCTTACTTTATTGGGGATCGGATCTTGTATTGCTTATATTGGTCTCCAGTAAGTTTCATTATTTTTCCAACCATATTCACGAGGATCTTCCTAAATTATTTCTTTGACATGAGAATTATACCATATTTTTAATTGGTATATACAGTATCGGACAAAATTAGAGAGACTCGACTACTTACGTCTTTTATGTAAGATAAAAATGATTAAATTCCTCTTTTTGTGCTGAAGGATGTTATGTTTTGAAGTAGTTTAAAAAGGCACTAAAATAAATTTAAAAAAAAAAAAACATTTCTCAAGATTTATTAGGAAAAATAAAAAAATGCAAAAAATTCTGTGCGACAAAATTAGAGAGACTTATCCTTAAAGTACATTTGTACCCTATACTAATGAAACTAACCTAATACTTTGTCCAGTACCCTTTATTCTGGATAACTTTTTCACATCTATTCGGCATCGATCCAATGAGATTCGAAATTACAGCCGGATCCATTGATTTCCAGGCATTCTCGATTTCTTCAAATAATTGAGCACGATTCCCGATGTTTTTAGTGCGAATCTTTTTCTCTATAATCTCCCAAAGATTTTCAATTGGGTTTAAGTCCGGCGATTGCGGTGGCCATTTTAAAACTTGAATTTTGTTAGCCAAAAACCATTCCTTCACAAGTTTGGGGTCGTTATCGTGTTGGAACGTGAATCTTAGCGGCATTTCCCATTCGGCGTAAGGCAACATTACATCTTCCAGTATAGTCCGATACATAAATCTATCCATAGTGCCCTCAATTTTGTGGATAGGACCCATTCCATAACCCGAAAAACAACCCCAAACCATTAAATTGCCACCTCCGTGCTTCACAGTACCAGAAACATATTTTGGATCAAGCCTTTTGTTTGCTGGGCGATGTACGAACTGCGCTCCATCACTTCCAAAAATATTATATTTAGACTCGTCACTAAACAAACCCTTATTCCAGTCCTTAGCTGTCCAGTAACGGTGACGTGTTGCAAATAACATTCTAGCAGCTAAATTTTTTTTTGATAGATGGGGTTTTTTTGCTGGTCTCCTTCCAGGAAGCCTCGCCTCCACTAATCGCCGTTGCACAGTCCTGGATGAAACCCCAGGCGCCTCCAATTCAGCCAAAATCTGTGTTGAAGATAGACGCGGATTATTCTGACTTAGTCGTTTAATTCTCCTGTCCAGCAGTACTGAGGTTTTTCTCTTGCGGCCACCTCTTTTAAGGTTTGTCACTCTTCCACGGAGCTGATAATTTTTTATTGTTCTGGAAACCATTTGTTTACTGACGTTGAATTGCTCTTTTATTAATTTTTGTGAGCGACCTGAGTTATAGGCTTTTATAATTTTTTCTTTTAGGTCTATGGAATAATGTTTACCACGAGGCATTGCTAATGATATTCTCAAACTAATAAACAGAAATTAAACTAATCGCGACTTCAGCGAAACTAAACACAAAATGAGTTTCTGTCGCAGTAATTTTTTATCAATGTTAAAAACATTCTTTAAATAAATGTAAACATGAGCTACAAAAATGAATTGTTGATAATAGAATTCTTGTCAACTCCGGTATACACTGCTTAACAAATATTAATATTATTTCAAGTACAAAAAATTGGAGTTGGCAAATAGAGAAGTCTCTCTAATTTTGTCCGATACTGTATATCTAAAAAAATGGATCATTAATATCTAACATATGTAAAAATTCATTCTATCATTTAGTACCATTGAAATCAAGTGGCGCTCTTATTAAAATTTCTTCCACTACCTTCTCCACTGTCTAAAAGCTGGCGGCCACCAAATCTCTGAATCTTTTAAAACAAAATTTACTTGTCTGGACTTTTTTTTTTTTTTGGAGTAATTTTTTTGTGGTTGGATAGTAGGTATGACTCACACGGGTTGGAAATAAATTGGTTTGAACCGAGTTACGCGCTACAGGTCATTTTTTGAACGACGTGTTTCCTGGACGATGGATTGGCCGGAGAGGTACCGTAAATTGGCCTGCTAGATCTCCCGATCTTACCCCTTTGGATTTTTTTATGGGGTTATCTAAAAGCCAAAGTCTTTGCCACAAACTCTAACTCCCTTGAAGATCTTGGATTGCTAAGGAATATCAGTTAATAACACTCAAGATGCTCGTTAATGTGCGTAAACGTTTTGAACAATTGTATTTTTGTATGGAGGTCAACGAAGATAATTTTCAACATTTAATAAAATAGGTTTCATTTTTTTATTCACATTTATTTATACTTCTTGAGAACGAATTGATAAAATAAAAAGGGGGCTATGTAGAGAATAAAATTACCTTTAAGTCAAGGTAACCCCTATTTCTATTTAAAAAAATTTACATGGGGGCTCTAGAATGACGTCAGAGACACGCAATTTCTGTCAATAAATGTCTCCCTCAATTAAATTTGACGTGTTCGGCAGTTTTTGGCTAAACAAGTTATTTTTCAAGATTTTCAGGGAGGACTATTTTGTCTCGAGTATCCTGTATTTAATATTCAAGTCGTTTGCTATTTCCTGCCTCTAGAATAAGAGTTGTTATACTGTAATACATATATTTATAAAACAAACAAATTTCTTTTTTTTTTACTAATACTAACAAATTATTGAATAATTACTATAATTTATAATAAATTAAATGAAAACATTCTTAATTATTACTCGCGTTCCATTTCACATTAATCGTGTAAGAAAAATGAGGGGATAGCGGAACTGTCTAATGTCAATCCGCGTTAGGGTCTATCTGCAAGTCAAACAATTTAATCTAAAGGGGAATTCATAATTGTTCTTGTGGTACGCAACAATGAAGAAACCATTTTTTTCTTAAGATTTTAACACCACGTGGCTCAAGTTAAGAGACTTAGGACATAGCTTTATTCAACCTTTTCTTCTTAAAATCACCTAAGGATTAACACCCTTAAGGAATCAGCATCTTATTCTGTAACACCCTATATAAGCAACTGTAATCAATTAAGCGGTAACATTAATATTGTGTAAAAGCTTAGTTGCTGTTCATATTAATTGTTCAATAGACCAAGCTCTCCTCAATCGGCATACAAAACTCATTATTGAATTGGATCAAAAGTTTTCTTGAACAACGAACAATCCAAGTAGCCGGCGATGGATAGCTCTCCGACAAATTTAACATTAACGCTGAAGTCCCTCAAGGATGCATTCTATCCCCCACCCTTTTCTTGGTATATATCTTAGGCAGCAACAAGTAGCTTCAACCAACAACGATATTAGAGCAATCTTGGAGTGGGGCGATAACAATTTGGTCAATTTTAACGCTAAAAAAACGCAGGCTGCAGTATTTACGATGAAGACTAACCTTGGTGGCCCGGAGCTGGTTATGGCAGGGAAAACATTGCCAATGAAATCATCTTTACATCTTCTAGGAGTCGAGGTCACCAACAGTGGGTCCTGGCATGACCACGTTGCCGAGGTCGCCAGGGCGGCTTCAAAAAAACTCGGAGTGCTTTTCAAAACAACTCGGAGTGCTTTTCAAAACGAAAAAACTGTATACACCAGAACAGCTGCTGACTCTTTATAAGGCTCAAATATGCCCTTCCCTCGAGTATTGCTCGCATGTCTGCAGCTCTGCACCCAAGCATAGTTTAAACCTGCTGGATTCTATACAGAAGAGAGCTATTCATCTTATCGACAAACCAGAACTGACAAAGAGTCTGGATACTCTGGAGCACAGGAGAAAGGTGGCTGATTTCTGTTTATTCTACCATTATTATCACGGTAAGTGCTAAGGGGGCACCCAGGGCTATTCCGGCAAGAAGGACGCGTCTAGCAGTTGCGGCTCATCAACATCGAGTCCACCTGCCTACCCCAAGGACGTCGCTGTATCGGGACTCATTCATCTGGAGAACATCTTCTTTGTGGAACGGGTTTCCACCTCACATATTTCCCGACGCATACAACCTACAGCGATTCAAGATAAATGCCCACAAATATCTTCGCGCAAGCACCACTCCAAGAGTGACATAGGACTTTCCTCTTGTGCTTGTTTTTACCATTAAAAAAAAAGTACGGTTTTATGAATACTCAAATTTACATGCAATCTCTCCAAATGTCTAATAATTGCAAGTCATACCAATATGCCGATGACAAGCAGATAAGATACTCGTTTGATTCTTATAGAATTTGAAACTAGCGAATACAACCCTTGAGGGCGATTGGGAAAGGGTAGTAGATTTTCCGGAAAAGCACAGCTTAAAGATAAATCACAAAAAGACAGTGATCCTTGACTTTGGCAAAAACAAGTCTGACCTAAACAAGAAAATGAAATTAACGATTTAGGGAAATATACTGCCAACCTCAACCTCTGCAAAGAATCGGGGTCTTTATAGTCGACAAAGAGATTTAAGGAGAACGTACATCTTTTCATTAAAAAGGTGTATGCATCATTGAAACTTCTTTACCCGGCATCGACAAACTTTAACAATTAAACAAAGGATTGACCTATAGAGAGTTTAGTTCTGAGTTATTTTAAATACTGTGATATAGTTTATGGTCCATGCCTAACCCAATACGAACAAAACAGAATTCAAACAGAACAAAAATCGTGTCTTAAATTTATCTTTGCGATAGGAAAATATCATTCTGTTTTACTTAAGTTATCAGTTGCAATATGGTTAAATATGAAAAAGCGCAGAAAATTACACATTTTTAATTTTTAAAATGAACTTCGTCAAGCTGTGTTTTTATTTCGCTCTAAACTTCTTGTTTGCGTTTGCCCTACAATAAAAAACAAGAACACAAACATGGCCTGCAATAATTGCAAATGTAAGAAAAAAAAAAGAGTCTTCGTGGACGGGCGTCGGGGCGGCATCGTCGTCAGGAGGCGCCGCGACGGTGGACACGTTGAATGACCGAATCGCTAAATTTAACGGGTTTTGGCACCGGCGAGCGCCCGATACCGAGAATCGCGTCGTTGTTTACTTCGCGAGAGTCGCGCGTGCCAAAAAAATGCGTACGTGCGTATATATGTGCGAAAACTCTTCCCCCCCGGAACCCAAACTGCCCCGCAGTTTTAAATGGACCATTTGAAAATGAACGTTTAACCCAATAATGTTGCAACCGCCGAAGTGAATGTAATCAAATTCGATGTGAGTGAGGGACTTTATATTGTGTGTGTGTGTGCTGTATATTCCGCTGTAAGTTATTTTTAGTGTCGAACGGCGCCGGCCAGCCATCAATTTGCATTCGTGTAATAGTAAACAGAACCGTTTTATTGGACGTAAATTACAATTTTCGACCGGCTCTGTGTTAGTTTTTGTTTCGAGGAGTGTTTATTTTTTTTTGGCTCTTGGCATATATTATCTGTTTTTCCAGGGAGTCATATATTGTATGAGACTCAGCTGGCAACGTCGCGGCGTTTAATTTGCTCCTCAAAAATTCACAAGTGTAAAATATCCTAAAGTAATTTAATACATGTAATAAACGTATATTTTATAAATACTTACACGAGGGGGTAGTCAGGCTCATGTTTTCGAAAAAATGCAAAGAGCCCTGACTACTGTCGAGCACTGGTGTGAGGAACGAACAACTAAGGGTAAACCCCACAAAAACTACTCTGGTTTCCTTTACCAAAAGAAGGAAACTAGAGCCCATTAGAAACATACAATTTTATGGAGAAAATCTGCGACTTGAAGACGAGGTCAAATATCTAGGTATAACCCTGGATAAAAAACTCAGCTTCAAGAAGCATGTAATCCAGGCTACAAATAAAGCCACGAAAACTCTTATGTACTGTAAGAGAATGTTCGGTAGATCATGGGGACTGTCACCAAAAATGGTACATTGGATGTACACGACAATGGTTTGACCCATCATCACATACGCAGCACCTATATGGTGGCATGCGGCAGAAAAGAGGACTGTAATACAGATACTCAACAAAAAAAAACGAATAGCATGTCTGGGCAATGCCAGGGCATGTCTGGGCAATAACAGGAGCGATGTCAACAACGCCGACTGCTGCCCTAGAGAACCTGATAGGACTAAGCCCGCTACACTTAGTGGTACGGGCTGAAGCTATATCGGGGGCGAAAAGACTGCTGTCAAATGGCGCAACAATCCTATCGAAAGATGGGCACAATGCCTTATTTGACAAGATACAGGACCTTGGGCGCCTGGTCACATACCTAGACAAACCTTTTGTCATCAAAGAGAAAAGGGGACCACTGGACGCAGAAGCGGACAGGCTCAGGCAAAGAGGTTACTCAGTATGGCACACGGCAACCAAACGATCCAAGATCGGGGTAGCTGTGGGCATGGTGGAGGACGAACAACAGGGCAGACAACTCATGCTAAACCTGGGCGTGGAAACAACAAATTTACAGGCAAGCATAATAGGAATACAAACCTGTGTCCAACTGATGAGAGAAGGGCTGCCAAGAGGCAAAACCTTCGCAATTTTCACAGGAGACCAGGCTGCAACACTTGCACTACAACAGTTCGAGACTAAGTCAAGGACTGTGCAAAGCTGCTGGGAGGATCTCAGGAACCTCGCCGAAGCGCAAAATAGGCCAGAGATAATCCTAGCAGAGAATATGGGCAACAATAAGGCTGCAAGAAGGGCTATCCAACTTGCAACTCAGGGAGCCAGCAACAGCCTGGTAGGCCCTGAACCAACATGTTGTGTCAACGATAACGGAAGAGGGAAATCGGCAACTGGCTAACAAACCAGAACAAATCCTACTGGGAACAGCTGCCAAAGATGGAACAATCCAAACAACTTATAGGCAGCCCACCCTTCAAGGGTGAGAACATACTGGGCCTCTCCAGACAACAACTGCGAAAGGTCGCGGGGCTATTTACAGGCCATGCGCCCAGCAGGAAACACTTGCATACGCTAGGGAAATCAGTTACCTCGCTATGTAGGGAATGCAATGAGGAGGACGAAACAACTCTTCACATACTGTGCTTCTGTGAAGCATTTAATCAAACCAGGGCAACATTCCTGGGGGAAAACCCTCACCAGAGGGTATAAGAAATCTACCACTGGGCACAATCCTGGACTTTCTTGAAGCTACAGAATTGAACCTGTGGGACTAAACATATGGGACACAATAGGACTGCTTCTTAGCAGACCGCAGTGTAGGGAGCCACAAGGCACCACCCAGCGGTGGAGCTTTAGTGAGTACAGGACGAAACAGACTCGACACTGAGTCCCACACTACTGGGGGCGGCGCCGCGTAACCAGTGTTCATAATGAAATTTCTCCACCGATCCCAAAAAAAAAAAAAAAAAAAAAAAAAAACCATCAGAGAGATATAATTTTAGAAACACACAAGCTTTTCTACTAAAGTTGAATTTGATGAGTTTTTCAATTAGTATTATGTGACCCATTTTGTCAAAGGCAGTCAAAGTAAGATCTGCTGCAGAGCTTGTAAAAATACATAGAATAGACACAATAGACTTTCCAGGTAAAAATCCATGTTGTTCTGAACAGAACATATCTCCAACGAAATGCAAAATGTTGAAAAATGAAGCTCAAGTTGCAAGTTCACAGACTGTAGACACTAGTGGTATTTCCGCTTCAACGATCTTATTAGGTAATGTTCAGTCAAATTGTTCACCATCAATACCAATCCATCAAGGAGCTCTTATTCCAATATTACCACAGACTTTATTATAAATTAAGGTTACTTCTGAGAAATGAAAGAGCACATATTGCTTCTTTAAAGTCTCTTTATAATGATGGAAGGTTTCAGTTTATGTAAGAGAATGAAGTAACTCTCCATTGCTAAATGCAAATCGTCCATCTTCTGGTCGCAGGTGGTCAGTGAAGGACAAAGTCTTCAAGCTATACTTTCCAATATACCATTCAACTGTGGACAAATCAAATCATTTTGGAACACCTTAAATTGTAGATGAAATCTATGAGTGTACTAGAACATTGTTGCGCCTTGATGTTTGATGAAATATGTGTAAGTTATGCACTTTTTTATTAAAAAATCCAATCAAAGAATTTCAGAGTTTGAAGACCCTAGTTTCTCAGGGTAAAAACTCCAACTAAGCTCTTGTTCATGCTACAAGGTTAATGATTAGAGGTCTTAAAAACCATATAAAATGGCAGTGTCCTATTTTTTGATACACAACATACAGTTAAGACAGAGATTTTAAAAATCTAATAATTAACTGCCTTAAAGACTCACAGTCAATGAAGGTCTGTGCAAGCATTTTTGATCAAGGTAGTTCTAATATAACCACAATGAAAAAGTTAAGAATTGAGTACACTGACAAGTCGACTCTATATCACTTTGTGGTTAATGGGGATCTGTTACTATAAAATATATATATGTTGTTAAACAACTAGTTGAACACTACATATTCATATGTATAGCGTCTTTTATTATTTCATGTATACATCTTTAATTTTTTGACTCGAACCAATACAATTGATGAGTTATTTCCTCAATTTCCAGAAAGTGAAACTTATTTTTGACTATAATTAAAGTTAGTTGAAGTTTTCCTCCAATAATAAAAATCACTTCAATAAAGTTAAAATCCATATGCTTGAAGAACATAAAAAATATGTGGTCTGTCTGTCAATTGTGCGTTGTGCAACTTTTATTACGTCTGGTCGCTTAAGATGGAATAGAGTTAAAAAAAAAAAGAATGTCTTATTCAGGCCAACAAAAGAGCACTTCCCAGCAAAACCCCAATTTAAACTACCAACCATTAACCCGTAATTTCATGTAGTACGTATGTACGCCCCAAAAGAAAATAAATACCTTGGATGATTGGCCGAATATCTTCATGGGTGGCCCCCCCGTCGAACGTTGATGCATTTAATCATATGGATAGAAAAAAAAATTGTTGATCTTTGTGAGTGACAAGCTCGGTAATTTCGCAATTTATTTTATCGCCACACCCTTATGAAATAAGGGTGTACTTACACTCGCCCGTAAATAATTCATATATCGCCAAACGGAACATTCTAGATAATACGTAATTATTTACATTCTAAGAATATAAATTATTATTAACAACACATTTTTAATTAATCGTATGCGGGATCGCGGTCGGCGGCGTCCTTTTTAAGTGACACAAGTGTTATCGCCGGCCGGAGTACTGCGCGCGATAACTCGGCGATAAATTTCATATAACAATTTAATAAATAAATTTGTATTTTAACATTGGTGTAAACGTGACGGTCGTTAGTTTACATGGGCTTGTTTTTATATTATGTGTAATGCGCCGGGATTTTGTAATCGAAATCGTGCTTTTTTTCCTCCGTTTTTGATGATCAAAGGAGCCGTCCGATGCCAGTCCGGAGGGCAAAGATTATGTTTTTTTTATTTTTATTTAAGTTTAGTCTTAGATAAAATGGTTGCTGTTAATTTGGTTCGAACCCCACTTATAATATTGCCATTACTACCAACCACATTGAGACAAGAGACTTGTCGCAATAAAAAACATCTATCAAATCCATTTGACATTTGGTTGTCACAGAACCGTTAGGTACAGCTTTTACGAGAGATTCATCGTAGTGAAAACCCCTGTCAAATCGATTTGTTTGACGTCATTCAGTGACGTAATGATTGTCGTTTAGTTCACCACGTTTTTGTATTACTCCCATTGTTGTTAAATTTGTCCTGAAGGGTTTAAAGTTGATAGAAGAGTCTCACGATAGTAAAAACTGTAATAGAAGCGATTTGATGTTTGTTTTGTTCTTTGATGATCGTTGAGTTGAGGTTAAGGTTAATTTTAATTAGTTAGAACGCTAAAATGGTAAAACCAGGATAGATATGTCAAATTTGACATAAAACCGATGACCTTTGATTAGATCTGAACAAGGATAGTTGACCTAGTAGATCAGCGAGGTGTTAACCAATACTTCATCTGGACTTCGCACTTTTGACTAATAAAACAAGTTTTCAAATTGTCATTTTGTTTTGTAATTTTCTTTATACAATTTATTAGTTTGAACTAAAGACATTTATTATTATTATAAGACTGATTTGACATTAACATTCTAGAGATAGATTTGAGGTTATGTTAATATAAGTATAGGATTCTTACTGTTTTATTTAGTTAGAACGAACTGAACAAACATTCCCAGTTTGGCAACTAAGTTAAATGTACCTATCATCAGCACTACCCCAATTATCGGCACTTATTACAAATTATCCCCTTTAATAAGATTCCTACTACGAAACCGTTGAATAAAAATATTCTAAATACTTCTGTGAATCTTTATCTACGCCTCTGTAAAATCGAACGCTCCTCTGTCAAAATCTGAAAAGAGAGCTGTCAAAACAATACTGGTCAGTTCGCGCAAAACTGTTGAATTGTGCGTGTGTTGTTACTTTCGTTAAGAAACAGGTAAGCTAAATCGTGTTATAATTTATGATTAAAAATTCGCATAAACATTCCATTACATTTAATATGTTTCGAAACTATTGTTTTTGATATTTTTTCTGTTAAAAACTATTTTTCTCTTGATTTTTCGAGAATTTTATGAGTGCCGATAATCAGTACGTAAATATTAATTAGTGACCCAATTATAGGCAGAGGTGCCGATAATTGGTTTAAGTGCATTTAGGTCGATTTTACGTTGAATTATTAACTTACCATGGGAAGTGATTGATCTTTAAATGCAGTATAAAACAAAGAAATTACACACCAATTTTCGGCACTCCATATTTTGTACTAGAGTTAGCCTTATTTGACGCATAATATATCTGCCGATAATACATACACTATAAGTGCCGATAATTGGATACGTTTGTTTTAGATCAGAATTATTTTAATAACAATGGAAAAGAAGAAACGAATTCAATATTCTACCGAAGCTATAAAGAATGCTGTTGGCGCCATTCAGGCAGGAATGCCTTTTAAAACAGCTAGCAAGTTATATCGGGTACCAAGATCGACCCTTCAGGACAAAGTAAAAGGTAGAACGAATTTAGATAAGAAATGTGGACCAGGAACTATACTAACAACTGATGAAGAAAACTTACTGGTAGCATGGTTATTCCGGATAGCAGCTTGTGGATTTCCAGCAACAAAAACGCAGAGGCATCCAGAACTGGCAGCAAGAATTTCCCAAAACCTCACTTCTGCTAGAAACATTCTAACAGAAAATCGCATTCGTCAGTGGTTCATAGAAGTACGGGCCTACTTACAAGACACAAAAAACCTTAACATTACCTATATGACCCCAGCCGTGTGTTCAATTGTGTTGAAACAGCTTCTTCCTCACTCCGTAGGGAGACAAAGTTTTAGTTCGAAAGGGGGATAGAACAGTTTACTCATTTGTAAACAATAATGACAAAGAATGCTTGACGACTTTGGTGACATGTAGTGCCTCTGGTCAAATTTTACCGCTAATGATCGTTTACAACTACAAAAGAATTCCCAAATCAGTTGTCGAAAAAGTTCCAAAACACTGGGGTATCGGAAAGTCGGAAAATGGGTGGATGACTGGTGAAAGCTTTTTTGAGTACATCGCCAATATATTTCACCCTTGGTTAGTTGCTCAGAAAGTCCAGTTTCCCGTTATATTGTTCTTGGATGGACACACATCTCACCTGACGATGTCCTTTAGGGAATTTTGCAGTAAAAATAATATCATCCTAATAGCTCTTTGTCCCAACGCAACACATATTTTGCAGCCACTCGACGTGGCTGTGTTCCGACCGTTGCAACTTGAGTGGAAAAAGAGCGTACACCGATGGAGAATGGAAAACCAAGGCCAAAAGATTACCAAGGACTTATTTGCGACCAATATTTTTTTTGTACCATCTGTACTATTAGTTTGTGCGAACTTGTACTATTATGTCCAACATATAAGTTGGCAACACTGATTGGCAGTTGACACATCGATTTCAGGTTATGTTAAGGTGAGTAAAGAATTTTACTATTTTAGAGAGCTTAAAAAGTAAACAATTAAAATATAACTACCATCAGCGGTTTGGCAACTAAGCCTCATTATATCAATAAGCTTTGACACTTGACAACAAAAGAGAGACTGCACTTTGACAACTATGCTGCACGTTAAGCCTTTCATCAAGAAATTGTTCCTTACCAACAGTTCTGTTTCGAAGGGGCATTGTGCATAGTTGAGCACCTGCGAGATATACTTTAAAAACTATATTAAGGAGACCAAATCCACCAGCTGGTTGTGGCGGTACTGGAAGAGTGGAACAATATTATCACCTAAGAAGAAATCGATAATCTTATTCATTCAATACCAATTCAATCAATGAGAACCTCTGCAGCTTGGCAACTATGCTTCAATATGTGTCAGAAATTTGATATGAAAATAATCAGGTTGACAGTTGGCAACAAGAGACAGACTGATGTTAGTCTGTCACTTGTCATTAGCAATTGACAGATAGATTTGAGGTTGTGTTATGTAATTAGTTAGAACTTTAAGATTCTAAAACCAAGAGATAGTACGTGAGGGGCTTAAAAAGTCAAAAATTGTCACGTAACAGACATCTGCAGTTTGTCAGAAATTTGACGTTAGAACAATGAGCTTTGACAGTTGGCAACAAGGGACAGAGTAACTGCTGTCACTTGTCTTTGGCAGTTGACAGATAACTTAAGATTATGTTAAGGTAAGTATTGGATTTTGACAACTTTATTTAATTAGACCATTAAGGGCTTAAAAATTAAACAATTGAGATTGAAAAACCGCAAATATTTGGCAACTAAGCCTCATTAGGTTTGTGAATGAACTTTGTCAGTTGGAAATAAGGGAGAGATTTGAGGTTATGTTAAGAAAAGCAGAGGATTTTTATAGTTTTAATTTTTGCAAACATTAAAATTGTAAAACCAGGAGTACGTAAAGACGCTTTCAAGTTAGACAATTGAGATCCAACAACCATCTGCAGTTTGGCAACTATGCCTCAATACGTGTCAGAAATTTGACATTAGACCAATTAGCTTAAACAGTTGGCAACAAGGGTGAGAGTGATATTATTGCTATCACTCGCCGACAGGTAGATTCGAGATTATGCTGATTATGTTAAGGTAAATCTGACTTAAATCATTATTAGTTTGATCTTATGACTATAAAAACACAGACAGGTAGATTTGAGGTTATGGTAAGTTTGATTAGTTTCTTAAGCCGCGTATCCACCTGACAAACGGAACGTTTAGAAACATTTGCAATCGTTTACAAACACGATGTTTATCCGGTGGATACGTCGGTCACTCACATTTGCAGGCGTTTGCCACTGTTCCGCGAAAAGTCGGTAACTTCAAAGGATTTGACTTGTTTGTGGATTTCTGCCTGATTTCAGTGGAGACGCGATATTCTACGTTTGTAGATAAATAGATATTTACATAGCTCGCTAATGCTTTCATGATGGCGGCACATACTTCAGGAATTATTCTAGAAATGAGCTGCTTCGAAACTCTGAAGAGGTACATAAGACTGGCATAGGAGGAATCTCCTGTCGCTAGAAAGCGAAGTGTGATGGCCAGTCTAATTTCGGCAGAGACGCACTCTCGATAGTTCGTGTCAATTTTAGATATTTCTAGAGAAATTCTTGAGAGCAGAAAATCAAAATCTCTTGGCGAAACTTGAGTAAAATTTTTGAATAGGCTACTCCTGTCAGTTTTGATATCAGAAATCAGCTGCATAGAAACTCTAGTTTTTAAAAAATGAGACACCCAAAATCTATGTTTCCTTCTTTTCTTTTTCTATTAGTACACAAAATACTAATGCAGCACAGGCGGCAAGTTTCTTTCTACTTAACGGGGCCATTTTTACAATTTTTCTATTATCGGTTTTCCTCAAAACAAAAAAAGACCTGGATACGCGACAAACGCTCTCAAAACTGCTTTGTGAACAATTTCAAACAAAATGTGCTGATCGGTGGGTATTTCGTTTTGCAAGCGTTTATCAATATTCGCAAACGTTTACAAATGTTGCTACAAATGTTAATGCCAGTGGATACGCGGCTAAAGATTTCATGATTACCAAAAAAGAATGAGAAACCAGGACGATCATAAGCCTTAAAACAATAAAACTTACGCATAGCTCAATGAGTTATTGCGTGAGCTGTTCATAAAGTAAATAATTACCCCAAAATTCCCCGAAATTTGCAATTATTAAAACCTATGATAGAACACTTATTTACACATGTATTATTTAAACTGTATTACTAAAAAAAACCATTATGTTTGACATTAGACCAATAAGGTTCGACAGTTGGTAAGAATAGTAAGACTGCTGCTTGTCATTGGAAGTTGACAGGTAGATTTAACGTTATGTTGAGGTAAGTCTGTTTTTTTAAATCGTAATTAGTTTCACAGATTTCATGATTACCAAAAAAAAATGAGAAACAATAAGCCTTAAAATAATAAAACTTACGCATAGCTTAATGAATTATTACGTGGACTGTTCATAAAGTAAATAATTACCCCAAAATTCCCCGAAATTTGCAATTATTAAAACCTATGATAGAGCACTTATTTACACATGTATTATTTAAAAGTGACATCTTAAAGGTCGTATGTAACACCTTACCGAGATTACTTAATCTAAGGTGAGATAAGAAGATAATAATAGACATTAACCTGTACATCATCGTCTTCTCTTGCTTTTTTCTCCAAGATTTTGTAGTTTTTGGGAAAATGGCAAAATAGCACCCGTGCTGTTACGGCCTTTTAGGCTATGCCTCACAAACAATTCATTTGGTCAAGAAAATTGCATGTAATTCAACAATGTTTCTTGAGTCAAGTCCGAAAAAACCGTTTCTCCTCCTCTAAATATTTTTTCCTACATGCTATATTATCCGAGAAAAGGGTGGCCCTGTACTTTTACGTGTTAGCCCTCTGTAAAGTGAAGGTCATACGAAACATCTTACCGAAATTATTTAATCTTAGACAAGATAAAAAATAGGACAACAAATGCAAAGTTAGAACCGTTCTAAAAACCAAATGTGCAAACCAATAAATTGTGATCCCGACGAGAGCACACAAAAGGAATGTCAGATTAATAACCTCGCTAATTATTAAACTCTTGTCACATCAATCGGATTCCTGGAAACGACAACATCATCAGTTCGAAATTACTGGTGTTGTGTATGAATCTTTGAAACGCAGCCAGATTTTCAGGATAATAAAAATTCGGTTTTTTCCCGCACGTTTTTCGTGTCGATTTTTTCGTTCAAATCGCTGACCGGCCGGCTTCATTTCGTCCGTTATCACCGGTTCGAAAGCCGCATGCGCAAATAGTAGAAAAAAAAATGTGAATCACAACTACCTGACTGTTATCACGTATATAAATACGAATACGATGATAATGGGCTACCGAGTTCATTCAAGATGGCGCCCGCCCCCGGCGGTGAACGGTTTTCGGCCATTCATCTATTTTCGGCGAGAGTCGAGACCTTGCCGAAGTCAAGGATGTTCGTTATCTGTTGTTTTTTCGTCAGATATTTTCTACTGATTAGATATGTTGAATAGGCGAGGTGAAATTTGAAAATCAGTTTCGGGTTTTGAGTTAGTTCTTAAAGATGGTTTATGATAAAATTCGTGTAAGAAAGTTTATAGACACGGAGGCTTTCTGTTAAAATATTTCCTGTAATTTTTTTTTAGCATTTAGTAGTGTTCGAAAAAATTAATAATATTCTGCAAGTTTTTGGGCTACATGCAACCCTTGAATAGAATAGAATCAAAATTGTCAACTGGTCAATTCCTATCAAAACGGTCTTTTGGACTTTTCCTCCTAGATTCAGTTATACTTTTGCAGTAATTCAAAATTTTATTGTCTAACATAAGAATATCCCAATAACAAGACAATTATATAATTTTTAAGGTTAAATGACATAAGAAATTCAAAAGGCATGTTGATACTGGGATATAAGATTCAGGAACTTGTCAATATTGAGATTGGCTGGTATTTCTTGAACAAACCTTTGTCACCTGATTTAAAAATGGGGCAGATTTTTTACAACTCCTCATGCAGTAAAGATACTAGTCCGAATTAATAAATTAAATATCCTAAACACTGTCAAATCCAGCAGTTTCTTTATTTTTTTATTTCTTCAGAGATTTCATAACTTCCAGCCCTGTAAGTGTTGATTATTAACACTCTCAATAGAGTCACCAAAAAGACTCCCAAAGAACTGAGAAATAGAATTCCCTCTGGATTCTCTAAGTAGATATAATTCATTATGGGTCAAGTTTCCTAGAATTCGAGATGTGTCTCGTTTTTGCTGAATAAATTTCCAGAATTTCCTCGGATCAGACCTGATGCAATTCTAAGTTTGATGAATAAACTCTGCATAAGCAGCATTTATTTTGGAACAATTTCAGCCTTTTATAATTATCAACATCCAATGCTTGGTTGGTTCTTTTCCATTTTTTGCGAAAACTGGAAACTTTGACCCTGAATAATTATATTTATTTTTGCCTGGTTTATACATAAAATGATACTGATTGACTAAAAATGCCATAAAGTTTAGTATAGAAAGCTGACACAGCATCATTGTTTATTCTGTCAAGGAATCCCCAGTGAACCTCTGAAATGAGTTGAGATGATAGGAAAGAATTGGCTTTGCGAAATTGTACTTCTGATTCTGGTCCTAAAGAGTTACTTATGGTTAAGTACTGCGTTTGTGGTTATTAGGAGTAAAAAATAAAAGAAAGATGGTGATGGTGGATGACGCATTTATTTAAAAGAAGAACTTTACAAATGAGGTCCGATTTACTAGCAGATTTGGCTTTAGTACCTAATACCGGATAATTACAAAATTTTACCTGTATGTCAGTAGAAGACTTTGAACAACTGGTACTTTGAAAAAAGTAATATAAAAGGTCAAAAAATAGGGTTGATTCCCGATAATGCGGACAAAACAGCCCTTTTCAAAAAGAAACTGCTTCCGAGTTAAACGAACTCAACGTAAATTTTTTTTTCCGAAAAAAAATAGAATTTTTAGAGAAATGATTTTTTTTCTACTACAATTTTTTTTTTAAATTATTTCTGTTTGCACCATTTCAACGCTTGATCCTTTAGGATTAAATAGAGGTATTACATATGGCTCTAGGTATTATACAGGGTGAGCTGTGTTAACAAATATGAACCCCCTTTTGAGCCTTTTTTTGACCGATTTTTTCTATTTCTCTTAATAACTCTTTATTGGTGCCACCTGGAAATTCCAAACTTTCAGCGTTTTAAGAACTTTTTAAAACCTATTTTTCGACATAGTCTACAACCTTCTACGTAGGGCAGTTTTTGCTCTACACCTTTTTTAAACTTTGACGCTTGATACTGGGATACCTATGACACCTACAAAAACCATTTTTTTTTAGACAACTGGAAACTATCTGGCTATAATCCACTAAAAACTGTTTTTCTTCACATAAAAACACCGGATTATAACAGGATCCGAGCAGAACTATACCCCCCGTATCGAATTTTTTCACCAAAAATTGATTTTTTTCAAATCAAACTAAGTATATCAGCGTCTTATTCTGATCACCTAGATTACGAAAACACCGGGTTATAGAGGATCCGAGCAGAACTAAGGGAATGAGAGCACTTTGAAAATCCTGAAAAAGTCGTTTTCGACGTCCGTTTTTGAGGCCAAAAATGGGCATCAAAAATGTCATATCTCGGCTATCGTAAAAGCTACAACCTTGCGGATGGTCTTGTTGGATTCAGAATGACGAAACTAAGACAAAACCGTTGGAATTTTCCCGATAGCTCCAGTAGAAGCCGAGATACCGACCTTCAAAGTTTGGTTTTTTTCATTTTTCGGGTATACCCCCCCGTATCGAATTTTTTCACCAAAAATTGATTTTTTTCGAAATCAAACTAAGTATACCAGCGTCTTATTCTGATCACCTAGATTACGAAAACACCGGGTTAAAACAGGATCCGAGCAGAACTAAGGGAATGAGAGCACTTTGAAAATCCTGAAAAAGTCGTTTTCGACGTCCGTTTTTGAGGCCAAAAATGGGCATCAAAAATGTCATATCTCGGCTATCGTAAAAGCTACGACCTTGGGGATGGTCTCGTTGGATTCAGAATGACGAAACTAAGACAAAACCGTTGGAATTTTCCCGATAGCTCCGGTAGAAGCCGAGATATCGACCTTCAAAATACCGTTTTTCTACAACGCGCTGTTATTTAAGAAAAACCCCAAAAAAAAGCCGGTCCAATCAACCAGTCATACCGTCGAAACCAGCGAGAGCCAGTGCACCAAACAATAAGTTAGTGGTCCAGCATCCAATGTAAAAGTATAGGGAAAAGGTCTGTGTCAACAAGCCTATGGTCGCGTCTCCATGGCAACGAATACGGCGATTTTCGCCGAAAAAAGACCCTTTTTATAAGCGAAATTTAACTACTAAAACCAATTGGAATCCGTCCAGAATTGATGTTAATCTGTTCCTAAGGCTTTATACTATTTTTCCATGTACAAATCATAAGGTAAAAACCTTTTTTTATAACCTAAAACATCGTCTGAAAATGGTCGATTTTGACGTCTACGCGAGATTTTAATGGCGACTTTTACGGCGGTTTTGACAACATGGCGTCAACGTGGATGAATCGCCTCGGACTTGCTTCTTAATTTCATTGATAAAATGCTTAAAATAGCTTAGAACTTCCTGAAATTGCTATGGAATTATTCAAGAAACTCTGGAGAATCCAAATATATGCACATCTTTTACCAAATCGTGTTCTTCAAGCCCTGATAATTTGGCAAAGTTTTGAACTTTTAGAACTTACCGTGTATTATTATAATATTCATGCGACACAGTGGTCTATACAAGGCATTTTGCTAGACAAAAATTACAACACAGTGGGTCCTAATGATAAAAAAAATCTAATTGGGATTTAATATGTATTATTATTTTATGTGGAATTTTTTTTTTACTTTTTTGTTACTTGCTCGATTTGAATGAAATTTGGGGATTGAAACGAGTACACCATCACTGCTAAAGTGATTTTACCATTTTTTGAATTTTCGTCAAATATAAAAAAACTAATTTGTTTATTTTTGTTTAAAATCATATATTAGGTACCTACCAAATGATTTCTAGTGACAAAACCGGAATAAAAATATTTTTAAACACAGTATGCCGATAAAATCATAATTTCGGATAAATTCATGTATTTTTTTGAAAATCAATCAATAGTCATAAAATTAAACTCGTAACACGTTTTTCCTAATAATTTTTCGATATTCTGACTCCTAGCCTTATTTTTTACATTTTATATATCTTTTTCAAATTTCCCGCCATATTAGGGCAAAGAGCTAGTCACTTGTCAGCTATCAAAATGTTTTATAGGTTTTATATGCACAACTGATTACCGTCAATCCGTTTCAAACTATTTGACCACCCTGTATATTTGTTTAAAAATTACGTAATATGGATACGACCTTAAAGTTCAGCCCTCGTTGTTAATTATACCTTAACACAGGAACCAAAAATTTATTTATTATTTTCATTTCAGTGACTAGTCGGCTAGTGGCTAGTCACTGAAATAAATATTAATAAAATTGAACAAATCGGCACTAGTCTCGCGAATGGAGCAAAAACCCGTCTAAAGGTTTGTTCTCACGGCAGTAAGAAACAAGTTTTCGGCAAATAAACATGCGCAATAGAGTAAAATGCGTTCGCACAGAAACTTCTGATCGGTTTCAAATCAGAAGTTTGATGTTATTACACAAATTTCTGATAGTCAGACTTGTTTTCGGATTTATTTCAATCAAAGTGTCAGATAATTCGTAGTACACATTAAGGAATTTTGAATCGTCGGAAGAATCTGAAGTATCAGAATTTTGTTGATTCCGAGTTATGTTGATTCCGACACAGACTTTTGAAGAAAATTTATTCGAAGAATGGATAAGGCCCAAAAATCAAAACTATTTTGATGAGACTGTCTTCCAATTTAATGGAATAGAATTTCTCGACCATTTTAGAGTAAACCCTGGTAAAGTGAAGTAAGGTGAAGTAGCAAATAATTACACAATTTTAAACTCTATTAATAATATACAATTTTAAGGTTGTAGCGTTATTTTTTTTGTTAATGTTTTATTTATTTTCTCATTTTCCACTGGCATAAAAAAGTGAGGTTATTTCTCTTACTCTTCTTTTTTTAATATGGACTCCACTCAACCCGTATTTGATGTTCGCACAGACGGTTTCAAATCGATTAAAAGTTAAAATTATGTAAAGTAATATTTTACGCATGCACATCAAGAATGGTTTGAAAAGTTTCAAACTTGTAAGAAATTTGATGCGCGTCAAAAACCGACACCACTCTGGCTCACGAGATGCGTGCTCAAGTCCACATTTGCACATCACCGAATGCGTGTGCAAGTCTGTACGCACCTTAAGACGTTAGCCCTCTGCAAAAAAAGGATTTTGGGCTATAACTGGCTCCTAAATTTAGTACTTTTGTAGAACATGGAGGTTTTAAGTTAGCACCCTTGCTTTTACGAGTTAGCCCTCTATAAAAAGGCTTTTTGGGCTATAAATCTAAAACTTGTTGTCTGGTGATAAAATTGCACAACACGGCGAATTTTTTTAAATTCTTCCGGATAATTCTTCGGTTAAAAGACTAGACTAATATCTAACATGTTTAAGTAATAATGTATACAAAGCCTATAAAAATGTATTGCGAAATTTATCAAAAATGCTAAAAAACATACGCAGAAAACTTAATTGCCCGAAATAAAAATCAAAGTAGTGCTATTTGGAATTGCGTTAATCGAATTTGTAACAAACCTTCTCGAAAAACAAAAATTGACAAATTAAAACTATCAAGTAGGCAAATTGTAATGGACAAAAGTGAGATAGCAAATCATTTTAATAATTTTTTTTGTAAAATTGAAACTCCAAATGATTATAGGCAACAGGCACCATGGGGTCCAAAAAGCCTATTTTTATTTCATAAAATAAATGAACTTAAGATGCACGTGGATCAGCCAACCCGGATTTCAGCATTTTCTTCCTCACTGACAGATTAATTCTGTACGAATTTTAACCAACACGAAAATCAGTGTACAACAGTCAATGCCGGTTTGTCTGACCGACCATGAGGCAATAGTGGGATTAGTAAAGCTTAATACTGCAGCTAATAAGAATGTGAATATTAAAAAACGAAATAGAAAACCTTGGTATACTAAGGGTTTACGAGTATCTGGGAAAAATATGCGCTCCCTTTTTTACACTAGGAAATACGCTATGAACAATGCAACATTTTTAAATTATTATAACAGATACCGCAAATTTACAGAAACTCAATCAAAATAGCTAAGTGGACCTACTTTCAAAGGAGGATAAATAATTCCTCCAACAGAGCAAAAGAGTCCTGGAAGATTTTAAATGAGCTAAGGGGCAAAAATAATGTCTTGGTTATTCCAAGTACCTTATATTCCAATGTCCTCAATTCCTTCTACTGTGATATTGCTAGTAACCTTGCAGCCAATAGATCCCAGGAGCTATCTCAGCAATGTGGTAGTAGCCGAATCTTTCTTTTTTGCCCCCACAAGTGTAGAAGAGCTTAATCAGTTAATGGTTAATATTAAGAATAAGAGTTCATCAGGTTGGAATGGGCTTTCTCTTAAAATATTTTCTGCTTTACCTCTTGTTGCTTTGCAAGTCTTGGCCGAGTCAATTAACTTTTTATTTATGTCTGGAGTTTTCCCAGAGTGCTTAAAAAGAGCAATGATTGATCCTCTTTACAAGGGTGGCGATCGCGACTGTCCTTCTAACTTTAGACCTATAGCGTTATCGCTTACTTTAGCCAAGATAGTGGAACGGCTCGTTAAGGTGAGGATGATTTCATTTTAAAATAGGTTTGGCCTATTGAGTCTTCAGCAGTTTGGCTTTCGTGAGTCTGTGAGCACAAATGATGCTATCTTTAGCTTTCTAGAGCACCTGTACAACCGACTGAATGTTGGTGAAGTTGCAGCGGCGGTATTCTGTGACTTGTCCGAGGCATTTGACTGCGTGAGTCACAGAGTGCTGCTGATGAAACTGGAGCTCTATGGTTTCAGAGGAACTGCCGTTGAGTGGTTTCGTTCCTACTTATCAAATCGTGTCCAGGCTGTCAAATTTAATGGTGGTATCTCTAGGAACTTAATATAAATGAGGGTGTTTCGCAAGGATCAGTACTTGGTCCTTTACTTTTTTTCATTTATGTGAACGATCTGCCACAACTGCAGGTAACTGGCAAATTTACATTGTTTGCCGATGATACCACCATCCTCTGGCACGACTCTGATGTTTCTCAAATGGAGGCCAATATACGTGCAGATTTGTTAAAAATAAAAAACTGGTGTGATGCAAATTTTTTGACATTTAATGTTTCCAAAACAAATATCCTTAATTTTAAATGTAATACAAATGATATAATGTTTAAATAATGAAGCCATCACCATGCCACCGTTCAGTAAGTTTTTGGGTCTTTCCATAGACAAGTCCCTTAAATTTGAAGACCATATTGTGAATGTATGTAGAAAAGTCTCATCAGGCTGCTACGCCCTAAGGGTTGTTGCCACCAATCTTAATTTCCCCATTGCCAGATCTGCATACTTCGCGCTTATCGAGTCGCACCTTCGATATGGAATTTGCTTTTGGGGTTCATGTTCAAATTCACTTTTTAGTTCAGTGTTTGTACTCCAGAAATGGGCCATTAGATATCTATGTGGGGCCAAGCCTCGTGACTCATGTCGCCCGCTTTTTGTAAGTCATAATATTTTAACCCTGTGTTGTATTTTTATTTTGGAAACAGTTTGCTTAGCTTTTAGAAAATATAAACAGGAACTCCACTTAGGAAGCCACTATAATACGCGACAAAATTATTTGTTGAGGCTACCCATTCCTCATTTTGAACTTGTCCGTAGCTCTATCATAATATATGGAGGTAGAAAGCTGTTTAATAAACTTCCGCACTAGAAATAAGACAACTTAAGACTGAAAAAAGCCTACGTACAAGGACGAAAATATTTCTTGCTAGTAAAGCGTACTATAGTTTAGGTGAATTTTTTAATGAATACCATTTAAGTATTTTTCAAAGTTTTATATAATTTTATTTTATTTTAAATTAGTTTCTCGTTTTTATTCCTTTAATGTACAGTCTATTGGCTTTGTCTACAACTTCTATGTTTATATTGACAATAAAGCATTTTTGAGTTTAAGTTTGAGAACTTGATGTTGTGAGGACTATAAACAAACAAAAATTTATATAATAAATTTTTGTTTTCAATCAACATTTCCAGATGCCCTTAAAATAGGAGAAATTAAACCACTTTTTAAGGAAGCAGATAAAATGAGTCTGAACGACTATAATAGGCCGCTGTGTTTAATTTGTTCAATATTAAAAACAGGAGAATATAGAATTCTGATTAATTGCTATATTAGCTAAGAATTCTGTGGCCTCATTACAGTAATGTTTTGAAGAAACACACCATGTTAAAAGCTCCCATTGTCACTTGGTGTCAGGAAACAACGATAAAAGAAAAAAATGAAACCAAGAACGGCGACAAAAGAATGTTAAAAGCATGAAAAGTCGACGGTAGTAGGCAGCAGCAGCAGGTGAGAAATTCGAACCCGCGCCAGGGGCTAATCGATGAATATGCATCGGACGCCGTCGTGGCGCCAGGTGAAGCTATGGAGACGGCGTTTTCTCGTGACGTCACCTAAACCTATATTATATTATAGAGTTTCAATTTTCCTCCCAGTCGTACTGTTTAATGCATTTTCAACTATAAAATGTCTAAAAATAGGACGAGACGTGCGCGAAAAAAAGCGGGTAATGCCATAAATAGTAGAACGGGTCGCTGCGACCGACGGGAGTCAACTCTTCAAGACGAACAAGAAGAAAAAGACGCGATGGGAAAATATCGCTTGTAATGACGGTTATTATATTTAATTGAATTTTCTTATTATTTATAGATTGTGAAGTGAATGTTTGAAATTGTTTGGATTGTCTAGGCGTGAGAAATAAGCAAATTTACCACCTCTCATTTTTATTGAGAGAAACAACGTTAAAATTGAGGGATTTTATTAGGGGTATTCTTAGAACATTAAATGCCTAAAATAAGCCTAGCTGGAAACCATAATTTCACTCTTTTTTTGTTTTATAATAAAAAATGAATTCAGTTTTTGTTAATTACAATTCTTTCTATTAAAATTGAGTACTCAATGGCAACATGGAATACTAAGCATGTTTATGAACAAAATATCCTCTCTGCCTCCTGTTTAGATGGTGCGCTTAATCCAAAACAACCAATGTTTATTCTAGTGTATTCAATGTTAAGAGGGTATTGAGGTGGTAGTACCAAAAAGACCTCTTGAATTTTGTGTCTAATTTTTAAGAAAATTGCGGTTAAAAGTTAAACTCACCTCCACTAGTCGTAAGAGATTCAAAAGAGGTCCTGGTGAGCAGCGGCACTTCGCTGGGAGCTCGATCTGCAAATAAAAACGAAAGTAAGCACCACTCTCCATTACATTAAAGAAACAGGTCAAAAGTACGCAAAAAGAATAAACACCGTGCAAAGTGCCATTTTCGCTAAATCCGTTTCGCTCTTCTCTTTCCACTTGTTGCTTGCCGCTTAAGAATTGAGAGAAGATTTATCGTCCGTTCCCAAGTTCGTTCGAGGCCACCTAATCCATCTTTCGTTTGCTTTGACATAATTGACAACGACCATCGATGATGATGATGACGAGGAGAAATAGCGCATTTTTTTTCTAGGGAAACTCGTTCTGAAATATATACGCAGCTGTCCGGAAGGCAAACACGCGGGCATGTATTTTTCAGTTCTTCCGTCAAAGTGGCCACAGGTGGCAGGCATATTATGGAATACAAAGAAGAGGCATGGGAACATTCGAATTAACCAAAAATCGTCTACATACAAAGTACGGACGTGCTGCTGGCGCCTAGACCGTCTAAAAATAGGCAAGATGGCGGCCAGACGACGCCATGCCCTCGCTTCATCGGACGTCGCCGTCGAAATTTCTTGAATTTTTATTTTTTTTCCCCCCGCGGATTATTTATTTGTACAAGATACGGTTTTTGGCCGGTGCCAATTTTGATTTCGGACCGTTAATCTTGATGTTCAAAAATAAACTTTTCGAACGATTGATGGACGTTTGGATATAGGGATCTTCAATGAGGCACACTTGGTTATACACTGAAAAAGAGGGAATTAGCAAAATTCAACTAAATGGTGTATTTGACCCATATTTATTTGGAAGAAAGTGGTATAGGAAAGCTCATATAAATTATAAATAAATAATGCCTTTATTAAGAATAATAACACTATTACATTAAATAAATTTAAAGGGCGAATTCTGGCTTGTTTAGTCACTAAACCGCTACTCTTAAATTAACCCTTAAATTATACACGCATTTATTAAATGTCTATAAGAAAAAATAAATATATGGTTTGACTCGAAGTTATAATAATTTGTTTCTACTAAATACCTTAATTTAATATAGATATTTTATAACTACTTTAAAGAAATGACGTTATTTTAAATTGATAATATCACAATTAAATGATTAAATTATTGATTCAATTATTATTTTTCACGCATTTAAAAAAATAGTGATATTTAAATATATATTTCATTGGCCCAAGGAAATTATTTTTCATCCAATTCCTTTATAAGATTCATTTAAATGTACTTGAAGATATTTATTGCAATGCATGCAGATTTTAATTAGTTAGTTAGCTTCTTTTTTCTGTGTATATTCATAGTAAACCTTTGGTAGAGAAGCATCGATGAAGTATAAAATTGCTTATAATCAAAGGCTTACTGAAAAGAGTTAGCACCCGTTGGTTTCTAATCTTATCCCTCTGTAAGGCATGTGTCTCCCATATCTTGAAAACCGTTCATCTCAAGATAAAATTGCACATAACCAAAGTTGCGTATTGGACCAATTGCTATCGAAAACCTTCAGTGACTTTTTCTCCTAGAATCAATAGGTTTCGAGAAAATTCTAGTCAAAAGTAAGCACCCGTTCGTTTCCAAATTTACCCTCTATACGACATTTTTCTCCTATATCTCGAAAACAGTTCATCTCAAGATAAAATTGCACATAACCAAAGTTGCATATTGGACCATTTGCTATCGAAAACCTTCAGTGACTTTTTCGCCTAGGATCAATAGGTTTCGAGAAAATTCTAGTCAAAAGTTAGCACCAGTTCGTTTCCAAATTTAGCCCTATATAAGACATTTACTCCTATATCTCGAAAACTGTTTATCTCAAGATAAAATTGCACATAACCAAAGTTACGTATTGGACCAATTGCTATCGAAAACCTTCAGTGACTCTTTCTCCTAGGATCAATAGGTTTCGAGAAAATTCTAGTCAAAAGTTAGCACCCGTTCGTTTCCAAATTTAGCCCTCTATAAGACATTTACTCCTATATCTGTAAAACCGTTCATCTTAATATAAAATTGCACATAACTAAAGTTGCGTATTGGACCAATTGCTATCGAAAACCTTCAGAGACTTTTTCGCCTAGGATCAATAGGTTTCGAGAAAATGCTAGTCAAAAGTTAGCACCCGTTCGTTTCTAAATTTAGCCCTCTATAAGACATTTTCTCCTATATCTGGAAAACCGTGCATCTTTATATAAAATAGCACATAACTAAAGTTACATATTGAACCAATTGCTATCGAAAACCTTCAGTGACTTTTTCTCCTCGGATCAATAGGTTTCGAGAAAATTCTAGTCAAAAGTTTTTTTCTCCTATATCTCGAAAACCGTTCATTTTAATATAAAATTGCACATAACTAAAGTTGCGTATTGGACCAATTGCTATCGAAAACCTTCAGTGACTTTTTCTCCTAGGATCAACAGGTTTCGAAAAAAATTCTAGTCAAAAGTTAGCACCCGTTCGTTTCCAAATTTAGCCCTCTATAAGACATTTACTCCTATATCTCGAAAACAGTTCATCTCAAGATAAAATTGCACATAACCAAAGTTAAGTATTGACTGAATTACTATCGAATGACCTTTTCTCCTAAACTCAATAGTTTTCAAAAAAATCACGGTCAAACGTTAGCACCCATACTTCCGCAAGCTCTCCATAGACCCTTTCATTCCGACCCCTTCGTGTTACTACAAATTAAAATACAGGAAATTCCCATGAAATACCCTTTTGTAATCATCATACTTTTTGCTCCCCAAGTCAGTTAACAACACCCCCATTGTTCCGATACCATCTAGAGGTGATAATATACAGGAAGGCAGGTGTACTTGTACTTGAGGCGCCATCATTGCGCATTTGCATGCCGAATTCCATGCATTGTTAAATTGACGATATTTAAAAAGGCAGACAACCACACATTTTGGCCGTCATTAAAAAGCCATAAACCAAAAAAACATCCGCAAGGGGGAGGGGGACCAGCTGCGATCAAACGGGGTACGGCGCCCCCCCTCGGTGTCGCTCAAGGAAAACGCCACCTGAAAAGCTGACGGGTCGGGCCATAAAATCTTCATTTTTACGACGAGTAAAGACAATAAAGTGTTTTATAAATATTAGATTTCGGGGCAATGTCGGAATTATTAATTTACGGCCAGCGGGGCGCATCTATACACCTGAGAACCGGTGACATTTCGTATAATAACCAGGACAAATCTTTTCTCTTTTATACGACAGATTTCTTTTATATGACACGTTACTTATAGGCTTGAAAGGTACGGGTGCTAACTATTTATTGGTATTTCCTCAAGAGTTATAACAGTTAGAGAAAAAAACAAAGGAGGTTTTTGATAAGGAGTAACATAATCTACAAGTTTGTTTCTTTCAGGCTTTTCGTAGAGGGCCAACTGCAGGAAGTACGAGTGCTAAATCTTCTTCGCGATTTTCTCAAAAGCTATCGGACCTAGGAGAAAAAGGCATAGAACCTTTTCGATAGTAAATAACAAAATGTACAACTTTGTTCCTATGCAATTTTTTTAGGAGATGAACGGTTTCCGAGTTATTACAAAAAAGGTTTTCGTATAGGGCCAACTGCAGAAAGTACGGGTGCTAACTCTTTATCGTGATTTTCTCAAAAACTATCGAACCTAGGAGAAAGAGGAATAGAACCTTTTTCATAGTAAATAACATAATGTACAACTTTGTTCTTATGCAAATTTTTCAGCAGATGAACGGTTTCTGAGTTATCATAAAATAGGCTTTTCTTAGAGGGCCAACTGCAGAAAGTACGAGTGCTAACTGTTCATCGCGATTTTCTCAAAAACTATCGAACCTAGGAGGAAGAGGAATAGAACCTTTTTGATAGTAAATAACATAGTGTACAACTTTGTTCCTATGCAAATTTTTTAGGAGATGAACGGTTTCCGAGTTATTACAAAAAAGGCTTTTCGTAAAGGGCCAACTGCAAGTCTAAGTCTAGGGTCTAACTGTTCATCGCGATTTTCTCAAAAACTATCGAACCTAGGAGAAAGAGACATAGAACCTTTTAGATAAGAAACAACCTAATCTACAACGTTTCTTCTATATCGGAACTGACTTTTATGAGATACAGATAAACCAAATCGAAAAAAAGCTAAAAAATGCTTATAATCCTTTAAAAATTCCACATAAATCATATTGCAGCAATAAAATAAAGAGAACCTAAAACATAACATTCGATTGAATGAGTGGTTCTTTAAATTTCTCGGCTACGTCACGGCAGTAATTCAAGCGACGCCTACTGTGATTTAAGAGGCTCTGTGGGCTTTTAAACAAGCCTAAAAACATACAAAACATGAATAACTGCTCTCGACGAGTTCGTACGTCGAGATTCCAAACGTCACACCCGAACTCGCATTACGTTCGAGCTCTTCGATAAAGGCGAGACCTCTAAAACAGATTCTCGTCGTACCGAAGTCGAAGAGAGAAAATCCAAACGTAAGCCAATGACCTTAAAGGCTACCCAGGCGCGCACCTTCTTTGCTTCCTTCAGATGACCCTGTTACACCGCGGCGAGCACCTGATTCCAACTGGTACCCGACTCGTCCGTCTCACTCTTACTCACTCGTTCTTTTATTTCTCATCCTTTCAATGTGTGTGTGTGAATCATGTTGTTATAATCGTGAAATCTCGAGGAAATCGGCCGAAACGGCCCATTCTTTTGTGCCTAACGGGATGCCGACATGGCGCTAATGGGAAAGTTGAGTATGTTCGGTTCTGGTTTTGTGCTTATGTATGGCTACCGTCATCTGCATACTGTTTTTCACTGTAAATCTGATTTTTTGTTGTAAATATGAGACTTTTTCATAGGAATCGATCCAATCTACAGTTTTGGATGAATAGTTTTGAAAATACTGCTCAAAATGTATTATTTAGACCTGCAGAAGTACGGGGCTAAAGTTTATTAGCCATTTGCTTAACAACTATAGAGCCTGATAGAAAAACACTGGGGACATTTTCGATCACCAGCATTTCCCTCAGTTAAACGCTTTTTACACTGCTGCTAACTGTCAAAGGTACGGGTGCTAACTTTGAAACGCCATTTACTGGAAAAATATTAATCTTAGGGCAAAACATAAGAAACCTTTTCGATAGTATTTGACCCAATATACAACTTTGATTATGTACATTTTGATCCTCAGATTAATCGTTTCGAAGATAGAGTAGAAAAATGATTTGATATCGGGCTAACTAGTAAAAGTACGGGTGCTAAAGTTTAATCGCCATTTTCTTAGAAACCATTGGTTCTAGAAGGAAATGACCGGGAACTTTTTTGACAGGAATCGAGCCAGTCTACAAATTATGTTAATGCATTTTTAATGTCAGAATAATAGTTTTCAAGATACGGTAGAAAAATCATTAGATAGAGGGCTAACTCGTAAAAGCACGGGTGCTAAAGTTTAATCAGCATTTACTCGGAAACTGTTGATCTTAGGGCAAAACATAGGAAACATTTCTGGTAGTATTTGATCCAATCTACAACTTTGGTTATGTGCATTTTGATCCTCAGATCAATCGTTTTAAAGATATAATAGAAAAATGATTTGCTAGATGGCTAACTCGTAAAAGTATGGGTGCTAACGTTTAATCGCCATTTTCTTAGAAACCATTGGTTCTAGAAGGAAATGACCGGGAACCTTTTTGACAGGAATCGAGCCAGTCTACAAATTATGTTAATGCATTTTTAATGTCAGAATAATAGTTTTCAAGATACAGTAGAAAAATCATTAGATAGAGGGCTAACTCGTGAAAGCACGGGTGCTTAAGTTTAAGCAGCATTTACTCGGAAACTGTTGATCTTAGGGCAAAACATAAGAAACATTTTTGGTAGTATTTGATCCAATCTACAACTTTGGTTATGTGCATTTTAATCCTCAGATCAAGCGTTTTAAAGATATAATAGAAAAATGATTTGCTAGATGGCTAACTCGTAAAAGTATGGGTGCTAACGGTTAATCGCCATTTTCTTAGAAACCATTGGTTCTAGAAGGAAATGACCGGGAACCTTTTTGACAGGAATCGAGTCAGTCTACAAATTATGTTAATGCATTTTTAATGTCAGAATAATAGTTTTCAAGATACAGTAGACAAATCATTAGATAGAGGGCTAACTCGTAAAAGCACGGGTGCTAAAGTTTAATCAGCATTTACTCGGAAACTGTTGATCTTAGGGCAAAACATAAGAAACATTTTTGGTAGTATTTGATCCAATCTACAACTTTGGTTATGTGCATTTTGATCCTCAGATCAATCGTTTTAAAGATATAATAGAAAAATGATTTGCTAGATGGCTAATTCGTAAAAGTATGGGTGCTAACGCTTAATCGCCATTTTCTTAGAAACCATTGGTTCTAGAAGGAAATGACCGGGAACCTTTTTCACAGAAATCGAGCCAGTCTACAAATTATGTTAATGCATTTTTAATGTCAGAATAATAGTTTTCAAGATACAGTAGAAAAATCATTAGATAGAGGGCTAACTCGTAAAAGCACGGGTGCTAAAGTTCTCTCGGGTAATCAGCATTTACTCGGAAACTGTTGATCCTAGGAAGAATTCTAGGAAGACTGTATGTCAATACTTGACCCAATACACAACTTTGGTTATGTGCGTTGTGATCCTCAAACCAATACGTAAAATGACAGGTGCCAACATTTGATCACGGTTTACTAAGAAACTATTAATCCTAGGAGGGATATATATAAATACTTCCAAAAACACTCTTAAAAGACCTTCAACAAAACGTTATACTTTAACCCAGAAGCCCTTAAAACCATCCCCTTTAATCTCCGGCGTGTCATTATCCGGTCCTCGCCCTCTTTACGATATACGTTATCATAGTAAAACTAGCAATTCATTCTCGTTTCATCCCGGTTTTCTTCCATTCTCTCCCCTTTAATGGACCAACCGAAGCGGCCACTTGTTGACCCAGGTTAGAGAAACGTTGTTTGTCTAGCCGTCGCATAAATGGGGTTGAATCAACCGTTAAACGCGACAACGTCGCACAGTTTAAATAAGTCAAATGCCTCAAGCGACCTTGCTGAACCGCAGATTGAACTGTTCATAATATATTTTATGATGTGTGCTGTTGTACAAACAAAACATATGTACGGGCTATCGGATTCGCGTCCTCGTAAATCGAAAACAATGTTGTTGTTTTGGATTTTGTAATCAGCACATAACGTTATAATAGCTTGAAGGGTAATTTAAATGGCGTAGAGGGTGAGAGGGAGAGAGCGAGCTTACCTTCAGGTCTTATCCTATCTTCGTTGGTGCGGCTGTAAGGGGGCGGCGGTGCGTCTGCAAGAAATTAAGAAAAAAATCATAATAGAAGATTTTCCCGAAGTACACGAACTATATAAGTATACAGTAGTGTCACCACAACAGAGGCCATTCTCGTTTAACGTCATAGTTGTAAAGCATCTTGTGATGCCATTGCATTCATCAAAAGTTATATTATCTCTCATATTTGTAACATACGCACATGCACTATAGTGCCAATATTAGACAGGGGGCAAAAACGCATGAGAGGTTTCTTTGGTCATGGTTCCAATGCGCATGACAACCGGACCATGGTATGGGTATATGAGAGAAAAATTATTTAAAAATATCATTGATCGGGATTAACAAATATTTTATAAAGGATTTTGTGTGTACTAATTCTATAAACGTAAATATCAAGTTACATTTTATTTAGGAACTATACTGATATGATGCCTCAATAATATTTGGTAACATCAGGGCCACGGACTCGTTTGATGACAATAATAGTCCGGGTATATGTGATCAAAATCATGTCATTTAGACATACACAATCTAAAATGTGTATTTAAGTTATATGTTTAGAGCATACGCACCTGTGGAAATAGGGCTACAATAATGCGTGGCAATATTGTAAGTACAATATGATTCCTTCTATATGATCCTCAATGCGCATGGTTACTGTGGAGTTTAACAAATAGTCCAAAAGTATTGGAGAAAACATTTGAATTTGTTATTGTCTTAGAAAAAGTAATGTCCAGCAAGGTACATAATGAATACTGGATTTTGTGCAAAGTATTTTAAGAAATTTTACAATCTTATCATAGGAACACGGACTATTAGATATACTACAGCTACAATAGTCCTAATGCGCATGGCAACTAACGGTTTCAATGATACATAGTCTGATTGCATGTGACCAAAAAATATTATAAATATCTTTGATCAGTACTAATTAATATGGTATAAAGCATTTTCTGACCTCAGTTAAATCATATTTTATATTTGTAACTTACGCATATGCACTATACAAATTTAGTGGTACGATATGACGCGGCAACAACGCAAAATAGCATTCTAGGTATGGTTCTCAATGCGCATGACAAACTGTATTTAAAATATTTTGTATTCACAGCGTACGCTGCTGAACTATAGAAATATGGCTAATATAAAATAGAAATATGATACATCATACAATTTATAGCCTTAATTTAATAAATTTTACAATCTCATCATTGGCACACGGACTATTATAAAACAGCGACAATAACACGTGCAATATCGCATAATTTTTTTTTTATCCCAATACGCATGGCAACTACCGCTTTAAACAAGTACTTTGCAACATACACTAAGACGTGGCAACAATGAATAATAGCATTCTTTGTTTATGACACTTTGATATGTGATCAAAATCTGATTTATTACAATTTAATTGAAAAACAATCAGAGATGTGTATTTCAATAATTTTATATTCATAGTACACGCACCCGGACTATAGAAACATAGCTATAATGGCATGCGGCAACATCGTATAATACCTTCCTTGTGACGTTTGCCGAATCAATAGTACGGGAGTATGGGACAAAAGTTTTAAAAATTGTCATTTGTAATTTATTATCTGATAAAAATTATGTCCCAGCCAGGCATCATTAGTCATCATAGAGACGCGGACTATTACAACACTGCTGAAATAATACGTGGCAACATCGCATAATATCACACTGTAGTCATGATTCTCAATGCGCATGGCAATTGTCTCGCTTGACGACAATAGTCCGGGTATATGTGACAAAAAATAGTCTTAAGGTTCATTTTCCGGCCCATAAGTTGTATACAACTGCATTCGGGAAAATCAACGGCAAATGGTTTACCCAGTGTATGGTTCTTTGAGCGTGACTCCAAGTAACAACTGCCTGGAAGAAATAATCAATTTTTATAATTCCTGGCGGTTTAGTCATTGATTCTTGATTGATATATTTAGGAAATATAGTTAAAGTAATTGAAATATTCCAGGCAGTTGATTGCATGTCATATTCTCAACTGATTAGGATAGTGAAAGCACTCAACTGCCTGATGGTGATAAAACTGTACCACTTGTAGCGAAGAATTTTTTTTTCTAATTTCAGGCAGTTGAGTCCATTGATTTTTTATATTTTAGGCAGTCTAGTTATCCATTTATTCAAAATATTTCCAGGCAATTTAGTCAAAGTAATTTTATTATTCCAGGCAGTTGATCCCATGCCTAAACATATTCCCGACTGACTGAAATAGTAAAAGCCGTTCAACTGCCTGGAAGTGATAAGTCTTTAACACATATTTGACTGAAATTTCTTGAGATCTAAGCGGTCTAATCATCAAATTATTCAAAATATTTCAATAAAAAAAAATTAATATTGAAAGGTGAAGGGTTTTACAAAAAGCCAAATATCTTGGAAACACGTGTATAGATGTTATTGATTCTTTTTCATATGAAAGCCGATGAGTTTCCTCATCAAAAAGGTTCTTAAAAGATTTCTTGTAAATGCAACCGCTCTACAGTTATTGAGCTACAATAGTCCTAATGCGAGGGATTGGAAAAATTGACTGTCAAAGTTTTTACAAAAACCCAAATATTTTGGAAGCTCGTGTAGAGATTTAATTGATTTTAATTTGGTCATTTTAAGTCATAATTAAGGATTTCTTCCAGGTCATTAGGGTCAAAGCAATGCAGAAGCTGAGTGTCGTCAGCATAAGGTGAATGTAACAATTTGCAGTCACTTCAAAAATGTCAAAGGTGTAATATATAAGAAATAGCAATGGTGCCATTATGGTTCCCTGTGAAGCAGATATTATGGATTTAGCCAGACGGCCCAAAAAAACCAAGATGCATCAGCTTTGCCCAAAGTAGGTCATATAGATACAGTCATGACCTCCATGCTTTTATCTAAACCTCTAATTACATTGTTTCTTAGGGTCAGTGGAGCTGTAGTGGTACTATGTTCGGATGTTAAGGCTAATAAGTGGCTCACTTTAAAAAAATCTGTAATCTCAGTATGTACCGCTGCCTCAAGAATTTTTGACTTGACTTGTCATTGACATGACCCACCTTGAGATTGCTCGATTTTTCTGTTTTTTTAGGACAAGAAGTATAACAGATTTTTTCCCCAAATCTGAAAAATAACATCTTAACATAAATTAAATGGGTTAAATGTTTTAAGATAATAGACAGGCTACAAATCAACTATGGCCCACCTGACACATTAAAATCAAACCGATTACTTTCGTTTTCAAAGTGTTTCTAGAATTCGATCGTTTCTTAGGAAAACCGATCAAGAGATCCCCTTGATTGCAGCGACATGGACCCAAGGCAAAAAAAATGAGTTCTATCTCGAGATGAGATCTTCCTTTTCACTTTGATGCGTTGTCAGCCCAAGAATGTTGCCCGAGAGGTACAGTTAGGTATATGGTCGTCAGACAGCGCGCACCAGCGCAACAATGCACTTCACTCCGATAATATGACGCGCCGATTGATGCGGACCGTACCCGACCCCTCTATAGTACCAGTTGAAATTCCTCGAGAAAATTCCGAGAACGGCTGCTAATGGATGGATGGAGCCCTAATTATATGGCAGGGGGCCCCCGGTGGCGCCTCTCCCTTATTATCACAAATTATATAGGAGACATGTGTATGTGTGTGCCGTATGATGATGATAGCGTGGCGTCCGTCACCAGTGACCCCTTAGGCACCATATTATCTAAAAATATACAGAGAGTACATCGGCGACCTGTCTTATTTGCATAATATACGACTTAACCTGAATTCATATTCCTTTCAGGAATTTTCTTCATTCAACAATTCGTTGCTTGGCGCCGTTGCCCGTCTGCCCACACCTTTATCGCCATTTATGAAATCACCGAAATGTGGAACTGTCGGCTTCATATATATATATATGCGTAGGTATGCGGCTTAATGGCTCGTTAATTAATATATCTACATAATAGTATAGTTTTTTGTTTATCGATCTGTTATATGGTGAAATATAGCGGTTTTAATGTGGGCGGGGTCATTATTATGTTCCAGAATATTTTTATTAGCGCGTCTGACAAATGCATGTAAACGCGCCTTAAGTGCATCACAATTGTTAGTCTTTAAGCTGACAAGTGACAGTCCAGCAAGCATAAAATAGGGAAGTGAGGGGACTGACAAAAATTGAATGTAGTGGTATGATGGCGCATTCTCATGATACAAATTGACGCCACTTTTAATGTCAGTCCCACCCTGTAGTAGAGCGTCTACGGTCGGACGTATCTCTTATTATTTTAAACAAAATTGATAAAATTGGCGACATTTATGCGTTCCCACAACCTTGCCCAATAATAACCAGTCTCCGCGGCGACTTATCTTCCCAATTATTTCCAAATGCTTTTAGCTTTTGAAAATTGTGGCTATCTTAAGATAACCGCCGACCGGTCTGTTCCATTAAGATTTTTAGGTATATACCCACCGCGTCATATCTCCCGGCTTGCTTTTTGTTTATATATCCTCTCTTTTTTTGATATACCGCGTGGGTCTCATGAATGAACGATTGAATTAATTATTATAATCGGGTCCTGTAGTCGACATTCTGAGAAGTGTCTAATGGAATATCGCAACGTTTCCTCGAATTTGCTCACTTGCGGTTTTTATTTTATCTAAAACACATTTTATTGTTATCTAATATAGGCTTGCATGTAAACACGCCTTAAGCGCATTCCAGTTTTTTGCTCCAATTATGTCCGTCATCGAGACAACCAGAAAAATGACAAGTGACAAGCTGAATATGGTTAAGACAAGGGAAAAGAGGCGACTCAGGCAGGTAATGAGGAAGCGGACTCTCTTGCCAGACTGGGATCCGCGAATGTGCCGATGGGGCCGGAACCCATAGTTGGTATTGCCAAATGCGTTCCGGTCGCGTCAATGAAGGGTCTGCTGGACAAGTGGACCCACCGAAGATGGACTGAGTCCCCTGGTATGAGACAGGCCAAAGCGCACATAGGTGGGCCCTCTGCCTGTCTCACCAAAAATCTACTACGCCTAAATAGACGCGAAATTCGGCAAGTGACAGGTCTTTTAACCGGTCACTGGCACTTAAGAAGCCATCTCCATACTATCGGTATTGCGGACAACCCGGAATGCCGATGGTGCTGTGAGGAGGATGAAACCGTTGACCATGTAGTCGGGGAGTGCCCAGCACTCACGCGCGCCAGGTTCAAATACTTGGGTAACGTTTTCAGTGTACCGAGCGACTTTAATCCCTTCAGACCAGAGAGCCTTACCGGTTTCTCTAAGGCTGTTGGGCTCTGGTAACCCCCGGTGGGGCATGACGGGTCCATCAAGAGACCTATATGCACAACTGCCTTGGCAGCCCACTGTTTCGTCAATTCAAGAGGCGACTCGTAAAAATCGTACAATTGTCGCCTAATTCACGCTTGCATGTATACAGTCGGTAAGTGCATTCAATTTATTTGCTCCAATTATGTGCCCAATCGAGACAACTAAAAAATGACAAGTGACAAGTTGACTATCGTTAAACCAAAGGAAGAGAGGAGACTTGTAAAATTTTTTATTGGGCAATAATATAATTCCATAGAATTTTAATATCAATTTGCTCAGTAGCAACTGTAGGTTTTCTCTAAAACACATATACGAATATATTAAAACTTTTATTGTCGCCTAATTTGTGTTCGCAAGTAAACACTCCTTTAGTGCATTCCAATATTTTGCTCCAACTATGTCCTCAATCGAGACAACCAAGAAAATGACAAGTGACACGCTGACCATCAAAACAAGGAAAGACAGGAGACTCGTAGAAATATTATATTAATAAATAACACAATTCCATCAAATTTAAATGTGCCTGCAAGACCAAAGTGCCTGTAGTTGAACGGGATTTTCTGTTAGATCAGCGAACCACTCAAAAAATGGCAATTGGCAATGTTGAGGCCAAGGTTAGTAAAATAATCCAAAAAAAATTAGAGAGTAAAACTAAGGAGGAAGAATGAAAACAACGACATCTCTTGAAAGAAACTGAAACAGATAACCAGTCGGAAGTACCTTCTTCTTCCAGTAAAATTATAGAAAAAGAATATTCCCAGGCAAATAGCGAAAGTTCTATAGAAGAAAGCTGCCCCTCAACTTCTCAAATGAGACTAAAACTCCCAAGTTTAGCGCAAGCTTGCGATAGAACAGGCGTATCCGATAGATCTGCCGCAATTATTGTAAATGCAGCTCTAACAGATATGGGAATTTTAACCAAAGAAGACCCCTCCAAGATCGTCGATCGAAGCAAAATAAGAAAAGAGAGAACAAAAGCGCGTAGTGACCTAAAAAGAAAAGATAAGGAAATATCATTTCCATTATATGGTTTATATTTTGACGGACGGAAAGACCAAACAATAATTCAAGTCAAAGGCGAAAATACATGTTCAAGAAAAACCATAATAGAAGAGCATATTGTACTAGTATCGTAACCAGGATCTACGTATTTAGGTCATGTAACTCCAACTTCTGGTCATTCCACCAATATCAAAAAAAGCATTTTAGAATTCCTAAAATAAACTCTCTAAATTACCTAATAAACTTTCCTGTGGACCTGATAAGATACCTGAGTACATGTTAAGCAGACTTAAATATAGTATATCACTTCCTTTGTTTTGTTGTTTAATAGATCTATATCAGAGAGTGAGCTTCCAAATATATGGAAATTAAGCTATATAATCCCTGTGTATCAGTCTGGTGAGAGGGATCGCATTGAGAACTATAGAAGCATCTCAAGGCAGTCTGCTGTTTCCAAGATTTTGGATGATATTATATGTGATCAGCTTAGGTGGGCGTGCAAGGGGGTATTTGATGAGAGGCAGCATGGGTTCATTAGTGGTAGATCTACCTCTACTAATCTTGTTTTATATGAGGTTGCCTTGCTGGAGGCCTGAGTGGATTCAATTTATACTGACTTCTCGAAGGCCTTCGACAGGGTCAATCATGAGTTATTACTAGCAAAACTTAGTTCCCTTGGCTTTAGTGAAAGATCCCTAAGGTGGTTTAGAAGCATGCTGCTGGGTCGTGAGCAGCGTGTTAGGATTGGAGATTCTGAATCTGGAAGTATCTTGGTGACTTCTGTAGTTCCTTAAGGGGGACACTGTTCCCCATTGCTTTTTGATTTGTTTCTGACTGACCTTGTAACGTGTTTAACTGACTGTGATTACTTAGCCTAAGTAGTAGTCTTTGATACTCAACTCAAATTTGGGGAACACTGTGATCTTGTGGAGGGGAAGGCCTCTCAGATGTTAGGTTTTGTTTTACGAACTTGTCGTGACATGTCTATTTCTACTTTGGAGATACTTTATTGTTCATTAGTTAGAAGTCATTTAGAGTATGCCTCGATCATTTGGTCTTCTTTTTCATAATTGTTACAAAATGCAACTTGAAAGAGTCCAAAAGAGGTTTACCCGGTACTATTCCTACAAGTTGAATATGCAGGATAACCTACTTGACATGGAGGCAATATTGGGACTTCAATCGTTGGAATCTAGAAGGATTCAAAGTGACCTCAGCTTGTCCAGTCGCGGTCTTTATTTCATCTAAAACACGGTTTTGAATATATTCAAAACTTTTATTGTCGCCTAATTTGCGTTTGCCAGTAAACACGCCTTAAGTGCCTTCCAATTTTTTGCTCCAGATGTATCGCCCGATAAGTAGCAAGCTGACTATCGTTAAAACAAGGGAAGAGAAGAGACTCGCAAAAATGTTATAGAAAATAATAACATTTTAATATCAATTCGCACGGTCGCGGTTATTATTTTCTCTAAAACACATTTTCGAATAATTTACCACTTTGATTGTGACCTAATTTGCGTTCGCATGTAAACACACCTTAAGTGCAATCCAAATTTTTGCTTAAATTATGTCACCAAAAAGAAAAGTGACAACTTGACTACCATTAAAACAAGGGAAGAGAGAAGCCTTGTAAAAATGTTCTATTGAGCAATAAGACAATGTCATGAAATGTTAATATTAATTTGCCCAGTCGCGGTTTTTATTTACTAAAAAATATACAGTATCGGACAAAATTAGAGAGACTTCTCTATTTGCCAACTCCAATTTTTTGTACTTGAAATAATATTAATATTTGTTAATTAATTATTTGACAAGAATTCTATTATCAACAATTCATTTTTGTAGCTCATGTTTACATTTATTTAAAGAATGTTTTTAACATTGATAAAAAATTACTGCGACAGAATTAAAGAGACTCATTTTGTATTTAGTTTCGCTGAAGTCGCGATTAGTTTAATTTCTGTTTATTAGTTTGAGAATATCATTAGCAATGCCTCGTGGTAAACATTATTCCATAGACCTAAAAAAAAAAATTATAGAAGCCTATAACTCAGGTCGCTCACAAAAATTAATAAAAGAGCAATTCAACGTCAGTAAACAAATGGTTTCCAGAATAATAAAAAATTATCAGCTCCGTGGAAGAGTGACAAACCTTAAAAGAGGTGGCCGCAAGAGAAAAACCTCAGTACTGCTGGACAGGAGAATTAAACGACTAAGTCAGAATAATCCGCGTCTATCTTCAACACAGATTTTGGCTGAATTGGAGGCGCCTGGGGTTTCATCCAGGACTGTACAGCGGCGATTAGTGGAGGCGGGGCCTCCTGGAAGGAGACCAGCAAAAAAACCCCATCTATCAAAAAAAAAATGTAGCTGCTAGAATGTTATTTGCAACACGTCACCGTTACTGGACAGCTAAGGACTGGAATAAGGTTTTGTTTAGTGACGAGTCTAAATATAATATTTTTGGAAGTGATGGAGCGCAGTTCGTACATCGCCCAGCAAACAAAAGGCTTGATCCAAAATATGTTTCTGGTACTGTGAAGCACGGAGGTGGCAATTTAATGGTTTGGGGTTGTTTTTCGGGTTATGGAATGGGTCCTATCCACAAAACTGAGGGCACTATGGATAGATTTATGTATCGGACTATACTGTAATGTTGCCTTACGCCGAATGGGAAATGCCGCTAAGATTCACGTTCCAACCCCAAACATACGGCCAAACTTGTGAAGGAATGGTTTTTGGCTAACAAAATTCAAGTTTTAAAATGGCCACCGCAATCGCCGGACTTGTACCCAATTGAAAATCTTTGGGAGATTATAGAGAAAAAGATTCGCACTAAAAACATCGGGAATCGTGCTCAATTATTTGAAGAAATCGAGAATGCCTGGAAATCAATGGATCCGGCTGTAATTTCGAATCTCATTGGATCGATGCCGAATAGATGTGAAAAAGTTATCCAGAATAAAGGGTACTGGACAAAGTATTAGGTTAGTTTCATTAGTATAGGGTACAAATGTACTTTAAGGATAAGTCTCTCTAATTTTGTCGCACAGAATTTTTTGCATTTTTTTATTTTTCCTATTAAATCTTGAGAAATGTTTTTTTTTAATTTATTTTAGTGCCTTTTTAAACTACTTCAAAACATAACATCCTTCAGCACAAAAAGAGGAATTTAATCACTTTTATCTTACATAAAAGACGTAAGTAGTCGAGTCTCTCTAATTTTGTCCGATACTGTATATTCGAATATTTTAACACTTATTGTCGCCTACTTTACGTTTGCATGTAAACACGCCTTAAGCGTATTCCAATATTTGCTCCAATTAGATTGTCAATCAAGACAACTTGGCAAGTGACAAGTTACATATCGTTAGACAAATGGAAGAGAGGAGACTCTTAGATATTATATTGGAAAGTAATGCAATACAACGAAATTTTAATACCAATTACCTTTAAAACTCATTTTAGAATATTTTAACGCTTTTTAACTCATTAAGTGACAAGCTGAGTGACATTATTAATCCTATTCAAGGGAAGAGAGGAAACTCAACTTTTTGATGAGACAAATTTCAACAACACGCTAATAGGAAAATAATAAATGTATTTGTGTGAATGATATCGATATGGCGACCCTCGCGTCTACTACTAAAGTAAAAGTAAACATATATATAGATAGACGCCACCTTATTTTGAACAAAAATTAAGTACATAATAATGAATATAACGCGAGACCGTGCATATACATGGCGCCTGCCTTCGATAAATATTTACACGAGCAGGCGCCCGATTATTTTCGATATATATAACCTTAACAATAATTTCAGGAAAAAATGGCGACGTCGGATTTCTTTTTATGAATTACAATTCCGGGCGCAGCACTGGACTTTCTAGTATGTCTGCATGTGCATTCCATAGTTCATGTCCGAACCTAATTAAAATACCACAAGCAAAAAGCCATTAACGGCAGCACTCAAGTGGCTTATAGAATATAATTCTCTCTCTATCCGCGAGATTTTTCGCTCACAAATGGAATTGCATTCACGGGGCTCTCTCGACCATAACCTACATTTTTTTTTTAAACGAGATATATCTAATTAAATTTATTATATTTTATTTATCGATAAGGGTCGTGGATTTATTAAGATCCTTCTTAGATAAGGAATGCGCTTCATAGAAATCATATTGCGACGATTACACTGAATTTAATATGAAACTGGTAAGGCTGGAATGGATATGGGAATATAGGCGTTAAGGGGGGTTTACACGATGCCAGTGACTTGAACAAGTTACTAGAATCCAGTACCAAAAGCAAGTGCTTTGGAAGATAGTTCTTGTCTACATGATGCCAGTCATTTGATCAAGTAACTTGCATAAAATCCATTTTATCAAGTTTTTGTAGTGTAGGTTACAGGCGAGAATTAAAAACGTTAAATTTAAATGATGAGTGCGAAGCAGAAGGAATATGTTTTACTTAAAAAGAAAGCTTAATATTAGGTGTTAAAGTACTGATAGAGGAGTTAATTGACATTGTTCAGAGTGAATTAACAACAAATCCCAAGAAAAGAATTTGGGTTAGAAAATGGCTGGCAAGGAGAAGCACGCATGGTGCATCTAACATGCTTTTAAAGGAACTTGCCATCGAAGACGTTCAAGAATACAGAAACTGTATGAGAATGTCTCCTGCTTCCTTTGACGTTCTTCTGAAAAAAATATCGCCAGCTATACAGCGATCTGACACCACAATGAGAATGGCTTTACCTGCCAGAACAAAATTAGAAATTACTCTGTCATATTTAGCTACTGGAAATAGTTACCGAAATTTGCAGCAGCAATTCCGTGTTTCCCGGCCTGCAATTCCAGAAGTATGCGATGCCATATACGATGCATTGGAGGATTTTATACAGGTAAATAATGTCGTATTCCTTTTTTTATAAAATTAAAATCATAGTTTTCAACAGTAAAAAAATAATTATTCATATATCATATTATTCAATTAAACGTAAAATAACACATTATTCTTTAAACTGAAATCTAAATATTAAGTATGAATGAAAATAAAGTATATGATTCTAACCCCAATTATCAGTATCTAGATCAAAAGCGGATCTATATGCTTCGGAAAGAATATTGCTTGTATTGTTATCTGCCGGTGGTAGGGATGTGTTGGGTGATTCTGGAGAAATCAAGGTTTCACCTGATTCCGGGATCGGCAAAGTACTAAATGCACTGGTGCATCTGGAAGAACCTAATGAGGTGCTTGTACCTTCTATATTTGACACTCTGGAACGAGTCAAAATTTGCTGAATTTCAGCTTGAGCCGTGACGGCCGCTAAAAGGGGCAACTTATTTAATTGTGCAGCTACGCTCTTTCCAAAAATATCGAATTCATTTTCAGATGATTCCGTAGATTGTAGATCTCGAATAGACGTCGTTAAAGAATTTAAGTCTTTGATGCAACCAGCAACTTCTTTAATCTTGGACTTCGCTGCCTTATGGCGTTTTGGAGTAGGTTCATTAATAGCTCCACTAACATTCGCTTTTATTACCTCTGCTGCTAATGGTACTTCTTCAACTTCATCTTCTACTTGTAATGTATTCGATCCATTATATGTTTCTGAAGCCTAGAAAATATCTCATATTCACACATTTGGCATAATAAGAAATTATTTAGTATTTTTTATTTTAGGTACCAAAAAGTAACAAAGAATGGAAAGCTATCGAAAGTGATTTCAACCATAGATGGAATTTTCCAGGATGTTATGGTGCCATTGATGGAAAACACATACTTATTCGAGCTCCTGAGAATTGTGGCAGTAACTTTTTCAACTATAAGGGACAAAACAGTATTATTTTGATGGCAATTGTAGACGGAAATTACAATTTTATATACATTGATGTTGGCTACAATGGAAGAGCCTCAGATGGAGGAGTTTTTGCGCAGTGTTCTATTTTTGCTGCTTTAGAAAACAATATATTACCGGATGGTGGATTTCTTGTTGGAGACGACGCTTTTCCGTTAAAGCATTATTTAAAGAATGCACTTACTGTTGATGAAAAAATCTTCAATTATAGATTGTCTCGTGCAAGAAGAATTGTGGAAAATGGTTTTGGTATTTTAGTGTCTAGATTTCGAGTTTTTGAGAAACCCATAGCTTGTGGACTATCATCAGTGGATAAAATAGTCAGAACATGTTGTGCCCTACATAACTGGCTTAGATGCACTACTGTAAATGAATATTTGCCAAAGGGATCCGTTGACGAAGAAGATATCGATCAAGGTAGAATTATTCTTGGGAGTTGGAGGTCAGAAGTAGCTGGTTTGCCATCAGTTTCACGTATAGGAAGTAATCATTCTTCACAATTTGCAAGAAATTTAAGGGATAAATATAAACACTATTTTATGCCTACAGGGGCCGTTTCATGGCAGGAACGAATGATTTTTTAATTTCATTTTAATATATTTTGTATTCAATTACTAATATAGGTACATATAATAAAAAATATATAGTAGCTTCTTACTTACCAAATTACTGCATGTTACCCTTCTCTTATCCATTGTTTGTAAAAACATATGCATAACTGAAAACCACTTCATTTTTGGTTTATATATTTCATCGGCTCCGGCCCCAGAGCTTTGCGATTTCTTAATTTTTGCTACCTCTTGTACATACGTCGACCTTAGAGTTTTTATTTTGTTTTTTACATCTATTGGGCCAAAATTCTCGATTTCCATTGTTTCCACAATTCTTTTTATAGCCGACTCACGGGCTTGTTTATTTCTATAGATTACCAACTGTGTATTCCAAAGGCACTCTTCCTCCCTATATAATTCTACAAACTTTACTGTGGTATCTTCAGTCCATTTTGCGCACATTTTGAATAATAATAACACCTACACTTTAAAACAATTACTAAAACTACGTACTGATTTATTTACTAAAATCGAACGCTGGAATCATCGTGTCTACACAGGTTTAGTTAAGAGGATAGTGGGAGTGGGGGTAACCACTTGCTCCAGTAAATAGAAATGCTATCTATTCACTGTACTGGAATCGTTACTAAAATCAGTACTGGAATTTAGTATTGGAATATATGTTTACACAAAGCAAGTACTAAAATCCAGTGCTGGATTTTAGTAACTTGTTCAAGTCACTGGCATCGTGCACAGATAAAAATGACTTCTTATTACAAGAAAATATATTATCTTGGCTGTTAATTATCTTTAATTAAGGATATACATTTAGTTCAAACTCACGTTATCTTGTCAAAAGAGAATCCACGTTCTTCGCATTACTTTCTAATTATCTTAGCGAATTAAATCCTTGCTATTAGACAACTGTCTTTAAGAATAAAATTGTGAATTTATCAATACTTGTTTAAAGAGTACGTTCTTGCTTTAACGTCACAGGTGCTTTGCGTTGGGTCGCGTAGGTATAACCCCGGTGTTTTCCCTTTGTCGGAACTTTGTCCTTTGGTCGTTCCAATCATTAGCAAGTTAGACGCGGCATTGTCAACGCGACACGATGTATAATCGCATTTTTGTGTTTGAATTTGGTTTTTTCAACATGGACAACATCAATTTTGAAGTTGAAGTAAGTGAAGTTTTCTCTTTTTTAAAGCGGAATGCTTTGAAACACTTGTGGCCTGTGTTTGAAGGTATATTTATATTATAAATATATGTGGTTTTTATTTCTTTTTTTAAATTATACCGGTACCTATATATGCGTGTGTAGGTTTAAAATACTCAGTAGGGCTATAATGCATTTTTTACTTTCTTATAGGTATACCTAGATTAGTTTATAAATAACTAAATAAGCATGCATTGATTTTTAAAAGCTTTTGTGTAAATTATTATTGTATCCTAAACAAAATGGTGGACGTTTGCGTTAAAATATTCTTTAGAAGCTAATATAGCTATATTTTCACAGGGCAGTTCTGAACTAGTCCGGGATTGTTTTCCTAAGTTTCGATTGGCTGATGATAAAATGCGGACATATTAAAAGCAATAAAAATACAGGAAAAGACTCGGGAAAAGAATCCCGGACAAGTTCAGGACTGCTCCGCGAAAACCGCTATAAATTTTCCTAAAAGAAAAAAATATAATCTTAGCAGAAGAGAATTTTCTTACTTTAAAATTAAAATCTTGAAGGAAAGGTCATGTACTTTAAATAAGATAATTATTTCGAGCTAAGAATCGTACCATTTTAGGACAAAATAAATATCCTTGGCGCAAACATTTAAGTAACTGTGAAAAAAAATCCTTTTTTATAAAAATATACGTTTAATTTTTTTTCTCTTATATCGAAAAATATATGTATAATATACAGTGTGATCGTAATAGTAAGGAATAAATTCAATGTTTCATTGTCATTCATCATGTTAATTTTTTCAGGATATTCTATTAATTTATGCATAGGTGGTTAGTCTGGTTAGCAGATATTATCTACAAGTATTAGAGTTTTGGAAATGTAAATAACTTAGAAACCATAAGCCTAGACAATAGTTATTACCTTCTGGTTTCATAAAATAATTTTAAAAAATAAGACTAGTGCAATAAGTGTTACAGATTTTTTTAATTTTTTTTTTGATGCTCATAGCATAATAGAGAGTTTAATTTTGCGTTGACGTTAAATATTAACGATATAATATTAGTATATGTATTTTGTGAAACTTATGACTTCCATAATATAAAATAAAAGTGTCTTATTAATATTTTATCTTCTTTTCTTTTTTATATCCTCGAAAAAACCTCGTAAAAAGCGCTATAAATTTTGCTCGATATTTAATATTGAATGCGAAAACTTATTTAAGTGAATAAAATATAAAAAGTAAAATCAAAAACAGTTTATGAAAAATGAAAACATAAGATACATTTTAATAAAAAAATACATAATTATAAAGGGGCTTTAAATACAATAAAGATATTATATACTCGTATACGTATTTGGTTGTGAACAGTCGTAATCCACAAAAAAATGTAAAATTGTGTGAAGCTGTCTAATTAATATTATAGTGTTTTCTGACAGGCTTAACTTAATTTTATATTTTTTTGTGAGTTATATTACGAAATTTCGAAAACTTATCTTCCGAAACTGTAATAATAATTTTTGGGTCAAGTAAATAATTTCTTAATACAAGATATTTAATATTTGACGTAAGAACTTAATGATCTTGTATCCATTAAATTTTTAGATTTTAAGCCATTCATTTATTTCCGTCAAAGAAATGTCTTTCAGACAAGTACATTTATGTACACTATCGGACAAAAGTAGAGAAACTTCTAAAAATTCTTTGATTTACGGAAACCATGTATTTAAATTAAATATTTACTACAAATATTGTAGTTCTCAACAACTGCGTTTTTTTACCGCATTTTACATGCCTCTTATCAGTTGTTTATTTACAATAAAAGAATTCAAATATTTTCGGATGGACATAAGTAGAGAAACCTAAATATCAATCGTCCAAATTTAGTATTTAGTTCGCTTTACGTGAGTTCTGTTGATAGTTTTGCATAGTTTTTTTAATCAACATGCCTCGCGGAAGATATTTGTCTGAAGACCTTCGTAGAAAAATAGTTGATGCACACAAGAGTGGTATACGACAAGTGGACATTAGTAAAACGCTTAATTTGCATAAGTCCGTTGTTAGCAAGACAATTTCTAATTTTAAAACACGAAATTCAACAAAAAGCATTAAAAAAAGTGGCCGCCCAAGAAAAACAACCAAACACATGGAAATGATGATAAAAAGAATTGCCCAGTCTGATCCTTACAAATCAGCAAATAAAATTTTAAGTGAATTACCTGGTGTTAATGTTAGTTCTAAGACCATACAAAGACGACTGAGGGAAGGAGGATTATTTAGTAGAAGAGCCGCTAAAAAGCCGTTTATTAGCAAGAAGAATCAGAAGGCCCGACTCAACTTTGCACAAAAATATTTGCATTGGACAACCAACGACTGGAAAAAAGTTCTTTTTACTGATGAAAGTAAGTTCAATTTGTTTGGGTCCGATGGAATCTCATGGGTACATCGACCACAAGGCAAAAGATTCGATCCAAGATATACACAGCCTACGGTAAAGCATGGTGGTGGCTCCTGCATGGTATGGGGTTGCTTCTCTGGGTTCGGTACAGGACCATTACACATCATTGAGGGTATCATGGATCGATTTGTGTATTTAGACATCCTACAAAATGTAATGCTACCCTTTGCTGAGGATAATTTACCTTTGACTTGGATATTCCTACAAGATAACGACCCCAAACATAAATCAAAGGTTGTCAAAGATTGGTTTTTATCGGAAAATATTAGGGTTATGGACTTTCCTGCGCAAAGTCCCGATCTTAACCCGATTGAAAACCTCTGGGAGGAACTAGACCGGCGTGTAAGGCAACATCAGATCAGTAATAAAAATGATCTTATAAAAGTTTTACAAGATTCCTGGAATTCTATTGGAGAGGAAACCATTATGAAACTGTTGGAATCCATGCCTAATCGATGCCGCGAGGTGATTGCCAATAAGGGATACTCTACTTACTATTAATTTTTCTAAGATAGAAATAAGAAATAACTTGTACTTTTGGAATAAAATTTAGTTTCTCTACTTTTGTCTCATAAATATTTTGTTTAATTAAATTAAATCTTAGGATTTTCTTCTACAATTTATTTTACTTTATACAAATTAAGTCTTAACAATTATTGTTGATTTTCATTATGTGTAGAACTGCATTAGTTTTGAAGTATTCAAATAAAACGCAAATTTAAAAAGTTTCTCTACTTTTGTCCGATAGTGTACATATGAGAAGATCACACGTTTTGAAGTTAAGATTAAGACTCTTGTACCAAAAACATAATGACCTTGGGGAGAGAAAATTATTTTTTTTTCTTCTCTTAGACCAAATAACTAAATAATTTGCTGTTCTTACAATTAGGACATATTTACTTAACAATTTAAAATAGTAGTAGACTAAAGCTAAGGATGTGGTAAGATTTTCCTAAGGTAATATTCATTTGGCTATATCCAAAGACATGGCGGCCTTGGTTTAAACTCGTTTTACTTTATGTTAAGAGATCCTTTTTATCTGTGTGTAAACCCCCCTTTAGTGTCGCGTGACAGCTGTCAAACGCGTTCTTTGACAGTTCGTTTTCTTCAATATCGGTGCGTGGTATAATTTAAGTTAATCACGTCCGCGTCGGGTCCCACTGACACGCTAACAAAAGACCCCCATCAACAAAAAATTCAACGTTTTTATCTGACGGTTTTGTCGCGACCACTCAACGTCGGAGATTCGGTTGTTTCACGAGGACGGTTGTCGGTGTGGCGCCGTCGACAATTAGCGACGATAATGGAACCGAATAAAAGCAGCACCGAAAACCCCCGTTACACGTTGGTGTTTGTATATGAATATAAAGCAATTAGAACGGCGTGAGAGCCGAACATTTTCATTCCCAGATTACCTAATACGGTTTCATTGGTCGCACCCCAGCATGAAATAAAATGCCACCCATCACTCTGTTTACCGTATCGTCTTCTTCTTCTTCTTCTACTCCTCCTTGGTCGTCTTCTTATTCTGTTATTTCGGCTTGATCATGGGTCGGCGCCAGCGCTATCTCAACAGAGCGGCGTTTTTTTTCTTCTTCTTCCTCTTCTTCTTATTTCACGTAATTATCGGCGGTCGGCCCCCTACGGCCCCGTCTGCCGGACGTTTATCGAAAATTGCCGCGACCCACGTTCGTGTTTTCTTTTAAAGCGCGTTGGTTTTAATTTAATTTTCTTCTTTTTGCTTGGGTGAAGGCACAAAATACTGATAGATGCCAAATAAAATTAATCTATTGCACGCACTTACACTATCGCTCATATATAGAGCAACGTTTTAAAAAATCTAGTTTTTTTTTTCTCCATTTGGAAAATAGGTCTGCTTACTTTTTTATGTAATAGTAAAACAACTTCTATTACTCTCTACTATTTAACTGGTACAGGTTGGATGCAGGGTCCAGCTCGTCTGGATACCTGGCCTGATTGTGAAAAAAATGTTAACATTTTACCTTTGATATACTGGAAAGGTATTTGTACTAAAATGCCACTTCGACATGTGGCAGAAGCTGTACTTGGCATGCCAGCGACTGAGAGAACTTTCAGTTCTTATGGCTTTATACATTCTCAAAACTAGGAATCGTCTAACAACAAAAAGAGCTGGTATGCTAACTTATATACATCACAATCTAAAACTATTTCCTCATAAAAGCGTTAAACCGAGCAAAGATATAAGTTTCAGATTAGGATTAGTTGACAAGGAGAGACATGTCAGACATGTGTATTCTAGAATAGAACAAAATCGTTTAGGTATTAACATTATTATTTTTAATTTAAGAAATATAGAAAAAACAGTATTATTCTAGAAACTACTCCCGATGCCGATGAGGAACCGTCTGGACCGTCAAAATCACCATTACCCTCTTACCTCCACCTCTAAAACCTTACCTGATAACGGAAATGAACATGTAAGCTGTACCAGTGAACTTGATATTAGCTTCAGTGATATCTATAATTATGAGACTGACGAAGAAGAAGAAAATTACGAATTTTAGTTAAATCCAGTTTTATTATTTTTATTACCTACCTTTATAAGCATTTAGTTTGAATTTACATATTTATGTTATTTTTTAATAATACAACTTTGTTTTATTTATAAATATTTTTTATTATGAGAATTTAATGTTTTGTTTTACGTTGTATTATATTTTTTTGTTTAAAATGTGTGTTTTTATTGCTATAATAAGTACCTAGTCTAATATTGAAAATAAGAAAATATAAATGACCATAAATTACAAAAATGACCAATAAATGACCGTCATTTTACATCACTATTCGTGATTAATAGTTTCGTTGCAAGTATCATAGTCTTTTGAAGAGAAGCGATAGTATATGTGGGTGAGTGTCGTCAGCAAAAGCTTGTATTTTTCAGACATGAAGAGAGCTTATAAGTTCAGACGTGTAAATGATAAAGGGGACCAAGGATTGAGCCCTGAGCTGTTCCTGATACTAGACTCTGGATACACAACGTTAACACTTGTCACAGCTTTTCTCTTTAAAGGCACTGAGCCAGTAGAAAATAAATAATATCTTAGAATACAACGAAGGCCTATTATTTTATCTGTTTTTTTTTTTCAAATTAAACGACCACCTTAATTTTCAGATCTACGAACTGAATCGTTCAGTAAAAACCGTGTCATAGTTTCTTCCTCATTAAAACGAAAAAAAAAAAAAATCACAAACGCGCCGCCAACAAAACACGTGTGGGTTAAGGCGTGGGCGCGACCACTTATGCGATTATGATTTTTATGTCTCGCAATAAAATCGCTTGTGCGATAACACCGTTTTAAGAGCAGCTTAAAATCGCCAAAATATCTGAAACGGGCCTTAAACGAAACAGAAAAAAGAAACACGACGACGACGGTCTAAAAAAGCAAGAAAAACAATTACGTAAGAGAGCGTTTTAATTCTCTGACGGACGGCGAGGTCTATAAATTACCCAGCAGGTTGTATCAGCAGCAACGTGCATAGGTAGAACCGACAAACATATTTTTAAAATGAGCCAACACAAAACTGGTTAGTTGGCCGATCTTTTCACTATAACAGGTATGGGTTTAATAAGATATTATTTGAATTAGGAAGTTTCATTTATACACAAGACTAATATGCACACCCAACTCTCCGGCAACATCAGAACTATAGTCAAAACAGGCCTTGTGCTACTTTTGTGACGTTGACAGTTGTCAAAACTGTCTTCACAGACCTGTTTCAACCTACTTAAAGGAGGATACTACTACTCAAAGGAAGATAAATAATTCCTCCAACAGAGCAAAAGAGTCTTGGAAGATTTTAAATTAGCTAAGGGGCAAAAATAATGTCTTGGTTATTCCAAGTACCTTAGATTCCAATGTCCTCAATTCCTTCTACTGTGATATTGCTAGTATAACCTTGCAGCCAATCTCTCACAAAAAATAGATCCCAGGAGCTATCTCAGCAATGTGGTAGTAGCCGAATCTTTCTTTTTTGCCCCCACAAGTGTAGAAGAGCTTAAACAGTTAATGGTTAATATTAAGAATAAGAGTTCATCAGGTTGGGATGGGCTTTCTCTTAAAATATTTTCTGCTTTACCTCTTGTTGCTTTGCAAGTCTTGGCCGAGTCAATTAACTTTTCATTTATGTCTGGAGTTTTCCCAGAGTGCTTAAAAAGAGCAATGATTGTTCCTCTTTACAAGGATGGCGATCGCGACTGTCCTTTAGACCTATAGCGTTATTGCCTACTTTAGCCAAGATAGTGGAACGGCTCGTTAAAGTGAGGATGGTTTCATTTTTAAATAGGTTCGGCCTATTGAGGCAGTTTGGCTTTCGTGAGTCTGTGAGCACAAATGATGCTATCTTTAGCTTTCTAGAGCACCTGTACAACCGACTGAATGTTGGTGAAGTTGCAGCAGCGGTATTCTGCGTGACTTGTCCAAGGCATTTGACTGCGTGAGTCACAGAGTGCTGCTGATGAAACTGGAGCTCTATGGTTTCAGAGGAACTGCCCTTGAGTGGTTTCGTTCCTACTTATCAAATCGTGTCCAGGCTGTCAAATTTAATGGTGGTATCTCTAAGGAACTTAATATAAATGTGGGTGTTCAAGGATCAGTACTTGGTCCTTTACTTTTTCTCATTTATGTGAACGATCTGCCACAACTGCAGGTAACTGGCAAATTTAGATTGTTTGCCGATGATACCACCATCCTCTGGCACGACTCTGATGTTTCTCAAATGGAGGCCAATATACGTGCAGATTTGTTAAAAATAAAAGACTGGTGAGATGCAAATTTTTTGACATTTAATGTTTCCAAAACAAATATCTTTAATTTTAAATAATAATGTTTAAATAATGAAGCCATCACCATGCCATCGTTCGGTAAGTTTTTGGGTCTTTCCATAGATAAGTTCCTTGAATTTGAAGACCATATTGTGAATGTATGTAGAAAAGTCTCATCAGGCTGCTACGCCCTAAGGGTTATTGCCACCAGTCTTAATTTCTCCATCGCCAGATCTGCATACTTCGCGATTATCGAGTCGCACCTTCGATATGGAATTTGCTTTTGGGGTTCATGTTCGAATTCACTTTTTAGTTCAGTGTTTGTACTCCAGAAAACGGCCATTAGATATCTATGTGGGGCCAAGCCTCGTGACTCATGTCGCCCGCTTTTTGGTCATAATATTTTAACCCTGTGTTGTATTTTTATTTTGGAAACAGTTTGCTTAGTTTTTAGAAAATATAAACAGGAACTCCACACACAGGAGGCCACTATAATACGCGACAAAATTATTTGTTGAGGCTACCCATTCCTCATTTTGAACTTGTCCGTAGCTCTATCATATATGGAGGTAGAAAGCTGTTTAATAAACTTCCACTAAAAATAAGACAACTTAAGACTGAAAAAAGCCTATGTACAAGGACGAAAATATTTCTTGCTAGTAAAGCGTACTATAGTTTAGGTGAATTTTTTAATGATTAGCATTTAAGTATTTTTCAAAGTTTTATATAATTTTATTTTATTTTAAATTAGTTTCTCGTTTTATTCCTTTAATGTACAGTCTATTAGCTTTGTCTACAACTTCTATGTTTATATTGACAATAAAGCATTTTTGAGTTTGAGTTTGTTACCCATGAAATTCCCATAACTTTGCATAAAGACGTGCAATCAGTTACCCTTTAAATGTATTGTTGAATAAGGAATAATATAACTGTCTGGAGAAGTATGTGTTGCCATTTTTTTTAATTCTACGATTTTTTGCTAATTTTTCTATGTCTTGACCATTTATTACGTTCGAAATCTCACAACAGTTACAATTAAAAGAGAAAAAAGGCATTTCTAGAGTATACATACATCAGACATCTGACAGGACCTAAAAAGGTTCGATTTCTCACCATCTGAAAATAAAGGTTCAATTTCTAATCATCTTAAAGATCTAAACACAATAAATCAAATTTTTTCTACAAAAAATAGTCCCAATTAATAATAACATGATAACTCTATACATGAAAAAGTACAATGTATTTATTTCTAAGCAAACTAACCGAAATTGACGTCCTACAAATATTACAAAAGATAAAATCTAAATTAGTGGAAATAGATAGTGTGAGTTCATATCTCCAAAAATATCTCGTTGTCCATATTTATTATCCTATATAACTCATATTTTTAATTATTGTATTAAACAATCCGTTTTTTCTGAATGTTGGAGAAAGACTTTAATAATTCCTATTCCCATAATCTTCTGCCCTAAGAAAATGAAACGTGTTAGACCAATCAGTATACTTCCAAAGAAATACAAAATAATAAATTCCCAGTTGATAAAAACATACTTTGTTTAAAGTCGCATCTACTTCCTATAACAATCCAATAGTTCAAGAAATATGGGTGTCGGTGAAGTGTGGTGATTTGACTACTGTGTTAGTTCTGTTTACATGCCGTCATCACATACCTAGAAAATCACCTAAAGTCTGAGGATTTCAATAGTGTGATAGTGATGGGTGATTATAATTTATGAAGTATCTCATATGGTCATAAGCCGAGGATTATCAGAATCTTAAACCTAGTAACATAAGATCTGATTAGGAGACCACTGTGTGACTACAATAGTATATTAAATGACCATTTTGCAATTCTGGATCTGCGGTGCTTTTCAAATTTTAATATTGTGTCACCAAATGCTTAGAACTAGTAAATTGGGACTTGTATTATCCGACAGTGGAAACAATTCTAGAGCCCTAGATTATTCAATACATTCTTTTATGACTTTAATAGTATAAACACCTACTTTTTATTCATTAATTGGTCTGATATTATGCATAATAAATGTAATTTTTATAGCATTTTATTGAGTGATTTGATATGCAGGTTCCCATTAAAGAACACCAGCAATTTCCCAGTCAGGATTTCAGATTCTTTAATTGTAAAAAGAGACGCCTCATAAGGATTACAAATTACCACGCCTTTCGGATGATTATCATACTTTTAACTTATTACGTATAGGTACTGAAAAACTTGAACAGAAGAATGTTATGGGACATATATTATTGAAGCAGAAAGTAGCATTAATAATAAGCCAAAAACCCTTTAGAAATGTATCCGTACTCAGACCATCCATGGAATCTGTTCCTTCAGTTATGTGTCTGGGTATAAAAAGTGCATAAAATTGCATTGATATAGCCATTGATTGTCCTTATTTGCTAAATTTTTCTCATCAGTATATAATACTCTCCCATTTCTTAAATGATTGCCCATTCCCGAGGACTGGATATTGTCATATGTGTGTCCAAACTTCTGGCGAAAAAAATAATGTAACAAAATCTAGTGACCTATTAGTATCTTATCGGCTATACCTAAACTGTTTGAACACAGCACTGAAGATATCTGAGCCGAGGTTTTTAATAAAATAATTACTACCTTACAACATGGATTTATTTCTGGTAAACACTAATTTATTTTTATTTGTCAATATTTGGCCTTTGATAGTCAGTCATGAAATACTACTGAATAAACTTTAACACTATGGCATATCTAATGTCATACTTTTGGTTTCTTGGTTGAAATTTCATTTATCTAACAGAAAACAGTGGGTGAAGTTCCATGGTTTTTTTTTTTATCTAAGGTCCTTAGTGTAACTTCTGGTATCCCTCAGGTATCACATCTGGGACCTCTTTTATTTTGTCCATTTATAAATGGCCTAATAAATAAATTCTTTAGACAAGACCTAATTATATTGCAAACACTATTTTCAATAATTGGTATGTTAGAAATAGCAGATTAATTAAACCAATACCTGCTCAATATCACATTAATAATACGGCTCTTTCTGAAATATTCGTAATCAATGATCTTGGTGCTTGTTTAGATTCTAAGCCTACATTTTCAGAACACTATGACATTATTGTGGATAGAGCAAATAGAATATTGTGATTCATCAAAAGTAGTAAAGATAAATATAAAAATTAAAAATATACTTGCCGTAAACACATCGCTGGTCATCAGATCTATATCACAGTTCTTAAACTTTAATATAGATCTGACAAGTCTAGAGATCCTACAGCACAAATTTACTAAATGTCAAACCAAGGTATTTTACTTAATGTTGAGCAAACTATATCAGATCTTATTACATCTGAGCTTAGTAAAAGAAGAGGATAGGTACTGTTAGAAGTTGTAAACGTATTTGCGAAGCTTGTTGCCTAACCGCAATATGCAGTCTTTAATTATTAAGCTCGCGGACTATTTTAGACCCCTGTCAAAACATGACAATGGTACGCTTGCAGCGGACTATTGTTTTCCGGCTTTGTAAAATATAGAGCGTTGATCTGCCTGTTTCGTTGTAACTATGAGTGTGTAAACAACCTTGGCACAAAACCCCAGTATCTAAGTAGGTTAATCTTATAAAAAGTGATCAGAGATAGAACTACACTTTTATACCCAACAAATTACTCAAAGCTGAAAGAACTCTTTTTTTATACACCCAAAAATTATTGCATGACCAGGAGATCCTTATAACATCACACAAATATTATGATGCCTGTTTTACTTTTGATGTACTCAATGGATTTAAAAAAAATCCCTAAATATTTGTCTTTATTTGGCCCTTATGTTCTAGCCTGATCTGAAAATGGGCTTCTAAATGCAAGATTAAAGTTCCAATCTTTTGCGAATTTTTTACATTTTTCCCCATTAAATGGAACATTATCAGCAACCACAATGTCTGGTGACCCAAATCGTGAGAATACATTCTTTAATTGCAAAATTACAGAATCAGCACTTTTGTCTTTAATGAGAGTCTCATAATCATCCTCTTCTTCATATTCCTAATTGGCGGTATTTGAAAATTGTCAAATTTGTGGTGGTGAGGTGTTTTAATCCGCTTAAGGCCCCTACTAATAAAATTAAAAAAAAAAAACGATCAGAATAAACAGCTGGGTAAAATGTAAAAAAAGTTTTACAAACTTTTACAAAGCTATACTATTACATCCAGAAGCTGTACCCTTATGTACAGTCTGCTCTTTTTGGCGCCATCAATAAAACGAACAAAAAAAGAGAACCCAAAAGAAGGTATTCGACAAGGGTCCCGCATTTTTGTTTGGCTTCTCTCGACCATCTGGGCCTTGTAGTACTTGACTTAATGGTCGATGATGGTACCCAGAAAAGCGGACCGACGCGGCACCGCGATTCCTAGAAATCTATTAGGGCTATTTTTAACCTTTGTTTAACTTGGGATACACCGGTGAGATTCGTTTTGAGCGATGCATTTTTTTTTTTTTATAAAAAATACCATATAGACAATGTAATTGTAACGAACGCGTTCTTATGGTCGAACGGTTTGCCAAAATAATCTTAAAAAGAAATTTATTACCTTTCACTTGAGTCACGCCACAATAATAATATTTTGCCAAAAAGTGAACGTGTTGTATAGGAATTTTATGGATTAAGTGTCGTGATTTATGGAATTAAACCGTACAAATTAAGTGTCCAGCAAATCAGGCAAACATAAACTCCTATATACAAAAAAACAATAATTCAAAAGTACAACAGGTTTTGTGCAGCTAAATTACTAGAAGATTAAAAGTTGAGAGCCACCAACTTCTAATAGCTATAGAAGGTGGATTGTGGTTGTTAGAACCCTTACAGATGATTTAATTTTTTAATATACTTACACTGAATTTAATACAGTTCAACTGTGAAAAATTGTACTATTTTACTCCACGTTCTACTTCCAAGATTTTGACGACTTATTTGACAAATATAAGGGGGAGGTCGGGTAAAATAATGTTTTTTTTTTAAATTGGTCCGATTTCAAGAGAAAACCGTTGATGAATAGTACAAATGATTAATAGAGCTTTGCACCATTTAATAATGTTTAATAATCGAAATTTAAATACTAAAACTAGAATTGATCTTAATCTCTTTCAAAGACTTTCTACTGTTTGTATGTACATGTAGATATCATACGGTAAAATGCTTTTTTTATACCCTAAAATATCGCCTGAAAAATGGTCTATTTTAACGTATATAGGCATCATTTTTCCTCATTTTAATGGCGTCTTTGTCATTATTATTATTATTATGTTGACAATAACAGGCGGTGAGACCGATGAAGCTATTGTTTCTTCCGTATGTTTCAGGCTTGAGTAGGTGGACCTGCTCACATGCAGTAGGTACTGGATCACTCTCTCCGAATTTTGTCACAGCTCAACATCAACGCGATTCTTGAAGATATTCGTATTTGGGGCCGTCGCCGTTTCCTGATTTAACGAGTTCCACAAGTGCACTGCACGATTTGTTACAAAGTTTTTTCTGGGAAGTTTTGCCGTTCTTTCTTTTTCCAGCTTCCTTGTATGTCCTCGGAGATGATGGTTTTGGCTATAGTGGAAAAGGTTCGCCAAATTGCACTGGTAATAACCACTAGTAATCTTGTAGGTTTCGATGAGATCGCCTCTATGTCTTCCCTCTCTGAGAGTGGTCAAACCAAACCTGATTAATCTTTCTGGATATGGCACCTCGCTTAATTCGTAAGGGATTTTTATTACTTTGCGCTGTAATTTCTCCAATTGGTCTATAATATGGGTTCTATACAACAAAGGCATATTCTATTTTTGGTCTTATGTAACTTTTGTATAGAGTGGATATCATTTCAATAGAATGGTCCCTAAAAGCTTGTTTTATCAGACTAGCGAGTTTGCTTTTTTACAAATTCTGGTTATATGACGTTCCCATTTTAGGTCTGATGTTATTAGGACTCCTAGATCATTTTGTTCGTTCACTGATTTTAAGGCACATCCATCCAGAAAATATTCATTATCAGGATTATCTGGACCGATCCTCAATACTGTGCATTTGGATGTGTTTAGTTTCATACCCCATTGCGTTGACCACATCTCAACATTTTGCAGGTCTGTCTGGAGCAGCGCTGCGCTGGTTAGAGGATTAGCATATATTTTTAACAGACTTGTGTCCATCTTTATGAGTCCAACTAGATCAAACAAATATGATGTAAAAAGCACTGGGCCAACTACCGATCCCTGGATAACGCCGCTGCTCACTCGATGTGTATTATATCGTCAAATTAGTTTAATCCCCTTGGATTTGCTTTCTAATTTCATTGATAAAATGCTTAAAATAGCTCAAAACTTCCAAGAATTTGAATGGAAAAATTTAAGAGACTCTGGACAATGCTACTACGAATGCAACTACGAATATTTGCATATCTTTTACCAAATTGTGTTCTTTTCGCCATGATAATTAGTCAAAGCTTTGACGTCGAAAATTACAATAGAGAGTACCATACACCATAATTTTCTTTCATTATAAAAGGTTTACATTTAAACTCAGACACTTTGGGCTTTTAGTGTAATTGAACCCCAAGAGAAACACAAAATGCAGTAAGATATTTGATAAAAATTATATTAAAAACAAGTCAAGGGTTATATATGTTATAATTTATGCCTATATATATGTTATGGCTACCATACCTACAGTTCTATAAAAATCTCTTCTGCTGTAGATCTTCTACAGCCAATTTTATGGAGACCTTCTAACGTAAAACCTGAGACAATCTAATGACACTAGTCATGTCATAGTCATAGTAATCAATGGGGTGGCAATACACCAGTCGTTGAGGAGTTTAAAAATTTGGGTATGATCTTTGATAGCAAGTTTAGATTCTGAAGTTTTACAAGAGTACAGATTTAACTTTAAACACACCTGGACAACTTCTTAGAATTCTTGCATACGTTTTATTTGTAATTCTAAAACCATGACTCAAACCTCATTTTCCTATAATTCAGTTGAACTTTTAAATCAATAAAAAAAAATGGTAAATAAATGATTGTTATTGTTGATTGGGATGCTTTTTTGGCGATGTATTTTGTTCATATTGACGTATCATAGTTTTTCAATTTGTTAGATTGCGACAAATGGTTAATTTGCCTTTGTAATGGTTTTTGGGACTTTTCAGTACATGTTCGAGAGTATTGTTGCGACCTTTGCACATACCGATATTAAGTTATCTAGGTGTAGGTTGCAATATTCTGTTCATTATCAACCTAGCAAATCTACAATGTTGTTAATTCAGTAGGTATTTAGGACTTAAAATAAAGTTTGTCTACTTCTTAAGATAATAAAAGGGGAAGGTTAACAGGAGTACTGGTACTGTTTCTTCCAAATAAACCAAACAAATAAATAAAAAATAATACAGGCCAACTTGCAAATGTCTCCTGACATCTTCAAACGTAAAATGAAACAAGCACTTCTGATGTGACGAATATCTTTGTTTATTTATAAGTGGTTTTCTTTATATAAATATTTGTTTTTTTTTCTATAATGTTTTAAAGTTCTGCAATGTAAGACTTCTTTTTCTCTCTGTCATATTATTTTTTTATAGCTTATTGTATCTTTCTAAATGCTCGGTTAAGTTGACAGCATAGCTCACTTTCACCGAGTTAAAGGCGTTTATATTTATTTATTTATTTATTTATTATTAGATAGTCTGTTTGTAAATGTTTGTTCTAAATGTTATAACGTTGTAACATTCCTGGTTATTGTAATTTAGGTACTTACCGGGTTGACATAATCGACTCCAATGGAACGGGTTACAGCAGGCGTAAACCAAGTCGCAGGCGGCGCCGCACTGCGGCAACCGGCGCAACTCGTCTGCGCACCGCACCTCCGGCCAACGCCACGACTGGCAACACAGCACGTGCGGCTCGTGCCAGTGCTCGCGTTTTACTAGCACGCAATGGCCGAGCTCCGTGCCGCGGTTTTCGACCGCCGTCAGGAGCATTTCGAGTTGGTTATCCTGAAAAAAAAATCGTAAAATAACAATAATCTCACTATCAGACTGAGAAAAATACCAGTAGAGAGTTTTTCTCAGAATATTTAGAGACCAATGAACTTTTCTATTAGGTCTATACACACATTATAAGATTCTTTTAAAAGCGTGTTTTCTATACTAGGAGTTTTTTGTTTCACTAAACATTAATTTTGTAAACCATAACTAATTTGTCTGCTATTAATAAGTTCTTTCCTATGACTTGGAGTAATGTAATTAGGTGTGTGCAAGAGGAATCCTGTGTTACCTTCGATCCTGGTAGACCGTGTGACGCGTTCTCATTTTGCAGGGGACAGTGCGGCCACTATAATTAGCATTAGCATTAGTGATTTATTTATATAATAATATAAATAAATAAATTAAAATAAAATATTATTATTGGTTTGGACAGTATCTGTTGTATGGCATAAGCATAGTGCGCTGGTGAATAAGTAAAAGTTGGTAGGTTACCTACAGTATTGTGCAAAAAGATAGCAACATTGAACTTTCCTGTTATATATCTTTTAGTATCTATTTTATAAGTAAGGTTTATGTATTATTTACAAGAATAGTTAGAGCCTGTTTATATTTTCATATTATCATATTTTTTGTATCATAATAAATAAAACGCCAAATTGTTTTATGCAAATTTATTATTCAAAAATATAGCAACAAAAAATAGTTTTGATTCTAAAAAAAATATAACCCAACTAAATTAAAATCAATTCAATATTTCGTGTAGTACCCCTTCTCCTTTATAACATCTGTACATCTTCTTGGCATGGACTCAATTAATTTCGTAATATAATCATTGTTCACTTCTTTCCAAGCCTTTTCCACTATTTCAAAGAGAATATTGGTATTAGAGCATGTTAGGTGCCTGATTTTGGTGTCAATGTAATGCCATAAATTCTCTATAGGGTTTAGGTCTGGCGATTGAGATGGCCAGACCATTAGATTTAATTTTTTCCTCGGATAGCCATCTCTTAACAAATTGAGAAGCATGTTTTGGATCGTTGTCATGCTGAAATGACTGTTACTGGCATGACTTCATCCATATATGGCACTAAATGTGTTTGCAGAATGTATTTGTACATGAAACGATCCATTTTGCCCACTATTCTTATTATGGGTCCCATGCCACGAGCCGAGAAACATCCCCAAACAAGAATATTTCCCCCTCCATGTTTAACTGTGAGGCAAATGTACTTTTTGTTTAATCTTTGTTCACTGGGGCGTCTGACGTACATCACTCCATCAGTCCTGAATAAATTATATTTAGATTCATCACTAAATACGACTTTCTTCCAATCAGCTACAAACCAGTGGACATGAGATTGGGCAAAGTGAAAACGAGCATTGACGTTCTTCTTTGGGAGTAACGGTTTTTTGGCGAGGCGACGAGCAGGTAAGTTGGAATCAAGTAATCTTCTCCTTATGGTACTGGGAACTGAGGTTTACCCCTTTACTCCTCCACCCTCTTTTAATTTTGCCGAAATTTGGGGAGAAGACAAAAAAGGATTTTCTTTGGAAATGCGTAGCTGCTGCCTATCCATCCTCAAATTTGTTTTTTCGGGTCTACAAGGAATGGGCGCCGGTGCAGCTGTTCCTGTAAGGCGAAATTTTTTGCAAACTCTGGATACGATTGACCTGTGAAGCCGTAAGCTTCTTGCAATGTCACTCTGCCTAACACCATTTTCGTAATGCTCCACAATAATTTTTCTTACATCACCAGAGACGGTTTTTGAGCGACCCATTTTAAGTTAATTCTGAGATTCAAAAATAACAACTTTACAGCAGGTAAATCGATATTTAACTAATAAAATAAATGCGAAACAAGAATGTTACTATATTTATGCACATTGTCTAAATAAACAAACATGAAGTTCCTTACTCTGCATTGGCATTCTTATGATATCTCGGTATATTTATAAATAATACAGAGGTGTGTACTTAAAAGTAAAGAAATAATATGGAATAAATAAAGAAGCAAATAATATTTTTGAAAACATCGCTTGTTGCTATATTTATGCACAATACTGTATGTATATCATGGAAGGACAAAACAGTTAGCGACTTGGTGCCTAGAGAAGTATTTTCACAATATTGAATATAAGTACCTACCGACATATATTATAAGGATTATATTAACTTTGTTGATATATTTCAGCGGTTTTCACAAATCTTTTTCAGTAGTTTCACAAATTGGACATCCTGCCATTTTATTTTTTAAGTATAATAACCCTTACAACAATATAAATAAAGTTTATATTTATTATAATACATTATAGGTACTGTTTACACTTCCCTCTTCTTATTTTATAAACAAAATGTATGTCATTCTAGTAATGACTGTTTATTGTATTGGATATTTTGCCGAATATTTTATTATTCACATATTGGTAAATTACAAATATTGATTTTTACACAAACACTTCTTATGCAATTGCATTACATTACACCCAGTATATTTAAAAGTAAAATTGCCAGTACAAAAAAAAACAATTTTGAAAAAGCAGTGGCCTTAATATTAGTTAGGTTGCATAAAGAAAGAACTTATTTTCCAACATCTAGTAAAGCTCATTTAAATAGCATAGTCTGTTTATCTAACTAAAAAATATAACCACTATAGTAAATAACCGATTGCAGCAAAAAATATTTATCATAAATTAGTAATCTACTTTGCAGAAGAAGAACAATGGATTGCCTAAACCAAAAATCGAGTACACTAGTTTGAAAAACTAATTATTTAAAGTACTTTACCATATTTGCTAATTGACTCTGCTATTTCTGTAAAGGTACTCCGCTATAGTTTAGTGAAAATACTTTATAAAAAACAACTCTACTATTACAGTTGAGCGATATTAGTAAAGTGAACTTTACTGTCGTAGTAAACAAGTCTCTTAGCACCTATCTCAATCGATTTTTTTATCTAAAATAGCCAAAAAACTTGTTGGGAGGATGAACATTTTAATCAATGCAAGAATGTTGTCAAATTTATGGACTAAATTAAGGGTAGTGTGGCTTTTTACACCTCTTTTCACAATAGTACAATTATTGTGTTTAGGATACAACAATTTTTAAACCTAAGTTGTTAAATTGTGAAAATAGTCTTTATTATTATCATCCTCAAAAAATCCAAAATAACAGTAAATCTCTCTTGACACTTATCTTCTAGGACATTGTCTTTTATTTATTTAGTTTTTAGGATACAAACAGATTGACAAAATGAAAAAAAATAGTACCCTGATATTACAACTTAATATGATTGTAATCTAATTAAATTGTTACAAAACAACACACAATCCAGGAACATACATTTAACGTTTTTTTGAATAACTGCAAACTCTTTGGTAAAAAGTCTAAATTATGAACTCGGCAGCTGTATCATGTATACTAAGGGAATTTTCTGATAATAATTAGTTCTGCAATATAGGACTTAATATGATAAACAGGTAGACTATCAAAACTTACTGAGTAGATCTAGAGTTAAACAGATTCAAAGGTCAAAATAGTCAAGATAGTAGGTCTCTCTTTTCTAATTTTAAAATGTGAATGAGCACCAGAGTAATTATTATTCTCAATGAGAAAGTGAGTCCTGTAACTTTGTGTTAACCTGTATTCTTGTATCTATGACTTCAAATGACTGAGGCAAACTGGGTTTCGCTAAATACATATGAATAAAATAGAAGATATATTAAAAATAGCTAAAAACCCTTTCTTCCTAATGATTACACAAATTATCGAGCTATAAGTCTGTTGTCTGGTTTTTCTTTCTTAAAAAATTCTTTTATTATCTTCTTGCTTTAAAAAGTATGAATTATTAACTCTGCTCAGCATGGTTTCTACCCTCTCTAAAAGTACAGAAACAGCTTTATGCCAATTTCAAAATCAGGTTGTGGCGGCAATTGACAAGGGAAAATTATTTATAGATTTTTTCTGTGCTTTTGATTTTGTAGATCATGGCATTTTACTTCATGAACTTTTTAGGTAGGTATGGTGTTAGAAAATCATCATTGACCTTGTCGACATCCTATTTTCAGAATAGAAGCCAGATTGTTACAATTAATAGCAAGTCATGCCTAATAACTCAGAGTGTGCCTCAGGGCTCTATCCTAGGTCCTTTTTCTTTTTTTAGTATACCTGGTATCTTTTATAGAGCACATTGCACCTAACATAAAAGTCCTATCTTATGCCTATGATACAAATGTCTTGATTTGAAGGTAATAATTTTGAGCCTATTTCAGAACTGAAAGAAACAAGTTATTCCTCTATAAGTAAAAAACTTATTTTGTTAGTTTTTCACAAAGTAAGCAGACAGCAGATTCTGTTATTTTATTTAGAGATAAATAACGAGAGCTACATTCAACAAGCAGTTCTAACCTGTTGGGCATTACTTTTGACCGTTATCTACAAAGGAATTCTCATGTAGATATTCTTTGCAATAAATTAAAAAGTAGTTGCTATGCATTAAAATTTCTTTCACACAGCATTGTGGTAAATCAGCTCTTTTAACTTTACTGGGGACTGAGTCCTCTAGATTTAAGGGTACTTATTTCTTATTCAGAAGTATGCCATCAGGATCAATACCTACTAATAATAAATTTAGAGACTAATGCAGAGCGCACTTTAAAGAGAATAAAATCCTTGCACTGATTGGAGTTTACATTCTTGAAATAAGTGTTTAAGTATGTAAAAATAAACCAATTTCCCAAGCAAATAGGTCCATCCAGGTATATAATATAATACCCGTAGGCGAGGCCTTTTATTGCCAAATGCTCACCAAACAGCATTTTATCAGAAAAATAGATATTATTTACAATGCTTGTAAGATGTATAATCACTTGCACCATAATATAACAAATGTCCCAAATTGATTTATTGTTAAGAAAAGGCTCAAGCTACTCTCTCCCACATAAAATTTCCAGTAACAATTAATGTTTGTTTTTGTGGCTAATTTTCTGGAAGTAGATAATTGATTGTATTTGTAAATTGGAACTTATTGCAATCGTTCACCGGTTTATTAATATGCAAGTTAAAGGATATTTTGGAGTCAAATAGAACACTGAAGTCCCTTATACATATATGAGATCTTTCCCAAAACACTCCCATCAAATTCAATAATTTGAGATTCACAGGATGGTACAGAAAATTTGTCAAAGTTTAAATATAGTTGAGTCTCTCTCAGTTTCATTCTCACAAAACTAGATTAGGCAGTCAAGGAACATTTGTTCAAAGAGTCTCACAATCAAGCACATCAGAACCAAATATATGTTTAACCAAAGAGAAATAAATCAATGCAAAGATATGTTTTATATGCGGGACTGTCAAAAAACTTAGCTTACTTTGAAGCAGCAATTTTGAATGAACATTTGATCAAATTAAAATTTGCAATTCATTAATTGGTTAAAAATATAAAATTAATTTCATCGATTCTATGTTATTTATACCCATTTGGGTTCAAATTCCTTCTTTTGCAAAATAAAACCTTATCGCGGAGAATAATAATTATTGCAAGGTAGGAATTATCATCTCGGCGTTATCACGCATTTAAGTAATGCGAAAGTGTTTCACTCATGTCGTGACGTCGCTTGGTTAAAATCTCCCTTTTCCATCAAAGATTATTATTTAAATTTGATAACTAGTCATCTATTAAAATTTCACCAGAGGTAAATTATATAAATGACATTTTCCAGAAAAATTTTTTCCTTGTCATGGCTGCAAGTTAATACAGTAAATAATTCTAAATCCTGCTTGGCCTAAAAGGTTATAATATGTGAACCTGATGCATTATAAACACAGTGAAGCAAAACTCCAAGTCTATTTTTGCTTGGGAGGCTAAATATACACTTTCTAGCCACACAGTCCTTGTATTATGGTTTCTTGTAAGTCTTGTTTTCATTACTAACTAGAGCCGACCCCTGCGTGATCTTGAATAAAGGCTTTTATTAGATTTATAGTGTAATTCTCAATGGTGGAAGTCACCTATAGTGTCAAAGGCTTTATGTAACCCCAGGGTATTTAATTTTCACACATGTTTGGCAAACCATCTTGGTAATGTATTAAATAATTTAATTTCTTCCATCATGCTACTTCTTGCCAGTCTAGTAAATGGCAAAATCAAGTTATTTTGATTTCTAGTATCATTGAGATGAATATCTGATAACATAGTATATCTAGAATATTTTTTCTAATGTAAGAGAGTTTGTGGTATATGATTAGGCCATTATTTGTAGTGATTTAAAGAAAGGTCGACAAGATTCATTTTGTTTCAAGTTGACAATGGATCTTATGGCAGATTTTTGGACTTTAAAGATTATGTAGACAATAAATTTACTAATAAATATATGACAAATAAAGACATGTTAACTTCTTTAAATTGGCTAAATGTTGAGCAAGACAAATCTTTCTATGTTATATGAGCCGCTCAGAGGTAAAGTGGTATATGTCAGTATTTTTTAATTTTTGAGTTATATCATTAATTATATTTCTACTGGTCTAATATATTCAGTCGAAAACTGGTATAAGTCAAAATTTTAACTTAGCTAAGATAAGAGCTTCCTAACGTTATTCCTCTCAACATAATTGATTTGTTCGCTGGAATAGTGGTAGAAGTCAAGGCACCACGCTGTTCCGATGTCGCGCCAGGTCCTATTAAACTCGCTGTTTCTTGTTTAGTCAGGTTTTTTTAGTGTTATGGTACGTAGTGTGTAGATCAGTTACTGTAGCTAAGAAAAAAGATATGATAGAACTTCTTCAGTGGATTCCCCCGGTTCAGCATCAGTTCTTCCTGGACTTACTGACAAAAGAAGATGTTGACAGTGGTCCATTATCCGATTCTGATGAAGTTTAATTTGTTTAATAACTTGTTCTTACTCTCCTTACTGTAAGTTTAGTATGTAAGATAAGTAGTAGTAATGTTTTACTCTTCAAGCTCTATATTTTTTGAACACTTTTATCAGTAATAGATATATACATACTACAGCTATTTTTTTTTTTTGGTTCATCAGTTTTGTGACATTTGGTTAACTTTTACGAGGAAAAGTGATATAACTCTCCAAGTTATACCACTTTTCCGCTATGTTTTTGAAAAAAACTTGCTGGAAGAATGATATTGGGCGGCAAAAATGTAATTTTGTAAAATGTAATGTTTACCATATGAAATTTTAGTACAGGGTTATTATAAATATGTACAAAAAAGTAAAGAATATGTTACTGTGATTTTTTAATTCATCCAGATGCAAAATATCAATTTTCTAAATTTCTACTTTAAGGGAGTTAGACCACTTTTCCGCTGAACGGCTCATATAAAATTGAAAATAATTTAATGTCAGAGTATCTCAATGTTTATCTACAAAGAAGGCTGGAGTTCCATAATTATAACATTCAATCTAAACAAAACTTTAATATTGAACAGGTAAGAAAATCGCCTTTATTGTACCAGGGACTTTGCCTTTTTAATAAGTTGCCCCATGTAGTAAAAAATGCACCAAATCAACATATATTTAGTAAGAGACTGTTTGTTTATGTAATCAAAATTGATATTTTTTGTTATTTAGATATACACTATCGGACATAAGTAGAGAAACTTTCAAAATAAGGTTTTATTTGAATATGCCAAGAGTAAGCAATATTTAGAGAAAGATTTTATTTCAGTAAAGTAATAAACTATATAATCAAAAACAAAAATTTTATTTAAATAAACAAATTACTCTAGGAACAAAAATAGAAAAACCAAATTTTTTTAATAAATATTTCTACATATTACTTATTTCTAAACTAATCAAATTAATAGTGGGTAGATTATCCCTTATGGCAATAACCTTGCCACATCAGTTCGACATGGATTCCAAAAGTTCCATAATGGTTTCTTCTTCATTCCAGGATTCTTGCAAAAACTTTTATGAGATCATTTTTATTGCTGACTTGTCTTATATGCCAGTCTAGTTCCTCCCAGAGGTTTTCAGTAAGGTTTAGATTGAGACTTTGTGCAGGAAAGTCCATAACCCTATCTTTTCTGAGGAAAACCATTCTTGAATTACCTTTAATTTATGTTTGGGGTCGTTATCCTGCTGATATATCCAGGTCAATGGGAAATTATCCTTAGCAAATGAACTCATTATATTTTTCTAATAAAAAGAATATCTTAATACACAAATCGATCCATAATACCTTCAATAACATGTAATGATCCTATATCAACTAGATGTGTAGATGCATTTTTGGTGTTTCAGCAAGAACTAGCTATAGGCCATATTTTAAATAACTGGAGGTTTTAACTGCTCCATCTTTGTATTTTTTGGCATTGGTCATGTTCGTCAAAAAGCAGCCAGATCTTTTCAGACAAATGATCAACAGTCAATTCAGAGGAAATGTCAATGATTATGAGGGGTCATAGTGACTTACGCATTCCTCTACATCATTCAGCTTTTTTTGAAAGAGGGCCTAAGTTCAGGGCGGTAAAAGCCTACCGCTCGTTGCTACAGTGCATTAGAGAAATAAACAGTGTCAAAATGTTTAGGGAGGAAACAATGAAATTCCTTCAAGAAAAATGTCTCTATAGTTTTCATATGTGGTAGATATTACGGTAAGTGAATGCATTGGTATTAGTTGTATTTTCCTTTTATTTCTATAGATAAATCTTTTTTATTAACTATTAAGTGTCTGGTTGATGAATCATGAAACTGTGTGTTTATATTTTATCTATTTTAAATTTTATTACTCAATTTTAATTATGTTAAGAGTGAAAGTAGGCATTATATATATTTTTTATCTTTTTTTAAATTGTATCATACACAGCACTACCTATAATGTTGCACCATCTTGACATTGCTTTGTGATTATTGTATACCGTACCCACAAAAGCAACATATCATTCATATCATGCAGGATCCACCACCATGCTATGCGTAGGCTTTGTAAGTAGGTATACATTGGATCAACTATTTTGCCTTCTGGAAAATGTACCCACAATATTCCATCAGACCCAAATAGGTAAATCAAATTTACTCTCATCAGTAAAAGGAACTTTTTTTCAGTCACTGGTTGTTCAATGCAAATATTTATTCACAAAATTGAGTCGGGCCTTCTGGTTTTTCCTGCTGGTTAGCAGTTTTTAGAGGCTCTTCTTGTACATAATTTTGCATCCCTTAGACATCTTTAAACTTAGAACTAACATTAACATGGGGCAATTCACTTAAAATTATATTTGCGAATTTGTGAGGATCAAACTGGGCAATTGTTTTTAATAATAATAATAATAATAATAATAATAATAATAATAATAATAATAATAATAATAATAATAATAATAATGTCTATTAAAATTTACAATTGGTAAATTCTAAATGGCGAAGTTGAAGCTTACTTCCTAGCTTAACCATACAAATCAGCTTGCGGTTAGATATTACAAAGAATTTCAAAATGTATCTTAAATAATTGCATAGTTACAAAATATTAAGTTCTAACTGCCTATATGCACAACCGATTAACATTACAACGTTTGATAACCACACAGACTTATGAAATTTACAATAGGTTAAAGAATAGATATTTAACAACACTCTAGGCTAAGAGAGATCAGTAATATAACTGCTTAATATAATATTTTTCGTTTAAATATAGAAGGTGAAATATATTTTAAATCAGAAGGAATTTTATTATATTGCAGATAAATACAGTAACTAAAGCTCCTCTCAAATAAAACAGTTTTATGAAGAGGAGGTGTAATAAAATGCTTATTTCTTAAGTCCAATACATGAGCGTCATTTCTAAACTTAATTTTCTGATAAAGGTAATTAGGACATTTTTTAAAGACAATTTTATTAAAGAGAACAAGACTATGTAGTAACCTCCTTTCACTCATATTTAGCCATCTCATCAAGCGTAACTCACTACTCACACCTCTATCAAATTTTCTCATTCCATTAATTAGCCTTACACAACAATTTTGAATGTACTGTATTCTTTTTATATCACTTGTCAAAAGGCAGGGGCCATACAAAACATCACAGTAAGTGAAATGGGACAATACAAGACTGTCACATAAAACTTTCTTTAGTTCCTTATTAAGGAGCTGCTTCTGACTATGAAGTAGCTTAAGGTCAATAAAAGCTTTTTTAATACATTGATCAATGTGCTCAGTGAACCTCAACTTAACATCTAATAAAACTCCAAGATTCCTAGCCACATTACTACAATTTATTAGTTGACCATTCAATTTAATCTGACCAAATTTCTCATATGTGTCTCTGGAATGCAACCTACCAAAAAGAAGAACCTTACATTTACTTGGGTTTAAAGTCAAACAATGATTTTCCGATGCCTTTGCTAGCATGTTAAGGTCGTAAGATACCTTATCATTAGCTTCTAAGATTTTGTTAGGAGGAAAAGAGAAATAAACCTGTGCGTCGTCGGCATATAGATGGACTTTTGAATATTTAAGACTCTTACACAATTGAGACGTATACAGGGTAAAGAATAGAGGACCAAGAATAGACCCTTGTGGTACTCCACAAGAGAGATCCATAGCCGAGGATTGCTTCCCATTGAGCTTCACTATCTGAGTTCGACCTGTCAACTATTGCCAAATTAGGGAGCGAGCACTCTCCCCAAAACATAAGAATTTTAGTATAGCCAGTAATAGTTGGTGATTTAACTTATTAAAGGCCTTGGAGAAATCAAGTAGAGTCAAGATTGTTAACTCATTACAATCAGCTGACTGTATAATATTGTCAGTTACTTTTAGAAGAGCAGTAGAGCAGCTGAAGTCTCTTCAAAACCCGGACTGAATAACTGGCAAGATATCAAATCTGTTTATGTATGTTCTGATTTGCCTTTCCAATGCCCTCTCTAGAACTTTTGAGATGACAGGGAGAATGCTAATAGGCCTAAGGTCGGATAATTCAGTTGGAGAAGGGACTTTTGGAATAGGAATAAGGTATGAGGACTTCCAAGAATCGGGAAAAGTTGAAGATTCAATACAACAATTAACAAGATGCACTAGAAATGGAAGAATATATGCAAAGCAGTGGAGGAGCCTTGACCAATTCAATTTTTTTGGTAGTTTTTCTTGGACGGCCACTTTTTTCAATGCTCTAATGAATGTCATGTTTTAAAATTAGAAATTGTCTTGCCTACAACAGATTTATGCAAACATTTACCAAACTATTTTTGCATGAAGATCTTCCTATAAATATCTTCTTCTATATTCTTCATTCACTAAAAAAACTATTAACCGATCTCACTGCAAGTAAAATAAATACTAAATTTGGTTAATTCTTATGTGAGTGAGATGATTGGATGTTCTTTTAGGAGGTTTTTATGTTTGTACACAAAAATAAAGAGGAAGAGGACAAGCTTAAGCCTTGGAAAAAAAATTAATTTATTTTTATTACTTTAAATAACAATAAGACTTTTAAAGATTTAGAGATTATGTCCTATAATTCTTCCTCGAAACTCCCTTCGACTGAAATTTTGATCCTAGAGATAATCCTGCACTAATTTAACTCTCTAAATCAATCCTTGTAAACACTGTATTAAATAAAAATGGTCGGCGCGTTGTAAACTTAGCTAATATTTTTAGGAAATAGTAATTAGAATACTGAAGGTCTTTACAGTATAAGAAATTTCTCTACTTTTGTTTGATAGTGTAAGTAGCCAAGTGCTAAATAAAAACCATTTTCATTTCCTTCATTTTACATTTGTTCATCAAAATTCTAATCTTTTTTCTATAAATTGGGATACTATTTTTAATGATAGCGATATTAACATTATGGTGTCAGAGTTCTATAACATTTAAAATTTTGGTATACAATGTTTTGTGCCTCAAAAAAAATATAAAACATCTAGCTTTCCTCCATATTTTTCTACCAAATTAAGAAGATTGGTATTTCTCAAAAAAAGTAAACATAAAAAATACCAACTATCCCATGATGAAAGAGATTATCATGAATTTACCGTTCTGAGAGCTCAGTGTAAAAGGTTAAGTCAAGAGTGCTACAGAAATTATCTTGCTACTTTGAATGAGAACTTAACTAGTAATCCGAAAAATTTTTGGAAGTTCGTTAATAAGAAAAGAGCATCTAACATTGTACCAAGGGAAATGTTTTTAGATAATAGTGTTGCAACTGATGGTCAGCAGATTGTTGATTTATTCGCTACTCACTTTTCTGCAGTCTATTCAAATGCAAACACAACACCACCTGAAAAGTCTTTTAGCCAAATTAATATTGACTGTCCTGTTAGAAGTCTGGCTGAGGTGTTTGATAAGCTGGGGGCTTTGCCTAATAAGTTAATGATTGCTCCAGATGGAATCCCCAATATTTTTTTAAAAAACTGTCGATATGCACTATCACAGCCACTATGTAAACTTTTTAACTTATCTCTTATTTCTGGAACATTTCCAGACATATGGAAAGAAGGTTATATTTCTCCTATTTTTAAATCAGGGTCGAGGGATGATGTCAGAAATTATCGTAGTGTGTCCATAGTGTCATCCATCCCCAAAATTTTTGACAGCCTTATGTTTGCCCATTTAAATTGGCAATGTAGAGAAATTATTGTTGAGGAACAGCATGGTTTTAGAGGTGGTTGGTCCACTCTTACAAATTTACTCATATACCACAACAAGTTGTCAGATGCCTTGGAGAGGGGGTATCAAATTGATGCTGTATATAGAGACTTCTCCAAGGCATTTGACAAGGTAAATCATTTGTTATTAATTGAAAAATTGAGAAATATAGGTTTTTCTGATAGATTGCTAAAATGGTTGCTTAGCTTTCTTAGTGATAGAAAGCAAGTGATTAAACTTGGTAATTTTATATCTAAGGTGATTGAAGTTTGTTCTGGAGTGCCACAAGGCGGACACTGCTCTCCTTTACTATTTAGTTTGTTTGTTAATGACCTTAGGGATGTCTTGGAGTATTGTGAATTTTTAATGTTTGCTGATGACCTCAAACTTTTCTTGGTTATTATGAATGAACTTGATATCAGACTCTTACAGAAAGATCGTGATAGCCTTTCTCTATGGTGCCAAAATAATTTGTTGGATTTGAATATTAATAAATGCTTCCAAATTTCATTTCATAGGAAAAAAAGTAGAATACCATCATTTTACACAATTAACGGCCAGAAACTTCAACTAAAGGATGTTGCTAAGGATTTAGGAATACTGTTTGACGCGGAATTAAACTTCTGCAATCATATAGACCAAATAGTTGTAAAAGCTAATAGAATGTTGGGTTTTACACGTATACTCTATTTCAGAAGTGTGTAGAGCAATAAAACCTCATTAGGTATGCAAAAGTGGTACCTGGTGATCCACCAATATTTTATGCCACTACCTTAGTTGGGTATTAGTTTCAATGTAAAATTATTTCTTTTCGTTGATTGCAGGTAGTGCCACCCGGTTTTGGGTCAATTTATGAGTTTTGCCCATTGTTACCCAGTGATAAACATTGAAAACGGTTCGCCAAAGGCGTGCAACTGGGACTTGTTTTTTACCTTATAATTAATGTACTTAAATGCTATTTTATTTTAGAAAGTTACTTTTGTTTAAATGGAATAATATATTTTTTTCACAAATTTATTGAACATAATATGTAGAGTAAAACAGTTGAAAATGTCACTTTTGGATCTGGCACTTTTTGAACAGTGTATAACAATTTTAAATTATAATAGATTGTAGTCTTCTTCGTCATCTGACGAACTGTCATCACCTCTTGACATTATAATTAAAGGATCGACTGTCTGATCGATGAGGTTGTCAAGATCCCACATTTTGTCCTCTTGCTTAATTACATGCTGGACTGCTTTTCGCCAATTCTCTGGTGTCGCTTCCGTAATGGCTTGATCAAACAGTAGCTTAACATCTTTCATTTTAAAAGTCGTGTTTTGTCTTGCTACAAATCCTTTTACCTGCGCCCATATCAGTTCTATAGGATTTAGTTCGCAATGATATGGCGGTAAGCGCAGTACAGTTATATTATATTTTTCGGCTATATCTTCCACGGCGTATTTCATGAAACGAGTTTTGTGTAAGTTTGCTATTGCCAGCAGTTCTTTTTTTATCAAATTTGCTTCAAACGCAATACCTTTTGCAGTCAGCCAATCGATAATTTCTTGCTTTCTCCAACTTGAAGTTGGCGTCTTCTCTATTCGCCGTGAATGATAGCTTGCGTTATCCATAACCACCACCGAATTAGCCGGAAGAAATTTTATCATTTCACCAAAATAGTCCTCGAAAACGTCTGAGTTCATGTCTTCATGGTAATCTCCTGTGCGAGTCGACTCAAAGGTTAGCAGACCTTCTTTTAAAAATCCCTCTTCGCTTCCAATATGTGTGATTATAAGTCTTTTTCCTTTTCCCGAAGGTACTTTAATACCCGTAGACAGGCCTTCTATGAAAGCTTGGCGAGCACTGGTTATATTTTTGTCTTGCCACATTTTTTAGACTATATAACCTTCGTTAATCCACGTCTCATCAAGATAAAAAACTTTCTTTTGCTCCCTGCGGTACTGCTTGATACTTCTCAAGTATTGTCGTCTCCAACAAACAATTTCGTCGCTCTCCAGTAAAAGTGCTTTGCGGTTATGCTTTTCCCAGGCAAAATCCATATTTTTTTATAATCATAAGTTTTCCATAAAAGTTTTCTACTTATCAACGGAATACTGTCATCTCGGCCAAGCTCCATTAAAATTTTGTCTAGGGTGGGTATTTCCTTTTTAAAATAAAAAGAGTGAACTTTTCTTTATTATTTAATTATACATTTAGCATTTTCATCAAGGACTTTTGTAGGTCGTCCTGGCTTTTGCTTGGGAGATTCCACTTGACCTGCTACTTTTCTTTCCCGCAACAATTTGAAAATGGTGGACTTTCCAATTCCACTCATTCGAGAACATTTTTCAACAATTTCTTGCACAGTAAAACTAGGGTAATCGTGTTTTATGCAATCATGGAGAATTTTTAGTACACCTTTTCGTTGGACTGAATACCTCCATTTTTTAAATATTGGGATAATAATATTGTGATTACACTACAGTGTAGCAGTGACTACTAACGTTTAAAATATGATTTAAAAGTATTTATAGTCTGTATATATTACCTGACCCCATTTTTGCATGTTACAAAGCGTTAAAAGATAGGTACCTATACAAAAGGATTAAAAGTATTTATTTAGTATTTAATCTCTTTCAAAATAAAGGCATTTAATCCGTGAAAATTAAATTCATAAATATTATAAGTACCTGCGCCTATGAACTACCACGAAATGTAGCCAAACAGAACGGAATTCCCCAGTTTATTGCTCTATACACTTCTGAAATAGAGTATAGAAATTGAGGGGTTATCATTGCAGGCTGTAAAATCTGTATATGTGGGATTGGTATGATCACAGGTTGAGTATGGCTCAATTATCTGGACTCCCCAGTATAATGTCTATAAGTCATTACTGGAGAGTGTGCAAAACAAATTTTTAAGATATTATAACTACATGTTTAATTTAGATCTTATTGCTAATCATGATTATTCCCAAATATTGAATTATGTTAAAGTTTTGTTTTTGGATAAAAGAAGAACAATGTTTGACATCTGTTTTATCTATAAGTTGTCGAATGGTATTACATCCTGTCCGGATTTACTTTCCCAGGTAAATTTTCTATTCCTCAGAGAACACTTAGACAAAATAATTTATTTCATATTGGGTTCCATAGAACCAATTATGGTAAAAACTCTTTTTTGGAGAGATCTCTAGATTTTTTGGATCAGGAGGAGAGGTTAGATGTTTTTAGCAATTCATATGGGTCTTTTAAGGGTAGTTTAATGAAAATTTTGAATACTTAGTATTGTTCAATTAATATTTTTAATTAATATGTTGTTTGATGGGTAAAGGCAAGTGAGAATTTATGTTCCTAATCTATTAGTTAATGCAAAGATATTTTTTTTTGAGTCTTTTTATTTACTTTAGAGTCTTTTTTTTTAGTTAAGTACTTTAACTCTTAATAGTTTAAGTAAGGATTATTAATTACTGACATAACTGTATTTTATAATTTGTTTTTTTTTTGTAATGGGGGTTTCCCCTTTAATGAATAAAAAAAAAAAATTAAACTTTACCCAACCTTCCCCAGTTTTAACTGTCATCAAACAAGTGATGATTAATGTCATTGCTGGAACGTGGAGTAAAATAGTACAAAATTTCAAAACTCCCATTTAAATGATCCAAGTAAAAAAAATAAACTAACCTGTAAGGTTCTAAGGAACTCCCTGAGGGACTGCCTATTATTATCCCTGTTGGTGCCCCCCCTATCCATGTTGGTGGTGGTTGGCCCATTATTATTATTATTATGATTTGTACTACTGGGCCTCCGTTTATTCGCCAACCCGACCAATTTTTTCGTCAAAGTCCCCCGTCTACGTCGAAAAATGAACATTAATGAACTCTTTTCGTCTCCGCAAGGGTAACAGCAATGTAACGGACATTGGGGGGCCACTATTTCCGCTCCGAAATCACACACTTTGACAAACTTAAGGGCAAAACACTCAACAATTGGTATTTTATGCGAGCGCGGAAACGACCCGTTTTCCGCACCCGATTAGACGTCTTCAAGTAAAAGAAACAAATATAAATATAATAGAGCGAACAAATTAATAATAATGAGAATAATAATATGTAATAATGAAGTGGTGAAAAAAAAAATTATCGTGTGAATTTAGCGGGCGTGCGTCGGGTTAAGAGAGCGTCGCGCACTGAACTCACGCGGCCAAAGTCGAAGCGAGACTGAATCGGCGGCGTTCGACGGGGCATCGGCGAAGGTCGCGTCAAGGGGGCAAGGGGAGAGTGGCGCCAGTAGAATTCCAGAGCCGCACTTTACGCTCCTTTGTTTATCTTGATTTAGGCATTTTAGTAATAATAATAAATGTCTTTATTCTTGTAAACATATATGTTTGACAAAAAAAGGCGAAGTTTTGCTTTACATAGCTACTCTACTTAACCATTAACTAAATCTAGCATAGAGAAATATGATAAAAAAAAGCGAAAGATTAAAATTAAATTAAATCTAACATGCAACAACACTTATAAAATAAAATATTATTAAGCAGGTAAATAACATTTTTAGCTAAACGTGACCGATATTCGTGAGTCACATATCTAAAACAACCAATTATAAGAAGAAATACAACATACATAGCAGGTAGTAATTCACTAGATAGAAGAAAGGATTTAATCGACTTCTTTGTAAAATTTGGGTATTTTTAAAATTAAACTTACGTGAGTATTGACAATGCAGTTCATTCAGCGAGCTCCACCATGTATACAGCAAGAGATTGAGAGTACCATGAAACAAAAATGTTTACGATTTACTGTACTGACCCATCTAATAAAGATTAAGTTTACTCACCGGGGAACCTCGGTCCCCTTGATTCAATCATGCCAACAACCATCAATATAGTTACTTTATGTTTGCTTATAATTTACATATATATCTTCTTTCTTCGACGACTAGCTAGTGTCAGTGTTGCCAGGTGAAATAAAATGAAATCATGAAAAATGTAACCAAAAATCATGAGTTTTGGAAAAAAAATCATGAGATGGCGTTTTAAGCCTTATTTAAAAAAAAAACATACATTATTTTTATTAAAATATTTTTTTGATGAAATAAAGATACAAGTACCAAAATATCTACTTTTTTATTAACAAATTTAAATAAAAACATAAAATTATATGTTAAAGTAAACAAACGTACATAATCTTAAAGTAAATAACTGAAAAACAAAAATCCGAAATATCCGTTATTTTATTCTGACTCATCGGAATCATAAATTTGTTTATTTAATTTTTTAAGCAAATCTTTTCCTATTGGAAAATTTGAACAAATACGGTTTTCTCTGCCCACTAAACTTTTGGTGTGCAGTATAGCAGCTATCATAGGAGTTTTCAACCGATTTCTCTGTTTTGTTTTGTTTAAATTTATCTGACTAAACACCCTCTCTACGTTAGCACTGGAATGCGGCAAAGTTAATAAATTAAACACAAAATTACTTAAATTGGGAAACCGGGATTCTGTATTTTCCACACATTTAATCTTAGCAATTTTACCCCAAAAATCGCAAATACCTTTCCAGGTAAAATTAATTTCATAATTTCTAAGTAACAACCATTCATTGTCAATAACTTGCATATCAGCAGGAATTAAATTTTGAAACAACATAGAAACATTACTTATAGACCTGATTTTTCTTGATTTAACTACCTCAGGATCTAGAAATTCTAATTTCTGAAACACAGAGTTTTTAAGTGGAAATCTTGACAATATTTGCTCCACACTCTCAATATAAAAGTCTAGACATCTTAATTTTACCATGTCGAGTCGGTTTTTCTCCAGATCGGCAGAGTTTATGTGGGCAGAAAAGTACATGTCATTTAAATTTAAAAAAAGTCTAGGGTCTTTAAAATCTATATTTTCAATGTTGGCATTTAGATATTCGTCCTTAATATAATAATCTAAAATTGTTTTAACTGTTCTAGCAACCTCTTTATAAATAACGTGAATTTTGGGCGATTCGCTTTGCATTAATTTGTTTAAGCTATTAAAAATAGGTAGTACATGCGATAAAAATGATAAGTATAATTTATTTTCGGGCGTGTTTAGTTTTTCTAAAATAATATTTGCTTGACTGATTTTAAGAGATGCCTGATCTACGAAATACAACCTCAAAGCTTCATATTGATTAAGAAGCCTTTTAACCACGCATTCCAGAGATAACCAACGTGTCTGGCTAGGATGTAAAATCTTCGATATTGAGACATTTGCAAATTCCTGGAATTCCTTATATTCTTCCACTCTCTTCGGACTATTTGAAAAATAGTTATATACCTGTAAAAAATTATATTTTTTAATTAAGTATACATTTATTTTATTAGCGTATAGCTTACTTCTCTCGCAAATTGTTCCACTTCCTCAGGCAACTTGTGGCATGCATATGATGCACACAAATGAAAGCTATGGCATATGCATTTCATTATGAATATACCTGGAATATTTTCTCGCAATCGACTGACCACAGAATTATTAACGCCAACCATGTTGCTCGCTCCATCTGAAGCAAAGCCAATAAAGTTTGACTTATATGGAACACCATTTTCGGTAAGGGAGTTGATTAAAATTTCATAAAGTGCAGCCCCTGTGGTCTCTACTACTGGGATTAACGCCAAAAAGTTGTCTTCAATGTCAAAATTAATGCACATTCTTACAACTAAACATAAATGTTTGGTGCACGAGTTATCAGTAGACTCATCTATGATAATGCTAAATTTATTATCCCTCATTAGGCCAAGTAGCCAATATTCTTGAGACAAGCCTGTAACTTTTTGTAAAACTCTTGACATCTTTGTTCGTTTACATTTCATTTGTTTGACAATATCTGAATCAGTGCCTACAGCATTGAGATAATCGATGAAATGCTCCATCAAATTCATAGGGAGATTATGTTCGGCTAGAAACCCCGCAGTTCTTATAATTCCTTCTTTCGCTTTTTCTTCAATGCTTATTTTTTTAGAACTTTCTGCAAACATTTGACTTATTTTTACTTGACTTTGCTTGCCCATTGATGCTCTCTGCAAAGCTTTAACATGCTTTTCAGTCTCAGAATGTTTTACTAGTTGGGTTTTCCCTGCAGATACCTTAACATCACATTTACAGTAATCGCACCTTAAATTAAAAAAAAAAAACGTTTACCTCCATTAAAATAAAAGTTTTGTTCGCCTTAAATTATATATATCCGCATCAAAGCAAATTTTAATTAGTTACGATTCAGTAACTCATATTATCATTTAATTCTCGATTTAACATTATTATAAGTGAATTTAGATTTTGTACTCAATAAATCCAAATTGCACTTATTTTTACAGAAAATATCATAAATACCTACCAGGCAAAGCCTGTCCCCTTTCTGCTGTTCTCGATCCATTGCAAACCCGGTATATTTTTCCATTCCTTTTTAAAATTTTGCTTATAAACCTTTCTTTTCTTGCTAGGTCCTGGAAGAGATATACTCTTGGATGTACTACTACTAGAACTACTAGAATCACTGTCACTCATATTTTTTAATTATTTTCAACTCACAAATAATGCTTTACAATACCAAATACACGAGCAAATGCATAAAACTTCGTGAAAAATATAGCCCGTAGAAATATCCGAGAATCTCGGGGAATCCCCATACTCGTCAGTATTTCCCGTTTATATAGGGCTGTGCGGATATTATTTAAGGCTTTATGATATTTATATGTGTACATTTAGTTGTAGTTTTAGGTTATTTTTATTTTATTTTTATTTTTACGACTAATATTCTGAGTTACGATTTTAAATCTTTGTTTTTTTTTTAAATCATGAGATTTTTAGACAAAATCATGATATCATGAGATGTAAGTCAAAATCATGAGATCTCATGATAAATCATGAGACCTGGCAACACTGGCTAGTGTCCCCTAAAATAGTTAAGGCTACCCCAGACGCTCCACTGCCGCTAAGCAGTAAGCATCTCAACACTCGGAAACTAAGATAACATATACCGAGATCTTAGAATCCAAATCTGTCAATCGAGAAGACAAGTGAGGGCCCTCTATAACTCACAAGACCAACTCGAAGGAACTGCGCGCTCAGAGGGCATCCCTGTCGATTGCTACACAATCGACCACAACCTGGTAATACCTCGCTAAGCAGCGACAAACTCTGGTATACCATAAAACTCTAGCCATGGACTTATACAACAACAATATAAAATATTACTCACATGTCGACATGATTAACCTGTGCACAAAACAATCACAACCATTCTAATATCCACCTAGTGGACAAACACCACCACACCTGGTCAACTATGACCACTCTATCTATATACATGGCTCTTTATAAGCCGAAGTGCTAGCACTCACTGCCTCTTTTACTTTTCTGGGTCTCTCTCAATCTCTGCTTATTTTATTATTTATGTTTAGGGTATAGATTTTCAAGGATGTAAGATAATTCTCGGGCGATTGAGACACTTTTAAACGAATACAGGGTGTTTATAAAAATTACGTTTATTAAATATAATTAATTACTTTAGGATATTTTACATCTTGAACTTCAATAGGCTCATGTTCTTAAAGTTGTCATTTAGCGAGTTATAGATAGACGGAGCGATGTATGAGAAACTATTCTTAAAAAATGCGTGACGAAAACAAGGTATACTAAATCTATGACTGTATCTTAAGGCAACCTTGTGGGCATTATAGGCGATATTCAAGTTTATCATAGAGATATTGGGGTGATGTGGAAAGAATTAGTCGGTATATAAAAATTGAATAGACATAAATATGCAATTTATCAACTTTAAGCCATTCAGAAACATGATCGTACTTTCTTATTTCGCAAACAAATCTACAACAAGTATTTTTAATTTTCTGCAATCTATTTTTAGTAAGTAAATCTAAAGAGGCATAATATACTAAATAGCAGTAATCAATGATGGGAAAGACAACACTTTCGCAGAGTTTTTTTCTTAACTTATGGTTAATTATGTGAATATTATTATATAGTGGTCTTAAAATGGCATAGCATCTTTTAGTAACAAAAGAGACATGTTCGCGAAAATTTAGGTTATTAAGTATCAACCATAAGCCCAAGATTTCTAGCACTGCTCACATATGGAAGCTTTTCAGAATTTAGGTTTAGATTAGTAATGCTCTCTATCATTTCTCGATGCTTTGGATGACAAAAAGTTAAAGCTAAACATTTTTTTGCATTAAGCACAAGGTTATTTCTCTTTGAATATTGATATATTTGTTCAAGATCTTTATTTATTCTATAAAAAGCCTCGGCAATGGATGACAGGTCGAATGAATATCGCATTTGGGTATCATCAGCAAAACAATACATACTGCAATATACAATCCAACCAAAAATGTCTGAAGTGTATACTAAAAATAATAGCGGTCCAAGTATGGATATTTGTGGCACTCCAGAAGTAATGCGCACCATATCCCCAATCACGACTCGCTGATACCGGTCACTCAAATAAATAATAAAAAACTTAATGCAAGTCAGATCAAGGCCATAGTATTCCAGCTTGGCACAAAGCAAATCATGATCCAGAGTGTCGAAAGTCTTCGAAAAATCCAAAAGAATTAAGACTGTAGCTTTGTTTACATCGCGAGACCTATAAATATCGTCTATTACATTTAATACTACGGACGTTGTACTATATCGTTTTCGAAAGCAGAGGACTTATAAGCTGAGAATATTTTTGGAGGCATATTCATAAAGCTGAATGTATACTACCCTTTCCAGTATTTTGGAAATTGTAGGAAGTATACTAATGGGTCTTAAATCCGAATATGATTCGGGATTATTGATCTTAGGTAAAGGAGTTATATGCGAGATGTTCCACAATTCTGGAAAGTAACCACTTTCCAAACAGCAGTTAATAATATGGGTTATCTGCTTATATATAGCAGGAAGACAGTATTTAAGCATTTTTGCGTTTATGTTGTCACAACCAACAGCGTTACTTTTAAGATTGCTGACTATTTTAACAATTTCGTCAAACGACGTAAGTTGAAAGTGAAAAGTACAATTTTCATTTAATTTATTAGTCCTAAAAAACGAGGCATGCTCTGTACAGTTTTGAGAGTTACTAAAGACTGAGGTAGTAAATTGTGAAAAAAATTATTACAGTATGCATTTGCAGCAGAACTCTTTTGAAATCGTCTTTGACCTCCAAAATTTTATTATTCCCCGAAATTATATACTAAATTCTTTAGATGTTTGTTCTCTATTTACAAACCTTTCCTCTGACCACACTGACCATTTTGTCTGAAATTATTCAGAAAAAATGGCCAAACATTCAACAACATTGCAATCTTTCAAGAGAACATTTTTTTCAACTATGGTCTCCTTTTGTTAGAGCCGATCAGGTGTTTTTGGCAATTAATTTTGTTTTGAATTAGAGCAGGTAATTTATTTTGTTCTTTCGGTTTATAAATCGAAATTTCAATATTTGTTTTCTATTTAGTGGAAGTTAGTTTCTTTATACAGGGTGTCTCACGACGAATAGACGCGATCGATATCTTAGAAACTGATTTTTCAAAAATGTTGAAGCCACAGTCGATGGGGGCCACACAACTAAAATATTTTGACAGTTGTGACGTTTCCGGTTATACCGGAAGTAGGTGTCAACTTCGTTATTTTAAATGGAACACCCTGTATATTTTTACATTTTTGGCTTCCACGTGAAATTCTAGGTATATTTCGTGTATAATGTCCTATACCTAAGTGTAACCGTTTTTGACATATTTTTAATTTCATGTGAAAAACTATGTTTATAAGCCCTAACATAATTACCGATTACTCGCTTTTAGTAGCCTTTATTTATTGGTTAGTTACGGTTTTATTTTAAAGGAAGGACTACTTTAAAAGACTATTTTAATATTTGGCTAAAAAAAAGATTTAGGGGGGGTCAAAAACTAGCATTAAAAATTAAAATAAAAAAATCATTAAAAGTCAATTTTTTTAAATGGAAACCCCTTACTTTTATAATTTTTTTATAAAGATAATTAATTAATATTGTACATTGTATTCGTGAGATTCATTGTAAGTGTTTATCAACATTGAAAATCTATTTTAGAGATAACACTTCGGTAATGTTTGTAGTATATTAATGAGTTAATTTTTGATACTGTAAAATAAAGGCTACTAAATTCATTTTTTACTAATAATTGATAATATAGTAGCTAAGGTATTAATATACGGTACATCTGTAAAGTAGCGGATAAATTCAATAAAAATGGAACGTTTCTGAAAAAAATGCCCGAACCCTTCGATTTTAATATTGGGTTTAGGGTTTTTTACATTAATTTTTTTTTTTAAAAATGCAGGGCAGCTCTAAAATTACTAGGTGTGTAATTTTAAAATTGACTTTATATATGATTTTCCAAGATTATCATGAGGTATAAGTTTACATATCATTAATAATTCCCTAGAATCTGTTCTTATTACTTTTATTTTATCCTATTTTCTTCGCTTTAATAAATATTCTACGATCTTACGAAAGTAAATACCTCAAAAACAAAGAATGCATAAACGGAAAACAATAGGATATTATCATACAAGAAGAAGAAGAAGACCATACAAATGGCGGCCATGGTCATTAGACAAACGGCGCAAGTCTTGGCCCATTCTACATTTTCTCTATATCTATGCGTTGATTGAATATTTGAGTTATTACCAAATATTCAATCAACGATCTATGGTCTAGGTATGGGAAACTGTTTGTCACCAATATGTGCAGATATAATCATGTCAGAACTATAAAAGAAATTAAACTAAAAAAAGAACTAAAACAGAAAATAACATTATTTAAACTGATTGGTACCACAAACCAACGTTTTTTGATAGATTATCTCTTTTAACATAAAATCAATATAATTAACAACTTGAAACACAAAGCTTTACAAGTATCATACCCTCATTTCGCAACAAAAATATAAATAACATCAGAACCTTACTTTTAAAAAATAGCTACCCTGTAAATCTAATCAATAGAATTTTTTAAACAAGAGCTAGCCACCCATAATAACTTAACCTTCATCACTGAAAGAGATTTTTTTAAAAACCATACGTCAAAAATTTGTCTGAAAGATTTGCCGGTTATCTTAATAATCAACTTTTCAAAATTGCGTTCAAATGTGAAAATACAGTAAAACAACTATACAGTCTACAAAAAGCGTCAACGCCCAAAGAACTATACAAAGTGGTGTTGGTTTCCAAAATCTCATGCTCTGACTGTCAAGGTGTCTATATAGGTCAAACAGGTCGTTATTTAAAAACTAGGATAATGTATGGTTATAAACAGTTTATTGAGTCCAAATATATTTTTTTTAATATGCATCTATTTCTATCTATCTGTTTCTTTCCTACAAAATTCAAATCCTTCAACAATTAGAAGAAGATGATTTTGATAGGAGAATTAAATTTTGCGAACTGATATGCTAGCGAATTAATGCGTTAAAACTCCATTTAGTAAAAAAACATCTGGTTCAGTGACAAGTCAACTTTTTTTGTAAATGGACTGGTAAACCAGCATTAACTATAGACTGGCATAATGAAGACTCACACCTGTTTTGAGAGGATCATACACAGTGTCCTGATTTATGCTAACGAAATCATCGGGCCATTTTTTTCGGAAGAAAATTTAACTGGACAAATTTATTTAGGTCTCTTTGAAAATACAATACATATATCCTTTAATCATCCAATCTTTGGAAAACCAAGTGGGACACTACACGAAAATAATGTGTATTTCCAACAAGATGGAGCTCTCCCGCACTACGCTTTGTCTATTCGAGAGTGGCTTAATGAACAGTTTCCGAGGATTTTGATTGACAGCCTTGGTGCAATTGAATAGTCCGCACAGTCGCCAGACTTAACACCACTAGATTTTTCCCTTGGGGAGTATTTAAAAAGCAAAGTTTATAAAATTCCACCTGAAAATATTAATGATTTAAAGGATCGAATTACTCGCGAATGTAGACAGTAATGCCAATGTTCGTGAGGCATTTCAAAACAGACTTTATGATTGTCTCCCGAATATCGGAGCACATTTTGAGCACTCAATAAGATAAATTCGGTGAACTGATTAAAGTATTTATTTTTCAAACACCTTCTATAAACTTACATTTTTTATACATCGTTGGGTGATAGATTGTATGCCAATGTATGACATCGATGAAATATTCATTCTTACCAGACATTTTAGCTCACTATTCGTTGGTACGTCAAATGATTTAATTTTTTTGGCACTGTTGAATAGACATTTTCATGCTGCTTACAATGATGTGTCACAAGGATGGGGATTCCCATTTGATATATCAAAGTGAGGTTAGCTGGAGGTGAGGATTGACAGAACTTTGTTAAATATAAAATTAATCGTCCTCCTGTATATATAAATTGACATGTTTTTTTTTTAAAGAAATTATGAAGGGTGGCTTGTTTTGAAATGAAAGCACTGTATAAATTTTAATGTTTTTTTTTTGTTGTATTTTAGGTAACATAGAAGAACACTTTGTGAATGATTCCTTTTATGTAATGGTTTGTACTTTTTCATATTGTTGCATAGTAAACGATATTACTATTATTATTATTATTATATATTTCAGACTGGCTGATATAGTTGAAAGATACATATTGGAACGATCAAAATATTTCAAGTGTGTGTGCTCCAATGCCAAATTTTTTCAATATTTTCCTATAATTTATCAGAGCAATGAGTTTCCGTAGTTCCACCCTGTAAATTGTGCTATAGGGCTGCGAATATGTCCTATAATAACATTTCTTCTGAGACTGCCTGAAAAAAAATTTTGCCACTATTTTTTTTACAACAGATCTCGTAAGTCCGTCCCTGTTTGTTTAAATATCATAAGCGGACGTGCGCCACCAACCAACCAACCTCCGACGGCGGCAGTCTAGACGACATCATAGAAGCGTACAACCAAATCAACCGACCAACCGACTTCTTCAACCAGGGTGCCCCAAATATCAATCATCGAATTCACCCCCTTATTGCCCCCCTGCGGGCAGGGAGGTAAATAACCACGTGCTTACGCCGCCACCGTCCGATTTATGGTTATAGTCACAAAACCCGAATTGCTTTTTCGCTTTTCGGGGGTTGAAAGGCCAAATAAGCCGTCATAATCTATGGATTATTAGAGGGCGTAGGGTGCTATTTAAATTATGTTTACAGGTGGTGGTGGTGGCGGCACGGGGTACCACTGATTAGAGGTGTTGATGGTTATTTATTGGTTTGTGTAACAACTGTTAAAGGGTTGCAAAATTGAAGGCACAAAGAAGATACGTTTTTGCAAACGGAGCGCCTATTTGAAGGCATTTTTGCGTCTTTTTTGTTATACAGTGACGACGCGCAAGTTGGAATGAATTAATTTAAAATTCAGGGGTGTGTAAAAAAAACGCTCGGACACGTCGATTTTTATTTTGCGATTTTTTTGATGATGAATTCATGGATACAGGGTGAACCAAATATAGCAACGACCATCAACTTCAATTTTTTAAATGGGAACACCTATTATTTATTCCATTTTTGAATTCTGCATAGAATTTTAAGTATATTTTGTATACCATGTCTTATACCTAATACTAACATTATTAATAAATTTGCAACTGTTTGGGTCATTTGAGCATATTCAAAGATGTTTTTTCATAGTTTTTTAACAGGTATATTTGATTGTTGACACCTTGTCAACATTTAATCGCATGGAAACAGTATATTCAAATTCAAATAGTTTATTGTCCAACAGGAAAATTCCCAATTACAAGACAATCGAAATAATTAAAATTAAAACAGTACAAGTTATAAGTACCTTAAATAAGTAGTACAAAAAAATAATATAAGATCCAATATAGAGTGATAACAAAATTTAAAATTTAAAACAATAGCATAATTGTAAGAATATAAGACACACTAACCAAATGATAACAGTCACAGAAAAATAATCAGGTATCATTCAAATTAAGAGAGGAACACATCCTTTTTTTAAAAACATATTCAGTGCTGCTAAAGATGTCAACATCTATAGCATTCATCTGATTATATCATGTACAAGCACGGCACAGTGGAGCTTTGCTGGACAGATTTGTTAAGTTAAGAGAGCGATAAAATATATGGTGCCTCCTTGTATTGGCAGGAGGAACAAATAGAGGTAGCCTCTCTAAGAGCTCAGAACAATCAATTTTATTATTGCAAAGTTTATATAAAAATATCTGACTAGAGAGAATAGTATTTTGCTTTAGTGACAAATAGTTGAATCTATTCAGCAGGTACTCCTGTTCCACACCTCTTACTGGATATACTCCATCCAACTTAACAGAAAGTAACTTTAAGAATCTGCGCTGTACATACTCCAGTCTGTTAACATGAACATCATAGATGGGGAACCACAACATAGAACCATACATTAATTTAGACTTTACTAATGAATTGTACAATACAGTCAAGCTGGATATATTCTTAAATTGAGAAGTGGACCTTACTATAAACCCGAGGGATTTTAAGGCTGAACCAGTGACCTGTGCTACATGCTGGTTAAATGTGAGCCTCTTATCTACTTCAATGCCCAAATCCTTCACTGAAGAACTGTCTAGCAACTGAGAACCACTCAATATATATGGGTATAAAATCTCTTCATAAAGAATGGAAATTGTCATTTTTTTACATTTGTCACAGTTTAGGGGTAGTTTATTTCTTTCACACCATTCAAAGACCCTATTCATGTCCTCTTGCAGCTTCAGGCAGTCCAGCATAGTACGAATGATACGAAACAACTTCAGATCATGAGCGAATAAAATACAGAAACTCTCCATACAATCAACTAAATCATTAATAAATAGATCGAACAGTACTGGGGCGAGGTTACTGCCTTGGGGCGCACCACTCGAAGCCACGTAATACTCAGACCCAAAACCATTAAATTCAACATACTGAAGCCTGCCAGTCAGATATGAGATGAAGAACTCCACCAGACAAGGATGAAATCCAGCCAAAGCCAGCTTCCGTGCCAGCAAACCGTGATCCAGCCGATCAAAAGCCTTCGAGAAGTCTGTGTACAGCACATCCAACTGGCTTTTCTGATTTATAGCTAGATATGCTGTTTCCAAGAAACAAGCCATATTAGTGGTCGCCACTCTTAAACACTGGACATATTTTAGCCTTTTTCCACTCTTCCGGAAATGTATTGGTCTTGAGTGATAAGTTGAAGATTTGTAAGAGTAGTACAGCCTGTGCCGATGCACAGTCACGCAAAAGAAATGAAGGTATTTGGTCAGGAATTTCAATTTTAAAACCTGACAAAAAGCAAGGCCAAGCATTCTCGCGATCCTTTAAGACCCAGTGGTTCGAAACCCATCAATGGTTATGTGGTAGTTATTTTAAACAAAGTTTGTTTTGTTGGCCTTGTATACTTTTAGGAGGTAATAGAAATAATGTTTGGGTGTCTCAGGGTTTTTGCGATTTAAAAAATCTGTCAGCTAGCATAAAAAAACATGAATCGTCAAAGGAGCATATGAGTAGCTACCTTAGTCTAAAGCGCTTGCAAAAAAATAGTAGCACTATACAGGATGCATTAAAAATACAGTCTTCTTTGTTTTTAAAATCCTATAACGAGGATGTAAGAAAAAATAGAAATTTATTGAGCTATTTGATTGATGTCACTTGTCATCTTGCAAAACAAGAATTATCTTTTAGAGGCCACAATGAAAAATCCGATTCTTTTAACACTGGCAATTTTCGTGAAACATTTAACTTGTTAATTAAACGTGACATCGAAATGCAAAACCATTTAAAAAAAATAGGCAATAATTTTTCTGGTTTGTCTAAGACTATCCAAAACGATATAATAGGTTGTATCTCTGAACACCTTTTGGAAACAATACATAAAGAAATAAAAGAAGCATTATTTTTTTCTGTACAAGCTGATGACACTACTGACATTTTAGAAAAATCACAATGCGCTATTTCGGTCAGATATGTAAACCAATCTGGTGACATTAAAGAGAGACTTTTTGGGATTTTTTGATGTAAGTCAAGATAGAACGGCAGACGCGATGTACGAATTAATTGTTTCTGTTTTAAGTCCTTTCGATTATAAGAAAAATTTAGTTGGTCAATGTTATGATGGCGCTAGCGTAATGGCTGGTTCGTTAAATGGTTTGCAAAAAAAAATTAAAGACGATGCTCCATTAGCTTTATTTACACATTGCAGTGCGCACCGATTAAACTTAGTTCTACAGAATGGAGCAAAAACTATTAAAAAATTGCCGAATTTTTTTTGCGAGCGTAACTTCAATTCCCGGCTTCTTCCATCAATCTGCAAAGCGAACATTTATTTTGGACTCTATAGTTGGAAAAAGGATACCGACTGCTGTAGATACCAGATGGGCTTCACGTTCAAAAATCGTTCATCTTTTAGTTTCAAAATGGAATGACTTAAAAAAAGTTTTTCAAACAATTATTGACGATCAATCTTCATCATCCGAGTCAATTAACGGGGCAAAGGGATATCTTAGATTTATGAAAGGTTTAGAATTTTCTTTTTTAACCGCGGCTTACAAAAATGTATTTTATATGACGGATCCACTATTTAGTATTTTGCAAAAAAAGTCTTTAGAGTCAAAAACAGGTATTTTTAACAAAAGAGCGTCTACAGTCCTTGCAGAATGAATTAACCTTCGAACAATTTTTTGAAGAAGCAAAAATTAGAATTTCAGGCGATATGATAGATAGCGTGGATAATCCTACACCGTCAAAAAGAATAAAATTATCAAACACTATCAAAGGGGATGAAAAGTCTTCTTTACGAATTTTATTTTATGAGATTATTGATAATATTTCGACGCAAATAGATGTTCGGTTTGCAGATCTATCGCAGTTAACTTATTTTGCATTGGTTGATTCTTCTAAGTTCCAAGAGTATAAGAAAAATTTTCCAACTTCTTTAGTTACAAGTGTCACCAACCTTTATAAAAATATTTTTGACAAACAGCAACTAATTAATGAGTTAAGTGTAATTTTTCACGATGAAGAACTAACAACATTAAATGTAGAGTCGATTTTAAAACATTTTATAGATAATGGTCTTAAAGAAATATTTCCCCAAGCTTTTACACTTTTTACGCTTATTGCTACAATACCAATCACAAGTACATCAGTTGAAAGACATTTTTCATGCCTTAAACGCATAAAAACATATTCCCGAAATAAAATAGGTAATGAGCGCTTATCATCACTTGCTTTAATTTCCATCGAAAAGGAACTCTTTTGCTCTTTACAGGGATCTGATAATTTTACAGATTTAATAATAAGTAGGTTTGCACTTTTAAAGGACAGAAGAATAAAATTAAAAACAAAATCTATGTTAAGTAGAAGAATATTATGATATCTTTTAGTTATATAGTATTCAACTTTAGAAGACTACATAAGCTCAAAGGTGCATAATTAAATAACCATGCATTTTTGGTAAGTAAGTAAAAAAGATCTATGTTAATAAAAATGAATTTATTTGTATTTGTTTATAATATAGAAGAATATTTACTGCATCTTTGCATCTTATAGTAGGTATCTGTCAATAACAGTAGGTAGTGTATATATCTAAGGATTTAGTGAAATTAAATGAAATATGGATATAACACAAAAATTACGATCATAATTTAAATTCATACAACTTTGTAAAGGTGTGTTTCATTTTGTTTTTTTTGTTTCCGCATTTTTTTTGTTGATTGAAATCTAAATTTAAAAAAAATATTATTTTTAGGTTATTTTTTTTTAAAGATTTCGAAAACATTATTTTTTTCTTAATTTTAGTAAATTATTAATGAAAAGTGGCCGTGGCACCACAATTTTTTTTAAATCCCGAAAAAGCGGGGGGAGGGGGAGCTCGGGCTACTCGGTGTGCGCACTGTTATAATAATATGTCGCCTACCTTAGATTACAGGGCGCGAGCCGCCACTGATTCCTCCCCATACCAAAATACCATATCTTAAGATAGACTCAACCAGAGTTTTATAAACTATTATCAAGAGTTTTTTATTTAGTATCTCTTTCAAGATGTAAAATTTATAAATTAAATCTGGTCTGCCAATACCAAAATTAAGTCGAACACATGATTTTTGAATTTGGTAATAGTCCAAGCACCAACCATAGACAATTACATTACAATAATTACATTGAGATAAAACTAGAAAAAAACAATGGCAATATCTGGATATAAACATTAAAAAACATAGTATAATAAGTTTTAAAAAATATAATTTCTGAGGATGAAAAGGTGACACAAATGCAACGGACATTATTGGAGGTTTCCTTGCACACAGAGTTGCCAAATACAATAATTTTACTTAAACAAAAAAAGATAAAAAAGATTGTATAGGTACTTAATTAAAATATAAATTAAATATCGAAGCGTATCATCATCGCGGTGCGAAGAGCCCCGGCCGATGACGGGCTATTTATAGAAAATGAGCGATGCGATGTGCCATCGTAAAATTCGACTCGTTTTCCGCAAATAACGGCGCCAAGCCGATGGCGCTCTCGCGGTTATGCAAAAAATTTTATTTTTCCGCCTATTTGATATACGATCGTATCTAAATAAATATAGGCAGGTAATTGGCTCGGTTTGGCTAAATCTTGTTGGGTATTGCATCGAAATTTACATTTTATCGCAGGCCAGCGGCGTAGGTACCTACCGCGTGTAAGTAACCTTTGAATCGAGGGACGTTTTTTTTTTTTTAAATTTTAACTTACGTAACTTTGGCCCTACACAAACAAAAGAGCAATATTCTAATTAGTAGTATGCCGGCATGGCTTCTGTGTACGTATTTTGTAATAGTAGTGCTCGTAATGCAAAAGTTAAAGTAGAATGTTACATTAAAGAACGCAGTACCTACATTTCCAATAGTAAAATCACAAAAGGCGTCATTTAAATGTTGAACATAAATATCATGGATATAGGGTCAGTTCACCGGTTATCCGGCCATCACTAGTTCTCGGCCTTTTTGTGACTAAAAGCCAAATATTAAGGAAATTTAGTGCTATTGGCCTACTCTGAATGATAAAATCGTTTCCCGCATCTTTTTTCTGTCAAAAACGCCGGGGCTTAAGATGACATTGCAAATGACAAGCGCGCGAAAAATCATTTAGTTGTCGACCTTCCAAGCAACAGACCACACGTGTGTGAAAAGTGCAATTTTGCTTAGTGTTGTGAACCAAATAAATAGTAAGTCTCTTACAATTTTTTTGTTTTAGGTAAATGTAATATACATTAGATTATAAGGGAAGGGTTAAAACGTGTAAATATATTGCTAAAGTTTAGCAAAAAATAATTTTACAATTAAAATATTAAGTGGCCGCGATCCGGTTTAAAAAAAGTGAACTTTTTTAGTTCTCGGTCAGAGGGGCCGAAAATTAGTTTAAAAGGTTATTTTTCATTTTTAAATAAAACTGTAAAAAATAAGTGTTGTGATTTTTGTTAGTTTTTATATTTAGATTAACAATGCTTCTTTTCTGATATTAGATTGCGGCCTGCAAATTAAATTGAAGATGGTGTTTATTTTAATAATAAAATTATCCTGAAAGATACGGGCCGAGATATGGCATTTTTCGGCCATTGTGAATATTGCGGGGGCCGAGAATTAAAATCATTGTAGAGTTAAGTCATTTCGGTCATTTCGGACCACCCTTTCCCTAGCTACTCGTGGGAACATCTAGGATGGACCAAAACAAAAAAACCAAAGAAGGGGGCCAAGAGCAACCTTTGCCAGCAATGGCGGCACCTAAAGGAACCGCTGTTGAGAAGTCAACGGCGGGGCCGCAAGGAACCGCCGCTGAGAAAGTAAAAGAGGGACCTGCCGGGAGGAAACGACCGTCGGGGGCTCAAAGAAGGAAAGCCAAACTGTTGGCGGCCAAGGGAAGGGGGGGGACGGGGCCCAAAGAGGCACTGACACCCACCCAGACCAAGGCCAATACGAGCGAGACGCAAAAACGACATCGCTCGGAGGGAGAAACTCCGCCGGAGTCAAAACGACCCAGGAAAAAGCCCAGGGGCCCAAGACGGGAACCAGGGCTGTCCTATCGGGATGCTGCGGCGGGGCTAAGAATGGCCATAACAGCCAAAAAATACCCCGAGGCATTCGTCTCGGAGGAGCAGGCAAACACCCTAAAGGGCTGGCTGCTCAACAAAACGCTCGCTCTGCAGAGCGGATCACAAATCGCGCCCAAGTTTGCAGGCGTAAGCCACGGTGGGGGAATCCTTCACATCACCTGTGTCGACGAGTCAACTAAAAATTGGCTCGTCGGACTGGTGCAGAAGGAAACTCCCTGGGAAGGGGCTGAACTCCAGATAACGGAGGACGGCAAACTTCCCAGACCGGTGAAGGCAATAACATGGGTGCCGGGACCTACTGAGGAACCGAAAGCACTCCTACACAAGCTGGATGTTCAAAACAACATCAACACCAGCTTGTGGAAAGTGCTCGACATGAGGAAGGACCAGGACGACAAGGGTTGCCTGGTAACGCTCCTCATGGACGAGAAATCCTGGGCCAAAGTAAGGGAAGCGAATCAATCGCTATACCTTAACTTTGGCAGCATAAAAATTAGACTCTTGGCCGGCAGCCAAGAGAAAGAGAAGAGGGACCAGGCAACCCCTATGGAAACAGAGGGATTGCCGGGAACCTCTTCCTCCTAAAATCGCTCTCCGCAATGGGTGCGAGGCTGATACAAATTAACCTCCACCACTGCAAAGCAGCCACTGCGGCCTTACAAAAATGCATAGCCGACAACAATATTCAGATAGCCCTGATTCAGGAACCTTATACTTATAGGGGCCAGATAAGGGGACTAGGAAACCTCAACGGGAGACTAGTGTCAGACCCAAAAGAGGGACCTAACCTAAGAAGCTGTATCTTTATAAGAAAAGATATAGAGGCCACACCGCTGTGGGAGTTTTGTGACAGGGACACAGCGGCGGTCAAAGTACAAATCAAAACAGCGGAGAGGAGCTACGATACAATAATAGTATCAGCATACTTTCCGCACGATCAACAAGGGGAACCACCTCCGACAACAGTTCGGAGGTTGATAGACCATCAAAGATTGGAAAACCTTATAATAGGCTGTGACGCCAATGCTCACCACACTATCTGGGGAAGCACTGGAACAAACAAACGGGGCGAATCATTATTAAATTACTGTGCTGCCTCCGGTCTAAATATACTTAATGTGGGGGAGGAACCGACCTTCGTCAACATACTCCGCAGAGAAGTAATTGATCTAACCATTGGCAAGGGACGCATCTGCGACCTCGTTAAAAAATGGCATGTATCCGACGAACCAAGTTTGTCGGATCACAGGTACATAAGATTCGATCTAGAATCTATGGATACAAATCCGGAGACCTACAGGAACGCCAGGAAAACGGACTGGGACCTCTTCAATGAGATACTAGGACGCGAACTGGAAAACTGTCCAACGGAGGCAAAAGACAATGTAGAGCTCGAAGTGCTGACAGAGTCAGTCACTGAGGCTATTAAAATTGCTTTTGAAAACTCATGTCCACTAAGCAAACCGCGTCAAGCAGGGAACACCCCATGGTGGAACCAAGAATTGGGCGAGCTAAGGAAGACAGTAAGAAAGCTTTTTAACAGAGCCAAAAGAACTGGCGAGTGGAATCTATACAGACAACACTTAACCAGGTACAATGATGCTATAAAAAGAGCAAAGAAAGAAGGGTGGAGGAAGCTATGCCGGGACCTAACAGAGACACCAGCATATGCTAGACTCCACAAGGCAATATCCAAAGGGCCACGACAAACCCTAGGCTCTTGTCTAAAACCCGATGGAGAATATACGACAACCGAGGAAGAAACGCTTGGCTTAATGCTGAACACGCACTTTCCGGGATCGAAAATTCTCCACCAACCAGAACATACCCAGGACCCAACTCCTATCATTCCGAACAGGGGCAAAAGGGAACACTGGGAACTAGCGAAAAAGGTAGTAACCTACGAGAAGGTTAAATGGGCGATAAATTCCTTCAAACCATTTAAATCTCCCGGAATGGATGGCATAATGCCAGTCATGCTACAGCGGGGTAGCGAACTGCTGCTGCCTGCACTATGTAAAATAATGCGGGCAAGTCTAGCCACGGCGCATATACCAGAGAGTTGGATGGAAGCAAAAGTAGTATTTCTACCAAAGACGGGACGCGACTCCTATGCGAAACCTAAATCCTTCCGACCAATCTGCCTTACATCATTCCTCCTAAAAACAGAGGAAAAGCTTATAGAAAGGCATATCAGGGACAATGTATTACGGGTCAACCCTCTACATCGACACCAGTATGCCTACCAAACAGGTAAATCTTGTGAATCAGCGATTCACGAGATAACCCAGAGGGTCGAACAATCTCTGAACAACAAAGAGATCGCCCTAGGAGCTTTCTTAGATATTGAGGGAGCATTCGACAATACGTCATATGACTCAATCAACCGTGCGATAGCAGCACGAGGAATACATCCCATGATTGGCGGCTGGATAACCCAAATGCTAAATCATAGGAAAGTAGCAGCAAATCTCAACAGCACAACGGTTAAGGCCAAAGTGTGCAGGGGAACACCGCAAGGGGGCGTACTGTCACCGCTGCTGTGGAACCTTGTATCGGACAGCTTGCTGATACGACTGGAGAGGCAGCTTATCCTTGCTATAGGATATGCTGACGATATAGTCATCCTTACACGAGGGGGTAGTCAGGCTTATGTATTCGAAAAAATGCAAAGAGCCCTGACTACTGTCGAGCACTGGTGTGAGGAAGAACAACTAAGGGTAAACCCCACAAAAACTACTCTGGTTTCCTTTACCAAAAGAAGGAAACTAGAGCCCATTAGAAACATAAAATTTTATGGAGAAAATCTGCGACTTGAAGACGAGGTCAAATATCTAGGTATAACCCTGGATAAAAAACTCAGCTTCAAGAAACATGTAATCCAAGCTACAAATAAAGCCACGAAAACTCTTATGTACTGCAAGAGAATGTTCGGTAGATCATGGGGACTGTCACCAAAAATGGTACATTGGATGTACACGACAATGGTTAGACCCATCATTACATACGCAGCACCTATATGGTGGCATGCGGCAGAAAAGAGGACTGTAATACAGATACTCAACAAAACACAACGAATAGCATGTCTGGGCATAACAGGAGCGATGTCAACAACGCCGACTGCTGCCCTAGAGAACCTGATAGGACTAAGCCCGCTACACTTAGTGGTACGGGCTGAAGCTATAACGGGGGCGAAAAGACTGCTGTCAAATGGCGCAACAATCCTATCGAAAGATGGGCACAATGCCCTATTTGACAAAATACAGGACCTTGGGCGCCTGGCCCTAAGAACAGACAGAACCAAGGTCACATACCTAGACAAACCTTTTATCATCAAAGAAAAAAGGGGACCACTGGACGCAGAAGCGAACAGGCTCAGGCAAAGAGGTTACTCAGTATGGCACACGGCAACCAAACGATCCAAGATCGGGGTAGCTGTGGGCATGGTGGAGGACGAACAACAGGGCAGACAACTTATGCTAAACCTGGGCCTCGAAACAACAAATTTACAGGCAAGCATAATAGGAATTCAAACCTGTGTCCAACTGATGAGAGAAGGGCTGCCAAGAGGCAAAACCTTCGCAATTTTCACAGGAGACCAGGCTGCGACACTTGCACTACAACAGTTCGAGACTAAGTCAAGGACTGTGCAAAGCTGCTGGGAGGATCTCAGGAACCTCGCCGAAGCGCAAAATAGGCCAGAGATAATCCTAGCAGAGAATATGGGCAACAATAAGGCTGCAAGAAGGGCTAACCAACTTGCAACCCAGGGAGCCAGCAACAGCCTGGTAGGCCCTGAACCAACATGTTATGTCAGCGATAAGACCTGGAAGAGGGAAATCGGCAACTGGCTAACAAACCAGAACAAATTCTACTGGGAGCAGCTGCCAAAGATGGAACAATCCAAACAACTTATAGGCAGCCCACCCTTCAAGAAGGGTGAGAACATACTGGGCCTCTCCAGACAACAACTGCGAAAGGTCGCAGGGCTACTTACAGGCCATGCACCCAGCAGGAAACACCTGCATACGCTAGGGAAATCAGTTACCTCGCTATGTAGGGGATGCAATGAGGAGGACGAAACAACTCTTCACATACTGTGCTTCTGTGAAGCATTTAATCAAACCAGGGCAACATTCCTGGGGGAAGAGAAACCCGCACCAGAGGGTATAAGAAATCTACCACTGGGCACAATCCTGGACTTCCTTGAAGCTACAGAATTGAACCTATGGGACTAAACATATGGGACACAATAGGACTGCTTCTTAGCAGACCGCAGTGTAGGGAGCCACAAGGCACCACCCAGCGGTGGAGTTTTAGTGGGTATAGGAAGAGACAGACTCGACACTGAGTCCCACACTACTGGGGGCGGCGCCGCGTAACCAGTGTTCATAAAGAATTTCTCCACCGACCCAAAAAAAAAAAAAAAAAAAAAAAAAAAAAGTCATTTCGGTTCTCGGCCTAAACGCAATTCTAAAAGTTTTGATCCTAACTTTTTTTTCAGTGGCTAGATCGAAGAAAAAAAGAACCACTAATACCAAGGTTATTCGACCCAATCCATCGAAGGTTCGAAGGAAACTGTTTAAGTACAGTGAAGAGAATTTGAAAAATGTACTTTTTGAAACAAAATGCCAATAAGGGAGGCAAGTCGAACATTTGGTGTTCCCAGGGCGACCATTCAAGATAGGATAAAAGGGAGAGTACCAGAAGTCCTGCGAAAACCCGGACCACCTCCTCTATTAACTGTTGATGGTGAAGAAAAAATTAAAAATTGGATTGTTAATCTAGCAAAATGCGGTTTCCCTATTACGAAGCAGATGCTTTTTGATACAGTGTCAAAAATTAACGCTGATAACAAACAAACGTGGTACTCAAATTTCTTAAAAAGAAATCCCGAGATATCCCTCAGAGAAGCTGAGGGAATAAATAAAGCCAGAGCTGCAGTTACAGAACAATCCGTAAGAAAATGGTTTCATGACGTCAAGGAGTATTTAGAGAGTAATAATTTGTCTTACATAATGAATGGTCCAAGGAGGATTTTCAATGGTGATGAGTCGGGATTCGCACTGTGTCCATCCAGTGGAAAAAGTTTTGGGTCCTAAAGGTTTTCGTAATTTGCTGACTGTTAAACAAGGAAACGAAAAAGAAAACATTACTGTATTAATAACTTTCAACGCTAATGGAAATTTTGCCCCCCCACTCATTCTATTCCCATATGTAAGACCACCTAGGTCTGTCATTGGCAATATGCCCAGTGGATGGGTTTTGGAAAAGTCTGAAAAAGGGTGGATGACATCGGATGTCTTTTTTGAATTTTTATGTAACGATTTTAACAATTGGTTAATTAAAGAAGAAATTTCAAAGCCTGTAATTCTATTTGTGGATGGGCATAAATCCCACCTTAATATGGCAATAAGTACATGGTGTGACGCAAACCAAATTATTCTATATGCTCTACCTCCCAACACTACGCACATGCTCTAGCCGGCTGATGTTAGCGTGTTTAAGCCAATGAAATCGGAGTGGAAAAAAACTGTTCATAATTGGCAAAGAAAACCAGAAAAATCTGAACTGCTCTGTAACCAAAATTAATTTTTGTAGCCTGTTTAACGAGATCCTCTCTGAACCAGAGAGATTCGAAACTTCAGTAAAAAATGGTTTCAGAAAATCGGAAATATTTCCATTAAATCCCGATGCCGTAGATTACAGCAAATGTGTGGCTGATAAAGCAGTAGCGATAAATAAAAGTAAAAGAAAATCAATCGAAAATATAAAACGAAGCGTGACATAACTTCTTGCAAAATAGTTATTAATAAAATAAAAGACAATTTAACATCCTACGGTATAAATGTGGACGTAGTGTTAATCGAAATTAACTTACTTGAACCACAATGTTCTTCAACCTCGAAAAAAGATAAGAGTATAAACCAAAATAAGAGTAATAAATCAGAAGCCAGTTGAGAACTACTAATAGATGTAAGTAAGGATGTGCTTAACATTGATGACAAAAATCAATCAGATATTATTATTCAAAACAACGACCTTGATACTGACAAATTAATATTTGATCTCAACTCAGATCTCAATATTCCTGATAAAAAAACACACTTTTCTGAAAACGTGGAGATAATTCACATGGAGACTGAATTTTCCGAAAATCCGCAGGTAAATTTTTCATCTTTTGTTGATAATAATTTGAATATTGACGGCGTAAAAATTCAAAATATTATGACCAGCTTCTTTCTAAATAATGGTAAAGATGATCAAGATGATGGTCTTCCATTGATTGATATTTCTGAAATTTTAGCGGTTCCTACACGCGGTACAACATTTAATGATTATATTTTCGAAACTGAAGTAGGAAATGTCCCAAACGTCGTATGTGGTAATGAAAATAATACTAATAATCTTGACATAGTCAAAAAAGGTAGTTCAAAGATTAAAGAAAAACGGTGCCACGAGGAAAAAGACAAAAGAATACTGTCGGAGAGAAATATCAACGAAAATAAAGGTGAAAACAAAAGGAAAAATTTCAAAAGAAGATGGGAAGAACCAGAAAAACGAAAAAACTGCGGTTCAAGGTACTGAAAACATTGATAGAATGCATGGTGCATTTTCCGAACATCTAGTATATCCTGAACCAATTAAACGTAGCGAAAATACAAACCGACCGAAAAATGAAAGAGCACCAAGTGCAATTAGCAGTGACAAATGGAGGGAATATTAAAAAAAAAAAGATCAGGAAAAAGAATTTAAAAAGGCTGAAATTGAAAAAAGAAAAGAGGAAAGAAGGAGAATAAAGGAAAGGAAGGAAGAAATAAAAATTGAGAAAAACAATAAGAAACAAAAACCAAAGAAAAGATACCATGTGATATGTGTAAAGAAACTCTTAATAGTGACACGGAAGAAGAAGATCATAAAAACATTGGTTGTGACTATTGCGCAAAATGGTTTCACAAAAAATGTACGGAATTCTATAATGTTCCCTATAATGTTGCTGCAGACAAAGAATACAAGTGTGATGAATGTGATGACGCTTAATAATGCACGTGCAATGAAGTATTTAGGTTTTAAGTTTTCCATATATTTATTATAAGTTTATCTATAACGTACTATATTACTTTGCATTTTAATGTGAATAATTTATACTAGAGTATCCTGTTTTGTTGAGACTTATTAGTTTTAATATAATTGCTCATTTTACCTTCAATATTTAAGAATAAGTTGTTTTGTTTGTTTTTAGTTAAAAAGGAATTATTTATCTAAAAAGTTTTTTATTTAAATTAAACTGTTTATTTTTAATAAAACTTGTTTACAAGTAAAATTTTACACTGATTTTCTTTAATTTAAAGATAGGTAAGTATTTATTAACAAAAACTTTTTTAAAAATGTGTAACCCTACGTAGAAAAATCTAGAATATTATTTAAATAAAATAGATTTTGGTGTAGCCGAGAACCGATACAAAAATGGCCGAGAACTGTGAAGGAGGGCCAAGAAACAGTGAAATGGCACTTTTTTTAGTTTTTTTTGGCTTTACGCTAAATCTTTGAAAAAAAAACTTACACAAATTTCTTAATTGTTAAAAACACTTTGACTAACATTTTGCATTGGGTAAAATTAAAATTCAAAGCCTCCGTCTATGTTTAATTCGGTTACAAAGTCAAAATATCCGTTAAAAGGCCGAGAACCAGTGAACTGACCCTAGTAACAATTGCAAATTACTATACCTGAATAGTGCCTTAGATATGCATTATGTAACGATTTGGAGACGTATAGAATTATAAAATTTATCTGCATCACATCCAACAAAATCAATCGAAGGTTTAAAACTAGTGACAAAATTCGATGAATAAACCTTAGCAGGTCGGTCGATCAAGGAATATTTAGACACTACTTATTTATGATGAAACTAAGTTTACAAGAGAGAGAGTGTACACTTAAAAAAACATGTATATTTGCACGGCCGAAAATCCAAGAGCTAAACAAGAAGAACACTGATAGTCCAAGTGGGAACCTTTGGTGTGATGCTCATATTACGAGACAGTTTTATCACTAACCAAAACTCTTTATTTTTAATCTCGACACGTGTTTCGCTAACGATCTTAGCATCTTCGGGAGTAGATTAAAACTATCATATTTTTTGATAATGTTGACATTATAACGAGTGTTGAAAATCCTAATACTCATACATTGAGGACACTGAACTTGGAACAAATTAGTTTAAAATTCAGGAGTGTGTTCACATTTAATTGGACTATACGCTGTAGGCAATTTTGAAGATGATAAATCGTATTAATTTTAAAAACCATAGAAATGTTTAAAATTTATGGATAAATCAATCAAGTTTTAATTAATTTTATCAGTAATTTACAGATTCCAGCGAAATAATAATAAAACAAAAATTGTTGATAAGGATACGTTTGAAAAAAGTCTAGTTCCTAACGATCCTCATTTTTTCCAAGTCATCTTGAAAACCTAAAATTTTCTATGGTATCTTTGCATAACATTATGCTCATATGACTGTTTTTCTATCTGCTATAGGTTTCATCCCAATCATCAAAATGGGCCACGCTGTATGTTAGACCAAATCTTTTAACAAAAAAAAAATACTAGCACGTACATGAGTAACAATAAGTAAAGAAAATGTTTTATGCTAAATTTGAGAATGAGAAAAAAATTAGATCATATGTTTAAAAAATCCAATTCTAAAGAAATAGTAATATTTAAACATAATAAGAAAAATATACAGAATATTTTAATATAGAAAACGTAATGTAAGTCAAATATTTGTATAAAATCCCAAAAAGTCTATTAATTTCTTGACTTTTATGAATTTTTTTAAAAAAATTCAGGAAGAGCTTATCTTATGCGGTCAAAAGTCACGACAACGGGAACCACATAACCACAAAATACAAAAATATAAAGAGTTGGTGGTTGCATACAAAGCGATAGAAATTTCTGTGACAGATTTGGTAGCGACCTCCCGCTTGGCAACGGAAGCTATTACAATTAATTTGACAGTTGGAGATTTATGCTTGGTTAATTTGACCAATCAGGATGGCAGAAAGGCTAAATTAAAAGGCTTTTTTACTTGCAATATCTAAAGAGCACCAGTTAAAAAGATTTTTGATAAAAAATAACTTTTACCAGTAAATTTCTTGAGAAAAATATGTATGGAATAATGTGTATAAATTTTAAAAAATGCAGCCTGTTTCTTAAAAATTGTAAGATTTTGCACATGTAGTGAGAATTAAAACATATATGTTGTTAAGCAAACCGTCACAAAAGATTGTCAGAAAAAAAGATTTTGATTTGAACCTTTTTCTAAAAATAGTTAATTAATGCTGGACAAGGACTAAGAGTAGACTTAATATATTAAAAGCAATAACTCTCTCAACTACTTTCACACATTTCCTGATTTCATTGTAGCAAAATATGCGACTCACTATTGGGCTATTTACCACTTGACGAGTTTAGAATACTGTCAGATTTACTTTGATATTCCTATAGGATTTCTTGCTACAAGTAAGATAAAATTTGCAACAATTTATAAAAAAAAAGGGCGACGCAACATTGTAGTAAAAATACAAAGCCATTTTTTACAGCGCACAATCCCTGCCCATATATACGTTTAACTTCTTGGGAAATTGTGTGTGACTTTCCATACTCCAGTGTGGATTTTCTGGTGATTGTATATTTTTTCCAGTATTAGGCTCAATAGCTTGGAAACAGTTTTTCATGTGGTTCATTTCTAAGCCTACTCGACTAAGAATTGACTAAGAATGACCATAACAGGTGGCAACACCTTAATCTCAGAAACAACCCCATATACCCTAAACATCTCACTTTCCAGGCTCCAACTCCGACCCTTTTCGCAACTCTTGGGCACCAATTTACATCGAATTCGAGAGGGTAAAGTGGGCAATAAAATTATTTCCCCCCTTTAAATACCCGGCATGGATGGACCATCTACAAAACGAGTTAGATGTAATAACTTCACATACCGTCAAACTATTCAGGTCTTCCCTTGCTCAGGGCTACGTCCCAAAGTAAAGGCGTGAGGTGAAAGTTGTCTTTATTCCAAAACCAGTACACAGACCCCAATCGTACCGACCAATCAGCCTCACCAGTTCTCTGCTAAAGACAATGGAGAGGCTGATTGACCACTGCACGTACAATACGTCATATTAATGGTAATACATACATATTAAGGGTTTTCTAGGCAATAGTGAGGCATGCAGGTTCCGATGATGAACCCAGTAAATAACCCTATACAACTAACACATATACCCAAAAATTAAAACATTTTCACCCTCCTCTCTAATAAAAAAAAAACAACAAAATTGATGGGGGCGCCAAATGTAAAGGTGATTAAGGGTGGCGCCGCGTATCACCGTTTAGGGGTGCATAAAGGAAGGCCGGCAAGACGCCGAGTGCCTCGACGCCGACCAGGGTGCCGCCGATCTTTTTTTTTTTTAAGTAGCCGTCGAAATTTCTCAATCCTCAAGTGTGTCATAACATAACGATCGTTTTTCTTAATTAAGAGAATCTCCGGAATGGCCACTTTTAACATATCACTGGATTTTTTTATTTATTATATTTTTCTTATGGCAACATGTATCAACTGTCATTTGTATAGAGGTTGTTTAACCCTTTTCTTATTCGATTGTCTTTGACTGCTTAGAATACATTTTGATTTTGATGTCAACTGATAAGTCCTAAACGTAAAATGGCACATGAAAACCTGTATGTGCAGAAGGAACTGTCAAAAGAAAAATAACATGGCGTCCTTTTTGATCAATTTAGTTGGTGGCACTGTAAAAGGGCATTATTAAAATGACCTATCAACTGAGGATGCGCAATAAGAACTGTCAAAGAAAAGCCAATATGGCGTCCTAAGCATGTATTATACTGGAAGGTTTTCGATAAAATGAAGAGGAAAAGACAAATTACAGTATACAGGCTGCAGCTGATATTCTGTCTCAAAAATGGGTATACGAAGGTTTATAATAATCAGAGTGCGGCAAATTACCGGTTATACCATCACGGTATGGTAAACCCGTCCGATGGTGGAAGCGAGAGATTGCCCAAAATTGGCCCGAGTCTAGACATGAGCCGACCCAAACATGTAATAATAATAATAATGATAATAGTAATTTAACCGCACTGGACGACGACGGTTGCTCGCGGTATTATATTCCTCTTTTGTTTCTATGATTGACGTTCTTTTTTTCTATACAGTCGACAGTTTGTGACGCCATTCATAATGCCCAAATTAAAAAAACAATTTTATGTTATATATATATGGAGTTCATCCGCCATTTTGACATTACTGACGGTTCTAAATGTGCATGACACTGCATCATTGACATATGTCAAAAAAAGGTTGCCAGATTGTTTTTTTTTCAATGATACAGCAGGGCCTTAAAAGCTTCTACGTCTCGACATATAGATGGCGGTAATAAAGCGAAACTACCGCCTCAAGACTGTAAGGACTGTCAAGCAGCTGATATGCTATATAAAATGCGGCCATTCTTTCTAGCTTATACAATTTTGCAGGCGGTTAAATTTTACTTCTGTTGAATTTCGATTTTTTTAGACCTAAACTAAATTGCGAAAAAAAATTTTTTCATTTCAAGGTATTTATTTCAGTGTAGTTTTCTGCGGTTTCTTTTTTTTTAATTTAGGTATGCTGACCATTGTAAAGGAAATTTTCTAAAAAAGGAGTGAATTGTATTGTTGTGAAGGAATTGAGAGATAAACAGTAAAAATGAGAAGAGGAATTTCAGCAGTTTCAACGCATGCGCAAATTTGGATTCTATACATATCTTGGACTCCGAAATTTCCAAAGACAAATAGAAAAATGGTAGCTCCTGTAAATTTTACTTCTAACACATTTACCTAATTATTATCTATTTCATTACTAATTTGTTCTTTGTTGATAGTTATTTAATCTATATTATTTACTAAGGAACACAGTATAAACTAGTGAATTAAGTAAAGGGTAATTCCTTGGTGAGTTTATTGCCTTTGTACATTTACTATAACCTTTTGCCACACCCTCTGTAAATTCAACTTCACAAACTTTGCTCTTCATACAACAAAACTCATGATTAAATTAAGTTGTAGGTTTATACATTATGGAATTTTGAAGAATTTTTATATTTTAAACAAGTGCTCGTACTTTGATCAGTTGGGACCAGTAGAAAAGCTTTTGGTCAGAGGAAACTAATTAAAAAAAGTAATTAATTTATTAGATATTCTTTAACAGGTACTGCCCCGGCAACGCTGTGAGTTTAACGACCATTTGTTTTTACGGTTTTTGGGGTATCATGCTTCACAGAACCATGATGTGATAAGAGCTCCGCTCGAAATTAAGTATGCTTTAATATATAATATGACTGCAGTTTTACTGAAATCAGACCCATAGGAATAAAGTTTTAAATGTCACGTGACTTTAAAAGCCAATATTTGCTAAAAATCAATAATTATTTCCTAAATGAACACCGAATACCAAACTTCAATCAAATCGGATCCATAGGAAAAAAGTTTTGGTAGTCATGTGACCCTAAAACCCAATATTTTAAAAATTTGTAAAAAATTTATAATTATACCATAAACCAAACCCAAATACCAAATTTCATTCAAATCGGGCAAATACCAAAAAAGTAATAAAAAAAAATACCTCATAAAATAATAATACCCATTAAATCCAGATTTGATTTTTTTTTATCATTAGGACCCACTGTGTTGTAATTTTGTCTAGCAAAATGCCTTGTATAGACACTGTGTGGCATGAATATTATATTATATTACACGGAAAATGCTAAAACGTCAAAAGTTGCCGAATTATCACGGCTAAAAGAACCCGACTTGGTAAAAGATATGCACATATTCGGATTCTCCAGAGTCTCTTGAATAATTCCGTATCAATTTCAGGAAGTTCTGAGCTATTTTAAGCATTTTATCAATGAAATTAGGAAGCAAGTCCGAGCCGATTCATCCACGTTGACGCCATGTTGTCAAAACCACCGTAAAAGTCCGCATTAAAATCGCGCGTAGACGTCAAAATCGACCATTTTCAGACGATGATTTCGGGTATAAAAAAAGGTTTTTACCTTATGATTTGTACATGGAAAAATAGTTTAAAGCCTTAGGAACAGTTTAACATCAATTCTGGACCGATTCCAATCGATTTTAGTAGTTAAATTTCGATTATAAAAAGGGTCTTTTTTTGGCGAAAATCGCCGTTTTCGTTGCCATGGAGACGCCGGCCATAACACCGGTCATAGGTGTCTCGAACGTACTTAGGACTTAGGACTTTTCGTACTTAACACTTTTTTGAAAAAAAAAAATACTTTTAGGGTACTTGTAAAAGTAGCGAAAAAATGAAATTTTAATATATTATAGTAAAATGAATGGCGCATCTGCTCGATTGGTTTTGGATCTTCTATCACATACCGAGTGCGCACAATTAATTTCCAAAGTCAAAAAATTTGAAAAAAATCATAACTCAAAAACGGTTTTACTTAGAAGTACGGTTGAAATTGCAAAACATTCTGCTTATTACACGCTACAAACCGCCCATAAGCCATTTGGCTCTAAGTGCCACCACTAAAAAGTTATTAAGGCTGGAAAAAAAAAAGTGTGAAAAAGGGTATTTTCAACTGAGCGCTGCTCACCCTGTATAAATGATAGCGTTAAACTTAATACTCTGTTTTATTCGGAAAGAGTGTAGGTTTAATTAATCCAAATGAATTTTTTTAAAATTTTGCACCATAAAAATTTTACACAGAAAAAACTAAAAAAAATCAATTTTTTTGGGTTTTTTTGATTTTTTCCCAAAAAAAAGATTTTTCCAAAAAAAGTCCTTAATAAAAATTGCAGTTCTCGATGAGCCGCACCTATCTTCTGTGAGTCATTTTTTCCGGAAACACACCGTTAAACCGTCAGAGGGGCTGGAATATCACACATGTCTGAAACTTTGAGCGTTAAAAAAAAATGCTTTCCGTATGTTGAGAATAACCAAAAACTATACCGCACTGTCTCACGTAAACTCTAATCGATCAGTAAAGTTTCATACCATTCAAAGAAGCGTTGCGACCTGTAGCGAATTCCCATTGAAAAAATTGGACAAAAAAAATTTTTTGACTTTGAAGGCGTCCTAGTGCTAAACAAAAAAACAAATGAAAATTTGTAAATAATCAGATTAAAGCCTCCTATTTCTAGATTATAAAAAAGTAAAAATCATTTATCTACCCTAATTAGAAAAAAAGTTATAGGCACTTTTATCCGACGAGTCCCGAGGTCGTGCGAAAACTCCAAAAAAGAAGCGGCCCTGTATTTATAAGAGCCTACGCTCTTATAATAATATTTTAACAAGCATATTATATAAGTCTTAATTTTCATTCTATAACTTGTGAATTTTTTGCTGTAATCTTTTCTTATAAAGCAGTAATTTATTTTGTGATATTTCTTGTTTCATTTCTGAAACCCAGACATATGTATCTGGTAGCAAATGTTTGGATCTTTCAGAAATTATAGTACCTACGCAAATAGAAAAAAGTGACAAATCGAGGACTTTTATATTTAATATGGGGACCAAAAACGGCCCAATTTAACACTTTTTTAATTTGTCTACTACAATTTCCGAAAGAACCACACATCTCCCACGAATTTTAAACGCACGGTGTAGTAGAGCGAAATTCAAATTTGGCGCCATAAACCAATTTTAAATTACCCGCTTTTGTGACGTTACAAGCCCATTTTTACTTCCGGTTAGTACTACTCCTCGACATTCACAGGGGGCAACAGTTAATTGACGTTCAGTATGCTAATGTCTCTTATAGGAGTTTCCTATCTAAGAATTATTGATCTATGGTGTAGATAATAGCCATAGATAACACATGTATGAAGCTTGTATGGTGGAAATCGGAATCGTATGTCGGCCATCTTGATTGGCAAAATTGACAGAGAGCTGACAGACAGTTGTTGACATTGACTGATAGAACATCATTTGTCATTGTCATACCATTTGAGTTTGTTTTTCATTTCATAAAAGATTTTTTAATTTCCTTCAGTTCCCATTACAAGAAAAACATGGAGAGCGATATGCAATGTAAATTTTATTAAGACTTTGAACTATAGAATTTCTTCTGATCAGTTTCACAAATTTTAATAATGCTAATACTGCTGGCTTTACACTACAATACATATTTATTTTATCTTTTTTTCACATAAATCATTTAGTAAATTGATTTATAAGGTTTGCACTGCCTATTTTTTAAATTTTATTTTATACTAGTATCATACCACTTCCTGTGATCACTGAGACGAGACATAGGTATAGAGACTAAGAGACCTGAGCACCTGGAATGGATCAGAATTAATGTTTTTTAAGATTGTCAGATTAAATGAAATTTATTTTCCCGCCTTAATTTGGCCACGCCTTTCTACCATTTTGATTGGTCCAATTAGGCACGTCAAACTGTCAAGTTAGTTACAACAGTTTCCGTTGCCAAGCGACAGGCCGCTAGCTGATTTGTCAGAAGAATTTCTATCAGTTTGTATGCAACCACCACTTCTCTATATATTTGTGTTCTGTGATAGATAAGGGATAACTACTTGTTGTAAAGCATTTGTCAATATCAATGAATTAAAAAACTAAATGATACGCCATTGAACTAGTACTAATATGTTAAACCGAAACGAGGAAGTACCAACTTATACAAGAAGAAATGCACCGCAGAAGAAAGTACCGTTGCTTTGGCAAAATATTCAGGAAATGTATGATACTGTATATATAAATATCATTCCGCACCACGGCATCAGGCAATGAAAAAAAAACACATAGCGGATCTAAGATAATAAATGTCAAAAACTACACAAACAACGATATATAATAATAAAAATAAAGGAGATAAAGAAGGAGGAACCTGACATCATATTAGTTGTTGTTGTTGTTGTTTCGACCAAACAAAGGGTAATAAAGAGGGCAGCAGCAGACGGGAGGCGACGAGCGTCGAGGTGCATCGGCGTCGGTTTTTTTTTGCGACGGTGGCGTCCCTTCTTCGCGTCCGAAGACGTCGAGGGCGGCGGCGGTGGCGCCGCGCCAAACCGCGACGCCCGACTGAGAGACGCTCGCCGAACGCCGCGACGCGCTCCGACTGACCAACGCGACGCCAACGACGACGTCGCTTCCTCTTCGTCTTTGTTATCCCGAATATTTTTATATCGGGGGTAGTCCAAAAGTAAAACAATCAATTAATCAATCAGTGTTAAATCAGGTGGTGGTGCTGACAAGTCTTGTTACAGTTTATTTTCGTCAGATACATAAAGAATAAGAAAATAAAATGAATCTAAAATGTTAGCGAAAGCATAGCTCGATTATAGAACTTTAAGAGGCAATTTCTAAGTTATTCTGGTGCTAAAATTAATAAAATAAACAGTTATCATTTCAGTATTAATTCTATTTTTGATATCAATAATTTTCAACCCTTATGATGAAACTCAAATTATTATTCATAACATTAATTTTTTTTTTAATTGTTTTGATTTCACTAATGTCAGAAATCATATCCTAGCCAATAAGATCCCAGCTCATTCTCCTATATCCCTACTAAAACCATTTCTGGCGCGAAAATCTTTGACCTCTAGGAGTCTTGAAGAACAAGCCTTTGAAGAAGGTTGTTTCTTGGTATTTTTGCCGATTTTACTCCAATGAAAAGTTGAAAACTCACCTTTTGGGTATTTTAGTTTGTGGATACTAAATGCCATACTGCAATAGTGCAGGATTATAAGTAATGTAGTTAAATCCCAACTTTTTCAAGGTTCTTTGTTTAAGTGTCCAGTTTTGTGTTCCCGAGAAAAGGACAATTCCATTGGCTTTTTCTTTTATCCCCCCAGTATGGTCTTTATTCACGATTATAAGAGTTAGAAATCTCCACTCATCTACTCCAATAACGTCCACAACATCTACATTGACATTCACTGTTAAACCGATCCACCCAGGTCCCCCACCGCAATCATGCAGCCCTTTTGGAGCCAGGTTTGATCAATGTTTGTGACGTTTAGTGAACCATGCAGTCAGTAAAACAACCTAACCAGTAAACCAAAGTCCTGTCAACATTCATTAGCTTTACTGTAGTATACTAGATTAAATACTAACTTCAAAGTTACATTGTTACCACTCTCATCATTAGATTTTACTACCACACCATTGTTTTGAATAGTTTCATAATAACTAGGTACATGTTAGTTATTTTATTGAAATAGACCGTATAGATCTTGTAAACTGGATAAATAGGCCTATTTCGAAAGTACTCATGCGAACTTTTAGCCCCAAACAACATAATATAAGATTTTAGTTTTGATATAAACACTATATTTAGGAAGGGCAACATAACTTGTTCTTAGAATAATAAGTTTGATTATTAATTTTTCTTTGAATATAGATTCACTTAAAACTGTCTGTTCTTCCTTGTGAGATTTTCTTTCAGGTTTATAGGTCCTATAGTGCTTTTAGTAATTTCCTGTTTTCTTGGTCATCGGGATTCTCTTATCCATCTGGGATAAAACAGGTGGCGCTTATATTTCATTGATCTCTTGTTGAATCCACGCCACTCTACCAAAGTGGTTAGTGCTAGTCGGCTTCCCTTTGAGAAGATCCCCTGAGCTGTCTCCATAGCCTATAGTAAGTCTCCCTCCTTCCATTGGTTCCCTTGTACCCACTTTCTAACCCTCACTCCCCATATCTTTACTCTCCTTTTTCCTTCCTGTTATTCCCCATCCCTCCATTCAAATTTCATTTAATCCAAGTATAATTAAAGCAATATTAAAGTAATAAATTGTTAATAATTAATTAATAATTAAATATTTTTTTATTTTTTTTATTTAACAGTCTATTGGACCTCTCCCTCCAATCCATCGATCAGGAAAAGTTCTAGAAAAAAAAAATATCTAAAAAATCTCTGAGAGGACGAGCGTGGTGAGGTGCTCCATCTTGTTGCAAAACTAGTTGGTCTTCCACTAAATCCGGGTCGTTTTCTAAAACCTCTTTGATCTGGGGATTGATGGCATTGTTAAGTAAATTTAATTAAATTTCACCATATAAATTAACCTGTATGAAAAAAGGTCCAACAACGTGATTGCCTAGAATTCCCGACCACAAGTTCAGTTTTTAAAAGACGCTGGGTATATGTTACACGGATTAAATAAGGGTTACTTCGGTCCAGTGCCTGCAGTTGTGACGGTTTACTTCTCCATTTAAGCAGAATGTGGCTTCATCAGAAAAGCAAGTCCTAGTTGTTGATTTTTATTCGAAATGTGTTCACAAAACTTTACTCTGCGATCAAAGTCATAGATCGTTCATTTCCTGAACCACCTGATGATATTTGTAGGGTCGAAGCTATGTGTTGTTAAAAATTGGGTTAACTGAAACTGTAGTTGTTTTCTTGAGGGAGTTAGGTGGGGCCATGGCCAAAAACTGCAACTTCAACGTTTTTATTTTGTACAGCTCTTACTCTTTCCCTTTTTTGGTTGCCAACTAATCCGATCTGTCTACATTTTCTCCACAATTCTAACACACTTTTATGGGTCAAAGAATATTCAGGATTAATTTCATTATAAGACTTGTAGTTGCAGCTCTTTCGCAATTATTGTTTCTAATGTAAAAAAATAATAATTTCTTAACGTATTTTCTTAAACACGGAACGTTATTTTGCAAATCCTTAAAAAATTTGTGCTTAAGACTTCAATGTATGAAATAAAATGTACTAAACGCGATAATGACAGTGGAGGCTTCAAACTTGGCAGTTTTCAGACATCAATCGATTTCATTTAAAATTTTGGGGGGTGAATTTCACCCTCGCTTAGGAGGTAAAAATATGGGTTATTTGTAAGGTAATTGGGGGGAAGATGCCTAATCTAAGTATTTTGGACAAAACTCAACAGATTGTTATTGTGTTTATTATTTCCGAACTTCTTAGTTTTCGAATCGTTTCAGCACACGCAACAGTTCCATAAGGTGATTTTGTGTTTTTTTATGCCGGTAAGTTTTTTACGATAGAAATTAATTATGTGATATACAGTGTTAAATGTTTTTGATTTGTGCTAATATAAATTATGTAGGTTTTTGGCATTCATTAGAATACTCCTGTGATATTTTAAAAGAAAAAAAGGATTTTACTATTGTGATTTGGGGCTTTGGCATCTTACACCTAAGGGTTGGGGTAAAATGCCAAGATCCGTGTGGGGTAAGATGCCTTGTCTACAATGCACTGTAAATTTTGTAAGACTTGTTTTTTCTTATGTTTGTGTCTATTATGGTTATTGATTTCCTTTCATTAGGTGTAATTAAATAGTTTCTTAGTTTATTTTAAGTAGAACGCCACGAACTTACGTCAGAAAATCAACTAGAGGCGAATGGACTGAAGAAGACCTTAGAGCAGCTGCAAATGCTTTACGTCAGCAGCCAACCCAGAGTGCAAATGCGATTGCTAAAGAATATAGAATCCCTCTACGAACCTTGATGAGACGTATAAAGAATAAAAATCTTGAAAAGGGAAGTCTTGGACCAACCGCGTCGTTAGGTATTGAAAATGAACTTAAACTGCTTTCTTATATAAAACGTTTAGAACAAATTGGCTATGCTCCAACATCAAGAGACGTAAGACGCCTTGCTTTTACCTTTGCTCAAAGGAATGGGTTAAAATGTCGATTTAACCAAGAAAAAGAATTAGCAGGCTACGATTGGTTTAAACTTTTTTTAAAACGACAGCCAACCCTAACCATGAGAGTAGCTCAAGGTCGTTCAATTGCACGTTCACTTGGTATGTTTGCCGCAGAAGTAGATCCATACTTCCAAATATTAAACGATACATTTACGACGCTCAATTTGTTTGATAAACCGGCACAAATTTTCAATATGGACGAAAGTGGCTTGCAATTATGCAATAAACCTACCAAAGTCGTGGCCACAAAAGGAGCTAGAGATGTATATACAGTCGGTCACAAGCTCAGAAAAAGGAGAAACAGTTAGCGTCATCGCTTGTTGTAACGCAGAAGGTAGCTTTTTGCCTCCCTACGTAATATTTAAAGGCAAAAACAAAAAAAAAGGAGTTTGAAGATAACATGCCCCCTGGGTCAGTAGTAGTATATAGTCTCCAGAGTCCGCCTATGTGAAAACCAGTATCTTCTCATCATGGATTAAAGACCATTTTTTGCCTCGTAAGGGACCAGGCCTTGCAGTACTGATATTAGATGGCCATGCTTCGCATTGTAATGACGTGGATCTTTTGGACTTTTTGGCTGAAAATGAAATTGCTGTAGTTTATTTAAGTCACACGACTCACTGGCTTCAGCCTCTAGATCGTTCATTTTTCAAACCTTTAAAGACCTACTGGAATAGCGCATGTAATCAGTGGATAAGAAATCATCCAGGACGTCGAATAATCAGGTAATTTGGTTTAAGTAAATAAGTCTGAAAGAGATTTCTTTGTTTCTTGTCCTTTACAGGTATCAGTTTGGGGAACTATTAAACCAAGCGTGGTCTCAAGCCGCGCAACGGTTCAGAATGGTGTTTCTGGATTTTGGGCTTGTGGAATTTATCCATGCTCCAATGCAATTCCGCACTATGCATATGCTTTAGCTGAACACCAAACTCGAAATCCACAGGAAGAAGTGGTACATGTCGATGCAGAAAACTCCGACGAACATAGCGGCATCGTAGCTGTTGTAAATTTTGATGATATTGCTCCAATTCCATCCATAGCTGGTCCTAGTAGATCAAACGTTAGAAAACAACACGCAGAAATCCTTCTGAATCCTCCTGACTGGCGCCAAAAAAATTGAAGGAAAACAGAAGAAGCAACAAGGGAGGGCAAGTAAATTAGAGAAAAAACTGTATAAAAAAGGTAACAAAAAAGAAGAAAGTACTACACAACAGCAGTAGTGGAGATGAAAATATTGTCTCAGACCATAGCTCTGATGAACCTGACAGTAACAGCGATGACTTCTGTGCAATTTGTGATGGATTTTACTTTGACAAAAAGGGTCCCAAAGTTGATTGGATTTGCTGTGTGCTATGCAACAAGTGGCTACATGAAACCTGCACTTCGGGCCGAATATGTGCGATCCTTGCGCAAAAATCAGTAAATAAAACAATAAAAACGTTAACCTTGGTGTAAGATGGCATTTTAGCTGGGGTATGATGGCCAATACAATGTATTCTACCTACACTCTTAAAAATAGGTGAATAAAAATTCAACAATTGTATAGATTTTACAAACAATTTGATTCTGGAAATGGTACAGAATCAATTTGTGTAGAATTTCTCTATGCTATTGTGTTTAAACAACTGTGGTTCTATAATCCACAAATTGTGTATCAATTTGATTTATTTTATTGTATGTATAGTACACTATTTGTGTACTTAAATTCGACAATATTTTATATTTATTTAATATAATTGTTCAGTAAAAAAGCACAATTTGTGCATTTTAAATACACACGTTAGTGTAGTTTGTTTTAACAATATATTTTATTTTCTTTCATTTCAACTATTAAATTTTATTACAAATTGTGTATAATAATACTATATATTGTTTTATAAATTTAAATATAGTGTATGTTACTTATTTTAGGTTTGTATATCAAATTAACATAAGAACTGGAGTTTTTTATTACAATGTTTTGTATTTATATTCATAAAAATTTAAAAATAATCAATATATTTGTAAAAAAAAAATAAACAAATTGTTTAAAAATTTAAAATACATTTTAGAGAATTTCGTCATAAATCTGTGTAATAATAAATTCTAGTGCGCCTGGGAAAAACAGGATAAAAAAAAAGCTGTTTTTTTATTTTAACAATTTATTTAATTGTATGAAATATTTTCGAAAATTCCACCATTAATACATTAGAGCAATGTATTAAATCTTTTCTTCAATCGTTTCAAACCTAAGTTTTTTCCATAGATATTTTACACTGTCTCCTTTATAGCTCCATGTAAGTTTAGGGGATCTTGGTGGACACGATATTTCTACAGGAGCCTTCCTTCCTATCCAATAAAAAAAATCTTAATTATTTGTTTTAATATTAATAGCCTAGGTAATTTTTAGGAAATTTTTAAAATTTAATTTTAAAAGGTTTTTAGTTTGTTGATAATAGTTTAGTTACCATAGAGAGTGTGAGAGCTAGTGGCTGCCCACAGTGAGTAGGTATATGTAGGTATAGGTGTTCAAATTTCCTTACAATACTACTACAGGACTTGAAAAGGACGGTACAGGACTGTCAGACAGTGCTATGATTAAGTAGATACCATTTTGTAATACAAATTGAAATACAAATGCAATAAAGGTTACAAATTTAACCGACCTCTACATTAAAATTGGATATTCTATAAGTAAAGTTATCAGTTATCACTGAACAGCTACCTGTCTAAACATCAAAATATCCAGTAAATTCCAAAGTATACAATAAATGCAAAAAAAAATATGGTGCTTACCTAATTACCTACCTACAAACTGCTCCTGGAGTTGGTCCAATAAACCCCACTCCTTAAGTTTATCTTCAACGAATATATTCATTTTTTTTCTTATGCAATTTTAACACTTAACAAAACGAAAAAACCTTAAAACAAATTAATGCGGGCCGATTGATTGAAGGACTGAAAAATGAACAGTTGAACACCTGTGGCACTGGGAATTATAGCAATGCTGCCATCAGATGTATCTTAAAGATTACACCGCCAATTAAAAAAGTTACGTTTCCTTTTTCCCTACGCGTGTTATTATCACGATATTATTTAAATAAATAAAATTAGAACTTATGATGATTGGGCTTATTTTTAAATATCCTATTAAATTATTTTCAATTAACAACGTTATGTCGACTGCAAATTTTGATGCATATCTTTACAACTGTTTAATATTGAATCTGGCAACATTGACGCTAACAACGAAGTTCTAGCGGCAAAGGCAAGGGCGTCGGGCGCGTCCTCCTTTATACACAATTGTGTATTATAACTACACAATACATAGTTTAAAATTCTATAATTGTGAAGGGCTATTAGCAAGAATCTTTTTTATTCTACACAATTGTGAATAAAATCAAAACAAGCCAGAATAAAAAAATAATTAAAAATTGTAGTAAAAATATACTTGGTTATTAGATTTTTTACCAAACTGCATTGGATTTAAAAAAAAAATGTGGAATATTTATACACATTATCTTAATAATTAATATCCACTTATATTGTATTAATTTAATATGCAATAATTGTATGAAATATACACATTAAAACATATACAAAATGCCTGAGAATTTTTATACAGGACTGTGAGATATTATCTAACAATTGTGTATTAAAATTAAACATTTTTTTTTACACAACAAAACGTGAAAAAATCCATCGGGATTTTTCTGTATGTATGGCATCACATCCCCAAATTTGTCATCTTACCCCAAGTCTATCGGCATCTTACCCCTTAGTTGGGGTAAATTGCCGAAATGACAACTGTCAATGTTTTTCTAACTTTTACGTTTACTTTTAAAAATATAAACACTTTTTGGTGTTTCATCATTTGTTTATTGTATTTGTAATAGAATACCCAGTTTTTGTAACTTTTGAATAAAGTAATTTTTTTTTGTATTTTTAAAAAAATATTACGCGTCTTCCCCCCTTATATAAAACCTTAATTGAGATAAATTGGGGCTTCAGCTATCCACTTCTAAAGTAAATAACGGATATTCATATATAATTTTAAGGAAATTGATGATTAGTTTGTTATTTTAAAAGGGACACCTTGAATATTATTATATTTGAACTGTAAGTAAAATTCCAAGCAATTTGATTACACGCATGTCATACTTTGAGCCAATGTTCTCGAGACAAGCTAACTTTTTCTTGGACTGACCGACGGGACGCCGACTTTTTTTTAATTCTGAATATTCTTATAATCCAAAAGTAAAATATAACAGATTTCCATAAATAATAAATGTACGGAAATTGATACTAAAAAAACATGTATATGAATGCATATGTGAAAATTCCAAGCAATTAATACTTCGCCTTAATGAAATTCAACACTTAAGGCTGAACTTTTCAAATGTCCCCCGTACTAAAATATTCACCCCGCTGTGTCTTGAGCGTCGCGACGCTAACAAACAACATCGACGACTACTTTAACTGGCGGCCAGTCGGTGAGTCGCCAGCAAAACATGAGATATTTGTTTTATACATGAATCCAATTGATTCCCATATCCACCCTTCAACCCCCCCCAAGGAGGACAGGGAGAGGGGGGAATCCGAGTATTTTGACACCACCACCAATTGGGGTTGTTTTGATCATCATGTTGGCACAGTCGGCGGCGCCCGCCATCATTTGGCGTCCCTTATTCTTAAGGCGAAACAAACAACCGCATATTATTCGGACACCCCACCTCCCACCGTGACGTCATCATTGGAAAGATTATAAGGTTTTTATATACGGCTTATGGACCAATTCTCAACCGAGGGTGTTTGTATATTAATGGGGAGGACGTCGAGGTTCGTTTAGAATTTGCAGAAAATTAAATTTGAATTTTCCGCCACTATTTAGTTGGCCACACTGTCACGCTTTGACACTTGATTTGTCTGTCAAATGTCAGTTCTGTTTTAAGGTTATGTTATATATATTGTGAAATTGAATACCGTATTTATGTGTTTTTTGCAAAATTAAAGTGAAGATAAGATGGAAATGTTTATCAGAAGGCGCTAAATAGGTGCGTACAATAAAACAACTGGTATATATGATATGAGGTATAATAATAATTATTTTTTGAATAATGAAATCCCTTAGGTACCTACATTTGGCAATTTCAATTAATACGTGTACAGGATACTTACTAAATATTTAAAAAGCCATTCAAATGACGTCAAACATCAACGAATCGCGTTTTTGGATTTTCTTATCGACGTAAACAGCCGTTTCCTAAATGGAGTGATTTAAATATCATTTGTGTCAATATAGGCACCTGTGGGTTTTATTTTGGGATAAATTCAAATTGCGCGCCCCCTTTTTTGAAGTTTCACTTTGGAAAATGGTTTAGCTTAACCTCACAAATTATTTTGTTGGTTGTTACTCTTTTCGTCCTTTTTGTTACTCTGCGATGCTGCCACATTCGTTTATGTAATTCTGGCTGATATTTAGAATAAAATAATCAAAACATAAGTATTAATACATAATACAAGATTATAATAAACGTGGATAAAATTTAGTGCGATATTGCCAAGTATTTATAATGTGCATCTTCTTTTTTTTAAAGGCAAACTGAGAAATGTGTTTTGTTTGTCCTAAGTTCTACACTCCGCGTTTTCCCTGGAGAAGGAGACACAAACATATTATGATCATTTCCGTATATTTCCCCTGCTCCGGATCCATCTATTATCTATATCTAAGACGGAGCTGCATAAAACAACGTTGTTTTTCTTATAATTCGACCAATAAAAACGAAAAATAATCATCGTGGCAGGGAGGTCGAAATCGCCCCCAAACATGAAAGCGAATAACAAAATCGGTGGCGCCGCCGTAGGGGGCGCCGGGCGCCCGGCGTCTTCTTCGTCAAAGCGTCGACGCCCGTGTGTTTTTTTTTCGACGTATGGTTGCATTAGGGTGATTTAATTTTGATTTTCCGACACCGAACTTTTTGAAGATTTTCAATTCTATGGGTGCAAATAAGATAAAATAGTTGGAAAAGACGTAAAAACTCTCCTTCCTCTACTTTTAGCCGTTGATTCGCGTTTAAATTGGACTTGACTTGTGAAGGATCGAAACAAACAAAATGGCGGCAATAGCCCAACACGAAATGGCGACCTGTCAAAATAATATGTAATGAATAACGCATTTTTTTTAATGGAGTCCTTTCATAGGTAAACCCTCAGCGCCATCTATCAGTTTAATCAAGAATCTCATGGCGCGCATATACAGTCTCCCGCAATTATATTTTAAGTTACAAAAACGTCTAAGACGTGACGCCACTATTACTCATTACAAAATTGGCAGTTTATTTTTAATCTTCCAGTAACGAAATCTATTATCTAATCTTCTACTAAGCCGCCTTCTCCGATCTTTATGACCACGTTTGACCTGAAGGCTGATATAAATGAAAAAAATAAAAACTGAAGTGAAAGCCACGACGTGAAGCGTCGGCTTATTACATCAAGTAAATACATAATCGCGCATGCATAGACCGCCACACCGAAATCCCACAGTTATTCGACGGTTTTCATTGAAAAGAGACGATTATCGCGTTGTTTCATTCGCAAGAATACTGAAATTAATGAGAGAAATTAAACAATGGCGGAAGAGAGGCATTATTTGGGGGTGGACCTCAGTACCCAACAGGTAAGCTTATTCATTATAGATACCTGTAAGTAAGGTTATTTATGTGTCAGACTAGAACAGCTGATTAGTCATAGATTTTCATATTAAGTGGTTTTGTAACGGTAACATGAAAGAATAATAATGTGAGCTTACGTTTGCTATTTGAATTACTAACGTAAATAACGCCTTCTTAAGATAATATCGTCATCTGAGGATTAAATTAAATAGATTAAACAATATAGATAACAGGAAACTGTAATAATTCTACTGTGGAATACAATAAGGTATGTTGTCACTTAAATAGATGGCGCCGTACTTAATTGACAACAGCTGATTGGTTTGACATTAGCCGCTTAGCAGAAAATATAACCGATTCCAAGCGATCTATCGGTTTTAACCGCGGTTAAGCCCTTGGTTCACCTTGAACAGTCCCTTTATAACATAACCAATCGTGTCCGCTTGGACGTGTTTGGTTGAAGTAACTTCGTAATTTGTCAGCTGTCACTATCATCATTTTGTTTGTTTTTAAATAATATCCCAGACGCCAGTAATATTATATGTAATTAGTTCTTAAACATAAATATAAAAAAAAAACACTTATTAGCAATAATAAATTTTGTGTCATTTTTAAAAAAGAAATAATTTGTTGTTTGTTTTTATTTTTTCCCGCACTTATTTCAATATCTTTGACATTTGACGTTTAGAAAACAGCTCCGAACGTGGGTAATTACTGTTCAAAATTGATGACGTATAAGGACTGATTGGTGACGTCTTTATGAGTCTTTAAATTTTTCGTACAAGTAGAACTTTTGCGGCTGGCAATTTAAAGCTTATTTAAAAGACACTAAAAAACTTTTTTCCTCAAAGCAGTTAATTAAAGCATGTTTATCAACGTTAAATAAACTAATTAAACCGATATATTGTATATACCTTACGGATGCGATGGCTAAATTGTAAATTAAATGTAGTACTTTAGTAGCGTTTATGTTATTTTTTCACTTATCTGGACGACTGCAAAAATTTGATTTTCGTTTCTGATTCTGTTCCTAACCTCCATGACGTAAACATAACCTATAAGTTTGCTTCATGTAAACAAATAGTAAACATAACCTTATTTATTATTATGTTGCTTTTAAATTTTTGTGCCTTAGGGCTTTTAATAAAATATGGTACTACATAAGCACTGAATTAACGATTGAGGCAAAAAGCATCTATAGTATTGGTTAATCACCTAGTGACTCCTCATATAAGCCACTTTTTTTAAATAATTTTCTTTAACCCTTTACCGCATCATGTGCCATATATGACCCAAACTACAAAAATATAAAAATATTGTCAAAAATTAAGTTATATTCCTTTACTGCATACTGTATCATATTTGGAACGTACCCGCTTACACAGCAAAATGTACACATCGATAGTATTGTTCAATTATAGGACAGTTATTTCGCGTCAGAGACTGCCGCCCGCTATTTCATGTTATGCAACAGCTGATTGATACGTTTTGTTTGCAAGTTTTTTGTTTCTTAAAATTATAATATTATCGAAAAAAAATTATTGGCATTACGGGTGAAGTGTAAGCTGTCTTATACGGTAAGTTATTTTTCATTTGATGGTAATTTAGGAGGTTGGGTTTATGATTTTGTGCTTATGCCATATATGGAACAATATGCAATTATGTTTACATTGGTTGCTTTTATTTTCAGTTATGGACACAAAGAAATTTTATGGTACTCTACAACATGTAGCTAATATAGACTCCGATGAAAGTGATGATCCAGATTTATCTGGCGACAAAGCTGAAAGTTGTGAAAAATGATCCAGATTCAGAATCCAACTATTCATCTGATGACGATATGCCCCTATTAGAAATTCGAAAACGAATATTGAATGGCACGAAGGTAATCTATTGAAAAACTATAACGAAATTCAATTTAGAGGTTGTCAGGATCTTCCGGATTCGATTCGTACGCTTGCAACTCCAGTAGAATACTTCAAATTCCTTTTCCCAAAAGAGCTCATAAGTTACATTACAGAGCAAAGTAATTTGTATAATATCCAGTGTCAACCACACAAGCCGGTCCATACAAAAAGTCATGAGATTGAACAGTTCATTGGAATTTGCATTTTGACTTCTCTAATACAGTTGCCTTCTACAAGAGATTATTGGAATGGTTCATTAGGCCATCCTGCTGTTTCTGAGGTTATGTGCTGCAATAGATTTGAGACAAAAAAACACTTTATTCATTTTAATGACAATAATCAAATGATCCAAAGAGGTCAACCAGGTCACGATAAGTTATTCAAAATTAGACCTTTTCTTACCCAAATAAGAGAAAGACTACTATTGGTACCACGTGAGGAACATCTTGCTATAGTCAAAGTCAAAAATAGCTTTATTGTTACGTAACATCATCTGTTGTTAACAAAGCATTATATAAAACCTTAAAGATAGTTGACAACATAATCTTTTACCAAAATATAAAAATTTTAACAATTCTTACATACATAGAATATAGAACACACCCAAAGAAAGGGTAGTAAGAATTCACATTATGCTGCGCAAAACTTTTCACTGTCAAAAAATTGTATTTAAAAACTTGTCTAGAGAATAAAATGCTTCCACTTTATTAGCCAATCTAGTCACAATTTATTAACCTTATATAAAGGGGTAGGTGGTTAAAAAGCCTTCTGCCCCCGTACACAAAAGAGGACTTAATCTGCTCACTTTTTGGGATAGGCAGAGGTAAAGAGAAGGTTGTTCGGAGATTGTAACCCGAGGAGGGGGGGCCAAGCTGATGGCGATATTTTTTGTGGATAAGACAAACAGTCTCTAAAATAAAAAGGCATGACAATGTCAGGACATAGTGTTTTAAAAATAATGGCCTACAGGAGCTACGAAAGGGAGCTGCACACATGTAGCGTATGGCTCTTTTTTGCAAAATAAATAGAGAGCTGTATAAATACTGAGAGCAAACACCCCAAAACACAATACCGTATCTCAGATGAGACTCAATAAGAGCATGGTAGGCAATCAAGTCCTAGAGAATGTGTTATTACTCTAATAGCATAACAGTTGGATGATAACTTCCCTATTAAAGAGGAGATATGATTTTCAAATTTTAATTACTCATCAATTGTCAAGCCCAAAAATTTGCATGTTTCAGAAGGACTTATTGTTTTATTTTGCAAAGTGACAGTTCCAAGGTTACATTTAAAAGTTAAAATATTAGTTTTAGAAATATTAAAAGTTAATCTATTAGATTCACACCATAACTTTACAAGAATTAAATGTTCATCAATGATATTCCTTAATCTCTTGGTGTCAGTGTCATGCCAAAGTAATGTTGTATCATCCGTAAAGATAGTAAATTTGCCCCTAATTGGAATTTGAGAGATATCATTGACATATAGCAGGAACAATATTGGTCCAAGAACAGAACCCTGGGGTACATCAGCATCCATATCCAGACGGGATGACATATCATTGTCAAAGAATACCCTTTGTGTTCTTCCAGATAGGTAAGAACGAAACCAGTCGAGAGCAACTCCTCTGAATCCATAGGTTTCTAGCTTCTGCAGCAGTATTTTGTGACTTACACAGTCAAACGCCTTAGATAAGTCACAGAACACCTCCGCCGCACTCTCCCCATTTTCAATTTTTTGGAGAGTCTGTAGATGGGGTTGAATCCCATGTACAGACTCTCCAAAAAATTGAAAATAGCATCAGATATACCCAGTTTCGTCCGGAATCCAAATTGCTGATGGTTAAGAACATTATGCCGTTTCAGAAATTCCATCATCCTAGTTTTTACCAATCTTTCTACAAGCTTGTCAAGCGTGGGAAGTAGGGCTATGAGTCTGAAATTTGATGGGTCATCATAGTTTTCAGCCTTAAATAATGGTATAATCAAGGCATCCTTGAGTAAATGTGGAAAGGACCCACTTGAAAGTGAAATATTTATCACCTCAGCCAAAGAATCAAGGGTTGGTAGCGGTAGCGCTGTTAGGACCTTTAGTGACAGCCCATCCCATCCAGAGGAGTTTTATTTTTCATTGAGGATAGAGCTTCCATTATTTCACTACAATCTGTTGGTTTAAAGAAAAATGTTTCAGGCACCTTAATGTTGTGTAAGTATGAGCGCGGATCTCTAACAGACTGAGGCAATAATATTGATAGACCCAAAGCAACACCCTGGAAAAAATGATTGAGTGTTTCGGCCGACACCGTGCTATTAGAAACAGAAGGGTTCCCACGTTCGCCTCGTAAGTCATTAACAATTTTCCAAGACTATCTAGACTTATTTCTTGATTGGTTTATTTTACTTGAGTAGTATAAGTTTTTTGCCAATTTCACCATATCGCGGTAAATTTTGCGATATCTAGTAAAGTAGGATATGAATTTGGAGTTGTCCAGGGCAAACTTTCTTATGGAGTGCAAACAACGAAGATGTTTACCAGAAACTAATAGACCCCTGCTATACCAGGGTCTTCTCGTTTTTTCCCTAATTGTCACCATGGGGAAAGTTGACTCAAAAACATCCACTAAAGTTGAATGGAAACTCTCAAAAGGGTCACCATTGTTAAGTATGATACCATTCCAGTCTATTGAATTACAACATTCTTTAAACTTACAGAAATTTTTTCTAGTGAACAACCTTCCGCACTTTTTTTTTCTTGAGGTACACTTTTTTTCACTTAGAAGAAAGGAACATAATACGGCCTCATGATCAGACAACCCGGCATTTACAATTCTACATGCAACCTGCGTTTCACAAAGCGTAGAGCAAACATAATCTAAAAGTGATGCTGAATTAGCAGTGATGCGAGTAGGTTGGTCAACATGAAAAGTTAAATTAAAAGATTTCAGCACTCTATGTATTGACAAATGATTGTTAGAGTTATTGCAGTCTAAAAAATTTACATTAATGTCACCTGTCAATATTAGTGATGCATTTACCGATATTTGGCTTAAAATGTTATATAATTTATCAATGAAACTTTGTAAAGGCCTAAAATGTACAAATTTAATTCTTTATAATAAACAATGCAAAATTCAAAAGTTTTTTCTTCCAGGAGATACTCAAACTTGGTTATATCAACAAAGTTATATCTTTCTAAAAACTTATTCTCTATTAATATCAAAGTTCCACCATGATTATACTGAGTACGAGAATAGATGGATGCGAGAGCATAACTTTCTATAAAAAAAAATATAGTAAATAATATAGACGAGCAAATCATTCCTACCAAAGCTAGAAGTCAACTAAAGCAATATAACCCTAAGAAACCTCACAAGTGGGGTTATAAGAACTTCGTTCTTACGTTACATAAAGAAGGGATATTGCCTTTAGGGACAGTGAGAGCCAATCGTATACCATGTACATTACCATCTGAAAAAGATATGAAGAAAACTGGTCGTGGCACAATAAAAGAAAAAAATATCTCACATAGATAATGTGGATATTGTTAACTGTTAACAGTGTCATGGTATGATAATAAAGTCGTGACCACCCTTTCTACCTATGTTGGTTCTAAACCTCGTGGTGAGAAAAAAATATTTTTCAAAAAAGAAAACACTCATAAAATGATTGAATGCCCTAGAAGTGTTTTTGTTTACAATAATTATATGGGAGGCGTCGACCTTCTGGATGCCATGTTGGGATTTTATAGGATTAAAATTCGATCAAAGAAATGGTATTTACGCATATTTTTTCACATGTTGGATTTGTGTTGCGTAAATGCTTGGTTATTGTGGAGACGCAGCAATAAAGAATTTGACCTACCCCTTAAGGACTTCAAGCTGGCCATCGCTGATTCTTTATGCAATGCTAATAAAGAATATAAAAGAAGAGTAGGAAGACCTTCAGCAGAGGCTCAGACATTGTATGCTATAAAAAAGAAGCATGGACCTACCAAAGAAGTTCCTCAACAAGAGGTGCGTCTTGATGGTATTGACCATTTACCAGAATGGAGTGAACAACAAAGATCAAGATGCAAGTTTCCATTGTGTGAATATAAATCTTTTGTGTCTTGTACGAAATGTAAAGTTTTCTTGTGTTTTAATAAAGACCGAAATTGTTTTTTGAGGTTCCACACTGAATAAATGATAATGTTGTTGCATATTGTTCCATATATAAGCAAATATTAAACAAACATTTTTTTGGTATTTTTTACATAAATAGAGCGTATTCCTCCATCCCTGGGAATTTTTTCGAAGAAAACAAAAAATTCATGCAGTAAAGGGTTAAACCAAATCTGTAGGTATAATATATTCTTATTTATCCGACACCCTTTAGCTTTACTGAAGTGATACTTATTTTCAAAAGCTCCCTAAAATGTAAATTGTTACCTATACATATAGCATTAAGAAATCAAAGAGAGAAGTTTATCAATGATGTCGGCGTAATGGCAAAACCTTTAATGAAGAGTCTTGAATTGCAGTTTCAGGGCTTATGTCTAATGGGCTTCAACAAATATAATGGTAAATATACTATTTGTAGATAAGACACTTGTGTCTGTTTTTGGCTAAACAATAAAATCTATGGCTTTATATAGTTATTCGTATCATTGAGTTGTTCAGATGGTCGAACAGGGATTAACCCTTTCTTTACCGCACATAAACATCATTACATCGCCCCTATTCCCAGACTTTTTGACAAGCCTTAAGCCCCAGTCACGTATTAATACGTCACACAGGGAACAACTTCTTAGTATAAAACCTTTGTGTGATATACACCGAAACAGGGAGCGACACACTATCCAACGTTGCACATATATCTGGAATCTCGTCTCTTTTTTTTCTCCCGAGTTTTAGATTGTGAACAAAGAATGCATCTTCAAACTTTGTTGTTTGGTATGATAGCAGAAAAATGACGCTCCGTAAGACGCTGTTGATTTGGAGCAGTGGACTTTGTTGATGCAGTTTTTGCTACATTATATCTGAAATAAAATCGGTTGCAAACAATATGGAAATTTCTAAAATAATAATTTACCTCTCAAGAAGTTGTCGAGTAAGATGCAGTTGAAAATCTGCTAGTGGTAACTTTTCTGGATGTTCAGTTAGAATCATGCGCGGTTGTTTAAAACACATAGATCCAAAATGTGAAACAAGAGCTTCTTGTACCATTTTAAAGTTTTTCTGACGCATTCTGTAGAACTTCATCATATGAGTTCTATGAAGTGCTCCCATATTTTAGTTATAATAATATAGGCCCATATTCTGTTTTTCTGTCTTTTTTATTTAACTGTTTCATTTTATTTTTGTGGAACATGTCAACATGGTAACGTCCCTACGATCCTTCCATCGGATGGCTAAAATATTTTCGCTAGCCTTAGATGTTGTCTGACCCTTGTCCAATCTCCCTGTTAGATCCGGCATATGCTTTCTGTTTGTCCTAACTGTATCACATGTGTTTTATTTTCAAATAAATAGGTAGAAGGAGCTGGTGAATACCAATTACCAGTATAGTTCAAATAAGATTGCATTAATGTTGTTACAACTGACCCTGATATGCCAAGATTGAGACGATTTTGAGTCTGTATATACGATACAATTTAAAACGTACCCCGTCTCACAATCACACAAAAGGAACAGTTTTATGCTAAAACTTTTTATGCCGTTTCATTCATATAAACTGCTTGAATAACAGGCGTCCTTTAAAAAGCATTCAACTCTCATCGATTACCAAATTCTGGAACGGAACAAAATTGTGGGCAAACCTAGTTTTAATTTTGTCGAAAATCCCCCTATCTTTGTGGAAAGAGTCGCCTTTAGTTTATTGGGCATTGTCTGCAAAATGAAGGATGCGTAATATTATTTGATATCTGTTTCTAGATATCACTTCCAAAATATCAGAGTGTATAGTAGTTCATCGGTAGTTTTCCCCATAATATGTATTTCTAGCTGTGGTAATAAATAACTATGGTATGTATTTCTTAAGCATCCAGTAAAACTGATCAAGTTGTATTTCTCAGCAAAAAAACTATATTGCTGAGTCTCCCACATATTTTACTATTGTGTATATCCTACTTTTGAGTGCTGGTGAATCACCAAAACTTTTACAGAGCCATCTTGGATTTGGTTACTAAAAGGGTAAATACAATTTTCTGCATTTTGTCTACTAACTTTACAATCCAACCACAGATATAAAACAAAAAAAAAATAATTAAAAAAAAAACTGGTACTTTTTCTTGCTTAGTGGGTATACAATGTTATCAAACTATTTATATAACAATTGCAGGTAAAAGCCGCCATCGTCAATGAAAACCTACAAATCCTCCATGAAGTCTCTGTGATCTTTGATACCGACTTACCAGAATTCCGCACGCAAGGCGGCGCCATAGTCGATAAAAATGATCCACACATCATAACAGGTACAACCAATAATTTCAAATGTATAATAAGTATTTAAATGGTAATTTTAGCTCCAGTGATAATGTGGGTGAAAGCCTTCGATATCCTAATGGACCGCTTGGTGATGACCGGGGCGGACTTTTCAAAAATCGCCGCCCTAAGCGGTACCGCACAGGTAAAAGTTATAGGGCAACGCCTAAGAACTTATCAAATAGTTTTTCTCTAGCAACACGGGTCGGTTTACTGGCAAAACGGAGCCGAGGACTCGTTAAAGAATTTAAACCCGAGCGAGTTTTTACACGAGCAGCTTAGCCATAGCTTTTCGGTCAGCAACAGTCCCATCTGGATGGATTCTAGTACCACGAAACAGTGTGGGGAGCTAGAAATGGCTGTCGGAGGTGCTGAGGTACTGTTGACTAGCAAATTTCTTTCTTGGTGCAAAATTAAAATGAAAACAAGACTTATGAGAGAACGACAATGCTTCACCAATCCATTCGCTTTATTAAATATTTTTTGTACTTAAATACAAAAGCGGGTACTCAAAATGAAATCGCCCAATCCCTTCCTCTATATGCTCAGCTCTTAACTAACATACAATAAAAAAATTGTTTCCCCATTTAATATTGTGCCTGTTATCAGTAAAAGGCTCAGTATCTATTCGGATTCTCGTCACTTTACGTTAAATTGGGTAGTAGAAAAAACGCAATCATTCTCTTTTTAAGTTAGCTCAACATTGCTGCAGCCAAGACCTCTGTTTGCCGGGCCGGTAAATGAACTTATTATGATCTGTTTTAGGCATTAGCTAAAATAACTGGCTCTAGAGGTTACGAGAGATTTACTGGCTCGCAAATTGCCAAAATTTACCAGACCCGACCTGAAACCTATAAGGGCACAGAGGTAAAATTTCTATACCTTAAACAGATTCAGGAATTAACAAACTTTTGACGGTTTTAGCGGATTTCCTTGGTGAGCAGCTTCGTAGGCAGCCTCTTTTTAGGGAAAATAGCCCCGATAGACATATCCGACGGCTCTGGCATGAATTTACTCGATATTCACACCAAAACGTGGCATCAGCCCTTGCTAGACGCATGCGCTCCTAATTTAAGGGAAAAACTAGGTGAACCCGTTCCTTCTAAGTCGGTTTTAGGTCCTATCTCCGACTATTTTGTTGAGAGGTACAACTTTTCTAAGGAATGTCAAGTGGTGGCTTGTACCGGAGACAATCCTGCTTCGCTTGTCGGTAAGCAAAACGCTATAAGGTCACAATTAACTCTAAACGAGATTTTTAAGCTCTGACGCTTATTGGTTAGTTACTTTAAAGGGAATAGTTTTGTACCATCATATTCAACATTCGCATTATGTTTAAGAGTAATTCGTGGTAAGGTCAGGAAAGAGTATAACATTTAATTCTTAGGTATGAGATTGGATGATGGTTGGTTGGCTGTGAGTCTAGGTACCAGCGATACAGTCTTCCTGTGGCTCTCTGAACCGAAGCAGGTTCTGGATGGTCATGTTCTGTGCAATCCCGTAAACGAGGAGGCTTTTATGGGACTGTTGTGCTTTAAAAATGGTTCTTTGACAAGGGAACGGGTTAGGAACGCTTGTGCCGAGGGTTCGTGGGATATTTTTAATCAATTGTTAGGCAGTACTCCGAGGGGGAACTTTGGAAACATGGGTGAGACTAATGCGAGTCGCTTCTTTTAATACTATCCTGATTTATTAAATTTTTTATTTTTATCAAGGACTTTATTATGACGTCCAAGAGATCCTTCCCTTCCTGAAAGGAGACTTTAGGTACAATAAAACTCAAAGAGTACAAAAATTCACCAGTCTCGAGGTGGAGGTGCGGGCGTGCGTGGAAGGCCAGTTTATAGCGAAACGTGTCTACGCAGAAGACTTTGGATTTGAAGTCGGTAAGGCGTTTAATTATTGACTTAAATATATTTTCGCACTTGTGTGATTTTATGGGTACAGGTTTTTCAATAATAACTGGCAAATAATGATAAAGGGGTTTTTATTTATAAATCTTATTTTTTATTAATATCTTAAATGGTAAGAACATATTCATGATGTAACAAAGAAATTAAGAGGTCTAATTCACAAATTTTACCAGATAAGAAACATATTACCTCATAAAATTGATATACAAATCGTTAGTGGAATCAATATTAAAATCAGGGTATCCAGGGTATCATAGCCTGGGGAGGACTTTACAATAATGCTCTCAGTCGGTTAAATGTAATTCAGAATTACCTATTAAAGATATATCTAATATATCCAACAATACAATGAAAGCATTTTAAATGTTAGAGGTCTATACTTTTAAAGCAATTATTGTTATTGTTTTAAGAATAAAAATAAACAGCATGTAGATCATGCTTATCCTACCAGAAATAATTATAATAATATGTTGATTGTTCCTTTTAGAAGGTTTGATGGTAACCAGAGATTTGCATCTGTAGTTGCACCAAAAATATATAATTTGTTACCCAATAGTATAAGAGAACTAAAAAATTATTATCAGTATATTAAACAGATCAAAATTTTTATAATTTATTGTGATGTGTTGTCAGATTGTTTAAGATCAAATGGGTATTTCTTGGGAATTGTTAATGTAAAACCATTTCAACGATCATTGAATATAAATTTTGTTATTAATATTATTAATATTGTTAGTAAGTTAAGGCTACAGGAATACCTTATTTCACTTGTGTCATAATTTAATGTTAGGAATGATGTATAATAAACTCCTGCAGATACAGGTAAACACCTAGGTGAAATTCAGATCTAGAGATATATCTGTAATAAAATTCAGTTATAAGTTCAACTAAAAGTTCTTTTGCAACAGAAATGTTTGCTAAGTAAGTGTCATTTCGTCTCACAGATATATTTCAAAGCCAGAAATACTATGTGCAACAGAAACACTTTTAGAAGGAATGGTCACAAATAGACGTATTAATTTTGCAGCTTCTTTAAATATGTCATATAAGTTTTAATTGCTTTTTAGCCGTGACAAATCAGTAATATATTAGAAAGAGTCTGTTAAATTATTTAATGATTTTATAGAAACATCCTTCGAATACTCTTTAAACATACTTCCTGGTTGCTTTGAATTTGTGACATGGAAAGGCTAATATTTAGGGAACGTTTCAAAAATGTCACTAAAAATGCTAATGGTAAAGACCGAATTCAAAAATGTAATTAATGAAATCCGTGCTTTGAGTTATTGAACTTTAAAACAAAGTTTTGTCGTCTCTAATTCCAGTAAATACTTCTTTTAAACCATCTTATTCATTATTAATATAATATTTACAATTTTAGAGTTACATGTCTATCGCGTTATTGCTGACGTGGGTATTCTTTTTTAATGACTTGGTCGGCTACATAAGTTCTTTTTGAAGAATTATGAAAAAATTAAGGAAAACTATCATCGTTTCACTAATTACGAACTATAATTATATTGTTCTATTCCTTTGGTAACTTTACGCTTTTCCTGTAGTATTAGCAAATCTAATTATGACAAGCATTGAGACTTTTAATTTTAACCAATTCTTGATTGGTAAAGTTTTCCATTAGCAATAAATGTTTAAAAATTGTAAGCTATAAAAATTTTAAACATGACATTGATAAGCGTTGATTTTAAACAATTGTATTATATCATGTACAAAAGGTAAAAATAAATGCTGCAGATCCTATTTAGGTAATTAATGTTTTTTATAAATTTTAACGCGTCTTAGGGCCGTAGTGACGCATTTTCGGACATGGATTCCTATACTCAAATGGATTCTTCTTCTGCAGTGTACAACCCCCAGAAGTTTGATCCCATAGTTCTGAAGCACCCTGTATTACAAACCATATGAAGGGTTTCAGGAGAAAACCATAAATGTCACGAAATTGGGATAAGTAGTAGCTTTTGGCAAAAACTGCTGGTTTATCAAAAAAGGGAGAAAAACCTTGAATGGGTTGAGTTATTAATCATTTTAAACTCGCTATATCAGAAAAAAGGAAACCGTGCATCGCCGAACGTAAACGGTTGAAAGATAAATACATTAAATTTTATTTTGCACCTGGTCAGTTCAGTGTAGCTATATCAGTGCATCAAGAGAAATTTATATGTCTATACCTCATAAAAAGTAGAAAAGACAGAGAAGTTGGCAATAATAAAAACAAATAAAATTAGCCTTGGTAACAATAAAAGCAAAAACGGTAGTGATTTTTAAAATCACTAACGAATTGCCATGAAATGGTCCTTAATAAAATTTCCTAAAAATTAAGGTCCTAATTACTAAATTATCCATTAACACCAGGCCCATCAGGGTTAAAATGTTTTACTAGAAGATCAATCAAACAAAAATTATTTAGATCGAAATCCAAGGGTTCCGGCAACTTTCAACGAAATTATCTAGAAAACTCCGAAGTGGAAATCCATGCTTAAAATAAATGTAAGCTATAAACAAAACGATGTATTCCCATTTATTACAACTATTTTCTTTATATGTACTGCTTATCAATGCACTCAGCTTTCAGGTGACAAAAAAAACCAATCAAAAATCCAAAAGTCGCGGATAAAAGAAACATTAAGCAAGTGTGGTCATGCATGGAATTTTTGCAATAAAAACTTTACGGCCAACGATGTTTTTCATATTTTTATTAAAACTTATGTAACCAATATGTTTATTTGTAAGTAACACTTTTTATTATTAAGTATTAATAATGTCGTATGAATGTATCCAGTATTAAACTTTAAAATTCGATTTTCTCAAAAACTAATTTTTGTGACATTTATGGTTTTCTCCTGAGACCCTAAATATAGATGATATATTAAAAATACAAAAATGTAGTAATATAGCGGCTATAGAAAAAAACAAAATTAATGATGGTTGGCACAAGGATGCAAAGAGATGGGCAGTAAAGATGGTTCTCAATTTAACCGTCTTCGTATCTCTTATAAGATTCCGAGATCCCCATATTGAGGATGGAATTTGACACCCTGTACATTAAGAAAAAACATACCTATTATTACATAAGAAAAAGTAAGAGAGACGAAGTTATCAATAATTACGCAAAAATAAGGCAAGAAAAGAACAGCAGAGATCCCATTATAAGGACGAAAACGTTGACTCGAAGCAGAAGGTACAACAATGATTGCAACTATATTTACAATAACGACTGTAAATCTATCAAAAAAACTTTTTAACATGGAAGTTCCAAATCTAAAGGAACGGCAAGTGTTTCAGGAAAGCGAATATTGCGATAATGCCTATGAAGGTGTTCTCTAAATACAGTTTTATCCTTTACGTTACTTCTCGGTCTCTAAAGTCATAATAAAATTACTTTGCAAAATGGTTACATGTTTCGCTCAGAAATGAGCATCATCCGACCTAAAAACATAAAGTAAACTTAATTGCAAGACAAAACTTAAATGTAAATTAAAATTTTTTGATAATATTTAAAAGCATTACCTAAACGGCGGAAGACTAATAACCCACACCTGTTACCAACCAGCTATTTGATAATACTGGAAATGAAGTCGCCTAACAAAAACATGCTATTTACAAAAAGCATAAACAATGAAATTAAATAAAAAATTTATAAAAAACAAAACAAATATGTGGGTTATTAGTCTTCCGCCTTTAAATATTTTCAAAAAATTAAATTTACATTTCAGTTTTGTCTTGCAATTAAGTTTACTATATGTTTTTAGGTCTGATGATGCTCATTTCTGAGCGAAACATATAACCATTTTAAAAATTAATTTTATTATACGACTTTCGAGACCGAGATTTTGTTTTTTCGCGTATTTAAGTTTTTTTTATCTTAGAGATATTATTCTGTCGTACCTGTCAAGTCCGTCCACTAACCTACAGCCTGCATTTTATAATTTTTTTGTTATCAATAAATAAACACTTGAATTTAAAATCATCATCAATCAAATCAATTTTAGGCAAAGGAACGAAGATTTTAGCAACCGGAGGCGCCTCACAAAACAAAGCTCTCTTACAAGTGCTCGCCGATGTTTTCGATTCGTCTGTATACGTTCAGGTAACTTGGCAGGTGCACCCTTTATGTCGGAATTTGAAAATTGACGTTTTAGGAGGCGGCAAATTCGGCCATGTTAGGCTCGGCCTACCAAGCGAAACACGGACTGACCGGCGAGCGTTACCATGACATTATCGCGGTGTTGCCGGAGCCTCAGAAGGTGTGCGATCCGTATCCGGATGCGCAGGAGATTTACGCACCGATGACCGAGAGATTTAGGCGAATCGTTAATGAGTTGATTGAAGAGTAGATGATATTGACATTCCTGTAAACATTTTTGCATTTTGTCTGTTAAAAAATGATAGAGAAAGATTTATAGATCAGACGCAGTGTTTTGTGGGTGACCTGCTAACAAAAAGTCAACTTTAGGACTCCACAATGGATAGAGAGGCCCTAAAGGTGAAGCTAACACAACTGTGTTTCGAAATATTAGCAAGGAACTAATAATTTTCTTAAGCACATACCACACAAAACACTACATCTGATCTGCAAGAATTATTAATATATTTTGTTACTTATTATGACGTTTTTTTTTAATTAATCAAAAAAGCACCCCTTGCTGTATCCAGTTTTTATTAAAAGTAGAAGTACAATTATTTTCAAATTATATATTTGCTACTCTATACAGCCTTTATAACCTAAGAAATTCAAAGAAACGAAATTGTTCTAATAAATTAGATGAAAAAAAAAATACAATCACTGGTTGTCTGTCTGCCAGCAACCCAATCCCCAGTTACCACAACATATCGGCAAATTTAAAAACCGTTTAAACAATAATCCAGTAACCACTTAAAGGATTATTATCGAAACGGCCTTTATTAAAGTGTCATTTGTACTAAATCAATTTCTCCCTCGGAATGAAACTAACAACAGTTACCTAATATATCATGAAACTTAAAAATACATAATTACAAATACTTGTAGAAACTCCATCAAAACTAACGGTTTATTATTTTGTTTGAAATTACAAGAGATTTTATCCATGTGGGTCTCGATCGACTTTAGCGTTTTCCATTATTTATGGTTAGGGTTCTAAGTGGTACTTTAAATGTTGAAGCTGCTTGCTGCTGAAGTTGGTACGCTAATGGATGGATTTTGAAGCCGAATAATCTAAATAAATGCCGTTATGTACCTCAATCTTTTTTATTCATATTTAAATACAAAGGACTTACCTAGGAATGAACTGGTTCGCAGACCGTTTGGGTCTATATTCTGGATGGACCATAAAGAGCATGTGTGGAAACCCGGTGCCGAAATACGCGCCATCTGTGTGATGATGTCTTGAGGATTTTGGTGTGTAGACGTCCATGCATTTTGGACAGTAGTTTTTTACCATTGCCTCACCTTAAGAACATTTTAGGAAAGTGTTATTAAAATATATATGTAGAGTACAGTGAATTAGTATATTCTTGTTATCAAAATACAGATGTTTTACACATGTCAATATTACAAAACTTGTAAAATAAAAAATACATATATGGCTCATTCGGTATCTAATTGAAAACATGAAGTTATTGCAAATTCGAAAAAATACAGAATAATGTATAGAAAAAAATTGGAAAAATAGGTTAGATACTTAGAAAACACTTGTACTCGCTGAAGTTATGATTTAGTATTTTCTCAATTGAACAAAAACGATTTCAGGTATTTTTTTAGTATATTTTGAAAAATATTTAGGAGACAGTACACCCACTTCTGGATGCAACTTGTTAAGGACTTTTGGTCCATAGTAAGAACTTCCAATTCTAGTCTACTAGGTGTGTGCATTTTTTTATTTATTTATTTATTTGGTGACCATATAGGGATACAACAGGCTACAACCCCAAAAAAGTATCCACAATTTATAATGCTAAATTTTTACATTAGCCTCATAAACATTCAAAGACAATATTTTGTTTTAAAGTATTTTTGACTGTACTAAGTGACATTTTAAAAACGTCCAATGAACGGCAGTACAAATTATAACTTTTTATTATTCTACATAGTGGAGAGTTCTGACCATGATTTGTTTTCCTGAATGGAATAAAAAATAATTCGATCGATCTGATGTTGACTTGAGGAATGTTATATTTAAAAAGTGACAAAATAGGAGGTGTGTTCAGCTGACAATTCATTACTTTATATAAAAATGAAACATCAGTTATCAAACGTCTGTCGAGAAGTGAAATCACGCCAAAATGCTCTCGAATTGAATTGACATCATGATATGAACCGAAGCGGGTTTCAAAAGAAGGAAATCTTAAAAATTTGTTTTGGATGCTCTGCAATCGATCAATGTAAATTCCATACCTAGGGTTCCAAATAATGCTTCCAAAGTTCAATTTCCCAAGAATAAATGTTGTGTTTTGGGTAATTATTTAATTTATTTACTGCATATTTTAACGAGTATGATATAAATAAAGATGGCAATGTTAGTACACCCAAGTTTAGATAACTCTCTCTATCGTCTTCCCTGTAGCCCTTTCCATAAACTACCTTCACACCTGTGATTTAAATCCCTTCTTTGTAATGTAAATATGACTGGGTCTCGCGTGACCAAAGGCATAGAAAAATTTCACCTTGCAATATAAAAGCAAAATAGATCTAAAAGAACTTTTTCGACATATTATATAGCAAGTAAGCTCCAGAACATAATTCTTTAGCTAGTTGTTTTGTGTTTTTCTTATGAGAGTTTGGGGAAAATAAGTTCTTTATGTTTTTTGTTGCTAAGTATTTATTTAGGTAATTATGTACCTCTGTGCTGGTTAAATAATCAATTTCGTTTATGTAGATGAAATAATGACACCCCTAAAGTCATATCAATTAGATCTGACTGTTTTTTTTTTATATTTACATACTATTTCCTCTCACCCAAATCAACCATGCTTTTACTTGGTACATGAAAATCATACATGCTCAATTTGCATAAGTAACTTGGGTGAGATGCAGTCAAAAGCTTTTGTTAAATCTTAAAATAGAACATCTGTGTATTCGCTTTTTTCGATGTTTAATTTATTATTTTTCCTATGATGCTTCAAGATACAAACCAAACTGGAATTTATGAAATAAACTATTTGTTTCAAAATATTTTGTAATTTATGATTGTAATACAGTGAAACATCATTTGTTGACACGGTAAGCGAATCTGAGCAATCTGAGTTACAAAATTTTTTTTGCGAAGCTGTTGACTCAACAAATTGCGCCCTATCAATGTTCGAATCAGACAAATGGAAAACATTTTTTGGAAAATTGCGATCAGCTTTTAAAATTCCTGACAGAAAAACTATGGCAACTCGACAGGTGCTTAAACAAAATAAAAAACAGCATTAAAGATATTCTGGATAGTGAAGATAATATAACTTTAATAAGTGATGGCTGGACAAATATTAGAAACGAAGGTTTAATAAACTACATGGTGTATACGAATAATGGAGATTTTTTCTATGATTTTTCACAGCCCAAGGCAATTAGACACACAGGCCAATACATTGCCATTAAAGAAATCAGTGAAAATAAAATTACTTCTCTGGTAACCTACAACACAGCAAATATGCAAGTTGCATGGCACAAGCTGTTCCCCTTGAAAGAACACTTTAATGCATTTTTCAGAAAGTCCATTTCTTCAAAATTAAGAAAAACTGACCACTAAATCGGTAATAAAAAGAATTGATATGGCCTGCACTGACACTCACAATGCAGCATATCTACTCGATCCTATGTATAAAGGAGGAAATTTAACCCCAGATGAGCTGCAATGTGCTACGAATCTAATAATACAACTTAGCTTAAATAAATCTCAGGTTGACGTAATTGGAGAAATTTCAAATTTTAGAGCAGCAACAAATGAATTTAACAATCGAATAATATGGATAGCAGTAAAAAGTACTCCCAGGGAGATTTTTTGCACTATAGGATCGATGAAAAAGAAAAGGGCATCTAGTGACGATGGTATTTCAGTGAATTTATTGGAAAAACTTCCTTTGAGTGCTATTCAGGCTCTTTCTGATGCTATTAATATTTCGTTTCAGTCTGGCACATTTCCTCTTTGCCTAAAATTAGCAAAAATTTTGCCTCTTTATAAGGGTGGTGATCGTTCTAGTCCATCCAACTATAGGCCGATTTCAATTTTGTCTACTTTATCTAAGTTGATTGAAAGTCTTATGAAGGATCGTCTTTTAAGGTTTCTTCTGGGGGAAGGGGTTCTTCGAGATGAACAATTTGGTTTTCTATCGGGGAAAAGCACCTCTGACGCTATGTTTGATTTCTTGTCCAAACTTCTCCAGGGTGTTAATGCGGCGGTGTTCTGTGACTTGTCCAAAGCTTTTGATTGTGTGAGTCATAGGATACTGCTTCAGAAGCTTTCTGCTTATGGAGTTAGGGGTGTTGCATTGAAGTGGTTTGAGTGCTATTTGTCTGGTCGCGAGGAGTCTGTGTACCTTAATGGTGACTTTTCTGGTAGGGAGTCTGTGGATTGTGGTGTTCCACAGGGGTCAGTTCTTGGTCCCCTTCTATTTCTTGTATACATTAATGATCTTATTACTCTTAGCATATGTAGACATTTTACATTGTTTGCTGACGACACAACGGTTTTATGGTCGAATAAAGATCCCAAGCAGCTTGTCAAAGATGTTGCAGCCGATCTCCTGAAATTAAAGCAATGGTGTGATTTCAATCAACTTTGCTTAATTTTGTCAAAGTCCCATATTATTGGTTTCAATTTTCAAGCTGAGAGTCTTGATTTTGGTGAGAACGCATTGGACATGGTAGACAATTCTGCATTTCTTGGTTTAGTCATTGATAAAGATTTAAAGTTTTCTGACCATATAATAAAGTTAAATAAAAAACTTGCTTCTGGTTGCTTCTCTGTTAGGGCAACCGTTCATGAACTGGGGAGAGATGTCGCTCGTGATGTGTACTTTGCTTTGTTCGAGTCGCATTTAAGGTATGCTCTGCCATTTTGGGGTGCATGTTCAAATTATCTGTTTCAGTCTGTTTTTGTGCTGCAAAAGAGGGCTGTCAGAAGTTTATTCAAGGCCCATTCTAGAATGCATTGTGGTAATCTTTTTAAAGAGAGCCGTATTTTGACCCTACCATCATTATTTATTTTGGAAACTGCATGTTTAATATTCAAAAATAAGAACAGTTTTCCAATCCGACATCACAGTTATCCTACCAGACAGATTAATAATATTCCCCTTCCTATTCCTCATTTTACATCTATCAAAGATTCATTTATATATCGCGGTTTAATGATTTATAATCACATTAGCGTGGAATTAAGAAGTGTTCAGTCTTTGCGCCAGTTTCGTTGTAAACTGAAGTCATATTTGCTTCTAAAAGCCTTTTATTCGATTGAAGACTTTTTTAAGGCTGAGGATGTTGTGTAGTAGATGCTAAGCTTTTAATCTGTAAATTTTAATTTTGAACATACCTTTATGTGTCCCTTTATCTCTGCTACCTTTGTCTACATGCATATATTTTGTTTTATAAGGATTTTGTTTGTAACATTTTTCTCTTGCATTTTTTTTTTTTTTTAGGCATTTTATATGTTGTATAAATTTTTTATATTCGTTTTGTAAAGTCTGATTTGATTGTATTTATTTTCTGAAGCTTTGTCAATAAAATTCGTGTACATGTACCAAATTTTCGACAATAAAGTACTTTTTGTCGATTTCAATACTTGTTTGTAAAACGTCATCGGATATTACTCCATCAACTTGGTGGGACAGTTGGCAAAAGAAATCAGTACTTCAGGATGTAGCTATAAAGTTACTAAAAATCCCGTCCTCTTCAGCTTCATGTGAAAGGAACTGGTCAACATGGGGATTTCTCTATAGTAAATTGAGAAATAGACGGACCACTACACGCTTCGGAAAGCTGGTCTATGTTAAATACAATTTAAATAATATTAATAAATGTGAAAAAATACCCGACTTAAATATGTCTTCATCCTCCGAAGCTGATGTTTTTTGGTCTTCCGAAGCCAAGCAGCTAGACTCCGACTCCGAAAACCAGAATCTTCCATTAGCTACACTCCTAAACTAAACTATACTCATAATAGAAAGAAAGAAGAAAGAAAATGTGCTATATTACGTAAGACAACAAAATCTTGTGTACAAGCATCCTAAAAACTAAGAAATTCCAAATTCACTTTAAATTTCAAACAAACATAACTTCTAAAACACTTTACCATAAAATTTACACACATTACCAAAATTAATCATAACAAAACAGATTGAGAAAAAAAAGCATCTTTTTGATAAATTTCATTAAAAAATAAGTAAAGCTGTCAATAAAACAGAATTTAGAAGAAGTAAATTACATTATTTAACAGGAAACAAAACTAAAACACTAAAATGATGTCAGAGCACAGGTTAAAAGGTATCATTAAAAAAATCGTCAAGGCTATAATATGCCCTGGATAATAAAAGTGATTTTAATTCCTTTTTGAATCTCTTAACTTCTAAAATTTGTCTGATACATAGAGGAACATGGTTGCATTTTTTTGCTGAGGTATATAAGTGAGTTCTTCGTGAGGGAGAATGTAGGGATTGGTAAGGGAAAATCGTTAACCTGGCGAGTCATATGACCAGTGTTAGAGGGAGGTTTAGGACATTTATGAATAAGAGTAGCTGTTTCTAAGATAAAAAGAGAAAAAAGAGTTAGGATTTTTTGAGATATAAAGAGAGGTTTACAAGAATCTCTTAACCCAGCAGAACATAGGTATCTAACTGCCTTTTTTTGAATCACAAAAATTATGTTTAATAATCCCTTGTTGCTTAAACCCCAAAAAGGCAAGCCATAACGAAGGTGGGACTCAATAAGAGAAAAGTACACTGAACGTGCAACTACCCCTCCCAGCTCATGCCCCGCCATTCTTACTGCAAAGCATCCAGAGGATAATTTTGATGCAAGATTTAGGATATGATCTTCGAAGCGAAGGCGACCATCAATGGTAATACCAAGGAACTTACAGCTTTCTTTGTTTTGCAAGGGGGAGTTTTCACTAAACATAAGGCCCTGAACGTCACACTTAAATCCCATAATAAAGGTTTTGCCCACATTAAATACAAGCCTGTTTGCAGCACACCACTCCGATAAAATCTTAAGATCCTTAAAAACCTGGGCTCTAACATTATCAGAATCTCTATGATTCCATAAAATGGTGGTATCATCAGCAAACTGAACCACTTTGCCCTGCAGTTTTAATGAACCCAAATCATTTACATAGAGCAAAAATAATAGTGGTCCTAACACTGAACCCTGAGGTACTCCAGTTTTAAGGGATCTGGAATCGGATAAACATCCAGATACTGTAACTCTTTGGGTACGATTAGACAGATAGGATTCCAGCCATTGCAATGCCACACCTCTAAAGCCATAATTATTGAGCTTAGACAGCAGTATTCCATGATCTACACAATCAAATGCCTTGGATAAATCGCAAAACACTGCCGCCGCGGACTCTCCAGAATTTAAGGACACATAGACACTCTCCAAAAAGCCGAAAATAGCGTCATGAGTCCCTTTTCCCGTTTGAAATCCAAACTGATTTGCAGATAAAATGCAATTATGTTGCAAAAAAGATAAAATTCTAATTTTTGCCAGTTTTTCAACTATCTTGGAGAGGGTAGATAATATAGAAATTGGACGAAAATTACAAGGCTCACTCACATCTCCACCCTTATAAAGAGGGATAATAATTCAGATTAATAACTGAGATTGATATTTTTTGCTTAATTTTAAGTGTTCACGTTTTTATGTTAGTTATATTATTCATGGATATTGAAAAATAAACTACTTATTCTTATTGATTTATATAATGTATCCCTGGATGGCCCAAACTATACTATTCACTTGATTACCCTGTACAAGATTTCCAAAATTTAGGTATTAGAAAGAAAGAAAGAAAGAAAATGTGCTATATTACGTAAGACAACAAAATCTTGTGTACAAGCATCCTAAAAACTAAAAAATTCCAAATTTACTTTAAATTTAAAATTTCAAACAAACATAACATCTAAAACACTTTACCATAACATTTACACACATTACCAAAATTAATCATAACAAAACAGATTGAGAAAAAAAAAAGCATCTTTCTGATAAATTTCATTAAAAAATAAGTAAAGCTGTCAATAAAACAGAATTTAGAAGAAGTAAATTAAATTATTTAACAGGAAACAAAACTAAAACACTAAAATGATGTCAGAGCACAGGTTAAAAGGTATCATTGAAAAAATTGTCAAGGCTATAATATGCCCTGGATAATAAAAGTGATTTTAATTACTTATTAAATACCCAACAAGCAAAATTTCTTTAAAACAATTATTGCTGTCTTTATATAAATGTGGAATGTAGTTAGATCCATCCACTGCATACTGAATTTTGCTTTAATTGTCTGATCAATTGACTAAAAAAAAGTTGACGGGTCAAATCCACAACCCTATATGCAATGAAAAGAATAATAAGATAAACATCTGAAAATGCAGTGAATAACATATAGATTTCCAGACAGAAATTTGACATTGTCACAGAGATAAAAACCTGGACTTTTGCTTAGAGAATTTATTAACTTGGAAGTCATTTTGTATTAAATAAATTGAATGTTTCTAAAAAAAAACTATACACTTAAGCTTACTGTTTTGGTCTTCATTATCTTGAGTATCATATTAATAGAACAAATAGGGAATTAATTCATTGCACTTCAAACTTGTTGGTAGTTTTTATGATCTTGAAAAGTTGATTGTAAAATACTTTATTATCACATTGACAAGGAACTGGGAGTAATGATGATTCTATTATTAGAAATTATTCATAGACATATTAAAATATAATTTATAGATTAATTCTGGGTCAAAATTTAATCTCAAATTTATTACCCATAGAAATTGGGGATATCCAAAAATCTTCAGTTATTTTTATACATGTAAATAGGCTTGTTACTAATGTATTGATCCTTCGGATTTCTATTTAATTTTCACATTTACTTTCATATTGTATTAGTTTTTCCTAACTCAATAAGTATGAACGATCAACTGATAAAATTCAACAAAATTTTCTTATAAAATGATATAATCTAGTAGAGTATGCCAAAAAGATTAAAATTTCACGTAATTTTTGGTACTTACCGGCAACATCTGAAAGGCCAACTGGTAACATAGGTTGTGATTCACAATACACCCGAGGACAATAACCGAAATCTCCAACCTGGTACTTTTCAATCATCTGAGCAATACCTCGATTAGTTAAAATGTACCTCGCGTGTATTAGTCCGTAAAGCATCTCGGCTGCTTGTTCTATCAGATCGGATTGATTCGGGTTATCTTCTAACTCATCATCTATCGCAATTTATTTACTTTAAAAACATATAATTAGTGATTAAATTACGACTATTTACCTGGTTCTAAGTCTAATATCATATCCAAGGCCTGTCTATAATGGGGCACCTGCTCATTTAAGCCAGTCAAATTGAATTTATCCTGTATATAGTCTTCATCAACCTGAAAGTAAATATGTTAATATAAAGTGAGATTTGTGGATAGCGCAAAACTTACTTCGCAGAAGTATTCGTTTCCTCTTAGCCCGCAAAACCATGAAATCCACGAAACTTCCTCTGAGCTGCTCATCTTTCTAAATTAAAAAAAAAATAAAATAAAATAAAACCGTAATAATTTTTCTTCTTTTTTTTTTTTGATAAATGTCACTTTGGCGGGGTGCGTTCGTTTCCTAACGTCACTCAATTCTGGGTACCCCTCTAGGAATGTAATGCCCCACAAGTGCAACGAAGACACTCATAGAATCGGGTTACTCCTATTGATCCGACTAATCGGGATCGGTTAGCCCGACCCAGCCTGTTTGGAGCTACTTTTAACCACTTTTACCATATTTTAACACGGTCGAGATCCTATTTACATATACTAAGATGTTTGATTTATTTACGTGAGTCTCAATATGGGGAGAAAATTGAGGAAAAGTTGGAAATAATTACCTTTTAGTGCCCTGATTAGCCACGCTTACGATAACTTCATTTACGCGAAAAAGAAAGCGATCAGTGAGACATCTAGGTTGACAGGTGCAATGACAGGGATGTCAAACTCGTTGTGGATGGTGATATTCGCGCGGAAATATTTGTACTTAATTTAGAGGTACTTATAATAGAAGGGTTTGTCCAGGGAAAGGGGGGTGAATATTATCTTGTAATCCAGAATTTCTGTTATAAAAGTCGGGCTGTATATATTGAAGACTAAAGAAATAAGTCTTGTTGAATGAATATTGAAATATTTCGATTATCCTTTTGAGTGGTAAATGGCGGGTTTTAAGTGCATTTAAATTATTTTTAAGAAAATAGTTTTCCCTTCATACAGAGCTTCGCGCCAGCCATACTGTTGATAATATTCCTATTAACGTATCTCTTAATAATGTCGGCTTTGTATACTTTTACTTAGAAGTTCAAATTTCTTTTGAAGAACCAATGAGACGTTAGTTAAGTGTCACGTGGACCGTATAAAGTATTTAATTGGTCTCTCTTTTATATTAACTGTCAATCGGAGGGGGGTAAGGAAATCGCATTTGCATTGTAGTATTGCATGCGTTTAAAATATTAATAAAAAAAAGTTTTCCCGCCATAATGAGCTTCGCAAAAGCCATACTATTGATTTATGTTTTCATATTTCTGCTAACGTATCTGTTTATAATGTCGGCTTTGAATTATTTATACTATTACCTGGATGATCAAATTTGAATGAAAACAAGTACAAAGTTGGAGCCAATGAGACGTTAGTAAAGGGTCACGTGGACCGTGCGAAATGTTTTAATTGGTCTTACTTTATTGGGGCTGTCAATAGGAGGGGTCAGGAAATAAGTGTACATTTTCTTAAAAATTATTTTATAATTTTCAATTAATTAAATCGCCAAATGGACAATAATCAAGGTGTTGTGTGCCGTTACCATGGCGAGGCAACAAACATTAACACGCGGCACCCGTTTACTTGGTGTTTGTGTGGTTTTTTCGAGACGAGTGGTAAATTCAAAAGCTCCCATATGAAAGTCGTTGAATTATTGTGATTTTTCAACCAGGTAGGCGCCTCCCTGTTTTATTAAAATACTGTGAATAACCTTATTACGTTGACCCTCGAAAGAACTAGCTTAATATTGTTTTATCCTTTTTTTTTCAGTTTTTTGAAATTCCCCCAAAAGTTCTCAGTGCTATTTTGACATTTGGCCCCTTTGGCGTTTTATTCTTGACAAATCATGGTGGGGTATTGTAAGTACCTGTTTTTTTTTTTGTTACCTTTTTGTTTATATATTAGATTTTAATTATGTATATAGCTTTTAAAACGGACTTTACATGAGAAAGAAAACACTAGAATTGTTTACCGGGTAATTCTGCAGTTTAGCGGCTTTTGTTAAAACTGACGAAAAATGCTCGGGTTTTTTGCAAAATGGGTGGATTTGGATATATATTTTTGTACAATTCTGCATAGGTTTCTTCTCTAGGTTTCTGCATAAATTTCTGTACATACTGCATAGGTTTGATAGGAGGGTCTTTAAGAAAATGAAAAATGGTCCTTATTCATCCACCTTATCTATTTTTTATGTCTTCGATTTTAAAAAATCCTGTATGAGATACAGGGTGTAATTTAATTATTAGTTAAGTAGAGTATAATATATTTTAACAGCAGTTTCCTTTTGAAAAAAAATGAGGTTATGTTAAATTTTTAGGAAAACTTAACCTCATTTTTAAGTCGGACTAGGGTCCGAAAGTCAAAAAAAACTAAGATACAGCCTGATAAGCTTAATGTAATTTTTTTTAAATTGGGCCATTAATTTAACAATTATTCTTCGTTTTTAACAAAATTTGGTATTTGCATAATTATGGCAAATCTTAAAATTAACCTTTTTATAAATTATGCCATAGAGGGCGTCACCGGCAATATATTTTTTTTTTATTTACCGTAAATTTTTATATAAAATTCGTATCGTGCAAACAATTTTCCTTAAAAAACGTATACTTCTCAAATCCCACAGTTTTTAAATCAAATGAGGCCTCCTACCAAGGATCCAATACTTAAAAGTACTTACATTTCATTTTTTAAGCCCAAATTGAGTAAAACCAATTAATTGATGAGCTTTGAACCAAGATGGTGGAAAATGTTCTAAGGTGTCTAATTATGTTAAAAAAAAGGTACCTTAACTTGACATTTTCCGTCTTGTAATTGCGCCTCCTAGTGTCCAAATTTAGAACTTAAACATAATTTTTTTAAAAAGCATTTATTCGCAGCAGGAATTTTTCCATTCGCTATTTTAATAATTAAATTATCTTTTAAATTTCTCACAGTAATTTTAATTTTCAAAAAACATGACACTTGACCAGATGGATTCATCGTTAAAATATGTTCATGAGAAATATCATACAAAGCTAGCAAAACATTATTTACTTTAGTCTCTGTAGTTTCAAACTGTTCAGGTAAGAAAGAAAAATACAACTGGGTGTCATCTGCATATAGATTATATGAGCAATGCTTTATTTAAGATGATGAAAAATGATGGACCCAATATTTACCCCCAGGAACTTCATTTTGAATTATTAAAGGATCAGAAAAATGAAATTGTATTTATATGTTTCGGGCTTTTTGAGGCAATTTCCATTATGATCTATATATATTACCAAGAGATATAAATTTCAAAAATCTTATATTTTATCTGTCTGATATATGAGGAGATCTATAACCAAGAAGGAAGGAACTTAAATGCCTTGAATAAGATACATTATGCTAATTATCCTGGAGAGTATTTTTTATCGTTTGTTTTTCATACTTTCCAGGCATTTGGAATCATTCTCCATTTTACTCTAGGTATTTAGGGTTATTTCTTATATCCCTGGACTATATGTCATTTTTCTGGAATGATTTTTAGCAGTCAACTTCTGTTTTATTCCTGGCATGATTTTTTTTAAATATATTAATAATAATAAGGGCTTTTATTTGAAAATATACAATAACAAATACAGTAAAGAGCTATTACTACAAGATATAATATGGCGCAGTCTAGCTTAGAAGCTACTCAACTGAACCATTTGATATTGGTCTAAACCTAAATAACAAATAACACAGATCTGATGTCATAATAATTATCATATAACCCCAAAAAGCATTCACCTATCAGAAGAATATCAATAAAAAATATATGTATAAGTTAATAAATAAACATAGGAAAATCAAAATTTCATGTCCATCCAAATTTAAATGCCCTTACTCACAGTATGAACCCAATTACAGCAACCATTTTGATAAATAAATAACCATTGTAATATAAAGTCTTCTACATGAATAACTGATCAATATTAGATCTAATAAATTTTTTGAAAGAAACTAGTGTGAGAGATTTTATGTGCAGAGGAACTCTATTATAAAGTCTCGCTATATTGTAACTAAAAGACCTTTCAAAAATAGAAGTTGAGTGAAGAGGTATAGTTACACAGCTCGTATCGCGAAGATCTAGGATTATGGATTTCTGAGCGAAACCTTATTTTCCTGTATAAGTAGTCGGGACACTTTCTTGCTATTATTTTATAAATGAACACAACTGAATGGAAGACGGCAGACGCGCCTCTCATCCATTCTAAGCCAATGCACATCCTCAACTTAGCCGACACTCCCCGCTCTCTACCCCCAATTAGTCTTACACAGTGGTTTTGTATTAACTGAATGCGATATTTACCCCTTTCCAGCAAACATGGGCCATAAACTACATCGGCATAATTGAAGTGCGAAAGCACTAAAGAGTCACCAAGCATTTTCTTTAATGACTCTGCCAATAGATGCCTTTGTTTAAATATAAGCTTTAGATTTAGGAATGCTCTCTTAATACACATGCTGACATGCTCAGTAAACCTCAAATCACTGTCCAGAACCATCCCTAGATTTTTTGCGTGGTCAACAAGTGCAAGTTTATTATTATTATTTAAATTTATTTGAATGCTATCCTTATGCAACTGTCGTGATTGAGTTCTGCCAAAGAGCAACACCTGAGACTTGGAGGGGTTAAGAGTGACGCAGTGCTTATGAGAAATTAAGAGCAGCGACTCCAAATCTTTATTTATTTCATTTATGCACTCGAGAACACGACCCGGATTAAAAGATTTGTAGACCTGCGTATCATCAGCATAAAAATGTACATTACAAGATTCAATGTATTTTGCCATTTGGGAAGTATATAAGGTAAAAAGAAGAGGCCCCAAAATTGAACCTTGTGGAACCCCCAAACATAATGGCTCGGATTCAGATACTTCGCTATTGACATTAACCCTCTGACTTCTACCCTTTAAATAACTGGTAACTAGATTGCAAGCGGTAGTGTCGAATCCCAGATATTTTAAAATCGCCAAAAGAAGATTATGATTTATTCTGTCAAACTATTCTACTCATTAATTTTCCATTTTATTTCCAGACATTTAAAGATGTATTTTTCAAGTAGAAACATTTCATTCGGATATTAAATGAACAAAATATTAAGAAACCATCCAGCATTCTGTTAACTCGCCCCCATAAAACTACGAAATTTAACAACTGTTAGAAGATATTCTAAAAAAAATCTCATTATTTCTTTCTTTCAACAAATCACTAGTTTCAACTTAAAATAGTACTTAATTCCTCAATTGTCCTAATTTAAATACATTAAAATTGTCGCGTTTTCTAAAGAATTGAAGCCTCTACACAAGTTGATTTTAGTATAGATTTTCAAATACTATTTATATCTTTAGAAAATCATAAACATATTATAATTCATCGTTGAAAAATAATCCGAAAGGCACAAATTAAAAATTCAAATATGCTTTATTTTCACATAACATAAGAATGTTGTTGACAAAGCTGACTTAAATATAGAGTAAACAAACAGGCAATAAAAGAAACAAATGGGAACACATAAAATTAAAATATCAAAATTTATAAAACATTTAAATATCACATAACAAAGAACAATTAAAATAGTAGTAACTAAAAGTGGTGAAAATCTGTGTCGTAATTATTCGTAAAAACCACCTTAAATTAACTTTTTTTTTCGCACCAAATCTGAACCTCTTTCTTATAAAAAAAAGTCAATAAAGTAGAGTAAACTTAAAAGTGGTCAAATAAAAGAAGTATTTTTATATAGTGTAGTGATTGGCATTTTACAACTAACATCTTTCTTACCTCTCTTTTAAATGAGTAAAGTTATAAGAAACTGTCTCACGAAGAGGCCGTGGAAGACCTTAAATATATTTTTTTAATTTAGTAAAAAATTGCTACTTGCTACTAAAATGAAAATAAACTTAAAGCAAATGCATGAAATTAAAAAAAAAAAAACACAAAACAAAATGAAACATCCTTAAAGGTATCTAAGTGCCAATATTATCTGTTTGCAAAAAGGGTCTTCATTAGGTACTGGTAGAAGGCGTTTGGATATCCAAAGCTTGATGTGTCTTCTCTATAAGTTTTCGTAAAAAGGCAGATGTTTGAGAGGAATATAGTCCATCATATCTTCTAAATTTTTTAGTTTTTCTTTTGATATTTTATTTTTGCAATTTAGTTGCTCGAGATGCATACTTTTCAGATCTTCTACTTTTCTTCCTTTTTTTATAACATTACATATTGTCCACTCTTGCAAGTCACTAAATGATGTTTTAGTAAAAACTTTGCCAGGATTTTCATGTGAGACTCTTATCCAACAGACCGAAGAAATGTTAAGTTTCGAATTATTTAACATAGTGTCACTGGCTTTATTAAAGTTCTTGAAATCCTCTTCTGTCAGAGGAACTACAGTAAATGGATTTTGATGACGTGCGCTTTTTATCATATTTTCGATATCACTTGGCACATAATTTTTCATTACTTTTTTTCTCTTTTCAATTTGAGCAAAATCGCGGTCGCATGGCAGTGTCCGCTAAGTAAAAATGTTTGCTCGATTTCTTGAAAGACACCATTTGCCACAAGATAAAGAAAAAGAAACAGAAGCATACGGTTTTTGTTCTGTCCAATGCAGTTATCAGACCAAATAGTAAGTTTTGGTTTCAATCGAAGATCATTTCGGCGTAATACTTTGAGCAATGCTGATGCAACTTCAGTACCGCCTCTTCCTGAAATTGACTCATTCCATAAGCACATATAGGCGTTTCCATTGTCTGACATGTGAACACAGACATTATAGCAGGAAAGCTGGCGGGTATAAAACATCTGGCTATGTGTTAATGTAGGAATAAATAGGACTTGTTCCATATCTATGGATAAAACTAAGTGGCTTGGCTTCTGTGATTCCACCTCGTCTTTCTGCATTTCACTCCTGCCTTTCTGTGATGAAACTCTAACTGAGAACTAAGTGACTGTTTAGAGTTTCCATCAGTTGCAGCTTTTATTTTATTTTGATAACGGTCACAGGTGGAATATGTATCTGATTTTGGTCTGCCAAATCGTAAGTTGGGAAAATCCTTTTTAAACACATCTCAGAAATATCTGTATGTTGCCACTGTATCAGGAAATTTATTTTTAAAAGCTATAAAAAACCGATTTATATTAAGTTCCGCGCTAAGAAATTCCTTAGAAGATTTAGTCCTACTGTAGTGGTTTTCTTCCTTTGGTAATGAATTAATATAAGTTTTAATTTGTTCTCTTAAGCTCGGAAAATATTTTCGTGCCTTATTTGCCTTTCCTCTACAATCCTTGTGAACAGTGTCCCCTTTATTTTTCTTTTCAACTAAGACTTGAACTCTTTTATGGGACAATGCCAATATATCCGAAAATGTTTTACGACAAACTTGGACATGCTTATCAGTACCATCAGGAATGGTGTAGTATACTGTACATTGCCTGCGACTTTCCCTAGGATTTTCATATTCGCCATGACGCCGTCTATTGACCGGTACAACTTGAATCAATCCAAATAAGAAGGAACTTTGTCTAATATGATCTTCCATTTTGTAGAATTCATCAAACAGGAGCATCTTTTGTGCAGCCGAGATCAGTTTACATTTTAAATTATTACATTTGCATTCCTAAAACAAACAAAAAAATATTTAGATACACCGGTTTATAAATAATCCATTAAGGTTAACTTACCATGTTGTCTGTTGTTTTTCTTTTGGAAACTAAAACGCCTTTATAGTTTGTATATGGCTTTCCAGATAGCCTCAATCTTTTTCTTTCATTTAGGATACTTTCCGTATTTCTTTTTCGCCTTTTTCTGCCACAGCATTTTTACTGTTTTCCATCGTAGCGCCACGTTATACTGAAGTTTAATGATGAAATAAACAGACCAACATTGGTGGCACATAGACCCTTTTAACTTAAACGCAATGCTGGGACTTAGATCTTGCGCCATCTTTCGTCGCGTTGCAAAAGCACATTCTTGCGATTTGGCACTTTTTACCACCCTTTTTAAATGCATTGGGGCCAACAATTAAAACCTTTTTCTAATAAAATATAAAATTGGTCAAAATTGGCACTTAGACCCTTTAGAAGTTATGTATGCTCTTCAAATATGGAATCTTTTATAATAAACAAGATATAAAGGATTTTATAAAACGCCCTTCGTTTATTTGATTATTTACTTTTATTTTTTTCTTCTTTCTATTTATTTCTAGATTATTCTATTTTTTTACTTGATTGCGCAATTTCTTCCCTATTTTCTTTATTTATTCCACCCTGTAATGATTTCAAATAATAATAATATTCCCGAGTATATCATTTTAAACTGGACACTATATGGCGGGAACGAATAAAAATAATTCTTCTTTTTTCCGTTTTAACACTAAAAGAATGAAAATATCAATACTAACAATGGCCATCAAGGTACAAAAACTCAAGAATTTGTCAAAAAAAAATCTATTTAAAATGGTAGTAACTATAGATATACACACACAATATAAAAAAATCTATAAAATATTGTAAAAAATTCCAAATGTGGACGGAAAGCTTATATTACACATAAAAGCAGCGACATATTATTATGATTTCCACTATCGAGCTTATTTAACAGCAGATCCTTAATAATATCATAAAAAAGTTAAGTTTCCGCCTAAAATCCATTCCAAAGCGGTGGATTTTATGCCGGCTAATGAAAAGGAAGCATGTATCATATGTAGGGAAAACATTTATTGCATTGTTGAATTGAAAAGAAACATGAAGGGCATGCAAAAGTGCGATCTATTAAAATAACATCCATTTTTTTTCAAGATACTAAACAAAACGGTATAAATGTGTATCTTGTTCTTAAACATATTTAATTATATATATGTTTATGTATCTTTTATAGCTCTAATGAAGTTTTTCCGTTAGGTGTTTTCTATTAATTTTTTTTGATTTTAATGTTTGATAGCTCGCTTTCCTTTAGACCATCCCAATTAATCCATTTATTTGGCATTAATTTAAAAAAAATTAAGTTTCCTCTGTTTCCTACTACATAAACTCTGCTATTGCCTTAATATTGCGAGAAAGTAAAATGGAAATTTCATACAGCATGGTCTCTAAAATATTTGGTATATAAATTATATAAAAACCGAGAGTGTTGTACTATATTAACTGTCCGTTTGTAGCAAATATTCTTGAGGACACTTCTATGTTATTTATATACAAAATAAGTACGGTAATTCTAAAATAGACGGATGGATACCTTTACAAAGTACAACCCTAAGAGGCACATAATGAGTTTCTTGTATAACAGCAAACAAATTTTTACAGATTGCCTCGCCTATTAGTTTACATCTTGCAATTAAATTCATAAAAGATATTGTATAATAAAAGCTGCATGGGTGCTTGAGAAGCAATAACACCAGAAGCCACCCTTTATATACTTATTACATAAAACCTTTAAAAAAAGCAACATTACAGCTGTAAATCAACTACAAGAAATATCTAATTTATAATTGACTGTGTCAGGGAATGTCTTTTGGTTTAAACTATCTAATTGGTTAATTTTTTGTCTCATACCTAATAAAATCGAAAAAACTACCTAAAAAAACTTACAAATAAAAAGATCGCTTTGGACGGGCGTGGTTTTTCTAATGCGAGACGATTTTTACAAAACTTCTCCTCTCGCATATTAAATCACATTGAACCTAAGTTGTATATAAAAGGCACATTATCAGCAAGGCCTCATTACATATATGTACACAGTCTTGCCTAATAAAATAACGTCAACAAAATCTCAGTAAATAAATTATCAACAGACCCAAAACAGCCGTGACACCGGGCCGTATGCTACTCGCCCCCGCTAACCTACACCTAAACATGTCGAACCTGCTCAGGTTATTATCTACCATATTGCTAAATTCCGCTTCCATGAGTTGCCCATCGTAATAAGTTATTGGGTCCTCGAAGGGGTATTCGAAGCCTTGTTTGCACTCGCATTTGTATCCGCCCGAGTCGAAACCTCTGCCCAGAATAGGAACACACTGGAACAAATTAAACACGTTTTATAATTTTCCTGATTTATAATTATATTTATAACTAATTATGTTGAAGAAGGTTCCTCTTAAAACGCGAATAGGTGATGCAGGCAAAGTTACATAAAAATTGAAAGGTTTGCGTGACAGGTTACATATGGCATCTATAAATGTAATCCTATTTTAATCATCAAGTGACAGTTAAACAATAATAAAAAACTTTACTGACAAAATATTTGTCAAGCAAAGGAAAATATCTATGACTTTTGCGTAAGGAACTCCAATAAGCGAGTTTTAAGTAATAGTAAAAACACATTAAATGTAGAATCTCTTAATTACTCCTTTTCATGCATTGCAGATATCATTCTTAGAAGTATGTCCACTTGATTTCATGCCTGGCCATCTTCTATTTTTATCTATTTTTTATATCTGCCCGTATTTTCCCAATTGTATTTAAAAAAGTAAAAGTGGTTCCTATATGAAAGCAATCTCAGGTTTAATTAATAACTTATCGCCTAAGTTCTCTCTTTCCCATACTTTCTAAAATTTTTTAGGCAATTTTAAAGGATCAATTAACCATGTTTTGAAAAAAACAGTCTATTTACAGACATCCGATTTGGTTTTAGAAATAACAAATCTACAACAGACAATAGATAGACTCACACAAAATATAACGTAAAAAGGGAAATTGGGATAGATTCACATGCTTCTTTTTAGGATCCCACTAAAGCATTTGATTGTATGCAGTCATGATAGTTGATAAAATTATTTATGAATAGTTTTAGGCCAGTAGACTTTCCCTAAATGCATCGAAGATCAACAAGTTAAACTTAGCTTAAAAACAAATGCATTTAATATACCAGGTAATAGTTACATTCTTGTCTTATTTTGTGTGCCTACCATAGTTACATCTGCAAATATGTGCTATGCAATTCTGAACTGGGCTCATTCTAGTGTTAGCCTTGGGTGTAGAGATTTGTAGGCAATACTTCAGAGACCAATCAATGTTTAATTTAAATTGTTCCCTTAAAAAATCTCCCTGTTTAGAACTTAACGTATTCAGATATACACCATTACAGAACCAGACATAGTAGGAACATTATCACCGATTTTAACAGGCTTGCTAGAACCAGACAAGACTGTGACTACTAGAATATTGGTTTTAAATATCGTTCTTGTTGCGTTAGTTACTCTTACTTTGATACCTGCATTTCTATATGAAAGTTTGTATTCATTGTCACATTTAGTTTGCATTGTATGTGGATATGTAATAATTTCATTATCTACTTTATATATTATATGTATTGGCCTAATCATGGTTGCTCCTCCTACTAGGTACTACTAATATTGACTTATTTTTAACTGTATAGCTTTCAACAAGTTTTTTTTAAGATTTTCTGATAATAAAGCATGGTTTGATTTTATTTCAATATTGCACAGGTTGTTTATTAAACGGCTAAATTTAAAATATAATTTAATATAATAATTTAAGACAGTTTACCTTGGGTCAAAATAAGAAAAAAAAAGAAGAAAGTTCCTTTGGTCGATTTCTATCTTAGTATTTTACACAGATGACTATGATTTGCTTCCAATTTACTTCTGAATTCGTTTAATGTTACATTTTTAACAGTTACATTTAATGTAATAATTTTTGATTCCCATAGAGTCAAAGATCTGCCTCATGTAATAGTGCTGGATTAGATTTAGATTAGTTAGTAGTAGATTACTACATCAAACTTTCCAGTAAATATTCTGAATGAAAGGTTAGAATTTCATGTTCAGTAAAAGTCTGTCTGCCATCATCCCTATATCCCATGCCTGAAATTATTCTGATTGTTCTCCTCTGAAGGCCAAAGAGGCTATCCACGTAGGACGCTCTTGCTTATACAAATATGATATAACGAAGTACACAATGGCATTTATATGATTATTATTATATATTATCATTAACAGATTTCTGAGAAGCAAAATCTAACCTTCTATGGTAGGTTATCAATGTGGACATTTCACCTCAGCTTGGGATCTAATTTAGGAGAGGCACAAAAATTGTATATTACTGATATCCACTAATGAGGAATTTTCCAAAAATCCACGGTTAAATTTCTGTTGGGTTTTCAGTTTATTTGTGCAATCTCAAGCATCCTCCTAACAGTTTCAGTGTCTTCGGCAGACAGTCAGATTAGTATGTCGTCAGCAAAAAGGTCATACTTGACCAAACCTTTTAACATAGGTAGATCATTTATAAAGATTAGGAAAATTGAGTCTTGGGGGACACACCATCTACACTGACAATCTTCATCATCAAAGCTTAAATTTCTGCTAATTTCTGTGAGTTTATAGTATTTTAGCCCAGGAGGACACACTGTCCAAAAGCCTTGTTGGGGTCACAAAACAAAGAGAACAAATATTTATTGTTCGATCGATTATGTTTCTTAATACGGAAATATTTTAACGTATATCATGATAAATACTGTATTTTAGATATACCTTCAGAAAGATATCTAGAGGGTTTAAACCAGAGCTAACAGCCGCCCTCATACAATTAATAATAAATTTAAATGTTAAACAATGGAGGCATAATAAGTAATTACTGGCCACTCACAAAACTATCTACGATTTAAATTGTCCAAAATTTGTCAATATTTTTTCTTATAAATAGCCAAGGACTTAAAATTGTTCTAAAATTGACTCTATACGTACCCAAAGGTACAATAGATCAACAATGTTCTTTTTATGTATTGATGTATAATTGATTTTATTGAATAATTGGATAGAGAACTTCGGCCTCGTTATAGTACAATTTAAATAGATAGTCCAAGTCTGCCCACATTCTTTACTCTCAACTAGTCAAGAATTTACTTTTAAAATTGTACTCTCTTTACACAGAACTCTGGCATTTAAAAACCACTACACAAAATCCACTGTATTTTATTACCCTAGATTTAGTCAATTTTTTACGTTAATATTACAAATTATATAAGGGTTAAAAGTGCTACTTACATAAGACGTTTGTTGGTCACACTTGTGCGTATCCTTAAATGCGTTAGGGACATAATATTTATCTGGACACTGGTTAATGTCCAGTTTAAGTAGGTCCATAGTTACTGCTACAACACCTCTGAAAAAGTTTGAAATATTTTGATTATCTAAAAATGTTGGCTTTTGTAAGTATTTCGGCCTTAATTTTATTAATGCCAATAGCATTTGCAACACTTACTCTATAACTATATTTGTACATAAAGGGATATCTAACTTGGGAAAATGATTAGAACAATAATTAGTAATCACATTACTTTTGACACAGAGCAAAATGGCTGATTTAAAGCTCTTATCTTTTTATAAATATTCCACAAAACAATAACACTACAGCTATTAAAATCAACAAACAACATACAATAGACAATAACAAATTTTCTACATTTTTGAAATAACAATAAAATTGAATTATTGAAAAAATTATTTATTTCTATTGGACGACATATAAAAAGCAATAGCTGCAAGCATTCAGAAATTAGAGGGACACAAAGTCAATGGTCTCAAAAGAATTGACCATTGACTTTGTGTCCCTCTAATCTCTGAATTTTTATTATCAAGAGGTCTCTTCGAGAAAAATGGACTACTTTTTTGAATAGCTGCAAGCAGATCAGGGGCATCCAACATATTATTAATGATTCTATAAAAAGTCACATCTACATATTGCTTTATGACATCACAAGGAAGGAATACTCAATTTAAGACCAATTCCTCTCAAAAATTAAAGAGTGGAAATTCAAAAGTGCCAAAAAAACGAAACTGAGATATTGATAAAAAACTATATATAACATGAAAAAAACTTTGAATTTGTAATGAAATAGTTTTATTAGGCAAATTAAACAAGAATCAATAAACGTGTTATATTGTTATACACAAAACAAAAACTATCATTGAGATAAACTAATCATAACACAAAATCCACTAGAAGGTCCTAAGTGCCAACTATAATACACTGTCAAAAGGGTCTATGTCCAAAGGAGCCTTTTAATTTGATTGTGTTTTTTCTATGACATTATCATAAAACTGAACATATTTAACAGGAATATAGTCCATCATATCTTTTAAGTTTTTCAGCTTCTCGGCTGAAATACGGTTTCTGCAATCGAGGTCTGGAACCAATGCTACCGGAATTTCAGTCGACCTTTTTCCCTTCTTTAGAAGATTACAAGTGGTCCATTCCTCGAGCTGAGAGAAGGTCTTTTTGGTTTTAACCAACATTTCTTGCCCCTGTTCAATTTTAATCCAGGCTATTTGTGAAAATTGTAGTCTAGTCGTATTTAGATATTCGCCTGCCATGCTCTGAAAATCTTTAAAATCGTTTTTTTCCATACGTGGTACATTAAAAGGTCTTTGGTGGCGCGCCTCTCAATATCTTTTCTATATTTTCGAGAGTGTAGTTTTTTACAACGCATTTTCTCTTTTCTATTTGTGCAAAAATCTCTATCAGAAGTGAGATATGAATGGCCACTTATCAGAAATTTTTGCCTTTTCGTAGATACCCTTAGGAACTAGGTAAATCATCAACATTAAAATAATATTGTTCTTGTTTTGTCCTAAGCAATTGTCACCCCACATGACCAAATTTTTCCTTTAAGGAAAATTTGAGTGCAAAATTACTTTTCGCAGACCAGACGCTATTTCATTTCCACCTCTCTCAGTAAGTGACTCATCCCAGAGGCACATAAATGCATCATCTGTATCTGACAAATTAATTCCGAGGTTAAAACAGGATAACTGCCGACTGTAAAACATGTCAGAATGTGTTAGTGTCGGAATAAAAAGCACTTGTTCTAAATCAATCGAAATAGTATTGTCATCACTTTCTATTGTTTGTGATTTAGCAAAGTCGGTGTTCATTGTGACTCTTGCATTTTCCGCTTTACGATGATGCAATTCCAGTTTTTGCGTAACTTGTTTTCTTTCTGGATCGGACAATGAAATTGATTCAATTTTATTTTGATAAAGATCACACTTCGAACATGTATCTGACCGAGGCCTTCCGAATCTAAGATTTGGAAAATCCTTCTTAAATACCATTGAGTAATAACTTATAAGTACTAACGGTTGATTGTGGATATTTTGCATTGTACGCCAAAAATATACGATTTAGATTTAAATCTGGACTTAGAAATTCTGTGATTGACTTATTCCGGCTGTAGTGATTTTCCTCGCGAGGAAAGCTCTGAATATGATCCCTGACATGCTGACGGAATTCTGGCAAATACTTTCTAATTTTCGTTCCCTTACCACGTTGATCTGTGTACGTAGTATGTCCCATTTTCTTTTTTTCGACAAGTACTTGCACTCTTTTATGATTCAGTGCAAATATGTCACAAAAGGTTTTTCGACAAACCTGAACATGTTGTTCACTACCATTAGGAACAGTATAAGTAATCGTACTTTGGCGTCGACTTTGTTCTGGCATATTATACGTGCCGTGTCTCCTGCGACCTACGTTTGTACCTTGAATCAGTCCCAAAAGAAAAGTACCCCGCTTATCGAAATTAGCAGCTTCAAAATATTGACGAAACAGTGCGTTTCTCTGCTCGAATGTTAAAGATTTGCAGGCATATTTACAAGAACATGTTACCTGTAACAAAAAAGTGAAGTCATATTTGGGAGCTTATTTTAAGGTTAGAATTGCTTATCTCAAGTTCAGGCGGATTTTTTGGCGGCACAATAACACTTTTATAATTTGAATGTTGTAAACCACTAATTCTGTACCTTTTTCTTTCTTTTTTAACACTTTCAGTACCTTTTTGGCGTCTTTTTACTGCATTATCGCTCTGTTGTACATTGCCACGTGCGTCCATTTTACATACTAATGACGTTAAGTGCTTGGCACTTAGACCCCTTTAACCTAAAAAAGATACCTGCGCTTAGACCGGCTGCAGGTTTTGATACGGTTTTGAATAATACAAAGGTAATACGAAAGGCACATAGACCCTTTTGTATGCTTTTGGCGTTGGCACGTAGACTACTACACAAGTGTTACCTGAAATTTGCCGGCAGTGACACTTAGACCCTTTTGAATTTCCACTCTTCAATTATCGTTATAGCAATAAATGGCTGCTAAATACAGGATGCGTATTATAAAACTGATCCGAAGAAGGTACAATAAATATCAGCCACAATATAAAAATCCCGGAAAAACAAATTAGTAGGTCAGTACTAATGGTTCTTTTTTTTGAAATTTTAATTTAAGCCTTGATTTCAAAGATCTTTCCAATAATTTAACTCTGTATTTGGTTTTGTAACTTGGACTGAGCAGTTTTATTTTCATAACTATAATGAAAAATACCCAAAAGCTCTGGCTACAGATAGTTGGCAGTATTTAAAGCATTCTTTTAGGGAGATTTTTTTATTTCTTCCAAGCATTGGAAATAGTTTTATATATATATTTTTTTTAAATTTTATTCCATACTTTTAGAGTAATTGTTTTAATCTTTTTGGCATTTTAAATTATTTTTCTATAGTAGCTTTTTGTTTTATTCCAAGAATTTGAATAGTTTTTTGTTGCCATTTGAAATATGTTTTTATTTTGTCCAGGGATTAAAAATAGGTTTCATATGTTATAGGTTTTTTGAATATATTTTTTCTTTCATTCCAGTTTTTAGGGTAATTTTTAACATCTTTCAAGCATGTAAAAAGAAAATTCAGTTTATTCCAGGCATTTGCAATCGTTTTGTATATCGTCCATGCATTTAATTTTTCGTTTTATTCCAGGAATTTGAATATTTTTTCTTTTCATTTAGAAATACATTTTTATTTTGTTCAGGTCTTGGATATAGTTTTTACTGTCCTCCAGACATTTCAAATTTTATTCCAGGCTTTTAAAGTGATATTTTGTAACTTTCAGGCACTTTTAATTTTTCTACGTATTCCAGCCGTTTTGTATATTGTCCAGGCATTTGGTGTCGTTGGAGGTAGTTTTTTATTTTATTCCATGAATTTGAAAAATTTTTTCACTTGAAATAAGTTTTTATTTTGTCCAGGCCTTGGAAATAGATTTCATATCTCATAGGTATTTTAAATATTTTTTTAAAATTTTATTTCATACTGTCGAAGTAATTTTTTTAATATTTCAGGCATTTTAAATAATTTTTCACTGTATTCCAGGCATTTATAGTAGTTTTGTATATTGTTATTGGAGGTAACTTTTCGTTGTATGCCAGGGTTTTCTTTATTTTACACTAGGGAATATTTCACACTTTATTTCAGGTCTTTAAAGTAATATTTTTTAATTTCCAGGCATTGGAAATAGATTTCATACCTTATAAGTATTTTAAAAATTTAACTTTCAGAGTAATTTTGTTATCTTTTCTATGTGTTCCAGGTATTTATAGTCGTTTTGTATATAGTCCAGGCATTTGATGACAGGAAGGAAGTTTTTCGTTTTATTGCAGGAATGTCAATATTTTTTCCCCCTGAAAAGGGTGTTTATTTCTTCCAGACCATGGAAATAGGTTTTCAGGTCTTCCTGCTACCTCAAATAATTTTTTATTTTATTCTAGTCTTTTGGAGTAATTTTTTATATTTCAAGCATTTGCAGTTCTTCTGTATATCGTACAGCCGTTTAAAGTAATTGTAAAGTTACTTCCTACAGTCCTTATTTTGTCCCAGACCAATTCATCAGCTATCATTTAAGAAAATAAGCTTTACAGTATTAAAAATAGTTATTTGTTTCGATACTTTTTTGAAAGACTACTCATAATATGTATACTCACTTAAACTCTAATCGGGCCTTCAAGCTGTCCCATCCGAAAAACGGGGCAGCATATTTAATTTTCCACATCGGTACTTTGCCGTAACAGTCGTAATACGGAGCGGTCCAGTAGCCATGATCCAATTTAGCTCCCCGATAAAACGTGGGAAAATGCTCGTACTTGCTGAGACTCTCGCCGGTTTCGTTGAAACGCACTTTGATTTTCATCCAGAATTTTTCCAGGTCGTCGAAGTTGCTCGCCCAACGTTCTTTTAAGTATTTGTACCACGGTTTGTTGAGGTAAACTTCTTCGGACTTGTTTAACCTTTAAAAGATGTTGTTTAGGTGCAATACTCTCTAATACTACTCGAATTTAACAACAAAGCCTACCTAGCCAAATCTTCCACGTTAAACTTTCGTCCGTTCAGCGTTCTTTTATAGGCGTAAGGAGCGAATAGAGTCTTGTTGGTGAACTTGTTCATTTCCCAATAAGTTCCTGCGGACCAGATTCGACTATTGCCCAGCACAATGGCCAACGTTTCTCCGATCATTTGGTCCTCGGTTAAAGGTTTGTCGGCCACCCTTTTACCTGAGTATACTTGAGTGGGATCGGACACTTGCAGGAAGACGCTGATGAAATTGGCGAGACGTAGCGCCATTTTGGCTTCGTTTTCGAAAAACTCTTCTGCGCCGAACATTGTACCTGTAAAGGAAATTATCATTTAAATTATTTCTTGCTACCTCATTTTGTAAGCTTGCTTAATTTTTTTGTTGGGTATAGGTCAAAAAAAAAACAAATTACTTTAAACGATCAATTTATATACAGGGTATTACAAAATTCGGTGCAAATATTTTAAGAGCATATTGTTGAAATTCAAAGAGGATTATTTTTTTCTATAAACATGTATTGTAAAATACCTCCCCTCAGAGCTACAGCCGGCGCAAATTGCTTGAAGAAAATCGATTATTTGAAATCGTAATTACGATTATGCATTCATTCTTGATGCATAATTGTAATTACGGCTGATAATAATATTTTATTAAGAAGTAGTGAGGTTAGGGATGTATGGATTAGGGATTACTTTTGATCGTAACTTTGACTTCAAAACTCATCTAAATAATGTCGTTTCAGCTGCCTCTAAATCTTTGGGATTTATTAGTCGCAATAGCAAGAATTTTCAAAACCCTATTACACTAAGAATTCTGTACTTTAATTTTGTTAGATCCGAATTGGAGTATGGTTGTCTCATTTGGCATCCAATTTATCCGGTTGATATTATGAAGCTTGAATCTGTGCAGCGCAAATTTTGGAAATATTTAGCTTTCAAAGAGGATGGTGTTTATCCTGCTAGAGGACTAGTCAATGCTTTTTTTTAGATAGGTTTGGAATGGTATCCTTGCAAACCAGAAGGTATAGATTAGGAATTACCTTTTTATACAAACTCTTAAATAATAAAATTGATTGTACCGATTTACTAAATCAAATTCGGTACATAATTCCCAGGTTAAACGCAAGATGTTCCTTAAATTTTTATTGTCAACGTCCTAGAACTAATATGCTAACTAGAGCGCCGATAAATTATATCTGTTATTTGTTTAATACTTATTGTACACAATGTGATATTTTCTATGATTCTTTGAAAGCAATAATTAGCAAGGTTAATTGATCTATTACTGTCTTCTATTGTTTACTTATTTTATAGTTTAGGTTAAAGTTATTTAAGTTTAGGTTAAGGTTATTTATTAAGCAATTTTGTTAAAATATTTTTTGTTTCTTTTTTCTCTTTGGTTTTTTTTTGTTATTTTTTTATGAACTTCCATCCGAGTCCATACTTCATATTTCCTGTAATTGGGTGACTTACCTGTTGGAAGTATATGATGACTATTTATTATTAATTCTTCTGAAAAATTGCGTGTCACCGGTTTTTGGTTGCTATTTTTATTTTTCATCCCAAAAATGGCGTAAATCCAATGTTAGGGTAAAATTCACGGGAGCTTGCCCTTCTGATGGCCCTTTCTTATGTTTCCTTTAAGAAAAAAAAACGATAATTTTAGATTTCTTCATGGCTAATTAGATAGTGTTCTAGATTTTTAAATTTGTTATTGGAAACGTAAGATATGGGTCATCAAAACAGTAAACCTCCCTGCATCGTTCCCTAAAATTGGGTTTACACCATTTTTGGGACGGAATATATCAAGAGGATCCCAAACAATCGGAACATGCAAATTTTCAAAAGATTTTACGCATAACTGTAGTCAGTGCTCCAAATAATCGATTTTCTTCAAGTAACATCCGCGGGCTATAGCTCTGAGGGAGTGCATTGTAGAATACATGTTTATAGGGAAAAAAAGCCTTATTTTAACTTGAACAATAAGCTCTTGAAATCTTGTAACACCCTGTATTTTGTTTCGATCTCTATGAGATCATCCCCAGAACTCTTAAAAGATACACAAATCAAATCATGTATTCTGCCATAATTACCAAGATTAAATTTTTGGACACAGTAAAAGTAGATAACAATTAATGCTCAATTAAAAGTATGTAAGTTTTCTTCAGTCTAATTTAAGTATTTTGCATAAAATTAATTCTTTTGAAGAATTGATAATTAAGATGTAAATCACAACTAAAACATTTAAAAAAAATGTATACGTCGATGACATTACTAGCTTGCCTGCTGACCAAATTAATGTTAATTTTATTACATTTAATATTTTTTATTCAAAACTGCAATTTACGATTGAAATTGAGTCTAACAACTCAATCCCTTTCCTTGACATTTTATTTGTTAGAATTAACGATAATATATAGTATAAACAGATTGGTATCAAAAGACAACTTTGTCAGAAAGATTTTTAATTAAACTACTTAAACTCTAATCAGTCTTTCAAACAAAATGTTAGTATTAAAAAAAATCAAAAGTATAGCACTACGACTGTCTGATATCTATCTAAATCTTCCTTTTAAATATTGACTATCCACCTAAATTAATTCTATGCTGTGAATGCGATGGCGTTTATACTGGTCAAACGTCAGGATATTTGAAAGCTAGAATTTCTGAGCATAAAAGAATATTGTTGTCCATTCATTCACAAAAATTCCATCTAGACAGCATAATTCTAAAAAGAGACAATCTAAGCAATGCTTATTTCAGCTTAATTAGCCACATAAAGAACAAAACAAACTAAGAGGACCATATCATAAGATCCTACATTATACCAAGTATATTTATCCTAACAACTTATCAATGTGTTGGTTTTTTCCTTTATAAAGAACTGACAAGAATATTAGCTGTTTGAAAGACGGCTATCTCACAACTATTCGCCAAAGGTATATGTATCTACCAAGGCAGATTACAAGAAAAATTAAAACAACTGTAGACTACAAAAATCTTTTACAACAGGATGATCTCATAGAAATTGAGACGGCCAAAATATACAGCGTGTCCCCTTAAGTTCACACCATATGAAAAACTGTTTTATTATCAATTAAAAAAAATAATCTTGATAAAAAATTCTGCTTGGTCCATAATCAAAACGCAACCATCACCTATTAATTTTTTCCAGTCATATACCAGTTATATCACAAAATTTTAATTTTGCTCAAGTATAAGTTGTTTAGGATGCACTGATAAACCGATGATTTCTTGATAGTAAGAATTGTTTTACAGTGAACGGCAAATAAAATTTGTTAACATGTCGGTGAAGTTTAGTGTGGAAGAAAAAACAAAAATTGTGTTCAATTGCTGAAATATTTAACAACAGAAATCCAGGGAAAAATATACACCATACATCAGTAAAGAGAATTATGGAAAAATTCAAATCATGTGGAGATGTTAATAATAATTTCAGCGTCAAAAAATCGTTACAAGATTCAAAGAGATGAAGTTGAATATAATCCTATATACACTGGAAAACCCTAAAGTGTCTGTGCAAAAAAGGGCATCTTCGCTTCCAGACAAAATTGATACATCCACAATATCAATAATTCTTAAAGAGAACAAGTTTCATCCAAATAAACCACAATATATCCATACTTTAAAACATGGAGACTACGACAGACGAGTAGAATTTTGTTTTCTTATCCAATGATTCCTTTTTTGGCTAGAAAAATCATTTTGTCTGGCGAACCTACTTTTACCTCTAATGGAACAGTGTCTTCGCAAAATTCTCGATAGTGGACTGGCTTTACTATTTAAACTTTCGATCAATATTATTTTAAAATTAACGTTTGGTGTGACATTTACAAGGATAAAATGATCGACCCTTTTTTTCGACAATCTATGACTTATCTCAATGATATTTCAGTTTTTTACAAAATCAGTTGCATGATTTTCTTCGTGACCTTCCAAGACATGAACGATAACGGGTGTGGTATCAGCAGGACGGCGCAACATGTCACAGTACGATGAAAGTAAGATTAAAACCTTGAAAATATCTTTAATAGAAGGTCATTCTGATATCTTTGGCCAGCTAGGTAGCCAGATTTAACCCCATTAGATTTTTTCTTATGGGATTACTTCATGCAACACGTATATCAACACAAGCCAACAATGGAAACAATTATGACGGAAATAATTCTAAGTATAACTCCGAATATAATCAGAAATGTATTGAGCGAATTTTCTTGTAGAACGGAAACCTGTATTGTAAAAGAAGGCTGATAGGTTGAAGCAATAGTGAATTGATGATGAACTTGCACGCTTGTCAAGCAATTAACATTATTAGTACTGTATACAATATAATTATTGTGAAATAAATAATTTTGTTATTTATCTATTAGTTTAATGCACTATCAAAATAATGTAACATAGAGGTTAAGAAACGTAAAGGTTATCACATGTTTAACGAATAAAAAGATAACTAATTTAAGTTTTCGATATTGTCAAAATTTAAGGTACTTTATTCTGGAGCAAAATTCATATTTTATGATATACCTCGCATACCACTGGAAAAATTTATATCTAATGATTGCATTGTAGGTTTTGGGCCAAGCAGAACTTTTTCTTTGTTAATTACTAATAAAAAAGTTTTCCATATGGCGCGAACTTAAGTGGACACACTATATAAATCGATCGTCTGCAGTAGTTCTTTTTGGATTTATTTGCTAATAAAAGTACAAACTTCCCTGTTGATAATCATCAGTACCATTAATGTAATTGAAAAATTGCCTTGGATTCAGAGGAAGAAAAGTATTATTTTAATAGAAATTATTACGTTTCATTTCATACTTTAAGCAATAGTCTCTTACCTCCATGTAAAGTTAATTCGTCAGGTTTAAACTTGTGACAATTACTTTTTTTGACACTGTTAATGAACCGAATGGCCTCGTGAATGTTAACTACTGGCTGATTGAGGGATTCAGGTCCGGGTACTGGATATTTATACTCCGGATGTCGGTCCACTTCTATTTCTCTCACGTACCATGGTGCCTTTTCCCATTCGACCGGTAACTTTTGGATCCCTACAAGTATCAGATAGACCGACATATCAGCTATAAATATTCAACTTACATCCGATCTTTTTACAGTCGAATCCATTATAATACTGTTCCTCGGTGGCCCTTTCAAGGATTTCGCCCAAATAAGGGCTGCGTATTTGTAAAGGGCGTCTATAACCTGGCCGACACCGACATTGGTATCCTCCGCGACGAAAACCCCAACCATGAATTGGTTCACACTAAAAAAACATTCATTTAAAATCAATTAGTTAACTCGTTCGTCTTTTTGAATCATTTATTTAAGACACACTATGCAAAATATGTTATATAAGTAAAGATTACCCACTGCAGCAAAATGTTACAATAGGGCTAATTTAGACCTAGTACCAAATTGTGGGTTTTATTGGTGGTATTTTATTAAGTCCTCAGTGGCTTACACCAAGAACTTAAGATGGTTTTAAGAACGTTATTTAGGAAATTTAAACGTAGGATTAAAGTGACAGCTGACTTTTGAAAATTTATTACACTGTTTGTTAATAATGTATTATAATCTTGCATAAACAAATTTATTTAAAAAAAAAACAGTGAGAATTAAATAAATTAAAAGTATAAAAATCATGAGAGTGGAGAAAAATATGGAGCACTATTGGTTGTTTCAAAAACATTCGACGAGGCAATAAAGTTAGTAGGGCAAGGACAAATAATATATTACTTAGTGGAATAGTATTAAATGACGTTCAAGATGAGGTCAATTATATACATGAAGTAGCCAGGTTAGTAACCTGTTTACCAGTTCCAGAAATACGTATTGGCGTAAAGCCAAAGAGTAATGAACCATCGACAATTATACAGAATCAATTTAATAATTTTTATATGAGATGTCAATTCAAACAAAACTTTTATCTCCTTTTCATTCCAATTAACCCCCTTTTTCTCTTATGGACATTTACTATTAGCCTCCTTTAAAGATGTCCTTTTATCACCGATATTATAGAAAATAATGTTACGAATACTTATGTGTGCTAAAGGCAGAACAAAAATAATTTTTGAGGTTAACTTAATTCCTTTTCCAAAGTGAAATGTCAAAAATCAATATAAAATTAATTTCTGGAATAAAACCCACATCGACACAAATGATATCCTATTTAGAAAGGCTCAAATTTGCGTACTAATTTTTAGGACACGGGTGTTTACATCGACAAGACTAAAAACGACATTAGAATCGTGTCTCATAAATAGTTAGTACCGATGGTGTAAACTTATTGCAGGTATGTGTGTCCTTTATATTTTATTCTCGACACATATTTCCCTAATTGAAGGTCGAGAAAAGAACATCTTTAAAAACTGGAGATTATTGACACCAATGTGTCATTCTATTTTTCCAAATATTAATTATGCCTTTTTCTGGTAATTGAAATTATAATTCCAGGCAGCTGAAGGCACTAGAAAAAAGACTAAAAGTCCTTATAAGAATCAAATTCTTCATCTTTAAGTGCCTGGAGGGATGCTGGATAGTTCAACTGCGTAGAAGAAAAAAGTGTTTTCCTATTTTGTAACTGCATGTTTTTCCTATTGTAGTGGGCTTTTTAGGCTACTACATTCGGAAAAAAAAATTCCCTGCTAGATTTTACTATTTTTCCAGGCAGTTTTTTCTCAACTTTCTCTGAGAAACTCAGTTTCAATCTCGTTTGGTTTACGTGTCGAGAATAAAATAAAGAGTTTGGTTGGTGGTAAAACTGTTTTGTGATACAATATGTAGACAAGCAAATTATTAAAAATTACAGTTTCATAAACAAAAATAAACTTATTTAAGCAGTTGTTAAGTTGATCACTTCGGCTTCTTTAAATTGGAAACAAGAAAAAACCATGATAACCTTCATTAAAATCTATCCGTATAACTTACTTCGGTAGTTTCGTTTTTACATCTGGCAGTTTCGGCAAATCGGTTCGGACCGTCATTTCCAGGTCCCTGCGGACATTGGTTGATGTCTATCCGCTCAAATTCCATCTCGACCACGGATACTGCTGTGTATCTAAATATAAAAATATAATTATCACGATTGCTGAAAACTGTAGGGTAGTCGTTTTATTTACGTGGGATATTCTATATGTCTAAATCCGGTGTGTCTTGGGAAAATGTCCGCTATGGGTACCACAGCGGCTACCAGCCATCTGTTTGATCTACCACAGTCGAAGTAGGGACGAGTCCATTTTACTGGTCCGGGGTTTTCGTCGGCCCCCCGGGGTCCGTGGAACGTGAACGTTTCGTTGGTGTTGTTTGCGTAACGAATTTCAACCTAGAATTTCGTAAAGTACATATTTTTTACTATTTACAGATACAAATAGTTTATTAATGTTATTATAACCATACAATATTTACATATGTCAAAATAATGTTAAACAGAATGTCATCACAGTTATTTACAAAATAAATCAATTAATTAACACACATCTTTTCAAGACATACATACCTTTTTGAAAAACACAAGACGCAAATTCAATTATTGTATTAAAATATTGTACAATGCCTTGAATTTTTTTTTTAATTCTTTTAGAGGTACAGTTCCCTGGTGATAATATACAACTGTATATGAAAAAATCCCAAGCCATCTTGACACCACTTAAGTTTTCAATAATTTGGCACAAGGTTTTAAGTTATGGCAAGTATCAGGGTTATGCTGAAGTAATGTGTGCGACATATTTTCCAAAGTGTGCTCTTACGGAAAGCAGGGTTTATAATGATCCCAAATGATAATATTTAATTTTTTTATAAAAGCACCAAGGCAATTTTCTCTGTATTTTAGTAGAGCAACTTCAATATTCCAATCAACACATGCAATGGAAGTGTACTACTTGGATAGATATCTGGCCGGTCATTTATGTACATAATAAAAAGAAGTGGTCTCAATATAGAGACACTCAGATATACCCACAGTTGGACAATGGGTTTTTATAAACATGTAGTACAGTTTTTCATGTCCTACGTATTAGAGAGACTGCAATTTGTGAAATTTTCATTGGATTATCTCTATATATTGCCTCAAATAGTGCTACTGGCAGTAAGTTTTTACTGATTTCTGTCATGACTGCAAGTAGGGTTTATAAATGGTGAGAAGTTAACAGACTGCCACTCAACCATTAAAAATGTAGGAAGATGTCAATTCCTTTGCTGAAAGATATGATTGACTTTGGTTACATAATAAATGATACCACACTTCCTAATTGTGAACAGAGTCCTGGAGGTCTTTGTTGATAAAGACCTTACCTTTAACTATCATATAGATCATAAGACCCTAGCCTTTATTATAAGATCAACAGAACTATTTTCTAATACTTCAAGCAGAACAATTTGGTTTAAATTTTTAGTTAAATCACACCTACTGTATGTATTTTTATTATGGTTTCCTAATTATGCAGTTCATATTAACAGGCTTGAATTAGTTCAAAGAAAATTCTACAAATATATTAGTTTTAGGTTGGATGGTGTATACCCTGAGAGGGGATTGAGTCAGCAGTTATTGCTTTCAAGATTTAATACACTGTCTCTTCATTGATCTGCTGTTTGTGGGAGTTAAGTGTTTTATATAGAAATATGCAACAATTAAATTGATGCTTTAGATCTCTTATCAGCTTTGGATTTTGCTGTTCCCTGCAGCCATACAAGAAGACACAATGTATTTTAATCTTAACACTTATGGCACCAATTTGACCAAGAAAGAGCCCATATATAATGAAAAATGAAACTGATTCAATGATTTTAAATAATTTCCAATCTGTTTAATAGGATTTGTTATCTTATGGACAATAAACCTTAATTTAAATAACACCTTTTTTTAACACATGTTTTAATCTTTTCATGAAGATGCTAACATTGTTAGCAAAACACACGTTGAGAATAAAATAAAGAGTATTGGTTAGTGGTAAAACTGTTTTGTGATTTGAATAACACCCTTCCTACACTGGCCCTTTAATCCCTTTTGACCCTTTTGATCTCCCACATTCATTAATCTCAATCATACCCTAGAAATGTTGGATTTAATTTTGAATAACACACAAAATGGATGATGTCCAGTTGAACATGTCCTAGTTCCTATGGAAATATGGCAAATATTAGGATTTTAGTTAACTTTACACATTCCATTTTTAAGAGATTTCTTTAACAAAGAACTTGTAATATTAAAACACTGACATTCACTACATCAACATTTGCCCACCATCTGATTACATGTCAGCAAAAAAATTGTCATTTTTTCATAGCCAGACATCAGTTGTGTAAAAATCATTTTGTTTTTGAACCTCATCTACATAGGACCTGTGACACATACATAAATATGTGAAATATTCAAATAATTATACAAACTTAAGGTAAAAACCTTATTTTGGGTTAAGGATTTAGACAGTTAAAACAGTTTGTGTTAGTACATGTTTCTGGTCAATAAATGTTCCAGGAATATTCAATTTCTCAATGCAGATTATCACGTACAGATCCCTGAAACATGTGTTATAAGGGCTGTAGTAAGGAATTATGCTGTATGCTTTAACTTATGACTATTAATCTCTTCGACATGTACATTTTAGAGGGTTTTGGTGGTCTAAATCTGAATGTGTCATTTAGAGAATATTCTTATTTACTCCTTGACAAGTCATATTTACCTGATAAGTTGTTTTGGTGTCATGTCTTGTATTGACCTTATCGGGCAGCCATTTCTTGTACCACTCATTAATCCTATAATATTCAGAAGTATAGTCTGCACTAGTGTTGGGCTTAATGGCACCCAAATCATGAATTGTAAAAGTGTTTAGGGTAGATATTCTTTCCAAGTGCACTGGATCATTGAAATCGTCTGCTCGGAATGTCCTTGGGGCAAACCTAAAACAATATTTTACTCTTTATCAATTGGAATCATTTATTGGTGCAAAAATGTATATAACCTTTACATAAGTCAATTAAAAATTTCAATTACCCATATATTAATCTAACAATACTAACATCAAAACACTTCAGTCTTTGTTACAGAATTATATTAGAATTAGCATTGAAAAATTCCTCAAATGAATCTAAAATTCAAAAGTGTTTTACCCTGAATTTAAATTCATTAATGGGCAAGTCTTTAACAGAGGTTGGCAAGGAATTAATAAACTTAACTCCACAGTAGGATGATCCACTGCACAAATATGGTGTTACCTCTAGTAAATTGATTGTGAGTGTCACAGAGTGAATCACAACCTTAGAAAGATTCCTGTTAATAAACAGCAGGCACACCAGAATAAAGGCACTGTGTAGAGTGAGAACCTAAAATGTCTAAAATGGAGCTTACAGCAATCTCTGTAACCCAGACACATAATCATCCTAAACAACAATGTTGCAGAATAAATATTTTGGGCATAGACCACAATTATTAATCGGATTATATGTCATTAAGGTGTGGAAATAGCTGAAATAGGCTGCCCTGAGTGTGGAAGTGGATATGGAACTAGCCAAGTTAAAGATGAGGAAAGTACATTCTGGTAGACATTTCCTACACATGACATTCCCTGTCAAATCTTTATTTATTTATTTATTTATTAACAGAAAACGCCACATACATAAAATTACTTTAACAATTAAGTCTATAGTAATAGAAAAATCAAAAGTTAAACCTATATAACAAACTAAATACAAATTTTGATAGTCGATGGTAAACATAATATGAAAATATGATCAACTAAAGCAGTTTCTTATATTTTACACTAAACTTACTGAATAGCATAAACAGATCAACCTGACTAGATATTTCATTATAATGTCATTGCACTACAGAAATTGGATTGTTGTAGCCATAATTGGTATGATGAAAGGGCACCTTAAATAGATTGAAATTTCGAGTATGCTGACATGGAACATGAAAATTAATAAGGCTCAAAAGTTTAGTAGAATTAATCTGCCCATTAGCAAGTTTATGTAAAAAAAACATCTGACCACAATGTCATGTAGATTCTTGTGTTTGAAAAAAATTTGACAGTCTTTAAGATAATTTATAGTGAAATATCATCATCATTAGTTAACCTAAAGTCTAGCAGCCTGATAAACTGGACAGCTTCTAACAATTATCTAGGTAACACCCACAAAGTTCACAGATACATCCAAGTTCTGTTGATGAGTAGCAGCATCATTAAGGAAAAAAGTTATGTGTTGGGTCTCTGACTCATTCAAACACAATCTATTAAAAACAGTGTAGTTTCTTAGAAAGACAGTTGACTCTTGTGCCCTCAGACATATATTTAAAATTTTTTTATCTAAAGTCAAGGAAGTAGTATCATTAGCTTACAAGTAATGGATGGAATAGAGATGAGAATTGGGCGGGTCATTAGCATATACCAAGAATAAAATAGGGCTAAGGACAGATCCCTGTTTGCGCCCATGCTGAAGGACCAAAATGTTTGACCTACAGCTCCTCAAAGTAAACAGACTTAAATTATCACTTAAATGGGATGGCAGAAGTTTAATACTTTTATAAACGAACCATAGAACTTGAGTGTATAAAGTAGAATATTGTGTCTTACACATTCAAGTGCCCTAGTTAAATTGTCGAAAGTCACATGTTCAAATACCTCAAGAAACTTCTTGAACAAGTCACTAACTGCTATGATAGTAGAATGATCCTTCTGCCTGTCCTGTTCCAATCTGATTCTTAAGTAAAGCTTCAAAGATCTTTCCGATAATTGGAACTAGGGAAACAGGGCAGTAGTTTCCAACATCTTAAGAACAGGTATTATATTTGTATTTTAAGACAAGTTGGAATAAATTAAACAATAATGAAACACTTACCTAGGAAAAGTCTTATTAAAAAAGCCCCTATATGAGCTACTATAACTCATATTAGGCGAGAAGTATATGGCACTGGCATTGATATGTTTATTAGTGGATACATCGGCTACGGTGGATAACAAATAGTACATCATTCCAGGATCGTATGTATCATTTATCGCCGGTCTAATAAACCTGCTCTGCAGTATGTAACTCCAAAAAAAGGCCCTGTTGAGGGCCATGTTGTGCAGGTGCAACAATTGGGTCCTATTGGGAAACACGGGGTTAATATTGACCTCCTTGATGTCCGGCAAGTGGGAGACGACGTCCTCGGGCAGGTAGAGGTCGCGGAAGTGCTGGACCTCGCAGTTGTCCTTGTTTATGGCCCTCACGGCCCTGGACACCTCGTCGAAACTGTCCAGCGTTTGCCATTCAAACTGGCCATTGGTTAATAGTAGGACGTGTGTTAGTAGAAGCACGGACGCTAGTCGCCACATTTTCGGTTCGAAATTGAACTAGAGGGCCTTGCCCATTATAACCGTTGAGTCAGGTAAATAATTAAGAAAAAATAACACGTCCGTTAAAGGCGTGTAGGTGGTTGACTGTAGAAGATATAGAAGTTTTGTTTGTCCCGGTGTTAAGGCGGTGTTGCCACGTTTACGATCATTAATTTCCTTAATTTTTTTTCGTTTCGTGATCTACGAAATTTTGTAAAGTAGGTACTTTTTTGAGTTTTTAATTATAATTACCAAGTTTATGCGGGCAATTGAACCACTTTAGCAATTAAACCGGTTTCGAGATAATTCAGTTTGGCTAGTGTTTACATGAGAAGAAATGAAATGAAAGGGATTTCACCAGGTCTTTACCATGACCAACCTAGAAATTAAAAAAAAAAAAATGATTGAGTTGAGAATAGTTTATCGGGTCATATTTTGTTTTTATTTTATAATTCTTTATATTTTGCGACACTATAAAGTACAACGACAATAAAATCCAAGAGTAAAAAACCGTGTTGGAATTTGGATTTTCTCCCGTATACACGGAACCTTAATGCGCATTACAGCGAGATCATCCACATAATTTAAAACGTTTTAAAATATTGCGACGTAGGCACGCTAAAACAGTTTACGGGTGTCTACACATGCGTTTTTTCTTAATTCGCATTAACGGTTGTGTGTAAACATTGTAATAGATTATCTTCCAATATCTATTTCATCCGTTTATTTTAATTTAAAGATATTTATTTCACAACGGCAACGTGGGATCCATTAGCGAGAGGGGCGATCGTAATCGAAATAAAAAGGCGTGTTTTAATCGTAACAAGTGGTTTGTCTATAGGCAACCCAACAACACATCAACATATGGTTTTCCAACCGTAGATGTCGCTTTATACATTTGAATAACCTCTTACCGCTGTTCTCCCACCGTTCAACGCATTAAATACAATAAGATGAATAGTCTCACGGCAGGGTCCTGCCGAGTCCAACTCGCGAAGCTACATACGGGGTACGTGTTGCCACATTTTCGCTTTGAGGAAGGTCCCCGGACCCCGGGTAGAAAGTACCGTCGGTTGTCACCGGCTAGTCGCGTCCCGACGCCGATCGTCGACAGGGTTTTCGACACTGGTATGGCGGCGCGACGTTTGTCATAGCACAGTGATGTTTGGAGTTTCTTCTGAATAATATCGGAAGGGATTACAAAACGGGGCCCACTACGGCAGGACTCTTTTTTGGATGAAATTTCCTTGAAGGCTCTTTTGTACTCTTATTTGGATAACTATTTTTTGTACCATATTTGGTTACACTCACATCCAGACAAGAATTCGTAGAGAAACTCTAGCGTCCTCTCGATATACCCAAGCGTCGTTTACAAATCACCAAAAACTAGGCAATCCGCTATACTCACAATTGAGAATGTTATTTAGAATCAGTCATATCGAGTGATCGTGTCGAGTCGTGATTTTAGAATCCCAATGTCAATGAAAAAAATTAATTTGTTCGTGACAGATCATTCGTCAACTTCATTACCGTTATTTAATATATTTTTTGTTGGCAACACTGAAAATGTTCAGAGTGGCCAACATCAAAAGGACACAACCACTACAAAAATGGCGGCCACCAGGCAGTGGTCATTTTTGGGTATCGTGGCCATATGTCCAGGTATATTTATGAAGTTGGTGCATGTGAGACATCATTGTAAGCAGGCACCATTAAAATGTCTATTCAAGAGTGCCAAAAAAAATTAAATCGGTTGACGGATCAACGAATAGTATGCTAAAATGCCTGGGAATAATGAATATTTTATCGACGTCATACTTTGGTATGTCTAATGGCTATTCTACAGGGTGAGTTTTTTAAAGTGTTACACTGCGATATGTCAAAAACGGCTGCAAATTTTTTTTTGACATTTTGGTGACATTTCAAGTATACCCGGGGGCACTTTTTGTGATATTTTTGACATTTGTCCCTTCACCCCCCTAGGAGGGGGGGAGGGTCACTTTCTTATTTTAAATGGAATGACGTGTTTTTTATTCTTAAATACGAATCTACATAAAATATGAAGTCTGTTTACAAAAAATTTTTAAAATTACTCTGCTGGTTACGGAATTATGATCAAAAATGTTTTGATTAAATTTAAAAATAATTAGAATATTTTACCATAATAACAGCCGGTTGCCATGGAAATCCTACTGTTTATTTTACTAGTATGGATGGAAATGAAAATCATAGTAACAGTAGGATTTCCATGGCAACATAACAAGCAGTGTCACATAAAAATTTTGACGTGTTAATAACAAGTAAATTGTGTTTAAAAAGAAAAAAATTGAAGCGAATTTCGGTGTAGAAGTAGATATGTTGTTAATTTTGGGGGAGTGCAGAAAAAATTATAGGGAGGCTGCAGTAGTGTGGGCCGAGAGGTTTCCGGATATTCCAAAATCTCATATGGTCTTTAAGAGACTGGAGACCAGAAGTCGTATGACTGGTAGTCTAAAAAGTAAACGACGAAATTGGATTAAAACGCAGACAGATGAAAATAAGGCAGTTGCTGTATTAGGAGCAGTAGCTATTGATCCTCAAATCAGTACCAGGCGGCTTGCTTTAGATGCTGGAAGTAGTCAATCATCAATTATAACAATTCTGCACCGGTACAAGTTTCATCCTTACCACATTACACTTCATCAAGAGCTTTACGGACATGATTTTGAGAATAGCATTAATTTTTGGATTTTAACAAAAATGCGTGAAAATAACCATTTTTTGAGAAACGTTATTTTTTCTGATGAGGCTTCTTTTAATAATTGCGGGCAGGTAAGATTTAACTTATTTAAATTAGAACATATTCAAGTTTTGGTTGTTTGTTTTTCTAAAAGGTAAACAGGCACAACATGCATTACTGGGCAGCAAATAATCCTCACTGGATGAGAACTGTACCAAATCAACATCCCTGGTCTGTGAACGTATGGTGTGGTATTTTCGAGGATAGAGTTATTGGTCCGCATTTTTTCCAAGGTCATTTAAATGGACAGGTCTACACAGATTTTTTAAGAAATCAGTTACCTCGTCTACTAAACCAAAATTTAAGTCCTAACCTATGGTTTCAGCAGGACGGAGCTCCACCCCATTATGCCATACAGGCCCGTACTTATTTAAATGAGATTTTTGAAAACAGGTGGATCGGTCGAGGTGGTCCTGTCAACTGGCCTGCTCGTTCGCCAGATTTGACCCCCCTTGACTTTTTTTTATGGAGATTTATAAAAGACAAAGTAATGGCTAGTGCACCTACAACTCCAGAGGACATGAAGAACAGGATTCGTTTTGCTTGTTCATTAGTGACACCAGAAATGTTACAGCGGGTACGAAACTCATGTCAAGAAAGGATAAGAAAGTGTTTGGAAGTCGAAGGCGGTCACTTCGAAGAGCTCCTTAGGCATAATACATAGACGATAAATAGTTAAAAAGTAGGAAATAATTTGTTTTTATTGTAGTAGAATATTCGAATTATTTTTAAATTTAATCAAAACATTTTTGATCATAATTCCGTAACCAGCAGAGCAATTTTAAAATTTTTTTGTAAACAGACTTCATATTTTATGTAGATTCGTATTTAAGAATAAAAAACACGTCATTCCATTTAAAATAAGGAAGTGACCCTTCCCCCCTCTTAGGGGGGTGAAGGGACAAATGTCAAAAATATCACAAAAAGTGCCCCCCGGTATACTTGAAATGTCACCAAAATGTCAAAAAAAAATTTGCAGCCGTTTTTGACATATCGCATTGTATCACTTTAAAAAACTCACCCTGTATAGTGTGATATACGAGGGCGGGTCAATAAGTCCGTGACTTTTTAGATAAAAGACAAGTTATTTTATTTTTCAACATAGTCTCCTTTGAGTTCTATACACTTCAGTCCAACGTTTCTCCAATTTTTTTATCCCTTCGGAAAAATATGATTTGTCGAGGTCATCAAAATAGGAATTTGTTTGAGAGATGATTTCATCGTTGGAGTCAAATCTCTTTCCGCCGAGCCATTTCTTTCAGTGGTGAATTATCAATTTATTCAAATTTCAATTTATATCATAAATTAATTTATTTTTTTCAGGCAGTCAAAATATGATTTTTTTATTCCAGGCAAATGAGCTAAATATATTTTTTAAAATTAATTTCGGGCAGTTAGGTCATCATACATTTATCTATTTCTAGGTACTTAACCTTTGATTTGTTTTTTAATCTCAGACTATTTTAGTACAATTACTACAGAACTACAATTTTTTAAAGCATCATTTTATTATTCCAGGCAGTCGAGCGTAAGTTTTATAAATTTCAGGTTATTAAACAAATTTCAACCATCCAACGAGGTATAAAAAATGTAAGTTTATAGACCCTATAAACAGAAGGGGTGTAAGAAGGTGTTCAAAAAATAGACAATTTAATCATTTCTGTTGAACCACTGTGTTTGCTGGGAAATTGGGGTCTTAATTAAAGCCACAAGAGACAGCTCAAAACGTTTTAATTCATAACTGAAAAAAGTGATTTACACTTTCAAGGCACCCGACATCTTTTTTTATAATGTCATATACTCTACAAACTTAAACTGCTTAAGCCATTTCACCACAATACCTGGTTACAAATAAGCGGTTTTGAAATTTAATAATAATATCATTGTTTTAGAACAATTTCACAACATTTATTATATATATTTATATTGTATTTTCGAGGAGGTCTAAATAAATTTTCTTCAAAAAATAGCTCAATGATTCCGTTACGATAAATTTCTACCCATACATTAATTTTTTCAGAATACCTAGTATAACTCTCTCGAAAAAGATGTGGATTTTCATTATCTCAGTAATCACAGTTATGCCGGTTTACCAATCCATTTAGAAAAAATGTTGACTCGTCATAAGCAGTACTATAAAAAAATAAGCATAATTTACACACAATTAGAAAATAAAAAAAATCAACTTCCAGAACTCAAATAGTTTATTATCCAACAGGAAAATTCCCAATTACAAGACAATCGAAATAATTAAAATTAAAACAGTACAAGTTATAAGCACCTTAAATAAGTAGTACAAAAAATAATATAAGATCCAATATAGAGTGATGACAAAATTTAGAACAATAGCATAATTGTAAGAACATAATACACACTAACCAAATGATACAATCACAGAAAAATAATCAAGTATCATTCAAATTAAGAGAGGAACACATCCTTTTTTTAAAAACACATTCAGTGCTGCTCAAGATGTCGACATCTATAGCATTCATCTGATTATACCATGTACAAGCACGGCACAGTGGAGCTTTGCTGGACATATTTGTTAAGTTAAGAGAGGGATAAAATATATATGGTGCCTCCTTGTATTGGTAGGAGGAACAAATAGAGGTAGCCTCTCTAAGAGCTCAGAACAATCAATTTTATTATTGCAAAGTTTATATAAAAATATTTGACTAGAGAGAATAGTATTTTGCTTTAGTGACAAATAGTTGAATCTATTCAGCAGGTACTCCTGTTCCACACCTCTTACTGGATATACTCCATCCAACTTAACAGAAAGTAACTTTAAGAAGCTGCGCTGTACATACTCCAGTCTGTTAACATGAACATCATAGATGGGGAACCACAACATAGAGCCATACATTAATTTAGACTTTACTAATGAATTGTACAATACAGTCAAGCTGGATATATTCTTAAATTGAGAAGTGGACCTTACTATAAACCCGAGGGATTTTAAGGCTGAACCAGTGACCTGTGCTACATGCTGGTTGAATGTGAGCCTCTTATCTACTTCAATGCCCAAATCCTTCACTGAAGAACAGTCTAGCAACTGAGAACCACTCAATATATATGGGTATAGAATCTCTTCATGAAGAATGGAAATTGTCATTTTTTTACATTTGTCACAGTTTAGGGGTAGTTTATTTCTTTCACACCATTCAAAGACCCTATTCATGTCCTCTTGCAGCTTCAGGCAGTCCAGCATAGTACGAATGATACGAAACAACTTCAGATCATCAGCGAATAAAAGACAGGAACTCTCCATACAATCAACTAAATCATTAATAAATAGATTGAACAGCATTGGGGCAAGGTTACTGCCTTGGGGCCCACCTCTCGAAGCCACGTAATACTCAGACCCAAAACCATTAAATTCAACATACTGAAGCCTGCCAGTCAGATATGAGATGAAGAACTCCACCAGACAAGGATGAAATCCAGCCAAAGCCAGCTTCCGTGATCCAGCCGATCAAAAGCCTTCGAGAAGTCTGTGTACAGCACATCCAACTGGCTTTTCTGATTTATAGCTAGATATGCTGTTTCCAAGAAACAAGCCATATTAGTGACAGTAGATCTTTTCTGAAAGAAACCATGCTGCTTTTCTGTAATTATGTGCTTAATTTGAGGAGACAATTTATCGTGCACACATATCTCAAAGACCTTCGAAAAATTAGAGAGAATTGACACCGGTCTGTAGTTCTCTATTCTGCCATGGTCGCCACTCTTAAACACTGGACATATTTTAGCCTTTTTCCATTCTTCCGGAAATGTATTGGTATTGAGTGATAAGTTGAAGATTTGTAAAAGTGGTACAGCCAGGGCCGATGCACAGTCACGCAAAAGAAATGAAGGTATTTGGTCAGGACCCGCAGTTTCTTTGTTTCTTAACTTCTGTAAAGCTTTTCTTACATCTGCCTCAACAAAAGATTGGACCAAAATGTTGTCTGAACCATATGTATCAGATTCTTTGGGCTGAGCAATAGAGGACTCAACATAAACGCTCCTGAAAAAATCAGAAAAAGCATTTACAATACTTTTAGGACCCACAACAGTGGTATCTTTATAGCTCATAGAACCTGGAATGCGAGAGTTGTTTCGTTTAAGGTGAATGAACCTCCAGAATTGCTTTGGATCACTCCGAATAGCTGACTCAGTCCTGGATATATACTCGTGATAAGCAATATCCATTTTTGTTTTTACTACCCTCCTAGCAGCTCTAAAATCCTCATAAGCAGCAGAGCACCGTGTATGAAGCCATCTCCTAGGTAGCCTAGACTTTAATTTTAATAATTTCCTAATTTCATGAGTGTACCACACAGGATATGAGTATTTACTATTAGAGGGTCGAAAACGAGGAACAGCTAGACAAAAAATTTCATGGATTTTGTCATAAAAGGTTTTAACTACCTCATTAACATCTGACTGGGTGCGTATAAAAGTCCAATCCACAATAAAGATAGGGAAAATTAGCCCTCCGAAAATTATACTTAGGACTCTCATTGTTGGAGGGGAAATCTGTAACACTCTCGAATTTGACAAGATTTAACAAGATATTAATAGCAGGGTGATATGCATCCTCAGTGACAAGGGTTTGGTCGTCCCTATCCACAGAACACTGGAAGTTGGAGAGAACTAGATTAAGCAAATTATTGTTGCAGTTAAGGGCATTGTTAAATTGAGAGAGATTCAAAAACGCCATAAAATCCCTTAGGCCAGCAAGTTTAGTGTTACAATCATAAACATTATCCTGTATAAACCTCATATTAAAATCCCCCAACAACAAAATATTTTGGTTCTGAATTGCCCCAAAAAGAGGAAAGATAATCAAAGAGAGACAAGTAATTTTCTAAAGGCGAGTTTGGTGGTATATATATAACAAAAATATAAACACTTGTCTTGTTTACAGACACCCTGCAACGCACAATATCCATAGATGGTAGTATGACCTCCAAGTCCTTCAAATCAACCCTGACAGATGCCAAGTCATGTCTAACAGCAACAAGAACTCCACCTCCTCTTTTGACTCCAAGAGTCTCGAGATTTCGGTCCCTACGATACACTAAATAGTTATTGTAACAACTCGTAATATTTATCACAGTATGGTCCAGTAAGCTCACATATTGAGTATGGAATAAGTGGTCGGGGTGGAAACTAACGTATTATAAAAGTATAAGACCACACGAGGTTATACAAAGTATTTACTTATTCTGGTAATCAAATTGATCAGGATTGCAAAGTATTTGATATACGACAATTATTCACCACCACAACTTAATTAAAATTAGCTAAACTATATATGTATATTTGAAATCAGAAAATTCGCCTCTTTTTAACTATGAAGTCATATATAGGGTGTAAGAAAAAACTGATCATCTGTCAAAATTTGACATTTCTAAAAGAAACAAATTTTGACAACGGCTTCAAAAATTTTATATTATAGAGAGGGTCTAATATAGGGAGAGACCCTGTACATACCTGTGTTAGGCAAATGTATATTTACTAATTGATATTTTACTCTTATTGGTTGTTGTTTTATTTTTCATTATATTGGTAGATGTTTGTGGATGTAAAAGAGAATATGTCCGAACCTATGGTCTTCGGACTTAGGTATTATAGATGAACTATAATATAATAAAAATAACTACTCTCAATTAGATTAAGAGAAAAACAAATGTAATAACGTGAAAAAATATATTATACACATTATTGATGTGGTACGACAACGGCGGCCGCGACGACAGGAAATTAAAATATAATTGCACAAAAAGGGCCCCATTCAACCATCAGCTCCTTTATTGTCGACCACATTTCGCGGGGCTTCCTTAATACCATAAGAAAATGTATGTATGTGAACACATACGCGAACAAAAAAAAAATGGCGGCTACGACTTCCTCTTTTGCTGGCTGCTGCATGCATTTCCTCCGAGGGCCCCGCCATATGGCCGATACGATCGTATCGAAACTTTACTCGCAAAATACGAATAAACAGATTCCTTCTTAAGCTTCTAATTTTGCCATTGAAGGATTTTGCACCGGCGGCGGTTCTATACTCTTGACTACCAGCAGACAAATTGTCATGATGAAGAATTTTATTAATGCCGATGGGAGCAGCATCAGCAAGGTTACTGGGTTTAAAAAACTATGGCAGCCAGCCAGACGAGACGAGAGTCGTTTTCACTTTGGCTGATCGGATTTTGTTGCCGGGTGTGTTTCTTTCATAAATTTTCAATCTTTTTCAAATCGCATCATGTGCAGGTTATCGCTTAAGGGTCTGTAAAACATTCTACCAGATACAGTTCAGGTTGATCCTAACATTCCTAACTTACCTTAGCCCAAAACTTGATAATAATAATAAGGCTTTTATTTCCAACAGTCACCCACTTACAGGAAATACAGAAAGAATTGTGTACAACAGGTTAAGGTTAAGTATACCAGCGTCTTATTCTGATCATCTAAATTACGAAAACACCGGGTTATAACACAATCCGAGCAGAACTAAGGGAATGAGAGCACTTTGAAAATCCTGAAAAAGTCGTTTTCGACGTCCGTTTTTGAGGCCAAAAATGGGCATCAAAAATGCCATATCTCGGCTATCGTAAAAGCTACGATCTTGCGGATGGTCTTGTTGGATTCAGAATGACAAAACTAAGACAAAACCGTTGGAATTTTCCCGATAGCTCCCACAGAAGCCAAGATATTGACCTTCAAATTATGGGTTTTTTCATTTTTCGGGTATACCCCCCCGTATCGATTTTTTCACCAAAAATTAATTTTTTTCGAAATCAAACTAAGTATACCAGCGTCTTATTTGGGTCACCTAGATTACGAAAACACCGGGTTATAATAGAATCCGAGCGGAACTAAGGAAATGAGAGCACTTTGAAAATCCTGAAAAAGTCGTTTTCGACGTCCGTTTTTGAGGCCAAAAATGGGCATCAAAAATGCCATATCTCAGCTATCGTAAAAGCTACGATCTTGCGGATGGTCTTGTTGGATTCAGAATGACGAAACTAAGAGAAAAACCGTTGGAATTTTCCCGATAGCTCTCATAGAAGCGGAGATATCGACCTTCAAAGTTTGGAATTTTTCATTTTTCGGGTATACCCCCCCGTATAGAATTTTTTCACCAAAAATTGATTTTTTTCGAAATCAAACTAAGTATACCAGCGTCTTAATCTAACCATCTAGATTACGAAAACACCGGGTTATAACAGGATCCGAGCAGAACTAAGGGAATGAGAGCACTTTGTAAATCCTGAAAAAGTCGTTTTCGACGTCCGTTTTTGAGGCCAAAAATGGGCATCAAAAATGCCATATCTCGGCTATCATAAAAGCTACGATCTTGCGGATGGTTTCGTTGGATTCAGAATGACGAAACTAAGACAAAACCGTTGGAATTTTCCCGATAGCTCCCACAGAAGCCGAGATATCGACCTTCAAAGTTTGGGTTTTTTCATATTTCGGGTATACCCCCCCGTATCGATTTTTTTCACCAAAAATTGATTTTTTTCGAAATCAAACTAAGTATACCAGCGTCTTATTCTGATCATCTAGATAACAAAAACACCGGGTTATAACAGGATCCGAGCAGAACTAAGGGAATGAGAACACTTTGAAAATCCTGAAAAAGTCGTTTTCGACGTCCGTTTTTGGGGCCAAAAATGGGCATCAAAAATGCCATATCTCGGCTATCGTAAAAGCTACGATCTTGCGGATGGTCTCGTTGGATTCAGAATGACGAAACTAAGACAAAACCGTTGGAATTTTTCCGATAGCTCCCACAGAAGCCGAGATATCGACCTTCAAAGTTTGGAATTTTTCATTTTTCGGGTATACCCCCCCGTATCGAATTTTTTCACCAAAAATTGATTTTTTTCGAAATCAAACTAAGTATACCAGCGTCTTAATCTAATCATCTAGATTACGAAAACACCGGGTTATAACAGGATCCGAGCAGAACTAAGGGAATGAGAGCACTTTGAAAATCTTGAAAAAGTCGTTTTCGACGTCCGTTTTTGGGGCCAAAAATGGGCATCAAAAATGCCATATCTCGGCTATCGTGAAAGCTACGATTTTGCGGATGGTTTCGTTGGATTCAGAATGACGAAACTAAGACAAAACCGTTGGAATTTTCCTGATAGCTCCCACAGAAGCCGAGATATCGACCTTCAAAGTTTGGGTTTTTTCATTTTTCGGGTATACCCCCCCGTATCGATTTTTTTCACCAAAAATTGATTTTTTTCGAAATCAAACTAAGTATACCAGCGTCTTATTCTGATCATCTAGATAACAAAAACACCGGGTTATAACAGGATCCGAGCAGAACTAAGGGAATGAGAACACTTTGAAAATCCTGAAAAAGTCGTTTTCGACGTCCGTTTTTGGGGCCAAAAATGGGCATCAAAAATGCCATATCTCAGCTATCGTAAAAGCTACGATCTTGCGGATGGTCTTGTTGGATTCAGAATGACAAAACTAAGACAAAACCGTTGGAATTTTCCCGATAGCTCTCATAGAAGCGGAGATATCGACCTTCAAAGTTTGGAATTTTTCATTTTTCGGGTATACCCCCCCGTATCGAATTTTTTCACCAAAAATTGATTTTTTTCGAAATCAAACTAAGTATACCAGCGTCTTAATCTAATCATCTAGATTACGAAAACACCGGGTTATAACAGGATCCGAGCAGAACTAAGGGAATGAGAGCACTTTGAAAATCTTGAAAAAGTCGTTTTCGACGTCCGTTTTTGGGGCCAAAAATGGGCATCAAAAATGCCATATCTCGGCTATCGTAAAAGCTACGATTTTGCGGATGGTTTCGTTGGATTCAGAATGACAAAACTAAGACAAAACCGTTGGAATTTTCCCGATAGCTCCCACAGAAGCCGAGATATCGACCTTCAAAGTTTGGGTTTTTTCATTTTTCGGGTATACCCCCCCGTATCGATTTTTTTCACCAAAAATTGATTTTTTTCGAAATCAAACTAAGTATACCAGCGTCTTATTCTGATCATCTAGATAACAAAAACACCGGGTTATAACAGGATCCGAGCAGAACTAAGGGAATGAGAGCACTTTGAAAATCCTGAAAAAGTCGTTTTCGACGTCCGTTTTTGAGGCCAAAAATGGGCATCAAAAATGCCATATCTCGGCTATCGTAAAAGCTACGATCTTGCGGATGGTCTCGTTGGATTCAGAATGTTGAAACTAAGACAAAACCGTTGGAATTTTCCCGATAGCTCTCACAGAAGCCGAGATATCGACCTTCAAAGTTTGGGTTTTTTCATTTTTCGGGTATACCCCCCCGTATCGATTTTTTTCACCAAAAATTGATTTTTTTTGAAATCAAACTAAGTATACCAGCGTCTTATTCTGATCATCTAGATAACAAAAACACCGGGTTATAACAGGATCCGAGCAGAACTAAGGGAATGAGAGCACTTTGAAAATCCTGAAAAAGTCGTTTTCGACGTCCGTTTTTGAGGCCAAAAATGGGCATCAAAAATGCCATATCTCGGCTATCGTAAAAGCTACGATCTTGCGGATGGTCTTGTTGGATTCAGAATGACAAAACTAAGACAAAACCGTTGGAATTTTCCCGATAGCTCTCATAGAAGCGGAGATATCGACCTTCAAAGTTTGGGTTTTTTCATTTTTCGGGTATACCCCCCCGTATCGATTTTTTTCACCAAAAATTGATTTTTTTTGAAATCAAACTAAGTATACCAGCGTCTTATTCTGATCATCTAGATAACAAAAACACCGGGTTATAACAGGATCCGAGCAGAACTAAGGGAATGAGAGCACTTTGAAAATCCTGAAAAAGTCGTTTTCGACGTCCGTTTTTGAGGCCAAAAATGGGCATCAAAAATGCCATATCTCGGCTATCGTAAAAGCTACGATCTTGCGGATGGTCTTGTTGGATTCAGAATGACAAAACTAAGACAAAACCGTTGGAATTTTCCCGATAGCTCTCATAGAAGCGGAGATATCGACCTTCAAAGTTTGGAATTTTTCATTTTTCGGGTATACCCCCCCGTATCGAATTTTTTCACCAAAAATTGATTTTTTTCGAAATCAAACTAAGTATACCAGCGTCTTAATCTAATCATCTAGATTACGAAAACACCGGGTTATAACAGGATCCGAGCAGAACTAAGGGAATGAGAGCACTTTGAAAATCTTGAAAAAGTCGTTTTCGACGTCCGTTTTTGGGGCCAAAAATGGGCATCAAAAATGCCATATCTCGGCTATCGTAAAAGCTACGATCTTGCGGATGGTCTCGTTGGATTCAGAATGACGAAACTAAGACAAAACCGTTAGAATTTTTCCGATAGCTCTCATAGAAGCGGAGATATCGACCTTCAAAGTATGGGTTTTTTCGTTTTTCGGGTATACCCCCCCGTATCGAATTTTTTCACAAAAATTGATTTTTTTTGAAATCAAACTAAGTATACCGGGGTCTTAATCTAACCATTTAGATTACGAAAACACCGGGTTATAACAGGATCCGAGCAGAACTAAGGGAATGAGAGCACTTTGAAAATCCTGAAAAAGTCGTTTTCGACGTCCGTTTTTGAGGCCAAAAATGGGCATCAAAAATGCCATATCTCGGCTATCGTAAAAGCTACGATCTTGCGGATGGTTTCGTTGGATTCAGAATGACGAAACTAAGACAAAACCGTTGGAATTTTCCCGATAGCTCCCACAGAAGCCGAGATATCGACCTTCAAAGTTTGGAATTTTTCATTTTTCGGGTATACCCCCCCGTATCGAATTTTTTCACCAAAAATTGATTTTTTTCGAAATCAAACTAAGTATACCAGCGTCTTATTCTGATCATCTAGATAACAAAAACACCGGGTTATAACAGGATCCGAGCAGAACTAAGGGAATGAGAACACTTTGAAAATCTTGAAAAAGTCGTTTTCGACGTCCGTTTTTGAGGCCAAAAATGGGCATCAAAAATGCCATATCTCAGCTATCGTAAAAGCTACGATCTTGCGGATGGTCTTGTTGGATTCAGAATGACAAAACTAAGACAAAAATGTTGGAATTTTCCCGATAGCTCTCATAGAAGCGGAGATATCGACCTTCAAAGTTTGGAATTTTTCATTTTTCGGGTATACCCCCCCGTATCGAATTTTTTCACCAAAAATTGATTTTTTTCGAAATCAAACTAAGTATACCAGCGTCTTAATCTAATCATCTAGATTACGAAAACACCGGGTTATAACAGGATCCGAGCAGAACTAAGGGAATGAGAGCACTTTGAAAATCTTGAAAAAGTCGTTTTCGACGTCCGTTTTTGGGGCCAAAAATGGGCATCAAAAATGCCATATCTCGGCTATCGTAAAAGCTACGATTTTGCGGATGGTTTCGTTGGATTCAGAATGACAAAACTAAGACAAAACCGTTGGAATTTTCCCGATAGCTCCCACAGAAGCCGAGATATCGACCTTCAAAGTTTGGGTTTTTTTCATTTTTCGGGTATACCCCCCCGTATCGATTTTTTTCACCAAAAATTGATTTTTTTCGAAATCAAACTAAGTATACCAGCGTCTTATTCTGATCATCTAGATAACAAAAACACCGGGTTATAACAGGATCCGAGCAGAACTAAGGGAATGAGAACACTTTGAAAATCCTGAAAAAGTCGTTTTCGACGTCCGTTTTTGGGGCCAAAAATTGGCATCAAAAATGCCATATCTCGGCTATCGTAAAAGCTACGATCTTGCGGATGGTCTCGTTGGATTCAGAATGACGAAACTAAGACAAAACCGTTAGAATTTTTCCGATAGCTCTCATAGAAGCGGAGATATCGACCTTCAAAGTATGGGTTTTTTCGTTTTTCGGGTATACCCCCCCGTATCGAATTTTTTCACAAAAATTGATTTTTTTTGAAATCAAACTAAGTATACCGGGGTCTTAATCTAACCATTTAGATTACGAAAACACCGGGTTATAACAGGATCCGAGCAGAACTAAGGGAATGAGAGCACTTTGAAAATCCTGAAAAAGTCGTTTTCGACGTCCGTTTTTGAGGCCAAAAATGGGCATCAAAAATGCCATATCTCGGCTATCGTAAAAGCTACGATCTTGCGGATGGTTTCGTTGGATTCAGAATGACGAAACTAAGACAAAACCGTTGGAATTTTCCCGATAGCTCCCACAGAAGCCGAGATATCGACCTTCAAAGTTTGGAATTTTTCATTTTTCGGGTATACCCCCCCGTATCGAATTTTTTCACCAAAAATTGATTTTTTTCGAAATCAAACTAAGTATACCAGCGTCTTAATCTAATCATCTAGATTACGAAAACACCGGGTTATAACAGGATCCGAGCAGAACTAAGGGAATGAGAGCACTTTGAAAATCTTGAAAAAGTCGTTTTCGACGTCCGTTTTTGAGGCCAAAAATGGGCATCAAAAATGCCATATCTCAGCTATCGTAAAAGCTACGATCTTGCGGATCGTCTCGTTGGATTCAGAATGACGAAACTAAGACAAAACCGTTGGAATTTTCCCGATAGCTCTCATAGAAGCGGAGATATCGACCTTCAAAGTTTGGGTTTTTTCATTTTTCGGGTATACCCCCCCGTATCGATTTTTTTCACCAAAAATTGATTTTTTTTGAAATCAAACTAAGTATACCAGCGTCTTATTCTGATCATCTAGATAACAAAAACACCGGGTTATAACAGGATCCGAGCAGAACTAAGGGAATGAGAGCACTTTGAAAATCCTGAAAAAGTCGTTTTCAACGTCCGTTTTTGAGGCCAAAAATGGGCATCAAAAATGCCATATCTCGGCTATCGTAAAAGCTACGATCTTGCGGATGGTCTCGTTGGATTCAGAATGTTGAAACTAAGACAAAACCGTTGGAATTTTCCCGATAGCTCTCACAGAAGCCGAGATATCGACCTTCAAAGTTTGGAATTTTTCATTTTTCGGGTATACCCCCCCGTATCGATTTTTTCACCAAAAATTGATTTTCTTCGAAATCAAACTAAGTATACCAGCGTCTTATTCTGATCATCTAGATTACGAAAACACCGGGTTATAACAGAATCCGAGCGGAACTAAGGGAATGAGAGCACTTTGAAAATCCTGAAAAAGTCGTTTATTTTAGAAATCATACATTTACTCAAAGCATTACCTACCTACAAAATCTCTAAGAGAAATTCAAGATTTAAGATTATTGATTAAAAAATCCTACTAAGAAAGACATTTAAGCAACAAAGAGGTCCAAGTTGTGATTACAAAGAGTATTAAATAAGTTACACATATAATAAATCGGCGACGTTCTAAAAATGTTATTTATTGCTCTATTACACTGAAATGTTCGAGGGTTTCTAGAGTTTAATCTGGGAACGACAAAGTAAATTTGATTTAACAATGAGCTACAGTCGATTTTATAATTAACTAACTTATATAAAAAGACTACGGCGATCGGCTAAGGCTTTCACGTTAAAACGTGCAAGCATTATATCTTGACATGCTTCTTTTGCTGGATAAACACCATCGGTCTTGTACATTAAATATTTTAAAAATCTACGCTGAATTGACTCAATTTTATCAATCTCCACCTGATATACTGGATGCCATATAATTGAAGCGTACTCAAGCTTGGAGCGAACAAATGAGCAATATAAGAACTGCACCACCCTTACTTCATGAAAATTGCGACAATTTATAATTATAAAACCCAGAGATCTGGATGCTGCTATAACTGTATTATGGATATGATTTTTAAAGTTGAAATTTTGGTCAAAAGTAACACCCAAATCTCAATTTAATAACCAAGAGGTGTTGCCAAGGGTTGCTCCTATCAAATTTCGCGAATGTTTGTATTTAGGTTTTTTTAATGAAAAATCAAATTTATTAACAGTTCAGTTCAGAGGGGTCTACAAGCTACAAGCAACATTAGCTTAGTATTTTCAAGGGTGAAATTTAATAACTGAACAAATTTATCTATTGTCAGATTGCAAAGCACCTAGCTGAATGAACAGCTGTATGTGCCGATATAAATTTACATAAATCTATTATAACTTATTAGAGTGTATTTAAATAATACCAATTTTAATAAATTTCTAATCGTATTATTATGAACTAAAACTAAACCTAGATATACATCAAATTTCTTATTTTTTTTCTTCAAAACAGATTTTCAAAAATTGTGTAGTTAGTGACTATGTAAGATTGAAGAAGTCATAGCTGCTGGTAAGTCCTTAAACGGTGAAGCCGTCAACATCAAAATTGTGGAGAAAGCCAATTACGATAGTGGTGGGCTCCATCTCGACCTACCAAGAGTAGAGCCTATCAATAGTACGGCTCTCTCGTAAATCTGACATGGAAAATGATCGTTACTTGTTGGCTAGACTGACAGATCCTTTACTCCTTAAATCTCTCAGACTTTACCTGGCACATCTACATGATCAACCGACGAGTATATGTTTTGATGGACAAACCAACACCAGCATTAAACTAATGCTTGAAAACTTATCTTAAAACAATTAAGGCTGCAAAAGAAATTTATTACAGTGGGAGGCTGGCAAAATCTGGCAATGTAGCTAAAGAAACATGGTCTATTGTTAACGAACTAAGAAATAAGTCTACCTCAACTAGCACTATCTCTACATCACCCGAGGACCTAAACAATTACTTTGTAAACGTGGCAAAAAATCTAATGGCCACCATAACACCTTCTGATGATCCTCTGTCATATCTCTCTAATGAAAATTTGCACAATTTCTTTTTTACGCCAGTATCATTTACAGAACTTCAAAGTATAATTAACGAAATTAAAAACAAATCATCAGCTGGTACAGGTGGGCTTACTCTTAAAATGTTTTCAAATATGCCTGAATGGGTTGGATAACGTTTGTCCTTTTTATAAATTATTTTAAAGACATATTTCTGTATGAAGTTCAGTTGGTTTAAAGTGGTGTTATAGAGACCTGCCCATACCAAAATGCCGTACCGTATAAGTGACTTAACTAATGCCTTATCTATTACTATCAATAACTTTTTAGATAATATTTCTCTTAAAATGTAAAATTTATATATTAATTTCCTGATGTTATTTTTCAGTTTGATTATATGATTTTTCCACTTCAAGTTTTTGTCAATTATTATACCCACATATTTTGTATTATTTATTTCCTTAGTATCAGTTTCAAAATTTGGTACCGAGATACACGAATATCTAGGGCGATTTGCTGCAGAGGCAGAGAAAGCTATGTAATTAGATTTGTTTCAATTAGGTGTTAATTTATGATGGTCCAGCCAGTGTTTTATTTTTATTAATCCTCTCTGTGCCTTTTCTTTCACCTTCTGCCTTTTTTTTTCAGTATCATCAGCATAGGATATTGTAACAGCATCAACATCCAGATCTGTCAAGGAATTTAGATAGGAGATAAATAATATGGGACCAAGAACTGTTCCTTGGGAAACACCAATTTTTATGCTCATTGGCTCACTAAAAGTGTCTCTAATTTTCATTATTTGTTTGCGGTCATTAAGATATGATTCAAATAGTTGTAACACATTGCCTCTAATTCCATAATTCTCGTTAAGTAGTTTTATATGGGGCACTGTGTCGAATGCCTTGGCTAAATCTACGAAAATTAAAATGCTTTTCTTACCCATGTTAATATTGGTTGTTATTTCTGATACTAACTTGCAATATATTGCATCTGTAGTATTAAGTTTTTCAACAAATCCAAACTGATTTTTTGAAATAGCAAGTTTTCCCCAAAGAAAGCAAGAAGTCTATCTTTAAAAGTATCTTACCAAAGTTATTCATAACACTTATAAGTCTAAAATTGTTAATGTCATGCTTATTTCCTGATTTATAAATTGGTGTAACAATAGTTGTTTTAAATTGGATAGGAATAATACTGGTCTTAAAAATTTAATTTATAATATGTATAAGTGGTTTTAATATATAAACATGACTATTTTTTATTAGTTTACTTGGAATTTTGTCAATTCCTGGGGAGCTATTATTTTTTAAAGAATTTATATTTTTGATTAGTCCATTCATTTGTACTGGATATAGAAAAATTGAACAGTTATTACTTATTTTACTATCCATATTGACTTCGCTATTCACAATTCTGTCTGCCATATCTACTCCAATATTAATATAATATTCATTGCAATAATCTGCCATATTTTTGTCATTTTCAAAATCTTGTCCGTTGTTATCAATGCTTTTATTTGTTTGTTCATTTGTAGCTTCAGATACTTATATGCTGTTAATGTATGGATTTTGTCACGGAAATGGTCTAGAATCGGAAAGATATACCGCGATAGTTTTCCCCATAGACGCTAAAATTTCACCTGGTAATACCGAATTTCGCGGTTTCATAAATGGACAGAAAACGCAAGATATGTTTTACGACAAAAATATCCTTTTCACATATGAAGCTTGTTTTACAAGAACTGGAATAATGAACATGTGTACCTATGCTGAAGTAAATCCTCATGCTTCTAAAGTATGCCACTTTCAACATGAATTTAGAATTAAAGGTTGTGCTAGAATAATTAATTGATACCATTGTTGGTTCTGATATTTTACTGGATCGGCTTAATGGAGAAAATTATTTAAACTTTCTTTAAAATACATTGCTACAATTGTTGGAGAACTTAGCTTTAGGGCCTTCTCATTATTCTGCTAATCTTCTTAAATCAGCAGTATCAAACTGAGTAGGAGTAACGACGCTCCAGTAAATTGACCGTCACGCTCTTCAGATATTACACCAATGGATTATTTAAACTTCGGTTAAGAATAGAGATGATCTCTGACGACGAATTGAACAAAGTACAAATCATAAAGGGTGTTTTTTTGAGAGGTATACAAATTTGAAGTGAAATATAAAACTATAAAAACAAAATTTATTGACATGGTATTGGTTTTATTTAAAAGATATTGTTATGCCATTAGTGCTTAAAAATGATTTCGGGCATATGAGCGCCACGGCTGGTTCGAATGTAGCGTAATCGGGAAGTCCAATTTCCGACCACTTTTTCAAGCATCTGGGGACGTATCTTGGCAATAACGCGGCGAATGTTTGCTTCCAAGTGATCCAACGTCTGTGGTTTATCTTTCTTTGGTTTATCCCCAAAGAAAGTAATCCAGGGGTGTGAGATCACACGATCGTGGAGGCCAGTTCACAGGTCCATTGCGTGAAATTATGCGATCATGGAATGTTTCCCGCAATAAATTGATAGTGTCACGCGCTGTGTGGCATGTTGCACCATCTTGTTGAAACCAAAGCTCTGCCACATCAAGTCGGTTCAACTGAGGAACAAAAAAGTCGGCAATCATGGCTCTATAACGTTCTCCATTGACTGTAACATTCTGGTCGTTATCATCTTTAAAAAAATATGGGCCAATGATTCCTCCTGACCATAAAGCGCACCCAACTGTGACTTTTAATGGATGTAAGGGCGTCTCAACAAAAGCTTCTGGATTTTCTCCACTCCAAATTCGGCAATTTTGCTTATTGACGAAGCCGTTCAACCAAAAATGAGCCTCATCGCTGAACAAAATTTTGGATTGAAAAAATGGGTCAAGCTGAATACCTACTGTTTTCCGCCCATTCACCGAACGTACGGCGCGCATAATGGTCACGCGGTTTCAGTTCTTGCACAAGTTGGATCTTGTAAGTTCGCAAGCCAAGATCTTGCCGCAAAATCTTCCACAAAGTGGATGGGCACAGCCCCAATTGTTGTGTACGATGGCGAATCGACTCATTCGGGTCCTCTTCAACACTATGCTCCACAGCAGCAATAACTTCTTCTGTGCGCACTGTATGGCGTCTTTGTGGATGCGTATTATCAACTAGAGTATGCGTGGTACGAAAACGATCCATGGTTTTTCGAATAACTTGCTCGGATGGCCGATTATGTCGACCGTAAAATGGATGAACTATGATTTTCAAAATATATTTGCAAAATTTGAAAGCGTTGTTCTGGAGTAAGTCTATTCATTGTGAAATGGCAAACTGTACTGACCACGAATACACCACCAACTGTCAAATTGACAATCACCAGAAAGAGTTTTGACAACTTAAAATCCAAACTTCTAAAAAAAAACACCCTTTATTAGAAATAATGAAGAAATTCTACAAAAAGTACAGTACAATTTTCTGCATAGAATTAATCTTTACATGCACGTAGGTCATGCACGATATGGCCATTTTAAACCTCTTTTGAGGCTGTTCAATAATAGTTTCCTATTTTTAAAGTTCTTATATGTTTTTTATGTCGTCAATTATTTTCTTTGAACTAAAAATGTTAAATTTTGAGTATTAAAATATTTTGCTGTTTTGTACTTGTTATCTTTATTATTTTTTTGGATTTTTATTTCATAACAACTCTAATTTACATCTTGTAATAAACCTTACAATTTGCATCATCTTTAGATGCGTTTTTTTTTGAAAACTCTTAATTTTAGCAATATCTAGAAGGTATAGTTTTTCAAGCAAAACAGGTAGAAAATAAAAATTCTACCCAAAAATTACATACACCGTGGCACAAAAAAGTTTTAGCGATTTAACTGTATTGTAATGTCCGCCTGTGACGCTCGCTAGAAGATACACCTAACCAGTAATAAATTTAAATTTCTCCTCCAAAAAAACCCCAAAATAGGGAAATTTGAAAAGAGCAATCTAACAATATTAAGAAAAATCTGATTTATAGGTATTTTTTTTAAACCTTGTACCTCTGTTAGGTTAAATAAACTTATTTTCAATTATACTATATCTGGTAAAACGTTGTACAAACTTACATTAAAATTACTTTTAACTGTCACTGCTCAATAAAATGTCAACTTGTGATATGTTGCTGAAAAGCGAATTTAATACACAGCGAACAGTGTAAAACAAAATACATAAGAAATAAGAATGCAGTGGTTACTTCCCATTAAACCGGAAGTTAAAAAAACATAAAGCAGAATCATGGCTTATACACATATACAAAATTTCAAAAAAATAATTCAAACCCCTTTAAAATGAGAGCATGTCACATGGTTGCTGTGTCATCCGGTATAGACAGTCATATTTGTTACGTCAAAGCAGCGTTGAGATCGTTGTGCTGGTTACCGTTCCATAACTATAGAATTTCTGAAATTTGGTTCGGTTATGAAACGTGGTTCCTGAAAAATTGGTTGCAAATGTCAACTAAAACGACCGATCAATTTTTTCGGTACCTTCGGATATTCCTACTGATGTCGTGGATTAAACGTACTTATATTCTGAGTTTAATCTACGACATCCGGAAATCCTGTGTTTGTAGGTTATGTTATGAAGTTTTGGTTTGACATTTTCGTGGTTTTTTCCTGCTTATATGAAATTTGATTATTTGATTGTTTCATTCAATTTATTGCATTCAATACACTTTGAGTATAGGAACCCATGTCCGGAAATGTGTCACTACGCCACTACGGCCCTAAGACGCGTTTAAATTTAGAAAAAATATTAATTACCTAAATAGGATCTGATGCATTTATTTTTAGCTTTTGTATATAATACCATCACAACAATTGTTCAAAATGTCTTCCTCCAACCTCAATACACCGATTTAAACGCCGCACATGATTTCGGCGGACTACACTAAAAATTTGATCCTCGTTTTGAATGATTTCAAATGCTGCTGTTATTCGTCCAATTAAGTCTAGCTCTGATTCTACTGGAGTTTCATATAATTCTTGATTGGTATAGTTTTCCATTAGCAATAAATGTTTAAAAATTGTAAGCTATAAAATTTTTAAACATGACATTGAGAATTGACATTGATAAGCGTTGATTTTAAACAATTGTTGTTATGGTATCATGTACAAAATGTAAAAATAAATGCGGCAGATCCTATTTAGGTAATATTAGGTAATATATTATATATATATATATATATATATATATTACCTATATATATATAGGTAATATATTTCTTCTGTTGCACTGAACAACGCCCAGAAGTTTGATTCGATAGTTCTGAAACACCCTGTATATATTTTTAAAAAGGTGCAAACCCCCAATTTTTGAAAAAACACTTACGCACACAACCCATTTCTTTATCATCGCTACTACTATATAGTTTTCATCACTGTTTAGAAGCAGGAGCTGAAATATACTAACAACATTTGTATTCATTATTGGTATTATAAATAATAATAGGTACCACAAAAATGGAATTTATAACCTAATATCAACAAACGAAAACAAGACCAAACCAGAGTATTCTATTTCAAACCGATATTTTCAGGAACCGTAAAAATACCGCTTCTAACCGACGATTTTCCAAGGTTAGGTTACGGAACATACCCTTAGTAGTTATAGTTGTCATCATAGTTTGACCGTTAAGGGTATGAGTGGGAGTAAGACAGACAATAATCCAATTTAGTTTAAATAAATTATGGTGATAGAGGTCAAATTTAAGGGTTTTTAAACGATGTTTTATGGTGCAAAAAGGGCTTTTCACCATTTGGCGTGTGCTTATAAGGAACGTTTAAAGTTTGAGAAAACATTTGGCATCCCTTTTCATTCAGGCTTAATGAAATTAAAAAAAAAATTATAATTAAAATAAATTAATAATTATTAATTTTTTACGAGTTTTAAGGCATATGATCATAGGTTTTTCATTTACGTTTTACTCAAATAAAGAAAAAACTGGGTCATTTGCGTCACGTGTGGTATTTTTTTAGATGTGAGAAGGATGTACCTTTGTCATAATTTTGCTATTTATAAGTATCTCAAACTGTTGTAAACCTAGCATTGTCGTCAGATACCGAATAGCGTTTCTGGTTATTACAACATCTTGAGCAGCATAAAATTCGAAAAACAAAAAAAAAAAAAGAATCATCTGCATCAACCGCGCACGGCTGTTGGCGGACTTTCGCATTTTTGCAGTCTGGAGTCCCTCGTCGTCTTTGTTCCGTACGTTCACCTTTAACGAACTCTCCGGTTTGCTGGCTGGCGTGTATTTGCCGCGCGGTCTTTCTCTCTCTCGTCTCCGGTCTACAGGACCCAGACATTCGAAACCTTAAGCCCTTTACATGCCTTTTTCTTCTTTTATTATTATTATTATTACTACTGCCTATATCGATGGGGTAATCGGAGGTATTTTCGCATAAGGAAAATGCACATGAACCGGCTGCTTGACACGTATATAGCGGGGTGCGAGCGTCGTCATATGAGGGTAGAAAATGCGTATTGTAGACAGATACTTTACGTATGTCCATTCTTTTATTAACCGATTTACGGCCAAGGACAGAAATAAAACTTACAATTTTTAAATTATATATTTTAATTATGAAAACACATTACAGAAACACATATGTGAAATCAAAAAAGAAATAAATCTGCTACTTTCTGAAATAAGTGGTGTTGCGTAAACGCATCAACGGCCTATAGTATTAAGTGATATTGCGGAAAACAGTCAGCGTGTAAATAAATAGTGCGCTCAAAAATATAAATTGTCTGACTTCTACATACACGACATCTTCTTCGGGAGTCAGTCCTACTGATTACATGTCCAGAGTGATCAACCCTCACTTCACTGGGTGGTTCTAATGGAAGTGGTCTAGCGACAAAGTTCTTTGTTTTTAATAAGCGTACGACGATGAATGATTTAAAATTCAGTTGTGACATTTTATTGTGATTCACCGTATTGTAGAGTTTCCAGGAATTGACAAGAGTACTGTCTATTGTATTTTTAAATAGTGGCCACCACCATTTCTTACCCATCACACCGATTCTATAATTTGCCACGCCATTATCATGCAAATCTACTCCTCTCATGTATTTATTATATCTTGAAATTACAGCTGGTTGTGGGATTGACACTTCTTATTTCAATTTTCTATTATAACTTTTAGCAGAAGTAAGAGGTTCTACATGATAATGGGTACTAATTGCTAGACTTGTCTAGACACACTTGTGACAAGCAATTTCAGTTATCCGGCCGGTGATGCGAGAACGCAAACGCATAATTTATGACCTAATCAGGAAAACCCTGGTTCAACTGGGCCCCGGTTTTCAATTTTATGGTGTAGTTTGGAATGTAATTAAAACTTTGAAAATAAAAACATTAAATAGGAGTATATGATTTTTAAAAATGTGCGGCCATATATAAGAAATAATCCGGATTTTTAAAAAATTCGTACAAGAAAGCAAATGAAAAAAAAGTCACTTTTGTCCAACCTTGCGTTAATGGTACCAGCCCATATTTTAGGCGAAAAAAGCACAATTTTTTTGTAAATAAATCATTAGTGCAGTGTTGCGTATACGCATCACCGGCCATAAATGGGTTAATAAAAGCTTACTCATATATGGAAGTTAATCTGTCAAGTTAAACGTTGTACTTTCGTCCCGCGCTAAATAAATTGACAGTTGTAGATGTCAAGGTCAAGATGGCGGCTGACCGCCATTTTCGATGCCTACTGGTTTTGAGTTGCACTCTAATAACTCGAGTGAGATCACCCTCTTAATTAATTATTCATCTAATGGTACTTGCAAACTCTTTGCGATAGTTATGAGGATCTCGTTAGTCGTTCTCTTGACCCATTCCCAAGCAACTCAATACAAATTGGCACGACTTGCTAAAAGTATATTCGCAACAAATGGGTGTATATAGAGAAAACCCGTTCTTTAGTTGTCGGGCTTCGGTCTCTTCTTCTTCTTCTTTTTCTCTTTACCCAAGGTAGAGAGAGAAAGAGAGTTGACCGCCTCCACCCCGTTTCGAAATTGAGTTTTTTATGTCTCGGCCGGCGTGCGAATCTCGCAGAACCAGTTTGCGACATGCGAGATTCCCGCCATCTGAGATGAATGAGAGAGAGAGAAAGAAAGAGATTGAGAAGAAGAAGCATCACACGATATGTTATAGCATATAGTTTTCCGTAGCAATTTTTTTAAAATAAAAATAGACTCATCAAACAAAATTGTATCAAAAGTAGATTAAGTAGGCGCCATTTTATATTAGAGACATTCACAAACTTCTTTAAAACGCCGCCATCTTGTTTTGGAAATGAGACGGGACGTTTTGTTCAACATAGACCTGTAATAAACAAATACTGCTAGTATTAGAAATATGTATATATATATATATATATTGACGTCGAGGACAAACAAGTCTTATGTTCAAATTTAATTATTTATTTGTACGGCAGAGCCATTGCAGGGAGAAAATAATACAACAGAAGTAATTGTATATAAAGAAAGATTAGCCTAATAAACATTTACAAAAAATAACATAACAATACAGGTACAAAAAAAAATAGTAACAACCTGCAATTTTTTTAAAGGACTTGAAAATGGATCAATGTTATTATTATCATTTAGATACCGTAAGGGGAGAAAGCCATACTTAGCATGATGAAACGGAATCCGAAACATCGGAGAATTAGTTTTTGTTATATATGTCAATATTTGGTCGGTATCCTAAAGATCTCAGTAAAGTTTTCTGCACAGACTCAATGCTTTCAATATGGTACAATCACGAACTTAATAAATATGCCTGGACTGCCAATTCAATGAAAAGTCAATGACCACTACTAGGGGCGGGCCATTTTGCGTGATTGTGTCCTTTTGATGTTGGTCACTCTGACAAATTTCAGTTGTTCAATAATGTTGTAAAGTTTAAAGTCATCAGCAATTGCTAAGTGTTTTGAATAAACACTGACATCACTCAAGTCTCTAATAAATACATACAAAAATATTGGATCAATGTGAACCTTGAGGCACACTTGAGGAAACTTCAATACTGTTAAAGATATACAGGATGATTCAACATGGAGTGCAAAGATTTCAAGGGCGTATTTACCAGAAAAAATTAGGAAATTTTATTTAAATCGGTTGAAAGGATTTTGAATAATTATTGATAAAAAACCGATTTTATTAAATACTTTTACACTCTGTATCTAGAAAACGAAGCAAGTTAGGACATACGTTTTTATGAAGAAAAATTCTAATTTTTTCCTGGTAAATACGCCCTTGAAATCTCTGCACTCAATTTTGAATCACCCTGTATAATCATCGATTCTTACTAACTGCGTCCGTCCATACAATAAACTAAATGCAAACTTGATTAAGATCGCACCACCAAGCCCCATGGCTTAAATTTTTGACCAAATGACGACGACTGACTCGATCAAAGGCCTTCGAGAAGTCTGCAAAGACACCGTCTACCTGTTTAGACTCCTCAAAGGCTTGTAGCAGTTGATATTAATAAGTTAACAAGTTGGTCACCAGCAATCTGCCTTGGGCAAACCCATGTTGGTTGTCAGAAAGAACTTTTTTACAATGCCAAGAAAATTGAGAACGAAAAAGTTTGTCCTCTATAATTAGACACATCAACTTTATCACCATTTTTGTAGATTGGTGTTAAAAAGGCTAGTATCCAGGAATCTGGAAAGAGACCTGATGATACGGAGAGATTATGCAAGTGTTCGCTTAAAGTGCACACACATGTCTTTAAGAAAACAAACAAATAGTATACCATACGGACCGGAAGGAATATTTTGTTTTTAACCTTGAGATCCCCTCAAACATGATAATTATATCAGTATCAAAGTAAAGTTGATACTGATACTCGGAAAGTAATTAAGTTAGAGAGTTGAAAATTGGAACAGCACTTCCTTTAATAAAATCATTGGACACCTATTTCACCGTTTTTTCCAAAACAATTTTGCAATGAAGATATTTGCCTTGGAAGTTGGAAAAAATTTATTTTCAAAAAAATTGAAGATTTTAGGTACAAAATGGTCATATCCCTGAAAGTAATAAAGTTAAAGAGTTGAAAATTGGAACAGAACTTCCTCTAATAAAATCATTGGACACCTATTTCAGCGTTTTTTCCAAAAAAATTGAAAAAGAAAAAAGATTTTAGGCACAAAATGGTCATATCTCTATAAGTAATAAAGTTAAAGAGTTGAAAATTGGAACAGAACTTCCTCTAATAAAATCATTGGACACCCATTTCAGCGTTTTTCCAAAAAAATTTTGCAATGAAGATAGTTGCCTTGGAAGTTGAAAAAAAAATTTATTCAAAAGAAAATGAAGATTTTAGGCACAAAATGCTCATATCTCTGAAAGTAATAAAGTTAGATAGTTGAAAATTGGAACAGCACTTCCTCTAATAAAATCATTGGACACCTATTTCAGCGTTTTTTCCAAAAAAAATTTGCAATGAAGATATTTGCCTTGGAAGTTGGAAAAAATTTCTTTCCAAACAAATTGAATATTTTAGGCACAAAATGCTCATATCTCTGAAAGTAATAAAGTTAAAGAGTTGAAAATTGGAACAGAACTTCCTCTAATAAAATTATTGGACACCTATTTCAGCGTTTTTTTCCAAAAAAATGTTGCAATGAAGATTTTTGCCTTGAAAGTTGGAAAAAATTTCTTTCCAAAAAAATTGAAGATTTTAGGCACAAAATGCTCATATCTCTGAAAGTAATAAAGTTAGAGAGTTGAAAATTGGAACAGCACTTCCTCTAATAAAATCATTGGACACCTATTTCACCGTTTTTTCCAAAACAATTTTGCAATGAAGATATTTGCCTTGGAATTTGGAAAAAATTTATTTTCTATAAGCACAAAATGCTCATATCTCTGAAAGTAATAAAGTTAGAGAGTTGAAAATTGGAACAGAACTTCCTCTAATAAAATCATTGGACACCCATTTCAGCGTTTTTCCAAAAAAATTTTGCAATGAAGATAGTTGCCTTGGAAGTTGGAAAAAAAATTTATTTAAAAGAAAATGAAGATTTTAGGCACAAAATGCTCATATCTCTGAAAGTAATAAAGTTAGAGAGTTGAAAATTGGAACAGAAATTCCTCTAATAAAATCATTGGACACCTATTTTAGCGTTTTTTCCAAAAAAAAATTGCAATGAAGATATTTGCCTTGGAAGTTGGAAAAAATTTATTTCCAAAAAAATTGAAGATTTTACACACAAAATGCTCATATCTCCGAAAGTGATAAAGCTAGAGAGTTGAAAATTTGAACAGTACTTCCTCTAATAAAATCATTGCACACCTATTTCAGCGTTTTTTCCAAAAAAATTTTGCAATGAAGATATTTGCCTTGGAAGTTGGAAAAAATTTATTTTTAAAAAAAATTAAAGATTTTAGGCACAAAGTGCAAATATCTCTGAAAGTTCATTGTTTTGATTACTTGAACTGATATAGTTTAAAGCTATACTGAAAATAAAATGATAGTTTGGGATTTCCCCATCAGATTTTTGTAAGTTGATGCAAAATGCTTAGCGAATAAATTGACAATATAGTGAGTACTTTCAGCAACTTCGTTTTTAGAAAAATGCATGCAGTTTGGAGGGATAGGAATTTGATTTTTTTAAATTGATAATGGTTCCAAAGTAAAGATTGATTCACAACAACATCCGCATTTATAATCCAAAGATGGATGATACCACTTAGCTCGTGTTTATTTATATTTTGAATGTGCAATCTTTTTTTAAATGACAAGAACTGGTAGTTTTTTGTTTAACCAGGAAGGAAAATTTATTGATTTAAAATGCTTTATTGGAACAAATAGTTCAATGGCTGAATACAAAATATTATAAGAGTTTTTGCATGCCTGCCAAATAAATATTAATTGCATTATAATCAATTTTTTTCAGGTAATTTACAGGTAATATAATTTCATATGCTAAATGATGTTCAGTCACCTTAATTAATAAGTATGTTCTCGCTGGCATGATTAAATGTACCGTTATTATTTGAGGAAAAAACTAAGTCTAAAAATCATTAAAACTATCAATCTGCTTGAGATTTAAATAATTACAACATGCACATAAAATATTTGCTGATGAAGACCAAATTGCACTAATTAAGCTAAAATCACCACAAGGTAGAAAATCACAGTTAGAATACCAATCACTAAGACCTAACAGGAACGCAGCAAGTTCCCTGTATACAGCAACAGGTTTTGTCGGAGGAATATACAAAATATATTGCTTGTTTATGCTGAACGAAATATGCACAACCATAGATACACTGATTTGTACAAATGCGCCTTAATGCTTCTACGAATGCTAAAAAGTGTTCCACCAACTCTTTTTTTCCCAGTCACCGAATGACTACGGTCTTGTCTAAAAACATTAAAATCCAAAAGGCCCATAATCCGCGTACTTTCACTGATTCAATAATTATTGCTAAAAAAATGCTGGTTGATGAAAACAGGTTAGCTTTAAATACTTTACAGCTATTTACGCAATAAGAATAGTAGCTATGGAGACCCAGGCATCTCAAAAATGTTCTTTGCTTACTGTACTGCTACTAAGTTACATTCTCTGTTTCTTTTGCAGAAGAGAGCTGTTTAGGGTCTTATCATGTGCAGACTATAGGGACCACTGTAAGCCTCTGTTTCAACACAACAAACTACTAACTCTATATGATCTTATTTTGTTTGAAAGATTTCGTCACTGTCATTCTAATACCTTCCAACAAAGGGCTAATATACATAATTACCAAACACGTTTTAGACAAAACCTTCAGGTGCCTCAGTCTCAGAGCACTTTAAGTAGAAGTACTATTTTCCACTATGGAAGCTCATGTATAATTTATTGCCTTTAAGGATTCGCAACTTGAATAGACGAAAATTTCATGTGGTCATTAAAAAAGTTTTATTGAAATCTGCTAATTATTCTTTCACAGAATTTCTTGACCTATCTATACCTATGTTGCAACCCTGATGATTTGTAATTTGCGTGCATATATGTCTAGGTTAATTTTATTTTATTTCTACTATGCCTCTATGTACACTTGTAATTGTTTGTTATATGTTTATTGTAAATTTAGGAATTCTTTGTAAATTGTGCAGCAAATTTGCTTTTCATAAACTTTTGCCTTCGAGTTTGACTATAATATCTTAGGGACGACTGGTAACAGCATTTCGAAATTCAATAACTTTTCCACCCATTCTCCCAGCATTATGAAAGTAAATACTTAGTTTTTTGATAGAGATTTAGTATTGTTGGTATTACTCTTTTGTTGTAATCCGTTAAAATATTGAATTTGCAGATTACGCTCATTCACGGACCTTGTCAAATCTGTACTTTTTATTAAATTTTTTGGGATTTTTAGGATACCAACGCACCTATTGATGTAACTCAAAAATGACACATCAATATACCTTTCTTTGTCGTGCACATTGTTATTGAAATAAGTCTAATGTTTTTCATTGACACAGTATATGAATTTTTATAATTTAGTTTTCCAGTGTCCACCATCAACTTTATCTTCCTAAAAGCGTCCCTGTACATTCAAACTTCAACATCCCTAAAAGCAACGATTTAGTCAAAAAAAAAACTATTGACATAAGGCGTTCTTTATCTAGCACATTAACTTTATACTATACTTTGTATTCTATGGACCTTTCGGGTGCATCAAAAAAGAGCCTTTTTGACGATAATTTAAAATTGGCGCAATAAAAACGAAAAAAAAAAGGGGGAGCCCCCCAATCTGGGGCACACATGTCGTCGTTAACGAGTTAATATCGGGTGTGTGGTGCAGACCCCCGTGCAGTCTGTCGTACCTCGAAGACATTTTTTTCGCACACAAGCGAACATTTGCGATATACGTTCACGACTTTCGTAACATCCTGTATGTCGACGTAAATAATGGCGAAATTGGGTAAAGATAACGGTAAAGGGCAATTAGGAGTGTGACCTTTAACCTCGAATCTCCCCCCCATAAACTTCTTTAATCTAATAGAATAGTATATAATAGCAAGGGGTGAAATTCTAATTTTTGACTAGTACAGGTAACAATTTGGGGCACAGGTCCATATTGTTAGGTTTGTTATTATAGAGACAGGTCGAATATCATTAGGGATGAAAAGGGTTGGCATAATTACCCAAATCAATTTGCATTGATCTAAATAATAGTTCATAAAAATGTAACGCCCTGGTATACAGGGTGCATATACAACTAGATGTCAACTTATTTTAAGTAGAGTACACATGGCTGTCAAATTTTTATTGATTGAATAATGGCGGCTATTTCAGTAAATGCAGAAATGCCGCATTTTTGTTGACACTCGGCAATGCGTCATTTTTCAAAATTATTTTGTTTTTACAGGGATTGAAATAATGGTTGGTAAAGATGCGAGTTTCGTCAAACCACTTTAAGTCAATCCAAATTTTATGTCTAGTTAAAAATAATACAGAGGGTACAAATAATCGGACAGACTCGTCACAAGTCGTGGCTAAGCGTTCCAGCGCTGTTGCAACATAGTGCAAGACCTATAGAAATTATTGTTTAAAAACCGTTAATTTTTGACTTAAAATTTAATTTCATTTAAAAATTAATCTCAACAGGTCAGTACACCGTGTATACGCACCCTCTCTCGCGAATTTCATTTCATCGTACATATTATTCTATCGTACCCCACATCCCTCATGCGGACCATTCATAAGACCAAGTCTCCCTTGTAGGCATTTTAAAACGGGTGGAATAAGGATGAAATGCTCCATTGCAAAAAAAAATTCATATAATGGCCAAGGTGCCAAAATCTGCGATACGGGGTTTAAATATGCTGATGGGGTGACGCAGTGACGTAGGGCAAACTAAAAAACACCATGGAAATTAGATTTATAGGTGTTTAATGGATTTTAGGAGGTTTGATTTGGATTAAACAGGGTGGTCCATTTATTTTAGCAGCTGAGAAAACTTTATCATTCCCTAACTCTGTTTCTTCATTTTTGGACTACCCAATATATGAGTTCATGTTCACAAATTATTTAATGGTTCAGGGTCAGTGTCACTAAAATCACTATTGAGATGAAAGATTAATGAGATAATATCTTTTCCAAGCTGGTATTTCAAAATCACTGACGTGACAATTATTTTATACATTATTAAGATAAACATTTCATGGCTTTCACACCGATAACCCAGACAGGTGACAATAATTAAAGGAAATTCTCCAGTTCTCGTAGATGTGGTAAAGTTAAATTTTCTGAATTTAAAAATTCAATTCTGGACCTTCCTGAAACAAAATTCACTTATATGCATGAGGTTTCCTTTTAATTTCACCTATATTGGGTAATATTCTGGTGTTACGTCCCTGAGGGTCCGAAGGTAGCATGTGAATCGAACCGGTTATACCCTGGCTCGAACAAAAAGACTAGATCACTTGTTTTTTTTTCTCTTTTACTCCTATGTATGGGTATGTTTTCTTACCACCTGGGATTTCTCCCGTGTGTCCCGTTTGACCTTACCGGTGCCCAGATCGATTACGGGGCAGACCGTTTCGCTGAGACGCGATCAAACAGTCTTGGAATTTATTAATTTGTTCGGCAAAATTGCATAATAACCAGTTTAGAAGGGGTGGCTATCGATATCTCTAGAATCCCAAGCTATATTTTCTACCTAAAACATCTCTTTAAAACTCAATTTGGGGCACTTTAAACCCAAATGAAATTCAGGCTGAAATTCAAAGGAAAAATCAGAATCGCTTAAACACGTACTTTAAATACTCAATGATTTGAAGCTTTAACATGATATTCTGAAAAATACTCCTCTCGAACTCACAAACTTTTGCCCAAAAATAAACTCAAAATCCACTTTCCAGCCCAGTTCAAGTATCAAAGTGTTCTACTGGAACACTTTGATACTTTTGCTTAAAAAAAAGAACTAGATTTAAGCATTTGAAGTACTTTATCGGTTTGTTTCTGATATTTGGAGATTCCTTCAGGCAGTTCAAACCTGAACTTGCTGAAAGCAAAACCAAGTAAAGGTGGTTTTTTCAGGCAGTGTAATGATTTTACTCCTTCAGGCTGTGGGGAGTTTTTTGCCTTTTTTTGAAATTGTTTTTTAGTTTTTTTAAACTGTCTAAGGAATATTATTTTTTTGGGGCAGTTTATTTCAATTTTTTTTTCCAGTCAGTTTAGTGCAAAAAAAATATCTGGATCTTACAAACTTTACTTCTTCCTGGAAGTTACAAATTTCAATTGCACTGCTTGACATAATGTGATTTTATAAAATTTCCAGGCACGTGAACTTATTCTTTATGTTAAAAAGGACTCAATTCCCTGAAAGAAATTAAGATGATTTACACTGGTCAACAAAATTTGATCTTAATTTTTCAAAGATAAGTTTTGTGTAAAGCGTTCTCAAATGAATGAATGATGTAATTACATTTGCTGGACTTCGCCAGCCTGAATATGTAGAACAAATGAACAGTTTTTAATTTTCATTTCTTTACTACTGTAACTTTGTGTGGTATGAATAAATGCCTAACTTTTGCACTTTTCTAATAAAATTGACATATAAAACCATTTAGGTCTTAACCAAAAATGTAACACCAATGGTTTATTGCCGCTTTATGGCTTCCATGTAATAGAAAATAGTTTCTAATTTTTATAAAAGGTAAAAAACACGAAATCTACAGCATCACAAATACATTTAATAAAATAACGAAGGTTACATGTTTCGCTCGACTAGAGCATCATCAGACCTAAACAATAATTAAAATTATGTAACCCGAAAACAGGAGAATTCAACATCAACAAAAACTTACCATAACATACACAAAACACCTAATATTTAAGTAAACAAAGATTACAATAAAGTGGCACTATCTATGTACAAAGAACTCAACTAAACAATCAAATCCTTTATACATTTCAGAAATTTAACCATCATTTAAGAGTCTAGAACTACTTGAGGTTATTAAAAACTAGGTGGCCATCAAAATCAAACCTTTCATTAACACAGAACAGATCTGGGCTTTTAAAAGCTTTACTAATCTCCATTGTCTCCAACAAGTCTAGTTTTTTACTTTTGTTGCATTGATGCAGTATTTTTATATTTTGGCTGTCAGGAAAATCATGTCTGGAGTCGAGAAGGTGATTAGCAAAAGCTGATCTGGTCACTGTGATTTCGGTATTTTTAAATTTATTGTATTGGGCCTTGTGTTCACTAATCCTAGTAGAAATCTTCCTACCAGACTGGCCGACGTACACTGCAGGGCACTCTTTACACCTAATCTCATAAACTCCTGGAGAAGATAGCGGGGGTAGTTTATCTTTAGTTTTAATTAGATGTCTATTTAAGGTATTATTGGTTTTAAAAGCTGCGGTTATGCCAAAGGGAGAAAAAAAGCGGGATAATTGTGACGAAATTGGTCCAAAATAAGTAAACGACCTAAAAGTTTTGATATTGTTTGTTTGTTGTCTGATAAAATTAAATGATAATTTATACTTGTTCACATACTGAAAATACATTTTATATATAGGTTTAAGAGGGAAAAAGTTACTGACTGCTAGTTGTTTAATGGTAAGGAATTCTTTTTTAAAAGCTTCACGAGAAAGTGGGATGTTAAAAAGTCTGTAAAATAAAGAATGAAAAGCAGCAAATTTATGTGAGGACGGTGATGTTGACGGTGATGTTTCTAATTTTGTTGGGTATTACGTCACTATTTCCGTAAATAATAATTTAGAAAATATAATGTCATACACTCAATTATTTAAAAGAAAGCTTGAACTGATGACAACACATGACCAGAATCTTGGAATTTTCCATGATTTCTGCACTGTATAAAAGTAGAAATTTACCAAGGAAAATAAGTTAAAGGTTTATAATGCCTCTTGCCTGGCACACTTTAGATATCTTTTGCTAGTTTTGTGGTCAAAATAAATTTACTAAAGCTCAAAAAAAATTCTTAAAATATTGTTCAACTAAGATTGGTTCACTAGGACCAACAGAATTTATTTAGAATTAAATCTACATAAGTTAGAAGAAGGTTTAGAAATAGAACAATGGAAAATGATTTGATGAATGATGAATGATAACAATTAAAAAAGATTCTACATGGTCAGCAAAGAAATAACATGAACATTAGATTATTTACTGTAATATACATAATTACCAAACAAGGACTCAAAATAACATTTATCAACTAAGCTGCACTATAGGACTAATATAGGCTTAAGAAATCCGATTACAGATGCTATTAAAATCTATAATAATTGACCTACATTCATCAAGATATTTTTTATAGTTTTTTTTATAATTTATTAAGGTATTTTTTTTTGTGAATTCATTATATTTGAACCACCAGTTAGAAGAAGGAAATGAATCCAAAAAATAGATTTTTGGAAAATCGCTAAAAACTATTGATTCCTTCCCTTTTATTTTTTACTTATGTAATAATGAGATCTACTATAAAGTACAGTTTATTTAGGTTAATTAAGATTGAAAGAAACCATTTATTGATTCTAGTTATCTAGAAATAATGATAAGAAAGTTTTGGATGTATTTCTTTCTGTTTACAAAAAAAGACACAAAAATGTATGAAAAACTTGTTTTTATTCAAGATAACTTAATAATAAAAATAGAGTCAAAAAATTGTTAAACTATCCTTCTTCCGCAATGGTGTCATCTGAGGCAGTAGTAGTTGGCCATGTTAGGATATTCTCATAAAATTGTTTTTTTTCTTCTGGAATATACTGAATAATTTTCTGAACGTCTTCCATCGTTTTCTGGTTAATTGGTATTTTTGCAGTGTATGCTCTAGTAGTAGGCAATGCAGGGGTCACCCTATTTTTATGAAGAAGAAACCTATGTTTCATCATGCCATCTATTTGTTCTGAAGCTGTTACGTAGCCTTTATGGGAGGAACAATACTCTAAATCAGCGTTACTCAAAGTGTGCTCCGCCAGCAGTCATAATAAATGAATGCATGTATTAAAGTGGACCCTATAAGAATAAAGTTACCTAACAACCAAAACAAAACGCCTACTTATAGGTGTTACTGGTACATATACGAAAATTTAATATAATTATGTATTAAGTAAATGCCCGACCTATTACATCGAAATGTTACAGCGTTACTCGTACGCCACCATTCGCCCCCGGACTACAAGCAATCGAATGACCTCGGTTCGTTCTTCGGAGAAAATCGTCTGGCTCTCCGCAGTTTCTGAGGAATTCGAGATGATTCGATGGTTGCTGGTATAATATAAAAGAGGATTGTTTGGCGCGGATAATTTATTAATCAAGCAACGTACCGCAAAATTTACTCACACCGCGCTCAGTATTTTATGTTCGCTTGACTTGTTGTTGTTCGTAGGGGTTGTAAATCTTGTATTTCGTGCGTCAAGAGATACTATTTGTCATAAAATTGACCAAATCAAATTAGTGTTAAAGAAGAATGGAGGGCTGGCTTAAAGGTGTTGCAAAAAATGTGGTTCGCTTGGATGATGCGACAAATTCAAGTCAAGGTGATATGACGGCGTCAAGTTCTAGTTTTATGGTTTCAAGTTCAAGTAGTAAAACATCTAATGACACACTGAAGGTGAAGAAACGAAAGTATGACGAATCATACATTAATCTCGAATTTGTTGATTCCAACGGCTCACCTCTTTGTATGTTGTGCAGCAAACTCCTTCCTAATAGTTCGATGGTACCTGCTAAGATGCGCCGACATTTAGAAACTGTACATCCCGACTTCAAAAACAAAAGTAAAGAATTTTTTCGACGTTAAAAAGAACAATTATTAAGAAGCCACGGAGGCATCGTATTTGGTTAGTTACCGCATTGCCCAAGCAGGAGAAGCGCACACTATCGCTGAAAAGCTAATAAAACCATGTGTGGTGTGTGGTAGACATAACAAAATCTGTAAAGCATCTTTCTATACAGTGCCGCTTTCGAACGATACAGTTACCCGCCAAATTGGGGATATCACAGGAAACATAAAACAAGAACTGGTTTCACGGCTTCAAAATAACAAATTCGTCTTGCAAATGGATGATGAGTCGACTGATGTTGTGGCCATCTTGCTAGTAATTGTGCGATATCCATATAAACATTCACTCGAAGAAGACTTACTTATGTGCTCATCGCTGCCTACTAACACAACCGGAGAAGAAATTTTTAACACGATTAACATATTTTTTGAAGAAAACCAACTCGATTGAAATGATTGCATTGATATTTGTACGGATGGAGCCAAGGCAATGACAGGTAGGACAGCAGGAGCAATATCACGAATAAAAATGAAAGCGCCAAATTGTAGTTCCAGCCACTGCATCATGCGGTTAAGAAAATGGCACCAAATCTAAAATTGGTTCTTGATGAGTAAAAATGATTAATTTTGTCAAGTCACGTCCACTACAATCCCGATTGTTCTCAATATTATGTGAAGATTATGGTAGCGATCATAAAATACTATTGCTCCATACTGAAGTGAGATGGTTGTCTCCGGGTAAAACTTTGACAAGGCTTTTTGAACTAAGAACAGAATTAAAAGCTTTTCTTCTAGATGTTCCTTTTAATTTAAAAGACCGTTTGTCCGATAAAAGCTGGTTATTTAGACTACCATTTTTAGCAGACATGTTTCGAAAACTTAACGAATTAAACCTGTCATTACAAGGAAAACACACAACAGTTTTCAATGCTAACAACAAAATAACTGCCTTTAAAAGGGAATTACATTTTTGGATTACTTGTTTTGGTAGGAGAGAAATCGAAAGCTTTTCGTTGCTAAGTGAGTTCCTTAGTCACCATAGTCTTAGTGATACAGAAATATTTCAAAATGAAATATTTGTTGAATTGGTGCAATATCTCAATGATCTGCAAGGGACTTTTGAATCTTACTTTCCTGAAGAACAGAATACAAAACTGAAAATAAACTCGTGGATTCAAAACCCTTTTTCATCTAAATTGCAGAAGCCTGAAAATATGTCAAATCAAATTTATGAATCATTTCTAGAAATGACATCGGATACAAGCATGGAATCATTGTTCGAAACAATTTCACTAAATGGTTTTTGGTGCAGGGTTGGTGATGAATCTCCACAACTTGCCACAGAAGCTTTAAATGTTCTTCTGCCGTTCCCAACAACGTGTTTGTGTGAAACGGGATTTTCAGCATATACAGCTACAAAAACAAAATACCGCAATAGACTGGATGCCGAACCAGATATGAGAATTCAACTTTCTTCTATCAAGCCTGACATTACCCAGTTGATGAGGAATAAAAAACAATTACATGCCTCGCATTAAATGAAGTGTTATCATTTGCTTACTAACTCACTACTTACTGTATCATATATAAAACTTCATATATAACTGCTTTTGCTTTTAGTTTAGACTTTTTTTAGCTTAGGGTTCCGTTAAAAATTTAGTTTTTTAAAAGGATTCCGTCACGAAAAAAGTTTGAGTAACACTGCTCTAAATATTTATATTTAGAAATCATAAATGTACAACCACGGTGATCTACCGGTAACTTTCCTTCGGCAATGAGAGATGTCAATCGAAAAATTGCTTTGCTTTTTGTAGCATACAAGATCAAAAAAGCTTGCCTGCAAACCTCAACTCTCATAGAATTTATTTGGACAAAATAACTAAAAGTGTTTGGGATTTTCTTTTTTGGATCGTCTTCGAACAACTCCCGACCGGTTTATGAGGCCCATAAGAAATGTGTCTTGTTCATTTTTTGGACGTCCACTGTATAAGCTTTGTATAATCCTCTGCTTTTCTGCTGGACTTAAGTTTTATGTCCAACGTTTTTTACATTCACTATCAGTATTTGATTTTGCCGGAACAATACGCCCCATAGTTGAACTAATATAGGTTCGACCTAAAAAAATCCACCCATAAGTTTGAAGAAAAAAATAATTCCGGGATTTATTTCCTTTTTAAAACTCTCGCATATTTCACGCTTCAATATCTCTATTGTTTTGGTCTTTTGTTAGAGCTAAGAAAGGTCACTCTTCACTTCTGTCTATCATGTGCGATGCCAATGGTAATTCTTTTGAAGGAACAGAAAATATTGTGCCAGCTTTTGCCAAACTTTTTCAGAATGCCTATAAAGATCCAATCGACCTCGCAGAAACCTATCCTCCTTCGAATTCCTCAGATCTCATTGACATTCTTCCATCAATTACCACTGAGGAAATTATTGCTGCTAGTCGGAGGCTAAAAAACAAGTTGACAGCCGGTCCAGATGGTGTTCCAAGTTTTGTGGCTAAAGACTGCATGTTTGTCCTTTGTCAGCCTTTATGTCATATTTTTAACCTTATTTTGAAAACTGGCAAATTTCCAGGCGTCTGGAAATGTGCTAAAGTAATACCAATTCACAAAAAAGACGATATAAACAGAATCGACAACTGCCGACCTATCTACATACTTTGCAATTTTTCCAAAACTTTTGAAACTATTGTTTATAACAAAATTCTTTCCTAAGTTCAATCACTACTCTCTATATAGATCAGCACGGTTTTATTCCTAAAAGGTCGTGCATCACTAACCTTTGTAATGTGACTCATTTTATTTCTTCAACCCTCGATAGAAAAAGTCAGGTTGATGTGATGTATACTGATTTCAGTAAGGCTTTCGATCAGATAAATCATAGCGTTCTGCTGGGAAAATTGAACAAGCAATTCAACTTCTCAGAAAGGCTAATTTCGTTGCTTTCGTCATACCTTATTGACCGTCTACAGTTTGCAGATCTAATACCTTTTTTTCAACTTCTGGAGTCCCACAGGGATCCAATCTCGGCCCATTTCTTTTTATCTTTTATATTAATGATCTTATAGAATTGGTTTCCTGCCTTAGACTAGCTTATGCTGATGATCTAAAAATATTCTGGTGTATCAAGTGTAGTATCTTGGACTGCTTGTTCTTACAGAGTAACTTGGACCCAATTAGGGGGTGGTGCAGTCGAAATCAGTTATGTCTTAATATCTCGAAATGCTGTGTGATCTCCTTTCACTGAACCAAGGATCCTGTTTTGTTTAATTACAATATAGACAATCAAATCCTCTGTAGAAGTACTTCTATTAAAGATCTAGGGGTTGTATTCGACCATACTCACATTTGTGCTACATATTGAACAGACAGTGACCTCCTCGTTGAAACTTCTGGGTTTTGTCATTCGAAATAGCCGACTCTTTGACAACTCAAACTCATTAAAACTATTGTACTTTTCCTTTGTTAGATCAAGACTGGAATATGGTTCCTTGGTGTGGTGTCCTTTCTATAAATGCCATGTTGGCTACATTGAGAGTGTTCAGAGAAGGGTTTTAAAGTTTCTTATGTTTCGTGAGGATAGAATATATCCTGTTAGGGGGCATGATCATGATCTGATGTTAGGTAGATTTAATCTGCAATCTCTGGCCATGAGGAGAACAATTCATTTTGTAACATTCTTATGGAAGTTGGTCAATAATTAAATAAATTCTCCTTCTCTCTTGAACGATATTCTTTTTCATGTACCACGATTTGCTTCTAGAGCAAATATCACTTTTGCTTTAGATCGCGCCAGAACTAACATTAGGTTTCAGGATCCCGTATATCAAATGTGCAGAATTTTTATTTCAGTATCATCAACCTGTGACATATTTGTATGCTCCATAAAGGATCTAGTTTTGTCTCTGACAAAACAACAGTTACCATAATTCCTTTTTTCCCTTGTCCCATGAATCCCTTTCTTTGTTCATTCTAATGTTAATTTACATCTCCTTTAATTTTGATTTATACATGATGTTATTATAGTAATTTAAGTTTTCCTTATTTTTCTTTCTTTTTGTTATTTAATTTAATACTTGTTTACACTTTCAAAACATTAATTGTAGATTTTTCTGTAACTGGGCTTTGCCTGTTGGAAATAAACTGCTAAATAAATAAATAAATTATTTATATGGTGTTTATTCCCTACTTAGCGCTAATGGATGGGCCATGCTTTAACAATTCAATTTCTGATAAAAAGTAGTTTCGTCATGTTTTGGCCTTTATTTCCTTCTTCTAACTGGTGGATCATTTTATCATAGTTATTTTCTGTTACTCAAGGCCAGCATTTCAAACATTGATTAGAGGTTTCGTTATGTTTTGAAAATGAACTGAAAATCAATAAAGTTTTAACGATACCTTTCGTTATATTTAATTCGGTCTAAGTTCAATAATTTCCTTGAGGAAATTTTATTGAAAGTTATTAAGTGAAATAGTGATCTGATAAAAATTTCTAATGCCTAATCTAAAGCTATAATTAGGCCGATACCAGTAATTGCCTCAACGTTTGTCCAAGCCTTGGCAAATTACCCATCACCAAAAGAGAAAAAAAAATCTCCCTTTAGGTTCACATGGTGTAATCATACATTAAAACAGGCCGATGGAACATTTTCTCATCAATTCATCATCGCGATATAAAAAAGTCGGTCCATCCTGTATAAGGGCAGAGGGGGGGAGGAGGCATAAAATAGACGATACACAAAACCCTTTAGAAAGGGAGTAGGTTCATCCCCATGCACGTTGTTAGAAGAGATAAAGAATTGCAAACCAAACAGATTCGCAAAAAAAAAAACAAGAAGAGACAGGACGCGCACAATTATCCACCGCGGGACGACCCCAGGGATGGTCCCTGCCGGCCTGGATGGTTCCCACGGGTAGTAGACGTGTATTTTTCTTAAATAATTGCGCTCGCCGCTGTCTTCTTTCATTGCGAAAGGTGTTGATTTAAATTTCGCGACAGAAAAATGGCCGTACGACCCCCCAGTTCGGTCTCTCTCACTCTCCCAGGTCAGGTTGGTCGCCTTTTCGCAATCGCGTCCTTGTCCTTTGTTCGGGTATACCTACGGGAACGGGTTGGCCATCTGCGTTCTGCGTGAGATATGAGGGCTTTAAAGGGCTTTTAAAGGAAATTCGGATTTTTTCGATTGAATTTTAGTAACAATTTTACTGGGGTGCTCAATAGGGTGAAAAGAGCGAGAAACGGGAGGTTTCCTTAATAACACCTTTCTTTATAAATAATTGTCTCTCTCTGGTCCTTAGAACATTACTAATTCCTTAGAACATTGGAAGACTAGAATTAGTAAATAACAACTTTGTTTGAGTTCAACATGTGCACGGAGGCAAGGGGGGGTGTCTTATTTACAAACGTATTAATCGATTCTCGGTTGTCCAGTTTACACGCATTTTTAAAAGAGGAAATTTTCAGCTATACAGGGTGTTCCGTTGATCATGTTACAAACTTCTAGGGCAGATAGAAAACGTCAAAAGAAAAACAAAAGTTCATATAAACATGGGTCGGGAAAAGCTTCCTCAGGGAGCTAGAGCTCTTTGAAAATAACCTTTAAAAACTAGTTTTTTTTTAATAGCTCCGGAACTACTTTAGCTACCGCAACCAATTTTGAGAGGTAAATTATTGTTAGTACGTTTATTCTTTTGAACCTACTAAATAAAAAAAATATTTACCAGGGGCTTTAGAATCAGGGGGGTATTTGGTAAATTTAGGCCCATTTCTTTAAGACTTTAATTTCTGCCCGTTTGGGCATTAGATTATGATGTTCCTATGCTTTTTACATAAAAAAGGTGCTGTTAAAGTCGGTAAATGGTAAATATCACCGTTTTTGTGAAAATTGACGAAAAGCAAGTTGTGAGATACAAAAATGAATTACCTATTATTATTAATAAACAATTAAAAAAAAAATCTGGCGTAAATAAAAAATAAATGTTTAAAAAAAGTTAAGGTAGCCACTTTATTAAATTGGTACTCAAATTAATTAACTGTCACTTTAATTACCTTGAGGCATAAAATGTTTAAATGATTTTAGCTCAAAATGCCGGCCGCCACGATCGATACATTTATTGTATCTACGCACCATATTAAGGTTGACGTGGTTAAAAATATCAAGCGTGGTTTGGATTACTTCAGCAGCTGCGGAAATTCTGGCCACCAGGTCTTCTTCTGACTCGACTGGAGTTTCATATACGAGACTATTCATATGCCCCCAAAGAAAAAAATCTAAGGGTGTCAAATCTGGTGAGCGCGCTGGCCAGGTGACAGGGCCTCCGCGGCCAATCCAGCGCCTTCCAAAATTTTCATTTATAAACTCGCGGACAATAAGTGAAAAATGAGCTGGCGCTCCATCGTGTTGTAGCCATAAGTTCTGGCAGTACATTTCTTAAAAAATTTAAATAAATATTTCCCGTTAAACGAGGAGGCAACATAATTGGACCAATTAAGCGTTCTCCAACAATGCCGGCCCACATATTGACCGAAAACTTATGTTGATAGCTCCTAAAATGAATACCATAAGGGTTTTCCTCACTCCACTCATGATTATTCTTAGAATTAAAAATGCCTTCTTTTGTAAATAAAGCCTCGTCAGTAAAAAGGACATATTTTGGAAATTGAGGTTCTTCTGTACACCGGTCAAGAAACCACTGGCAAAAACTCACGCGGGGTATAAAATCATTGGGTCCTAATGATTGCACCTTTTGCAGGTGGTAGGGCCGAAGAAGCTGTTCCTTAACAACGTTCCATACCCTAACATGATTTACATGCATCGTATCAGCTACTGCTCGAGTACTTACTGATGGGTTATCTTCAAATCGCTGAAGCACTTCTTCTTTCAAAATCCGGCATTCGGATGTTCCTTTGCGCGCCATTATCTTGGCGTTTTATTTTAACGGAGCCAGTCTCCCTGAGCCGTTGATTGACCCTTTCAAAAAGTGTGTGAGCTGGGATTCGCCTTTCGGGAAACCGCTCTTCATATAGTCGAGAAGCAGCTCTACCATTACATCGAACTTCCCCATAAATTAAAAGCATATCGGCGTATTCAGCAAAAGTGTAATCTTCCATTAGTAAACCGTAATAAAAAGGGAATTAATATCATGTAAAAAATACTGACAGTGGCAATGAAATAGCATTATTATTATTATTAAAACAATTAATTCAGGTGCTGTATCTTAGTTTGGTTTTAGTCAATTTCCACAAAAACGGTGATATTTACCGACTTTTACTAAGAGCACCTTTTTTATGTAAAAAGCATAGGAACATCATAATCTAATGCCCAAACGGGCAGAAATTAAAGTCTTAAAGAAATGGGCCTAAATTTACCAAATACCCCCCTGATTCTGAAGCCCCTGGTAAATATTTTTTTTATTTAGTAGGTTCAAAAGAATAAACGTACTAACAATAATTTACCTCCCAAAATTGGTTGCAGTAGCTAAAGTAGTTCCGGAGCTATTAAAAAAAAACTAGTTTTTAAAGGTTATTTTCAAAGGGCTCTAGCTCCCTGAGGAAGCTTTTCCGGACCCATGTTTATATGAACTTTTATTTTCCTTTTGACGTTTTCTATCTGTCCTAGAAGTTTGTAACATGATCAACGGAACACCCTGTATATCAACACATACCATAATGTTAATTTAACTTATTGATGTTGGATTTTGGAGTAAACATAAAAAATAAAAATAGATATATATTATTCTAAGCGCAAAAATAAAATCTTCAAAGAAAAAAAAATTATTAACATTCTTATATTCCTAAAACCCCTTCTGAAAAATTTGAAATGACAATACCGCAAGCAAAAGCTGATGTCATCTTGACAAACGGCTTTGTGTTTACATTTGGCATTTGTGAAGTTTTGTGTTTTTTTCTTTAGATTGGTTGAAAAAGTAAGCTTTAGCCATTTCAGTGTTTTTGTGAACTGTTATGATAGTAAAAACTTGTGCCGTTTGTTCCGCACCATAGGAAAAGGCGATTTGGGCCGATCTTTTCACAAGTGAATTCCGATATTGTTATAACATCATATCAAAGGACAACCGTCGTCATAACCGTAGAATAATAAAATCTCTATATATAAAAAGGCTTGTCCTGACTGATAATCAACGTACAGCCCAAACGGTTAAACGTAGAAATATGAAATTTGGGGACAACATTCCTATGGTTATGTAGGCGTCCACTAAGAAGGGATTTTTTGAAATTCCATCGGGAAGGGGTTGAAACCACTTCTTATGTATCATAGCTTTAAAACTAAGTACTTTTTAAAAAAACGGTGAAACACGTAATTTTTTCAATTTTTTTTTGTTTTTTTTTTAAAGGGGTTAAGACCATCCTTTAAGATTTTAACATATTTTTGATCCTTAAATTGATTACTTTTCGGAAAAAAAACTGCAAAACACTTCAATTTAATTTCATTTTAATGACAACCACAGCAGATTCTCAAAAATTTAGCCACCCTGAAGGGGTAAAATGGGGTAAAAACTTCTACGAACATTATTTCTTTTTAAATTTATAGCGTTGAAAATCGATATTTTTATATATTACACGAAGGCAAAACAAAAAATATTGTTTACGAAGAAGTCCTTTAGTAGAACTTTTTTTTATTTTCAAATTCCACGCGAGCAACGCCGCGGGCATTCAGCTTGTCTATAATAATTATAAAATATTTAATTTCCATCAAAATGCTCTTTATTAGACAAGGACCTTTACTCTAATGAAGTACGTTAAAAAAATGCATAAAGAGTTTATGAACGGTAATAATGTTTATAATTTAAAGCATAATCTATTAATAACAAATATTTATCATGTAAATATTATAAGGCTACAGCCTTTTCTTCTAAACCTTTTAGTGTAATAATGATAGTTTTGATTGGCCCATTGTGTGACAATTTTCAAGGCTGCAAGAGCCTCCAAATGCGTACATTGCTATCGAGATTTTCCTCCACTGCGACTGTATTCCATTCCTCAATGTCTTTGGGATTATAATCAATCAAAAATGTGTCCATCAGAAGTTTTTAATTCTTCTGCCGGTGGATGCGAAGGGGCATTGTCTAACAGGAGAACGGCTTTAAAAGGAAGGTTTTTGCTTTGTAAAAATGATTTAACCTAAAAACCCAATTTAGTCTTAAAAAAATTAAAAAGCAACCAAAACTTTCACTTACCTCTGGAACAAAATGCTTAAAAAACTAATTTAAAAAAATTTCCTGCGTCATCCAGGCATTTTTAGTGCTTTTATAGATGACTGGATTATCAAATCCTTTAAAACATCTGGGTGATTTTGCTTTTTCTAGTACTAAAAGCGTTAGTTTGTGTGATCCTGTAGCATTTGTGCACCCCAAAAGAGTTATTCTTTGTTTAGCTATTTTTCACTAAGATTAAGCTGCTTCATCTTTTTTCTTAAGCCTTCAATAAAGGGATTTACAAGGCGAGGCTGCGAGGACAACTTTTCACCTGCAATTTTAAGCAGCCTTATACCATATCGCCATTTAAATTTATTAGGTCTTAAACTCTCTCCAACAACTTTTAGAATTTTTTCTTCTTTATTTTTAATTGCACAAATAGTTGATTTTGCTATTTGATATTTCTTTGCTAGTGCAGTAACACTCATACCATTTTTGTGCTCTTCCAAAATTTTTGATTTCTCATAAAGAGTTAAACACTTCTTATTAATTTTAACCATTTTAAAAGGCCACTGCGCAAGATGCGACACTCTCTTATCTAATAAACATCAACTAAATGACCAAACAACGTTTCAAATGCGTAAACCCAATATCCACTAACAAGCCTAGACAAGTCTACACAGGATTACTAAAGATTTCTTAAAATTCACATTATCGAAATATGGGTTTGTTCACACTATAGAATTAACATAGAAAAATATTGGTGTTCACATTAATGAGTTGTTCATAAAATCGTAAGTTCATGTTACCGCGAGTATACTGTACGTTAAATATTCTCCTAGCTTTTGTACTATTTTTATTAGTATTCTGTAGTTAAAGTTGATTCGTAGGGTTTCTTTAGGGTTCTACTTACGCTTGGCTTATTATTTTTATCTATAGTGTTTAGTTTTTAAGTAGTTCATCTTGTTCGAGAGCCCCATTTTGGCCCCAATTTAGGTTATTTAGGTTATATTATTGTAAATCCCTGTAGTTCTAATTTTCTAGAATTTGTATACTTGCTTGCTTTGACTGTCAGTATTCTCTTAAAATTATTGGTCTCTTTGGGCAAAAACAATGAAGATAATTCTAAATATTTCGAAACTGTTCCATCGGGTTTTAAAAAGGATGCGCTTCATGACAATTCATTCAGTTTTAATTGTTTAGTCAGTTTTTACCTTGGAAACAATTAAACGATAGTCAAGGCGAGTTAGGTTAGTGTTTTTGACGTTGAAAATAAAAGTGTGTTTCCGAATTTCGTTACAATATTATAAAGTGTGTTTTTTTGACATTTCTACATAAACGTCAGAGATGTTGCAAGCAAACAAATTGCCCATAGTTGCCCATGGCAATGCTAATTCTATCCTTTCAATGTTCTAAGGGAAACTCAATGACACAATTTTCATTATCGTTGATGGTTCCCAAGCTACACAATGGTTCATATGAATAAAACAAAACGGTTACTTGATAGTTCCTGTCCAGACTATCTGTTTGATAAGCTTAATAAAAGAAATACTCTTCATAACAGAGATACGCGCTTTAATCATTTATTTGATGTTCCTAGGCATAGAAAAGAACTTTTCCAACGTTCATTGTCCTATTTGTTACCTAAGTTAGCCAACACTGAGATTTTTCGCAAACTGTATGACTTACCATTTTTGACATTTAAGAAAAAATATAAGCAACATTTACTTAGCCAAGTATAATAATGATAATAATAATAATAATAATAATAATAATAAATATTTTTTATTTGCAAACTCAACATAACTGCATAAAAAAAAGAGAAAGAAATACACATTTATTATTTTATGCAAACAAAAGGCCGACAAATTCAGAATTCTGCCAAGGCAGATTCTAGTCTTTAACATTGTGGCCAAAACTTAAAAAAACTAACTAGAAAAAAAAATGTAGAAACGCTTGTAACAGACTAAGTTTAATTATACACACCTACCCAAACAATTTAGAACATTAACATTAACATAGTACCTCTCACAAAAACAAATTTTCAGTCTCCACCCATACCCAAACTAACAATGTTACCCTTCAGTATTTTACGCAGACAGCTGCTGACTCATCAAACGCACTATCATTCCCCTGCGAAAAGTCTGAACAGACACCAAACCCAACTCAAAATTTATGCCCAAAGAATTCATCTGATATGCAAAATTATAGGAAAAGGACCTTTTAAATAATTGAGTCTTATGTCTTGGAATATGAATTGTGTTTCTTCTTAAGCCCAAATGGTGAACATCATTTCTAAAAGTAATCTTAAGGTATAGGTAAGGTGGACTACGGTATTTAAGAATTTTATAAAAAAAAAGTAAGGAAACGCGATTTTGTTTGCGTATGCCAAAAATTAGGCGAATACATGAGTTCTGAAGCTTTTGCAATCGGCACCTGTCATTATAGTCTAGGCACCAACCATAAACAACATCGCAATAATTGCATTGTGACAGCACTAAAGAGTCACACAACATTTTTTTAATATCTTCACTTAGATAATGCCTATGCAAGTAAATTAATTTTAAAGCAAAATACCCTTTTTTTAGAACATTAGAAACGTGTTGATGAAATCGCAAATCACTATCCACTATTAAGCCCAAACTTTTGCAATTATCTACAACAGGAATATTAGCATCATCCATCTTAATATTAATAGTGTTGCTATTTAAAATATGGTTAATTTTTTGCTTATTACCAATAAACATTACAGAAGACTTAGAAGGATTTAATTTTAGAAAATCACAGAAGTCTTGATTAATTTTTGCTTGCGCATTTTTAGCATCTTCTGGCAGAAAAGAGTAATACAACTGAGCATAAAAAGGGTAAAGGCAGTTTTTTAAATAAAAATAAAATCTAAAAGTATAAATAATAAAAAATAAGGGTCCTAAAAAATCTTATGTATTTTGTATGTATGCTCGGTTAATAACAACTATGCAGAACTTCGCCGAGTTAAAAATAAAGGCATATTATTATTATTATATAGCATAAGTTTTTTTGAGATAAACATATTTCGCTTTAATGCAACAAAAAAACATGAAGAGTAAAAGCATGTGCTTCACCTTATTAATACGACCCAGTATCTATAAAATGAGTTTAATATTTTTAAAACAGTCGAGTTGCGTCTGCATTAATTTGACCGTGTTTGGACTCGTTAAAAAAGACTTGAATTGAATTTGTTTTCTTCCAGATGATTAAATTCTGAATTTTTTATTTCTTCCAGGCTATTGCGACCTTTTTTGCATAGAAAACTTTAACTTCCAGGAACTGTTGTGAATTTAGTTGCATATTTTACAGTCGCAGTTTGCAGATGACACCACTGTTCCAAAACCCTTTAATTGTTAAGTTTTTATAAGCAAAACACTCTAATTCATTTCAAATGTCTCGATTCAGCAGTTTCCATATGCGATTTCCGTTTGTATACACAGTCAACTTATTATTAATATTAATAAATTAGCTAATCTTATCAACAAAGTAAACAACATGATTTTATAAATAATATTTTGCGATGACTATAACAATTTCCTGCCTAAGCACGATATGTGTATGTATGTATATGTGGGAAAGAAATCGCTGCTACGGCAACGTTGCTGCGAACTGCATGTTGCCATTATAAAATGAGATTTTGCCGGGTTTGCTACGAGGCTATAGGCGCATGTCTCTCTATAAATATCACGTTGGAATGCGCGAAATGTGATTATTTCGCTAATACCGGCCGGAAATTTGGATTGTTTCAATAGGATTGTAAGAAAATTAAGTTGATGGTGATCGCCACAAGTCGAAACGTCGTATCATCGCTTTTAGATTAAGATCATGTAGGGTGGAAAACGTGGCCATGAAAGTGTCGTTTATTTCGTTCTACAGCTTTAAATAACGCCAAAAAAATAACTTCGAGTTCTTTTCTGTAATCTTCGATTATTTTGACAAATTGTATTAATCACTGAATTCGTCACGGTGATGAGCGAATACCCTCGTTATGGCGTCTATAAGAAAAAGTCAAGACGTCATATCATTATACTTTTAAATGTTTTGTCCTACCTCCCCGTTCTCCATTAAATAAATACGAAAGACATTGTTCAACGTGAAGATGCTATCAAAGACTATATATTTGAACTTTAGAAAAATCTATATTTCTTGTCGAATTTTTTAGTTATACCCCAAACTTATGTTTTTTTAAATGGAACACTCTATATATTTATAGTTCATAAAATTGGTCTTTTTTTGCTTTTTCAAAATTACATAACAGTATGGACTTGTTTTCAAAAATACGCAAATAACTAAGAATTTTCTAAATTAAATGCATAATTTAATAGTAGGCCATAAATAACAATAATAGACAAATAAAAAGATACAAAGTAATAACGACGAATGGGGAATTGCATATCATTCTTATTTTTTTTAGTAATAAAGGAACATAAAAAACAAATATATAAATTTATTAAACACTATAAGAAAACAACTATATAACAAAAAAATATTTTTACAAGAGAATGTTCAAAATAACCACCATCTTCTCTGATACAAAATTGGCACATTTTTGTAACCCTTTGAATAGCATTCAAAATAATAGTTTGTCTCCTTCTCAGATTTTAAAAAGCTAAATGAATTGCGTCTTGAAGTTCTATGAGATTATTGCATTGTCTTTTATACACTTGATCTTATATATACCCCTATAAAATTATTTATTTATTTATTAACGGTATCCACCAATTTTACAAAAATAAAATAATACAAAAGATACTAATATTAATTCAACTTCAAGCTTGGTAATAGTAAGACATAAATCAATGTTACCAATTAATTTAAAGAAACATGTTAATTTAATAAAAAACAATTTATTTGTCATTTTTTTGTTTCTTGTTATAAGTAGCCATGGCCTCCCATTAAATTATGAATTTGATCATTTAAATTTAGAAAATTGTAATTTTCTTGAAATTGTAAAGGCCATACTGTTATATATTTTTAAAAATGAAAAAAATAGGCCAATATTATGAACTATATATATACAGAGCATTCCATTAAAAAAAACATAAGTTTGGGTTATAACTCAGAAACTATTGATCAAAAAAAATATATATCTACACCACTGGATTCTACGGAAAAAAATCTATAAGAATGAATTTTCACTTTTACAAAAACTTTAAAGACAACGGAGACACGAGGGGGGTACCAAAATGCAAAAATTTCAAAAATGAAAAACTTCTCAGTTTAACCTCCAAAACCGTACACAGTGCGTCCTTGACGTTTTAAGACATAAACTACGTCCATGATGGCGGTAACAGTTTTCCTCTTGGCGTGTTCGGTGTAGGTGACTGCGTCCCTGATCACGTTTTCAAGGAAAACCATTAAATACACCACGGGTCTCTTCGTAGATCAAGCCAGAAATACGCTTGACTCCACCACGCCTTGCCAATCTTCTAAAAGTTGGCTTGGTAATACCCTGGATGTTATCACGAAGAACTTTACGGTGACGTTTTGCGCCTCCTTTTCCTAATCCTTTACCACCTTTTCCTCTGCCAGTCATTTTGAACCGTTATACTAGTAGTAGTAGTTCACCGAACGTATCGAAAAAAAAAACCGTAACTCTTTATCTCTAAAAATAACGGAGATATCCCGCAAAAGTACCCAAAATGGGACACCCTGTACATGGCCAACCAGAGAATACTCTTCAGTGCCATCACTTCTACCAGGACAACCATGTCGCAAACAATTCTGGTAAAATACTAGATTTGATTTTGTCATAGAAAGTATCACCTAAACTGATGATACCCAGTGTGATATGATGTATTATGATTTTAAGCCAGCTGATTTACCTCTGTTGAATGACTGCTTGGGTCAGATAAATTAGTATGAGATATTATTCTCTTGCTTCAACTGCCTCGACATTTACTAGACTTCACACTTTAAAAAAAGAATGAAAATGCGTGAATGAATATGCTTTATATAGAGAGTATAATAAATAACTTTTACTAATAAATAAAAATTCTTATAATCGATTATTAAGTGAATAAAAAATAATATATAAAAATATACAACGTCTACAAATAAAGATTAATTTCTTTCTTTTGAACCTAATAAGTGCGTGAATGAAGTACATCACACTATTGAAACCTCATAAAAATATCAGTGCCATCCACATAAATCGTATACAGTGCTTTCATTTCAAAACGATCCACCCTTAATAACTTTCTTAAAAAAAAAAAAAAAAAAAAACACGTCAAATTAGATATACAGGGGGACGTTTAATTATGCATTTACTGAAGTTCTGTCAATCACCTCCTCACCTCCAGCTAACCTCACTTTAATATGTCAAATGGGAACCCCCATCGTGTGATACATCATAGTAAGGAGCGTAAAATTCTCTACTCAATGGTACAAAAAAAATCCTCTTCATTTAGCTTATGTACTAGTTTGATTTTGTAGGCATGATATTTGTTTAATTTTAAAATTTTGTGAATGGTACTTTTAGACACGGCAGATGGGGTAGCAAATTTTCGAGCAGATGTATTAGGTTCCATCTTAACATGACCCAACACTGCAATTTCTACCACGTCATTTCTCACTGGATGCTGCACTTAATTTTTTCTGTATTGTACTGACCCTGTTTCTTGAAACTTCCTCATCAAATCCATTACGTAAGGATGAATTACCATTTTATCCGGATGATTACCACTAAAAGCATGTGCTGCTGCTCTATATTGTTGATAATTAAGATCCACCAACTTAATTATTTCTTGCAACGTATAAAACATTTTTATCAATATTATACAATATCACCAGGACTAGATTAAACAAATACTTCGTGCTACTGTAGACTACTTCAACAAAACACCGATAGCGAAATAAAAATAACTAAATCAACAAAAGCCTCCAAAGACGCAGATATTTACTGCATATTTTGGCGTTTTGGTAAAAAAAAATTGAGTTTTTCAAATGTATATATTTTCTTGATTAGAGATAACACCTGGATAATTAAAAAATAAAAAATATTATGCATGCAACAAAATTGCAAGACTTCTTGTGAAGAATATCAGCCACGTTTATTCTTATTTGTTGAGAACGAATTGATAAAATAAAATATTGAAAATAGGGCTATGTAGAGAATAAAGGAACCTTTAATTCAAGGTATCACTCGACCCCTATTCCCATTTAAAAAAGTTGTGGACTGTTTTGTCTCGGATACCCATGGAGTAAATAAAATAAATTAATCTTTTCAAAAAAATTCCATAGAAATCGGAAAGGCTCATTCTGAAATAGAAAACTTAATTTATTTTATAGCTAAAAAAATTATGAAACCTGTTGTGACCCATAGTAATTCTTTGAATACGATAACGAAAAATCTTGATAATAGCTTGGTGTTTGTATTTCTAAAACCTATTGATGTTCAGTTAAGAATGGATTATTAAAGGAAGTAAAAGAAACTGGGTTAAATGCCTCTGAAATTAAAGTTGTTAATGCCAGAGTGTTTAATTACAAAAAATTACTACCGGAAGAATGTTGTAAAAGATTACCTGATAATCTCGATTATTTTACAAGAACTGGAATATTTTTTTCCGAGTATTGTATTATCACAAACATATTGTACAGATTTTCAAAACCTACCATTCTTAGATGTATTTACCCCCGAAGAGGGCATTTTAAAAATTGAAAATTAATACCATCATTTAAAAAATATTCAGTGGAAGGACATTTTTGGCCCTGATGCTTTAGAAAATTCATATATACCTACATTTTGAGAAACTGTTAAAAAAAGCTGGCGATAATCATGTTGTTGCTGAATTGTCTACATTTTACTATCCCTACCAAATAGTTATGCTAATCTTAAGCGAATTTTGAGTATTATTATGAATACTATAAAAAACAAAATGAGAAACTGCATGTCTGTCTGTTTATTGAACTCTATTATACAGATAAAAGTATTTTTCTTAACTTGCAACTCATTTAAAGAATGATTCAAAAATGTACTAATGCTATGTACAGTTCTCGTCATACAGAAGTAGATGATAAGGATGTATTATCTCTGCAGCTCATTGTTGAAGATGCTGACTTTATACCTTAGAACATTAAAAGACGAGAATTAGTAAACAACAACTGTGTGTGAGTTCAACATGTGCACAGGGGCAAGGGAAGTGTTTTGTTTACAAACATGGCAACACGCAAGCAAAAGCCGATGTCATCTTGCGAAATGTCATCTCGTCAAACGGCTCTGTGTTTACGTTCGCCATTTGTAAAGTTCTGTGTTTTTTCTTGAATTTTTGGTTGAAAGAGGCCTCATTTGAGTGTTTTTGTGAATTGTTACGATGGTAAAAGCTTGTGCCGTTTATACCGTACCACGAAAAAAATGGCGATTTAAGTCGACCTTTTCACAAGGAAGTATCGATGATGTCATAACATCACATCAAGGGAGAACCGTCATCATAAGCGTAGAACAGGGGATTGTAGAATAGAAATAATGTTGAAAATACTTAACTATTAATAGGCTATAAGGAATAAAAAACTCGAATTTTACCAGGACGGACGTGACGGAACTAAATGGAATAAAGATCGACCAAGTCAAAATGTGCGGACGCCTAAACACAATAAAGTAACTGATCGACACAAACCAGGAGTACGTCCTGAAGCGAAGCATGCAAAGACGCCTCTAGAATCTCTTAGTCTTTTTTTATCTAATGATTTGCTTCAAAAAATTGTAGATTACTCCAACATTTACATTGATAAAATTAAACGCCAGTACTCACGTGAACGAGATGCTTTGCATACAAATTTACATGAAATAAAAGCCGTTATCGGGCTTTTGTACCTGGCTGGAGTTGCTAAGTTGTCACATGTCAATATATACGATTTATGGGCAACTGATGGTATGGGTTTGGATATATTTCCTGCTGTGATGTCGATATCTCGATTTAAATTTTTGATGAGCGAAAATTAGAAGACAAATTAGCTCCAGTTCGTGACATGTTTGAAGATTTTGTCCAAAAATGTCAAAACATGTACACCGTATTAGAGATTGTGACAACAGACGAAATGTTAGAAGCCTTCCGTGGGCGATGTGGGTTTCGGCAATATATCGAAAATAAACCGGCCCGTTACGGAATAAAAATTTTTGCCATGGTTGATTCAAAAAACTTTTATACATCTAATTTGGAAATATATGCAGGTAAACAGCCTCCGGGACCATACTATCTTGATAATTCGGCATTTGAAGTAGTGAAGAGGTTGGTTTTTCCCATTTCAGGTACAGGACGTAACGTGACCATGGATAATTGGTTCACTAGCGTTCCTTTATCCGAAGAGTTAATGAAAAACCATTACCTTACCATGGTAGGTACAATAAGGAAAAATAAAAGAGAAATACCAGTTGAATTTTGCTCTAAAAAGAAGAAGTCTGAAATTCCTTGTAATACGTTTGGTTTCAAAAATTATATAACTTTGGTCTCGATACATCACCAACAGGAAAATTGGTTTTACTACTCTCGACAATGCACCATGATGATGCTATAGATCTCGAAACTAAGGAAAAATTAAAACCTGAAATTATTACTTACTACAACAAGACAAAAGGCGCTGTTGATGTTGTAGATGAAATGAAAGGATCCTACAATGTTTCCCGAAAAACCAATCGTTGGCCACTTATAATTTTTTTTTCAGTGCTAAATATAGCCGCAATAAATGCGCAAGTCATTTATGCAGAAAATGTGGGAAATACTGTGGTAAGAAGAAAGTTTCTGAAGGAGTTGGGGCTTTCTTTTTGTCAAGAACACATGAAAAACAGAGCAGCAATCACTACGTTGCCAAGAGACTTCCAACTCCAAAAAATAAGGAAATATGCTGGAACTGAAACCATCGATAACGTTCAAATAGCAACTGGTATCAGAGGAAGATGTGCCATCTGTACAAACAAAAAAGACAGAAAAACTACAATTTGTTGCTACAGTTGCAAAATTTATATTTGTCGAGAGCATCAATACTGTTTTTGTGAAAATGTTTCTTAGATTATAAGTTGAAAATTTAACATATCTATAATTTAACTTTACGCTAATATTAAAGTTTTTTGTGTATTTAGTTAGTTCTATTTACTTGTATTACCTGAAGGTTTAATAAATATTTGAAAAACCTCTTTGTTTAAATATGGGTAGATTTTACCCATCGCGAGCGTTTGCGTCTGAAAACTAGCGCGACCTCTGTAGGGTTAATAAATATTTATCATGTAAATCTTTTTTAACGACGTCACTGGTAAGGATTCCTTGTGTTGGTCGCATCCACAATGGGATTGAGCGACGTTGTTGCCGTTTTCTCTAATATAGGTTATCTACGCATTAATTTAGCTTTGAATATTAACTTCTTTATAGAATTTCTCATCATATTTTCTAAACAATGCTTCATATTTTATTAAAGGGGAACAGTAGTATTGTTTTATACCTGTCAAAATAAGTGACAAATTTTTCTGATAAAATAAAGTGTTTTTTTAAGATGTTGCAAACGAACTAACTGCCTAGAGTTCCACGGCTATGCTAATTCTAGCCTTTCAATGCTCTAAGGACTATGTAGAGAATAAAATTACCAATTAATTCAAGGTATCGGTGACATCTATTACCATTAAAAAAAATTATGAACTGTTTTGTTTCGGACACTCTGTATAATCAATAATGCAGCTTAAGCCGCGTCCAGATCTGTACCACGATGCGAGCAGAAAACCCACGTTCACGTACGCCGCGCCGTACCGAACAACGCTTCGCACCTCGCATTGCAACCGTTTGTGCGATCCATTCTACCATAGGCTAACGAAAGAATTTTGTCTGGTTATTCTATGATTTTACTGATAGTTTAATTTTTGTCAGTAGTTAATTTAGCGTTCAGAATGGATGTTGCTGCTGCTGCGTATATTTATATTCATTACGCTTTATCAAGTAAAACACCGAAACGGAAACAAAGGCAATGGTGGCAAACAGAAATTTATAGAAATAGACTGAAATATGGTGCGAATAATTTGCTTGCGGATTTAAAGATGCAAAAAATTAGTGGTCAATACAAAAATTTTACGCGAATGTCAACAACAGATTTTGAGTATTTTGTGAATGCGATTGGGCCCAAAATAGGAAAGCAAGATACCAAGTTTCGAAAAGCAATCTCGGTTCAAGAAAGACTTGCTGTAATCCTACGTTTCCTGGCAACAGGAGATTCGTATCTTCTATCGATATTTGAGTCCAAGAATCAAATTTTTTATTTTTGTTGTAATAGAATGCATGTTTTGGATTCTATAAACATTCATGATGCCTATAGAACGCAAATTAAAAGAGATATACGCTCGTCAGTCCACTCCATGACACCTGCCGATAGCCAAAATAATACTAAAATCACAGAACACAAATATAGAGAAATGTGTGTTGCCTAATGAACAGACAGAAATTCTGTTGACAGCTTTATTGACGTTGTTGACAAAGACGGGGGCATCCATCTTGGGTGGCGTGTGGCGGGAAATTTAAGCTTGATCTATTGCCTGGTATTTAAATTTCAAGTAATTTGCAGTTGCATTACAAAGTTGATGCGTTAACTGACGAGTGATGAGATATATTTAAATAGAAATTTATTTTATTAAAAAAAAAAAACAATATACTTTCATTTTAGAAATACCCACATTTAATTAAAATCGTTAATTTTAAATGTTGAGAAAAAATAAAAATATTGCATCTCAGACATCCCTCATCACTTTAATCAAGAATTAACACATCAACTAAAATATTATTTAATTTAAATTTGGTTCTCAAAACATTGCTTATTTAAGATATTTAGCTATAGATACTTACCAAGAATTATAAATTGGCCCAATAGATATGGGACTAAATTTTAAATAAAAAAAAACAAAGCTAAATTGTCTTTTAAATATTTTATTTTAAGAAGGATTTTAAAATGCATAAAAAAGTTACAATATATTCTAAATGAAATACTGCAAACTGTAAGTATGGTATTAATAACATCTTTTATGTAAAAAATAGAATTGTTGCAGGTATAAAGCATATTTTAACTGAAAATCCTAATTTCTGGAGTTTCAGAAAAAAATTACCTGCTTTTTTTTGTTTCCATAAGTATAAAACATGATAAGAAATATAACATACCTAAATAAAAAATTAAACATATATATTTTTTAACCATCTATACAATTGCAATAAAATAATATATATCCACAAATTATGGAAAACAAAATATAAGCTCTTATAAAGACAGAAACTGAACCTATCTCTTGAAATAAATCTGGCTTTTCATTGTAAATAAGTTAATTAATAATGACTAGATATAACACAAATACATATGTACAAGTTAATATGTATGTTTTTTCCATTTTATTTTTTTAGTATAAGCAAATAAAAACAAAATATGACTTTTGATTAGTCACAATCGGGTAAAGATGTCACAAGTCAGTGGGGTTGTCTCCAGTAAGTATGCAACATGAAACATAAGAAAACAGATTAAGACAGTGTATTGTGTATACAATATTATATATTCTATCGGGTTAAAATTAAATCTAAAAGTATTTCATCCTAATGATCCAAAATACATAAGTTTTCATTATTAGTAAGTATTGATTATCACATTAGTTATGATTACAATAATTAAGGTTCTAAATAATACCGTAAAGGATTTGATATTAGTCCATAATTTTACTTTAAGCTAATAATATGAATTTAATTATGGGTCAGTAAAAATAAAATAGGTCTGTAAAAAGCATAGCATTTACTATCAAAATGTCTCAGGTAATTTAGGTATTTTAAATAATAAGATATTACATACTAAAATCTTAGCTAAAAACAAAATTATTCTGATTGTGTAGGTGTAGGATCATGAGTATTAAATGAGGATATTCAGGATTTTTGTTTTTTTAAAGGCATTTTAGATTGTCAAATATTTTTCTGTTTTTTAGAATGACCAACACTTAAAGATTGTTGTTGTGGTTTTGAAGTTGGCTTTTGATTTTATACTTTAAATATTTATAAACCAACCAAAACTTTTTCTCTAAATTGACTAAATGACCATGGCTATCCATCCATAAATGTGTATAACTTAAGGTGGATTAAGTCGATTAGGGGAATCAGTTTTTGAGAAGTATATGTCAATCTGTTTTCGTTAAATTGAACAAATAGGTATTGTGTTTATACTCCATGTGAATATCATTTCTACTTAAGAACCAGAAAAGTGTTTGGAGCAAACATTTTTAGTCGGACTTACATGACAGACAAGATTTTTGTAAGGATGGATTCAATGGCAATTAAAAAAATTTATGATTTCTGTGACTGTCTGGGCAATTCCTCATATATAAACTAGTGAATAAAGAATATTTGTATGAATATCTTAATCTAGATGAAGACAAGGAAAAGGAAATACTTCCTATTTTCCCAGTGAAGGTTCAAGAATTAAAACTGAATTGTAAAAAAAAAGTAAAATTGAGAACAGTGACATAGATATGTCCAAAATAGGATTAAATCTATAATTATATCCTGGAAAATGATAATACATTCAAGATACACCTAAACATTATTAGAAAACACTTAGGTATGTCATAATTGAAATTTACCTGTCTCTTGCTCTATGTAGTTGCACGATGATTCGATGTTGGCACGTTTGTAAAATAATGTATCAACCCAGAACTCAAAAAAACTACAAAAAGGTATAAAATTACATAAAAACTTTAAATTGGAAGAAAATCATGAGGCTTGGCTTGTTTTCCCCCAAAGAAAACTTAAAAAAAACAATGGTCAAATACGACAGTTAAAATGTCACTATTGTCATATTTGATGTACGTCAAAAATTAGACAATCAGAATCAATCGGCCATCTTGGGTGGCAGACTATTCCGCCCCGCCACATTCAACCTTCATACCGGTGACTAAAATAAAGAAACAAATCGTGTCGTACGGTGTCGTCGTTCGTTTCCCGTCCAGACTTGCTTGGCGTCGTCGCGTACCCAATCCTTTGATGTTTCGTCAGAAAACCGACTCGCCCTGGATCACGACGAGCGCCGAGCCGGCCGAGCTGCAACACTTTTTAAGTTCGCGACGGCGTTCGTTTCGACGTCCAAATTGGTTCGCGACGTGGTACGGTTGCGTGACGTGGTACAAATCTGGACGCGGCTATAGACACTTTTCAAATTCATCTTAAAATCTTCTCTTTGAAACACTACTTTAAAAAACATTGTTGACCAACGAGGCGACACCTTTCAAAAATTAAAAATAAGAAAATTCCTGGAATTAAAAAATTGTCAACGTCAACACTGTCAATAACGTCACTACTGTCAAATTTTCCTAATGTCAAGGCACCCCAAGATGGCCGCCGTCCGAAACTCCACTTTGGCGAATCAAGTTTCATAGGGCTGGGTAATACTAAATTTGCCGAGAAATTCACTAGATTGACTAGATACTAGTAGTCATTGATTAACTTAAGTATGCGTTTGCTTCAGAACCCTCTCTACAGGGTGTCCCAAAATTAGTGGACGAAACGTGAACCCTGTATTTTTTGGTTAAAAATAACCTCACTTTTTCCTATAAACATATATCGGCAAACGCCCCCCAAGGGAGCTACGCCCCTTTTAAAGGGGGCACCTGAAGATGGTTTTTTCTACTTATTTTCGAAACGGGTAAATATAAAAATTTTAAATTTTGGTATTCTCCCAATTTTGATATGCTGAATTTAGTTGTCATTTCATAATATTCATTATTTAGTCAGGTGCGTATCATTTAGGGGGTGAGCCTAAAAAAATACCTAAAAAAAAATTGTGTGCAAAGTTTTTGTTTTGTTTTCTTTAAATTTTAAAAATTTGAAGCTTTTTACGTAAAAAAGTACCTCTTGGTCAATAACGCTACAATTTACCATTTTCGAGAAAAACGCATTTAAAAATAACGCTGCATAGTATTATTTTCACTACCAATTCTTATGAAAACTTAGTAGCAGGCTTTGGAAAAAATTGACACACTGCATAATGACATTAACATTTGTTGTAATTGATTAGTTGTCATTTTGCATTCAAATTGTTAATATCTTTTTAACTATCGAAGACTTTTCGACCCGTGAAAAAGTAGATATTCATTTTATGTATGGGTTTTGCAATGGAAACGCACATGCCGCTGCACGAGAGTATCGGCGGAGGTTTCCTGCAAGAAGGCTTCCACATTGGAAGTTTTTGTTAGAATTCATAGAAATCTACTTGAATATGGATCCTTCGAACGTGCTCGAGGGCAAGGAAGACCAATTGCAAATGATGGTTATGGGGAAGTACTGAATTTAATTGAAGAAAACCCTTAAATATCATTGAGAACCTTAGAAGAGATTACCAATATCCCAAAGTCAAATGTAAGTAAAATTAAATATGATAAATAAATAATTAAGTACCTAATTTGTTATCCAAAAAATTAAATTTAAAGTACTTATAACTGAAAATTGAGATTGGTATAAATAGTGTTGTTATTAATTATTATCGTCAGATCATTAAATTCATTTCAAAATACTCTAATTACTATTATTATTATTATTTACTTTATTTACTTGTATAAGTCTTATCACAAACATCAAACACCCCAAAACAAATCCTTTTGACGACTAACTGGAATGTTTAGTGGCTTACTAAGGTTTAGGCTTATTTCCTATGAAATTTAAAATATTTAAAAATAATTTCAGATTGGAAGAATGACTAAGATGTTAGGATACTAGCCTTTCCATTATAAAAAGGTTCAGGAGTTAGAAGAAGAAGATTTTCCAGCTCAAGTAGACTTTTGTCATTGGATTTTAAATCACCCAAATCTTCGTCAAAAAATTTTGTGGTCAGATGAGGCAACTTTTTCTAGGAGTAAGGGCTTTAACAGCCGTAATACTCATTTTTGGAGCATCGAGAATCCGAGAGTAGTTCGACGAACTAACTTTCAGCATAGATTTTCCTTTAACGTATGGGCGGATTTGATAGGAGATAAATTGATCGTCATTATTTAAATTTTCTTCAAAACAATCTCAGAGATTTACTGGACGATGTTCCCATAGAAACTCGGCTGGAAATGATTTTTCAGCACGATGGGGCACCAGCTCACTACAGCCGACAGGTGAGAAACTCGCTGGACAATAATTTTACAGGCAGATGGATAGGCCGAGGTGGTCCAATAAACTGGCCTGCATGATCGCCCGACCTTAATCCTCTGGATTATTTTCTTTGGGGTAATATGTGCAATATTATTTATGCCACCGAAATTGATACTCCGGAAGAGCTTCAGAGGCGAATTCTCGCAGCTGCAGGCCAAGAGAAAACCGATTTAAAATTCTTAGATCGACCCAAAACATTCAAAAAACATCCAGGTTATGCATTCAGGAAAACGGAAACTTTTTCCTCAAATAAATTAGTATTTTTATCTGTTTGCAATTTTATTTGTCAATTTACTTTTGAAGCGTGCTATTGAGTTTTAATAAAAATTGTTATTAATGATACTATGCAGCGTTATTTTTAAATGCGTTTTTCTCGAAAATGGTAATTCTTAGCGTTATTGACCAAGAGGTACTTTTTTACGTAAAAAGCTTTAAATTTTTAAAATTTAAAGAAACAAAAACAAAAACTTTGCAAACAATTTTTTTTTAAGTATTTTTTTAGGTTCACCCCCTAAATGATACGCACCTGACTAAATAATGAAAATTATGAAATGACAGCTAAATTCAGCATATCAAAATTGGGAGAATACCAAAATTTAAAATTTTTATATTTACCCGTTTCGAAAATAAGTGGAAAAAACCATCTTCAGGTGCCCCCTTTAAAAGGGGCGTAGCTCCCTTGGGGGGCGTTTGCCGATATATGTTTATAGGAAAAAGTGAGGTTATTTTTGACCAAAGAATACATGGTTCGCGTTTCGTCCACTAATTTTGGGACACCCTGTATAAGGCATATTATGAGTTCCACACAGTTGTGCAACACAAATCCGCGATGAAAAAAAAAATTACTCTGGCCTAAAAATCAGCATAACAGGTCCAGGATAAAAATTAGCAGCGAAAAAAATAAAACGGGGTATGGAGAGAGGGTCCCCCATATCCCGGTCGGGCGCCTGCGCCCCCCGTGTTCTGAGCCTGCCCGAATGCAAGTTCGCTTGGTCAGACGTGCAAATCTTGCGAGAGGGGCGCTGCACCGCATTGCATTCAGTTCACTACCACACACGCCGCGGGACCCGGTACAACACATTCTTTACACACACCCCCCTTTCTAAAAATTTCATTTCAGTTTTAAATCCAAAACCGAAATTCGCTCTTTTTTTTATTTTGGTCGGGAGAAAATTTGAACAGTTGTTTCGAGCACGTCCACCGAACGTCCCCGTCGACAATATTCCAACTGTTTGGCTCTATATCGGCGTCCGGAGAGTGCCAATAAGAGTTTGTGGAGCGCGAAAACGACCGGACTATAATTTTTTTAATCTTTTTTTCATTTAAAATTTTTGAAAATTCTACAGTGCCTTATGGATTTACAACTTTCGTTTTTTTTAAATGTTAATTAAGCATAGTACCTATTTAGTTGTTAGTGTTATTACTTTTAGTTATTTAAATGATGTTTGTTGTGTTTGTTGATGTGTAATCTTAAGTGTTCTCTACTGAATTTTAAAAAGTAAGTGAGGGTAAGTCCTTTAATGTTACTTATACTCGTATGCGCTTTTGACGGAAATTAAATTCGTAAAAAAGTACAAATTAACGGTTAAATGTGTCTTATTACATGTTAGTAATGTCTATATATTTCAACAAGTCCCACTCTTTTGTTCTCCTTGAAAAGCCGGCGTTTTTTGCATGTGTTCCCCAGAATCTCATGGGAAATGTGTTTAGTGGGGGGTAATAGAAAAGTAATATTATTTTAAGAATATTTACACTTTAAGTTTAATTTTGATTAATTATTACTGTAACTGTATTTTTAAAGCGCATCCTACTACTGTTTGTACAAGTGTGTCCTATAGACATCTAAATGTTTCCTTTTTTCTGGCAATATAAAGGTCCAACCGGATGTCCGTAAAAAATCCAATGGATATCCATGGGATGATACAAATATCACAAAAGTAGACCACCATAGGACTATTTAATAAAATTGTCCACTGACTGAAGAATTTGTCAATGCAAAGGCATATATATAAAATACCATGTCTCAAGCCCTTCTAGGTAAATTTATCCAGTATTAATTCTAGGTAAAGTCATTAAGTATTAAACTTAAAATTATTTAAGTTTAATACTTAATGACTTATTTAAGTTTAATACTTAATGAGGTAAACTTTGTCATATCCTTAAGATAGCATATTTGAAAAAATTATTTTGTATATCTACATAGTTATGAAACAAAAAATCAATAGAGATCCCCCCAGATAGCATAGATAGAGATATCTGGGAGGATCTCTATCAGTCCTGTATATTTAAGAAACATTTTTTGACAAAAGATTTACATCTTATACATATCCATTAAAATAAGAGTCCACAGATCTTAAGAAAATTAATCCACTGTACTCAAATAAACTAATTGAGGGGGTCAGAAGCCAATGGGTCCAAGTAACAAATTAAGAGTTTTGAGAATGTTTGATTTGAAGTTTTAGGTCATTAAAAAAATATTCGGTGATATTTTATATTTCTGTTTTTATTAAATATTGTAATTTGAATGTTTCAAAATGCATTTCATAAATTCTAGACATAATTTTTTGGTTTATGTAAGGCTTTTTTGCGAGTTAAAACTCATAGACCAGTCACTTAAACCCCTTTGCCTTAAAAATAAAATACATAACAATTTACCAAAATAAAGGAACATTTATTCTAATGGAGAAATTAACATGAACTCAATATAAAGAAAAACATATCAATCATAATCGGATTCAAAATTTCTGTAAGTGTCTGTATCCTCTTCTTGGGTGACATTAATTTGTTGTTGTTGAAGCCTTAAGGTTTTTCCTTCATATAACAGATCCTTGTAAAATTTATGATGGACACGCAGAACAAAAGGTAGTAGCGGCAAGATATTCTGATACTTGGCCAGTTTGATTTTTGGTAGGGTAACATGCAAATTTGGCAATGCTATAAACAGTGGTTGGCTGATTTCTTGGGCGTCCAGTAGTATTTTTTTGTTTTAGGTCCATTATATTAAATGCGATTTCACGGTTGACTTCTTTATAAAACATCTTGTAAGGTTCGGCTTTTTCAAAATGCAACCATTGCATCTTACTAAGGCCTACAATGTTTGGTTTCATATAGCTATCCATTGGAGATATTGAATTAGTTCTGAGGCTGCATTTTAACCACAATAAATGTACGACTAACGCCTCCCGCAAAATGGATCCAATCATCAGGAGTAAATATGTTTGTAAAATTCCTTTTTGATTTTTTTATAAGAGCAAAGTCATGGTCGCACTCTATGAACGAATGGCCCGAGACAAGAAATTGATGATGTGGGTATGTTGCACAATGTAGGTCCAGAATTTCACTATATTTTTATTTTTATTTTGTCCGCCGCAGTTTTCACTGAAAGCGTCTATATGGGTAATAGTTGGTGGCAGACATTCAATATGATAAAACCTTCTGAGACCCTTTCGCTGCCATTCCCTCATGCCACATATACATGTTGCCAGTACCAGTAGCTAGATCATGTATTCCAAGTTTGTATGTCCAAAGTTGACGAAAATAGTACACTTTGCTGGAGTGTGTAGATTTTTTTGCAGGTCAAAACATATGGCACGACGAGTTTGAGGGGATTCTTTAGCTAAGGTAGTGGCGTGATTCTTCAAGGATTTAACAGAAGACACTTTCTTTTTTTTGAATCTTGTGGTCGCGGAATAAGGTTTTCTTCAGAACCTGGTCTAGGGCATCCATTTTGATTTTTAAAACATCGCAGGTTGAGCAAGTGTCGGTGTAAGGCCGGTGAAAACTAAGGTTGAACTGAGTGTTAAAAATATCACGGTATTTGCTGATTTTTACAGGATCTGTTCGTCGTTGTGAACAAAAGTCTTTATACAAACTGTACATTTTTTAAATATTTAATTCCGAAAATAGATATTTACGGTTTGGGTTATCCTTTCTTGTATAATGGCTAATAAACTTAGGAAATGAATTTATATACTCTTTCACTAAATTGATAGTGTTCTCCCTTAGTTTATTTTCAGGAGTATGACGACCTCTTTGATCTGTAGGGCGATTCCTGTTTCTTTATGTTTACTGGCAGCGTTATAGAACCTCTTCTGAGAAATATCCAACATACACAAAAAAAACTGCTTACAAACGCGATAATTTTTCAACGTTATGATGGTGCTGACGTTTTTTTGAGAAACTGCAAGTCGATTGGGTCGTTTAGCAATATGCTTAGAAACACATGAAACAATGAATGAAGTTTGTATATCCCAACCATTTTGTTTTTTCCGAGATCCCCGAAATCTGAAAATATAGCCATGCGCACTTCTTCGGTTAAATGTTCATTATATTTGTATCTACAAATGTGATTGTACCGTTTAACTGATTTTGCTTCATGAACTTCACCCCGCCGGCCAACGTACCTTTGGCCAGAGTTACGCTTTAGTTTTGCTTCGAATCGCTTCCACCAAAGTTTACTGAATAAAATACTATAGTATTTAATTCAGTATAAGTATTCAGTATAAGTATTTTATTCAGTAAACTTTGCTTCCACTGTGCTATTTTTCGTGTTCGTTTCTTGGATGTACTTGCTTGAGGTTCTCTTTTTGCTATGCTAAGCTCTGAATCTGAAGAAGACTGTGAACTATTTTGATTTGGGACGTAGTCCATATCAACATCGCAATTATCCCTAAACGGATCTAAAATTTTAAAAAAAATAACGTCAAGGAAAACATATTTCAACAAATTATATAGCACTTGAGAACTTACCATTTTGGTCTTCATCAGAAGTAACCATTTTGATTTAAAAAAAAACTTCAAAACTTAAACCTTCCACTTCGCGCGTAATCTACTAAATGACTGATGCTTGAGTGGCAAAGGGGTTCAAGCGCACTTGGTTCCCTATGCCAATTAACAATACAGGCAACTGAATCTGCTGATTTTCAACAGTTCATAGAGAGCAGCGCTAGTATTGAAACGCACTTAGTTCTCTTTGCCATGATATAAAATAATGTTTCACCATTCAGCTTTTATACTTAGATCGATTTCTGAAAAAATGTCACTTCAGGACCCCTTGGCTTCTGACCCCCTCAATTATACTTTTCAAAGCATCTTTTGGAAGGCTAAAGAAATTCCATTAGACAAAATTCTTTTCTTGTAATAAATAAAATAAAAACTTTATTAAAATACCAAAAGGCATAAAAACTTATTTGCAATATCCTAGAGACATAAAAATATTAGATAAAAAAGCCTGAAATAAAATAAAAAATAATTGGAAAATATTTTTTTTACTTTTCAGGCTTCTGATGACTGACACTGATGCATACTTTAAACGACTGAAATAAATAAGAAAATGTATCAAAACCTGAAATAACATTGAAAATGCATTTAAAAATCTGGAAAAAAAAACTATTCCAAATGCGTTAATACAAATTTAAAATTTAGCAAATGGTCTGGCAAATTCAAAACATGAAAAGTTACTTAAAATAGCTGAAAAGCATAAAAAAATGTTTGCAAGACTAAGACATAAAATGGATAAAAGATAGTTTTTAATTAATTTCAGACATATCTATCGAATCAATTTTTATGCCTTCCCTGTAATTCTATAGGCCCATTGTAAGTTATTTTTCATGTCTTATATATTCCAGACTTTTGGATTGACTTTTAATTTTATTCTATCTCAAGTGAAAAAATAAAAAAAATTGCCTGAAAAAATGAAAAAAACAATCCAAATGCTTGAAATAAAATTAAACTTAAAATACTTAGGTCTAAAAAGTTACTATACTCTGTTTCCTTTTTGGTGAGAGCACAGTGCCTCATTATTTATCTTCTCCATCTTCCATTTTTCTACATGTAACAAAATGATAAACCAGGCTGTTTTTACCAATTTTAAGTGGACAAGTCATGTATGGTGTCAAATACAATAGGTCGTAAAATTCGGAACAATGGTTTCGAGTTCATTTTTATGACAAACGGGTTGCCAGTGTCGTCCCGACTGATATTGATTTTAATTTTTAAATTAAATAATTATCTGTTATGAAAAATTTATAAATAATGTTGGATTTTATCTATTATCTATTAGAAAAAGTATGGTTGGTAGGTATAACCTATATTTATTAAATTAACAAGAAACATTTCTTAAAAGCGGAAAAGCCTCATTATAAAACTAACTATAATTTATTAACCATATTTACATATATTACAATAAAAATATTTACAAAATATACAAAAAAAATCAATTTATAAATCACACATTTCATTACTCTCATCGCTTTCACCCGAATCAGACATTCTCACTGTTATAACTAAGGGTTCGACGGTTACTTCTAGAATATTATCGAGGGTCCACATCTTTTCTTCTTCTTTTATAGCATGATTCACAGCATTGCTCCAGTTTTCTTGGGTAACGTTATCCACTGCTGCTTTCAGAAGTTCTCTCACATCTTTCAATTTAAAGGTTTTATTATTTCTGGCCACAAATCCTTTTACTTGAGCCCAAATTAACTCGAATAGAATTTAATTCACAATGGTAAGGTAGCAAACGAAGTACAGTTATATTGTGTTGTTTTGCCATTTCGTCAACAACGTGTCTTTTATATTTTGATTTATTTTCTGTAACTATATATTTTCAGAAGCTCTGCTTTTACCGCGTCATCTCCAAAAGGTATTTCTTTTTCGGTAAGCCAGTTTTTTATTTCCCCTTTTCGCCAGCAGGATTATGGTAATTTTTCTATTAATCTTGAATAGTAGCTGGCATTGTCCATAACAATAATTGAATTTTTGGGAATTGACTTGATCATTTCGGAAAAATAATCTTCAAAAACATCAGCGTTCATTTCTTCGTGGTAATCCTTAGTTGACTTCGATTCGAATTCAAACAGACCGCCATTTAAAAATCCTTTATAGCTACCAATATGTGTAATTATTAATCTGTGGCCCTTACCAGAAGGAGACTTCAAGCCAGTCGATAAACCTTTTAAAAAGCCTGACGGGAGCTTCCAACATTTTTATCCTGCCAGCGCTTGCTCACAGTGTGTCCTTCGTTAAGGCAGGTTTCATCCAAATAATAAATGTTCCTTCCTTTTGATACTCCTTAATTTGCCTTAAATACTTTCTTCTCCAACAGACTATTTCTTCTTTATCTATTAAAATAGATTTTCTATTTTGCTCTTGCCAAGAAAAATGTAATTCGTGTAAATTTTTCCATAATTTTTTCCTTCCCATTTCTGGTACATTTTCGTCTTCTTTTATAAGTGTTCAAATTTTGTCGATAGTTGGGATTTCATTCTTAAAATAAAATAAATATACTGTCCTCCTGATGATATGCTTTGCTGTCTCATCAACTGCTATCGGCTTCCTACTGGCAGTTTTCTTTACACTCTTCTTAGGCAAGTTCTCACGGTTTTCACTTTTTCTGTCACTAAGGAGTCTGTAAATTGTTGCTTTACTGATGCCTGTCATATTGGCACATGTAGAAACTAGATTTCTAACAGTACTTAGAGGCATTTGATGCACAAGTGCATCATGTACGTTTAGTACTATAGTCCTTGCTTTAAAATCTAAAACACCTTTACACACTACGGGGCTAAACTTTGACATTCTTACAACAAATGCGCAACAATACTGAAAAATAAATTAAGTTTTTAGGATATATCTACATTATATACCATAAAATATAACTACCTGTTTGCATTTAAGATTGCACAATTTAGGTACCTACAATACTTATACCTCCATATTTACCTACCTAGACAATATCTACTTATAAGGGTTAAAAAGAACTTGTTCATTAGGTACTTCAGTAATTCAAAGAATTTATGGCTAAAATTGGCCTATTTCTTGCACTATTAAATAAACCCAACAAATAAAAACAGTCAGGTCTTAATGTACTTGAAAAGTGGGACGCCAATGGTTTACGACCGTTTTATGGCTATCGACTCTTTCGTGTGCTCCTACTGATTAAGAAATGGACTATACTAGTATCTAAAGACATAAAAAATATAAAAAATTATTTTTCTATTACTGCATAAAGTACTTACTCTTTTTACTTTACACACTTTCCAGAGTTTGTTGTTTTCTTTAGTAGTAGAAAAAATTTTATGTTACCTGTATAAAATTTCCTTTTCTTAATCATGGGAATTGTGGAATTTTCCATTTATAAAAAAAGGATCACTTTTACACACTTGTTACATAAATAACTATTCCATTGTCTGAAGGATATAAAAAAATTACAACAAATACCTGGATTAACACCTTTAGGAATCTGGAAGGAACATAAAATAAATTCAAGTGCCTAAAATTACATTAAAAGTGTTTGCAAAGTCTTACAGTTTGATGATAAAGGACATGTTTAATTTAGGAAAAAGAAAGAAATTATATTTGGCAAATACAACATAGTTTTTATAGCTTAATTTTTTTTACCAAAATCAACATATTTATGCATATGTATTGAAAATGCTGAAAAAGAAGTAGCAATAAAGAATCAATTAGATTTTAGAACGTATTTATACTCATTTAAAACGTATATACCATTTTAAACAACATCACTTTTAAAAATTTAGAGGTTGTGTCCTATAATTCTTCCTCTAAACCCCAAACTATCTTTAACTGACACTTTGATCCTAGAGATAATCCTGCACTAATTTAACCCTCAAATTAAAAAAGTCATCCATTTTCTCTCTAAGGTGCTGGTATAATATCAAAAGCAGGAACGAAAAACTCTCAAAATCTACAGCATCTATATAATTTAAATAACGGTTACATATGTTTCACCCGGTTGGGGCATCATCAGACCTTAAAAAATTATTAATTTAAAATAAAATTACAATAAAAAATAAGGTTTTCCCTTACCAAAAATAGGACGATACACGTAAACGAACTCTAATTGTACACAAACAAAACATTCCAAATAGGTAGAAAGATTAAAAATTTTATAATTAATACACATTGTGACATCTACAATAAAACACATTAATTTACTAGAGTGAAGTTAAGTTAGTTGCAAATTTTATATTCTGATGGTGCGGAATTCTATAGTTGGTTATTGGGTGGCGCTGCGTCTGTAGCAATGGTACTCGTTGTAGGCGATGGAGATGTACAGTTATTATTGTTAAAAATAAAATGATTCTGTCCCGTAATTTTGTCGTTCACACATACAAAATCGGGACTTTTTATGGCTTTATTAATCTTCATCGTCTCTAAGAGATCGAGATATTTTCTTCGGGCGGGAAAGTGTGTCTATTTTCTAATAAGTGGTTGGCAAAAGCTGACTTGCTCACTATAATATCGGTGTTAATATGTTTATCAAACTGGGATTTATGTTCTTTAATACGCTTTGCTACTTTCCTGCCAGATTGTCCAATGTACACTGCGGGGCATTCAACGCATTTAATTTCATATATCCCCGATGAAGTGAGCGGATCCACCTTATCCTTAACCTTAACAATATGACTTTTAAGTGTGTTACTAGTTTTAAATGAGGTAATTACATTATATTTTTGGAAAAAACGGCCCAAGATATCAGAGATTGTACCAAAATATGTCAAAGATCTGTAGGTAACATTAGCTTTAATATTTGTTTGAATAAAATTGAATGAAAGCTTATATTTATTAACAAATTTATTGTATAATTTATGAATAGATTTTAACGGAAAAGAATTGTTTAAGGCAATTTGTTTGATAATATTAAGTTCTTTATTAAAGGCGTCCCTGGAAAGTGGGATGTTGAATAATCTATAAAACAGAGAATTAAAGCTAGCAAATTTGTGCGTTGTAGCTGAATTTGAATGGAATTGTATGATGTTGTCTGTCGTACTGGTTTTTCTGAAAATTTCAAACTCAATAGAATTGTTGTTCCTTTTCAAGAGGAGATCCAAGAAAGGCAAGCACTGATTGTTTTCATGTTCAACTGTGAATTCTATTTTAGGGTGGAGGCCATTCACAAAGATTAGAAATTCTCTGAGCTTCTCGTCCCCCCCGTTCCAAAGTATACAAATATCATCTACGTATCTCTTATAAAATACCAAATAATTGGAAAATTCGCTAGATGTTATTGTGCTCTCCAAGTTGCAAATAAATACGAGGGTTGTCTTTTAAGTTTTGCATATGCAGCTGGAATAAAACAAAAAATAACTTTTAACGACTTTATTGTTTTTCAAGGTATTCTCCACGAAATTTAATGCACTTTTGCATGCGCTCAAACCAGTTGTCAAAGCTGTTATTCCACTCGTTTGTGGGTACTGTCAAAATTGCATTTTTAAAGGCGTTAACTGCTTCCTCTGGCGTCTGAAACCTCTGACCACGCAGTTCATTCTTGATTTTTGGAAAAGTATAGAAATCGTTGGGACTTAGGTCGGGACTGTACGGAGGATGATCCAATAATTCGACGTTTTGATAAGTTAAAAATTCAATAGTTTTCCGGGCTGTGTGCGAACTTGCATTGTCTTGGTGGAGGATGATTCGTCGTTGTGGGTTCGCTTTTCGAAGCTCAGCGATGACTTTCGGCAAACAAATGGTAATGTACCAATCGGCAGTAACAGTTCGTTGATTCTCCAGAGGAATTGTTGCAACATGACCTGCTTTTGAGACAAATGTTGCAACCATCTTTTTGGATACACTTCGAGAACGAATGACTTTTGTTGGCTTTTCTTCATCTTGAAATACCCATACAGACGACTGACGTTTATTTTCAGGTTCATATGAGTAAATCCATGATTCATCACCACTGACAATGCTGTACACATTTTTAGAGTTTCCTGCCTCAAAGCGGTCTAGAGTTGTTTGACACCACATCACCCTAGCTTCTTTCTGTTCTTCAGTTAACAGATGCGGTATCCAGCGGGAAACTAATTTTCTTACCCGTAATTCTTCATGCAAAATTTTTTGAATTGAGGTCTTTGAAATCACCAATGAAGCCTCAATCTCACGATATGTCACATGTCGATCTTCCGTGATAAGCATACGCACAGCATCGATGTTTTCTTGGGTGACAGCCGTTTTTGGTGCACCTGACCTTGGATCGTCGCTAAGACTAACCCGTCCACGCTTGAATTCTGCATACCAACGAGAAACTGTCGACTGATGTGGTGCTTCATTACCGAAAACAGAAATCAACTCAGCACAGCATTCTTGTTGAGATAATTGCCTTCGAAAATTGTAAAAAATGATGGCCCGAAAATGTTCTCTGTTTAATTCCATGGTATGCGCAATTTGCTACCTTTAAAAATTCACTGTAGCTGTAAAACTACATATATGTATCGCACTGACGTTTTGAATTTAAGAAAAGTAAAGTTTGAGGTTAAGTTTGACTAATGACATTTGATTAGTGACGCCCTCCATGTTTCTATATGCAAAACTTAAAAGACATCCCTCGTACCTCACTCAGAAACGGCGAGAGACAAGAACCCATGGCCAGTCCCTCTTTCTGTCTGAAAAAAACCATAATTAAATTGAAAAAAGTCCTGTTGTAAGACGATTGAAAGGAGTGATAGTAAGTGTTCAATGACCAGTGTTGGAAGTTTACCCCTTAATAGTTTAACCACCAGCAACAATCATTCGGTGGTATACTCGGGAATAAGTACAAGAAAAATCACAGATCTAAGGCAACTATCTTAAATTCTTAACTAAATGTCACATTCTATTTTGTATTTTTGCAAACATAACCTCTCAAAAACTTTAATTGTTTTGTTTCCCTAAAATTGGCACAACTGAAATTTGTCAGAGTGACCAACATTGAAAGGACACAATCACGCAAAATGGCGGCCACCTAGTAGTGGTCATTTACTTTTCATTGAATTGGCAGTCCAAGGATATTTATTAAGTTCGTGGGTGTCTTATATTAAAATATCGCCGATAATACGTCAGAATAGGTAAATGAGTTTCCGTTTGAAAAATAAAATTCAACGATTTTTATTCCTTGTTCCAATTTCAAATTTATTATGCGCCACGGTGTAGTATAAGAGCTTCTTATTGGAACAGATATCATAAAATCTTAATAAGAGTTTCACTTTACCACCATTTATAAATTATTATCAATATCGTAGGAAAATCATAAATTATAACATGATAAACCGAAATTAACGGGAATAATTGCATAAAAGTGCATTGCAAATAACGCATCGGCAACGTCGCGTACGACAATGTCCGAATCGGCGAGCGGCCGGGCACCTCGCGTCGAGGCTACGGAAATTTGCGCGTTGCTACGCGGATTCGGAATCTCGCGCGCTGCCTGTTCGCGTTCGCCATTTATTGCACGGCCGCCATTTTTTAATTTGTAATTTTTTTTCGATTTTTCGGCGTCGGGTGCCCCTCTAAATTGTTTGCCGCCCAAACGGTTCGTTTCTGGTGAGTAGCCGCCCTTAAATTCATCCCCGTTTTGACTTTACGTCGCGTATAATTCGCGTGATCGACCGAAATGTTGCGGTTTGGCTGTTGTTGACGACGCCGACGTGTGTCAATCGAATTGGGGGTTTTGTTTTTTTTTTTTTTGAGGCACACCCCCATTTGGTTTGTTATTATTTTTGTTATGGTTTGCTCTATAGTTTTTTTTCTGTGTTAAATTGTGTCACTGGGACTGTTTAATAATGCCAATTGCATTTGGTGGGTTTTGTCGCGGTGTTTGGGTGCATATTTTAAAAGTAAAAGGGTTCGCAAAGGTCGCCGCGGCGACCGTTCCAGCCAGACGGATTTGCATTTGGCGACGTTGCCACCTCTAGCGGTTGATTTTTGACCTTTTTTTTTCATTTTAATGGTTGTTGGGGTTGGTCAGGTTTACGCGGGAAACGTTTTAACTTGTAGATGCTTTAAATTTAATAATGAGCTGACTCGTGAGCCGTGTATCGTAAGACATAATATAAAAAATAGAAATTTATTTATGAACAAAAACACCTCTGTCTCTGTCTAACATATCGTTTTCCCTATACATTTATTTTCGTCTCATTGTTCTGAGAGCAATACAAAGCCGGCCTTCTGATTTATTATGTATTTATAAACTTTTTATATTTTTTTAATTAAAATTAAATTAAAATGAAAATCTGGTTTTGCCTCATTTTTTACAACAGGTTAAGTTTCATAGATATAAACAAATTATGTGTCAGACAAAAATTCCGATTATGCATCACGTCATTAAAAATTAAGATATTTCTATCTCTGTCTCATACATCATTGTCGGCATAATTTCACTTTTGTCCAACTCATTAATACGACGAAAAAAAGAATAGTTAGTGGCTTTTTAATATGTTTTTGGCTTAATATATTATGTTTTTATTTAATATATACATATATATATATAGTTTTTTAATTTACGAATAACATTTAAATTAAAACGCGATTTTGCCTCATTTTTTAACGACACGTAAGTTGGATAGAGATAAACTTATGGCAAAAATTACGTTTCAGACAAAGAAGACACATTATCAATCACACACTATTAAAAATGAAGCTATTCTTATCTCTGTTTCACGTATGATTTTCGACATAAGTTCGTCTTTGGCTAATATAATAATACACGGAGAAAGACTCAAAAAAGGGCGTCTTTTTAATGTGTATATTGTTTAATATAAGTGTTTGTTTTTCTTTATTATACCTTTTTTAATTAAAGAATTACATTTAAATTTAAAGACGATTTTGCCTAATTTTTTTACAGCAGGTTAAATTTGATAGAGATGAACTTATAGTGAAAATTATAGTTCAGATAAAGATGATCAGATTATGGCATTAACAGACCCACACACACACTATTAAACATGAAGCTATAGCTCTCTCTGTCCCACACATCATTTGCAACATAAGTTCGTCTTTGTCTAATTTATTAGTACGGAAAAAAACTCAAAAAAGGCGTTTTTTTACGTGTATAGGTATTGTTTAATATATTCAAATTTAGGAATTGCGAAAAACATATTTAACCGAAAACGCGGTTTTGCCTCGTTTGATAGAGATAAACTTATGTCGAAAATTATGTGTCAGACAAAGATTATCCTATTATGCATCACACCCTTAAAAATATATACCTATCTCTGTCTCACGCATCATTTTCAATGAAGGGGCCCTTTTTAATGTGTATATTGCTCATATATGTTTCTATTTATTACATTTCTTTAATTTAAAAATAACATTTATATTATTACACAATTTTTCACAGCACGTTTGATAGAGATATTTATAAAGTAAATTAGGTATTTATCAGACAGAGATGAAATGCAACAATTAAAAATAAAAATATACCCGTCTTTATCTACAACATAATTTTCTCCATAAGTTTATTCTTGTCTTACTCATTAAAGTAAAAAAAACTCGAAAATAACCTAAAAACCTCGAGTTCGATTTATAAAATGGCGCGTAATATTTTTCTGTTATAGTTTACAAAGAAAAATATTTTTCTAAAAAAATTAGTGGATATATCTTATCCATCTTTGTCTTACACATAAATTTCCACATAAGTTGATCTTTTTCTAACTCATTATATTATATACCAAGGAAACGGCAATGAAGTTTGACAGAGATAAACTTATCGTAAAGTCATATGTCAGATAGAGATGATTAATTTAAGTGGAATTAAAAATAAAGGTACACCCGTCTCTGTCTAACACGTAATTTTCTTCCTAAGTTTATTTTTTTCTCACTCATTAAACTAAAGGAAGAGGAAAAAACTTTGTGTCATCGTTTGCAATAAAAAACGACTTAAAATGTAAATGGACATATTTTGCCCATCTCTTGCACACAAGTTTCCACATAAGTCTATCTTTTTCTAACTCATTATATATATACCAAGGGAACCGCAATGACGGCCATTTTTAATAATGATTTTAACGTTTGACAGAGATGAACTTATGATGAAATTATATGCCAGACAGAGATGAGTAATACTGCAATTAAAACTAAAGATATACCCTCTCTATCTAACACGTAATTTTCTCCCTAAATTTATTTTTGTCTCAATCATCAAACTCAAGAAAACGCGAAAATAACCTAAAATTCTAATTTCAATTTATAACGTCATTTTTAATATTTTTCTCTTATCGTTTACAAGGAAAAGTATTTTCTAAAAAAAATTAATGGATATAATATCTTACCCATCTCTGTCTTACACATGATTTTCATATAAGTTGATCTTTTTCTAACTCATCATATACCAAGGAAACCATAATTAAGGATGTTTTCAACAATGATTTTTAAGTTTGACAGAGATAAACTTATGGCGAAATCATATATCAGACAGAGAGGAGTACTTTAAACGCAATTAAAAATAAAGATACACCCGTCTCTGTCTGACATGTAATTTTTTCTCCCAATTTATCTTTGTCCCACTCATTAAAGTAAAGAAAACGCGACATAACCTTAAACCCCGATTTCGATTTATAAAGTTATTTTTCAATATTTTTATGTCATTGTTTGCAATAAAAAAATTTTAAAATGTAAATGGATCCTCATCTCTGTCTGGCACATGAATTTCCACGTAAGTTTATCTTTCTCTAACTCATTATGTACCAAGAAAAACACAATGAAGGACGCTTTAAAACATGATTTTTAAGTTTGACAGAGATGAACTTAAGTGGCGAAATCATATGTCAGACAGAGATGAGTATATCTCCATTTAAATTTTTTTTTTTTCATAGAAACGTCATGTTTTTTATGCCATAGAAGATGACTTAAAAATAACAAAAAAAGGGTGCCGATGGTGCGGACTATCACTAATAAAATATCCTTAATTTTTAATTGTCCTTGGGTCACCTGTACACTTACAAATTATTTAAAAACCTCCATAAAATAAAAACAAATAAAAAATTATTGTATATTTAACACCAAAGATTGTAAATTAGATGTGGTGTCTTGAAACCCTTTGTCTCAATTTTTCGACTTATATTTAATTTATCTACGGGGCTTTCAAAAGTGTTTTTAATATATTTCCCATCCCATAGATTTTCTTCAGTATTTGACCAATTTACCCACAAAACAACACATCTAAATGAAAGAATATGCAGTGGGGCACCATTAAACCATTAAACCAATTACTGCTGAAGCCCAGACGTTAGAAAATGAAAACAAAAAATAAAAAAACGCTGCAGTATTGGCCAACACACCATTCAAGGTCAGCTGCATGTGGTCAACGGCTCCCTAGCCTTGGCCTTGGACCGAATGTCAAGTTCAAGTATGCGCATCGATAATCACAAACAATTTCTATTTAATTATTGTTGTTGTTGGTGTTGAATCTTTAATTATGATGAGGCATGTTAGAGGATTTTCCTATACAAATGCTGCGAATTAGTAGACGACTCTGTTTTGACGACTCTTCTTTGAACTCATTTTTTATTACGTGGAAGATATTAACTCAAAGGAATTACTTTCAAACTGTGAACGTAGAAAATAGCTTCCAATATCAAGAAAATAGTGAAAATTGGGACTTTGGAGTAAAGAGAACGTAAGACTTTTTAATTTTGAGAAACTGTCTTAAAACCTCTTATACAAAAAAAGGCAGTATTCCCGAAAAATATGGTAAATTTCAACAAAGTTAAAAATTTGAAATTTGCCGAGTTTGCATTTATCAGGAAAAGATTATCGAAAAAATCGAATGGCGAAATTCGCTATTTCTCGAAGGAACCCCAGAAAATAAAGTATAGTATTAGAATACTTGAATTATAGGAATGTATAGGAGTACCCCTATGAATTCTTATAAAAAATCCACTTTAATTTTTTTTTAAAGGAAAACTGTGGTGCTAGCTATAAAGAGCTGTAGAAAAAGAAATTTCAATTTTATTTTTCATAGACTGGCAGAAAATCTATAAAAACCTCTTATCCAAAAATACAGTTTTTTCAAGAAGTATGGGACATTTAAAATAAAATTCTTTCTATGCATTCATCATAAAAAGGCGGTCAATGAAGTCTTATAACGAAATTTTCCATTTCCCATAGAAAAGTCAGTAAAAAATTAAATTTCCATTAAATCACTTGCATTACAGAAATTTAAAAGGATAATATTTATTTTTTAAATCACTTAAATGTGTTATTGTTTATAAAACACGAGCTATCGCTGGAAAAAGAAATTTTAGTTTTATTATTCATACAGTGGCAGAAAACCTTGAAAAACCTCTTATTTGTAAAAGGCAGTTTTCGCGAGAAGTATGGGAAATTTAACTATTTTTATTTTCACAATGTCTCTATTAAGCACAAAATAAAAAGCATTCTACACATTTTTGAGAAAAAGTACCCAGAAAGAAGGTATATTCATCTTTTGGCTAAAACTGGTAGAAAAAATTTAAAGTTTAATACCTTGACAAGTTTCTTGATGAAATGGGTTCAAATGCGTGGAGGAAAATGGAAAATGACTTTGATATTCCAAATAATTTTGTATTTTTCCGACTTGTTGAGTTGGAAGCACCTCTCGTCTCCTTGTAAGTTATTTATTATGAATTTCAGTCGTTTTCTAGGTCTTTGACAAGGCCAGTCCTTGAAAAACTGGTTACGGTTTATTTATTCCAGGCATTTAAAGTTGCAAAAGCAATCCTAAAACAAATTGCTTTGAATATGTAAATCCTCGACGCAACATGTTCAAATGTCCGAAAGAAAGGGCTGAAAATTACAAATATTTATGAAAAATTACTCTAAAAACCTGAGAGAGATTTTAATTTTGAGCCGTCCTTAAAGGAAAACTGAAACTTCTTACTCTAGGCCATGTAGATATATAACCGGCGTACGTTTCATCTTTTAGACATCATATATTGCTCAGATCTTTATTTTTCTAAACTTTCATAGACCACCCTTTTAATCTATCGTTTCTTGCATAAGGGATTAACATTTATTTAAAAAAAATAAAGCAATTTTTTGGAGCACACCCTAATAAATAAATATAATTGATCAAAAGCTTTTTTATTACATTTTCCTGCATATTCTGCTTCCAAAACCTTCCCCAATAAAACCCTTGACTCTACTCGGTTAAAGGGTTAAATGCACACAAAAGTATTGATCGTAATACGGTGGTGCAGTTAGGGCTGCACACAAATAACGAAAACCCTCTGTAATGATCTGAAGACTACATCAGTTTAAGCACCCTAAAACAACCCTTATTCATCCCCTTTTAAAAATATTTAAATAACTGCATCTCCGTCATGATGTGCAGCAACTGGACGCGGCCATTATATTATTTTCCGTCCTTTTAACAATTATTATTTTGCATTTGGTCGTTCGTGTTATGTGTTTCTAAAGAGATTATATTTAGAAACAGGTATTGGGTATATACATGTGTGTGTGTGTGTGTAACTAGGGGGACAGGCACATACATTTTCAAGGTTAGCGAGAGAGGAACGCCAATTATTTATGTTTTACCGTTTGGTAGTAACTATAAAGCCAACTGGTTGAATAATATTCAAGGGATTTTTTTTCGTTTTGATTTAATTGGCGCGAAAAGCTAAGGAGAAAAAATGGGTATTAATTTCTTCTCAATTTCTTTCAGCTATGGCAGAAGGAAATGGTGAAGTCCCAGATGAACCGATGAAGATCGAGGACACCGAGAAGACGGCGGACTACCAAAAACTAATCGAATATGGATTGGACGAGAAGGTCGCCTCGAAACTGGACGAGATCTACAAGACCGGCAAATTGGCCCACGTCGATTTGGACGAGCGGGCCCTGGATGCCCTCAAGGAATTCCCGGTCGAGGGCGCCCTTAACGTTTTAGGACAGTTTTTAGATTCGAATCTGGAGCATGTATCAAATAAATCGGCGTATTTATGCGGCGTTATGAAAACCTACAGGTAAAATATCACCCGCGTAATATTGTATTTGTTAAGTGACTTTCACTTTCTCCTTCTAATTAGCCTTTTTTTTTTGTGGAGCGTAACAATTCCTTATATACGAAAGCTCATTATAAATCAGCTCAAATAGCCAAGCCAATGTACTTTTTTTCCTGTTATGGGGGTCGTCCATTGTGTCCGAATAGAAATCAGCCTACAGGGGTTATTGTGCTCATCCCGATATTGCATCTATAATACCCTGCCTAATACCTCTCCGCCCTGTACCGGCCGGGACAGGTCTTTTGCTTCTAGGGCTTCTACCTCCAGTATAATGTCCTTTGCGACACAAGGCCTCACAGTAGCAAATGACATGTCGGACTTGTTGGCCATTCCAGAACCGAAACCCTATTTTGTGTAAACCATTGTTTAACAATCCGTGCCATATGTTTAGGGTCGTTATCTTGTTGATACACCCACTTTACAGACATGTTTTCTTCGGCATATGGTAGCCATGACTCTATCCAAGATATACAAATTAATTTCTTTTGTCATGGTCTCTTTAATCCAAAATATGAAACCTACTCTATTGTAGGAAAAACAGCCCCACAGTTTGATATTTTCACCTCCATGTTTACCTGTGCCGATTGTGCTTCTAGGATTATATTTTTCATTCTTTCTCCTTCTAACGAATAATCTTCCATCTGAATAAGTTGATCATCGTCTCATCACTAAAAAGAATGTTGCACCAATTTTTTTTCCTTGAAAATTTTCATTAAAATTATTCTTAATAAATGCCAGTCTTTGTTTTATATTTTTTTGCTTAGAAATGGGACTTTTCTAGCCACTCAACCATATAATTTTTAGTCTTGCAAACGTCTTCTTATCGTCCTAATAGTTAGGCCTAAGTTTCGTTGTATAGAGGTAGATGTGGAAAAAGGTTGTTTACTGACTTCGCGTACAATAAGCTTATCAGTCTTCCGTGTGGTTTTTCTTGGAAGGCCTCGATTTTTAGGAACATTTTCCGTTTTATTTTGTGTTTTTAAAACTCACAAAATTTCACAAGGTGATCTTTTAAGCACATTTGCAATAAATACATAAGTTCCTTTTAGCACAATCGAATATTAAGGTCTCCATTATACACTCCAATGCTGGTCAGGTGTCCTTTAAGGGCTAGATGGCCCGTTCTGATACCTGTCAGTGTTCTGAGTTTCTTCCTTCCAAATGTAAGGAGATCTCTAGCCATTTTTTTGTCTATTTTAAGATTCATAAACCTATTTTCTCTCTTCAGCCCTCTTATTTCTGTCCAGTGAGCTTGATGTTTTCTTTTCACCCAGTCCCTGATCTTACTGCAGATAATCCTTCTCTGCAGTCCCAGTGCTCCCAGGTTTTGGTGCGATGGAAGGTGCCGTACAATCTTTTCTTGTTAGTTCATCGACTTTTTAAAATTACTGAAAACCTGTATGTCCTGTAAACCATATAAGTCTAACTGAGTGGCGGTCTGATATAACCCATGGGGTTCGATTATAAAGCGGCTTGGCTATTTGTTATTATTAGAATCTGCTGATTAGTGTATGATCTCCTAATATTTTCCCTAGCACATTCTAGTATCGCAAATATTTTGGTCTCAAAAACTGTGGCATGTTTTTCAAGCAGATGAGACGTTTCTTGCTTAGGTTTTTCTCCACGAAATTCCAGCTCCCGTTCCCTTGTCTGTCTTGGATCTTGTTGATGCATTCCATTCTTTTCTTGTTAAATATTCAACTTTAAAAGGTGTGCGGAAGCAATACTTTGGAATCATGTGATCTGAAATCAATTCTGATTTGTTTGCTTTACAGCTTCTGATATTCCTTGTTGTCCTGTCAAGTTAGCTTGAATGTTATTTCCAGTCCCAATTTGCTTGTCCTTGTATTACCAGGTGTAATGGTGGGAGGTTAAGAAGAACTTCCATGGATGCGTTTGGTGTAGATTTCATGGCTCCTGTTAAGAATAGACATGCTTTGTATTTTGCTTAACTTAAGCCTTGCTCCTACTTGCAGGGTTTTGGCCACCACGTTAGTGCAGGATAAGTTATTGTGAGCACCACTACTCTGGTATAAATCCAGTGTGCCATTTTGGGCTGTAATCCCTGTGTTAGCCGATGCATGCGTTTTACTGTCGATAAAATTGATTCCGATCGCTTGGTTACTTTGTCAAAAATGTTGGTTCCACCCTAACTCGGAGTCGAAGATAACCTCCAAGTATTTTATCGCTCCCAACATAGGAATTTCCTTACCAAACAAGAATAGTGACACAAGATCTTCAATCTTTCATCTTTTGTTAATTTTTCCTTGGACTAGTATCACCAAATCATCTGCATCTTCTAAAGTTCTAAAACTTTTTTCTCTTAATTTTAGTGATCATACATCACAGGATAGGCAACAGAACACCTCCCTGTGGACATGCGTGAGGTAGAGACCTTTAGAGTTTCATTCAGCAGTTCGCATCTTACTGTTCTGCTTCTAAGCATGCAGTCTATCCACCTGCATGGTTTCGCCTATTTTTCAAGTTCTCCTGCGGTTCTTGTAATAGACTCCAATGTTGTATTTTCAAAAGCTCCTTCGACATCCAGAAAGGCAGCTAATATCCTATTCAGTGCAATCTGTATAAATTTGCTTGCGGTGTATGCACATTGGTCTTGCAGCAGAGAGTTTTCAACCAATGCTCCGTCTTTAATGTATATGTCGAGCAGTTTTTTTAGGGTCTTCAGCAAAAATGACAGGACTTATCGATCTAAAAGATTTAGCTTGAGAATCGTCAGTTTTCCGGGCTTAATAATCTAATAGCTATATTCCTATAAGATGGACTGGCACTTAATATCTTAATCAGCTTATTTATTAATACATCTATTCCTTGTTGCACCATTGCTTAAATCATTCCATCTGGGCCAGTAGATTTGTAGCACTCAAATAAGTTGATGACGCATTTGATCTTCTCTTTTTTTGGCAGCCTCCAATTCTCTCGACGTACTTTGTATTGACGTCGTTGCGTACTACCTTGCCTGCCACGTATATTGTCTTTTATAGCGCACTCAGATAAATGTACCCGAGAAAGTTCGATCAGTGTTTCTTTTCCTGTGGTTGTACACTCGCCATCGTCATTGCGTAAAGAGCTAATCGTGCAGCATTGCTCCTTGGCAATAACCTTTTGGGGTCTAGCTCAGTTAATCTCTGGAAAGCTTTTCAGTTTTTCCCAGTACTTCCTTCAACAGTTTCTCTTTGCCTGCGCTGCTTGTTGTAGACAGTCAAAGATGTCCTATAGATTTCTTTTCTTCCACTGTTGAACAGAATGATCAAGGGACAGCTTAGCAGGATAAACAGACGGTAGAAAATGAATAACAAACGGATTAGAAGGGTATTGACGTATACCAGATTGACAACATCAGATGACAAAGTGTATATAAGCTTAATAAGTACGGATGATGATGACCTGATGATGCGATGATATTGTAATCGCGAAACCGGTCGTCATAATAAAAGGAATTTCTGGTGAAATAAGACCCTTATTTTCTACTGTGTTTGCTAGCAAATACCTATAAAAATACATCCCAGAACATGGACACCATTCTCCAAACTATTAATAAGTACTGTTAGCTTAAAATTATGCTTTCTAGATGATTAACAGACATCAATTGGAAAAAGAAGCATTTGTATCAGATAGAAATTGAATTATGATACAAATAAGCTAAAGAGTAGAAGAAATATTATTAACTATTGCCGAAATGACATTTGGAGAGTAAGAAATAAAGAAATAAGAACAAAGTGATGTGTGAGGGGGTGTGACTGTGGAGATTGGCTTATATTGCCAGAGGTGGAGAACTACTAGGGCGATGAGCAAGAACAGGGAGAATAGGAAGAAGAAAAAAATGAAGGTGAAAAAGAGGGAAAAGAAAACCATAAATTAGAAGAAAATGTATCATTTATTATTCCTGGAAACTTTCTTTATTTCTCAATGGAGCATCATTTAGCTATTACTGAATGTTTAAAAGATAATACTTTAGTTTTCTTTACAATCGCACTATACCACTCCATTATTGCCTTAAATTAATCATATATTTGGATTTGCCAAAGGCATTTGATATAAAGCTAGAAGAGCATGGACTACGAGGAAATTCTTTTCATTTGATTATTTTTAACTAAAAAATAAAACACAATGTGTCGTCGCCAGAGTGATCAATTCTAGGGTCACAAGTTAATCCAGAATTACTTTAGATTGTTTAATTTTATATACAGATCGATTATTTTCAGTCAAAAAAAGACAACATTTCTCGAAAAAGTATTTATACAGTGGATGCCTTGAAGGCATTATTTTTGTCAAATCCGCTAATGCTTAATGACTTACTAGTTAGTTTGTTCATCGTTGACATTTTTGCTCTTTGTGCTGTATATATAGCTTTTTGAATAAATAAACATTTATCTATCTATCATGATAGAACCTAGGTCGTTAATATATCTTTATAAGAAACGAAGGTATTTTTTAAACATAATTACTAACCTAGGGAGACAAAGAACAAATTCGAATGAAAAGCGTCCAGAAGTAACGACGTTAATATTTTTGTTGAGAAGGTTGCCTACCCTGTTTAGAAACACATTGGTTGCCTACAAACTCTTCCTGCTATAATCCTAGGCTGACTTCTTAGAGTCTTGAATAAAGTCGGATATAAACTATATTACTAAATTACTTACCTGGGGAGCGAAAGAAATTAATGACGGCAACCGCGACTATATATACATGCGTAGTAGTAATTAGAATAGATTAAAGTTACATTTTCTTGCTGCAATCAGGGGCATAGTAAGGACGAGGGGTGACACCCCCTTAAAGCGTCCGGATTTTTTACGCAAAAATCGGGCAACTACTTGAAATGCAATAAAAAATTATTAACATTTTTAAATAACATTCAAAAAAAAGTCGGTCTTTTTATGCTCATCACCCCTCCAAATTTGACGCTCTCGTTACGCCCCTGGCTGCAGTTTTACAAATGTGACCGAGGACTATTGCTCTATATCCTAAATCACTTTCACAGATTTCTTTAAGTGAAACTCTCTTAATCCGTTTAAAAACGTAAATATTTTTCTTTTTCACCATATAGTGTTCCTGACACGGGCCTTTTAAATGTTTTCAGACAAAAAAGCAGGGCCGGCTCGAGTCAGGGTTCGACGGCAGCCGCGCCCACCCCCGCCAAGGGCCCCGACGAAGAAAAAATTAAACAAATCTTAGATAGGACCGGATATACGTTAGACGTTACCACCGGTAAGACACTTTTTACATTGAAACCTTAACCATCCAGACAGCACAAATGTGTCCTATGGACATCTAAAGGTTCCGTCTTTTTGGAAATTTTAAGGTCTAACGAACATTTGTTAATTTCTTCAAAAAAACCAATGGATGTTCATAGAATTATACAAATGACCAAGTAGATTGCCCTAGGATCATTTAAATTCAAGAATGAACACTTGTTTTGCAATATAACACATTATTGAGGTGTAAAGGAAGTGTTGTTGGAAATGTTAAGGCGTATTTATTTTAATATTGCAATTTTTATTGTTTATACAACAAAAGGAAATGACAAATACGAATTTCGTATTGGGATTTATTGGATCTTCTAAGTACAGAGTGAATAATTCCTTATTATGTTTAGATATAAGAACTACCACTAATGTAAAAAAACTTTAGTTAACTGAACTATGATTTTTTATCAGTCCTTATCTCAATTCTTTATTTTGACTTTTGCTTCTGTCAGCAGCGGATGTTTTTTTTATTATTGTTTAAATATTTATCGATAAAAAAGTAGGAAAGAAATTATATAATGTTCCAAGCGTTTGCAGTATGGATTTTAAAGGCTTGTGGTGTCTATGAATGGTTTCCTAGTATAAGTACTATAGGAATTTATTGGACATATTGCTGCTATAGGCATTTTTATTCAATTAAATAAATATATGCACAAACAAATTCGTTGTACTTATTCGGAATCTGATAACAGGATTGCATTCCGCAATTTTACAATGAAATTCCGAATATGCATATATTTACTAATTTGTGCAAATTGCAAACCAAAAAATATTGTCATCCTAAAAAATATTATTAAATGAGGAAACAAACATTGGAACTTATCAAAAATAAATAAAGTCGGTCATTGATATTACCTAATTACTCTAACTAGTTGGTAATATCTAATGAATGTAGAAGGAAACATTGCAATAGATGTGTTCCACTTAACCTTTTCCTTGTTTGAATATTTCCTGCTTAAGAAAAAATTCTTTCCAAAGGGGCCAAACACCTAAAAATGGATTTAGATTAGATTAAACTTAGACCAAAAGGCAATTGGATTATTTTCCAATGGACTTATTGGAAGGTTTAATTGAGCTTTAAGATCAGCTGATATTTCAATTTGAGAACTGACCAATTTTTTGTGATATGACCATAATATTGTTAGAATTTCATATGTACTTACTTCTACCCCTTGTTGAGTACTATTTAATAATTTATCTACAAAATTTATTGGATTTGGATTACCAAAGAAAATCATTTTTAAATCTTGGTTCTAAAAATGTAGATAGGCTTCGGGTATTGTTATCTTCAATAGCACCAAAACGTTTTGAAATCTCTGCTACGACAATTTGCTTTTACTATTCAGTCTCTAGAGTTAGAAGGTCTAAATTTAAAATATTGTTCTTTAAATAGTTAACCATTAGAATAATTGTGCTGCATGTTAAATATTTGTTTCCGCTAATTTCTTTGAAAATCTGTTCCATGGAGTTTAAAAGAAAAATAAGTTCTCTAAATACTTTTCAACTCTACATATAGATGGAGATTTGGGATTTTTTAATAATATTGGGGTTCGAAATTGGGGGAGCTCTAAAAATCTCTCCACCAGGTGGAATTCCACCTGACTGAATAAGTTTTGATTTTTTATTGGAATTTTGTGATGCACCTAGCTAATCCGTAACAGATTCACCATGTTTAAACTATGTAACTATATACTTTATGTCTTTAATAATTTGTTTTATTAAACGCATTTGGTAATATTCGCCCCATTGAGCAATATGAATAAAGCTACGTTTTTTGATACCAATACTAATAGACTTAATCTTTTCATTATCTAAATAATGAACAGTGGTTTCCCAAAAGTAGTATACCCAGTGACAAAGTAGTATGCTTCTCTTCAATTAGGTTTGTAATGTTGTGTCGTCCTGGCTATTTTCATTAAATTCTTAAGTCGTTCCTTCTCTGTCGGGTTCAAGGGTAAAATATCTTTGGCTATCATGAAAATAAGTGAATTTGTGGTTTTGGTGAATTTTGCCACTCCTAAAAAAATGCCACCCTCATTGAGTGCTTGAAACATGCAATAAAAAGCAAATAAAATAAATGTGCATTTTTGAATTTTCATTTGCTTTATAATATACGCATATATGATTTAAAAAAGTCATATGTTAAAATATTATTGAATGACAAAATAATATAAAAACCAATACAAAAACTTTATAATTATATTTATTTCCGTTAGTTACCTGCAAAAGATACTAATTTAAATATACTTTCAGAGGTTGTTAAAAGATTCGGTCTTGATTTCGATAGAGATACTCACATCACTAAAACTACAAACGCTAAATGTTGATGCAATGAACTCCTTCTCGGAGAAATCTATTGGTAGTGTCAACGATTTTGAAGTAAAACAGTTGTTAAAATTACCTTTAGATTCTTCAGTTACTTTGCCATGAAATCTCTAGAAATAAAAATGAAGTATGTACTAGAAATAAAATTAAAGACTATTTTTTAAGCACAAATTTCAAATAAAATAATACATGGTACATACTTTGCGCCTTAGATTAGTGCTCATTATTTTGTGTTCAGAATTAGGAAATGTATCGCCCCTTTGATACTTTTTAATGTGCTTCCTTTTTAAATGGGTTTTTAGATTTCTAGTAATGCCGGACGTTTTTAATACCATTAAACACAATCGGCATTTGCTTGAGTTCTTATCCTTGACAAAGACTTCACAAACCGAGACATACTTATACTTAAGATAATAAACTGACCAGTACTCTTCCAAATTTAAATTAACTTATGAATATGAGTTTCTAAACCAGACTTACATAGAACTTAGGGGAATCATAGAAAAGAAACGCTAAATTTCTAATAACCTCATAAACAAACATCAACGAGACAGGGTTGCCTGGTAACTTTTAACTCAATCAGAAGTTATCATTTTAGCAGCTCCACGCTTCACCCTTTACAATCCATTTTACTACCATAAGGTAGATGACACTTCCAATATTAAATCAAGTGTCATCTAGTATATTACATGTGTTTTAAGAAATACACTTATAACTCAGTTAAGATTAATAGAATCGATCGATCTTAGATTCGTATATCCCCAAAAAATATCAGTCCTATGGCTTTTCATTTTTATATGTTCAATGGCTGTCCTTTTTTTAAGCCATGGGATTAAGAAATTTGTATATTCCTCGTAAGTCTTTTATATTTAAAACACATTTTTTGACGTAAGATGGACAACTTATGTATCTATAAAAATAGGAATCCACTGGCACTGGACAGGTAAACTAATTATACTTTTCAAATTATATTTTGGAAGGTCAATCAAATTCCATTGGCCAAGTTATTTTAAAGTCCATTGGATTGCCCAAAATGATTATCCATAGAATGTCCATTATTAATCCATGGGCTTTTCGACTTAATTTGGACTAATACTGGACATCCATTAGAGGATGTGTGCTGTCTGGAATGTTAATGTGATTTCTTCTAATACTACCGTGCGTAAAGCACTCTTTGACATGTAAAATCTTCTTAAGTAACTTTAAATTTCTAATAGGACAAAGGAAATATGGAGGTCCGCCGCCTGGTTGGGACGGGCCTCCGCCCGGTTTCGGGTGCGAGGTGTTTTGCGGTAAAATCCCGAAGGACCTCTACGAGGATGAGCTGATCCCGCTATTCGAGCAATGCGGGACCGTGTGGGATCTGAGACTGATGATGGACCCAATGACTGGGACAAACCGGGGATACGCCTTTGTCACCTTTACTACGAGAGAGGCGGCACAAAATGCTGTACAGAAGGTAGGGGATGCGTTGTTGGGGACGGTGTTTTATTTGTTCTTTTCATTTTTTTGAGGGGTAAAGCATTGACGCTTTGTGGGGGTGAGATGAGAATGAATGTAGGCTGAATAGCAGCCAGGGAAAAGTTAGGTTAGATAGTTCGACTGTTGTTACAATAAACTGAGGTTTTATGGATTTTTTTTAATACACTATCAGACAAAAGTAGAGCAACACTCTGACAAAATTTACGAATCCATGTTTTATAATACTAAATTGTGATTTAAAACGTCATAGTCGACAAAACAGCGCTTTCGTTATGGAATTTTATAATAAAGTTTCAAATGAAAATTAGCCGACATACATTTAGGGACGGTAAAAAACAAGCTGACATATCAAGACAATTTTAATTGCCCAGATACAGTGTATCAAAAACAATTTCATCTTGATGATTCAAATTATATATTACAAAATTATATGATATATAATTCCTTTTTGCAACTTAATATTAAATACGAAAATTATGTTAGCGTCAATGCGTAGGCTTGTGTCGCGTTTAGAACTATTAATTATAATACGTTTTACTTAGTCTAAAAAAAGTAATCTAAATTGTTGTTAGACGAATATCAATGTCTCAAGGGCCATTCAAATATAGACATAATATTCAAAAGCTAGAGAATGAGCATTTAATATTATCTGTACAGGATATTTGGGACCTGATTGTAGTAGATTGAACCCAAACATTTCAATAAGATGGGTTTTTTAGCATTTTGAGAGGTTTTTGCTTTGTTTTTATGTGCCGTACTTGTGAGAAGGATTTTCGTATTCACCAATGTGTTTTTTTATGAAACCAATGCTTTCAAATAAATGATGTCTAAAATTAATTATTTAATAATTAACCATTTTATTAAAAATATATTTTCAGCAAAAATACGCACATTGTTTTGCGGACTTGTAACCTTACTAACATTGTGCAATGCAGGCCAAATGCATTGCCAAAAATTGGAAGGAAGTACGTGTAGTAGTATGTACCTACACACACTTGCAAGTAGGCTTTGTAAAACAGCTAACCGTTAACAGTCTTATAAATATCGACCGCCGGTCATTTCATGCAGTAATTATTTAATAAATTAATTTTAATAGACTTCAACTTTAGCTTTGTTCTCATTGCAAATTTCTAACAAGTTTGAAACTGTTGCCAAATCATTCTTGATGTGCATGCGTAAAATATTATCACCTGATCGATTTGAAACCGTCTGTGCGAACATGAGTGGAGTCTAATTTAAAAGAAGAGAAGGAAAAATAATCTCACTTTAAGATCACAAAAAAACATAAACGCACTGTCGGGGAATTAAATTCCCATAGGGTTCCGCCTGTTGTTTATAGTATTCACTAGCTTTAAATCGCTCAGAAATATTTTTTGCTACTTTAGGGCTTACTCTAATGGTCGAGAAATTCAATTCTGTTAAATTGGGACACAGTTTCATCTAAATAAAAAAATTAATTTTGGGCCTTATCCGTTCAAGTAAATCTTCTAAGTCTGTGCCGGAATCAGAAAATTCAGATTCTTCCGACGACGATTTATTTAAGATTTAAGACAAGTCACTCATTTCCTTAATGTGAATTTTTAGACTATTCCAACAATTTCAAAACGAATATCAGGAATTATACAAAATGATAAAATACAAACAATTTAGTGGCTATGTTTATGTTCATAAGATCGGCGTTTACTGGCTACACGAATTCTCTGACACTTTGCTTGAAATAAATCAGAAAACAAGTCTGACTATCAGATGACGATCAGAAATTTATGTAAGAACATTAAACTTTTAACAGATTTAAAACTGATCAGAAGTTTCTGTGCAAACGTATTTTACTCTATTGCGCATGTTTATTTGTCGAAAAGTGATGTGAGAACAAACCTTTTATATAAAGTGTAAGTGATATGGAAAGAATCTAATGTGCGTTCGAAAATTTAATGAAAAAAAAGAGAACCATATTATTGTCAATTTATCTCAAAAAATAATACAGTCCACCAATTCTATAACTCTGACAACGACAAATGCAAATTCCTAAAAGTAAGTAAATGAGCATGTTTAAAAAGATCATTACTAATATTTATAGAGGAATGAGTATGTTGTTATAAATTGTTATGATAAATCTACATACCTGGAAACCTAAATAGTATAGGATCTTAGTTTTTTTTTAAAGTACTAATTAAGTAGCATTTTCGTAGAAACGAAAAAAAAAGAAACTAGGTTGCTCTACTTTTGTCCTATAGTCTATTGTTTAGGATATGAAATGGTTTTTAGTCAATTAATGAGTCTCAGATTAATGTGACAAATTGCTTAATTAGATTTGTTTGTTTAAATTTGACCCTTGGTGCATAAAAAGTAATTTTTCTGAACTATAAGGGATATCTTTATGCTTAAGTACTTGTGTTTGGCTGTATAGGTTCAAAGGGCAAAAATATTCTAAAACAGCTCAAAATAACATACAGTACTTTTCTCCCCTGTCAAATTAACAGTTTTAAATATCAAAATGACATCTCAAAATAAAAGTTTAAATGGGAAGGGCATAGTCTTGTCAAACTTGTTTGTAAAAGCCTGCCAGTAAATGATTTTGTATTAGCCATATTTTAGGTTTATAAAGTACGAACAGTTTAATTCAGTCCGGTTTAAAATCTCTATTATCTCACTTCAAATACCTGAAAACCTTTAAAAAAATGATTCAACTATCAGTATGAAAACGATCTGTAGACGAACCTATACAGCCAGGAACGCACCTAAAACATTTGTCTCTACCTTTTGTTTTTGTACATATAAACTTAATTGGCAAAAGTTCTATTATAGATCTGTTGTGTGTCTTGACAGCTGTCAGCCGTCAGTTGTCACTGTCAGTTGAGTATATGACTTTTGTTGCAGCGGCTCTCACTGACTCTCTCTCTCACTCTATCTCTCTATCACTCGCTCTCACTCACACTACTACTACTACAACAACTAGTTCCTGTAGATTCTCTCTTTATTATTTATCGGAGGGGAAGGGTGGGGTATGAATTATAAAATAAGCCTTCCTCGCCCCCCTTCCCTTTGTAGAGCGAAATTTTCAAAATTTTATCTTTTTTTTTTCCAGCCGGCAATTGCGTAAGTCTTCCAAATTGGGGACGGGTCTCCTCTTTGCGCCTTGGGGGCAAAATTGAGACTGATCTGATTTTTTTTTGTGTTCGTTAGTTTTAGGCCCGTTTTTGACCTTAAAGTAGACATTCTGACTTAAGAAGGGCAAAATTGAAGAAATAAAAACTTATATTGTCGTCTTATACACGTCACATAGTTAATGTGGCATGCCCAAGAAAAGTAACGTCAAAGGATTCCTTCTTAAGTCTTGTTTGTGATTTATCCAAAAAGCTAAATTTAAGTAGAAGGTTGGAAAACGGGTCTTGGATGATCACTTTTTCCATCTTTGGTATTTTTTTTTTAATATTCTGTTGGGTTTATTTGATTTGACGTTTTGTGTTGGTTTTTTGTAGTTTTTTTGGGTTAGGTGTACCGTAGCGTGATAAATTTACAAAATTGGGCACGATTTGGGGCCGCTTGAGTTCTTGTTATATTTATTGAACTAAAACGGTTAAGTGAGAGACGTTTGACATGCTATATTGACATGGTTTTCGGGTTCTTTTGGTCAATTAATATTGGTCTTTGTGACTGTTTTAATATGAAATGCAGGATGTCTGAAATTACGTCTTTATTTTTATTTTATTTATTTAAGCCTTTATCTCCAATAAGCAACTTGCCCAATAATAGAAACATGTTTACGAATTTGTTATATATTAATTGATAATTAAACTGAACTTAACCGAAAACAAAAAGAAAAACTAGAGCAACAATATACAAATCAAAAGTTTTAAACACATCCGACCGTTTATTTATGTCGCACAAATGAAAAACTTTATTAAATCTTCATTAAAGCACATTAAAACTTAATAAAAATGATAATTCTTCTCAGACGCAATGGATGTAAATTAAAGAAACCTAATAATTGGCAGTGGTAAAACCTCTTACAGGATATATACCATCAAGTCTATAGGCTAAGGTAAATTGAATTCCACACGATGCAACCATATTTCAATTTTGACCTGTCAAAGCAGCTATGAAGCCAACCCCAACCCAAGTATCTTCATGGATGACATCACAAGATTAATAAAGTGTGATATAGAGGAAAATTCGGAATCGAATGCGATATCTGAATAAGTCTTTTCAAGATTTAAGATTGAGAGGTGTTAATAGAGTATAGTTGAAAGTAAGCCCATAATTAAAACAAATATTGACACACCATGTGTTTACTTTCAGAACGAAACAAAGAAGATACCATCTAACGTATGCTTTATTGACTGGCAAATCCAAGTTGGGATCTCCAGTCCTGGATCTATCTTACTTTTATTGCTCGTGTGCCTCCAGATGATTATTAAAATTTAAAATCCAACTTAAAAAGTTCAAAGTAATGTGGATCAGCACACTGAGTCTCTAAGAAATCCAGATAATTCTGAGCAAATAAGCAATCAATAACTGTCTGTGCTAAAAAAAAGCCAGTCTAAGACAGTGGAGTGTGCTAACCAAATCGTTGATAAATAAAATAATTAACGACGGATCTAAATTTGAATCTTGAGGTACACCTGAGGTAGCATTAAAGAATTTGGATCTAAAGTTGTCATACACCACAAACTGCCATCAATCAAGTAAGTACGAATGAAACAAATTAAGTAGCCTGGATGAAAAGTCATAGCAATTTAATTTATTTAACAAAATTCAATTCTGTCATTTTTTTTTTGAAAATCGGTATATATAACATCACTCTGTTATTGATGAATCCAAAAATATGACTGGAAAGGCAAGTCAAATTACTAATACAAGATCGGCGTATGAAACGACTTTGAAATTGAACGTTTTACATTCTTGATGGTAAATGAAGTAGGTGCCAAGAATTCCAGTAGTGATAAAGTAGTAGAGCAGAAGTTAACGTGAGTGCTTAAGTACATTAGCTTCAACATACATAAAAAGCAACAGCAAAACTAAGTATCCCATTTAATAGAATCCACTAGTGAACACTACATAGACAAACTAGTATAAATAAAATCGGAACGAAATTATTACATGATGATTCATATTAAATGAAAGCGAGTCTTTAAATCTAGCAAGAATCTCTGGTAAATGGCAACAATGATATACAAACCACAGAAACATAATTAACTTTTTTTTACACATAACAGTAATGGGACTAATGGACTATGTCTTGTGCCTACCTTGCATGTGAGGAATATGGAAAGATAATTGTGCTACCTTTTTTGTTATTAACAAAATATTGTTGTTATTAATCTAAGTTAAGTATAATTAAAAATAAGTAATAAGTTAAATATGTGAGTCAATGGATTGGCCAGGACACAAATACAATTCTTGGTTAAAAATATCCATAGTGTTCCATCGATCCCAGATGTTGGAAAAATTTAACCCGGGATGCTCGATTGAGGTTTCCAAAGAATTATGCAATGAAGATCAATTGATCTGTAGTATAAATAATTCAGAAAAATTATTATTTATTTAATGGAACATTCTATATATACCTTAATCAATCGGATTTTTTTAAAATCTTATATGAATATGGTGCCACAACATAATTTTGATGATGCCTTTTACTAGTTAAAAACAGACCTTGTACTAGTTAAATTCTGCTGTATGTATCAGCATATTATAATTCCTCCATTATAAAAATTTTTAAATTTATGTTTAGACAACAAAATTCTTAGTGATGTGTAACCTCTGGCAACTCATAAGTTGATTCTAGTACATTAAGTGCATGCAACTACTAAGGATGTTAGTACAATTTAAATAGTTCAAGATGTCTAACTATTCAAGGATTTAGTTTAAAAATTGTACTAAAAACGCTTAATGCGTGACCACAAGCATCACCAAAAATGTCGTAAAAGGAAATTCTGTGGTAGTTAAATCAATTTGATGGGATAATATTATACAGGGTTTTCCTATTACTAAGAAATACTATAAGGCCATGCATAAAGCGTTTTTATTAGTACAATTTTAAAAATTAACCTTGCCTAGTAAAGAGTAAAAGAGGTTAATAGAACTTTGTACCATTTAAAAATTTGTACTAAAGGAGCCTTGTGGGTAGCGTCCACAATTGTCATAATTTTTGCATTTAAATCAAGAAAGTATGGAGATTTCTTAATGATGCATGGCTTCTGGCCACGCATATTAGTACAATTAAATAAATCTTCGGATATTGACGGAACTTTGTAGACATTGGTACAGTAGTACTAACTAAATATTCGAACTGCCTTTATTTTTGATTTTAACATGACGTTTTGGTTGGCGTGGTACAGTTTAAACTGCAGTTTACACTTGATAAGACACCACACCAACCGAAACGTTGTGTTAAATTTAAAAACAAGGGCATTGCCAGTTCGAAGTTTTAGTTATTTGTAGATACTATTTAAACATTTGTACATAAATGGCTTGTATGTGATACACACCAGAGGTTACGCATATACGTCTATTTATAGTTTTTTCTTAATATTTAAATTAAGACACTACAGACATTTCATTGTGCCGCATAAGTAGACAGTTTTCAAAATTAACTGAAAAGTGCCTTAAACGTGGCAAGAAGTTAATAGTTGTGCAGACTTAATTCAGACATCCTATATCTATTTTATGACCTCACTAATAATATAAAATACTTTATTCTCCTTAAGTGATAATAGGGATAAATAACGTTAATAACAGACTTCGGTTGTAAGAATTTGCACGGGTATCGTTACACTTTGTTGAAAAATAAATGATTGCCTCCTCCATCATCTACTGTACTGGAAGAAACTCAGCACGTTGTCAATATGGCGCCTCCTAACTGTATTTTATTCTATAGCGTAAAACTCAAGTAGCGCCCTCTAAGTGCCCCCAACCAAAATTCAACCCCATTTGGTTTCGCTAAATTAATTTTGTTTATTTTTTTCTTTTTGGTTTAAGCATTTTTTAAAGCAAAAACTAAATCAAAATTTGAACCTTTCGATCGCAAAATTTGGCATTTGTGTTTTTCTTTCTTTTATTCAGTTGGACAATTATGAAATCAAACCTGGAAAGACACTAAAAGTGAACATAAGCGTGCCGAACTTGAGGCTTTTTGTCGGCAATATACCGAAATCGAAAGGCAAAGAGGAGATTCTGGAGGAATTTAGTAAATTGACAGGTAAAGTTTAAAATTACTTTTTCTACTCGATCGCGTTCCTAAACGTGATTAAATAAAAGCAACAAATTCAAATCACTTATAACGGGCTCTACATCGCAATATAAAGAAAATAATCATCTACAAGAACACTGTCTACTACTTCCCTTGTCCTTTACCAAATCCTACCACCGCCCCCCCCTCACAGCCCCTCCCTCTGCCCAAGGCACAAATATGGCTACCCTTGGACTTTGACTTGCAGCTGAATGATTTTGAGTTGCGCAAAGGGAAAAAGATCGGCGTGACCATATCCTATAACAACCATCGGTTATTCGTCGGCTATATACCGAAAAACCGGGATCGCGCAGATCTATTGGATGAGTTTTCTAAGCATGCACGTAAGTTTCAGTTCCCCCCAACCACCTCCACTATTACCCCACTTTAAAAAAATATATATCAACAATAATAATAAAGTGAGATTTAAACCAAACCATTTTACTAATTTAAACTTAGGATCTTAAGAAAGGAGACCCCTATCGGTAAGAAGTAGAAGGATTCCAGATGAATTGAGTGTATTAGTCATGGCGCGTTATGACAAATGTCCAGTGTTGCCAAGTAAATTTTTACCGTGACAAAGTTATTGGGAGGAGTACCTCTTTTGAGAAACTCATATGGCATCAATTAAGTTTTATTATTAAGTCATGCCAGGTTATATATCCATATTTCAAAACAAAAATGTCTTTAAGTTAACCGTTGTATCACTTTTACTGATATGTCTAAGAATATACAATTAGTGCCATTAAAGGTTTAAAAAATCATTCCATTCCTTCCAAGTTCCAAGGCCACAAAAGAGAATTGAGTGCGTTTTTTAATTCTTCTCTTTACCACGGGTACGTCCTATACTTTTTTATTTCGTCCAGGAACTGTGTCCTGCTTCAGTTTGTACTAGTGCTGCAGCGGGTTTTCGATTTGTGTTGTAATATCTTCACATGTTAACATGAGGCTCACCTGTTTCGTACTGACGTTACCTCTTCAGACTGCCACTGGTTTTACGAATGACCGATTTCTTGCAACTCTAACCTCTCAAAATTCTGGACGAACTTCACTAATTAAATATGGTCGCCACATACGTACGATTCCTCTCGTGTCTTTCACCAACTCTGGATTATGAGGAGTCTTCGCTCTCAGCTCCTAGTTCCGGTTGCAGCAACGACTTTATTTCGTACAATACTGGGTGTTACAGAATATGATGCTGATCCTTCAGGGTGTTAATCATAAGGTGATTTTAAGAAGAAAAGTTCAAATAACGGTATGTCCTTAACTTCTCAACTTTTGAGCTACAGAGTGTTAAAAACACTACGTTGTGGTGGCCACTTTCAACAGCTAATCTTAACTCTTCATTTTTGTTTAATGGTCAAATAGTGTATGTACATATGTTTATAAAATAACTATTTTTTTTTACTAATAAATTGACCATGCATAAAAATGTGTTTTTTTCCGCGGTAATAGCATTTCGGACGAAAAAAAGTCAAGAAATCAAATTTGGCCTAAAATAAATGGGGATTATAAAAATACTTTTTATTTTACGGACAAGCAGTGGCGTACATAACATTTTTAAAAAAAATTGCTGTTGAAACTCAAAGGGTGTGTGCTAAATTTTATAAACATATCTAGGAAATTATTGAAGTTCTGATGAAGAAACCATTTTTTTTAAAGATTTTAACACCCTATAGTTCAAAAGTTAAAGGGTTTAGGACATCTTAAACTCACTTAAGGATTAACACCCTTATGGATCAGCATCTTATTCTGTAACTTCCTGTATACATAATGCGCAGCTAAATAATTCAGGTCGGAGTGGGAATAGAGGACGTCTAATACCTACCTAATTTTTAATTGGCAAATCTATTTATTTTTTTAAGTGGACCTGTGATAGTGACGAAGTCAAAATGGCGGACGGGCGCCATCTTGTAAACAAAATTAAATTAACGTTACACCATTTTAAAGAATGAGACGTCGAAATGATTTAATTAACTAATTTGTTTTTCAAAATTTGGGCGTGGCACGCAGACAAAAACAAAGATCTTTTGACCTTAAAGAGATAGGTCTCTAAATTACAAGCATCTCTTGCCACCTCCTCTTTAAATGCTTTGGAACATGACGATTTCAGTCGAACTGTCTTATTTATATTTTTTGACGTATTAATCTACTTCAAATGTATGACAGATAAGTTTGTGACCTCCGTTAATTGAAAAATCTCATTTAATATGATCTTCCTGATTGGTTAATTGAAGACGTCTGAGGCAGATCTTTTGACGTTAAAATTACAGTTTCAGAATAACGTCATCTTGGAATATACAACTGAATTGAGGTTACATCATTTAAAAGATGAAGCACTTCACACTGGATTATTCTCTACAACCCTAACTGGTTTGGTTTAAATCTCAAGCAAACCCAAATTTTCAAACTAAAATTGCGTATTATAGAAGCCAATATAATGAGCATTGGGTAGGGCAGGGCTGCCAATATTTCAAAATAAACCAACTCTATAATATTGCTCGTGGGAAGACTTATGGTTATTAGCTCCCCGTGGCAACACAACATGCTTATTTCCTATATACAGTCTGTCTTTTTTTCTAAAAAGTTCAAATCCCATCAAAACATTTCGCCCGATTGTTCGTCGCGTCTACTAGAGGACAGTCGGCACTCTTGCTTATTAAACTTTTATGTCGCAGCTGGTCTACAGGAGGTGATCATCTACAGTTCGCCGGACGACAAGAAGAAGAACCGTGGATTTTGCTTTTTGGAGTACGAGTCGCACAAGGCAGCGTCGTTGGCGAAGAGGAGACTGGGAACAGGAAGGATAAAGGTAAGTTTTAATTTTGGAACGCAAATATTGCATAGTAACTCGAAGCAATAGTCCGTTTTTTTTTCAAAGAGACCGGCTTAAATTAAACTCCAAGTCATAGGACTTCAAATATATTGAATATAAGGTTAAAGGAGTATAAAGCGAAATACGTGTAATGCTTTGATCATGACTATTGCATAGTAGTTGGAGTAAATCAATGCTAAATACATACATGATGTTTTTTAGGTGTGGGGATGCGATATTATAGTAGACTGGGCGGATCCCCAAGAAGAACCGGACGAGCAAACTATGTCCAAAGTAAAGGTGCTCTACGTGCGAAACTTGACGCAGGACATCACCGAGGATAAACTGAAGGAGTCGTTTGAGCATTTCGGCAAAGTGGAGAGGGTGAAGAAGATCAAGGATTACGCTTTTATTCATTTTGAAGATAGAGACAACGCAATTAAGGTGAGATGGGATGATGAAAGTCACGTTAAAAAAAATTATATTAAGATTTTCAATTTCAATTTTTAAATTTATTTTCAAATTAAGTCAGTTCTGCGGTTAGGTCGCACTAGATTTTGGTGGCCAATTATGAATTTTTATGTTAGAGTTATGCTCCTGAAATACTTTTTTTTAGTGCAGGTTTATGATTATTTTGAATCAACTTTTATAAACACGATTAATATTATCATCGTTTTTTTTTAGAAAAACGCCCGCACTTGAATGATAATACCTTTATCGTGTGACGTCATCATAGGGCGTTTACCACTAGCCTTGTAGTGCGGGCAAATTGAAGAATTTTTTTTAGTTAATTTTTTATTGCAATTTACTTATTTAATGCCTTCCGTATTCATTAATACGATTCTATTAATAATATCAATAGTGAACATATAAACCTCTCACACCAATATTATTTTCGTATTAAATTTTAAAACCCAGTGGGGTGGCATATTTTTGTAATTTATTAATTAAATAATTATTTGTTGATTTATTTATTTATTTATAAATTATTAAATAATAGTTTCCTTCGAAAGTATGGGAAAAGAAAAAAGTTAGGGATGGTTTCTTGTGGATGAATTAGTTCGGGGTAGTTTTGAAAATATTTTTAAAAGAGCATTGTCTTCCCTAAAAAACGCATTGTTAAATTTTTTGCATCTTTAAAAATGGCAAAGTTCTATGCTTTTGAAAGCATTTTGATATACAGGGTAGATAGGTACCATATGTCGGTAAATAATAATCGAAATGTGCAAAAAACTTGACTAATAAGAAATTATTGGAAATATTTGATAAGTTTCTAACTCGCCCCCTAGGGAGCTTAATTACTATGGTCAAGAGGTTTTTTTGAAAAATAACTTTATACAAAAAAATACTACATCGATAATATGTCTACTATTCTATACAACTATTCAAAGTATTTCCGCAAATACATTACTTGCTATATAATACGTAGTGTAATCTGTAATTTCTTTATTTATTTTTATCTTCAGGCAATGGAAGAATTAAACAATAAAGAAATGGGCGGTTCGCATATAGAAGTGTCCCTGGCGAAACCCCCGTCTGACAAAAAGAAGAAGGAGGAAATTTTGCGGGCGCGAGAGAGAAGGATGATGCAGATGATGCAAGTTAGAGGAGGGTAAGTCGCGTTTTAGCTCAATTCTTTTTAAAATTAAACGTTGGCTTTAGAAGTACTAATGGGGTTACTTTTTTGTTTGTAGCTTTCAGGAAAGGTGAGATAAATTACAGTTTTTTATAATGTCAATATATACGGAGTGAAAGTTAAAATAGTTTACAATTGTACATGCTGTTCCAAATTCGAGAGTGAATTCTATTGAAAAAAATTCATGCAAAGCTCTCTTAAAATATCTTATACAGGGTCCCGATTTAAAGTTAGTTCTAATCTGTAGTTCCCTAACGCGTTATAGGATAACACTTGTGTTGCTAGCTTAGCAGTATAGACTATGGTAATATAAAATTTCTTCAAACAGTTAGCAAATAGTTATGTTATCTTGTACTTGTACTTAAGAACAAGATTTTGTGTCTACTGAAGACTGACAACAGTAAAAAGTCGATAAGAATCAAAGCACTTGAGGGTTGACAAATTTTTTATAGCTTCTATATTAAGCAACATTATAGGACTTTAATATCGTATAAAGCCCGGATGAGAACAGAATTATTCTATAACGTTTATTTATTAAATGTTCGTTGTTCAGACATCGCCGCCAATATTGGAAAGAATTTGTACAAACATAAAAATATCCAATAAAATCACGTTGTTATAATAAATAATAATTTTTTTGTCGCTTTTTGTGTGTTTTTTATACATTGCATTTTTTTTTGTTTCAATTAAGAATTCCAAAATTAAAAACCATTTTTTTTATTTTGTAATTTTAAATAATGATAATAAATGTATGCGCTTAAGTAAGGCGCTTCATTTTTTTGCCAAAAATATACACATATTTTCTCAGAAAAATTGGCTGTTTTGAATTATAAATTCACGATAATGATTAATCTTAAACTACATTTTTTTATGTTTGTGATAGAAAACAACGCCTAATAAAATATTGTTGCGATAATTATATGCTGAATTTCAGCAATAAAAAACAAAATTATTGCATCAGCAATTCTGACTGCAATTATAAGATACCTATAAAATATTTTCTAAATGTATTGTAAAGGGTGTCCCAATAGGAACGCACGTTTTGAATTGCGCAGCATTGTTTTTTTATTGCAGTATGTCAAAAAAAAAACTGAAAAGAATAATGTAAACAGTTTGCGATTAGTAGCCATGGAACGATATACGGTCGAACAATGAATTATTATTGTTAAAATACACTACAAATATGGAGAATGTTTTGCGGAAACAGTTCGTAAATTGCGGCGCATTTTTGGTCGACACGATGCACCAAATCACACGACCGTCCAAAGACTAATTGATAAATTTGAACAAAATGGTTCTGTCGTGGATGTAAAAACACCAGTGCGTTACCGTACTAGCCGTTCTGTTAAAAATATTACCGCAGTGCGTGAAAGTGTTGGCGAGATTCCGGGAACGTCTATCCGTCATCGTGCACAGCAGTTGCACATTTCGAAGAGCACTACCCACCGAATTCTAACAAAAGATCTTCATTTAAATGCCTTTAAGATTCAATTGACCCAAGAATTAAAGCCAGTGGACCATGCGACGCGCCGTACATTTTCTTCTTGGGTATTGCAAAAACAACAAATGGATGTCGATTTTTCGAAAAAAAATTTGTTTACCGATGAGGCACACTTTCACCTTAAAGGCTTTGTTAATAAACAAAATTGCCGAATTTGGGGCGAAGAAAATCCTAGAGTCATTCATGAGAAGAAAATGCATCTATCAAGAGTCACTGTTTGGTGCGGACTTTGGACAGGTGGAGTAATTGGACCGTACTTCTTCGACGACGAGGCTGAAAATGCAGTTACCGTGAACAGCGAACGCTATCGTAATATGCTCATTGAGTTTTTATGGCCTCAATTGGATGGTATGGATACGGGCGGTATGTGGTACCAACAGGATGGTGCGACATGTCACACTACACGTGAAGCAATTCAATTGTTGCAAAGAAAGTTTCCCGGTCGTGTCATTTCACGGAATGGAGACCAGAACTGGCCCGCAAGATCATGCGATTTAACGCCTTGTGACTTTTTTCTTTGGGGTTTTTTTAAAAATCCCTCGTATACGCTAATAACCCAACAACAATTCCACAGTTGAAAAACGAAATTAGACGTATTATTAGCGAAATTGGGTCGCAATTATGTGAAAATGTAATTGAAAATTTCTCAAAACGAATAAGAGTCTGTCACGAAAGTCGAGGCGGCCATTTGCCAGATATTATTTTTCACCTTTAATTGCAGTGTATTAGCTTTACATTAAAATATAAATAACACTCAGTTTAAAATAAATTATGACTTTTATTTACCAATTAAAACGTGCCCTCTTATTGGGACACCCTTTATAAGGAATCCTAAGAACATACTTATAGGACCTTTTTATAATTAACAGATTAGTAGTCAAATACCGGTTGTGTAATGTACTAAAGAATCGCCTAAAGTGACTGAACTGTTGCATAAACTGGGGCCCTTTTTGGTTGTAAAGACATTGTGTAATGGGAATTTATAAAAAGGACTAAAAAATTAATAATCATATTTAAATCACTGTGTTTCTCTAATAATTATAAAGCCACATTATAAGATTTTCACGTTTCTATAAGATATGCTGTATAATTGCTCTAACAACCTTTATAAAACTAGTTCTGATAGTTGGGTTAATATTATTATTAAGTCTTTACTACTTTGCAAAAGTACGAATAGAACTTTGTTTCAGACAAAATAATAACCAATTTTTTAATTTTTGGCAATATTTCCGATGTTTTATCTAATTTATAATGATAGAATATTAAACAACATTGACGATCTAATTTTTCAAGAACTATGCAGTTGTCGCATTTTCGCTAACTAGATATTTAACAAATAAGTTTCCCTTAATAAATTTTTCACGTGGTTTTTCCAGGATGATGCCGGGTACGATGCCATTAAGGGGTCCTCCGGGCACGGGTCCTAGGTCCGGTGGTCCGGGCATGCGCGGTCCCATGGGTCGGGGAGACTACGGTAAGTCCCAATCACCAAGGAACAACGACCGACTTACCTTACTAACACTTTTGTGCCCCTTAACCGATCGAACGATCAACGTAATGTTTTTTTATTTTTCAGTGTATAACGTTCACGCTAACTTAGTCAATTTAGTCATACATGTCTTATTTATGACAATTTTAATCCTTTGTTATCAAATTGACTAGGTTAGTAAGTATATATTGTTGGTTTTTCTTTTACGTGCACAAGTGTCATACATATTAATCTTTCTACTGCTTAATGCAACAGAGGGTGAGCCAAAATCATTTTGTCGATCGATAAAAAAAATTACTCCCCCTGCTTGTACTAATTTTAATATTAACAAAAATGCCATATTTGGTTGTTTGGTTTTAAAGCGTAATTTCTATGAAAAAAATCTTTTGTTTGACTTGAACGGGTTTTCTAAGCGGGATTAAAAAAAAAAAACTAAAACTGGTGCCGTGAGAATTCACTATTAAGGGTGCGAATATGTCGAGCGAATTAACAAAAAAATGAACCTGTTTGGGTATCGAGGGGTGTTTTTTTCTGGGATATATGAAATTATTGTTGGATTATAAAGAAGGGAACAATTCCAAAAAAAAAAAAAATGAATACAGGGCTGTTTATTTAATTAAGTGCCGTGCCAATAATACAGGGTGTAAATCCTTGGGGTAATTTTAAGGAGAAACGCTTACATCCTAAATCTCTTTAGTTTTTAAGCTACTGGACGTTAAAATTTTAAGAATAAAGTGAGTTATCATCATTTTTGTATGTATTTTGGACAGATAATTTTTGAAGAAAAAAGAGTACGCTACTGGTTTTTGTAAACAACCATAACAATTTTTAAAATTTTTATTTATTTTGGAACAAATTTGGTTTTAGGCTTATTTTCGTACAAAGTACCGTTTTTGCGTAACAAAATATTTTCTCCTCATTTCATTGTAACTGTTTTTTGGTTTTTTGTTGAAATGTAGTAGGCACCATAGCACACGTTTTTTTGGGGCCAAATTAATTTTTTTTACTTTTTCCACTGATCTTCAGATATTTGGACGCCTCTGATTTTTTTCAAGTTTGCCATTTATTAAATCAGTCAAAATCTTAAACTTTAAGCGACATGACAAGGGAAAACAAATAACAAAAGAATCCAATTTATTTACAGTAGTTGTTGGCAAGTGTCCTCCACCCCCATGTATGCAAGCAGCTACTATTCTTCTCATATGGTGATGATGACTGACTCACTTTTTCAAAGATTCCTGGAGTGTTTCTTATGGTTTGGCGGCACACGATTATACGATTCGTAACTCTTTTACGGTTTGAATGGCACTGCATGCACTAAGTTGGTCAGATGCATCCAGAAAAAATAGTCTAACTCTAAACTGTTAAGGTCGGGTGATCTACCCGGCGGTCACTGCAATCCTCCACGACCTATTCACTGATTTTGATAGGTGTGATTTAAAATCATGTAGAGGGGAACCAATGTACATTAGCCACATCTGATTTCTTAATAAAAAAGGAAGTTCTTTAAGCATTGGCGGCAAATTTTCTTCAAGAAAGTGTCAATATGATCGTGCATCAAGCAAGTCTCTTGAGAGAACTGTCTTGATGATTTAACAATTGCTTTGCAAGAGTTTTGAGTTTTCATTGAAATGTCTTATTAAGTTTCAGAAAAATTAGGTTGATCAGTAAAAAGAATGTTGCTGTGAATTAAAGGATTTTTCCAGCTGCTTTTAAGGAAACCACTCACAGAAATTAATGCACAATTTCGAGTTAATAATGTCTGGACTGGTCTTTGAATGGGATATGGGTATAATAAATTTACGTTAAAAGTAAAACATTAAATATTGTCGCGATTTTCCTGGTGCTAGTTTCGGGATTCTCCCCATTTTCGTGTAAAGTTCCTTTTTTACGTTCTAGTATTCATACTTTTTGAAGGACTCCTTTAGCATTGTGGTCTACTTTTAGTAGAAAAAAGGATTTCTGTACCAAAAAAAAGTGTTTCCACTTATAGTGGGTGCCAACTAAATTTCAACAAAATATTAACAATATTCTAAATGTACTAAAGAATTTTATTTTTTTTTAACACGAAAACAGTGCGTTGTATGAAAGTAAGTCTTAAGAACCAAATTTACTCCAAAATAAATAAGCATCTCAAAAGTAGTTTTGGTTTTTAAAAAAATCAGTGGCGTACAATTTTTTCTTCAAAAATTGTCATTTCAAACAGAAAATAAAAAAAATCTTTTACATCAAAAAAGTCTCTATAATTCAAATTCAAAATACTTTATTTGCCTGTAAAAAGAAAAACAACTCTAACTAAAAAACTGATTGCAAGAAGAATCACATAGTTTTCTTAGACAAAAAGGATGGTATCGCGTTTTTTAAAACAGTTGACACCTGTCATTAAGTATGCCAGCTGTGATACAACCCTACTAATACTACTACAACTAATACTTAACCTTTAATAAACTTAGAAACTTAACAGAACGAAAGGCTTAAAAAATATCTGGTAAAAATGATGAAAAGAAATTTTGTTGCTCAAAAATTCAGGGATTTAGGACATATGTTAATACAAACTTTTTTCCTTAAAACCATTGAAAAAATTCACACCCTGTATTATCGGCATTCAATTAATTAACCCTCTTCTATATATAGGGTGTCTTGACTATTATTATTATTTATTATTAATCGTTTTTCGTCCAGGTCCAATGTTTACGCAATGACAAAGTGACAGATATGAACTTGACAGTCGAATACCAAGTGACCTGTCAAAAATTGACAAAATGCCATTAATTCCGGTCAAACAGGAAATCCGTTTAATAAGCGGCTTTTTTCTTAAGATTGTCTGATATAACAGGTTCTTTTTTTTATTTCCAATTTGTTCTTTGAAATATTGAATTTCACGATTTTATTTATTTCAATATAATTTACCCATGCAATTTCTTACTTTTCTGATTTAAACGAAATTAACTTTACCTATTTTTTTCTATGGAATTTTTCTTAAAATCTCCATTTCGAGGAGAACATGACGTTTACTTGACAAGTGGCTAAGGTCATCAGAAATAGATGTGAACTGTCACTTGCCTAGTAAATGTCAACTAGTCATGAAAAGGGTAAAAAAATACGAAATCGTATTTACTTCAGGTTGTACCGAAAATCTGCTAAAACAATGGTTGTTTTAATTTCAGTTTTAACACTGTTTGATGTAACTGGCACCAATTTTTTGGTTTTTTGTTTTAAATTTTGAATTTTGGTCCTATCCTCAATAAAAGAATAATTAAGAAGTTTGTCATAAATTCCATAAAAACTAAGTACTTTAGTGCTTATTTTTTATGGAACCTGCATATTTGTTTAAATTTTCATGACTTGACAAGTGACACTAAAAGTTGATGATCTAGGTGTCACTTGTCAAATGAATGTCGTATGTCATTAAAAAGAGTAAAGAATAAGAAAACTGCATTGGTTTCGATTTAAATCGAAAATCCGTTGTAAACCCCGTCTTTCTTTTATATTTTAACACTGCTTAAAACACGTTTTAACACCAAAACAACCGATTTTTAACATTGATCTATATTGAATAATACTGATAATTTCCAGTGCCGGGGCACCGCAAATGGCGAGAGGGCAATTGAGTAATTTTGAGCATACCCGTATCTTATTTAATATATTGCACGCAATCCGATCCTGTTGATTTCAATTATTTTATTAAAAAAAAATTAACACGCATGGGTTGTCCTTAGATAGAGTTTTCCCCCAGTCCTCCCCCTATCCAAAAACATTTTTTAAACGGCTTGCAGTAATTTTTTAGGGTAAACAATTTTTTTTCCAGTTTTAAAGGTAAGTGGGTAAGCACCATTAATTAGTTTAAATTAGGGTAGATTTTTTTTTGTTAAATGTAAAAACTGATTTTGCCAGAAAACGAGCAACCGTAGTAGAGGTTTTTTTTTAGTATCTAATTTATTTGGCCATATCGACCTTTTTTTAGTTTACTTTTCCCGGCATGCAATTGGTTTTTGAAAATGTTTGTTTTTTAGATGATTTTAGGCCCGACGTGACAAAATTGTTGGTTCAGATGGCTAAGGGGGCGTGTTTGTTGGCCGCTTTTCCGTATTATATTCGACAGTTGGGGTTTTAATGTGGTTTTAAATGAATTCGTAAGGATTTCATTAAAAAAGTTTAGCTGCAACTTGCTATCTAAACATTTGATTTTCCATTGAGGAATAAGAACATTTTATATTGATGAAATTGTCTAAAAAATGGACAAAAATTCTTTTGGATTCTGTACCAGAAAACTCTGCACTCTTTGTTTATGTAATCGAAATTTAATTCATAATTTTATCCTTAAGGGTTCTTAAGATATTTGGGTTTTAATAGAAAAAGGTTGGTTAAAGACCAAACTTTCCTTGGGTCGTCGCACAGTGAATTCAGTAATAATTTAGTGGAAAGATTCACTCTGAAGGGGCTTACTTCCCAAGTAAGACCTTTATACCACTCTTTCTTTAGCTTAACGCAATTTATTTCATGATTTTATTTTTAAGTGTTTTTGAGTTTTAATCGAAGTTGGTTGGTGAAAGCACCACGAGCTCGCAAAGGTCCAAAAACTGACTTTCTTACCGTTTATCCATCCTGAAGTATAATCCACACTCTGACCAATTGCTTCTTTATGCTTAATTAACCCTTTGAGGACGGAATTAATTAAATTACGAAGAAAACAGTTACTACCAAAAAATATTTATTTAAATGGGTATTTGAACATAAAATAGTATAAAAAAATAAGTGTCTATTTTTGAATAAAAAAATAAACGGCGGTTATCTGGACTAACCACTAGTCACTCACTATGGTTTGTGGAAATCGTAAAAACAGTTTCTTACATCTTTCAGGCATAATCCGACGTTACATGTTGAGCACTTCCATACGGTTCGATGTGGTTCCTTGCGGCTACTGCATTGGGCACATCTAAGAGAAGTAGTGTGAATGGGCATATGAGCATTTTTATCGTATTTTACTTCTTGAGGTACAAGAGGTTTGAATTTATTTGGGGGTTTCTCTGCACTTTTCCGACCACGTTTCGCTTGTTCTGGATTTGAACCAACTAAGCCACTCACTACAGAAAGCCGAAATTGTTTCAATGGTTAGTAGTATGTTAGTAGTATACTGTAGCATCCACAAAGTACCAAAAAATTCGGTGCCACCATTTTCGTGACTTCCTATCTTTTTTATACAGTGACTTTAACATGTCAAACTTGTCGACGTACCCCATGTGCCGGTTATAATCGTTAACAAGTGATGGGCATTCTACATCATTCTACATCTTGTTGGCAGGATCGTGAAAATTTGAAATAAAAAGAACGCTTTTTCTATCCATCCACTTCAAGGCTACAATTCCTCCTGTAGATACCCGATAGTCCGATTCTCCTCTTTTCAAATGCTTATCGTCACGCAAGTCGTTTGGCATATTTTTTCTATTTTTTCTGGCGGTTCCACATGCATAAATGCCTTCCAACAGTACACTGTTTTGCAGTTCAACCAAGTTAAAAAAATTATCAAAGTACAATTTATGCTTCTTACCAACTAATTCTCTAGATAAGTCCTTTATAACCCTGGCACTTAAGGCTTTTTCAGTAAGATTTGAAACTTTACCCGTATAAATTTGAAATTGCGACATAAATCCTGTTTCGTCACTTCTTACCCACACCTTGTATCCCCTCTTGATCGGTTTCATCGGCATGTATTGTCGAATGCTGCTTCGTCCTTTGAATCGTATCATAGATTCGTCTATGGCTTGGTACTCACTTGGCATAAATGAATTTTGATAAGAATTTGATAAGGCATCAAGGAGTGGGCGAATTTTGTAAAGCTTGTCATAATTGTCATCTTGCTTTTTCGGTTCAGTTGCGTTGTTATTCAAATGTAAGTTGCTCAACAACCAGCCAAAGCGATCCCTGGACATAGCAGTACTTATATAATCATCTCTAAGTTCAATTCTGGACGACCAATAATCACGATAGCTGGGTATAGGTTTTAATCCCATCAGAAGGTTCAGACCAAGGAACACTTTTATTTCAGCTGAAGTTGTTGGCAAAAATGAACTACAATTGCCACCTTGTTTTTGAACGGCATAAAGGTTAGTTTCGAATACAATTTTTTCGATTAGATCCAACGTAAACAAATGCAAACAAATATCAGTAGGACTTTCTAGATCTTGTGGTATAACAGGTCCAGTATTTTCAGTAAATGGGTCAACCTGTGTACAAAATGTTGTCTGCTTTGTCCACTGTATTGAAGTATTTCTAAGCTGTAACTGTATATATATAGTTCATTCATAGTTAGGTATAACTACAGCTGCAGGTATATCTTGCTGTTCCTCGACATCTAATATATCAACGTCCATTACCATAATATTCAAAATGTTCTCACCGTCACAAATATCATCTTCGGTAACGGAAGACACTTCTGATTATCAGATGGTATGCTACTGATTAAATTTTCAAAATCGCCAGGAGGTAGATTTTCTATTTCTTCCCACCTCCAAGTAATTTTGGACGAACCTGAAAAAAAAGAAATAAACCCTCTGTGAAATAAATCACTAGTAATAAAAAATATCCATAGCAAATGTATATTTCAACTTCTATTAGATTTGGAACTCACCGAGAACCGCCTGAGACTATTATAGTCAAAGTCTTTATTTCAAACCATTCGTAAATTTCCTGTAAACCAATAATCTTAAACTTTTCTGATACCTCTCAGTTTTACTGATGTCTGGTGGTTAGACCGGGATACCACACATTTGTTTTACAAAAATAAAAGTAATGGGCATAACAAATTGATGATAACTATCAAAACAATTAATTTCTAACAAATAATTATAAAGAAAATATGTTTTTACCTGCCATTTTTTATCAAAACCACTTCAAAACGTGAAGCAAATGCACTTGTTTACACCAAAACAAAACAATCCTTTCACACTAACAAATATCAAAATAAAAACCGAATTTATTGCCATCTAGAGCATGCATGTAATATTTCCATATAATATACTATTTAGGCAACACACTATGCATTGTGGTTAGATCAAATGACCGCTAGACGTTTACGTACAAATTTAATAAATTGTGGTTAGCTCAGCTAACCACTGGTCCTGAAAGGCTTAAACGAAATCGTTTCAAACCGCTTTAAAATGTCAACTTTTTGATATAATACGCAAATAATAAGACAAAAGCGAGCGGCTTCAACAGCAACAACAACAAAAAAAAAACATTATATACCTCTATAAGTAGTACAACAGCAAGTAGTATGCCGGCCCTTTGTTGTTGTGTAAAATGCCTCTTTTCTAGATTACGATTACGATTATTACGGTTACGGGGACTATCGAGGCGGCTACAGCGACCCCTATTACGATGACTATTACCGTTACGAGGATTTCGGGGGCGGTGCCGGTGGCGGTAACTCGTATTACGAGTACCAGGAGAGCGCTACCACCGCTCCCGGGGCGTCCGCCCAGGGCGGCGGACCTCGCGGATCCGCTCAAAATCGACCGCCCAACGCTCAGCCGGTGGGTTTATGATGATGATACATTTTACTCATTTGTTTTATAACCCGTTTTTTTGTTCTCTCAGTTTCATTAAGATCTTTTTATTTTTAAATTTATGACTTGTTATTGTGCCATATCGGACGAGGATGGGTCTAAGTCCAATTCGGTCTACTTTTATTGCTATCTTGGCTGAAATAGCCTTAACCGAATTTTCAAAACAAATAATTTTCTTGGAAATTGATTAATTCCAAAAACAGAGAGTTCTTTTTAATCCATATCCTAGATCCGAAAATATTTTTTAGTCTTTTTTGTCCGAAATAAATCAATTTGAAAAATGTATCCCTAAAATTACAAATTATGATCAGGTTTTTCCCGAATTCGCCCGGACTACAATGATATTCTCCCTGCCGCGTGACGTCATCATAGGACCTTTACCGTTAGCGATATAGTGCGGGCAAAATGAAGTAAATTTTTGTAAAATTTATTACTTATTCAAAATTGCCTAATAAGTGTCTTGTGGTTTGTATGACAGGGTGAACAAAAAAAAACAGGTTTTTATTATAATTTTTATTCAATTTATTTTTTTTTTATATCAATTCCGTGCTGTTTCGTCCTAGGATTTCTGAGAGCCAAAACGTTCGATAAAATTGAAATTTCGTTGAAAAGAGGCGCGTTAAAATTTAAAAATCTTCTTCATTGAATACATTGTTAAATTTACTGGGTGGAATAGCAACCATGTAACAGGCTCTCATTTATTTTAGGTTTTTATTTTTTTTTGTTAGTTTTGGAAGCTATGAATCTGCTTGATTTACAAAACAATATATTTGTTTGTAACTTCCGGTTTAGCCGGTTCTTATTTTTTATGAAACCCTTTATGTATATATTTATATATTATTTGCTGCGCATTAAAATTCTGTGTTCAGCGACATATTACAAGTGGAAATTTAATTTACCATTGACAGTTAAAAGTAATGTCAATGTAAATAATTTGGATGGCGATGGACATCGCTTTAGCAAAAATTAGTAGAATTATTTTCGTTTTTCTAGACTTTTTGTGTTTAATAAATAAAATGTTTCAGTTTCTATCCTAGTTTTTAAAATAACTAACGAAATAAAAAACGTTATTTGCAAACAAAATTGATTTAAGTAAAACACACTTAATGGCTATTGACAACAAGCAAAATTGGTAATTAAATACACGCATGTCCACAATTTTTAAATATCAGCTCACTTAGCTAAAACAACATTTGTTAAGTCAATGAAAGTGGTAGTTTAACCGATAGTAACAACTATAGGTCATTCTCCATAATAACTAATCTTGCTTAAATACGAACTAAACACAAAATTATATCTGAAAACCAAGGATTGGATTTAAGAAGAATATTTCAACTGAGTATGCTATATTCGCCTTAAAAAAAATTATTAAAGCTTTCAATGATAGTATACCTTCAATAGTTGTTTTTATTGACTTGAAGAAAGCATTCGACACTGTTTGCAATGGCAATCTACTAAACTGTTTAGAAAATTTCGGGTTCAGAGTTACTGAACTCAATTCAATGGAAGGTTATTTGACAAACAAGTTTCAGACAGTTCAAGCGAAAACCACTAAAACCTACCAAAGAATTATGAACTGTGAGGTCCCTCAAGGGACAGTGCTAGGACCACTGCTGTTCAATTTATACATAAACGATTTGTTTGATTTCAATATTGACGGAGTCATTATCAGTTTTGCTGATAATACGGCCATTTTCTTTAAAGATGAAACTTGTTTGGGATGCCTTAAAGTGCCTTAAGGGAAAACTGCAGATAATTAATCATTACTTTCAAAAAAAAATCACCAAAGCGTATTATGTGCCCTTTACATCTTTGGGTTCTAGCCTCCCTAAATTTGAAGAGCTTATACTTAACACGTAATGTGATTCTGGAGGTATTCGAATACCAGAGGTTATTTGGGAGTGTATCTTGATTCACACTTAAGTAATTGGGATGATCGTTTTTCTTGTATCGCAGGGAAGATACGTTGGCTGGAAGAGAAATTGAAGTTTTGGGAATTTTTTACTGTGGAACAACACTATGAATCCTATATATTGCTCTTATTCAAAGCCATATTACCTATGGCACTGCCGTATGGGGAGGGGCAAGTAACAATCATCTTGACTAGGCAACTCTTTTGTTTTGTAGTTCTTCAAAAACATTTTGCTAGAAAAGATAAAGCTAACACCATCAGAAAAAAGCGAAATAACATGGCACAAATTCTCGTTTCCAGCCTGCTAAAACAAGTACGCAAAGTAGCTTTTTTATCTGGCACCAAAAATGTTTAATATTTTACCAATTGACATAAAAAATATAAAGAGCGAACACGTGTTTAAGAAAAAATTAAAATTGTGGATAGAAAGTAAGTTTAGGTCCTTTATTATACGTTTAGCCACTAACAAAACCTGGTAGCAAAACAAAAATTGTAATTATGATTAGGCTGATTCCTATTTTTATTTTTTTTTATCTGCCTTTGTATGCACTTACCGAGAATTGTATTGTTTTGAATAAATATTCCATAGACATCTACATGATTTACATTAAAATCACTTTTAACTGCCACTCGTCAATTAAATATCAACTCGTGATATATCGCTGGAAAGAGAATTTTAATGCGCGGCGAATAGTATAAAAAATATATAGGATTTCATAAAAAATATGAAAGTTATAGATATTTCTGTTCTAAAAAAAATATTTTTTTTATATAAATTGAGCAGAATCATAACTTATGCATATGCCCAAAATTTAGAGAAAAATGAAAACCCGAGAAAATGAGAGCCTGTTACATGGTTGCTGTGTCCCCCGGTATAGGTCTCTCCTTGTCAAAGCCCTCACTTTATACGCCTAATTTGAGGTATGACTGACTTACTGGGCTCCTACGATATACTAGCAACGTTTCGTTTTGTTGCTATTCCAACCTGGGCGACGTCTATTGATGACATTCTATACCCTCGTCTTGATATGGCACAAGTGATAAAAAAATTAAATTAAACAGCAACTTGCAAAGGCTTAAGAACGTAACCGAGTGGTGTGGTTATAACTCCATAATAAGCAAAACTGTGTGAAAGTACTGCTTGAGAATACATGAGAACGTCCAAACTGCTATACACGCACTAACATTCATCGATTTATGTAACTAACTCTAGGAACTGGAAAAATAAACCTCGCAAATGATCCGTTATTGTGCTTCATTTATGTCTAAGCCTTTGCAAGTTGTAAAATATCTGTCAAAATTTCGGAACACGGGTTTTGACTGTGGCGGTTTATCGACGACTAACCTTCAAGCTCGCCTAATACTCGCATCATGCAATCATTTCTTCAGTTCAGTTCAGTGTTTTTTTTTTTTTTTAAGGCATGTATGAATGGCAAATTAACCTTTTTTTGGTACTAACACATACTGATCATTGTCGACCGCCACACTCAAAACCATCATATCTGAGTCAAGTGTCAAAAATAAATTAAGAGAAAAAAGCCGGGAAAAGTGTCAAAATTAGCGCGCGAGTGTCAAAATTTATTTTCAAAATTTTTTTCTTGTTAGAGTATTGAGCCAGCGCCTCCTCATCCGTTTGGGTGGTGAGTGTGTGTGTGTGTGTATTGATTGAGCTGGCTCAGATATGATGTTAGGACTGTGTTACACTTTATTTGAACCAGGTGTAACACAGGTTTCAAAATTTTGCAGGATTTTTTTTTTTAAAGAAAAGGGGAAATTCGCACACTAACCCTCACCACTGATTTTTAATTTATTTTTTTGTGAAATTTATGTTTTTTTTTTGTTTCATTTTTAGGCTGCTTCAAAAAAGGCGTCAGTGTCTAGAAAATAACGCAATTTTTTTTTTAAATTCCATTTTTTTTGTTGGGCCGTATGTATTAAGATTTATTGCCAAACAAGTTGTGTTTCCTCATTTCCTTCGCTTCGACGCTTTTATTAGTTTTGCTTTTAGTTTCCGCTTATTTTTGCTTTTGCTTTACGCTTTTTTTGCTTTTAAACTGTGTTTTTTTTAAATATTTTAAAGATCGTTATCGCCGAGCTCTTATGATTTTTCTATTATATTATATTTTTTAGTTTGTATTTACGTTATGACTATGAAACACCCATCTTAAAGTTTTTAATCGTTTTCTTATAACAGGACATCTCAGATGAAAATGGCTGTCGATCGGAACTATTTTTTCTTGAAAGAAATGGTGGCCAGGTTTGTTGTTTTCTACCTTAATTTAATAAAAACTTTCCTATACCCATCCTACCCTAACCTTATAAGAAATATGCATTATGTCCTTGTTACGATTTCATTTTTGGAAAATATACAGGGTTCTACGTTAGACCTCTATCACTTTTTGCGTTATTTCCAATATTATAATATAATTTCATACAACAAAATCGACTTTTATGTATAATTATTAAAAATACTTTAATTTTTCTTAAACTTTGTTTTCTCTTTTTTTACCATAAATAAATGAACCTCACATTAATTTTATTCTATATCATAGCTCTGAAGATGGATCAAATTAGTGCCGAAACGTTGGCTTTGCAGTAACAAAGTGTTTTTTTAAGAAAATAATACGAAAAAGCTGTTCTTGCATTATTAATATTATCATCAGTTTTTTCGCTAATTTGCCCGGACTATAATGGTATTAGCCTTGCCGCGTGACGTCACTATAGGACATTTTCCATTAGGGTTATAGTCTGGGTGAATTAGAGAAAAAAAATGTTACGCATTTTTTATTGCAAATTCAATATTTTAGCTTTACGATTAAAGGATCGTTAAATATATCCTCTATATAAAAGAGAATATTAACGCTAATAAAATAAATTTAAAAAATCGTGAGGATGGTCCTCACGTCCTATATTGCAAAAGGGCGTGAAACACTACGTTTTACCACTCTGTATATTAATTCCATATCGAAATACCACTTTGAATTATAGTCATACCATAGATCTAAGAAAGTCATTAATATTCAGTACTGACAAAATTCGACAAAATGGTGGCAGGGATGGATTTGTCTCGTCGTTGGTAATAGAATTAATAAAATAAATGTGACTCTACTATATTTTATTGAAAAAATGTATATGTACAAAGTTACAGATAAAGAATAAAGTTTATTTTTATAAAATAAAACTTTATAACATAACATACAAATCTAATTACAGATTTGAACACATCAATCCATACAGTGCAATAGAAAATATACATTTAGTACTCCCTAGGAACTACATAGTAATGTGAAAATCATTTTATCCTATAACGAATAGTTATGGATCTATAGCTTCTTAAAGTTGGAAAAAGTCGATTTTCAACTGCCTCTAATTCAAAAACTACTTGATTAAAGTGTAACATGTAACACATCAAATTTTTTAAATTTTGAAGAGAATCAAAAAATCAAATATTATATAGAATGTTCCATTTAAAAAAACATAATATTCTTCTGCCATGCCTTTTGTAAACATCCTGTACATATCAAAATAATTTTCAGAAGTAGCTTTTTTTACCCCCTGTATACAATAAAAAAATTGTTTTTTTTTGCTTCAAAAATAAAGCCACAATGGAGGAAGGTGGACACGCTGTATACAGTATTCTAATTTACACTACTATATTTACTGTAATTCAGTTTCACTATCGTCATCTAAGCTGATTATTATCCTTTTGGGTATTAGATCTACATTTGGGTACGATTTTTTACAGTTTTCCCAACTTTTAAAATCGGATTAAATTATATAACAGAAGAATTTAAAGTTGGCAAAATATTATTCTTGCTTACCAATGCTTTCAGTACATGCCATAATAAAGGGGCCATAAAAAGCGTATTATATTCTTGATCTGAACTCACCGCTACTTAATTGTCAAGGCAAATTACTCTAAAAATTATATACTGATAAAAGAAACAATATTAAACGTAACATAAGATTATACTCTCTTTTAGTCTTTATAATTTAAAGATGCAATAAAAACTATAGTAAGTATAATTTAAATGCCTAAAAACATTTCAATGGTATTATTGCAGTCTTCTAGGTCCGTACCTGGACTTCCTAGACAGAGTGACTGAATTTCACACTATTTATAATAGGTCGTTATTGCGATAAGGGATTAGCATTTATAATTACTTTTTTAGATCTATGGTATAATAACGGTATAATTATACAATATTCATAATATTTTGTCCATGTGGAAATTAAGTCCATTTTGGAAGTGAACTTAATGGTTAATGAGGAAGATAATTTCTCAAATTTCTTGTTTTGATTGTTTTAACCAGCAAACCTATATTGTATTTTGTGAAGACCAGAATTCCTTTTAAAAAAGTATCTTCCTTATTATCCTAACCCTTACCATAAATGCATCCCATTGATTACCCCTCCACTAATATCCCAACTTCCAATTTTTGTAAAATTGGGGTAGAAACTTTTTCAAAAAAAGCTTTAACAAAAATACACAAGGATGGGTGTTTGTTCACGTTCTAGCTTAAGTTCCTTGACAGTTGCTAAAAAGAATGAAATTTCCTTTTATCTTCTATCAAGTTGAATGCAGAAAAAAGTAAAATACTGAAAAAAAACTAATTTCGTCCATTGTGTGTATGTATATATAGGGTGGCCGTGGGCGTGGGGCGGCGGCACGTGGCCGGGGAGCAGGTGGACCGGGCCGTGGGGCGGCTCAGGGGGTAGCGGCGGCGGCGGGGGCCCGAGTGGGTCGGGGGGCCGGGGCCGCAGTCCGTGGGGCGGCGCGCCAGCCCGCTCGTGGAGCGGCCCGAGGCAAGGGGGCAAGTTTACAAGGTAAGAAACCATGTGGTCCATCCATATTTATGATAATTTTTTTTCCTCAATAAAATATGTAGACAAACTTTAACTATCGAATCCTTGGTCAATTTAAAGAAGACGAAATATTCCCAAACGGCTTTGTTTACGAGCACTAAAGAAATGAGTAACGTACAAGTACGTCAAGTATTATGAAATGATTTATTATACAGTTGGTAGAACCCATGATCGATTTTGCATGTTTTACAAGTTGCTGAAGCTTAATATGAAAGTGGATGAAAATAGAATATGCTGTATTTTTGGAAAGAAACGATAACAGTCGAAAATAGAATAGTTTTTACAATAAATGTTTAAAGTGACCGCCTTCAACTTCAATTCAGGCGTCTAGTCTCTTAAACATTGACTAAGGAACTATCTTGAAAATACCCGGCGTGTATCACATAGTCGAGCGTGAATGTTGATGAAAGTTTTGTACATTAAGCAGCGGGAAATTTTGTACACAATCGATCACCATACAATGGTGCAAATCATTAACATTAAACTACATTGTCATAATGGACATTATGACAATTAAAACTCAACCATATCCAAGTGGTCGATGAAATTTGGATGCGCAGTGGCAAAACTCGGTGTAGAGGCCTTTTACATCGCAGTGTTCTATTCATTATGTAATAGTAACGGGTGTTTTTTGTGCATTTCCAATTTTTCAAAAATCCTCCATAACTTTTATTTTTCAATTTACAGCTAAATGTTATTCTTTATGATTTGTTCTAGTTTTAATTAGGAATAGAAAGCTAAAAGAAAATTTTCCATAGTCCCAATAAAAATGTCAGAGGTTTTTCCCAATTTTCTGAAAAACTGTTCGACTTAAAAATTATTTTTCTATTGCATCTGATGTGCATTCCAAACCAGTTTTGTTTTCAACAAAGCCGACAAAAAAAATGTTAATTTTTTTGTCGGGTTAATAGTTTTCCAGATAAAGATAATAAAAACCAAAATTATCTAAATTTTCCTATGGGTACCCCTTTGCATTTTTTGATGAAGAGTTTTTTTGGAAAAATTGGACATAACTTTTTTCTGGTACATTTTTTAAAAACTTTTTATAAGACTTTTGAAGCTTTTTGAGCGAAAATCAATTTATTTAAAAAAATCAATTTGATCCCTTATAAATTTTCCAAAAATCCTCCCTAACTTCTTTATTTTGAGGTTTACGACTCGGCGATTTTTATTTTTAACTCCGGGTTTTCTTACTATAATTTTATGTATACAGGGTGGTCCAAAAATAAGTTACGACCATCAACTTCAATTTTTGAAATGGAAATACGAATTGCTGTTGACACTAGCTAGTGTTGACACTAGCTAGTTAGTGTCAACAGGTACTGAGAAATTTACGGTTGAATCTCTGAACATACAATAATTCAATACATACAGAACATACAGTAACCTTGTTTTTTGTGTTTTTTCATCCATTGTTGCAATGATGTTGTCATCATTTTTTGAAGTGACAGGTATCAAGCAGTCTTATCCTTGTTTATTGTAAAATTTAATATTGCCTGAAAAAATGAATAAGTTAAGTGAAACTGAGAGAATAGAAATACTAATTATGATAGGATGCGGTGATCGCATTAGGACCCAACACCAGGTTTGTAAAATGTTTAATACCAAGCATTCTGATAAGACAATATCTCAGTCTACCATTAGCAAACTAGAAAGAAAATTTAGGGAATTATGTCACGTCAAAAATCGACCCAGATCGGGTCGTCCCTCAATTTCCGAGGAAAAGAAGTTAAATGTTGTTTTGTCCATTGAAGAAAATCCTCATACACCGACTAGACAGGCAGCACTAGATAACGATGGTGGAAAAACATCTTTAAGAAGGATTTTGAAAAAGGCAAAATATCATCCCTATAAATTAAAATTAATCCACGAACTTAACGAAGATGATACAGATCGTCGATTAGAGTTTTGCTCTAAACTATAATGAATGTCTGCCATAACGGCCGTCTTTTTACTCGTAGAATAATTTTTTCTGACGAGTCGACCTTCTGCCTCAATGGTACAGTGAACAGACAGAACTGCCGTTAATGGTCTTCCTCCAATCCAAATTGGGTGATTGAAGCTCATACCCAATATCCTCAATCTGTGAATGTTTGGGCCGACATTATCAATGACAGAGTCATAGGTCCATTTTTCTTCGAAGGTACCTTAACAGGTCAACGTTATTTGGAATTCTTAAGGAACGAACTGATTCCCGCTTTATGTTTGATGTTTCCAAATGCAAATAATCCCAATATTCCAGAAGCTTCAATTTGGTTCCAGCAAGATGGCGCGCCGCCACACTTCAGCAGATCCGTGCGCCAATATTTAAGTGAGGTATTTCCGGGTCGATGGATTGGGCGAAGGGGTCAATTGGAGTGGCCTGCTAGGTCCCCCGACTTGACTCCTTTGGATTTCTTTTTGTGGGGTTATTTAAAGCATAGAGTGTGTGTAAATAAACCCAACAATTTAGAAGAGTTGAGAAATAATATAAGAAATGAGATTCAAGGAATACCTCAAGAAATGATACGCAACGTTCTGAGAGTATTCGAATCAAGACTCGCTTACTGTCAAGAAGTTAATGGGGCTCAATTTGAACATTTAATTCGGTCTAGATTAGAATAGTTTCTTTTTGTTCAACGTTTATACAATACTTTTGATTAAATACATTAATATTTTGAATGTTTTTTTAGAAATTCAACCGTAAATTTCTCAGTACCTGTTGACACTTACTAGCTAGTGTCAACAGATGGTTTTAAAAAAGCTTCGATTAAAAGTGCAAACCGCATTTGTCTATGTCTAACCGTTTGGATTTTATAACATGTCAAAAGTGCAAATATGCCGATCTTCAACTATCAATAACTCAAAAACAAATGAAGATAGGTATAGGATATTGTACATGAAATATGTCTAGAATTTTCTGTTCTTTAAGAATACAGAATAAAAAATAGGTATTTCCATTTCAAAAATTGAAGTTGATGGTCGTAACTTATTTTTGGACCACCCTGTATACATAAAATTATAGTAAGAAAACCCGCAGTTAAAAATAAAAATCGACGTGTCCGAGCGTTTTTTTTTTGAACATACCCCTGAATTTTAAATGAATTTATTCCGGACTTTTGGCTCTCACTGTATGAATTGTGCTATGTTTGATTAGGATTACAATGCTAAAAGAACATTTGCAATATTCCCAGTTTTAGAGAAAATTAGGAAAAACTGCTTAGAGGTTTTTGGCTTTTTGACTGGGAATTGAAGACCTTTGAAGTGGATAAGTCATAATTTTTTTGAACGTGTTTTATAAGCCTATACTATCGACGAGTATGTTCACAAACGATGAAATTATAAGTTATAATAACATATCCGTTCTTGCACCAAATAAATAAAATTAATACAACACATTTTATTTAACCCACGAATAGAAAAAATTAGTTGAAACCTCTGCTGTAAGAATTATTGTCATCACTGTATGTTAGGACATGATTTGCGATTTTTGTACTCATACAATTTCAAAAATAATAACAAAATAAAATTTTATGTATCTGCTTACCGAATTTTCAAACATTGTTTTGAACCTTGTCGTCTAATTAAATGTAATAACAAAATTAATTGTTACAATGTTCCGTTTCCTCTTAAGGATTCAAAATTTAGAAACATTATGCAATTTGCGTGAGAGTATGTACCGAAATCTGACATGCCATTTTATGACACCTTAAAGAGTGATGTTGTTCGTTAAAATTATATTTCAGAGAAAATTACTTACTTTTGAAAAAAATACTTTCCTACTTTTTGCGTTAAGGTGGTTTTTGCACCAAATAACATTTTTTGAAGACTATTGTTTTTTTTCGTATAAAATTAGCCCATGTCGGATTATTACGTAAAAACAAAATCCTCTGTAAGAAAAAACACATGCAAACATTTTTAAAATTTTAAATGTTTTTCGTTTCTCTTGAAAAATTGAAAAAAATTTTACTTATCCCCTTCTTATCCCAAGGTCCTCAATTTTCGCAATTTTGGCCCTAGCATTTTTGTCTAAAGAATTGGGCTGAAAACCTTGGAATTTTTATGGAAGTTTTCTTCCAGAAATCCAGTGAGCACACTCACCTTGACGATCACCTTTCAACATTAAATCCCTTAAACCACTTGGAATTTTCAGCACTAAGGGCTTTAGTACCTTATATACTTTTTAAAGAAGATCCTTATACAGAACAAAAAAGACAATCGCTGCTTCGTATCAAGTATACTACTATCTTTCCCATTAGGCATTGGCTCTCCCGCTAACCGGATCTAGCTACTCTTGATCTTCACTACCGACATCCATGAAAAGATATTTAGTTCTTTCAGTCCTAAAAACGAAACTAATCGCAGCACGTATGGACCATTTGGCCAGAAAAGTGTTTGTCTAGTATGATGCATCGGACTTTCAGACATTCGCATTGGAAATAAATGAGGGATCGTGTTAATTGATGACTTTTTTAAACAATTTTCACTCTACTATTGGAAATCTTGCTGTGAACCTATTTTAATTTTCAAATTTGACTTGAAAATGATATATGGACTTGTAAATATTATTTTGTGTTTCATCGCTATTTTTTGTGAGAAGTTTCTTAAAAATAAGCATTTTAAATAAAAAGCTTTTATTTTTAGCATATCTAGTATCTTTAAGGGAATTGGGATATTATAACCGGTTTAGGAATGTTTTATTTTAATAATGTAGTGCCAAGCAATGCAAAAACAATCGGCTACAATAATTGAATGTTATTTACTATAACAGATATTATATTTATTGTAAAATATTATTAAAAGCAGTAAAAGCATTGCAATTTACAATTTTATATTTAGTTTATCGTTTTCTGTCCCTGTTGCACACTGACTCTTTCACCCTTTCGTCTGCGCATTTCATCGGCCACTTGGATATGGTTAATTTGTAGTAATCACAAAAAACAAAATTTTTTGCAAATGATTGAGGGGAGAAAAAACCAAATATTTGACAGCTACCGAATCATTTAAGAAAATAAGTCAATTGTTATCACATACTTATCAGTATCTAGATAAGTATAAGGGTTAAATATTAAAAGTATGTATTATAATCAAAACAAATAATGTCATGCTATTTTTTCAAAAACCCCGTATAACATTATCCATATTGTATATCTACATTCGTGGAGGATTTACAAGCAACTGTATGTAAATCATGGGGTATTTATCACAGGGCATACGTCATCAAAATGTATGTAGGTAAGTACATACATATTAATTACCAATGCCCGTCGTTTATAATTTGGTAAGAATTATAAAAGGATCTGTTGTATTCTTTTACAATTCTTTGGAAAAATATCATTATAATGCTTTGCGGACCCATGTTCATATGAACATTTCGTCTTCAAATAGACCAATGATTAGATGTTTAAAGTTTCTCTGTATACTTTATTAACACCCTGTATAATGTATTGTTTTAAATCCTTATTCCAGTTCCATGTTGTTTACCAGTGGGGTAAATCCATTCCCAACAAGCCCTTTTCCAAAACGTATCCAATCCGCTATCCTTGTTCTTCTTGAGTTCAGCTGATTGAATTTGTGTGCTGATTTTTTTCTTGGTCGTGGAATGCAGCGTGTAGGTCCTAAAGGTTTAATTATTTTAGTTTTAAGTAAATTCAGCTTTTTTTTTCAATTTTTGTTGCAATTATTGCTTGTTTTTTTTTTGGGCAGTGACTTCAAAATGGCGAACGGACGCCATTTTGAACCAAAAATTTGTACATTAGCACATTAGCGAGTAAAAATCTTGATTTTTGACTAAGAATTACAGAACTGCTGAATGATAATCTTTAAAAAAAAAACAACCGAGTCGACACCTGTTACTTTTGATTTTTTTACTTAAAAAAATACTTTCAAAGTGTTGTATGGTCGACATTTTGGATTTTGTAAAACAAATAAATGTGTGAAAAGTTTTTATTATTTTTTAAGTTTTTCTTTTTTTAATTCTTGACGTTTTTAAATTTAAATGTCGGTTTCACTTCTTTTTGAAGTAAAAATGACTCAACATGTTAGACGGAAATGACAAACGATCCAAATTTCGACATATTGGATTGACGTCACCTTGGAATAAAACATGAAGCTTTCGATTTTTTTACGTAAAAATAACATAACATGTCGAGTAGACTTAATTTTGAATTTTTTTTAACAAATTACAAGAAAGGAGCTTTTACTGCTTAAACCATCTTGCCACTAAATAATAAAAAAAAAAAATTTCATTAAAAAAATAAACTTTTTCTTTAGCAGGTAAACGAAAGTTCGACGGGGGTCACCAGAATCAAGGGGAGACGAAGCGACGCTTCCAAAGTGGCGGCGGCGGCGGTTGGGGGGGCGGTGGGGGGCAGGGTGGTTGGCCATCCCAGCAGCCCCTGAACGGCGACCAATGGTGGAGCTAGTCGTGTACGAGTGCGGGTGCGAGTGTCCGTCCACGCGGACGCCCTCACGCCTCAACATGGATTATTAATAAAAATAATAATAATCGTATTAGACCACTTGTTCGGTCGTTTGGAGGAGCCGATTGACCCGTTTTACTGGACGATTTTTTAATCTGGACGGGAGCCATGATTTTTGGATTTTTTGTTTTAAATAGTTGTTAAACTTTTAGCTCCCCTCGATTAAGGTCTTGTAATTGATTTTCTTTAAAAAGATTGCTCAAGTTTGCAATATATTATAGTTCATAATAGGTGCCTCATTAGGAATTAGATTCTAAAAATGAATTCGTCCAGGTGGGTCAATTGGGCCCGCTCCAAGCTAGTCGCGGTATCCCCGAAATAAAACTGCTAATAATAATTTTAATATTTCGATTAACTAAAAGACAAATTCGAAATTTTGCCTAATCTGCATTCACGTTTGTTTTTTGTTTTGTATTTTTGTTGGTTATTTTTGCGGTTCCAAATTTGTTATTGATATGAAAATTGTATGACCTGTTTAGTTGCCTATTTTACTATTAAATTGTACGAGTTGATTTTTGATATTGTATGTTTCTTTTATTATGTTTTTTTTAAGAAGGCGAGCCGCCAGTAAGCGTTATCTCTTTATTCGTTTTTTATTATATTAATAATTTACGGCCCTTGATTATGGAGTTTTTATTTGTATTTTCTTTTGCACGATCGTTGTTTTGTCAATTGAAATACATTTCCTGATAATCGGCTTTTCTAGGGACGAAAAAAGTAAAAAGCCACAAACATTGCTAAATTATGTAAATTAAAAAAAAAATTCGTTTTATTTTTGGAATTTTAATAAAATAGTTTTTAGATCGAGTTACATAACTTAGCAAGAAAGCCTAGGGCATAATGATAGTAATAATAATAATAATATTAATCATAGTGGGAATTGATACACGTGATTCAAAATATATGCGCGCGAGTGATTTTTTTTATTATGTATAATATACGATTATATATATTTTATCTTTGGTGATGCATTTTTGCATTGTGATGTTTGTATTTTAGCAGTAATTTTTAAGAACTGACAAGGATTCTCTCTCCCCCTAACACCCACCCACACACACACACCCGCCACACTCACACGCGACGAGAAAATAGTATTTTGTTTTTTGTTTGGATTGATGTAATACCGCCCCCTGTGCCCAAAACAAAACAATAATTAAAAAAAAAACCCAAAAACTGCAATATACACGGTGGACACCATTTCAACGCGAAATTTCGTGTGTCATATGTTTTCAAATTCTCTTTTAGTTTTTGTGATACAACGTGAAAAAGTGCCAAATTTATTGAAAGTAATAGAAAAGGCTAAAATTTAATTAATTGTTTGGAACTCTCAGAACATAAACCAAATCCCCTATTACAGGAATAAATATTCAAAACAATTCAAATTTTAGAATGGAACCAGATAAATCCGGATCAAAGGAATCATTCGATATATCACTTGAGTCCGAAATTTAAAATATCAAATAACTTTAGGGTAGCACTGTCAAAATAAGTGAAAACATTCCAGCATTAAAATAAGAAAGTTACAACTATTTCGGGTTGAACAGGAAATGACAAAAAAAATCAATTGAATATTGAAAAATTGAGAACAAATTAAATTAATCTGAAGGTGATTAAATATAGATTGAAACGTCAGCAGCGTTAAGATCTTGAGAGTTATTTTATCTCAATTTTCTATAAAATTTCGTTGTTTTACTTATAATCATCAGGTTCATTTATCCTTTAAATGACTCAGTATTTTTTTACGTTATAACTCATATGTATTTGTTTCGTAATTACAACAGCCATCATTAAATTTGAAAATTCGAAATAATTTGTTTTTGCTATTATTACTTTCTCAATACAATAAGATGGAAAAGTGCTATGCATTAGAAAATAATGTATTTCAGCCTTGCGAAGTGAGTTCATAAGAATTCAACATATTTGAAAAATTCAATAAAAATTGTGGTACTTTTGATAATTAACCTCTGTACAATGAAAACTGAATATTTTTTAAAACTACCTGGTTGAAATAGTGTTCAGCGTGTATCTTCGTCACAGCTAACAAAACCATCATTTATTGCAATTTTAGTTACTATATATTTTGTTTTTAATTATTACTCGGTTTGAATTGTCCGCTTTATTTTATAATATATCTTTCGCTTTTTGATCCTTTAGCAAATTCGGTCCTGGAGAGCGGCGACGTGCGGGAAAAACTATCGTGAACATAAAATCCGTTAAGTATTTCATAGTTTTCCTCCAGGTTGTACGTTACTCCAGGGTCCAAAAAAAAATACTTTATCCGTAATTTTTTCGTTTATTTTTGTTTCTTTTAGTGTGATGTAGTTAATTAATATTAATTTTTGGAGTTGTACGCCTCTATAGTAACATACCACATTAAGAAATTCATTATTTTTTTGTTCGCAATTTTACTACTATACAGCAAAAAAAAATCAACATACTACTGTTTTTTCCAGTTTCGACCGATCGGCGATTTTTTTGTACTGCCCCGTATATTAAGTAGTTGTTCAATAAACGGAGCCGTCCACGTTTAAATGGCTCCGCGTTACGTAATTGTTATCCAAACTTGTGTATTTTTCGTCTTAATCATTTTCTCCCTCAGCCGGGAAACGGGTGAAAATTTAAGATCAAAAATGTGCAATTTTAAACTGGCCGGACTGTGTTCGTCTTGAACGGATATATTTTTTTTGGTCATTTAGAGTAACGTCTATTCTATGATAAGATTTGACAAGATGACTGATGATTTAATATGTCTCAATAAACAGTTGTATGTGTATTACAATTTTTAACTTTTGTTTTATTTATTTTACCATTTCCTGTCTGTTGGATTATATTAAGTTTGGTTATAGGCAAAACATAGCAGATTTCCATTCATCTGGATGGAATTACTCTAGTAACAAGACACCTGTTAACTATAAAAGTTAAAAAAAGTTTAAATATAAACTCAGGAGGAAGACTGTTGAATCTATTATGTCTAAAAGAGTTGTAGGCTGAGAAATAGGAACTATGTTGTTAAAAACTGTACTAAATTCATCCGGAGTACCCAGCTCACAAGGTCTAGAGTTAATGTCTAGAAATTTTAATCTCTTCCAAAATCCCGCAGGGTCAGTCTTAAACTGATGACTTTTTTCCATCGCAAAGGGAAGTAGTTACTAATTTACGTAGTTGACGATAGTCCTCCCAGTTAGTTGAGGTCTTTTGCTTTTTATATTTCGACAGAACCTTCGCTCTAAGAAGCATTATGTACACTACCGCTCAAAAGTATATGCCCATCATGTATTCTTTTTAATATTTTAAATTAGATACAAAAATCTTATCTTTATACCTATATTTAGATTGTATCTCTTTTGCAAATTGCATATATGCTTAAACAGCATATCTATCAACTATGGTTCGTTGAAAAACACTGAGTATTTAAAAATAGTCTTGCAAATAACAAACAATGTAGTGACAATATGCACTTCTTCTAAAAACTAATCTGTTTACAGCTCGTTTCCGATGAAATTTGAAACATTTAAAGGTGTTTAGTCTTCAAGAACTGATTTTGTGTAAAATTGTTTAATAATTTCGCTTGCTTATTGACGATTGTCACCGTTTCTTTGTTGGTTTTTCAACATTCTTTAAAATGGCTAAAACAAAAGAGTTATCGGTAGAAACAAAAGGTATTATCATTGGACTTCATAAGGCTGGAAAGACTAACCGTCAAATTTCGACGGATTTGGGAATTCCAAGGCGGACTGTCGATTCTAATGTTAGGAAATTCACCAGAGAAGGGACTATTAGCAACAAACCTTGATCGGGAAGGCCAAAGGCAACAAGTTCAACGGAGGATTTTAATATTATAATTACACGCAAACGCAATAGACGCCTTACCGCTTCTGAAATCACAGCAAAAATCAACAGGGAGCGTAAAAAAGCGGTCAGTGTTTCGACAGTAAAACGGCGACTTTATATTGCTGGTCTTAAAGGACTTAGCTTTAGCTGTATCAAAACCACTACTGAAGGATGTTAATAAGAAGAAAAGGCTTGAGTGATTGGGCCCATCACACAAATAATGGACCATTGATGACTGGAGGAAAGATCTCTGGAGTGAGGAATCGAAATTCGAGGTTTTTGGAACGAAGAGGCGAGTTTTTGTTCGCCGTTATGCCAATGAAAGGATCGCTGAGAATTGTACGGTGGCCTCAGTTAAACACGGTGGTGGTTCGGTGATGGTGTGGTGTTGTTTCGGAGGATCTGCAGTGGGCGATCTAATTAGAATAGAGGGAATTCTTCGAAAAGAGGATTACAAAACAATTTTAAGTGACAATGTACGTCCTTCTGGTACTCGAATAATTGGGGAAAACTTTATCTTTCAACATGACAATGACCCCAAGCACACGTCGAAATTGTGCAAGCAATATTTAGGTCAATTACAAAGGCAACATATTCTGAAAGTTATGGTATGGCCCCCACAATCACCGGACCTAAATCCTATCGAATTACTGTGGGATGAACTGGATAGACAAGTGCGAAAATGATGCCCCACATCAAAAGAAGACTTGTGGAGGATCATCCAAGAAGAGTGGCACAAGATACCTCAGGAAACCTTGGACAAATTAATTAGAAGACTACCGAAACTCTGTGAAGCTGTTATTAAAAATCGAGACGGACATGTAGATGAATCCAAAATTTGATTTTCTTAAATTTAATTAATTGAAAAATGTATTGTTTATATTCATTTTATTATAAATAAACCGTTTTATAAGAATAACTGATGGGTTTATTATTTTTAGTTATAACTTTAAAACAGTCATATGTGGGCAAATAGTTTTGAGCGGTAGTGTATGTACTTCAAACTAGGCATTATCCAAGGCGTTTTAAAAGGTGCCTGCATATTTAAAAGTTTGTTTAAGTTATCAGAAAAAAACTTGATCATATCATTTACATTCAGCATATTAAAAAAAGAATACCCAATAAATATGAAATATGTCATTTACAAAATTTTCAGGGTGTAAATTAGAAAAATCTCTGCATCTTTTAAATTTTATGGGTATTGATTGTTTCTGACACTTTATACTACATTGAAAATAATGGTCCATTTTTGAAACCAAAACATCGGATACATAATCTGCATTATTTGTTTCTATAATAGTCTACTGCAGTATTCTCAATATTATTTTCATCACTAAATTTAAGACCAGAGATGTGAAGAGAATTTCGTTTTTGATTCTGCTCAATAATATAATTTTTTTTCTCTGTCTCTTGATGTTTAAGCGAATTATTCCGAACACAGAACAGTTGAAAATTACTACTTACCTACTACTACTTAATTACTCAAAAAAAAAAGCGTTTAAAGCAGACCGACAATAAACACGTCCGTACTCTACTCGCACATCACCGCGAATGATGTGCGACTAGAGTATCAAGCAAATTTTTTGCACTATAATATTTGGACGTAGTTAACATGCATAACGCGACCAAGCGACAGAATAACAATTGTGGGAAAACACAATTAAGTTGCGAATGCCCTTAAAAACCGATAAAATCGAATACAGATCTAATTTTTGCAAGCTATATCCAAGACACTATTTCAAATTATACTATGTAAGCTTTTAGCAAAAAATAATAAAGTTTAGAAGTTATGATAAAAAATGTGACCTAGTCTGGTTATGCTTTTTTACTTATTATTAGGTTTTTTACTTTACAAAATTGAACCACACGCTAAACTTGTCGCATAGCGCGTTTATGCAATGCCATGTATTTTCTTTTTAGACTATGTATTTCGACGGACAGCCCTATTTTTTATAATAACATAATAAGCTAAACAAATTACAACTGCATAGCTATATCATACCTTGAAAAACTTCAAATAAAACTAGAGTTTCTTTGTAACAACTAACGATTATCTAAAAAGTTCTATTACTGCCCCATTTCATAGTAGCACTAGATAGTTTGGTATCTACTTACCTCTAAATTTATTTCATATGCGCGATTTAGTAAAATAGCAGTCAGGATTTTTTGAAAATTTAAATTAAATCACTCAAGAAACGTCTGTTGATATTTCCTAGCTAAGTTCGGTAACTTCATCTGCGAGAAAAATGATCAAAATTTGACAAATATCACGTGATATATTAACTATTTTTCGGTGCCAAATCACGTGACCGAACTTAACTGCTATTTGCATTACTAAACCAAGCAAGCGCGCAGTATCATCGCGTTTAATTGACCTATGCAATTTCGTGGCATTTAGTCATTTTATGCAAAATGCAACTAGTGTTATAAACCGTTTGGCGCTTAGTTTAATTTAAAATATATCCTTAACTATAGATTTCTAACGCTCGAGATTTTTTTCGAAGATAAATATGGTATTTGGTCGTCAGATGACACAATAATACTAAAAAAACGATTTTGGCGCTTGGTCGCGTTATGCATAACTATGTCCATTTGGCGTGCTTATTTTACTAGTATTTAAGAAAATTTAACTGGAGACATTTATTTAGACGTCCTTCTAGAGAATACAATATATCCTTCAATCGTCCAATCTTTGGAAAACCAAGTGGATGAAAATGGTGTTGGGATACTAAACGAAAACAATTTGTATTTTATAACAAGATGGCAAGTAGCTTATTGAATAGTTTCCAGGAATGTCGATTGGCAGATGTGGTACAATTGAATGGCCTGCACGGTCGCCAGACTTAATTTGGGGAGGCATTTAAAAAGCAAAGTTTATAAAATCGCACCTGAAAATATTAATGATTTAAAGGATCGAATTACTCGCGATTGTAGAGTATTAGCGGACAAACACTTGCCAATGTTCATGAGGAATTTCAAAACAGACTTTTTTATTGTCTCGCGAATAACGGAGCAGATTTTGAGCATTTAATCAAATAAATTCTGTGAACTTACTAAATTATTATTTTTTGACACTCGTACTGTTTATAAGTCTATAAACTTACATTTTTATACACCTTTGGTTGGTAAATTGTATGCCTTTTGAAATGATGTAACACACTATAGAATAGCTATTTAGTATACCAAAGTATGACGTCGATAAAATGTTAATTATTACCAGACATTTTAGCGCAGTTTTCGCTGGTACGTCAACCAATTAAATTTTTTTTGGCACTTTTAAATAGACATTTTAATGCTGCTTTTAATGACGTATTACACGATGTGGGTCCCCATTTGACGAATAAAAGTGAGGTTAGTTGGAGGTGATTGACAACTGTGTCAAATATAAAATTAAACGTTCCCTGTAAATTGACGTGTTTGCCCCAAAAAAAAAACCATTTTTAATTAAGTTGACATATAGACACGTTTTTTCAAGACAAAACCCCATTCTGGTGACTTATATCCTTTCATATATAAGTGATTCAAATTATCTAAGCCTTATTATGTTACAGTATTAAAATTAAAACTGATTTGGGGTAGTAACCTTTAAATGATTTATAGCTTAAAAATGTTGTTTAATTAAGGACGAAAAGTGGAGATTTTTTTTCTTATTAAATTTTGTATTAATGATGTTTTTCCAAATAAACTATTACTACTAAAAAATACTTCTTTTTTTATTTTTTTCCCTATAGTTTAGCCATTCCGAGTTGTGTGTCGTGAATAACCCTGTATATAAAAACCAATTTAACCAAACCGTACACACCCCACGTCGACGTGACAACCCTGGAACCAACTACACAAACAAAAACCCCATCAGAAAACCGCGTACTTTTATCCAAATCCGACAACGTCGCGCCCCGCCACAGCCCTCTGGATATAGTCGCGACCCACCCTTCTAGTGCGCCGACGCGCCGCCCTTACGACGACCGTGTAAAGAAGTCGAGTGAAGAACCGCTCCCATTTCGTGTTCGCGCGCCGCCCGCAGCAGTCGCAGCCGCCCCCGACCGACCGCCCTCACACCGTCGACACGTCGAGAGAGCGACGAGAAAGAGCGACCGCACACGATGCGCCGGCCAGGGGCGGGGCGACCCGTAGTCGCCCTCACCTGACAGTCCGCGATGCCGCGAGTGCCGCCCTTCCACGGGTGCTGAAACGGTTTGTATTTTATATTAAAAAAACGTTTGAGATTGTTCTCCAGTTTTTTCGTGTTGGAAATGCACGTTTTCATTCGAAAATTTCACGTTTGCTCTCTCGTTTTTATAACATGGAGGCGTCTGTTCTGACCTCTGATGTGTCTCCTGCTCTTTGACTTGCTTGTGGTGGACTGAATTAGGGTTGAAAAGTCCCTTTAAGGTTTTGTTTTCAAAAGAAATCTTATTTAGTGTTTTTGGGGATGATGCTTTGCCAAGTAAGTAAACAACCTCTGCCAACGGCCCTAATGAAAAATCTTTAACTAGGCTAGGGATGTTCTTTTGTCCCTTTGATCCCTTATATTAAGTGATTTAGGGTTTAATCGGGGAGTTATCGTGGAAAACCTTCCTTAAAACAAAAATTAGAATGCACCATTAAAGGAAAATACAAAAAGTAAACAAAGCAGGAGGGACGCCTCAGGCACACCTTAAATTGATGTGGGGCTGTCAACCCTGTTGTCAACAACCAAGATGTTATCCGGAGAGTATTTGATTGCATCCCTTACGTCTATTATTCTGAGTAAGCCAATTGATTGTTAAGGAAATTAACCCTCTTATTGAAGAGTTGATAATCATTATACTGATTGATTAAGAAAGTGATATTTTAAACAAAATTCATTGGGACTACTTACTATTGTTGAATTTTCTCTCACAACAAGCAGTCAAGGATAGGAGACTGGTTTAATTTTTTTTTTTGAAAAAATCTTTTTTTCTTCCTTATTTAGTTTGTTTTGGATACGCGAACCAAAAAAAAACGAGTGTTGAGGCACGATAATCAGCTGCAATGGCGCTAAAACGGTCTTGGAGGGGTGCAGATTAAGGGTAGGTACTTAAACTAATTTGATACTTAAGTAGTGACGTATTAGATGTTTTATTTGTGGACATTTTTTGACCAATTCTCATAATATTTGTATGGTTAAAGAGTAAAGTTTCGGTTTTTGAAGGTGGTAGACAATGGTACAGTGAAAACATCTTGTCGAACTTGCATTGTCTTATTTATTTAATGTAACACGACGTTTCGGTTGGTAAGTATTTCCAACAGTTTACACTTAATAACGGTTGAAGATACTTACCAACCGAAACGTCGTGTTACATTAAATAAATAAGACAATGCAAGTTCGACAAGATGTTTTCAGTAAAGTTTCTGTTACAAATTTAAGAATAATCTCAATTAAAGGTTATAGAGTTCTGAATGTTAACTAACTGAGAGGTAAAGAACGAGGGAAAGCCTTTAAATAAAAAAGTTGGGGTAGGTCGGACAGCCCCTCCCAAAAACAATTTTGAAAAAAAGTTGATTTTAGTACAGGCTCACAATATTTTACTCTTCTGAAAACGTTTCGGAAATGTTCATCTTTAGACTAATCTCAGCTCAATTTTACACTTTTCATCACATTTACTTATTTCATTTCACACATTTCATAGTCTCTTTCTACGCATCTATTACTACATGAATGATTAAAAAGTTGTACTTTTCTTAAGTAGTTTAACTCCCTCCAACCGATAAGCATGATTTTATTACAATCGTATAACAAGTATAGAAAAATGTTAAATATGAACTTTTTACACTTTTTGTAGCGTCCACCGCATTTTACGCCTCTATTACAGCATGAATGATTTAGGAATTGTACATTTCTTCATTAAATTAACTCTGTATAAGCGATAAGGATAATTTAATTACAATCGCAGGCAAAAAAATTGGAAAATGAACTTTTCACCCTCTTCGTTTCTACCGCATTTTACGTCCCTTGTATCTTGTACATATGTACATTTCTTACGTAGTTTGACTTCCTGAAAATAAGAACCATCAATTCATTACGATCGTCAATGCTCCTTGGGACTATCAGGTAGAAAAAATGTAAATTATTGACTTTTCACACTTTTCGTGGTCTCTATCGTATTCCACATCTCGATTGATCGATGAATGATCAAATAGCACCTCCTAAAAAAAATTTATTTTAGTATTAGCTATCAATATTTCACTCTTACCCTGAAAACATTTCGGAAATGTTCATCTTTAGACTCGTTTAAACTTAATTTTACACTTCTCGTGCTCTCCACCGCATTTCACACCTCCATGAATGATTAGGAATTGTACGTTTCTTAAGTAAATTAACCCCCTATAAGTGATTAACATCATTTCATTCCAATCTCAGGCAGAAAATGGGAAATTAAGGACTTTTGACACTCTTCGTTGTCTCTACCGCATTTTACGTTCCTTGAACCTTTATTATATAGTTTAACTTCCTAAAAATGAGAACCATCAATGCATTACTATGGTCAATGATCCTTGGGACTTTCAAGCGGAAAAAATTAAAATTATTGACTTTTCATAGTTTTTTAAGTCTCTACCGTGTTTCACATCTCCATTCCGAACGATAAGCAACATTTCATTAGGATCACAATGCCTCTATTACAACATGAATAATTTAGAAATTGTACCTATCTTAAGTAAATTAACCCCCTATAAACGATAAACATCATTTCATTACAATCTCAGGCAGAAAATGGGAAATTAAGGACTTTTCACACTCTTCGTTGTCTCTACCGCATCTCACATTCATTGTACCTTTCTTATGAAGTTTGACTTAAAATGAGAAGCATCAATGCATTACGATCGTCTTGGGACTTTCAAGCGGAAGAAATGGAAATTATTAATTTTTCATACTTTTTTAGGTCTCTACCATATCTCACATCTCCATTCCAAATGATAAGCAATATTTCATTATGATCATAATGATCCTTGGGACTATATCAAGCAGAAAAATATGAAATTTGTGAAATTGACTCCTTACAAACGATAAGCATCATTTCCCTACGATTATCAATGATTGTTGGGACTACCAGGTGGAGAAATTAGAAAATATGAACTGTCTACCTTACTCCACCTTGTGAACCAATGTTCGGTATTGAAAATTCACTTTCTTATTATGTCTGTATATAATTTTGAAAAAATTACATTTTTTCGTTATAATTTTCAAACGTTGCGAAAAATTTCTTAGATTTACTTAAATACATCCTAACAAAGAAACACGTCTAAAAGTCTAAAAAGTTAGTCCTATATAAGAAGAGAAAATACGGAAGACATCTGTATCTATCTGCCAAAATGATATGAGTGTTTTCACATTATAATAATGAACGGATTTCATTATTTGTACAAAAACTAATACCCAGGGCTGAAAAATTCATCACTTAGCAGAGGTTCGTAGCATTCCTCCTATTTTTTAACATTTTGGGATTCTATTCGTATGAAAATGTATATGGAGGGCTCGACGTCCTAACCATCCCAAACCCTTAAGCACACTCAAGGGTTTACGCCCTTGATATGATCTACCAACTGTAAGGTTCAAGTATTACAGTTGGTAGATTCTCTTAGCACACCATGATGGTTTAGCAAAAAATTCATCACTTTTCGGCGATTGGAACTAATCACTAAAAACTCCCTCATTGTAAAGGTACAAGTAGTACAAGTAAAGGTAGTACAGTTTTTTTTTCCCATACATGACATGTAAAGCAAAGCCAGTTTGTACGTTTTTGATTATCTTTAACAAGACGATGTACCGTCTTCTGGTTGAATATGTAGGTTGATGATTAGCTTCTAAGACTCTTGTTGATGGAGAGATAAATGGCTTTATTAGGGGCAGATATACCATATTCCACCATGGCTAATCAAAGGTCCTTCATTATCACGTTTTCAAGACCCAGTTCCTTATATACAATAAATGCCTTATATACAATAATGCTTATCAGTTGATCGAACTTATCAACCCCATATTCATGAATTTATTAGTAGTTTATATGAGGTTATTAGTAGTTTTACTGAGGACGTCTTCGACGAATCCATCTTTTTTTTTAATGTAGATGTATCTTGAGAGTCACGATAATTCAACAGTAAACACACTGCTCTTATATCTTTCCATTTGAGTGCTAGTTGTTACTCGTATAAAAATCAAATTCGTCTCATTTTAATTTGGCATCTGATTTATTGTACTACAAGCAAATATTTGCTTCTCTTGCATAAGAGGCACGTTATTTAAATAATTGTCAAAAAATGACCTTTATTTTCTAAATCGAGAGAAAACGTTTCTAACACTCTGCTTCCTAAATCCATTTTGGATTCCATCATTTGTCTTACCGATCTAAGTATCAAATTTATAACAGTATCCGGTTTTATCTGCCAACATCCATTTATTGGCTTTTTAGGCATGTACGATGCGATCTTCCTTAATATTTAATCATTGATTCATCTATAGCAATATTTTTTGAAACTTTAAAGCATGACGAGAACCTTGTCTTATAAATGATTTATCAGGAGTCAAACTTTGAAGAGTTATCAAAGTTTGGTGTATTGCGTTGTGGTTGTACAGAATTATCATTTAGGTGGAGAGTGGCCAAAATTCAGCTAAAACGTTTTACTGGCATAAGCGACGATATAAACGAGTCATGTAGCAAGCAATTTATTAGAAGCCCAGTAGTCTCTATAACTAGGTAACCTTTTAGCGCCCATCAGTGATATTATGCCAAGAATTTTTTTTTGTTGTCAATTGGTTTATAAGGCTTTGCTAACTAATATAAGGTACTTGAGGGGAATAAGGCCTAGCTAAGAAAAAAATTGAATAAAGTGAAAGACTGTAATGTTAATATTTAGTTTAATACACCAAAGTGCTTATAAGGTTATATTAATTTTAACAAACTTAAAAAACTAATCTCTAAAAAAACCCGAAAACAAAAAATAAATATTAAGAAAAATAACGCAAATCGGCCTTATTATCCGATGGAGATTTAATAAAGCCTATACATAAAAATGGCACAACTCGTTAATTGGGCGAAGTTTAGCAGCCATCGGGACACTCAAAATCATCCATGTCATTGATTGTTAAGCCAACACATTCCTCATGGTACCATTTAAGACATTTGCTGCACTGCCTCATATCACCCTGCCTGTCTTCCTCACATCCATGGCAATACCATTCGGTACTTAACTTTTCCCTGGAGCTTTCAATATCTTTATGCAATTTGGCACAACTTTTGTTCTCCTCGGTAAAAAGATCTCTAGTGACTGGAGTTCCTTTGTAGTTTAGAGCTTTTTTTCGATTTTTTTAAAGTTTTTCATTAGTTTTTACTGGTGTGGGCAAAAGCTTATAAAGAAAGTGACTTTTGTTGATATGGTCATCAGTCGAATCCGAGTCAGAAGAGTAAACATTGGAATAGGAAAATTTTCCAGACTTGTTGGATGCCATTCCGGACGGACCAGGTTGAGGAGATTCAGGTGGACGCCTATTTTCTTTGTTAGTATCATTCGGTGCCGGTACGTCTGAGAGAATTGAAGGAGCAAATGCTGTTTCTGAAATTGCCTCGGGATTTAATGGAAACAGACCAGTAGCCTTAAAACCGTTTATAATGTTACTATGTTTACATTTAGACCAAACATTTGAAAGTATGATGTTAAAACGTGATTTGGTCAGCTTTTTGTTAGGATTCTGATCCAAGAATAATAATACCTCATTATCCCAATGATGCTCAAATGAACGATATACAGATTTGTCGAGGGGTTGAAGCTCATGTGTTGTATTCGATGGCAAACAGTAGAGATCTATATAAAGTGAGTCTCCAACATGAACAATTGACAAATCAAGATGACAAGCTGCACCATCAAAAACTAAGAGGCACCTTCCTGGACTTTTGTATTGGGCTAAGTTCTTGAGGAATTCTTTAAAAAGTTCGTAAGTCATGTAGCCTTTACTTGATTTTTCCACTAGAGTTCCTGGTGGCAAATTATCATGTAATTCTGGATTTAGCCTCTTTCCTTTAAAAATAATCATAGGAGGTATTGGTATTCCAAGGGCATTGACACATCCTGCAATTGTCACACTCTCTGCATGTTCTGACGATTGAAAAAGAACACGTTTTACCCCTTTCTTAGCTAAAACGGTTGACTGGTGGTGCATAGTCAAGCGGCATCCTTTTTCATCCATATTATGAAGTCTTTCAGAGTGATTAATTATATCAAGATCATCATACATTTTCCCTATTTTTGAAAAATGATCTATAAATTTATTAAGTTTTTGAGCCCTAGCTGAATTCATAAACTGTGCTTTTCTTTTAGAAATCACAGGATTTCCCTTCACAAAAGCTTTTAGCCAGTCTTTACCAGCAAGTTTTGAAGTTGTATTAAATTCATGAGCAATTTTATTATATTCGCAGAATCTGAATACCACTCGACGAAGGATCCGTGGAGTCACAGGTAGACCTATTTCACTAAATCTTATTATTCTTTTAAAGAGATCAGCTTCTTGTTCTTCTTTTAAAATAGATTTACGACCTTTTTTTTTAGTAGGATTCCATTCTGAACATGATTTCTAATGGTTCTTCTGGGAATATTAAACCTTGCCGCAGCCCCATATGTACTCAGAGTACCGCGTTGAACAGATCGAACTGCTGATATTAAATCCTTTTCGCACCAAGGTGCCCTTTTAGGAGGCATGATGTTAAAAATCACTGAAAATAAAACGAGAATAGTTTAGAAGTTTAATAATATGTTAATAAAAACATTAATTTGTCATGAGGATAATAAGGCCTATAGCTTATTTTTATAGGCCCTATTATCCATCCATGACGAAATATTATGTAAATTTATTTAAATTATGTCGGCTAAATTTAATCTAATAAACTATTGAAATCACAAAATATAAAGTCTAACCAAAATATCTGCAGTTATAAATTAAAAATACAATTATTATAAATACTAAAAATACTTACGTTTTTGTTCGTTGTATCCTTATAATATCACACGCGTCGACACAAGTTCTTGGAACTTACCACAGTAAACAGCTTCAGAAGCTGTTTACTGTGGAACTTACTGACGCCCGAAACTTGAAAGCGAAGAACGCGGTAGTCCGTTCGAATGTCGTTTGTAAATGGACCAATAGGAGACGCGGACCCAACGCAATCGATTTGCGATTAATTTAAAGCGGTTTTTTTGAATATAGGCCTTATTACCTGCAGGTACCTTACATATAAGTTTGTTTGAAACACAAGAAAGTCGATAAAGTCGTTGGTAAAATTTGGTTCTTAAGTTATTGATAAGTCAGGCACTCCCGAAACACTCGCAAAGTGTAGAATATTCGAAAATGGCGGATTACTTTTATTCCAATTGAGTGAATCTAGAACCGATGTTTCGTTTTGTAATTGTCGCTTTTCCTCAAGTAAACGGGACTGCAATTCCTTTAGAGTAATTACGTCTTCTTCTAAGTCGTAATCCGATTTAAAAAAGGAACTAGGAACTGAACCGTCATTCCAATAATTGGCGTCAGAGAGTACATCCTCCTGGATAAGGGAATCGCTGTCAGATGGAATACGTTCTACTTCAAAATTTTCAATTTTAATCATCGTCCAAATAGAGATTTTCCAGTAATTCAACTTAAATAACTGGAGTTCATTTTTATTTAAAACAAAACGTTTTTTAACATTAATATATAATAATAAAGACATACCTATTTACATATCAGATTGGACATATTCCATTATATCAGTTTATCCATGCTATTTTTATGTATTAGAAACAATTACTTACCAATATGATGACAAACTAAAAACTTTATAATAGTCAAGACAAAATATCTGAATTCCAGTGTTTTGACAAAATTCAAGAGAAATAGGGTTAGATTTAATGATGAGTATGACCAAATACTTCTAATGGACATCCTAGCAAATAATCCCTATGGTGATCCAGTAAATTAGAACATCATACACAATAATTGTTGTCTGAAAAAAATTTTATGGACTATCTAAGGCATGTATTGTTATTATTTTTGTTTTTGTTGACATTTCAGTATTTCATATGTTTACATTTTCACTCTTTTTTATAGATGAGACCGTAGAGGTTGAAGCTCCCTTTCATTCAACTGCAATATCAAAATTAAAGCATTGTAGTGCATTTTTATTAAATATTCAATCCCTTCGGAATAAGGTGGATGAGCTTCAACTTCTGCTTGCTAATTTTAATTTTCCTGACATTGTTATATTAACAGAATATTGGCTTAGACCTAATGAATGTTTTTGTATTGATAAGTATGTACCACTGTCTGTTTATTATAGACAAAACTCTGCTGTTCTAATTAGGAGACATTTTCAAAACTTTTTCTGTACTGTTGATAAGTTTGGTGATGCCTCAATTGAACGGGTTTTTGAGTGCTCGGTGTGTTTTTGTAAATTGTTTAATATGTACGTTATTTGTATATACCGCCCGCCCTCTGGGGATATCAGTGTGTTTCTTGACAGGTTAGATTGTCTTCTGTCCCAGCTCCCTATTTACTCGCGTGTTATCTTGGCTGGATATTTTAATATTAATTATTCAGAGGTTTCCTTACCGCAAAGAATTTCTCTTGATGGAATCTTCAAATCATTCGCACTCACTCGTATTTCGTCCTCTTCATCGACCACTATTGATTATTTCTGCAGTAATTTGGATGGTGTTACCTGTTCAATGCACTCAGTGGGTATATCGGATCACGAGGGGGTGTATGTCCAATTGCCTGGTGACTTTAAAAAGAAATCTGGCCGCCGCATTGGGAGAGTGTTTAGTGGGAACAATTTGAATTTATTTTCTCAATCCATTTCGTCTGTTAACTGGAATGCAATTCGGGCTGCTCCACAACCATTTTCTTCCTTTTATTATACATTACGTGATAAAATAAATATCTGCTTTCCCTTGGTTAGACTTAAATCCAAGAGACGAAAACCATGGATCACCGCGGGACTAAAAACATCTGCCCAAAATTTGCGATGCTTAGCAAGACTTCGCAAATCTATTGACAATCAATTCATCAGGTCTTATTTTCAGGATTATCGGAAAATTTATAGGCATCTGATAAAAGTCAGAAAGGAACTGTATTACAATGAGCGCTTAGATTCGTCCGGTAACAGACAGAAGGAAAGTTGGTTAATCATTAACGAATGTAGGCAGTCTTCTCGTCGGCGGTTGTTTGAATCGGACTTGGGGCCCGATGATTTCAATGACTATTTTTCTAATATTGCTGAGAAGTTACTGGAAGCAATTCTCAGTGACGGCGATCCATTGCAGTATCTTAATCGGAATGCTATCAACCAATCATTCTTTTTCCATCCTATAGATGTCACCGAGGTCTTTGAAACAATTCAGTGCTTGAAGAATCATAGGTCTTCGGGTTCCGATGGCATCTCTTTACGTCTGCTGTCACTTCTGCCTGCGAGCGCTTTAGGTGCTTTGGTTTGGGCAATCAGTCATTTCTTCAGGGCGAGTTCCCATCATGTTTAAAGGAAGCTATGATTATCCCTCTTCATAAGGATGGTAGCTTGGACCGACCCTCTAACTTCCGTCCCGTACTAATTTTGTCTACGCTCTCCAAGGTTCTTGAGCGGCTTGCAAAAAAGAGAATTGTCTCTGTTTTGACCAAATACAATGTGCTGTCCTAATCAGTATGGATTTCAGTCATCTAAGGGCGCGCAGGCTGCCATTTTCAGATTCTTGGAGAGTGTGCATCTATCTATGAACTCCAAGGAGGCTGTAGCAGCGGTGTTCTGTGATCTGTCCAAGGCCTTCGATTGTGTGGATCATGGAATACTGCTGTCAAAGCTTGATTTTTATGGATTTAGGAGAGTGGCTTTGGGGTGGTTGAAGTCATACCTGTCTGGCCGCACCCAGAGGATGGTTGCATCTGGATTTTCGTCGGGGATAGCACATCTTAAATGTGGTGTACCTCAAGGGTCAGTGTTGGGTCCTATTTTATTTTTATTATACGTTAATGACTTAAGCTCTCTATCACTGCATGGACTAGTGGTTTAATTTGCCGATGATACTACAATTCTGTGGCATAACAAAGATCAAAAAGTAGTCAGATCTCTCATAGTAGAGGACCTTCACAAAATTAAAGAGTGGTGCATCTGCAATCAGCTTGTATTCAATGTTGATAAGACTTTTGTTCTGGGCTTTAAGTGTAATGTAGAGGGTTTTTTGTTTGATGAGCAGAGCCCACTACATGGTAGGGATTATTGTCAATTTCTCGGCCTCTTCATTGATGAGAGTTTAAGGTTTGACAACCACGTTTTGGGCCTCGCTGCTAAACTTTCTTCTGGTTGTTTTGCAGTCAGGGTTGCCAGGTATGAGTTGGGGAGGGTTGTTTACTCGTTCCGTTTATTTCGCCTTAATAGACTCTCATATCCGTTATGGGTTGCCATTTTGGGGTTTGTGCTCCAAGGGACTCCTTAGCATAATTTTTACTATTCAGAAAAAAGCATTAAAGTATCTGTGTGGTGTTGGTCTAAGAGTCGCTTGTAAATCTCTTTTTGTAGCTAAAAGAATTTTAACAGTTTTCTCACTCTTTATATTGGAAACTGCAACAGTCATACATAAGTCCGTAAGTCTACCATCCTGCACCAGTCATAATACTCGTCAAGTGGACAACTTATCTCTTCCAATCTCCACCTCCTCACTTACGAGAAACTCTCTTATATTTATTGGTCGTAAAATATTCAATCATTTTTCGATTAGGACTGTTACAGACCTTAAAAAGTTTAGGAGAGAACTAAAGAAATTAATCTTACCAAAATCTTACTGCAGCATTGAAGAGTATTTTAACGATTCATTTTAATATTTAAAATTAATTATAATATATCTGTTGATTAGATTTATTTTATTATTATTTTTTTTATTATTCTTATTTTATGTTGGTTCTCGCCTTTTCTTTTCTTCTTTTTTGGTTTTTTCTTTGTTTATATAAAATATGCTTCTATGTACAATCAAAATCGATTCTGTATTCTGTTTTTGTCCTGTATAACCAAATAAATACTAGTATTATAAATTCTAGGATTAGGAAGCTTTTAGCACAAGTTTGTAAACTTAGCAAATAAAATATATTTTGACTTTGACTTTGACTGATTCTAGAGCTGCAAAATCCTCATGTCAATTTTTAAATAACGCAACCTCCTCAAATAATTAGATATAATATCGTAGAGCAAATATTAATAAAATATCTATAGATGGTTTAATAATAAATAAAAATGAGGTTAGAAAATTTAAGGCGTAATAATCACAAAGAAAACAATAATACAAACGATTTTCTTCGAAATGAATTAAGCCTTTTGCTATCGTTAGGTTAGCGGTAGGTAAACGTATCACCTATTTCGAAAACACTTTCTGGGGAACTGTCAAACTAAAATAACGTTTACGTCTATGTTACGAGTCAAAAATAATAACAACCAAATAAATAAATAACAATCCTGAAAGCTAAAAAAAATATAACCAACCGTGAAAACGAAAAAATAATCATGTAACATAAAACAATCGTGGTCATAACCAGAGAAAAACAAACCAGTTGGTTTGTTTTTCTCTGGTCATAACTATGTCGTTCTCGTTTAATTCTTATGCGATAAAGAAAGACAGATCCTTAGCAAAGCCGCGCCTTAGCCGAATCAGTCCATGACGTTTTAGGTTTTGGTTTAGCGATACTATGACATATACAGTGTTTCCTTTTCCTGCTAATTCGGCGGAGACGATTTTAAATTTAAATAGATTATAGTTATAACACCTTAATAAACTTAATATATTATAACTTTGGTAAAAGTTAAATAATAGTACCTTACATCCAATGAAAGATGTACTATTTTTGTAGCATATGTACTATTATTTTGCGGCCACTTGTGCTATTATGCCCAACATATAAGTGGCAACACTGACAGAAGGTTACATTTAGTTAAAAATTTAAGATAGTTGCGTTATATCTGAGACTTCTTTGTACTTGTTTAAGAATTTCGTTAACATTTAGAAAAAAAAGCCTAAAATGAGACAAAGTTTCAATTTACTGGGGGATAGATGCATGCACTTTAAAATATGGGTTTTATTGTACTCTTAAACAAGGATCTTACGATTCCTAATACCATGAAAATGATGGTCTTCATTTAAATTTTTGCTTACTTAACAAAGGTAAAAACAAAGATTATTGAAACCCCTCTAATCTCTGGCACATATGTTTTAATTTAGAATATGATTTATTTATTTAGCAGTTTATTTTCCAAAAGCCCAGTTACAGGAAAATCTACAATTAATGTTTTGAAAGTGTAAACAAGTATTAAATTACTATAAATGAAATAACAAAAAGAAAGAAAAATAAGGAAAACTTAAATTACTATAGTAACATCATGTATATATCAAAATTAAAGGAGATGTAAATTAACATTAGAATGAACAAAGAAAGGGATTCATGGGACAAGGGAAAAAAGGAAGAGAAAAGGAATTATGGTAACTGTTGGTTTGTCAGAGACAAAACTAGATCCTTTATGGAGCATACAAATATGTCACAGGTTGATAATACTGAATTAAAAATTCTGCACATTTGATATACGGGATCCTGAAACCTGTAATGTTAGTTCTGGCGCGATCTAAAGCAAAATTGATATTTGCTCTAGAAGCAAATCGTGGTACATAAAATATAATATCGTTTAAGAGAGAAGGAGAATTTATTTGATTATTGACCAACTTCCATAAGAATGTTACAAAATGAATTGTTCTCCTTATGGCCAGAGATTGCAGATTAAATCTACCTAACATTAGATCATGATCATGTCCCCTAACAGGATATATTTAAAACTTTAAAACCCTTCTCTGAACACTCTCGATGTAGCCAACATGGCATTCATAGAAAGGACACCACACCAAGGAACCGTATTCCAGTCTTGATCTAACAAAGGAAAAGTACAATAGTTTTATTGAGTTTGAGTTGTTAAAGAGTGGGCTATTTTGAATGACAAAACCCAGAAGTTTTAACGAGGAGGTTACTGTCTGTTCAATATGTGGCACAAATGTGAGCCTATCGTCGAATACAACCCCTAGATCTTTAATAGAAGTACTTGCTACAGATTTTAAGATATCTTTTATAGAAGTACTGCTATGATTTATCTGATCGAAAGCCTTACTGAAATCAGTATACACTACATCAACCTGACTTTTTCTATCGAGGGCTGAAGAAATAAAATGAGTCACATTACAGAGGTTAGTGATGCACGACCTTTTAGGAATAAAACCGTGCTGATCTATAGAGAGTAGTGATTGAACTTGGGGAAGAATTCTATTATAAACAATAGTCTCAAAACTTTTGGAAAAAAGTATGGAGATAGCTCGGTAGTTTAGTAGTAGTCGGTGTGAATTGGTATTACTTTAGCACATTTCCAGGCGCCTGGAAATTTGCCAGTTTTCAAAATAAGGTTAAAAATATGATATAAAGGCTGACAAAGGACAAACATGCAGTCTTTAGCCACAAAATTTGGAACACCATCTGGACCAGCTGTCAACTTGTTTTTTAGCCTCCGACTAGCAGCAATAATTTCCTTAGTGGTAATTGATGGAAAAATGTCAATGAGGTCTGAGGAATTAGAAGGAGGATAGGTCTCTGCGAGGTTGATTGGATCTTTATGGGCATTCTGAAAAAGTTTGGCAAAAGCTGGCACAATATTTTTTGTTCCTTGAAAAGAATTACCATTGGCATCGCACATAAGAGACGGAAGTGAAGAGTGACCGTTCTTATCTTTAACGAAAGACCAAAACGATGAGGGATCAGTGACAATGTTCTCCTCGGCTTGGGTCACAAATGAGTTATAGGCCTTCCGGGCTTGAGATTTTACTGTCTGACGAAGCCTGTTGTATCTGGAAAGATTAAATTCAGTTGGAGCGGATCTATGATCACGATATACTTTTTCCTTCTTAAAGATATTAGAAATAATTTGTTTTGGAAACCATACTGGAAATCGTCGTCGTCTTCGTTGTTTTAAAGGTGCTGAATTAGCAAAAGCAGAATCAAGTCTTTTGTAAAGTTCCTTGCAAGCGCTGTCAACGTCAGAAGACTGCAAGACGGACAACCAGTCTGCATCAAGCAACAAATTATACATGGGTGGAAAGTCTGCTTTTCTGAAGTTAAACTGCTGTAGATTATTTGAACTTATAGAAGGATTATATTTATGAGGGGAAGCTGATTTAACAGAAATTGTCAGAGCAGGATGATGCAAATCTTCGTCAATAAGCGGTGATATACTTTTGATGACACTGACGTCGAAATTTGAAAAAACCAATTATTAACATTTGGAATATTGTTAAACTGCTTAAGACCAAGGATCTCGCATAGGTTGGTCAAAAGCTTGCACTTGACACTGCTAGCTTCGGTTGTCTGATATGACGAAACATTAAAATCTCCAACAATCATAACGCGTTTTGTGTGGACCAGATCCAGTGGCATAATTGTTTCACACAAAGTCTCAAAGTCTCTCTCGGTTGTGCAAGGAAGGACATAGATTACAAATAAATAAAATACAAAATAACCGTAAGTGAGCTTACAACAGCTTAGAGTTAAGGATGTCTTCCAAGTTAACCCTCTCTAGGTGGATGTTGTGAGAAGCTGCGACCAAGCAGCCACCACTACGAGTAGCGGCCACTCTATCCAGCCGTCTGTCAGATTTGAGCACTCTAAATGTTTCTGGCCATAATTCAGAGTCGAGAATATCTGGTTGAAGCCACGTTTCGGTGAAGGAAATGATGTCAAAGTCGCACACGGAGATCCCTGTATAAAGCTTATCAGTCTTGGTGCGGAGGCCACGTACATTTTGATAACAATGACGTAGGTGGTGTGAAGTGCTGGAAGAATTTAGTTTTTTGTGGCGATGACAGGCCTGCCATTATCAAACTTGATGTACATATTTGTTTCTTCATTGGATCGCCGATGCTCAAGTACGTCCTTGACCTTTCGCAGATCACTCCTCTGACTAGGAGTGAGGTCAGCCTCAACATAAACCGCCTTAGCAGAGCTAAACCTCCTCCGGTTCTTTAGTACACTGGTTACATCAGAATTGTTTGATAGAACTATCTTGAGACATTTACGATCTTTACTATTTGGTCTGTCCAACTTAATCACTTCTGAGACATGCACTTGCTTGCCAGTAACTGAGTTTAGAAGATTAGATATATGGGTAATTTCTGAAGTGTGTGGTAAGATTTCCATATTAAACAGCATGATATTATTCATTCTCCTCTGTCGATCCGCGACCTCTTGCATTAAATCATTGCTGTCGTTGACCTGGGATTGAGAAGTACTAGGTGGTATATTATTGACTTGCTGAACCAACTGAGTGACCAACATCAAAAAGACACAACCACTATAAAAATGACCGTCATCAGGCAGCTGTTATTTTTGGTTATGGTGGCCATTTTCATTAGCAGTCCAGGTATATTTATTAAGTTCGTAGTGGTAAATAAATAATATAGATCTTTACCCACATAAGGTTATTTTTAAAGTGGTATATTTTCTTGCCCTTGAAAAACCAGTAAAAATTCACAGCCCTGAACCTCCCTAAGGCAAGTTTATAAATTGCAAATTCACTTTCCTGGTGTATTTATGTAGCAATTAAAAAAGATCCCTCCCTTTTCGATCACATAACGAATACAGAAGTCTTTTTTCCTTAAAACTATACACCCTGTGCTTGCGATAGCTGCCCTTTAACCCTAATTTATCCCCAATAACACAAGGGCGGCGAAAAGGGGGGAGGCTATTTGGGAGAATATACATATTCATAAAAGCCGGCGTGTGTGTGTGTGGTTCGTATAGCAACCCTTAAGATTTAAATCGGGGGTGCAAAATCTAAGGGTGAAAGGACGATAAGCTGCGCTCCGTGGTCCCCCCACCTACTTAAACACCAGTTTAGTCTGGGAAAAAAGTACTGATGATAAGAAAGAGATTTGTTTATTGGCAACGTCGCATTTGTTCATGTCTGAGTTTTATATTTGTTTCATTTTTCATGAAGTTAAAGACTTGTTTTATCACCAGCCTTTGATCTATAATTTTATTTCATTTGTAATTCACGACAATTGAGCCAGTAAATCTCATCTATCTCAGTTACCTAAAATTTAACAAAAATAAAGGATAAACGAATCTATAGTCTTACAATTACAACATGATACTTTTAGAAAGTCCAGGCATTTATGGTAATAGACATGGATTCAGCTGCTTGGAATTTTTAGTCCATTTTTTATTTATAATTCTAGGTACTAAAAGAGCTCTGTCTTAATTGCCTAAAATTAAAAAAACATAAATAAAAACATAATAGTCTCAATACAAAATAACCAATAAAGCTTATGACATTATATAGAAAATAATTTACACTTAGGAAGTGTTGAGCATCTTGGCAACATCGCATTATATTTCGTGGCATTCATGAATTTTGTTCGCATCCAATGTAAATAATTAGCGACGTTGCCGGAACAGCAAATTTTTATCTTAGTTTCACTTTTTTCCCATTTTGACCAAATAAAAAAATCAATTCTTTTAACATATTTATTCATTTTTTTTCTTTCCTAGGTTTAGTAAGTAAAAAAAAAGTGAAAATATCTGAAGTGGTTTCCAAAAATGTCGGCTAGTAAATAAAAATCTTGTATTTCCAATATGGTGGCTCTGGGACCTTGTTGTATAAAATTGCCTCTAACTCAAAAAATTTTTGAGGTACAAGAATCGTTCTTATATGAAAATAGTGGGTGATAAATATCCTTTCTTGGACTGAACCTCTTGTAAGAATATTCCCATTATTTCTTAAAATATTTACAAGGAAAGTTAGAATTTGTTAAAAAAAGTGGCAACAAAAATACCTCAAACCAAAACAGCCCTAGCTACCTTAATTTTTATCCTAAACTGACGTTTTTACCTTTAAATCCATCCTCAGAAATCCCACTAAATTGACGGAAAAAATTATAAAAATATATTAAGTGGTTGCCAAGTTATGAGCAAAAATGTCGGCTAATAAATAAAAATCATGCATTTCCAATATAGTTCAAATTCGATGGCTCTGAGATCTTGTTGCACCAAATTCCCTTTTACTTAAAATGTTTTTGAGGTATAAGAATCATTTTTATATGAAATTGTTTAGTGATAAATGCCCTTTCTTGGACTGAACCTCTTGTAAGAATATTCCTATAATTTTTTTAAAATAGTTACAAGGAAAGTTAGAATGTGTTAAAAAAAGTGGCAACAAAAATACCTCAAACCAAAACAGCTCTAGCTACTTTAATTTTTATCCTAAATTGACGTTTTTACCTTTAAATCTATCCTTAGAAATCCCACTAAATTAATGGAAAAAATTATAAGAATATTTTAAGTGGTTGCCAAGTGATGACCAAAAATGTCGGCTAATAAATAAAAATCATGTATTTCCAATATGGTTCAAACTCGATGGCTCTGAGATCTTGTTGCACCAATTTCCCTCCTACTTAAAACATTTTTGAGGTACAAGAATCATTTTCATATGAAATTGTTTGTTAATAAATGCCCTTTCTTGGACTGAACCTCTTGTAAAAATATTCCTGTTATTTCTTAAAATATTTACAAGTAATGTTAGAATTTGTTAAAAAAAAGTAGCAATAAAACTAGCCAACCACAATAGCTCTATTTACCTCAATTTTTAACCCAGATGAACGTTTTTTACTTTCAAATCCATCCTCAACAAACCCACTATAATAATTGTTGCTTTCCTTGGAAAATTTCTCAAAGTGTCAAAAACTGTGACACTTATAGGCCGACAATGGCGCCACCAACTTGTGTTGCCGGCACTAAACTCCTAATCGGCTTTTTTAGCGGGAAATTAAAAAAAAAACACATAAAATTAAGACAAAAACTAAAAGTTACATACTGTGCTGATTTTGCACCTTTCATACTTACAAATTTCCATTACCAGGCAGCAAAGTGCAGTTGAATTAACGTTGAATGTCCGAAACTTTCCGACGTTGATTTATATTGTAACAACAGTTAAATCAACGTTAACGAGACGGCACAATGTCATAATTGTTGAGATAATGTTTTTTCTGTTTGTCAAATCAACGTCGTATACAACGATATACATATACAGAATGTTTCAATTTTGACTTACCACTATTCTATTTTAGTAAGTAAGGTTGTCAAATTGAAGTAAAATTACGCCTGCTCTTTAGTACATCCCAGTTTGAGAATAGAAATTGTGCAGGTAATTAAGTCACTCATAAATTATTCTTTTGAATTGAGATTGTATAAGCCTCCGAAAAATTACGTTGATTTTTAACGTTGCCAATCGTCCTTTCTTCAACGTTGATTCAACTGTCCCTTGCTGCTTGGGTTAATTTTGTTGATTTTCGTCCTAATTAGAATATGCCTTCAACTTCAATTTTCCCGGACTAATGTTCACTTATTCCGGATCTGGTACGGTGCCAGCGATCGAAAATTTGCCTTTCCGGATTTTCCATCATTATTGGGAAAGTTTGCCGGTGACACCGTCGTCGTCTGGCTATGCCCGATGTTTAAACTTCATTTTGTGAATCCCCGTCGTTATCCCACTGTACCGAGGGGAAGTGAATTAATTCGAATCGGAAAAAAAAGACGTTCAACTAAGTCAATTTTAATATTCCGACTGAACGAATCCGTAGAACTTGTTTGTTTTCCAAACTCTCTATCCCGATCGGTTTGAAGAGAATTTAATGACTCACTTAAAACACACTCACCAAAATCATAATATACAGGGTGCGAGGAGAATTTTACAAATAGATTTTTTTTATTAATTTCCAGGTGTTCCGGAGGTTCGGGCCTATCGTTTAACCCCAGCCCTCGCCCCCGACTCAGACGATATGGTAAGTAAACTATGTTTAACACCTTTTCAACCATCAATAGAAGTACCAATGTCCCACCCTTTCCCACCTCAATATATTTATTTATATATATATCTACGTCGTTCGTTCGTCCGCAGAGACCGACCCGGATGCTGCTGCATTATTCAAAACGCTTTTCGTAGTTTCGTGTTTTGTCTCCTTGTTGCAATTTCGCTTCTATTTCGGGGCGCGTGGAGCGGTTCGATCATCCCCCTCAGGTTCGCGAAAACAACCCCTTTTACCCTTCAATATCTATGCCGAATGAGTCTGAATTGTTTTGTTTGGTCCTGAGGATGATACGGTTTTTTCGGACCGAAACTAGGCGATAATAAAGATGAAGTCCTAGGTAGCGCAAAATATTATAAATCTAATATTTGACCAATAATATATCTCGCGCTACTCGTTTTAAAATTTAGTAAAAATTCAAGTTGAATATTTATGTAATAGGTATTTAAAAAACAACTCATTCTGCAGTCATTTTGAATTTAATTATACCAGTAAAATAAAGAAGTAAACACAATTTGCAACTAAAACTTAACAATATTCAAGTGGCCGATGAATTTTGGATGCTTAGTAGCAAACCCCTTTGATTAATTTAAAGAACTCCGCTTATTATTATAATCGAGATCAATTAAGTAATTTTGACAAGTGTTTTTTGAGAATTTTCGAAACTTCTTATTTTTAAAATGTCTTTTAAATGGAATAGTGGGTCAAGTTATACCAGTTTAAAAGATTTTGTCTATTCTCTTTACGGCTATCTCTAGTTTAAAGGAATTTACCTCAGCGGTTGGTTCTCTGACAAAGAATTGCGATAATTTTTCAAAAAACTTAATTAAATATTAAAATAGTCAATAGTTTATCTATTAAATTACAATAATCATACATAAACACTAGTTCAACAAATTTTGAAAGTGGCCACCGTCAACCTCCATGCAATAATACAGATTTTGTTCAAATCGACGTCATACATTCCTTTCGTGCAATTCTTCTATTAAAGCTGGTTGGGTAGCAAAGATTTTACTCTTTAGGTGACCCCACAGAAAAAATCCACAGATGAAAGATCAGGCGACCGCGCGGGCCAGTCAATAGAGCCTCCAGCGACCAGGATAGTTCTCATTTAAATAATTGCGGACAGCTATTGCATAATGATTGTAAGATTACTGTGTATAAAAAATTGTCGTATGATCGTCATAAATGCCACACAAACATTTAATTTTTGGGGATGTTGGAGATAAATTCGTATAAATGTGTGGATTGTGGTCCGACCAATAACGGTAATTACGACGGTTTACAGTAGGGGAAACTGGCCTAAAATGACATACCCTAAACAAAAGCTTCCACAAAACTTAGGAATATTTATTGATGACCATTCATTTCAAGTTCAGTGAGTTCGATAGTTTATGCCAGTTCCCATGGAAGGCACAAAGCTTTAATTTTTTTCACTTTAAAACATTGATGCCAAATTAAAAAAAAAAGTGCAGTATGTCATTTTAGGCTTATACTTGGGCAAAATGACATACACCTTTTTATAGAAAATGTTGCGAATAAAAAAGGTAGAAATATTGAAAAAACCTTTATTATGAAATACGAAAATATAATGCTTTGGTCACTTACGAAAAAACAAATGCCTATTCAGTTACAAAGTTCGCAAGTAAAAAACTTAGTGCGACGGGAGACCCCTGCGCATTCTGCGTGACTCCACTTTTTACATTTTTGACACCGCAGCCAAAGCTCGCCTGATTTCGACTGGGAATAAAGGCTGTTACAATAGATACACGCAGCATCTTCATCATCATCTTCAACCTCAGCAAATGGATCTTGATTTTTTTCTTCATCATCGGTCCACAATTTGACTTTAACCTGGTTGCGTTTACGTGCACGTCGCTCCAAGACTAAACGTTTCTCTTGTTCTTTCGCCTTGAGTTCTTCCATGTTAGCACAACCGTTCCCTGTCTTTTCCGATTTGTTCGTTTAAAAGATGCTGATACCTTGGGTATTGAAATGATGCTTTCCACGGAAACCCGGCTACTGTCTAGTATATTATCTTCTTCTTCATTTGGAGTTATATGGGATGGTCCAGGTCTGTCCCTGTCGGCTTGTGATGGTGGAGGGGATGTGTTTGGATGAGGTCCTTGGTGGTCTCGTGTTTGTAATTCGGGATCATTTTGTTCAGGGATGGCGGTTGTTAATGACGCACCGAACATCCAGTCGGGAAAAACATTGGCGTTAAACGGATGGATTCCTGTTTTTTTGAACCCACTAACGGCATTTTCCATAGTTGCACTGCGTTTATAGGTTTCAAAAAATAGCTTGAAAAGGAGATACAGTGCGACCTGGATTATTCTTGAGCCACTTTGTAATCGCTTGATTATAATAGGTAGATAGAGGACCATAAAATGACACATCCAGGGGTTGTAATCGGTGTGTGCAGTGCGGAGGAAAGCAAATCATTAGGACACCATTTTCTTTAGCCAACGTAATAACTTCCAATTGTTTGTGGCTAACGTGACCATCAAGCAGTAAGAGGGTTTTGTTATTTTGAGATGAATGTGTAAACTTTATAAAATGTTTCAGCCTCTTACAAAATAGGTCACCTGTCATCCAGCCCGATTCTTGACACAAGCCCAAAATCCCAGCTGGTGCGTCATCAATTAACTCTGGAGCCGGTGGCACAAAATTACCTATTGGATTCATAGCACAAACTACAGAAGTGTGTGCCCCCCATTCTGCACTTGTAATGGCACCAACCTGCTTTCTTCCCTTTGTGGCCATAATTTTGTGCGGACGTTGAACCGTTGAAAGCGCAGACTCGTCAACATTGTAGATACGGTCAAAGGTTATGTTATGTTCCGCTACTGTATGTTCCAATAAATTGAAAAATTTTTCAACTTGCGGCTTATTGAAACCCTGCGCACGAGCCGAAGTGGCTTCCGGTGTTCTGAGTGAAATGTCAGGATTGCGCCCCCTAAAGCCCACAAGCCAATCCCAGCCAGCCTTTTTCTTAATCCTGTTAAATCTGTCGAGTAACTTCTTCCTTTCAGCTAATTCAAATGCCAATTGCCTGACCTCTGTTGTGTTCAGGCCAAACATGCATGTTTCCAATTTCTTAATATGTTGCACTATCTTGCGTTCAAGTTCTGCAGAAAATGTAGGTCCATAACGATCCAAGCCTTTTTGAGAACCTTTTATTCTTTTATTTTTATCCTGTGCCCTTCGTCTAAGGGTTGCTTGCGGTACATCATATCTTTTAGACGCCGCCAACCAGCCCAGATCACCGTTTTGGACTGCTTTAATAGCTTCGCTCATGTTTGCCTCACCCCAATTTTGACGCGTCGATTTACGCGTATACTTTCCAACCCTATTATCTGAAATCATAAAAACATAGGTATAGGTTTCAGCCTAATGCCTATGTCGTTTTACACCAACACTGTGTATGTCATTTTACCCAAAGAATAAGTGTGTTAGAAATGACCCAAATACTTATTAAAAACACAAAAAAAACCGGGGTTAAATCACATCAAAATAAAGAAAAAAGTCTATTTTTTTACCTGGACTAACCGTACTTAGGCTTATTGTACCTCATCAAGTGATATCGAGGGTGTAAAATTCAGGGGTGTGTTCGAAAAAAAAACGCTCGGACCCGTCGATTTTTAGTTCAGGTTGCGCATTTTTGTACGTTAAGTTTGTATATACAGGGTTGCTCAAAAATAAATTACGACCATCAACTTAGCATAGTACGGAGGAGCGCCATCTTGCTGGAAAATTAGTTCTTCGTCAGGATAGTCTGGGTTCAACATATTTGGAAATAAAGCTAGTAATGCTGGAACTAATTAAAATTGAGAAAATCGAGAAACACTTGTCCCGTTAAAGTCTGTTCAAAGAAAAAGGGACCTATTACTCTTCCGTGCACTATTCCACACCACACATTAAGTTTTTGAGGGTACTGGGTGTTTACCTCCATCATCCAATGCGGATTTTCTGTTGCCCAATATCGACAATTTTGTCTGTTCGCACTACCATTCAAACAGAACGTGGCTTCATCGGAAAAAATATTATTTGTTACTAAATTATTATTTAGATTGCACATGTTTTGTAAGCGTTCACAAAACTCATTTCGCCTATCGAAATCGTCATCAAATAACTCTTGCAGAGGAATAACTTTGTAGGGGTGATATTTGTGCTTTTTAACTATTCGGTGAACTATAGATTTTGCCATGTGTAAATTTGCCCCAATCTGCGACAGAGGAGTGCATGGATTTTCTTCCAAAGAAAGCAAAACGTCAAGTTGTTCATTTTCATCTCGAGCAGGACGACCAGATTTCGGCAGATCTTTAACATGACCGAATTCTCTAAATTTAGCCTCTATTCTACTCACCACCTTTTGACATATCGGAGGACGATCAGGATGGATTTCATTGAATAATTGAGCAGCTTCTCTTTGACTACGTGTTCTATCACCAAACCCAACCATGCACAGAATTCCTATTTTTTCTCGTTCCGTTAACTTTACCATTGTGAAATCCGTTCACACTTGACAATATTGGACAATATTGGCGTACAACTGTCATACAGTTTCTATGAAAATACACGGTCCCAGCCAACAATAAAAAAAGACGAATTAATGGAATTTTGTTCTGTATAAAAATTCTCAGAGATAAGGTGACTCGTAAGGAGAACTTCAATAATAATGTTTGGTCGTCTTTTTTTCGATAACTGTTGACTTTAGGTATGGGACATGATGCATGAAACATACGTAGAATTCCACGCGAAATTCAAAAATGAAATAAAAGAAAGGTGCTTTCATTTGAAAAAATTAAGTTGATGGTCGTAATTTATTTTTGAGCAACCCTGTATATACAAACTTTACGTAAAAAAATGCCCCGAATTTTAAATGAATTTAGACATAACTTTTGGGATGCATTGTATATTATTTATCCATAAGTCAATAAATTATTAATATAATATAAATAACTGTTAGTTTGTAGTGTTTTTTTTAATTAACACCGTGACGGTTAACTACGTATGTTCCTTTTTTAAAACAATAGTAAAATGTTATCCCTTAGCTAAAAATTGGATCGCTCAGATATTTTCCATATTTTCAAAATCAATACTTCAACTCTTAATACAATAAAATTTAATCAAATTTCCATTCGCAAAACTAGAACGGATCCCGAGGCTGACGACCCTGAGAAGCGTAAGGGACCCTGAAAACTTGATTTTCAAAAATTTACCCTGGCGGAAAAACTGAATTTCCGTCCCTGATTCCCTCTTATTGTTTTTCTTCTCTTGCCCGTTGGCACCCTAACGAATGCACAAATAACGTATCTAGTTGTTTTTCGTTCGCTCGCGCTTATTTTTCCGACCCTCCATCCGTTTGATTATTATTGAAATTCCTCGTTTCCCGGTTACATTTTTATGTTCGTCTTGTTAGTGCGGCGCATAATTTAACCGGACATTCGCTTATTTTAGTCGGCCCGATTAAGGAAACCCAGAAATCTCAGTGAGTAAAATTAATGAGGAGACATCGACGAACCGTCATCAATCTTAAAAACTAATTTAAGTTTTTTTTTCACAGTGTTATTCGATTAATTTCAGTCAAAGTGTCTCTCAGGGATTTATGTAAATTAGTTTGCCTCGTAATGGATTCTTCTTGTTTCTGGTAAAACGAATTCAAATGTCCCATGAAACGCACAAAAGGATATTCTTTAGAAGTAAATAAAAGAATGTTCCATTCAAGTTCTAAGCGTATCTAATTTTTGTATATTCTTCCAGTAAATATTCTTAAAGTGTCTAAATAAAAGGTTACGAGGGCTACGTCAATAGTGGTAATAAAAATATTGCTTTTTTATTCACTGCTTAAATTTTAAAAAGTAAAAAAAGAAAAAAACTGAAAAAAAGTATTTATTTTAGTCTGCGTCCTTTTACCAAAATTTAAAAAAAAAACAGATTTTCAAAAAAACAATCCTGTATACTCCCAATATATTGCCCAAGTATACAGGGTGTTTCAGAACTATGGGATCAAACTTCTGGGGGTTGTTCAGTGCAACAGAAGAATCCATTTGAGTATAGGAACCCATGTCCGGAAATGCGTCACTACGCCACTACGGCCCTAAGACGCATTAAAATTTATAAAAAACATTAATTACCTAAATAGGATCTGCTGCATTTATTTTTACCTTACCCATCTGAAACACCCTGTATTAATGACATTACATGGCGCCCATATGCCATTTTGAAACTGTGACATTTTTTTTTTAATAGAGCTCCATGTATATTTCGGATTCCCTAAAAAATTCTGCACATGTTTGATGTATAATAATGTTCTATACAACTGTTCATGAAATAAATTTTTGCTATACATTTTCCACTGAAATATTCCTAATTACATTACGAATGCGATCTTTGAGAATATCAAGCATGTGAGAATATCATATATTTGTACGCTTCATTCAGAAGAAGTTTAGTGGATTTAGGTCAGGTAACCTAGGTGGCCACTTCTTTTTAGTCGATTGATCTACGTCTCACTAACCACTGTTCAGGTTATTATCTTTCGGTTAATATTTGGCCAAACTCGTTTTTTTTAGTAGCTCTTAAAATAACTGAATTTTATGAAGGTCCCCCTTTTCCTTCTGTAATAATTTTGTTAGAGTCGCTCTATGGAGCCTTTTGTGTAATAAAACTTGTATACCTATTTTCTTATCATTAGGAACTCCAGTCCTTCCTGGTCTGCCAAGATCCATAAGAATTGCTTGCTTGATTGCAGACTGACTTACAGGTTCTCTGTTCGGATATTTATTGTTAAAGATTTTTCAATTGTTGTGTGTTCTAATTTTTGCTCCACAACCAAGCATAATTATTATTTCACTTAACAACATAGTTGAAACTTTTAAGTAATTGACACTTATTTAAAGAGTATGTGAAATATTCACAAACAGAGGTGTAGGTAATTGAAATGACTCCTTATAAATGGTTATAACGGATTTAGAAATTTAGAATGCTGTGGATGGCGGCCACTTCCATTATTTGATAAAATAAATAAAGTATTGTAATTATTATTTAAACGTAAAGATTTCGTGAACAAACATGTCTAAAATTTTTCAGAAAATTCAAAAATATACAGAAGGTTCCATTTAAAAAAAAAAACATTTTTCTCTCACACTTTATTGTGACACGCGTATATTTACATTTGATGTGAAAATATGCGTGATCCAGACATAAAATTGACTTAATTGAATTCATCCATTATTAAATCAAAATCGTTTACATATATTATAAAATCACCTATTTAATTTTACAATTTTTTAGCTGATCTCCTAAAACTAGTTACACTTACCACGAGATTTGAACGTTGTGACTGAAAATTTTATTTCAATCACAGATGATTATTTAAAAAAAAATTATTCTATTTTATGAGTCACTCTCGTAATTTACATAACATTCAGTCAACATGGCTGCCAATGGCGGCCATTTTGTTATAATGATCAATGAGGGAGAGTAATAGTCATGTGTTAATAACCAACTTCGTAAAATTCTTGGATTTTTGATAGGATTTAATAATTTGTGAAAATTATAAAGGAATTTTAGCAATTTGACAAAATTTTTGGATATCACAGGCTTTATTGACTTTTAACATTATTAAAACATTTTTGGAAGATTGTAGAGAATTTTAAGAATTTCAATACATTCTGGATATCACAGGTTTTTTCATTGAATTTTAAAGATTATTGAAATTATTAAAAGAAATTTTTAGCGATTTCACAAAATTCTTGGATATCACAGAAATTTATGGAATCGTAGAGATTTGTAACAATTTTTGGAAAATTCAGACGATTTTAATAATTTTTGAAACTTGTTGGATATCTCAGATGTTTGTTAAATTTTAGAGACTTATTAACACATTATTCGGAAATATTTGGGAATTTTAGGGGACATTTAACTGTTTTACAAGATCCTTGAATATAAGATGTTTGTGTTCTGAAGAATTTATAGAGATTTTCAAAACCTTTGCAAACAAGAATAATTGTTTGGCGATTTTAACAACTTTTTTACATCTTTTAGCCTTTAAAAGCCAACGCTTAAGACTGGAAATTGTATAAAAAAAAGCAAAAATTTAATAAAAGGAAGAAGGCTTTTTAACAATTTTCCACAATCCTTGCAGGCCACTCTCTATATATGGATTAAGTAAACTCCATATAAAACACCCTGTATAATTTTTTTCTTCATTATTCTTACTGAAACTGGTTATAACATAATAGCATTTTTTAATTACGATTGATAATTACGATCTATTAATGTATGGGGAGGAATTGTAATTCATCCACATTTTTTTTAAGTCAATTTAAATGAAATAAGTAATTTGGAGTTCTTAAATAATGATTTTCCAATATTATTGGAGGATATTCCTCTATGCCTTCGAAGAACTATGTGGCTTCAATTGGATTGAGCACCCCCACATTTCCAACTTTTGGCAATTTTTAAATAATACTTTTTATTACCGAAAATTGATATTGGGATGGATAGGAAGGGATGGTATCGAGTGGCCTCCAAGATCCCCGAATTTAATAGCACCGGATTTTTTCTTCTGGGGATATGTGAAAGATTTAATTTTTTTAAGTTACCTCCGACCACACCACTAGTTGTTGTTTCGTATTTATATTTATTTTATTTTAGTTTTACAATTCTAACTCGTACTTTGTTTTATTTTAGTAATTTATTTTAGACTAGTGTTTTATTTATACTTTTTCTGTAAGTTTTATTTGTACAGCGTCTTTCCCCATATATTGACCACCCCCTACAGGGGTAATGCGAAAAGTTAAAAAAAAACTTAATACAAAACTTCTGGGATTTTACTTTAAATTTTTGAATCCGATGTCAATTTTTTTTTTCGTTTAGAAACGTCAAATTTTGACAGATGATCAGTCTTTTCTTATGGAACACCCTGTATATGACTTCATAGTTAAAAAGGGCCGAATTTTCTGATTTCAAATATATAGTTTAACTATGTTTTATTAAACCGTTTCGGAAATATCGGGCTCCAAACTTCAAAAAAAATAATATATTGAAGATTGGTAGGCGCTGCATTGTTATTGTTTGACATTTATTAAAAAACAAATCATTCAGATGACATTGTCATTTCTTGTTTGTTGACCCATAAATGTTAAAAAATGCCGTACAGTGATGAAGAAAAATGTGACATCGTCCGTATATTTTATAAAAATAATAATAACGCAAATGCCGCGTGCACAGAGGAATATCGTCGAACCTTTCCTTTACGTGCCATTCCGGCAAAAAATACGTTTAAAAATATAGAACGAGCATTTTGCATCAGGAAAACTCTACGAAGAAAATATCGGACAGTTCTTGTCGATCCAGAAGAAGAATTACATATTTTGCTATATTTCGATGGTAAGTAAGTTTTTACTAATTTTTGAATACATTTAGATCTACGCTATCATGTTCGGGCCTTTGTCTCCCTCAAATTGCCCATCAAAAATGTTCAAAAATGAATTTCTTTTTAAAACACCCAAATCATTCCATAGAAGATGCCAGAATTTACTTTGATCGATCGGCCAAAAAAAATTATTCAACTTTAAAAAAGTATAAATATTTTGCTTATCGAATATTACCTGTTCAAACTTTAAGTGTAGAACAAAGAAATAAGCGGGTGGAATTTTGTCAAGAGATGCTAGTGCTAAAAGAAGAAGATAATATAACTTTTGTCCTGTTATAAAAATGTTTTGTTGAATTGTTTAATTTTTTTTTGTTTTGATTAGTTTTGATTTTTTTAGTTATGAGTTTTAATTAAAATTTCTATGCGTTGCAAATAGCATTGCAATTGCAATAGATTCATAGTTTAGATTGTTTGTTTTGTTTTGCAATTTAGGTTTATATTAAGGCGAAAAAAAATACCAGCAAGTCCTCGCACAGCGTACTAGCTCCTGAGGGCATTATGTATTTATTGCCGATGTTTATTAAATTTACTTGTATTTCTTTTGTTATATTGCATTTGAAAATAAACATTATTATTTTTATTATTAATATAACTTTTAAAAAAAAAATTGTGGACCGACGAGTGCACCCTTACAACCGCGGGCATTTACAATCGAAAAAATGTTCGTTTTTGGTCAAGAACAAACACCCGAATAACAAGGAAAATTAAGTTTCAAGGGCGGCAATCTCTACATGTATGGTGTGGAATTTTAAATGACCAGGTCATAGGTCATTTTTTATAACGGCAACTTGACGGGAGAGAGATACCCAGAGATGCTTACTTATCAAATTAAAGACAAACTTGAAGATCTACCCATAAGGCAATACGAGCAAATAGTTTGGCATCAAGATGGTGCCCCAGCGCATAATGTGTTACCTGTTTTGAGATTTTTAAATGAAAGATATAACCTGTGGATTGAACGAACTGGGCCAATTCGTTGGCCACCAAACAGTCCAGACCTGACACCTCTTGATTCATTTCTGTGGGGTTACCTGCAAAATAAAGTTTACGAACAGAGAACTGAAAATGTCGAGGAGCTCCGCAGAAAAATTATTACCGATGATTTGATATCAATCAAAATCACAGACAATTTATAAGGAATACAATACACAAAATTGAGCAGGATTATATAAACTGTATTGATAATGGTGGTGGTCATATAGAGCAGTTATAGTTATAATTACGTCTAAATTAAAGTTTAACAATTGTTAAAATAATGTATCCTTGTCAATAAAAAGATGCTAAATATCACCTTAGTAATAATAAATCTTCTGTTTTTATTGTTTCTACTCAATTCATTTATCTTAAAAAAAACGCCAAACAATAACAATGCAGCGCTTACCAAGATCTTCATCATATGTCAAAATTTGACGTTTCTAAACGAAAAAAAAATTTACATCGGATTCAAAAATTTAAAGTAAAACTCTAAAAGTTTTGTATTAAATTTTTTTTTTTAACTTTTCGCATTACCCCTGTAGGGGTATGGGGAAAGACCCTGTACATACTTTGTTTTACAATTTTAACTCGTACTTCGTTTAATTTTTGCTATTTTATTTTAGGCTTAAATTTTATTTATAAATTTTCGGTATGTAAAACTTTTTGTGTTTTTGTAAATGTATGCTAAAACAAGCACACGCTTTTTTTTCAATTTATTTGAATTTTTTTATTTTTATTGATTTAAATTTTTAAGCTTTTTTTTTAAATATATATTATATTATCTATATTATGTATTAGCTTTTGTAGCTCAAGTAAATAAATACATTTATTATTACCAGAAGATATGAAAGAGCATAGAAGAGCAGCTCATTTTGAGCATAATTTGTAATTGTAATTTTTTATTTTTCTTAAGTATAATGTATTATAATGTTCTGTCTTAAATTTCATCTATCGCCAATCTTCAGCGTTGAATGCTGTAATTAATATAAATTAGTTATTTTTCAAAATTATACTTTAATACAAAATATGAGTAAAATAATAAAAAAGTTACAAGGAAATAATAGACGTGTCAATTTGATATCACCTATTATGAAATATTAGGTTCTAAGTTTTAAAAAATCCGCATTTTAAATATTGCATTTTTTTATATAAATCCTTGATTATTCATTATCATATTTATTGGTGGTATAAAATACAGGATGCTTCATTAAGCAACTTATTGCCTTTTAAAAACTGTCATAATTTAAATTTATTAATTAAATTAAATTTTTGAACGCCCTGTATAAAATAGTAATTTTTTTTCCAGTGAAATGTAAAATTTATTAATTTAGTGCAAATATGGTAAAAAAAAGAAAACACATGTTAAGGAATTTTTTATTGAAATTGTCCCAGTATTTTCACAAGACACAAAATATTTCGAAAACTTTTAAGTTTATGCTAAAAGAGTAAACCTTAATAAAACCTACCTTTATTTGAGATGTAGAATCCAAAGATCAATAATATACAGGGTGATTCATTTTGGCGACTTTAACATAAATGTTCTTAATCCAAATGTAAATACTTCATTGTTTGAAATTACTGAAGTTTATGGTTTAAAACAATTCATATCAGAGCCGACAAGAGTGTCTGATACTTCTATGTCCCTGATTGATTTGATTTTTTCTAATATTGACCTCATGGAGGCTTGTGGTGTTAGGGATGTTGAGGTGTCGGATCACTTGTTGGTTTTTTGTGAAATTAATTTTAATATTTCTGAGCCACAACGCTTTAGTTTTACATATAGAAACCTTCATAATATTGAACATTTACGTTTTCAGTCTGATCTGGAGTTAATACCATGGCATAGTATGTATATCATGCCTGAAATTGACTCTAAGGTTGATTTTTTCCACACAGTCGATACTTAATATCCTAGACATACATGCGCCAATTAAGAGGGTTAATAATTCAAAAAAAACATATAGCCCCTGGATAACCCCCAACATCAGGTTTATGCAAAAGCTTCGTAATAGGGCTCTAAATAAGCTTAGAGCTAGTAAAGATCGGGAGGACCGGAATACGTATAAACAGTATAGAAATATTACAACGTCTGCGATTCGTGCAAAGAAAAAAGCATATTTAACCTATAAACTTGGCTTTTGTAGTAATAGAGAAATTTGGAGTGAGTTGAAAAAAATCAATATTTCTAAAAAATCTAATGTACAGCTTCCTATATCATTACAAGATGTTGAAAAACTTAATGGTTTTTTTACTAATATAAACAATAACAACAATAAGCCTTATACCTATTTTATCAATTTTTTTAAGGAGCACAAAATTTTTCCTTACATATACGATTTTATGTTTAACTTAGTAGACCAGGATTTAGTAGAAAAAATTCTTCAAACTATAAAAAGCAAGGCATTTCGATCCGATAATTTAAATATTACTATTGTTACGCTTTGCTGTCCTGTGTTTATTAACCCTCTTACCCACATTATAAATTGTTGTCTGGAGAAAAGCTATTTTCCGGAAAAGTGGAAGGAGGCCAATATAATTCCCTTTCCTAAAATTAAAAATCCCACGGAATTCAACAATCTTCGTTCCATTTCTATACTTTCTGTTCTTTCGAAAATTTTGGAAAAAATTATGGAGCGCCAAATTCTTGATTATTTAAATAGCAATAATCTCATCCCAGAATATCAGTCTGGGTTTCGTAAGGGCTATAGCTGTGTCACTGCGTTGTCTCAAGTTACAGACGATATATTTCGGGCTTTGGATAAAGATCAGGCAACTGTTTTAATTCTCTTAGATTTTACCAAAGCATTTGACATGGTGAATCATGAGATACTCATATCTCTATTACATTATCTAGGATTTTCTCAGTTGGCCTTAACACTTATGTCATCATTTCTTTCAAACCGCAAACAAAGACTTCTGCTAAATGGAAAAATATCGGAGGCACTTGACGTTATTTCTGGTGTACCACAAGGTAGTATTTTGGGTCCATTGCTATATACAATATACACATCACAATTAACAAAAAAATTAAATAGATGTAAACATCACTGCTATGCAGATGATACTCAAATTTATTATTCATTTAAACCCAGTTATGCTCCTGAAGCTAACCTTAATATTAATATAGATCTTAATAATATCTTTGCTGAAACTCAAAATCTACTTTTAAAAATTAATCCAGCCAAATCTAAAGCTATTCTTTTTGTAGTGATGCTCACCGGATTGAGATTTTAAATAACTTTAGACTTGAAATGAATAACGATGTTATACAATTTCAAAATGCAGCCAATAATCTGAGGCTCCTAACAGATCATAAACTAAAATTAAGGGAGCATGTTACACTTAAACTTAAAATTGGATACTCTGCTTTAAAAACTATTTACGCGCAGAAGAACTACTTAAGTACTAATATTAAAAAAATGCTTTGTGAAAAATTGGTTTTGTCACCTTTCAATTTCTGCGACACTATCTATGGTGGTCCTTGTCTTGACTGCTCAGATGCCTATCGCACAGAAGACGGACCAAGGACAACAGACATTTCCTCTTTGTGTTCTGTGGCCTATCGGATACAAAAACTTCAGAATTCGTGCCTAAGACTTGTATTTGGCGTAAGGAGAGGGAAGCATATTTCTTCTTCGATTTTTGTTTGTTATTGGTAAATTATGAAATACTCAATATTTAGTGGAATTTTGTAATATTTGAAATTTTGTAAAAGTTAATACACCTACCTATTAGTTTTATTCTTTGTGCTTAAATGCTGTAATTTCTTGGTGACTAATAAAAGTCTTATTATTATTATTATTATTAAAAAAAACATAACTTCGATAGACTTCTGCAATTTGAAATACCCTGTATGCCATAAAAACCATTTTAAAAGGTTCTTCTGAATGGCATCTAATATTCCCAATTTTTAAAGTTTCTTTGACCCTATAGCTGAGCCGTTTCGTGTGTCGTTAATAACCCCGTATACTTTAAAAAAAGCGATTAAAACATTACTTATCGTTCTTCAGCATTCATATGATTAGAGGGACATTGAGGGTGAACTTGCTGTGGTCAAATTGACCTCATTTTTCCTTTTTTATTCGGAAAAGAAAAATCCGAGTCACGACCGAAAAATAAATTCCAACTGGTATTTATCCCCGGCAAAATAAAGATAAAAAATGCCGTCTTATTACACCCGAAATATATCTTGCTTTATACAAAGTGGCATCTCGTATTTACTACCAACGTACTGCGGACTATGAAGGGGATGCAAGAAGAAAGGCGTAGAAAAAAGGCGAAAGCGAAGCGGTTTCTGATTTAATATTTCAAAATACATAATTCAAATCTATCCCGTGCAGTTTTAAAATAAAAACAATGTATTGGGAGGGCACGAAATGTCTGTCTCGTAAGAGTCAAAGCCTTCGCAATCTAAATTTAAATGCGCGGGGATAAAGCAGCAGAGACGCTCCTTTATTTCAACGGAGGCAGCCTATTACATCGAGGTTTAACAGCGGAGCTCCGTGATTTCTGCCAGAAATGGTTCAGTCATGTAGAATATAGACAATTTTGGCCTCCCATGATATAAGCATAACTTGATATAATTCATAATTAGAGACTGACAGTAATGAGAAGAAAAAAAAATGAATTTTAAAGGCTAACTTCTTATAAGATGTCTCTCCTGGAATGAATGTTCATTATTTAAGCTTATCTATTGCGATAGACCTTGCCCAAATTTCAGAAAAAATCAGAACATTTAATAAAGGGTGTATACGTGATTTTTAAGGCTGCTAAAAATTAACAAAATTTTTAGGATGTTATTAAAACTCTAGAAAATTTTTCAATCAAAGTCTATGTAAAGAAATGTTTGATAAAAGTAGGCAGACAAGTAGCAAGAATAAGCTAAATTTTTTTTTATTATCACCTTTGAGGCAATCCTTGTATATTATACAGAGTGTTTCGGATTCGAACATTGAGATCTCGAAATCTATAAGAAATACGAAGATGGTTAAATTGGGGCAAAGTTGAGAATTTTTGAGCTTAACTATTTACCGTTTAAAAAATTTGAAAATTCCAAAGATATTCGAAAAAATCCGAAATTTAAAAAAATCAATTTTATTTTTTTCTGAGCATCTTTCTTATCCGGTTTTATTTCTTAAACGGCATAAGTTAAGCCTAGAAATGTTCAGCTTTGCCCCAATTTAACAATCTTCGTATTTCTTAGAGATTCATGACAATAATTTTGATAAAAATATTTTTATTACAAATACATATATATTTTGAAATAAATAAAAAAAACACTGTGCTACTTGATAGTATTGATACGAACACCTTACATATACAGGGTGTCCCCTTTCAAATAGTCAAAAATCCTACAGTATATACAGGAGCCATAAAAAAGTAGTTTGAGATAGGAAATCAATGGTCGGAAGTGCCCCGTTTCCAAAATAAAGGGCGTTGAAATTTTTCAAAAAAATTGTTTTTTCCTTGTGTATAAAAAACGCTTCAAGCGATTTCAATCAATTTTTTAGGTTTTAAATGATAAATGATGAAGGAACTTTTTCAGGACTTGCAAGTAATTTAACTTGTCCAGGGACGGACTTGCAGCACATGCACGTTAAATTTTTTGTTTTTGAAGGTGGTAGACAATGGTACAGTGAAAACATGAAAAAAATGACAAAACTGAGTTTACACTTGGTAACGGTTGGAGATACTAACCAACCGAAACGTCGTGTTACATTAAATAAATAAGACAATGCAAGTCCGACAAGATGTTTAAATTTTTTTATAAAAAAAGAGGTACGCCCACGGTTTTTTTAAAAATAATTTATTTTCTGAATATTTTGTTCATTTTTAACAAAACACGGCCCTTGCATTTTTGCGGTTCGACACACCGTTTTGGTGCAAAAAAATAAAATCCATACCAAGTTCTTTATTTTATTAGTTTTTTTTTATTTCCCGAAAATTTTAGGCAGTTTTTCATGGTAATCTCCATAAAAATAATTAATAATAATAATAAAGTGTGTACATGTTTTTGTTATGTTTAGTGTCGATGCATATCTCCTATCGTATTTTTACGGTATGAGAGTCACTTTTTTTAGAAGATCGGATCGGAAGTCAATTTTTGCAGAAGATCGAAATACCATACCCAATTACAAATAATATTGTCAGACACAATTTATGAGATCAGAGAGAACTTTAGCACAATGGCTGTCTTGCGCATTTCGCTCGTACTGTAAGTGCTTTCTTGGATCAGAACTACAACAACAGGTGTATTGGTAGAAGTGGTCCAGTCCCTTGGCCAGCAAGGTCACCTGATATGACACCTCTAGACTTTTTTGTCTGGGGCGCTATGGAACAGCTTATTTACGCAACACCAACCAACAGAGAAGACTTGGTTACTAGAGTTGTGGTGGGAGCGGACTTTCTGAGAAACGATCCAGGGGTCTTTGCTCGCGTACATCTTGGGTCAGCAGATGCAGAAAATGCGTGGAAATGCATGGAGGGACATTTTGAGCATATGGTTTGAATGTTTTTATTGTTTTTTGTTGTTTATTGCTTAAATTGTTCTTTTTAAGTTGTTTTTTATTTAAATTGTTTATTGTTTAGTTAAATTATTTATTTTTTATTGTAATGGTATTAAAATTTTCGTTGTGACAAAAAGGCTTTGAAGGATTTTTGTAAGAATTTTATTTTTTTGTACGAAAACAATATATTTCAAATATTTTATACAAAATATAATTTCGCCACACAACAGAGGTGTCAGTCTCAGAGACAAACTACTAAGTTAAATATTACTACGATAAAGGTAAATTATTAATTAAAGAACTTAGTTTAACCCAAACAGTTTATCATTAATAATTAAACTTAAGCTTACCGCCTCTGGTGGGGTCACTTGTTACAAAGACCACTTTAACTTACCTTGTAAAGGGTGTTTTTTTTACCTGACAGTTCTGGGTTATTTTTAGATTAGTTTTGGTTTGGCAATTTATCATGAACAGACTCACGCCGGACCAACGTTTCCAAATTATTCAAATTTATTTTGAAAGACATGGTTCTATTCGAGAAACACATCGGGCATTACGTGAGTTTTATGGTGCTCATAATCGTTCTTCAGAGAGATTAATTCGAGAAACTGTAAGACGCCGTACAGTGCGCACGCAACAAGCGATAGCTGCTGTGCAGCATAGTGTTGTTGATAATGATCCAAATGTGTCAATTCGTCGTCATTCTCAACAAGTAAACTTATGTTCATCCACTTTATGGAATATTTTGCGCAAAGATCTCGGATTGCGAGCACATAAAATTCAACTTGTCCAGGAGTTGAAACCCCAGGATCATCTTTTGCGCCGTACATGAGCTGAATGGGCGGAAGGAAAGATTGCTGTTGATCCACGATTTCATATGAAAATTTTGTTCAGTGATGAAGCACACTTTTGGTTAAATGGCTATGTAAACAAGCAGAATTGCCGAATTTTGGGGGATGAGAATCCACGGGCTATTGGCAAAAAACCGTTACATCCAGAAAAACTAACCGTTTGGTGCGCTTTATAGGCCGGTGGAATCAATCATTGGTCCTTATGTCTTCAGAAATCCTGATGGTCAGAACGTTACAGTAAACGGTGAGCGATACAGAAACATGATAACTAACTTTTTTGTGCCTCAATTGGAAGCCGTTGGAGAAATGTGGTTTCAGCAGGACGGTGCCACGTGCCATACAGCGCCCCAAACAATTAATTTACTGCAAGAGACTTCAAGAGACAAGAAATTATTCGAGCAACGAATAATTTCAAGGAATGGACCTGTAAACTGGCCATCAGCTTGTTCGTGCGACTTGACGCCATTAGATTATTTTCTTTGGGGCTGATAAACTCGAAACATTTGAGCACTTGGAAGCCAACATACGACGCGTGATTGCCGAAATACAGCCTGCAGTACTGGAAAGAGTGTGTGAAAATTGGGCCTCGTACGATTACGCCACGTACGCACCAGCCGTGGGGGTCACATGCCCGAAATCATTTTTAAATATTAATGCCAAAAAAAATTCTTTAATATAAAAGCAAATTCGTTCATATCAATAAAATCTTTTGTGTTTAATTTCAATTTAAAGTTCTCCGCCTCTAAAAAAAACACCCATTATTAAGCCCTCCTTGAATTGGGTATGAATGAATCAGGAGTAAAATAATATTCATATATTTTCACATGTATAGATATTCAATAGTCAATATTCATATATATAGATTTTCAAAAGTTTATTACTGAGATTTTCATAGTTTCAAGGCTTTCAAGAGTTTGAACCCAAGTATTACGCATATTGGGGTCTTTTAAAAAAAAACCGGCAAGTGGCATACGACGGCAAGAATCGTCCGGAACAGCATTCAGCCGAATATATAAAGAGCTGCAAACAAAGTTCGGAATATCGGCGCGAAATTTAAATAGTTGTAAATAAATACAGTAAAAATAAATATCTTTATTTGTCGTGAGCGATCGTGTTCATAGTGCAGTGTGTAAATAAATTAGTTGATTATTTTCGATTGTTTTAAGTCACACTTAACGAACGAGAAAATCGCGAGTTACTAAAACCCAAATTTCCCATAGACGATATTATATTCGAACAGTACAGTGAGGAAAATTAGTTTTTCACTTGAATTTCAGGGGTCTCCTTAATTTGAGTCAAGGACCAAAGTCAGTTAAGGGCCGAATGGAAATGGAGGTCTTGCCTGGAGTTATTCGACGACCCTTAAGACGACTTCTTCGATTTTTAGGTGCCGCCCTTCTGTTTTAACGTATTAAGCGCCTTAAAAAGTGAAAAGTTATTAATAACGTTTTACCATCAGTCAATCATCGATCAAAATATAGTTCGGGCGAGTGGAAAAATTGACGACATCTAAAAATGCACTTTTAACGTCCATTGTCACGTCTTGACGTTGAAAAATGTCGTGCCCCGGAAAGGCGTAATGGAAAAATGGATTTGGGATTTTTGACGGGAGGATTCAATAAGGACCTCTCGTTCGATGTATATAGGTTTTTAAAGACCATATGTTTAAATTTAAATTGCGAATGGAGGGTTTTTTTTTCTAGAAAGACATATCTTTGACAAACAATAAGTATATTAAAAATTTATAAAGAAAAACTGTCATAACTTTTAGTTTCACCAAAATTCACTAGTGTACGTAATGAGAAAATTCTATTAATAGTCGATAAGTGGCTTCTATTCGGGAAGTATCAAAAATGAAATCTGCTAGCTTGGATCAGATACCTGCAAATCAAAATTTTTAAAAACAATCACAAACAACTCATTTCCGATGGTTGCTTCCAATAACTACAGACCTATAGGCATGCCCTCATTATTTTCTAAAATTTTGGAGAAAGCAATGTATAAACGGATATTAAATTTTCTAATTTACAGGGGCTTATATGGGTACAGCCCAGCATAGTTTTGTAAAAAATAGGTCAGGTGATACAACAATCTAAAGGGAACTACACAAAGTCTCGGTCTCAAAAGTACTTATTATTTCTAACAGTAGGTTACACGTGTTTCGCTCATATTAAGAGCATCATCAGACCTTAAAAATCTAAATAATGTGACCGTAAAGCATGTACTGTTTGTAGTCGATTTTTAAGGTCTGATAATGCTCTTAATATGAGCGAAACACGTGTAACCTACTGTTAGAATTAATAAATACTTTTGAGGCCAAGACTTTGTGTAGTTCCCTTTAGATTATTGAATCTAAGTCTCTTTAAGAAAATGGACGATTTCTTTCAGGTCATAACACGTTATACAATAAAATTCATGATATACTCCAATCTTTAGATACAGGAAGCTCGACTTTTGGTGTCTATTTTAATGTAAAAAAAGCTTTTGATAGATGATCAAGTTCTATGTGAAATGCTGAAAAGGGCGGGTATAACAGGTGATGATGCCCTGGAATTAACAAAATGATAGAGTAAAGGTCAGATTGTTGTAGGGTATTTCTCGCCTTATTTTGAACAACTCTAAAATTCAGTTGATAAGTTTTATTAACGTAAACGCATATCAAGAGACAGAAATTATTTTGAAAGTAGGAGACAACCGCTTTAAGTTACAACATCTGACTGTTAAGTTGCTTGGTCTTTTTTATAGATAAGAACATGAATTGGAATGTAGATGGTGACATTATTTTTATGTTTTTATTAATTTTGCCCTAATAAATCTAAGAGTGGCAACGCACTCTCTATTAACCTTCTATTTTGTATATTTTCAATTTATTGTTGCGTAGAACCTTATAATATTATTAAGAAATTTTGGCGAATATTTGGAAATTATTACGAGATTTTTTGAAAATTCAGGGGATTTTTAAACAATTTTCATTTTAATTTTAATTTCACCAAATTCTTGTATATCACAGATATTTATTGAATTTTAGAGGTCTTTGGAATTATTACGAAATTTTAAAAAAAATCAGGGAATTTTCCATAATTTCACAAAATTCTTAAATATAATAGATGATTAAAAGATTGATAAGAAGAAAGATATTGAGAGATGATTAAAAGATTTTTGAAAAATAAAAAGATAAACTAAATAGATAATTAAAATAACATAATAAAATAACAAACACAATTTTACTTATTCATAATAAATTTTCTCAAGAGCCCTCTGAATTGATTCAAAGTAATACAATTTTTGATGTTAGCAGGGAAGTTGTTAAATAATACCTTTGTATAGAACTGAATTATGCATTTGGGTTGTGTTACATCTGTCGACTAGTATGAAGTCTATGTGATTTCTCGTATTATAGTTATGTATATCTCCAAAAACTCTTAATTTATTACAAATATCATCGAGGAGCATCTGATGTTTTAATTTAAAAATAAACAAATAAAAAATTCTTTGATGTACAGACAACATATCTAGGACACCCAACATAGAGACAACAGTCGTGTAACGATTACAATTTAGAATCAGTCTCATAGCCCTATTTTGAATTCTTTCCAGTTGGTCAGTTCTATACTGTGGCAAGTTAAGCAATAATGTTGAACAGAACTGTACATGAGGAAAAGCAATGGCGTTGTAAAGTTTTAATTTGATGTACATTGACAAATTTTTTCCAACTCTTGTAATAAATCCAACTTTTTTTGAAAATTTTCTTATTACATAATCTGCATGATCATGGAAATTCAGATTGGCATCGAAAATTGTTCCCAAATATTTAATTTCTTTGGCATACAAAATACTTTCCCCATTCACAGAAATCTGTATATTGCCCATGTCTATAGAACTTAATCTAGATCTCTTGCCAAATATACAAAACTTGGATTTACTTGCATTTAAACTTAGTTTATTTCTACAAAGCCAGATGAATAAGTTATTGAGTTCAACGTTCATGACCTGTCGCAATTGATGAATGTCTTTACCCACCACATATAACATTGTATCGTCCGCAAACAACACCACATTACACCCCCGTACTACCTCCACCATATCGTTGACATACAATAAAAATAGCAAGGGGCCCAAGACGGTTCCCTGCGGCACACCATGCTTTACATTAACACTTTCAGATGAACTATTTTTGTACATGACTCGCTGAACTCTACCACTTAGATAAGATTGAAACCACTTCAATACATTATTTTTAAGGCCTAACCGTTCTAATTTCCTAATTAACATTTCTCTACTCACGGTTTCAAATGCTCTCTTAAAATCCAAAAACACAGCAAGTACTAGATTATCAGAGTCAAGGGCCCTGAGAAAATTGTCAACTATATTAATAATGACAGACTCACATGAATGATTCTCACGGAACCCCGATTGGTTAGGTACAACTATTTTATTTATATTACAATGTTCGAGTAGCTGTTCCTTAACACATACTTCAAGAAGCTTTTCATAAATAGGTACGGTGTTAATTGGCCGAAATTCATTACACAATTTAGTGTTTTGCACTTTTGGAACAGGAACAACAGTAGAAAGTTTCCAGGCTTGCGGAAAAACCCCAGTACTTAAGGATGTATAGATAATATCCATCATCCGATCACCACCAAACTATATTAAATTGTGTCAAGGTTTTCTGGACTGAAGGTGGTTCAATGAAATATGTTTGACCATTTGCTGCTGGTGGAATATCTGCAAGAATAAGATCAATACTATTCACTAAATAATTATTAAATCTATGTGCAATATCATCCTCCTGTGTAATGATTTCATTTTCAAACTTTATTTCATTAGGCATGTTTTGGTTTTTCCCTGGCAAAAGCGTCTTCAGATTTTTTCAGAGTTCTTTTTGATTATTTTTATTTAGATCTATGGTATTCGCAAAAAATCTATCCTTGTTATCATATATGAAAATATTATCCATAATTTGACAAAATTCTTAAATATCACAGATGCTTATTGAGAGATGATTAAAAGATTTTTGACAAATTCCGGGGATTTTTAACAATTTTTGGAAATTACAAATATTTATTAAATCATAGAGGCCTGTGAAATTTTTACGAGATTTGTAGAACATTCACCGGAATTTTTAATAATTTCAAAAATGTTGGATATTACAGATATTTATTGAATTTTAAAGGTCTTTGAAATTTTTAAAAAATTCAGGGGATTATCCATAATTTTACAAAATTCTTAAATTCTTATATACAGGGTGTCCCGGTTCATGTGGGAAATCTCTCGGATTCAGATAGAACATCGAAAAATAATACCGAACGTTCCTATAAAAAAAATTCCTACAGGCCTTCTTTACGAAGATACAGCCTCCTAAGGACGCTGCTGGAAATTGGTTTTTCATAAATAACTTTTCAACTACCCGGTAGAATTTAATAAAAATTTTAGGTGATGAACACTATTAGGGACCTCTTAAAATGACATACTTAAAATATATTTACCTTGTTTACTTTACCAGGGGCGGACTAGGTTGTACACTTTAATGCGTATATTTTTTACTCTTGTTCATTATCGATAAAATTAACCGTTTTGGAGAAAAAAATTATAAACAAGCCAATGTTTTTTTTTTTTAATGAGATAAGTATGCTAGTTATTTAAAGAACAGAGAAATTTCGATGTAGGGCATTTAATTTAAAATAATACACGTTCCTAAAAATACAGTGATGTCCTAAAAAATACTTTTACAAAATAATTTAAAAAAAACTATGAAGAGTGTATGTTTTTAAATTAAAAAAAACAACTTACAAAAAAATGCCAAAAACCAAAGATGTAAACAAAAGTTAAATTCTTCAATACGAGCAATAACCAATTAATTATTAAAAACTTCATAAGTAGGTTCGACGTGGGCTTCGTGAACTCTAACACATTCGCGGGCACGACAAATCGAGGACTGCTGCACTTGCCACAATAACCCAAGATTGTTTTTTTATATTATCAAAATGAAATGTAATTCTTTGGAGCAGTTCTTCCCGAGTATGGACTAGGGTGGAATACACCAAGGTTTTGAGGTGACCCCATAGATAAAAATCTAATGGCGTTAGATCGGGAGACCGAGGAGGCCAAGCAACAGGCCCTCCTCTACCTATCCAACGGTTTTCAAAAGTATTATTTAAGTGGTGTCTTCTACAGCAAGGCTAAAATGGGGTGGGGCTCCATCATGCATAAAATACATATCTCGGCGGGTTGCAAGGGGCAAATCTTCTAATAAATCTGGAAGATTGTTTTGGAGGAACTCCAAATAAAGTTCTCCGTTGAAACGCGGTGGCAGTTCAAATGGCCCAATCAAAAAATTGCCAATAATTCCTGCCCAGATATTTATTGATTGGAATTAATGTTGATGATGAGAAATAATAGTGTCACGGGGATTTCATCAGCCCATACATGCGAGTTATGTAAGTTTTCAATTCCATTTTTGGTAAACCCTGCTTCATCCGTCAAAAGAATCGTGCTGATAAAGTTAGGGTTATTTCGCTGCTGATCTAACAGCCAGTTTGCGAAGTGTATTCTAGGAGCAAAATCTCTGGGCAGTAGTTTATGCATTTTTTGTAAGTGATATGGGTACAACAGTTGTTCTTGAAGTACCATATGTACAATTATTTTGGACGAATGAAGCAGCGCGAGAAATTTTCGAGTACTCGTTGTGGGAGTGTCAGCTACAGCGTCTAAAATATTTTCTTCCAATTGCACTGTACGTGCTGTTCTCCTCCGACCACCATTATTCTTTTTTTTTCAAAACATCCTAAAATTGCATTAAGGAAATTTAATAGTATTACCTCATTAAGTGGAAAACAGAAACCTACCAGTTTCCCTTAGACGTTGAACAACACGTTGAAATGTTTTCTGATCCGGAATAATGCGATTGGGAAATCTTTCTTCGTACAATCTTTTTGCTTCCAATGCATTGCAAGACGCCAGACCATACATAAGATGCATATCTGCATACTCAATAAAAGTAAACTCCATATTTTGACGTAATTTAATATAAAAGTTACTAAAACATACAAAAAATTTAAAAAATATTATCAAATAAAGGATGAATATGTTGACGAAGATTAGGTTTAAATGATAGGTATTTGCTAAATTTGGAGTATATCAACGTTTGTAACAATAATGCGTTCAAAAATGCAAAAATTCCGATAAATGAGTCAGGTACAATACAATTGGTTTACATTATTTTTTTAGTTTTTTTATGTTTAGTTTTTATCTTAGGAATAACAAAAAAGAAATAAACGTATAATAAATAAGAAATATTTTGTAAAAGTATTTTTTAGGACACCACTGTATTTTTAGGAACATGTATTTTTTTTAAATTAAATGACTTACATCGAAATTTTCTGGTCTTTGAATAACTGGCGTACTTATCTCATTTAAAGAAAAATAAAAAAAAAAACATTGGCTCGTTTATTATTTTTTTTTCTCCAAAACGGTTCATTTTATCGATAATGAACAAGAGTACCTTTTTTTTAGCCTAGGGTTCAAGGTATCCAAATTTATTTTTTTTAGACTTTAACATACAGGGTGTTAAAAATATACGCATTAAAGTGTACAACCTAGTCCGCCCCTGGTAAAGTAAACAAGGTAAATGTATTTTAAGGATGTCATTTTAAGAGGTCCCTAATAGTGTTCATCATCTAAAATTTTTATTAAATTCTACCGGGTAGTTTAAAAGTAATTTATGAAAAACCAATTTCCAGCAGGGTCCTTTAGGAGGCTGTATCTTCGTAAAGAAGGCCTGTAGGAATTTTTTTTATAGGAACGTTCGGTATTATTTTTCGATGTTCTACCTAGATCCGAGAGATTTCCCACATGAACCGGGACATCCTGTATAAATATAAGATTATTAAAAATTTTTGGAAATTACAAATATTTAATGAATCATAGAGGCCTGTGAAATCTTTTGTGAGATTTGTAGAAAATTCAGTGAAATTTTTAACTATCACAGATATTTATCTATTCAGGGGATTATCCATATTTCACAAAATTCTTAAATATCACAGATGGTGAATGAGAGATTTTTAAAAACTTCAGGCAGTTTTTTAACATTTTTGGAAAATTCAGAGGATTTTCCATAATTTCACAAAATTCTTAAATATCACAAATAGTTATTGAATTTTTAGAAGTCTTTGAAATTAATACGACATTTTTAAAAAATTCAGGGGATTATCCATAATTTCATTTATCCAAAATTCTGGAAAATGTTTACCATTATTAAAAAAAAAATACAGGTTTGTTATTAAGATTTTTCAGATTTTTAAAAAATTATGGAACTTTTAATAATTTCTCACAAGATTCTTGAATATCAATATCATAAAATTTTTATGATTTTAAGTGTTTATGATTACATTTTACAGAAATGTTTCACAATATTTTCTCAAATCCTTCCTATCATTTCTTAAATATGTATTTTTTCATTTTTTATTTTTTTATTTTTTCAACTTTTCATTCCTGGAATTTTAAGGGGTTAACAATTTTTTTAAAATTTTTTTTCGTATATGTTGACTTTTTTAGAAAGTTTCATTGGTTTCTAGAGGTTTTTGGTGATACTGACAGATTTTAATAAATCCAGGAGTTTGTTATATTTAATTAATTTTTTATAGAATTTCGGCTTCTATATAATAATAATAAAATATTAAGGACTGAATTAAAAAGAAATATCAGAAATAAATATTAATTAAAAAGAAAGTGGAAGTGGAAAAAAAAATTTCAATGGAAATAAGCAGTCATAGATTTTTATAAAGAAATTGATTATATAGACACATGTACAAAATATAAAAAATAAATAATGAATGCAATAAAAAACAAAACTGGTGATTTATTGAAGAAAAAATTTTTTGTGTAAACAAAAACATAACATTAACAATAATAAACACGAGATAAAGATAGAGAGAAAAAGAGAGATTCAAAAAGGAAACCCAATTTAATTATCGACGTTTGAAGACTCTAAAAAGGGATACCAAACCCTCCACCCTCGACCCCTATTTATCACACATACTTTTCTAATATTGACCTTCTTCCAAAAATCTGTCCTCATTCACCGAAAAACTCCCTTAAACTCCATCTAATTTACTAAAACACCATATCCCTATACACCCAAATCCCCGTTTTTCTCTTTTTAGGCTTCTTTCCCCAAACAAGGCACATTTATTTCAAGCAGCACACCCTCTTTATCCCCACTTAACCGACCGAAAATCAACCCTTAAAAGAAGCTATAAGCCTTAACGGTGGCGCCTCCTCTTAACGCATTACAAAACCCTGAACCCTTTTATCGGAAATCTTTAGGGGTGATTCGTTCAAACGCCATAGGGCGGCGCTTTTTGGCGAACGAGAAGAGTTCAATTGGGCGTCGCGGCGCTGGGTGCGGTTCTGCCCTTTGTCGTCAATAGATGGCGATAAGAGGATAATTTTGGTTTATGAATCAACATTTCCATGAGGGGGCGAATATGAAACTTGTCATTTTTCAAGCCACGCCTTCATTTTAAAACCATAAGACGCATGCGTAAGTGACCAGTTTGAACCGGTTCGTCCAAACAACTTGCTGTTTTGAATGGATAAAACCAGATGATCTTTCCTGAAGAGCATCATTTACTTTGATATATGTTATTTTTATCTCGCTCTAGTTTGTAAAACAGTTGATATTTGTTGACAATTGACACTGTTCGTACATGCGCACAAGGAAACCTTCTAAATCTAACGCAATAACGTTTACTTTACTGACTAGACCAGATTTCATTGCTAATTTTAACTGTCGCATCGACGAATATAATAATTAAAGTGAGTAATTTCGAAGCGGAGGATGTAAGAGGAAGGCATTCTCGTGGCATAAATCGAATTTACGCCTCGTCAGTGGCGTAATCAGAAAAGTTAGACGTAATTCGGTTAAATTCTCGGCATGATGGAAATTAATGCCCGTAAAGTTTTGAAACGCCACGACGACGACGTCGAACTCTAAGCTCTACTGGAATTTCTGGAATGTTTCCTGTAATATGTATATCTCAATGAAATTTCATGTTCGGATGGGGTATTAACCGTTTCAAGTTTACCCAAACAATAAGTAAAATATTACCCGCTCTTTTCTATCGCGAGTAGATGACAAATGCGCATCTATAACTAAGTTTGTATGCACTAAGTAACAATTGTCCACCTGGTTACCTGAACTGTTCAAAAGTTTCACTCTATTTTAAAACAACTCTATTTTTCTCTTAATTTTAGGACACAGTATGGCCTCAGACAGCTGGCACACTTCGAAGGAAAGAGTCGTACTGTCGATTTTTTATCTGCTCTCCGTTTTCTTCCAGTTCAACATTGGTAAGTACCTGTTTTCCCCTCATCTTTTACTTATCCTATATACTCCAAGCCTTAACCGTGAAAGAAACAACCCTCCCCAAAAAAAAAACACACAATCGCCCTCACCTTGTTAACTTTCCCCCAGTAACCTTAATTCGTCGAAAAATGGGGAATTCGCGTGATCCCTGTTGGTGCAAATTCCATTTTTGTTTCTACCCTCGTCGTCGTGACCCTTTAATTTCTATGGAACAGTGGGGGCTTGATTTAGGTCATAAAAGGGTCGCGACGTCGTCATAACAATAGTCATTTTCGAATTAATCTTGATTTGACCCAGATTACGGCTCCGTTATAGTTTGATGGCTGTTTAAACGTCTTTTGGGGGCCATGAGAAAAGTTTAGAGCGTTTCTTGAAGATGTTGTGAAAACTATTAACCGAGAGATGGCGTTGAACACTGGAACATGGCTGATAATTGTCACTAGGGTCTAGCGGCTAAATTTATATGCCAATTCCGGTGTTGCCAGTTTATTTACCTTTTTTCATTCGTTACGCTCACATTTTAAGAAAAAAAAAATGGTGATTAGGTGTAGTAGATACTCAGATTCTTTCTTTTTATAGTTCTTTAACGTTACTCCCTTCTATCCTAAATATTTTTCTAGTTTATATATGGAAAGAACCCTATCATATAATTATTCAAAAAATAACGTAATGAAATATTAAAAAATAAAGAAATGATATAATTAATTGCAATAATTGTGTTTTTAATTAGTCTTAAATTTAACCTCGTATAACATATATGAAGTCTAGTTGTAAAGATAAAACTACAATACTGAATCTGCAAAAAAAATCTTATTTTAAAAATAATATTTTTTTTGTCAATTTTGCCCGCACTATAGACCTAATGTTAAACGTCCTATGATGACGTCACGGGGCACCGAAAATATCATTGTAGTCCGGGTGTTTTTAGGAAAAAAACATAATAAAAATATTGGTGATATAATATGTTGACTTAAAATTAGAATTAATTTATTTAAAACGAAATTTATTATAAAAATATGTCGTGATATGATTTTGCCATAAAGACACATAGAAAAAGATAGAGAGAGATGGCGATAACCACAGTTTATTGTCCTGAAAGTCATTGTCAATGTCTTAGTGCTGAACGACTAAATGTAATACACTCAATCCAGTGTTGCCGGCTATCAACGAATAAAGCTTTCGTGAGTTTCAAACAAATGAATTATTTATGTCGATTTATACTAACTATTTATGCCAACCTTTATATGGGTGATACTATTACGTACTTTTTCTACTTTTGAGTCTTGCTATTTGAGCCTGGGTCTTCCTTAAATAGAAGGATACACAATTGTATTAATTGTGCCACTGCAGATGTACCGGTGGACTAAATGTATTTCCTTTTTGTTTCATCGAAGGACCACAGGTTATATGATCCAAAGACCAGATCCAAAGACAGGAAAATAGAACAATTGTTCACTGGAGCAGGTGTAAACTATGGAATATCTTTGCTCTATTAGCCTATTTAAACTCACTTCTTACTAACGAGGCTGATTCTACTTTAATCACAATGGGTAAAATAAGTACTTTACCCGATTGCATTAAGACACGACGATCGAACACATAACTAAACACATTTGTGCAGATAAAGGTAGATTTTAATTGTGTTATTTACGGTCTTTCACTGGGTCACTAAGAGTCGTAAGATAGAGACTCGTTTTTGTGTAAGACTAAGAGAAAAACGTTTTGGGTATTAGTGGTAATAGAGAAAATATGGAAAACTTGATGAGCAACGTTTCACTGCAACCACGACACACAATTTCTCCAACAACGGTTCAACTCAACTGTATACTGCTGGCACTATAACTCCTGGACAAGTAATTGGTCATCAAGAGTCTAAAGAAAATCATATTTGGGTTTAAGGAGTAATGGGGTAACTCGTCAGCAACTTCTCACTTCGATCGCGACTACAACTCGCAAGTCTCGTCACACACTACATCTTGACAACACTGACTCAACTTGACTATGTACTACAACTCTTGATCATCATAAGTCTAAAGAAGGAGAGATTGTAAGAACTAGATTTTTAACGTTCTTCTCAGCTTGTTTTACTTAGAGGGTGCAAACGTGCTCATTAAGTGCATATTTCATTAAAAAGGGATGTGAGAAAGAGCCTAAGACCTAAGAGCTTGACAGTTTCATGGAAATTTATTGGTTATACTTATGGTATTATCTCTTGAAATTAATGAATTGTTTTATGACCTGTGGGCCGCTTCTAGGGACCGATGAACGATTGTCCTTAAAGTTGTGAATATAAACCAAATAAGAATAAATAGATCTTGATGACTAAAAAAGGTGTTGTTGGGTTAATTATCAACACATGTGTGCATAATGTCTCTGTCAATTTGTGTTAAGGGATGTAAGGAAAGTTAGTCAGTGTTTGCAAAATTTTGCATTTTCATTGTGTATAAAAAAAATGTTATCATATTGACGTCAAATGGCAAAAAAAAACTACTGTAGTCGATTTTAGAAAAAAAATTAGATTAATTATAATATTTTTCCAGAATGTTATTGTTCCTCACTTTATGAACATCCTGTATAAGGGATGTCAAAAATCTATGGCTAATAGAACTAGTATATGGCTATTAGGTGAAATTCTTACCTCCCAAGTAATAAATGCCTACAAAAATATTTATGAGGTCATGGACTTTTGGCGGTAACTTTTTCAAAACCATATAAATATTTTTCATGTAAATATGGATCCTGGAATTATTACAGGTGCATTTAAATTTCCAATTCCAAAAACCCAATATCTTATTCTAACCAAACACTTATATAATACATATTATTGTGTCAAATGCCAAGAAGTAACAGAAACATACATGTGTAAAGAAAGCCGCCCTCTTAACATATCTGAAAATCCAGCATGTGAAGGTCAGATAAGACCAATGAAAATCCAGAAATTTGAACGAGAAGAACAGATATATAGAGGTCTCATCACAGAAAAATGTACCTGTACAACAATGCGCCTCAAACAAAGACAATATTTCAATTCAAGACACTGTTCTCCTAGAAGTCAACCCCAGCTATACTATATACATCCAGGACTTCCAAATTAGAAACTACTATGATAGCAAAAACTCATTTTATAGAGCTGCCAAATCTAAAATTTGAAGCGAATAGTAATGGTCACACCATAGAGTTGCCATCCTTGGGACTCGACAGGCTTAACTTCGACGAATATAGGAACATACAAACCACGATTGATATTTAGGATAAAAAGAAACCAGACTTGTCCCAGCTACAAAATTCAGCCTATACAGCATTATCCTCTAGTTCTTAATCATAGCTCCTGTTTTTAAAACAAATTTACGAAAGAAACTATAAATAATGCCACCATAGAAGAAGAGATCCTATAGCATTTAAGCCATATTGTCATATGATTTAATTGTAGACAGGTTCATTAGTTTTAAGACTTTGGTTAAGTTAGGATAATTGTAACCAGCTGTTGATGTCTTTAGAAAAAAAAATTATTTATATATTCTCAGAATTTTTTTATTCCTCACTTTAAAAAAGCCCTTTATAAAGGAATGTCAAGTATCTACAGCAGGACTCTCAAAATTTGCATTTTAATTGAGTATGAGAAAAATATTTTTTTTCACCATTTTGCCCGCACTATAGGTCTAATGGTAAACGTTCTATGCTGACGTCAGGCGGCACCGAAAATATCATTGTAGTCCGGGCGTTTTAATGATTTTTTTAAAGAAAATTTTAATAGTGTTATATATAAATTTCTGGAAATTAGTTGAAAAGTCTTTTTTTATTAGAAAATTCCGAGTGTTTAAAAACCAATAAACACATCGAATAATTTTTTAAGTATAATTTACAAAAAAATTAAAAATCCACAAGCGTGTCTGAAAAAAAACAAACCTCAGGATGAACCGTCGTATTTAACACTTATAACACTATTCTGAGAGTTCTATTTAGATACATATTAAACGTATCATATGGGCGCGGATTGTTCCTGACCATCATCAACTTTATGGTAATACGCAGTTGTACTGTGGTACTTCAAGGTTATAATCAATTGACTCCCTAATATTAAAAAAGATATTTTGGAATGACCCTTTTATCCCCAAAAAAAAAAGAAACTTAATAATAAACGTTACGTCACCACAGGAACAGCAAGGCCTTTCCTCCATTCCTCCCTTCGAGCAGCGACCAACCGTGCGCCTCCTCTTCTCCCTGATCAATATTTCATCCCTAAAACCGCGCACCCTCCACACTCCCACTATCCAGACTCTGTCGAACGCGGGCCGGGACTCCTCCAGTCCTCCACCACCGTCGACCCCAACGAATTGCCAATCAACCCTCCCGCCGGGGTTTATTTTTTTCCTTATAATTTCATTCATCTATTCGCGTGTGATATTTTACGGTGACTAAGTTTGATTTTCAAAGAAGACACTTAATTGTTTAGTGAAAAAACCTAAATGTTATGGCAATTAAAGAACTGATAAAGCCAGTGCCCAAAGTGCCGAACCGACCGTCGACAACTATAGAACGTTTAATCTAAACCGCGATGGAGGGCTAAGATGCCTTGTGGTGCATCTACGTCCGCACCTCCGAGAGTTGGACTACCTCCATCTCCTCCTCAACCGGCTACACCAGCTCGTCCAAAGGCAAAATGGTAGCCGTGGCAGTGTGTTGCATCCTGGTGTTCTTGGCGGTGTTCATTGTGATTATCATCGTGGTGGGTCAGAGTGTGGGTGATCAACATCAGGACGACTAAAACGCCGATGGAAGAAGGGAGTCCGAAATGGCGACCGATCACGTGAGTTTACTTTGAGTGAGTGAGATTCTCATGTGGTAATATTCGAAGGTTTGTGTTTTTCTTCATTTTTTTTTGAATAACAGCTTCATTTTTAAGAAGGTATGACAACCTCAAACGAATTTTATTTGGTTTTGACGCACTTACTGTACATGAATTTACTATATTTTGATGTATGAATGAACCAACTTGTATACTTTTTAACTTTTGTATTTTACGTGACAATCTGAGTAAAAAAGGTTATTTTGGGTTTTTGGGATATCTGGTAATAGTTTTGAATATATTGGAGTTTAAACACATTTTGCATTAATCGTCGTTTTTTTTTAAAAAAAAAAACCTTTTTGTGATGAAAAGGATTATTAAACTTATTATTATATTATTAAACATTACTTAGATAATTAATATTCATTTAAGGGTTATCAAATGGAAATCAAATCTAACGGAATTTTGGTTGGTAGATTATACGCGATACTTGGTTATAACCAAACAGGCGGCCACAATAATGGCAATATGGCTGCTAAATAAAAAAATGAAACAACATTGGACAATAATTATATTGTCTCTTTTGGTCTTAAGTGTTTTAATACAACAAACCTGTATTTCGTATACCAATGCGCCGAATTTTAATGTTAGATATCTTAAAAAGTACAATCTATTAACACAAGAAAATTTGACAACTATGACCTATGACAAACTTGGAAATGATGGGAGGGAGGGGAGTAGAGGGTTTAAAATACTATGACTCCACGAATTAAAACTTAAAAGTTAAATGGACTTACCCAATGAAAAGATCAATTGGGATTAAGGTTAACCACATTTTGTACACTACATAAACCGATACACCGACTTTATTGTTATATTTCTAAGTTGCACACAAATAAAAGCAAAAATTAATAAAAAATTCCAAACATGCGTTAGTTGATAAGCTGCGGAGGACATTCAATCATTAAATTAATCTAATATCTCGTTGCAAACCCGCCTATTATTATTTACGAAAATTGCATTAATTTTTATGGCATTAACGTATTTACTAAGAGCTAATGGTTTGCCAATACTGCGATTCTATGTGCGGTATACATAGAGATCTCTTAGATCTGTTTAGAGTATTTAGGATTATGATAGGTCTACTGGCGATATGTTGGCCTATGTCACGCATGTTTGGACCAAGGCTATATCTGGTGAATCCCGTGAAATAGGAATTGGATAGGATCTAGAATGAAAACTTCCTAAACAAACCTCGAGGACCGATCCATCCAGGTTGTCGTTAATGGACACACCCCGCAGAGGTTTTAAATTAACGCTGGTGTCCCTCAAGGATATATCTTGTCCCCTACCTTGTTCCTGTTATATATCAACGACCTTCTTGACAAGATTTCTAATCCAATTTACAGCTTTGCTGATGACAGTGCAATCTGATTGAGTTTAACGCAGCTACAACTCAGGTTGCTGTATTTACAAAGAAGGATGCTTTTGTTCGCTTGTTATGATATGGAGTTTGGAAGCAATATGTTTTGGCATGATCATGTAGCGAGAATAGCTAAGGCAGCTTAGGGCTCTCTTTAAATCGAAAAGGCTACATACATCGCAACAGCTTTTAACACTTTACAAGCCTCAGATTCGTCCATCTCTTGAGTGAGTGCAATTCACAAATGGAGCTCTGCACCCAAATATACTTTGAATCTGCTTGATTCCATGACCATAGGTCTTATAGGTAAATGCTTTACCCAACTGACCCATATCATTTCGCTACATCTATACACGTAAGATCTCATCAACAGGCAGAGGCGACTCATGAATATTGTGTGCATCTGCAGACGCCTAGAACGTCGTATATCACTATATAACACCCAAAGCACATCTTTCTTAAAAATTACAAGTCGTCGAACTTATTAGACAAATATATCCACAAACACCTTGGTAGCACTAATGCTACTCGTGATACTCGAGGACCATAGGATCTGCCTTTTTGGTCCAGTGTATTCCGTAAAAAAATACATCCGAGCCTATTCCATGTGATGTTAAAAATTCACATAATTTTTATATCTTTTGTGACAAGCTTATCGACAGCACTCTGTACCTAGGCGAACAAGAGCCCAATAAAAGCTTATGTGGTCGGATTTCAATCATTATAAAACTACATAACCTCTCGACCTGATCTGCCAATAATGGCAACATCGCGTAATTCAATGTGCTGTCCTCAAGCCTTCGTGGTATCCAACCCAAAGTCTTCCTAGGCTCTTCTAAGTACAGCATGCCTTAAGGTGCGTTTACAAATTAATAAATATCGCAAAATAGAAAAGTTATTGAGAGCCTTATTGGTTAACTAAAACCTTGTAGACAGCATTTAACTGTGGTATTGCCAAAAAGCAATTTGCTGACTGAGTTTGGTGTTGACCAGGCATTATAAAACTGGTCAATAATGGCAACGCCGTATGATTTAGAATGCTGCCTGCAAGTCTGCTGTTATAATTAACCTGAAGGCGCGTTTACACCTCAAAGAAACTCATAATTTCCGTAAAAATGACTAGACGTCATTGTAGATAAATCTTGCAAACAGCCTATTCACCCCAGCATTGCCAAGAGATTGACAATAAAATTTCAGCGTTGAAAGATTTCAGAAAATTCATAATCTCTATGTAGTTTTCTTGAACCTTAAACTTTCGCGTGGTTCAATTTGCTCTCTATAAGTATCCGTAATTATGATTAGAATTCGATCTCAAGTACAGTGAATTAAGACGCGTTTACACATTTAAGAATGTCAAAAATTCAGGTTAGAGTGAGTGGTTTTTATGCTGTCTACAAGCTTAAGACGCGTTTATAGCCTCGAACATTAACAAAGATATTTAAAGTTATCCTTAAACCGTACTAAAGCTATATAATTTGCTGATGAAGTTAGATACATTCGACAATAATGGCTACATCACGTAATTCTAGTCATCTTTGTAGAGAGCATTGAACTGCGGTACTGCCAAACGCTTTGTTCAATAAATGGCTACTACTCATCAAGGTAGTAGCCATAATTGAACAAGTTAACCTTAAGGGCGCCTTTACATGTAACATGAACACAATTAACATGATTTAAGGCACGTTTACACATTTAAGAATATAAAAATTTCTTTAAACATGAACTACTTAACTTATGGTTGGTTCATAAATTCCGTACGGTATGCAGTAAGAAGTAACTCGTAAAAAATAAGAAGTAAGCTCCATGCAGTAAGGATGGTGCGAATTTATAATATAAAAACGTAAGAAGTAAAAGAAAACGTAGCAAAATTAATCCTGTCTCTCTTCCTGAATATCTCCCTCTCTGAAATCCCTACTAGCCCACCCTTTTGATTGGTTATATTGGCGAACATTGCCGATCACTTACGATTTCGTAAAAAGTATGACACAAGAAATGAAATTGAACCATTTTATGCATCTTAATTCTTACAGCTTGCGGCATAGGGCAAAATATGAATAGCTCCATTTGAATATTAGTAGTTTATTTTCCTTGCCTATTCCTGTGTTACTTCTTACTGCTTACCGGACGGAATTGATGAACCAGGCTTTAGGCTTGACACTTAAAACATTCATCAATAATGGCAACACCGAGTGGTTTGAAGTGCTGTCTTTAAGCCTCTTCTGAGCATATACTATGATTTTATCACCACACAAGTAATGTCACTTAATGCGCGTTAACACATTTAAGCACATCAATAAATTCAGGTTTGAGTGAGTGGTCGTTAAGCCGTCTATAAGTTTATGACGTGTTTATAGGCCCGAAGAATAAAAAACATTTTAAAAGACGTCTTTAACGCGTAGTGAAACTACTTAATTCAGGTTGTAAAGTTAAAAGTAATGGGAGCACCGCTCGTTTAATGTGCGAATGCCTCCATTGTCAACAAACGTAATTTAAGGCTCGTATACACGTGCAATTTAATTGAACGTACTTTCAATAAAAATAATAAATGATGAAGAAAAACACAAACTTGTTATGTAATAACGTTGGAAATGAATTTAAAATTTTATTTAGAATTGTTGCACAACGCCATGGAGAAGATGGTCGCCGTGGGCATGTGCTGCATCTTTCTCTTTCTAGCCGTCTTCATCGTCACAGTTGTCCTGGTGGGACTGAACGTCAACGGTTGATCTCAACACTCAAGCACCCTTTAACAGCTCATATCAAAGTGTCCAACAAAAGAGTCAATACTATTTAAAAAACAAAACGCACTTAGTAAACAAGAAGAACAAGAAAATGTCCGAAGACTGATGACTTTCTGAGCCAAGTAGTTACGCTTGCGCCACTCTCGCACTATAAATCGACCCACTCTTCTTCTGAATTAAGAAAATGAAGCTACTCGACACAATCACTGTTCTTCTTTCTCCTTCTGCACTTAAAGTAGCACCTGAACTGCAGGATGCTTCTGGTGGCTGTGTGTTGTATTTTTATTTTCTTGGCCGCTTTTATTATAAGCATTATCGTGATTGGACAGCACAACGGCGGCCGTGCTGCGCAATAAACTATCTTTAGTCAAGTGCGTCACTTTTAAGTAGGTTTAGTCTTTTAGGCTCCTCCTTTTTTTTAGGTTATAGTGAACGTGTTCAAACTAATTTTTATGACGAGTTGACGTTTGACTGTATAGGTTTTTCTTCTGTGTGTTTTTTTTTTTTGGATGGGTTTTTGTACGATGCCGTCTCCTATTTTTACTGTATTAAAGTGATATGACTTTAGGCTGTGGAATTTTAATTAATTACTGAACTTAACTTGTGGGTCGCCCCCATATCATTTTTCTCTTGAATATGAGCGTTTTGTAACGATGAACCAATCAGGACGAGTTATTTTGTTGTTTAATCGAGTATTATTGCTACGAGGTTTTTCACGCTTTTTGAGATTTATGTTTAACAACGTTAAATTAAAATAAAGGAACATTACTCGCCCTGAATAAGTCAAAAAATTAGACCCTCAAGATCTTCGAAAAAACTTCGTATACCTTAAGTTACGATAATACCAACCAGGACGAGTTATTTTATTGTTTAGTGACCACTTGCTACAACGTGACGAGACGTGACGAGAACAAACAGCATTTCATTTTTTTTTTAATTTCATGTTCAAATTTCATCATTGACATAAAATAAATCGCCATAGAATTCTAGCTAGGAATAGTAAGCTTTTGTCAACAGAAGTTTCTTAAATAAATATTTTAGAACAAGTTGCCTCTTTGATGTTTTCTGATATATGGTTGAAAATCTTTATTCCTTCATAAAAAATTAAGTTACCAAGTTCCTGAGTACTCATCCTAAATTTTAGAAGCGGTAATATATGATTTTTTAATAATGTTTCCATGATTTTTGACAAGATTGGCAAGAGATTGGCCTAAATTTTGAGGATCATCAAGTTTTGTGAATTGGAATAACTTTAGCTGTTTTTAGGCATAACATAGAAAGGTACCCTTTTTTCCATGAATCATTGATTGCATCGGTCAAAGCAGCAACTGGCATTCTTGTCAATCTTTTAATTGAGATACCATTTTCCCCTTTTTAGACTTTTTGATGAAGTATACATCTTCCTTCATGCTAGATAAACTGGTAGGATGTAAAGAAAAAAAGATTCTTGTGCAAGACATTTCAAAAAGGAAAATGTATTTATTGTCAAAATCTATATTTTGTTGCAAAGGTTGAGCAACAGTGAAACAAGCTTTTTTTTATATTTTAGGGATTGATAATCTCTGGTTATTATAGGCTCTGGTAATATCACTAATGATTTTCCATTTAAATATTTGATTATTCTTAAACTTCTGTATTGTATCCAGGCAGCGTATAAGAAAGTATCGAAGAGATCAAAAAACATACTGTAAAACTGAAATATTGGATCCGTTGCGATCTAATGCTTATGTTAAGTATAATAAAAGCGAACCATGATATTTGGAAGAAAAGGACCCTTAGACTAAACAGAAATTCGCTGCAGAACTAGAATATTATATACTCGCCGGCACAAAATTCCGCCACCCTGAAATATTGGCCAAGTTTGATGTTTTATAAATTTTTTATCAGATTCTCACGATTTTGCCATCAGTTTTTAGATACATTTGTTGTGATTTTTTAAAATCATTTTGTAAAGTAGCAATTTTCGATTAGGCTATATGATACAGGAGTAAAACAAACTGTTGTTTTTTCTCGTAATTTCAAAAGACCCTGTAGGAAAATTAAGATGGATAATTCTGTTTATATCTTTGATGTATTCTAAACATTTCGATTTTTGATTCATTCCATTATCTCATTTCTGCTGCGAGCTGCAAATTTTTTATTAAAACGCTGATTTGAAGCTTATTTTTAGATAATTAATGTCAAGTTTTCGGTTAAAAATTATCGACATTGGCTAAGGACGCAGTTAATATGACATAAAGTTTGACAGTGTCACTATTATAATTTGTTGTGTGTCAATATGGTATTAACTCCAGCAGACGTGGGTAGAATTGTTGCGTTAATAGTGGATGGCCGTAGCAAAAGTTATGTCGCCCGTACTCTGAGATATCCGCGGTCTACAGTTCGAGATGCCTGGAATAGGTATTTACAGACGGGAATTTTTACTAGACGACAAGGCTCTGGCAGAAGGAGAATGACTACTACAGCTGACGATCACTTTGTTAAGAGATCGAAGATCTACTGCTGTGTGTCTAAAAAATGACATGGAGTAAGTGTAAGTGAAAGAACGATACGTAGAAGATTAACAGAAGCTGGACTTTATTCACGAAGGCCAGCAAGATATCCACAATTACTTCCTCGGCATCGACAACACCGACTGAGGTTTGCAAGATCGCATTTTGAGTGGACTCTAGAACAGTGGGCAAACGTACTATTCACAGATGAATCCAGGGTTTGTTTAAGAACGCCGGATGGTCGTGAGCGGGTATACAGACGTAAAAATGAAAGATATGCTGACTACACCATTTCAGAACAAATCTCATATCGTGGCGGTTCAGTCATGATTTGGGCGGGTATTTCTACCGAAGCACGCACCAATCTTGTATTTATTGAAAATGGAGCTCTAACCGCCCACCGTTACATTAAGAAAATCCTTCAAGAAGTTGTTCCATTTGCTCCATTCATTGGGAACCAATTTACATTAATGAATGATAATGCTAGACCTCACGTTGCACATGTAGTGAGCGAATATCTGGATGAAATTGGACTCCCAAGATTGGAATGGCCCGCATGTAGCCCGGATCTCAACCCAATAGAACATCTTTGGGATCAACTTAAAAGGGCCGTTCATCGTCGTCCTGTACAACCACAAACCTCGCAAGACTTACGACTAGCGCTGATCGAAGAATATGAGGCTATTCCTCAAGAAAGAATAAGGAACCTTATTCATTCGATGCCGCGAAGACTGCAAACTGTTATTGCTGCGAAAGGAGTAAATACACGCTATTAAAATTGTTTTTTTTTTAATTAGCTTTATGATATACCTAGTGTTTGTTTCTCCTAATAAAAATACGCTTCAAATCAGCGTTTTAATAAAAAATTTGCAGCTCGCAGCAGAAATGAGATAATGGAATGAATCAAAAATCAAAATGTTTAGAATACATCAAAGATTACAAGGAATAGTATGTAAACAGAATTATCCACCTTAATTTTCCTACAGGGTCTTTTGAAATTACCAGGAAAAACAACAGTTTATTTTACTCCTGTATAATATAGCCTAATCGAAAAATGCTACTTTACAAAATGATTTTAAAAAGTCACAACAAATGTATCTAAAAACTGATGGCAAAATCGTGAGAATCTGATATAAAATGAAAAATTTATAAAACGTGGCGGAATTTTGTGCCGGCGAGTGTATATACAGGGTGACAATTTCAAGAGTAGCCATGGCTTATAATTTTTAAACCGTAAAAGATATAAAAAAATGCTTAAAACCGTTTCTATAGTAACAAGGGGGAACCAAAATGATGAATTTTTTAGGGATATACTATCATCCCCCTAACCCCCAGAGCCACCCCCTTAAAAATTTTATATTGGAAGGGTAGTCGAGTGATACCTTGTTTGAAAGGTCTATTAATTCCCTATATTTTGCCGTCTTACTCATTAAAATCAATGGAACCATTTCCGAGATATGTATGTCCTTTTAAATGTTAGTCAATTCATTTTACTACCAGAATAAGAATATTTATTCTGATACTAAAATGAATTGTTAAAAGCCAAAACAAAACTCCAATAAATAGTACACTTATACTGAAATTATTGAATTGTCGGAATGGTATTTGGCGATGTAAAAAAAAGGAAAATTTTCGATGCCTGCCATTCTCGAAATATTTGTTGTTTTTTGTTTATTTAAATTTTGCCTTAAAATGTTCAATTTTTGGTTTGGTTAGTAATATCGTGGTTCTTTTTGTGATTTAAAGTTCTCTCACTGCTCTAGTTTTATTTTTACAATGGTTTATACGATCGCCGAAAGAGTTGAAATGATATTTATTTATGGTTCTCAAAATCGCTGTTTTCGTAGAAGTGCCACAATATTTAATGAGAGGCACCCAGATAAGCAGGTTGGGCATTATTACATCCAGAAGTTGGTAAGAAAATTTGAAGAAACTGGGTTTGTAGGTGATATAAAGAAAAATCAGCCAAGAATACTGGATGAAGCAACTCAGATTGAGGTTCTTGGGCATTTTGCTATGGATCCTGGTATGTCGACTCGTCAAGCAGCAGCTGCTACAGAAGTGTCTCGTGAATCAGTACGAAAGATATTAAAAATTAATAAATTCCATCCTTACAAGCTACAGATTGTTCAAGAACTTGGTGATGACGATCCAGACAGGCGGATCGAATTTTGTGAATTAATGACCCAAAAAATAATAAATGAGCCACGTTTTATAAAAAACATTTGTTTCAGTGACGAGTGCACTTTTTATTTAAACGGTAACGTTAATAAGCAAAACTGCCGTTACTGGAGTGATGAGAATCCCCATATACACACATACATAGGCACACCCAATATCCCCAAAAAATAAATGTGTGGGCCGGAATTCTAGGGAATAATATAATTGGGCCATTGTTTATTGATGATAATCTAAATGGAGAAATTTATGCTGAAATGTTAGAAACAACTGTTGAGCCTTTAGTAATAACGAAATTGGAAAACCAAAGGGATGAAAATGAAGATCTTGTTCTTGATGAAAATTTATTGCATTTTCAACAAGATGGGGCCTCACCACATTATGTATTGCCTGTTAGAGAGTGGCTAGATAATCATTATCCAGACCAATGGATTGGTAGAAGAGGACCTATTGAGTGGCCGCCAAGATCGCCAGATCTCACCCCTCTCGATTTTTTTCTTTGGGGTCACCTAAAATCGGTCGTTTTCAAAACGCAGCCTGCCACCATTGAGGAGCTAAAACAAAGAATTACACAAGAGTGCCGATTATTAACAACTGAAGTTTTTAGAAATGTTCGTCAAGAGTTTGAAAACAGATTATACTTTTGCTTGCAAAATAATGGAAGCCACTTTGAGCATTTAATAAAATAATTAAAGTTCAATGCAGATTCTTATTGTTTTAAAAATAGAATAAACGCAATATTGCAGAGTGTTTTCCTAGTTCTTAACCATTTGTACTAATGTTCAAATGTTAAATATTTTATGACATTTTCAAAATATGTTAATTTTATAAGAAATTAAAAAACACTTAAATAACCTTTAATAAAATATTAAAATTGGCATAACTCTAAAATAAATGCATTGATTATTATAAGTAGTTCGCATAATATAGGGAATTAGGTCGCATAATATAGGGAATTAATAGACCTTTCAAACAAGGTATCACTCGACTACCCTTCCAATTTAAAATTTTTAAGGGGGTGGCTCTGGGGGTTAGAGGGATGATAGTATATCCCTAAAAAATTCATCATTTTGGTTCCCCCTTGTTACTATAGAAACGGTTTTAAGTATTTTTTTATATCTTTTACGGTTTAAAAATTATAAGCCATGGCTACTCTTGAAATTGTCACCCTGTGTATATATATATATATATATATCTATTTTTTTTTTCTTTATTAAGTAAGCCCATTGAGGCACCATTCAATTTAAAAGTTTGAAAAAAATAGACAGTGCTACATAATTAAGTAACATACAGTTCATCTGGTTTTAACGAGTTCTGAGTGAGCATTACACTATTAGGGATATCATGCAGAACTAGAGTCAATTCATTGTATCGCAGAGATTGAATGTTAAGCAAACACGGTGATAGTGAATTACAGTAATCAATAAAAGTCGATGTGGTCGGATTTCAGTTAGTATAAAACTACATAACTTTTCGACTTGATCTGCCAATAATGACAACATCGCGTAATTCATGTGCATTCGTAATATATGCTGTCTTCAAGCCTTCGTAGTATCCAACGTTTATACCCAAAGTCTTCGTAGGCTCTTACATCATAGGCAGGCTTACAGCAGGCATCATAGGCAATAAACCTACTGTAAAACTGAAATATTGGATCCGTGGCGATCAGTGTTGTCTTATTAGAGTCATAGCTACTTAAATACTAAAACACAGTGACTACTATCAATATCACATACCTTAAACATTACAAACTCATGATAAAACAGAGCAGAATTATCAACTGTACAATTTACCGTACCATCTGGAAAGTTTGACAATAATACTAGCAGTATACTGAGTTACACGAGTGTGAGTCTCAACAGGCATCTGCAGATTAAAGGCATATAGGAAAGTTGAATAAAAACGGAGCTCTTGTCATCAAAATTAATATTTAAATCACCCGAAAGGATAATAAAAGCGGATCATGGTATTTAGGACAAAAAGATTTCTATACTAAACAGAAATTCGCTGGAGAGAGTAGTGAACGGTAAATACATGTAACATAGAGATTTCTGGTTTCACAGTAAACGTAAAGAATTTCCATAGACTACGTCACCATAATCAAACAATGACAAAACAAGACTATCGCACAATAAGTATTTTTGTTTTGGCGATAAATTTCGCTTAAATTTAAAAAGTTTTTTTAAACGTAAATAAGCAATTTTCGGTTTATTTTTTATGTGTAATTCAAAAGAGAGAGAGCTGTTAAATATAACGCCTAAATTTTTTGCCTTGGAAACAAAGGAATTGAAGTATTATCAATAGATATAGGATTTAAGGATAAATTGTGTTCTAGCCTTTGCCTTATATTAAAGTTGGAGCACATAATCAGCCACGTAAATAGAGAAAAGCAACGGCGATACTATAGAGCCTTGAGGAACACCCTGGTTAAAAGGTGCACATTCTGAGTAATGTACTTTCTCTATTACGCAAATAATCCTTGAAAAAATTTATACCGCTCTCTGAAATACCAATATATTTTAATTTCGCCAATAACATATCATGGTTAATGGTGTCAAAAGCCCTACTAAAGTCCAATAAGCCATACATGTTGGCTGACCATTCTCCTCATTTACCCTAATATCATTTAAAATAGCCACTAACATTTTAGATGATGCTGGTAGAATACTAATTGGTCTGAGATCTTTATGCTCTTTTGGATTTGAATTTTTTGGAATGGGTTGGGTGAAATGGGTTGAGGAAACAAGTGAAATTTTATTAAAATTTGCCACTTTAGGCGATATTAAAATAACATTAGTATTGCTCATTTTATTAAGGTGCTATAAAGCTGTTTCTTTACTAATGCGATTGCTCGACATAGAATATGAAAGAATCCAATAATTATCATTTTATTTTTCTGGAATCTAGAGGCCTGACACAAGCTGATACCTGATGATGTAGATACGCTAGTGAAAGTAGAAAAAAGGGAGTTATTTTTCTTGGTAGCTTGACAACAATTAAACACATAGTATAAAATTAATAAGTAGGTGTATTAGCTTTTGCAAAATTTCAAATGTTACATAAATTCCATTAAATATTGCATTGTATTTCACCATTTTCTAAGAATTTGTAACTAAAGAAAAAAGCTAATATTGCAAGGTGACCAACAGGCTCTAATGCTGCGTTTTCTAATTTTAGGCGTCTGATGGATAAAATCATATTTTTATTATATTCTGTAACATTTTTAATGATTTGTCGCTTATGGTCATTTTCCAAATTTTTGTATTTTTGTATGATTGATTGTTCAGGATCATAATTTCGTTTTGCAATACTTCTATTTTTATTTTTACTATCTGAGGCAATATTATCTATAATGTCATCAATCAATATACAGTGACCGCCTAAAGTTCCGCATAAATTCGATAAAAATTAGAGACATGATTTTTTGAGAAAACGCTCGGACCCGTCAGTTTTTATTATAAGTTGCGCATTATTTCACATAAATTTTTTTGTACATACATACATTGGTCGTTTTTTAAATGGAATGCTATATTTTTTATTGCATTTATGAAAATTATGAAAGGCGAAATTCCAAGCAAGTTTCGTATAACACACCTTATCTCAAAACTCAACTGTTTCCGAAATATTTACATTTAAATAACAAGAAAACAAATAAGTACGTTTATTTACAAATTAAGGTAAAATCGAGGATAAAAATTATGTTATAAACACTGCCAATTATTTCTATTTCCATGGTTGCACTTGTAAAGAATCTCCATTTTCAAATGTCACTGTCAATTCGAAAATTAATAGTTTTTATCAGAATAAATTATGGCTAATTTAACGGAAACCCAACGAATTGAAATTTTGATGAATCTAGGGTACGGGGATTGAGTGCGCACGCAAGAAAAAGTAAGTGAACTGTTTAATGCCAAATACCCAAACCATCCTACTTCTCAGTCAACAGTTAGTAGAATAGAGCACAAATTCATAACTTCAGGCCATGTTAGGGATTTGCCAAGATCAGGTCGTCTAAAAATTAAACGTTCTGCTCTCCGTCGAAGAAAATCCAAACAATGCAACTTCACAAATTTCAGTTGATAATAATATAGCCGGAACGTCAGTAAGACGCATCTTAAAAGCAAATGAATACCATCCTTATAAAATTAGACTAATACACGAATTAAATGAGGACGATCCTGATCGAAGAAACCAATTCTGCGAGCAAATGATGAACATTTGCAATAATAACCGTCAGTTTGTGTTACGAGTTTTGTTTTCGGATGAAGCAACTTTTTGTTTAAACGGTGTCGTAAATCGGCAAAATTGTCGGTACTGGTCAGTGTCAAATCTACACTGAGCAACTGAGGCTCATACACAGTACCGTAAATCTATTAATGTTTGGGCTGGTATCGTGGAAAATAAAGTAATAGGGCCATACTTTTTCGAAGAAAACCTAACAGGACAACGCTATTTGAATTTTCCTTAAGAAGATCTTATCCCTGCTTTAGCTGCCCTATACCCAGACGAACAAGACCCTGCTGTCCCGACAGATAATTTTGGGTTTCAGCAAGACGGCGCACCGCCACATTTCATTCGAGGTATCCGTAATTACTTGGATGGACAATGTTCCCAGGAAGATGGATAGGACAAAGAGGGCCAATAAAGTGGCCGGCCAGGTCACCAGACCTAAATCCCTGCGACTATTTTCTATGGGGGTACCTGAAAAGTAATGTTTATATTGAGAAGCCAAACAACGTAGAACATTTGAAAAATAGAATTAGATATGAAATTAGACATATATCACCCGAAATAATTGATAGTGTTTTACATGAGTTTGTAAACCGTCTTGCTTTCTGCCAAGAAGTAAATGGGGATCAGTTTGAACCCTTGATACATTAATAAGAGTTTTTACAGTTTATAACATGTCATTCTCCATTTTATCTTAATTTGTAAATAGACGTACTTACTTGCTTTCTTGTCGGTTAAATGTAAATATTTCTGAAACAGTTGAGTTTTGAGATAAGGTGTGTTATACGAAAGTTGCTTGGAATTTCGCCTATATTTCATAAATGCAGTAAAAAATATAGCATTCCATTTAAAAAAATGACCGATGACAAATCTTTTTTTTGTTCCACCCTGTATACAAAAATTTATGTGAAATAAAAATCGACGGGTCCGAGCGTTTTCTCAAAAAATCACGTCTCTAATTTTTATCGAATTTATGCGGAACTTTAGGCGGTCACTGTATAATGTCATTCGATAAATCTATCTTTCAGTCGAAGATCATTACTAAAGGACGTCAATGTTTGCATCGTAAGGGATCATTTTATTTCCTTCTTTTCATCGACGTCCTTGATACTCTGATGAACCAATTTTAACTACTTCGGTTCATCTGTCCATACAGCTGAGGTGATAAACTGCCAGACAGAGTGCAGCAAAAATTATTATGGTCCAGGACCGATGCATTTTAAAAATAAATGCAGTAATGCATATTCGCCGTAGAAACATAAAAATGTAGTAGATCATGCAAATATTGGTATATACGAAAATTCCAACTAATCTAATCAGATTTTGATCATTATTTACTCAGAAGGTTAAATTATTAATGTTATTATACAACAATAATATAAAATTGCATAACATAGGCGAGAACAAGCTGCACATTATGACACTAAATAATCCGTATTCTTCGGAAAAAACTATTACAAAATCGGGAGCAAACATACCGTTCGTATTCGATCTCAATGATCCACTAAAGAGGGTCTTTTTTACTCATCCCTTAATAATCCTTATTTAAAACATACAAATTTTCTAACAAACCCTTAAAAAAAATAACTCTTTAAAAAGGTTTCTATAGTCGCTAAACCGGAATATTCCAAAGCGAACTACAAAAACTGCTTTAAACACACATTTCTGTCAATTTCAATATCAAAAAGCGGCCGCCCCCCGAATCCGCCCTCTCGACAGAAGGCCCGGAAAATCGATCCCGCACCCCTTCAGACCAGACACAGGCCCAGAATCCCACCCTTTTAACCCTTAAGGCTGTTTCCTGTTTTTCTCGCAGACCGGCATTTTAAACGTTGAACTCTGCTACTTTTTTTTGTCTTTTTTTTTGCTGTTCATTCGTTCTACATGCCGCGCTTTTTGATACTCACTCTCGGGTGGCTTATGTCTCTCGTTTCATTTAATTAACCGAGAGATTCGAGGCCCTTTTTTTTGCCGCCGTAAGGGTTGTTTGTAAGTTTTTAAAAGCGTTAGAGGGTTAATTTAGTACTGTTTAACTCGTCCTGGTAGGGCATGAAGTTCTGGTAAAAATAAGGGCAATTTTTTGACTTGTCAGTGTTAAAACCACAGATGGCTCCGTGCGGAGCTATTTACATCTGTGGTTAAAACCCACGCGATTTTATAGGTTCTGAGGGATGATATTGTTTGTGAAGGTTCGACATTTTAAATGTAGTGCTTTTTGACTTGTCCTGGTAGAAGAATTTATGGGATTTTTGCAGAAGGCTAACTATTAAAGAATTTCGGATTTTAGCATTGGATTAGTTGCAAAAAAAGTAGCAAATTTAAGAGTTTTTTTTAATAGTTCTTTATATGACTAAATATGTTAATTAAGCCGTATCGTTCACATTAAACCATAAAAATATTGATTAACGAACGAATTGCATGTATATCAACTTAATATTGACCAAGCAAGATTCAGAAAGGGATATGGAATCTGCGACCATCTGCACACATTAAAAAATTAATAGAAAAAACTAATGAGCATAATTTACCTCTGTATCTAGACTCCATTGACTACGAGAAGGCATTCGACAGTGTAGAAGAAGCTCTGCTTAATGGCAGAATAGATTCGAGGTATAAAAATCTGCTGCATAATGTCTATTTAGATGTAGCCATGACAGTACAACTTAATGAGGAGCTAAAATACGCGCACCAATCAAAATAGGAGTAAAACAGGAAGAAGAATCTCATTCAAATTATTGGTATACAATAGCCCTAAAAGACTTGTTCAAATCACTAAATTGAGAGAATTAAAGGATACATATTGGATCATCTAAGATACGCAGATGAAGTAATCTTGATTGCATTTGACTGGGATGAGCTGTAGTCAACGACTTCCATGAAAATTCGTATCAAGGAGGATTAAAAATTAATTTATCAATAGAACAGATAAATGAATATAAATACTACGGCCAGGTCATAAAAGTGAGTAAGGGAGGTAGCTGAACTAATATGAAGAACTCGACTTAAATCGAAGTTAATTCATTGCTGTATACAATTGCTGTATTCACAAAATCAAATGTGTATGGTAAGACACATATTAGGAATATTACTAAGAGATAAAAAAAAACGTAATGAGGTGATAAGAAAGAAAACCAATGCAATTGACCCTATAGGAAAAAGCAGCATCACTAAACTGGAAATGGGCAAGTCATCACGAACGTTTAACAGGCAATCGGTGGAATTTAGATAGTGGCGCCCATACGAAAGGAAAAGATCCAGAAATGGAAAGATAACATAGTCAGATATGTCGGTCTAATGTGGCAAACAAAAGCTCAGAGTAAAGAGGAGTGAAAACCATTAAGAGAGGCTAGATCCAACTTTGGAAGCATAGAGATTAGGCTTAAGGAAAAGATGTGTGATTTTGGGAGAAGATCATATCCATAAATTCATCATTATATAGCTGAAACACGTAAAACCTTCATCATAAACATAAACTATAAATTTACTACTCTTTGACTCGTCCTGGTAAACCCATAAAGACAAGTAAAAAAAAATATTTTAAAACTATTTTTTGACTCGGCTTAGTGGAACTCTTAATACGGGGTCAAGTCAAAAAGTTTCCGCATCCGTACAAAAACCCGTTTTCAAATTTTCAAAGTAGTGCCTCAACAATAAAAAGCAAAATTATATTTTCCTGTTAGTACACCGCTGTTAACTTGCACACAGCACTTTATCTTAAAATTTTCAAAGTTTACTATATACAGGGTGCCTGTATATACCTGCGCGCGGCTTCGCTCTTCGGCAGTCTCGTCTGCTCATATATATATACATATATGTACTGGAATTGTGTACCATACTGTATACATTTTATTATTAATATGTAGCGGTATATTGTTGGATCTGTTGGTATATAACGTTAGGATATAATTATTAGCATAACGGTATTGTTTACCCTACTGTGTATTTTAGATAATATATTATTAAACTTGTTGGTTGTTGTTAAATAAATAGGGATGGTGTGTTTTTGAGGTCACTGTATAGACTTATTGGTGCGGATCATACAGGGTGTGTCCCATACCTATTTGGATGACAGGATATACTTTACCAATTTTATTGTAATCACCTTATATATATATTTTTTTTAATTAGCATTCAACAAAATGGTTTAAGGGGTTTGATGAATTAAAAATATGCAGGGTGTATAAATTAACTTAGAGGTGCGTTTTTGAGTACAAGGACTGTTTTGCCTTTTAATCATATGGACTATTGACTTTCTGACAAATACAAAGCAAAACGTTCAATAAAAAAAAGGAATAATTAATAAATAGTACGTTATGGTACTAGATTTAATTACATTTAATGTTCTAACAAATAGAAAAAGATCGATTCCTTAAATTTTAATTAGACCTAAAAAAGTATATAATAATTAGTACGTCGATGGCACAAGGTTAAGAAAATATGTACATTTAATTGAAAAATTCGTAACGTAACTAATATATAGAAAACCAATCATTCTGTAATTTTTATTCTATATGGAAAAAATAGTGCGTCGATGGTACTATATTTAATTTACATTAAACCTAAGACCCATTGACGTTCTAACAAATAAAAAACGACCGATTTTTTAAATTTTAATTTAATCTGAAAAGCAGAAAATGAACGCGTTATATTTTATTATTGCCAACAGTTTATAACTAATGATTTGATTATAATGGATTCTAAAACCACCATTTGTATATCTTAACTAAGCCATCTGGCAACAATGATTCCCAATGCGCAACTCTAACCAAAACCAAAGCAAGCCATGACTTTCTTTTTTATTTCGCACACTTTGCTTTAATCTGATAAAGAGAGCGATAAGCTCTGGAGTACCAGCAGAACTAAGACGCCTGCGTCAGCCGGTACTGGTTTGGCGGTAAATTCGAATTTATTGTTGTTATAGCTCGGATAGTTAAATTATTAGGTGAAATTTTACAACAAAGAATAATAAATTTGACTTTTCCTTTTAACTAATTAATCCTTATTAATCTGTTTACGCCTGCAAAAAAATATTATTTAATATCTTCAATATATAAACACATAATTAAATATTATACATTGGAGAAAAAAATTAAAAGTTAGTTATCCAGAGCAAGGGATCCAACCTGGGACAATCTGTTGACACTACTATATTAGAGTCTTCGACGCATGCGTAATGCGGCATACAGTTGCACAGTGACCCAAAAACACACCAAAAAAAAAAAACAAAACAATTAGGAGCTTAATAAACTCATATTTATATATAGTATCGATGTTTTAGCGTGTAATAACGGTGTGAAACGAACAGGGTGTCTAATATAATTAAATTTTACGATGGTGATATATTTACACGAGTTGGGATGCAAAACCAACCCCCATTGTTAAAAAAAAAACAAAACAAAACCGAACAAACGCTGGACTGTGTTGTTGTATTTATAGTAGTCGGTCGTTGTGCAATTGGGTCAATTAATTTGTTAAACATCCTGTATTTAGTATTGTTTAATTACGTCGACAATATAGATGACATATATATGGTGTATGATGATTTTTAAAATGGCGACGAATTACGTTTTACGTTTGTTGTTGATTGTCATTTTGTTAAAGAGATTTATACGTTTGACGTTGTATTTTATCGTTTGCGTTTAGGTTAGGATCGTGTTGCTTATTAATGGGCCATTCGTTCATTCATTTTCGTCGTCATAAACTTAGAGTCTGACTTACTCAGTATAATTTGTAAATTTTATATTTGTATGGATATATAAACCGGTAGGTAATGAAATATAATATTTTGTAGCAACCGAGTGTCTTTTTTTCATCTTCCAGGCTAAACCCTTTTTTGTTTTTTCAAAGTCGGTTATATAGATACGAAGTTATTCGTCACGCCCTCTAGCGAACAAATTGGAAATATTTCTTTGACTTGATACAGCACGCACGTGCCTTAAATTTCACTCTCTCTAATTGGTTTTTACAAAAGTTGACATTACAGTTTACAAAATGGCACCCATCACCCATTTTGAAAACTGGTGATAGTGCGTCATTATCCAAAACAAAATGGCGGCATTTGTTAAAAGAAAACCAAATTTAAAAGATGAACTTGTTAATTTGATAAGACTTTTAATTTAAAAAACTTTTACGACGGAAAATTTAAAATGCTTTTAAGTGGCGCCTAAGAACTAGCCCTAAGGAGTAATATTCTTAAGTACCCAATATTACCTTCGAGGCGGTTACAACACTCAGCATTTAAATGTCAAAATGGAATTTCAACTTGGAAAAAAGTAAAACTCTATTAACTAAACAAAATGGCGAATAAAGTCTGTTTTAACGTTTGGCGATAAACCTGTCGTCCGAAAACTGAAAAACAATAACGCAACGTTATCGCATTCATGGCCGCATTACGGGGCTGATTTATATTCAATTTCGGGGATTATCCCGGTATTAAATGCCCGCTAGGATCGATGATTATTTATCAGTTCAGGGATTATTTTGAAAACTCGTTTCTATTGTCTTATCGTTTTTTTCGTACAGATACGGAAACAAAACAGTTTTTACGTGTAAAAAATCACAGCGGAGATAAAAATAAAATCAACCACATGAGACAATAATTCTCTTATTTCCATGGTATCCGCTCGATAAAATCACTGATGAGATAAATATTTGAAGGCAAGGAAAAGAAAATCACTATGCTGATAATCATAATTAGCATTTAAACGCCAAGCCTGAATTCAAAGCAGTAATTCCCTAACTGGCTCTTAAAGATAAGCAGAATAAAAATCTTTGTTGTGATAAATACTAGGCTGGACGTATAACGGTGTATGTATATCTGGACGTATCAAATTCAAGTCCAAATACTAAGGAAAGAAGAAAATTCATCAGCTAGAAGCTTATGCAAACAACGAAGTACGGAAGTAGAAGAGAACATGGATATAGGCTTAGAAGAAACTTTAAAGGTTTTAGAGCATAGAGAAAGTAAACTAAGAAGACGGGTTAATCACTTGTATACACAAACTTAATAAATATACCTCGACTGCCAATCCAATGAAAAATAAATGACTAGGTAGTCGCCATTTTGCGTGATTGTATCCTTTCGATGTTGGTCACTCTGACAAATGTCAGTGTTGCCAATTGCAGGGAAACAAAGTGATTAAAGTTTTTGGGAGGTTATGTTTACAAAAGCAAAATAGAAAGTAATATTTAGTTAGTAATTTAAGAAAGTTGCGTTAAATCTTGAATCATAAACTTGAATCACCTGTCATATCGAGTTCGGTAATAAACGCTTGAAGCGTCATTTACGGTCATGACTTGATCCCTCGAATGACATATCGCTTATACTCGCTGAAATTAAGTTTGTGACAGATTACATGTCATCGTTGTCAACTTCATGACCTTTATTTAATATATTTTGGTTGGTCACCCTGAAAATGTTCAGAGTTACCAACATCAAAAGGACACAACGACTATAAAAATGGCGGCCACCATGCAGCGGTCATTTTTGGTTATGGTGGCCATTAGCAGTCCGGGTATAAATAAATATACCTGGACTGCTATATCTATATACTGCTATGTCATACAGGTCATATTAGAGTAAAATGAGTTTTCAAATCTTTCCGAGCACCTACAATTCAATATAATACAATTTTTTTCATCTTTATTTATGCTATATTATGATATTTCTCAGTGTTTATCATTTGACTGCCCAACGCGGGATTTTCGAATTCAGTATAAGGCGGGAGATCAACAACAACATCAGATTTCTAGTATTATCAGACACCAGAGAATATTTTAAAATTATTGCTCATATCAATTGGAAAAAACCATAAACTTTTCCAAGCTGCCAGTTGTCCAGGGTAAAGAATGTCAATATACAATTTTCGTAAATGAAATATCGAATTAATTCCCTACTAATTCAATGGAAACAGGGCTCCGGTGCGGTGGTCCGACGCCTAATGGAAATAAATAACTTATCGATTCTCTATTTTTAGACGAAAACAAGTTATTTTTACAAGTGGGAGACCTGCCTTTTTGTCTAGCCTAGTAAAGAATATCGATCCACCATCACCCCTTGAGGGCTAATAAAACGATTATCGCCCTGAATATTTCAATTATCGCATGAGGTTAATACAGATGTCGATAATGGGCGTCTGCTATATAACATCGTTTAAGTCCCGAATAAGTCATACTACGGAAGTGTCCCTCGGAAACAGGAAGTTACCATTATCGATTGATTTAATTAAACTTAATTTGAAAAGCATGAGATTTATCGTTTTTAGATAACCATGTTTCGGTGAGAAAAAAAATATCAAAGTTTTGAGCCTCAAATAAAATTTTAAAATCATTAAAGTTAGTAAACACTGATCTAATACTCAGGTGTTCAATTTTCATTTTACACAAGTAAATTCTCTAAAAATAACAAAAATGTAAATCTTCTAATGCAAAATCTAAAACAAAAAATAGCATATAAATAGAAGTAATATACCTATAAAACTTAAATCCGAGTCTTTCTACGCTCTTAAGTTTAATAAATAAAAAATATGTATTGACAATCCAAAAAAAAAACTATATTTATGGAGTTTACAGTACCTTTTAGTTTTGAGTTTTAACAATGTCATCTAGATCTTGCTGTGTGGAAATTCGATGCACTATATTATCCTTACATAAATAGACAGTGTTTTGTATACATTTAAGAGTCTATCTATCAAACTCAAAACTTACTGCTAAAATAGAAAAGAGGAAAAAAACAAAACGAAAAATATAAATAATAGAGCCTGGGCAGATATGGCAAAAAGAAAGAATTAGTGATGGGTCAGATTATAATGTTCTGTTTATTTATCAAATATTAAGTTCTAAACACATATTCGAATTTATTCGTAGTATGCACATGCATCAGACAAAGAGTTGTACAGCTTATAGGATTATATAGAAATCCCTTTTTAAAAAAAGCTGTCTTATGTTTAGGAATAATAAGTTTGGCTTTATTTCTGGTATCTCTAGAATGCATGTTGGAATTGGTTTTTATTTTTTCTTTAAATGATAGGGCTATAAATTTATTTTTGTATACAAAATTTCATGAAAAAAAGTACCTAGATGTAGAAGCCTTCTATTTTTCATATTTAACCATTACCGTTTATTTTATGACAAATATGTACTTCCCCAATTGCCTAAAATTTCCTTACCAATAAAAAAAAAATCTGAAGAAATAGACAACAACGCGAATTGACAACCTCGCAATATTACCGCCGTCACGAAAGCTTGCGCAATAGGTCACTTAATGCGTCGTTGCCGATATACTCATAATTTCCCAGTTGCAATGACAAAACATTTTAATCCGGAAAAAACAATAATTCCGAGAGAACAGACGGTGTCTCCGATACAGCGAATGGGAATTCTTACGGGGAGGAAAACGATCAGTCAGGGGCCGTCCTGAATAATTGATATCCCGATTTGCAACTATTCCTGGAACGGACGTCGGGAAACGGAAACGGGAAGGGAAATTTATTGTTGTGTCATTCGAGGCCTGAAACCTATTGAATCCCTAATGGAACGTTGTACGTCTCTATGCTTCTACAATATTTTTTATTAAGTAGGTGTGCCGAAGAGGTTGGTTTAACCATAGACCAGTCTGGCAACATAGTTTTTTTAAACAGGGTTTTTCATAATTAATGGAGATTCCATTTAAATAAAAATGAGGTTAAGTTAATTTTTCCTACAAAACAAAAATCACTACACTTCTCACTACGAATTACCATTTTCGAAATATTAATATTTAATGTTTTCAATGCGCTCAAGATAAAATTTTCTTTTCGCACTTCAGGTTAAAATAGTTGTTAAGTAGCCTGCGCTTGACAAAATGAATTTATGTTCCTGACAGGATTTATGTTCTTGTCAACTATTTTGATGAGTGATTATATAATTTTTAGCCCTGTTAGTTATTGTTATTTATTGCTTACTTATTGCATATGACGTGGAAGTCGTGGAGTCTTGACCCGCACGAAGTCCAGAACTTAACCCATTAGATTTTTTCAGATGTATCCCCATGAAATTAATAGTAAAAATATTGAACTGCTGCTCAGTCATGTTGTAAATATTGTAAATAAGACCTAACAGACTGTACGTATTGTAAACTAGCCTTAACCAACTTGACAGTGTGGACAGTACGGAGGAGACGACTTAGAGACTTTATAGGGAAGCGGAATGTTAACTGTAAGAGTAATTATTAAAAGGTAAAGCTAAAATGTCGAAATGTCGATAATGAACGCGCACATGGGTATCGGCCATTAGTGGCGTGGTGACAGAAATGGCATTTCTTCTTCTTTTTTTTGTTTTTTTGGGTGGCTCAAGCTCATTGCGAAGGTATAATCAGCTACTTATAATTTTAATGCTTAATTTTTGAGCTCTAGCTGTAAGTTAAACTGTGACTTCAATATAAATCAACCAAGCGAGGAGTTGTTGTTGATTGCTAGAAAAATCAGAGAAGTGGTGAGTCAATGGTGGCCTGTATGACCGACAGATGTTATGAGCTTATTCATGACTTTCATTAATATGCATGGATTGAGAGAGCTAGGCTGGAATGCTTTTACAAGAGGGTCTTAATAAGAAAATAGTTCTAGAAGACAAGTGACGCAGAGTTCTACCATTTCTCATAGTTGGAATTATTAGCCATAGTATGGTATTGCGGGGGGCTTCGTTCGTTATTGTTGGGCACACATTTTACCATTATTAGTGACTGCCAAGCGTTGGTATACTTAAACGTAAAAAGAACTGTAAACCCACAGATAGCACGCTGTTATTCAACTTTAACAGAGTACAACCTTGACATCAAACATCGTTTAAGAGAGAAGATAGATCATGTAAATAGTCTCAGTGCAGCAGCTGTTGAAAAACCGAGCCTAAACTGAATGATTAAAGATGTTTACGAAAAGAGGTTAAACGTGTACATAGAAACTAATGAACAAGAAAGGGTCGCAATGAGGCAGGCAAATGATGATACAATTAAACGAATATTTCAAACCCAGCAAAAGAACAATGAGGATTGGACACCACAAGGACAAGAAAGGAACCTGTCAAGCGAATATAAATTACATGACGGTAAACTTTATCGGCCTGTGAAGATAAACAAAGTACTGATTTCCGATTTAATAAGGTAGTTAATTGCAGTTACTTATCACAATTTACGCGGTCATTGATGATTAGATCGTACTCTTGAGGCTAAAATCAAGATATTTTGGTTTAGGAGAATAAGGAGATATGTATGTGAAAAAACATATTCGAGGATGCTTTGAATGTTTACTTTCAAAGGTGCCAGGAGCAAAGAAATCAGGAAATTTTGCATCCATGTGGGTCCTTTCGTCAGAAATTTGAAGAAAAATGCAGATATATTGGTCGTTGCTGACGCGTTTACCAGATTTGTGAAAATCTTTTCTACAATGTCAACCAGGGGAGAAGAACCCGTTAAGAAAATGGAAATATTTATATCAGAATATGGGTATCCAGAGACATGCGTTAGCGAAAGATGTACGGCGTTTTCGAGCAATATCTTTAAGGAAATTTGCGACAAGTACCAGATTAACCACCGAGTAATAACAACATATTACCCACAGGCAAATGGTAGGACTGAGAAGCAAATGAAATCAATTATAATAATAATAATAATAATATTCTTTATTTAGCACTTGGCTAATACATTCAATTTGCTAATTTAGTAGTATAAAAAATAAGTAAAACCTATAGTAATACATAAACTGTACATCACATAACGCTATTTCTAAATAAATGTTTTTTAACATTCTTAATTAATAACCTTAAATTACTTGCGTTCTTGATTTCTAATGGAAGAGAGTTAAAAGCTTGCAACCCTTCAAAAAACAATGATTTTTGCAATCAAGTTGATCTAACTCTTGATATATGATAATCATTTCTTGACCTTATATTACATTGTTGAAAGTTGGATCTTTTCTCTAAAAAATGTTGCAGATATGATGGCATAAATCCATGCTCTATTTTATAAATTAAAATTAAATTTGCCTTAAGAATATTTTGCTTCACAGGAAGCCATTTTAATATTTGAAGCATCTGATTGATAGGTGTATATTTATTACCGTTAAGAATAATTCGCATTACTTTATTTTGTTGAAGTTGTAACTGATTTATATATTCCTGAGAGCATGATATAAGTAACGAGAAACAGTAATTAAAGGGCGGCAAAATAATTGTATTGTATACTAACATTTTAGTCCATTGAGACAAGCAATTAGAAATTCTCCTAAAAAACCCAACTTTCTTGGCAATCTTTTTAGAAATATAATTTACATGACCATGAAAATTTAATTGTTGATCTAAGAGTACTCCTAAATATTTTATTTCACTGACAAATTGAATTTTTGACTTATTAATTTCAATATTTAAACCTTGATCTAAAAATTTTTTACAATTTGCTTTGGTACCTATTAGCATACACTTTGTTTTTGATTGATATTTTTACAAAGCCATTGATACAAAATATTCAATTCTGAATTTAAAATATTTGTAGCTTCCTTGTCATTTTTACCTGACACACAAATTACTGTATCATCTGCAAATAAATTTACGAAAGAGTTTTGTAAAACAATATAGATATCGTTTATATATATAACGAACAACAGCGGTCCAAGAACACTACCCTGTGGTACACCTACGATACTTTCTATTTTATTTGAAAACTTTTGTCCTATAGATACTCTATTATACCTCTTATCCAGGTAATTTTTAATCCAGTCCAAAGCTCTATTACATACACCATAATATAACAGTTTTTTAAGAAGAATATTACGGTCTAATGTCTCAAAAGCACGTTGAAGATCCACAAATACACTAATAACTAATTTGTCTTCGTTAATGTCTTTTCGCCATGTGAGTGATTATTCCTAAACCCTGACTGTCCAATATATAACAGTTTATGTTGTTCAAAGTATTGTCTCAACTGCTGGCATACAATTGTCTCTATAATTTTATCAATGACAGGCAATAAATTTATTGGTCGAAAATCTGCAGGAATCTTTGGAGTGGTTACCTTTGGTATTGGAATCATTACACTAGTTTTTAAATCACTTGGAATTATGCTAGTTGATAGGCATGGATTAACTAAATGCAATAAAGGGTATCCAATGACACTAAATAAATCTTTTACCAATTTCACACTAAGCACATTATCACTAGTTTTTTATTTTTTAATCCAAAAACTGTCTTTTTCAATTGTGACAGATTGACATTTTTAAAATGTGAAATTTGTATATTCGGAGAATTAGTTGTATTACAAGTCCATTCTATTGTTTCAATACTTGCAGCAATATCTTGTAAGCTATCTGAATAAAATTGATTAAAGTTTTCCTCTATACTACCTGTATATGTCCCAAAATCAACATCCATATAATCAACAGATTGTTTGTTATTTCCCAGTAAACCTTTTAAGGTCCTCCACATATTGCGACTATCACCTTTACATTGATCAATTTTATTATCATAATATTTGGTTTTTTCAGTACGCATTACCGAGATTACTTTTTTTCTGAGTTTTTGATAGCTTTTCCAGTCACAATCGGTTTTGTAAAGCAAAATCTTCTATAAGCCAAGTTTCTTTCCCGTTGTGGTACAATAATATAATAGTGATATATGTTATTTATTTTCAAGTATCATACTGTATATTAATTTGTTATACAATGAATTATTATTATTGTTAAATATTTATGCAATACTATTGCACACGTATGCACGACAATTATGTAGAACACTGTTTTTAAAATAACTACTAATATACCAGATTTCATCGAAGAGAGTAATATACAATGGTGTAAGCGCATTTGGCATTCTTATTTATAATTCCTAAATCGAACCTTCACATGGCGATCCTGCCAGTGCCAAACACCATTTTTTAGTGCATTTTTCAGTAAGAGTAGTAAAAGTATGGGAGCTAGTTGCTGTAAAGTGTGCTAATGTACAGTAACATACAGTGTGAGTCAATATGGGTACTACTAACACCAAGCATGCTGAAGTTACGGACACAGGTGTTGTAAACTCCAATTTTATAGTGGAAGAACAAGCTATAAATGTCCCTATGGATATCCGTATTCTGCTTTATATAATCACTGTGGCTGTTGTAACCTTGGTGTTACTAAAAATTAGGAAGGCTTACCGCAGAAACATGGAAAGAGACTTGTCAAGAAGTCTTATGCTGAAAGCTCCAGTCGGTGATGTCTAAGTAAGACTATTACATAGTGGTTTGTGTTTGTAAGTCCGTGTTAGTGAAAGAAGAAACAATGTGTTGGTGTAGAAAAATATTTTAGTAAAACCTGAAATCAGTGACATTAAGGACGAGCGATTAAACGCCACCTGTTTATTGGAAGATGGAAGAAGGAGATGTAATGGTGATTTTGCATCCGTCCCAGGACATGGACCACACAAATGTTATATTATAGTTGGTATGTAATTTTATTTATTTGTGCATATTTAGAATAAGATTTTTTGGCTATTTAGCAGTTTTAAAATATTTTTGGGGGTAAAACTATTTTTTTTTATTAGTTCATAAAGTAATCGAAAGTTATAATATTATAATATATTATAAAGTTACATATTACATATATATAGCTGAATAATAATTTTTATGTTGGATTTTTGTTTACATTTTTCATGTACTACTATTATGTTAGATTTTTTTTACTGTAATTTAGGCTAAATTTAGTTATTTTTATGTCATCAGCTTGGGAGGAACTTTATACCAAGTTATCAAATTTAAAAATATTAATTACTAACGAATCAAAAAGAGTCTTAAAGAAAAAAATACCTAAATCAGAGGAAATTAAAAAAGAAGTTAGGGATAATTTACTTAAATACTATAATACCTTTGTGCAACTTGTATTACATGATTACAAAAATTTAAGTCAAGAACAGTATTTTGCTATTAAAAAACTTTTTTCCGTCTCAAGAGATAAAGTAGTCAGGGTATATCAAGTATTAAATGTTTCGTATAAAATACCTACATCGTGCACTGAACTAATTGATCCAAACGTGATTGAGGAGGATATTATTGACAGTGAAAACTCTTCAGAGGGTTCAGACGAAGAAAATACAAACACTGAAATTAAAATTGAAACTGGCAAAATGGCGATGACTAAAATTGATTTTTTTAATTTCACCAGCAGGGTTTTGTGCAATGATTTTGATGGCTCAGCGGATAAACTTCGATCTTTTATTGACGCACTAACTTTAATCCAAGAAAATTGCGAAGGGCACGAAGCAAATGCCGTGGCTCTTATTAAAACTAAATTAGTTGGTAAAGCAAGAGACCTTATTGGCGATAATGATACCATACCAATTATAATTCAAAAACTAACAAGCAATATTAAGGGTGAAAGTTCGCAGTTAGTTTCGGCAAAATTATTAGCTCTTAAACAAGGATCCAGCGATACATCAAAATATGCATCTGACATAGAAGCTTTAGCAACAAGCTTAAAAAGAGCGTACATAAATCAAGGTGTACCAGTAAATGTAGCAGAGGGTTATACAACTAATATTGCAGTTAAAGCCCTAAAATCGAATGCAACCTCAGAAAGATCCAGGTTGATAATGGAAGCAGGCACATTCAACACAACTCAGAACGCCTTGACAAAGTTTTTTTAGCGTCGAAACTGAATCAAAAAATTCTACAGTCCTTTTTACACAAAATCGATTCAACAATAGAGGAAATCCAAATTATAGAGGTCATTATCCTAGGGCGCAAGGACAATGGAAAAGAGGATTTAATAGAAATCCTGAAGTTCCTATCCATAATAATTATCATGGTGGCCATAGCAGATATAGAGGTCACAGGGGCTATTCTCAACGAGGCAGAGGAAACTATTCTGTGCGCAGCTTTGAGACAGATAATTCGGGAAACGAATTATCACCCCAACCAGGTCCATTGGGGGAGCAATAAATATTTTTAACATGGACCTATCGTTGTCAAATTTTATCGTCGTTCAGACCCAAATGACACAAAATGAAACAATAACATTAATCGTAGATACTGGTGCCGATATTTCTTTAATTAAGCGAACAAAAATCGATAAAAACCAAATAGTTGACAGAGCAAATGCTAGCAGGATAAACGGTGTTACAGAAGGACATATAACTTCCATAGGTACTACTAAAACTGTAATGTTTATTGACAATTTTTCTTTAAAACAAAATTTTCACATAGTTGAGGATAATTTTCCCATACCAGCAGATGGAATTCTTGGTAGAGATTTTATTACACAATATCAATGTCAATTGGACTACTCTAATTGGACAATGCAAATAAGACTTCATAATAATTTTATCTCTATACCAATTCATGACAGCCCTGCAAAAGATATGTTAATTATCCCCCCGAGATGTGAAATAATTAGAAAAGTAGAAAAGTTAAAATATCTTAAAGAAGATTCGGTCGTATTAAATAACGAAATATCCCCAGGCGTTTTCATAGCATCAACCATAATTTCTAGGTCAAGTCCAATAATTAAAATTCTAAATACAACATGCGAAACCATAACCATAAATAATCCTAAAATTGTAACCGAACCCCTAAAAAACTTTTCGTGTTATCAATTGCATTGTAATCAAAATAACCGAAAAGATCAACTATTAAAGGAATTAAATAAAAACATCCCGGAATGCGCGAAAAAGGAAACCACCGAATTATGCATGGAATTTGCTGATATATTTGGGTTAAAATGTGATAAATTAACAACAAACAATTTTTATAAACAAAAAATTAAATTAGCTGATGCGCAACCTTTCTATATAAAAAATTATCGAACACCGCTTTCCCAATCTAAAGAAATAAATGCACAGGTAAGTAAAATGTTAGAGGAAAACATAATAGAGGAATCTAATGCCGTTTACAATAGTCCAATCCTTTTGGTACCTAAGAAATCTAAGGGTCATGATAAAAAATGGCGACTAGTAGTGGATTTTAGAGAGGCAAATAAGAAAATTATCCCTGATAAATTTCCATTGCCTCGAATTGACGATATTTTAGACCAACTAGGCCGTGCTAAATGGTTTTCAACCCTAGATTTAAAGGCGGGCTTTCATCAAATACCACTTGCAGAAGAATCTAGAGATTTTACAACTTTTAGTACAAGTACAGGTAGCTACAGATTTACAAGGTTACCATTTGGCCTCAGAATAAGCCCAAACAGTTTCCAGAGGATGATGAATATAGCATTTGCTGGAATAACACCTGAAAAGGCTTTCTTGTACATGGATGACGTAATTGTAATTGGTTGTTCAAAAAATCATCATTTACAAAATTTACGTAGTGTATTTGAAACGTGCAGAAAATACAATTTAAAATTAAATCCCGAAAAATGCAATTTTTTTTCGCAAGAAGTTACCTACCTAGGTCACAGGATTACTAGTAATGGAATTTTGCCTGACGAGTCAAAATACGACATTATTAATAAATACCCAGAGCCTAGAAATGCTGATGAAGTAAAACGCTTTATAGCATTTTGTAACTATTATCGCAGGTTTATTCGAAACTTCGCAGAAATTGCAAAACCTCTTAATATGTTAACAAGAAAAAATACGCAATTCGAATGGAGTGAAAAATGTAAACAAGCTTTTATTTATCTTAAAAATTCGTTGTTGCAACCCGAAATTTTACAATACCCAGACTTTAATAAACAATTTATTTTAACAACAGACGCATCAAAAAATGCTTGTGGCGCTATATTATCACAAAACTTTAATGGGCAAGAATTGCCAATAGCTTACGCTTCAAAATCATTCACTAAAGGAGAATCTAATAAAGCGACTATAGAACAAGAATTAGTAGCCATCCACTGGGCGATTCAGTATTTTAGGCCATATTTGTACGGAAATAAATTTTTGGTAAAATCTGACCATAAGCCTTTAGTGTATCTCTTTTCTATGAAAGACCCATCTTCAAAACTTACCAGGATGCGATTAGATTTAGAAGAATATAATTTTGAAATTGAATATATTAAAGGAAAGGACAATGTAGGAGCAGATGCATTATCGAGAATTTGTATTAGCGAACTAAGCGATTTGGCGATAAATAACAAAACAGTCAACGTATTTGCAGTAACACGGGCAATGGCAAAAAAGGATACTACCTTAACAGAAGATAATAGCATGCCGTTTACGGTTAAACCAAAAGTCTTAGAGACTTTAGAAAATAGTAATATTTTAAAATTAGCTTATGTAAAATTTAAAATTCAGCATAAATATCTATGGATAATTATGGGTAAGAATAAAGATTTTATAATCGAGGATAAAATGTTAATCAGTAATGACAAATCATTCTTAGGAACAGTTTTGTCTAAGCTGGAAAAAATGGCTGCTGATTGCAACATTAAGGAACTAAAGCTAAAAATAACAGATGAAATATTTAAATTGTGCACAATAAACGAATTAAAAAATATTGCTATAAGTAAATTAAAAAATCTTACTATTTTTCTGTATGAAGAGCCCAAAATTATTAAAAATAATGATGACAAGTTAGCGTTAGTACAGGAATATCATGATAATCCACTTACCGGAGGTCACTGTGGACAGAAAAAATTGCTTAAGAAGCTAAGAACAAATTACCGATGGAAAGGAATGTCCCGCGATGTCAACAAATACGTTAAAAAATGTCAAAAGTGTCAAATTAATAAGAGAAAAATAACTCATTCAGAGCCAATGGTAATAACACCTACACCACAAAAAGCATTTGACATCACATGTATCGACACGATTGGACCATTCAGAAAAACTCCTAACAACAATATGTATGCAATAACAATCCAGTGCGAGTTAACTAAATTTGTCAAAATTATCCCTATTCCGAATAAAGAAGCTAAAACTATAGCTAGGGCAATGTTTAATGAATTTATTCTTAATTATGGCCCAATGCAGGAAATCAGAACCGATATGGGCACTGAGTATAAAAACGAAGTACTTACATCACTTTCTGAACTTCTAAAAATTAAACATTCTATTTCGACAGCCTACCATAGTCAAACTATAGGTGGTTGCGAAAGAAATCATAGAGTCTTAAATGAGTTTCTTAGAATGTACATAAACGAAATGCAAGACGATTGGGATGAATGGACAAACTATTTCAGCTTTTGTTATAACACAACTCCCAGTGTATATCACGAATATACGCCATTTGAATTAGTTTTTGCACGTAAGGTTGATTTTTCTAATATTTTAAATGGTACTTTGATAGACCCTGTATATAATATCGACGCATATTATCAAGAAGTCAGATATCGCTTACAAATTGCAAATAGACGAGCCAATGATTTTATTCAAAAAGCAAAAGTTCAGCGAAAATTAGAATACGATAAACAGTCTAAAGAAATATATTTAAAACCCGGTGACTCAGTACTTTTAAATAATGAAAATAGAACGAAATTTGACCCTTGGTATAAAGGCCCTTTCGTAGTAGAGGAGGTAGAAGGTGTAAATTGTATATTAAGTAATAGTAAAAGTGACGCTAAAGTGAAAGTGCATAAAAATAGATTACAGCATTTTTATAAGTGATTAAAGTGAAAAAGCCATTTTCAGTGTTTATCGTAGAAAAATTAAAAGAAAAACAATTAATTATGTCAATTATAGCAGTTGTACCGAAAAGAAAACATGTACTAGTTTTAATTTACTAACCTTGTAACCTAATATTTTATAATACATATTATGTACTCATAAGTCAATGCAAAGCTTCGCAAAAATTGAGGTTCATAATTTAATAACTTAACACGTATTGTTTAGGCTTCGAAATAGTTAAGAATTATGTAACATTATTTAAATTAAACAACTTAAGTACATGTGTACTTTAATTAAGTAATAAGTTTATTTAGGTAATAAGTTTGTTTAAGTAAAATCAGGGTTAACATTTTAGGTTTCATTTTTAAATTAAACAAAAAAAAATATTTAAATCTATACTCGATCGATAAATACTTTTCTTTTCTATCCTTTCTTTATTATTTATTTTCTTTCTATTATTCCTCTTATCTTTTTCTTAACACTTTCCTTGAACCTCTAATAATTTTATTTTTATTGTAAAATAGAAGTGTAAAATGTAGTAAAAAAGCGCATATACCTTATGAATATTTATTTTTGTACGAAAGTACTCCATTTTTATTTCATTAAAAATGTAGTTCATTCTTTCAAAAGGGGGAGATGTGGTACAATAATATAATAGTGATATATGTTATTTATTTTCAAGTATCATACTGTATATTAATTTGTTATACAATGAATTATTATTATTGTTAAATATTTATGCAATACTATTGCACACGTATGCACGACAATTATGTAGAACACTGTTTTTAAAATAACTACTAATATACCAGATTTCATCGAAGAGAGTAATATACAATGGTGTAAGCGCATTTGGCATTCTTATTTATAATTCCTAAATCGAACCTTCACACCGTTGAACCTCTTGAACCGCCGCATTAATCCATGGATATTTTTTTACAGAATATCTGTTTTCAGGCGCAAACTTATCTAAAGCTGTTTGGATTATGCTTATAAAATCATTATATACAATATTTACATCTGTCGAGGTGTAATTCCAATTCGCGCCCACCAGTTCCTCATTTATTTGATTAATAGTCTCACGATTTATAGTTCTTTTCGAAGTATACAGCTTATTATGCCTGAAAGAATCACTGCAATTTTGTACTCCAATAATTAATTAATTATTCCATCAATAATTATTCAAATTGAAGCCGAGGACCAGTGGGATAAAAACATACATATTGTTGAAAGAACATTAGTGTAAGTAAGACCACAGGACGTTCACGATTTGAGTTACTATAATAGGGATATCAGCCACTATTCGAAGATGCAGCATTTGTAAAGGTTGCTCTACGAGAACCCTCATACCAGAGAGGAAATGAGGGAGAATCCTCAAGAAAAAGTTCACGACAACCAAACAAAGTATAAAGCCCGTTATGACGAAAATAAGTACAAGGGTGTTAAGTATAACGTAGGAGACCTTGTGGCGATTAGAAGAGTACCGAGAAGAGGTAGAATTTAAAACCAGAGTCACAGTGGAGTGTGAAGAATGCAGAGGTGAAGTAGAAACCGCAGAAGTAAGTGTCACGGAAGGAACAGCTCTGGAAGATGATGGTTCCTGTAGTGATCTCCAACCTGATACATCCTCAGAAATGTGAATGGAAGTCAGAAAGTGAAGATGATGAACCAGAAACACCTACAGGGAGAGACTTAAGACCCAAGAGAAACGTGAAAAAGCCGAAGAATCTTGAATACTTCGTACAGAAAGTACGAAGTACTTAACTTAGCACTTAAAATCGCCGACTGTTATAGATATTGTGAATAGGATTTAACAGACTGTACATATTGTGATTTAGCCCTAATAAACTTGACAGTGTAGACAGTAGGGAAGCGGAGTGTTAATTTTAACAGTAATTATTAAAAGGTAAAGCTAAATGTGTAGCAAAAGTGTCGAAAACCCTGTATATAGTGTAAATAGTGTAACTAAGATAATCGCGAGTATTTTATTGGCAAAACCTCGAATCCTAGAGTCGAGTGACGTATGTGTTGGTTATTCATTGAGTCATCCTGAAAATTGGGACGATTAGAGAGAAAATAGCCAACGATCATTTACTGGGAATATTCATAATTTCTATTTTTAATTTGTCTTTTACATTTTATCATTCATTTAAAGTGTAATAAAGCAAATTAGATAATTTATTAATGTAATTTGTTTTTAGTGTATAGAAAACTTTAAATATTAATATCTCAAGGATTAATCGTAGCGAGATTTTTGAATTATACCTTTTTTAAGTAAAACTGTTTGCACAATGCATATTTTAAATAAAAAATTAAAAAAGTTAGGGAGTTAAAAAAATCATGTTGCCGGCGGCGTCCTCTATGACATAATTAAAACAAAGGTTAATTTTAAGATTTGCCATATAAAAAATCCATTATCCAAATTTTGTTAAAAACGAAGAATAAATGTTAAATTTATGGCCAAAATTCAAAAAAATTACATTAAGTTTATCACTCTGTATTTTTGACTTTCGACATAGGACAATTTAACTTAACCTCATTCTTTTTTTACAGGGAACCTGCTGTTAAATTACTGACCATTATTTATATCCGACACCCTATATAAGTGGGCAAAATGCTGGAAAAAATATTCAATAATCATTGATAAGATTCATAGTCTATTACCTCAAAGCCGGTAAGGGAAAAATCATTACCGAAATAACGTGATTATGACAAAGTGGCAGTTATACACTGTTATAATTTCAGTTGGATTAACTGACACTGAATCTATGCTGTATGTATTCAAATCATAGAAATCGAATAATTGTCCCTCGAATGAGTCATTAAGTGACTAATTTTTAACGTTTTTCGGACGCCATTGCCTGGAGGGCAAATGTAAAAAAAAATTAGGAAATGAGGCCTTGTGACACCTCATTTTAAACGTCCCAATGGGTTCTTTACAACCTTGGAATATAAAGTTTATATTTGAATGCATTCCAAACTGATGGCATATTATTCTTTCACTGATCCTTCGTTGACCCTGTCAAAAAGATAACCGTATAAATCGAGACTCCATATACTGATTAGAGCCGGTGTCGTATCGATTTCTCCATCTTCTCTAGGCAACCGACGGCAGCAGCAGCGAAACGGGGGCGACAAAATCTCGGAAAAAAGAAGAGAAGGTCGAACATCATACACGAGGGATAAAAGTTTTCGGTTCATATATGGGGATGCGAAATTGTCGTAGGAACGTTCCCTCAACGCTACACCCTGCATCCTGCAGACTGTCCTGATGGTCTATCAGAAGGATTTTTCTGGCATATATCCCCAAGAGGATTTGCTTCTTTTTTACTTCCTCACTGTATCAACAGCTCTGTTACTAAAAAATGTTTCTTGAAGTAAAATTCAAATCAAATAATAACTTAAAATTGGACAGTACAGCAATAAAATAGCACTTTTTTTAAACGAGCATTTACAACGTAATAACCAAGACAGATAAAAGATGTTATAGAATGATATTCTCATTACTATTTACAAGTTCTTTAAAGTTATAAAGCGTTTTATTTCTTAAGATTTCAATTCTTACTTTGAAACTGTTGTAGCTGTGTATCTAAGAGTCCTAATACCTGGAGGAAGAGCGTTGAAAAATTGTATGCCATAGTAGTTGCTTCCATTCCTGGCTCGGAAAAGTCTCAAGTTAGCACTATTATGGGTTCGGTATGAAAGAATGGATGGTATGCATAGATAGGAAAAAAGACTAGGGTTCATTCTTACATAGAGTAGACACCCTAGTATGAAAAGACCGAGCAATGTCAGTAACCTCAGCTGAACAAAAATCTATGCGATAAGATTTTTTAGCTCCCTGGAGGACCACACTGGATAATGACTGCTAAAAAATGACACCAATATGGGAACAAATATATCAAAACAATCACATGATACAGACAGTAAAAAGTGGCAACCTTGATATTATCGTTTCCAAAGGAGATAATTATTAATCAAAGTAAAATCTGCATTCATAAAATCGTAACAATAAATCACTGGTGAAGTTAAATATTCAGGCTTACTACAAGGCAGTACCAGTTCAAAAGTGGGCCAGTATGGATCAGGATTAACAACATCGTTGCATTTAATTGTAAAGAGTAAATCAAGACTTGAAAAGCAGAGATCGAGAATTGACCCATATCCATTAGCTGAGACAAACGTGAGAAAGCAAGTATCTCACAAAAAAATGAATCTTGCTGAGAAAAATGAATACTAGGAAAGTCACAAATCATTGAGACATTTTAATACAGATCACAAATTTTGCAATAGTTCTACAGGGCTTTTCACAAACATGTCATGATGGGAGGAATATAAATACAGCCAAGGCAATATTCCTTATGGTCGCCTAGATCGCGAGATTTCTTCTATGGGTCAGCATAATCCAATTTACGAGACTTATTATAGTTTTTGACAACAAGAAGCAAACCTCCAACTGTTATCAACATTGCGGTATGTTCTTAAAAAAAAAACGCTGTAGATAGAATCGAGAAATTCATGAACATATTTACCAGAATCTAACCAAAATATATAATACTATAATCTTCAGTCTCAATATTGTAGAGAAAGTCTTTAAGATTAGTTGTCAGGCCTTTTGCATTTTGATTAAAGAAGACAACATCTTTATCCACAGGCTTTGACGTTCTGTAGACGTCTGCTAAAAATACTATAAAAGATATAGAATTACGACGAAGACGAAATTCTTTTACAGCAGTGTTGTGCTATAGATTGCCATCGAGTAACTCTTTAAGAAGTGATTCTTTTACACCAATTTTGAAGGAAGCTACATCCTCATTTTTATCAAGGATTTTTTTTCACTAATATACAGTTGGTTTACATGGAAAATCTATTATCAAAAGCCAATGAAGCAAGAACGCCAATCGTTGAATTGACTGAAAGTCTATTTAAGCATCTATTTAAAGGATTTGAGGAATAGTGTTTGGACAAGGAGGTAGTAAATTTACAATATCCTCAGCCACGGTGGTTTACATGTTCTCCTTCCATTAGAGCCTTAGATTGTCCTAAGATTAGAGTATATCTTTGACAGCTTATATCACCATTTCAGTCGGAGGTATTATAGGTGTTTTTTTCGATATAATTGAACAAACTACACCATAAAGTTTATAGAGCCTTTCCAATTTCCCAGAATTTTTCCAGAGTTATTAAATCCGGATTTGGACAAGAAATTTTTGTAAAAAATGTTTCTAATTTCTACAAGGCAGGGAAATTAGAGGTTTTGCCAATAATAGTCCAACTAAAGAATGTATTTAAACAAACAGGATTGTCTAATTAACTCACAAATTTTAGCATCTTTTAAAATATCAATACCCTAAAGCAAATGGTCCAGGCTTATTAAAAGAGGGATCAGAGAGAATAGGGTTTAATATTTAAGAAAATTTGTTAAAAGAAATGCTTGTGGTAGGATTTTAATTGCATATTTTGTCTATAATACTAGCATTTAAATCGAAAGTTTCGGTAGAACTGCAATGAGATCCAAGAGTAAATGAAACTTCCGATTTCGCCCAAATACACATTTTATCTAGCCCTTCAAGAGTCATAGCAACATTAGATTTATGTAAACTCAATTTATTGCAAAGTAACTTTCTTAGAGTAAGTTTTTGTAAATCCAAGTGTTGTCCCATTCTCATGTATCTTTATTCGTTTTAACCTTGTCTGAGAACAGAATCCCTTAATTTGTTATCCCTGATGATGGACATGTTGTCCGAAACATGTCGGATTAATAGTTTTTAAATAAATTTAGTGGAGGATGACCGAAATACTTTTAGTTACCCATTGATCTATTAACTCCACTGCAAGAATGGACTACTTCTTTAACTTTAAAAATATGAAATTTAAAAAAAAATGCAAATAGAAAAATATTAAATAAAGGTCAATTTGGTCAGGGACAGGTCCTTGGCAATGTATAAGAATAGTCTAGAAATAAACCCTTTAAAACCAAATACTTTTATTTATTTAAGTATATTTAAAAGTACGAATTTTGCAAGTACGTATAGTAAAATTTGGAGAAAATCAAAAAAAAAAATTAAACAGTAAAATAGTATTTTGGTCATTAGGAATAGTCATATAGGATTTATTATTTATTATTTATTTATTTTTATTTATTTATTTATTTACGGGCATTACCCATTTTTACAGAAATAGCATAATTTACAATAACAATAATTTATAACCTCAAACAATTTATACTTAGTATTATTTTATATAATTATCATTTGATATTCACAACCCATCACTATCACAGTCATAGAATAAAACAGGATTAATAAATAATGGCAACAGGAGAACTTAAAAAATATACAACAAAAGAACACAATAAAATTAATTAAATTCAGTTTTCACTCCCTTGAACCCAATTTTGAACCCAATTATCACCTCCAAAATTGGTTTAAACCAGCACACAATAGTATGAGGTATGAATAGTATGTACACACAATTAAACAGAATAGCAAAAACCCCACAACAATATACAAAGTCACACATGAAAATCCTCAACAAACTCAGCAAAGCGCCTTGGACTTATATTGAAATCTATGTTCAGAGATGCACTATTATTTGCAAGCCTGGCTGATCTAGCAATAAAGCTATTGTACTTGATGTTTGTTCTACAGAAAGGTTGGTAGAAAAGGCTGTTTGACCTTGTATTTCTCGTAGGCACTGCTAGACCTATTGAATATAGCAGGTCTGGTGAATCTACAGAAGCAGTCAGAAGGTTATACAAATTTTTTAAATCCCGTTGTTCCCGACGAACAACAAGAGGAGGAAGACAAAACAGCTCATACAGAACCCTGTAATCATAATGGTAGTTGTCAACAGGATCAATTTTGGATTTAAATGCCAGGTATTTCAGCATTCTCCGTTGCACCTGTTCCAACCTGTGAATATAGCAGGCATAATGAGGACTCCAGACTGAGGAGGCATACTCCAACAAAGGTCTGATCAATGTACAGTAGAGCATGCGGATAGCAGGGGTATTTGTAAAATCTCTTGTGCATCTCTTGACAAAACCTATTATTTTAAGGGCTTTTGTTACTATCTCAGATATATGAAAGCTAAATGTAAGAGATGAGTCGAATATGACTCCAAGGTCCCTGATTGTTGTCACATTCGACAAGGGTCTATTGCACAAGGAATATGCGAATGTTGTGGTATTTCTACGCTTGGAGAAGCAAATACTATAGCACTTGGCTGGATTCAAATCCATGCAGTTCTGAACACACCACTCTTCCAGTCTGGAAAGATCTGACTGTAGATTGACACAGTCATTAAGAGAGGAGATAGCTAGAAAACATTTCAGGTCGTCTGCAAAACATAAGAATCTGGAATATTTAAAACATGAGTGGATGTCGTTCATAAAAACATTAAAAAGAAGCGGCCCCAAATGTGATCCTTGAGGAACACCTGAGGGAACGCTTAGCTCATAGGACATGAAGCCATTGACCCTTACAATTTGGGACCTATCTGATAGGTAGCTGCGAAACCATCTCAAGAAATTTCCCCCTACACCCGCGGCTCCAAGCTTACTCAAAAGTATCTCATGATTGACTCTGTCGAACGCCTTCGAAAAGTCGGTATAGATAGTGTGAACCTCGCCACCCCTATCCAAGACGCTCGCCAGATAGTCTGCATAAGTCAATAGATTAAGCTCTGTTGATCTCCTGGTCTTAAAGCCAAACTGCTCTGATATAATGGTAGGACCCAAAAATGATGTAAGATGTTGTGTTACAATTTTCTCGAATAGTTTTGGAATAGCGTTTAAGTTGCACACTGGTCTATAGTTGCTTACGTCGCCCTTGTTTCCTGCTTTATGTATAGGGGTCAAGTAGCTTGTCTTCCAAAAATCAGGGAAGACTCCCAATTCTAATGATTTATTGAATAAAATAAAAAGTGGATGAGACAGAACAAAACTGCATGATTTAAGGATGGAGGGTGGTATGCCATCTGGCCCTGGACCCTTATTGGTGTTCAAGCTGCAAATTTCATTGTATATTGTAGAAATATTTATGTGAAAATTGCTTATGTTGATATTATTGAAGGATAAAGATTCAGGTACAGGGTAGTTTTTGGTTGAATAAACTGTTTTGAAGTAATCAGCAAAGAGATCAGGTAGGGCAGGACCAAGAAGGCAATGCTTATCATTATAGAGCATTTCTGAAGGTAGATCATTTCCTAGTCTTCTAGAGTTTACATAAGACCAGAACTTCTTTATGTTACTGTGATCAACTAAATTTCGTTCTGATTCGGAAACATATTGTTCAAAACAGACTTTTGCAAGTAATTTACACTCTGATCTTAAGCTTGAGAAGGTAATATAATCATCTCTGGAACCCGAATCTTTGAAAACTTTATGTGCCTGTTTCTTTGAAATTACCAAATTTTTAAGAGCTGGAGAAAACCACTTTGGAAAGTGCCCGCGAGACACCCGTTTTAAAGGTACAGCAATATGTATAACTGAATAAAGTATATCATAAAAAATATTTAACATAATATCTAGGGAATCCTGTTGAAGTACATAATTCCAATTAACCTGTCCAAGAAGTTCATTAATTAAATAAAAATTTGCTGAATTATAATCATAATAATATTGATTGTTAAATCTACCTGGATGATTAGTATGTCCTCTCGAAACAGTAATGGATGTAAGGAGGGGTGGATGGTAATTGTCCTGTGGAACCAGAGCATCATCAGCCGCCGTGACCTCTGCAGACAAGGTACTCTCACAAAAAATCAGATCCAGTGTATTCCCCAGGTGGTTTGGAATATTATTCAATTGGTATAGATTGTGGAAACTACATAAGTCTGACATCACTTCTGTGGACTCGACTTCCAGAGGGCAAGCACCCAGTGCACTGGTCGCTTGAGAACAAAAGTTGTCTGATGACCAAATTGCTTTTGGCAGATTGAAGTCCCCGAACAGTAGTAATGGGCACTCCTGATTCCCAGAGAATGAATCGATCTCTTGGCTGAGCATGTTGTACTTTTCTGAAGGTGATTTTGGAGGGAAATAAATACAGCCCACTATGAACTTTCCTAGCCCAGAGCCTACACTAACAAATAGCAGTTCAAGGTCTGTTGACAAGTTTATTACAGCACTAGATAGTTCCTTTGAGATCGCCACCAATACTCCACCACCTCTTGAGGAGGTGCTAGATTTTGCACTTCTGTCAGTCCTAAAGACATTGTACTTATCCAAACCAAGCTCTGCATCCGATATATCAGCCGAGAGCCAGGTTTCACTTAGTAAAATTATGGAGTAGCAATTAGAGATAATGTTACTCTGGAGAACTGACAACTTAGTTCTCAATCCTCGAACATTCTGGTAGTAAATATCTAGGTTTTGCTGTCTATGGGATGGTTGCTTTGTTGTAGAAGGCCCGTTTATTAGTTTTTTTTCTTAAAAATGTATGGGGTACCATTACGATACCTAATGGATACATTTTCACCCTGGGCTCTCCGGCTACTAAGCTCAACTGACAATTTCTTTTCAGCATCCCTCTGCTTCATGGTGAGATCAAAGTTCAAGAAAACATTCTTTCCTTTAAGTTTAAAGCGATTCCTGACAAGATTCATGACATCATCTGGTGATTTGAGAGATATCCTTAAAGCCCGAGCCTGATTTGCGTTAGGTTTACCAATCCGAGAAAAGTGTAACACCTCTGGGGGATTTTCAGTGAGATGTTTAAATAGTTCTTCGACCTTTTTCTTGTCCTCACCCTCAGGTAAATTAAAGAGCATTAGATTCTTTGATCTCTTCTGCCGCTCCTGCCATTCCAGGATAACTTCTTCCTCTGGAGCTTGGCTTGTAATTGGTTGTGCAGAACTATTTGAATTATCCTTAGCTGCATTCTTTAAGCCTTCTATTTCCGTTTTAACTAGAGATTTGATGTCCTCAAGACTTGCTGAAAATTGGGATTTCATTGTTTTTAGGTCATTCGAAAAAGACCTCATAAGATTGGCTGAATCCAAAATTCCCTGTGTACTACTTTTTAATTCGGTAAATTCAATCTCAAGAGCTGTGACACGGTTAACTAGTTGCATGGTTTCATTTAATTTTGGCAAGCACAATTTGCATATATAAGGCATAACTCGGCTGCTCATGACGATGGCCCGAAGTTCAGTGGTACTAATTCCTGAACATTTCCTGCATAAAATCTTCTTACAAAAATCACATGGGTAGCCAAAAACATCGTTTGAATTTTTTGGCTCTTTCAGCACACAATCCTGAGAGCAGGAGGAACATATGTTAGACATTATAAGTTATGAAGAAAGATTCAGATTCGCCAAATAACGTAGGAAAATGAAAATAACGTAGATCATGCAAAAATTGGTACATGCGAAAACTGCGCGTAAGTTCGTCCGTTGGTCTTTTTATCAGTGCATTCCTTTTTTTTTTGTTGGAATTGCAGTAAATTTCAAAGAGCAAATGATTTCAGCAATTGACTAAAAATAGTAGCAAATAAAGTGTTATAAAAAATATCAATTTTTGAATATATGTAACAAAATACATTTAAAGGTAGAAATCGAAATATTGAGCCAAAAGTAATCACTACAACAGCAACTTCCGGATTCCAAAGAATTTATGTAGATTTAGTAGGACCGCTACAACCAGATTCGAGTGACAATAAATACGTTTTGACCTTACAATGCAATCTTAGCAAATTTGTAGAGTGTTATGTTATAGAAAATAAGGAGGCAAAAACAGTTGCCACCTCATTTGTTGAAAATTTTATATTAAGATACGGAATTCCCGAAGAGGTAGTATCCGACCAAAGAACGGAGTTTATAGCGTCTATTTTTAAGGAAACTTGTAAAATATTGCAAATCAAGCAATTAAATTCGACTGCTTATCACCATCAGACTATAGGGTCCTTAGAAAATTCGCATAAAACGTTAGGCGCATACTTACGTATACAAATAGCGAAAAACCCGGAAAGTTGGAGTACTTAAATACCTTTTTGGTGTTTTTCGTACAATAATAGCGTGCACAGCGAAACTCAATACACGCCGTATGAACTCGCTTTTGGCAAGTCAGCAAGGTTACCATTAAATATTTTAAATAAAGTCGATCCGGTATATAATTTCGATGATTATCCGATAGAGTTAAGATATAGGCTACAACAATCATGGAAAGATGGCCAGAATAACTTGTTGTCATCAAAATTGATAGAAGAGAGAAATATGATGTAAATAGTAGAATAGTTAGTTATAAGGAAGGTGAAAAAGTGCTCTTAAAAAATAATTCAGGTGCGAAGATGGACGCTCTTTATAATGGACCGTATACAGTGATAAAATAAGAATCGCCCAATATTTTATTAAATATTAATAACAAGTCAGTTTTAGTACACAAAAATAGAGTTAAGAAGTACCATAGTAAAAAAAAAAATATGTAATTTTTTTTCATTTCCCTGGGGAATTGAGGTGTAATATGTATGACATAATTATTGTTTAATCTTTAATTAAGGAATGTTGTCCAAGGTATGTAGGTTAGTATGGTGTTCTAGATTGTCAAGGCAACACCAATATATTTATAATTTATATTATGCTTATTACATAAAAAACAGCACGTAGACGCTGCGTAGTTAAGGTTACTAGTTTAGGATTAATGTAGACGTAAGGCAGTTGTAAGTCAGATGCTAATAAATGTATAGCAAAAACCACTCTAAAGTCTTCGATTTACGATGAACCTTTTCCCAACATGACAAGGGACACACTGATCCAACATAGTGAAATCAAGGGACCAAAGGATTATGCAAAGTAACATTATGCATAATAACGTAAAAAAACGCAATTAATTTAATAATTAATATAGCACAAAAGAAGAAAGTACCTATTCGATCTACCCTTAGTAGTCGTAGTGACGGTTCATAGGATGTGACGCAAAGGAAACACTCTAATTAGCCCTGTTGTATCAGGGGGATAGACGTGACGCGTCGTATTTTATATGTAGTTAGCTTACAAATTACTTAGTGCTTGATGTTTCACTACTGGTTCGATAGGTACCGCACACAATGTCGTCAAATTTCTGTCCAAATAGCTTATCCCTCTTGTCCCGAGGGGTCCATAAGGTAAAAATTCAGAAATTGAAGGGACACAAAGTCAGGACTCCTTTTGCTCTTGTGATCTCCATCTTCTCTAATAAGTCAAGCTTCTTTCCCTTGGGGCACTCATGAAGGATTTTTACATTTTCCTGGATGGAAGGATAGTGTTTTGAGGACAATAAATGAAGATTTCGGTATCTTTGTGTTTATTATATTCTCTTAAGTGTTCCTGCACTCTCGTTTTTATTTTCCTTCCAGACTGACCAATGTAAACGGCATTACAGTCCCCGCAGTTAAGGGAGTAGACTCCCGATTGGGATAAGGGTTCTCTTTTATCTTTAATGTTTACGAGCTTATTAAATAATGTGTTTGAAGTTTTAAATGATATCTGTAAATTAAAGCTTTTAAAAAATTTTGCCAATCGGGAGGAGATACTACCAAGTGAGGCAATGAAATCTAGAATTTTTAATGCTGGTGTTATGGATTAAATTATAGGAGAGCTTGTACTTATTATAAAATTTGAAATAAATTTTATTAATTATACTTAATGGAAACCCATTATTTACTGCAATCTGTTTAATTGTAGCTAACTCTTTTTGAAAGGCGCTTGTTGATAATGGTATTTTGAATAACCGGTAGAAGAAGGAGTTGAATGCAGCAAATTTATGAAAATACGGGGAATTAGAATCAAACTGGATAATGTTGTCCGTCGAGGAAGGTTTTCTATAAATATCAAAGCTGATTTTGTTGTTATCTCTAGTCAGCAAAAGGTCTAAAAAAGGAAGCTTACCGTTTTTTTCTTTTTCTAAGGTAAAAGTTATGTTAGGATGTAGAGAGTTTAAAAAATACAAAAAACTATCCAGTCTGAGTTCATCCCCACTCCAGGCCAAACAGACATCATCCACATACCGTTTGTAAAAAACAATGTCCTTGGCAAAGGTACTGCACATTATCTTACTTTCCAGGTTATGCATAAAAATCTCACTCAAAAACGGGGGCAGACAAGAGCCCATCGCCAACCCATTGGTCTGTTTGAAGAAACAGTCGTTAAATTTAAAAAAGTTTTGGTCGAGAACAATCGATAATAAAAAAATTAGGTTGTCTATAATTAGTTTAGGTAAGGACGTTTTATTTAACAAATTCAAGACAAGATCAACGCAATCCTTGGGAGGTATACTTGGAAAGAGGTGGCTCCATAAGGTAGTAATGCAAGTAATGCAAGGTTTAAGGTTTATAAGAGCGTGTGAGTAAGAGAGTAAGTCTAAATGTAAAAGTTAATATTTAAATAATGTACCAAAAAAGGCGTGTTAATTAAATTTAGAAAAAGAAACCGAAAGCAGTAAGTTAGAAATAAATGAGAGAGAACAAAACAGATACGATTTAAAGAACATCGAAACACTGATATAAAAATGAACCGATTAGATGATTATACTACTGTTGTTGTTTTACTTCTAGGTTGTCATCAGACCTTCGTGAGTCGTCCTGGTGGCCCTATGAACGGCACCTTCAACGGCCCCGAGTTTATAAATCTGCACGGGCTCACCGTCAGTTGCGTCTACACGTTCTTGGGCGGACCGGGCCAGAGGGTGCAGATCACCTTCGACACTTTCAGGTTGAGGGGCACACCACCAGAGTGAGTTTAACTTTCGATTGAAAAAAAATAAATAAATAAAACAATCTTCAACGTGGTTTAAGCCGGTTAAAATGGTTTTTATTGCTATGGGAGAGGGGCTGTCGAGAGGGCTAGTTTGACGTTATATATGCACCCCTAGATAATGTTAAACTTAGACTGTTATTAAACATGTTGTAAAATATTTATATAGCTATACCATAGATCTAAGAAAATCATTATATAAATGCTAATCCTTTACCGAAATAATGACCTATTGTAAAATGTGTGAAGTCGGTCATGCGGTCTGGGTTATCCAGGAAAATTACACCATTTAAAATGTTTTTATTGTTTTTATTTTATTTTTAAATTATAAATGATATATGAGATTATTTCCTTTTGTTATGTTTAATTTTGGTTCTTTGGTCAGTATTATAAATTTCAGAGCAATGTTCGTAGAATATTAAAGAGAGGTATAACTTAATAATTTTTGATGTTTATACTACTCTTCTAGAACCTAGTTTTTCAAAATAATAATGCAATAAAGGAAGCAGCAGATTTGATAAAAATACCAGTGAGTTACAGTGTGAAAAATCATTAGTCAACCAAAAGTTCCAAAGAGGAAGAGGAAAAATTCCTTTACTTTTAAGAAACATGACTCGAACGATGATAAAAACACGAACGAACTATAAGGAGAAAAATATCTTTCTACTTATAACTTTCTTTCTACTTATAACAAAACATATAATACAAAACTATTGCATAGCGGTTCATGGTACCCTATGCGCGTGTAACTGGTGACATGCGTCTTGTACCTTAGACCCAAAACAATAGGTAGACGCAATAATAAGTTATTTGTTTAATTTGTTTTTTTAATAACACACATTAATCATGTGCTAAACCTATGTTTTGCAATTCAATCACACAAGTACTTCCACTCTTCTCCTTCAACCCGTCCGCACAAAAAATGCACTCATCTGCCACAAGAGTTGCACGTACACCACTCTTCTTCACTTTTGTCACTACTTTAGGAAAAGTAGTCTAGGCTTAATTCTTTATAAAAAATCCACTGTTTTCATCCTCAGTTGATACACGAGACATCACCTAAGAGTCCATGGAGTCAACTTCTTTCATAAATTTACTTGGCGCATCAGTAGCAAATTCCTCCTGGTTGTCTCCCTCCTTTCCTCTTATTCTTTTTACGATCTGAAGCGGCTGAACGTTTTCCAGGGTAAAGAATGTCTTTGTCTTATGTCAGATGAAAGCGTAGGCGAGGAACAACGTTAAGGACCAAAAATCTGAAGATTCATCAGTAACTGGATGTAAAGCTCAAGACGTAGATGTCACAGAATAACGAACACCATGACGAACCTACAGCTGAACGCCGATCAGGAGGGCTGGATTTAACTTTGTGAGTGGTACAAATCCCTTTAGAGTTTGCAGACCTATAAGTCACGTAGGAATAAAGGAAATCATCGGCAGTAAAGATGTCTTCATTGAACGGGATCCTAAATTTCGAAATTCAGACAAGATATTACCAGATATGCTATTTCCAAGGCCCCTGCAACGTTGTATATATCAAAGGTTTTGCCTTTGTTGTGGAGAAGCCAAGGGTTTAAGGGCTTGGTTGTAATAGTTTTTCAAAGGTCCGTAGACAGAGAGGTCTACAACCGGTGTGAGATATGTGGGAAAAATGCAATAATTACAATACTTGCATTAGAATTTCATAAACGATTTTTCGTTTGTCCTACTGGTCCAACAAAAAGCATCCTTTATTTAAAATGGACTCGTGAAAAGATCAACATACGAGGCAACAAATTACAGACTCCATTCACTGCACTAATACCATCGCACTGCGTATCTTCTTTACACTTTTTGGAGCAACTACATATTCTAGATTGTCCCTGAACTTTGCTCAGCACTGTTTCGTCTAGGTTTCAAATCTTATCTGGGGCCATATTTTCTATGCACCTCTTTAATATTGTTGTGAAAAACGTTAGTGTTGTTAAAACTTAATAGTCCTATAGTTGGAACCTTTGGTGTGACACTCAAATCTTCAAGTGTTTCGCTAACATGAGTCAAAAATGAGTCATTCAGTAGCCGCTCGTTTTCGAATTGAAATTTTTTTTTATCATGTCATCCATTCTTCGGCGATCTCATAATCATTCCAAGTGTCTGGTATGTTTTTAGTATTAACTTTTGCAAATTTAGAAACTAACGTTCTGACATCCTTCTTTGTTAAACCATTTTAGCTATAATTTAAATTGAATATTGTAAGCAACCTTTCCAAAGATTTAAAGTATGACTTTCTTTCCCGAGGCAGATGCTGTTAGGACAAACTTTCTTTCTAAAATTAAGATTTTTTAGTGCAAGCTACTAACTATTTTTTATTCCAGTTTAAAACATTTTATAACGTTCACAGCTGTCTTGGTAAGACGCAGTACATACGGATAGAATTTTTTCAAATTATAGAGAAAACTCATACAATTGGGATTAAAGGCACTGCGATGTTTAAAAATAGACTATCTTTCACATGTGTTATGGCATATCATTATCTCTAATAAATTATTGGCATAAATTCCAATATTAACTCTTTGTCGTCCATAAGGGATCAGTAAGATTTTAATCTTTGACATGAAGTATTAGGCTCTTCATCTGTAAATACTTTCTTCACAGCTTAATTGGTTGAGTAGTGCCATTCGGTTTTCCGTATTTCTTAAGTTTGATAGCTGCCTAGTAAACGTTGACCTGCTTGTATTAAACACTTTTGCCGATTATCTGTTGGTAATTTTTTTTCAGGACCATCTAAACTCACAGTCTTAAGTGCTTGTTTTAGCGAACCTTCGTCCACTGACTTCTTTTTACGGTCCAAGCTACACCAGTTCCCCTCTATTTATTTTGTATTGCACTGTATATATTTATGAACTAAAATCTATAATATAATAACTATATAATTTTATTTTATAAAAATAAACTGTATACATCATTTGTAGACAGATACATATACATTTTTTTCAATAATAATAAATATAGTAGCATCACGAGACGAGTCGGTCCCCTGGCACCATTTTATGGAAGCCTGATCTTATCAGTACCTAATATTAATGACTTTCTTAGATGTATGATTATACTGTACACGTATATTTTTATATATAGTTATTTCATTGGCTGTTCTCAATTTATTGCTTGAGAGCAGCTGTAGTACGTAGTTAATGTTGGTTCAATAAGTGTTTGTTCAACCACATGCATCCGGACTATATCATATTCCCCCCTCTCTTCCTAAAAAAACTAAACGTGGCTTTGACGTCCGCCATTTTGAATTGTCATATTACAACAAGTGACGGATGAAAAATCCGACATGACAGATGGGCGCCATCTTTGAAAATTAAAATAACAGTCTATTTATTCTAGGTGGAAGAACAGATCATTTGTTTCTCTGTAAGCAAACCTCGCCCTATTGATTATTTTGTATATTTATAATAAATAAAAGACCTTTATTATTATTCTATAATATTGCCACGCCCAGGCCAAGTCGTATTTAGGTCAAAAAGTGACAGATGAAGGAGTTGAGGAAGGGGGAGAGAGGCGCGCGCATTTGATTTGAATTGAATCAGTTATTGAACCAGAATACAAAATCAGTTATTGAGAGTTCTGACTTGACCATTTTTGTGTTTTTTTTGTGTTGCCTGCTGCATTTATCAGTGGAGCTGCAGTCGGGGACCTCCCTACGTGAGTAAATTTATACCATTTTATTTCATTTATTTTTTTGTTTTGTTTTTTTTTCTTCATTTCATGTGCTTCGGTTTGGTTTGCATGTAGGTCCCTCTCTTTCTCATGCTGGTTTGATTAATTTAACTTTCTTGGTTTTTTTTTGTTTCTAAATTAAATTCTAGCTCTAGACGGCGTTCTTGTACAATATCGCGTTGCTCAGCTTTATGCTTTTTAGGTACTGCACGTTTTAGTTACACTTAAAAAAAAATTGTTATTTAGAGTGACACCACTGCGTGAATAAAAGATGCGCATTCTTGTACTCAATAAAGTAGTTATTGCAGCATTGTTAAATTATCTTTACTACAAAAGTACGCATCTCTTACTCGCGTAGCGATATCACTTAAACTCAGTTACCGTAATAAAGGTTGTAAATAGATTATAGTGCACAGCTTTAAATATAACAACTTCATTTATAATAACTATCACTACCCATACCATTGTCATTTGTCACTGTCACAATTGACAAACAACTAATATCATATACTCGCTCCGGCGTTGCCAGTTTTGAACAACCAATCGTCAATTCTGGCAACGCCGAAGAACAGAGTAAAACGGGATATACGATCATTCCTATTATACTAGTGGTGGTTATTGACATATGAAAAACTTCATTATTCTCTTCAGATGTGTGCACGAATATATGGACATCTATTCAGAGGTGACCCAGCCGGACCTGGGGTCGTTGGTGGACTCCCCCTTTGGGGGAAGGTTCTGCGGACCCATCACCCCCCGCACCAGGGTGTCCCTCTATCGCGCCCTCGCGTTCTCCTTCCATTCGGACAAAAATTCTTCGGTTCCGGATCTGTTTGCTGGCCGATATGCCTTTATCAACGACTGTAAGTAAATCCCTCAAATACTTTAGGGACTTTGTCATGTCGTACTTGAGTCTTTAAGTAAATAAAACACTATTAATTCACAGACAGTTTAATAATTAGAAACTTCTCATTTTTAACACATGTGAATTCAACCTCACCTACTATAATAATTGACACTTGTCATTACATATATGAGTATCGAGCGTACGATACTAATGGTGAATTTACATGGCTTAGTAACGGAATAACTAACTCATGACAGACTTTAGGGTCAATTTGAAAGATTAAAAAGAAAAATATGTATTTCTTCTCTTTGCCGTTTTTTCGGGAACTTTAAATTTGATTTCCTGGCTCAACTTTTCATAGTGCAAAAAATTATAGAATAAAAGATGTAAATAATAAAACTGTATAATTTACCTTGGGGAAGTGAGCCTTTATAATCAACGGAGGCAAAGTTAAAAGGCGACAAAGTTACGAAAAAAATAAAATACTGGAAAAGAATATTCAAACAATTATTTTGATGACTTTGGCACCCTGTAGCTTTGTCCTCAATTGTACAACGGCATCCTGGGGCCAGTAAATTGCAGAGAATTTATTTTTTGAACAGAGAATTTATTTTTTGAATAATAAATTTTTCTGTACTACTTACGATTTACCACGTTAACCTGCATTTGGCACACGGATGCAATACAAGGAATTTTTTTACCAGACCGTGTGATCCACATACGTGTCATGACAATTATATAATCATACAGAAAAATGAACCTCTTGGCCTGGTAAACTAGTAATCATAGTTAGCGTATTTTAATATACTTATCCAACCTTGACGTTTTTCCAAATTAGTTTTGCAGTTTTCCCGTGTCATGTTCCTAATCCAAATTACTATAGTTTGCTCAAATTATTCAATTAACTTATTTATATATCAAATTAACTTTGTGGGTCATGTGTAAGTAAACCTTGTGTATTTTGTAGTATAAAAATTTGTGTATTTTTATTTATAGCATATGAGAGTTTTTGTTTGATATATAGAACACAAAAGCTTGGACATATTTATCAACAAATTATATTTTATCCACACGAACAAACTCATTATTTAATTTAGTCTAATATCAGTTACGTTGAGTTCTGACAATCTTTTTAAATATTACAATATACCTAAGCTAGTATAACTGCCTGATGATCTAAGGACCAAAATAATTGAAGCATAATAATACAAAAATGATTTGATATATATTTTTTTTTATGGTAAACACAAGTACAAGGGGAAAGTCCTATGTCACTCTTGGAGTGGTGCTTGCGCGAAGATATTTGTGGGCATTTATCTTGAATCGCTGCAGGTTGTATGCGTCAGGAAATATGTGAGGTGGAAGCCCGTTTCACAAAGAAGATGTTCTCCAGATGAATGAGTCCCGATACAGCGACGTCCTTGGGGTAGGCAGGTGGACTCAATGTTGATGAGCCGCAACTGCTAGACGCGTCCTTCTTGCCGGAACAGCCCTGGGTGGAATCAGGCCTGCCAGCTCAGAGGAGCACTTACCGTGATAATAACGGTAGAATAAACAGAGATCAGCCACCTTTCTCCTGTGCTCCAGACTCTCCAGACTCTTTGTCAGTTCTGGTTTGTCGATAAGACGAATAGCTCTCTTCTGTATAGAATCCAACAGCTTTGGTGCAGAGCTCCAGACATGCGAGCAATACTCGAGGGAAGGGCGTATTTGAGCCTTATAAAGAGTCAGCAGGTGTTCTGGTGTATACAGTTTTTTCGTTTTGAAAAGCACTCCGAGTTTTTTGGAAGCCGCCCTGGCGATCTCGGCAACGTGGTCATGCCAGGATACACTGTTGGTGACTTCGACTCCTAGAAGATGTAAAGATGATTTCATTGGCAATGTTTTCCCTGCCATAACCAGCTCCGGGCCACCAAGGTTAGTCTTCATCGTAAATACTGCAGCCTGCGTTTTTTTAGCGTTAAAATTGACTAGATTGTTACCGCCCCACTCCAAGATTGCTTTAATATCGTTGTTGGTTGAAGCTACTTGTTGCTGCCTAAGATTCTGAGAAGTTGCGGCTGTCGTTGGTTTGGCGGACTTAAATGTGGAAATAAGTGTGCTATCGTCCGCAAAGCTGTAGATTGGATTGACAGTGGTTCCTAGCAAATCGTTGATATATATTAAGAAAAGGGTGGGGGATAGAATGCATCCTTGAAGGACTCCAGCGTTAATGTTAAATTTGTCGGAGAGGTGTCCATCGACGGCTACTTGGATTGTTCGTTGTTCAAGAAAACTTTTGATCCAATTCAATAATGAGTTTTGTACGCCGATTGAGGAGAGCTTGGTTAGTAGTCCCTCATGCCACACTCTGTCAAATGCCTTGGAAATGTTAAGAGCGACTGAGCGGGACTTGCCGTGCTTCTCCATGGCCTCCGTCCACAACTGTGTGTGACGTAAGCCAGAAGATCGCCGGTGGATCTGAGCTTTCGGAAGCCGTATTGATGTTCGCTGATTAGTCCAGATGATTCCAGATATCTTAACAGTTGTTGTTTGACTGCTTTCTCCATAATCTTCGATATTACTGGAACTAGTGCAATCGGGCGGTAATTGGAGGGCATCGTCTTTTTACCCTTTTTGGGTACAGCTTGCACTCGAGCAGTTTTCCAGCTTGTTGGAAATTGGCCCTGCTTATACGATGCCGTGAACAGTCTACATAAGAGAGGAGTCAATTCGTCTGCACAACGTTTTAGTATTAGGGCTGGAATTCCATCGGGTCCATTTTTTCATCAGTTCCAATTTTATTTATAATTCGTTGGGGAAACGAAATTTCTCCCATCGATGATTTCACCCTTGGCAAATATGGCAGTGTTTTGCCTTGCGAGTACAGAGTAGAATTGGACGCGAAGAGTCTACCCGCAGTAAGTTGGCTTTTTCCCTTGCTGTTACCGTGATATAACCATCATCTGCTGTTAGGGGTGGCAAGGCCGACTTAGCAAAACCTTGACTAATGGCTTTCGATACCGACCAGAAAGATCTTGTTCCATTTGGGCAGTTTAGCAATTTGTTTTTGATCCTGTTGTTGTGACTCTCTTTGCATTCATCAATAATTCGCTTGCAGCTATTTCTGGAGGTTAAAAAGTTCCTCCAATTTTCGGTGGAAGGATGTTGACGCCATTTGCGATATGCTGCGTTTTTAGTGTTTACTGCCTTTTTGCAATTCAGGTTGAACCATTGCTTGTTGTTTGATCCGCATTTAGTAGAAAAAGGGATATAAGCTTCCATTCCTGCCAAGATCGTCTCTGTAATTTGGTTTGCACATTCTGAGATGTTATTGGTTCTAAAGCAGACTTCTTTCCAAGGGAATGAGCGATAAAATTCCCGAAGATGGTTCCACTTTGCTGATTTATAGTGCCATACCTTCCGCGGCATCGGAGGATCAATTTGTGGTCCGATGTTCCTAGGGGGGCATGTACTGATACAGTGTACGAGTCAGGGTCTGAAGCCAAGACCAGATCTAGGAGACTCGCGAACTCGCCGTCTCGATCGGGGATTCTGGTAGGTTCCTCTACAAGCTGCGTAAGCCCGCATATGGTGGCAAATAGCTCAGCTTCTCGTCCTTCATCGTCGTTCTTGTTGCAGAAGCGCAGCCAGTTGATATTGTGAACGTTAAAATCACCCATGACGATGATTTCTGCGCTTGGGTAGTTAGATATGCTTATGGAACTCTCTCCAATCGTGGTACAGTAAAAACTTTCTTCAAATAAAGTGGCCGCCTGAGAAAAATTTCAGTATACTCAGTGTAATTTATTTATTTATTTACATGAAACTATTTTACAGGCAATAAACCCAATAATGCCGTAGATAAATAGTAAAAATTGTACAGATAATTACGTTATAGCTTGATTATACATATATACAAAAAAACTGAAGGCTACAAAATAAAATAAAATACAAAATTAAACCGACTACTGAAATAACTAAACTATAACTAAACAGCTATATAGCTACCAATTTAAAATTATATAGAAAAATGTTGAAGGGCTACATTGTTTTACTCCAGTATCTGCAAAGAGATCGTCCTACTTTGACTTAGAATTTTATAGGTTTTATAGACAGTGAATGAACTGGTGAAAATTTTAGAATATTTGTACGAGGTGTCTGTAAGTAAAAGAAATTTCCGAGAATTCAAACGTGATAACGAAAAATTAAGTTTTTCCAGTAAATCTGGGCAATTGATCTGGGCTACCTTGCTATTGAGTAATTTAAACAAAAATACTAGTTGCGCAACTTCTAACTTGTACGTTTTTCGTAAGTGAATCATAATTATAATTTTGCCGGAAGTTGCAACAGCCTTATAGAGGATAGGCGCCATCCTGTTTAAAACAAATTTTCATTGTATATTCTCTAAACTAGAAGAATGCACAGCAAAACTAGGAGACCATAAAATAGCGGCATACTCATGGTTAAAAAGAGTTCATGAGGTTGGGATGGGCTTTCTCTTAAAATATTTTCTGCTTTACCTCTTGTTGCTTTGCAACTCTTAGCCGAGTCAATTAACTTTTCATTTATGTCTGGAGTTTTCCCAGAGTGCTTAAAAAGATCAATAATGATTGTTCCTCTATACAAGGGTGGCGATCGCGACTGTCCTTCTAACTTTAGACCTATAGCGTTATTGCCTACTTTAGCCAAGATAGTGGAACGGCTCGTTAAGGTGAGGATGGTTTCATTTTTAAATAAGTTTGGCCTATTGAGTCTTCAGCAGTTTGGCTTTCGTGAGTCTATAAGCACGAATGATGCTATCTTTAGCTTTCTAGAGCAACTGTACAACCGACTGAATGTTGATGAAGTTGCAGCAGCAGTATTCTGTGACTTGTTCAAGGCATTTGACTGCGTGAGTCACAGAGGGCTGCTGATGAAGCTGGAGCTCTATGGTTTCAGAGGAACTGCCCTTGAGTGGTTTCGTTCCTGCTTATCAAATCGTGTCCAGGCTGTCAAATTTAATGGTGGTATCTCTAAGGAACTTAATATAAATGTGGCTGTTCCGCAAGAATAAAAAAACTTGGTCATTTAGTTTTTCTAATTTATGTGAACGATCTGCCACAACTGCAGGTTACTGGCAAATTTACATTGTTTGCCGATGATACCACCATCCTCTGGCACGACTCTGGCACGACGTTTCTCAAATGGAGGCCAATATACGTGCAGATTTGTTAAAAATAACAGACTGGTGTGATGCAAATTTTTTGACATTTAATGTTTCCAAAACAAATATCCTTAATTTTAAATGTAATACAAATGATATATGTTTAAATAATGAAGCCATCACCATGCCACCGTTCAGTAAGTTTTTGGATCTCCATAGACAAGTTCTTTAAATTTGAAGACCATATTGTGAATGTATGTAGAAAAGTCTCATCAGGCTGTTACGCCCTAAGGGTTATTGCCACCAGTCTTAATTTCTCCATCGCCAGATCTGCATACTTCGCCATTATCGAGTCGCACCTTCGATATGGAATTTGCTTTTGGGGTTCATGTTCAAATTCACTTTTTAGTTCAGTGTTTGTACTCCAGAAAAGAGCCATTAGATATCTATGTGGGGCCAAGCCTCGTGACACATGTCGCCCGCTTTTTATAATTCATAATATTTTAACCCTGTGTTGTATTTTTATTTTGGAAACAGTTTGCTTAGTTTTTAGAAAACATAAACAGGAACTCCACTTAGGAAGCCACTATATATAATACGCGACAAAATTATTTGTTGAGGCTACCCATTCCTCATTTTGAACTTGTCCGTAGCTCTATCATATATGGAGGTAGAAAGCTGTTTAATAAACTTCCACTAGAAATAAGACAACTTAAGACTGAAAAAAGCCTACGTACAAGGACGAAAATATTTCTTGCTAGTAAAGCGTACTATAGTTTAGGTGAATTTTTTAATGGTTAGCATTTAAGTATTTTTCAAAGTTTTATATAATTTTATTTTATTTTAAATTAGTTTCTTGTTTTTATTCCTTTAATGTACAGTCTATTGGCTTTGTCTACAACTTCTATGTTTATATTGACAATAAAGCATTTTTGAGTTTGAGTTTAGAACAAATATACAAATTAAACAGTAATTTGGCAGTGTCTGCCTGCTGAAAATTTTTTATAGAACGTACTATAAATCCAAACTTCCTCAAAGACTGAGACACAATAACCTCAATGATAACAAATGATAATTTGCTATCAAACAAGACACCTAAAATAAAACACCGCACTTTTTTATGCTTAAGTGAAGGTTATTGAGAATACACCTGTTATTAATTCGATATAAGTTTGTTTGAATAGCAAGGCAATCGTCAATAGTCTTTATTTCAGTATACAATATTACATCGTCGGCATAGAGTAAATAATTTAAGAAAAGAGAGGCTGCAATGTCATTTATAAAAATATTAAAAAGAAAATAAAATCGTGTAAATAAAACTATATGATACCTATTATTACTATGTAATACTAAAATAGGAAAATTTCAATATGTGACATTCCTGAATGTCCTGAATACAGTCAAGAAGTAAATTCTTTTGACCCTGATATTCCTCTAAGTCTCGAAAAAATTGACGCTATTCCATCACGAGATCAGTTTTTACAGTTCAGCTATGCGTATCTCTTTTATAATATCAAATTAGAATGAGAAATTTGTTTTCAAACTTTTGTTGTACCAATTTTTCCTAATTTCTAAATATAATGTTTCAACTAATAATTTAATGTTTTTTGTGTACATTTTTTAGGAAGGAATAGACCATATTAATAAATAAGTTCTTTTTCGCATTTCCTATTGCAAAAAATGATGTGAGCGTGGGCAAAAATTCACAACTTTTTGTTTTATTTTAGCGGATTTTGAGGTGGGCGCACCGACGGGCGCAGGCCCTTGTAACTATTTAGTAAAGGGCGCGGTCCGACATACGGGTAACATAGTCTCACCTACCTACCCGGGCGCCTATCCGAAGAACCTGAACTGCACCTATCAATTCCTAGGAGCACCCGGCGAACGGATTCGGCTCGAGTTTCGGGATTTCGATTTGTTTTATGGGGGACAACAGTAAGTTTTCTAGCGATCCTCGACTGTATTAATGGTTTATGATCGTTTATTATTTTGTAGTTGTCCATTTGATTTCGTCCGGATTTACGACGGCCCGGATAATTCGTCGGCGATAATCGGCACTTATTGTGGTCAACAGCGCAACCTGGTGATCTACTCGTCGGAGTCCACCCTTTATGTCACTTTCGTTACCCTACGACGCACTGCCACCACCCAGAATCGCGGATTCAAGGGGATTTTTGAGTTTTCCAACTCGTTTACTAAACTAGGTGAGTGTCGTAAGTTTTTGTGATAAATTTAGAAAGATGATATTACCTATATCTCGTACAAACTACTAGGAGCACCTACATCGTAGATTAAAGATTTTTAACCGAGGTAATTTCTGCTTGTTAAACGAAAAATCTACAATTAATTTACAGTATTATTTAAAGTAATGAGGGCCAAGAATTTTCAAACAAAAATTATCGATTGGTTTTTATTATATTTTAATATAATAACAAGATATAGAAAGGCACTAACTTTACTATAAGCATTTTTTTTTTTTTCTAAATCATTATAGCATTTATTTTGTTAACATCTAAAAAACAATTATTTCCAATAGAGCACTACGCTTAGTCCGGTCTATATATTTTATTGTCTAAAACGACCGAACTTTAGTGATATACCATAGGTGTGCAATATGAATCCTTATGCAAGTTAAATGATAGGTCCAAGCATTTGCTTTTTAAAAAAAAAATTATTTGAGAACTGTGCCAATTAACCTAACTTAAGTCTTAAAACTAGTTGAATTGAAACTGATTGCAGATGGAATTTATAATAGTAAATTTGCTGACAAAGACTTATCATTCAATTAATATGCAGGAGCGGTAAAAGGTAGAGGGTTAGTACCCGTAACTCGCAGATCACGAAATCTAGCGAACAGGAGGGATTGCTGCGTTATCTTTTATTCCACCCAAACAAAGATCAACACTCGTTTTTTGTTGTAGATTTTATAAGTAAAAACGACGGCGAACACATACGAGGGACCGAATGCGACCAGCGGATATTCAGTAAAAAAGAGTCGAACGGGTTCGTCTACAGTCCCAACTATCCGTTCCCGTACATGCCTAAACTGGTCTGTAGATATTTTATTTATGGCATGCAAAACGCTCAATACTTGGAACGAGTTAGGCTGGAGTTCGTTATGTTCGAGATTCCTAAGGGGGCGAAAGAGTAAGTATTGCAGAGATTTAATCAAAAATCATCGGCATAATTCTTTTCATCATTTCCAGTTGCTCAGATGGTTACTTAAAGGTGTATTTAAAGGGGCAAGAGACCATAGACGCCTACGACAAGTTCGATCATGAACTGTGTGGTGAGGAGGCGCAGCCTGCAGTCATGGTATCCGATGGCCCCAGGTTACTTATGGTGTTTAGCTCCGGCGAATTGATGGGAAGAGGGTTTAAGGCCAATTACACCTTTGAGACTGGTAAGTATCATTATTCTTCACTGTCAAACGTCATAACTGATATGTCACTAGTCTAATTAATCGAATAAATAATATATAAGTCAAAGTTTATTGAAAAACAAATTTGCTGTACAATTTATAAAGAATTCCTAAATTTACAATAAACATGTAACAAACAATTACAAATATAGAAGATTTAAATTGCTGATAACTTCATGGCGTTTGATGTATGCGCTATTATTGCAATTTAATGAGTAGGCAGAAAATAGCTATAAGATTTGATACTTAGATAAAGATAAAAGAAATTTAGTTCCCAAAAAAAATTTAACAATATAGGTAATTACTAGTATACTTAGTTCTGGGGCACAATGGGCAGAGCTGCCTATATGTGCACCATATTAAAATAATCACTATGGAAAAGTTAAGACGATTCGCTAATTAATTAAATAAGCCAACATGTGTGTACGGTAAAAATAAACTGAAGAAAGATACAAAATAAAAATATGATACTATTGAAACAGGATATATCATGACAGATGCCTTCGAAACTATTAAACAACCATAGATCAATCTTATTCTTAATTTTTATGTAATTGCTAGCATGTTTTATATCCGTTGGAAGTATATTTAATACTTTAGGCAAAATAAATGACATATGTATTTGAGTTGCAGCAAATGAAGTGTGCTGAGTGTTTTGGACCTTGTTTCAATTGAGTGATGGTTGATCTTGCTGTGGAATTTATGACTTTTAGAGCTAAACCTAATAAGGTTTTTTATATACAACGGTCTTAAGTTAAGTAATTTGGCTTCTCTAAATAAGCTTTATGTTGGGTACACTGATTCCATTAAAGCTTGAACAATGATCCTCTAATTTTCTTATTAATAAAATGAATGTGTTGTTGCCATGTCATGCATTGATAAAAAAATATGCCTAAATACTTGGTACATATTATCTTTTATTTCAATTAATTGAGTGTCCTTACATAAGTTATCTCTTTTACAATCATATATATGAAGAATAAGCCTTTTTTATGTTTAATTTTTTCCATTGCCTCCTCACACCCATCAAATGCCCCAGTCCAGGTCTGGTTCCTGATTTAAAAAATCATCTGCAAAGCAAATAGTCTTTGAGTCACTGTTTGTTTTGTTAAATTTGTAATCAAGTTAAACTATATTAAAAAGAGAATCGGACGAAGTATTGTACCCTGAGGAACACCACACTCTACTTTCTGTGGTTAAGTGTATTATCAATTTTTACTATTTGCATAAGATTCTTAAGATATGTCTCAAAAAGTTTCAATAAAGTACCTCTAATACCCAAATTCTCAAGTTTTTCAAGAAGATTGCGATGCTCCACAGTGTCGAATGCCTTTGACAGGTCTAGAAATACTGCGAATGGCATGTACTTAAAATTTTCTGTTATGAAATGAGTTACTTCAGTAACGGCATCCTCAATGCCTTCAAGTCCTACCCTAAATCCAAATTGGTAGTTAGAAAGAAGTTTTTCTTTTTTCAGAATCTTAGCTTACGAGGGTGGTCCCAGAAGTACCCGACCCAAGAAAGAAAACACGAAAATTTTGGAAAAAAATGTATTTATTTTTCAACATAATCTCCTTTCAGCTCTATACACTTTTTCCAGCGATGTTTTATAAGTTCGATACCCTTTTTATAATAAGAACTGTCTTGCGCCTCGAAATAGCCATTAACTGCAGACATCACTTCTTCATCGTTGGCAAATCTTTGACCACTGAGCCAGTTTTTTAAGTTTGGAAACAGAAAATAATCTGAGGCGGCTAAAGATGGCGAATAGGGTGCATGAGGCAGCAATTAAAACTTTAATTCGATAATTTTGGCCATTGCAATAACGGATTTATGAGCTGGTGCACTGTCTTGATGAAACAACACTTTCTTCTTAACCAAATGCGGCCGTTTTTGCTTGATTTTTTCGCTCAAACGTTGCAATAAGTTCGCATAATACTCACCGTTGATAGTTTTACCTTTGTCAAGATCGTCAATGAAAATTATCCCTCGCGCATCCCAAAAAACCTGCCTGCAGATGAAACGGTTTTCGCCTTCTTTAGAGCCGGTTCTCCCTTTTGAGTCCATTGTTTTGATTGTTCTGTTGTCTCAGGTGTGAAGTGATGGACCCATGTTTCATCCATGGTTATGAAACGACGCAAAAATTCTGCTTTGTTGCTATTAAATTTCGCTAAACACTCAATTGAAACATCTTCACGACACTGTTTTTGCTCGAGTGTGAGCAAACGCGGCACCCATCTTGCACACAGCTTTCTCATGTCAAAATTTTCAGTTAATATGCGATGTACCGCACTTTTTGAAATGCCTACTATGTCCGCTAGCTCGCGAACTTTCAGTCAGCGATCATCCAGTACCACTTTGTGAATTTTCTTTAAAATTCCTGAAGTCGTCAGCTCATTTGGTCGACCACTGCGATGCTCGTCTTGGCAGCTCGTACGGCCTCGTTTAAACTCTGCTACCCGATATTTTACTGTTGTTAACGAAGGAGCAGACTCACCTAGAGTAGAATCCAGTTCAGCTTTTATATTGGTTGGGCTGAGGCCTTTCAAATAAAAGTATTGTGTCACATAACGATGACCAATTTTCTCCATTTTCACAAATTCACTGAAAACGTTCACTATTGATGGCTGCCAAACAAATACTTAACAACGTGGCGTCTTCAAACTTGAAACATATGCTTTATAGATTGTATACTTTCTAAAACACTGATATTTTTCAAACTACTACCGACATCTCTAGATCAGGAGGTATCTCAGATACATTTCTCCAGAATCTTATTAAGAGTACTTGTACATACATCGGTCTATAATTTGTTTTTTTTTCTTTCTTGTCACCTGATTTGTATATGGGCATTATAGATCTTTTAAAAATCATTGGGTAAACACAAGAGCTGAACAAACTATTTGCTACGTGCTTTAACAGTTTTATTAAGAAAGTGTGATTACATTTGATAATTTCTGAGGAAATACAATCCTGTCGCCCCATATAGCCATTTTTAAAAGAACTATTTTAATTAAGTCATTTGCTGTAATGGGACAAAGTAATCTAATGCAACTTCCATCTATTATTTTGCCTTTTAATTTTACCTCTGGAACCCTAATTTGGCCTGTCAATTTGCTACCTAAAGAATTTATGCCATAATAAGAGGATCTGAAATTTTTTCACCATTTGCATTTATTATTGATTTGATATATTTTTTAGGTAAGAGTTGATTGGTAATTTCTTTCACAGTTCTCCAAAGTCTTTTAGGACTTTTAAAGTGTTCAGAAAATCTATTTTTCCGATTTGACAATATATTTCAGTATTCTTTATAGTTATTTGATAGCGAATTACTGGGTGGATTAATTGTAAGTTCCTTTTTTAATTTATCTCTTTTTCTAATATAAGTTACCAAGATATAGAAATGAGACCTTTTTACATCTAAAAAATATTACATCTTATCGATGGTGTGTTTCCATATGTAGCTATCTACAAAATGCTTTATATTTAGGAAACACAAAATAAAGTTTAATAGGCTGTATCAAATCAAATCTATAAAAAAACACATTTTAATAAAACTCATCTTTTTATTTATATATTTTTTATTTGAATAAAATAAAAAAAAATTCTTATAATGACCCAGATTTTCGAAAAACATAAATAATAACTAATTTAAACAGGAAAAATGCAGATAGCCATATTTGGCACATAATACTTGCTCAAAGTTGTAGTGATGAGTTGTAAAACGTGAACGTTGTAAAAAAGAGCCGGCAGTCATCTGGGACACTTCCAGAGTTGCCAATTTCTTTTAAATGTTTCAGCTTTAATGCTGAAATTTTCCTCTTTTCCACGTGTAAGGGTTTGAGACATTTTTCCATGGAAGCAACTGTCACTCGTCTTCCTCTGTGTGGAAGAATCATTAAACTGCGAAAATCTTCATCAAAATCTGTTTTAATTTTCATTGTAAAAGGGAATGCCTTTTCATACCTAATCCACTTAATATTATGCCAATTAACCACATTCTTATCTTGATCCTTGTTTCGGTTGATCATAATTAGCTTTGCCAGGGTTTTCCAGTCAATAAAAGCTATGTCTTTTTTTTTTAAAACTTCGTACTAAGGGTCATTTTTTTTTTGCATTCCAAGCATGAATGGGTATCATGCGGCAAATAAACTGGGGCATTTTTGGATGCAATTTCAATTCTTGCATGCATTGAATCGCATTCCATTTGGCTGTGTCCTAAACCAGGAATTTTTGGTCAATGACCTCTATCGGTAAAACTTGTACGGCATAAATAAACATAGCGGCAATAATTTGATTTTTATTTTGGCCTCCACATGTGTCACTAAAGAGCCTTATATTTTGAATGGATGTAGAAAGACTTTTAAGGTGGTGAAATAAACAAGATGCTACTTCGTATGGGCCACGTGAACCTTCTACTTCAGACCACATGTAGCATTTTCCAGAATTATCTCCACAGTTAAAAATTGTGAAATTGTATGTGGCTAACTTCGTCTTGTAAAAACGAATGGGGTTAGTGGGATCTGTTGGCACATACAATACTTGTTGCAAATCAAAGTTGGCGGAATGTATTTCTTTAGGATTTTCCTTTGCTGCATCCTTATCCAAATTTTTTTCCTGTCTGGCTCTTTCTTTATTTTTAATGTGATCTTCATAGTTTTGCAGCAAATTTACTTTGATTTCCGTGTTAGCAGATTCATACGCTGTACATGTTGGACATTGATCCTTTCGAGGCTTATGGAATGATAGATTAAAATGAGAATTAAAAATATAGCGATAGAATGACTACTTTAAATATATTTTCACAGTTCCAAAAGTTGCTATGTGATTTTAAACATATTTGGACCTCATAAAATAATTTGAAGAGTAGATAGACACTTTACAAATTGCCAGTTTAAATTTATCGATATAGCCCCTTTTGGAACTATTAGAAATCCTTATTTTCAACAAGGCTATGTAAATAGTTCAAAAATACAATTTTTGAAGATAGCCACACTTGGAACCAAACCATCGTTATGCAGTATAATGTATTATAAAATCATACAAGAAAATTGTGGGAAATTATTCATTTTTCTTTTTGATTAATCAATCACCAGGTAGAACGTAATATTAAAATTAGTAAACTTATTTATATCACAAAATGATTAAAACAATTTTCGTATCTTTATAAGGAGGGGTTAAAACTCTTTAATGTAACGGGTAACAGTCTTCTTTTAACTACTAAAAGTTGCTCTATACACATTTTTGGGGTGTTATATTTTATTTATATACACGTTATATAAATACTACGCCCCTAGCTTAAATAATTATTATAATTAATTGTTATCCAAATAACATTAAATAAGTGTTATTCGTGGTTTTAAACATCTTTGTATATTTAATTTCAGTTTAGTAGTTAGTAAGTCAGCAATCTCATTTAGGTTGGAACAACTTACTACATCTTCCCAGCCTTCATTTTTTAAAAGGGTTTTTAGTTTTTCATTATTTAGTTTATACGCGAACATTATGGTATGCGGTCCGTTTTCTTTAATAATTGTATTTAATTGTAAATTTAAAAAATGGGTGAAATGCTACTTTTTAATATGAGAGCATTTGTATTTTTGATATATTTTCGTTTATTTATTTTAATAGCGAAATAATTAATACATGTTTTAGTTCCCATATATTGTATGACACATATTGTACGTATGAACATTGTAGAATATCGGATTCCCGGCACGGCAGCCCCAGATGGTTCCTGTTCGTTCACTTACCGGAGCACGTCCAGAAAAAAGGGCGAATTCAACTCTCCCCGTTACCCGACGAACTACCCCAGTGAAACGAACTGCACTTACCATTTCCTGGCGACCGATAACGAGCAGGTCACTTTGGTCTTTGACAATTTTAAAATTAAAGCGGATAGCGTGAACTCGAGCTTGGGAGCATACGGGTGAGTTTCTTTAAGTGGTTATTTAAGTGAGGAGTGAATAACCTCTCACGTGTGTACAGGCCGGAAATTTGTCAGGAGGACTGGATAGAGATCTACAACGTGTATCGGGACGGTACCGAGACGATAATTGGCCGTTATTGTCACGTGTCCGCTCCCGGTCCAATAGAATCCAATCGGGGAGCGGTAGGACTCAAAGTACTGTTGCACTCGGATAAAGCGAACGTGGCGAGCGGATTTAAGGCCCGATACAGTTTCGAGGTGGCCAAGTCGATTTTTGGTGATTGTGGAGGTAAGTGACCCCAGACTAGGCGCAGAAATTGTATATACACTACCGCTCAAAAGTATTTGCTCACATATGACTGTTTTAAAGTTATAACTAAAAATAATAAACCCATCACTTATTCTTGTAAAACGGTTTATTTATATTAATATGAATATAAACAATACATTTTTCAATTAATTAAATTTAAGAAAATCAAATTTTGGATTCATCTACATGTCCGCCTCGATTTTTAATAACAGCTCCACAGAGTTTCGGTAGTCTTCTAATTAATTTGTTCAAAGTTTCCTGAGGTATCTTGTGCCACTCTTCTTGGATGATCCTCCACAAGTCTTCTTTTGATGTGGGGCATGATTTTCGCACTTGTCTATCCAATTCATCCCACGGTAATTCGATAGGATTGAGGTCCGGTGATTGTGGGGGCCATACCATAACTTTCAGAAGATGTTGCCTTTGTAATTGACCTAAATATTGCTTGCACAATTTCGACGTGTGCTTGGGGTCATTGTCATGTTAAAAGATGAAGTTTTCCCCAATTATTCGAGTACCAGAAGGAAGTACATTGTCACTTGTTTCGTGACCCTCTTTTCGAAGAATCCACCGCCGTGTTTAACTGAAGCCACCGTACAGTTCTCAGCGACAACAAAAACTCGCCTCTTCGTTCCAAAACCCTCGAATTTCGACTCGTCACTCCAGAGAACTTTCTTCCAGTCATCAATGGTCCATTCGTTGTGTGATTGGGCCCACTCAAGTCTTTTCTTCTTCTTAACATCCTTCAGTTGCGGTTTTGATACAGCTAAACGTCCTTTAAGACCAGCATTATAAAGTCGCCGTTTTACTGTCGAAACACTGACCTTTTTTGCTGCTTTTTTATGCTCCTTGTTGATTTTTGGTGTGATTACAGGGGCGGTAAGGCGTCTATTACGTTTGCTTGTAATTATAATATTTAAATCCTCCTTTGAACTTGTTGCCTTTGGCCTTCCTGATCGAGGTTTGTTGCTAATAGTCCCTTCTCTGGTGAAATTCCTAACATTATAATCGACAGTCCGCCTTGGAATTCGCAAATCCGTCGAAATTTAACGGTTAGTCTTTCCATCCCTATGAAGTCCAATGATATGAATACCTTTTGTTTCTACCGATAACTCTTTTGTTTTAGCCATTTTAAAGAATGTTGAAAAACCAGCAAAGAAACGGTGACAATCCTCAAGAAGCAAGCGAAATTATTTACCAATGTTACACAAAATCAATTCTTGAAGACTAAACTCCTTTAAATTTTTCAAATTTCATCGGAAACGAGCTTTTTTAGAAGAAGTGCATATTTTCACTACATTGTTTGTTATTTGCAAGACTACTTTTAAGTACTCAGTGTTTTTCAACGAACCATAGTTGATAGGTCTGGCTGTTTAAGCCTATATGCAATTTACAAAAGAGATACAATTAGTAACGTAAGTAGTGTACGTATTAACTCAATTCTTGTACTTGCAGCTAATATAAGTAGCACGGACAGCGGTCAAATTCTGAGTCCGAACTTTCCTAAGAACTACGACGCCCCGAAACTGAACCAGGCGTCGAAAAGTTGTAACTGGTACATCAACGTGAAGCCGCAGCACCGAGTCCTGATCATTTTCGATAAGTTTGCGATAGAGGGCGAACCAAGCGGTAAAATCACTTCACTAATGGAATAAATATGTTTTTTTTTGTACAATTTTTGTCAATTATTAGGTCGTGGATGTCCTGCAGCCGTCTTACGACTGTGGACGGACATCGCCGCACCAGGCAAAGAAATCTGCGGAGAAAAGGCGTTAGGTGACAAATGGCAATACATTTCTACTTCAAACCAAATGAGGTTAAGGTAAGTTCAATCTTTGTGTGTTTTATTGAAGGAGATTACACTCAGGATATACACGGGAAAAACTCCAGTACGGTCAAGAATAAAAGCGTTAGTTCTAAAATATTTTAGATTTAGTATTCCCCAAGTATAATAACATCATGCACTGTACCAAGTTAAAATTAGCTCTTGCTTGGATTAGGAATAATGTACTTTTAAAGTTAAGTATTAGCATATTCAACTAATGCTAAAGTATGGTTATTCATATTTTAAGAAGAGGGTGCATTTATAGTACAAGGAATAGAATTACTTTTAGCTTCAGAGTTTAATATAAGTACCTATTCTTCAGTGTTGAACCTAAAAAATTATGCTAAAAAGCTATTCCCTTAAATTGAATATTCCAAATACTTGACATAAAGGTAAGAAGTATTGCAATTTTATTATAACACGCAAAATAATAAATGTATAAATAATTTATAATACATTAGACAGTAAAAATACATAATTATTTGAACATTCTAGGATACAGGATGTTACAAAATAAGATGCTGATCCTTATGTGATTAAAAAGCTTTTGGGGTACAAAGTGTTAAAATCGTTTCTTTATCATAACTTCCTAGGTATGTTTATGAAATTTAACACACTTCCTCTGAGTATCAACAGTTATTTTTTAATGTAGGACATTTTTTAAAGTTTAACCAGTGGCGTATATTTTTTTATTTAGCTTAATATTTTTGAAAAATATTATGTACCCCACTGCTTTTCTATAAAATAAAAACTATTTATGCATGGTCAATTTATTAGTAAAAAATAAATAAATTTAATTATTTCATTAAAATATGTAAATTATTTTATCATTACAGTATAATAACTTTAATATTAAATGATATTAACTAAAGATGATAATTTTCAAACCGGTTTTTGTTAAGATCTTCAAATGAATCTTACTACGGAATTTAAATACAAATAAATTAATAGTTTCATTACAAATGGAAAACTTTATTAAGCAGACCCGTCTTACACGTGGAAAAACAAGAAAACTCCAAGCATGTGATGTGACATTATTGGCATTGACTTGACAGATGAGTTGAACATAAAATCAATAGCCAGAAATGAGCACGTAGCACTGAACAGCATTGTAAGAAAACGATCGCTGAAACATAGCACTCCTATGGACCGGCATGATTACCTTATTTCTAGCTTTAACATTTACCCCTTGTACATTTGCTCTAAACAACAATCTATTCCTTATAGTCGCAGGTGCCTTTGGGCTGCTAATGATTTTTATCAAAAAAGTGGAAAAATGAAGAATTCTACGATTGTCCATTTTAAGCCAGTTAATTGTTTTAAAATATTGCGAAATATGATCATACTTACGTAAGCCATAAACCAATTTGATACAGGCATTTTGAATTTTTTGTATGCGCATTTTACAATCATTATCTAAGCAAAAACCATAAACATAATCACAGCAGTTAAAATTAGAGAGCACCATGGCCTCACATAGGCTGCGTTTAAGACTTAGATTAAGAATATCTCTATTACTATATAAGAGTTTTAAAGCTGCAAACGATTTTTGAACAATTTTTTTAACATGCTCCCTGAATCTCAACTTACTGTCCATCACAATGCCTAAATTTTTGGCAGTTTCAACAACCGAAAGCTTAGAGCCCTCCACATGAACATTTATTACACTTTTAATATTTGTAATTTTATTTGTATTTCCAAAAACCATAAAACAAGACTTTGAGGAATTTAATTTTAAATTATGTTTTTTTGATAATTGATTTATTATATTTAAGTCATTGTTTATACCAATCTCCGCTTCTTTAAGATTATCAGGTTTAAAAAGTTGTATATATCTACGTATCATCAGCAAACGCTTGCACCTTACAAACTTTTAAGGACTTAAGAATGTCTGCTGTATATACAAGGAAAAGCAGAGGTCGCAGGACAGAACCCTGGGGCACTCCAGACAAAATGTGAGCCTGATTAAAATAAGAATTATTTGTAAATATTGTCTGAAATCTATTATTCAAATAAGACTCAAGTAACTGTATAGACTCCATTGAAAAGCCATAATATTTAAGCTTAACTAGTAAAAGGGCATGATTTATTGTATCGAACGCCTTAGAGAAATCTGAAAGCACCAGAACAGCAATCTGTTGTTTATCAATAGCGTCCATTGTATCATCCAGCACGTTTAGTAGAGCTACAGAGGTACCAAAGTTCTCCCTAAGGCCACATTGCGTAGCCGGAATAATGTCATTATTAATAAAATAACAAACCATCTGATGGTAAAGTACCTTTTCAAATATTTTTGAAAGTACTGGATACTTATACTTATAACGCACAAGTCGTTGTAATTTTCTGGGCTAGCAACTTTTGATCGAAATTTTCCATTGATCGGGGAAATAGTGAGCTTCTATACAACAATTTATTATGTGGCATATGTACTTATCAATAAAGGGGCTACAATACCTTAACATTTTTGGTGAAATCTGATCCACACCAGTCGCATTAGACTTAATACTATTTAAAATTCTACTTACATCTTCAACAGTTGCAAGATTAAGTGTGAAATGCAGGGCTTTTATCAAATACACCATTATTATAACACTGAATTTGTTCATCACAATTCGCAGAATTTTGAAGAAATTGAGAAAAAAAGATGTTAATTTGATTTGGATCAGACAGGTGTTCCGGAATATTGGTATTATTTTTATCTCTACAAATGTTAAACTTTTTTAATTACGACCAAAGCTGACGTTTATTTTTTTCGTTACACAACAGATTAAGGTGCTTCTTTTTTTCTCTTCTAATTGTAGCCAGAGTATGATTTTTCAGAAATTCTCCCAATCTTGTATATCCCTTGTTGCCTTGAATTTCCTTAATGCCTCATTGAGTTGTTTTTGGAAAAGAAGTACCTCAGATGTTAGCCAAGGAGCTTTAGGTTTAGTAATTCTTGCTTTTTTAAAAGGAGCATGTTTATTAAAAAGTGTTTGAATTAAATTATTAAAAATTACTAGCTTACTATCGATATTATTTTGATATAAAATGCTACCCCATGGTAGTAAATATAAATCCTGCAAGAAAAGTAGGTTATTAAAATTTTTAAAGCACCTGTACTCAATTAGTTTAGGTACTATGGGTACCCTGTTTAAATTTAGCTCACAGAAAAAGTTGTGATCTGAGATGTTGTCTGCGCAAATGACCTCTTTATTATGTATCAGAGACACATTAGACACAAATATTGCATTAAGAAGAGTGCTGCAAGTAGCCGAGACTCTGGTTGGGTCTTCAATTATTTGAGTGAGATTATAATTTTCAAATAATGATGTAAGGGGATTACTTAAATTTAAAAGATTAATATTAAAATCTCCTAAACAGAAAACCTCGTCAACACACGGGTATATAAAAGAAAATATATTATCAAAATCAGAACTTAGGCTATTAAAGTTAAGAGTAGGGGGCTTATAAAAACCACCAAAAGCTTAATTTTTATTTTTGATTTTTATTTTTAAGAAAAGAAGTTCCAATTGAGCATTGATATTAAAGTCAAATGAAACAATATTAACTTTATACTTGTCTTTTACATAAGCCGCCACGCCCCCGCCTCTACCCTGACGATTCTTCTTAAAAAATTGGTATAAATATAATACTAATAAATATAAAGTAAATACATTCAGAGTGTCCCAGCGAAAACAACCTCCTACGAGAGGAGGTGGTGGATCACCCTTAAAATGTTAAATGGAAACAAGGATTACTTTAAAGTTTTATTACTTTTATTACTTATTTTAAAAGTCTTTTAATTCTGAATATATAATTGCCAACTTTAAAGTGGCAGCTGTTATTTCTCTGGATATGGGAGCTTTTTTAAAATCCTAAAAACAGCGAGAATTAAAAAGGTGGTGTGGTGTTTTGGATACTTTTTTAAAAAGCACAAGTCAATTTTTGAAGGGGTAACTTATTAACTAAGAGACCATCCTAATACCTTTAAACCCTTTACGAGGAAGTGACATCATCCCTAAAATCTTACCAGTAATAAATGTCAGAAAATTGGCGACAAATACAGAAGTAAGCAAAAGTTGCGTTCATAGGGTACTTAGCAAGCAAGTACTAGAGCTTGTCTAGCTAAGGAAAGGTACACCATCTGTTTCAAAGCTGAGCACAGAACACAAATATAAGAATTAACGCAACGGCACTGTTTATATGCAAATCGGGGCGATCGATACCGTTGCTTTGGCAGCGGCGTAAACAAATTTACTGCGCAACCGAGCCGAACAACACGTGCTGTACCTTTCCTTAGCTAGACAAAGTCTACAAGTAGTGCAAGTACAAGTACTAGTACTTTTGCTTGTAAACAAAACAAATTCCATCCTTAAAAAAATTTATCTGATATAGCAAGTATCTGATATAGCAACTAAATGAGGATGATCATGATAGACGAGTAAAATTTCGTAAAACCCTTATAGTGAGTTGATCATTGTTAATCACCGTCTTATTTACGACATTTGGTTCTCAGATGAATATACGTTTTTACTTAATGGAAAAGTAAATCGTCATAACTGCCTTTACTGGTCAGATGCCAATGCTGAAGAGTTTCGCGAAGTTCATACCTAGTCCCCTGAGAAGTCAAATGTTTGGACAGGAATCTTTGGAGACTTATTGTTGGGACGATTTTCTATCCGGAAATTTGAACGATGAAATGTGTCAAGATCTCTTGGTAAATGCAGTTAATCCAAGAATAATACAAGTAATTGAAGGCGAAAACGATTATGATAAGGATCAAGTCATTTTCCAACAAGGTAGTGTGGAAGGTACGCCTTCCACACTATGCTGGTAATGTGAGGAGATATTTTTTAATATTTGGATTGGAAGGAGAGGGACCCTATATGGAATGGCCAGCCTGGCCGCCTGATTTGACGCCAATTGATTTTTTTTGTGGGGGTATTTAAAAAGTAATGTTTAAGCTACCCAACCCTAAACCCTGGACACCGAAGGATTATGAATGTCTGTCAGATGAAAACACCTGAACTTCTAGAAAATGTCAGACTTCGTTTTTAGCAAAACCTTTGTTATTGTATGGAAGTAGGCGGGGTTTAATTGGAGTACTTAATAAATGGACCTCATTTAATAAACTTGTGTCTTTTGAACGACATAAGGGTAGGTATTTTTATCTATCCATTTTTACTGGCAGTAGGCGATGCCTTTCCTTGCTTTTTTAATTTATTATGAATTAGTATCAAAACTCAGAATTTTAACAAGCTGTCATTATTAAAAAAGGTATCAGTCACTTTAAAGTATTTAGTAATATTAAAAAAAAAAATTCATTAAAATTTGAATTCATTCATTAAGTTTTTGGCGATTATAGTAACTTTACTAATTTAATAAACTTTATTCATTTATTTATTCAATCAATATACGGGAAACCCCATTTTACAAAAGATTTGGTTACAATATTAAATAAAGTAAAATATGTATAATTAACATAATAAAAGTACTATCACCAACATAAATAGACAGTCTTCAAAACATATACACAAGAAATAAACACAATAAGAAAACAATAAATTAAAATATTTGACTCAGTTGACCAATAAATCCAGAGTGTGAGCTTGCAAATGGATCAAGTTCAGGGTGAGAGTTTAAATAGGCAAGACTACGACAGATTGGAGAATGTAAAGAATAGTTGGAGTGACAGATTGGTAAAGCAAACAGTTCATGTCTCCTTAGGGTGCGTGCAGGGACCTTTAAATTAAAGCTGTTGATGAGAGCAGGGCAATCAATAAGCCCATGAATAACCTTATACATAAAGCTGAGGTCACTTTGAATCCTTCTAGATTCCAACGATTGAAGTCCCAATATTGCCTCCATGTCAAGTAGGTTATCCTGCATATTCAACTTGTAGGAACAGTACCGGGTAAACCTCTTTTGGATTCTTTCAAGTTGCATTTTGTGACAATTATAAAAAGGAGACCAAATGATCGAGGCATACTCTAAATGACTTCTAACTAATGAACAATAAAGTATCTTCAAAGTAGATATAAACATGTCACGACAAGTTCGTAAAACAAAACCTAACATCTGAGAGGCCTTCCCCTCCACAAGGTCACAGTGTTCCCCAAATGTGAGTTGAGTATCAAAGACTACTCCTAAATCCTTTATTGAGTCAACAGAACTATTATTTAGGGGTTATTTAATCTACTCGTAAGGGACTAAAGCCGATTATTTTATAAATAGGCACCACTTTGGAAAATAAAATTAACGCGTTTAAGATTAAAATAAATAAATTATTGAAAATGTCTATGTTTCATGTTTTGCTTTCTTCAGAATTTTGAAAAGGTCTTATATCCAGAGAAATGATAGCAGCCATTTTAAACTTGGCGGTTGTATTCAGACTTAAAAGAGCTTTAAAATAAGTTATCATACGAGCCTTCTTTCCTTAAATTTCCTATAATATTCATTTCACATAAAATAAATAATGTTACGTTATTTGATCAAGAAACTATTACATCAAAATGATATCAATATCACAATAATTATGTAATCTTTGGCGGAAGCTCAAGATCCTGATTATAATTTTCTTCATTATATATTTATACAAGAGACTGTTCTGAAGGTGGTAATTTTTTTTTGGAATTTAAGCTTTATCACTGCCGACAAAGCCGTAGGCTATTCGGGTTTCAAGGCCTACTGGACGGAGGTGTTGGATGGTCCGTCCTGCGACGAATTCCAGTGCGCAAAATCGTTTTTCTGCATCCCGTTCCACCTCAAGTGCAATAACGTGCCAAACTGCGGGGTCGACGACGATTCCGACGAGAAAGATTGTAAGTTTTTACTTAATACTCGAATTAATAAGCGGTTTTTCTTTTAAATATAAAACGGCAACGCCGCGTTACAAGTAGTGACGTACACGCGCGAGTGTGACAACACTGACGTATAATATATCTTATATGTGTATGTGTGTGTATGTGCAGGTGGCGCGGCGTCGCGGCAGCAGGTCGACTTAGATGAGGGGGCGTCCCGTGCATGCGAGCGGCGGCGCTCCACGTGTCCGGGCGCCGCCCCACAAGCACTGACGCTGGCGACGCTTCTCCTTCTACTACCACTACTGCTACAACTGTCTCACTAGTTGACCGCACCCCCCTACTCTCTGACCTACCCTAAAAAACAAACAAACAAAAAAACCCTTAATCCTACGTTTTTTTTCCACGTGAGTCGCTCTCTATCTCTTTCTTATAAATATTCTTGATGGTGCTGCTCCTGAAGATACATTGGTTGCGTTCGAAACCAACGTAGAAACTGTGTCGTAAATTTGAAAATTTATTTGGTCTATGGCATGGAGGTGTATATAAGAAACTGAGATCCTGTAGGGATATTTATTAGACGGTTCATTTTATGGGGTAGTGAATCTGGAAAAAACGTATACAGTGTCAGTGGCGTATCCAGGATTCATTCCTGGGGGGGGGCAACATGGTTTATCACCATTTAATATACAATATACTTATGTATGTATGTGTATGTTTTGGCCTATTATCGGAGATATGGTATTATTCATCAGGAAGAGAGAAATAATTACCATGTTTTTGAAATGCTTTTATTAATTTAAAAGCTACAATAATAAAGAAAAATAAAAGATACTAATATAATATATGGATAGTAAAACAGGCACAAAAGGAGGGTAAAGTAGAAGGTAAAGGGACAGGTAAAGTACAAAAAATCTTTAACAGTATAAATATATTCGAAAATATATCCTGATCACACATTACTAGGGCATCGAGAGCGGAGCTCGGATATTTTTCTGGTGCACAGGCTTCAAATTTTCTATACCAAAGTTGGAGTTCCGCAGAAACCATAGTAAATGAACAATTTTATCATTTGCATTGAAATCATTTTTATAAAAATTTACCAAATACTTAAGACTTTGAAGTTGATTATCAAGTTTCTTATTTACTGATGGAATCAGATAGTTAAATGATTGTAATATATCTTTATGTTTAACAAATCTCTATTCTAATTGTAATAAGACGCAATCTAAAAACGGAATAAATATTGATATTCTGAAATATTCTTCAGTTGTGTTAGTTTCAACATTTGCCCTATTTTTTTGTCTGCTAGTTATGCGTGGTTTTGTTATTTCTAAACCAAATTATTTGTTTATATTTTTTTTGCCTCTGCAAAAATAGTTGCAAAACTATTACCTGCTTTATGACGTAAATCTTTAAGCTGTTTTAAGCAATCTTCAGCCAGTAATATTGCTTTGCCTAAATCAATATTAACTGATTGCAGCAACTTTAATAACGGAGTGGTAAATGCAAAAACATGTTCAATTACATAAAGAGTAATAAGGAATTCTGATGTAAGGTGTTTAGTAACAACTTGCTACAAGTAGACGTTTCTTTGTCTGGCCACTCAGCGATTTCTTCTAAAGCCAATACCACAGAATTTAAAAGCTCTCTCATTACGCTTACTGAATCTTGTCTTTGAACCCATCTAGTAGCACAAAGTTGTTTTAATCTGTCTCGTCTTGATCTCTCATTATCCGGCATTTCATTTACTTTTTTAGTTAAAATATTTTGACGTTTGGGAGTATTAAAAAAATTGTAAGCATTTTCAATAACACCCATGCAATTTCGTACAGCCTGGACAGAACATGCATCGGATATAGCAAGGTTATAGGAGTGTGAGACGCAATGAACATATAAAGCTGTAGGATATTCCTTTCTTATAATAGCCTGTACCCCAGAAAACTGACCACTCATTGCCGCTGCCCCATCGTAACCCTGGCCTTTAAAATTATTTAAATCTAAACCCCAGTTTGTCAAATTTTTGATAATTGTTTTTGCTAAATTATGCCCAGTGGTTGAAGTTACCGGAATAAATTAAAGAAAGGACTCTTCAATAGATAAATTATCGCATACGTACCGAACGCAAAGAACAAACTGCTCTATTTTGGCAATATCAGTTGTCTCATCTGCCAAGATTGCTATTTTGCAGATTTTACTTCTGCTATTATTTTTCGTAAAATATTTGTGTTACATGCATTTTTTATTTCGTTTTGTATTGTACTACTTAAATATGTTGCGTTATTAGCAGAACTCAATATATGTTTTTTATGTTTTTTCTCCCTAGCTTTTCTGGGGGGGGCAATTGCCCCTTTGTCCCCCCCCCTGGATACGCCACTGTACAGTGTGTCCCAGGATAAGCGAATTTATACGTAAAAATTACAAAAAAATTTGTAGTTGAAATTTGACCGTTTGGCATCCAGCCCTGCTTGGTTAAAAAATAATTTTTTTTTTAATTAATTTTTTAGGTATTATTGCACCATACTTTATCTTGATCTCTTATTCAAGAAACGTATCTTCAAATTTTGGAAAGATTTTTTGAAGAATACTTAGAACCTTTACCAGTTGATCAAAGAATAAATCTTTATTTTCAACACGACAGCTGTCCAGCGCACTCCACTATTCGAGTAGCAGAATGGTTGAATAGAACTTTTCAATCAAATGATTGGAAGACGCGGCCCAATTGAGTGGCCGCCGAGGTCACCTGATTTAACCATTTCTGATTTCTATTTATGGGGCCGGCTCAAGCAAATTGTTTATTCCGAGCCATTATTAAATGACAGGGAATTATTAAAACAAAGAATTGCAGATGCTTGTAATTCAATTTCCAATGAAGAAATTAGAAATTCTTTTAAAGTGTTTAGAAAAGATATTGAAAAATTTTTCAATAATGGAGGTTCGATTAAATTTAAAAGAAGTAAATAAAATACATTTTCTTGTTAAATTAGACGTACTATGTACATTTTATTACAAACATATTTTTGAGGATGGTTTGTAACTCTTAGATCAGTTATTTAACTATTAGATAAATAAATTAGTTAGTTTTTCTCTAATAATTAAATATGAATAAAAAAAAATAATTGGTACACAAAAGGTAAAAATCAAAGTAGGCCTATGGTTATGAAATTTGGTATTCGGGCATAATTTTGCATTCTAAACTACTTTTTTATATTTTGCCTAGAAATACTACTTTACCTACTCATAAAATTTTAAAAATGCTCGTCAATCAAGCATGCTTGATTTAAAAAAAAAAATAAAAATACGCTAAATTTTATTTTTTAATCAATCAGGGCTGGATGCCAAACGGTCAAATTTCCACTACAAAATTTTTTGTCATTTTTACGTATAAATTCGCTCATCCCGGGACACACTGTAGAATTGAGGTACCTACAAATTATACTTTTCATTATTGTATCGGGTGCACCATTAATCATGTTCCTCAGCAATATCTCGTCGCTTAATTATGGTAGAATTTTCAAAAAAAAATTGTTTTAAAGGGGCCCAAAAAAATGCTGGAACTTATTTTGAATAGACTTGACTTATTCTTCAGGGTGGAGTGTCTCAAATCTCCTGTGTTTATTAAAAACTTTAAAATGTCCGACACGTTTCGGCTATTGCCATTGCCAAAAGCCGTCTTGTCTATATCTAAAAAGATTCTAAAATAAGATTAAAAATAACAGGTACTAAAGGAAACCTTACATCACTCTTATTTCATTACAAGAGTCAATAGGAGCACTAAATATTTAATTAAAACACTTCACAGATCACATGAAAATAATAAAGAGAAAATGGCATTGTATGTAGTTAAACTTAGCCGCTCTCACCGGGTGTGATGTGTTCGAGCGTTGAACCTACCAAGGTGGGTTTGGTTTCCTTAATATGGCTTTTGGAAACATATCCCACATATGCTCAATCGGATTTATGTCCGGTAATTGTGCTGGCCAGTACATTCGCTAAGACCTTGGATTTAGCTAACACATTTTGGATCTTTCTAGTACGATGTGAATGGGCGTTGTCATTAATAAAAATGGAATTTGATTCGAATTCTTCTTTTGAAAGTAGAGCAATTAGCCTTATAACATTTTCTAAGTAGATGTTTCCCGTCAGCGTTTCTTGTACCTATATGAATAAGGGGAGTGCTGATAACCATGCATCTGGCCCAAAAACATTACTTACCATATTCTTACTATGTCCCTCCTTAGTAAGGAACTACTTCTTGATGAAAGGCCAAACGTGCTGCACGTCCGAACTTTCTCCATACCCTTACAGGACGGAGTAATCCTCAGTACTCTTAAAAGTCTTTTTGATCGTAAATTGGCATCAGCCAGCATGAAATAAACAGTCGCAAGCCAAAAAGGTTTAAAACATATGCTGCTTCTTTAAAATGATTTTAAATTTGTCCACTTACAACAAAGGACGAACTAGATTTTCTTGCTAAAGAATTAAAACTTAGTCCAAGCCTTGATTTAAATAAATTTAACATAACCTCTCCTGACGTAGAGGTGGCTTTTAATTCTATTGGAAACGTTCTTGTTTGACTCTGTCCGGAGTGCCTGATAATTTTTACGTAGAACGAGCTCCCTGAGGTGGGACTCTGTAACGCAAATAGCGATAGATAAACTCTCTATTCTCTATCTCGACGGTATTTCGTACTCTGTAACGCCGTTCGGGCTTTTTCGTTACAGAACGAATATAGACGACCTCGCTTTCTTAAGCGACAACGAAAAGGACCTTTCTATTGTAAATATATTATTTTCTTCCTTTTTTAGCGTGTATTGTGGGAAAGAATAAACTATTGGCCTAATTAATTAACTTATCAATGAAATAGTTATAAGGAATTTGTTTTTGGTTTTTGAGAAATATATTTTTTGTGTTTTGTTAAATAACTAAAAATTACTCATCATTTTAATAATTTTGTGTCCGAAATAGTAAAAAAGAAGATACCAATAACTTTTTTTGTTTTCTTTAATTACCAATAGTTCCTAAGTAATCAATTAAGTTCCTAGTCTAAGTAATCAATAAAAAAAATCAACTTTTACAAAAAATATGCTAGATATGTATGTATGTCATTAGGTACACCATAAAAAGTTAGGATACAAATGTAAAAATCATTCCATCCTATGATAAATAGTTAAGGCTCTATAACCTCTTAAAGTCGAAAAAAGTAGTTTTCTAACTGTCTCTAATTCAAAAACTATTTGACTAAAGTGTAACATCAAATAGTTTTTGAATTAGAGACAGTTAAAATATATTACACAAATTTCTTTTCTACCACAGGAGGAGAGCTGCAGGTTTAGGCCAGTATATATTATACAATTCTATTAAATTATTACTAATTAAAAACTTACAACTATTATTAGAAATATCTTTGAACAATTTCTTGCCTTACAAGGCGTGCCATATTTAAAACATTATTATCAATCTGTATATTATCTGGAAAGACATTAACATTATCAGCTAGGGGTTCTATTTCAAACTCGACCCCAGCACGTATGCATAAATTATGAAGTACTGCACAAGCATTAACTATATGCCCAACAAGATATGTCACTAGGTCTTTATTTAACCGGAAGAGTTCCGAAAATCTGCGGTCCGGTAATGCAAAAGGGTCACTCATGTCTCTCATCACTCGTTTTTCAAGACGATTTTCTTGCATTCGCTGCCGATTTTCCAACTCGTTAATTAAAAATCTTTGCACAGGAAGCATTTTAAAATTTTAAATGCTTGAACTAAGCGTTTTAGGCGCTAGAACCAATGAAAATTAATGTAAAACAGTAAAACAAAGCCAAAAACTAAGTTCTAAGTTTCACATCACAACAAACATTTGACCTAAGCAAAATAAAAAAAAGGCAAAATGTCATGGTCATTTTCTTCTTCTTCTTGTATTCAGAGCTGGACAATTGCACCAGGCAATTTTAGAATAGATAATTATCGAATTCTCTATGCCCGAGCAACAACGAAGTTTATAAGGAAATGTTTATAGAGTGCCAAGGCATTAAGCGATCTTTGTCTCTTCGCTTCCTTATTCGCTTCCTTCTCTAAATAGAGCCCCACGCCTGAAACCCTATACAAAAAATTAATATTTTCACAAACAACAAAAATCCATAAATGCTATTAAACACAAAATAAAGCAATATGATTTGGTTTTGAGTAAAGCAGATAAGGAAATTGACTTGTCACTTGGGAGAGGGTAGAACCTATATAATATGATTTTAAAGAAACTTACAATAATCTAAACCTAATATTGCTATGAACGATTTCTGTCCGTCACTATATGGTACGTTAAAAATTCATAAAAGAGGTAATCCAATAAGACCAGTAATAAATTTTATTAATGCTCCTTCTTATTATAGTGCAAAATGGCTTAACACTGAGTTCTCTACAAGACAAAATTAATATCAATATGCCAGATAATTATTTATTGATTTTATTTGATATTGTCAATTTTTTTCCTAGTATTCCTAGAAGGGAGGCAACTCAGATAGTAGAATCTTCTGATGCCCTAATCTAATTTGAGTGGAGCCCAGAGTATATTTCGTTACTGATATTTTAGAATGATAGGGCCTCCTTATCGGTTCCAGTCTCTCTTTTTGGCAAAAATCTTTATGTCCTTTTTTGAAAATAAGGTCCTCTTCAGAAATGTAGGCACCGTAATGTTAATGATATTTTGTGGTTTGGAAAAGCTCTAGACTAGATTTAAATAATTTTCTTGCTATTTTAAACAGTCTTCATTCCAACATAAAATTCACCATAGAGGTGGAAAATAACAATAGCCGTAATTTCTTAGACATTCTCCTGAAAAAAGGAAGCTAATTTGATATATTATATTTATAGAAAACCTACACAAACCGATCATGTATCCCATTTGACTCTAACCATGTCACATCCCATAAATTAGCAATATTTCATTCACTAAAGGATAGACTTCTTTCCATCTCTCTAATGCCATTGGCGTTTATTAATGGAAAAAATATTATATACCAAATTGCTAGTAATAATGTTTACTTTCAAACGTTAGTAGATAGACTGATAAATAAAAAATTCCTCTCTAAATAGTGGATATTTGGATTTTTTCATTTTCAAATTGGAAAATTGGATTGTTTGGTCAAATGGATTTTTTATTTTCATATACATATACAGGGTGTCCCGGTTCATGTGGAAAATCTCTCGGATTCAGGTAGAACATCGAAAAACAATACCGAACGTTCCTATAAAAAAAAATCCTACAGGCCTTCTTTACGAAGATACAGCCTCCTAAAGAACGCTGCTGGAAATTGGTTTTTTATAAATTACTTTTAAACTACCCGGTAGAAATTAATAAAAATTTTATGTGATGAACACTATTAGGGACCTCTTAAAATGACATCCTTAAAATACATTTACCTTGTTTACTTTACCAGGGGCGGACTAGGTTGTACACTTTAATGCGTATATTTTTGACACCCTGTATGTTAAAGTTTAAAAAAAATAAATAGTACGCTAGTTATTTAAACAATTTAGAATCAGACAGATTTTGAGGTATTTCAGAATCTCTGTTATATAAAAAAATTAACTTTTTGACAGCGGATCGAGAGATTTCACCGATCTTTGTTGATAGTTTTTTAAAATATGAGTTTTTTTACGTATTATAGTATGTTTCATACAGTTTCTTAAAACTCGATAATAATGAAAAAGATTTAAATATTTTTTATGCGCCTTGTCCCTTAATTTAATTAATAATTTTATATTATGGGTGTTCCAATGCAAAATGATTTTTTTTAATTCTGAAATCGCGAAAATTTGTCAATTAATTGCATAAATAAGTAATAATTGCTCTATCATAAAAAGCTACTATATTAATGATAATAAGTTTTCAAAAAAGTCCAAAAAAAGGTCAATATTAGTAGAAGGTGGTCGATACGCAGATAGGAACAAATTATTTTTTATCCAATTTAAAATTTAGACCGATACATTGCAAGTATATTAAAATGAATATCAAAATTAACTGACTGGCATTGAATATTGGAGTTAATACCCCTCTATCCCTACCAACCTGTCTATACTCTTTAAAAAAAAATCATATCCACCGATAATGAATGCACTAGCATATTGAGTTGATGTAAGCCAATTTTCAGATAGAACTAATATATTAAATTTGTTATCATGAATTTAATTAACTAGTTCATCGAAACCTGCATTTAATGATTTCACATTGAGATGCTAATTTACACACGTATAGACAGCGTAATCCTAGCAAAAATAATGAGTGCCAATATACAATTAAGTTTAATTTTCTTTGATAAAAAGAAAATTAATGTTTATTAAACATGAATTGGAATATAAAGAGGGAAGAAAGAAAATAAATTAATGACCGTAAGCCCAATTGAGGTTAAATTAAAGACAGTTTTAGTCATACTGAAATGCTATAGATTTTTATAAAATTTGAACAAAAAAAACTTACTATGGAAACTTACGTTATTGGAAGTTTTTTAGCGAAAATAGAATTTTACCTTTCGAAGTAGCTGCAAGGCTCTTTAGCAGCTGAGTAATTAACAAAATAATATTCAGCATTTTTTTAGGCCACTTTTATAGCAAATTTTTTTTTAAAGATTTTACCATTATTAGGTGCTGAGATATAGCTGAGAAGCATTATTAATAGGACACCCGATATACTGTACAAAACCAGATATCATGTCATGTACTGGTACCTTCAGCTTCTAATATATACACCTCCACGCATATATCGATGTCCACTTCTTAATCCATGAAATAATTGTATCGAGTTTATACGCATTTTCAGCTAACTAAGACAGTGCATAAGTCAAAATCATTTTTGGACAAATCGTTCTCGCAAGAACTTAAACTTTCTCATTTAGAAAAAAAAATGGAACCCCAACCCAAAATAAGCGTTCTAAGTTGGTTATTATTTGTACATATAATCAGGCAACGAAATGTATCTTTTAGACTACAAAAGCCCAGTAAATGTATACCTTATGGTGCGTTCAAACCAAATAGAGATTAAAATTTCTTAGTATTATTATGTTCAGCATGGCATTCAGTTTAAATTTAGGTTAGAATAGGTTTGTTCTCGGGGCTTTTTTTGGAATACAGGGAGCCCCACTGCGTGCTCTCTATGGTCCAAACGAGTCCCGCAATTAGCGAAACTTGACATCATCATCGCATGACATCATCATCCCTTAACCACCATATATGATCGCTAGCCACCTGCTTATACACCTCCCCATCAAACAAAACGTTCAGAGCGCCATCTACCATTAATTAGTTGTTGCAGTTAATTTTTTTTTTGACTAATGCCCCCAAGGTGTTTAAGTGAATTTTTCTGTTTGTTCGAAGGTTTTCCAATTGAAGAAACTCAAACGCCCTTTCGATTGTCCTGGGTGGTTATTATGGGCGCCATTTTGTTAGGTCTCATCTGTTTCTGCGTCATCTGTCATAAAAAACGGCGACGGCGCAGGGAGAGGGAGATGGCGATGCGTCGCAGCATCCACGTACCGGTAAGTTTTGAATTTCGCGACCATTATAAAATTTTTAATATTAACATTAAAAATTAGAATTAAATCAAATAGACCTAACCTAACTACTATCTACATAATTTTCTCAGCCAAGGAAACAATTAATACAGTAATAAATGTTTAGACAACAAAAAAAATATGCATATAACAAGGGACTAGACATCTTACATATCATACAAATAAATTAATGTAATCCGTTTTGGAACCCTCATAAACACCTTCAGATCCTTAAGAAGAGAAAATAGAAGTTATGTCAATATCTCAAAAACTGTGACGTTTAAAGAGAATTTTACGCAAAAAATCTACAAATGTCAGTTTTTACTTTTCTAACATGTCTGACAATAACAAAGTTACAGGGGATGACTGAAAATTCATTTTTTCCAAAAGATAGCTATAGCAGATTTGATTAGTGCATCTTTAGTCTCATTAAAAAGTAGCACGGTGTCGCAAAAACCGCATCGCTCTAGCTCTTTTTATAAATGAGAACCTCCATAAAACATGTAAAAGAATGGTTTTACATGTTCACAATTTAAAAGTAAGATTTAAGAGATTTCTTAGATTAAGAGTTTCATTATCCCAGTTTTTAATGAAATCCAGAAATTGAAGGATCCCAGAGATTGACTCATAGTTTGATTAGGTCTAAAGTTTATTTAAGCAAATTTAGGGAGTGTTTTAAGAAATAGATGGATCCAGGAAGTGTGGATGTCTATTAGAGAAACAAGATATTAGTCTATAAGATTCTGACTTTAAAAGGGATATGAATGGAGTAACCCATTTAGCTTCTCTACTCTCTGCCTGGTCCATTTCGATTTTATTTTATTGAGCGTATCGTGAAAATGGGGAATCAGTACCACTGAGTTTTATGCATTTTTTTTTAAATTTTTTAGTTTTTGAGAATAAAAAATGCACCTAATTGCATATGTCTAGACCACACCAGAAACATGGGAAAAACTTTCTTTGTAAATTTGTATCTCTTATAATTTTTTTTACTGAAAACTAGATTTTAATAAACAGTAAATAAAATAGCATTAGTTTATGTTTTGTTATGATAATTGCAAAAAAAAATATTTAAAAAAATCTCTAATTTTTGTGTGGTCTAGGGATGTGAATTTTTGTGTTTTTACATTTGATTTTTTTTCTCGGAAACTAAGCAAGATACAAAAAAATAAGAGGCAAAAAAGCTGTACGTTGGAATAATTTATACAAAGAGATATATAAAATCCACGAAAGTCAGTTGCGTGCATTTTTCTAGTCTAAAAACATTGGATTAGGTATCGCTCGGAACGCTGCTGAACTTAAACAAATTTAATTAAACTAGGACTTAATCAATACCTTACTATTATAAATTACAACGCCAAACTACAACAGAATTGGAGAAAGGATATTTATGCAAAACCAACTTTTTTATTTAAGTTTAAGACTCTGTATCTCGTAAACCAATGCATTGGAGACAGATTAGACACATCTTTATCTGAACCTTTTGACTTAGAATTACTCAAAGAATCGCCTGTCAAATTTATTGCATATACTTAATTAACAACCTATACATATTTTTTTCTTATTTGAACAATTCCATTGATAAGGCATCGGTACACGAGTTCAATGGCATTCTAATTTTTTAAGTGACGCACTGACACGTCTATATAATAATAATAATAATAATAAAGGACTTTTATTTGCAAAAATTCATTGCATAATATTTGTATTATAATATGTTTCTTAACCTATCAGTTGGCGAAGTCTAGCCTAGGGCTATTCAAACTCAGCCCTCTAACAGATTTCATTAAATGCTAAATAACACACATGTGCCAAATGTAGTCTTAACTTATAGTTAACAGTAATTAAAGAAAAAAAATGTACAAAAAAGGAAATATAAAGAAACCTAAAAATTTTTCCGTAATATACCCAACAAAAAATAAATAAATAAACCATAACTTCAAAAAGAAATAGTCACTTTACTGAGAAAATTTCACGCTCCGGGCAGCAGGCGACAGACTAGCGGTGGGTCAAATTATAGTCCTGGTACTTGCTTACTCATTATTATAGACTTTAACACAGATTTAAATTTTTTTGTTGTAAATACTTTCATATAATCGGGCAAAGAATTATAAAGATGAACAGAGGTATACAAAGATTTTTTTTGAAAAAATGCTGTTTTATGTTTAGGAATCACGAACTTTGTTTTATTTCTAGTATTTTTAGAGTGTATACTGTCATTGGTCTTGATTTTTTCTATGAAGCACGTTGACATATATTTACGTTTATTTATAAGTTCATGAAAAAAGATTCCAAGATGTAATAACCTTCGATTTGTCATATTTAACCATTTAGTTTCAATAATTTTATAAGATATGCTATCATATTTTCCAATATTAAACGGCAACACATATTTTGGATTTTTTGTATTCGAAACTTGTCACACAGTCTAAGGCACGGGCCATAAATATTTTTAAAAATTGGGTTTTTATAGTGGTTTAGTAAACCACGCTTCAAGCAACTTTGACTTTTTAAATGGAATGCCTTGTATATCATTTTTTAAGTTTTTTTAAATGATGGATTGTCTCTTTAAGCCGTTTTCGAAAAAAAGTAATTTATGAAACTTATAAAACTTAAAAAGAAGAATAAATTAAAATAATAGGAAAAGATACCATGGAACAACATAAATCATATTTGTGGTATAATATACTATAATACATAGAACGCCGGCAGCGCCTTACTGCATTTAATTTTAAGGCAATTTGCAGAAAATTTAGTACTAGGAGTAATGGAGATACCAAAAACCTTGAGTGAGCAACTTCTCTATACGAAAATATTGAATTCAGATAGCGTTGATTGGGGTAGGCAGAATAAAAAATTTGCAATGTGGTCTGTTTATTAATTAAAGCTTTGTATTTGGCAGCAGATTCCCTATTGGAGAAAAAGGCATAGTGGAAATGAAATGTCGATTTAGTGCCAGAAACCTCACTCCTGAAAAAGGGAAAAATGAAGAAATTAATCAAAGCCACAAAACGTTTTTTCCAAGGACAGGGTCAATTATTAGTAACTGGAAGACCATATTGCTGTTTTGGGCACCTTTCGATGTAAAAGAGAAATAATTTAAAAAAAGTAAATGTTCTGGGTCAGAATGAAAGATTAATTGACCGATTTTTTATGAACTGCTATTTACTCGAACTTAGATCCGCGAAAATCCAGAAGAATGAATATAAGAAATATTACATTGAAATAAATTTATAGTGTAAACAATCTTTATTGGCATAAACTCAAGTTCTGTTGTGTGTGAAGTTAAATTAATTTTAAGATATTTTCTGTGCCCTTTTTGTTTTTTTTTTTTTTTTATTCACGACCTAGTCCTTTTATTGTTCTCCTGATGATAGACACTGCTGTGTCCAAAACATGTTGGGGATTTTAAGCTATATGAGTGGAGGGAGACTATATGTTTTAAATTTTATCTTAACATAAATTTATACATTATGATTAAATTTATTTCTTTTATTAAGTTAATTTATTTAATTATGTTTTATATTATTTTATTCCTATAAATAAATAACATAAATGCCACACAAACAAGCAAAGAACTAGAGAGGTAATTTTGTTATTTCTTTTATAACCAGATAATTATCAATCTGTTTACAACTTTTTAAAACAAAAAATCAATAAAAAATTTAAATGAAACTAAATACCATATCTGGCAGAACACTTGAATATATGAACTTTACCACCTTTTCTGCTAAATATTTTTCTTGCCTGATTTTGGTAGGTGTATATATATTTCTACTTAAGAAATTTTCCATAAAATCGAAAGTATAATTAGGCCTCGCAGCCATTATATATAAAAAATACATTTAAATAAAATAGAGTCTAAAAACCTTCGATGTATAAGGCCACTAGGTCACTTCACACTTTACCTATTCGTCTGCTAAACAAATTTCATGCACGACTTCAATGGTATCATTAATATTTAGTTCACAACTTAATATTAAAACCTAACAAAGACTTAAAAATAAATATAAATTGCAAAAATTCTTTATAATTATACAAATAATTAGTTCTGTTTAAGAAATTATTTTATATTCAAATTGAAATTATTTGACTATCGCCATCATGAAATATTTCAATAAAATAAAATACGGGCCTGAACACTTTAACGCTGCGTTAAAAACTAAAGTAGTTAAATAGTTCACGTCACGGCGATTAAAAATGCATTTGGAAGGGTTTAGAAATCATCGTTTTTTTACCAATGTAATATTTTTTTCATGGTTTTTTTTATAGTAACTTACAGATGCAGGCTTGCTGGATGCCTAAAACTACTTTAAAATATGACGTGAGGTTTCCTATTATAATATTATTATAATAGGAAAAATTAATACTATTTTTAATTGCCATGAAATATGCCAATATTTAGTTCAAAAATTCATGTATCAATCCTTCATCTTCAACGGTGTCTAAATAAAACGATTAATTCAAAACCTCTAAGAAACAATTTTCGTAGGCCCGAGAAGCCGAACCTTAATTTAAGTAGCTTCTTATCCATACGTGCGGAGCATGGCTTCATGTGTTCCAAAAAGCAAAAAAAAAAAAACACTTTTTTGGGAACTCTGGCGCCATTTACTTTTTGTAATTTTCATCGCAGCAAGTCAACCCAATGAAAAAATGATGTCCTTACAATTTTTTTCAAAAACCTATCATTCTCCAAATAAATGAAATCCAACATTTTCTTGAGTTTTCTCAGAAGGCCGGTACGATTCGACCCTACATTTTTTAAGTTAAGCTTTTTGAACATGCTATTCTAATGATTTCCGCAAAAAAAATGTTACAGGGTATTTTTTTCGTCCAAACGGCCTTTGGTAACTCATATTAAGGATATTTTTATTTTTTAAATGAAGTTTAATATGTTCTCTAAATGGAATATTGTAAGAAAAACACATACAGCTGTTTTGTATTTGGTGTGCTAATTGCATCGTCAAAGATGAACCATAAACCACATCACCGTAGTCGAATACCGATAATATTAAACTAAATAAAATTAAGTCACATAATTGATACTTTATTTTGGATGGTAGCCATTTTTTAAAATAATTAAGTTTTTTCAATCTTATATAAACAATTTTTAATTTATTATGAATATGTGCTTAAAATGTTAGCGAATCATCAAAAATTATACCCAAATTTTTCACCTCTGAAACTGAGGCCAAAGGCATATATCTATTTGTGGAACAAATAATTGCCTAATTCTTTCAATCTGATATTTAGCATTAAAAACAGCGTACAGGATTTAGACGAGTTTAGTTTTAAATTATGATCATCGGAGAATTTTTTTACATAATCTAAAGAAAATGAAGTGTATATTTGAGAATCATTAGCATATTGTTAATTTTATGAGTTTTCAATAGAATTGCTCATATCTGTAACATATATGGAAAACAACAGAGGGCCCAAAATTGAGCCTTGAGGCACACCTGCGGCAATTGGTACAAATTCAAATCGAACGCTTTGAAAATCTCTCACAATTTCCTCACAAAAGGATCTATCTATTAAATATTGTTCGAAAAATTTTACAGAATTATCAGAAAGTCCATAGTAATGAAGCTTGGCTAATAGCATATTGTGGCTAATCGTATCGAATGCTTTGCTGAAATCGAGAAATGCCAGGCAAGTTATTAGTTTCTTATCTTCACCGTGACGAACATCATTTAAAAGATTAACTAAACAAGTAGAGGTGCTGTAACCAGATCGGAATCCTAACTGGCACGATGGGATAAAATTTGACGTGTTTAGGAAGTCGTACAATTGTTTATTAATATGTTTTTCAAGAAGTTTAGAAACTACCGAAAGAATACTGATCGGTCTTAGATCCTTTAGTCCTTTAGGAGTCGTATTTTTAGCTAGCGGTTTCACGATTGCTTTTTTCCATGAAAATGGAAAATAACTTTATAAAATACAGGAATTTATTATATTTAATAAGGGTGGAATGCATTATGGCAAGCAAAGTTTAATATCCCTCACTGATATACCATCATCGCCAACAATGGATATACCATTCAGAATCTTTAACAGGGAATTCTCGTCTATAAGCGTAAAATTTAGTTTGATATTAAAATTGGGATGGACATTTGAACGATAAAAAAAGATTTTGTCATCTGACGCAGAGTTAGGAGCTTAAAAAGTAGATGAAAAAAAGATGCAAATCTGCTCTGGTCACATAATTCATTGGGAATTTCAACTGCCTTATTGGTGATATATTTAATTTTTTAGCATTGTCCCATAAATCTTTTCCTTTTTTTGAAGAAAATTGGTTAAAATAAGTAGTTTTTTCCCGTGTAATAGCATGTTTTGTAAAATTTCTTAACTGTCTATCTGTTCTAAGTTACCCAAAGTTTTGTTTTTTAAATATTTCTTGTGTGTCTTATCCCTTAAACGCATTAAAAGTTTTATGTTATCAATTATTCAGGGCATAAAATTTTTCTCTTTAACTAATTTTTGTTGAAGTGGAGCGTGTTTGTATTAAAAATATCTAATTTTGTATCAATATTGTTTGTGAAATAAATTCCGTTCCACTCTATTTGCTCAGCATCTCTGCGAAAATCCTCAGAACAAATGTTTTTATAATTACGGTATTTTAAATGTTTTACTTTGTTTTGTATTTTTGGAAAATTTAATACTAGATTATGGTCGGTGAGGCTTCCTGACACAGGTGTAGAAACGGCTTTTATCACTTCAAGTTCTTGACTTGAAATAATCACATCAATAAGACTTGACCTATTTGTCAATAAATTATGGAGTGTAGGTTCAGTTATTAATTGTTTTAAGTTGAAAATATTTAAAACATTTTTAAGGTTTCTTGAATTCACATTTTTATTTAGTAAATTAATATTTATATCACCAAGTAATAAAATATAATCGCAAAGCGTCATTGCTTGCGCCAGTACATTTTCTAACGTATCAAGAAAAGTGACGGTATTTCCACAAGGTGGTCTATATATAGTAGGGGCCAAAACCCGCTTACCACTCACTTCAAACCCAACACTCATATGTTCAAAATCTGGAGAATTGACATTGTCGATTCAACAAGATTTCTATCGATTTTGGCTTTAAAGTGTATGTCCTGCGCTTTCGCTGGGATCTAATAAAAAAGGATCGAGTGTCACAGAGTTCAACTTAGGTATAGAAATTAACGAAATTGTCATGTACTTCCTGGTATTAACAAATGACGTAAAAGAAATTTTTCCATTCCAGGTGGCCATTCCAGGAACGTCGAGACAACAGGTGCCCCATTTCTGCGACGATCTCGGCGAACGATTCGCATCAGTCGACAGTGTCTGATGACGGCTGAAGCCGTTTTTGGCGAAACGTTGGTTTTTCAAATGTCTGTACGAGGCCACGAGGCCTTACTACTATTACTTGCCGGAGACGACCGAGCGACTGGTCGAACGCATTCGGATGTGATCGTGCGCGCGAGTTTTAAAACGACTGTGTTATATACAGGGTGTTGTTGCAGTTTTTTTTTCACACCCCTTACCGTAATGATAATAATACAATAATAGTTAGGAGAGACAATCATCATCAACAATGACCGGACCGCCCTGTATATTGTGGCCCCACCCCTTTTTTAGTTTCCTTTTCGAGTATAATAATGAAAATGGTATTTACACTTTTATATTAGAATTAACGAGTAAAATTAGTGAATTGTGACTCAAGTGACTGACTGTTCAACAGTGATGTTAAACGGTTTTTTTATTCGCGGAAAATTTTAATTTTTTACGTTCAAAAAATCACCCGCAATAAGTAACTTTTATTATTAGGTTATAGTTGCACTCGTTCGCACAATTTCATGTACCGGCCCTTAGAATTCGGTTAAAGTTGGAGTCTGATTGTTTGTCACATTTTGGAGGTCGAATTATATGGAAAATTTGGGTTTTTTATGACTTGATCAAAATTATTTTGCCCTACTATATTGGCTTAGTTAGAAAAAAATTGCTGAAAATGAGTATAAAGTCGATCCACTTACTTGTAAAAATAAAAAAATTTCGGTTTAGACCACAAAGCATTAGAATAGTCCTAATAAATAAACTAATTCGAAAATAAATGTGTCAAAATGTGTCAACAGTAAAATGTTCAATTACTAATTGAACGCAAGAAGAATGTGTCACTGAGAAAATTGAATCGTATATATCAACATCTTTAGGTTTGTCATTTTGAAAATGGATAATTTATCAAAAAAAAACTTTTAAAGGCATCTAGGTATATTTCAACGTTAGTCAAACTTTAAAAACATGTTAAAATTTAGTAGTTGGGTTAACATTTAAAAGTTTATTCCAATAAACTATTAAAGGCAAAAGTAGTCATTTTCTGCAAATTTGTATGCATCATTTAAGAAATAATTAGTTCAAACCATAAATCGCTTAAATTAATGTTTACTCAATTATCAGATTAACGTTGCTTTATCTTTAAGCGAACCAGTTTTGTATATTGAGTGAAATACTTGATCATCATTTTAAATGTTAATTAATTTAATGCACGTTCACATATTGATTTAATTAAGGAAATAATATTTTAGGATTTAAATAATATTACATCAACCAGGAAGAAATAACAGTTTTACATATGTGACAAAAAATATAATCTTGCTGGTGCAATATGGGTTTTAAATACCTCAAATTTATAGGCACTCGTACCTTGTCCGACAAATTTGACTCTAACTCAAAAAAAGTTTTGGAGTTACAAGAATTGCTAATTTATTAAATGTTTGGTAATAAATGGCCTTTCATTGGCTTTAGCCTTTTAAGAAGATTTCAATTAGTTCGTGTAAACATTTGAAAAGAAAGTGAAAATTGTATGCGAAACAAACGCTCCAACCAAAACTGCCCTAGTTATCAAAGTCTTTACCCTAAAATCACAATTCTACTCTCAAATCCATCGTCAGGAGTCCTGCTATATAAGCGTAAAAAAATTATGGAAATATTCAAAGTGGTTCCCAACTTATGGTCTAAAAATGTCCGCCAAAGTATAAAAATCTGAATGCTGTAATATGCGTTTCTAAAACCTCAAATATGTATGCTCTTAGACCTTGGCAGGCAAAATTGCTCTTACTTAAAAAGTTTTTTAGCTACAAGAATTTTTCTCCTACGAAATTGTTTGGTAAGAAATGCCCTTTAATTCACTTTTACCCTTTTAAGAATAATCCAAATATTTCGTGAAAATATTGTCAAAGAAAGTAAAAATGAGTTAAGATAATTTGCAAAAAAAATACTCCAGCCAAAACTGCCCTAACTACCAAAAGCTTCACCCTAAAACCTCGATTCTACTCTCAAATCCATCGTCAAGAATCCCGCTATACAGGGTGATTCAAAAGTAAGCGGCATCCTTTCAGGGGCGTAATCCTTGTATGAAAATAAGGCAAAAAGTTCATATTAATATGGGTTCGAAATTGCTTCCTAAGGGAGCTACGCCCCTTTGAATAGGACCCCTTGAAGACAATTTTTTCTCTATAACTTTAAAACCCTTTAGAATTAAATTTTGAAAATTGGTGTACTGCATAAACATTTCGTTGTGAATAAGATTCTAAATTCAAATTTTTTTAATTTTATTCAGGTGCGTCACATGCGGGGGTTGGTAAGGGTAAAACATCCCATTTTCTTTTACTCTTTAGGTTATTGTGATTTTGTTTGAAAATTATAAAATTTTAGAGTCTTATACGTAAAAAAGGTACACTGTGTCCCATTTTGGATGAGACTGCAGGGTATCTCTGTCATTTTTTAAGATAGAGCTTTGCGGTTTTCGCGACCCTGTATCACTTTTTTGTAAAACTTTTAAACCCACAAACAGAAATATTCTAACTACTTTTGTTCCTGAAATACAGGGTGAAAACGAAAATGTTCACTTTTGGAGATGTTATTATTTCTCAGGCCCTGTATAAGATAGAATAAAAATGAAAACTGCTTATAATAGATATTTTTACATAAAAGTCAGTGGCGTATTTAATTTTTTTTCTAATGCACTGTTTTTAAGATTGGGCACAAACTTGGTATTTTTTAAATGGAACACCCTGTATATTTTAACGTCAAATTTTTGCATTTTTTTTTCTGAATACATTGATGTATCACAATCTATTCTTTAGTAAATTTTAGCTTCAAAAATCAGAAAAATCCATATTTATTTTTGTTTTTAATAGTAGGCCATGAATTCTTACACACATGCATTTAATTATTACTTTTTTAAAACGCCATGTGATTTAAACCTGTTTATTTAACTATATTTTAAACATTAACTTAAAATATTAATATAAACATAAAAATGTTAAAAACAAAAAAAATATATTAGTAATAAAAAGAAAAATAATTAGTAATTAAAAGAATCAAATTAGAAAATTAATTAAAAAAACCAAAAAAAAAACAACAAATATAAATTTAATAAAACTGTTCAAACTGCTGTCCATTTTGTCTTATACAAAAACCACATACAGTCTGTATTCGTCTTAAGGCATTTAAAATTATAAAGGGTTGCCTTTGTAAGTTTATGAATGCTTCTTCAGTTGTCGCTCGGAGTTCATTTATATTATTATGCCGATTTGCATAAATTTTATTTTTTAAGTACGACCATACAAAAAAGTCCAAAACACTTAAGTCCGGTGACCTCGGGGGCCATCTGATTGGCCCGTGTGTGCACTTAAATATTCTCTAACTACCCTTGAATTATGAGCGGGCGCTCCATCTTGCTGGAAATATATTTGATGTCGCTGGGCTAAAGGTATGTCCTCCAGCAACTCTGGCAAATTATTTTGCAATATATTTAGATATCGTTGGGCAGTTAAGCTACCCTCAAAAGTTGTATATACAATTTTAGTGCCCAATACAAAACAGGAAACACTAAAACCAAATCGGCCTTGTTGCTGTCGTTCAAAAGTAATATGTTGGTTTTCTTGACACCAATGTCTGGTATTTTGCCTATTAAATATGCCACTACTGCTTATATGGGATTCGTCAGACCATATTACATTTTTTACAAAATCCGGATCTTCATTAGTTTTGGTTAAAAACCAATTAGAAAATTCCAGTCGTTTAAACGGATCGTTAGGATGCAATTCTTAAATAATATTTATCTTATACGGTTTAAATTTATGCTTTTTTAAAATTTTTTGCACTTTTGTTTTGGAAACTCCTATCTCTTCCTCTATCTTTCTACAGGAAATTTGGGGAATACCGTAGCCCGAGATGGCTGACGTCTTTCTAGAAACCTAATAAGATCTTTTTTATTTTTTGAATTTTGTAACAAAATAAAATAGGCTAGAGCTTTACCTATTTAAATATAATTGCTGCGCCGCTTCGACATTTTCGTTAGAAAGGTTTAAACATTTTATAATATCATACTTTTCAAAATTTTGGAATTCCATATTTTCACCGTCAGCCATCATTATTGATATGTATTGAGTCTGTTTGTGACTTAGTTTCCATGAATGCAATAAACAAAACATTTTTTTATGCATGTGTCAAAGAATTCATGGCCTACTATTAAAAACAAAAATAAATATGGATTTTTCTGATTTTTGAAGCTAAAATTTACTAAAGAATAGGTTGTGATACATCAATGTATTTAGAAAAGAAATGCAAAAATTTGACGTTAAAATATACAGGGTGTTCCATTTAAAAAATACCAAGTTTGTGCCCAATCTTAAAAACAGTGCATTGGGAAAAAAAATTAAATACGCCACTGACTTTTATGTAAAAATATCTATTATAAGCAGTTTTCATTTTTATTCTATCTTATACAGGGCCAGAAAAATAATAACATCTCCAAAAGTGAACATTTTCGTTTTCGCCCTGTATTTCAGGAACAAAAGTAGTTAGAATATTTCTGTTTGTGGCTTTAAAAGTTTTACAAAAAAGTGATACAGGGTCGCGAAAACCGCAAAGCTCTATCTTAAAAAATGACAGAGATACCCTGCAGTCTCATCCAAAATGGGACACAGTGTACTCTCTAATTACCCTCTTCTTATTTTCTCTGTGGTTTACCACATCGGCGTGTATAACCGCACTATCCGAACGAAAAACGTCAAACTTGCGGCGGAAATTTCAAAATTACATGCCTTGTCTGATTGTGGAACATTCTCCCCTAGTCATAATCATTTTTACACTAACTGTTGTCTAAAAAAAAAATTTTTTTTATTCCTGAAAATAAATATCTCAAGTTTTTCAGCTATTTTTCACCAACTTGACGAATGCAGTAGCCAAAATCATTTAAATTAAGCTTCAAATTATTTTTAGCAATTTCCATTATTACTCCACAAATATGACAAACAAAACGAAACCACAAGGGTGCTTATTATAAATAAATATAAAATAATTTTATTTTAACAACGAATGGATTCTTCCTAGTGCGTGTAAGTTATAAAATAATCAGACATTTACTAAATAAATATTTAGCGGAAATCCTACTGCCGTGTTACAAATATATAAATTAAGAAAAATTAAAAAAAAAATTAATAATTAAAAAAAACATTTCGCTTACGTAGTGAGAGAAGTTCTCGTCTATGGGTGTTTTGTTATAAAAATTAAAATAAATTAATATTGTAAGAAATGACTGAAACAATTTATGTATGATTTAATTAATTAGCTTATTAAAAACACTGGTTTAGTTCAACATGAAGGTCGTTAATGTTGTTTTTACCGCCTCCAGTATTTCTTTCGGTGTACCTCGAAAGCTGTTTTTTCTTTGTTTATTATTAATAAGAGGCCTAATTTATGAGGAACCTTCATGTACCCCTACGTTAAGTAAACAATAGTATTGTAACGTGTAAAGGTGTCTAAATTTATGATAGAAGAGACACAAAAGCGTTTTTTAGATGTGATTAGGAAAATTGGCCAGATTTGGCAACCTGGCCAGAGCAGCACCATACAGGGTGATCCAGATCACGCTCCTCCCCCAGATTAATTTGAATCACCCTGTATATTAATATATATATATATATATATATATATATATATATATATATATATATATATATATATTTATGCCATTTTTTTTAAATTTAATGTAAAAAATTGTATTTTTACTCGACACACAAAAAAACACCAAGTAAGAAATAGGTTTAGTTAAAAAGAAAACTATGAAAAATATACGTCTTCCGCTACACGATTTTTCACACATATTTGTTCGGTTTTCTGTTAAGATGGTCGATAAAAAAAAACTTATAAAAAAAAAAACAGGGTAATTTGTGTAATCATAATAAGTACTTATAAACAGTGTCAAATTCCCACTCCCTTACCTAAACAAGTTTCTTTTAACAATTTTCCAAAAAGCACACTAAACAGTTCGGAAATTAAAAATTATATTCAGACTTATTGTTATTTATGCTCACTTTATAAGTCTAAAAGGCCTAGAAAACATTTTTTAGCCTTATAAAGTCTATAAACATGTAGCAAAATTGCACCCTATATAATGCTAAGGCCCCCCCCGGGAGGACCCTCCACGATTGTTATTTAGATTGACATTTATATAGAATTGTTTTTAAATAAATAGTTAAAGAAAAAGAAACTATATTCCGAAATTATTGGTGATTTAGGTACTAAAGTTTATATTATATAATCTTATTGTATAATGATTTTTACGGAAGTGCGAGAGATATTGAAGTTTCTTGTTTTCTATTATTTTTGTGAGGGTCTAGAAGTTACGTGTAAAGTGCGGGCTGAAAAATTAACTTCTCATTAACCCATTAGCGCCGGAATTATTTTTTTTATGCTCTTTTAAGATTACTAAAAATACGTTCAGGAACAGTTACATTTGGAGATATTAACCGTTACCATATGGCAACGCTAGGACTTTACACTACCTAAAATTGAAACAATCTTTTTTAATTAGAAAATATTAGAATTTAATTATAGAACGTTATACTAAGTAATATAAAATAAGTAAACAGGTTTAAGTTAACGGGAATGATAAGGTGCAAAGCAAGAAATACATAGAGCTACATCACATTTTGAACACATGGTTCTTACTGTGGAGTTGCATGTTTTGAGTGCACATCGTCTTCGTTTGTTTTATGTTGTTTGTTGAACTCAATCAAACCAGATATTATCCGAAACTCGCGAATCTGGAGATTCCAATGCAGAAGCTCGCCGCCCAGATCCTTTCGGCAAAACTTGAAATTTTTTCAAGTATACGGTCGCCACCTCTCTTTTACACTCTACCTATGAAACCTTTTGTTTTCGAGATCGATTGTATAGTATCCAGAAGTTATGAAGAGCAACATCGAAAATCCAGGTTAGCAAAAGCCAATACCATTTCTTACCTCGAATACCGATGCGATAGCAGCCAAGGTTCTGGTCTATCTGATCAGTTCCTCCCATGTGGGCATTATATTTCGCAATAACTTTTGGTCGTGTAACCATTATATTTTTCTTTTGTTGTTACCTTTTAACTTGTCCAATTTCTTGAGTTCCATGCGAAGTAGACATCATAGTTACCACTGAATTATCCATCCATCTCACATACAAATGGCCATCGGGTTTCTCCATGGCTGTTTCGAAATATCCACGGTCTTTTTTGACAAACATTTTTTTATTCGTGAGAGGGCATTGTTTGGACGAATTGTTCCAGTTGCAGAATAACCACGAAATTGCCAATATGAGTAAAGCGCTGGGTTTGAAAACAAATTATCCATATAAAGTTCATATCGCAAATCCTTTTGTTCTGGCGGCAATTCATCTAACATTACTACCAAAGGGCTTGCAGCTTTGCCAAACAATAAATCGTGGTCCGCATTAGGTTTGGGACTTTTACCTTGATAAACATCAAATTTACCAAATAGCCGTCTGTAGTATTTATGGGAGCGGAGGGCAATTGGAGCCACTTAATGCATTATTGTCAATAGAAATATAAAAAAAAACTTTCAAGTTCTTTCAAACATACCAGCGTTTAAAAGGATTTTTTAACGTTACATTTTAATAACAGTTGTTGAAAAAATGAATTTATTTCTTTTTATAAAAAAGTGCGATTGGCTCTCATTTCCCACAACGATTGGGTAATGGGAGCCAGATTTATTATTGTAGTTTTTAAGATCTTTTTAATAAGTATTAAGCTGGTTCTCATAAAAAATGGACTTTATTTGAAAATGTAACATAAATTCTTAAGCAAAAATACATACATGCTAAAATATAACTACCGTCGTAAACAAAAATCACAAATATAGCCCTCTGCATCTTCTACGCCTGAACATTCGAAGTGTGCCCAACTGCCACAATTCGTACAACGGTACCACAGTTCATTATTTTTTCCAACGTCGTCACAAATAAGCGGCGCTCTCGCTAAGATCATCGCACTCGTCGTCGTCACAAATATCTTTTTCACTTATCTCTTCGTCTTCTGAAGATGACGATTCTTCAGCAACTTGTCTTTTGTTCGTGCCTTTTTTGTAAACAACTTTTCCTTTTGCATATTTAATATATTTATTAACTGGTTTTGACTCCGTTTTGGACACATATATGTGCTAATAACTGTTTTCTTCAAAGGTTCTTCATCTTCTGATGACCACAATTCGTTTGCTCCTGCTTGTCGTTTAGCACTTTCTATTTTGCTGTTCTTTTTAGTTTTGTTTATGTTCTCTGTTTTCATGCCTTTACATGTTCTTTTTTTTTCATCACGTTCTTGTTTCTTTCGCTTTTTTTCTCCAAAAAATATCTTTATAGGTGTCTGGGTAAAAATTTCGGAATGCTGTTTTCGTGTTTGTCTTAAGTTCTTGCTTTTATTATCGTCTTTTTGAGGCAATGGGGATATTATAGAAAGGAGATCAGAGATGGACGACGTATTAATGGACTGATCAGATTCATCTTGCCATGTCGAAAAACCTGGTATGGGATCGCATGATCGACTACTTTCATCTTTTGTTGGTGTTTTATGAATCACAGGAGACCGTGTCTGATTTTGGGCATTGGCTTTGCTGTTTGCTTCTGTTATTTTAGAGCTACTTGCCGGTGATCCCGTTGTCTTCTCATTAGTATCCACGCAAGCTGGTGGCACACAATTATAGACGAAATCAGCATCAGTAAAGATATCTGGCTGGTATGGAAAAATACCTGTGCATCTGAACCCTGATATTCCCTTTTCCAAAGAAGCAACTTTGGAATAAGCTTTGTTAAAAAGACTTGCAACATCATATGGAGTGATTTGTGTGAGGTTATTTGACTTCATGTAATTGTCACATTCTTTATAGTAGGACTTCTTTAGTGGACCATAAAATGTTACATCTAACGGCTGCATCCGATGTGATGAATACTGTCCCTCCAGTATCGTAATGAAATTTTCTTTGCAGTAATTGTAACTTTCAAGCGTTGCATGACTAGAATGATTATCTAGAATAAGTAATACTGGTTCATCACGATTGGGCTTAACAAATTTTACAAAATGCCTAAGCCACAATTCGAACATTTCCTCATTAGTCCAGCCGTTAAAAGTAACCTGATATTCCGCATCTGGAGGCCCATCCTTAGCAAGTAGTGGAGAAAATCGTCTTCTGGGGAATATAAAAAATGGGGGCACAAACGATCCGGCAGCGCTCATACAACAAATTACAGTAATGTTTTTGTCACGCTCCCAACTCGTTGCCGAACTGACCTTTTCTAGCCAATATAGTTCCAGGTTCTTGAACTGTCGTTATTCCCGTTTCATCCATATTAAAAATATTGGACTTCTTGAAATTCTGTTTAGACAAAACCGTGGTTAATAAATGTTGTGCCATTTCCGTTTCTTGCTGAAGGGTAAAGATGGGGTGTCTACCAAGTTTTCCTGAACTTTGCAGTTGTCCTTTTTTCAATCGTTTCTGCAATGTTTGGTATGGAATTCCACAACGCACGGCTGCTTTTCTGATCTAGCTAATCCTTCGCCGACCAATTGCGCCGCATTACAATAAATTTTTAATTTCCAAAAAATTGGGGTAGTTAGAGCCATGGGGGTAATTGGAGCCATATCGTGGCTCCAATTACCCCAACTAACGCCATCTTGATTTTAGTTTCCTAATTTAAAAACAGTTAATGCTAACAGCAAAACAAACACGTTTCTTGAATCTAAATGTATATCTAAGTAATACAACCAAAGGAGAAAGCATAATAATTCATAATTCAAAACTTACCTTCAAATTTCGTATTGCGTGTCTTTAGAGTATAATTTGCGAATACCGACAAACGTGTCGGAAGACTGCCGAAAGTGAACCGTTCAAAGTAGTTTAAAAGCATCAATGTTAAATGTTAGCTGCGTTCCAAGATTACATTACGCACATCATGGCGTAAATAACGAGGTGACTCCCATTACGCGCTGGCTCCTATTCCCCCCCGCTCCCCTAGGCTCCAAATTTTATACCCAAATCTAATGGGTTTTCCACGAATAAATTGCTTGCAGCTATGTCGCCCGAAATATCGAACCATACTCTCATCATAAGCCAAATTTTGTTCCGGAACGAAATTTTTCAAACAGTGTTTTTTTAACATTTCTGTGGCAGGCCGAATCTTGTAGAACTTATCATTTTTGTCTAGTTTTGTATTATCAGAGCAATGAAGAAACCGAGTGATCTGTAAAAATCGATCATCGGCGCATTGCTTGAGACACAGCTAAATTTTTAAGATCTTCGCCACTGCTCCAATATTGCCTTTTAGATGGCAAATTATTATAGCCGCTTACAAATAATATTGCTATGAAGCAACGAATTTCATCTGGTGTAATATTAGGGTCTGGACAGTTCAAAAATAATGCATAGTGCTGCGAGTTTCCGTCACCAAATGTTTTATAAATTCATCATCTATAAAGTCTTCGAAAATTTGAATTACGGACATTTGCTCAAATCTGGAATAATCTGGTGGCGGTACAGCTGCATAGTCTGCTCCTTTTTCCCACTGAGGTATAAATGATTTAGACTGGTTTCGCCTATCTTTTAGCCAAGTTGTGTATTCCTGCACAAGAACCGGAGTAGGCACAGTATTTGTTTCCTGATCTGCTATATTTGCATCACATTCAACCTCATATTGGGTACCCAATCTCTCGTTATTGTATAATCTTATTACGGCCGGGGCTCGCAACTGTCGAGCTGTCAAATTGTCAACTAGCCTACTAAAAAATGATCAAAAAATCGTCCTCACCTATGTCTACATTGGGTTCTGGTGGCTCAATGTAAATATCGCCGTCAAGATCATCGTTATACACCATATCAAGCGCTTCCGCAAATGAAAAGCCATATCTGTAATCACTTAGTGCAAACGCCTAGTGTTGACATAATAATATGGTAACATACAAGTTTACGCCCTTGTAACTCACTAACTTATCAATGGATTTTATTCCAAATTTGGCCAACGATAAGCCATAGTATTCTGAGCATCGCAGTGTAACAAAATAACCCTCACTATTACACATAAAAAATAAATTAAACTTACTCGAATTATATATACATATTTTCACGATGTTTCAATAACTATTTCAAATTTAACCGCACTAAACACACACAGTTCGGCGTTTTTACGGAAACGGGTGGTTTTTGCACACCGTGATTGGTGATATGAAACGCTCGCAACAAATTTACTAGCGCAAGGCCAATGCCATCGCACTTTGAGTAGTCACGTGTTTGCCGTAGCCATGTTGTAACGCTAGGCGTTAATGGGTTAATAAAATGATGCATTGTTGAATCTAAACTTTTCATATAAAGTTTTACAGTTTTTATCGGTTTTACCTCTCTTATATGTAAAATCTACACCTTTACAATTTCAATGAATCATTCCGATAATACGATTAGTAAACCGGCTTCCAAAACACACACCCTGTACAATCGCGATTTAATTTAATTATTATTATTATTGTATTGAGATATTTATATGTAGAGTAGCCCTATTGTGGGCGACTAGTTTATTTTGTATAAAATAAAAACCATATGCTGAATTACAAAGCCGAGGCTTTATGATTCGGCACATTATACAGGGTGCATTAACAAATCGCCCTGTATATATAATAATTTATATTATATTGGCTTATTTGAGGGGGTCACTATTATTAAGACCCTTTTAAGGATCTTAAGTGGTAAATACTTCCTCAAATTAATAAAAAAAATCCTCATCCTCATAAAGTAATATGTTATTTGTTAAATTTAATGCTGTTAAGTAATGTTAAGAGTTAATTATAATAAAAATAAATAATACGGTCGCGATCTGTAATATACTTATTATTAATATATCAAAATGCTCACAGCGACTAGAAGACGAATAAATAATAAATAAAAAAATGTAATTACAAGACTAGAGTGTCATTTCTCCCTCCCTCCTCGCCAAAAGCAGGTGTTTAAAAAAAACTACCATAAATAAAATAAGAATAATTATTACAAAAAATAAATACAAAAAAAAGAAATCACCTAATAATCATCATGAGTCATGTCGGAATTCATTTGAAAGCCTCTCTCCTTTAAAGCTTGTGACATTAATTTTTGTTTTTCCACTTTTCCCTCTTGCTCTTTACGTTGAGCATCTAAAATATCGTCTACAGACACTTGACGCAATGGTAAATTATCTTCTTTGTTTTGGTCCTAAAAAATAATGTGATGTCAATCAATCAATATAAGCTTTATTGTCATAAGAAATCTTGTTGACAAAGCTGTAAAAAAAAACAAAAAAAATGAACAAACCATAATATAGTAAGAATACAATAAAACTAGATTTAACATATAATACAAATAAACAAATTACAATATTAAAATTCAAACCTAAATTTACATGATAAATTTACATAAAGCATGTTAAAAAAGGACACAGTACATTTAAAATCTCTCTGCTAAAAACTCTCCTATATTTCATAGCCTTTTGCAACAAGCAATCCTTTTACATTTTTTCGAAAGAGCTTTTTATTATGAGTCTCTGTGATAAGATTTTTTTATTAATGTACTGTTGGGTATAGGTAAAGTTACATCATTGGCCCTTGTACTGCTATATTCATGTCTTTCTGTTACATTGCTGTGATTTCTATATTTTTTATGAATAAGACAAACGGATTCCAAAATGAATAAAGAAGGCAGAGTTAAGATTTTGTGTGAAATGAAAAGTTCTTTGCATGAATAATACCCTCACTCCAATTTTTCATGCGTATCTGATAGCCCTTTTTTGCAACACAAAGACACTTTTGAAAAGTTGGTCACAACATGCACCCCAGAAACATAATCCATACCTTAGATTTGATTTAATTAATGCAAAATAAGTATTTTTGGCAATACTAAACTCAACCTCCTGGGACACCACCTTAAGAGCATAAAAAATTGATGCTAGTTTATTGCTTAGTAGCCTAATATGGCTTTCAAATTTTAATTTATTGTCTATGCCTATTCCCAGAAATTTATTTTCACTCAAATTTTTTAAAGCACTTGTACCCAAGGATACTTTACTTATATTCCATTTAAAATTCATAATACTGGTTTTGGCAATATTTAGAGTTAATTTATTACAGTCACACCATGTTTTTATTACAGCAATGTCCCTATTCATTTAGTTTTGCAGCACTAAGATCATGCGACAGCACTGTTGCATCACCTGCAAATTGAGTAAATTTACCTGTGATCTTGAATTGACGAAACAGTGGGCTGCCAAGGCAGTTGTGCATATAGGACCCGTCATGCGCCACCGGGGGTTACCAGAGCCCAACGGCCTTAGAGAAACCGATAAGGCTCTCTGGTCTGAAGGACTTAAAGTCGCTCGGTACACTGAAAGTGTTACCCAAGTATTTGAAACTGGCGCGCGTGAGTGCTGGACACTCCCCGACTACATGGTTACTCCTCAGTGAACAGTTTCATCCTCCTCACAGCACCATCGGCATTCCGGGTTGTCCGCAATACCGATAGTATGGAGATGGCTTCTTAAGTGCCAGTGACCGGTTAAAAGACATGTCACTAGCCGAATTTCGCGTCTTTTTAGGCCTAGTAGATTTTTGGTGAGACAGGCAGAGGGCCCACCTATGTGCGCTTTGGCCTGTCTCATACCAGGGGACTCAGTCCATCTTCGGTGGGTCCACTTGTCCAGCAGACCCTTCATTGACGCGACCGCAACGCATTTGGCGATACCAACTATGGGTTCCGGCCCCATCGGCACATTCGCGGATCCCAGTCTGGCAAGAGAGTCCGCTTCCTTATTACCTGCATGGCCTGCGTGGCCAGGTATCCAGACGAGCTGGACCCTGCATCCAACCTGTACCAGTTTTTTCAGGACTTTTATGCACTCTAGTACAAGCTTGGAGCTTACCTTTGCGGCCGTGATAGCCTTAATGGCAGCTCTGCTGTCCGAGCATATTGATACGACTGTATTGCGGTGTCCGCAGCTTAGGATTTTCTGTCCGCATTTTATTACAGCGAATACTTCGGCCTGGAAGACAGTGGCGTGCTCCCCCAGCGAGTATGCCCTACTGGTATGTGGGATCCCACCAATAAGCTTTGATCCAGCTCTGTTATTCATTCTGAAGCCATCTGTGTACCAGATGGTCCCCCTATTTAGCAATGCAGGTCTGTTGAAATGCTGCCACTCCTCTCTGCCTGCAATGTGCGTCACGAATCCCTCGCAGTCCACAGTCACTGGAGCCATGCAGTCACTGCCCATCAGAAGGAGAGGACATTCCTGTATGGCCCGTGACCAAATTTTTGCGTGACCGGTTTCGCTAGCACGTAGTTCGCCAAGGACGTATAGCCTCCTCATTGCCTCGAATTGCACAACGAGGTCCAGAGGCGGAAGGCTCAGCAGAGTCTCAAGCGCATGGAACCCGTTATGCTGAGACATGCAAGACGTTGGACTCTGTCCAGTTGAGCACGAATTTTCGCTTTCTCCGTACATGACCACCAAACGATAGCCCCGTATGTGAGAAGAAATCTCACAATGCGCGAGTAGATCCAGTGGAGGATCTTAGGAGACAGACCCCAGGTATTGCCGAAAGCCCGCCTGCAGGCCCATAGCGCGCAGGTGGCCTTCTTCATTCTGGTGTCTGCATGATCGTGCCAGGAGAGTTTGCGATCCAACTTGATTCTTAAAAATCGAACTGTCCTGGAGTAACGCAGCTGCACGCCACCTAGAGATATAACAGGGGGCGTGCCAAAGTTACGTCTCCTCGTGAATAGTAGGAGCTCTGCTTTTTTGGGGTTAATCCTGAGACCCCCCGAGAGGCACCATATGTCCAACATACGCAGGGCTCTCATCATAGGGCCCCGCATTGAGACGGCGTCTTTCCCTGGGCAAAGGATTACCAGATCATCAGCGTAGGCCTGTGTGTATAGGCCAGCATTGTTTAAAAGATTTATCAGGCTGTCGACCACAAGGTAGGGGACAATACTCCTCCCTGCGGGCAGCCCCTAGCCGCCAACGTTTCGACAATCTCGTTGTTGAGCTGGGCAGATACATGACGTTTCGAGAGCATGGCCTCTATCCAGCTAACCAAACAGGGTTCTGAGCCGCGGCTCTCGAGTGCTTGGCAGATTAATGCAAAAGGGGTGTTGTTGTCGAACCTGTGATGTTTAGACTTGCCATGTCATTTATGTCCAGTAAAAACAAAATCGGACCCAACACTGATCCCTGGGGCACACAAATTGCTCCTTTGATAATACACCATTTATAGTTACAGTCTGTCGCCTATTTCTTAAATATGAACCAAGTTATTGAAGAGACAGCCCTCTAAATCCGTACCGCTCAAGCTTCCACAGCAGCACTCCATGATCAACACAATCAAATGCCTTGGTCAGATCACAGAATACCGCTGCAGTAAGCTCGCCATTGTTGAGTTCTAGATATAAAGACTCTAAAAATGAAAAAATGGCATCCAATGTTCCTTTGTTCTCCTGAAACCCAAACTGCTCACTCAGAATTATATTTTTTTTTGAGTCAGATATGATACCATGCGGATTTTTGCTAATTTTTCAATAATTTTGGACAGGACTGAAAGCAATGCTATGGGTCTGTAATTAGAGGCAGTTTTAGGATCAGCACCCTAATGCAAGGGAATTACTTAGTAAAATTCATTCAATTGAGTAGGTTCTATATTTGAGCCTAGGGACGAAACATTCCTTTGCTTTCTTGTCAGTTCATTGACCACTTTCCAAGCTTCTCTCTGAATATTACCTGAATTACTTAATCTTTCTTTGAAATAATAATTATTTTTAGCTTTCTATACAAAGCTCTATATGTGTTAAAATAATTAACAAAACTGTTGTTATTTATAAAAAATTTGCGAATATAGTGCAGTGATCTGAGATTCCTTACAGATACCTTTATTCTCTTAGTAATCCAATTCTTTCTAGATTTTTTTTCTTTAACGTCCTGACTTGAAATGCATTAATGATGATCTCACATAACATTTTGTGAAAGGATTCGGAGTAGTCATAATGCTCTGCCAGTTGCACAAGCAACTTAGTTGAATAACAAGAATCTACTATGATTTGTCCTACTATAAATTCTGCCCTTCTTTCCGCCAACTATGCTAGACTTACAAGCTATATTAAAATGCCACAGCTATTTATGCCAACTAAGAGTTACCAAAAACACTTACTATATAATTACTGAAATATACTTACTATTTCACCTAACAACACAACATTTTCGCCCCTAACAATAAAAACTCCTCGAGGGATGTCCCCATACTCCTTCCCAACATGGATCCTCTCAATTGTCCTATGTAATACCAGGTTTGCAAATTGGTCAATACTGCGTAGGTATCCGATAAGAGTACGTCCGTCCCGCAGTAGAACCATTAGTTTTTCTACAAAAAAACGCCCTTATATGATGTTTAGGATTCATAGGTTAATTATTCTTGCAGTGAAGTAAGTCAAAGTATTATTAATGAAATATGGATATTCAAGAACTTAATATTGGAAATGAGCTTAAGTTTGAAGAAATTCAAATCAACAATAGTATATACCAACTAAGTGCTTGGTCATGACCAAACATCAGTTTATAATGTATGTCATTTAGACACAGAGCCTGTAGATATTTTAACATCAGATTAAGATTGGTGCTTTTCCACCAACATCAACTGGCAAATTAAGTGCATTCCATAAGTCAGGTCCTAAAACATTGTCATGTCATTAACACATAAATCCATAAATATCAATACGGATTTAATTCAGATTTAGAAATTAGCTTAGCTTTATTATCACAGAGTTGTTGACAAGGCCTCGGCTATGAGCTAAATTAATCCTAATAAAATACAAATATCACAGAGTACAGAACGACATTCTTAAGTAAAAAAATGGGAGGTGTACATAATGTACCTACATTGAAAATTCAACAACATTAAAAATAAAACCCACTAATTATATAAAAAAAAGTAGACTATTAATTCCAGCTAGTTACATTAAAATATTCATAGGGAGGGTGACAGGCCTTTGAGACCAATATTTTAGTAATACCTTAAGTGCTACTAATGAACCTTGCAAAGAAAACATCCACGGATCTTGATTATAAAAATAGTGTAGTTGCAGTACTTGTTGATTTGAAAAGGACGTTTGACACGGTCAGTTTTGATGTAATAATGGCAAAATTTAAAAAAATGGGTTTTATGGGTACTAGTCCTAACTTAATAAGATAATATTTATCTAACGTGAAAAGAATATGAAAAATTTAATGAATATGTCAGCTTTCTGGAAAATACTGATTGTGGGGTGCTACAGGGATCGGTAGATATTTGGTCTCTTTGTTATATTGTACAATATATTTCGTCTTAGACTCTCTTGATTAAAAGCATTATTCTACACATTGCTGCTATAGTTAAGACTGTGAAAAAAACTTTAGAAGAACAGACAGACTCTGATTTACAGGGCTAATTATGAATGAGAACTGAAATTGGAAGGAACATATTACACATATTTCTAATAAAATAATAAAAATGGTATCAGCTGTATATAGATTTAGGCATTATGCAGATCCTATGGAAACAAATTTAATATTTACAATACTGAATTTCTATCACATCCTCGATACTTGATTCTAGCATGAAGTTCCTCTTCTGTGACAGAATTTCGAGTAGAAGAGTTTAAGTACTTCAAAATAAAATATTGAGAGTTTTATTTAACTGTGATTAATAAACATCCACAGAAATCTTGTATAGGAGTTTTGCACATGTAGAATGTAATACATAACAGCCAAAAATCAAAGTCTCTAAATCAACAAGTATTTATCAGGAATTTAGCAGAACTAGCAAATGACTGTACAATCTCATATATCAGGGCCAGAAGAATATAATGAATTTTCTACAGAAATTAAAGCAATTATGAAACTGACAAAATTGTGTTCCATAGTTATTTGGCTGAAAACGAATAACAGGGGAAATATTAAAATATTTAGGATTGAATATTATTTAATTTTTTTAAGGGACAGTATGCCATAGACTAAGATTTGTAGATTTGAAGCTTGTAATATATCTACTAGGATTTACAGAATATCACTGTTATTCAATTCTAGCCTTGTTACCAGTGACTATCATTGATTAAGGGAATATTATTATGTTATAATATATTGTACCTTATGAAGAAGTATTTCCCAAAAAAATAATCCACTATTTTAAAAAAAAAGTAAATGATGTGTCTTACTATCGAGCTCATCTAGAAGATGCGCCGTCCCTTCGAGGTCCAGTTTGTTCATTGTACGGTGAGTTGTTTCAGGGTAAAAAGTTAATTATTTATACTGTAATATCCATAAAATAGTTTCTGTTTTATTTTGGTTTTGCTTTATTGTTATTGATCATAACCTCAAAATATTATTTATAATCAGCTGTTGTGATGACGTAGCGGCCGCCATTTTGAATAACTGTCAAACGTTGCGGGAGTCAAGGTGAGTAACTCCAGCTTCTCCTCACGAATTCCAATAAAAAATTATTGTAATAACACACAATTTTCCTCCATTCAAGCATTTACTTTATTTAGTTTCCGAAAGTTGTATAACTAGCAAATATTCTATTTCGTACTCGAAACTTGCTATGCTATATTTTACAAGGTGTCATTAACGTCAATTTTGACAGTCTTGTGACATTTGGTTTGACAGACGTCATTAAACGTCAACAAGAAAAGTTCTTCTATTTTTTGCCCAGTTGAAAACTGCAGGTTGGTGTTGGAATTTTTAAAAATATCTTTATAATCGTTATGTTATATTGTGATATTCCCTTATAAATTAATAATAGAAAGATTATAGATTGTGTATATATACATATTGTTGGATTTAATTTTTATTTATTTTGTTTTAGGCATCAAAATGGGCAGACGACCCGCGAGATGGTAAGTCTTTGTTTTGCTCTAAAGTTTCTTTTGAATCTCCTTATATGCTTCTCATATACCACTTATTTATACATAATACAGGTTTTGCTGAATTACTAATTTAGGCTGTTTTTGTTTTAGTTATCGCTACTGTAAAAACAAGCCTTACCCCAAATCCCGTTTCTGTCGGGGTGTCCCAGACCCAAAGATTCGTATTTTCGATTTGGGTAAGAAAAAGGCTGCCGTAGACGACTTCCCCTTGTGCGTCCACTTGGTATCGGACGAATATGAACAACTTAGGTAAACATCTTAACCTTGCCTTACTTTGAATATTGTATATTCATGTTTCTTATATAAATGCTTTTACACACAATAAATACCTAATAATTAATTAAAAGATACCCAGGAATTACTTCAAAACAATCAACTATCTAACTGTACTGCTATGTTTCTTGTAGAGAATCTTAGTTACAATCTATTTATACCAATAATTTAGTTGTATAAATTTATATTGTGATATTCTTTATAACATATGTGACTTATCTGTTCCTTTTTTGACTCTAGTATTTTAATATTTTCTAGAGCTGAGTTATCTTATTAAATCTTTCTCATATTTTTACTGCTTTTGAGACATCTGCAATAAAAGCAAGTGAAATGATTTTACATTTTTCTAAACCATAACAATAATTTTTTTAGCTCTGAAGCATTGGAAGCAGGTCGTATCTGTTGTAACAAATACCTTGTCAAGAACTGCGGTAAAGATCAATTCCACATCCGTATGAGACTTCATCCTTTCCATGTCATCAGAATCAATAAGATGTTATCATGTGCCGGAGCTGATAGGCTCCAAACTGGAATGAGAGGTGCCTTTGGTAAACCCCAAGGTGTAGTGGCTCGTGTCCGCATCGGACAGCCAATCATGAGTGTCAGGTCCACTGACCGTTTCAAGGCTCAAGTAATTGAAGCTTTGAGGCGTGCCAAGTTCAAGTTCCCTGGCCGTCAGAAGATCTATGTGTCCAAGAAGTTTGGTTTCACCAAATATGAGAGGGACCAGTATGAACAGCTGAAGAATGAAGGCAGGTTGGCGCAAGACGGTTGCAACGTCAAGTACAGGCCTGAGCATGGACCTTTGGCTGCCTGGAAGAAAGTACAGGACGAGATTTATGCTTAATGTGTAATCTTGACTCAATAAAGTGATTTTTTATTTAAGTTAATTATGTGTTTTTTTGTTTTATTAATGTGAAGACCAAGAAACATCAAAGATTTTGTAAGGAAATCGTATAGTTTCAAAAATTGAAGAGCCCCTTTGTTTTTTCCTGCTTATATTGCCACTGCCGGTTTAAGGTAGTTTGCCGCCCGGTGCTACAAAAATACAGCGCCCCTCCCCACTCGTTCAAAAAAAAAAAATTTTTTTTGAAAAAACTTTTATTTCAAAAAATGTTCAGACAAATTTCACAAAAAAAAACAAAATAAAAAATACATCAGGTCAACGCCAGTATACAAATAAAAATAAACGATTCTATAGCATAAACTCTTACAACTAAAACTCCCAAAAAAAAACAAACTCAACTCTTAAGCTTTCTACAAAAAGTAAAACAGATTCTTTGGTTTTGAAGGAACGTAAAAAATAAATTACACATAAATATACTTATATAATAATAATGCATATAAATTACTTAAACGATTGTTTTCTTGCTTTTAGTGACGCAAATTTTTCGATTATAGAAGATGTATCTATTTCATCAAGAATATCTTTATTAATTGAAATAATTGCCAAAGAGTTTAAGTTTCCTTGCGCTATTGAGTTTCGTAAATAGGTTTTAACTCTCTTTAGAGTAGAAAACGATCGTTCACCGCTTGCATTTGTGACCATTATAGAAAAAAAATACGTAAACAAATATTGATAGTGGGAAATGTAGATATTAGTTTATTCACATATAATGCATGAACTAAATCTAATAAAGTTTCTAATTTAATTTCTGATATAGAATTTAATAGTTTTTTTAGATGAACACATTCTTGAGGCAAATATTCATCTAAATCGGAGCTGTATTTTTCCTTTAGTTTGGTTGCTACAGTGATATTTTCATCTTCTATTAATTTTAGCTTAAAAAGAAATTCAAATGTATTTGAACATGTTCGATATATTTCTGACCGAGGAATAATTTCAGATTTTAGATTATCGATTATTAAAAAAAAACACTGCTTGCGGATTTTATCTCTCTGGCTCAAATTTACGTCGGAACTTTTTTCTCCTAATTTCGCCTTTCAATATAATTTTCGTTTTCTGTTAACAACATTCCTAAGCTCTCATAATGGTCAAAGCGATCACGTAAGAAATCAAAATATTCTACTAAAGACGAGAAAAGTTGGGAAGTTGTACACAAGTCCAAATTCTCTCTTTGTACAGTTTTATTAACATCGTTAACCCTTTGCAAAATATCCAACCAAAACGATAAGATTATCCCATTTTCCAAGAAATTAAGTTTTTCGCATAACGAACTTGCTTCGACTCTTACAATATTTTTCTCATTAACATCTGTTGCTATATTATTTAAACAAGTCTTTATTGAATTGTAACTACTTTGTAGCGCCTTTATGGCATCAAAGCGAGAAGACCAACGAGTTGTATTGGCCCTTTTTGGCATGAGCATTTTTCTCAGAGCCTGATGAATCTCTTATTGTACTAGACAACAAGTTCCATCTATGTGTAGAAGCCGAAAAAAATTTATAAAAAGCTTGAACTAGCATAAAAAAAGATGTTGCTTCGAAGCAGTATTTTGAACAACTAAATTGAGAGAATGTCCGGCACACGGAACATAGATTGCTAACTCATTATGTGCCTTAATACGCGCTTGCAATCCAGAAAATCGACCACTCATATTGCTTGCGTTGTCATATGACTGACCCCTGCAATTTTGAATGTCCAAATTAAATGTCTTTAGCATATCCATGACGCACTGCTCAAGCTCTTGTGCCCCATGCCCAATGTTATCATACACTGTAAAAAATAATAGGGTGGTAAAAAGAATAAACAGCGTGGTAAATTTAACACTATGAAGTATCCCACATAGCATGTGATATCCACTGTATATACCTATAAAGTCCAGAAAGTGCAAAAAATATCGTGTATGTTCTATGTATATATATTACACATTGAGATTAACTTAATTTTTTTATGTTCAAGTATAAATAATAAATGTATATATTTTGTGAACATTACCGTCGCCTATACCTTTGATACATACATCGACAATGACGTCTCTTGGCGTCATTTTAGGAAAGTCACTTTGATGTTTTTAATAAAAAAGAACAGACAATGTCGAGAATTCAACCGAAGATCACCTGCACAGTATTTGCTGTACAACAACTTTTGTTTTGTTACAACAACAACAATTTGCTGTACAGTAAATACGGTGCAGGTGATCCCGGGCAAAGGCGTATTGTGTAATGTTTGTTTCACATTTTGGGTGTTGAACCTACTTATCATCTTAAGAAAATTCCATATTGGATTAGATGAGGTATATTATTTAATATTTTAAGAGTTCAAATATAGACAAGAATTTTTTTTTAATGAATATTTTCACTTGCATCTGCCATGTATTCATGGACAAAGTGGGCAGCCATATTGTGCAAAAAACAATTTTTTTTTATAGCCTTTTTCAGTTGCAGTCTATGTTGACACTCTCCAAACTCCGTTTGGCAAAGGGAATCATCCTTTTCACATTTTGTTATTTGATTTAATTTTAAGTTAAACAATAAAATCATTAATTTCTTTTAGAATGCCTTAAGAACAATAGATAATTTTAAATATTTGTTTTATAAGTGTAGGTATGTAAAAAACTACATTGGTTCTAATGTAATTGTAATATTTACTTCTATTTGTAATGTTCTGCCGCCCGAAATATACCGTTTATATACAAAAAAGTTTTATTTTATACAGCGTTTACATCTTGATCTAATTTTGTTTATAAATAAAAAAAATACAGAAAAACATGGCAAACATCGGCGCGAACTTCCTTTTATTAAAATTAAAAGTTGTAGTGAATGTAATGCAGTATTTTTGTGCTGAATGGTTCCTCCTATTTGCCTTTCTTCTTTTTTAGAGTTTTCTTGACCAACGAATATCTGCTTTATTTTGTCATACTTACAAATAAATAAATAAATATATATTTGGAATTTAAGTAAAAATATGTTTTCTCAATATTCAATTCCTCACAAACTAGTTTAAGACCTTAAAGTTACTTATGCTATTTTTTATATATATTAAATATTTATTATATATCCTGGAATATTAAAAATTGTATTTGTATATTCTATAAAGATACATGTAACAGATACATAGAATATAATAGATGTTTATGAGACATCCATAGAATATAACTCTTGAATATAGTTTAAATATCTAGTATATTCAGGATATTCACAGTACGTACTAATAGTATATTCCATGTATTACCTAATGTCTGACAAATGTATATTTATTTCATATCCATAAAATAAACAGAGCATTAAAAATAGACATTGTATGTATATACGTCAGGATATTATGAATATACATAGCATTTACATATAATATATGTTTGCTATGTGGGATACTATGTAGTATTTTTTAACACTTAAAGAAGACTTCAAAGTGGTTAAATTGACTTAAATTTATTTTTATTTTTTATGGAATTAAGCGACAGAGATTTAAGTATATGCCATAAGCCATAAGTGTTCTTTTCATCTGTATAAGATCTACTCTTGTTATAAGGTTAAATTTGATCTCCAATTATTATTTTTTAAGGTTTTATATTTCAAAATATAGGTTCCTATATATTTTTGTTGCAGAATATATATTTTTTATGTTTGTTATATTATTCTTTAATAGATAATGTCTAAGAAATTGATTGCTATGCCTTTTATTTGTATTTGTCCTAAAAAGAAATTGCTCTCCTTTCTTGGAACAACTTTTTTAATCGTTTGGAATACAAAGTTTTGCGTTTTTTTTATATTTTTATCCAATATACAGACTAGCCGAAATAGTTACAATATGTAATAATTGGGGTGATAAATTCGAAAAGGAACCAAGCGCCAAATAATTACTTTTTAACTTGTTAATTAGTATTTGTTCAAATGAATAGTTTAAAACTCTTCCTTAATAATCTTTAATATATGTACCAAAGATTATTTAGAAATAGTTTCAAGCTTTTATTTAAACAAATAAATACTTTAAATATTTTTTTTGTAAATTAAAAATTGTGCTTGGTTCTTTTTCGGCTAACACACTCCAATTATAAAAAAAATACACTAAAAAAAATTACTTTTAACCCTTAAATTCAATACTTATTACACGAAATAAAGGAAAATATATTTTATTTAAAGTATAAATTACCACCTAAATAGATTCTTTATTACACTAATAAAAATAATTTTAACCCTAGGTAAGTTAAATTTACCATTTTTTATAACTCAATTAACCATAAATTAAGTGTACTTTTTTATTTTTTTTAAATATATTTAACCCGAAATAAATATTTTAAGCACCTGTGTAAATTTAATTTAAACCAAAGTGTGTGATTAAATTTTACTTTTATTTAAATACATTTGACACTCAAAATATACTTTTAACAATACGGAAGGGGTTTTTTACATTTTATTTTCGTTCGTTTATTAACACGCTAAATTGGGTAAAATAAATGTTTTTTTTTAAATAAAAACAACCACTTTTCACCACTTTTTGCCAGTGGTTATTTTAACACGCACTAGTGTGGACCTATATAGACCACTTTTGTGTGTTAAAATTAACACTCGATTTTTTACATAGAATCCTATAAACCTTTCAAATGGAAGCCCTTTACTATTGCAATACCTTAAAATTTTTTGAATTAATTTTTTGAATTAATTTTGCTCCATGATTAATGATTTGAAATACATTTGATCATTGTCATTGATAATAATATATTTTGTTTTTTCTTACCTAATTTTGCATTGTTAATTGTTCTGATTTTGAGAGAATATTGTTACTACTTGTAAAACGGTTTAATTATCCTTGGTATTAAGATTAAGTCTGATAATTATTGTTAATTAGTAATTAGTGGTTAGGTAGTATAGCTTTTATTTCTTTTTCAGAAATATATATATTTTTTGTAATGGGGTTGATCCCGTGTATAAATAAATAAATAAATAAAAATTATTGTTAGCTGATCCTGACGTGATATATCGGGTGTTGAGTCCACACTGACTGAAAAATATTTATTCGCCTTAATTTGTTTAGCAATTTCCTCAATAACCCGATTCGCCATGATAGTGACGACTTCATTACAGATATCCTTGGATAGGTATGACGTTTTACTCTTGCCCAAATTTGCCATTCGATTTATATGGTCTTTTAAAAACTGATCATATTCTGCTAATAGTTCCAATAAACCCAAATAATTCCCATTGCGCTTTTCACCAAAACGTTCATCAGTTCCTCTAAATGCCAATTCTCTAGAGGCGAAAAACTTAATCACGCTTATAATTTCTTCTTAATACTTCGACCCAATAATCCTTTTTGCAACTTATTTGTTTTTCCAACTCATCGTTAATTTTTCCTCGCTTTAATTGGCGGCTTGTGTAAACATTTAAACTATCTAGATGACCAATGGAACGCTCGTGTTCGTCGAATCTCTCAATACATTTATTCCACGAGGAAAATCCGGTTTTAAATTGGTTTTGTTTATTACTAAATAAACAACAATATAAACAAAACACATTTCCAGTACTTTCTGAATAAATTGCCCAATCTCTTCGAACTACTTCACCGTTAACTAGCTTCTTATAAAAAATTTGCTTGGTAGCATACCTATTTTGATCCCCATGTTTTCTTTTAGACATTGAAAAGTCAATTTTATCAAGAATTTATTCGGTCCAATTATCCAAAAGAATTTGCACAAAATTTTGACCATCCTTCCAAAGTGCCGGATCCTTAAATTCGGTCCAATCGTCTGTTTTTGCATCTACAAATAAATACATTTGAATGCATTTCTATACCATTCAAATACAATTAAAATATTTACAAAGGATTTTGTCTTTAAGGTTTTTTTTAAACTGAAATTATGCGTAAAAGCAATATGCAATCACCAAAAATACTTACCTATAATACTATCACCAACTGTATTATTTTGCAAAAGACTTTCCTGTGGCTCCATCTCAAGACCGGTCTCTTGGGTATTCATCTCATTTGCAAGGCTAGTGCTCGTACTTGGTCCAGGTTGAGGTTCGCATATACTTCTGCTCTCGTCTACGTCTGCGATACCCCGTGTAAAAAAACTTGTGAGTTTAAGAGTGTTTTCTAAAGCTTTCTTTTCCTTTTGCTGTTTTTCCAGTTTTTTTTTACGCCAATACGAGCCAGATAACTTTCGTCCGTCCATTTCCTAATTTTTTTTTTTTTGATATTAAGAAAAAAAAACAACTAAAATCATAACTTACCGTATTTAATTGCCGTTTAATCTTTTAAAAATCCTTATCCGAATAATATCACCGATTAAACTAAACGCCAAACTTACTGTAATTTTAAAGTAAACCTATAATTCTAAACTTTCTAACATCACCAATTTATACCGCCAATTCTTTTTATACTGCACCGCCAAATAATTGTTGTTTTGAAATAATTGGCGGCTAAATTTTATCGCTTGTCATAGGCAGTAATGCGGAGCTGTACAGGTAGGAAACTAGGGCTGGGCATTGGCGATTTTAATTACCGTTGGTGGCGGGGCTTTAACTCGTAATTTCGCATTCATATTCCACTTTACGATTTTAATAATAGATGTCTGTTAGCAAATAAGGCAATTGAATTAATAAAATACCTACCTTTTATTTTTTACATTTTTTATAGGTCTGGGTTCTGCGAAGTATAGTAATCTCTGAAATAAGTTGTCGCTTTTTTCGATTGTGGTTTTAAAATTTTATTATTTAATAATAAAAGGCGGGAGTAGCTAATTTTGTGGTAAACTTAAGGGCGACGCCGCCCTTCTAAGATTTACCGCCCGGTGCTATAGCACCCAAAAGACCCCTGGTCAAACCGGCACTGTATATTGCTCTAGAAAAATCGATATGAACTTGGCTATAACCTGAAGCAAATACCAATCACGTGACAGTGAAGCACTAGCCATTCCTACTAATAAGTTTTGACAAAAAACCCTATTTGGCGAAGCCTTGCCCCTGTGAGAAGATCGATACGAACACAGTCCTAATTTATATTATGAAAAATTACCCATTCCTACTAAACGGTCTTTTAAAAAATTAAATACCTAACCTCCACTGCTTAAAATTTAAAGGGAAAATTGTCTTTTTTCTGTTTAGTTTTTTTAATTATTTTTTTTAAGTACGGAAATCTATACCAATCCAGTTCTAGTCTAAATTAAATATCGTTGTAATTATCAAATATCGCCCATCCCTACAAAACTGTTTTTTTTGACAGATTTGAAAATCTAACCTCAACTGATTACCTGTCAAAATTTACAAGGGAAATTCTTTTTTGAATTATAGATCAATAAAAATCAATTCTGTGGATTATTTTTACTTGTTTAACTCATCTTTAGCTAAAATCCTTCCCTAGAAGAAAATAGATACGAAACCAGTCTAAATTAAATATACTATTATAATTAATCAATTATCGCCCATACCTAGTAAACGGACTTAAAAACATAACTTAACTTCAACTGATTAAAATTTATAGGAAAAAATGTTTCTTCTTATGGTGAAAAAATCGATTCTATGGCTATGGCTTTTTTTAAGCTGTCTTTGACTAAACCCTTCCCCTCTAGTCTAATCTAAATTAAATTAAACTATTAATTAACCCCCATTCCTACTAAAAGGCCATTGACACATTCGAAAACCTAACCTCAACTGATTGTTTACCTGTCAAAATTTATAGGGGGAAATCATCCTGACCGTTCGATTTATCTTGAACATTCCAGCAACATAACCAGAAAGGTTCCTAAGCGATCTATTTATGTTTAATTTGGTCAGTGACGTTCACTCCTTACTAAGTATTCATTGCAATAATAATGTCAGAACCGACCAAGGAGGAGTCCAAGGACATACAAGAAGAACCAGCTGACCGAGAAATTGTAAAAAGCAGGGCTATCGTGAAATATTCGGCCCCAAAACCGGCTACCTTTACTAAATTACAATGTAACACGGACCTAAACTTGCCCCCGTCGAATTGGCTAAGCAGTTCAGCAGACTCCTATGGTTTGCAGAGGGTCATTTACCATCAGAAGGGATTTTCCAGTTTTCGGATGGCCCACATGTTTCCGGACTGTGTTGGGGAAGTTGATGTGGTTTCAGATGCGGAAAACATTAAAAATTTACTAAAAATACCATATAGTAAAGGTCATGTGAGCATGATGGTTCACCGGGTCGAAAACAGCTTACTATTAGATGAATTTGATATTTACAAGCATTTACTAAAAACTTCTGAGACAGGCTGGGAGTGGTTGAAAAAGTTCTTTTTTGAGAATATCGGTAGGGAGGCCTGTGAACAAGATAAGCATTTATATATTAAAAGTAGATCTCAGAAAGCTTTGAAGCAAAAGAGTTTGGCTTCTAAGTTTTTGTATCATAGTTTAGTTGAAAATGAGGGACAAGAGGCATGTTCCACAAGGTAAGTAAGATAATTATAATAATAGTTTAGTATATCAATTAGTAATACAGTATTATATTGTATACTATGTTACTTAAAATAATATAAATCTTATTGATAGGTATTTTAAATAATGTTTTATAATATACATAAATATTTCAAATATAAAATTAGCTTTAAATTAGATTGACTTAAGAGAAAGCTAAGAAATAGAATTACTATTAAGTATCCCTAATGTGTTATGCAATTGATACCTGAAAAATTCAATAAATTTCCTTCACGCTAAAAAGACTATATTCTTATATTAAACTAATATTAAGATCCTTATAAATTATTAGTAGCAGTTTGAGATTGTCGGCAAGCGGCAATTACAAATTTGTAATATTGAATTCAATTTTAAAATCTATAACAAAGTAGTTAAACAGCAAACCATATATCACCTGTTACTGAAAATTGCCAATTTTAACCTTGTATCACCAAGTAAACCACTTAACCAATATATCAGAGAACCCCAAACTTCTTAACTGTGATTAATCCTGTCAAATGCCTCTACCCCTCTCTAAGATCTAATAATTACATTATAAATTATAACTGTTAACTGACATGAATGTATTTTTAGCCCTCTTAAACCTCTACAGCAAGCAAACACCACCCTTCAAACTCCACCCTTACCAGACCCGACCCCAGAATGTCCAGATTCTCACCCATTTGAATTTAATAGAAATGTAGTTTGGACTTTTGAGGATATTGAGATGCTATTGGGCACTGACATGCCCATATTTGGAGGAGGCACTCACCCGTGTATATCTTTGAGGTGTGTTTAATTAGTCATCTTCTATTGTCGGGGATTCAATATCTGGGGCTTTTTGTAGGTTAAGGGATATGAATAAACCTATTTCAGTACTTACCGGTATAGATTATTGGCTGGATAACCTGATGTCTAATGTTCCTGAATTGGTGATGTGTTATCACCTTAATGGCATTGTGCAGAAGTATGAGCTTATAAAAACTGAGGATTTACCCAGGTTGGATAACTCTAAATTCTCACCAAAACTCATAAGGGATGTGGCTCAAAGTATTCTTAGCTTTTTAAAGTCCAATGCCACCAAGGCCGGACACACTTATTGGTTATTTAAAGGAAAAAATGAGGAGGTACTAGTTCTTATAACCCCCTACAAAAAAATATGTCTTCAAGCCTTTTTTCAGGTGGTAAAACTGTATGACTTAACCTCTCTGTGTTCAGAAGAAGATGTCCTAAAGGGCCAGAACCCTTTTACCATACCGGTTGCCATGCTGCTCTATAAAGTGGCCAGGAACATGAAGAGTTCTAAAAACAGTCGCTCCCAATTGGCTACGATCCGTATGCTCTTGAAAAACACGGTAAAACTACTCCCGGAAGAAAAGTATCCGGAAATCGTCACTTCGTCCCATTACATGTTGTCAGACTTGTATATTCCGGCCGAATTAAATCCGGACAATCCGAATTTTGAAGAGTTTGAACGCGAGGAAGATGAGGCTAGTATTTATGACGACGATGATTATCCAGAAGGTAAGAAAATTTAGATTTATTAGGAGGAAGGACAAATTTTAGTGTAGTTATTACATTTCTACATTAGAATGTAATAAGTATTGAATTGCATGGTATTATTTTCTTTCTCAATTGTGTGTGAGTATACAGAATAGTTCTGTAGTTAAGTTTCACCTACTATGTAAATGGGTGTATATCTGTTGAGTTTGTACTAAATAAATAAATAGAAAATAATAAAAACTGAAAATATAAAAGAGATTCATTCAGACATAAATAATCTATTAAATGGAGGTAATCTTTTGCAATGTAAAACTACAATTACTTACACTTCTAAGATGTTTAAACTATTTTATCTGATTTCTTATATTTTCTTTGTCCAAAAAATATATTACCAGATAAGGTCAGAATTAGGTTTAAAAGAGGTTTTAATGAGGTCTAAAATAGGGATGTGATTCCTCTAGTTAATATTTTAAATCATAATAATCTTTCGTCATAATTTTAACAGGTCATATTCTCACTATTGTGAATTCATGAGACCATCCGCAACTTCGTACCTGGTATAGTTGCCGAAACCTGGCGTTTTTAGAGACCAACTGGGACTCAAAAAATCACTAAAAATGACAAATTTTGACATTTTCAGATCCCATCAAAACCTGTAATTCGAATCTTTAGAAATCCATTGAGGTGTTATTAAAACAACTGTCACAGAGAGTTCATTTACTTAAATACGAGTTATACTTCTTGTAATTAGTAGGTTCGCATTTCAGGTGATTCATTTGCCATGTTAGACTTGCAACGCAAAGAAAAAATCCGAAATAACTACAAACCTCCTCCTCCCATCGTGAGCAGTTTGGAAGAAAGATGTACTCAGGCCATCGGGCATGTCGCCTCCGGTTTAAATTGTTTGCAGTATTTTAGCGATGAGCAGGCAAGGGAAAAGTCTAAGGAAAACGAAGAAGAAGTAAGTTATAATTTTTTTTTTAAATTTTCATTGATCGAGTACTTTTGTTAGATCCGCATGGCAAAACCTTTCGAACCAATTCCGATGCCTTATAAGAAAATAAACGAGGAAGGTGCCGATACAAGTGAGTCACTAGTTCAAGGCAATAAGAAGGCGAGAAAAAGGGAGAAGAAAAAAAAGGCGAAGGAAGAACAAAAGATGTAATTTTAACGTAACATTTGCTTAATCATTTCTTGATTTAAAAAAATACATTTTAGGGCTTTGCTGTTAAAAGATTCAGAGCCTAAGGGTCCCGCTTTTGATCCCGATACCATTTCTTGGAAAGATCACCTTAAGACGTTGCTCCTAGAGAAGGCCGTATTGGCTTACATTACTTTGGCAGAGTATCACATCACTAAAGTAAGTTTCTTTCTATTTTTATCAGAGTTTAAAGAGAGGAGAAGCCTAAAAATAAGTTTTTTTTACCAACCAAATTTTAGATAATTGATAAATTTGATTCTCCCATAATATCTCTTAAAGGATCTTTACTGTCCAAACAATTGAAACATTTAGTGGTCTTCCTAATATTTGCAAAAACTTGTGAATTTTCCAGGCAGTGGGCATAATTGTTTTTGAATGTATCAACTAGTTAGACAATTCTTAGTTCTACTAGCGTAATTTTTGGTTAGAATTATCAAAAAACAAGAAAACAACTGTTACAATGGCCATCAAATTGCCAACATAAAGAATTTTATATTTTATTTCTTGCCATCGCCTATTAAACTTAATGAATATACATTCTAAAAATTAATAATAAATAATAATTAAACGTTTATTATGCAACAACAAAATGTTATCTAAAAGGTAACATTCACATAATGTGTTCTTCCTTGCTACCCGAAAAATGCAGTATTAGTGGGCAGTTTCAATACCATATTACTTTATTCTAAACTCATTTCTTAAAACTACTTAAAATTACAATAAAGGTATATGTGAATCTAACAGAGAAGCTTTGGTTTTCTTCTTTAAAACAAAAAGTGAGCATGACCTTATTAAGTTGTATACTTCAGAGTTTAACAAAAATACACCCTGATAAGCAAATGAGTTTTTAAAACCTTCAGTTCTATGCAGTGGTGTTGGATATCTTATAAAGTTTCTTAGGCTGTGACTATGTAAATCTTGTCTTGCTGTGAAATAATCTGAAAGATACTTATGGTACCTCAATTTGTAAATTTTATAAAACAAACTGACCAAAATGTAAAGCTGCTCTCTGTTCATATTTTAGTAATTTATTTTGAACATATTTGGTCAAGTTTTTGTATGTTAAAAACAAATCTCATAGAGGCATTTTGAGCTACCTGAATTTTGTTCTTTATTTCAAGAGTGAGTTAATTGTAAAAACCAACATTGCAATAATGTAGTTGTGACTACACAAGAGCCTCCACAAGCATAAATTTGATATTTTTGGACAAATTATATTTAAATTGATACAACTTTTAAGTAAAACATACATGCAGGATAATTTTTTGTATGACATGTACCTGAAAGTTTAAGAGCTCATCAAAAATGACACCAAGATGTTTTGCTAATGCTGAATAGGGAAAAACACTGTTATTTATATGCAAAGTAGTAAAATTAAATGATTGCTAAAAAGAAGAAGATTATAACTTATTTGGTCAATACCCATACTTTTTGATTTTATTCTTTTAAATGACATGAATATATTATATTCTGACATGTCTTTAAAAACATCTTTTAGATGAGTATGTATTTCACAGTCTTTATTATCTCTTATGTTCCAATCAAATTTGATCATCAATCAATCAATTTATGACCAATTTTTTTTGTATTCCTTTATGTTTGTGAAATTCAAATACATGACATGTATGCCTTTTTTTCACTACGAATGGCCATAAGTCTTTATGTTCAATTTGATCAGTTTTTTTAAACCTATTAAAATCAGCTTTCTTTAATTTAATGGTTTGCTTTATTGTATCGGTAATATAAGGCTTGTTCTTTTTCTTAATTACTGAATGGTTTAGGGGAGCATGCTTATTGAAGATTTTTTTAAGATTATTACTAAAAAGAGTCACTTTATTTCTGCCACAAAATAGATTCATAATCTGTATGCTCTGTACATCTAGCTCAGACTCCTCTTATCGAAGTTTTTTAAATCTCTATAGATTAGAGCCTTATTACTTATTTTAGGAACATTAATATTATTATGAAAATGTAATTATTGTCCCAGTTTTTGTACTATTTTATTCGTATTCTGTAGTTGAAGTTGATTCATAGGCTTATTTAGGGTTCTACTTACGTTTGGTTTAATATTTTCATCTATAGTGTCTAGTTTTTAAATAGTTCATCTTGTTTGAGGGCCCCATTTTGGTCCCAATTTACGTTATTCAGGTTATATTATTGTAAATCCCTGTATTTTAAATTTTCTAGAATTTTTTGTACTTGCTTAGATTAGATTAGATTAAAATAAGGGTGAAGTTTCACTGCGACCTAAAAGATCTATTGTGTGCCCCTTTCTAATTACTGCTTGATGTTATTCTCAAGTCAAATTACTTCGTACAATCCTATGGCTTTAATAAAGGCTAGTAGTTGTGACGGTTCCAGTAATGAGATATTTCATCTGGAATTTCATAATTACCGAGGTGCATGGCACGACTTTCGGCAACTGTTTCGCATGTAGTTACTAGGTGTTCTGGGGTCTCTTCCTCTTCCCCACAGAATCTGCATTCACCTGTCTGTTCTAGTTTTAGTTTCCTGCGGTGTTCTCGAAGGTGACAGTGCCCTGTTAGGAATCCTGTTACAATCCGTAGTTTAGTTTTAGTTAAACTTACTAGAGCTTTAGATTTTTTTGGGTCGAGGGTTCCAAGGAACATCTTGGAGTGTCTCAACCCTGGATGATCATCCCAGAGGCTTTCTCTGAGTTGATCCTCCATTTTTGTAAGCTCATATAGGTAAGTATTCTTTCCTATGCCGCAGAAAGGTTCCGGTCCTACAAATTGAGAACCAGATCCCTTTTTTGCCAGAATATTGGCTTCTTCGTTACCTTGCACGCCTGTATGTCCAGGTACCTACAATATTGTGACTTTATTTCTCTTTCCTACCTCATTAAGTTTGCCCAAACAGTCTCTTACCATTTTAGAACTGATGACATGTGAACTCAGTGCTGCTATGGCTGCTTGACTGTCGGTGAAGATTGCGATGTCCTGCTTGAGGTAGTCTTTGTTCAGGATTAATTGAGCGCATCTTTCTATAGCGTGTATTTCCGCTTGAAAGACACTGGTGTATTTTCCCAGTGGCTCTGAGTATTTGGTGCCAGGCCCAAATACTCCAGCTCCTGTTCCTTTTTCGGTTTTAGAACCATCTGTGTACCATTTGATAGTATTCTGTTTAAGTGAGCGGGCGACAGATCCATTTTCCCAGTCACTTTTGCTGTCAATTTTTGTACTGAAATTCCTAACAAAGTGATATTCCCGAGTTATATCGTCCTTGGGAAGATCGAACAGGGGAATGGCTCTTGTTTGAGATACCCAGGCTCTCTGATCAATGTCCCTACTGTTCGTTTTATCCCTTGCTAATCTGAACATTGACTGTCAGTGCTTGCTTTGACTGTCAGTATTCTCTTGATTGGTCTCTTTCCGCAAAGGAAAAATGAAGAAAATTATAAATATTTTGAAATGGTTCCATCGGTTTTTAAAAAGGGCGCGTTTCGTGATATTTTATTCAGTTTCAATTGTTTAGTCAGTTTTTACCTTGAAAACAATTAAACGACAGTCAACGCGAGTTAGGTTAGAGTTTTTGACGTTGCCAATAAAAGTATGTTCCTGAATTGTCAATAAAAGTGTGTTCCTCGTTACAATATCAATTACTGAGTACACAAGTCTATAATCCATCAAATTGAGCATATCTAAAGAACCTGATTTAATGACATGTCTGAATTAGACATATTAGACAAGAAGGTTTCTATACTATTCAAAAAAGTGTAGCTAACCAGTAGGGGTTTATAAAATGTTCCTACCAGAAAAGATTTATTATATTTTATATCTACCCATAGTTGTTTACTATTTTTGCTATAAGTGACACTTTCATCCAATACTGTACTCTTCAAACACTGAGCTACATACAAGCGCACACTCCCACGCCTTGATTCTCTATCAGCACTATACAATGTGTTATTGGGCAATTTACTAGATTATCAGGAAGTTCTGGTGTTTCAACCATGTTTCACTTGCCCCAAATAAGTAAAACTGTTCATGCTGCAGATACCTCCGAGAAAGAAGGGGTAAAATCTAATACTCAAACTATCACTACTATGGAACCTACTTTTTGACGAATTAAAATTTTTATTGAAATTATTATCTGGGTCTTCATTTTAGGGTCGTTACGGCGATTCTCTAAGAATCCTAGCGATCATGGCGCGTTGCCAGCTCGCCCTTGATCGCACCCCAAACGGCATCGGAACCGGAAACTTAAAGTTGAGTTGCTTACTCGGAAGAGCGGGCGATGCGTGCACGATGATCGTGCAACGTTGGAGAAACGTCGAAATTTATAGGGAACAGTTGCATAATCATCAGGACGAGGACGTTCGGTTGCTAGAGAAGCTCGAACAAGACGAAAGGTAGTAGGAATTTTTTAATAATAAAAATAATAATACACTGTATACAAAAAAAAAACCAAATCCATGGAATAAAAGGCAATTTCAGCTTAAATTTTTTACACAACGAAAGGGCTGTTGAAGCCTTAAATTGAAAAGATTCTATAAATAACGGTATATACATTGGCACTGCTGATCAAATATTGGGACAAGAAAAGGCTATAGAATATTTAATAATACTTTACGGAATTTAGCACTATAAATAGTTTTAAACACTAAATACTATTAATATAAATTAATACTAAAAAAAATTATAAAGAAACTAATAATCATACATCTGAACTACTGCTCAGGGACCAGAGAGAAGGTCTTGTTCATATAGTTTTTAAAACACCCTGATGATCCAGTAAAATCATATATTTTTAATTTATTTATGGTTGATGCGATCAAATATGAATAAGACTTCTTAAAAAGTAGTTTTTTATGATTTGGCACTGTTAAAATGTGACATTTATATACAGGGTGAGTCATTAATATTGCACGAAAGTTTATGCGAATGGGCGTATACCTTGCGTTAAAATATTGAAAAAACTTCCTATAAACCTATGTCCGAAAATGCTTCCTGGCGAAGATACAGGGCCTGGAAATTTTAATTTCAATTTCAAGATTTGTAAATAATTTAAACGTAAACGAGAATAACCATATGAATTTAGGTATAAGGAGATTTTCTAAGGTACTAAATTCACATTTTCTGACAGTTTTGATGTCACTAATAGAGGCAACGTATTACAATTTGAGCTCTTAAACACAACAATTGCAAAAACGAAGTGGAAACGACCATTATATTTATTCAACTTAATTCTCATAAAAACAAAGGTTTTGACAAAATGGGAAAATGATTAACATGACGTAAAACACAAACCATTAGTAGAGGTTATAAAAGTTGTTGAAAGTGTTGCCCTGCAACTTCAATGCAAGCACCTATCCTACGAACCTTCATTTCCGCACTCGTTCAAAAATGCTGGCAGTGTTTCGAATTGTTGCACAATTTACCACTATCCTATTTCTTAACTGTTAAAAACGTTTTCGATTAGAGTAGTATAAACTGGTTGCTTTAAATAACCCCAGAGGAAAAAGTCTAATGAGTTTAAATCCGGAGATCACGGAGGTGGATTGTCCACAGTTGACTGGGATATTCTCTATTAAATATTCTCGAGCAATTAAGCTAAATTAGGCTGGAGTAACATCGTGCATAAAATACATTTGATATCTTAGCTTAAGGGGAGCTGCTTCTAATAATGCACGAAGTTCCTCTGCGAGAGAATATCGTTAAATATCTTACCACAGTTATCAGTTGATCGTTCTGGCAAAAATAATAGATCAATCAAGTTATCTCCAACAATTCTCACTCATACATTAACCGAAAATTGTTGCTGGTGCAATAATTCCATACAGATCTTCCTATGCCCATATGTAATTATTGTGAAAATTCATAATTGCGTTCTTTGAGAAATAGGCTTCATCTGTGAATAATATTCTTAGCATGAACTGAGGATTTTCTCCTAGTTTTTGTTGCAGCCATCGATAAAATGTAAATCTTTGAGGAAAATCGTGAGGTTCAAGGGCTTTCACTCGCTGTAAATGGTACAGATATAGGACTTCACTATTCTGGAGACTGTCTATGGACTAATATTTAGTATTCCTCAACACTGCCTCTTCCATTTCTATAGTTGCAACTATACGAGGTCGTTCACTGTTAGCGATGAATTTCTTGTGACATTTTCTCCGAGTCGCTGATGGAGGCGAATAAATCTTTGAATGTGGAATAACACGATTCGGGAATCTTTCGTGGTAAATACGCCTTGCTTCGTAGACAGTGCCGTTCGCAATACGTTACACAAAATGCATATTACTCATTTCTCTGTTACTGTATTCATTTAAAAGGAAAATTTTAAAAACTGTCTCTGTGAACTTCAATACAGGTCTGGGTTACCTACCAGCATTTAACAAACTAATATTTTATTTACTGGAAACGATTACAAAAATGCATCAATAGCAAAAATTTAAAAATAGAGTAATTTTAAATTTTGACCAACAATCGACTTTTTTTCTTGCATTCTTTCTGAAGTACTAGTGATGCATAGACACAGAATAAACGATCTCACAGAAGCGAAGGCTAGCCCTTTTTACCGAACCGGTTTTTCGTTCAGGCTCCTCCCATTTACCCCCATTCTAACGGGTACAACTATCGTCGCCCACGTGGTGTATCGGGTCATAATTAGTGTATTAGTACGAGCGTTAGTGTGTATATTTGCAATATTTTTTAATTTGCCGTTTCTTATTTTTATTAAAGTAGGTATAGAAAAGTTACATTATTATGTATTATTCATTATTATTATAGTTGTTTAAAAGCTTTGAAAAGTTCAGAATATTCCCTAATTAATTTGTCGTGCCATGCAAATAAATACAGAATAAACATTATTTAATTTAATAAACATATATGTATATGCCTAAACCATATATATCTATGTATGTGTACATACGTGCATGTACATAACATTGTACATAGATAAAAATATTAAGGTTGATTTAGGTATACAGTATTTTTATGTGACTTTAATTTTCAATTATCTGTCTTTTTATGGACTGGTTTACCCATGCAAGTGCATAATATAGTAGTAGTAAAACCCTTAAGAATCTTATATTTTGTTCCAGACTATCATAATGGACGGCGACTATACAACGTATAATACCTTTATAAAATATGGACGTATGTGTGGTACCTACATATGTATATAATAATACATACATCTTTTTATATATAAATATATAAAAGCCGATGATACCTACTCTTAAACGTGTTGTGTTTAAAACATACGAGAAAACATACCTGCGTATAAACCTTCCAGCTAAAATTTAATTTAAAAATACCTACCTATGTACATATGTATATGTATATTGTTAACATATTAACATCACACAAATAGCAGACATTTTCTCAGCTAGTGCCTTACTAAAGGCAAATATTATTTACCATTATCATAAAACAACTTATTACTTATTCTAAAAAGCAAGGACCAATATAAGCCTTAACAAAAGAAAATCCTATTTGAAATGTAACTAAATTTTGTAGTTTGCTCCCGTATTATATGAATATAACCATTTCGATTTTAAAAATAAAAGCACTTCGTTCGGTGTATGCGTTTACTACAACTTTACGAGATATCTCAGTGTATTTGCGCCGGGTACATCTGTCAGTTGGGCTTATAAAAAACTGGTTCATGGATATCAAAGGAGCCGACGCAAGCCTTCGCTTCTGTGAGATTGTTTATTCTGTGGCATAGATATGTTTTTCATTGGCAACAAAAATTAAATGGAAGTTGCCATATTTCTTTGACGTTTATTTTTTATTTTTGTTTATTAGTTTATTATTTGCGGCACTTTATAAGCATTTTCGGACATAAGTTTATAGGAAGTTTTTTCAATATTCGTGCAATATTAATGACTGACTGATATATCTGACCGCCTATGGAATAATTTCTGATTTATACGAAATATTTTAGGATCTATAAAGTAAACTTGGGAGATAAGGACGTCCGAGTGGTGTTCATCCATGACATAAGAACCATCGAGCAAATGTTACTGAAAGCAGTGAAATGTTACGAAATGGGAGGACAGATTGCGCCGTCGAACAGTTTGGATATTAGGTAAGTTTTGAATTGTTTTAGTTTTGTAATGCTGACAGTTAAAACATAAAGCTTTTAAAAAATATCTTTATCTAAAGACTGATGATAGTAGAAAGTATTACATCGATCTTAAGAATTGTGTAAATGTGGCAGTACAGGCAGAAAAAAGGTGTCAAGGACTACATAAAACTAAGGACTTTTGAAAAAAAATTGGAAAGTCAATAAGAATGCACCTGCAGAAATTCCTTCTAATCTAAGAGAGCCAACACTTGTTAATAATCATTTTCTGGATAGTGTGCCTCAATTACAGATTGATCCAGATAATTTGGATACATTTCTTAATACCTCAATCGATGGGGAGCCGTTTCATTTTAAACTAGTCTCTGAAAATGAAGTTTATAAAACCATAAACAGTATTAGAAGCAATGCTATTGGGGTAGATGAGATCTCTATAAAAAGGTTAAAAAGCTTGCATTCCTATTTGCCTAAAACCTCTAGTGAACATTATTAATAATTCATTATCTTCTGGGTGTGTCCCTGATATCTGGAAAAAAGCCCTTATTACTCCAGTACCTAAAGTGAACAATCCAACCAATATTAATGAACTAAGACCAAGTAGTATTTTGCCAACTTTATCTAAACTAATTGAGAAAATTGTAAAAGGTCAATTGCTGAATTATTTATTAAGCAGAAACATTATCTCAAAATTTCAGTCTGGCTTTAGACCAAATTATAGCTGTTCTACGACAGCTCTTCTAAAAATAACAACAGATATTGCTCTATCTCTGGATAATGGACAATGTTGTCCCTCTGTTTTGATAGATATGACAAAAGCCTTTGATACTCTCAATATAGAACTTTTAATGGCAAAACTAAGGCACTACAATATTCAGGCAAATGGGTGGTTTAAAAGCTACTTTCAAAACGGGCAAAAGACAGTAAAGCTGACTAATGACGAGGGTGTGGTAACTTCTGGGTGGAGAAATGTAACTCAGGGAGTCCCGCAAGGGTCGGTGTTGGGACCACTTCTCAATAATATTTCTGGCTGACTTAATTCATAAAATAATCTACTGCAGGTATCACAAGTATGCAGATGATTTGCAAATTTATCTGCCATCATTGGTTGGTTGCCTGCCTGAAGCTTTGGATTTAATTAATGCTGACTTACAGAGGATCTCTGATTGGGCTGACAAAAACTCACTTTTTATAAATTCTGGTAAGACAGGCAATCCTGTTCTCAAGAAATGAAAGTACCTTGAATAATGGAGCACCAAGTAAATTAAATATTAAGGGTGTTGAATTGGAATGGGTAGATTAAGTAAAAAACCTGGGCCTTTGTATGTAAATAAGATCTGTCAACAGTCATATTATAAATTAAAGTCATTATAATTATGAATTTAAGGATATTTTGCCTGCTAGTACAAAAAATCCTTACAGAGAGTTTAGTGCTTAGTATTGCTGGATACTTAAATATTTTATATGGTCCTTATTTAACTGAACAAAATAAATATAAAATCCAGAAAATTCAAAATTCCTGTGTAAGATTTACTAGAAATTTGCCTCGGAGGGTTCACGTGAGAGAGCATGTAAAGCAGGTCTATAGTCTTAATGTGGCTCAAAGAAGATTTTTGGGTATAAATTGCACTGTACATAAGTTACTTAATTTTCAGAAACCAGAATATCTGTCAGAAAAAACCTTATTCAAAGGGGAGATACACATAATGTAAATATTCGCTATAAAAGCACACTGGCAATCTGCCAGCATAAGATTTCTGAAAAGTTCTTTCATATATACTTCTGCCTGTATTTACAATGGTCTACCTGCAGAAATTAAAGATTTAGGCATGGCCTCTTTTAAGTCTAAATTAAAAAAAAATTTGGACACTGCTGATATTTTAATACGGGTGTAACTTTGATTCTGGTATGGTTGGTTCTCTGAATCATTTTTGTTCAAATTTTTATTTTTAAGAAAATTGTGTGTTGAAAAATGTCCTTTTATTATTTATTGTGGTGGTTATTCAAACACGCCTAGCGGTACTTTCCACCTTTGTATGTATATAGAATAGGTGTAATTTATTTGTTGCATACAATAAAAATTATTTTCAATCCGTGGAAAACATAAAAATAATATCAGAAAATATACGAAATAGCCTCAAAGCCTGGAAAATATTTCTGTTTAAATATAAATTAAGGCCTACGAAATAATTAAGCCTAGAAATTCATTTTTTTTTATAAGTAGGATAGATGATTCGCCAAAAATGTCTGTATGGCCAGCTTAAGTTACAAGTAAGAAAATGCTGGAAATTCTGTTCTACTCCTAGGAATATTTAATAAGCTATTGAACCGAATGTCTCTGTAATAAAAACTACTATGCATGCCAAGTTTTTCAAACCGATATTTAGGAGAAGCATTATCAAATATAGCCCAGGTGCAAATCTTACGATCGCGAATCTTTTCAAAATTTATTGCGTCTTTGAATCCTATATGTTAATATACTTTTGTAGGTTAGCAAACAGTTTAAACGAGCTAGCAAACCACTATTTAAACGAAGCCAAATCGGCCAAATCCTCTCAGGACATTTTAGACGCTTGCGCCAAAAGCGAGCCCCTCTTGATCAAAGGGCTGCAGATATTCGAAAAAGTAAATAACGACGCGAACACCGCCCTTTTACATTCGAATATGGGACATCTGCATCGGTTGATGGCTCACGCCTACGCACCAGAGGACCGGTAATCTATAAACCTTTTTAAACGTGTATGATTATATTAATTGATAATTATTAATTAGGCGTGCGCTAACTCCCATGGAACGAAAACACTACAACAAATCGATCCAGAGTTACAAAAAGGCATTGAGGGTAATCGGCGAGAGGAAACATCATCCGACCATTTGGGACGCGATCAACTGGGAACTTAGCACGGCCTTGTTCAATATGGCTTGTATTATGTGTGATTTTCCACCCGCTGAATTGGTATGTACCCGGATATTTTTTACAGTAGTTATTATTAGGTCTGTTACGTCTTTTGTAGTACTTTCCTTTTAATCAAGAAAATATAAACGCGGATCTTAACAAAATCGGTTTACTATCTCTTTAGCATAATCTTAAATTATATAGAATAAAAAAATGAAGTTGTTATGTTTTGGGAATAAAACTAAAAGACAGTTTGTCAAAAACTCTTTCAATTTAAATAATAACGGCTCAAGTATGTGTTTTGTGTCTACTGCAAAAATATGGGCGTAACAATTGACGAGGATCTTAGGTTTAACACGTACAAAATATTATAAGAGAGGGATTTCATGCCCTTAAATTAATATATAATAATAGTCATATTTTACATTTTTCATTAAAAAAATGCTATTTGATAGTCTTGTTCTATCTCACTTTAACTGGCGCGATTTTTTTATGGGTTCTTAACCGCTATTGACAAATATGGAATACAAAATGCATGCTGCAGAGTTATTCATGGAATTCGCAAATATGACCATTTTTCACACTTTTACAAAAAATTAAATAGGTTAACTATGGAAAATCGTCGAAGGTCGTACTTATCAAATTTTGTTCATAAGTTGCTTAATGCCCCTGGATCCTCAAAAACTTTAAAATCTTAATTTTTACCTAGGACAGCAATATACAATAGAAATGGAAGATACCGGCATCGCTATTCTATATCAACACATAAAACTGCAATGTTTAAAAGACCATTTATAATATAATGCTATAAGCATATACAATTTAATTCATATGATTTTTTTATGTAGATAGCTTTTACATAAATGCGTTATAATTTATCATATTATGAAGAATTTGATATGGTTAATTAAGAATAGCAAAATTTGCCAGACTTCGCTTATCAACGGTTTTGTTTTTTGGAATCTTTCAAATAATTAATAAAAGTCTATTATTATTATTATTATTATTATTATGTGCTTTTTATTCTGTTTGTTAATGATCTAGAGAAAGTTAGAATTAGCACTCAAAAGGTGCTGTCTTACTTTTACAGGAAACAAAATATATTAAATTTCGATTATAGCATTGATAATAAACAGCAATCAATAATAATAATTTAAATAATAATAATAATATTTATTAATAAATAAATAAATAAATAAATAATGGCTTTATTTGTACTTTTCAATAGTGTACATAGGCGAAGTCTAGCCAAAGGCTAATCTACTTAACCTATTTAAAAAAAGTAAGAAAATTATTTTAGATAGCACAACAGAAAGAAAAAAATTTCCTTGTTAGTGGATTAATTTAAACTACTCACTATAAGGCTTTTATATATTAAACAATATACAGATCAAAGTAAACAAGCAAATCCAAAAAAAAACAATAACTCAATTATTCAAAACGCACTAAACTACATTAGCGATGCATATGTCAATTTCAGGGTTTCGTGTATTTTTTGGGAATACTATTATTTAGTATGAAATCGGGAAGTTTATGTCCAAATCGAGAAAAAAGATACACAGCAGGCAAGCAAATTAAACTTGACAGAATACAAACTTTCCTTTTTGTCCTTTTTTGCTACTATGCCTGGGCTTTGTCCCTTTTTTGATTTAACAACCATTGATATATTAGATTGAACTGTATATATTTAAACTTATATAAAGACAGGCCATTGGGCTAGTGACGCTTTGAACTTTGGAACACAGCCTGCTGAATATTTATGACTTTTATTGTATTGTCTCAAAGCTATTTTTTTCTATCAAGAGTTGTCTCGTATCGGAATTTTCTCTCTCTTTGTGAAATAAGTTTGTTGGATAAAGCTTAGGCTTATTATAAAATACGTTTAGTATCCATTTCGTTATTTTTCAAAGGTTTAATATATAGATTCAATGACCATAAGCCAGGTAAAGTATCTTTAGATAAGAAGGCTCAAAATATTTAGTCAGTTTGGTAAACCTACACTACAGACTTGTTAATTTGTTTGTTGTATGCTCTATATGCCCATTCCACATTAAATGGCAATTTAAAGTAGACACTCGATAGTGTGAATATCGGATAGCGGAAACCCCGCATAACGGAAACAGCACTATTTTTTGCATTGACCACCGTATACCGTGAACAAACGATCCTCCGTTAATGGAAACAAATGTAATTGAATCGATCGTTCGCCAGTAACGTAGGCGAAAGCAGCCGGTGCTTCCCCGATATGCTGTTTTTGGCGTTCTTCGAATCGATAGGCGCCGTGATCTATTGTGTGTTAAGCAAGGCAGGTTGTTATCGTTTGTTTACGTTGTCTGTTAGTGTGGTTTTAAAGTCTAGTAATTTTTATTAGTGTGACTTAAATTGTGTTGGTGTTAGATCGTTTATAAATTAAACAAAATGTCGCTTAAAAAACCAAAGTGTTTAACCCTCTATGAAAAACCTCTTGTAATTCAAGACTTAAATAATGGACAAGATGTTACATATTTAGCGAAAAAGTATGGTGTGGCAAAATCTACAATTTGCAAAATAAAAAAGAAAAAGGAACTGATTTCTAGTGCTGTTAGAAACACGTATGTTGGACCAGGTAAAAGACAAAGTTTCCCAGTTTCCAAGAATGGAAAAAAGACTGTACAAGTGGTTTCTTGACCAACGGAATAAACATTTAATGGTAAGTGGCGATATGATTAAAGGAAAAGCAAAATTCATTTATTCACAGCTCAATGAAAGGGATAAATCATTTACCGCTGGTGAGGGATGGTTACAAAGATTCAAAAAAAGATTTGGACGTCGTTTTTTAAAAATTTCTGGGGAAAAACTGTCATCTCAACCAGAGGTTGTAGACCCATTTAAAATGGCTCTAAAAAATAAAATAGCAGAGCTTGGAATCTCATTGGATCAAGTTTACAATGCTGATGAGACAGGACTTTACTGGAAATTATTACCAGAAAAAACATTTGCCTTGTCAACAGAAAAAACAGCTCCTGGTAGAAAATTGGAGAAACAAAGAATAACATTTTTGGTTGCACTAATGCTACTGGGCTCCATAAAATTAAACCATTGGTGATTGGTAAAGCGGCAAAACCAAGATTGTTTAAAAATTTCGAGTGTCCTGTTGACTATGAACATTCTAAATCAGCTTGGATGACTGCCGCAATTTTTAAAAAATGGTTTCATTATTCGTTTGTGCCACAGGTAAGTTTTCTTTATCTATAGTTTTGTTTTATGATTAGTACAACCATATTAATTTTTTTGAAGGTTAAGAGGTTCTTAAAAAATAAAGGTCTACCATTGAAAGCTCTACTTCTGGATAATGCACCATCGCATCCAACCGAAGAAGAATTAAAAAGTGAAGATGGACAAATTATAACCATATACCTGCCACCTAATGTCACCCCACTCATACAGCCTATGGATCAAAATGTTATTAGGCTAACAAAATTGTACTACAGAAAAGGTCTTCTATCATCCATAGTGGCCAACAATACGAATGTCATTGATGCCCTAAAAAACCTGACAATAAAAGATGCAGTGATCAATTTAATGTCTGCTTGGAATCATCTTGATTCTCAAGTTATCAAAAAATGTTGAAAAAACATTTTAAATGTGGTGCCCTCTACACATGATGTAGACAGTGATGATGAAAATGTACCTCTTTCTCTCCTAAAACACCAATGGGACAGCACTGCTCAGAAACCCATATCTGAATCTCTTGGTCTTTTACATACATTGGTCTTTTTACATACATTGACACCTCAGGTAAATTTTGTCATTTTATATTTGAATATTAAGTCTTAATTTGGATTACAATTTTTTTTTAGGGAACTTTTGAAGATTCTGACATTGTAGAGTGGAATCAGTGTGACAATAATTTTGCAGAGGACGACATTGAAGAATGTCAATCGGATGAAGCAGAAGTATTAAATGAGGTTGAGCAGGAACCCTCAAATAAAATTTCATTAGATAGGGCAATTAATGCCTTTAATATAGCGATTCTGTGGGCAGCAGAGGAAAATGAAATTGACATAAATGACATTGTAGTCCTAAAAAAATTAAGAGAGAAAGCTGTGATGTTAAAAGTAAAACAACCTAAAAAACAAACAAACATTTCAGACTTCTTTAAGAAAAACTAATTTCTTAAAGTTTGAAATTTGTTGTATCTTTTTTTCTTTACAGTAAATAATATTTTTAAGTAAGAATATGAACTTTATGTTATGTTAATTGCGTTTTGTTTCTGTTACTTTTGGTAATTATAAATGTTTAGTACACATAAAGTGTAACGTAATGTGAACGGCCTTTGTTTTTTTGAGTTCACGGTATTGAGTGTCTACTGTATATTTTATTCTGGTTTTTTAATTTATTATATCAGTACTAGAATTTATTTAATATTCCAGAGTCATCAGCAAACCAAATTAATTTTCCAATTCCAAATTGTTTATATAGAGCAAAAACAGTATAGGGTCTAGTACAGTTCCTTGAGGAACACAAATAACTTCTACTTCTGCACTGATATTGTCATCAATATTCACCTTTAGGATGATTAACGGTGTTAAATGCCTTGGCTAAATCCACCAACGCTTTTTCTTCATCATCAAGGGCAATATTTATGTTGTTCGTGAGTTCAATCAAGGCATCTTTCGTTGACAAATTTTCCTAAAATCGAAATTCTTGGACAAGATCTTTTTTTTTTTTTTTTTTTTGAAGAAATCATTCTAATTTTGTTGGCTGTATATAATAATAAAAGGTATAGTGAAAGTGATTTCTTTCCAGATTTAAAAATGGGTTTAATATGGGCTTCTTTAAAAATGTTAGAAAATTTCCCAGACATTTATTTATTATATGTACAAGCGAGGCAGCTACAAAAACTTTATATTCTTTAAAAGTTTCTTTCTAATTTCGATACTTCCAGAATTTTTGCAATTTTTTAAAGGAGCCATGTTTTTTGTAACCTCACCTTCCTTTAAAATTAACTCCTAAAAGGTTATTGATTATATAATATATTATATAGGCCTAATCAAGCACATTATTTAAAGTGTTTCTGTAATCTTTATATTGACTCCCATAATCTTGATTTGTTGGATTTTTTTTTGTTTGGACCCACTAAAACCCTTTCCTCTGTGACCCTGGAACCGCTCGTGAGCATTACTTCAGGGTTTTCTCCTTTTTACGTCATTAATTGTGCTTCTTGCCACTCTTCGCATCTCTTCTTTTATTTTGATATTTAGTATGTTTCTACACATTTTGCTAATGCTGTCCCAATCTTTCTCGCTGCGCAGCAACAGTTCCGCTACATTTAGTTTTGAGACTGCAACATTGCAGATTTGATTTGCATCTTCTCTTTGAGGTTCGAAGTTTTTGCACTGGAAAAGCGTATGCTCAGCCGTGTCTTGCTCCGCACAATACCAGCATCAGTCAGTTTCCTGCTTACGAATCCTCTTCAAGAAGGTCCCGAAGGTACCATGGCCTGTTATTGCCTGCATAAGGTGGTAATCACAGTAAGGCAGGGATCCATAAATTTTTACAATTTTTTTTGTATTGTTGTTACAGATCCGATATGTTTCTTAAATATTTTAATAAAGTTTTTTACCGCAATGTCTGCATTCTGTTCTAAATAACTTTTCCCCAGATAAAAGTTGTTTTAATCTGTGTAAAATTTTTTTTTGTAATTTCTGATCCCTTTATTGAACTGTTGGAAGTTGTTTCTAAAAGAAAATACAGAGCAAAAGGGTAATGATTTGTTATTCTATTGTCAAATGTAAATGATTGTGCGATATCGATCGGATTTTTTGATTTAAGAAATCTGTGGCCAATGTAGGGTTTTAATTCGAATCTTGTGGACACAAAGATTTTGTATTCTTCAGTTATATGGTTCGTTTCAAGCAAGTCGATATTAATATCCCTTATTATTAAGACAGAATGGTATTTTTGAGATTTTTTTAAAAATGTTTTTCACGTTTACTAACGGCAATTTGTACATTCTCATTTTGAAAATTAATATATTTGTAGGTTTATGATATTTACCTGGTTCTTCTTTATCTTTATTATAAATCAACGTAGATCCTGGAATATCTAAAAGTGTTACATCAGGAATCAATAATGTCTCAGTGATTGCAATAATCTGAAATGTTGTTGTTAAGGCCGTTAAATAAATTTAAAATAATTGAATTTCAGTAAAATGTTTTTTGGACGAGATTTTAAACTTTCAATTTTTTAATTTTAGAACGTGGAATCTAAAATAAATTTTTTCATGTACAATTTGTAAAACTCTTTTCTTATATAAGTCCATACTATTGACTTAAAATATTTTAAAACTGGCTTAAATTTTCAATTGCAATTAGTTTTCGAATTGTGTTTTTATTATGTGGGTACGTTTTCAACTTGATAAGTATATATATCTAAGAATGAAGTCAAATAGTGGTAAGATAGTATCATCGTCCTTTTTTTTTTTAAATTACATTAGGATTTCTTATTCTTCTTGAGCAAAACGAATAAAACCGGAACTTTACTCAACTACAGTCAGGACATATTTTATAAGTGTTATTCAGGAGGGAATGCATATGTATGCGTATTAATTTAATTAAAACTGAATTGAATTATATAGAATAAGAAACATATCAGTGTAATTTATTACCTAATATATATTATAAAATCGTATAAGATCTCACATTAAAATAAAAATGAAAATTCAGAATGTTGGGCACAAATACTCTTTAAAGTTTAAAGTTCTTAAAATTTTTATCGTAAAATGTAACTACGAGTAACATCTATTCTAATTAAAACTTTTGTAAACATAAAATTGTAAAGCATAAAATGAAGAAGACTGTTCTGTTTTACATTTAATTTAAATGTTACAGAAAAGATCGGAAGCGGAGAAACAAGTTTTGGAGGCCCTCCAATTGGCCATGGACCACTGCGACATGGACGAAAACAATTACAAATTTCCATTGTATCAATATCGGGCAGCGATAATTCATTATCGTATTGCCTCCGTTTGGCACAATCACATATGGACGTCGGAGAACGATTCGAAGTATGCCCTTCAATTGGCGAGCCGCCATTACGACAAAGCTTGTCAATTGTTCTTACAAGCCGGGGATGTTATTTACTTTCTTACTTGCCAGATGCATAGGGTTGCTTTGGTCGAACAATTAGTTGAAGGTAAGTCCAAAGAGTATTATAACAGCTAGGTAGCCCTATAAAATGAAAAACACTCGAATCTTAACTTATTTACTTTTTTCTCAATATCTCCGTCATTTTCTCACGCACACTCAAATTTTAACATATGAAACTGTAGGTTTTCGAATTATCTACCATTGGTCTGGAACGATAAATTGTTATAAATAAAATACACCACTTTTTGTATTCCCATTTTGTACCATCATCAGGACTTAGGACATTGTCAAAGCAATGACGCTATTTTAAAACGGTACATAGCACATGGGTATTTAAGTACTTAGTGAGAACATAAAAAAAAGTAACGTAAAATTGCTGGAAAACATATAGAATGACCGCAGAAGCCTGAAAAACATAAAAAATTAATTTAAATATCTCAAAAATATAAAAATAACTTAAATTACTGGGAATTTATGGAAAATAACATGAAATTCCTGGAATGGATTTTAAATGAGAAACAACGATAACATCAAAAATAATAGGAAAATGGAAAAAAAAGATGTCGAATGTATATGATATAGTATGAACTCCAAATGCCTGAAAAACGTGAAAAGATTATTTAAATTTCTAGAAATCATAGGAATATCATGAATTGCTTAAGATTTGTGAAAAATTATATAAAATTCCTGATTACAATGTGACCCCAAAGGCCTAAAGAACATGACAAACTAGTTCAAATCCCTGTGATACATAAAAGTAAGGTTAAGCATTAGACAAATGGAAAAAAAACGGCATCAAATGCGTGGAAACAAAATTACGTCAAAGACTTAAGAAAAGTATGAAAAACTATCAAATCGCTGAGAACATTTATAAAAACAACGTCAAATTCCTGTAAATGACTCCAAAAGCCTGGAAAATATATAAAATATAAAAATAATTCGAATAGCTTTAATTTTATTAAAAAATGAATAAAAATAAAATTCTTGAGAGTCGAAATAACTAAAATAATAAGAATATTTATTTATTTTTTTTTAAATATAAAATAGGAGTCATATTCCTGGAAATAAATTTAAAAGCTTGGAAAAATTAGTTCAATCCTCTAGAAAGCATAAAATTTATGTAAAATCCTTAAAATATATAAGAGAATAACCGGAGGAGCTCAGGAAACTATTTAAAATCCCTGTAATACATAAATGTTACGTTAAAAAGCAACATCAAATTCCTGATGAAAATATGAACCTGAAGCGCTAAAAAATATCAAAAACTATTAAATCCCTGAGAAAATTTATAAAAACGACGTCAAATTCCTGTAAACTGACTCCAAAAGTCTGGAAAATATGAAAAATTTACTCAACTTCCCGAAAAATATAAAAATAATTAGAAAGGCTTGAAATCTATTAAAAAATAAAATCAAATTCCTGACCTACAAATCCTACAATCAAGACATACAAAATGACTTAAAAACCACATAAAAAACTATTTCAAATTGTTAGAAAATATCAAAGGAAAGTTAAATTTTTTGAGGAACTCCAGAAGCTTGGAAACAACAGTTCAATTCTCTGGAACACATAAAATTAAGGTGAAATCCTTGAAAGATATAGGAAAATGATTTCAGAAGCCTGGAAAATATAAGTAACACAAACCAAGTTCAAATTCCTAGAACATATAAAAAGAACGTTCAATTATTTTTGATGGATATATAAAAAATGACCTTTGATGAATTTCTTTTGTGGCATAAAAATTACGTTTAAAATTATTGGTGGTAGGTCCATACCCCTGTAGGTACCCGCCTCAATTATTTTCTTGATTTTTACTAGTAACAAAATTCATTTCTGTACAACGATTTAAAAAAAAAAACAGAGTATTCATACAGAAATGATTAACATAATATATTTGCATTAAGTAGTTAATAGACTGTGTTAACTAATGTAATGTACTTACTAATGTGCTCTGGTTGCTAGAAAACTTTAAAAAAATATCCGATTTTCGCCACGATCCGAATTCATAAGAGACCAAGTTATAAAACATATAATAATAATAATATAAATATATAATCATACAGAAAAAAAAGTGCAGCACCAAAACATCATTAGCGATTATTAAAAAGGTTATCATGGATTTTTGGGTCATTACAGTTTAGGAACCATAAATTGGCAGTGTTACTACTTCTAAGCAGGTCTATAAAATTATTAATTTTATTTCCAGTTTCGTATCAATGACATGGCATACATATTTTTTTAGCTCATTTTTCTTAGAAGCAAATATAATTACCTCTAATAAAAATTTCTTTTGAATACAATAGATGTGTATGGTAAAGCATACTTTTTTACATATAATCTTAAGAATATCATTTTGTATGTACAATATTTAATGCACTTGGAGCTCTTTTATGCCTTCCTTCCCATACAATAATCCCATAATTTAACAATGACTCTACATTATCGAAAAAGTCATATGAGTTTTATTGGCATTTAAAGTCAAGAGCAACCAATCAATCAATCAATCAATCAATGCTTTATTGTCATAAAAGTAAATTTGTTGACAAAGCTGTAAAAAAGAAAAACATATACACAAACATGTAAAATGGTTATTTAGCATACTATGGTCCGTCATCCTAAAGGCATTCTGCTTCCCTGAATATGGTTTACCTATACCGGTAAAACCAAAAACATCCCCATTCTTCAGAAATACTCCTCCAAGACTCTGAACCAAAACACACAAAGCTAATGTAATGTCACGAGTATCAATATATATAACACAAACAGATATTATTTACTCCTGAAATATACAATTTTATTAAATGTAAAACTGTAAAAAAAATGAATCACAGAAATAAATTAGGCGAAATGATATGGTGTAAAAAATATAAAGAATATACCTAAAGTCCTGCAAGAAAAAGGTAAAAATGACTAAAATCTATCCGACAAAAATTCAGTTATTTCATAATAGCCCTTTGCAACTAAGAGTTTTTTAACACGTTTTCTAAAAAGTTTCCAGCTACACCTATACCTTTCAGATCTGCAAATGATTAAAGAATTTTTTACCATCAAATATAAAAGTTCTTTTGATCAGTGAACTTGTAGACATAGGCAAGAGCACATTATTATCTCGTCGACGGCTATATTCATGCCTATTAGTTGTGTTCACATTTCTAAATTTCTTATGAACGAGGCAAACAGATTCCAATATAAATAAGGCAGGAAGGGTTAAGAATTTATGAGTGATAAATAGCTGTTAGCAAGACTCTCTCATACTCACATTACACAGACGTCGGATCGCTCTCTTTTGCAAAACAAAAACACTATTAAATAAGTAATGTGTGCATGCACCTCAGAAACACAAACCATACCTTAAATGGGACTCAATTAAAGAAAAATAAACATTTCTCGCTATGTCAAAATCAACCTCTCCTGCGACCACTTTAAGAGCATAACAGTTTGCTGATATTTTTCTACACAATTGCGTGATATGGCCCTCAAATTTTAGTTTATTATCAATAAATAAACCTAAAAATTTATTTTCGTCTAAGTTGTTTAGAATGTGATTTTCCAAAAACACATTATTTAAATTGCATTTAAAATTCATAACACTAGTTTTTGAAATATTTAAACACAGTTTGTTCGAATCATACCATTTCTTGATTTCAACAATATCTCTGTTAACTGTGGTATTTAGATTCATCGCACTCGTGTCATGCCATAAAATTGTTGAATCATCCGCAAACTGAATGAATTTTCCTGAGATCCTAAGATTGGCCATGTCATTAATATAAATGAAGAATAGAAGTGGCCCAAGAACTGAACCCTGAGGAACACCATGAGTCACACCAAGACCCAAACCACTGAAGAGCCAGACCTCTGAATCCATACCGCTCAAGCTTGCACAGCAGTATTTCGTGACTAACACAGTCAAATGCTTTGGTCAAGTCACAAAACACTGCTGCAGCAATATCACCACTGTTCAAGCTCAAAAATAAGGACTCAAAGAATGAAAAGATTGCATCTGATGTTCCCTTGGCACTTTGAAACCCAAATTGCTCCGATCTTATAATTTGCTTTTCAGCTAAATATGACATAAGTCGCTTTTTAACTTCTCGATGATTTTTGAGAGGGTGGAAAGCCATGCTATTGGTCTGTAAGAAGAGGGTGATTCTAAAGCTCGCCCCTTAAACAAAAGCAGATACAAGTACCTCCAGTGCCGAATTAGGTAAATTAAAAAATAACCGTGCATTAAGTTCATCATAGCCAGACGTATTTTTCTTCTTTATCTCCTTTAGAGTAGACTTAAGCTCAACTAGATCAGTTGGCAAAAAGAAGAAAGAATCTGGTCCAGCCCTATACTCAAAAAACTGTTCATAGTTGGAAAAACCCTGAATTTGACTTGCTATGTTACTACCTATGGTACAGTAGAAGTTATTCAGCCTATCAGGTTCAATATTTCCAAGCCTCTCCCTGAACATTATTTGAATTAGCTAAGCGACTTTTAAAGTATTTTTGCTTTGCAGTCTTAATTGTTAGTCTGTTCCGTGCTCTATATTTGTTAAAATAGTTAATAAAAGCAATGTTATTTATATAAAATTTCCGAATATAGTGCAGTGATCTAAGATTTCTAGCAGACACCTTAAGACCATTGGTATTCCATTTTTTTTTTGTTTTCGTTTTCAAGGTTTTTATCGGAAAACATTTATTAAAATTTTCACAAATAATTGCGTGAAATGACTCAAAAGGGCTTGCAGTAGACAAAACGCGCTGCCAATCCTCTGATCTACCCAGTTGCAAGAAGCTACTATAGTTTTTTTTGCTATAAATTCTGCCCCTTCTCTTTCCCCTCATTTGACTCTTGTGACCTATGCAAAAATCACAGAGAGCCCTGAATTTATAACATTACAATTAAAATCATTTGCATCTATGTTGGTACACACATAGTCAATTTGAGTGGTAGAGTTAGAAGTTATTCTAGTTAGATTATTAACTACAATATTTAAACTATAAGACCTTAAAAGGTAAGTCAATTGGTTTGTAAGATTATTAGACAGATTTGACCAGTCAATATTAAAATCTCCGCACAAAATTACTTTCGAAAAAACATTCAAACCAGACAATAACACTTCTAGTCTAAATAAAAAGTCACCTACAGCGGCAGCAGGAGCTCTATATAAACATATAACATACAGATCAATAGAGCTACTATATATAATTGACAATTCAAATACCCTGTCATCAGCTAAATAATCAAACTTATTTACTTTTACAAAACTAATTTCTTTAACCAATTCAGAATGCAAAAAAATTAATGACCCTCCATGCAGCATATTTGAACGACAGTACTTATCAATAACAACATAATTCTCTAAAATTACAAGTTCATCAGGTTTTATCCAGTGTTCACATAATAAAACAAAACCTGGATGTTTAAGCCCTTCAATTTAAACCTCCAATCCGTTAATCACATATTCTTTTACATCATTCGAAAAATGATTGCGAGAAATGATTGAGCCATTTTTAAGTCTTAATTTAGTTATTAATATATAATAAAAAAAAGTAATGTGTCTAAAACTGTGCCTTGTGCAATACACCTATTATAATAAATAATGAATCTCTTAATGTGTTTTCTATACTTAAGACCTATATCATGGACGCAGTTTAAAAATAAGTGAAGAATTATTATAAAATCAATGTCATTGTACGTAATTGAATAAACCAGAATGGAAAAACACAATTTTAGAATGATACTCAAGATTACTCCTCTAATATCATTTTTCAAAACCAGTTAGCGTGACACCATATCAAATGCTCTTGCTAAACCGATAAACACTGCTCTACATTTTTCGTTGTTATTTATATTTTCTGTTATAAATTTTACGTTTAATTATTTCAGAAACAACTTCGACCACATCTAAACTCAAACACCTGCAAGCCTGCCTCAAAATCTTCATCGAAATCGACGTGATGCTAAAACAATTAATCGAAAAAAACGTGGACATGCCGGAAGTGATAGAGGACGACACCGATCAGGTGAAACGTTACAACACCGTCCACTCCCTGCTTAAATTGATGACCACCAGGTTGCAGAACGTCTTAAAACTTATGGTAAAAATCTGCATCGGTAACAAGAGCTATTCGAAGCTCGCTGACGCTTACAAACAATGTTACAAGGCCACTTTCGCTTTAAAAAATAATTTAGATCGCGATTCGTTGTTGAACGAGATGCATAAAGTACTTGGGGAGATTTTTGAGCAGTTAAACGGCCTTCGTAATTAATGATAAGTTTGTCATATCCTGTGTGTATTGCATGTGTTAGTTTTAAGATTATTGAAACTGTGATAAAGATAAAAGTAAACGTTTGAATAACATTTAAATGGCGTTTTGTTTTTAAAAGCCAATTGAATATATTTTTACGGACATTCCCTGTAGATATTAGGGATGGCGGCCGTGTTGGGCTTTTGAGCCAATAGGAGAGACTCGTATAATCACATGTGATCCTAATGGTGCTTACGAGGGTTAGAAAAAAAATTTCTTATGTGTTTCGGTTATTAGGGTTGGAATGTCAATGGGGCGTTTCGCTCACACTATTGACTACAACAAAGATTTGTATTTTTGCAAACCAATATCAGATTTTGAAATGAATTCTTGGAAAGGGGTCCAAATGAAACAGTTCAATTTTATTTAAATGCTGACGTTTCGGAAAGTCATCCTCGGGACACTTAATGATAGCTAGCGTTCAATAATGCGTATATCATATAGCGACAGTTTTTTATTTTAGTATATCTTTACTAAACTCCAAAACGTCTGGATAGGTGTGCTGTTTCACTTGTAGGTAAGTCAAGATAAAACTGTCTAAAAGTTGGAGGTAACAACAGACAGCAGATCCACTAGATCATTTTTCTTTTCTTGTGATATAGGCACACTTTGTGAATAAAATTTTGGGTGATAATACTACACTTTCTACGTGTAGCAAAATATGTTTATTGGATAAACTTTTCTTTAAAAACATTGTAGCACATTCTTGTGTATAGTAAAGCCATTGAACGTCATGCCATTTGAATGGGTTTCACATTGAAATAGGAGACAATCACATTGAATAGGAGAGAATCCTATTTCATAGATGTCATGTTGTTTTAGCAATGGCACTAAGATATAAAGCGATATTTTTTAGATCTCTTAATTCCTTTTTTTTTACTGTTTCAAACAATTACATAGCATTTAATTATTTAATAGACAATGGTAGATACAGCCAATTTCATTAGAGACATCTAGATCTCATACTTGCAGTGGGATCATAAGTTAAGGTAAAATGGAAGATATACAGTCTCTCTCAACTTGTTTACTCTGCATATATATCCGATTAGTTTTTCTTCAATAATCTAAAGCAATTTAATCTTATTGTTAATGCTCACGGTAAAATTTTAAATCCAATTATGTCTAATTCTTCAAACATAAGTGTTAATAAATGTTTGGATCCCTTTATGCCCATTGCCCCTGCGCCATCACATGTCATACTAATAATCCTGCTATATTCTGATTCTAATGTCATATCACGGTGGTCTTGACGTTCTTCGTTTATTGGCATACAAAATTTATTAAGTTAATTTTAATAATATTATACACGTGGTGTCCGGAAGGTAAGTGGAATTCTTTAAGGCTGATGATAGCTCACCTAATTTAGAACATTTTAAGTCAAACATGTATATAACTTTTGCATTTTTCCAATAAATACCTAAATTTCACATAACGGTAATACAGCGAAAGTTACAATTGATTTCTAAGTTTCATAGTTTATTTTGTTTTGTTTCATTTGTATTTAATAAAATACCATGAATTCCAAATATCTATATTAACTGAAAGAAAAAAAAGAGACATTGAAACGTGAAAATAATTGAAGAGTTAAAATACAATACATAAATTTAAAAATATTTATTAAGTTATCAGTCATGTCGATGTCTGGCTAATTCTCAGGATTAGAGCCTTTAATATGGGTCAGGTTTGTTTGGTTAAAAGAGGGCACTACATCCTTCGTATTCATATTAATACAATTAAAATGGAGAATATTTGACATGTTAGATGTTTTGACGGTACAAATGAAACAAAATTGTCGAAAAAGTATTGATGAACGAAACCAAAATATATTATATAATCTTCTACCATATATGGCATTTTTCATAAGGATTCATGTAGGAGCCCGTGGGACACTTGAAGTCTTTGGAAAATTCTTCGAGGTTTTGTAGAGGCCCATTTACCTGGAAAAATATTAAAATGGTCTTTATATACGCGCTATATTTAAAATTACAAGGGTTAAATAAAGAATTTTCAACTGATTTTATATGAATCTTAAATTATAGTAACGAGGACGTAATTGGACTCACCCTAAACTCACTGGGCGAGTGCCTATACCAGTTCCCTAAATATTTTTGCTTAACATATTCGGGCGGGAACTTTGTACAAAACTGTATGGCACTGGAGATCCAGAACAGTTGCCTGGTGGTGAATTTCAGACCTAACAATACACGAAAAACTCGATTATAATTTATTTCAAGTACCCATCTCATTTAAATTACTATCACCTGGTAGTAAAGGCTCCCGTCCGTCCTTCCACTCCTTGTCAACGTACGCATTGTAAGCCACCTTAAACCCGGCCAGATCGGCCAAATCCTCATCCCTAGTCACTAATGCGTTAGTCTAAAAGCTAATACTAGAAAAAGGCTTTTACAAAGGCTCAACAGACTTACCTTAATACCCTCCACCTTCAGCTCTAACCTGGAATACTGATTGGTAAGACACTTCAATTTTTCCACGTATCTTTGTTTACTAAGAGGAGTCCACCAGTTTAGGAGTCTATATTCAGCTGCCCTGGAGGCAGATACCAGCTCACCCTCAGCTTCGACAAATATATGGGCAATTTGGTGAGCCAGAATGGTACCTAGGAGGCCGTAGTTCATGTACTCTGGACGGTTCGATTGGTAGAATAGACCTCTGAATAGACCCAGCGGAAATTCTGGAAAAAAATTTATTCTTATCACCTAATTTTTATTTTGTGGTATATAAATAAACAAATAGAATAAAAAGGCCTTTATTTTATCCTCTAACGTAACCGATTACAGAGAATTACCACAACTTCTTAATTAACAAAAAAAGTGTAAAAATATAATTGTAGGACTTACTAAGGGCGTTTTCTGCAGGCGAATAAACCACTTTAAGGCCATCAATAAAAGTTTGACTCTTAATCCACTCATCTTGGACTTTTTGCCTTAAAAGAGCGTAGTGCAGGTCCATGTTAATCAAGTTTAAATCCAAAACAGCCTTCAAAGGATTCTGGTCCTCGATTTTAACCTAAAAACCTCACGTGTTTTCTAACGAACCATGCCTCGCATACGACTCCAACACTCACCAAATCAAAAATCTTACTCTCCTTCACCACATTCAATACGTCCAAGTCCGAATACATCCTCACCACGCTGGCCACTAACATATGTTTAATTTTCGCCCTAGTTTCGTCATCTAGCCAGTTCATCATCAATAACGTTTTCTTAAACTGGTGCTTCACGTTCCGAATCAAATCGCTCACGTTACGTTTCAGTTGGTCGCTGAAGTGTCTCTGGATGTAGCCGACGTTAATTGGGGGGCTCAGCCTATCTCTGGACGCCTTAACGCAGGTACGCCATCTTGGCTCTTTCATCAAAGGAGTTTGTTGGTTATTGTCGATTTTCTGGAGAAACTCGTAAGCCCGGTCCAGGATCTTGGATGGCAGGAAGTTGATTAGGGATTGGATGATACGCCAGCCCATAAAGTTCGCCATCACCCTTAAAAAAATGTTTGGTCGGTGTTTCTTTATGGCATGGAAGGTTGGACATTGAAGATGAATGCAGTTAAGAAACTGAAGTCCTTTAAGATGGGGGTGTAACGCAGAATCGTTGAGATACTTTGGACAGCGAGACAGATTAATAAGAAAGTTCTTAGATGCGTCAACAAGGAACGCAAATTACTCGGAATAATTTAAAGGAGGGAAAAAGCGTTTCTGAGGCATATATGGAATAAAAGATAACGATTATTGCAGATCAAGATTAAGAGAAAAAGAAAAATTGGAAGAAAGGCAATGGCATGCGTGCGTAACATCAAGGATGGTTGATGTGCAATTGTTGACACACACTGCAAGGAACATTGAAGAGATGGAAAATGTAATCGAAAACATGTGTTAGTGGGGTAAATTGACGATTTTCGATACTAACCTTTTATCAGTTTTGCCTAACAAAAACTCCAATTTGGCCAAATATACGGGATCCGCGATATTGACAACATCTTCGATCCTTAAATCGGTGGATTTTCCGAGGGCACCTTGTATAACGTCCACCCAACGGATCGTATGATATTTCTCGGTGATTTCAGTTAAACTACAGGGATAATACAGGTTGGACCGATTGGTTCGCTGAGATTCTTCGGAAATCTACATAAAAAAATGATGTTTATATATAGGAAATAGTTTTATTATATTCTATTCTGAGATGTGTTATCCAGTTTTGGGGTTTTGCAAGTCTGTATCTCTTGCAGTCGGTTTTTGCTTTGCAGAAACGGGCTGTAAGATTTTTATGTGATGAGGGCAGGTTTTGTGGACCACTATGCTGAGCCATTTTTTATTCGGGAACAGATACTAACATTGACCTGTATTTTTACTTTGTTGACTTCAGAGTTGGTTCCGTAAGAAGTACAGTGGGGGTTAATGAATCTCACACGAATGTACATACAACAAGATATAATTCTAATAATTTGGGTTTCTGCATCCCCATGTCATACCATCTTATGACATTTACAAAATTCAATCATCTATATGGGGATCAAAATATACAATCACTTGCCTCTAGGATATAAAAATATTAGGAATGATAAGCGGTTTAATATAGTAACGACATTTTTATTAAGCAAGGCATATTATATTATAGCTTGGAAGGGCTAGGACTGTAAGAAAAGACTTATTTTGTTGTTGGCTATTTTATTCCCAACAACTACGTTTTCCCTCATTATAAAACTCATTAAATTCGTGATAGACTCAACGTTAATATTTGTTCGTCTTGCTAAATCGATTTTTTTATATATTTGTTTTGTCTGTTTTTGTATTGGTTTTATCATTTTTACGATTTTAATTTCTGTATTTTATTTTTCTTCCATCTTTGTAAATGAGCCCTCTTTATACTGAACAAGGAAAAAAGGCATTTTGTTAAATTTTTATTCAATAGACAGACATTAGAAACTGTAAATTTATTTAAGGATATACAAAGCCAGTTGTCCTCTTCAAGTAGTTCCAATCTATTACTTTCCACTGCAATGGAATTCTCATATAGAAAACCTGTGTTGCAAGTTAAGAAGTAGCTGCTATGCTTTGTTTTTCTTTATTTCACAGCATTGTAACAAACAAGTTCTTTTAACTTTGTATTATGGAAATTTTTGATTCTTTCATACGATATGGCATTGTTAATTGGGGAATAAGTTCAGGGGCTTCTAGAATATTTTTAATGCAAAAATACGTCATAAGGATAATTAGTAATCTCAGGCAAAGAGATTCATGTAGAGATCATTTTAAAGAAAATAAAATTCTTACGTTACCGTACTGGTGTCTACATATATGAAATGGCTGTTTATGTTTATAAAAATAAATCAATTTTTCGAGCCAATAGACCTGCACACGTCGGCGAGAACTTTTCTTGCCAAATGTCCATCAAACTGCCTTTTATCAAAAAAACCTTATCTTCAATGGCTGTAGGATTTTTAACTTAAACCCTGACATTACCAACTCTCCGAATACTATATAGTAATACTAATACCAAGGCTTAAGAGCTATCTACTTGAGAAAAACTGGCAATTAAATGAATTTTTTTCTTAACTGTACATATGGATACTAGGTACAAACTTAAATTTTGTAACGTTTTTTTTTTCTTTATTTTAAATTATTTGTCCTTTATTTTTAGGTAACTTAGATTTTCTTTAGTTTAAGATATCTACTTGTTTGACTTTTTTTTTCAGTTATCAATTATTTAATATCATTTTCAATAGGTGCTTTGTACTGATGAAATAAAAAGTATTATTATTATTATTAATAAAGCATTTTTTGAAATTGAATTCTGTTTATATTTTTTAGGCAGAAACTAATATTCTTGTATTTCAACTGCCTGAAAAAAGTAACAATCGTAAACTTACCACATGACAAACAAGATATTGATGATATACTTACCATTCCTAACCTCAACAAAAACTCTAATACGTCACTCATATCTTTCCTCAAATCTTCAACCCTTGGGCCAAACTGTGAGGCTACATTCACCATATAGTCTAAGTAAAGTGATTTGGAGTCGGCGCTAAGTTCGGATGGACTGTAGAATCTATCGTGAATCTATTGCAACAGTGCTTACCAATTAAATATCTTTATTTTTGGTCCGTAAATGGGACTTACCGCGATTATATACTTGTCCGGACGCTCCCTGTCCACGTCAATGCTAATATTAAAGAAAAAATCGAAATTCGCGCCGATTTTACGCAAGTTATTTATGGATTTGTGCCACTGGAAGGCTTCTTGCTTCCATTCTTCACCCTCTACTATAGGCCAACCGCCCATTTGTTTAAATATCTCGCGGATATACCCCAATCCGGCCCTGTCGATGGCCTGCTCGTTCATGCAAGACTTGTAAAACTTTTTGGCCAAATTTAGTGATGGCATATCTGAAGGGTCTGGAGGTTCTTCTAACATTTTACTAAATAAAAATGGAAAATAATAATTATACAAATTACCCCAACTTACCCTCGCAGTGCTGTTTCTTTAGTAGTTTAGATAGATAAACCAGAAGAAGGCAGAGTGAAACAGGACAATTTAGTAAAACTATAAATAAGTACCTGATATCCGTTAAAATCTCCTCTCTCATTTGAATTTGTACGGATTGCAAGACGTGGGGCTCGTCGAACGAATTATTTCTCAAGAATTTCCCGCATGCAAATTGATAAAAGTCGTCACAGGGCCTGCTGGTTTCGTCGATAAAGTTGGATATTTGCAAGGCGGCCTCTTGACAGTCCGCACTTATGCATAAGGTGTTCTTATCTAAGGAAAAATTAAATAAACAACTTAATTTAGATATGTGCCTACTTTATTGGACTTACCATAAAACAAGTAAAAATAGACCGCCAAAGTTAACAAACCAGTCACGATTATCCCTAGAATAGTAAATGTGAGTTTCCTTTCGTTTTTTGTGCGACTTTTCCACCATCTTTTCAATTGGTTTGGCTGGGTTGAACTTATAATGACATTACTAGGAAAGAATATTTCAATCAATCAAGGGATATTTAACCCTTAAAATATATAATATTTTCTAGAAGTATTACCTATTTTCCATGTTATCAGTATCCTCATTATCCATGGCAAAAACACACTTAAAAACAACAACTATTAAGAAATTAGCAGATGCACCTAAAGACGTTCTAAGTGCTTCTCTTTATTTTAATTATTAATGAGAGCGTTTTTAGCTTTCGTGGGTGAAATGAGCCGCAAGGTTAAAGGGTCAATAAGCGGTTTTAATTTGGTCAAATTTGAGTCACGATATAATTGTTATTTGTTTAATCAGGTAAACAGAGTCTTTGGAGTTATAGTTTTTATTAGGCAATAGTCAATAGTCAGTAGTGTGTTTACACAGGTCAACTCCAAATTTAAGTATAAAAAATTTTAAAATTTATATAACGGATTTTTTTTATTAGTACATTTACCACATATTTTTTAAAATTACTGTTTCGCTCGCTCCCTCTTACAGAAATAACAAGGGCAAAATTTTGACCCATAAGAACTTTGACCATCCTATGAGCTTTTGAGATTTTGAGTAGTTTGGTAATAGTAATCATTTTCTTAATATGCAAATGCAATCCATTGACTGCAATCCAGTACTCAGCCATAGCATCCTCTGTGGTTTCAACAGTAGACGAGATGATTGTGTCATTAGCAAATAGTGTGAACTTTGCTGTTACTTTTAAAGCTGGTAAATTATTAACGTAGGTTAGAAAAAGTATGAGCTCCAATACTGAACATTGTGGCACCCCTATGGTGATCACACTTTCTGCCCTCCACTCGCAGTGAAGGTTGATGTCACCCCGTCAACCTTAACTGTCTGGGTTCTGTTTGATAGGATTGATGTAAGCAATGAAAGACTTTCATTAGTGAAAAAGTATTTTCTGAATTTGCACAGGAAGATATCATGCGAAACCCAATCAAAGGCCTTGCTAAGGTCACATAACAATCAATTTGTTATTGGGTAAAAGAAATTTAGTTCTCAATTTACTTCCCAAAAAAAACTGGCATTGGACGGAAAAAACAAAAATTAACCATATTATGAAACTCGCATAAAATATTCATATTAACTAATAAAAATTTAAAATACAACGGCCGAAAAAATTGCTTATAGGCCTCATGCCTCTAGTGTACCAAACTTCAAATACAACATAGTAGGCCGTCCATGCTACTGTCTGGGTTGCCTATAATCGTCACATGTCACCTATTCCGCGACGTTGCAAGATTGTCAAAAGACGAATCAGTTTAAATTACGTCAAATAAATATTTAAAAAAAAAATTAATAGAATGCTATTAAAATTCAAGAAAATATTAATTATTACTCTTATTCCCATTACCACACAATTTTCGTCAACGCCCTGACACCTCACTCTTAATCTTTGTTTATAGTCCAAGAAACGTGCCTAAAATTTCTATCTTCTATTTTTAAATAAAAATGCCATTTTATTGGAATCTTTCCTTTAACTTCTATAATTACTTTCGTTAAGAAATTATCCAAAAAATTGGGTAAACCTACCTGACTAGGCCTTAACTGTCAAACGTCACCTGTCAAAATTGACCTTGTCAATTTGTCAGTATTATCAATTTCAATATGAGGCCAATCGAATATTATCAATTTAAATGATACGTAACGAGCAACTAATAAAAACAAAATAAAAAATTAATTGATACGTATTATTTAAATTAAATATTCGCTCAAATGAAATTATAAGTGTAGGATCTAACGGGTTGCCTATGGTTAACCGTCAAACATCATCCGCCATTAGCGACGTTGCCAAGTGGTCACACGACCAATGAAACTTCAAACCCGAAAAGGCAAATAACAATCTTTATTGACAAATGATAATAAAAAGTTTACCATAAACAAGCCACAAATAAACTCGATTATTACCACAATTGTGTTACCAAACATAATTCGCGTGCATTAATCGGTTCGGAGGCCCCATAGATTTTCATTTTTTCAGTGAAAATGAGCCGCCTAAAATAGGAATTTTATAGGCAACCGAGTTCTATATTTAGGTTACAGAAAGACCCCCCTTTTGGTACGTTTTGTCAGGGTTTATTTGAATAGATCACTTTATATGACGAAGATTTCAATTACCGCAGGTTAGTCGAATATTTAAATGCTCAAATTGGCACACCAAAGGCACATTGATGGCGAACCAGCAGAGGGAGGCAGAGGTGGTGGTGTAGTCAAACAATGTCTCCGATCACTATAAACCTTGAACTAGGACACAATGCCTCACTAAGGGAAAAAACTACCGTGGAAGGATTTACTCACGACTGGGAAGTATTCGTCAGGGGGTGCAACGGGGCTGATATCAGACATTACATTGAGAGAGTTGTCTTTCATTTGCATGAGACATTCGAGAAGCCAAAAAGAGGTATGGGTTGCATTTGAATATTATTAATTTTAATGCACATGAGAAGGTTTTGGTTTACTGAACAATTAATTTTTTTAATGGTGCTTTTAAGTTTTTATGATCCTGATAACCATTTACTAGGGTTTTTTATATTTTGTTTGATTCAGTTATTTACTTCATTTGGCTTTATAATAGTGATTAATTTTGTGCCTTCTGGATTTGCCGATTGGTAATTTTCAACTATTCTGGGTTTATCCTTGTATTGTTACTCTTAAAAAAAAACAAATTTCATTATTAATGAGATATAAGAAAATGTACATTATAAATGAGAAAATTTTAAGAGTGGTTGGGCGATGTTTTTACATTAGTCTTATTTTTCCTTATTACCAAAGAAATAATTTTCTCACAATAATAAAAATCTATTTGAGATAATGTTTATGTGTTAAATGGTTTAATTATTGGGTTTGAGGTATTTGAGGGTTTATGCAAATTGGCCAAGTTTTCACCAAATATATTGGCTACTTCAGGACAAATTGAAAATTTTGGACAAAAATCTTTTATCTCTAATAATCAGCTTTAAAATATTAAGACCTGTTGAAAGCACTGTCTAATATCATATCTAAAAAGTATTTTATTTATTTATTTATTTATTACTCATACAAACACCAGAACAGTAATTAAATATAGGAGCACTTGATGGATCAATACCACAGATTTACAGAATACAGATGCAAAACTGATCGAAAATACGCGTGCGAGCGCCAGACTTCAGACACGCCTCCTCTCAAGTAATAATTTAGGTTCTAAAAAGGTTATAAATAACTCCTAGAACCTGTTTAAGAAAAATTATTAATTATGCCATTAAGCACAAACAATTTTATTTATTAGCCCGCATAACCTCCTGTAGTAAAAAAAGGCCCAGCCCTAAAGAGGTTGTCATTGCCAATAGGCCCTGGCCAATTTGAAACCAGATCGCATATCACAGAACCTATATAGCTAATAGAAATAACCTTTATCTAACCCGAAGATGCCTAAAAGTAACCTGTGTAGAACCTGAAAGCTTTTACGCCTACCTGTTTACAACCCTTTAGCAAAGTCCTTTTAGACTTTTAGGTGGTTGGAGATACCAAAGTATAAAAATCTGACCTTTTAGTTTTAAATATGATACAGCCAGGGTAAAAATAAGACAACGCCAAAATAAAAAGCAATGGCAACATTTTTAGTAAGTATGACTTTATTTTAGGAAAAAAAAATTATACTGGAATAGATGACTGATTTTCATTGTGCACACCAGTTTCTTGAAAAAGTTGGGTGTAATTTAACTGTAAAACACGCGCGCCTTTGATATCTTACAAATTAAACATTATTCAGTGCCAATAAAAAAATAAAAAATTAATATATTTTTATTTCTGAGATGCTTTACTGATAATATGTACTTAAATGCTCCAGTGTCTTTATATATTATCTAAATTGTTTACATATTACATTATTTTTGCCTGTATTTGAATAGCTTATAAAAATGGGAGAATTACATTTTTTCTTCAAAATGGACCCCTAGCAGGGTATGCTTTTAAGCTGCTATAATAACTTAAGTAAGTATCAAAAGCTATGTCGTAGGACAAAAGACTTAAAAAAATGCCAATGGGTTTTAAAAAAAGCTAAAACAGGGCTAACTAGCATCTTCCAGGACTTATAGGCCACTTTTAATAACCAATTAGCTGGCAAAGTCTGGGCGAATTTCAATAAATGGCTTTTAGGCATTTAGTAGGATCTATTGGCATTATTTATTACTACGCGGGATTTCTTGAGTCTTCTTTATTGCAATTCAGTTTACGTTTGGTTTTGGTGGTTTCAGTTATTGTGAAAATAAAAGTGTGTTTTTTTATCGTTCAAATTGCATACAGGGCTGTATTTAGGTACATAAAAAGGTAAGTTCATTTTAGTTCATATAATAAAGATAGGCAAAGCGATTTTGATAAAGATAAATACAGATTGTTGCAAGTTTAGAGGTTATGAGTACCAAATCATTTTTCTCTTAACACACCCATGCAATATTTCAATTCAAAGTATATTAGCACCACAAAAAAAATGAAGAAATATAATGATTGGAAGATTGTATGTATTTCCAATAAATTAATACGATGTGAATCCCCGAAAATCAACACTGTCAGATGTTATTTGCTGCCAACAATCGACGACAACCAACCTAATGCGAGGCGATTCGGTGTTGCCATGTCTTGTTGCTAAAGGACCGTTTATACTTAATATTAACGCTAACGCTATGGGATCGTTTAAATTTTTGAGTAACGTTCGGATTCATGCTTATTCGTGCTGTTGAGGATAAACGTCACGAATAAGTCGTGAACGTTCACAACACTAGTCATAACAAATTACATTTTTTATTTAATTTTACTCTTTTTTAATGGGTTTCGACTTTTTAAAGTTAAAAAAAAAGCTTCAACAATAAAGGTAATTTATGTTTGGATTTATATTCTTTATAAATTTTTGATTTTTTTATTAGTAAATTTAATAAATACAAAAATATAATACATATAAAAAGCAGATTTTTAAATATTTAAAACTTAAAAATTGTATAGTATTGGACTTCATATTTTGGTATGTTTTTGGTTACTGTGAGCAATCATACCTATTTTAATCCTTGTATTAACACTACATTTTTGTCTTTGTAATAGTATTTTAGATTGAATTAAGTTGATTAGGTACTGGAAAACCTATTGGATCAAACTTTAACCTAAGCAATATTTTTTTTTAGAAAATGCCATTTAAAGTGGTCCAAACTATAGAACGGGGAACGATATGTATATCAGCAGTCCCAAGCGGGTGGGAGAAAGATGGAACGTTATGGTGGCCTCCAAAGTCACGAATGGGTGCCGTATTGGATGAAAGCTACGCTTCAAAAGATAAATGGAAATCATTCTCCTGTATAGTCTAAAGACAGTTCAAGACGTACAAAGAGGCATCAGAGGAAGCAGAAAAGATGGAAGCGGAAACGGACACAGAGCAAGAATAGCAAGATACTAGAAAGCATGGAGATAGCTTAACCATATTTAAAAAAATATATTTTGATTTTTTTCTATGTTATGATATATTTCTTGCAAGCACTTAGTTAATCCATTATGCCAATATTGACCTCCCGCAATATCCCGTAAATTTATTTTACAAGGAGTAGCCAAAAAAGTTCTAGGGTCCTTCGGAAACTTGACTTCTGTATTTTTATTTAAAATTTTTAAAAGATCTTTAATGGCAACGTGTCTAATGTTATATTTCAGTGCCCAATCTTTTAAATCTTGACTAAAATCAAATTTCTTAAAGTCATCAATTTCATCATCTTCATTCCAATCCATCGATGAACTTGGTTGTTCTGAAGCCACTTTTTCTGTTAAGCCACTGGTACTGGCATCGTGAATATCTGATTTTAGAGGATCAGGTTCAATGCCAAGACCACCATCAGTTAAATTACGAGAATTATCTTCTTCCGGTGTATCTATTGCAAACTAATTTTTTTTTACGTTATAATCTACCAAAATTGTCAATATTTTATTTGTCATATTTACCTGACCAGTTGTAATTCGTTGGAAATTTCGCTTCACTTTTCTTTTTAAATTACCACTTCTTACAATCTTGTGCCAAGACATCCCTGTATTCTAAGAATAAATGACGTAGGATTTAATAGTCGCGACCGTCCGCAAACTGTGTTTTATTGTGACAAGTTGGTTAAACCCTATCCCATAAAGTTATCTTATTATCCATATGACTTTTAGCAAGTCCTTTAGGTGTTAAAAAATGCTATATTTTCCGGAATAGGCCGTATAAAGTGCCAAATAGTTAGGTAATTGATTCAAGACCATATGGTTCTGAATAGGTAATTTTAATGCTAAAATCGTTCTATACTGGAATTTTGATTGCCAAATTAATTCTGAAATATAACCTCTCCAAAACCTTATTATCTCAAAACCATCAAGCCCTCGTTTATGGCCATAACAACGTTATTGTTGACACTTGACTAGAACTAATTAGATTTTTAATTTACCTAAGGTTCCTAGTTCCTATTAGCACAAAATTTAACCTAAATAGTTCCATCAAGCAAGCCAATGACTATTGCAGAACCTTGGTGCGGCTAAAAGGCAACTTTAAAAACCAACTGCTGGAGAAAATGTTACTTGGGCTGGGTGATGGATTTGCATCACCCGCCTAGTACGGTGGCAAGGGGTTTAATTTGCGTAATTTTTCTTTTTTTTTCTAATTTTCTTTGCGTAGTACGCGTGTTTATGATCAATAATTAAATTGAACTAATATATTTGTATTTTTTTTAAATATTTTTTTAGTATTATTTCTGTTGAAATGGGGGGGTATAAGTGTGTAAATTTTGTACTTGTTATATGATAACAATAAAGGCTGTACTAGCACCTTGGCAGCAACTTTCTAGTTTGGGCTTTAGCTATATTAAATTGAGAAGAATCAACCAGGATTGTTTATAAATTTTTTTTGGCAGTACTAGACAACAACAAGGCAATTCCATAAATCCAACTCCAATAGAATTTGAAAGGGCTTTCAGAAAACTTTTTTGCATTCAAATCACATGAATTGTGCTGACGACTTAGGAATTCTCTTAGAGCATTTGAATAATACTAAACGTGCGATTTTGCAAAAAAAAAATTATTCCAGAGCAAAAAATTAAAGCAATTACCCTGCAAGATTATGATTACAAAAAGGAAAACTTGTCAACGCAAAATGCATTTATTTCCGTCTGTGGGTACTTAATTAATAAAACTCTAAAAATTCATAAATGTGATATTTGTTTGAAATTTGCCACTGATTCTAATGTTTTAGACAACAACTTATTTACTAGACTTAAACAGTACCATAATGACAGTGACAGTGTTATCGAAAACATTGAAAGGGGTCTGAAGTTGCCAAATGAACTGACAAATATATGACAACATGACAATTTATATGCCTATTATATAAATTGGAAAATGTTTTTGTTAAATTATTTGAAACAAATTGCAATAAAGAAGGAATTTCACAAAAATATTTCGGGATAATGAAAAGCATTAATTTTACTCACCCATGTGATAACTTTCCTTTCCAGTAATTAATAAAATTATTTATAAGACTTAAAATATTTTATACTTTAAAATTCGCCAACAGAGATTTATTTATCATCCGCCAAAAAATCAGATAAAACTAAAAGAAAATTTTGTTTCATCTTTAATGTTTTGTTAAATAAGATCCTTAAATCTGTTAAATGAAATAAAAATGTACTCAAGAACCCTTACATTCTGTTTTATTTAAGCCTATTTCTATTTTGACATTATAAATGCATTATAATATCCCAGCGAAATTATAGTGCAGAACATCTATCCCTACAAAAAAAAAACTTAAAAATGCATCGGTGAGGCCAGTCCAAACCATCCTTTTCAAGGGCATCGAATATCGGGAGCTTATATCCGCGATCTTTCGCATCTGGTATTCTGTAAATCTGTGTCAATACAATGAAAGTTAGGAAACTAAGTAAAAAATAAGCCTATACATAAATATTAAGAAAAACAAAATACTATACAATAAAAATAACAGAAAATACATCATTACATACATAAAAAACATACATAACAGCCATCATACTAAATATAAATCAAATCTACAGAATTGAGTTTTTTATACTCATGATACTACTGTCAAATAAATCTAAAATTTTGTTACTATACTTAGGGGATTGGATCATTCTATTTATAAGAGAACAGCTTGAGGTTAAGCACAAGAAGAATTTTGAAGTATTTGATGTTTCTTATTGTAAAACCCAGAAACTTGTCTGCAGTTGTCAGTGGCGAAGCGTGAACTTTTTTTTCGGGTAGACAAACAATAAAAATCGTTAATTAGAAAAAAATGTGTATTCAATATTATTCACTTTAATGAAATACAGAATGAAAGCACATGAAATATTAACTCAAAGAGAAAAATTATGTAGTGATATAAAAAAGAAATAAATAATTCGAACAGTCGTTCATAAATAACCACTAAAAAAACCTTTTCTATACACCCACAAACAAACATACTAATTATTAAATTACTATAGCACGCGCCCCCACCAAATGCAGACAAAACTGAAGATGTATTGCGGCCGACCAGATCAAGCGTGTCCATAAACAATAACCCTCAACAGCATAATAAAATAGCTGGTCGACTTCGATAGACAAAAGCTCGAATGTCTTCCCCGCGAGTAAATTTTGCATACGTAATAGGCTGAATGCGGCCGGACCTCTGTAGCCTGCTTGATGCGTATTTGGTTTGATATGCTCCAAATTTCGGAAGACAAATATCAATGTGTCTTCCTGGGGATCGTATACATTAATTGGGTGTCAGCCCTGTATTTTTATCTTAATCGGTGCGGCAGGCGGGGCGCGCCTTCGGATTAATTATGTTTAGATACTATATAATAATAGTAAGGATAGCGACTACGTTCTGTGTTAATTTTTTTTTAATTTTAATTCAACAATTACATGAAATAATTACGTGATAAATTAATGACAAATAACTGGATAATTTTGGGTAGACAGTGTCTACCTTGTCTACTCGTACGCTTCGCCACTGGCAGTTGTACCCCAAAATCTCTACATTCTTTCTTTCTATTGATAGAATAATCATATACAAAGCAATTGATTTTACATGTAAAAGTATTTACTATATACTTATGTAAATTTTAATCTTCTCAGACCCTAGAGCAATACCATTTAAATCTAACTGAAGAAGATGGCAGTTTTATTAAATTTTAATTATAACTAATGCTTATTTCTAGTTGTGAAGGATCCACCATACTCAATAAAAACCTCCGGTTATGCAGGTTTCATAATCCCGATTCATATTTACTTAAAAAACAGCCAAGAGCCGCGAAAAATCCAATTTAATTATGACCTTCGGTTGCAACCGAGCGGTCCGCCAATCCACGAGGTCCAAAAGGAAAAATTCACTTTTCATTCGGTCAATGAAGATTTTCGCAATAAGTTATTGAAAGGTGGCGCCACCGTAAACGAATTGACCCAGAGGACAGACGAAAAAAGTCAAATGTCCAGTAAACCGAGATTAAGCGGTTCCGAGCAACCGAAAAAATACAAATTAAAGCCGGAAGAGTCGAGAACCGATCAGTTCACCGATTTGTTCGGTACCCCTATTACGAAGACCAGTAGGGTACCGGAGATACCTAAAAGTAAGGAGGTAGCTAAGCCGGTACCCAAAACCAGTGAAAAAGAGAAGACAGATAAAAATAATGGTAAGACTTTAAAAAAAAAAGTTAATTCGTCTTTTAGTAATTAAAATTTCCAGACAAAGATAAGCAGAAGACATTTAAAAGTCCGCATAAAGACAAAGAGCGAGCCAACGATAAACCTAAGGACAAAGAGAGAGATAAACAAGACGAGAGGAAATCTTCTTCAAAAGATGACAGTAAAAAGGACAGGAAAGATAAGAAAGACAGAGGGGAGCACGGGAAAAAGGATAGAAAAGAGCGTAGAGAAAAAGAGAAGGAGAGCGGCACCAGGGATAGAGATAAAAGTCCAATGGTGAAACCAAAAAGTCCCAGTCCAAAAAGGTAAATTAAATACGATTTTTTTCAAATAACTCTTATTAGAAATTTAACTTTAAGGTCCCCAAAAAGGCCAAGGAGTCCCTCCCCAGTGAAGCCCAGTAACAAAGACAAGGAGCGAGAAAAAGATTCCAAGGAATCCCGAGATAAGGAGAAAGACAAGAAACCGAAAAAGCATAAAGTATTTTGTGATCAAATAAGTAAAAAAAATCCACTTTACACTGTTTTATTGCAGGACAAAGACAAACATAGGGACAAGGAGAGAGCAGATAAAGAAAAGTCTGGAGGGGATCATCACAAGAGCAGCAAAAGTAGCACCAAAGAAAAAGAGAAAGAAAACAATAGTAATGGAACTCTTAATAACAGTTCAATTGTTAAAGAGAGGGAAAAGGAGAGGGACGACAGTCCTGTTGTGAATTCTGCCCAAAATCAAAAGGTAACAGGTACATTGCCTTTAATATTAATGAAATGAAGTAGTTACATCTTTATTACGTATGTATACTTAATGGTCAGTCCTTATATTTATCCACCCCTTAACTTTTTCAGGTTAACCTGTATAAAAAATATAAAAGTTGTAGGGTTTGACATCTACTCAAACAAAAAATTCATATAAATTAATGCATTACTTAGATTGCAATTTATTTTCTCCATAGCATATGACTAATATAACTAACTTAACTAATATACAACTGAAATAGTAAAATTTCACAGTTGCTGAATATGCCCACCATTTTGATCAATACAAATTTAAAAGCTCCTTTCTAACTTATAGATTGCATTACTAATATAGTTAGAACTTTCCTGTCAGGCTAATTTATAGAATTTAAAATTGTAGCCCTGAGTTCTTCAATATTTGCACTTCTTTGTGAATATACTTTGTCCTTTACCAGACCACACGAGAGATCTTTTACCCTGAAATTTTATTTCGCAGAATTCCCGTGGGAAAAGTGCGTATTTTTTACATTAAATACACACGCAGTTGTAAAGGTGCACTTATCCTGATTCTTTAAACCTCTGTCTTTCTGACAAATTATCTTGACTTGCCCCAAAAAACCATTAGAGCATATTTATGGACTTTTTTAAAATGTTTAACAGTCATTATTTCATACGGAAAATAAGAATGCGTCGTGTCATTTGAATCTTGCTGGTTGACTTATTAAAATACTTAAAAGGGGCCTACGAAAGATCCAGATTGGCAAATATTCATTGTTTGCATTAGGTTGCATTATTATTAAAATTACCTGGAAAAATATCACAAAATATCTAATTCTTCATTTACCATCTTTATCCATTCGTTTGAAAGTCTTTCGATCTGGAACAGCTCTATTTGGCTGTAATCGTCCATATAGCCTCTAAGTCGCAGAAGCATTGTTACGATATAAAAACGTCATATTTCGCATTCCTTGTTATCTGTATAAAAAAATTGACAAAAAAGAAACAATTTAAGAAGAATAATTACAAAAGCCAATTTCATATTATTGCTCATTCTGTAAATACAGGTAATTTTGTATATTTTTAAGTGTCTTATCAATAAAACAATTGCAGTAATATGCAAACTTGGCCATCTTATACTGTAATTTACTTATTCAAATTTAAAGGATCATAGACTATAATTGAAAAGTTGCAGGTCGAAAAGAAAGAAAAAGTAAAAGAAAAAGAACCGGAGAAAGGAGAGGAGGCGAAACCCAAAGATAAGGAAAAGGAGCGAGAAAAGAGCGAAGACAAGCCGAAGCACAAACACAAGAAAAAGGACAAGGATAGAAAAGAGAAGCGGGACAGAGATGATAAGTCACACAAAAAGGAAAAGGAGGAGAAAAGGGAGAGAGAGAAAATCGCCAGTGTACCTAAAGAAGTAACCAATAAAGAAAGGTGAGTTACTCAATTTAATGTGTTCCTTAAGTCTACTTTGTTACATGCAAATTTAAGATTAGTAATGCAACAAGGATATCAAATAAATTCAAGCTATAATAATAATAATAATAATAATAATAATAAAATAAGAAGGCAATAAATAAACAAAAGCCCACAAGTGTCGCATCAACACTTGACTTATCGCTGTTTATTTTTTCAAGGGATAAAACCGAAAATTTATTCGGAAGCAGCCCGAAAAGTGACCCGACGCCGAGTCCTCCCCCGCCGGAGCCCGAGCCGGAAAAGTCGGACCCACACCCGCCCCAAATCGAAGACGAGGAGTCCTCGAACGTTTCGAAAGTTAGCAGCAGAGAACCGAGTCCTGCGGCGGAGCCCCCTCGGCCTCCGGTACTGTCGAGGGTAAGTAAACCCTCCTCTTTAAGCACTAAAATGTACCTGGAATTAATTGTTCTAAGTTTTTAATTGGATGAAATTATGGTTTTAGTCTCCTTCTCCCGTGTCGGTTCCGGAGCCGCCCAAGAAAGCTGCGAGCCCCGAAGAGCCAATGAAGAAACCGAAAGAGAGCACCGCGCTCCCGAGCAAGAAAAAAGACAAAAAAGAGAAGAAAAAGGACAAGAAGAGCGACAAGGACCACGAAAAAAAGAGGAAACGGAAAGCGGAAGCCGAGACGGAGGTGCCAGAGGAGGAACCGCCGCAGAAGCAGGAGAAAAAGGAGGAGGACACCAATAATAATTCGGATGACGAGAAGAAAGTGTCTAGTTCAGAGGACGCCAATCCGATGCCTTATACTGATGACGTAAGTTTTAATATATTGAATTTTGGTATGCACTTACGCTATTATTCGAGAAAAAGGCGCACTTTTAAACCGAATGCAAATGCCTTTCGGTAAATGACAGGTTTATTTACTCAAAAATAGTGCATCAAATAAAAAAAAAAACAATAATATACGAGGGCGGGTCAATAAGTCCCTGACTTTTTCGACAAAAGACAGGTTTTTATATAAAAAGTTATTTTATTTTTCAACATAGTCTCTTTTGAGTTCTATACACTTAGTCCAACGTTTCTCCAATTTTTTATCCCTTCGGAAAAATATGATTTGTCGAAGTCATCAAAATAGGCATTTGTTTGAGAGATGATTTCGTCGTTGGAGTCAAATCTCTTTCCGCCGAGCCATTTCTTTAAGTTTGGGAATAGGAAATAGTCACTGGGGGCTAAATCTGGAGAATATGGCGGATAAAGAAGTAATTCGTAACTTAATTCATGGATTTTTGCCATGGAAACTGCACATGTGTGGACCCTTGCATTGTCCTGGTGGAAAAGAACTTTTTTTTTGGTCAAATGTGGTCTTTTTTCTTCCAGTTCCTCATTGAATCTACCCAATAAGTTGGTATAATATTCTCCATTGATTGTTTTCCCCTTTTGAAGATAGTCAATGTGGATTATACCGCGTGCATCCAAAAAAACGGTCGCCATGACTTTATTGGCTGACAAACCCACCTTTGCCTTCTTGGGCGCCGATTCACCCCGAGAAATCCACTGTTTTGACTGCTGTTTGGTGTCCGGCGTGTTGTGGTGGATCCACGTTTCATCCACGGTAACGAAACGACGCAAAAATTTGTCCATATTGCGGTTGAATAACGCCAAACACTCCTGGGAAATTGTCACAGGGTTGCGTTTGTGGTCGATTGTGAGCAAACGCGGCACCCATCTTGCGGAAAGCTTTCTCATACCCAAATGATCATTCAAAATTGAAATTACTAAACCATGTGAGATGCCTATGGCTTCCACAATCTCTCTCACTTTCAATCTCCGATCGGCTAAAACTATATCGTGAATTTTTTCGATTGTTTTGGATGTAGAGACCTCGACTGGGCGTCCAGAACGTTCGGCATCTTCCGTGCTTGTACGGCCACATCGAAATTCAGTAAACCACTTCTTTACTATGGAAATGGATGGTGCAGAGTCCCTTTAATATTTATCAAGCTTAGCCTTGGTTTGAGTGATGGTTTTTTTCCGTAAAAAATAATGCTGTGATAACTAATGAGCACCCGAAATTCACTTTTTTCCATTTTCTTCTCAAAACGAGTGGTAGTCTGCTATCAACAGCTGTCAAACACAAACTAAATGACGCAGCCTGTTCAAATTTTGACAGGCGTCAACTGACAGTTCTCTGTTGACAGGAGCAGAGTTGCCATTTCCATTAAAGGGCGGGAAAATTTAAAAAGTCACGGACTTATTGGCCCGCCCTCGTAAATTCGCGCAACTCAAAACTAAACAGGGATTAAGAAAATTAAATTTATTTCAGAAAAATGCAGTGGAGAACTATTATACGAATGCCACTGTTAAAATATTTTGTTTATGTAACAAGTGTGTAAAATGTTCATTTAACATTCATGGGACTTGTCGCATTCGCCTATGCCTCATGCGACAATATAAATTTCGTAGTTATAAAAAAAGCGATTTTACCTACGTGTAACATACAAAATTGTTTCTTCTACCGAAGAAAATATTAAGAAAATAAACATATTCTAAATTACTTTACGCAATAGTGCATAAAAAAACGTCAAAAAAGAATTTCAAATTAAAAATTAAATGTCAAATTACTTATTGCGTAAAAATCGACTTTATAAACCCTGGGAAGTGTGTAAAGAGAGTTCTTTATGCGCGATAATAGAAAAATTATTTTTTTTCTAGTACGTTAAAACATGCCTTCTGATGGTTAAAATAGATGCAAATTAAAAAAAAAACCTGTCTAGCAGTCGTGTGACCCTGGGTTCGAGTCTCAGACTTGGCATGGTCGTTTGTGATGTCCGATTTAGTTTAAATACTAAAAAATTATATAGGGGCTTTTCGTGACTAAATGTGCTCAGCAAGGTCAATAAATGAATTTAAAAAAAAAAAGAAAAAAATAGCTACATTGGTAGTAATGACAAAGTATATAGATTTCAACAAGTAGAATCACTTCTTTGATCGCCTCAAAATGCCGCCTTTTTTATAAGCGGTCGTAAATCACTTGAAAACTACGCCGGCACCCCTCGCATGACAGGATACAAGTCCGTCCACAAAGTTCACATTAGAAATGGGTTTACGGGGGGCAATAAGGAAAGTATTAAGTTTAATAATATTATTGGGTAAAATCAAGGTTTTTTTAATTTTAAAATATTTTGATGAGTTTTGACGCTTATTCATTGTGACACATTAAATAAACAACAACTAGGTAATAGGTAATATATTTATGTATGCATCCAGTCGCCATTTTTTCTTTGCTTTTATTTCTTTTTATAATATTAACGAAACGCTTAAATTTGAGTCAAAACCTTAGGAATGTTGTTAAGAAAACTAGAATCCCCTAAAAACCCTTTAATCTTAATAAAGGTGTACCTAATATAAAGGGTGTAAACCTAAATGTATACCTTAATTGCCGACTAGTTAAGCTGAATTTATACAGACAAATAGAATAAAATAAGGCCTTATTTGACATTTATGCATTTAAACAGCAAAATAAAATAAAATAAGAAATAAGGAATTACCAATCACATGCCAGGTAAATTTTATCTCTTTGTCTTTCAATGGCTTTTCTGACCAAAACGCCGTGCGTACTTTCGTTTTCAAATAAAAATAAAATATTAGTTGCATTGGAACTTCTTATTTTATTTTGCTGTATAAATGCCTTGTGGGGGTTTGTGTAAATTAAATTCTTATTTTAGTCTTATTTTATTTCTTATTTTATTCAATCCAGCATTATTATTCTCAATAATAAAAACGTAGGGTTGTACCGATTATCTTTATTTTTTTGATTGACGTGGTTACTTAAGAGGAATCATTTGGTTCAGACACTTAATTTAGACACCCTTTATTTAATCCTTTACTTGTTTGGGGATTTTCCCAAAATCCACTTGACCTACTATGTAGGTATGTAGAAACCTGGACGTTTATTCTACCTGGACGTTTATTAGAATGACGTTTATTTCTAGACGTTTATTTCTACCTGGATGTTTACTACCATTTATTATTAAATGGAATATTAATTTGTTGAATCACAGTTGGCTGATCAAAACACATGTAATTAGTGGGAAACTGCAAAAAGGAAAATAATTTAAAAAAAACACTTGATTTATATGTAGGTATATGCATATATTTCTTATTTGTTAATAATCGTAATTGCATTACAATGCACACTTACTATTCTATTACACAGTAAAAAATATTAATAAAATATTGGCACACTCGGTAAACGTCGAAAATAAACTGAACCGAGTCAACCCTATAACCACATTTCGTCGACGAACCGGTATAAATCTCCGCCGTTTATCGTGGGGATCGATAAACTCCGATAGGCGAGAGGGGCGGCGTCGGCAGGTGCGGCTGGTTAGTCGAAAAGGGTCGAGTGACTTGACTGTGTTAGACTGTGGTAATGGTATTTATTTTTTTTTTAATAACTTTGAATGAAAGTTAACTGTTTCTATTTTTACTTTCAGTTTTATAACTGCTCATGTCTTTGCTTATACAAGGTGTCCAAATGAAATTAGACGTTAATATTTTAACCACCTATGACCCACAATAAGGTTAAAATTTTATATAAAGTCAAAAGTTTTAAAGGTGATGGCGGTTTTTTGTAAATATTTTTGGAAAAACTTGAATATTTTTAAATATAACTTTGTACAGTTCCTAAACTTTTTACGCTCTATTTAACTAAAGCAAACTTATTATTGGATTGGCTTCAATACTAAGTTTGGTGAGGAAATGGGTATATACTGAAGAACAAAACTTCCAAATTAGAGGAGAATGGGCATAAAGTGATATTTTTCTTCTGTAATTGGATGAGTTATAGGAAAAAAACCCTATTTCCAGACGATCCAGACACTACTAAGAAAACCAAACGGTGATATACAATTAAGGGGAAAAATTGAATTCTCATTTATATCTATATCCTTGTCCCAGTTTACAAATTAGAAGAGTATGAGAATAAAGTAATGTTTTTCTTTCATAATTGGATGACTTATAGGAGGAAAGCACTATTTCCTGATGATCCAGACACTATTAAAAAAACCAAAGGGTGATATAGAAATAGGAGGAAAAGTTGAATTCTCATTTATATATCTTTGTCCCAGTTTACAAATTAGAGGAGTATGGGAATAAAGTAATATTTTTCTTTTATAATTGGATGATTTATAGGAGAAAAACAGTATTTCCAGATGATCCAGACACTATTATGAAAACCAAATGGTGTTATAGAAATAGGGGATAAAGTTGAATTCTCATTTATATATTCTTATCTCAGTTTACAAATATTGTTTTAAAAAGGGGCAAAAATGCAAGGGATGGATGTCAACCCGTTAAAATCTATAAAATATTCTTAAAATGCATAAAACCGATTTCGCTACATTTTTTGGGGCATGCTTTCGTAGGTTTCCAATCGAGCGGTGAATTATTTAAAGGCTTTAAAATTGATCCGCTTTATTACTAAAAATTTATAGATTGAAATACTGATTGTTTAAGATGCCTCCATAAAAAACTAGTCGGCTGGATTAAAGTCTGGCGACCTTGCTGGCCGAGGATGTGGGCCTTCGCGCCCAATCCACTGATCAGCAAATTGTTGATCAAGATAATTTCGAGCATCATTTCGCTATATAGTATATATAGAGCTTCGATACCCCATCGTCTTGGAAGTATATGCCTGTTAAATTTACTTCTTCTAACGAACCCGTTAAAATATTTTGAAGACATGGGTAACAAAAAGTATTTCGGTCATCCTCCATTAAATTTATTTAAAAAAACCATAAATCCTACATGTTTCGGATATATAACTTGTCCATCGTCAGGGATGACAAATTAAGAGGCTCTGTCAATTCACCATATAAGTTCTAGTACCTCAGACAAAGTTAAAAGGTTAAACTACATTTAAATACATGAGAAAGGGACATTTGGATTTACAAAATCTTAAAACTACATCATTCCAAAAAAATCTCTTTATAAATCCAAGTTATATCCCTTTTTCATGTATTTTAACCTTTTAACTTTGTCTGAGGTACTAGAATTGACAGAGTCCACAGAGTTTAGATGACCGAAAGTTACCCATTGATCTATTAACTCCACTGCAAGAATGGACTACTTCTTCAAATTTTGAAGAAAGTCTAAATACACAACAGCCGTTAGTCGTTCGGGGAAAAAATTTGGTCCAATAAACCATCATTTATGAGGCCGCATCAAACATTATCTTTTATTTATTTAGAAAAACTTTCGTTGAGAATTAGCCAATTGTACCAAATGGCGGTTTTCATTTGCCTTTACATAAAACTTCTTGAATTAATAGCGTTGTGAAAATACTTCTTCGGTGATTTGTTATCCATCCACTAGCAAATCTCAGTCTAGGCAAGTGGTTATCTTCTGCTAATCTTTGTACCCCTTGTGCATAGAAAGCGTATACGTTTTAATTTTTAATTTTTAGTTCTCCTTAGTCGTAACTATGGCACCACTAATTGCGTGTAAATTCGCCTACTAGCAGTGGGATCTTCTCTTACAAGTTTAAGAATATTCTCTTCTTGCACCACGTCATTAGCACTCACTTTTTCAATATGTTCATCGGTTAAGGGGAAACTTACCCTTCTCCCGTAATGTATTAAAAATTGCGGAAAACGTTTGGTGATTCGGAATTCTCCGATCCAAAAATCAATCAATCAAAATGTTTTTATTTGTTAAATTTTCAAGAAACAATATTATTAATAAAAAATCATAATATAAACAAATAAGGACTTACACCGCGATTTTTAAAACCGATCCACAATATATGCATCATAAAGCATAACTGTGTGGTGCAGACCTTTAAAGCTAAACCTAAACCTAAGCAAATTAACTACGTCGGTTGAGGGCGAAATACCAAGGCATAGAATTAATAACCAATAATTATTATTGTCCAGTCTCTAACAGTCAGGGAACAAAACGAAGCATGACCGGTGCTTTAAGAAATCCGCGCCGGCAACGCCAACGGATATTGCACCGCGCAAAATTAAAAGATTTTTGAAAGTTAGCTGTTTTATGATCAGGTATTTTGTAATTATTTTGAAATCTAGTATGATATGAGTGTTCCTGCGTATTAAAAAGCCGTTTTAAATAGAGTGATTCACCTGTTTTAATAATTCTGCGAATAAGGCAAAATGTATGGTATTGACGTCTGCCATTGATAAAATTGAATATTTTTCTTAGGTATGGAGTTATGTGATTACGAAATGTTATATTGTAGGCAAAGCGAATACATGTATTTTGGATTTTTTGTATAGACTTTTACTGTAATTGCACTATTGTACACAGTGTCGCCATAATCGAATAAAGACAAAATTAGAGTATTACATAAATAATATTTAGTTTTAGATGGCAAAATATATTTTTTTAAGTGGTATAATTTTTTTAAGCGCCTGTATGCTATGCTAATTTTTTTCTCAATATGGGTTTCAAATGAGGAGGGTACTATCAAAATAGATGCCTAAATTTCTAGCTTCGGTAACCATTGGTATAACAATATTATTTATTTTTACGACAAAATTATTTCATATTTGCCTAATTTTATTTATGCTGCTGCCAACGAAAAGAACACAACATTTTGAAGCATTTAATGTTAAATTATGTTGAGATGTAAATTGGTTAATTTTATTTAAATCTGAGTTGAAGTTTAATTGAGATTCTTGTAAATTATTTTTAGACAACGATACATACAACTGGGAGTCATCAGCATATTATTGAAGACTAGCACAAGTAACCATATTTTGCATATCCGCTACATACAAAGAAAACAAGAGTGGCGCTAAAATTGACCCCTGGGGTACACCTGATTTCATTATAATAATTTAATATAATAATAATAATATCCTTTATTTAGCACCTGGCTAGTACATATAACAAACATTTCATTATACATGGGTGAAACATAATAAATTCCTTAATAATTGATTCTTTAAAAAATTAAAAACTTTCCTATTGAACATATTCAGTGATGTTGCTTCTTTAATATTTACTGGTAGACTGTTAAACAGGCGAATTCCATAAAAAAACAGTGATTTTTGTAAAGCAGTGATTTTAACATGTTGAATATTGTAGTTCTGCTTTGACCGAATATTGTATTGATAGAAATTTTCCCTTTTTTTCCAAAAACTTCGCTAAATAGTTAGGTAAAAGACCATGTTCGATTTTAAAAATTAATGTTAAATTTGCCTTTTCAATATTTTTTCCTACCGATAACCAATTTAATGTAGCAAGCATAGATTCAATTGGTATATATTTACCACAGTTCAAAATAATCCTTCTTGTGTACAAGGTATGAGTAAAGCTGAATAGTAATTAAAATGAGGCAATATAATAGTGTTAAATACTAACTTTTTAGACCATAGTGACAAACAAGTTAAAATACGATACAAAAATGAAATGTGTTTACCTAATTTTTTACAAACATAAACTATGTGCGATGAAAAGTTCAACTGTGGATCAATAATTATTCCCAAGTATTATACATACAATATACATTTTGTTTTCTTTATATTTAATTTTAATTTATTTTTGCACAACCAATCATACAAAATATGCATCTTAGAGCATCATTATTCTGGTAATGTTTTTGAAGTCGTTTCCTATCACACAAACCACAGTGTCGTCCGCAAACAAGTTAATAAATGAATTACGCAAAACTGTGTTTATATTATTTACGTAAATTATAAATAATAAGGGCCCAAGAACACTGCCCTGTCATTTGCAAATACTCCGATTTTTCTTGCGTCAAACATTCTTTTATCGAAACGCAATGTGACTTATTGATTAAAAAATTCTCTATAAATTTAATTGAATTATTTGATAGCTGAGAGTAGATAAGTGTAGACAGTAGCAATTTATGATTAAGGGTGTCAAACGTTTTGCTAAAATCCAATAAAAACAAACAAGTAACCTCCCCTTTATCCTCATTTGCTCTTATATAGTTCGTTATATTAATTAAGCAAGTTGTTGTGCTAAAATCTTTACGAAAGCCCGATTAAGAATCCGGGATTATATTATATATATTTGTAAAAGAAATTATTTGTTTGTAGATGTGCCTCTCTATTATTTTTGACATTACTGGCAATATACTAATAGATCTAAGATCTTTGGGTTCATTAGGATTACAAACTTTAGGCAAAGGTTTAATTATTGCTTTTTTCCAAAGGTCAGGATAAACTTTTTCCAAAACACAGTTAATTAGATATTTTTTACAATAAGGTAAACATAATTTTAGGTCTCTAACTCATATACCATCTTTCCCGATTGCGTTTGTACTTATTGTGCTTATTATTTTATCAACTGTCTCTGTATCTATTAATTGAAAATTTAACTTAATTAGAATTATAGAAGTTTATTCTGTCATTAGAAGTCGTATCAGGAACACTGTTACAGCTTGCATAATAATTATTAAGTAATGAAGCGTTTGCTACATCCGAAGGCACATCATACGCTACGTACGAAAATCGTACGTACACAAATACAACATCTGCATACGTAACATTTGTAAATAACGTCGTTTTTACAGTTGAAACATACAAACTTTTGCAAAAGGAGAACAATATTTCGTGGTTTTAATAAGCACCGTCAAACAAAGCGAAATAGGTACTATCGTGCCGAAAAAAAACTGGGACAGTAAAAATCTCCCAAATCCCTTGGTCTATTAGAATAATATATTTTGATGTTGTCAAAGGTAATTTAATTTTGTGACAGCTGCGTCAACAAAATCGTTCTTTCAAATAGCCCGCATTATCTACTCATCAAAAAGCGATAATATACACTCGTCTGATGGATGGAGTTCCTATAAGCAGAATCGCAGAAGAATTGGGCATTAGTAAAAATACCATTTCCTTCGCTAAGGCAAAAATTGCAGAATATGGAGCTATTGTAAGAAATTCATGTTCTGGTCGACCAAAAATTTCAAACGACATTTAAGATAGAGAGTTAGTTGGCTTTTTAAGAAACAATCCGTTTGAAACAGCAATAAAGGCGAAAGAAGACACGCATTTTCCTGATTCTGCTAATACAGCTCGTAGTAGGATAAGAAATTCGGAAATTAAAAGTTGCTGTGTAACAAATAAAATATTTTTAACTGAAGCAAATAAACAGAGAAGATTAGAATTTGCCCATCAATATGCACACCAAAACCACATATGGGAAACGGTAATATTTTCGGATGAAAAAAACTTTCAATCGTGCAATAATGGCAAGATCCGCGTTTACAGGCCTTAATACCAGATGTGATGAAAGATATACACATAAGACTAATCAAAGTGGACGTTTTAGTATAAACGTTTGTGCCTGGATTAGTTTTAGAGGACCAGCGTTTGTCAAATAGTGCAGGAAAGGCTTAATGACTTAGGATATTGCAATATCCTGAATAATGTTATGATGCCATCGGTGTAGTATATGGGCAAGATTTTATCTTCCAACATGATAATGCTCCTATACATAGAGCCCCCATAGTTCAAAACTACCTAGACGAAAGACGAATTCAAGTTTTACCGTGGCCCTTGAAAAGCCCTGATATCAACCCAATTCGAAACGTTTGGGGTAAAATGACAAAATGTATAAAGATAACTTTAAGCCTAGAAATCAGAATGAATTACGCCTAAAGATAGTTGACGCATAGGACCAAATAACCGAAAAATATACCAGAAACTTAATTTTAAGTAAGCCACGACGTTTGCAATCTGTAATTGATAACGACGATGCGCTTACTAAGTATTAATAATTTTTTGTTATTCCATATTATCAAAAAAGATATTACTTAGTTTTGCTTAGTTATAAAATATGTTCCAAATAAAAATAAATATCGAAAAATAAAAATGTTTTGTATCAATATTATTATTATTTAAATATGTAATTATTAAGACTCCAAAAATTTAGTGGGTAAATATGAATACCATACCCAAGGAATGCGATTTACTATAATAGACTAGGAGACAATTCCCTACCTAAATTTTATTATCCCAGTTTTTTTTCGGCACGATGGTAGATAAATGTCGTTTTAAAAACATGTCTCAAAAATCCCAGACTTACTTGGTTAAATTGAGACATTAAGATTTGGTAATAAAACCGAATTGGTCGATTAAAATATCCATTTCGTTATGGATATTTAAATACGTATGTACAGTGGGGCGCTAATCACCCTATAAATAAATGTGAAATTTAATTAAAAATAAACATGTGCTTATTATTTTCCTTAGGGTGAAACCTACATGAACATGCTGAGGGAACTGCAAACGAAAATCATGGGATTAAAGGACAACTCCGACTTGCAAAAGGTGGTGCAACTAATAGCGGAAACCGGCAAATACGAAGTGTCCGCGCACACGTTCGATTTCGATCTTTGCCTGCTCGATCGATCTACCGTGATGCAACTACAGAGTTTCTTCTCGTCGTCGGTCAATTAAGGTTTGACGTACTATTTTTTTTTTGTATGGAGACATTTGATGACACACATTTATTAAAGATCGTATATGTATTTAATCCTAAAACATAAACAAGCGATTCGAAGGACCAAAAAACAAAAAAAAATCCTCCAATTTTGTTTCACTCGAAGGTCATGAGGTTTATGAACAATGACAACGAAAGCCGGGATTGTGAATGTAAATATTTGCATGTGTTGTTCGGTAAACCGGGTGGCATTTTTTTCTTTTTTTTTTTTGTCTATTTAATTGAAATTCTAGAACTTTCTAGAGTGTTCGCGGCGCGCCGAATCGTGCCCCTTAAAAGTGGGGCCTCAGTGCATTTGTTTTTGGTGTGATATTCTGTTTTTTTTTTAAGTTGTTTTACGATACAATGACTATTATTTGAACCGTATTTATTGTTATATATTTTGTACATATTATTGTGATTGTTGCAATTCTTGGTAAAGGTTAGTTATTTAATGATTAAATTAAAATAGGCGTATTTTTTAATTGGGTCTCACTATATATATTTATATAGATATATTATGTATATAATAACGTCTTATGGCATAAAGAATAAATTATATATGGACTTGCAAATACACCACACGAATCATTTTACTTGTATTAAAAACATTCTTTATTAAAGTTTCTCAGATTCGTTAATAATATTTACACTGTTATCTGTCATTATTTGACAGATTACGTTGACATTTTCTTCAATGGCCGGTTTTAAAGGATGAGTGAATTAAGAAGTGCACTTTTATTAATTACTGTTACGCCTTAAATCTTATAGTTTCCCGACTAGGTTGAATATAGAAAATAACGAGTGAAAGTAAACTTGTTAATTATATTACTTTTGTAGTCGACTTATAGAGTGTTATTGTACAGGGTATTTTAAAAAACTACGGTATTCTATACGAATTTTTCTTAAACGTGAAAATTCGTTGGTAAATTTTCTTTAATTGTTATGAACTGACGCAGTAAGGAAAGGAAATTACGTAATTGTAGATGAAGTATAGCAAGATACTTTTACCCCATAACCGGGTTTATTGGACCAATTCATGTCTGTAGAAACTAGGTGCTTATTATTAAGTTATTTTATAAGTTATTGATTGGAATTATGCGTTACAAATGGGAGGAAATCTTTATTTACTTTATAATTGGATTTTTAAATAGGTGATAAAATGTATGGATATAAATGTACTGATTGCCAACTATAGCACAGGTTGAGTACAATTTTATTTAAAAAAACCGAAAACTAATGAAAGTTGTACTAAAAGCATCACTATTAAATGCTCTAATTTGACCCCAATTCTTTCAGGTAATTAAAATGTTGATCGAAGTCTATTAGGCATTTAACATCTCCTGGAATTATTACAAAGTAAATTGTAAGCCTTCGAAACTGTTTTTCGAGCAGTTTTTTCCTTTTGGACGTTAGATTTTTAGCCTAATTTAAAATTTTATTCCAGGCATTTGAGGGCATTTTAAATTTCTGTCTGATATCATAACCCAATGCGTTGAGGTAATTAAAATCATTAGCGAAGTCTATTAGGCATTTAAAAACAAACGAAAACCTTTAGCCTTTAAACCTAATTTAAGATTTTATTCCATGCATGTGAAGAAAATAAACAATATATATATCAAGTGAACCAAATTCCTTAATTTCTGAAAAACTATAAAAGGGTCATAATTTTAAAAAATGTGTGGTGGAGCGGATCTCTTTGTACGCACAAATTAGTGCATAGTAAAAGTTTAAAAAAATGATAAAAAAAATCTTGTTTTTAAATTGTACTAAGAAGCCCTCATGGGTGGCTTTCACTAAGAAGGTTTTAAAGTCTCTATTAATGCATAAAAAGTGTCTTAATTGGAAAAAATGTTGGTGCGTAGAATTTGACCACGCACAACTTCTAATAAATTACTAAAAAAGACGAGGAATCTGCTTTAATAATTTTACTAAAAAAACAGCTTATGCTTGGCAATAGGCTACGCATCACTAAGAATGTTCTAAAGTCTTAACTTATGTATATAAATTGTCTTAGCTGTGTGGTAATCGTCACATGCAAGTTTGTTCAAATAAATGCATTTCTAGTAAATTATTTAATGAGTTCTTGATGTTAGGGGCATGTAATTTTCAGGTAGATCCATTTGCATGAATTTTTCGCTTCTCATTTAAAAATGACGGTGGAATGTTAGTTGAAGAGAGCGTTTGTAAAATTTGCATTAAAAAAATAGCCAACTGTAAAACTTATGCAGTTTGAGATTAATCCAATAAAGAAGATATTGTTTTAGATCTTTACAAACTTACAATATTGGCCCAACGCAAAGCATCTTTAAAAAAATTTGACAATTTTTGATAGTAAAAATTAATTAATAAATTTTGTGTAATTCTTAAACTTAAGAACTGCTTTTTTTTAAATATTAATTTTGCTTTTTATATAATAATTAAAAGAAAATGTGTTGGAAAAAGGTAAACCAATTTTTTATTCAATACATATTTTTTAAATATAAAAATAACGTTAGTATGATAAGTTTCCGTTATTTTTAATTATTTTCAAATAACGGTTTCGCATTGAAGAATAATTTGATGATCCAATTTTTTCCATGGTAATTCTAGGGTTCATAAAATTCTTTAAAAAACTAGTAAAGCTTCATAATTAAGCACAGATTTTGCTCGTATTTTCTTGTCTAAAATTTTCTATTGAATATACAGGGTGTCCCAAAAGTAGACGTCTAAACGAAAGGAGGCGATAGAGGAGGACAGTAGCAATTAAAAAAAACCCATATACTATTATTTGATTGTTGATGGTTTAAAAGTTATTACCGTTTTTCTGTTTTTTATAAAAATAGTGTCATGAATTCTGTAAAGAACTCATAGAAAGAATATCCTCACGTATTTGCGTGGTATTTGTTATGAATATTGCCTTAAATAGTGTACTTTTTCATAAGTAATAAGTGCATGCAAAACAATTGCTTCTGTCACTACTTAGAAAATGATTATTTCCCAATGTGTTTAAATTTTATATACACATTTTTGCGTTTGAATTGATGCTGCTACAAAGCACGTGTTCGACCAAAAATAAACAGCTATCAAAAAAAGTTGCTTTATTTATGCAGATTCTTTACGGTCAAATATTTATGATCAGAAAACTAAACATTCTTTTTCAAATAATTTTTAAGATGAACATACCGTTTCCCTGTCGCGAATGTAATTAGTTTCTTTCTGGTTTTTTAACAAATTAGGCTTTATTTCTTAACTTAGACTGTTTGCTGTTTCTATTTGCGGAGATTTTCGTGTTTTAACTCATTTGCTACTATTACAAGTAAACCTTCACAAATGGCTTATAGTTCCCACGAATATGCAGAAATGCACTATGTTTATGGGCTTTGTGGTGGAAATGCTCGAGCTGCTACCCGAGAATATGAAAGACGCTTTCCCGGTCGAAATCGCTATCCTGACCATAGAGTTTTCATAAATGTGCATTAGAGTTACTTGGAAGGCATCATTCCTGGTCAGCCACGGAGAGTAGGAAGACCTAGAAATGATAACGATGAAGATGATATTGTGGAATTTTCAACAGAGAATCCAACAAAAAGTGTTCGTCGCATAGCAAGGCGTTCGGGACTTCCCAAATCCACAGTTCATCGAGTCTTATAAAGAAATCTGTTATATCCTTATCATGTGCAACGTGTTCAAGCACTTCTGCCCACTGATTATGAAAAAAAGGATTCAGTTTTGTCCGGAAATGCTGCAGCGTAATAGAGAAGACTCTAATTTGTTTAAAAACATTTTGTGGAGTGACGAAAGCAGTTTTCAAAGAACAGGGATATTTAATATACAAAATGTGCATTATTGGGACTATGTTAATCCTAATATAGTGAGAAATGATCGTTTTCAGCATCAGTTTTCAGTCAATCTATGGGCAGGGATCATTGAAGGCAAATTAATTGGACCATTCGAGCTACCAGGAAGACTTAACGGCGAAAATTATTTACATTTCTTGCAACATAACTTGAACGATTTACTTGAAGACGTATCTGTAGCAACACGGCGAGACATGTGGCTGCAACACGACGGAGCTCCTGCTCACTCTGCCCGAATCGTAAAGCAACATCTTGATACTACTTTGAATAGTCGATGGATTGGAAGGGGAGGAACCATCCAATGGCCGCCGCGTTCGCCTGACCTGAACCTATATGAACCTATGATATTTCAAAGAACTTGTTTTTATCAATGAAAGCCAGACTGAAGTAGAACTGCGAAGAAAAATAAGACAAGCGGCCAACGTTATTACCAACAATGACAGAGCCTTTCGGCGCATAAAAAGTAATTTCATCCGCCGTTGCCGAATGTGGTTCGCATTTTGAACATTTATTGTGATGTTTAATAGCAATAAATTCTTTTTTTTTTCATTATTTAGAATTAGATTATTTAGTATTACAATATTTTGATTTTTGTCCAAAAACGATTAGTTTAATAAAAATGTCAATCAAAAAAGACTACTATCACTTATCTGAAAGTATTTCACCATATGAGAGTCTTCATTAAATAAGTAACTTTTCCTGATAATTTTTAACTTTTTGTAGTAAATTTGTTTTTGCCAGGTTCACTTAAAAGGCAAATAATTTTTAAATAAAAATTAAACATTTTGAGAAATTATTTTTTTCTTAGTAGTGAAAGAAACAATTATGCATCCAAATCATATTTATGAAAGGATGCACTCCTTAGGGTCACACTCGCACTAAATACTAAGTAAATAAATTATGATATTTTTGTAATAAATTTTGTGCATGATGCATGAAGCGATTTTTACAAAAATGGGAAACGACGTCTACTTTTGGGACACCCTGTATATCCGGGGGCTACGATGGCCACCACAAAACCTCAATTTTTTCTTACCTAAACCAAGGCTATACTTGGGATCATTATCTTATTTGAAATAATACTTTAAAGGCACCACATTTTATTGAATTCTTAGATGTTAACTTTTGTGGAAAATTGTTCAAAGAATTAATACACAAGTCAACATCTTCAAATGATCATTTCCTCAGCTGGTTTTTTTCCCAGTTGGCAATTTTAGTAGAGTTTGGTATTATTTCAAGGATGCATTCTAGAAGTTCTAGCTCATTCTAGCATTTATCAAGCAACTCATTTACTTCGGAATAATTTGCTCAAGACTTTTCAAGATTTTTTACATTAATAACTGTATTTTTTAATGATTTTGTGATGCTATAATCCGATATAGTACGACTTTTTCTCATTTCTAGATGAATACATAAATGAATCAATAGTAAAAATAAACAATTTTTTTTTGAGAAACAATTTTTTTTATTCCATTGCAATTTAGTCTGAGAAAATATGCTTTATTCTTTTTATTCATGGGTCAGAAAGGCCAAGATTATAACAGCATTAAATACAGATTACCGACTACAGTAGAATTCCTCTTAACCAGTCACCTCGGGACTGCATACCTGGCCGGTTGCCGTTTTGGCCGGTTAATCCGAAATGTACTTATATATGTGTACATAATACATTTTATATTATGTTAATTATCTATGTTGTGTACATATGTATATGTATTGAAGAGAGTATTACATAATTATATATATGAACACAATAAATATAAAATAATGGAGAAATATTCTTTATATAGATATGTATTTCATATTTACATATATGATCTATATGTAAATATGTAAATAAGTATAATATATGAGGTGCTACATCAACAAATATACATATGTAATTATTTTTTGAAAAAGTCTGTGATTTTCTTCTGTTTTTTAACCTTCAGTGAATTTCTGAATGCGATATCCCTCTATTTTCTAATCACCAAAACGTCTAATGCTGTTGACTCATGTTGCTGCTCAATATATTTTAATGCAAGTTCCATTACATTTTTGGCTTCTTCATGAGAAATCGCTTTCTCCTCTTCAACGTCACTACTCTCATCATATTCCTCTGGTTCTTTAGTTGCTAAATCTATGATTTCTTCATCATTCAAAAATTCATTTTCAAGGCGATCGTCACAACTTATATATCATCCAATTTTCCACATCTTCTGGTTGCAATGCTTCGTTACCCGTTAACTTTTGAAGGTCTTGTAGAGTGGATTTGTTTTCTTCTTCTTCAGTCCCTGCAATATTCGAGATCGCAACTAGATTCTCAACATCTGGCCAGTTTTCTTCAAGATTTAATAAACGTTGAAGAGGGCATTTCTTGAAATGCTGTAGCTAACATATAGATAACGTCCTTGATATTGATCTTTTTGATGACTTCTAAAAGACCTTTGTCTTCACTCTCTGAGTGTTGCAGAATTTCAGAAACAAGTTTACGCCTGTGTCTTTTTAAGCTTTCGATCACTCCTTGGTCCATTGGTTGCACTAAGCTTGTCACATTAGGAGGAAGATAAACTAATTTTATGTCATCTACATCGCAAGTCATGAGGATGGGTTGGAGCATTATCTAACACTAGAACCTGTTTAATAGGCATGTTAACACTTTTTAAATGTTTTTTAACTCTTGGAACAAACTCTAAATTAAACCACTCTTTAAACAGGTCTGAATTCATCCACGCTGATTTTTGTGACTTATAATAGACCGGAAGGGACGATGGATTCAAGTTTTTGAATGAGGAATTTGTTGAGTTCCCGCTGCATTCGAACAAACGGCCACTGTAATTTTCGTTCGTTAAAAAAACTTTCTTTATTCTTTTTAAAGCCAGAGGCAGACTGTTCATGACTGCCTAGAAAAGTTTTTTCTAGTAACATTTTAATCTTTAGCCCGGTCTCGTCCATACTATAAACTTGTTCTGGAGATAATCCCTCTGTTTTAACCATTTTACCAAACTTAGTCTTGAATTCTGTCGCACCTGAAGTATCAGCAGACAGTTTTTCTCCACTTACATATGCGAAATGAATTCCGTGTCGCTTTTTCCATCGATTAAGCCAACCATCACTTGCCACAAATTCGCCTCCATTATTAACCTTCTGGTGGATAGCCAGAGCTTTTCTTTCAAAATTGGGCCGCCAATCGGTGTACCTCTTCGACGTTCCTGAAGAAACCAGATCCACAAAGCTTCATCGACGACCTCGCAAATCGTTTTTTTTTCTCATACAACGGCTGCCCAGATTCTTATCAGATTCCCTTTTCGAACAAAACTCCTCAATCGAATGCCTATCTCTTCGCCAGTCATTTACAGTGCTTTTTCCAACATTAAATTCTGCACAGATTCACGATTATCAATCCGCTTTAACACGTGTATCCATCGAAACCACAATTCTTTTTCGCTTTGCACTCATTGTTAAGGAAATAGTTATGTTTTGTACGTACCCACAGCAAGAACAAACCAAACTGATTAAAACGACAAATTAATCCTATCCAACATCGTTTATAGTTCAGTTCACAGGGATCTCCCCGTAATAAAGGAATTATACTGTACTTGCAAATCAAATAAAAAAATAACATTCATATCAAGGATTATAACAATTCACTAAAGCCACGAAACAAAAGAAAATGAACATGTTAAGTTAAAAATCGTTGAAATATTATACATATATGCAATTTATCTTAAAAACGAAAGGAATCGCGCATGGTAATTATTTTAAAGTAATTGTGACATATCCTTAAAAACAGAGATACAAAACAAAAAATTTAATGGTTTTTTTAATGCGAAATCAGTAATAAATTAACATGTGACGATATAAAAAATTTGAAAAATAACCTACAAACCTCTTCCTCATAATGTTAACGCTCCTTCTGAGGTACAGTGGTCAGCGATATTTTATTGCAGTTAAATATGAAATATTAATGAGAGAGCAAATTTTTTTTTTAACTTGCTTTACTTTTTCCCAATACTGTAGGTTTGGTTTACACCGCCATTTGTTAAGTATAAACCATATAATCCTGGGCCAATTTCTAAACTTGCCAACCGTTTTTAAAATACCCTGCACAATTCCGTTTCATTAAATAGTGTTATTGTAAATAACGTGCTTATACTTTATAAAATCTTTATTGTTTTTCAAAAAAAAAAAAAGAAACAATACTCAACAACCTACAAAGTAATAGTAATAATATTGTAAAAGATGTATGAAATAAATGACAAAATAAATTACATCATCATACAAAGTTAAAAAAGTTTCATTTTAACATTTGACCCCTAGAAATTATTTATTTACATTTATACTCTAACCTATAATTCGTCGTGTAAGTCGTTTTCCGCTTGTTGACTTGACTCTTTGCAGGCCGCGGGAGTTTCAAACTCGAAAGCGTACTCGCACCTAAAAACGAAAAAGTCCAATGGAGACAAATCGGGCAATATTGAAGGCACATCCTCCTTTTTTTACCTATTTGGTTCAGCTACACTGGTGACCTTATTTTCAATACCACAAGAAACTTTCACCTTGGTGGTCCTGTTCGGTCCGTTCCAGCAATTTTGGCCATTGGTGTACAACATCGAGGAGTATTTGTTTTCTTCGGGGCCATCCCATTCTGACCACCTGGAAAAAATATTGTTTTTACCTCAATTTTTTTTTTGGTCGTTTTAAGTAAATTCCACTTTTTAGAAGAGATCGAGAGTGAGTCTATATACATAGTTAGCGTTACCCAAACTCTTAAATAAAATGATAACAAAAAACTAACTTAGCAATGTAAAGGTCAAATTATTGAAAATTAACACGATTTTGAGTTGTTACCAATATCAATTTTTATGAGGACTGTTTTGGTGCTTTTGAAAAAGGTTTACAGGTTGAGGCCATGTATACAGACTTCTCGAAAGCGTTTGATGAAGTGAATTTTGCTTTTATACTTGTGAAGCTTGCACAGTTGGATTCGGGCTTAAATATAATTTTTGGTTAGTTACTTGCTTGAGATATTTCAATCCGCGCCCTCTGGTATTTCTCAGGTTAACTCATTTGAGTCTGTTGTCTGTAACCTGTTTATTAATGATATTCCAATATTGATAAAAAAATTTAGTTTATTTATTATTTGTGATGACGTTAAATTGTTTTTAGCTATTAAATCTATTTGTCAATATCGGTTTTTGCCGAAGGACTTGTATATGGTTTAGAATTAAATGTATTAAAGTGTAATTTGATTTCTTTTTCTAGATCACAAAATCCAATTTTATTTAACCCTATAAGCTTTGATTCTATTGTGTTAAAAAGACATAGGTCTTGGGGTTATTTTGGATGGCAAATTATCATTTGTACCACATATTGTAAAATGTATACAAAGCGCATATAAAAGTGTGGTTTTGTTTATTGGTACAATCTGGTTTGGAGTATGCCTGTTTGCCCTGTTTGGATGAAATTCAAATTTAGAGACTAGAAATATGAAAAAATAATTCTAATTCCTGGAGACAAATATTAACTGTATGTCAAATGCTTCGAATAAAAACAAAAAATATCCTTCAAATATCTATAAAAATTATTTTCACTTCCTGAAAAGCATAAAAATGCCGTGAACTTGAAAAAAGTAAAAAAATATTTTGAATATCTGGAAAGTATAAAAAATTACCTCAAATGCAAAGTTCCTACAATTTGGAATCCAAAATAGCCTGGAAAGGTGCATAAATGACAAATTTTAAAAATGATTTCAATGAAATGTTGAATAATTGAAAACTTGTTTACTACCCTTGAAGTGTCTATTTTCTGAATATTTTTGAAGAGTAGAGTCAGAGAAGGGTAAAAATTAAATTCCTAATCTAAATAAAGCCAATCTGGGAACTCTAACAAGCATTTCCAGAATATTTGGAATACAATATAAGCTGGAAAAGCGAATAGATGATAATTTTTAAAGATTTTGGTAATGAAATGTTGATTAATGTTTAATGTTAACAAGACCTGTGAAAACAATTTAAAAAAACATAAAAATTAACTTAGGTAAAAAAAGTATTTTGCTATTTTTTGTTTACTACACTTCGGGCTTATAGTTTTAGGGTATTGTTGACATTAGTAAAGTAGGAAAAAGTAGAGAAACATATCCTGATTTGAATTAACCCAATAAGGGAATTTTAAAGAGCATTTCCAGGGAATTTGGAATCCAAAATAGCCTGGAAAGGTAGATACATGAAAATTTTAAAAATGATTTCAATGAAATGTTGAATAATTAAATTCGCTAAAATAACCTGTAAAGAAGTTTAGGTTTTTTTCATTTTTGTTTACCAGTCTTAGGGAGTCTATTTTATCAAATATTTTTGAAGAGTAAGGTCTGAAAATTAGAAGAATCAAATTCCTGGTCTAAATAAGACCAATTTGTGAACTTTTCTAAAAAGCATTTCCAGGAAATTTAATTTTTGGGACGAAAAATCTAATTGTTTTGATGTGATCTGATCGTAATCACTCAATTGCCTGGAAGAAATTAAATTCTTCTTCCAGGCAAATGAACTGGAAACTACTTTATATATCCTAAATCTAAATATCATATTAACAAGAGTCTACAAAAATGATATCATAACAAAATGGGATGCCCCATAAATGCAAAGATTGTCACCTGGAAACATTTGTTACAATGATATTTAAATCCTCCCATTGCTAAACTCTGTTGCACTATAGGAATTTTAATATTTAATTATACATCGAGGAGTATTTGTTTTCTTCGGGGCCATCCCATTCTGACCACCTGGAAAAATATTGTTAATACGTCAATTTTTGTTGGTTATTTGAAGGAAATTCTACTTTTTGGAAAGAGGTCGTATATGATACCGATATTTAAGGAGGAGTCTGTAGACAGTTAGCTCTACCCAAACTCTTAGATAAAACGGTAACAAAAAACTAACTTAACAATATAAAGTCCATATTATTGAACATCAACACGGCTTTCAACTATTAATTCTTCATAAAAGATTTACAGGTTGACGCCGTGTATACAGACTTCATGAAAGCATTTGATAGAGTGAATTTTGCTTTTATAATTGTGAAGCTTGCACAGTTGGGTTTGGGCTTAAATATAATTTTTGGTTAGAGTTATTTGCTTGAGAGATTTCAGTGTGTAAAACTGAAGAATTTTTTATCTAAATCTTTCCCCACCATAAATCTGCCCTCTGGTATTCCTCAGGTTATCTCATTTGAGTCTGTTGCTCTGTAATCTGTTTATTAATGATATTCCAATATTGATAAAAAAAATTTAGTTTATTTATTATTTGCTGATGACGTTAAATTGCTTTTAGCTATTAAATCTATTTGTCAATATCGGTTATTGCCAAAGGACTTGTATATGGTTTAGAATGAAATGTATTAAAGTGTAATTTGATTTTTTTTTCTAGATCACAAAATCCGATTTTATTTAACTATAGCTTTGATTCTATTGTGTTAAAAAGACGGAGATCTTGGGGTTATTTTGGATGGCAAATTATTATTTGTACCACATATTGAAAGACCTATAATATACCAAGCGCATATAAAAGTGTAGGTTTTACATCTAGATTCAGTGGTGATTTTTCATGTTCTGTACTTAAAGTATTGTTTAAGTACAGAACCTGTTTGATCTCCTTATTACAGATCTCATATTGATGCTATTAAAAGAGTGCAAGATAAGTTTTTAAGAAACTGTTCCTTTAAACTTAAAATCTCTAAAAATTAATGTCGAAATTTATTCTATTGCACCATAGTGCAATACAGCATATTTTTGATTTATATGGATTTGGCCCTACATGTTTCTTGCTTTTTAAGTTTTTGTAAAATGGGTAATACCATTAATAAAAATATATAAATAAATAAATTACTGGTGTTGCCGGTGCTGGAGTATAGTTGTATTTGTTATATGGCCTCCACTATATGAAACATCAACTAAAACTATAGAAGGTGTGCAACGTAAATTTCTAAAATGTTTTTCAAAAAGCATGGTTATTATCCAAATCAAGGCTATAATTACTTATTATTATTGCAGGAGTTTAACCCATTAATACCTAGCGTCCCTTATAAGGGACCAGCAAATTCCTTGCGATAAAAAAAAAGTGGGGATACATTGAGAGATTAAACTTCAAAAATTCATGTCATAAATTGGCAGGGGTGTTATTTAAGCAAATTTAAGAAGTTAGTGTATCTAATTTCCTTTTACTGCCTTTCCCAAGTCGATCATTTTTTTGCCACAGTAATTTTTTAAAAGAGTATTGGTAACAGAATTAATAATAATTTTTACATTAGTTTCACTACTATGAATATGACATTTTGGAAAGCTGTCTAGAAAATTATTGTTCTTAAGATATTCCAATGTGGTCATTGCTAAAAACTTTTTTTTATTATGAATCACTAGGAAGTCATCTTTAGAGTTTTGTAAAATTTGATTAAAAATAATATATATTTATATAAAACAATGTTACTTATATAATCTTTAGGAAATTTAAGACACCCTCTTGTCAAATTTTTAATAAGAGTATGATAATCATCAATTTGAAGGTCATCTTTAAAAGTTAAATTTTCTTTACATATGTCACATTTAGTTTTTTTTAAAAGAATATAGCAACAATACCCTCCTAAATAGGCAATTACTGGCATTTCTTCTTTGACATTTTCGATATCATGTTCAGTTATAGATATAGTAGGACTAAACCAACCTGATTGGTTGTCACTTACACAAGTCGTATTATCGGTATCATTTCCTTCATCATTGTCATAAAACGAATCTATTTTAAGAGGCCCAAAACAAGTGGATTTTAAAGACATTAGTGCTTGAATTCTGAGTTTTTTTTCACTTTCATATAGTTGACGAATAGAGATATTATATTGGCCTCCTGCCATTTGCCTGTATTTTCCAAATCTATTTTCAAGTGGATCAGTCGGAAATTTTCCTAATAAAACATATTTCATTTTTAATTCTTCGAAATAATATGTTATTACCTCTAACATGCCATAAATAGTGTGATGAAGAGCAGTATGTGTCTGATTTGTTAATTTTGTTGAAAATGTTTTTGTATTTTTCCAAGCTTCCAACCAGAGCAGCATTTGATTTAAAAATTTTATTTTAGGATCATTAGATTTTACAGAATTACATGTTATAGGTTCTTGATAAATATCATTAAGCCGCTTCCCTTTATATGGCGTTTTAACATTAACTATTTTCCACCAGGTTAAAATTATGTTAAGAAAAGTGGCAGTGTCCTTTGAGTTCTTAATCTTTGCTCCAAAAGTTGAAAGTGCTTGAATTACAAAAGGATTAAAAACTTTTAAAGCTAATGTTACATTTTGTTTTTCAAAATTTGTAGGAAACAGAGATTTCAGAGTTAAGCTATAACCATGTTTTAATAACTTGTTATTTTCAGTATTATGGAGCTCAATTAAAGCTTGGAACGAGGCATATTTTAAACTAAAAGTGTCAAAATCAGGAAATGTTAATATTTTATTAGGTTTAATGTTCATCCAGTTATTTTTTATACATTTAAGTAAATGTACAGAGTCAAATAAATAAAAAAGTGGTCTTTTGTCCTCTACAGGATGAGGATATACAATGCTTAATTGTTTTTTTGTGCAAAAATTACTCATAACTTTGCTATTAATAGCATTATTGTCACTTATAACACAAGAATTTTATAGCCAATGTCTTCTAGCCCAACAATTATTGATTTAATGAAAGAGAACAGTAATTCATGATTAATTTTAGCTATCGGTGCAATGTGGATGACCTCCTTAAAATTTGAACACAAACCATTTAGCATAAAGGTAAATGCAGAATTTGCCAAAGTGCTATTGTTAATTGCTGTACCGACAATATTCTCCACTTTATAATCAAGATATGGCTTTATATGTATTTCATCCATAAGCAAAATCATATATGTTTCATTTTCTTTGATATACTTAAATGCATTTTTTGCATATGTAAGAAATGATTGTCTTTCTTCAACGCAAGGGTCTGACAAAAAAGAGTTACAAATGTTTTTTAAAGAATCTGGATGTGGCAATGTTAAATGTCCAAACCCCCTTAAATACCTGTAGGAATTATTAATAATTTTAATTGTTCGGATATAAAAGATAATGTTTTATTAAAATCTTCACATTTAATAGACTCCAACATATTGCAAATCTGGTTTATAATATTTGTTTTTTCCTGTGAATTAATTTCATTATTGTTTTCTATTTGATTTTCTGAATTCAATTTATTAATTTCATTTAACAAATCTGATAAATCATTAATATTACTTATAGTGAATATTTTTTCTAATAATAATTTAAAAATAAAACAAAAACTAACTTTGAGCACTAATGGGTTAATAGGATTTCTTTGGAAAATCGTCACACCAAGATTTGTCTTATATATATATGTACAAAATTTTAACCAATAAAATTAATTCTCCAGAAATACCTTCAATGCTTGAACAAAGACTTTTGACTTTTGGTTTTTGAGTTGGATTCTCAGAAGCAGGCTTTCGAGGTATAGTTTGCATTATTTACTTATATTTTCTTTGCTAGATAATTGGGTCCTTTTGGCTGTGTAAGTATATCACATCCTTTCAATCGTATATTTACTTCTACTTACATTTTTACTACTATTCAAATTGTAATATTAGTTATTATAGAATTGTATCTGTAATCCGCATTTTCACTGTTGATACATTATAAATAAATAAAATAAGGAAATAAATAAATTACCGTCCCAGAGTGATTTCCATACTGCCACTCTTTGGTACTTGTAAGGTTTTATCGAAAGGACACAGCTTGTAAGTGTACTCGTGATCCTCGTATTCAAAACATTGACCTTCTAAACTGGCGAACTCCTCTTCGCGGCCAAAGTCTTGAGTCAGGCTCCTTTCTATGTCAGTTATTTGTGTGTTTATTTGTCTTACGTCGTTTTCAGATTCTAAAATTGCATATCGAGATTTAAAAAATTATTGATTTCTACAAAAAATTTATATCTATTTTCCAGGTGGAGAAGAGCATCCTGAAAATGACAATATAAATACATCATTTTTCCACCTAAAAAATTAACTTTTCTTTTACTACTATTACTGGGTTGCATAAAAAATACACCTTGCTTACCAGTAAAAGCAGTTCTAGCCTGTGAAGCGAGTTCAATCAACTTCTTAGTTGCCTCATCATATTCAACCTGAGGCTTCGGTGGTTCCTCTTGTTGTACTTGCTCCTGATCATCTGTATCCTCATCCTCCTCCTCCTCTTCTTCCTCTTCACCCTCGAGAGGTGCCAAATCGTCTGCTTCTGTTGGCGCTTCTTCTGTAGGTTCGTTTTCTACTTTCGGTGGAATATCCATGTCCGAGTCCAACACTCTATAGGGCTTCATCTGGGGCCAGGCTTTTTCCAAATAACCCTCCAGGTCCAATTGCTCTTCAGAGTTTAGGAAATATTTGGCTTCATCTTCTGTTACTTGACCATCTCTGTTCTTGTCAAAACATTTTCTAGCCAGGACTTCTTCTAAAGTGAGATAACTGTCCCCATTAGTGTCTAATCTTTTGAAGAACTGTACCGCTTGTTCTTTATCTTGAGCTGCCTCCAACTCTGCTCTCTAATAAGGGCTTTTATGTATTTGTAATAGACAAGTTAAGGAGTGTGAGGAAAAAATACTTTTGTTTGAAAAAGATGCTAATGTTTTCATCTTTGAAATCTTCTGCAGCTCTCATTGAAAAAATGAAGAAAATCCATGCATTAGGAATTTTAATAGTTTTTGAAAATTATGTCTAAGAGGAAAGACGGTTTCAAGTAACTTGAGTCATAACTTCACTTCTACTTCCCATATGGGTTTGATTATTATTTTAAAAATTCTTTTAGAGGGTGTTCTTTACCTTCCATTAAGAAAATGAAGCAAATGCTTCAACTAGATTTTTTTTTCAATGAAATAAAAGACAAACTATGGAAACAACTTAAATTATTAGACTAATTATAAGCCTTTTTGCATACCTAATAAAATTTTAAATTAAAAAATAAAATTTTAAATTAAAATTCAAAAAGTAGCTTTATTGTCCCAAACATAGTTATTGACAAAGCCTTATTAAATCTAAGTCAGTGAAACTTAGACTAGTAGATATCAGAAAGGAAAATAGAGTTATGAATCTCAATTATCTATATCAAATTTATATGTGTGATACAAGGCTCTCATACCTTTCCCTGAAACTTTTAAGCCCCTTGCATACCATGGCTTGTTTCTTTAAATATTTTTATTAACAATTGAGAAGGCTTCATGGAATTTACTCATGATAGAAAAGTGAACATTTTTTTAGTTTATTTTCTGCATCCAAAACTCTATTCCAATTGGTTCTTTGGCAAACACACCCTGTATCGGGCCTGTTTATACTATATGTTTAATTACTTAAATCAAGGTTATTTCGATCTTAATTATTTATCAAGGCCAGACTATAAAAAAAAATAGGGACTCTGCTCCAGTCACTAAAATAAGGTGATCCTTCTGTTTTTGACGCACACCCTTAGTGACTATGTAATGAGTGAAATAAAATAGAAACAAAATAAGAAGAGACACAATTTAACATGAAAGAAAAAGAAATGACTCGACTTACCCTAGTAATAAATGAAGTAAAGGACGTTGATATAAGGAACACCCCAATCAGCTTTCATTAAATCGACAAAGACGTGATGCACTTCGGTATTATCTCGCATGAGATTTAGGTACCGATTCAATAATTGCCGTAGTACTACTGCTTTCCGGTATCGCACACCTGTTCCGTATTTTAGGTTTTTGGCAGATGACCTCGGTCAAATAGCTTACTCCTCTTGCCCTGAGGGGTCCATAAGGTAAAGTAGGATAAAAGAGCAAGGCTTTATTGAAGGAACATTGGAGTAAGAGAGTAAGGAAATGTAAGATAGGTCGAGTTTAAATATTAAGAATTTACCAAGAAACGCGTGTGTTATACTGGGTGTACTTTTATATGCAAAATCAATGTAAATAAAGAAAGTATTAAAACTTATGTTAACTAAAAATAAGCAAAATTAGCAAAAAGTAACAAAAGGAGAGACAATGAAACACACCCAAACTTTACAAAATGACTCTTAGTATAAAGTCTGACAAATTTTTTTTTGCTTGATCTTGGGGAAATGTTATTAAAATATTTATTACTGTAAAACTGTATTTTTACAGTAATAAATAATATTACCACTTCCCAAATTTGAACAAAGATAATCAAGTAGAGAGGACCTGTAATGTGTGTTGGTTGATCAACATGCATGCTCAAATTAGTACCAGAAAAGATTGCACATTTATGATTACTGTACTGATTCAGAAAGTCTGTGTAAGATTCTAATTTTTCCAAAAAAAGATCACAACTTTCATAGGGGGATTTGTAAACTGACAAAATGTAAAAATTATTTTTTTTGCAATAGGCTATTGAAACTTTAAACACTTTTTCTTTAAGAAGGAAATCAAAATTTGCTATTAGGAGAAAAGAATAACTAGAAATGAAATCATTATGCATCAATGTCATAGTACCCGCCATGACTGAACTCCTCTCTAGAGAATTTGGAGACAATAGAGTAATCTGCCAACCCCAGAGGGTCATCTTGCTTCAACCAATGTTCAGTAAGGATTATAATAGTTGGGAATCCCAGAGAATTTCTAAATAACTCAACTCATTCACCTTATTTCTGACCCTTTACTGCTCTTTTTCAAACAAAAGTAGTTAGTTCATAACCTGCCAACAACAACTAAGTATCATCTTAAGTGACACTAACTTCTATAGTATATTAAGAATCTGATTTTAAGTCTGTTTACTTACTTTGGCATTTTGCTCTTCTTCAAGTTGATTATAGTACTCCAAAGCTTTTGACTCTGCTGCTTCAGCCAATTTTTTAAGTTCCTCCCGTTCAGCCTTTACTTTGTCTGCTTCCTCTTTGGTTTTCTTCAATTCGTTAAGTCTCTGTTGCTTCTCATTTTTCAGTTTTTGACCTTCTTGGGCCAAATCTGCTCTCAGTTGTTTACCTAAATGAAAAATGTATATTAAATTCAAGTCAAGTCTCAGATATAAGGTTATCACACACAAAGAAACACACAAACTACAAAACTGACTTGCCAGAAAATAATATTTTACCTCCTAAAAACAAGAAAGAATTAATAAAAAATTGGGAGTTAACAAAGTTGACCTACCAGCTTTATAAAGTTCAGCAATGCGAGCTGCTTCTTCCCTAGCAGCTCGGCCCACTTCTAAACAGTTATCCACACAAGTGATAACACCTGAGTACTCATCGGTGCCATCACAGCAATCACACACTCCATCATTGACTCTAAAATGAGCAGTTTAGTAAAAGATCAATGAAAGATTAGAAAGCTTTGGTACCTATAGGAAGGGATATTTTCTGGTCTGTATTCTGCATTAGGGCAGTGAAAAGTACCTCCATAGCATGCACTAGTGCCTGGCTCGTCACTGCCGTCCTGGCAATCACAATAGTCATCATTCACCTAAAAGCATTATGAATGTTTTAGAGTCAATTCACTGGATTATGGAAACCTCTGCCGCGAATTTATTTATGAAATACCTTATTTTAACTCAAAAATTTGATGACACAAGTGGCGTTTTTTTACCTGATTAAAGGGTATGGATTTGCTGCCATCCAAGCAAGTGAAATTTTTCTCCGGATCATATAAACCTGTCCTGGAAAGCGACACGCCTCTGGGTCGCGGCACCTCGACCTTAGACTGACCCGTTCCGATAAAATACAAAATTAAAAACAATAAGTGTAAGTTAAAAAAACGCAAGAAATCACTTAGATTCATTTTTTCTGTTCTTGTGTTGCCGGTGAAAAATTTCCTCTGTAGGCGACGTTTCCTATTCCACCTGTTTCTGACGTTGACAGACGTCAAAAGTGACATGTGTCGAAAGGCCACGTCTGTTGGTTTGGGTAGGAATGGGAGATTTTAGAGCTGGATGTTAGTTCGACAAAGATCGACATTTATAATTATTTTTACATATAAATGTGGAAATAATTTTGTAAATAGTAATTTTTACCTTAAATTTTAATTAAGTTTCATATCACAAAGAGAAAGTTTATAGTCGGATTGATATCCAGCTCTAAAATCTATTCCAAAATTTTAAATGACATATGTCAAAGTCAAAAGCAAAAAATATGAAAATTAGAAGAGCTGCCTATTTTAATATTGATTGTAAAGATTCCTCATGACACATAACTTTAGAGTGCACATTCTGTTATTTTTTACTCTCATTAAAATTGATGTTAACATTAAAAGTATAACATAAGTATTATGTAATGAATATCGATCGTTCCAGCCCTTTCTACAAAAACTGCCTTCCTCAGCTTTAAAATCTCCCATTCCTAGGTTTTTTTGACATTGACATGACGTACGTCAATGTCAAAATTTTCCATAAACAAATTGCAATCTGTCAAAAATGATAAAAATGTTTTGAACAAAACATTTACACCGAAAAAACTTTACAGAAAAACTCCGTAAACACTCATATTAATCCGGTTCTAACAGCGTCTAATGAAATTCCATACTTTTCAAGCACGGTATTATCTGTAAGTAGGCTCATAAGAACGAAACAATTTTATTTAAGTAAACCGCGGATAATTTTAGTTTTTACCTCAGTAACTAACCGAAAATATGGACAGTGGGGAGCAGTTCTCCCTGTGCTGGAATAATTTCCACTCTAATCTAAGTTCTGGCTTCCACAATCTGTTGAAAGATGAGGATTTAGTTGATGTTACTTTGGCAGCCGAGGGGCAATTTGTCAAGGCCCACAAAACAGTCCTGTCAGTGTGTAGCCCCTTTTTCAAAGAGTTATTTAAAGTAAACCCGTGTAAACATCCGATAGTAATACTACCTGATGTCAATTATGCAGCATTAAGGAGCTTGTTGCAATTTATGTATCAGGGAGAGGTCAGCGTGAGCCAGGAAGAAATTCCTGTGTTTATGAAGGTAGCGGAGACCCTTAAGGTTAAAGGACTAACAGATAATTCTGTAAGTGATACATTTAATTATGTGTGATTTAATTATATAACTTGTTGGTTTATTTTAATAGGAAACTCCAAATGGTTTTCAATCAAAACCAACATTTGCACCAAGTATTTCAAAGAGTGCAGCACGTCAAACAAAGAAAATGGTACGCCCTATGCATTCCTTAAGGCCACTAGAAAGTCCTAAACCAGCACAAAGTCCACAGCTCAATATCCAAGGACCTCTCGCCAAGAGGATTCATTTAGATTCTGGTGGTGGGTGAAAACTTAAATTTTTCAATCAAATATATTAATTTTAAATATTTAGGTACTCCTCCACCAACAGCTTTAAAAATCGATCCTTCACAACAACAAAACGAGGCTCTATCTCTGATAAAACCAAAGGATGAACCTCTGGACTGTGATACAGAAACCGGGTCACAAAGTTGCATAGTAAGCAAAATATTTGACATATAATTCTTGTCTGTAGAGTAAAATTTCAGGATGAATCAAGTATGGATTTGGCAAATATGTTAGATACACAGTTGAGTGGGGCACCTTCGCCATCACATCAGCTAACACCATGGCCAGCACCAAGCGATATGAACCCTGTTATTAGTAGTGACGAGTCACAACCTGGTAAGTCATTATTTTGTTCATTGCATGCATAAAATGTAGTTCAATGTTTATTATTTGAATGTTGGTCATTATGTTCTTTAGTTTTATCTGGTTATTTAATTGCAAACGAATATTTGAATATGGCATGTAGTAGGCCTAAGGTATAAGAGTGTCTTTACCTCAGCTCAAATTATCTATGGACATGGAATTATTTTGCTATATAATAAATTAAATACAAAAAGAGCTGAATTTAACAAAAATAAAGCAAGATATAAAAGAGCTTAGAACTTATAAATGTTCTATCATAATACTTTGTAAACATGGTCTATTAGCCCTACAGTAACCAAATTTAACAAAAAAAAGTGAGTAGTAAATATATTCTATGATTCAAACAGTTCTTGCTCATTTTGCAGAAACATTAAAGTCTATTGGATCTAACAGAGGAGGGCAACCAACTAAATTATTATCAATCTTATATAGAGAACACATATTCCAAGATTTCTTTCATGTATTTCCAATTTAGGGAAAGTCAACAAGATTTCCTATAAACAATCTATAATGAAACCCATTTTATACATTTTGAAATAGTGGTCTTGGAATAGATGTATATTCTGTTATAATTAATTTTTAAAAACCTTCAATAGAATCTGATTGTGTCTTAAACACGGCAATTTTCCAGTGACCTTAGAGAAAAAATCGAGGGGTGTTCTGGAAATTTCTCATTTATGAATCAATGAATTTATCAAGTATTGTTCCACAGGAAGAATATGGTAAGGTGGCACTCCATCTTAAGGAAAATGCATTACATCTTTGTTTAGCTTTCTATTTCCATTAGTATCTAGCTGATTTCCTATTTGTGTTAAACATTTCCTAGTATGGCCATAAAGATTACCATTAATACATAAAGACCCAAAATTTGTGCTCATACATTTATTTTTACCGGGTATTATATGTGGGTCCTTTGCTGAAAACATGCGGATTTTCGTCATACCAGTACCTGCAGAAATTAAATGTTAAACTTCAGTTGAAATTATGATAAATTTACCATTTGTAATATCTTTAAAATACAATTCAACAAAATGAAATTGGTAATGTTTATTTAAGAGAACTAAAAGCTGACCCACTATACTTAAAGTATAAATTAATCTTTATCAGCTTTTTTAATCATAACATGAAAACACTCTTCTAACGTGGACACCTTCCTATATTTGCATATTTGGGTCAACTATTTTAATAGTACAGGAGATAATAGTTTTTCCAAAGTTTTGCATATCTGCAGTATCACCTTTTTTAAATACAGGGCATATGTACTTCATTGCTTTTGCCATAAGAAAATAGTTGTTCCACAAAAACTCTCCAAGTATTATAAAGGAACTTAATTGTAGCCCAATAAGCAGAAACACATATCTAATTATTATACTTTTTTAAATACAATTTTTTTGATTAAAAAAGGTCTATTGTTCCCAAAGAGACCCACGATTCAATAAAGAAAACTTAAAGTCAAGATATCACAAGTTCATTTACTTGTGATACTTTGATTAGTTGAGTTTTCTTTATTGCAATGAATAATTATCTGTTAAATTATAACTGGAGAACAATCGCGTGTAATATTAATGTAAACGTTATTGATTCCAATTTTTATTCTTTTTATATAAATACATTATAACTTTTTTGTTCCTACAAAAACTTTTACCAGTAAATGGTACCCATTGTGGTTTCCTAAAGACTTACATGTAAAAAAATGTCAATTGTATACACAAGTAGGTTCTGTGCTTGACTATGGTGATTTTCAAGCTTTAAGGTTGAAATAAACCAGATTTCTAATAAAGTGGTGTGATCTTATAGAAAGAATGAGTACTTCATAACAGAAGAAGCCCTATAAAAGAAACCCATAAAATAGGTAAATTTTATCTGGTTCAACTAAGGCAATAAACTAGTACATTCTATATAGATATAATATAAACACATCAAAATGGTCTAGGGAACACATACAAATATATTAATATTTTTGAGAAGATTGAAAAAAAGTTAATTATTGTAATTTTTTTACATTATTCGAATAAAATAACAATATAATTATTAACTTTTTTTTGTAGATTATATAATTTACTCATAATTTAGGACCCAAATAAAAATAAAGAATAAAATCCCATTTATTACCGTTTTTAAAAAAAAAAAAAAAAAAAAAAATTATTTTTAAATTTACCAAATACAAATTAAACTAGTAGCCAGATGGCCCACCTCTATTATTAATAACACTTTGGCATCGCCTAGGCATACTTAAAATTAAATTATTAATTAATTATTCTTGGGGCAACTTCTCCCAAACATGTGTCACAGCAAGACGAAGCTCCAGAGCGCTTTGAAAAAAGTCAAAACGTTGAAGAAGTTGCCTTTTTAATCAATCCCAAACATGTTTAATTGGATTAAGGTCCGGTCAGGTAGAGGGCCAGGGTAGAGGATTGATTTGATTTCCTCAATAGCGATTCGTACAAGCCGTGCTCGATGTGGTGAGGCATTATCTTGTTGCAACAACTAATTTGGGCCCATTTCGCGTAAATATGGAACAATTACAGGCAGTACTATATTATCCCTATAACTTATTGTTTTCATCGTATTTTCCACAAAAATGAGGTTCGTTTTTCCGTCAAGTCTAATGCCACCAAAACATTACAACCAAACATACTTCCCGGGCATGACGCAAACGACTTTCAATTCCTTCCTCTCTCCAGACATGAATTCTACCAGAATCAGGATAAAATGAAAATCGAGACTCATCCGTAAAAAGAACTGTGGCCCATCTTTCTTGATTCCATTTAACATGTTCTTGGCACCACGTTAATCTTGCACCTCGATTTCCTAAAGTTAACCGAGGAACCCTTAGGGGTCTTCTGGCATGAAGTCCTTTCTCATGCAAACGGTTTCTTATAGTTTGACCTGAAACCTCGACGTTATGCACTCGTGAGAGCTGCTGAACCAAAACGGAGGCTGTTACCGTGCGATTTCTTTGAGCTTGCAAAGTTATAAAACGGTCTTGGGCAGGTGTGGTAACTTGCGACGGGCCTTGATGCCGTTCTCTAACATCATTTGTCTCTCTATATCTTGTCCACAAACGGTTAATTACACTGGGAGATGTATCCAAAGCTCTTGCAACGTCTCTTTGACTTGTTCCTGCCTCAAGCATTCCGACTGCTCTTAGCATTTCCTCTCGAGTTAAATGTCGTCTTTCCATTTTTATTGAATAAAAACTAAATCACAATTGTTCGGTTGGAACCACAGAAAATGCGATATTGCGTTCGAATTTAAAAATTATAATCTGCGTTATTTCGACAAAATGTGCAAGTAGCAAAAAACGCTGTTCTGGCATTATTTTTTGTACCCAAATATTTATTTTACTTCGTTGGTATCTTAATATTAAAGGTAGTATCTATTCCCTATGAAAATATAAAAATTTATAAGGCGAAAAAAACTATTTTTCTAAGTGTTCCTTAGACCATTTTGATGTGTATATAAGATTAAAATAGGACATCACATTAAATACATATTTATGTACCAATACATACATACATAATTAATTAGTTATAACTGTTGCTTTTTTTTTACACAATTTTATTACCTGATGTGTTTTTCGACTTTTAATGAGGCTTGTAATCGGTAAATTGTAAGAAATTTATATAACAGTTTTAAACGCACAACGTGCTTCAAAAGCACTTGGAATTGGTTTGTTTACTTGTCCACCATAGTCGCCGCTTTCGTTATCCGAACTTAGATCATTGGTTGAATTGTCTAATTTAAGGTCCCTATTGTTACCAAATTATTGCTGATGATCCTAAAATAATCTAGATCAGGAAGATATTTTTCCACATTAGTTACGTCTAGGCAGTAATTTCGCAACCAATCACTTCGGGGGGCGTCACAGGCATCATCATCAACACTTTCGTATTTTTTGTACCACTGATTCAGAGGAAAGTCATCATCTGAATCAAACTTGTCGATTGATTTCACTAGACCAGCAGTTCTCGATAGTGTGTTGTTAAAAAATATTATCGAGTCTGGAATTGTTATGTTCAAAGTTTCCTCATTATCCAATGCTTGGATGATTATCCATTGGTTGTCAACTAAAAGCAACATTTTTCTATTTTGGCATCTTGGTTTTTCTTCCCACTCCTTTAAGAAACTTTCCATGTCATTTAATTTTTAGAGACATAAAATTTAGTATAATCTCATTGTAGAGCAAAAAATTAAAAACGGTCATACCACATATTAATTGCATGCTTATACATATACAGGGTGTGCCAACAAGGTGTACGGCTAAGATAGCGCCTTAACTATACGAGGTAGAGCAAAAAGTTATACAGCAAAGTTGTAGGGTTGACAAAAACCTACGAACTAAAAATATTTTTATGTATACTGGGTGTGTCACAAAAAAGTTACTATAAAATATGATTTTTTTTTAGATGGTACGCCCTATATATTATGGTACTAAAATGTGAGGCAAAAAGAGTACTTTACTTTGGTATAACGTTTTTAAAATTTCCGTGCGGCGTTGCAACGTAATTAATTTTTTTATGTTATTTTTTGCCTTTTAGAGGTTCGTTTAAAAAATCATAATTAACTTAAAATTTATTCTGCGCCTATGAAACTTGTACCACAGTTAGTCTAGGGTACCTCCTCTAGGTTGACTATGATAATTTGTAATTTTTTATTACAGGGTGTTTTTAAACAACTTTCAAACATGCTGAAATTAAATACGCCATATCTCAAATTTTTCAAATGGAACACCCTGTATATTTTTATCTAATTAAGTTTGTCCCTCAAATACCTTCATTTTTTATTTAATATATCCTATAGCTAAACCAAGTACTTTTTGAGATATTTTAACTTTTCTGTAAAATACTATGCATAAAACGGGTATTCTTTAAGTTTTGATCAAGATTGCTTAGAAAAAATTATTGAAGAATTAGAATTATTACTTTTCCTACAATTATTATTATTATTACATACTTGAAAAATTAATCAACACAATTATTCACCTAAACAAACAGCAAAATTAAATTACATACTAGGTAGATACTTACGTATTTTTGCATAAATGTACATCGTTACACTAATTTTAAATTTTAAAGATCAATTACAATTATTATAAATTGTGTTCAATATGACCTCCTAAATTTTGTACGCAAGCGTTTACCCTTTTTGAGAATGAGTCATTAACCTTTTCCAACATAATTGGCGTGACTGTTTGAAAAATCTCCCGAATTTTATTTTTTATATTTTCACTTGTGGTAAGAGTTGTTCGATAGACTTTTTCCTTCACATATCCCCACAAGAAAAAATCCAGTTTGATCAAATCTGGGGATCTTGCGGGCCAAGGGACCGGCCCACCTCCCCCTATTTACCGGTCATCAAAATGCTCATTTAAAAAATTTCTAACAGCATGGCTATAATGAGCTGGAGCGCCGTCATGCTGAAACCAAATCCTATCTCGAACATGGTCAGGCAACGTTTGTAGAAGGACATTAAAATCGTTTTGTAAAAAGTTTAAATACATTTCACCTGTAAGTCCATTAAAAAAGTGTGGTCCAATAACGTAATGTCCTATTATTCCTGCCCAAACATTAAGCGACCATCTATGTTGATGATGAATTTCTCGGGTGAAGAATGGATTGCTGGTCGTAATAATGAAAATTATGTTTATTAACACTGCCATTATTATGGAATGTAGCTTCATCCGAAAAAAGCACAAAATTTAAAAAATCAGGCTGACGAATCTTATTTTGCGCCCACTGACAAAAAGCAATTCTTCTTTCATAATCCTGCGGAAGTAATTTCTGCAACAATTGAATATGGTAAGGATGGAATTTTTCACTTCGAAGCATGCGAGATATTGATGTTGCACTAAAGGGTAATTCTTTAGCAAGCTGCCTAACGCTTTCATGAGGATCTTCAACGACACTTAAAGCTACTGTCATCCTGTTTTCCTCATTTGTAACTGGCTTCACCCGTTCATGTTTTTCATAAATTACACTTCCTGTTCCTGATCTTTCTTTTAGTTTTTTGAAACACTTGTGCTTGGGGATGTCTCCTTTCAGGATAAAGTTGCGCGTAAATTCTAGATGCCAAAAGGCTATTTCTTTTAGCAGCTCCAAAGGCATATAACATATCAACAAATTCCTCACGAGGAAAATTCATATTGATTACAAAATGAACAATAAAAAATAAAAATCGATTAACTAACTTACTGATAATAATTTCTAAAATGGTTTTTGAAGAAAAAACATTGATCTTGTCTACTGCTGTCATAAAACTAATAATCTGACAATTATTATTTGACGTTTAAACCAATGTTTCTAAGCAATCTTGATTAAAACTTAAAGAATACCCGTTTTATGCATAGTATTTTACAGAAAAGAAAAAATATCTCAAAAAGTACTTGGTTTAGCTATAGGACATATTAAATAAAAATATACAGGGTGTTCCATTTGAAAAAATTGAGATATTGCATATTTAATTTCAGCAAGTTTGAAAATTCTTTAAAAATATCCTGTAATAAAAAAATTACAAATTATCATAGTCAGCCTAGAGGAGGTACCCTAGAATAACTGTGGTACAAGTTTCATAGGCGCAGAATAAATTCTAAGTTAATTATGATTTTTTAAACGAACCCTCTAAAAGGCAAAAAATAACATAAAAAAGTTAATTACGTTGCAACGCCGTACGGAAATTTTAAAAACGTTATACCAAAGTAAAGTACTTTTTTTGCCTCACATTTTAGTATCATAATATACAGGGCGTACCATTTAACAAAAAATCATATTTTATAGTAATTTTTTGTGACACACCCGGTATACATAAAAATATTTTTAGTTCGTAGGTTTTTGTCAACCCTACAACTTTGCTCTACCTCGTATAGTTAAGGCGCTATCTTAGCCGTACACCTTGTTGGCACACCCTGTATATGGCTTTGATCATTGATTTAGAGAAAATACTATTAACAAACCAGACATAGCAAGATAAATTAAAAATTTTTTCTCAACGATCTGTGTAGTTTCTACCCAATAGTTGCTCTCTCATGTACCCAGCTGTAAATAATACACAGTTTGATTATTATCTTATATTATTTATTATTGCATGATTTCTCGTGTTTTGTAGTAAATATCGCTTAAATAGATCTAGTTTCAGCATGCTTGAAAAAATTGTAAAAAAAAAATCAAACTGTGTTATTATTTCTGCAGGTACTTTGCAGCTGATCCTGGGCCGACGCGGTACCCCCCGTCTAATAGTCGACGGATTCGCATTCTACAAAAAGTCCGTTTACAAAGGGAAAGCGTTTTGGTATTGCAAAACTTCTCGGACTCCGGATCGCTGTCCATCGGTTACATGGACGATGAACGGTCGGATCGTTAAATGGCCCGGAATGCATAATCACCCGATTATTCCGGACGCGTTTAATCCGGAGGAGGACACCGAGGTTCCTATAGCGAATTTACAAGAGGTCTTATGGCAGACTTCTCTAAGTTAAATGCCATCCCAGTATTATATAGTCATGGGCTATGTATTATCTTGTAACCAATTTTGAGGAGAATTTAGAACTACCTAGTCATCTTTTGTGGAAAATTATTGTCGAACTAATCATAAATAAAGGCAAAGACTTTTTGTAGATTTGTTTTTTACTTGAAACCCAATTAGGCAATTGTGAGTTTGGTCTGGTATATAAAAATAATTATTATCTGTAATATTTTAGTAGAGTTAGATATTTTAATATAGAGTGAATCTCAGCTTTAGTCTAGGCCCAAATGTACTACAAATGGTTGCTTAATTCTCAACTCTTATAAGGTAAAACATGACAAAAATATATGCCAAATGACAGATTGAACCCTTGAACAGATTAAACAACTTAAATTAAATTTTCTTTTTTTTCAATAATTGGGCATGTCGAGGGACCAATTATATTGGTTTCAGTCTACATTTTAACACTTGTAGAACATAAGAACCTGCGATCCGTATAGCCGCTTATCAATCTTAACCAATTCTCTCTAAAAGCTGTCCAAACATATCATAAATGGGGAATATGTTTTGTGAAACTGTCGGTCCTTGCTAGTTACCATTAAACTCAATAACTTTTTTCACGAACGCTCTATTCATTCCCGGGTACGTTTCATTCTTTTCAATATTTATTTATAATTATAGGCTTTTATTTTATAGCGAAATTCAGCATAGCTGTCTGCTTAACCAAGTATTCAATTAAAAAAATTACAAAAAGAAGATATTGCTCGTAACATATCTTAACACAGTTAACCCAAAAAATAATACATACACTACCGGCCAAAAGTGAAGAAACATTTACAAATTTAACAATAACATCTTAACATACAAGATATTATTTAGCTCTATTATTGCAGCATAAAAACACATCCTTCTTGTTCGTATTTACCTTATCAGTTGATCAAAAAATTATTTATGCTATTTTATGCGGACAAAAGTGAATAAACATTCCATAACAAATCTTATTTGGTATTTAAAGTGATTATTTATCATTAGTTTGATCTTAACGTTGAGTGTTAAACTGTTATATACGATTTGTGCAAAATGCCTCGCGGAATAGATCTGAGTATTGATCTCCGAAAATTAATTGTTTCAAAATTTCAAGCTGGTGTAAAACAAAGGCAAATTAATCGCAACAGATCCGTAGTTTCAAAAACTATTGCTGCTTTTAAAAAATATAATAGTGTGACTACCCGTCCAAGGTATTGACGGCCAAGGAAAACGAATAAAGTTATTGATAGAAAAATAAAAATGTTTATGCCCGCCACAGAAATTTATAATGAAATACCTGGGGTTTCGGTATCTGTGCGTACTATTCGTCGTCGTTTGACTGAATTTGGACTTATAGCCGTCGTCCAGCCAAAAAAACATTTATTTTTAAAAAGAATAGATTGGCTAGACTCCAATTTGCACAGGAACATCTTGATTGGACAACCCAAAAGTGGAAAATGGTTCTATTTTCTGATGAAAGTAAGGTTCTACCTATTCGGATCTGATGGAATGAAATGGGTTCGTCGTCCAGCCAATACTAGACTTAATCCAAAGTACACCAGGCCAACTGTGAAACATGGAGGAGGCAATATCATGGTTTGGGGTTGCTTTTCCGGATCAGGAGTAAGACCATTAAGAAAAGTTGAAGAAAAAATGGACAGATTTCAATTTTTAAGAATTCTTCAGGATCATATGCTTCCATACGCAGAAGAAAATATGCCCCTTCGATGGTCGTTTCAGCAGGATAACGATTCGAAGCATACCGCAAAAGTAGTAAAGAAATGGTTTGAAGACAACAATGTGCCCCTTATGAAATGGCCCGCACAAAGTCCGGATCTAAACCCGATAGAAAACCTATGGGACCATTTAGATAGGAAAATCAAACAAAAAAATAAAGATAAATTTAGAAACCAGGATGATTTGTTCACAGCTCTTTAAGAGGAGTGGAATTCCATTTCAGTAGATTATATTGACAGCCTAATGAACTCTATGCGAAGTCGGTGTGCTGAACTTATAAAAAATAAGGGTTTTGTTACACATTATTAGTCTTTGTATGTACAACTAACTATTAATACATTGTGTATAAAAAATAAATAAAAATAGTTTTTCTCCACTTTTGTCCCCTGTAAAAACAAAAATAAAATATATTAGTTGTCACTTGTTTTTTTTTTTTAATTTTTTATGGAGGTACTGAAGACTAGAAACAAAATTATATTTAAAAAGAATAAAAAATTAATGATCAAATACACTAATATAAAAATAAATATAAAAGACACTTTGTTTCTCTACTTTTGTCCGGTAGTGTATATATGTAGTAGAATTTAGTAAAATCTTAAAGATACAATCATCAGAAATGATCAATTACTATATACAATCGTATACTAACGTAGAACGTAAGAAATATTTATAAATATTTCTTTTTTATATTTATAATATTTTCTTTTTCTACCAGTAGCATATTCTTTAAGGCAAAATTTTGCGTTCAAAAATTTTAGAGCTAAATAGGAAAATATGTGCTGGAACAAGGCTGTCTTATGTCGAGGCATTGAAAAATGTCCACAAAAACGTGTGCTGCGATCATGGATACTATTTCTAGTGATTACTATTTTATAGGTATAAGTAGGCATTTTGCTTTTTAAAACTTTAAATAAAAATGAAGGTTTACCCTGTCTTTCATGTTAAGCGACTTCAAAACTTCGTCGCTGACATGGTCATGTCTTAGGGCATACACAAATCAAACGCAAGAGTTTTGAATTCTTTGAAAATTTTTTTTATCAGTCCTGTCCAAGGAAGGATAATAAATAGATAATATTGTAATAGTTACAGTTTATAGCACAGTCTAACACAGTCAGGTCACTCGACCCTTTTCGACTAACCCTCCGCACCTGCCGACGCCGCCCCTCTCGCCTATCAGAGTTTATCGGTCGACGAACGGGTATAAATCCCCCGCATGCGGGGGGTCGACGAAATGTGGTTTATGGGGTGGTAAATGTGGTGGATAGGATTGACTCGGTTCAGTTTATTTTCGACGTTTACCGAGTGTGCCAATATTTTTTGTTTTTGTGTATTTAATATTAATATTCTGTCATTTAGTGCTAGTTTAATTATTTTCCTTTTTGCAGTTTCCCACTAATTACATGTGTTTTGATCAGCCAACTGTGATTCAACAAATTAATATTCCATTTAATAATAAATGGTAGTAAACATCCAGGTAGAAAAAACGTTCAGGTTTCTACATACCTACATAGTAGGTCAAGTGGATTTTGGAAAAATCCCCAAACAAGTAAAGGATTAAATAAAGGGTGTCTAAATTAAGTGTCTGAACCAAATGATTCCTCTTAAGTAACTAGGACAATCAAAAAAATTAAGATAATCGGTACAACCCTACGTTTTTATTATTGAGAATAATAATGCTATGGATTGAATAAAATAAGAAATAAAATAAGACTAAAATAAGAGTTTAATTTACACAAACCCCCATAAGGCATTTATACAGCAAAATAAAATAAGAAGTTTACCAAAATGCAACTAATATTTTATTTTTATTTGAAAACGAAAGTACGCACGGCGTTTTGGTCAGAAAACCCATTGAAAGACAAAGAGATAAAATTTACCTGGTATGTAATTAGTCAATTTCTTGAAATATACCTGGCATGTGATTGGTAATTCCTTATTTTATTTTATTTTGCTGTTTAAATGCATAAATGTCAAACAGGGCCTTATTTTATTCTATTTGTCTGTATAAATTCAGCTTAACTAGTCGGCAATTAAGCTATACATTTAGGTTTACAGCCTTCATATTAGGTACACCTTTAATAAGAATTAAGGGTTTTTAGGGGATTCTAGTTTTCTTAACAACATTCTAGTGGCGAAGCGTACGAGTAGACAAGGTAGACACTGTCTACCCAAAATTATCCAGTTATTTGTCATTAATTTATTACCTAATTATTTCATGTAATTGTTGAATTAAAATAAAAAAAAAATAACACAGAACGTAGTCTCTCTCCTTACTATTATTATATAGTATTATCTATCTATAATATCTAAGGCCTGACGCACCAATTAAAATGAAAATGCAGGGCTGACACCCAATTAATGTATACGAACCCCAGGAAGACACATTGATATTTGTCTTACGAAATTTGGAGCATCTAATCGAACCAAATAGGCATCAAGCAGGTGACGGAGGTCCAGCTGCATCAGTATTCAGCCTATTACGTATGCAAAATTTACTCGCAAAAAGACATTCGAGCTCTTGTCTATCGAAGTCGACCAGCTATTTTATTATGCTGTTGAAGGTTATTGTTTATGGACACGCTTGATCTGGTCGGCCGCAATACATCTCTGCATTTGGTGAGGGCGCGTGCTATAGTAATTTAATAATTAGTATTTTTATTTTTGGGTGTATAGAAAAGGTTTTTTTAGTGGATATTTTAGTGGTTATTTTATGAACGACTGTTCGATATTGGCAATTGTATTTTAGTTGTGTTTTTATTTGTCTTTAATTAATTTTAAAATAATGGATATTATGGATTTATAACTTATGGTTATACCTACATACCTATGTTGTGTTTTTTTGTAAGTAGTATTTATTTTTATCTATCTATCTTTTTATGCTAGTAGTAATTATTTTTTCTTTTTTATATCACTACATAATTTTTCTCTTTGAGTTAATATTTCATGCGCATTCATTCTCTATTTCATTAAAGTGAATAATATTGAATACACATTTTTTTCTAATTAACGATTTTTATTGTTTGTCTACCCGAAAAAAAAGTTCACGCTTCGCCACTGCAACATTCCTAAGGTTTTGACTCAAATTTTAGCGTTTTATTAGTACTATTAAAAGAAATAAAAGCAAAGAAAAAATGGCGACTGGATGCTTACATAAATATATTACCTATTATCTAGTTGTTGTTTATTTAATGTGTCACAATGAATAAGCGTCAAAACTCATCAAAATATTTTAAAATAAAAAAACCTCGATTTTACCCAATAATATTATTAAACTTAATACTTTCCTTATTGCCCCCCGTAAACGCATTTCTAATGTGAACTTTGTGGACGGACTTGTATCCTGTCATGCGAGGGGTGCCGGCGTAGTGATTTACAACCGCTTATAAAAAAGGCGGCATTTTGAGGCGATCAAAGAAGTGATTCTACTTGTTGAAATCTATATACTTTGCAGTTAGATAGAACTAGCGTCTCACAAAGTTGTTTCTTAAATAAGTTTATATTTGAAAAGTGTCTGCTTTTATAGAGATTTCTTTAAGACAATTCTGAAGAATTTTACCTAGGTGGGATCTAAACTGAAGTTCTTGGTCAAGAATTAAATCTAAATTTGATGGTAATATCGTGATTGTCAGACGCTCACTCACGATTTGATACAAAATATATAATTGCTGACTGCATTAATTTTTAAACCATTATTCATGAAATAATCAAAACTATTTTTTAATTAACTGAGTTAGTTTTAACACAGTATAATTATGTATCGTCGGCGTACTGGTGTATCCGACAGTTTCTTACACATCTGTTGAGATCCACATTGTAAAAATAATAAATAGCAGTGGCCCTAAAATCGACTCTTAAATAGGACTGCAAACAATACGTCTAGTTTATCTGATAAATTATTACCTAACAAGACCCTCTATGTTCTACCGGTTAGATATCCCTTAAAAAAAGCTGCAACACTCTGAAAACCCATAATATGACAGCGTAGACAAAATTATGTCAAAAACATCAAATATTTTGCTAAAATCCAAGGAGGATTAAAGCAAGTGTTCCTATTCCGCAGATTCGTCAGAGTACATATACAAGAGCCTTTTGGACGTAAAAATACAACAGCTTCTTTCCATTGAGTTAGAAACAGATTCTTCTAGACAGAAGTTGAAAATATATACTCAAAGTTGCACAGTAAATGGGCAACAAAATGTAACCATATTAAGTGTTAGACCACCCAATTCGCAAGCTTTAGATTTTAAACTGTTAATTGTCTGTAGTACATCAGTATCAACTATCGAAGTGAACTGAAAAACTTCAGTGATTGGCTTTATAGTTTCTGTGAAAGCTTAATGTATTAGCTGTTATATGAAAGCTTAATATATTAGCCTGAGTTAACGCCATGCGCGTTATTTAGGCTGTGGCATACATTTGTTTGATTTTTTTACGTTTGTAAACTTTCGTGTAATGATTTAAAAATTTTCTGTTTACAGTAAATACGATTAACAAATTCCAGATAAACTTTTTTCTTAAATTCTTACCGTTTGTATAAAAAAGTTATACGCCTGTTTTATAATCATCCCAATCCTGCCGACAGTTACTCGGTGACAGTAGACGATTACAATGTATTTTTTTTTTTAATATGAAATTTATCTATTAACCAAGAAGGTCGCGCCTTTTTGATTCTAACGCTTTTTAAGGTTTCATAAAGATCAAAAACTTGTTTTATATTCGATCCACCACCTCACTCACTATCAAATATCCAAATCCTAGGAATTTTCAATAAAACTTTCAAAGTCAAATGTTCTGAACTCCCTATAATTTTTAATTTTTGGTTTGACCTTAGGAACACTCAAATTTAGCACACAGTAAACTAAATCGTGGTCGGCATTTTTGTGCATTTCATAATTTTTAACTTGTTCAACCAACTATTTTGTTATATGGTGTTATACCAACTTGGTGTCATATTATTGGACAAAAATATGGCACCAAGAAGGCTGATTTCATCTAATGCGCACCTAGTGAGTTGTTCGACAATTTTGCATCAAATTGTGCGCATTCAGCTGCTCCAATAAATCATTATTAAACATGTTAGTAACCTTAGTTTGCTGCAAAAGATTAATATTAAAATCGGCCATTACCAATATTTAATCACTAATAAGAATAATATCAGAAACAGATTTCTTTAAAATTTGGAAAATGTTTGAAGGCGATGGTCTATAGACAACACCAACTGCAAGAGAAATTATATTTACCTTAACACTACTAAGCCATACCTGTTCTAAGTCAACCCTCTTAATATCAGTGAAATTAGCTTTAATATTGTTTCTGACGTAGACACCTACACCATATTGAAAATATCTGGATTCGACAAGCCTATGTGATACTACTTTCTAAATTTACTCAATTCCGAATTAAATAGGTAACCAATAATACTGACTATAATTATTTCTAACTTTAAGGTAGTTTACGGATAATCAAAAGTGGAAAGGGTCAATTGGTCCTGATACACAACGGTCACATGTACACCTTCGTAGAACAGCGCGAAAATCGTAGTTTATGGATATGCGTGAAGAAAAAAATGCTCAATTGCTGCGGCTGTTTGATTACCGCCCACGGACAGCTGCTTAGCGCTATCGGTAAGTCGAATTTTTATTAAAAAAAAAATCAAACAGCAATTTTGAGACTTTTTTAGGTCACAATCATAACCAGATTCACGACGTAATTCAAAGGCTGATGGTCTCGAAATCGACCACGTTTCACCCGCACTGATCCCAAAACTCGCACGAATTTCCCCGCTTAAAAGTGGCTGATTTTTGGGGTAAAGAATCTCCCGTTCGGTTTCGCCTTGATATATTTTTTGTTTGTTTTTAAGTTACACAGTTGAACCAAAAAAGCCCAACCAAATATTTGCCATATATATGTAAAACAAATTGTTATTTATTTATTTACTGGTAGTTTTTAGGTCCTCGAGTATTTTTTTTGTTTCGATTTACGTATTAGGAAGTTAGCTTTAATTTTTTTCTTTTAGTTTGTTGGGAACGTCGGCGGACGCAGTAGCTTTGAATGAGACAATTAAACGTAACGAGTGCAATAACGGTTTTAAAAGCACAATCTTTTTTTTTCTTTTTATATACAGAGAGTTTTGACTGTTTATTTTTTAAGGATTTGGAATAAATATTGTTTAGTAGTTTATAAAATCGTGTGTTTTTCTTAGTATTGAGTTTTAAAAAGTGGGTAATTTACTTATTTTCTTCGTTTGGTCCTATGTACCTCTTTTAGCCATCCTTCACATAAAATCATTAGGATCCCTAAGATTTAAAATGAATAATTTATTAATTTTAACTCTTTATTTTTCTTTTCAAAAGAAAAATTGTTTTTTTATGTCTGTACAAACAAGATATTATATACAGAGTGTTTCGGTTACAAAAGGACTTGATAAGAGGGTGATTTTTAAGGAGTAAAGTTCAAATAAACCTGTGTATTAGACCCTTAAACTTTTTACCTACAGATTGTTTTAGTTTTTGAAAAGCAGCCAGTTTTGCTAAACAACTTAAATAGGAAGAATGTAAATCTACAGTTGGATAGATTCCACTTATCAAGAAGTGATGCTGTACTTGTGTGTCAGAAAATATCTTCGGGCTAACGTTTTGAATATCAGTGCAACATCTGTCAAAAATATATTTATATCCTTTTCTTGAATTAGAAAACTTATTAATGGTGCTTAAAATTATCAAACATCTTAAAAATAAACTGAAATATCCACAGATTTAATTAAGTATGTTGCTTCTTATATAGCCTTTGCTCTTTCATATATAATAAGCAATTCATTTAAAAACAGATACTTTATAGTAGTTAAGTCCCTGCTTGAAAACAAGAGGTCTCAAAAACTATCGACCAATTAGCTTATTATCATCGTTTTCAAAAACGTTGTTTCAAAAGTGTTCATTGAATACGAGGAGCATCTTCGGTGAAGCATAGCATGGCTTTCGTAAAGGTCGATCAGTTGAAACTGCTACCTAAGGTTTTATCTGCAGAATAATTCAATATTTAGAAAGTTAGTTGAAAACTTTAACAGCATTCCTAGACCGATCCAAAGCTTTTGACAGTCTGGATCCTTCCTTCAACACATCCTTCTGTTAAATAAACTGGAATATGGTATCCATGATCCTTGGTCCTATCTTTCATTAGGATCCTATTTCTGTCTTTTGAAATGGAGAGTAGTAAAATATTTTCTGAATCATTTAATGTTGAACTATATAGATATAAACTAATAGGAGTACCACAGGGAAGGGTCATTAGGTCCTTTCTTTCTACAGGGTGTTTCATAATTAGTAGGACAAACTTAAAGGGGATGTAGAGGACCTCAAAATAAGCAAGTTTGCGCCATAAACCCCTATCCGAAAATGATTCAAAAATTCACTTTATGGTGCCGAATTTCACATTAAAAGCAAGTAATTTTTTTCCTTATAAATAAATACCGTAAATATTATCCAACGGATGAAACTAAAAATTTAAATTTAAGCCAAAAATAAATTTCGAGCAATGAATTTAATTTTTTAATGCAAAAACGGTTCGTCGGAAAAAACAGAGCCAGGAGACAAAATTTACTCTAACGAGGATTTAAAAAATATTTTTTATTTGAAGAAAAAACAGTGAAGTACCATTTTTTTGAAGAGAGAACTAGATTCAGGCCCACATGGACGCCACTGATAAAATAAAAAATTAAATTATGTATTAAAAAATAGATTAATACAAATTACCTACTAATTTTCAGAAAAATATCTACAAGCATGTCAAAAGATATTTTTCTTAAAATTTTATCATGCTGTATCTCAAAATCTAATGATTTTCGGATAGAGGTTTATTGCACAAACTTGCTTATTTTGAGGTCCTCTAAGTTTGTCTCACTAATTACGAAACACCCTGTATATAAATGACCTGCTTTAGTCCGTGGTTAGTGACTTGTCCAGCTTAATTCATTTTGTAGATGACTCAAAAAGACTGGCATGAGCTAAAACATCAGAAACTCTTCATCAAAAAGTAGATCAGAAATTAGGTCGGACTTTTAGAAGTGGTTTACTTATAAATTATGACAAATCAATCTTCCTACATTTTAGAACTATCCAGTCCCAAGATACCCAGATATCACCCCTGTTTTTTCCAGGAATGTAGCACTCTTTAAATTAGTTCGTTTTTTGAGGATAATGTTGATTGTTACTTAGAATGGGAAACATAAATAGATCAAGTTTAACTTAACTCGATCGGTTTTTCGTTAAGAGTATTGAGTATTATCTGCATGAAAAAACATTGTCGGCTATATATCCTACAATATGAAATTATATCCTGCGGTAGAGCTGTGTAATGGTCTAAAGTATTTGATTCATATAGAGGAAAGTTTAGAAATTTAACTGTCCAATTTCCTCAATTTCCCTCTCACCAAACTGTTTTATGGAAATTTATTATTCAAAAATATAGCAACAAAAAATAGTTTTGATTCTAAAAAAAATATAACCCAACTAAATTAAATCAATTCAATATTTCGTGTAGTACCCCTTCTTTATAATATCTGCACATTGTCTTGGCATGGACTCAATTAATTTCATAATATAGTCATTGTTCACTTCTTTCCAAGCCTTTTCCACTATTTAAAAGAGAATATTTGTATTAGAGCATGTTAGGTGCCTGATTTTGGTGTCAATGTAATGCCATAAATTCTCTATGGGGCTATTCCTCTATGGGGACCATTACATTAATTTTTTCATCAGATAGCCCCCTCTTAACAAATTGAGAAGCATGTTTTGGATCGTTGTCATGCTGAAATATGGCTGTTACTGGCATGACTTCATCCATATATGGCACTACATGTGTTTGCAGAATGTCTTTGTACATGAAACGATCCATTTTGCCCACTATTCTTACTATGGGTCCCATGCCACGAGCCGAGAAACATCCCCATACAAGAATATTTCCCCCTTCATGTTTAACTGTGGGGCAAATGTACTTTTTGTTTAATCTTTGTTCACTGGGGCGTCTGACGTACATCACTCCATCAGTCCTGAATAAATTATATTTAGATTCATCACTAAATACGACTTTCTTCCAATCAGCTACAGACCGGTGGACATGAGATTGGGCAAAGTGAAAACGAGCCTTGACGTTCTTCTTTGAGAGTAACGGTTTTTTGGCGGGGCGACGAGCAGGTAAGTTGGCATCAAGTAATCTTCTCCTTACGGTACTGGAACTGAGGTTTCCTCCTCCGCCCTCTTTTAATTTTGCCAAAATTTGGGAAGAAGGCAAAAAAGGATTTTCTTTGGAAATTCGTAGCAGCTGCCTATCCATCCTCAAATTTGTTTTTCTGGGTCTACCAGGAATGGGCGCCGGTGCAGCTGTTCCAGTAAGGCGAAATTTTTTGCAAACTCTGGATACGATTGACCTGTGAAGCCGTAAGCTTCTTGCAATGTCACTCTGCCTAACACCATTTTCGTAATGCTCCACAATAATTTTTCTTACATCACCAAAGACGGTTTTTGAGCGACTCATTTTAAGTTAATTCTGAGATTCAAAAATAACAACTTTACAGCAGGTAAATCGATATTTAACTGATAAAATAAATGCAAAACAAAAATTTTGCTGTATTTATGCACATTGTCTAAATGAACAAACATGAAGTTCCTTACTCTGCATTGGCATTCTTATGATATCTCGGTATATTTATAAATAATACAGAGGCGTGTACTTAAAAGTAAAGAAATAATATGGAATAAATAAAGGAGCAAATAATATTTTTGAAAACATCGCTTGTTGCTATATTTATGCACAATACTGTATATATTCTTTATTGCAATTCGTTCCTTTTTAGAAACTTATCATTTTTCACGAGCGTAATACAAGACCTTGAGGCTTGAATATTCTAGCGTATAGGCTTCGTCCGAGAGATAGTGGTCCGATGTATACTCCCTCTAACAATACGACGGGAATAATCTTTTAAAAGTTTTAGGAAGAAAACCTTTAAATTTATTAAAAAAATAGTCATACTCAATAGGCGAATACCTGACCTTCTCGTCCCTTTAGATTAGGTTTCTATAGTTATTGTTTTTAGGCTTTGGTTTTCATTGTCTTTTTATTTTATTTCTTGAATTTTAAATCTTGATACCTACTTCTTCAAGCAAGTCTAATTTTAACTTACTTGTGTTGTTTTTTTCTCTTAATAGCTGACTGAAGAAAAATAGGTGAATTAAAATGACACAAAGACTAAATGACACAAAGTGCAGAAAACCAACCAAATGTTGAGCATCCTATACATAACCCAAATGTAGTTTAAAATTTGATGGGTAAATTTTGACCCTCGGATTTGGAGACTACGCGAAAAATTAGTATCATTTGAATTAACCTCCGGCTATTCTACAACAGAACTTTATTGACCTGGCTAATTAAAATTCTACTACTAAAGCCTAAAAGAAAATGGGGACCTCAGTCAAACTAAATATATGTATACTTCAAATAATATATTATTTAATAATTCTTTACAGTCATATTATATTCTTCAAATCAACAATATAGTATATCCTAAGTACTTACAAAAGCTTTTTTTAAAAACTTGGCGATTCTCTTATGTACAAAAAAGAAAATGGAATGTTTAATTTCAAAAGTACACCAAAAGTGATAAGTTTTTAACCTAATTGACATACTTTTGGCATATTTTCCAATGATTTTCCCAAAATATGAAGCACAATGGTTCACCTATCACCGATACAATACTTTTAGGTCGTTTAAGTTAAGCTTATTAGAATACAATTTATTTTAAACCGAAACACGTACTGAATACAAACATAAAAACTAAAAAAAAAAATCACATTAGTCTTAATTTTATAGTCTTGCGACGGGTAACTAAATTACAACCTACTACACAACTGTCCTTAGGCGAAAAAATCGGTAGCATAAATATTAAAAAAATGGCATAAAAAAGGCTTTATGGCAATAATACACGATATAAAAAATATTGTAAACGCGTAGTATAAAAAGCGGACACCCTGTCGAACTATAAAACTAAAATTAGTTAATGTACTATCAGGTATTCTCGTTACGATAAATTAAGCGAATTGTTTACGTAGAACATGTACAACGGTTGAATCTTAAAAAAAAAGCAGCACTTTGTTGCTGGTTTATTTACAGGATCATAAAATATAAAGATGCAACTTTTTGCGGTTGAAAGTACGGGAAAAATTTCAAATTTAGGAGTTTGAAAAGCGGTAAAAGGCACTTCTAAACAGATACTGATTATAGGTTTAATTACAGTATGGTTCGGATATAACAAACCCTTTCAAAGTGAACACTCTAGTTTTCTACTAGTTATAGTGAGTGTTTCAATTAGTTTTTAACGAACTTTTGGGTAAAATGAAGCAAATTAGCCAAAACCAAAAGAGGTTGACAGAGACCTAATATAGTGGTGGGTTACCCAAAAATTGCAAGATAGTAAAATTGAGGTAAGAAATTGAATTGCTGAGGGATGAATGTCGTCAATAACTTGACGGTAATTATTACAGTAATCATATTTTTAACATCAATATTTCTTGCTGAAAGCTTATTAGCGGTAAGCCTGATGTGTGTTTTTTTTTAAATCAGCAGAATCGGGATGACGTCCAAATCGTTTACTAAAAAAAGGGACAATGGTGCTCTCAGTTGATAATTGATGTAGTACATGCTGAAGGTTCGCTAAAGCATATTAAATTGGTTTTTATGCCTCCTAATATCAGTTCAAAGTTGCGACATATGGATCACGAATTAATATATTCTCTAAAGCATATAAAACAAATTTTTGCAAAACTGGAAGAAAGTGGTACACTCGCCAATTTAAAAGGTGAGCTTGAGAAAAAGCTAAGAGAGAATTCTGCCAGGTTAGAAAAGAAGAAATTGTGGAAAACCATTTTTCACTGGAAAAGCAGATTCTTTTATTGGAGGAGAACAGGGTCCAGGAAGTTCAAAACAGAATCGCAACATTGTAAATCAACACTTTTAAAGAGCTGCCCTGTAAACCTTCAACTAACGGTAAAAAAGCTACAATATCAAACAATTTTTATTTAGAAGAATATGTGTCAACTCAAATATCTGATTAAACTACGTACTTTACATATAAAGAGTTTCTATGTTAGCCATACAATATAAAATAAAAAAAAGGACTTAGCATTTAATACCTATTTAAGCATTAAGAGATAAAATATCTGTAAATAAAGCCCCGAAGGTTGAAATATTCAATTTTTATTTAAAAATCCGGAATAAAACGAAAGCTATGCCTTTAAAATCAAAACAATCCTATCATAGAAAATACACAATATTTTTTACTAGGAAGGATAAAAATGCAATTTCTCATATTACATATGATACTGATATAATGGTTTACTTCCAGAAACTGGTTAAGTTATTAATTTAATTTATGGATTTAATACATTTTATTCGTTTTAGTTGCAAACAATTTACCCCTAACTCACTATGAACCAAGAAATCAATAAATTTAGATCTACATTGGTCCTTTATGAAAACAACTATTCCTCAACTGGGTAAATCTGCAGTTTAGTAAATTTTGAGGAAAAACCACGATAGTTTAGTGGCATTTGCTAGTATTTTTTATAAACAAGTTAAAAACTAAAACAGCTCACTTTAAAACTTATTGCAAGGCGAAGACTCTCAATGTTTCAATTTTCTCGTTTTAACATCATAGAAATGAATCAACCTCATAGAATCTCATTAAGTGAATATGAGCTTCATTGTACAAATCCTGTATTTTCAGCTTATATTATCTAATACAATTATATTGGACAAATTATATTATAAGCTGGTGACACAATCTAAAGTATAATTATAGAATATTGCGACATAGAACTTCCATCTGTTTGACTTTCAATTAAAAATATTTTAAATTGGTAAACTTTGTCTTAAATTTCAAACACTAATAATATTCCACATTTTTCCGTCTCTTTTAAATTGAATCTTAACAGAACATCGAATACTTCTCATATCTTAGTAGTCACCTCTCATCACATACAAATATTGATGTTGAAATTCAATATGTGCTAAACAACTGCAAAAACTGAGTTGACAATAACCACCTGGACAACATACAGAAGACATATATCGATCCTTGAGATATATCATCAAACGATGAACAGTATCAGTATGTTGAAAAAAACCGACTCTACTGTAATAATCATCAAATATCACTTAAGATGGACAGCTCAAGTAGACGGGAAGCAAAAAGGACTGCCAAAAAAAATTATACTGCCTAATAAAAAAAAGAAAAAAGAAATAGTGCCAAGCAACAAATCTCCATAAAACTAAGACGCCAACTGTGCTAAATGGGAGAACTGGGTCTGCCAGTTCTGTGGCCGTATTTGGTGATATCGGATTTTTTAGGACTATTCAATCAACCCATAACCGCTGGTGAACTAGGAAAAGGCAAATATACTTGCCTGCGAGTAAAGTCAATGATAATGATGATTATATACTATAATATACCATGTTGATAAAAAAATCAAGTGAAATTAGTTGGTTTCGACAAAATTGCTAAACCACCGAAATACCAATCCTAATTAACATCAAAAAACAATGTAGCTGAAATGATTGCAAACTCATTATTACCAATCAAAAACGTAGAAAATGCTTTAATTGAATTCCATTATCATAAAGGCAGAACGCTCACACACTCACGTTGGGTGGATTACATATGTCGTTTCAAAGGCATAACAAACCTCAAAAGCATTTATCAAGTTCACTATATCCGAACTCGACTGTATCATAACTTTTTCAGTAAAATATAGGAACAAACCTCAACTTTTCCAAGGACCCTTGACAAAATTAAGCTGTTAACTATAAAATTTCATGCTTAGATTCACATCCAAAAAAAAACAACCTAAGTTGCAATCTTCTTTCAAAACAAAACAAAAAACCTCCCTTACTTACACCTGCACGTTATTCTGCGCCAACTTCTCTTGCAACATCATCCTCAGCTCCGACTCCACCTGTAACTTATTCCGCAATTCTTCGATCGTGATCTCTTGCCTCGAGACGATCCCTTCTAACTTGACGAGTCTCTCTAAGATGTCGCTCAGTTTTACCGTAGAGGTGGACTCGGTAGTCGATTTGGTCTCAGCGGACACTTTCTCAGACGACACAGATGTGGTGGTGTAGCTGCTACTGAACGATTTGTGCACCGACACGTTTTCGTACTGTTCCACTGTCTTGACCGGTTTTGGGGAGGGTTTCAGTTGTGGCGGGGTGCGTGACGGGGATTCTCTCGATGGGAGCATCGCGCCTAAGGAATAGCGGAAAATGTCAGTTTCTTCTAAGCGTGGTTGGATTTTAAATAATTTTTTTTTCTTAATTTTTTAACCCTATTTTCTGGGCCACTGTGTATGAAGTGTAAGGAGAGAAAAGTTAGTTCCAAGGATATATTAAATATATTTATGATATAAACTGGTCATGAATTGTGCAAATTGATTGCAGACTCAAAGGAATAAGGAAAAACCTTGGAATGACTTTGTTGACATGGTGGAAAAATACCAAGGGGTCACTCGACCAAGCTCATCAGTTCTACAATTATTTTCCATATTAGAGTCAACATTTTTAAAGCAAAATGTTCCTATTATGATTTTTGTGGCAAGGTAATGCAAAAATTGAATAATGTCACAGACTTGACAATTGTTGGATGCAGAGACCATTACCAAGGGGTCCGAATTTCAACGATCAACAAGTACCTGAAGACGAGGTTTAATTTTTTGGCTAGATCTTTCAATTGAAGCAATAAACAACGATAGAAAAAAAAAACAGAACGACAATGAAATAATGCCAAATTAGTTTCAGAGAGTAAGGATTTTTAATTAATTATTTTAGAAATTCAGTAAAATTGTAATGTTCTTGAACAAAAAAAAAATATTGCTTGTAATTAAATATATTAAATAAATAATGCCAAATTAGTTTCAGAGAGTAAGGATTTTTAATTAATTATTTTAGAGATTCAGTAAAATTGTAATGTTCTTGAACAAAAAAAAATATTGCTTGTAATTAAATATATTAAATAAGTATAAAACCAAAATTAGTGTTCAAATAAAATAATTGTTAAGTAGAAATTTACACTTTCTACCTAACATTCTTTCTGGAACGAAAATTATTAGTTAAAGAAATTTATAATATTTTTTTTATGAATAATTTTCTCATCAATATTTGAGGCGGCATCATTCCAAAGTGCTTCTTCTCCACTTTTTTTCAAAATTGAGTTTGATACCTATATCAAAAATATACGTTGACATTTTGCAGCTGAAACACATAATTTTCGTCCAAATTGCTTCTAATCCCATTAAAAATGCATTCATATTTTGCGTGTTATTCCAAAACGCTTCTTATCCGCGAGAGGTGTTGTTTCAAAGCGAGTCATATCCAACTAACCGATCACAAAGTCGGATTTTAAAGCGCGCGAAATCTAACGTGGACATTATTGTTATTGTAGTTATAATGACGTCTTTGTTGGGGTGCGTTTTTTATTCCTATCGTCATTAATGTTTGCAACTTTTTACGCGAGTAAGACGTTAGCAGAGTCGTCATTTGTAAAATTTAATAATGGCTTTAACAATTAAAGCTGTACCACGTGGTAGAGGACGAAAAAAAATATCCGATCCAAATTGGTGGGAAAAGAATATTAAAAAAGAAAAGAGATAAGGCTTGTTACTCCTAGTTTTTTGTTGCTTTTTTTGGCTACATTATAAATTTGGTTGAGGGTTATTAGTTATTGTTAGGTCTTTTTAGTTAAGATTTTTTTCAACTTGTGTTTCTTTTTAGGTATTCTGCGAATAAACCACCGGTTTACCCGACTTGTAATCACTTCACCAAAGCTACTTATCGATGTCATTCACTAAAAATGATAGACGTGAAACATTTTCATGAAAGATTCTACGAAGTTAAGAAAAAACAGGTACAAGATGCATTTATTTTGAAATATATTGATATAAGAAAGCCAAAACGTGACGGAGCTACAAAACCAACCTCATACAATAAATTATTTTGTCAAAGTGTACAATACTGATAAGTTCCATATACAGGTCTGTCAAAAAACTTTTTTAAGCATTTTACATATAACAAAGAGCAGAGTTCAAAGGGTTGCTAATCGCTATATTAAAACTAGTAAAATGCCTGTTGAAAAAAAAGGTGGCGCTAGATCAAAAGAATTAAATATAGTGAAAAGGAACTCTGTGAAGGCTTTTATTGAAAGATTAAGAGGTGTAGAAAGTCATTACTGTAGAGGTAAAAGTATGAGACAGTACCTTTCTTGTGATCTTTCTATTAAAAAAATTATGGACATGTACAATAATACTGCGCCCAATAATTTAAAGGTAAAAAGAAGTTTCTTTAGAAAAATGTTCACACAAGATTATAATATTGGCTTTGGGTCGCCAGTTACCGATGCTTGCTCAAAATGTATCTCGCTATCAGAGCAAATAAAGACAACAAAAGATGTTAATCTAAAAAACCAACTTATTATTGAAAAAAGGGTACATAAGTTGCGCAGTAAAACATTTTATGACTTTTTGAAGGAAGAGAAAGATGGGATGTTGACTTTCTCCTATGACTGTCAAAAAAATTTAGTAAATCCAAAAGTACCTGATCAAGTAGCATATTACAGTAGGCGACTATATACTTATAATTTTTCTGTTGTAAAAGGGACGTCTTCTTCTCAATTAACAAAAACAAACGTATTTTTTATTACCAAAAAAGCTCAAATGAAATCGCATCTGCAGTATTTTACTTGCTTTCATTTATTGATATGAACAACATTAAGAAACTAAGACTTTGTGCAGACGGATGCGGAGGACAAAATAGAAACTCAGTAATGGTTGGCATGCTCGTCTACTATTTCAGTAAAATGTCTTCAATTTCTTTAAAAGAAATTGAATTAGTTTTTCCAGTCAGGGGTCACTCTTTTTTACCATCCGACCGTGTGTTTGGCAGAATAAAGAAAAAATTAAGAAAGATGCCTACTATAACAAACCCAAACACCTATATAGAACTCTTTGCAGAAAAAGCAACAGTTTTTAAATTAGAAGATTGTCAGGTACGAGATTGGCGAAAAACAGCTAAAGAGTGTTTTAAAGGAGTGCAGTCGTGGCATTTTAAAATATCTCAATATAAGAGGATCATTCTTACGAAGAACAAGAAAGGAGATGGGACAGTGCGAGGAGAGGAATTCTATAGAATTGATTTTGGCAAGGCTACGAGTCTATGGAAGCGCGGAAAAAATAGTTCCAACATAAGTCTTTACAATCTTTCAAAAAGAGTGCCTGCAAAAGTTAAAGATATTCAAACCTTATTGAACTCTCATTTTGGTGACCAGTGGATGGACAATTCTGAGTGTGAGTTTTTTAGAAACTTAATGGAAAACTGATACTATCCAAGAGCAAGAAGATGATAACTTTTGCCAATTATCAGAGGAGCCTAAAGACCTTAAAATTTAGTTTTTTAAAGCATTTTTTTGTTAACAACCACTTTTGTTATCAACCACTTTTTTTGTTTCTCAGTTGGTAAATTAAAATTTGTCATACGAAATAAAAGGTTTAATTTAGTTTAATGCTGGCCTTTTGTTTTATTTTGAGTTTAAAGACACTAAAAAAAAATGGGTATAATACTACAAGATTTGTCTAATTTGTTATTCCATAATGCGTCTAATCCACAGCGGTGTTCCAAAATGCATCTTGTCAAAAATTCAATTTTATTTTTATGGCATTCCAAGCAAAACTGATTTATGGGACAATCTTTGTACATTTTCGAATATCAAAATGTATAATATTAAAGTGTTAATTTAAGCGACAATGCTGGTAAACCTCAACTTATCCGTTTTTTTCAATCTGCCAACAATTCTTCAAAGTGGACAAGAATCACTTTGGAATGACCCGCCTCATTTCATATCTATATATTTATCAAATAGTCCTGATTTTAAAATTCTATCGAAGAGTGAATATGACATGTTGATGAACTCCTGAAATAAATCCAGACCTACAAAATAAATTATTTCCTGTAAATTATTTTGGTTTTTAATAATTTTGTCATGTAGCACAGTATTACAAGATTACTTAAAGCTGTGGAGAAATTATGCTGTTCTGTGTACGCTATCCAGTTCTCTGAAGCTTCGGTTACATTTCATGAAGACACTCAAGGATAAGAATTTTAATTTTCAAAAGATAATACTTAATTCAATTTTCCTAGTATTTAATAAAAACATTAAAAAAAAGCATATTTTGTGCATTTTTTTTTCCGGCGTCGCTTTACTTTTTTCAACGGAATCTCTGAAGTAAACAACATAGTGCCAAATTTCATATTTAAAAATATTTCCAGCTGCCTATAAGGTATATATAACAATCACATTACAAAAGGTGGGTTCAGGCAATCAGAGTAAGGTACACATTTGACCAACAGCGCCTATGTTTCCGTTCATTTTTGGGTATACACGTTTAGCATAGTGATCAGTCTCCTTACCCCTTGGTTAGCTCCAACCACAACTATAACATATGAAAAGTACAGCCCTGTACACTGATCACGAATACCAATTTTAAGAGTATTTGAAAGTGAAAGTTGTTCCAAAGTTCCAATTTGTGGCTGTTTTTTGACAATATTTTCTGGACAAGAAAAGTTAGCTCCAACTACTAACTACAAAATATGAAAATTACAGCCCTGTACATTGATCCTAAATATCGATTTTATGGGTTTTTGAAATATGGTTTAGGTGCAATTTGTTGCTGTTTTTTGACCCTATTTCTTGGGCTACTGTGTCTGTTTATGAAAAAATCTATAGGTAGAGAAAAATTAGCTCCAACCACTAACTACCACATATAAAAAATACAGTCCTGTAAAGTGATCGAAAATATCAATTTTAGGGGTTTTTGAAATGTGCTTTTGGTCCAATTTGTTGCTGTTTTTTGACTCCATTATCTGGGCCACTGTGTACGTTTATGAGAAAATCTATTGCTAGAGAAAAGTTAGCTTCAACCACTAACTACTACATATGAAAAGTACAGGCCTGTACAGTGATCCCAAATATCAATTTCAGGAGTTTATAAAATGTCCCTTTGGTCTAATTTGTGTCTCTATTTTGACTCTATTTTCTGGGCCACTGTGTATGTTTATGAAAACATCTATAGGTGGATAAAAGTTAGCTCCAACCACTAACTACAACTTATGAAAAGTACAGCCTTGTACACTGTACCCAAAGATCAATTTTAGGAGCTTGTGAAATGTGGTGTTGGTCTATCTTGTTGCTGTTTTGGGACCTGTTTTCTACGCCGCTGTTTATGTTCATGAAAAAATCTATTGGGTGAGAAGAATTATTTCCAACCACTAACTACAGTATATAAAAAGTACAGCCCTGTACATTGGTCTTAAATATCGATTTTCGGTGTTTTTGAAATGTGCTTTTGGTTCAATTTGTTGCTGGTTTTTAACTCTATTTTGTACACTGTGTATGTTAATAAAAAAAATCTATAAGGAGAAGTAACTTAAGCTCCAACCACTACCTACAACATATGAAAAATACAGCCCTGTAAACTGATCTCAAATACCAATATTAGGGGTTTTTTGAAATGTGATTTTGGTCCAATTTGTTGCTATTTCTGACCCTATTTTCTAGACCACTGTGTATGTTTACAAAAAAAAAATCTATAAGGAGAAAAAACTTAGCTACAACCACTAACTACAACATACTATCATCCTACTACACATCTCCAAACCCATCTACTAACATCGCTCGCTACATAAAAACTTTTAAGATTCTCTTACCTATGGAATGTCTATTAGACACAGAAGACAGAGACGTCACAACAGGCTTACTTTTTATAGGTGGGGCCCTCTCGTCGCCCTTGGTAAGTTTAGGGATGGGTTTCGTTTCCATCTTGATGTCCGACATCGATTTAGACATGGTATCGATGTTCACTTCTTTCTCAGCTGGGGAGTTCTGGGTCGATTTGGAGTTTTCAGATTCCGTCGGCTGTTGGGGAGGTTTGGACTTGGGGGGTTCCGAGGGTGGCGACACTAAGTTAGTGCGTTTCGCTGTTAAATATTAAACAATAAAAAAAATATTTAAAACTGTGCCGTTAACTTTTTATTTTGTATATGAGAAACTTTATCTTGTTATCAGTTTGCTATTTGACTAATTATATGTATCACATCTTATCATAGTAGAAACGCAAGTTTTTATATAACCGTTTATTATACCAACTTATTAATAAGGCTTGTATCATTGAAATGTTTATATTTTTGTTGGATTAATACATTATAGTGTGGCACACCAACTTTAATTGTGGATAGGTGAAAGCTCTAATAATGGCAGTTTGTTCATTCAATTTTCGTCACATCAACCTTTTTTTATGCCGGTAATATATGCATCAATTTTCACAAACATATTTGACGTTAATCCGTTGATTTGAAAAAAGGTATGTCAGCTTCTTCTGCAAGAAACCCTGTAGGATTAAAAGGGTAGCAAGGGTACCCACAATACAATATTATTTTTAAAAAAAATCACACTGTCCACACTTTTTTTCCACTATTTGTTTTTTCTCTATAGTGGTAATCACTGACAACTTCCAGGAATCTGGGAATGAACCAGACCGTAAACACTCATGATTAGATACAAACATCTATCTGCAATATAGATGTTTGATGTGCAATAATTTTCATTGTTTTGCAACTGTTTCCTGTTATTGGGCAAGTTGGCTGTTGGAAATAAAGGCTTATTATTATATATTATTATTATTCCTATTGTTGAATCAATCATAAAAAAGAAAAGACGTCCTAGTTTTTTTATATTTATTGACCTGGTGGGATATAGCCTGGTCTTCTTGTCAATTATTTTTTAAATATAGTTTTGAATTATTTTCAAGGGTTTCAGATTCAATCAATAGGTGCATCCTCCTATTATTAAGTCCATATCTAAGCAATGATTCTATTAATGCTCAATTTACTTGTATAAGCAATTTCCTGCTCAAAAACCAAATACGAATATAAAATCTACAAATCGAATCAAAATTAATACCACTTTGTCATGGTAGAATATAATAGAATAAACTTTATTAGCAAAAAAAGTGCTACAAAATTAATAACTTTTAATAACAATTTTCTAGTAAATGTTAATGAGCTAGTACAGGTATTATTTTGTAAATGAAAATTAGTGTGTTATATACATTTGTTGATTCACACTTCAAATTATTTTCTGTTAAAATACTTTTTATATTTGTATATTTGTTTTTATTTAATATACATTTCAGAACTATTAAATAAAAATCGTATTGACAAGCAAAAAGTCAGATGTTTTCTATAGGATTTAAATCGGAACTCTTCGCCGGCCATTCTAGCTTTTCGGCATTGTTTTCGGTAAACCAAACGTCAGCATTTCTTCTGAAATCAAATCAGTTTTATAAGTCCTGAAAGTGCGACACTTTTTTTCCAGTATTTGTTTTTTTTTCTCTATTTTCTGGGCCACTGTGTGTTTATGAAAAAAATGTATATGCAAAAAAAATTGGCTCCCGCCACTAACTACAATATATGAAAAGTACAGTCCTGTAAAGTGACCAAAAATATCAATTTTAGGGATTTTTTGAAATGTGCTTTTGGTCCAATTTGTTGCTGTTTTTAGACCCTATATTCTGGACCACTGTGTATGTTTATGAAAAAATCTATTGGTAAAGAAAAGTTAGCTCCAACCACTAACTACAACATATAAAAAGTATGGGCCTGTACAGTAATCCCAAACATGAATTTCAGGAGTTTATAAAATGTCCTTTTGGTCCAATTTGTTACTCTATTTTGACTCTATTTTCTGGGCCAATGTGTATGCTTATGAATAAATCTATAGGGAAAAAAGTTAGCTCCAATCACTAAATACAACATATGAAAAGTACAGTTCTTTACAGCGATCCGACACATTAATTTTAGATGTTTTTGAAATGTGCTTTTGCCCCAATTTTTTGCTATTTCTGACCCTATTTTCTAGACCGTATCTTACCCTATCTTCTTTCAGTATTATTTTTTTTTCTCTATAGTGGTAATCACTGACAACTTCTAGGAATGAACCAGACCGTAAACACTCATTGATTAGATACAAAAATCTATCTACAATACCTTTGTATTTGTATCGTATTTATGCCATCAACTGCCATCTGTGTTGTTTATTGTGTCTTCATAGCTTTCACTTCTTTGTATACTCATTGAAATATCTTGTATACTGTCCAGAAAAAAAGAATTACATTTTTCAGCTATTTGCATGGGAATCGGTGACTAACTGGCCCTCAAACTTAATATATGTATACTGTTTTATTTGATACTAAGAGCTTAATTGTTTTCCATATATACTTGGCATCACCTTTTGCTTCATCTATTCTAGTAAAGGAGTAATATTTTGTTTTAATTGTTCTGTCAAGTTTCTTTGTGTTTAAAGCTTTCACAAATAATAAGCATAGTCTGTGTTTAACAAGTGATCACAAGATATTAAAATTTTTAATGTCACTTCAAGATAAATAAATAATTATATACAATTATATAATTTTTTTTTTCGTTTTTTAGCCTTGTGCTTGGCACATTTAGCCACGTGTTCCAATATAGGCTATATAATTGATACAGTTAAGTGTTTAAACTCAAATTGTAGGATTTTTCATAAATATAAGAATACAGGGTGTTTCAGATTAAAAAAAACATAAATTTTAATGCAATTAATGGGTATTGTTTTCTTAATTTTCTCCCTAAAAAATCCACAAACTAGTTAAAAAAATGAGCGGTTGACAAAAAAATTGCAAATAAAATATGCACATTTTTAATACAGCGTGTCCCTGGATGAACGTAGTCGAAAACCAGTTACAAACGAATTGTTTTCGAAAACAAGAAATTATAAAATCTCGCAATTTGATAGCGTTGATAGGGATGGGGGGGCATACGACTTAAATATTTTTATGCTGGTGGCACTTCCGGTTATACAGGAAGTTCCTCTAAAATTTTTGTTTCTTGACTAATTTTCAAAAACTTTTTTTTGTTGGATAGATGCTCAAAAATGGCACTTATGAGCCAAGTTCGACATTTAGAGAAAGCAGGTCATGGCCTACTGTATTCAAGTTTGAAGTGCGAAAAATCGAGAAGTAGTATTAGCGATATTTATTTTTGAAAAATGGTACTGGATTATTGTTCAGGACCACTTAAAACATAAGTGTACCAAATTTGGTACAGGGTGTTGAAATAAATTTTAGTCAAATTTTTAACAGGCGCAATAACATTCTTAATCAAATACGAATATTTTTTAAATATTTTGGCTAATTGGCATGCGTCTTGAGAACACAAAGTTTGGAAATATCCTTCAATAGTAAAAAACATTCATTCATGAATGTTTTTCGTAGATCAAATTTAACGTAGAATCAAAAATTTAAAACGCCTATTTTACTCTAATAAATAACTATTATTATTTATTACGGTATTATTTTTAACGTTTTATCTCAAAGTAATTATTGTTTTGGAATTTGACTATTTAAACCGGTATTATATATTTTTATTCTTTAAATTTAATTTTCATTTATTCTTTTATTTATTTCATAAATTTAGTTTTACCACCTTACACATTTTTCATTTACCTAAAAGTTAGAAAATTATAGTTTTTGGTTAACTATAATTTTCATTGCCGAATAATTCCTAATTAAAACTTGAGATAGATATAGATTGCAAGTGATGTTCATTTCACAGGTATTCAGCTGTAACTTTGCGTAAAAATACACGTATTTATACCTGGCTCTTCTAGGAGCCACAGTTAAAGACCCATGAAACGAACTTTAGGTACAAGGTGTTCCATTTAAGAGGAAAAACGGCATATTTTTTACTTTTTCCGTATATTTACAAAATTGAAGATAGCCAATCGACGTATTTTAACTCGGAGAATTTAAAAATCGTAATAAAAAAACAATGTCGTCAGTCTTTTTTGTTTTTTATGGAATTGTTTTCTTATTACGATTTTCAAATTCTCCGAGTTAAAATACGTCGATTGGCTATATTCAATTTTTTTAAATATACCGGGAAAGTCAAAAAATATGCCGTTTTTCCTCTTAAATGGAACACCCTGTACTTATTTACTAAGGCACTGTTAAGGTTGAGTATGTTTATGGAACTCTAGGACCGCAATTTAAAATCCAACATTCGCAAATACTTGGATTTTTATAAGGAAATTTGAACATCTTTAACGTAGGATTCTCTCTTCTAGTTCGCCTACAGTCATAATAATGGCATACATTGCCCGACATTATGTATTACATAACCAGTGAAAAAATTTTCAAAAAATAACAGAATTATTTGTAAATAAGTTTTGTCAAAAATCGACGGAGAGCTTTGCCGGTGTTGATAACCTGTATCGATACGTCCGTCACAAGAGCGAATAACAAAAATAATATTGTGTTGCTCAGTCGAGTCGCAGCCGCCAAATTAAATTTTGCAACACAGCCAAGCAATCGGCCAGATTTCAACGCGTAATTTCACCGATGGATCCTCGATCGAAAAGCGGGGATCCTTTTAGGTGGTCAAATAATTTACACGGGATGGATTTTCTATAGTTTACTATTATTTTCTTTGATTACGGTGTGGAATATTAAATGAAATTTTATTAAGTACTTGGGGACAAATCACAAGGCCATTCAAAAGTTTATAAATAAACATTAACTCGTTTTCAGTGCATCTCTTAAGTAAACTTTGCATATTCAGCAAGTTCATTGCTTCATCATAACAATGGTCATTAGGAACTGAAATGTGAAGTTTGTTAAGGCAGAATCGTAAAAATTTATTTTGAACTCTCTCTAGTGCTATAGGGGAGACCGAGGATACAATGGACACCAGGATAGAATGGACATGTTTCAAACTCCCGCTTAATATGTATTTGAAGCGCCCTCATATGGTAAATTAATGCAATAACTACCGAACAATCGTTTGGCATTCGCAAGGTAGCAAGCATTGAGTGTGGTTATTTTTATCGATATTTTCCTGTTTCAGCCAGTCTGTTTGTAACTTTTACGGTAAGTAATGTAATCATTTATTATTTTCTATGCAACACTTTTTAATATCTAATTATTTTAGTGGTAATGTGCATTATAGAATATGGTTATAAGAAACAAATAATTGAAATTGCTTGTTTAGTTTTCTAGGAAAAAGAATAATTTTACTATAGGATCAATGGGGGATAAATACAGAATGTTTTTATTTTTTTATTTATTTTTTTATTTCAGATGGTGAGAGAGTATAAAAATAAAACCGACATGGAATTCCCTGAAGGAGATCTAAGAAGAGCTGTAGAGGATGTCTTAAATAATATTGGTAGCTTGCGAAAAGTTTCGGAGAGGTATAATGTTACTAAGTCTCGTTTAGCTATTTATGTAAAAAGGGCTAGAGAACAGGGGATAGAAAATATATCTTTAAAACCAAATTTTAAACATCGTCAAATTTTTTCTCCAGAAATGGAACAAGCATTAGCTGAATATTTACTCAAATGTTCATCTATGTTCTATGGATTAACTCCAAAAAAAACTAGACAACTAGCATTTCAATTTGCGTCTCGAAATAAGCTTTTAAGCAATGGCTGGCGAGGAGTGGTTTGCCGGTTTTTTGAGGAGAAATTCAGAACTCTCAATTCGAAAACCGGAAGCAACATCTCTTGCTCGTATGACGGCGTTTAACAAAACAGTTGTTGGGGAATTCTTTGGCAAGCTCAAAACTGTTTACAGCCGGCATAACTATGAGGCAAGCCAAATTTTTAATTTAGACGAAACAGGGGTTACTACAGTACCGCCTGTTGAAAAAATTGTAGGAAAAAAGGGAGAAAAGCAAATAGGGCAAGTAACATCTAGAGAACGCGGTGAGCTAGTAACCCAAGTTGGAATAATTTGTGCAAATGGAAATGCATTACCACCAGTATGGATTTTTTCCCAGAATACGTTTTGACGAGCACCGCATGATGTCTGGAGCTATGCAAGGATCTATGGGTCTTGTGAATAAATCTGGCTGGATGACAACAGATAATTTTATTAAAGTTCTTCAGTTTTTCCAACGAAATATCAGATGTAGTAAAAATAACCCCGTGTTACTGATATTGGATAACCATGAATCCCATTTAAGTGATGATGGCATAACATTTTGCAAAGAAAATGGTATTGAAGTTTTGACCTTACCTCCGCATACATCAAATAAATTACAACCTCTTGACCAATCTGTTTTTGGACCTTTCAAGAGATATTTTTCCGAAGCTGCCAATTCTTGGATGATGACTCATCCAAATGAAACTCTTTCTATTTACTCACTTGCGCAGCTATGCTCAAAGGCCTGGGATCGTGCTGCTACACCAGAAAATATAAAGTCTGGCTTTCGTAAAAGTGGAATTTTTCCTTTTGATCGGGACATATTTCAAGAACACGAGTTTTTGTGTTCGTCAGTTACAGATCGACCTGCTCCAGATGTCATTACCAATCAATCTGGTGGAAGCTGTATTTTCGCCGAAACAGAAAACCTAGATGAAAACCTAATTCCAGCCACTGACGGAAATCGCGCTGCCGATGAAACCTCAATTCCTAGCACTAGCGTTACTGGGACTGCGAAAAGTCCTTTAAATATATCTAACTTTATTACACCAGACAAAATAAGTCCTTATCCAAAGGCGGAACCCCGAAAACCTATGAGAAAAGGAAGAAAACGAGGAAAATGTATGATAGTTACTGACACTCCAGAAAAAGAAGAATTATTGGCAAGAAAGATGCCTCCTCCAAAAAAGGGTAAGGAGATTAAGAGAAAAGTTCTAGTAGAAAGTGACTCTAGTGATTAAGAGATAAATGAAGAACTAACAAAAGATTCCTCCTCAGAGTGGGAGGAAGAAGAAGAGACAGTTCAGGATACCCACGATGTAGAAAAAGGCGGTTTCATTGTTGTCAAAGTTACGGGAAAAACAGCATTTTCTGGAAGAAATTATGTTGCTCGGGTAGAACGAAAACTTTTCGACGGATTTCAGGTTCGATTTTTTAAAAGAATGATTCCATCAAATCGCTTCAAAATTACAGAAGAAAAATCTTCTTTTGTAACATTCGGAGAAGTAATAGCTGTGCTTCCAAAAGGTATTGAAGACAGGCGTCCTCGTTTCGAAGATTCGATTTATTTCAACGCAGATTTGACAGAATTTAGTTTAACTTAAATAAAAGTTGAAAATTTGTTGCTTAATAAATAAATATTTACTCTAAGACTTTTTGTCTTTATTAGTAAGTGAATGTCCAAAATGACCAAACATTTTTGATCCTGGTTTAAAAATATTTTTAAATTTATTTGGATAATGCTATGTAGTAATATATTATGACAAAAGTTTGTTTATTACATTAATAAAACCTTATGGATAGAGATTTCTTCGAAAAAAAGTGACAGATCATTTAATCAAATTTGTCCCATGTATCCTCGGTCTCCCCTACAATTATTCGTGTAAAAAGGAGACCAAATCATTGATCCATACTAAGGACAAAAATCTTACCCTGATTCAACTTCATCTCCTCAAGCCAGGGGACCTTGGACTTTTCCCATTCCCTCAACTTCGGTTTCAATTCCCCATCCAAATCCGACGAAGTATCCAAGTTCTCGCTACTCGCGCTTCCCTCACTTCTAAAGCTATCCTCACTCTTCACACTGTACTCAGATTTGGGGTAATCGACGTTCCCGTTTGCCATCTGAGGCAGATCGTCGTCGTCTTTCGTGGGGCCGGATTTCGGAGGCCTGCGACCTAAATAAAAATCATCGTTTTTAACGTGTTCACCCGAAATACGCGTCGATCTTTCCTACTGAAAAACATGTCGATGGTAAAGACACACTTTCTTCATACAACCGCATCGATAATTATACGGTACGCCTCCACGGTAAAAAAACAAATAAAACAATTCACCTATTCACCCATATGTGTTAATTTTTTTTTATTGACAATGACGTAATCGTTGCTGATGTTTTCTCTCTCCCGTCGTTTTGACATTTTTAATGATCACAAGTGTGAATCACCCAATTTATAAATATGTTAAATTTTTATGAATTGAAAAGTGAGATAATGTATTAGGCTCTTCAAGGAGCATACAAGATTATCTAATCTCATCAAAATTCAACCTAGGAATGCAAATATATTTGCTTAGACTATTATTTATATGTGCTACATTAATGAAATTTTTATTTAATGATGAAGAAATTATTTATTTATATGTAATAAATAAATGTCACTAAACAATAAGCACATATTCTTTTGCAGTCCATGTTTTATTTAATTTTTTGAGTAATAATTTACCTGGTGCTCTGGCTCTATTAGCCCTTACATCGCTCAAAAGAGGGCGTCTGGAGACCTCATCAAAAGCGTTTAGATCATTCAAGTTACTACTGCTATCACTATTATTATTCTCTTTACTGTTTGGCTTACTGCCAGTGGCTCCATCCACAGCATCCACTATTTTATCTTTTAATTTGGAAAACAGACCGCCGGAAGGGTTGGAGGGGGATTTCATTAAGGAAATGGAAGGTTTTTTACCTAAAATGAGAGTTTTTAAATATATTATAAAAATTTTTGTTAAAGGGCTTACCTGGCAGCGGGGGTGTAACTTTAGAATCTGGCAATTTACTTTTAGGTTCGTTAATAGATTTTCTTTGTGCTGTAGAGCTGGGTTTTGTCATGGCACTTGTGTCTTTATGAGGCTTAGAGCCAATCTATAAATAAAAAATAGAGAAATGGAGCATTGGCTTCACAACTAGAGACCAACCTTAAGGGAGTTTTTTTTATCATCACTAGACAGCATGGCGACAAAATTGTCTGGGAAAACTCCCACTTTCCCATTGAGCTCTCCCTTCCACCAACCAGCATCTGCACAGTCTTTACTTAAAACTGTAACAATGTCACCTTCTTTAAGGGTTAATTCATCTTCATTCTGAGCTTTGTAGGAAAAGATTACTTCGCATTGTTGTTTTACTGCAAGGGTTATTAGGTTGTAGTCATAGTTGCTCAAAACAAATTGAAAAAGTAATCAAAAAACAGATAACTCTATATACTATTAAATATCCTTCAATTGCAGTGCAGCTTTACAAAAAATTGATGATACACTCGGTGCTACCTTTGATTATGTTAAATATATTTGACCTAAAACTGTTATATTGTAAGTATAGATTCAGTTTTCAAAAAGCTTCATAAGATGGGGTTTAAAAGTAAGAAGATTGTAGTACTTTAAGTTCCAATTTCATTTTTCAAGTCTATTTTTCTGCTGCCTAGAAGAAACTAAAAATTTCACCCATTTCCAGGTTTTTAACGACATTTTTTAACTTACTTTTAATGGCCAGGAAGAATTTAAAAGCTATGATACCCTAGGTTCCTATTTTTTCAAGCAATGGTATTTTATAATTTATTCCAGGCAGTTGAGAACTATTTAAATGTCTATTTTAATTGCCTGAAAGAAATTAAAGATTTCACCCAATTTCCAGGCATTTGAGGACATTTTTTCATTTAACTTAAACAGCCTGGAAAAATTTAGAAATTACAATACCTTAGTTCCCTATTTTTTGTTTCAACCAATGGTATTTTGTAATTTATTCCAGGCAGTTGAAGATAATTTAAATGTTTTTTTCAACTGCCTGGAATAAATCAAACATTTACCCCAATTTCCAGACATCTGAAGACATTTTTTAATTAATAATAAAGGTTTTTCCAAATAATAATAAAATTGCTTAGATAAAAACTAGTAAAATAATAAAATCCTAAATTGGACATAGACAAAGTAAACCGTAAAGTCTGTTTTGTTTGAAAATTTTATACATATTGAAGAACTGCCAATAAAATGTGTATCTACTTACCAGGTTTAGCAGGTAATGCAGGAACAGGCTCATTAAGCCTTAGCAAATCCTCCCTAACAGTGGCCTTTGGTCTACCAGGTGGAGGCAGAATCTCCTCTACAAAATTGGAGGGAAATACTCCTTCTTTGCCATTAAGGAGTCCTCGCCACCATCCCTCTTCCTCCTCCCCAATGATATCTATGACTTCTCCAACTTTCAAGTTCAGCTCATCCTCATGGTCTTGGTCATAACTAAAGACCACCCTACACTGTCTTATCCTTGTGGAATCTTTCTTGTTCCTAAGCACCACATCGTCTTTAGGCAAGACTTTGCCAAAATTGTCTGGGAAAACCCCTTTTTTGCCATTGAGTGTGCCTTGATACCATCCATCTAAAATATCGCTGTTATCTCTACATAATCCTGTTGGTATAACCTTGTTTTGTCAAGAGATTTGATAGGCTGATAAACAAATTTTGCAATGATGACTAACTGGGATACAACAGAACACTTACCGCACTTAGGGGTGCAATCCTTAATGATGTCCCCCTTTTTGACCGTCAACTCGTCGGGTTCTTGGGCGACGTAATCGAACTCTATCAGCACCTCGACTACAAAATAATAATGTTAAAAAAATGGAAAATGTACAGTTAAATTCCGCCCATTTTGCATCATATTCTATGCCTAATTTGTATGTAGATTAGAGACTCACCCATTGTACTGTTTGCATAATAGAACCTGAAAAGTTAAAACAGCATGGTATGGGCTGTGGTTAAATAAATAAAGGGGCCACCGAGCCCATATATGATATCAGAAGTAAAATAATAGAAAATTGTTATTTACAAAAAGTACCACTTGACTACGTTTGATGTTTTGAGAGAAACATTTTGACAGTTCTTGACAGATGTAAAGTTGACAGACGTCAGAAAAAATTTTAGCAGCGTTGCCAAAGGGTTTCTTAGTAGCAAAAACAGGTTTTTAGTTCTTTTTTAAAATTAGCCGATTTCATTCATAAAATATATTGCAAATAAAAATATACTATTTGAGCTAATTCATTTTCTTTCGAAAACTCATTCTTTATCACTAAAAAGTCTCTCATTTGAGAAATTCCTTTATAAAAGAATTCCCTATGTCGGAACAAATCCCTCAACTTGTCAACGTTGCTAACATTCCGCCAATAACGTTGACATTAATGTCACTTCTGCAAAGGTTACTCACCGATTTGACATTCCAATTTTCTCTTTTATTTACATTATTTTTTGAAAAAAAAACATTTCTTTCGTTGTTTGTACTTGAATTAAACAGTTTCGCAGTCTCCAACAACATATCAAACAAGAAATATTAATTTCGGTCTGAAAACCAACAAAATTCCAATCAAAATGCCCACACCTTTGGTAGATGACGACAACAATGAAATTAGGGCGAAAATCTGTTACAGTGGCGAAATCCTAATAATCTACATCAGCCGTACTATAAATTACGATGAATTGTGTGAGGAAATGCGCCAAATATGCCGCTTCAACCTCGATCAAGTGTTTACCATGAAATGGATTGATGAAGAGGGTGACCCGTGCACCTTATCCACTCAAATGGAACTGGACGAGGCCATACGGTTATACGAGATTAACAAGGAGTCCGAACTGATTATTCATGTCTTCCCCAATGTACCTGCTCAGCCTGGAATGCCTTGCCAGGGCGAGGATAAGAGTATTTATCGTAGAGGTGCCAGGAGATGGAGGAAATTGTATAGGGTAAATGGACATATATTCCAAGCAAAACGGTTTAATAGACGAGCGTTTTGTGCCTATTGTAATGACCGAATATGGGGGTTAGGTAGGCAAGGCTTTAAATGTGTCCAGTGCAAACTTTTGGTGCATAAAAAGTGCCATAAGGCAGTGAATGTTTCTTGCACTATAGACCATAATAGAGATACTCTTATGAGGGAGGATAGCACTAGAAATGGGGAGACAGTAAGTATTGAAGAAGAACCACCAAAGGAGAGGCAATATAATGAAATACCTCCAGATGTGACAGGAGAGTCTGTACCAGTGGAAGATCCTAACAGGCCTTTGGAAGAATTAGAGCCTGGATCACAGAGACAGTATTCTCTGAATGATTTTGAGCTGATTCGAGTTATTGGCAGGGGCTCCTATGCCAAAGTTCTTATGGTAGAATTGAAAAAAACCAAAAGAATCTATGCTATGAAAGTGATTAAAAAAGCCCTTGTAACAGATGATGAGGATATTGATTGGGTGCAAACAGAAAAGCATGTTTTTGAAACTGCCTCAAACCATCCATTCCTTGTGGGGTTACACTCATGCTTCCAAACACCATCAAGGTTATTCTTTGTTATAGAGTTCGTCCGAGGAGGTGATTTGATGTTCCACATGCAAAGACAAAGAAAACTACCCGAAGAACATGCCAGATTTTATGCAGCAGAGATATCTTTAGCCCTACACTTTTTGCATTGCAAAGGGATCATTTATAGGGACTTGAAGCTAGATAATGTACTCTTGGACCATGAAGGGCACATAAAACTCACAGATTATGGCATGTGCAAGGAGGGCATTAGACCTGGCGATAGTACATCCACTTTTTGTGGTACACCCAATTATATTGCACCAGAGATATTGAGGGGTGAGGATTATGGTTTTTCGGTGGATTGGTGGGCTTTGGGGGTGTTGTTGTATGAAATGTTGGCGGGCAGGTCACCGTTTGATATTGCCGGGGCATCTGAGAATCCTGATCAGAATACTGAGGATTATTTGTTCCAGGTTATTTTGGAGAAGACTATTAGGATACCTAGGTAAGTGTGACTGGTTATTGGAGATGTTACTTTAAACAGGATTTAAATTAATTTTCTTAAATAATAATTTTTGTTTTAGAGTTATTTATACAAATATTTTAGTTTCCTGACAGAAAAAAGGATTAGAATCTTTCCAAAAAAATTCTTCGCTTTTAAAGATATAAATCATTTTTCATCTATACACTAATGTCTTAGAACCATATATTCAAATAATTAATTAGAAGAAAATAGACTAGAAAATTACCACACAATAAAATCATAGAAGCATATTTCATGAAAATACTTATGTTTACATATGTTTTGATGTTGCAGTTTCCATCTTAGATAGATGGTCTAACTCTTGATTTTTCTTAAATGAAGCATGTTGTTTAAAATGAAAATGTTTTAAATGAAATCTGTTGAAATACTTGCTAAGTTAGTAAAAGCTAACCATTTCTAACATGATATCTAGTTTTCTGTTTTTTTTTTAAATCATTTCTGAGAAACATATGAGGTATAAATAGGAAATATCAACTTGATGTAAGCTATACAGATTTTGCTAAGGCCTTTGACAGGTTGGACCATACAATTCTTTCCAAAAAACTTTAAAAAAAGGACTTTCATAACAAGTGCAGATAATATACTGTAAGAAGATGTAAATTTCTGTGCTCAAAGATGAGATGGAGTTTGATTAATTAATAAATGATACCACACTTCCAAATTGTTACTATTTATGACCTGGGAGTCTGTTGATAAAAAACTTAACTTTAATGCTTTTATAGATACCATCATAAAATCTTTTGGTTTCATTATAGGATTAGCATAACTAATTTCTAATACCTCAAGCAAAACAATTTTGTTTAACTCCATAGTAAAACCATGCTAGTATATGAATCTTTATTATGATTTCCTAATTATGCAGTGCATTCTACAGAAAAAAATTAGTTCTAGGGTGGATGGTATATATCTGGATAGGGGATTCAGTCAGCTGTTATTGCTTTCAAGGTTTAATGCACTGTCTCTTCATCAATCTGTTTTGTGTAAGAGTTTAGAGTTTTACTTTAAAATATCCAACAATCAGATCTCTTATGAGCTTTAAATTTTGTTGTTCCTTGCATCCATACAAAAAGACACAATGTATTTTATCAAATTATTTATGGCTTCAATTTGAGAAGAAAGAGCCCATATATAGGGCATGTAACTAGTTCAATGATGTTCAGTTACAGTATGATGTTGATCTGTTTGGAATGACCTTAAATATTTTCAAATTTGTTCAATCAGATAGAACTTAACTAATTGACGAACTAATTACTGGCTTGCAGAAAGAAAAAGGAAAACCAATAATAATGATGAAACTAAACCTACACTAAAACTAATAACATTTAATAAAATACACCTACTTACAATTAAAAATCAAAAACAAAAAGAACAGATTAACAAGTAAATGATTAATCAGATAAGGATACAAAATCAGTCTTAATTTGGCGAATATTAATATTAAAGAGATCTATATCATATTTTTGTATATAATTATTACATTCTTGCATCATTCTATTAAATGGCGAACAACTTGAGGGTGAACACTGGAAAAGATTGTTATTTCTTATTCTCAAATTGATTTTAGGAACAGCAAATGATAGATGATTAATTAAAGAACAGTTCTTATATTTTAAGTAACTAGTAGTAAATAAATAAGACATCATTCATATTACGCCTAACACTCAATCGTACCATTTTAAATTCAATTAGCATACTATTATAGGAGATCATATAAGGATATGCATTATGTGTTCTTAAGTACAGGTATCTTAAAAATCTTTTTTGGACCCTTTCAATCATATTAATATGCACCATTGCTTTAGGTGCCCAGATAACTGAGGCATACTCCAAGATCGGTCTGACCAGTGAGTTGTACAGAATTATTATTGATTTTATTGATATTATCTGTAAATATCTCAATAATTGCTTTATTAGGATTTGTTTCCTGTTGGACAATAAAACTTTGAATAAAAAAGATGTTTAAAAACCCTACGAATTAATAATTAATTTAAAAACTATTTTTTTTTTAACCAGATCCTTGAGTGTCAAAGCCGCTAATGTTCTCAAAGGCTTCCTTAACAAAAATCCAGCTGATAGACTGGGATGTCATAGCACAGATTCATTTTTGGATATCACCGGTAAGTCATGACGAATTCTTTTGCAGGCAGAGTTTTAAACTTTATTTATCCGACTTTAGGTCATCAATTCTTCAAAAGTATAGACTGGGACCTGTTAGAACAAAAACAGGTGCCTCCGCCTTACAAACCGCGCCTGGACTCCGACAGGGATTTGGCGAACTTCCCACCGGAGTTTACTGACGAGCCGGTTCATTTAACCCCTGATGACCCCAGGGTGATTGAGAAAATTGACCAATCAGAGTTTGAGGGATTCGAGTATGTGAACCCTTTGCTCATGTCTTTGGAGGACTGTGTTTAAGTTATTTAATCATTCCCATGTTATAGTATTCCACGATTACAAATCTTGTAATTTGTACTAGGTTAGTATTATATTATTGTATTAATTGCTAACATGTTTATAATATTATAAGTTATTGAATTATTGTTATGTTAACCTTTGGTTTGCATTCAATTTATTAAAATGATATTTAAACTATTATATACGATTTCAAATTGTAGACTGATTTTTATATATGGCTTGAAAGGTATTTAATAAAAACACGTTTTGTATCTCGTAGTTTCACTTACATAAAAACATAAACTGTATAAACATTAATAACACTTGACCTAGCAAATTGTTACTGCTTATGCTTCTTTTGCACGGGTTCATCAGTATCCATTTCCTCATCTGAAAGAATCTGTATTGACATATCCATTTCCATGGCCATATTTTCCACCATAATCGCAGTTTTACCATGTGATCGCCCATTGGCGTTTACTATTACATTCCTGAAAAATCAACTTTAATATAAATGTTTATAGATTGGACATAATAAGGCACCTAGGGCAATGTGACACAGCATTCTTAGATTGCATTTCATTCAAGCCAAAGAGGAAACCTAAACTTATAATGTCGTAAGCATTTCTTAAATGAATCGGTTCTTCAGCTCCACTTGAGAAAAATATATTTTTTGATTTGCCAGTAGTATGGTACAGGTGTGACAAATGTATTAAATTTTTACGTTTAGTATAGTCTATTATGGCAGGACTATATGTGAGCTCGAAATGGTACCCTCGCTCTACTAACTGCGAGTACTGTCTGAAAATGTTAATATTTAATTAATGTGTTTAATATTATTTGAGTCTAAAATATTTTTAAGAATGTTATAGATGATTACCATGGGTCTTGCGAAATCGTTCTGTCTCAATGTACTTTATTTTTTCAAGTTCTGTGTGATAAGATCAATCAGTGCTTTCCTAAAATGAGGCTTAAAACTAAGAAACGAAAACCATGGGTTACAAGAGGCCTTAGAATTTCAGCTAAAAACCTCCGTTTTTTGATTAAATTGTGAAAATATCCTTTTATATCATCAGAAATACCGTAGTCTGTACAGAAAGACAATTAAAGCAGCAAAATCTAATTATTATAGGGATCGCTTAAATATGTCATCAAATAGGCAAAGAGAGTGTTGGTCGATTATTATTGATTTTAGACATTGCCATAGAAAAACATCTGAACCGGAGTTAAGACCTGACATTTTAAACGACTATTATTGTGATATACCTAATATCTTGCTCAAGGGCATTCGTAGTAACATTGATCCCCTGCACTATCTTCAACAAGTGTCGGTTGAGCATTCATTTTTCTTTTATCCTGTCGATCTTACCGAAGTAAAAAATGAAATCAAACGCCTAAAAGACCATAAATCATCTGGAGCTGATGGGATATCTTCGAGACTGTTACTCTTTTTGCCTGATTCAGTCTTAAATGCTTTAGTTTCTGCCATAAACAATTCTTTACATATTGGCATTTTTCCTTCATGTTTAAAAGAGGCAGTGGTTATCCCTCTTTATAAGGGTGGAGATTTGGATCGGCCTTGTAATTTCCGTCCCATTTCTATTTTGTCTACCCTCTCTAAGATAGTTGAAAAACTTGCAAAAAGCAGAATTTTGTCCTTTTTACATCATAATGGCATTTTGTCTGCAAATCAGTTTGGATTTCAAGCCGGTAAAGGGACTTATGATGCTGTTTTTAGCTTTTTGGAGAGCGTCTATGTGTCCTTGAATTCTGGAGAGTCATCGGCGGCAGTGTTTTATGATCTATCCAAAGCATTTGACTGTGTGGATCATGGAATACTAAACTCGATAAATATGGTTTTAGGGGGGTAGCATTGCGATGGCTTGAGTCCTATCTATCAAACCGTACTCAGAAGGTTACAGTGTCTGGGCGTTTGTCTGCTTCTAGATCCCTAAAATGCGGCGTTCCCCAGGGTTCAGTGTTGGGACCACTGTTATTTTTACTGTATGTGGATGACTTCAGTTCATTGAAACTGCAGGGCAAGGTGGTTCAGTTTGCTGATGATACCACCATACTATGGAGCCATAAAAATTCTGATTATATTAAGACTTGTATCCTTGAAGACCTTCAGATTTTATCAGGGTGGTGTGCTTCCAACAGGCTCGTATTTAATGTAAGAAAGACGTCTATTATGGGGTTTAAGTGCGATGTTCAGGGTCTGATGTTTGACGAAAATTCCCTCTTGCAGAATAAAGAGTGCTGCAAGTTCCTAGGAATTACCATTGATGGTTGCCTTCGGTTTGAAGATCATATTTTACATTTAGCTGGGAAATTATCTTCTGGATGTTTTGCAGTAAGAATGGCAAAACAAGAGCTGGGAGGGGTGGTTGCACGTTCAGTGTACTTTTCATTTATTGAATCTCATATTCGGTATGGCTTGCCTTTTTTGGGTTTAACCAATAAGGGGCTACTTAACATTAGGGTTGCCACGAGACGAGACGAGACGAGATTAAGAATTGTCTCGTCTCGTCTCGAAAGTTCGAGACAAATATTTTTCGAGACGAGACGAGACAAGCTTATGTCTCGTCGAGACAAGACCTTATCTCGTCTCGTCTCGTCTCGTTTTGTCTCGAAAAGTTCAGATACCTATGTAAAAGCCCAGGATAAAACTTAAAAATTTAATAGACTTCAATAAACAATAAACATATTATAGGTACCTAAGTATGAAAGTTAAAAAAAAAAACATATTCGATTTTTAAATTAATTGGGCAGGTAGGCATGTTGGGAAAGATTTTTTTAAGATTTAATAAAATATTTATATGAGTACCCCATTAAAGTCATGCAAAACGCATTTTCCAACAATCTATAGTAAGCAATAATATAAAGCAGTCATAGTGTTTTTATAAAAGCGGCAATAGCGGAATATTGAAAATAATATTTTATATGCATTTAAGCTACAGTTGTCAACATAGAGTCCATAAAATGAGAGAATATGCCGGTGACGTAAAATGCGCACAAACTTAAATTTAAACCAAAAAATCAATAAAGGAGAGGCCCCATATTTCCCTGATTAGGTTTACTTGACCGTGAATACATGCATCTCTCTCTTTCACATCTGCTAGAATTCTACGCTTCTACGCTTAACGATAGCCAGCTTAGATGCGCGAAGTCTGACGTCACCGGCATATTCTCTCATTTTATGGACTCTACCTATTAACAGCAGAAAAATATCAATAAAATGTTAGAAAGGTAGGTATTCAATTATTAAATAATATTATTTTTAATAAATTTAATATTGATTTGTTATTCGTTCATAAAAAGTTATGTTATGGTTGTCACAGAACTAAGTATTAAAAAAAACTATTAGTAACAATATTTAATATTTGGTCATTATATGCAGCCATAAACATATGAATGCAGGTAATATTCTTAAATTTTTGGTAAATTCAAAAAATATAATAATATATGGTGTTTGTTTAAAATAAGAAAGCCCACCGTTTTATGACACACCTTGTATAAAAACCTTAAGTTGAAAAAAAAATGCGCAGCTAAAATAAAAACTTTAAATAAAGATTTTAATAAACATACCCCTAAATTCTAAGGATATTTTTTCCAATCTACACACCACCTGTTACACAAATCGTAAGCCCATTAGTATAATAATGGGGAAATAAAAAAAATAATCAAAACCTATTCCGTGATTTTAATGACAATTTTACCAATTATTGCTGGAAGCATTTTACATATATCGAGATGTCTCGTCTCGTCTCGTCTCGCCTTGTCTCGAACATTTTTATCTCGTCTCGTCTCGTCTCGAAATTCGAGACAAAATACTTTCGAGACGAGATAAAATGGCTTCGAGACGAGACGAGACGAGACATCTCGTGTCTCGCGGCATCCCTACTTAACATTGTCTTTGTTATTCAAAAAAAAGCAGTTAGATACCTGTGTTCTGCTTAAGTTAAGAGATTCTTGCAAACCCCTATTCATTTCTGAAAAAATCCTAACTCTTTTTTCACTCTTTATCTTAGAAACAGCTGCTCTTATTCACAAAATTCCCAAACTACTCTCTGACACTGGCCATTTGACTCGTCGTGTAAATGATGTTCCTCTACCTATTTCGACGTCTTCCCTTACCAAAAACTCATTAATTTACATAAGTAAAAAAATTTACAATCATGTTCCTCTATGTGTTAGACATATATCGGATGTTAAGAAATTTAAAAGAGAATTAAAGTCGCTTTTATTGGCTAAGGCATATTATAACCTGGATGACTTTTTTAATGATAGGTTTTAACCTTGGCCATGTTGGAAAGTTTTTTTTTTCTCTTTTCTTCTCTAGTTTTGTCAACTAGTTTACCTTTACTTAGTAATTAATTGTTTTATTTAGTTATCTTTAATTCAAGTATGTTTAAAAAGTTTTGTCTTTTGTTGTTTAATTTTGTTCATTGTTTTGTCAATTTTTGAAATTGTATTTTTGTTTTGTTTTTTTAGCTTGTAGGATGCTTGTACACAAGATTATTCTTACATAATATAGCACATTTTCTTTCTTTCAAATAACTTGTTGGTATACCATGACTATCTTGTCGGAGTCTTGAGAAGGGATGTACTGTGAACTCAGTAGTTTACACCGACTTCTCCTACTACACCAACTTTTGCTAGTAAAACTACCAGGTGTGCATGGGATAATGTTGGAATGGGTAAAATTTTATTTATGTAGTGGAACACAGATTGTCAGAGTAAATAAGTCATGCAGAGTGCACACTTTGCACCATTATTTTTCAACTTGTTTATTAATGGCTTATCAACCTGTTTTCAGCATAGTGAATAGGTACATGATGTATGCAGATAACTTGAATTTTTTTAAACCAATTAAGAATGATAAATGTAACTCAAATTTTTAAAGTGACTTAGATTTTATTTGCAGTCTGAAACTAACAAAATACATCTCAATACCAATAAATGTTATTTTATACATTTTAATATATCAAATACTGCACTACCCAATGCATATCACTTTGAAGGTAATCCTATTTAAAGGACTGATTTAAACAGAGAGTACATTCTCCTTTGTTGCAATGGAGCAAATAGAATGTTGAGAATTCTTAAAAGAAATACCAAAGACTTTAACAACATCAACTGTATAAAAACATGATATGTTTCAATGGTAAAGTCCCTCTTAGAAGTAAATTCTGTAAACTGTGGTCTGCACATTTACAGATTTATAAAGATGCTGCATGATAATATTGACTGTCCCAAACTCCTTCAAACATGTAAGATCTATGTACCTCCATGTGACGTAAGGGTGTTAAAAACCTTTGAGATCCCATTCCATAGAACCCAATACGGGGAGGGTGGGTCTATCAATAGAATCGTGCAAAGTGCAAACAGTGTTGATGTTGATTTATTTAACATTACTACTTCTCAATTAAAACCATACTTAAAAGAAGGCTTTGAATTTTGAAATTTGGTTCTAACATAGATTGTGTATCTTTATTATATTTAGAAAGTTAGAATGTAATTTCGGTAAAATATATTCATTGGTAAATAGCATGTCTGTTAATTTGATAAATAAATAAATACATTTACCCCCTTGCACAACTTACTTCCTATTCAGCCTTAAATTAAACCGGTTTTCCGGATCATAACTTATTATATCAGCATCCAAAGTACTACAACAATAACTGAGGGCGGGCACAGTGGTGGGCAGGGCGGCAATTATATTATACTTTTTATAGTTGAGGCTTTTTGTGTATTTATGTAAATTGTCCTGACTTGAAAACACTAACGTAAGCCTAGTAAAAAATGTGAATTCGTAGCTTAACTTCTGTGCCGCTTCCCTCAACTGCTCCAAGTTAAATGGGGTTGGTATAAGTTCTGTTGGCTCTCGAGCTTCGCCTTTTTTCTTCTTTTTTTTCGATTCCGTTCCCGATTGGGCATCCGTATCAATTTTTGTGGTAACTGCTACGGTCCTATAGCCTGCATTTATGAGAAAAATGTAGCTATAGGCCTAGAAGAGGTTTGGGGACTTACCCCATTCGTGTAAAACTTTTAACGTCTCGTTGGTCAATTTATCCGACGTAAAGCAACTGGCGCTTACGTTTAGATCGTAGAAACCTTTTTGGGAAGACTTGATCATTTTATTTTCATTAAAAATTTTACATTTAAAAACTTATAAGCAAACAAACAGACATAACCTAAAAATACGGGCATGACATTATAAAGTTGACATTTGTAGGTTAGGAATTCGTCAGCGTGTTGACCTTTAAGGAGCGTACAGACATAGAACAAAACTTCCTTTTGTGACATCGTCACGCAACAATTTTATTTTAGGCAGCCAAGTTCGGTATTCCGATAAATTGCCGTGTAACACAATGCTTTGTGGTTGTAACTATACTAACCTATAGCAGAACATTGTGCCGTTCCATTTTTCTATTTAACTAGTTCAGTGGTATCGAGGATATTGTTAAATAAATGTATTGGCGCGCTCTTCTTACGCATTCCCGTTCAAACTTGCCAAGAGTCGACGCAAGATCAGCCCGTATCATATCTTTGAAGTGACGCTAAAAAATCAACAAATCATGAGACGCCGTGATGTTACGATGTTGCGGAATTATGCTGTTATGATGTACCGTCCAGACATGTTAGGGGAACATGATACGGTCGTGTTACGGTACGATGTTTTGTTTTATGTGTGTACGCGGCTTTGCAGACGATTAGCACTATCAGGTCCTTAGACCATGAAAGGGGAAAGGGCTCTCTTTCCTCGTCTAAAATCGGGTGGGAGTAGGGATGGTCACCTAGGAAATATACAGGGTGGCCCATCGAAAGCAGTCCGGCCAAGGTTTATTGTTTGAAATGTGAAAATTGTAAGATATTCTCGGACTTGTTTACTACTGTTTTTAGGGCCATAATTATATATAAATTTTATCATTATAATTTCAACTCCTAAGCGGTATTTTTCGCGGAAAAGGAATATGTATAGTAATATATATTTTGAAAGGGTATTTAATTGTCTTTAAAACGGCATTTCCCTCATTCTTTACACTTCTTTCTCTCCTATAGATTTACTCTTGAAAAACGAGCTTGGAAGTATGCCACTTTTAGAGCTAGTCACATGTAAAAAAATGAGCTGCATGGAGGACGTAAACACACAAACATAGCCGCCGTCAGAAGAAACTGTAATAATCGCATTTACAAACAAACCACCCCAATTTTCGTACGGGTTGTTAAGGCACAAACTATTACGGTTGCCAGCGGTGATCTTATTGACAAAACACGTCACTTAATGGGTTTCAAAACCTAAAAAAAAGGGGTTTCCGGTTTAAAAAAAGGCCTAAAATATGGCCGCAATAGATGCGGTCTCTGGCCCATCGAGCAAGAGCTTGACCGGAACGGACAAAGACAAGACGGGAGTAATCGTCGAGAGCAAGGAGCACCAAGAGGAGAAAGATTCACTGTTTTCCTCTGAGAAATCTGAAGGTACTTTTTCTCACTTACTTGCCTTGTAATAATCAGTTAAATGTTTTTATCATAAAAGAGAAAATCGTTAAAATCCAAACGCCGGAATGCGAGGACGCGCCTCCGGAAGTAGAGTACGACAAGGAGGAACTGGAGCAACTGGTCGGTTACGTTAAAGATCTTACCATCTTGTACGACCTTCGTCCGGAAGATTGGACGGAAGAGTGCTACAATACGATAAGGTAAGTATTGCAACTCGCATTAAAGTTGTTGCACAACGTATCCACTATTGTTGGGCAACTGATTATATCATTTAACAGGTGTGCAGAAAATACAGTCGAGATATTCGATCAGTAAACATTTTTACTGCATTTCACATTTCAGTACTACTCTGGTTCGTTTGTAAATATTGGTTTTCTGACGTAGTGAAACCAATGGCAGATATGCGGTATTATATGGCGATTCTTCCTGAATTCTGCATCTGAGATGGACATTTATGCAGATATCGAGGTCAAAAGTACATTTTGTCATTTTCTACCTCATTTCACTTTCCAGTAACATTCTGGATGGTCTGGAAATTTAATTTTTGGCTGTACTTAGACCAACTGCAGACGGGAGATATAATTTCATAGCGATCGTCTATGTTTTTTGCATTTTAGATGGTTATTACTGACTATGTACTATGACTAATGTAATTATAGGTTTTAACTGCCTTTGTCCATTTTCTACCGCTTTTCATTCTATTCGAAAATTCATGTTTTTGTAGTTACAGAAACATGGTTTAAGCCCGGAGAGGATGAGCTTGTTGACCTCGATGATTACAGTACAGTTTATGTAAAAAGAAAAAAACATGCAGGTGGTGTGGGAATATTTATGAAAAAATCGCCGTCAGATCATGTTTATGCAAAACTTTGTGTTTTCTGAGCTGCCTATGTTAACCGTTCACATTAACAAGTATAATTTGAACATATCGCCAGTATACAGAGCTCCTACATATTCATTTGATGAGTTTATTAAGGCATTTGATACTCATAATAACATGACTTCATAGTGAATAATAACATATATGACTTCCTCCTATAGATACACTTGGACTAAGTATGGGTATTGTTGTGTCAATGAAGAAACTCTTGTGAAATATGTGGATTACTTCTATCCCTATATATTAATAATCAACCAGAAAATCTTTCTCTAATTGACCATAGTATTGGTGATCATAAAGTTCAAGTTCTCCAGCTTCTGGGGCCAAAAAGTTCATACAGCAAAGCTGTCATGTTATGAAGAACTTCATGTTAAGAAAACAGGAAAGAAATAAAATTAGCCAAGTTGAAAAATCTGCATACATGTTTATTAGCCAAAAAAAGTTCATTAATAGTGTTGATTTTTGAAGGTCAATCTCTTAAGACACTATTAAATATTTGGAACTTTTAATGGACTGCAGATACAAATTTAAAATAATTTTATTCATTGTAATGAAGTCAAATAATTGTGTTATAAACTTTACTAATGGTAATGGTTTACATAACTGCGAAACCAGACAGCAGAACCACTTATATAATATTTACCTTACTTCAATACATGTATGGGACATAAATCAATTTATCACAGAGGAATTAAATTATACAATGCCTTACCATTTTACATGAAAGAAATAAAGGACAATAATAAGTTTAAAAATAAATTAAAATCATTTATTATAAGTACCTTAGATATTACTAGATTTTATTTCTGGGTTAAATGATATAATTATTTTTCTTTTCCCACTTTCGAATGTACCAATCTTAATGTTTCTATAATTGGGGTAAATATTTGTTTTGTTTGCTAAATGTAAGGCAAATTTTATAGATTTGTAATCAGGGACAACTCTAATTCAGTACATATTACTATTGTTAATTGTCATCATGAAATACAAAATGTTTTAAATAGCCCCACAGAAAAAATCGCAAAGCCTTAAATCTGGGAAGCTATTAGATGTAGAAACTATATTACAAGGAATGTATTTTAATATTTTGGCAGATTGTGTGAAAATGAAAATCTATGTTGAAAATGAGTTCTTTTTAAAGCGTATAAGATATTCTATTATCCAAGTACATATGTGAAAATGTGTAAACATTTTGTAAAAAAAATATATGTATTTGTACATATCGCCCCCTTAATGCTAAAACTAGATAACTTTAAAGAATCTGTTTTGCAGAGAGATGATTTCAAGTTTGAGAACCAAAAAAAAAACAAATATTTCTAGAAAGTTAAATTTTATTCTAAGAAACTAGCCTTTTTGGAAGTTTTAAGCATCGCCATTAAAAAAGATTATACAAATTACTATTAACAAAAGTTTGAAACGAGATGTCTACTTTTAGCACAAATTTGCAATATATCTATTTATAGCATGAATTTTTTAATAAAAAACAAAAGTTATCGGGTTGAAATGTATAAACTAAATTAAATTATTCTAGTGTTTATTTTTGTTGAAGAAAGGTTATTAAAATTCTTCTTCAGTATCAGAAGAAGCTTCAACTCCTCTATTAGTTGAACGATCCTGACAAGGCAGTTTTTGATAAAACGACCGAAATTCTTCAGGAAGACCCAGAAGTTTAATCGTAAATAAAAAGTTAAGATCATTATATTTCTCTTTTTTTAAATCTAGCTGTCCCATATATAGTGGTTCCAGGACAATGGATGTAGTGCGTGTCTTCCTTTGGCAATTATAGTATCTAAATTCGTCAATAAAATCTTCTAATTTTTAGAAAAATTCATCCACGATATTTTTTTCCAACTCACAGGTTTTCTATTGCTGTCTTCTTTTCGAAAAATATAAGCCCGCTAAGAATACTTCTTCCAGTCAAAAATATCTTTGTGTCTGACGTTATGAATTATGTATGGTTTGTCCCCCTTTCTCCGAGCTCATCTCGTGATTGTTCTCCAGTGAGAAGGAATATTTACCTTGCCGACTCTTTTAAATTCGGTAGCTATGGCAGCATGCATTGAGTCGCATTCCATTTCGCTGTGTCCTTTTACCAAGAACTTCAAATCTATAGTTTGCAAGTGAGGAATTTCTTGAACTGCTTTCAAGCACATACTTGTTTAAGTTTTGACCTCCACATCTGTCGCTGTAGCAAACGATATGGTTAACTGCTTCTGGCAAATATTTAAAATAAGAATAGAGCCAACTAGCAATTTCGCAGCTGCCTCTTTTTCCTTCGATTTCGCTCCACATAAAACAATCACCTTGATGAGAAACGGTGTCATAGATTGTAAAATTGTAGGTTTTAAGTCTTTGCTTGTAAAATAGCCCATTATTAGTTTTGTCACTCGGAACCAAAAGAACTTGCTGCAAATCAAAGTTGCAGCAAACAACATTTCCATCAGACTCGGCTGCTTTTTCTTTTTCAGATTTTTTCTCCTCACGGGCTCTATTTTTCGCACTTATGTGTGCTTGATATTCATACTCTAAACTACTCTGATCACTTCCAGGGGTATTATAGGCCATGCATATTCTACACTGATCTTTTCGTGGACGAAAAAAGCCCAAATTGTAGTCATTGCAAAATACTTTTCTGTAAATAGCTGCAGTTCCAAATTCAATATTTCGCTTTTCACAATCCCAGTGGTCCATTTTTTCTTAATTTTTTCCGTGGTGCTATTAATAACGTCCCTTTGCTTTTCATAAGAATCCAACTTGTAGTAATTCTGAAATACTTTAAGCCTTTCTTCATAGGAAACCTTATTGCTGCACTTACGTCTACAAGTTGGTGGAGAAGGATCTTTTAAAGATGTTCCAGGTACAAATTTTCCTTTTGATGAAACATAGGCCTCTCCGTGCAGTCTTCTTTTTTTTGATACATTTCGGTTCCAATTGTTAATATTCTTTTTTCTTTTCCTAGGCTTGCTAGTTCTAGTTGGAAATTCCTCCATACCTTCTAATTCTTTTTGAGGTTCGGCAAAATCTACTTCTTCAATAATTGTCCTCGCAATTTTTTTTGGTTGCTTAAATGTTGCAGATTTCTTATACGTAGTTTTCTTTTTCCTAGGAGGAGCTTTCTTTGAAATTGTTTTTAAGTCCATGTCCGAATCGCTTGAAGAGCTTGATGGAATAAAATCAGAATGTTCCGGCGAAAAGGGCTCAACATCTGATTCAACGCAAAAACCACTTGGTCCAGGTTGCATAATAGCCATATGTACGCTTTCTGCGAAACCATTGTTACCATCTAGAAAAAATAACAGCCGTTTTAATTTAGGAACAGCTTTTACTGGGAAATTATAGATAACTCAAAATAGCCCAAAATCAAGTTATCTAGTTTTAGCATTGAGGGGGCGATATGTAATATTGTTAAATCATAGTTATTATCTTAAGACCCATTTAAATTAAATAATTACTTTTTTATTTGCATATAAGCATGACTCCTAGTATAACTTTTTTTTGTATATTCTTCTTGGGATCCACAAATGCTTTCTACAGTTAAAAAAAAATTTCTTTGACAGGTACTGGCTGACCACACTGACGGAGCCACTCCTAATAATTTTCTTTGATGGGGATGAGCTCGTGTGCGACACGTTCGCCCCAAGAAACCCCATCATTGACGCCACCTACTTCCTTAGGGAACCCGGTACTACACCGCACCCACGCATTAGAGTCTTAATACAACCAGAATAATCTTGCAGGAGTTGCTTTTACTGTGAAAAACTTCCACGACGCGGTGTTCTTTGGGACAGTCCACGGATCCATCGAAGGCACCCTGCTGAAAATCATCGAGAACGTCTACGGTCCTGCGCTGTTTCAATCCCAAAACTGGCCAGACAGTATCCTTGAGTTTTAGTTTTGTGTAAAAAAAAATATTATTGTTAGTACGGTCCTTAACGGGTTGTTTTAAAGGTGTTAAAAACGACTTTAATAACGCCTTGCACATGTTCCTAGCAAAACTGACAGATTTGCACTATAAAATGCACGGTCTCACCGTGCTCTATGTGCCAAGGATAATGGGACATATTCCTGTAGAGGTCGCTAGTACCGATAAGGAGTTTGTCAAGAGGATGGAGGGGGTCGTGGTTTATTGGACCAAACAGGTAAATCGTTCTGGAAGTTTTTTTTTGGAGGACATTTCCAAAAGTTTTGGGAAAAATTATTGAAACCCAATTATTGGAATATTTAAATGGCTTATTGTCTGAAAAACGATCTGGTTTCAGAAAACATCATAACTGTAAAACGGCGTTAGCTTATGTAACTGGTGATATCCTGAAAGGTCTACAGCTTAATAAATACATTGGCGTTATTAGATTTTACTTAGGCATTTGATATGGTAAACCATGAAATTTTGACATCTATTTTACACTATTTGGGTGTGAGAGATCCATTAAATTGATTTCTTCGTTTCTTACTAATAAAACACAACAGGTTTCTCTAGATGGTATGGTATCTGGCAGTGTTGATTCCAGGGGTACCTTAGGGTAGTATACTTGAGCGTTTGCTCTACATGTTATATACCTCTTAGTTCTTTAAACCATTAAAATATTGTAACCATCATATGTACGCAGACGATACTCCTTGTATTTTTCTTTTAAGCGCTCTCAACTTCTGGAAGCCAATGCTCAAATGCACTAAGCATCTGCTAAAAATTAAACCAATGAAATCGCTTGTATTAGTATTTTGTAGTGAAAGCATCAGGAATAATGTTCTTAAAAACCTTCTAGTAATTCTAATTTAATATCGATAAAAAACTCTGCTAAAAATGTAGGCTTGATTATGGAGAGTAAAATGAGGTATAAAGAGCATGTAAAGTCTAAACTTAAAATCAGTTATTTAGCATTAAGACTATTATATCCACATAGAAACTATCTAAATTAAGATATACAAAAAATGTTATGCCAAAGCTGAGTGCTTTCACCTATGAATTTCTGTGATAATATATATGGATTCTGTTTGGACTGTTCGGATATTCAAAGAATTCAAAAGTTACAGAATTCATGCTTGCGACTTTTATTTGGAGAGCAAATTTCCCATAAACTTAAAAGAGTAAATCGGCTTAATATGCAGAACAGAATAATTCTACACTGTTTTTTTTTTCAAACTTTTAAAATACAAAACTTCACCCTACTTCGCTACTAAAATTGTTTATAGAACAGATGTATACAATATTACCAATTTTTTTTCATATTAAAGATATATTCAAAATATGCTTATCATATAATGTGTCGACATGTATTAATAAATAATATAAAATTTCGGATTTCTCTGTTCAACCGAAAGTATATGAGGAGCGCCCAAGCAAAAGCAAACATATGATCAAATTTAAAAAAATGAGTTAAATATTGGATCGCTTAGTAATAGTAGCCACATGCACAAAACTTAAAAGTAACCTAATCAAAAGCAAATAAATCCGGACCATTTCATATGTTTAACATTGCTGGCCTGAGCAAAAACGAACAAATGCTCAAGTAGCGCCCGATCAAAAGCAAACATGTGTTACCAGCCAATCAGAATCCGGTAAAATTGATCAGGTGACGGAATTGATCAGGTGAAGAAAAGTGTCAGTGTTAAGTTTTTTGGCATGGAGGAGATTGACGAGGCTTCAGTGACAGTAAGGGAAGCAGCAAAAGGTAGCAGAAAGAAGCAAAAGAAAGAATCTAAGCGAGAACAGGCAAAAAAAGCGCGGATTTGTAGACCTCTGGGTTCCAAGGTTTTTGTGGTATGTACTCATAATTCAGCACGCTTTTCATGCAGTAAAGTTCGTCCTGGTGATGATGCCTTGTTAATTCGTGGAAAGTTGCAATCGTGTGGGAGTAAAGTTGCTCAAGATAACAAAGTTACGAATTGGATAAGTGTCTCAGATATTAAAAAGGAACATAGACATCAAGAAAATTGTCGAGTTAAACCACACCCGTTTAACGTTAAATATTGTGTGCCAACGCAGACAGGAAAAACTGTTACTGTGTGTACAAAATTATTTATGCATTTGACTTGTTTAAAAAATAATAGATTAAATAACCTTTGCAAATTAATGAAATCTGGAGAGTGCATTGCAGAAAGGAGAGGAGGTGATCGTGTTGGCCATAAATCATTTAAAAAAAGGAAAAAGTGCAAGAGTTCATAGGAAATTTAAAAGGTAGCGAATCACATTATAACAGAAAAAAGTCTGTACGAATTTATTTGCATAGTGAACTGACGCAAAATAAGCTGCGTGCAATCTATAACGCATCTATTGCTCCTGAATTTCAGGTGTCTAGGACAATGTTTTCAAATGAATTTTTTCACAATTTAACATTCATTTTAAATCGCCTGCTTGCGATGTTTGTACATACTGCACGAGGCTATCACTGCAAAAAAAATTGAAAAAGATGTTTCAAACAAAAATAACTTGCAGGTGGAGAAAAGAGTGCATAAAATGAGAGCAGTTGCATTCTCTTCTCTGCTACGTAAAGATGATAACGAGGATACGATAACGTATTGTTTTGATTTGCAACAAGTACAGCCCTTACCAAAGACACCGATCCAGCAAGCGTTTTATTCTCGTCAAATTAGTTTTTACTGTTTCTATGTTGTTGACCAATCCTCCAAAGAACCATTTATTCATACATGGACAGAAAATCAGGCTGGTAGGGGATCACTTGAAATATCTTCAGTCTTATTAGACTTTCTTGAAAAAAAATGGATTTGTGGTAAAAAAAAACGTTAGATTGTTTTGTGACGGATGCGCAGGACAGAACAAAAACAATATTGTGCTTCATGCTCTGATGGCCTGGTTGTCCAAAAATAGTGAAAGTTCTGTCCAGTATATAACTTTGTATTTTCCAGCAGGCCACAGTTTTTTGCCTGCCGACAGAGTGTTTGGAAGGATGGAACGAAAATTGAAGAAACTGACCACTATAGTTTCCAAGAAGGAGTATTTTGAAGTTTATGAAATGTTTGGAACTGTTCGTAGAGTTCGTACTCTCGGCGAGGACTGGGTTTTACAAGATACGAAGGCACTTTCCGCAATATATCGTAATTTAGACAATATTAGCAACTTAAAGCGAATAAAGATCCTCAAAGAAAAAAAAGGAAAACGTTTTTCTGTTTTAGTACATGGTCATATGTACCACAGATTTGATGAAGATACATCGCCTGCTACACTATTAAAAAGACGAGTGTCGCCTCAGAAAGCTTGCTATCATGTTATGAATCAGATTCGCAAACAACACGCAATAGCAGGCCCGAAATAGAAAGATGTGGATTCCCTTCTAACTCAACTTTATGGTAAAACATGAAGAGAATGTGAAAGTTTTTCTACTAGAAACTGGTATTCAAGTATCGGCAAGTTCAGAAGAAGATACCGCAGAATGTAACTGCTTAGACGATGATCTTGGTGTGCATTTTTGAAGATAAAGTTGTGTCTGCTTAATTTTTGTTTTATTATAAAGATTAATTTTAACTATAAGCTTTGGGAACCTCCGAAAACAATAAAATATAACTTAGCAAAATTAAATGGTTTAAACAAAAGCAAATATCTCATTCGATACTCTGAGTAAAAACAAACATATTATGTTAAACCCAATCAAAACCAAACAAATGGATAATAAAAATGTAAATAAAATCTTTTAAAAATAAAATATAATTTGAACTCTTTAGTTTTATTTTGTTGCTAAATGGTACAGAATAGGTTTTTTATTTGTTTGCATCTTTTAACATTCTACAATTCAAATAAAAACATTTTACGCTTTAACTCAGTTTCTTATTTCAGGCATTTGTTTGCTTTTGCTTGCGCGCTCCTCATTTAAGAAACGAATTAGGGACTTACTACTTTGTAGTCAGTGACCTGGTATCGTGGTGTTGATAGACACTTATTGCGTCTAAATTTGTAAATTTTCCATTAAATTATATGTAATTGTTTATGTTAATTCCGATATTTCTTTCTTATTCCCCTCCCCCTCCCCAAGTCTTAAATTCCTATCATTTTATCCTAATTAGTTTAAGTAAGGGCCAATATTATAAAACTATTTTGACAGATAACTTAAAGTTAACTTGTGGAATAATGTCACATGTCATAGCACTTCAAAATGTAGAAGTTAACTTACAAAAAAACGTAAAAAATCCTGGTTTTTGACATATATTCTGTCAATAATATTAAATATAACTTAACACTGAGAAAGCCTCTATTCTTCGACATTCGGTGGTGGTAAAAAAGCAAAGAAATTATATCCTCGAGACTACCAGACTGTCAAGCTTTTGATATTTCATATAAAATGCCGCCATTTTTCATAGTTCTTTAGCTTGTAGAGGCTTTCTTTCTAGAAGTATATCTATGGTTTACATGTCTTTATTTATTTTGGTATCGCAATAATGTTGGCAAACGACATATGCAATATTTTTGAAGATCTATTATCCGACGCTCTAAATATTGTTGAAAGGCTTCGGCGGCCAAGAATATTTAGAAATCGGATAGATCATTTAATTTTGTCGAATAAAACAGAAATTAACTTGAAAACCGATTTCGATTAACGAAAGACGGAGAAGAATAAATGGGATGTTAAATATAAAACTGACATTTTATTGCTAAGGGTAACTTGACGGTTAAAGTTAAAGTTTACTTTTGAAAAATGTTTATAATACCAGCCCTAAGTTGAGTACTACAGGTAGGCTGTTAACTACCTAATTTTTCGTGCGCCCCTGCTATAATAATAGTTGTAATTTTTTGTATTGTTAATATAGTGTGGGCTTCAGAAGCTCTCTTGTAACATAGAGGAAGCTGATAATCCGGCATTTTAACCTATCTTATAGATTTTTTTATACTTAAACCAATTATATCAATGCAAACGTTATATTATTATTATTAATATTATATTGTATAATAATTAAAACCTGTGAGCGTCATTTAAATAATTGTATAATTTTTAATACGTTAAATAAATTCAAAATAGTCCAAAATAATCAAAATAAATCATAAAGATAGAATAAACACCTTGTAAAACAACTGGACGCTTGGGCGACTCCAAAGTAGAGATGGTGACGTGTAGACCTGAAATAATAAAAGTAACCTGAGCACACTTATTCCCGTAAAATTAATTAATAATAAAAATATTAAGCAAAACTCATTAATATGAAAAATATGAATTAATATGTTTTAAACTTGCTCAGTGATTTTACTTTTACGATAACCATTTAATTCATGTTCACCAACATTTAACCACTTAACTTAAATATCCCAAAATTCATTATTCACCAATTTATTATTTTTACCCGATTGTTAAATGTCCCAGTAACGACAACGTACTGATATTGAATGATATACAATCGTTCAATATGCCAAAACGTGAGCACTACATTACTCACAAACCGTAGCCCAAATGCTACCAAAAACATTATCATAAAACATGAGATTGAGACAGCAATCTCCGATCTAGACCACCTGACGATAACACATTTTGTACTGAGGGGTGCAATGGACACCAAAACGCGAGGGTCCTCTCCAAATACAAAGCCTTGTTAAATACAACGAGCTGTGCAATGGTCCCAGACCAGCTCAGTATCTTAACAAGACATAATAAACAATCGTCACAACAACACAAGCAAGACAAACAACAATCGGTCATTAAAATATTTCATTAATCACATTTTTAATTAAAAAGGCAAAATATCGGTGTAATCAATAAGATAGAAATAAGCATACTCTGTGATAACACTCACCCTTTCTTGTAGTAAAACACTACACCAAACCAACACAGCTTATTTCACGTCGCAACACCCTTTATTGTTTTTATTAAATAACTTCACTCTTTAGTGACCAAAACTCAAATGAATTTTATAAACCAAATATTTATCTCACTCTTTTATCGAAACCCATAAAAATAATTCCCGAGGGGAAACGCTAAGTGTAAACCGTATTTGGTTACTTACGGTACCGCTGAGCTAGCTTTAGTTTTGTAAATATCCTGGACCTCTTTTCGGTCAGACCGATAAATTTCATCTTAATGACTAAGAAACATATTTCAATTCTTTAGAAAATAAACAGGGTCTTACAATTGGGGATAATTTATAGGTTAGAGTAGGGCTGCAGGACCAAGAGCAAAACCCCACTGAAGACATGCATCGTCCCATTGACGAATATAATTTTTGGAGGAAAAGATGTAAGTGAAACGATGATGGTACAGATTTAATACATAACTTATTTGTTACTTTTAGATGAGAACTTGCTGGGGTTAAACTATCAGCTAGAAAATCGGAACATAAAGCACTTATGTAACCTGCTCTCGGCAGTTCAGTCGTCTTATGTAAAACAGTTTCGCGTGTTAGCTGAGGAAATTGTACATAACGTCGAGGAAGCCAAGTCGAATATTGAGTATTTGAATGCATTACAGGAACCGTGCAAGGTATATATGTATTACATACAGGGTGTTTCACGAAGCGTGATCCCGGATATATGTCGAGAACTGTCAATCTGGCATCATTGGAGGTTTTTTTTTTGTCATTATAAAAGTGGCCAAGAGCAAATGCCAGTAATAATTTTTGAGTTCGAAATTTGGACACTAGGGAGCTAAAGGTAGTTTAAAGGTCAATAATTTAATTCCAATTTTCTCATGAGGTACTTCTTTTATAACATAATTAGAAACTTTGGAATATGGTCCAATATCATTTTGGTCAAATCTTCATAAATTAGGGGAAGGTATTAGATTTTGTTCAATCTGGGCGTGTTTCAAAGTGAAATGCAAGTAATTTTAAAAATTGTATCCAATAGCACGTGAAAATTTTTAGTAAAATTGGTACAAGGGGTCATTTGAATTATAAACTATTACTTTGATTTTTCCACAGACATTTAAATTGCAAGATATAATTTTAATAGAAATTAAATTTACTAGAAAAACCTGAAAACCGAAGTCGGCTATCTTTCTTACTTTTTGGGTTATTACCGAAATATGAATTTTTTATTTTTGTCACTTGACCTTAATAATTATTGGGTGTCTGTTGTTTATTTGGCATAAACTCATGATAGTTTTAATCTATCATTCATTACAAATTATGTAAAAATAACATAAGTGAATAGAATAAAAAGATAATTTAATTTAAAAATCATAATCCTAAAAAAATTAAAGCATGTTTAAAGGCCAACGTGTTATAACCAAAGAACAAGCACAAACACTTTAGAAATGTTTAAAGTGTCCACCATTTTGTGAAATATAGTTCTCAATTTTTTCCCCACAAACGGTAACAGCTGTTTCAATGTCGAGTAAAGAAAATATATTATTTATTATTTTAATGTTAATTCTAAAATTAAATGAGAATCCTTACGTACTTTTAAATATTTTATTTTCGTCTATTGCTGTGAAAACGATATGAGTGGTAGAATGAACCCCACTTTATCCGCGAAAATAATGACGGAAAATTAACTATTTTTGAACGTTATTTTATGCTATAAAAAGGGTTTTTATTGATTCTTATGAATATATATATTAAGTACAAAGATTTTACCATAAATACCAAAAATTACAACATTTTTAAGCATTAATAATACCCTTAAACAGTGCCCTAAATTATCGATGGCCGTGATTCGAGAACAGTTGGCACCCGTCAATTCCCCGTGGGCTATCACGCCGTTCCTCTCTTCCTATGTGCGCAACAAGAATGGAAATACATGACGGTGTGTCATAGTAGCGGAACGTCCGAACTGGTCTGTTATATTTTGTATTTTTAGAAAAAGGTTTTTTTTTCAATTTCAGTTTGCGTAGATAATAACTGATCTATTTTGGACCCAAGAGAGATAAAGGTATTTAATATAATATCTTACGTCTTCCAAAAATCGGAAAATAATTTTTTTTTCTAATCGTCCAGGCTCTTTGGAGGATTTTCTTTAAATGTCTTTGATCTAGTTTATTATGTTTTCGGGGAATTTTTTCCGTTTTTCAAGCTTCTGATGTAATATTTATGCCTTCCAGGAATTTAATTTTTTTCCAGACTTTTGACGTCATTTTTAGGTGTATACATTTTACGTCAGATATTAGAAAAAAATCTATTTTTACAAGCTTTAAAATTTTTTTTTTTAATATACCAGAATTATAAATATTTTTTCCCATTTTCCAGGCGTAATTTTTACGTTTCCAGAAATTAGGAAAAAAAATGTATTTCTTCCATCCTCTTGGAAGAAATTCCTTAATGCCTATCTAACGTCGTTTTTGTTTTCCAAAAACTGGAATTGTTTTTCTCGTTTTGCAGTTTTGTTTTTTTATAGATATTTAATTTTTTTTCATTTTATAGACATTTTTTTTATTTTGCCGTTATTTTTTATGGTTTCCAGAAGTTGGAAAAAAGATTCGTTATTAATCTAATTTTTACGTCTTATTTTTACATAATTTGTATTAGTCTGATGCCCAGATAAACTGCCAAGGGAGGTGCTAAAGAAACCAAAAGAAAGATTATTAATTAATAATTCTTAACCTTTAATTAAATACCCAATAATTATTAATAATGCTAACTGACATACCCGTAAATATTGGGCGTTAAACATATTTATTTCGGTAATAACACGAAAAGTTAAAAAGATAGCCGATTGCGGTTTCCAGGTTTTTTCTAGTAAATTTAACCCACTTTTTGATTTATGAAAATTATACCGTGCCATTTAAATTTTTTTGAAAAAATCAAAGTAACAGTTTTTAATTCAAATGACGCTTCCTGCCAATTTTACAAAAAACTTTCACACACACTACTGGATACAATATTTCAAAGTATGTATGTACTTATATTTCAGTTTTAAACAAGCCCAAATTGAAAAAAAACGAATAAGTCTTTTTAAAGTTATAACCGTTTAAACAATTACACTTTCAATCAATTACCTTCCTCTACTTTATGAAGGTCGCTACGTCAATGAGTCTTTGACCTAAATGATGGAAAATCTTTCAAGGTACCTTAAGCTGACGTTTTTCGGTGAAAATTAAAATTGAATTATTGACTTTTTAATTACGAGCCCTATTGACCACGTTTGGAATTAAAAAAATATTTCCGCTATTTTCTGTTATAATGTCAAAAAAGTTCCAATGATGTCAGATTGATAGTTCCCGAGATATAGCCACGCTTAGTAAAACACGCTGTATATACAATTTTTTTCTTGATTATGCGAGTCTATGAAATAAAGAGAACTTTTATACAGGTGTTAGCTGACCTAAAGCACCCCGCAGAATTTCGACTTATCATTCCAAAAATTCTCAACCTTATTCGATATATCTGGATAAAGAGTCCGTACTACAATACTCCTGAGAAAATCACTATTATTTGCAGGTAAGTTACGAGCAACACTCCTTAGAGTTAAAATAAAACACCCCTTTTTAGGGCTTTAAGCAACCAAATCATTTTGCAATGCACCGCGTTTATCGATATGGACGTGGTGTTTAAGAAAAAGGAGTCGAGGAATGCCATTAAGATGTTTGAGATTTGTATCCAGTGTTTGACGGACTATATTAAAACTTACGTTTTGGTAAGAAAGGCAAAGGAATCACCACCTTATTCAATTAAAGAACATTCTCAATTTTAAAATATTTTCCATACAAATTAAACTTTTTTAGGTCTCAGAGTCTCACACTCAATTTGGAGACATTCCATGGAACCTGGACAGGGCTCCGATATTCAACCACGTGGACTCATACATGCAACGTTGCAAAGACATGATCGAGGTGTGCGAGGCAATGATAGTATTTGGAAGGTAATAAAACATAATGATTTGTTCATAATTTCTCACACTTTTGTGTTTACTTCATAGGTATGACGAGACAGAGAAGATTCCCAAACCCCTGTTTGGTACCTCCAAAGGGATTCAATTTGAAAGTTGGGCGGACCGGATCGAGAAAATGTTCAACGACAGCCTGGACGACATCGAAAAGGTGAAGTTGCGTGTGTTAGACGTGCAACAGGCCGAATGGTATGACGACATCCTGAAATTCCGCACCAGAATGAAGGATATCGAGGTGGTGGTGGAGAATCTCACTAATGCGGTGTTCGACGAGATCGCTAACGTTGAGGAGGGGATCGAGAGTTTGGCAGCCATGTACAACTACTCGAAGAGAAAGACTTTGTTTTCGTTGTTTGACGGGAAAACTTTACAAGTAAGTTTCAATTTTTCGTGCATAAATCTGAAATTGAATATCTCATTACACAGATCTATAAAATGTTTCGGGAAGAAATCCTGGATACCAAGCAAGACACTCAATCCGAATCTGACATGTACCCGACCATCTTGCCCTATTACTCCGGCAGAGCCCAAATGCTCAAAATGAAAAAGAACCGACTGATTATCCTAAAAAAGGTGTGAGATACTCTGTGTAATAATTATTTCTAGCTCATTCAAATCTTCTAGATGTTCGATGATGCTGGTTGGATGCTTCCCTGCAGCATCGCGAAAGAAGTCTTTGCCCAATACGAGAAATTAGTCGCCTCAATCGATGATAAATGCTTCAATTTGTATCGGAAGTGGATCGATAGTATTGGCGAAGACGTGAACCAACGGTTGCAACGACCTCTGATGTGTAAAAGTGTGTCTAAACCTGGATTGCTCGAGTGTAATATTGATAGGTAAGTTCTATAGGGCTATGGTAAATACTATCCAAGCAACACTGAGTCGTAAAATAAACCTTAAAAATGATCTATTATCATCCGTCACGTTGACATGTACGTAAAACGTTTTATAAACTTCAAAATATGATAATACATCATATTTTGAAGAACATAATACATTGATCTAGAATTCTACACAAACTTTTTAGAGGGTGGATTAATTATTTTGATAAATGAAATTAAAGATTACTATGTTTAAAAAAATAATAACTCTTGTTTATAAAAAATAAACAAAAAAAAATATAAATTTTTTAAAAATAATTAAGATACTTTCTATGCTCAAAGGATCCTGCAAGAATTTTATACAAAATAAATCATTCAAAGTTTGACTGATTGCACTTTCTTCCATAGGTTTAATTAAAATAAAATAGCAAGTAAAAAATGGCACGTTCTAGGAAAAAAGACTCTTGCGGTTAACAAAATAAAGATAAAAAATAAAACATATTATATATTCGATAATATTACGATTTTTCTGCATTATAAAGATGACAGTGTTTATTACTTACCTATTTTAAAAAAACCTTTCCTAATCGGTGGATAGGAAGGAGAGGACCCATCGAATGGCATGCTAGGTCGCTTGACCTAACACCAATGAACAATTCTAAATTCAACCACATTCATAGAGGGCAAATTGCTTAGTTCCATACATTATCCTTATACTTTGATGTGAATACTGATGGTGCTATTTATTTTCCGAATCAAAACAAATTTTTAACGTTTGTGACTTGATATTATACTGATGGGGAACATTATAACATAAATCCCTTTTTAAAAAGTCCCTTTTATAAATAGAACTACTTGTTCTGTCCTGTTACAAACAAGATTAACAATACGCGATCTGATTGGTTAGACTAGATCAGGTGACAATATTTTGCAGTGTTAATTATACATATAATAAATGTATATTTTATACCGTTTAAACCTAATGCACCGTATTAGTATTTGAGTAAGGTCACAATTTCGATAATTTCACTCTCCTATAATGGTAGGAAAATTATTAATTAATTCTTGTGGTAAAATGAAGATCTGATTATGTTATAACATTTTGTAGTGTGGAGTGTAACATTTGATATACGGTATACCATATAAATAGAATATTTAAACGCGTTTTACTTACGTTTTTAAAATCCAGTTCCTTTAATAACTTTTTCCCTGTTATTAAATTTAATAGAAATTCTGAAAAGCATATGGGTCGGTGCTGATAATAGGTTTTTAAAAATTGAACCAGTCATAAAATTTACTATAGAAATTAATGTATAGAGGCATTATACTAAATTCTACAAATAAACATTTTATCTATTTAAATTTTTTACCGCCAATTTAGGGGTCAAAAAGTCCATTTATCCATGTAGATCGTCTATAATTTCTGGATCTTAGATGGATATTTATGCAAATATAAGGGCAAAAGGTCCATTTATAATCCACTGTCTGTCGCAAATTACTATCCAGTAAAATTCTGAGTCGTCTGGAAGCGTTACTTTTCTGACGTACTCAAACCAGTTTCCTATTTCCTAAGGTCTGTCCTGGACATCTTCAAAGAGGCAAAATTCTGGGACTCCCTAAACTACGAGATCCCCACCTACGTGAAATCCGTCTACCAAAAGGCCGAAAACGTGAAGTTTATTTACCAGTGCGTCCTCAACGTGGTCCTCGACTATAACAAGATAATTTCCTCGTTAAGTGACGAGGAACGATTGCTTTTCAAACCTCTAATCTCCACGGTTGAGAAGAAGATAGCGCCTGGTTTAACCAAGCTGACCTGGGCTACTGATATTGGCGACGAATACATTGCGGAATGCAGTAACAACGCAGCCGAATTGCAAGATTTCGTCGACAATTACAAGCAGTGCAACTTACAAATTGTACTGATTTGTGAGAAAATATGCGATACGCCTCTGATTTGTCTCACTCAATACACCGCAATGGATTTGCAGGATCTCGTAGATGATCTTAGTAAGAAAATGAATGACACTTTAAGCAAATTAATTGAGCAGTATCATAAGATCATTGAGTATCTCGTGATGGTTTTCGAAGGGTTTGAAAACGTTATGGGATCAGTAAGGCCGGTTGTATATTCATTGTTCAAAGGAGTTATTAATCGGTTTATTTATTTTAGATGGCCAACCAATGGGTGAAGTATATATTCAACTTTGATAAGTTGATGGAGGAGGCGCTGAAGATTTGCTGCAAAAACTCTTTGCAATCTATGTTCGAGGCTTTACATGGCGATGGAACTACTGATCCGAATCCGTTAATTAAAATTGAGGTTAATCTTATTGGGAATAAGGTAAAATTGGTGGGATCTATTCAGGTCTACTAACTTACTAACTATACAGTGTGAAACAGCCAACTGGAAGAAATTCCATAATAAATAAATAAGAACATTTTCAAAAAAACGCTCAGGTACGTCAATTGGTATTTTTACTTCTTTTTTAACCACAAAATTAATAAACAAGGTCAATATCAACTTTTTTTTAAATGCGTCGCTCTGTATATTACTCAATTTTTCGTATCCTTAGGAGATTCCAGGGATATTTCATGTACAATATCCTAAACCAATTTTCAACTGTTTCGGAGATATTAAGATTTATTGCAAAAATTAACACTAAAAACAAATAAAATTATTTGGTTACATAAAGTCGTTACAACAGAGTCAAAAAATAATAAGTAATACTGTTTATCTCTGAAGTAAACAACAGAAAAACATTAATGTCCTGGCAATATCCTAATCTTAAATATTAGTTACGTTATTCGTTTTTTAAGTCAAGTAAGTCGAGAGGTTTAGTTCGAGATAAGATTTTTGATGTATCCCTATAAAAAGAAGTCTAATGAGATTAGATCAGGGGAGCGTGCTGGCCATTCTATCGGTCTTCATCTCCCTATCCACCGATTTGGAAATATTCGGTTGAGGCACTGCCGACTACTTCATTTAGTATAAGGATAGTGCATTATTTTGCTGAAACCATTTGATGTTAGCTGGAACTGGTGGGTTTGCTGGATCAAGATATAAGTTTGAAGTTGGCACGACATTATTTTGGACCAGTATTAAATAATTATCACCATTTAAGTTACCATCGATTAAGAAGGGACCTATGATATCTAGTGAAGATTTTCTTTAAACCAATAGCCGCAATTTTGTCGATCATGAAGTGTAAAGTTGCACTCACCGGAAAACAAAACATGCTCTGATTCGAAATTATTGTTATCTAACTTTGACCTGCTTTGTTCACAAAATAACGTTCTCCTATCAAAATCGTCTACCATGAGGTCCTGAATTGGCATCAATTTATAGGAATGCATTTTATTTTCTTGGAATGTTAGAATAATCGATGAATTGCTAACATCGAACATTGGCGCTGCTTTTCAACCAAAAGTTTGTGGATTATCCTCAAATTCAAGCATAATATCCAATTCCTGCATTCGCAGCTGATTTTTTAACATGCCTTAGAGGTACAAGCTTGCGAAAATACTTTTCTATTTCACTAATCGTCCATTGGGGATATAAGGAGGAAAATTGGAAAATTTTTCATGGAATAAGCGAGCACCTTGCATTTGTGTCCATGTGTTCAATTCATAACCAATCATCTGTAGAATTATTACTTTGTGTGTTTCTGTTAAATGTGTTTTGCTGTTCAAGCTACTATGACACTGACAATAGTGTGAAGAACACAATTTTATTTATTTTTTTTTAATCTCTTATCAGTAAGAAGATATATTGAAATGGTTTATGTTTACTTTCCCATTATCAAAACTAAAATGGGAAATAAGTATTGAGTGTTGTAACGAATTTTTTCACTAAATCGGAAAACACTCAATATGCATCATGGAATTTATTCCATTAGGCTGATCAACACTGTATAACGGTGCAGAGGGAAATAAGGCCTCTTTCATTTTTTGCACTTCTAGATAAACTTTAATCCTACCCTGGTGAGTGTGGCCAGAGTAATTTCAAACGTCCAAAACACCCTCATCGAAGCTGTAAAATCATTGCCAAGATTAAACGACAAATTCCATGTGTCCGATATCGACTATGTCGCTTATGGAGACCTAATAGAGAACGATCACGATTGCAAACATATGCAACAACAATTAAATCAAGGTGAAACCGTGATTAGATTCTATGATTATAATTCTATCTATATTTGACTTTCAGAGGTGCGTGTGGCAATTGAAAAGATCAAAGAGTACATCAAAATCTGGGAACCGTTTAGGGATTTATGGGAGGTGGATAAGGATAGGTTTATCCAGCGTTACGCTATGGAAGAACCCTCTGCTTCCTTATTCGATGCGAATATCGGACGTTATACCGAGTTGGCGAATAACGTTCAAATCCAAGATACCGTGTCCGACGTTCATTTTTTGCAAATGAACTGTGCGGAACTGAAAAAGTCGATTATAGAACATTGTGTCGAGTGGCAGCGCAAGATGTGCATGCTCTTGTTCAAATTATCCGAGAAAAAACTTGAGGATATTTATGATTATATGGAAAAAAACATTACAGAGTGAGCAAATTAAACTGTAGTAGTTGGAAAGCGGTTATAATTAAATACTTTTCAGGATTTTACACGAGCCGGAAAACCTGGAGGAAATGCAGTTCTCGTTGAACCTCTATACAAAACTCAAAGAAGACATCACGTTCATAGAAGAGCAATTCCCACAGATCACGGATCAGATATCCATCTTGGATAAGTACTCAGTCGCCATTCCACAGTCTATGAGGCTCAGACATAAAAATCTTCCTAAGGAGTGGGGTCTGTACTTGGAGTCATTGGAGCAAGCGGAGCACATGCTCGATTACTCAAAGGTGCTTGTCAGAGATTACAATAAACAACCATATTAAAGGATTTGGCGGTTTCTTTTACATCCTCAACCCCTGTATCCTTTGAATTGCAGGAACACTTTAAGAATGGACTTTTGGAACAGGCCGAGGGGGCTAGACAGAACGCTAAGCGGCTTTTAGATGAGTTTTTAGTTAAAGGTAAGGTAAATTTAATTTTTTTAACTAGTTATCAAAAAGAATTCGAGTCTTTATTCAGTGTTTTCGTCATGATCATATATTTATCTTTAGGCTTGAAAGAAATGGTTCAATTTCATTTCTTGCGTCATACTTCTTACGGAATCATAAGTGATCGGCAATGTTCGCCAATATAACCAATCAAAAGGGGAGGCTAGTAGGGATTGCAGAGAGGAAAATATTCAGAAAGAGAGATAGAATGTATTTTGCTACGTTTTTTTACTTCCTACGTTTTTATATTATGAATTCTCAGGATCCTTACTGCATGGAGCTTACTTCTTACTTATTACGTGTTACTTCTTACTGTATACCGTACGGAATTTATGAATCCACCTTAATACTTCAGACTAAACCGGGGATATCGACGAAAAATATGATTTGATCATCTAATTCGTGGGCGAAAATCCGGAAAATTCGTAAAAACTTTTATGTTACGCGTAGTTTAAAACTTAAAATTGCGAAAACAACAATAACACGAGTAATACTCAAAATATACATATTTTGCTAAAAGCAACAGTTGATACTTGATAGGAATCAAATTTTGAAACCATAACAACTTTTGACATTGTTTTCAATAAATTACAATTTGCCACTATTTTTTCCTTAAAGCTATATAATTTTCTCACTATAATTAGAAATAAATTGTTTGAAACAAATAAACACTGCTCTTTTAGGTCCGTTTACCTCAGACTGGTCAGTAGAGGACGGACTCGCCTACCTCCAATCAATGCGAGTATGCTTGAAAGAGATGCAAGATCGGGACGATCGTCTGCGCACCGAATTGGCGATATTCGGGCTCAGCTACGACGAAAGCGTCGACATAGCTAAGCTCGAATCGGTAATTTATTCCACTCAGCACTGGTCGTAACTAGAATCAGCTGAATATTCCATACAGGAACTGACCTCGTTGGAACTCGTATGGGAACTGGCGGCCCAATGGAGTGCCGCATGGAACTCTTATAAGTCGGGCGAGTTTTGGTCGATAGAGACGGCCGCTATGGAGGAAACTGCTCAGGTGCTTTTTAGGAAGTTGACCCGGCTGGCTAGGGAATTGAGTGAAAAAAAGTAACTGAGTAATATGGATGAGTGTTGAGATGTATACTGAAACGTTGCTTCTAACAGTTGGAAGATTGTGGAAGATGTGAGGAATCAAGTAGATGCCTTTCGTAGAACTTTACCGTTGCTAGGGGATTTGAAGAATCCGGCCATGAGGGCCAGACATTGGGATAAAGTGAAGAAGGCTGTCGGGATAGATTTTGATGAGACCAGTTCTGAGTTCAATTTGGAGGCTATTTATGCCATGGAAATGCACAAGTAAGGGATTCATAAAATTTATAAAAGTGTTGTTTTTATTGTAAATTTTGCTGTATTGAAAAATAGAGGTTGTAGGTAAGGTACTAAATCATTAGTTAACTATAACCAGTGTTGCCAACTATTAAATATTAGAACTCTTAATAAATATAAGGTCAGGGGATGGGAGGATACTTAGTATCTTTTAAACGAATCAGAAGCCTGCATTTTCCTGCAAAAGGTTATTCAGTGAAACTGTTTAAAATTATTTTGAACTTACAGGACTACCAAAATAATTCTAAAGCAATTAAGAAGATATCAACCACACCATAATTTAATGATAACTTCCTCTGAATGACGTAAAAATTCCGACTCCCTAATTTCTGTCCTCATTCGATTTCTACAGATGTCGTCCTTTTTTAGTCAATTTAAAATTGCATGAGAGTGCAAGGATGACACCTATATAAAAATTAATTTCCAAAATCCACAGAGTCCAATTAGGATTTCATAGGGAAGAGCTTTTTGTTTGCTTTTTTCTCTTTACTTGAGTTTCTAGCAGGTGTATCTGCCGATACATACTCAATATGGAAAATAACCCTTTGCTGCAAAAATTTACAGACTTTTCTGCTACGATTCTACAACAGTAATTAAATTTTGGATTGCCTAATATTTAGAACGAAGTTTATTTTGAATAAACAAACAAATATAAATTGATACAAAATAGATTAATAAAAATATTTATTAAAAGAACCAATTGTTTACAAGGCAGAATAACATACAGACGTTATCCTTTCTTGATATTGATCGTTTTATTTTTGTTCAAAAGGAAAAAGCGGCAAATATTTAATTTCGATTCACTCATTCACTCCATTACACTCGATTCTTTATATCATTCTCCAAATAAAATCAAAAATACACCAGCTCAGAGAAACTCCTCAAATTCATCTAAAAATTATCTTTGAAACACTAAAATTCCTAATTTTTGGTAAAAAATATACCGAATTGGCAATACTGACTATAATGCAGAATCCCTAATATTTTGGACTGCAATAACAATTGTTTGTCTACTTTTGCAGATTTCTTTCATAGAGTTTTAAACAACTCTACTCCATCTGCCGATTGCAGTCATCCTTAGAAAAAGTTGAAAATAAGAAGACTGCAATATTTTACAGTGTTCCTTCTTTTTATCGACGTGATTGTACTTCTGTTTTCACTGAACCTCTATAAATACTTTTCAGTTTGTCACTACGCACAAACACTTTTTCCAACATCTCGAAAGAAACGAAAATTTGCCCTGTCACCTAATCTCAATTTTGTTCAACTTTTCTAAGGTATTTGAGACCTCCATTAATAGCAACCTGTTTAATAAAATTAAAATCTGATTTTACCTAATCAGGGTGGCTTTTCCATGTCGATCAATAGTCACTAATTTAACAGGGGTTAGCAAAATCAGTGTGTATATCAAACACATTGAAATCACAGAAATCTTAAGCAGAAAAATCAAGCAGATCCTATTAGGGTTTATAAATGTTGTGAAGCTTACAGACTTTCACTTAACCTTCAGAAATGTGAGACTCAAACATGAGATTGACCTTGGTTATAATTATAATCATTACTATCACACTTCCAAATTGTAACTCTGTTGTTTCTGACCTGAAGGTCTGTCTTGATAAAGAGCTTTTAAGACTCATAGATACCATCATAAAATCTTTTAAGATCCTTGGGTTTATTATAAGATAAACAACTATTTTCTGATACTTCAGGCAGAACAATTTTATTTAACTCCCTAGTTAAATCACACCTACGGTATGCATCTTTATTATGGTTTTTCAATTATTCAGTACATATAAATACTCTCCAATAAGTTTATTCTAATAATAAAATGCCAATTTTTGAGCTGAATGGTAGAGAGAATTCAATCAGCAGTTGTATTACAATGATGCTTTTGCAAAGGGAGCACTAAATATAAATCTGCAGTAGAATGCTTTTATAAAAACTATAGGCTCACTTTATTTGAATATAGGTTCCCATTAAAACGAGTCAATGCAAATAAAAGGAAAACAAGACAATATTATAGCGTGTAAAAACGACTAGACATCCTTCCAAACTTGTCTCAGTATGATCCAACTTTAGAACCGCATTACAAAAATGTTAAAAAAGAATATGATAACTTGCTTGGATCAAGATTAACACGATCAGATAATAAATCCAAATGCATGTGCATAGTATGTAATGAAATGTTGGGCAAAGAACATTATAAAGACAAAGACATTTCGCTCATTGGTAATCCAAACAAAATTGCAAACCAATATAATTAGTATGTATTGTCCGTTGTGTTATTAGATAAGCTAGAGACACTTCCAATTAATACTAACATTCAATCAAATAGTGAGTCTATGTTCCAATCACCAATATGTCCAAAAGAAATGTGTGGTTATGCGAAACAAATAAGTTCTGGCATTGATAAGATTCTAACTATAAAAGTAACAGCTATAAAAGTATTAGTGTCATATATTAACCCAGCAGAAATTACAACGTGTACAAAATACGTGTTGTCGATTTGTGTGTAATTTAAGAAAATTTAATCATGTGTCATATATCTATATCTATCGATTGCAGTAGCTAAAAATGTCATTTCTTTTTAACTTTCATTTTCTTATAAATTATCATTTCTTTATATAACATAAGACTCTGACATTGCCACACCATAATAGCACAGCTCTTTTTTTCACGTAGTTATACTTACATTGCTGTAACAATTTATAATCGATTTAGACCTAATTTTTCAAGTCCAATATATCGCTTTAAAAATGATTATAAAACTTTGTTCTTGGAGGAACAATTGCACAATTAGTTTTTTGTTCTTTGGTTAATTTTTATATTACTATTACTGCTTGTTTGTCAAAACATTTGTAATTATTATTATTAGGGTAAAGAGATAGAAGTAGCTTTAGCTAATCTTCGCCTTTTTGGGCAAATGTAATTTAATGTGCATTTGATGCCAAATAAAGACATATTTATTATATTACTCAAGTGTAGTGCTTCCTAATGAATAACCCCTATACAAACAGAGAATATTTCCGAATCGTCTCAAGATGGCATTAGTGATACCATTACAAAAAAAGAGGATCTAGAAGCTATGGAAAATTACAGACCCATCAGCCTTTTACCAGGTTTTTCAAAATTATTTGAATTAGCTATGTGTAAAAGATTACTCGATGTCTTGAAGAAGTGCCAATTATTTAATTATCATTATTAATCATTGTTTTTCATTTTCATTCACTTTTCTTAAAGAAAACAAAATGTAGGTATAATGAAATATGAGAAAACATATCTTTCATTGTACCATTTAGTGAGTTTGATCCTGTTATTACTTTACTTTTACAGTACTTTACTGAATTTATTGTATTATCTGTCAATATTTTAATAATTATTTTATTATTAGGATTTGTTTCTTGTTGGGCAATAAAACTCTAAAATGAATTGAGATCCCAGATAACAAAATAACACCTCACAGTCTTTTTGGTTCGAGTATCACTTGAGATTAAAGTGGGGTTCACATATAAGGTAGTTCATAAACAGTTTGTTCCAACAGATTTGCAGAAGAAATCGGTGACATATCGAATGCTGCCACCATGGAGCTACAAATCGAGAAGGGTCTTCGGGTCATTGTGGACACCTGGAGCACAATGCAAATCGAGATAATTTCCTATAAAGATCGTGGGGTATACAGGTAAACGTGTATCACCAATCACACCCCCTTATGATAACTTTTAAATCTTTATAGAATCAAAAGTGTGGACGATTGCTTCCAAGCCCTGGAAGACAACATAATGCAACTCTCAACGATGAAAAGCACGAGATTTGTAGAGCCGTTTGCGAAAGTGGTGGACTTTTGGGAACGCACCTTGTCTTACATCATGGAAACGTTGGAGATTGCATTGCAGGTGCAACGGCAATGGCTCTACCTAGAGGTTCCGTGGTGGTCCAGCTACAAACATTTGAAATAATGGATAAGGTTTATTTTAGAACATATTCTTCGGGGAAGATATCAGAAAGCAGCTGCCGAAGGAATCGGAGGATTTTGACCATATTACTGAGAGTTGGCGCAATATTTCTACGAGACTGTACTTTTCAAAAACGGCCCTGAAGGCCACACATTACCGGCCGCCACCTTACTTGCTCCAGAAGCTTAATAAGATGTACGAAAAGTTGGATTTGTTACAAAGAGCATTGGAAAGGTGAGTGAATTGAGGATGTCTTTTGGAAAGCAAAACGTTACACTTACAACATTGCGCTTAGGTATTTGGAAACGAAAAGGCACGTATTTCCACGTTTTTATTTCATATCGAACGACGATATGCTAGAAATCTTGGGCAACTCGAAAAAGCCCGAACTGGTGCAGCCCCACTTGAAGAAACTATTTGACAATCTGACCAAAATCAAAATACAGAAAAATACGGGTAAGTCCGCCCTAAATAGTAGTAATTTTTTAGATAGCCAATTGGAATATACTAATTATAATTTGCTCATGTAACATAAAAATTATTTCATAAAATATATCACAAATCATTGGAAAAAATATATAAAGATATCCAACACAAAATATCCATATATTTGGTGACTATAAGTTGCCAGAAGCTTATTGGAGTAATGATGAATATAGCTTACAGCCCTTACAGGTTGAGTGTGCAGGAGCGTATTTCTGCTTACAGTTTGCCTTAATGTTTATCTTGAACAAATGTTAAAATCTGATGGACAGTATATACATCATTATAGTTTCGGATGCTTTTATTATTTAACATCACAATCATCATGTTAAGAGAAGAACATAGTGAGTAGAATTATTACAATACGCGGATGATTTTTTACAAAAAGAGAGGGATATGACATAACCGATATAATAAGCAAACTGAATAAATTTATACAGAAACTAGCCAACAGCTTTAACGAATTAAACTTTAACATATCTATAAACAAATCAGCTGGAATGCCCTGTTGCCCAAAAAAACATTACATCTCAGACAAAAGGTATATTAGAGAGGTCAAATTATAAACTTGGTCAAGGAATATAAGTATTTAGGCATCATATTTACAGACACGCTCAATTGGACCAAGCAAATATAGAAAATATCAAACGCAGAAAGCCAGTTTCCAGGATATGGTTGGGAGGAGACCCCTGTTACTCAATAATATGTGTAGAAGGGACTGGTAAGGTCTAGTAAGGATTATGGCAGTAAAATCCTAAGACGAATGATAAATGCCAATAAAAATAAATTAAACAACGCACAGTTTCAAGCCCTTAGGCTGTTTAGTGGAAAACTCAGATATCTTTCTAAAATCTCTAGAATTTCGAACAATATGGCTTACTAAAAAACTTCTGTCTAAATATATGACTTTAGAAAATTACAAAATTATGGCCCTGATCAAAGAGGAAAGAGATATAGGATAAAAGGACAGTATAATATGAAGGGTACAGGTTAAAAAGGGGGAATGTCAAAAATCGTTGATTTTCAGGAAATCAATTTTTAATTTTAAAACCCAATAACTTATTATTTTATTATTTTGTATTGAATGTATTAATGGATTTAGTTTGTTATGTCTATTTGGGATTGGAATTGAGAAAATATTAATAAAATTCCATTTACAAAAATTTTTAGAGCAAAAAAGAAGAAGAAAGTACAGATTATAACGAACAAGAAGAGGGGATTGTCACATATTTTCACTGTAGTTTTGTGGTATCGTCAGTTTTTTATACACAAGCAATTCTAAAGCAAAACAGCAAAGGTTAATTCGAATTTCTCATTTAATTGGGAAAGATACAGAAAAAATTCAAACACTTTTTTGCGCTTCTTACACACGAAGCTTTTGGAAAGGAAGCCTTGTCTTTGACATTTCTGGTATGTTTTAATGTAGAGAAATATTTTCTAGCGGCTGGATTGCGACAGAATTTCATTAAGCACTGCAGGTCATTGTACTTGGCTAGTGTTATAGGCAGTAGTCCTGCAAATAGATAAAACATCCTTAACATTGGAAAATAATATTATGTGTATAGTTAGGTACCTTTGTATAATTGGCCTGGTAATTCGAACAAATTGTTTGGTAAATTATTGATAAATTTTTTCTTCGGTTTAATCAAAACAGCCGATTCCCACATACCATTCCATGTTGATCGATGGTAGGCAAGCCTGGGATGATCTTTAACGACTTTTAGTTCACGTATTGGCTGGATCTTCATTGGACACTTATTTTTGTAAAGTGTAGAAAAATGTGTAGTCCAGCATTTAAAAAAATCGAAAGTGATTTCCCTAACATCAAAAGGATTTGGTTTAACTCGTGCAGCTCTGAAAACTTCAGCCCATTTATTTGGAAGTTCCACACGCGACTTTTGCTGCACTAGTCCAAAATCCTTGTCGCATTCCATAAATGAATGTCCTCTAATGGGAAAACTTATCTTGATTTCATCAAACCTTTTTTGCACATGCACTAAGTGATGGAGGTAACGGATAACTGTGTAATTCTTATTCTGTCCCCCACATGAGTCGCAAAATATATCGAGGACTCGAACACTACTAGGTAGAAAGTTGGAAACAAAATGATGCAACATCGAACATACATCGTCAGAGCCTTTTCGACCGTTTGTTTCAGGATAAGTATAGAAAATTCTTTGACAAAACATGAATATTAGTCGACAAAACATGAATATTAAAAGAGAATACAGATAACTGTCTCTTATAATAAACATCATTTGTGCTGATGTTGGGCACTGGCAGATTTCCAGGAAATCCATGCCTATTGCTTCTTCGTTCTCATTTACCCGACTAGATAATTTTGCAGCCTTTTTCTTGAATAAAACACTTAGTGAAGTAGATTTTCCTGTTGGAAGGTAGTGATTTTGTCATCTGGTTGTTTTTTTTCTATGGCATTTTCTGACACATTCTTCATTTTGGCTTCTAGGGACCTAATATTTGCCAAGTATTCGTCACAGATTCTGCACGTATCCGACCTTGGGTAACCAAATGAAATGTTGAAGTCTCGTGAGAAAATAGATCTATATGTTTCATATGACACACAATATTTTTGATCTGTAACGGTATTTTTGTACATATTGTACATTTTTCTGATATTTAAATCTTCGGGCAGGTAGGTTTTTGAAGAATCCTTTAGGCTGTAATGGCTTTGTCGTCCTTTGAAAGAACTAATATGATTGACTACTAGATCTTTAGCTTCCTGTTTCAGCTTGAGAGGCCTATTTAAGTGTTTTCCTCGTTTATCAATTGGGGCGCTACCAATCATTTTTAAAGATTTCTGGAGAATTTTAAGCTTTTTTTTGGTTATACCATGTAAGGAAAGAAAAGGCTTAAAACAAACTGGTACTTCTGTTGTCTCACCATCTAAAGAGATTCTGACACGATAAGCAAATTAACTCTCATGTAATCTTGCGACCTCTTCTGCGTTACGTGGTGTCGCTTTTGTACAGGACAGACACTAATAAGTCCATACAAATAGATGAATGAATAACATGAATGAATGAACAAATAGATAAATAAACACCAGAACCGGTAAACACATTCAGAAAATAAAAGTAGCTGCAGTCAAGAGAGCCTTCTGACAGTTCCTGAATAACGTGCATTTGTGACGTTCCCCCTTCTTAGCATGTGGCGCGAGGACTCTCTTCCTTTTTAGACAGTACAGCTTAATTTAAATTGTCAATATCTGGCGACTCTTCCCTTTTTTCGCCTGTATAATGTTACTAGGTGATACTTCTGTCTATTAAAAGTTGAACGGACTGAACAGCTCAAAATGAGCAAAAAGTGACATTCCCCCTTTTTAGCCTGTACCCTTCTAATATAGTAACTACATTCATTGATGAAGAACTACATTAGAATGAAGAAAATATCCAAAAATATAAAATTCTTCTTTGCTTCAAATTCAATATACCATATCAGATGATGACAATACCTGTAATCTATATGGGACTCAAAAAAAGAGGGAACCAAATGTGAGACAAAAATTCAGGAATTTAAAAATTTTTACCTCATATATGCAGATGGATTTATCGTCAGGTAGGATTTGGAGTCTACTGCTCTCAAGAAAAGGCTTCCAAGTAATGCCCAAATATGCATGGCATCAGAAATTATAACAATCCACAATGCAATAACATAAAATTTCACATAAGATAAAATAAGGACAGATCTAGCCCATGAAAATCCACTGGAAGAACTATTGGACTAGGACATTGGACATAACGGACCAGCATTACAAAAATACTGCATCAGAAATTTATAAAAAGCTTACATTAATATCAAAAATTTGTTGCCTGCCTAATAGATATATTTTGGGTCCTGACAGTATATGTGTATACCAAATCTGCTTCAAAGACTGTATTTGCGCAATGGTTAGCCGGTTCGTTTTGTGATGCCTGTTTTTAAGAATGGAGTGAGATCAGAATTGATAGCTTGGTAAGTGGGCTACTATGGCTATTTAGTCAATATATTTCAACATCGCTTTTTTCTGATCGATCAACAGTCACAAATTTCTTGTTATATCAAAATAGGCTAATCAATGCCTTGGAGGATTTTAGTTGACTCCATTTATACGGATTTTTCAAAGTTTTTCTGAGCAACATGTTTGATTTGGGTTTTGGTGCGACTATTCTCGTTTGGATAGCTAGTTTTCTTGTGGGTCATCAACAGAAGATAAAAATAGATTATTTTTTGTTTGAAGTTTTTATGGATTTTGCCAATGATTTTAAAATTATGAAAACAATTTACAGTAAAGAGGAAACACTTTGAACATCAAACTAATTAAACTAATAACATCATTCCTAATTGGTGTAGGGGTAATAAACTTAGTCTGAATGTATCCAAGTACTGTTTTATTAGCTTTTGTAAGGCGGTCAGATAACATACTGAATCAATGTACATCGTAACAAAATTACAGTTAAATCATCCAAAATGGTGTGCTTTGGTCTTAGATATTGTAAAAATGTATCATCGGAGGCTATAAGACGTGTCTATTGCTCGCTGGTTCGTTCTAAGCTAAAATATATCTCCATAGTTTGTGATCACATCAAGCCGTACCCAATTTGTCAGTGATTAAGATCATTTAAGTTGGTTTTGTTTGTAGCCGATTATGCAGCAGTTCAAAGTAATTTTAATCTGCTTCCTTTGGCATATAGACGGAATATGTAGGGTATGATGTTGATACATAAGATAATTATTAATGGTTGTAAAGATTTTTAGAATCGTTACTATAAAGTCACAAATAGTTGCAACATTAATTGTGTTTGGCATGTCGATGAATTTATTTACTAAGTAATTAGTCAATTCTCTTTTTTAGTTTTATTATTTGAACCTTTTAAGTTAATAACCTCTTTTATTATTATTATATTATTGGATTACTCCTTACGGTACTTATCTTGGATAACTTTAAATTAGCTTGTAATATACTGTTCTTACTATAATAAATAAATAAAAATATATTTGGCCACATGTTCAGTTATAATCAATACATTTCTTCTCCATACGATAACTTGCAGGGGTAAACAAGCAAGAGTGTGTGGGTATGTTGGCCGACGATGGTGAATATCTCGAGTTCGTAAAACCGTTCATCCTGGACGGTCCTGCCGAATTGTGGCTCCTACAGCTCGAAGCCTCCATGAGGCAAATCCTCAAGACCACTTTCAAACCAGTGAGGGGAGAGTTGAAAAAGAACTTGAGCAAACGTGACAAATGGCTACTGGCTAATTGTGGCCAATTGTGTAACGCGTGCAGTTTGGTAAGTTTGACAAACATGTACGAGCCAGCTGTTGCATAAGTATTCTTTCGATAGATTCAATGGACTACAGACTGCACAAGGGCCTTAGTGCACGCCAAGATGATGGAGAGTAAGAAACCGTTAAAACGACTAAGGAAGAAACAGAATCAGGTGCTGAGTAAACTGTCGGAGCTGAGCAGGAAGGAGTTGACTAAACTGCAAAGGTTGAAGACTAACGCGTTGATTACTATCGAGATACATTCCAGGGACGTGATTGATAGGCTTTATAAAGCGAGTAGGTGATGTAGAGTGGCGGTTTCTAGGTTTTGTAGAGCCAGGTTGTTTGTAGATTGCAGAGATACCAACTCGTTTGAGTGGTTTTCCCAATTGAGGTTCTACTGGGACAGGGAATCGGACGATTGTATAATAAAGCAAACGAATACTTGTTTTAATTATGGGTACGAGTATAATGGAAACTCTGGACGATTGGTTATTACTCCTTTAACAGACCGGTAAGCACTTTTAAGAATACGCAGTATGGAGAAAGTTTTTGAAACAAGAAAGGTTTAATTGCCTAATAAAAAATCAAAGGGAACTAAATGAGAGAATCCACAAGGTGATTAACGGCCGATATACATTAGCACTATATGGAAAACGGAACGTAACGGCATTTGTTTACGAGAAAAAAATAATTTTGCGTGTTTTTTGTTAAAATACAGGGCCTAACTAATTGTTTATCAGGTCTTTAAGTTCCTAAAAACCTGAAACTTAAAACATCACTTTAAGAGACCATATAGATTAACTTCCCATAGTCTGATTTAATCAGCATTATACAGGATCGTGGAAAATTAAATTAACATTTTTCATTTACTTTCAATGGCGAAAAATCCATTTTTTTTAATGCTCTATATTTTATTTTATATGCAATGAACAGTTACTTTTATTAATATAACATATTCCTATATATAAGTAGCTGCGTTTTAGAAATAATAGAATAAATGACAGTGACATATTACTTTAAAATATTAACATTGTGTTTTATGATCAACTTAATTAAAAAGTCTAAATTGAAAGATATTCACTACTCAAAAGGCTATTTATTTTCCATGAATAATATGATCAAATAATAGCAAGAACATGTGGAAAAATTAACGAAATGTATCCAGATCTACGATCAATGAATCCGCGAAAGTTTGTGAAAATATTTGGTAATTATGGCTCGAAATTAAAACCTGATTTAAAGAAAACAACTGGCTGGTAACTGGCTACTAAGGAAGAAGTTAATATTATTAGATAATATTATTACACACTTATATTAAGCTTCAATTGGAAGTGCTAAGGATGATTTAGGTTTGTCTGATTATTTAATTCAAAAAATATTAGCCAAACATGAAATGTTCCATAAAAGTTCACCAATGTTCAATCTTTGGAACTATGAGACTATCGCAGAAAGAATAAAGTAGATAGATATAACGAAAAAGTAGAATTCTATGAAAAACATTTTCATCTATATTGATTCAGACGCTAACTTTCTGAGAAAAATAATTAAAGTGTTGTAAGTAATTTTTTGGAAAATCCATTATTTTCGTACTTGTTCGTTTCAACTTGATGGAGAGCCAACTCACTGTGGAGTCAGTATAATAAGAAAACTGTACGACATATTTGATGGTTTAGGCGTATGTGAGCATATGGGATTGGCCTGCGAAAGCACCAGATCTGACACTCCTTGATTTTTATTTGTCGTTTAATATAAAGGAAACAGTGTACGCAACATTAGTAAATAGTAAAGAACAGCTACGTTAGCGAGTTATGACCTATTTTGAAGAGCTAGATGGAAGCGAAGTTAGAAGACGACGAATATATCCAACAGAAAACGATTTTATAAATGTTTAAAGAATAATGGTATTTCGAAATTTGTATATAATACTTTTTTTGTTACTTTTACGTTTAACTAATGAAGTATTTTGTAGTATTAATAAGATTTTTTTTATCCATTAATGGTAAATCTGAATACAATGTGTTACATTTTCTAGACGTTCTTACTATTATTTGAGCACATTGTTCATGGAAAATAAATAGTTCAAATAATTTCATCAATCAGTCTGTAGACAAATGACCAATTCCTAATATAAACGCAATAAATAAAAAAAAATTCGTCAAGCGACGATTTTGCTTATATCGAATATTGAATCCAAATGAGCATTAGAACCCCATAAATTGCGTTTTCCATAAAATAATTTACAATTTTTTCCTCTACAAAAGTGGGAGTTAAGTAAGGGAAAGTAAAAAATAGATAAAATAAAGAACTTTAAACTAAAATAAAACTAAATGAGACAAATGATAAACTTTTAATGAAAACCCAAAAATTCAAAACCAAATAACGTAAAGCGACGCTTTTACTTATACCAAACACTTGAACCCAAATAAAGAGCCCTACATTGAATTTCTCTAAAAAAAAATTGAATTTTTCCAGTTGTTACATAACGTTAACGACAGCCCTACACCTCTACAGGGGGGGCAGCCCCAAAGGGCCCGCAGGCACAGGCAAAACCGAAACTGTCAAAGATTTGGGTAAAGCCATGGGCATGTGGGTGATCGTCAATAATTGTTCGGAAGGCCTGGATTATAAGGTTTTACCTTAATAACTAAATCGATTCAGTCATTATTGAATCAAATTAATTCTAGAGTATGGGTAAATGCTTCTCTGGTTTAGCCCAAACTGGAGCCTGGGGCTGCTTCGACGAATTCAACCGGATCAACATCGAGGTGCTATCGGTGGTCGCTCAGCAGATTTTGTGTATTTTTCAGGCTCTGTCTCAGAAACAAGCCCGGTTTATATTTGAAGGTACTGTTACAATTAATTATTTTCTACAAACTCATTAATCGCTTTTAAGGTTACGAAATCATCCTAAAATGGACCGTGGGCATCTTCATAACGATGAACCCCGGTTACGCGGGCAGAACCGAACTGCCCGACAATTTAAAGTCCATGTTTCGCCCCATTTCCATGATGGTTCCCGATAGCGCCATTATCGCCGAGAACGTTTTATTCAGCGATGGGTTCTCCAACACCAAAGCGTTGGCCAAAAAGGTACCACCAAATAATCGCAATATTAGAAACCGATTTCTCTTAATACAATTCTATTGCAGGTGTTCACCTTATATCAATTGGCCATTCAGCAATTAAGTAAACAAGACCATTACGATTTCGGTTTGAGGTCGATGGTGGCCCTTTTGAGGTACGCGGGACGTAAGAGACGCGCCATGCCCAACATACCTGAAGAACAAGTCGTTTATTTGGCCATGAGGGACATGAATATCGCGAGGTTTACATCGAACGATTTGCCACTGTTCAATGGGATTATGTCGGATATTTTTCCCGGAGTGAATATCCCTGCTGTCGATTATATGGATATTAATATGGCCATGATTGACTTTATGAACGAGAACAATATACAGGCTATACCCATCGCTATGACCAAGGTAAGATGTGTTCTTTCTGTATTTATTTCTTTTTTATAGCTGTATATGCTGCACGAACTTTTAATTTACGTTCATACGAAAAACTGTATTAGTTTATAGAGGAGCAGTATTATTTTTATCACTCTAAATTTTAGTTAATAGGTAGTGAACTAAAATTTGGTAATAGGACTTAAATATTTCCCATCCCATAAAATTTTTATCTGTTATTCATGTGAGTTAATATAATTAGGTATATAAAAAATTTTCAAAATCGCATACTAGATGTAGTTGTTAGACAAGAGCAATATGTGGTACCTTGAAATGAATTTAGCCTTAATTAATGAAGATACCTTCCATCCCACATTAAATATTTTGGTTCCAATTCAGCAAAGGAAACATGAAAAAGAACTACAAAACAATAATATTTCAAATAGCTTTAAAAGAGGCAAATATATCTTCTTATATGAAATTCTTAGGCAAACAGATTGGACCCTTTTAGAAGTATATATAAGAAGAAGTATACAGTCTGTCCAAGATAAGGATGTCTATTATGGGGATCTCGGCAGCTATAGGAGATACGAGGTTAATTAAATTAGAGAAAAGTTGTGCATTTTAGAGCCTAACAATACGCCGTTTAGAAAGTTTTAAAATTTTAAGTAGTTCCGGAGATATTCGAGAAAAACCGAAATTTTCCGATTTTGTTTTTATTTTTTTCTGGCGTTATTTAAAGAGATATGGAAAAACAAAAGACACTTTCTCGTGGCCGCTTTTTAAGCTCTAAAAAATAACATTGCGAGATTTTTCGTACGACGTTTCGTTTCGAGGAAACCATCATCAACTTAATTTTTTTATATGGCGCGTAAAAAAAGTACACTTTTAATTAAAATTAAATCAATCGGAATTTTTTATTAAATTCCGATAGTTTTGATGTAGTAGGCTGTAAAATAATGACGTTGAGAAAATGTCAAAATTAAATAAAAATTAAACGTCAAAGTAGTTTATTTTATGTATTGTATACAAAATATGTCTAAAATGATCTGAGGAATCTAAAAATTAACATACAGGGTGTTATGTTTAAACTAAACAAGTTGGTATTGGCCACCGTTATCCGATACTTCCTGTATAAAAAGTTTTTATGAAAAAAAATGCGCTATAACTTTTATAGCGCTAAACTATAAAAACCAATCGACTATCTATTTATTAGCTAATTTATTCCATTTGGCTGACACACACTGTATAATCTGTACAGTGCAAATAAATAAATAGCCAGAACTGCAAATGCTATAAAAATGTTTCAGTTGTCACGTATCCAAATTTTCAACATTTTCCTCTCTCTCATTTCAGGTGATCCAACTGTACGAAACTAAAAACTCAAGGCATTCGGTGATGATCCTTGGAAAGACTGGCACAGCCAAGTCCGTCACCTGGAAAACGTTGCAGGGTACCATGGGAAAGCTGAAACATCAAAATAAACCGGGATTTAATATGGTCCAAGTCAGTATCATCACAACGTGCCATGAGTCAACAGCATTAAATGGGAATTTCTCTAGGTATATCCATTGAACCCAAAAGCATTAAATTTGGGGGAGCTTTATGGCGAATATAACCTGAGCACCAACGAGTGGTTGGACGGAGTGATCAGTGCAATAATGCGTAAGACCTGCGCAGAAGAAACGCCAGATGAAAAGTGGATATTGTTTGATGGACCAGTGGATGCTGTTTGGATAGAGAATATGAATAGTGTTATGGATGATAATAAAGTTAGTCCATGTATCCTCTTTTAGTTGTAATTGATACTGTTTTACTATTAAAGACAGAACCTTTTTACGAACTTGTGGCACTCTTTTTATCTCTTCTACCTAATCCTGTAAGGGAGACACTCTGCAATTACAACTTACATTTTGTGATACAATAACATTTAATAGGTGTTGACGCTTATCAACAGCGACCGGATTACTATGCCCGAGCAAGTGTCCCTGCTCTTCGAAGTTGGTGATTTGTCGGTGGCTTCTCCTGCTACAGTCAGCAGGTAAGCATTAAAATAATCGCCTGAATATTTATTTAACTTGAGAGCTTTTAGGTGCGGCATGGTGTATAATGACTATAAGGACTGGGGTTGGCAGCCCTACGTGAGATCATGGCTATGTAAGAGATTTAGTTACTATTTTCGGAACATTGAACATTGAAATATTTCAGACACTCAGAAGCATAAAGGGCAAAAGTGCCAGGATATAATCTGGCGTTACTTCGACATGTACCTGAACATGATTCTGGAATTTAAACGACTCCATTGCATCGAAATCGTGGAGTGTTGCGAGTTGAACTTGGTCTCCTCGTTTTGTAAGATGTTGGAAATATTTATTACAAAAGAAAACGGAGTGAACCCGAACGACGAGGTCGGTACCATCCGTATTAAAACCATTTTAAGTCAATATTTTCGTATGTAGGAGCATTTTGAGGATTCGGTGAGGAACTGGTTCCTGTTTTGCATGATCTGGTCAATTTGTTGCACCACAAATGAGGAAGGCAGAATGAAGTTCGACACCCTCATAAGGGAAAAAGAGGGAGTTTTCCCTATTAAAGATACTGTTTATGAGTACTTTGTTGACGTGCAGAATTACTCTTTTGCCAGTTGGGAAGAGAAGCTGAAATATGGTAATTCGTGCATAAAGTACAAATCAATAGAGGTTTCAATGCGGAATTTTCAGGTTGGAAGTACGACCCAACGTGGCCATTTTACAAGCTAATAGTACCGACCATAGATACAGTGAGGTACGAGTTTGTAGTGAACGCCTTGTTGCATAAAGGTTTCCCGGTTTTGTTAACCGGTCCGGTGGGTACTGGGAAAACGTCTACAGCGCAATCGGTACTGGGAGCCATCAATGCGGGCGATTATACCGTTTTGAATGTTAATATGAGCGCTCAGACGTCCTCGATCAATTTACAAGATGCCATAGAGAGTAGGGTGGAAAAACGTACAAAAGGGCACTTTGCCCCCGCCGGGGGTAAAACGATGATCACCTTTCTAGACGATCTGAATATGCCTGCCAAGGAAACTTATGGTTCTCAACCTCCATTGGAACTGTTAAGGCAATGGATGGATTATGGGTTCTGGTACGATAGGGCCAAACAGACCAGGAGGTACATTGAGGTGAGTTATTTGAGTTTTTACTAGGATGTAGTACTAGCGAGGTCTAACACACTTACTTCAGAAGGAACCAGCCATTTTAACGACAGCAGAATCTGATATAGTATTTTCATCGATCTCGCCAAGGCATTTGACATTATTTCATATTATAGATACTGCTTCAAAAATGGTGAATAATAGACTAATAAATTAGATAAAACTGTGGACTATATAAAAAGAGAAAATGAAGATTGTTCACCTTTAAGCGGCGGTTTGGATCTAGTTGCTGAATTTCCGTGCACTTTATAGTTCAAACCATGGTTTTGAGGCGTCTCTGTTTTCACAAATTTTGATTGTAGAACTAAGGTTTTTGCGGTACATGAAAAGATTATGGTAGTTTCAACGAACAAAACCAATTATAGATTAATTTTACTATTATAAATCTTAACAAAAAATAATTCTCAATACTCTATAGTATTAATGAAAAAACTCTTAATGTTTCAAAAAGTCCATCAAGGATTTTACTGTCCTAAGTTTTGTATGAAAAAGCTGATGAATTTTCCTTAGAAAATTCATCATGAATTTTCTAAGGAAAATTCATCAGCTTTTCATTCAAATTTATTACAAGTTCCCTTAGAGATTCAACCGTCTTGGAGTTATTGAGTGGTTTTGCGATGGATTAAAAAAATATGTATATTGTCGAATGCTTTACAAAATTATATATTAATAATTCATTCAAGGATTTTAGTTTTATATGAAAACTGATTAGTAAAAAGGCTCTTATCAGTTTCCTTGTAGATTCAACCGTTTTGGAGTTATTGAGTAGTTTTGCGATAGATTGAAAAAATCTTGATACTGTCAGAGGCTTTACAAGAATCTAAATATGAAGAATGCATTCACCATAAGTGGTTACAGAAAAATTAATGTATTAAGCGTATAATATTGATTAATTACTGATGTTAAATTCTTTAATATGTTGGGGGATTTGTGGTTTATAAAGTAGCAATTCTTTTCATCTTTGAGGAATAGGCTGTTTGATTTTCCAGTACCTTTTTAATTTTTTTATATAGGAAAAATTTAAACACGTGAAAATGGAAGGTAAAATAAAACTTTAAAAGTATTAGAAGACTTTGATTAAATTATGAAGTATGCTGTGATGTACTGGAAATCATTCTTGGGGCTTTGCAAGAATCTAAATATATTGAAAACTCATTCAAAGATTTTATTGATTTTAGTCTCATATAAAAGTTCATGAGTTTCTTTACCAAAAAGGTCCTAACAAGTTTCTTTGTAAATAAACCGTTTTGGAATTATTGAGTGGTTTTTAGAAAAGTCTTGATGCTGTCAGATGCTCTACAAAAATCTATATACATTGAAAATTCATTTAACGATTTTATTGAATTTAGTTTCATATGAAAGCTGATGAGTTTCTTCACCAACAAAGCCTGGATTAAAAACCTACTCAATTGATACTCTTAAAGGGTTTTTTAACCAACATTCAATTTCTTAAATATCTTTTTCTGCAATTTCCTTACCTTCCTTCTCCGATTTTTCTGTTCCGAGTATAGCAGTATGATCTTGAAAATCCCCTGTCTTTAACTACTTTAAATCTATCTGTATTACAGTGTCCAATCCTTAGGTAATAAATAAAACGATACTAATTCAATAGAACATGCACATCTTGGGTTCAATGGGTCCCCCAGGCGGAGGTAGACAAGTCATCTCCGATCGTCTACAAAGCAGATTCAACTTGATCAACATGACTTTCCCTGACGAGGCGACAATCGAGAGAATTTACGGCACCATGTTGCTTCAGCATTTATCAAATTTCGACGAGGGGGTGAAGCTTGTTGGGAAAACCATCACTGAGGCCACCATTGGTATAATATACCTTCCCCACCTTTACAGTTCTTAATTAATACGGCAATTTGTAGATTTATACAATAACGTGATCCAAAAAATGTTGCCAACCCCGACGAAGATCCACTACCTATTCAATTTGAGGGATATTTCCAAAGTGTTTCAGGGACTGCTAAGGAGCCACAAGGACTACCAGAACGACAAGTCGTCCCTTCTGAAGTTGTGGATTCACGAGTGTTTTAGGGTGTTTTTTGATAGACTTATTGATGATACGTAGGGCAATAACATTTGATGGGATTTTAACGGTTTAATGGTCATTTATTTTAGGGATCAGGAGTGGTTTCAGGTGCAGATGAACGAGCAGCTAGGCAGACACTTTGATCTTACTTTACACAGCCTGTGTCCTGGTAAAGAGATACCTATTTATGCGGATTTCGTGAATCCCTGGAACATATATGAGGTAGAATGAACTAAAGTGGTAACGGGGAATTTCAGGTTTTATTCTAGGAACATGCAGACGAATCTGCCCTAAGGAAGTTCATAGAAAACCAAATGGACGAGTACAATGTGTCACCTGGGGTTGTATCGATGGATTTAGTGTTGTTTAAGGATGCTTTAGAGCACATTTGTAGGATTGTTCGGGTAATATCGCAGCCTAGAGGGAACATGCTGCTTGTGGGCATAGGTAGGTCAGATTTTTGTGATAGCATAGATTATTGAAGGAAGATACCAGCAACATTTTTTTTCACAGAGCTTTTAAGATATTTTCATATTTATTTTATATTAATATAGAGAAACTCATGAGAACTTGACAGTGAAAACCTGCTTCTGGGGAATTTAGGAAGTTATGGCTAGCGAACGTTTCTTGTGCTTCAATATGTTCGTTGACAATTTCGTTAAGGTCCAAGTTATTAGTTAACAATTTTTATTCCTTATTAGATATATAAACTATTGAATATATTCTCATAATAATTTAAATCACTATAGAGGGATTACTCAGCATTACTTTAAGGGTAAAAACATGATGATGTGTTTAGGATTTAAGAATTTAAGGCAATGTTAGTTGAGGCATTTCTTTTGATAATTTTGTTATAAGATTTTCACTACTTTAGAAAATATTTTCAGGAAATAATTGGAATATTTATAAAAGGTTTTTAGTTAAAGAAAGAGGCTTTCTTACCCAATAATTTCAAATGAGAACGTTGTCTGTGCCTCAAAAACTTGTTGAGTTATAGACAATTTAGTCAACGAAGATTCAAAAGACACCAGACCTGAAGTTTTGAAGTGCCTATTCAACATCGAAATTTATATTAATTAGCGGATATTTTTGACCATTGTATAAAGGAATTCTTGAGGATAAATTTTAGGGTAAAAACGTGATTCTAGGTGAAGGATTTGGGTAGTTTAGTAATTCGATGTTTATTGATGATGAAAAAATTACAAAAAGAGGTTATGGGCGCAGTCTATAGATATCAGATCTTATCATATAACAGGCATCAGTAGTAGAACAAGTGATAATTGACATTTAACGGATGTTGCTCGATATATGGTACCACTATAGGGTTTTAACAATTAACAACCAAAAAGATGCTATTTTTTAAGGCGGTAGCGGTAGACAATCCTTATCCAGAATAGCAGCCTACATCTGCGAGTTAAACACCTTTCAAATATCGGTAACACGCAGCTACAGGATGTACGAGTTCAAGGAGGACCTAAAAACTCTATATAACGTAACCGGTATCCAAACTAAACCGACTTCTTTCCTGTTCAACGACACCCAAGTGACCGACGAGGGCTTCTTGGAGGTCATCAATAACATGCTCAGCAGCGGGGAGGTGGCGAACTTGTACAAACCAGACGAGTTCGAGGATGTCAAGAATAAGCTGGAATCTGCGGCAAACAAAGCTGGAATCATGCATACGAACGAGGCGATGTACGAGTTACTTATAACGAGGGTGCGGGCCAATCTGCATATCGTTTTGTGTATGAGCCCTATAGGGGATGCTTTTAGAAACAGGCTTAGGTACAATTATTTAAACAGTTGCAGGGTTCTTTGAGTTATAGAGATTTTCTTTTAGGCAATATCCTGCTTTAGTGAACTGCACGACCATAGACTGGTTCCATGAGTGGCCCAAGGAGGCATTGTTGGAGGTGGCGATGAAGTTTATTGCAGACGTCGATTTTAGCGAGACTATTACTGGAAAAGAGGTTTATATTTTGTAAAGGAATGGTCTCAATCTATAATCCTTATATAAATCTAGGCTAAAACCAGAAGGGAATCCTTGGTCCAAACCACCCAAGAAAAACTAATGCTGGCCACCTCCGAAGCCTTTTCCACCATACACGACTCGGTGGTGCAATATTCCAAACGGATGCTGAACGAAATGAAACGTTACAACTACGTGACACCGACCAACTATTTGGAGTTGGTATCCGGATACAAACGGTACCATGCATAAATGCTGTCAAAAAATAAAAGAAAAATTGATTTATTCTCTTTTAGAATGTTGGCCAGTAAACGCGGTTCCGTATCGGCGCAGGCCAACAAGTTGCGCAACGGTTTGTGGAAAATCGACGATACGAAAGCGAAAGTAACCACCATGTCAATCGAGTTGGAAGAGGCTCAACTTAAGGTGGCGGAATTCCAGCAACAGTGCGATGACTATTTGGTGATTATCGTGGCTCAAAGGAAGGAAGCTGATGATCAACAGGTAACCATTGATATAATAGTAAATTTGATTTTGATTGATTTGATTGATATTATAGTAACAAATAATTCAAGTTTAAAACTTAGAGGAAAGTGTTATAATATTTAAAACGTCTATTAACTTTGTAATATGGTGAGCGACTGTGTAGATCTTAGATTTATTTATAACGAACAACTTTAAATTAAAGGCTCAAATATTAAATATAACTATAAAATCTCTGATCATGAAACGAAAGGTGTAAATGTGATGTCAAAGAATAGTAAATTAAATAATTTTTCATCTAAGGGAATTACAAGTAGGTTAAATATAGATAAATGCACGAAATGCCTTGTAATCTGTGATTGTGGTACATAGCAGCATCAAAACAGTCTCTCGTATGGGCAGACAAAATGCTGTTCCATGGATTAAAGAGGCTTATAAAAATAAAATCTGTAAATATTTGTACAAATAAGTTCAAATATATATTAAGGGAGGAAGAAAAGCTTTTTATGAATACAAAATTGACTGTGTTCTGTTGATTGAAGGCAATCCTAAAAAAAATGTCGGAGACACTTAAATGATCCATTAAAAATTGTGCAGTTATTAAATTTTTTCTACTTGGACAGCATTCAGGATATAGTCAACTAAATAGAGTCATTAAAAATATAAATAAATAAATAAATAATGACTTTTATTAAAACAAAAATCTACATAAACCTCCTATTTATTACATAATCCATAATACAATACCTCAGTCTTCCTTAAGTCCTCAAGTCTTGTAATTCCTCTTAAAATTTTTAGGGCTTAAAGTAAGATAACATTCCGGTATTGAATTGGATTGCTTTACAGTATTATATGAAAAGGATCGCCGGAAGATCGCAGTGGTATGCAGGGGCATAGTTAACTTTCTTACATTTCTAATATCAACATTGTGAATGGTATTTCGAAATACTAAACGCTCTTTTATTGAATTGGGAGAAGACGGATTATTTAGCATCTTTAATAAGAAACAAGAAAAGTGCAAAATTCTACGATCATTCATATATAACCACCCAAGGTCCTTATATAAGTGTGAAATATGATCAAATTTGCGCAAACCACAGATAAACCTCAAGCAAGTATTTTGTACCTTCTGTATGCGATTCTTGCTCTCTAAATCCAAAGAAAAACCATAAACTTAGTCCCAGTATGTAAAATTAGAGACAAAAAAAAAAGACAAGAGTTTCACATAAGCTTTTTTAAGGTATTTACTTAATATGTGTCTATTAGTGTATCAAATTTTCAAAGAAAAAAATAATTTTTGTATAAGTTTTCTTAAATGTTCTTGAAATCTTTGTTGAATATCGATAATAACCCTCAAGTTTTTAGTACTGTCTGATCGAATTATTTATAATTATATTTTAAACTTTGATCAATATTGTGATATTAACACTTACATAAATGACACAAGTACCATGAATTCCTCCTATTTTCGTTCATTAAGCAGAAAATTCGTGTTTCAACATATCAATAAGGTAGCTTCTGATGGAATAGACTTCGTTTTTCTTAAATCAATGTATCACATACAATACCCATTACTGAATTTCATAAACTCTGAAAATTCTGTAAATAGGTAAAACGCCAAAAGACCTAAAGTGCTCAATTGTAAAACCCATTCCAAAAATACAGAACCCAAGGAAACTAGGACGTTATCATCGTATCAATATGCCTCCAGCAATTGAAAAAATTGTTGAAATACTTATTTATGATCAGTTAATCCGATTCTGTTCTGAAAATGATTTAATATATAAAAAACAATCAGAATCACTCATGTACGTTTGATAAAAATAATTACTTTTGCATACTTGAAAGCATCTGAGGAATGATGGCGAGACAATTGGAGTTGTATTCTTGGACTTAAAGCGAGTCTTTAAAAAAATTAGTTTTATCCTTTTTTAAATCTTACATATCTGAAAGAAATTAATTGTTCAAATGTAATAATATTTTGTGGCTGAAAAATGTGAAGCTGTTTATGGGCTTCCACAGGAAAGCTTCCTTGAACCACTGTGGTTTCTCGTGCATATCAATGACATAACATCAATTTGCCGATGACACAACAAATTCTCAATGTTATTTCAGGAGTTTAATGTCATTTAAAGTTCCTGCCAGACATTTAAAGCCATTGTAGAACATCTTCTGTACTATTGGGATACTTCTTGCTTCCTTAGGCCTTTGAAGTAATTTCTTGTTTCTTCCAGGCATTTGAGACAATTTTTTATTTTATTCCAAACATTTCAATTAATTCTCAATATTGTTTCAGTTTATCTGAAGTTCTTGCCAGACATTTAAAGCCATTGTTTAGTATCTTCTGTGTTATTGGGACGCTTGTTGGTTCTTTAGGCCTTGGAAGTAATTTCTTATTTCTTCTAGGCATTTGAGGCAACTTTCTATTTTATTCCAGATATTTCAACTAATTGCTAATATTATTCCAGGAGTTTGATGTCATTTAGGGCTCCTGCCAGACATTTAAAGCCATTGTTTAATATCTTCTGTATTATTGGGACACTTCTTTCTTCCCTAGGCCTTTGAAGTAATTTTTTATTTCTTTCACGCATTTTGCCTACTTTCTGTTTTATTCAAGAGATTTCAACCAGTTCTCAATGTTACTTCAGGAGTTTGATGTCATTTAAAGTTCCTGCTGAACATTTAAAGTCATTGATTATTATATTCTGTGTTATTGGGATACTTCTTGCTTTCTTAGGCTTTACAAGTAATTTCTTATTTCTTCCAGGCATTTAAGGCAACTTTCTATTTTATTTCAGATATATATAAAGATATTTTCATTTATAGCCAATATCTTCTGTATTATTGAGACATTTGTTTCCTTAGACCTTTAAAGTAATTTCCTATTTGAGTATAAATAAAACAAATAAATAAAACGCTAAAAATGTTTGTATTAAACTGAATAGTAAAAATATTGAATTTGTTGTCAAAATGCCTTGTATTGATATTAGATAGTCGGTCAAATTTAAATGATTTTTTTTTAAGTATGTCATTGGTAAAGTGGTTAAGGAAAATGGGTTTTTGTATTTTTTAGGATGCAGACTATATTTATAAACAAAAACATTTATGTTAATAGCATAATAAAGCCACAATTTGAATATTGTTTCGGAAACAAAACAGATATAAATAAGTTGCAAATACTGCAAAATAGAGCCATGTCAATTATTTTAAATAAGATCATTGTTTTAAAGATAATCTTGTTTCATTTATTTATACAATCTAGCATGGTCTTCTACCTCCATATTTGCAGGATTTCCTAAAAAGAAATAATATATTCACAATTATCAGACAATGCAATAAAACAACTTTATGCAAACACCTTAAAAAGGCCTTTAACCTCTTTTGGTCTGTCATTGTACAACCTGCTGCCAAATAACTTAAAATTGGGATATTTTATAAGAACAAAAAAAAAATTAAGAAATATACGTTTATTAAATTTGTATTAATTATTATCTCAGTTGCAATACAGACCTGTAGACATCTAATTATATTAATAATTAAGATTCTTTAGTACCTATTTGTGTAGGCTTTGTCACGGTAAATTATTCCCTATTGTTTTGCACTAGGAGTTTTTATGGTTTAAAATTGATGACTAGGTTGCTGGTTTTTAAGAAAACAATAAAGTGAATCAAAAGTTTATACAAGAAACAGAGAGTAAAATATTTCATGTAAGTTCTAGTGATACAAAAGAAAGTTTTATTACCAACTGCTACTGTTTATGCAGAAGATAAGCAAGGTAAATTCCAAGTTCTGCTAGATGGCGAATCTCAAAGTACTTTTTTCAGAGTATTTATGTAAAAAATGAGGGTAAGCTATGAAAAGAGTCTTATTTTCACACAAGTTCTGGATTTCTTAGAAATCCATAGTGCACAACAATTTTCCTAGGCCTTATTATATTACAATATAAGCTACTATTATAATTTGATATTGGAACTTTTAATCATTTCTGGTAAATGTTTTATAAGTTAAGCTTTTGTTTAATTTAGGACGAATTTTCTCAATATCAAATTTTGATGGTTTTTCCAAATAAATGGTTAGATTCCATTACATTACCTACTTTTAATAATTTTTATTCACTGACAAGATTTAAGCGATCCGAACTGGTCTCCACAGACTATATAATTGTTAACTCCCTGAGTAATTTCTTTCTGTCAGAAATAAACTAAAAATGTTCTTGGAATATTTGATCCAATATAAATAATTTCCAGAAAGAAGTAGCCAAGAAAAGCATCAAAATCGGCGAAGAGGAGATACAATGCAAGAAGCTCGCGGATGTAGCGCAAGCGGATCTAGACGAAGCGATGCCTGCCCTGGAAGAAGCCGTCAGAGCCCTGGATTCTCTCAGTAAAAAGGACATTAGCGAAATGAAAAGCTACGGAACCCCCCCGCAGAAAGTCAAAATGGTGATGGAAGCGGTTAATATCCTAAAAGGAGTATGAGAGACGACGAGTGTATAAATCCTCTTTTAAAAGTGGTCCGTTATAGGTGGATCCTAGTTGGGCGGAAGCCAAACGTCTCCTGGGCGAGATCAACTTCCTAAAAGACCTTAAGGAGTTCGACAAGAACCACATTTCGGAGAAAACGATGAAGAAAATCGCGAATTACACCATGAACGAGGAGTTTGTGCCCGATAAAGTGGGCATCGTTTCGTTGGCCGCCAAGTCGCTCTGCCTATGGGTTATTGCCATCGAAAAATATGCCAAAGTGTGGAAGTAAGGACGCCGTTTAAAGTCGCGATTATTCCAGATATAAATTTAAAATGTTATTTCAGAGTGGTAGGACCGAAAAAGGCGAAACTGGACGAAGCTTTGGATTCACTTAAAGAGAAACAAGCGATGCTGGCCGAAGCGCAAGCGAAACTGGCCGAGCTCAATATGTACCTTCAAAAGTTGCAAAAGGAATACGACGAGAAGTTGGAGCAGAAAGAGGAATTGAATAGGAAGGTTTGCATATTCAATTTTTATTTCCGGATAAACTTCAAACAGCCACTACTGCTGTTCCTGGGTCTGTTTTTAAGGTTTTGTTTACTAGACCTCTGGCATTCGCGAACTGCTTATGAGCTGCCACAAAATTTTGAAGAAATATTACGCAAAAGTAGAGATGTGTTTAAAACATTTTCAATGCTACATTTTGAATGTATAAAATACTTTTAGAAAACAGGAACCTAGAGGCGAAACATTTTCAATAGTCTTATCAATTATACCCAGAGAGCATTCTTTAAGCCATTGGATCCAATGAATGTCCCTTTTTGAACAAACCGGCTATCCTATGGACATCCAAATGATATCCAATGAATATTTAATCGAGAGTCATACACTTTTGGATGTGGAATCCATTATTTGTCCTTTAATGTACTCTTAGCTGTACCAATTTTGGACACTGAGAATTTCGCTACAATTAAAAAAAGAAAAACATTTAAATTACTACATACAATTTATCCCTTGTTTGCACGTCAGAGCCATTTTCATATGGCTGTTTCTATCGGATTCTGATCAGCTCCAACTTATTATAACTTTTAACACTTTTTGAAAAAATCACTAAAAATTAGGATATTGACATTTTTCTTACTGGTGTGCCTGGAAAAAATAAAATAATTTGTCTCTTGTTGACAACTGTATGTCCTGATTTCTAGTGACTATAACTATTGGTTTCTGAGATACTCTAATGGCTTTTCAAGTTTAAAATTAGGATATGGGTAATATGCTGTAAGAAATAAAATGAATGGTCTAAATTTATATTAATTGCTCCACATATGTTTTGGAGATAAAAACTAGCAACCTGATGAACTAAAAGTAAAAGTAGGCGATTGGTCAAAATTACGAATAAATTCAATTTACTGCGCGGCCATTTCAAGCGATTTGGATTTTTTTTATAAAATACGAAAATGCATTCAAGTATATTTTTAAACCATATATTTATTGAATGTCATTACAGTCATTACGCTGTCATGGCAGAGTAAATGTCAGTGGTTTCAAGTTTTTTTATGGTGAATATTAATTTTGTAATCAAAGTAAGTAGATATATTTTTTCATTTAGCGTAATAATAAGGGTTTTTTGTCCCGTCCACAACCAAATTCTTAGAAAAGTAGGCATATCCCACTAAATAATGAAAAGTTTGAACTTTCGATTTTATTTTTTCTTGACTTGCATTTAGGACAATATTATAGTAAAAGATTTTTTTTGTATCATGTTACTATTTTGCAAGAAAATTTTATAAATAAATTGTCCCGTCCGCAACCCATACATTAAAAAATATATAAAAATAAGATCCTATTAATATATATATCGAAAATATTTAATTTTTAATGCAAAACGGGCTGCAAAGTACTTATTTTAAGTAAGTTTTTTTTAATTTTTGGTGATCTATATGTATATCGCAACCGATTCGCTGAGGGCTGATACTCCACGAAGCCAAAAAAAAAAACATTTTTTTTTAATGAAATTTATTATTATTATTTAATTTTAAGATAATTTTTCTCGATCAATCTTATCCCAACTTATGAGTCCATATTTTTTTACAGAAAATATGGCACCTAAGACAAATAAAGAAAAATCTATAGATTTTAGAAGAAAGCTCAAAGAAAATGTTGAGAAGCACATGCGTTTTAAAGAGAAGGATGCCAAAAGAAAAAGAGACAGCAGAAAGAAGCAGAAGAGATTGATTCAGGAAGGTTTTTTTACGAAAGATATGATAAATGCAAAGAAAAGACAGGAAACATTAAGAAAACGGTTGTATCGTCAGAGAAAAAGGGAAGAGTTGCAAGTTGAGAAAATCCAATCATCAGATAATATCAGCTCATTTAAAACGCCACAATCGATGGGAAAGGTGGTAAAGAAAGTTAAGTGTGTATTGCCGAAGTGTTCTGAGCAAAAAAAGGAGGTTTTAAAGAAATTTTTTTTATGCCGAATTTCCAAAAGAAACAAGTTTAGTCTGGGCAGAAAAAGTAACACCTTGGAACAAATTGGAAAGCCAACTTAAGGAAAGTGTTGAACGGTTTTACACCAGGGATATGATAAGTAGACAGGCGCCAGGGAAAAGAGACGTTATCGTTTTAAAAAATGAATCAGAAATCAAAGAAAAAAAGCAAAAGCGGCACATGAATGTTACTGTAAAGGAAGCTTATCAGTTGTTTATACATGAAAATCTCGAATTAGATGTTAAACTAACAAAATTTTACGAATATCGACCCAAACATGTCTTGCTAAGTTCCCAAATGCCTCACGACGTTTGCGTTTGCAAGTACCATGCGAACTTTAATTTTTTGGTTGAGGCTATTTGGTTGAGGATACCGATATTGAATTTGCTTTGGTGCCTTTAAATACCGATTTGGAGACCGAAATAAAATGGAAAAGGTGGCAAGTCAATCTTTATAAACCCCAAGTATTAGAAGTATCTGGTACTTTAAAAGCTGCTTTGGATCAACTGCAAGATTCTATGGAGAAATTTAAAGTTCATTGCTTTGTAAAAACCACACAAGAACGCAATTTTGAGAAAGAAAAAAATTATATAAATGAAGAAAAAGTTGTCCTGCAAGTAGACTTCGCAGAAAATTACTCATGTATAAGTCAGGACGAGATACAAAGTGCGCACTGGAGCCACAGACAGGTCACAATATTTACGGCAGTAGCCTGGACTAAAAATACCCATCATTCGTTTGCTATCATCAGCGATGAGTTATCACATGATAAGTTTGCAGTCTGGGCATTTCTAAAAGAAATAGTTCATTGGTTAAGAAATGCCTATAGTACTTTGAGAACTGTATCGATATTTTCTGATGGCTGTTCAGCACAGTTTAAAAATAAGTTTACTCTATCGAATTTATGTCATTTTCATGAAGATTTCGATATATCTGGCTTTTGGAGTTTCTTTGCCACTTCTCACGGGAAGGGGGCTGTAGATGGAGTAGGAGGGAAGCTTAAAAGAGTAGCCTGGGAAATGGTGAAAAGTAGAAAACTACTTATTAATAATTCCAAAGACTTTTTTAATGCACTTAATGGTAAAACCAATATAAATCTTATACGTTTCAAGCCAAAAGACTCAGGATAACAAAAACATGTTAACCGCTCGATAGGAAAGTGTCCTGCCCATTGCAGGGCTCCAATCATGCCACTTTTTTAGGCCTGTCTCCGAAAAAATATTGGAAATTGGTCAGACCCATTAAAACAATATAAGAAAGATATCTGTAACAAAACATTATAATCATTAATTATTTATTGTTGAACTAATTCGTCGTTATCATTCCCTTTAATTTAGTTGTATTACATAGTATATTGTTATTTATACTAAAATAAATTATAAAAAAATATTCTAAAGTTATTAAAGTTTTTTGTCCGGTCCACAACCGTCCCGTCCACAACCAATAAATATTATTTTTTAGTTACGAATTCTTAAAGAAAAAGTCTTTCTTAATCATTTAATGTGATTTACTAGTATTTTGTTGAAAATTAAAAACGATATCTTTTTTCTTAAAACAACCATTTCAGAAATTTTGGTTGTTTTTTTATATAACATAAATGATACGGAATTTTCCGGTCCCGTCCACAACCGTCGTTTATTGCTATTATCTCTACTATAAAAACATGTTGCTTGCATTTATATTTTTTAAAATATTATCCAATTAATAGAGAATATATTTGCTAATTTTGGTGAAGAAATATTACCTAACAAATTGGCAACATTTTTTTTCGCATATCCTATTTTGTAATTTGTCCCGTCCACATCCTTGAAATGGCCGTGCGAGAATTCTTATAAAAATTTAGTCGTGTCAAACAGCCTTAATCGTTTGAAAATAATTTAAAATAGATCAACCTTTATAAAAGCAATTTTAATGTTTTTTTTCGATACTTTCATCATTGGACAACGGTCAATTAATATTCATTCCTTCTTGGACATAGTGGATATTAATTGGACTAATTTTGGATGTCCATTGGACAAAAGGTGCTATCTGGGTAAGATATTTAATTATTAATGTTATTGAAACTTCTAAAACTATGATATATATATAAGAATATATATATTCACCAGTTTCAAACTCTATATAAAAATACCTACTACTCGACCATATATATCCAAGTGGCCGATGAAATGCGCAGACGAAAGAGTAAGTGGGCAACAGAAACATATTTTTACTGAGTTTGCATCCGTCATATTCTAGCCGTGAAATTTACGAATGTGCGTTTTATAATTTAAAAAAAAATGTTTTAAAAGGTTTTATAATTTTTATTCTTTTTGAAAATCTTAATTTTTCTAGGCGTTTTTTTTTTAAGAAAATTAAACCGGTTATAATAGCCTAATAAAAATAAACATTTAAAATGAAGTTTTCATTTAAATTACTTATTTTTAAAATATCTCATAATTGTAAAAACCGGCGACATATTTTTTTTTGTCCTAAACAAACATAATGATTTTTTCTTACAAAAATGTATGTAATCTGTCCATTCTATTTTTACAATTTACTTTATAGCATAATATTTTCCTAGATAAAAATGTCTTACCCTGTTTGTACTGGACTTTTTTAATGTTAAATTCAACATAATGTAATGTACTTACTTATTTTAATAAAAGATGCTTACAAATTCATATAATATTTTAAAGCCAAATAATTATGAATAATATTATTTACAAATATACAAAATTTACAAATTAAGATTGTTTTATCACTTTCTGATTCACTATTAGTTTCATGTACATTAATTATAGAAGCTGATACACAACACTATCTAGTGATGGTTCTTTTGACATATATTCTTGTTTAATGTTTTCTGGCATGCTCAGAACGATATTTCCATTTGTCGGGTGAAAATTCTTTAAAAAATTCATCACACTATCTCATAACGTGATTAATATTAAATTTTACGTTTTGTTGCATAACCCTCTGATTCAGTCTAAACTAACTCAATTGGACTTAGATCTGGAAGATATGATGGTAATCGTAACACGTGAGGACCTTTTGCATTAAATTATCCTTTTCTAATGTGATAATTTTAGGAGAATGTTTTCAACTCTGTAATTCGCATTGCAATCAATTTAACATACCTGGGTATAACGTCTATTATAATAACGCTAAATACAATAAAAACTCTATATTTACTCTCAGTAAAATAAAATTAGACATCCAGGGTGTATGCTTTGGTATAACTGGTTTATATAGGCCACCATCCACTAACGAAAACGATTTTATTGAGGATATAAATTCCTGTTTTATAAATAATTTAAAGAGTGACATTGATATCTTTATTGGTGATACAAACTTTCATATTTCTGATGATCGTAACAATCAAATTAATTTGTATTTATCAACATTGAACAAATATGGATCTTTGTCTGCTAGTTGTATTGATCATTTATTTGTGCGAAGTAAATTAAAAATAAATAAGTTAAACGCATCATTATACTCAAAAATAATCACTATACGAAACTATAATAGGATAAAATCGTTGATTACAAATGGCGTCATAGAGTCAATAAAAAAAGAGACAAACTTAAAAAAATGGTTAAAAAATAAAGAAAATAATGTAATGGTAATAATAAAATACTTATAAAATGCAAGTAAGACAATAACAAAATAAATGAAAACAAAAATAATATTAAAAAAATGTATAAGTTAGTATCTGAAGCTTCAAATGAACAAACAAATAAAAGCAATGATAACATAAATATTTTAAATAACAACGGACAAGGTTTTGAAAACGACAAAAATATGGCAGACTATTGCAATGATTATTTTATTAATGTTGGAGTACATATGGCAGACAAAATTGTAAATAGCGAAGTCAATGTGGATAGTAAAATTAGTAATAACTGTTCAATTTTTCTATATCCAGTACAAATCAATGAACTAATCAAAAATATAAATTCTTTAAAAAATATTCATGTTTATATATTAAAACCACTTATACATATTATAAATTTAACTTTTAAGACCCGTATTATTCCTATCTAATTTAAAACAACTATTGTTACACCAATTTATAAGTGTTATGAATAACTTTGGTAAGATATTTGAAAAATGTCTTAAAGATCTTGCTTTCTTTGGGGAAAACTGCATTATTTCAAAAAATCAGTCTGGATTTGTTGAAAAACACATGCAATATATAAGTTAGTAGCAGAAATAACAACCAGTGTGCCCCATACAAAGCTACTTAACGAGTTAGTGCATTATGGAATTAGAGGCAATGTGTTACAACTGTTTGAATCATATCTTAATGACCGCAAACAAATAATGAAAATTAGAGACACTTTCAGTGAGCCAGTGAGCATAAAAATTGGCGTTCCCCAAGAAACAGTTCTTGGCCCCAAATTATTTATCTCCTATCTAAATTCCTTGACAGATCTGGATGTTGATGCTGTTACAATATCCTATGCTGATAATACTGTTATGCTTTTCTAGGGAGAGACTTGGGAGAATGTGAAAGAAAAGGCACACAGGGGTTTAATAAAAATAAAACACTGGCTGGACCATCATAAATTAACACTTAATTTAAACAAATCTAATTACATAGTTTTCTCTGCCTTTACAGCAAATCGCCCTAGATCTTCGCGTATCTCGGTACCAAATTTTGAAACTGATATTAAGGAAGTAAATAATACAAAATATTTGGGTATAATAATTGGCAAAAACTTGAAGTGAGAAAGTCATATGTATAATCAAACTAAAAAATTACATCAGGAAATTTATATAAATTTTACATTTTAAGAAAAAAATATTGTCTAAAAAGTTATTGATAGTAATATATAATGCATTAGTTGAGTCACTTATACGGTACGGCATTTTGGTATGGGGAGGTCCCTATTACACCATTTTAAACCAACTGAACGTCATACAGAAATATTCCTTAAAAATAATTTATAAGAAGAACAAACGTTATCCAACCCATTTATTATTTACAGATTTTTCTAAATGTGAGATCAATATATATTCTAACATCATGTTGCTATACCTATAAACAAAATAATAAAAACTATATTGACCATCAGCAAAATACCAGATCAAAATCTCATAAAAATCTGAAGATTCCACAAAATCACAAAAATGTCAATAAACGATTTTTAACATATTTTGGACCTAAAATATATAATTTGTTACCAGTAGATATTAGAAAAATAAAAAAAATTAAATTTTCTTGAAAAAATGTAAATCTTATATAGTCACCAACTACACACTAACTTTTGAAAATCTGTTTTGAAGAAAAAAAAATAAATTTGATTTATATGTATAGAATAGGTATAGGTTTAGTTTTAGTTCATAATGATTTAAAATAAAATTGGTATAATTTGAATAAACTCTAATAAGTTATAATAGATTTATGTAAATTTATATGGACACATACAGCAGTTCATTCAGCTAGGTGCTTTACAAAATATATATTAAGTATTAAGTATTATCTGTTGATGTCAAAAAAATATATTAATAATGGACAATAATATATAAAACTCAATTAAAATCAAAAAATTAAAGACTCATCTATTTCATAACGTTTATATTTTGGTTTGTGAGGCTTTATTATATCACATAACTGTATCGTTAACATAGATGCAATTTACTCGGCTATAACATTGCGATGTAAATTAACATGCCTCTCTCTATGTATTATGTATGTTATATAATATGTTATACTTGTAATTTGTAACTTTTTAGGCGGAACTATTGAAACTGAAGCTAGAACGAGCTGCCACCTTGGTGGACTGTTTGGCAGGAGAGAGGCAACGTTGGGAGGAAACGGTCAAAGTTCTCGATTTAAAGTACACGTTTTTGCCGGGCGATTGTTTGTTGGCAACCGCTTTTGTTTCGTATTTGGGGCCGTTCGTGAGCTCTTACCGGGAAGAGATGATTGGGATGTGGCAGAAACTGGTAAGACACAAAGACTTTCTACTTAGAAAAGTCTTCCAAGGAAGGTTTAGTTATTAGTTTTTTACAGGCAGTTAAAACTTATGTTTTTCATATCCCAGACACTCTAAGGTATTTTTTCCTTTAAAAGCATATTTTTTTACATACCCAGATGCACTGACTGCCGTGCTTTGACAAGAGGTCGTATCGGATTTTATTAAAGTTTTGAGATATCTAAAGATTTAAAATATATTTAAAAATATTGGTATGCCACCGTTTTAATTAAAAACTCTTTCTGCTAGGCTAAAATTTATTAAATTTTTGTATGTGACCCAGTCCAAATAAAGTTTTAAGCTTTAAAATTTTTGTGAGGCCTCATCTCTTTGTCTCATAAATATTTTTTCAAATTTTTGTTTATCCATGGAGGCTTAGGCTTTATTTTAAGAATCTCTTTAACAGGCGCTTGATGATTAAATAAGGTAAAAATTATTTTTTTAGAATGGGTATTTGCAACCAACAAAATAACTTTAATTATTTTTGGTTTGTCCGTTTAGTAACTGCCAAAAATCTTTACGAAAATGTGTCTTTTTTTATTCCCTCGTATTCGCAGGTATGCCCGCTAAAATTTTTACCTTGATTAGTGATGAACATTCATAGGCTTATAACCAAGGACTTGGTTATTATTCTATGTGAGCATTAAATAATTTGTCATAATAAGTTCACTGCATAAAAATTCTACATTAAAAAACTCAGCTATGAGTTACACTACTGAAGAAAAAGTACTAATGCTTAAATGGTTTTACCAAGACAATAGTTCCGAGAGATTTTAGACTTGTTTGCAGCTTCATTTCTGAACAGGCCGGTACCAGGAAAGTCAACAGTTAATAGAACTGTTGCAAAATTTGAGCAAAAGGGCACTGTAGTAAATAATTGCAAATGTGAGGCAAACAATAAACGAAACAATCAGCAAAGGCAAAAAAACGAAGAAAATGGTAGAGACTTGCAGGTTTTTTTACACGTAAATAAAGGAAAAATAAGTACAAGAAATCTTGGAGAGATCATACAACTGTGCTTCGGGCTTTAAAAAAATAGAAATATTTCTCGTACAAATATAGAAGACATCAGGAGCTTAGAGATGGTGATGGATTACGGTGGCAGGAGTTCTGTTTGGATATGATCGAAAGGGCAAACATGGATAGCGATTTTATAAGAAATATTTGCTTTACAGATGGATGTAATGTTACTTTAAACAAAGAACCCAACAGCAAAATTATCGATTTTGAGATAAAGGAAATCAGCATAGATATGTAACAACACGAACTCAGTATCCACAGAAAGTTAATGTTTGGGCGGGGTTTATTCATTTTTTGTTTTATTTATTTATTTATTTAAATACAAGGCTCTCCTACAGATAGACTAAGCAATCCAATAACAGGGAAGCACAAAATATCTTATGAATTTAAGTACAAGTAAGCGCTTTGCCAAATATTACATTTTCACCAAACCTAACAAATATACCAAGTAACATAAACGCAACTACCTTATTCAATAATATCTCTTATAAACAATAAAAAAGTATCTATACATATGAATAATGACAATAGGAAAAATAGGACAATATTTATCGAACCTTGCGAAATTAGGTGGAATTTCTTAAGTATCGCTTAAATGAAGCCATACTGGAGAGAAATATATCTGAACAACGAAGAGTTAGACAAATAGTTTGAAGAATATCTTGAGATGCTAAAGGTCGATCTATTACGCAAAATATAAGGATTGACGTTGATATGTCAATTTTCCAGACAGAAAGGGCAGTCTATTAAATTATTATCAATTTTATAAATCAACATTGTTTCTACGACTCTCTAAGGGCTTCATACCATAAAACTTTAAGTTATCATAGTAAGTAAAAAAAATGTCTTCGTTTATTAAAGCGGAAATTTACTATATTGACAAACTTGCGTTGTACCCTTTCAATTTGGTCAATATATTTGTGATAAATCAAATTCCAAGCTACTGCTGCATACTCTATAGTAGGTTGAACGAATGCATTGTATAGATTTTTTAGAGCTTTCTGAACAATGTTTTCTATATGAACGTCGAAACAGTCTGGAATCCAACGTCACACCTAAATCCTTAATAAACCATCTGCATATGCAAGATATGTACATATAGAGAAACATTGACCAATGTCATTTAAAAAGATTGAGAACAAAATCGGTCCCAAATGAGAACCTCGCGGTACTCCTGAAGTTATGGTTGTACAAGAAGACTTAATTCCATTTACGACAACGTACTGAGAGCGATTCGTTAGATAACTTTTAGTGAGTTTGAGTAAGGCCCCGTGCACACCGAAATTCTCCAACTTTACGAAAAGTGTAGGATGATGTACCTTCAAAAGCCTTGGAAAAGTCGGTGTACACGGCACAAGTTTCCCGACCCCTTTCCATACTTTCGCTTATACTCTGAGTAAATGGTATTAAGTTGGTTATTACCGATCTGTGAAACTATTCTTTCTCAATCGAAATTTAAATGCAAATTATTATTTAGAACTAGTTGAGGAACAAATTTTTCCGAATTTAAATAATCTTGCCGGGGAAAATCAAGAGCTTTGGTGGTATCAAATGGATGGTTGCCAATATCAATGGATATTGGGAGCCAGTGTCAATGATATTGGCCTGCGACACGTAATAAATTGAGCACCAGGGTCTCCTGATCTCATTTAAAAAGTAAAATTTATAATGATAAGAATTATCCAAATCTCGAGTTAAAAAATGCGATTTCGATGGAATTTAAACAAACTTTAGTTTATCAATTAGCGAATGTTAAAAATGAGTTTTACGATCGTTTCGGTACGGAGGAATATTTGAATATTTGTTATAACAATTTTGTTAAGTTAATATTTTAGTTTCATAAACTATATTTAATAGAAAAATTAAGTTCTTTAAATATTTCGTGGTTTATATTATAATAATTTGTGTGCATACGTACGACTGTACGAATTTTCAATATTAATTTAATTAAAATCACAATTTACTTGGCAGTTTACCCTTACCTAACTTTCTCACCTTGAGCGATACCTGTAAGTATGGGGCGACAAAATAGACAACATTTTCACTAAGATTTTTCGCCAATAACTGAAATAGGTAAACCTACAAAATTAAAAGTTGTCTTGTTGGTTGCAGATTTTAGTGCTCTTTAAATTACATACTCTTAATACATTTTTTCTCTAAGATAATTAGGTGACCCTATATTTGACCCTATTAAAAATTACATGGGATTTCCTATGTCCCGCCTGGCGGTGCAACACCCTATATATGGTCTTTTGGCTATACTATGCTTTAATACTTATAAAGAACTATTTTTTTTCTCAACAATTCTTAGATGGTCACAGTAGAAATCCCCACCTCGAGTGACTTCAGTGTAATTCCATTTTTGAGTGACCCAACTACCATTCGCGAATGGTGTATCCAAGGCTTACCAGCCGATAACTTTAGCACCGAAAACGGGATCATCGTCACCACCGGGTCCAGGTGGCCATTGGTGATCGATCCCCAATGCCAGGCGATGAAATGGATCAAAGCGATGGAGAGCAAAAACCACTTACAAGTCAGTTAATGTGTAATATATGGTAATTGAATAGATCAGCCGGCTCAAAGAGTGATATTTTAGGTTATAGACTTTGGAATGCCCAACTTTATGTCGATACTAGAAAAGTCGGTACAGGTTGGCCATCCGGTGCTGCTACAAAATATATTGGAAACAATCGATCCGTCTATTAATCCTATATTGGCTAAAGCGATTGTTAGACAAGGAGGACAAAATATGATCAAGGTAAAAAACAAATTACTCATTATTTTTCATCTCACTCACTTCGTTGTTGTTAGTTTTATATATTGATTTCAAATGGATATCAATTCTTTAACGACATCAATAGGCTCCAACAGTTTATAATTAATAGGATTTGCACCGTTCAAATCTGAAATTCTACTAAATATATTAGGTCTTATGCCAAGAAGCATTCTGCTGGTCTTATTCTATTTGTTCTTGATTGTGATTATTTCTTTATTGAATTATTGTAATATAAAAAGCAGCTTTTTTAGATAATTTATTTTAAAAGTCTTGTTACAAAACCAACGTTTCGTCGCTAATATGTACCATTTTTAAGGCTACAGCAGTACCAAGCTTTAGTTACATTATATAGATTTGATGTAACCTACTCACTTCTAATTTTAGCAGTAAAATTCTCTTTTCTCGCAGTTGGATGACAGATTGGTGTCCTACGATGAAAAATTTAAATTTTTCGTGACAACCAAGTTAACTAACCCCCATTACGCCCCGGAAATATCAACGAAAACCACCCTGGTAAACTTTGCGGTGAAGGAACAAGGCCTCGAGGCGCAATTGCTGGGGATAGTGGTGCGTAAAGAGAAACCCCAATTGGAGGAACAAAAGGACAGTTTGGTGATGACCATTGCCACAGGTGAGAAATTGAGGAATATTAATAATTGATTATGTAGCCAATGCATATTGTTTTGTATTCAGGGTGTGTATTAGTAAGTAATACCATTTTTATGGAAGACCTATGAAAAGTACTTGAAATAATTGTGAAATAACTTTTTAGTAAAGAAATTTAGAGCTTTAATATGAATAGGAGCTTTTAATATACAGAGTGTAAATAAATAGATGCGAAAAAATTCATGGACTGATTCTTGGGCAAATTTTAAGAACAAAACTTTATATAAACGTACGTTCTAAAAGTCTTAACTTTTGAGATACTGGGTGGTAAAGATTGAAGAAAAATATGTTTTTTTACTATACCTGTGAAACCCCTGTAGATATTTTAGTAATTTTTGGTATGCATTTTCTATGCATCAAAGGGCATCTTCTGAGGCTCCCTATTTTTTTTATTTGTATCAGTGTCCGGTACTGGATATTGATGACTTGAGAAATCGAATCATTAATTGAAGAGCGGAAATTAGAAAGGGCTTAAGTGCCAAAAAAAAAGGTTTTGAGATAATAGAGAAAAACTAAATAAAAGTCAGAGAACTTTTTTAAGTAAAGCTTTTTTAAGTATTATGCATTTAAACTGAAACGGAAGACCTACTTCTTAACCAAAAATTTGCAAACTAAACTTCTTACTACAAAATAACAATGTTTAAACAAGTTAAATTAGGAAAAGGCCTAAGTGCCATAACTGATTTTGAGTATAGAAATATTCATAAAATACATTTTACTTCTTTTTTTGTTCTAAACCATTGTCTTGAATCTGAAGTAGCTGTTTATAAAAACGTTGGTGTTCTGGATTTTGAAGATAAGGAATTATGCTTCGAAGAGATACCTTTTTATTTTCCGACACCTTGCTTTCTGATGGCAGCTTCATTATATTAGCCTGTCTGAGTCCAGCTAAAGTTTTCCCTTTCTTTAAAACATTAACTTGCATTCCTTCTTCAAAATCAAAAAATGAAGTTTTTATCTTAATAAGTGTAGGATTCGTAGCTTCGATCAGCTGCGAAAGGTAGAACATGTCGCTGTGTGTCAATGATGTAACAAACACGACCTGCTGTAGTTCCATGAATAAACAACACTTTGTGCTTTCGGGATCTTGACACTCAATCGAATCTTGCTTTAATATCTCTCTTGTACTTTCGGCCTGATGATGGACTTCCAGCTGATCTTTTGCAGATTGACTTGACTGACTTTAATTTGACACTCTAGTTTGTCACATGTGCTACACGGATCAACTCGTGGTCTGTGGAAACTTAGGTTGGGAAAATCCTTGATGAAAACAGATCTATAAAATTTGTATGTGACTGGCGAATCTGGGTGTAATTGCGTAAAAGCTTTAAACAGTCTGTGGATATTTAAGTCAGGACTAAGGTATTCTTTTTTTGGATTTGGCCCTTGAATAATGACCAACTTCCCTTGGTATCATGTTTACATGATTTTTTACCAGAAGACGATCAGCTTCAGAAAATTTTGGAGCAGCATGTCCTTGCCTTGCTTTGCCAGCTTTGTCCTTGGTCATTAGGAAGGGAGTAATATATTGTTGCTTGACGTCTGCTATTTTGCTCATCCTCGTACGAACCATGTCGCCTTCTTTAAACATCACAAACACTTATAAGCCCCATTAGAAAACTGCTTTGTGTTTTCATATTTTGTGCATGGTACTTTTCAAAAAGAGAACGTCTTCTTTCGTGGGTTTGCAACACCTTTGCAGCTGAACTTACATATAATCTTGCATGTAATCTACAAAAAAATAAACATAGTTATAACCAGAAAAGAAAACAGTAGCTATTTTCGCGGAAATCATCCCAAACTGGTTCTGAACACTAAGGCCTACCCTAAAAATACATTCACAAACCAACGTCAACACACATACCATTTTCTTAATGTAATTCCTGCCTTAGCGTTGAGAACCGGTTCGGAATGATCTCCGCGAAAATAGCTAATAAGTTTGTATTCCATACCTGCTGTTCTGGATAGTTTTTTCAGGTACTATCTTCTTTTTATAAGTTTTGTATGACTTTCCACTTGTTTTTAAACGACTCTGTTCACTTCTAAATGAACCACTGCCTTTACTTCTCCTTTTTCTTTGGGTTTCTTCATTTTTGTTTGTATTTTGCATTGTTTGTATTTCAAATCAAGAAATTATTACACACAACTTACACGTGCAAATGTCTAGACATAACTAAGGTAATAAAAATATGGGACTTAGGACCTTTCTAAGGAAAATGCTTGCGCACATAAAACTATCGACATTTACGAGGGACTCTTATAAAGGTAAAAATGTAATTTTGGCACTAAGAACCTTTCATAGGACATAAAGCATGGCACATAGAACGTTTCTATGTAAAAAAACTGAATTTTGGAAAAAGGGCACTTAGGCCCTTTCTAATTTCCACTCTTCAATTCATGTGCCATAATTCAAAATTCTCCCGGAATTTTTTATCAGATTCGTCGACAAATGCGGCGACGTATAGACTTGCATTATGGCAGAGGGAGGTCATTTTCAACATTTTTTATAATTATTTAATTTATTTTTTTTTTTCATTTGGTTTAAAACAAAAATTAGAATCACATCTAAACATTAATAATAAACACGTAATACATTTAGGTAGATGGAAAGTCAAGAGATCAAATTTGCTCAGAAATAAATGAGAATTACAAAAACAAAAAAAAAAGTGGCGTACCATATTTTTCATCAAAAATATTTCGTTTAAACCTTACACCAACGTCATTGGTACAAATTTAAAAAAAATTAGTGAGTCTCAGAAAATGCCTTTTGATGCATAGTAAATGCATACCAAATTTTATTAAAATATCTACAGGGTTTTTACAGGTATTATAAAAAAAAACATATATGTTTCTTCAATCTTTACCACCCGGTAAACCTACCCAACCCAACCCAAGAATCAACCCCTGAATTTTTTCGCATCTATTTATTTACACTCTGAATTTAGATTTTTGTAAAGATTTTGATAGTATCAAGATTTTTCAGTCAATAGAAAAATCAGTCAATAACTCCAAGACTGTTGTATTTACATAAAAACTTGTAAAAATCTTTTTCTTACAGAAATTCATTGAAAATTTTTTCAATCCATTGAAAAACTACTTGATAACTCCATAATTGTTATATTTACAGGGAAATTTATAAGAACCTTTTTGGTAAAGAAACTCTCCAGCTTCCATATAAAATTAAAATTAATAAAATCGTTACCTGGGTTTTCGAAATATTTAAATTTTCGTAAAGCCTTTAACAATATCAAAGTTTTTTCATTCCATTGAAAAAGGACTTGGTAAAGAAGCTCATCAGGTTTCATATGAAACTAAAATCAATAATATCGTTATACGAGCTTTCAATATGTTTAGATTTTTGTGAAGCCTTTGACAGTATCAAGATTTTTTCAATCATAAAAAAATGCACAATAACTCCAAGACTGTGGTATTTACATGAAAACTTGGTAAGAACCTTTTTTATAAAAAAACTGTTCACCTTTCATATGAAACTGAAATAAATTGCGACATGAGTTTTTAATATAGGATTTAGATTTTGTAAAGCTTTTGATTGTATCAAATTACTACTCATTAACTTCAAAACGATTGTATATGCAATGGAACCTTTTGAGGAAATACATTTATAAGTTTTCATGTACATTCAGTAAGATATTGAAGAAGCGGCAACAATTATTCAACCAACCTGCTTTAAATAACATTTATTTTGTCTTCTTGTTTCAATTATGGAACAATGATTATATCACCTCTAATATTCAATTTTTAGGCTCTTGAGGCATATTATCCACCTCTACAATCTACTTATTATCAGCTTTATTATATAGGCAAAAGAACCCTTCAAGACCTAGAAAACGAACTGCTAAGACTCTTAAATGAGACAAGAGGTTCCCTCCTGGAGGACGCAGAACTGTTTAACACCTTACAAACGTCCAAAGCCACATCTGAGCAGGTTACCAAGAGTTTGGAAATTTCCGAGAAGACGGAAGTTCAAATAGACGCAGCGAGAGAGGTAATCATGATCTTTACTGAGGCATCATGTACTTAATTAATTAATTAACCAACTTTAGGGCTACAGACCGTGCGCCAAACGGGCATCAATCCTATTTTTCGTGCTCAATGACATGGGCAATATCGATCCGATGTACCAGTTTGCCCTAGAGTCTTACATTTTTCTGTTTGTCAAATCGATAATGAAAAGCCCAAAAACGCCAGTACTAAGCGACAGGATCAATGCGCTAAATGAATATCACACCTTTGCTGTATACAGGTACTTTGTTATGCGAGATAATTTAGTGGGAATGTAAGATTTTTTTTTTAAATTTAGAAACACTTGTCGGGCGTTATTTGAGAAGCACAAGCTGCTATTTTCGTTTCATATGTGCATCAAAATATTGACCGCTCAAGGGAAGATCGTGCCTGCCGAGTATAATTTTCTGTTAAAAGGGGGCGTCGTGTTGGACAGGGAAAACCAAATGGAAAATCCATGTGCGGGTAAATAAGTGATCTATTTTCATTGTAACAAAAAGTGGCTTTAACTAAATTTCTCTAGCGTGGTTGAACGAAACCGCTTGGGATAACGTAACTGAATTGGATAAGCTACAGGGCTTTCATGGCGTAATCGATTCGTTCGAACAGTACTCCAGGGACTGGTATAATTGGTACACCCATACCGAACCTGAAACATTATCTTTAATAGGTAGGTCATTTGATTATTTGGTTGGGTTGGGAAGAAAAAACATAAAACTCATGTTAATTAAACCCCAACAAGGGTGCAAGACATAAACTGACAAAGCTGTCATTTGTAGGGGGCGTTCACATAATGAACTTATTAGGTGGCTCTTCTATTTAATTGTCCCTCATATTTTAAAATAACGACCTCTGAAGTCACCTGGGCCTTTTAAAACTATTTTATCATAAAGCCAGGTCTTGGATTCCTTTAAATTCAGCTGTGTTAATAAAGATGAAATTGATAAAATAATTTGCAAAATGAAAACGTCGTGATGAAATTGGCTCTAAAATGCTATGTTTAATAACTCCATATTTGACTTATTACACAATATTAATTATTAATACCTCATTAAGATCCAATAAAATTTCTAACTCCTGGAAAATGGCAGATAGTATGGTTATTCCTAAAATTAATAATCCTAGTAAGTCATCCATCTTTATCTAAAATTTTTGAGAGAGTCATGACAAATTAAATAAAATCATATGATCAAATAAAATCATACCACAGCAGTAGTACCACTACTGCTTTTCTGCATGTGTGTGACAATGTTTTTAGAGCCATGAATGAAGGTGGTATGACAGCATTAGTACTTTTAGATTATAGCAAGGACTTTGACACCTTAGATAAAGAAATCTTGTAGCATAAACTATTGGACACTTTGGTATGAGTGTAAATGATGTCCAATTTATTAACAATTACCTAGCAAGTAGAAACCAAAGAGCTGTATTGAACTTAAATTATCTGATTATGTGGGTCTTGATATAGGAGTTCCTCAAGGGTCATAATTTCTTTCTTAATGCTTCCAAATCAAAACTTTTCATTTTTGGATTTGGTTAGCCAAGTAATTTTGAAATTAAAATTGTAAATATGAAATTAATTTCTCCCGAATTTAAAAATTTGGGTGTTTGGATGGATAGGAATATAAAGTTTGAAAGCCATTAAGTTACTCCCAGGAGCTAATAGTAAATTAAAACTGTTGTATATGCATAAAAATATTCTTTCAACCAATATTAAATTAAGATTTTGTTACTCATTAGTAATGGCTAATTTTTCTTACTGTGATGTTCTGTACAAAATTTCTCTCTTAAATTTTCTTACAATGGAAAAAAATTTGATCATGTGTCTCCCCTATTTAAAGCATCCAAGTGGTTAAATCTAGAAAAGATGTATTTGGTGCATTTGTCAACTCTTACTTATAAACCTGTTTATCAATCACTCTACATCATATGGTCGACATACACGTAATTGCAATAACTTTGTGATTCCAAGGCATAAAACTAAAAAGTTTAAAACTTCGTTTAGTTACAATGCTGTTAAATTATTTAATGTCCTTCCTGATAAACTTAAATCCTTAGTGAGGTTAAGGATCCAACTTTAAGCGCAATATCAAAAAAACTGTGCTTTCGCAACGTTTTAAATGCTCTTTGCTCTTTGGATCAGATCAGTTTTGATTACCATGTTCTGATGTTCAACACATGATGTAGATATTTTTCGATAAGCTTTTATTGAAACTCTATATGTAACTACTAATTAGATACTCATGAATGCTTTATGATTTTGTAATAGTAGATTTAAATAGTATTTATAAAGATTGAAATGTAAGTCTTAGTTAACTTTTAAGCAGGACGGTTAGATAATAATAATAATAATAAACAAGTTTTTATAAAACTCGGCGCAGGGCAGCCAAAGCTGTTTGCTTAAATGAGCATACAGAAATCAGCAATACATTATATTATAAATTACATGGTATAAACAGTCCTAATTAGTAACAATAATTATGATAATGAGAAATTTACAAAATTCATTCCAAATATATTTAAAAGTTCACAATCCTGGTATAGAACTATATTTACTCAGCAAAAACCCTTTTATGTTTTTCTTAAAACTTGACAAACTACAATTTTGAAGCTTATTATGCAACAAATTGTTATATACTTTTGAAGCAAGAAACGAAAAGCTACGTCGAAACATAGCTGTGCGATGCTTTGGTATGTTTAAAAGGGTATTTTGACATGTGATATGATCATGAGTGGAGAATCTAAAAGTTAAACGATCTCTAAGATACTCAGGCGCTCCACTAGAGATGATTCTATGAAGAAAGCATGCGAAGTGTACCGTCTCTAGATCCTGCATATTTAACCACTTCAGTGCAGGTAACTTGTATCTGACGTGATCACGGGCCCTTAAATTGTAAATAAAATGTATACATGAATTCTGCAAGCGTTGTAATCTTTTTTTTGATTTTACATCCAGGGCTGGGCCATACACAAAATTAGAATAAGCACTATGAGAGAGAACCAATGTTTAGCATAAAACCTATAGATAAAATAGCTGTTCTAGATCTCGCTGTCTGTTAGATCTAATTATTTAACTCTATAATTAAAAAAGACATTTATTATTATTATTATTATTATTATTTTACATTAAATTTTGTTCTAGGTGAATGGGATGGAATCTGTAATGAATTCCAAAAGATGCTATTCGTCCGTTCCCTGCGTGCCGACAGGGTGTCTTTTTGCATTACGAACTTTATAGTAAACCAACTGGGGCCCCAGTTTGTCGAGCCGCCAGTGCTTGGTAAATTAAAGCGTCCATTACCGCAATAACTGTGATAAAAGTGGTTTTTTAGATGTTAAAGCGGTTTTGGACGAATCAGTACCGCAAACCCCCTTAATCTTCGTACTGTCTCCGGGGGTAGATCCGACGTCCGGTCTCCTCCAGCTGGCGGAAAGTTCGAAAATGAGCTCCAAGTTTCAGTCGTTGAGTTTGGGACAAGGTCAAGCTCCGATCGCCACAAAGTATGGAATAATTTTTATTTTACTCAACTTGTTATGTGCTATACCTGCAATTTTTGTATAGATTATTACAGACGGGTGCGAGAGACGGTCAATGGGTGTTCCTGGCGAACTGTCACCTTTCACTCAGCTGGATGCCCAAGCTGGACAAGATTGTCGAAATTTTACAAACAGGCAAAGTGAATCCGAAATTTCGCCTGTGGCTCAGCTCTAGTCCCCATCCGGATTTTCCGATTTCGATTTTGCAAGCGGGCATTAAAATGACCACCGAACCTCCTAAGGTACAGTTAAACTGAAAAAAACCATCAAACAAACCTGTTTATTTTGATTACGCATTATTTTAGAATCTTTCATTCAAAAAGCGACATGTTCGGATTTTATTAACAATCGCTTTATACCAATTTTCAGTCACGTTTGTAAATTGTGTATAAAAAGAGATTATAGAGAATTTTCTAAATACTTACTAAAATATATTTATATATACGAATAGAAGTTACAACTGTACAGGGTGTCCCATTTTGGGTACTTTTGCGGGGTATCTCCGTTATTTTTAACGTTAGCGTGATGCGGTTTTCACGACATTGTGCTACTTTTTCGTGAAAATAACGATGTCGTTTTGTATTTCGGTTATTCTCTAACTTATCGAATATGTAAGAAAACAGTTTTATAGATTTTTTTCCGTAGAATGCAGTGGCGTAGATTTTTGTTTACTGTTTTAATATTTACTGACAATTTTCTAAAATTAAGGAGATACATTTATTAGTAGGCCATGAATAACAATAACAAAGATAAAACTTGCACAAATCACTAAAAAAGAATTGGATTCATTGCAAATAAATTGGATGCAATCAAAATACACCTATTGAGACAAAAGCATATTATTAAAAAAATACACTACAACAGTATAGCTCCAATTTTTACAACATAAGCTTGTTTTGTAGCATAAAGCAATAAAACATACAAAACAAAAAACTCAACTGTATTTAACAAAAAGAAAAAAAAATTAAAGGTAATGTTCAAAATGATGACCATTCTCTCGAATGCAAAATTGGCACATTTTTGTGTTTGTTTCAATGGCATTAAATAGAACCATTGGTCTCCTTCGCAGATTTTGAAAGGCTAAATTAATTGCCTCTCGAAGTTCGGCAATTCCATCATAACGTGTTTTATACACTTCATTTTGTAGATAACCCCATAAAAAAAATCCAAAATTGAAAGATCTGGAGATCGTGGGGGCCATCTTACAGGTCCGTTGGTACCTATCCATCTTTGCGGAAAATTATTCTCAAGAAATTCCCTTACTAGCATTAAATTATGACTAGGAGCACCATCTTGTTGTAAGTAAACTGCATTATATTGTGCTAGCGGAATATTTGCTAGCAGTTCAGGAATAACCTCCTCAAGGATTTCTAGGTATCTACAGGCTGTAAAACCTCCTTCAAAAATCCGATAAACTATTTTTCTGCCCAAAATAAAACAAGACACCCCAACTCCAAAACGTCCCTGTTGTGCCCTTTCGAACAATAAATGCAGATTTTCTGTTTTCCAATTCCTGGTATTGTGACGATTAAAAATGCCCGCACTTGAAAAAAAACATTCATCTGACCAAATAACAAGTCTGCCGAAGAAATCATTAGCTTCGATTTGTTGTAGATACCACCGGCAAAACAGTGCTCAGCGCTCAGCATCGCCAGGATGCAACTGTTGCAGTTGCACAATACTAAATTTATAGGGATGATATTTGTATTTTTTTAGGATCGTTTGAGCATTAGTTTTTGACACACCAATATCTTTCTCAATTTTTCTGCATGAGGACAAAGGTGTTGCTTCAATATATCCCAAAACATCTATTTCTTTTCTTTCCCTATTCTCCTTGTTATAGGTTTTCGGACGCGGGCGAACAAAGGTTCCGTGTTCAACTCAATTTGCTTTTAAGCGAGCAAATATCTCAATAAAGGGTTGTCGCCTCTCTGAATATCTAACAAACACAAACTTATAATCGTAATTTAAATTTTAGTACCCATTATCGCTTACTTACCTTTGAAAATATAACGCCGAAGCTTCTTCAGAATTTTCGTTACTTTGTATAAAACATACCAACATATTATAAAGAATAACCGAAATACAAGGGGGATCCCAAAATGTCGAATTTTCAAAAATGGCTTATATCTTAAAAACTAAGAGGGCTTTGGAATTTTTGTTAATGGCATCGTTATTTTCACGAAAAAATAGCACAATGTCGCGAAAGCCGCATCACGCTAGCGTTAAAAATAACCGAGATACCCCGCAAAAGTACCCAAAATGGGACACCCTGTACTTTTAATAATTTACGTTCTGTATTATATTCATACTTTAAAGGAGAGGTATTATTAACAGAGCGTATACAGGCATCACCAAGAAGCAGTTGGCTTTTTATATTCGTATAATACCTAATTAGAGATGCCCTTTACACTTAATGATGGAAATGATAAAATAGACGCCCTCCGGTTTCATTTTACATATGAAATATAGTTTTTTTGCCTAAAAGTGATTATTTACTTTTTTGACTTTTAGGCATTGAAATCAATAAAGTAGATTATCATTTTAATTCAACTGTTTGACGTCATTTTTTATTCTTAATTTTTATGTTTCCTAGGTAATTTATCTCATTGTTTTCCGTCGTTTCGACATTCTGGAATTCCTCGAAAACTGAAATTTTATTCACATAATTTATTCCAGCCATTTAATGTAATTTGTTATAAAATTCGGGTGTTTGGCAAAAACTTCAAGTCAAAAAAAAAATAGTTAAATAAAAAATAAGGTCAAATATGGGATTTAAAATCACTGATTAATTTTTAAAAATCATTTCCAATCCCTGGAATAATATTACTCCAAAAACCTGGGGATCCCGATTAGTTTTCTTAATCTCCTGGAATACGTGTATGCATATATGTATTCCAGGATGTAGGATGCCAGGAAGAGACGACAAAATTGTTGCTTAAGAGATGTAAAAAATTACATGAAATGATTAGAAATTAATTAATTAATGGCCTGGAAAGCTATAATAATAAATACCTAAAAAAAAGAAAACTCTAAAAACCGGGCATAAAATAACAATTATTTCAATTGCTTCGAATAAAATCAGAAATTCAAAAAAAGTCGCAAATAAAAAAATACGCTGTATGCCTGGACTGAAAGGAAAATGATTTAAGATTTCTGAAATAAAATCAAAAATATCTCTAAGTATCTGGACTATAAGAAACATCAATTTCAAATGCCTGGAATAAAATAAAAATGTCTTTAAAATACTGGAACAAAATAATTTAAAATATTTTAATGTTACTTAAAATAGCTTCAGTGAAATAAAATTAAAAAATAGTCCTCATATTAAAATACATACGTCCCTGTAAAAAATCCAATATGATATCACTTATGGTATCATATGGCTTGAAATACATTTTGGGTGACTCTATCACCGTACATTACTCTAAAGCCACATATAATATTAGTAAATTACTTATATATAGTAAATTACTGACTGAATATATCAAAAATAATAGGTCTTAATTGTATTTTGAAGAACCCAACAGAGGTTGCTTAGCTTTGTTGTTAAACAATTGTGTGATCCTTAAGGCTTAAACATTGATCCAAGTGTAAACCAAAAAATGGTGCTTAAATACTATAATATAACGAAAAAAATTTTTTTGCCTATGAAACTAAGATTGCAAAAATTTCTTAAGATGTTCCAAAGTGTAAAAATAAACAGTATTAATAAAATGTTTCAGTACAGGAGTGCCTGTAAGAAACAAACTTAAATTTTTCTGACATAGTAGGGAATAGCTAAAAGCTTTGAAGTTTCCCTTTTTGAATGGACGCTCCTCATTTGCTACTAGTGTACAGTAATCGAGTTCTTTAACAAGGTGAATAAATCAGGATTGTCAAACTTCATAATTGCGCTTCTGCTGCGCGAGATGAACTAGAGCGTTTATTCCAGAACTTGATTTCCATAATCCTTAGTAATTTTTAGGGTTTAAAGGCAAATTTAAAACGATTATACCAGCTGCTGACCGAGGAGCAATTCAACACGTGCCAGCATCCTGAAAAGTACAAGAAACTGCTCTTCGGCCTCTGCTTCTTTCATTCGATTTTACTGGAGCGGAAGAAGTTTCAGCAGCTCGGCTGGAACGTGATCTACAGCTTTAACGACTCGGATTTTGAGGTAACACCGTCACCTTTGACGCGGCGCTTACCTAAATCCGTAAAAAGGTTTCAGAAAATTTACTGCAAATTTACCTGGACGAGTATACGGAAACTACTCCGTGGGACGCCCTCAAGTATTTGATAGCGGGGGTCAGCTACGGAGGTCACGTGACTGACGATTGGGACAGACGACTGCTGACCACCTATATTAATCAGTATTTTTGCGAGGACGCGTTGACGATCGCTTATTTTAGGTAAACATAGAGAAGGCGGAATCCTTAACTAAAAATGAATATATCGATGGTCTAATTCGAGTGTCCCGTAAGTGGAAAAATGAAGATTTTCCAGAAGAACCTTTTTTTCGTTTGAATTATGTAATAGTTGACTTACCAACAGCTTATCATTTGCACACTAAAAAAATATATTAACAGTTAATATTTTAATATTTTGCGGTGTCATAGAAGAAGAGCTTTGTATTTTAAATCCGGATAGTTAACAGATACGGCTGAAGAAGCGGTAACTTATCAACAAAATCTATTTTTTAGGTCTCCTAATTTTATTTTAAATATTTTTTAACATAGGTACAGTTGTATCATTCGTGTTTTGATCAGTTAGAATTAAATTATGGATGTAGAATTTTGGTCAGCCTCCAATGGCAACCACGTAATGGTTTATGGCTTGCCTCTTGGGTAACTTTAGTATAGTCCCTTGGTTACTTTACTTTACTCTATTACCCGTCCTTTTAATTTCCATACAATAAGGGCGTATACAGCATCACACTCCATTTACATTTATGTATGTCCTTTTTTTAAATATTTTCGTTTAATTGATATTTTAATTTTAATGGAGTAGTTTAGCAATGCATTCGAAATGACAGCATTCTTATTTTGGTAGAAACAACCGCCTGAGTAAAGAATTATTGAAGTCTTTTTAGTACACTTGTCTTCAATAAAATGTGCAAAAATAGAAGCAGTTAACTCCTATTCTCTTTCATTAAACCAATAATTTCTATAAATAGGTATTTGCAAGCAAATAGGGTAGAAAATAAAGGTCTTATTTCACCAGAAATTCCTTTTTTTATTATGACGACAGGTTTCGCGATTAGAATTAGAATTGTGTTGTAACGGTACTGTTTAGATGTTATTGTTTTAAACCTAAGTATATTATTTGTTATTTTATGATGAGATTTACTCGTTTAATTTTAACTGTACCGTTCTATGTGCTTTTGTTTTGACAAATCTCGTTTTTAATTATTATATTTTTGGATTACTTAAAATTAGTTTGGGGCAATGAATTCTCTTTACAATATTTTTTGTACCGTTTATGGGGATCCCGTTTCATTTGAAAAGTTGGTATCATCTCAAGGTATAACGTAGATGTTTCCTTTCGGTAATAATGAAAAGGCTTTTTGGTAATCTGTCAAGAAATTCTTAGACTGGATTCGTTTTTGGTTATTTTTTCCTTTTTAACTTTCTTTGGGTGATAATGTTGTATTAAGACCATGGTTTTGATTTGTTTGTTTTGTTTTACCCAGTCCATGTCAGAACCATGTCTTTCTCCATTGTTCCTAAAATATTTTTTTGGACACTTGATACTTCTTTAACCAAGCAAAATATTTAATCTAGAATCATGTTTTTACCCTTAAATCCGTCCCCATGAACGCTCCTATATTAATGTGAAAAAATTATGAAAATATATTGAATGGTTTCTAAGTTATGACCAAAAGTGTCTGCTACAGAATAAAAATCTTTATATTGGATAAAATACCACAGTAAAAGGTACAAATGACTTACAACAAATCTGCACAATATTCACACTTCACATGCATACATACATTTAACATTCAAAATTAAAAGAGTAAAAACATTTTCCTTTAGCATAGGATGTAAGAGCCTTTTTAAATTGCTGTATATTCATTATAGATTTAATATCGTCAGGTGATCAGTGACCAGTATGCCTTAATGTCCGTATATTAAGAGCCTCTGGCTCACATGTCGAGTCATGGGCCGGAATTGCCAACTCGTTTACATAATATGTGGTCATATTCAAGCTGTGATTGTAAGGTAGTAGAGGCAAATATGGAAATATGGCCCAGCTAAGGTTAAAATGTCATTACAAATTTGAATTTGACATTTAGGTCAACTATTTTCCCATAAATATTTTTAAGTCGTATGTAGCTTAATTTGAGTAGATAGCCTCACAAAGTAATAATATTTCTTCCTATAGATAAAAGCAACACTAGATATTCTTGCGAATGGGCCATATCATCCGATCATTCGGATTATATTGCCCATACCAAAAACTTGATTAAAACATCAATTTTTACAAACAAAAATAAAAATGGGTGTATTTAGAAACATATTAGTGTTACAAAAATGTGACTTATAATATCTTGTATATTGAGAGATGAAATTCAACAATACTGAAAATCATCATCATCATCATCATCATCGGGTTCAAGACCAACACACTGCTCGTGTTACCAAGTCTGACATCTTACACACATTCTCATATCCAATTGCTCATTTGTCTTACAAGCTACACAAAACCATGAATCCGGAGCCTTTACTGGAAAAGGTCTTGACGGCTGTCAAGACGTTGAAGGAACGGCCACCAAGTTTGAAGTAGAAGCCTCACCATCTTATTATCTTTCCGAAAGAGGTCTTTTGTCACATGTTGGGCTTTATAATTAATGGCTTTACGTCGGACTGTTTTGACCTTGTTTTTGTCGACAGGCATGGGTAAAAGCTCTTTAAAAGACTGATTTAGGACCACAGGTGAAGATTCTGAAGCAATTGCTTTGATTCTAGATCTAAGAGTAGCCAATGGTATATTTTCATCATCAGATGACTCCGAAGAGTCTAACGATGAAGATGGATTAATGTCTCCTGTCTCTTCTTGTTGTAGTTGATTTTGTACCAGTGGCATTTCTCTTTCTGTTAGTAACGATGGAGCAAAAGCTGAATCGGGTATTGCTTCTGGGTTTAGAGAAAACATACCTGTACCCCGAAATCCATTCATAATATTTGCTGGAGTCATACATTTTGGGCAAACACGTGAAAAAATTATATTAAACCTTGCTTTGTTTAATGTTCTTTGAGGGTGAGTATCCCAATATCTCAGTAGCTCCTGGTCCCAATTTGGTTCAAAAGACCAGAAAAAGGTATTCATTTGCAGAGAGTCAACTGTGTCCGCAATAATATAATCCAAATGACTGGAAGCTCCATCAAAAACCGGAAGATTAGATCCTGCTGACATATACTTGGCAAAATGTCTCAAGAAATCATTGAAAAGCTCAGTTGTCATACTCCCCTTGGGTGGTGCCATTTTTACCAGAGATCCTATTTATTTATTTATTTATTTACGGACTTGCCATTTTACAATAAATAGAACTAATTACTAAATACAGTATAGATATACATTGCTATACAAAAAAAAAATACATCACAATATATACCTTAAAGATCCTCTAAATCTTGCCTCTGAAGTTCCAAAAACATCTACAGATTGTTGCATAGAGTTTGCATTATTTAACATTTTTGTGATAGGGTTTTTTTTGCCATAATTTGTAGAATGGTAAGGAATATAAAAAGCGTTAGTATGCCGATTCCTTCTTATAGGTACATTCAGACATACTAGATTTAAAAGATCTGGACAATCAATCACACCATTAATAATCTTGTGAAGTAAACGAATTTCAAGATTTAGTCTCCTCCCTTCCAAAGTATCAATATTAAGTAGCGATCTTAATTCACTATAAGAATAATCATCTCTGATATAACCACACCTGTAACCAATATAACGAAGAAACTTATTCTGCACTCGCTCAATTGCAGTTACATGTGTTACATAACAAGGGTTCCAGCTAGGTGAGCAATACTCCAGAACACTTCTAACTAGCGAGCAATATAGTTTCTTTATCGTAAAAATTGAAAAGTCCTTACTAGACCGTATCATGAAACCTAACATTCTATGAGCCCGAGAGATAATACCCGATATATGAATATCAAATGATAATTTGCTGTCCAATACAACACCAAGATCCTTCATTTCATCGGTAACCTTTAAGTTAGTATGGTTGATGGAATAATTGTAAGAAATAGGACTTTTTACTCTTGAAAATGATATTTGATAGCATTTTTTTACGTTAAGGTCCATATGATTTGCTTGACACCAGCCATAAAAATTATCAATGTCTTCCTGAAGAAGCTTAACATCAGTCATTGTTCTAATAGGCCGAAATATTTTTACATCATCTGCAAACATTAGTACCGAGCTATTTTTTATATTTTGAGGTAAATCTAATAGGAACAAATTGAACAGAAGGGGACCGCAGTGTGACCCTTGAGGTACCCCTGATGAAACAATTATAGATCTAGACACCGAACTACCATATTTGACTCTCTGCATTCTATCAGTTAGAAAACTATTTAACCAATCAGCTACCCTACCGCTAATTCCCAAGGCCCTTAACCTTGCAACCAAGAAATTATGGTCCACTCTATCAAAGGCCTTGGAAAAGTCAGTATAAACAGAGTCGACTTGACACCCTTGCTCCATATTGCTTAAAATAAAATTTATGAACATTAAAAGATTTGTATTGGTAGATCTATTTTTATGAAACCATGTTGCTCACTATTAAGTATACCACGACAATCACTGTACAGTTTTTTAGCAACAAGGGAGTCAAACAGTTTAGGTATTTCACTCTGAATGCAGACTCCCCTATAATTATTAACAGCCTTTCTATTCCCAGATTTAAATATGAGTTTTATATTGCTCACCTTCCAGAAATCTGGAAAAATTCCTGATTCCATTGATTTGTTAAAAATCATTGCTAGAGGAATAGCCAAAGTGTAAACACATTTCTTTAAAAAGTAACATGGTATTCCATCTGGCCCAATACTTAGTTTAAATGGCATTGAATTTATTCCATCTATTATATCAATTAAACTAAAATGATAATAATTTACATTTATACAATTTTGAAAAACATAATTATTGGAATGATCTTTTACCGGCATTTTATATACACTAGAAAAAAAGTCAGAAAATAGATTAACAAGTTCCTGATTATTATGACTATTAATGTCATTAAATTCAACTGTTTGAGGCAACATAAAATTCTTTCTTTTTTCATTAATGAATGACCAAAAAGATTGAGGATTATCATTAATATTGTGCTCTATATTATTTATAAAAGCATCATAGCAATTTTTTGTTCTTTGCACTTTCTTCTAAGTGTTACAAATGTTTCATAATCATAAATTTTACCTGACTCCATGTACAATTTATGGGTTTTCTTTTTTTCTATGACCATCCTACGTAGTTCAGCGCTAAACCACTTTGGAAAGAATGAGGTTTTAAATTTTTTAAAAGGTACAAAATGCTGAATACCCTGAAATAAAATGTCGTAAAATAATGACACATAATCATTTACATTTAAGTTTGCAAAATAAGTTTGTCAATCAATCCCTGCAAAAAAATCATTTAATGGAAAATAGTTACAATTATTATAGTCATAAAAATACTCTTCATACTTACTGGATATATTATCACAATTAATAGGAACTCCAAAAGTTATAGCATCCTAATGGTAAATTCTCTGTAAATTCAGGTTTTAAACGTTTCCCTTTAAACAAAATCATCGGTGGAATAGAGTTCCCCATAGCATTACAGCAGGCAACAACAGTAACATTCTCTGCGTAATCAGGAGCAACCATATGAACACGTTGTATACCCTTTTCAGACAAGACACGTTGATGGTGATGAATAGTTAGTCGTAGTTTGTATACCCTTTTCATCCATATTGTATACGTTCTGAGGCTTATCTTTTATGTTTAATAAGTTTATCAAGTTTTTTAAAATAGTCAAATACAATTTTTTGCTTAATTTCTGAGCACGAGCAGGATTCATGAGCTGTGACTTTCGTACTGTTAAATCTGGATTTCTTTTAAGAAATGAAGATAACCAGTCCTTCCCCGCAACCTGTTTTTGTTCATTAAAGTTATTACGGATATTATTTTTCTCACAAAATCGATGCATTTGATGACTAATTAATTTGGGAGTAAGTGGCAAACCAATTTGTGAATAGCGTTTAATCCTCTGAACAAAGTCTCTCTTCTGCGCTTCACTTAGAATACTGGGTCGCCCTAATCGCTTTACTGATAAGCCATAATCCAACTATCTGCGTAAAATACGCCTGGGTATCTTAAATCTAGCGCAAGCATTTCTCTGGGATTCTCCATCTCTGCCCGCGTGAACAGCATCTTCAAGTTGGTCTTGCGACCACTGTTTTCTCAATTTTTTACAAATTTTACCCATTGCGGACCTAAAATGAAAAACAATTATTTTTATTATTATTTATTATTTTTTAACTAATAAATTAACAAAAGGTCTAGCTATAAGCTACTAGCTATACACAAGCTTCAATTTCTTCAAAAAATTTTAGCAACGCACTACAACACGTGCTGTTAATGAGAAACTGCTGATCCTTCGCAACCGCGTAGGAAATTGTGGTGGGGAAAATATCGTCGGTATAGAAGATATATAGACAACTATTTAAAGTTACCAGATTGTTCCAAAATATTTCCAATTTTAGAATTTAGACGCTGGGCCATATTTGCTTGTACTACCTTAATTTTCAGAATTATAATGAAAGTAACTTGGGTTGCGTCTAACCATTGTGACCAAAACTACAAAATATAGCAATTGTATTGTAGAGATATTCAAATTAGGAAAGCCCAAAACACACTTAATGACTCTTTTCTATGCCCTAAGAGAACATTGCATTCTTTGAAGATCCCTAAAAAGCGATACCATATCATAGGATAGACCGAGTAAAACCAAAGTGATGTGTTTATATTGCAATATGTTTTTCAAAACTTAAAATTTGGTGGGTCTCGGATCTTGGCTGACAAAATTGCCTCTAACTCGGAGAGTTTTTGAGGTGCAAGAATCGCTCATATATTAAATTAATAGCAAAGAAATGCCGTTTCTTTGCATAAAACTCTTTTAAGAATATTCAAATTATTTCATGAAAATATTTCCAAGGAGAATAAATATTCTCTAACTAGTCGCAAAAATGCCCTCACCAAAACTGTCTTAGCTAGCAAAATTATTATCTCAGAATCGTGCTTTTACATAATTTAAAATTTTCCCTTAAGAAGCCTCCTACCTTAATGTGAAAAATTATGAAAATATATTGAACGGTTCCCAAGGCATGACCAAAAATATCAAATCTTGATATTGCAATATGTTTTTCAAAACTTAAAATTTGGTGGGTCTTGGTTGACAAAATTGCCTTTACTTTAGAAAGTCTTTGAGGTACAAGAATCGTTCAAATATTAAATGAATAGAAAACAAATGCCCTTTCTTTGGATAAAACTCTTTTAAGCATATTCCTATATCTATAAGCAATATCTGTTTCCAGATTGTCCACCCTAAGTACTTACTATGTTCCCCGTGACGGTTCCTTACAATCCTACCAGGATTACATCACCCTACTTCCTAACGTGGATAGGCCGGAAGCGTTCGGGCAACACCCAAACGCCGATATAACCTCCTTAATCAACGAGTCGAGAAGTATGTTCGAGACCCTCATGTCCTTACAAATCCAGGTATAAGGAATATTGGTGGGAATGAGACTATTTTGTGACTACCTGACCCATTTTCTTTTCAGAGTTCAGCGGGGGCGGGTGAATCAAAAGAAACGAAAGTGCTAAAATTGGCGGCCGATGTGTCAACTCGCGTGCCTGGTTTAATCGACTATGAAAATACTGATAAGTTAACTGGAGTTAATAAGGCGCCGTTAGATGTGGTTCTTTTGCAAGAAATTCAACGGTATAATGCTCACCCCTGATAATATGACTCCCCATAATGTTTTAACTTTATGTTTTGTCTTATAGGTATAATGAGTTATTAAAATTAATCGGTTCGTCCCTGCAAGACTTGGAAAAGGGCATCAAAGGCCTTGTGGTGATGTCGTCAGAACTGGAGGAGATCTTCACTTGTATTTATGAGGGCAGGGTGCCCTCGGGATGGCAAAAAGGTACTTCCAAGATGGCAAAGGGTTTTTTATAGTACCCATTTAGAATTTATGTTCGATAATTCAGTGAGTCACTTAAGTCCTAATTATTTTAAGTGTTGCGGTTTAATTTCTTAACGAGGACCTTATGAGAAACACGTTATTATGAATATGGATCTAGTCTATTGTTAAGCTTGAAATTATAAGCTTATTTTGTTGGGTATTACGTCACGCTCAGTATCTCATACACTCAATTATTGAAAAGATAAAGAAAATAGACGTTAATCAATTAATCTAAGTCTAATAATTAGTATATAAAATAATGTACTTGAGGCATAACTGACTTTTTATGTACGCATGAGCTGAGGTTTTCTCCTTCTTTTCAATATCTTCCCAAACTTAATCATCCAATAGGGAAAGTGAACCCTTCCATTTACATATGTAGTTGAAACCTATAGACTATTACCAAAATGAATTAATGACATCACGGAAGTTAACAACAGAATCAAAAACGAAAATCAAATTTTTACAGTCGCCCAGGTAAGTTCTGCACGCAATAATTTTTTTCCATATTTAAGGTTTAAATCTTATTTTAAACTTCTAAAATGAAGTTAAGAGAAAAACTATAATTACATATAGAGAAAAGGGGTGTAGATTTAGTTTTTTTGCGACATAAAAGATAAATGTTTGGAAAATAATAAAAATTAAACCACAGTAATTGTTAAAAATTTTGTTATACCTTCAAACTTGGTATATAAATAAAATATATGTATACATTCATTCATTCATTCAGTATATTACGGTAATTAACCAATTTACAAAATAAATATAGTATATAAAATATTCAACAAAATAAGATTTTATATCGCAATAAAGCACTTGAAGTATTAGTACTATCATTAATTATCTAGCATAAATAACATATAACAGGTAACATCAATAAAATTAAATAAAATATAAGGACAACAATGGTTTAAAACAGAGTAACTGCAATAGAAAAGAAGACACACTTTAAGCAAAGTCGAGATATACAATTATATTGCACTTAAGCAGATTTTAAAACTCGTTGAAGTGAACTCGGGGAACAATGAAACAAATCTATACTGACACTATTTGAGTTAATCATCATTCTACCTATTGCACAGTTTTCACCACACAGTGTACGATGTTGTTCAAGGTAGAATAATCTAGTCTGTCTGAGCACTGTAGTAGGAGGAACATTTAAATTAAGCTGACACAACAACTCAGGAGACTGTATTACATTGTTAAGAATCTTGTATGTTTTGACAATATCGCAGTTTTTACGTCAAGTCTGCAACTTTTCAATGTTCAGCAATCTATACATTTCACTGTAATTAATATCAATACAAGGAATATTAAGCTTGTAAGCAATGTATCTTATGAATTTACGTTAAACTTTTTCTAGACACATTATATATTTAGCATAATAAGGTGACCATATACATGAATTCGACTCAAGTTGACTGCGAACCAATGAAAAATACAGAAGTTTGAAGGAATCAATACTGCTGAAATCATGAGTGTGCCTCTTAATAAGACCCAAGCCTTATTACACAGGTTTTCAATATTTTTTGAAAAAGTTAGTCTGCAATCAAAAAGCACCCCAAGATCACGTATCTCTGATACCTTCTCAATAAGTGAACTCATTAGATGGTACTGATGAAACGGTGGACTAAAACTCCTGGTAAATTGAATATATTTGCATTTTTTAGCATTTAGGACCATTCTATTGTTCTTGCACCATAATTCAAATTTGTGAAGATAAGAACAAAGTTTATGATGTGCCAAGTTACTGTTTATAATTCTAAAAATCTTAACATCATCGGCAAAAAGCAACACATTACAATAATCAAAACAATGAACAACATCAATAATAAAAAGATTAAATTAAAAAAGGGCAAGATGGGCACCCTGAGGAACCCCAGAAGTCACTGGAAAAGGACTAGAATAAAAGTGATTTATCTTTACAATCTGTGTTCTTCCAGACAGATATGACTTCAACCAGGCCAAAAGACAACCACCAATGCCATAGAGTGACAACTTCGCAACCAGGAGAGAATGATCAACCCTGTCAAAGGCCTTGGAAAAGTCAGTATATATAGAATTAACCGACATACCGCTCTCCAAGGCGCCCGACAAAGCTCTTTGGTAAAGCAATAAATTAGTGGTAATGGACCTACCCCTGACAAACCCATGCTGCTTAGTTGAGATTATGTTTTTAAATTTGTCTGATAAAAAATCTGTGACAAAACTTTCAAGATCCTTTGCAAAGTGACAAGCCAGAGAAACAGGACGATAGTTTTTCACATCATCCCTCTGACCTGTATTCTTAAGTATAGGAGTCAAATAATTTAACTTCCATGAGGTTGGAAATCTACCTCTCTTGAAAGACAAATTATAAATCAGCCATAGTGGACGTGCCAAAGCAAAAGCACAGTGTTTTATGAAGACAGCTGGAATACAGTCAGGCCCAGGACCCTTATTAACATTGACATTGGTTAACTTTGCAAAGACTTCAGATATTTGTACATGCATTTCATTAATATCAAAAGAACATGCAATATCAGGCTCTGTAAATTCCTGAACATCAAATTCATCAGGAGAGTAGACTGAAGAAAAATATTGTGCAAATAAAGATGCTATTTCATGGCCATTTTCACCCACTGCATCTAAATTTTTCACAGTAGATGGAATACTGTTATTTTGTGTCTTATCTCTTATATATTTCCAGAAATATTTGGGGCCACCGGAAATAGAATATTGGATTTGCTCTATATAGTTTGAGTAGCACTGATCGGCCTGATTTTTACAGATTGCTCTAAGATTACTGAACATTTCATAGTCTTCAACGGCCTTAGACTGTTTATACTTTGCATGTGCCAATCTTTTTTGCAAGACATTTGATTTCAATTCTGCGCTGAACCATATTGGAAACTTGAATTTATTATTAATTTTTATGATAGGTACAAAATAGGTGAGAGCGTTGCCCAATGCATTATACAAACAGTCCACATTAGCGTTAATATCAGATGAGAATAAACTATCGCTGTTAAGACTTGCATAATCTGCATTCTTGAAGTCGTGTATTTCTTCACAATAATTAAGAGATTCAAAATTGTTTAACTTTATAAAAATAACCAATGCAGGATGATGTCGATCATACTAAAAGATCATTTGAGCATGATAGGGTATCATTACTATTGTTACTAAAAATGATATAGATATATGGTGTATTTTATAATCATACACGAAGTTTGAAGGTGTAACAAAATTATTACTAATTACTACGATTTTTTAAGGTATTTAGGGGTAGCGTGCATCCCTTCGTCCCCTGAAAAAACGTGTGTCTCTGAGCTTTTTTAGAAGTTTAAAATCAGATTTAATCCTTAAATATGGAAAAAAATATATTGAATGCAGAACTTATCTGTACAGAAAGACAATTAAAGCAGCAAAAATCTAATTATTATAGGGATCGCTTAAATATGTCATCAAATAGGCAAAAAGAGTGTTGAAAGAACTCGTCCATTATCTCAAAGAGACCTACGTAACTAGAGACTTTCTCTAAAAAGAGTGTTGGTCGATTATTAATGATTTTAGTCATTGCCATAGAAAAGTATCTGAACCGGAGTTGAGACCTGAAATTTTAAACGACTATTATTGTGATATACCTAATATCTTGTTCAAGGGCATTCGTAGTAACATAGATCCCTTACACTATCTTCAACAAGTGTTGGTTGAGCATTCATTTTTCTTTCATCCTGTCGATCTTACCGAAGTAAAAAATGAAATCAAACGCCTAAAAAACCATAAATCATCTGGAGCTGATGGGATATCTTCGAGGTTGTTACTCTTTTTGCCTGATTCAGCCTTAAATGCTTTAGTTTCTGCTATAAACAATTCTTTACATATTGGCATTTTTCCTTCATGTTTAAAAGAGGCAGTGGTTATCCCTCTTCATAAGGGTGGTGATTTGGATGAGCCTTGTAATTTCCGTCCCATTTCTATTTTGTCTACCCTCTCTAAGATAGTTGAAAAACTTGCAAAAAGCAGAATTTTGTCCTTTTTACATCATAATGGCATTTTGTCTGCAAATCAGTTTGGATTTCAAGCCGGCAAAGGGACTTATGATGCTGTTTTTAGCTTTTTGGAGAGCGTCTATGTGTCCTTGAATTCTGGAGAGTCATCGGCGGCAGTGTTTTGTGATCTATCCAAAGCATTTGACTATGTGGATCATGGAATACTGTTATCTAAGCTCGATAAATATGGTTTTAGGGGCGTAGCGTTGCGATGGCTTGAGTCCTATCTATCAAATCGTACTCAGAAGGTCACAGTGTCAGGGCGTTTGTCTGCTTCTAGATCCCTAAAATGCGGCGTTCCCCAGGGTTCAGTGTTAGGACCACTGTTATTTTTACTGTATGTGAATGACTTGAGTTCATTGAAACTGCAGGGCAAGGTGGTTCAGTTTGCTGATGATACCACCATACTATGGAGTCATAAAAATTCTGATTATATAAAGACTTGTATCCTTGAAGACCTTCAGATTTTATCAGGGTGGTGTGCTTCCAACAGGCTCGTGTTTAATGTAAGAAAGACGTCTATTATGGGGTTTAAGTGCCATGTTCAGGGTCTGATGTTTGACAAAAATTGCCTCTTGCAGAATAAAGAGTGCTGCGAGTTCCTAGGAATTACCATTGATGGTCGCCTTCGGTTTGAAGATCATATTTTACATTTAGCTGGAAAATTATCTTCTGGATGTTTTGCAGTAAGAATGGCAAAACAAGAGCTGGGAGGGGTGGTTGCACGTGCAGTGTACTTTTCACTTATTGAATCTCATATTGGGTATGGCTTGCCTTTTTGGGGTTTAACCAATAAGGGGCTACTTAACATTATCTTTGTTATTCAAAAAAAAGCAGTTAGATACCTGTGTTCTGCTAAGTTAAGAGATTCTTGCAAACCCCTCTTCATTTCTGAAAAAATTCTAACTCTTTTTTCACTCTTTATCTTAGAAACAGCTGCTCTTATCCACAAAATTCCCAAACTCCCCTCTGACACTGGCCATTTGACTCGTCGTGTAAATGATGTTCCCCTACCTATTCCTACGTCTTCCCTTACCAAAAACTCATTAATTTACATAAGTAAAAAAATGTACAATCATGTTCCTCTGTGTGTTAGACATATATCGGATGTTAAGAAATTTAAAAGAGAATTAAAGTCGCTTTTATTGGCTAAGGCATATTATAACCTGGATGACTTTTTTAATGATAGGTTTTAACCTTGGACATGTTGGAAAGTTTTCTTTTTTTCCTTTTTTCTTCTCTAGTTTTGTCAACAAGTTTACCTTTATTTAGTAATTGATTGTTTTATTTAGTTATCTTTAATTCAAGTATGTTCAAAAAGTTTTGTCTTCTTGTGTTTGATTTTGTTCATTGTTTTGTCAATTTTTGAAATTGTATTTGTGTTTTGTTTTTTTAGCTTGTAGGATGCTTGTACACAAGATTATTCTTACGTAATATAGCACATTTTCTTTCTTTCTTTCTTTCTTTTCTTTCAAATATGTTGTCAAAAATGTTATTATTTCTTATCGATTTTCGGGAAAAATTATTTCTTTCCGTATAATTGGGTAAACTACACAAGATAAAAAACAATTTCTATGATATCCAAAAAGTAATTTTGAAATGAATCGGTGATATGCATGATTGGATTCTTCTCTTCATTTTGATGCTGGAAACTAAATTGGTCATACAGAAACGACCATGCCAAAGCTGGGATTTGAACCCAAGACTAAAATTAATAACCCTAAAACCATGAACTTTTTTTTACACAATTCATTTCAGCATATCCTTCGTTGAAACTATTGGGCTCTTGGACGAGGGATTTGGTGGCTAGGGTGGATCATTTCGCTACGTGGGCGGTAACCACGCATCCCCCGATGCTGTTTTGGTTGGCCGCCTACACTTTCCCCACCGGATTTCTCACCGCCGTCTTACAAGTATGAGTTAAAACTGATTAATTTGTCCAGATTAGAATTTAATTTGCGCACTTTTGTAGACCGCCGCGCGTCAAAAAGAAGTCCCGATTGATACCCTGAGTTGGGACTTTACCGTGCTGACGGTGGAAGAAAACACGATCCAGAGCCCTCCCGAGTCTGGGGTGTATGTCAGAGGGACTTACTTGGAAGGGGCAGGGTGGGATAAGAAAAATGCCATTTTGATTGAACCGCAACCGATGCAACTGGTGTCGGTGATGCCGCTAATACATTTTAAGCCAGTGGAGCAGTTTAAGAAGAAAACTAAAGGCATAGGATGTTGTAGACCAGATGGAGCATACATTAGAAAGTGTTTTTTTTTTTTAGGATTATATTTATGTCCGGTTTATTATTTCCCTATTAGGACGGGAGCGGCTAACCGACCGGCTTACGTGGTGGCCGTCGATTTGAGATGTGGAACGGAAGGAGCGGATTATTGGATAAAAAGGGGCACGGCCCTACTGTTAAGTTTAGCTAATTAAACGCGTTTTGTAGTTATAGATAATCGTTATGGTTAAGTTTTTGCTTTGTTAATAAATTATCTTTCATTAAATTTAGCTACGTTTTCCAAAAAAACTGATGTTTCTTTACAGGCGTACTATTATTAAGAAAAACTATCGATAAGAATAACGTGAATAAGTTAAGGATGTGCGATACGATCCGATTTTCTCGAGTACCGGTATTTTTTCTTCGGATACTCGATATTTCGTACCGGTACTTTAACGTACGATACGGTCCGATCCGTTTGAGTTTTATGCAGTACCTATCGTATCCCGTATCGAAGAATGGTATGAAATAAATTTAATTTAAGCAAAAACATACCACATAAATTAATATGAATGAAGCAGTGATTTACTCCTGTTTCCTTCTGTCTTTCTGTTTATGTTTATCCGTAGTGTTGGCAGATGCAACCCATTTTCTGAACGCCTATTATCAAAGGCTGATGCGATAATGGATGAATGCCGTAACAGACTTCTTGGAGATAGACTTTCAAGGCTAGTCCAGTCCATACCGGTCCGCGCTAATTTAACATTTAAAAAAAATATATATATTTAGTTAAATCGTACCGGTACTTGGAATATCGGTACTGAATTTGTCAATATTGTAACCAACCGGTACTTTCAAAACGATACGATACGATCTGAAATACCGGTACTTTCCTCAGTATCGCACATCCCTAGAATAAGTGGTGGATAAGAATAAGTGCTGTCCAAAGTTACGAAACCTATCGATTATCGATTTCATCCGCCCAGCTCTATTAAATCTAGTGACGTTCCCGATCACCTGTCATGCGATGTAGTGTTGGAGAACTATCGATATTATTAACGGATGCCATCAATAGCTGCTACGTAATTTCGACACTTATTCTAAGTCAGGAGAAAGAAATTGATAATCGTAACTAACTTATTCCTAACAGCAAAAATACTGTTTTAAAAACCTAATTACACATATACATAGACATAGAAACTATTATAACTACAAAAGTACTATAAAAGTACAGACGTTGATTAGACAGGAGTGAATTTCAACATGTTGCTAAATTCGTTGATATCATAATCTACAAAGCTTATAATAAGCGCAGTTTTAGTTATTTTTCTATTTGTTCTAACGTAGCAGGTATTAAATAAGTTATTTCCTTCATGAAAAAGGAGCCTTTTGTCTACTGTCAAACTTGTGAAAGTTAAAGTGAAACAGAATGGAGCCGAAAAAGAAACTATTTCCTTTTGTTTTTCGTGGGTTTTTAAATACCAATGATAATAACGTAAAGAATGGTGTCCAACAGTAAATCTCACATCATCTCCTATATTTAATCTTATCGATCTTATCCGCCCAACTCTAACAAATCTAGTGACCTTTCCATTCACCTGTCAAAATGTAACACTGGTAGTAGTGATAAAAAACTATCGATATTCATTTAAAATCATTAAATTAAAGATAGCAATAATAATTCTTATTAGTTTTTTTACATCCACTACTATAAAGATTGATCTGTAGATTGGCGGCGAAGATAAAGGTTAATTAACCCGCGGTATTTAATCACATCGATATCACTCGCCCATCTCTATTAAATCTAGTGACGTTCCCTGTCAACTATACCTCAAAATTCAAATCAAGAGTAAAACAAAAAAATAAATCAAAATTTGTTACCAGTTTTACAAAATTAACCTGAAAGATGGACTGCAACGTTAAATCGCCCATATTAAATTACATCGATCTTATACGCCCGGCTCTATTAAACCTAGTGAGATTTCCTGTCATCTGTCACACAAACGTCAAACACGTGTCACTGTCAAACTTGTGAAGGTTAAAGTGAAGCAGAAAGGAGCCGAAAAAGAAACTTTTGCCGCCTGTTTCGCGTGCCCTTTTTTAACCACCAACAAGATTGACCTGAACGATGGCGTCCAACGAAAATAGTGGGATAACGACGGGCCAACCCAATTTACACAAGCAGGACTTATCGGAATTGGTAAGTACTTTGGTTTTAGTTTCTTTTTTCTGTATGGTTTCTTGAGCGTGCATTTCATAACCTTCTTGTTGGCTTGGGTCAGGTTTGGGGGCTTTATAGAGCTCCTCGGATAGGGTATTTATGTTTAGATAGTAGTACTTATTAAGATGTTCTAGTTGGGGTAGGTTATAATCAGGATATAGCTCTTCTGAGAAAAACCTTTAATCGAGTCATAAATAACCCAGATTGGTATTACCCTAGTCATACCTGCTTAAAATTGTGCAATTTGTACCTTAATGCCGCTATTTAATAAATTTATAATCTATGATGCAATTACAATTGAGTGGATACTTGGAATATATTGCTAATGTTTTCATAACATATTTTCCTATAAAGCATCATAATTTTAAATTTTTTAAAAGGAAATCTGCAGCTCGCTGTAGATGCTGTATCACCTATTTCCCTCATAATTTTTTTCCCTCAAAAAAACAGCATAATAGAGTTCCATAAGACATCCTGCTGCTTTTGGGACTATTGTAAAATAAAACTTCCTCGTGATTTTTGTTGTATTAGTATTTATTTATTGGTATCAGATCTAACTGTTTATACAAGTCACAGAAAAAAATCTATTTCAAAATGAAGTTACGACTGCCTGGAAGTAATTTTTTAATTTTTTATAGACTTTCTTAAAAATAGTTGAAATAATTTTTCATTTTTTTTTCATGCATTTAAAGGCATTTCTCATTTTTCAGGAGACTAAAAATTATATACAGTGTATCCACCCTAAAGTGTCCCTACCACTCTTTCAAAATTTTTGTTTCTTAACACGCTGACTGCCGGACATATATCAGAACTTAGGTCAGGTGCACCGGGAGTGTTTTATTAACTAACTTTTATTAATGGTATTTTCTTACTAAAAAACAAAGAAAATCCTATCCAATTTAGACCCGCATTATTGGGCACTTTTTTGCAATGCAAAATTTAAAACAACTATATTTTCAAAAAATAGAAAAATATTTTTTGGATTATGTTTAGCACAGTATTTATTTATTTATTTATTTATTTACGGGCATTACCCATTTTTACAGAAATAGCATAATTTACAATAACAATAATTTATAACCTCAAACAATTTATACTTAGTATTATTTTATATAATTATCATTTGATATTCACAACCCATCACTATCACAGTCATAGAATAAAACAGTATTGTTTATTAGTATTATAGTTTTTACTTAAGACTACTGTTAATTATTAATAAGTACTTGAAATGTTATATACGTTGATAAATAAATAAATAAATAAATAAATTTTCACACCAATCATGTTATATGTTAGTCCTACGCCGGACAAATAGAGAACCCATAAGAAATACATGTAATGTGTGCGTAAATCGTATACACGCGGCCTGCAGTCATCAATAGAACTATGTATATATTTTATACACATGGCGCCAGTGACACACACGCTGTGTATTATATATATACACATGGCAGTCACACGTTAACAGATTTTCAAAAAAAATTGTTTAACAGGGCTCAACAAACACTTTTTGAGCATATCCTAAATTAGTTCCAGGATCATACTTATGGGTGATTACTGTACCAAAATTACTATTGAATCTTTAATCAGTATCACCAAAAACCCACCTGTACCTGTATTAACACCTTGAATGTACATGGTGTCCAGATAAAATGGTATTAATAGACACTTATTATATTATTAGGTATAATTCATTATTTTGTTTAAAACACTTTTTGTTACATAAATAAACTTCTGACAATTATGTTGTAAAATGTAAAAGACAGTATTCTTTTACAATAATACCTGACAGGTACCACCCACCCTTATCTTTTACTCTTGCAGTGACTCGGGCTAGGAGTGGTGAGATTATTGGGAAGGGTTTTTATAGAGACTTTAGCTCAGTGGATTTTAATTTGGTTTCAACCTTTCTTTCAAGCTTTAATTGGGACGTTTTATTCTTAAACAGATCTGTTAATGAAATGATTAATATTTTTTATGAAATAATTTATTTGTGCATTGATCTTTATGTTCCTAGTTGAAAAAATATTCAACTAAAAAAATTCCGATTTGGTTTTCAACAGAACTTAAAACTATGATTGTTGAAAAGAAAAAATTGCATATGCAATATATGAACACAAAATTGAACTCTGATTATGTTAAGTTTTGTAATATTAGGGCTAGATGTAAATCCTTAAAAAGACAGTGTTATGACGATTATATTTATGCTACAGAGCTTTCCCTGAATAGCAGCTTGAGAAACTTTTGGAAGTTTGTGCGCTCCAGAAAGGGCAGCTCTGCAATTCCCAGTGTGATTTCTTACAATGGTACTACCTGCTCTTCAGGTGAGAGCATTGTGAACTTATTTGCAGAATATTTTTCAGAAATGTACACTGACAAACAGTGCTTTATTCCTCAAGATTTGACTTCTAACCATTTTCAACTCTCTAGTCTTAAAATATCAATTTCAGATATCTACACCGAACTGTCCAGACTGGATGTGACTAAGGGTCCTGGACCTGATGGTTTACCACTGGTTTTTCTAAGGCAGTGTAGTTTTTTATTGGTGAGACCTCTATTTATTATTTTCAACTTGTCTTTAACTTCTGGTATTTTTCCAGACTACTGGAAGACCAGTTTTATCACACCTATCCCTAAAGCTGGAGACAGCTCGCAGGTTCAGAATTATAGACCAATCAGTATTCTTAGTACAATTCCTAAATTGTTTGAGAAGTTTGTTTGTGTTGTGCTTACATCTTTTCTTCAGGGCCAATTATTAGATGAACAATTTGGTTTTATTGCAGGACGTTCTACGGAACTGAATATTCTATCCTTTACTAATTTTCTGTCTGAGTCCTTGGAGAGGGGGTATCAAGTGCACTCTTTGTATACCGACTTCTCCAAGGCTTTCGACAGGGTTAATCACAGGCTTTTGATCTTTAAGTTGAAAAGATCAGGGATTGGGGATCCACTGCTGAAATGGCTTGAGTCCTGCAGCTCGTTAGAGTTCTGGGCTTTGAGTCTCGGGAGATTTTGGTGCTGTCTGGTGTCCCACAAGGATCCCACTTAGGGCCTTTGTTATTTAACCTCTACATTAATGATATATCAACATGCTTTCAGTACAGCTTCTTTTTTCTTTTTGCAGATGATTTAAAATTCTTCCTTAGAGTCTCATCTCTGGAGGACTGTTTCAGACTCCAATCAGATTTGGATGGGCTTGTTGATTGGTGTACAACAAATGGTATGGATCTAAATGCTGGAAAGTGTTACTCAATATCCTTTAAAAGAAATAGAGACCCCGTAAACCACTCCTATTTTGTTGGTAACACCATATTGAAATCTGTCTCTCATATTAAGGATTTAGGTGTGACACTGGATAGCCCTTTAAGTTATATTCCGCACATTTCGGGGGCAGTTACCAAGTCTCTGCAGATGCTTGGATTTATCAAGAGGTGCTCAAGGGACTTTTATAATATTTCATCTATTTGTTTGCTCTATTGTGCGTCCTCATCTAGAATTCAGTTCCTGTGTTTGGTCTCCATACTATAATAATCATATTCATAAGATTGAAAGTGTACAACATAAATTATTAAGATATATTGCCTTTAAGCAAAATGGAGTACCTATAAATTATCAGGATGAGTTGGACTATCAGCAAATGGAAGCCTCATTGAATTTGAGAAGTCTTGAAACTCGTCGTAGACATAAAGATTTGAAAGTATTTTACAACATCCTTCACTCTCAAAGCTTTTGTCCTGCACTTCTTAATAAAATAGGTCTTTATGTTCCACCTAGGTCAACAAGGCAAGTTACTTCTTTTTACAGCCAAACACACCACACAAATTATGATCACAATTCTTTTCTGGCAAGGACTGTTAGGCTGGCTAATCAGTATTCTGATGTAATTGATTGCTTTGAGGGGCGCACAGGGTTCATTAAGAAATTAAATCTTATTAATTGATAATGCTGTCTTAAACTAGAACTATAAGGTGTTGTGAATTGTGATGGTAATTGTTCCTTTGTGTTAACTATAAATATTGTCTTTTTTTTTTTTTTTTTTTTTATTCTGAACTGATTGTGTTGATATATTAAATAAATAAATAAAAAAAATAATTTTATTACACTAATGCAAGGTATTGATTTAAGTATTTATGTGTATATACTAAACACCATAATATATAAAGTGAGGGCAGTGTACATCACATAATAATGTTCTATCAAAATACAGACCCTCAAGCAGCCTCATGCAGCTGTGCACTGAGGCCACCTGGTCCATATTCCATATTAACCTCCCTGAGACTAAAAACCACTTCTCTCAGTTTTACTAGGATTCGAAAGGACACAATTCATTTGTGCAAGGGGATCAGCAAAGGAAATAACTCATATTACTATAATCATACTTTACCTCAAGTCTTAAAATTTAAAAAACATTTTTTTATACTTTAACTTTATAAAAAGTCTATAAATGATAACAAAATCCAAAATTCAAAAAACAAGATAAAATCAGCATGGTCAATCATAAAATCTGAGTCAGGTAAAAATAAAACTAACAACAATGTTGTTTTTTTTTATGAGAAGATGGTCAGTCCATTAAAAACCCAGCTTTAATTACCGAATTATTTGCTAAACATTTTACTCTTGACCATCAACAAAGCTGTAACTCTAATATACATGACTTGCATAATGATTATCCAACCATATTTCTCAATCCTGTTAATTCTCAGGATATCTTTAAGATATTGATGAACCTTCCAAATAAATTTTTCTCTGGCTTGGATGAAATTCCGGTATTCGTCTTAAAGTTTGTTGGAATTCACTTAGCCGGACCCATTTCCAATGTGATCAATGAGAGTCTTTCTACCCAAATTTTTCCTTCTGCTCTTAAGCGGGCAAAAGTAGTGCCTATTTTTAAGAAGGGAGAAAAAACTAATATTGCCAACTATTGGCCAGTATCCGTATTACCATCCATATCGAAGGTATTTGAAAGGGTTATCTATCAAATAGTTATGAATTATTTAACTCACCATTAAATAATAAATAAACACCAATACGGATTCGTTCCCAAAAGATCGACGGAAATGGCCATATATAGTATATATAGTGCAATACAATATATTATGGAGAATCTTGAGAGAAAGGCCAGTGTAGCTGGACTGTATTTCGATTTGTCTAAGGCGTTTGACACGGTTGACCATTCTTTACTGCTGGACATCCTGGAACGGTATGGCATCAGGGGTGCAGCATCTAAATTACTCAGTTAATATCTAGAGCAAAGAGAACAAGTAGTTTGTGTGACACATTCCGGCTCACCAACGTTTTCCCGCCCCCAAATTATAGGAAGAGGTGTGCCTCAGGGCTCAATCTTGGGACCTGTGCTCTTTCTATTATATGTCAATGGCTTGCCTGAGCTGTTCCCTTCTGATATGATTTGTCAATTCGCCGACGACACATCAGTTATAGTTGCCAGGAAGACAGTGGCAGATCTTTGACGGGGCTGCTCATCCGCAGTGGAGCGCATGAGGACCTGGTGTCTGGACAGTAAGTTGTCTTTGAACTCTGGTAAAATGGGGTTGATTAATTTTTCGAAGGCCAATATTGTCTCAGAATCTCTACTTGTGTGGTCTGGTGGGCAGTCAATCCCTGTAGCCAATAGTATTAAATTCTTAGGAATACACATTGACCCCAATTTAAATTGGGAGAAACATATTAAAAACCTTTATTCCAGATTAGCTAGCTTGTGCGGATTGATTAGAAGATTAAGGGATGTAGTGTCTGAGGTATCTCTTCGCCTATTTTATTTCGGACAGGTACAGTCGATCTTACAATATGGTATCTGTTTCTGTGGATCTGCAAGAGGAGCTCTAGATATATTTAGAATGCAAAAGCGTATCATTCGTTGTTTATTGGGCATGACCTACAGAACTTCCTGTAGGCCTTACTTCTGCAAACTAAAAATACTCACCCTTCCCTCCTTATACTTTTCTTCCTTGGTGTTATTTGTGAAGAGACACAATCATTTGTTTGTTGAGAATAGGGAAATGTACGCTGAGGATGTGACTATGATTACACGACATAGAAGCGATCTCCGCATTCCATTGCATAATTCAGCTTACTATGAAAGAGGTTCTCATTATATGGCCATCAGGGCTTATAGAATGCTACCTGCTGATATTAGAAGCATTGAATCTACAGTCCAATTTAAAAAAGCTGTTTACCACTGGTTGCAGATTAAATTATTACTTTTGAATAATAATTTTAACATGTGTTAGATATTTAGAATATTTATTTTAAATTTTGTTATTTTGTTTATATAAGTATATTGCCTCTATGAATTCTAGATAAGAAAAATTAATGTACCCTATGGGAGCTAGGTCCTCCTTTGTATGACGTTGCTTTGTCGTCCTGTATACGATTTTGTTGGCAAATAAAGGATATTATTATTATTCCAGGATGTTACCAAACTAACTGCCCTATCTCCCGAAGTAATCAGTAGACAGGCAACAATCAACATAGGCACAATCGGTCATGTAGCTCATGGAAAATCCACAGTTGTCAAAGCAATTTCTGGGGTACAGACTGTACGTTTCAAGAATGAATTGGAAAGAAACATCACCATCAAATTGGGTAAGTTGTAGAAACTTAATATGACCCCAATATTATTGTAGCAGAAAAAACAACATCCAAATAGAGGTATTTTAAGATACTTTTTTTAAAGTTTATTATTTAACCAGAATTTAAGAAAAAAGAAGCACTTTAGTCCTTAAAATACCTTTCTTTCCTCTAAGCCACATAGTCACACACAACTGAACCTTTATCATTGTAATCAAAAGTATCTTGAAAGACTTCTAGCTGCAGTAGTCAAACAGTAACACAGTTTTTCTTGTCTGTTGTAGACAATCTTCAGTACAATGATAAAGGGTCAATTGTGTGGCCGCCGGATCTCGTGGGGCGAACGGTCGACATGGAGCAAGCCATGGAAGCCCTAAAAAATTGGGAAAAAAGGGGCGAAAAGAGGAAGCGCCCCAGTACCGTTAATATTTATAAAAGGAAATTTGTTGTTGAGGCCATCGAGTCTATGGAGTATGATGAGGTTGAGAAAGAACATTTGTTTTATATCAAATGGGAGGGGTACCATTCTGAGAGTAACACTTGGGAGCCACTAGATCATTTAGATGGAGCAGATGAAGTATTGGAGGCTTATTTGTCTAAAGTTTTTACTGATGAGATTTTAAAGGTGCTGGGCAATAAGTTTCAGCTGGATTTGGAGGCTGTTACAGGTGATATGCTGCTACAACTCATTCCTGATGGAGATTTAACTAAGATTCCTAGGAAGTTGCAGGTGCTGAAGCAGCTGTTAAAGTTTCTTCACATGCCGATTCATACACATTACGTTAAAAAGATCGAGGATGGCCGCAAGGCCCTATTAAGTTATTTACTGATTCTAAAAAGAGAAACGCAGTTGCAAAGATTAAAACGTTGGGAGGACATTATCAATCGCATGGACAAGTCTGGTACCATTATAAAAGTGGAAAATAACGCGGATCTCGAATTCCCGCCAGAAAACTTTTGCTACATCAACGAGTATGTGCCCACGGGCAACATAGAACTACCCGATATCCCGGATGTGCATTGCGAATGTAAAGAATGCGCGCCCGGCATTAAATCCTGCTGTGGCAAGCAAGAAAATCGTTCCTTCACATACACCATTAAAGGCCGAGTGAACGTGAACCCTGGCACCGCCATTTTCGAATGTAACAAGTTCTGTAAGTGCAGTCAAAATTGCCGAAACCGAGTGGTCCAGCACGGGAGAAAAGTGCCGCTCTGCATATTCCGCACCAATAACGGTTGCGGATGGGGCGTGAAAGTATTAAAGAAAATCTCTTGCGGGGAGTTTATATGCGAATATGTCGGCGAGGTGATCGACCACGAGGAGGCGGAGAGGCGCGGCAAAGCCTACAACGCCGAGGGCAGGACCTACTTGTTCGACCTGGACTATAATTCTCGCGATAATTTATACACTGTCGACGCGGCCACTCACGGTAACGTTTCGCATTTTATCAATCATTCCTGTGATCCGAATTTGGGGGTATATGCCACCTGGATCAATTGTCTGGACCCGAATCTACCGAAATTGGCCCTGTTTGCCTTAAGGGAAATCCAAAAGGGGGAGGAGCTGACTTTTGATTATATGATGAACATTGATACTCCCACTGAGACTAAGACTCCTGAAAAGGGCAGGCCCAAGTTGCAAACACCCGAAAAGGATTCGATGTCCGATAGGCCCACCTGTAAATGTGCCGCAGATAGTTGTAGAAGATATTTATTTTAAGTTTAAAACGAAAATCTCTTTAATGACACTGTTCCTTGTGCAATTCATTGTCACAGACATTCTTCCCTAGTATTATGTGCCTTGACTCTGTTGGTGTTTGACTCTGAAGTTTGTGTTATTAATACTTTTCATTAAAAGTTAAGACTTAAAATTGATGTATTTAAGATTAAATCAATAATTTAAGTTTTTGTTTGTAAGGTATATAATTAAATTTTGTTTTTTTTTTCAATATTTTTAGGCTAATATCTTATTGTTTTAATTAATTTAATAATTATATTACATAGGCTATAGTTATTGTTCTTATTGTAGCCACTACAATAATAAACTAGTTAAGTATAAATTATGGTTTTAGATGACTCTAATATTCCAGTTTTTAATTCTCCTTGAAAATGTTTCAAATAGATGTCTATGCGTGGTTATGTGCATACATAGGTAACCCAAATATGTAGGATTGAAAATAACTTTTTGAATTATTTTTATATATTGAGTAAATTTTGTGGACTTAGGTGCTAAGAACATTTTTGTGTGGAAATTTTATTTGTAATCAAAGTCATGCTTAATTAATCAATATCAAACCATAATTGAACAAGTTATGTGCTCATGTATGGGCTTTTTCTTGGCCAAATTGCTTCCATAAGTGTAATAAGATAAAAGGCATTGTGTTTTCTTGTGTGGATGCAGAGAATAGCAAAATTCAGAGCTGCTAAGAGATCTGAAGCAGCATTGCTGCATATTTGAAATAAAAACAGTAAAATTTGGCAGTAGACAGTGCATTAAATCTGGAAAGCAATAACTGCTGACTGAATCCCCTTTCAGGGTATACACCATCCAGCATAAAACTAACATATTTGTAACAAGTATGTTAATATGCACTGCATAATTTGAAACGATAGTGTTTTTGCATTGCATTGACTCTGCATGCATTTTTAAAGATTCATACAATCGGCGTAATTTCACTAGAGTGAATAAAACTGCGTGGCTTGAGGTATTCGAAAAAAGTTCTGTTATCTTATAATGAAGCCTAGGGTCTTTAAAGAAGATCTTACGATTGTATCTATATGAGCACTAAAAGTATGCTTATTATCAACATAGACCAGCCAATCATAATTTGGAAGTGTGGTGTCATTTATTATTTATATATTTTCTCTTCCAACAGGTAATTGGCTAATTTACAAAAATATAAAACTATTTATAAGAGAAAGAAAACCTACACTAATCATACCACAAAATTTGCACAAAAATCATACCAATATCAGATAAAAACCTTAAAGTAAGATACAATTTGATTTAAATATTTTCACTCATCACTGAATAAAATTCACAGAACATTGGCATTTAATAGTCCTAAAAATTTAGATCTATTATAAAATAATGAAACTGATGTGAGTACTGGTTAGCAAGTTTGCCCTCCCTCGTAACAAAAGAATTATTTATACAGTGCGAACGTAAAGGTTGGAATAAATTCATTTAAAATTCAGGGGTATGTTCAAAAAAAAAACGCTCGGACATGTCGATTTTTATTTTTAACTGCGGGTTTTCTTACTTAATTTTATGTATACAGGGTGGCCCAAAAATAAGTTACGGTTATCAACGTAATTTTTTTAAATGTAAACACCTATTTTTTATTTTAGATTTAGGTTCTACATCAAATTCTAAGTACATTTCATGTACCATGTCCTATACCTAAACTCGACCGTTGACGATTGAACACAATAAAAGGCTATTTTTGGAAGAGTTATTTATATCAAGCAAGAATACATAAAAATATTTTAATTAATTTATTAAGTGTTGAAAATGGCTGCCACGAACCTCTTGGCAATATCCCAGTCGATGCTGAAATTCTTGTAAAACGTTATCGATAACAGAAGGTTCTATCAATCTTATTTCTTCCGTTATTCTAATTTTCTTATTTAATTAATAAAATAATTAATAAAAAACTTTTTTGATTTAAGTCTTCAATGTTGTTTGGCCGATTAACATAAACTTTGGACTTAAGATACCCCCACAAAAAAAAATCTAAAGGAGTCAGATCCGGCGATCTGGCCGGCCATTCAATTGCACCCCTCCGACCAATCCAACGTCCAGGGAAAACGGTATCCAGGTACTGGCGCACGGGACGAGTGTAATGGGCTGGAGCTCCATCTTGCTGATACCATAAGGAATTATCTAATATATCCGGGTCTTCTGGATCGGGGTATAAAGTTACAAGGCATGGAACCAAGTCATTTTCTAAAAACTCTAAATACCTCTCACCATTCAAGTATCCTTCAAAGAAAAAGGGCCTTATAACCCTGTTTTCAATCACCCCTGCCCAAACATTTACTTTTTGAGGGACTTGGCTGTGGCACTCCATCATCCAGTGCGGATTTTCACTACCATGAAGACAAAACGTTGCCTCATCAGAAAATACAATTTTTTTTGAAAATTGTGGATTAGCATGGCACAAGTCCATAAGTCTCTCACAAAATTCTAAACGCCTATCTGGGTCATCTTCGTTTAGTTCATGAAGCAATTGAACTTTGTAAGGGTGCCATTTATTTATACCTAAATACTTCACGACGGATGTCTGGGATATCTGATTTTCTAACGCAATATTGCGAGTCGTTTTATGGCAATCTTCTTCAACTGCCAGCAAAACATTTAGTTGCTTCTCTTCTGATATACTTGACCGACCTTTCGTATAATTATCCCTGACATGACCCAAATCCCGATATTTCTGTTCTATTTTACTGACAGTACTTTGAGATATATGTGGCCTATCAGGATACTTGGCATGATAAATTTCACAGACTTCCATCTGAGTGCGCATCCTGTTTCCATAACCAATCATCATCAAAATCTCTATTCGCTCTCGCTCACTAAGACGTACCATTTTTTGAAATTTTAATTTTATCTTTTGATAAACTTAACACAAGCAAAACTTTGCTTAGGCATCTAAATCAAACTAAATTCACTCAAAATTATTTGATGTCAATAAATTGTGACAAGTTAACAATCAAAAACACCAACCACAAATGTAAATAACCAAACAATAACTGATAGGTTGCTTGATATAAATAACTCTTCCAAAAATAGCCTTTTATTGTTCAATCGTCAACGGTCGAGTTTAGGTATAGGACATGGTACATGAAATGTACTTAGAATTTGATGTAGAACCTAAATCTAAAATAAAAAATAGGTGTTTACATTTAAAAAAATTACGTTGATGACCGTAACTTATTTTTGGGCCACCCTGTATACATAAAATTATAGTAAGAAAACCCGCAGTTAAAAATAAAAATCGACATGTCCGAGCGTTTTTTTTTTGAACATACCCCTGAATTTTAAATGAATTTATTCCAACCTTTACGTTCGCACTGTATAATTGGTTCCATGGGATGGAATGAAGGTTTCCCACGGGTCTGGCTATAAAGAACATGCAGACCAATTTTACCAAGTATATCTATACAGCAAGATCCAGAATGGAGTATGGTAAAGAAGACTGATAGGTCACGATGTTTACAACAGATTTGGAGAGTATGGATATTAAGCTTAGACTTCAGGCAGATAATGGGAAGTGGAACATTCCTTTTCAAGGCAATGTGTCTTAAAAATGTGTGCTAAATCATCTGAACCTGATTGACGCGGTCAAAAGCTTTACTGAAGCCCGTTTACACTGCAGGTACGTGACAAACCTCTGCCAAAGTTAAAATTAAATAGTTAACAAAATAGTAGACTACCTTGACATAAAGACCAATTATCTGTAATTTAAGTACAACAAAATGACACACCAAAAAACAATTCATAATCCTTTCAAAAGGGATACTTATTGATCTATAATTATGTTGTCGCCAGACTCAAAATGGGCGTAACAAAGCTTGATTTCCAAAAATCCCAGAGGCAACACCTGTTTTTAAGGATAATTCAAATAATAAAAACGAAGGTGTTGAGATAATAATAAAGCTGTAATGCTTTAAGAAGATAGGATGTCCCCTAACCCATCGGGGCTAGGACCTCTTTTATTGTATACAAATTTCCATAAATTTCGCAGATTATTCCTAAGAGATTGCTGTAAGAAACACATATTTATCATAGCAATGTTTTTTTTACATCTTGAACATAGTACCGAAAAAGCACGATTATCAACATCCATTTGTGAATTCAAAAAAATCGTGTGTTTTCTTCTTTGCAACTTTTAACTCTTATGAAAACCAATATGGAAATCTTTAAGTCCCTATATAAAAACCACAGCCAGCCATTTCACTTGATTTTCTGTTAAGGCCACAGTCCACAGAATACTACACTGGAGGGCGATGATTGTTGTAAGTAATGGAAAATCTGCGATGGAAATAGTTACATCTGAGAAAGGTGCCAATACCAAGACCAGAATTGAACCAGTATCATTTGAAATATGGTTGACCTGGAATAAATAACATAGTGCACAATGGTTAGACACTGTCTGAACAGATTCGACATTCATTATCAAAGTACTGGTTAACCAGGTCTCATTTGAGACAATTATTAAGAGTTATAGGACACATTCTCGTGCAATAAGTCAAGCTTGGTTTGTAATAGACCATCAATTGGAATTGAGGAAGTTGCACTTTCAGTCTTTTGGAACAATTTTAGAAATCCCTGTAAATTATTCAATAGTAGTAAGTAGTTCCTTTTTACCTTTCCTTTGTCTCTTTAACCAATTTAGATCCCGGTTCAGTCCCTTTTTATATAATTCCCGGAAACTAATTTAGGTTCCGGTCAGTTGTAATGTGATCTGTGTAGGTCTAGGCCTGATGATGCTCCGACAGGAGCGAAACACGTGTAGCTTTTAAGCTTTTTTAAGAAATTATATAGATTGGATGAGACCGTGACTTTGTATCCTTACCTTTGTTTTTGTTTCTAATTTAGATCCCGTTAATTAAGTTTCAATACATTTGCTCATTTAGATATGTAACCAAAGTCATTTTTTGTCTTGCATTTCTGAAGGTTAAGTGCATGCATGCAGTCTTGAAGACTCTAACAAGACAAAAAACTAATGGAAAAAGAATTCGATGATCCAACCTATCAAAGGTCTTAGCAAAATCTGTATAGATTACATCAGTTGATATTCTCAATGTATATGCTTATATGCGTTTCATAAAAATGATGTTAAATTAGTGACTGTTGATCTACACTGAAAAAATCCATGGTGATTAGGTGAAGTAAGATGTTCTATAATTATGTTTACATCACAGTTATGTAGTGTTAGAGTATGATGATAATGAGTGAACTCATCAAAATGTATAACTCTTGACAAAAAATTAGCATTTTCATTTGTGGAGAAAACTCTTCCCGCCCTTCCCAACCCGCTATATTATAGTCACTCCACTTCAAGAATGGACTTCTACTTGCAAACAGCATTTATTACTTTATATAGAACATAGACCTAGTAGAACTGTTTTCGACTCTACGATTGTAGGCAAATTTAACTGTCGTTTAACCACAGACAGTTATATTCAATTATCAACAACCTATTCTGGACTGGAGCTGCTCAATGTAAAGAATTATGAGATACAGATCAAACAAGTGACCATACTCCAAAATTGAACTAACGAGTGCGCAATAAACAGACAATTCAACACTGGCCTCTGATCAAGCACCTTCATTGCCCTATTTATGTAACAGATGGTTGATGTGACTCAGAAATGATAATTTTGAGTCCATCAAGATTCCCAAGTCTAGTATTGAGTAAATAAAACTTAAAGGTGATCATTACCTTGAAAAGTAATGTTATTGCATTTATTAATTAAGTGACATCTTGTTTAAATCACGACAATTAAGTCACAATTTAGTCACGAAGAACAGCATCATTCAAGGACTCGATGCAACAGTGCAATTTCCTAGATTTTGCACTAAATCAATTGGGGAGAGCCAAACCAAAACAAGGCCATAATGGTAATCTTGTGTACCCCTGATGGTACACATATTTCATCGGATAATGAGTTCTGCCTTCAACAAATTTAAATATCCACCAAAGAAGAGGATTAACAATACCTAATCTTTAGTTTTTCTAAGAGTACCCGATTCTAATAATGGATTAAAAGTATTATTAAGATTTATAGACTTATGTAAAAGAGTTATATAGAATTGTAAGATTAGATTTAAAATAATTCAAATATCCTCAATCCAATCCTTATATGTGAATCCTTTAAACTGTGGTCCAATATTTTTGTTTGTCGTTAATCCAAGTCGATCTGAAAGACCCCAGAAGCGTAAAGAGAATGTCCCAATAATTAATATTGGTAGTCAGTGGTTTAGTTTACAAATAGTTCTTTTGACTAATTATTTATGCACTATAATATCATAGCTTTAGTATTTGGAACATAATAGGAATACCTTGGATTTCAGACATATTAAGTAGAGAAGAGTCGTTGTTGAATTTTAAAGGGGCTATATCAAGCTTTTTTAAAAACTTACTTAGACCAGAAGTGGCAAAATGCTTGGGCAAAGCCAAAACACGAAAAAAAAGAGGAACCGATGAAATCTGTATGAGATTAACATATACGAAATTTACATCAGCAGTAGATACTGTCCTACATAAATCCAATTTGTTCCGCTTTCAAAACAGTTCTATTAAAGAACTCTTTAACTTACCCTGAACTTAAAATTAAAAATAAAAAATTCTTACTTCTTTAAATTCAACTTTCAGGTTACGCCAACGCGAAAATCTATAAATGCGACAATCCGAAGTGCCCCAGACCCACCAGCTACATATCCGGCTCCTCCTCCAAAGACGACAACTTCCCCTGTCTCCGTCCGGCGTGTTCTGGAAGATTCCAGTTGGTTCGTCACGTCAGTTTCGTCGATTGTCCCGGTCACGACATTCTTATGGCCACCATGTTGAACGGTGCGGCCGTTATGGACGCCGCTTTATTACTTATCGCAGGCAAGTAAAATGGCAACACTAGTTCATCTTAACCATACAGTATGTTAGGGGTTAAATTTCCGATATTTTACTTGTGTGTTGTACGTCCAATTTTATCGACAAAAAACCATATAAATGGGAGTCGCCTTCTGAATGCAAGCCATAAGTTCATGGAAACACATCTCAAAACTTGATTTTGTTATTTTGAAAAATATGGTATAATTATTTGAGTTTTTTCAATTATGCTTTAATTGAAAACCAAAAAAAAAAAATTAAAAAAAAAAAACACTTAACGTACATTTTTTTAAATTCTAGTTGTATGCAGGTAACATTTCATCAAGGAATATCCCTCTTCCGATACGGAAGGTAGTTTTTACGATAGGGAAAAGTAAGGGTACACCTTGATACTAATTGTGGATTGGACGTAGTGGTAGAATCTCTTGGTCACTTCTATTAACTTCTCTGGATTTCTTTTTTTTTTGGGAACTATGAAACAGAAAGTTTACCAGGTTCCAGACACCGGGAAAGAATTTCTTCAAAGGATTATGGCTACAGTTAAGAAAATTAAAAACGATCGAGAAATGATTCTGAGAGCTACTCAGCAGGTTGGATTGAGGGCAATAGCTTGCCATCAGAACAATGGTGGCCACTTTGAGCAAAAGTTGTGAATTTCGTTTTTTTAGTTATAGTCTTTTTTACAAAATCCATACTTATTCGTCCTATCGTAAAAATACCCCTCTCCCTTGGTATCTAATAAAATGTTATCTGCATAGGTATAGGGATTTTATTTTTGTCAATTCTTACTTGCTTTGGCCAGGCCATTTACGTATTAGCGAAAGTGGCGGTAATAATTTGATCTTTATTATTTAGAGTAATTTCTTAGTAAAAATAATAAATTTAATCACTTTTAAAATAAGACCACTTTTATGCACGTGGAGGGCATATAAGTGATAGGGTTAAACCCATTTATAGGGTTTTTTATCGATAAAATTGTACGTACAATAAGTGGTTAAAGTATCGGAAATCGAACCTCTAACAAATTGTATATCTAACTAGTAATTGAGCTCCTACAATGTTATACAGATATAATCATTCAAACCCCGCCTATAGGAAATAGTCTATGAGCGGCATCGAGAGGAGACATATGGAGTCCGCATGAGACAGACAGAGGGCACAATACATGCCGTTTCCAAATAAATACGTTTGGCAACATTGATATTTCTGCCGCACGGCTCTCCGCTGGTTCATCGAAAAACGAGACAATTCTTATCCCCACCACACTGCACCGCCAATATGAGATTGCATTTTGAACGTTCAACGTTATTTTTATTCTTAGCTTCCTGCTTAATCAGTAAAGATTAGATTTAAAAGCGCTCGCTATTTTCTTGTTAAAATGTGTTCTCTTGAGGAAAAAAGCAAATTATTAAGTGGTATTATGCCGGCAGTTCTGTCGATGGAATATCAGGCAGAATTGCATTCACGTTCGAAAATTCCCATACGTAGCACAATTTTTGCAATTATTGAGACCTTTGGGTGCTTGCAAAATTGCAAACCAACTGTTGTTAGACCGATAGGCGAAGAAAGGGAGCTTCGAGAGGTTAATGTTTGTGCTGTTGCTATAATGAACTTTCCTTGCAACAGTACAACCATTGCCAAAGAAACGGGTATTGAGCCTTTAAGGGTTAGAAGAATTTTAAAAAGAAATAAGTACAAGTGCTATAAGTTGCAAAAAACTCAAGAAATTTTCCCACAGGACCATGAGAGACGGATGGAATTTTGCCATGACGTGTTAGAAAGGGCAAATCGGGACGAAATGTTTATGAGTAACATTTTGCTTTCAGATGAGTCCTCTTTCTCTATTTGTGGTAAACATAATCCGTCCATTACAGTGGGTTATTCGAGGAAAAATAAGAACATAAGCATACCAACACGTACACAATACCCTCGTGTATGGGCTGGCATTTTAGGTGATTCAATTATAGGCCCTTTTTTATCGATGGAAACCTTAATGCCAACAAATACCTTAATCTTTTGGGGGGGATGAAGTTCTTCCTGCTATTCGAGGGCTCAATATGAATTTAGAACAAGTTTGGTTTCAACAGGATGGTTGTCCCGCTCATAACGAATTAGTGGTACGTCAATTTTGAAACGTCTTTCCCTGATCGAACAATCAGTGGAAACGGTACTATTAAATTCGGCCCGCCAGAAGCTCCGATTTAGCCCCCAATGATTTTTTTCTTTGGGAATACCTAAAAGAACAAGTTTATAGGCACGAAAATGAACGGGCTACTAATTTAGAAGAGCTTTGTGTTAAAATTAGGCAAGCATTTAATAGTATCTCCATTGAAATGTTGTCGAACACAAGAAGATCGTTTTACGATCGATTGACGTACTGCACTGCTAAACAGGGTGGCCTTTTTAAATCTGACATAAGATAATTTTAATGTTTATTTAATATTATCAAATTAACTTAATTTTTTGCTTTATTTTAAAATAATTTTTTTATTTCCTGTCCAATATTTAGTTAATTTATGTTTGCAACATTTTTTAGTTTATTACAGGTTTTTAGTTTATTTTTTGCTGTTAGGACAGGCAGCAGCAAAGACTCAAACGAAACAATTTTTTTAAAATTTACCACAGAGCAGTGCATTCCCGCTTCAACGTCTTAAGAATACTAAAAGGTTTCGGCTTCAGGCTTCGGCTGGGTGCGCTGCTTTGAGTATGTTGTCACAACGTTGCCAGACCTACCGCGATATATAATTCCTATAGGCGAAGTTAGAATGATCATATCTGTATAATACCATTATATAAGGAACACATGTTATGTTAAAAAGAATCCAGTGACGATTGTTGTAGGGTACATTCAAATATAATATAGACAGAAAATTGGAATCAATAATTCAATTTTCATACAAGTACTGAAAAATTAGTATTCACTTAAGTTTTTCTAGTGACTTAATGGGATGATATATTTCGCTTAGCTCTGACACAGATCTAATATAATCAAAATAACCTGTTTCCGAAAAAATATAATATATCCAACATCCTATTTTGTACATGTTCAATTTAGATTTTATTACATCCATCAATTGGATACCAAACAACATAGACGCACATTATACTTTAGGAAGTTTTAATATATGAAATGGACAGTTGATTATCCATAATTCTTTAATTTCATCCACTCTAGACAAAAGTTTATTATTTATGTGCTAAGCATATATTGCCATATTAAACTTACTTACATGTGAGAGAACTACATATTTGCTTATCAGGTAAAAGTAATATTGTACAGTTGTTAAACCAAGAAACAATTTTGAGGATTCTGAGGCATTAATAAGACTTCCATCAAGACTCTGATTAAAATTAAATAATTTTTGCCAAGACAACCTAAGATTATTTAGACACTTCATATAGAATTAAAAGATCCTCAACAATTTGTTTGCCCTTTAAAATAATTTTATCCCTTGCCTTAATGCCAGTTTGTAATACTTCAACTTTAACCTTCTAAAAGGTAACGAATCTTGTCCTCAACCTCAGACGAGTGAACATTTGGCCGCCATCGAAATCATGAAGCTAAAGCACATCATTATCTTACAAAACAAAATCGACTTGGTGAAGGAGGGACAGGCCAAGGAGCAGCACGAACAAATTGTTAAATTCGTTCAGGGAACGGTGGCAGAGGGTGCCCCGATCATCCCCATATCTGCCCAACTAAAGTACAATATTGAGGTACTTTTTTGTGCTTAGAAACCGGTTAATTAATCAGCAATTAATATTGAAATCCGTAGGTTTTATGCGAGTATATAACCAAGAAAATCCCGATCCCGCAACGGGACTTCACTTCGCTGCCGCGTCTAATTGTCATCAGATCTTTCGACGTTAACAAGCCGGGGTGTGAGGTGAACGACCTCAAAGGGGGCGTGGCCGGAGGCAGTATTCTCCGCGGGGTACTCAAAGTAGGCCAAGAAATTGAGGTTAGACCCGGATTGGTTAGTAAAGACTCCGAAGGGAAGCTCACTTGTAGACCTATTTTTTCAAGGTAAGAAAAATTTAAAATATCATTGGGGCGTTATTTAAAAACAGTACTTACTTAAAAATACACTTCGTACAGATTTGATTTGATATTGATTTATTGAAGATTTACAGTGTGGTGAACGCTGCAAGCTGAACTGAAGGTGATTCTATGATATCCAATGGGAACTGTTAAATTCATGAAATTCTTATGCATTATTCTTGTGAAATTCTTAAATATTAACTATTCAAATCAAATCAAACTTCTTTATTTGCCCAATATATACATATACAAATTATACACAATCAATTTTACAACTATATACTATATAACCCGAGGACAAAAAGGACTACAGCGCGACCATAGTGGCCGATAACACAAAATACACAAATCATGTGAATTTGTGCGCGGTAACCCTGTATAGGTAGAAAAGTTTATAAAGAACCAGCTGCTCAATATGCGTACAAACCCATTTTTCAACACAAAATTGATAGAAAATCCGGTGGCAGAGAGAAAAGACGAGCGCAATATATTTTCTCTCGCTTCTTATTAAAGAAACCGCAAGAACAAAGCAGCCGCCGTACTTCGTTTCTTTGTACCTGCCGGGGATTTAAAGCCTATGACGTAGCCTGAAGGCCTATTCAGTGTCGTCTCGTAAATTTGGGCAACTGTGAAGAAGTGGGTGGTAAGCAGAAATTCCACTTTTAAATTGGCGGATGTCGAAACTTTGACAAGGCAGAAATTTGCGGAGATTTCAAAATAAATATTTGCATATACATAAAACAATTTTACCATATAGACAACATAGAAAAACAATATTACGAAAGTCATCACCTTTTTGATGAAGCATTGGATTCTTTAAAATTTACAGTAAATACAGGCTCATCTGATGAAGAGATCGAATGGTCTTCATCAGATGAATCTGATTTAGGTTGTAATACACTATCTGATAGTGAATAAAAATATATAATAATTATGTAAAATAATGAAATAAAACTTTAAGCTTATACCAATTTGTTTCTTTACACAAGTCATTTAAAATACCTAATCGTTAAAAAAAAATGCAATTAAAGAATAATTTTCAGCTACCTATTTGAAGTCCTGTTTTAAAAATAATTAGCGAACTGCATCCTCCTGTAAGTAAAACTATTTTTTATTAGATTTTTTATGGGCACATCACAATGCTAAAAAATATAATTTTAATTTATCTACATTTTTTTAAACGAATCTCGGAGCAATTAAATTCAAATATATGCATTCTTAGTTGGTATTTCAACTAAATCAAACGCACTTATAATATCGCTAGCTATACCTACTAAAAATCTAGGGCTATTTAAACTCTAGAACAAATAAATATTAATAATTTCAACAAGTGTGCCGCCTCCACTGTCTTCAGACCTCGACATAGTCACTTGACCCGATCGATAGAATAACGAGATGCGCGGATTTTGCCGCCTGTTGATGTCACCGGTTCTTTATAAACTTTTCTAACTATATCACCTAAACTATACATAAATAAGTAAATCAGTCAATAAAATTTTCAATGGAACAGCAAATGGCAGAAAAAAAGGGCGAAAGGCGTGCGCGAGACAAAACAAGGGCAGTTAACAGTAAATATATTAATTTCACAGGATATCCTATCTTATTTTATTTTATTTTTGCGGGAAAATCTGACAACAGCACAGCACGCATGGCTTGGAAGAAATGTAGGTTATTTTTTTTGCTCATTAATAAGAAATTGCTTAGCGTATTTTAGGAATCTTTTATAAGTAAATTCCTTTACTTCATCTGGTAAATCATTCCACAATTTAATCCCTATAAATATAAAAGATTTCTGAAAAGCTGCAGTGCGATGTTGAGGTACCCTGTATTTATTAACAAATCTTGTATGATGCTGATGTAAAAATGGATTAAATAACGCTGCAAGGTATGAGGGTTGTCCAGTTTTTAAGATTCTATGTAAAAAAGTATAAAAATGAAGTTTTCTACGGTAACTCATATTAAGGATATTTTTATTATTTAAATGAGGTTTAATATGTTCTCTAAATGGAATATTGTAAGAAAAACGCATACAGCTGTTTTGTATTTTTTGTATTTGGCGTGCTAATTGCATCGTCAAAGATGAACCATAAACCACATCACCGTTAGCGATAATATTAGCAGTCGAATAGCGATAATATTAAACTGTCACATAATTGATACTTTATTTTGGATGGTAGCCATTTTTTAAAATAATTAAGTTTTTTCGATCTTATATAAGCAATTTTTAATTTATTATTAATATGTGCTTGAAATGTTAGCGAATCATCAAAAAGTATACCCAAATTTTTCACCTCTGAAACTGAGGCCAGAGGCATATTATCTATTTGTGGAACAAATAATTGCCTAATTCTCTCAATCTGATATTTAGCATTAAAAAATAGCGTACAAGATTTAGAGGAGTTTAGTTTTAAATTATGATCATCGGAGAATTTTTTTAAATTATTCAAGTCCGTGTTAAATTTGTCAATATTTTCGTTTACATAATCTAAAGAAAATGAAGTGTATATTTGAGAGTCATCAGCATATTGTTCGAGTTTTCAATAGAATTGCTCATATCTGCAACATATATGGAAAACAACAGAGGGCCCAAAATTGAGCCTTGAGGCACACCTGTGGCAATTGGTACAAATTCGGATCGAACGCTTTGAAAATCTCTCACAATTTCCACACAAAAGGATCTATCTATTAAATATTGTTCGAAAAATTTTACAGAATTATCAGAAAGTCCATAGTAATGAAGCTTGGCTAAAAGCATATTGTGGCTAATCGTATCGAATGCTTTGCTGAAATCGAGAAATGCCAGGCAAGTTATTAGTTTCTTATCTTCACTGTGACGAACATCATTTAAAAGATTAACTAAACAAGTAGAGGTGCTGTAACCAGATCGGAATCCTGACTGGCTCGATGAGATAAAATTTGACGTGTTTAGGAAGTCGTACAATTGTTTATTAATATGTTTTTCAAGAAGTTTAGAAACTACCGAAAGAATACTGATCGGTCTTAGATCCTTTAGTCCTTTAGGAAACCTAAACTATTATGAGTCTACTAGTCCTAGTCCATGTCATAATAGTCTACTAGTCCTAAACTATTATGATATGGCTTTGTCAACGAGAGGCCTGTGTCCACGAATCTGGTGTATTATGGGACTGCTCTGTTGAGCGCCTTGAAAAGTGGATATCAGGTTGACGCGATTTACACGGATTTATCCAAAGCGTTTTATATAGTAATTTTAATTACTTACTTCTTTTAGCTAAAACGACAAAGCAGTTTTATCACTGACAACTTTTTATTTTACACGTGTTTCTTTAACAATGTTAGCATCTTCCTGAGAGGATTAACACTAAACTAAAACTACTTACAGATGACCTAATATACTAAAGATATAACTAACAAAGTTAACTACTAACTGAATTATACAACTGACTATAAAGGATTGGACCTTCATCCCTGTTAAGAATGGTTTTCTGATTTTTGAATATTGCTTAACTTTCGTAGGCATCTAATTTTCTATTGTTATTAACTGGTTTAAGTAATTTTAAGTTGTCTATCCCTACAAAGTGGCCAGTATTTAAAACATAACTTCTACGCCAAACTTGACTTTTCAACTCTTATATATTGCACATGAGCTACATGTTCTTGGAATCTGACATCAATTGATCTTCTTGTTTGCCTTATATACTTCTTATCAAAATCATTACAATTAATCTCATAGATGCCGGATTTTTTACTGGACTTCACTTTCTCTTTTGGGTTTCCTAAAAGGTTTCTTAACTTGATTGAACTTTGATAGTACATTCTTACACTCTTTACTTAAGTCTTTAAAAGCTGTTACGTGTGGGAGATGATATTCCCACCGTACAGATATATTAAAACCTAATTCCAATATCAAGCTTTACCAGAAAGCATCTATTTTTTCCATACAATAGCAACTGTATTATCTAGGACACTGGGTGGCAACTTTGAATAAAAAACCGCTTTATACACAAACAAACTAATTATTTAATTTCCAAGAAATAAATGTGGCAACATTGGATACCAACATATTTAACAGAATTCACATGCACCCTCTCTCATTCACTCATAAAAACCTTAACTTTATGAAAGCTACAAACTAAAACTAAATAATTACAAAAATGTTGACATTTGCAACGAATTATGTCAAAGCCAAAGTAAACACAGTTGGCACAAAATAGTTATTACATAAAAATGGTTTCAAAACACCTACAGTAGTCCGTAAATTCCAGTATTTATACTCCAAACAGGACACTTTTTGTTTTCACTTTTTACAGGTTGTTTGCACTCACTTCTTTTTGTTTACTTGCACCTTTACACCTTTAACACTCGTTTGCTTGCTTTACTACATATTTAACATTACAAAGAGTACAAAGCTACAAAGACCCAATTTGTATACTTAGTCACCCAGCACAAAGGTTACCAACTTGTAATTCTTCCAGGCTAGAAATTTACGGTTTTCGTGGATAAATTAAATTGATTGAACTGACTCGTTCACAGGTTTAATTAACTTCATAATTAAAAACCCTTTAACTGATAACTTGTATAAAAGTTTCTTGGGGCAGAAACTATTAATTTTAAAAACAAAACATCACTGGCACGTGAAAATCGTAAAAGAAACGATTAGGCGGGTCGAGACGTCACCCTCTTGAGCTTTTGTCAGTAACTCGACTACTGGAACACTAATCGGTCAATATATTTTTGCATCGCGCTGCTTGGTTCCCGGTATCCTTTTTTTGTACGACGGCAAAACTTAAACGGGGCGGATTCTTTGACTCCGTTATTTATAGATTTTCTTTTGACTTCGCACAGCTTTGTCGTGCCGATTAGACTACGTAAAAAGCAATGTGAGAAAGGAAGATATGCAAACATATTTAAGTTAAATTTAAAATAAATGATTGCGTTGTTCGCAACAAAAGCCCTATCAAAGCCTTTTGTCAAGGTAGGATCATATAATATTGCAAAGAAAGTTCGCCTATTTTCATCTTTTTGAAATGTGGTAGAGTTTTTAAGATTAACTTTAAACTTATGTCTTTTAATCAGTTATTGTTATTTATTTGCACTGATGGTAAAAAAATATGTTCCTATTAAATCTGTTATTACTTAGAGGAAATGAGACCAAACGATATACCAAGAAATGCATGCTAGCCATTTTATATTGAAAACAATGGCCTAGAGTCACTAGTTATAATATATCGAAAGTATATAGTTTTTATATATCGAAAAGTATTTGTTTCTTTTCTATAAATATTAAATTCTAACCCATTATTATTTTTAATGACGAGTATGCAATGTTTTAGTGAATTGTCTTTGAACTGATTGGGGAACATGCTGATGGGTCACAGACAAAAGGAATGATAATCATTGTATTATTTGGTGTTCCTCAAGTTGCACCTCTCCTTTCCAGTTTGTTTGTTGATGGCATAGAGCATTGGATTACATCTTGCAAGTATCTGAACTTTGCAGATGATTTGAAAATATATACAAGATTATTACTTCTGAATCCGATGAAGCCATTTTGTAGCAAAACTTGTATATTTTTCTTTCATTAGTCTAGTATAAACCTCCTCTTTGCAGGATTGACACAGTCTATTCTATAAAGGGTGAGAACTTAAAAATGTTAACTCTGGTAAAAGATCTGGGAATCTTGTTTGACTCAATCACTTCTTAGGATCATACAATAATATTAAATACAATGTAAACTCTGAATTTTATTCTAAGGTTTACGCGTGTCTTTTCATTTTGGTAATATCTTAGAGTACGCATCTATGTTTTGGTCTCCATTCTTTGCTGTACACATTGATAAGTTAAAATAAGTTCAGAGGAAATCCAGAAATTTTTGCAATTTGGTAATCAACATCAATATCCAAATACGTTACACTCTTTATGTCAGAGAAGAAAAGCTAATGATGTATGTTTTGTCTATAAGATTATTAATGGTTTCATTGGCCTAGCTTTCTGAATCGACATTTATCTCTTGATCCATTTAGAGACTCACTCAGCAAATTTATAAGCAATGTTCTGCATGTGTTAGAGCAAGATGTAGACCAGATTATAATATTTACTGTTACGTAAATTTTGTATTTCAGATTTAATTGTATTTGCCATTTCTTACAACTATTTAAATTGTTTATGTAAATTTTCAATGGAGCCTTCCTTTTAGTTGATAAATAAATAACAATAGTGAGTTAGGTGAATAAACGACTTAAGTACCGTAAAACGAGGCTACTTTACTCCTCTTTTTGAAGATAAATTTAAAAATTGCTAAAATTATTACAAAATTACGAAATTTCTTTACTCTAGTCTCAATAATATGACGCAGCTCTTGAGTATCGACTGGAAAACCAAAGTCTCCCAAAGCAATAATGCACTCAACAAAATCCTCTTCCTCTTGTAAAGAAAAAACAGGTTGACCATCTGGTTTTCTATTATGTTTTTTCTTAAGTTTATTTAAAATCGTTCTTCTAGGTATATTGGACTTTTGTTCTGCTTTTCTGTGTGATAGTGCCCCTGATCTAACTTCAGCCAAGCATTCTTCCAATGTTTCTTTGGTATAGTCTGCATACCTTCTGGCCTCAGCTTTTCTTTGATATTTCCTAGGCATGCTGAACCAAAAAAAATAATTCATGACGCCGACCTTTAGTTTTTTTTTTATAAAAAACAAACGGAAGCTTTCTTCATCATTTATTTGAAAGACTTTAGCCGGAGCAAAGTTACGCCAGACTTGTAGTTCGAGGTGGCTTTGCTCCGGTGAAAAGTAACCCCCAAAACTGCGAAATGTTGACAGTAAAACCAAAATTCGTTTTTCAAGAATTATTTACGACTATTAAATAGTTCTACTAGGTAAAAAATAATCACAAGGTAATTCAATATCAACTTTGCCATACACACAAAATTTTTTGAGGTATTATAACAAAATATTAAGCGGATCTTCCCTCTGCAGTTGACTGAACGGTACTGAAGGTATCGACGTGCGCAGCGCGCTCCGTATAGCCAAATTGGTAATGTTGGATACACTCGCGGTTTGGGTGCGTTATATTACGTTTTTGAGCGGGAATTAAAATAAACTTTTTTTTTTAAATGGAGCAAAGTCCCCACGGGGGTGGAAAAGTCACCCCGGTTTATGGTATTATTATTATAATTGAAATCTATATTGTGGCAAATCGGTTAGTTACCACTACTATTAGATATAAAAAAACGACTTTTCCCACTTTATTCCAGGATCGTGTCCCTGTTCACCGAACAAAACGAGCTACAGTTCGCCGTACCAGGAGGTCTAATTGGTGTAGGTACAAAAATCGAACCGACCCTCTGTAGAGCCGATCGTTTAGTAGGACAAGTCTTGGGTGCAGTTGGAGCTCTTCCGGACATCTTCATTGAGCTCGAAGTAAGTTGCTACCTATTGAAACGTTTACTGGGAGTACGTACGGAGGGCGATAAAAAGGGCGCCAAGGTGCAACGTCTTTTGAGATCTGAAGTTTTACTGGTCAATATCGGATCACTTAGTACCGGAGGTCGTGTGGTTGCGACAAAAGCCGATTTGTGTAAAATCTCCCTCACGAATCCCGTGTGCACGGAAATCGGAGAGAAAATCGCTCTGAGCAGGAGGGTGGAAAAGCATTGGCGTCTCATCGGATGGGGACAGATCACCGGAGGGGAGACCATCGAACCTTCGAATAACTAAAACCTTAGTTAGATTAACCTATTTGTTTTATTAAGGCGAGCAGTTAGAGAGTGGTTTTTTGTTTTCTTTAGTTTTTTGTTGACAATAGAAAATTGGCGTTTTTTATGGTTTTGTTTTGTAAGAGAATTTTAGGTTGGAGTGTAGGCACGTGCGCAAATAGGTTTTTTATTATATTCACAAGGAGAAATGTTGTTTTATTTTACATTATTTTTTTGCTATCTGACAAACATTAAGTAAAAATTAATATTTAAGACCCTAGCTGCCAGTAGTTGGTAAGTATGTTAAACTTTCCAATGTCAATGCATTGAGAGTATTTTGCAAAATCTTTTGGAAGGGTTCACCGAAGGTTGAAATTCAATGTAATGGGAGTAGAAAAGGTTGTGCTATCCCTATGATCGAAACTGGACTGCCTGGAATAAAAACACAATTGTTCTAGGAAGTTGAAGCATTGACATAATTCACTGCCTGGATTAAAAACAAAATTCTTCTTCTTCCAGGAAATTGAGGTTTTATTGTAATCGATTGTCTGAAATAAAAATAACCTTGTTACAAGTAGTTGAAGCAATAAAACACAATTCTTCCATGAAGTTAAAGCATTCACATAGTCGACTGCCTAGAATAAAAATAAAATTCTTCCAGGCAGTTGAAGCCATAATGTCATCAACTACCTGGAATAAAAACAGCATTCTTCCAAAGAGTTAAACCATTATCATATTCAACTGCCTGGAATAAAAACAAGTTTTTTTTATTTAATTTTTTTTTGGCGCATGTTTGGTTGAAACATGTTATAATCTTTAGGATGTTATTAAAACTGAATGAAGGAGTATTTTAAATCATTAAATTTAAAATATTTTAACTTAATTAATGCCTATCCCTAAAGGATCTGATGCAATATATCTTTTTTAAATTTCGTTAAATTACTTCTTGACAATGTTTATAAAATATATAAGAGAATATTTTGATCATCTCTCAAACACCTGTTTCATCATTCATTCATCTTCAGGAAAACACACAAAAAAGGGCATGTTAATCCAAGCCTAATTCAAGTGATTTTCCCAACCCTAAAGCCACCCCAAACCATATATTTTTTTTTTTAGCCCACCAAATCACTTGTTAATGCTAATATAAATTGCTGTCTTCATTATGATACACTTTTATAAAAGGTAAAAACACGAAATCTACAGCATCACAAATACATTTAATAAAATTATGAAGGTTACATGTTTCGCTCGACTAGGGCATTATCACTCTCTTCTCTTGTGATGACTTATATGTCACGTGTTTTGTGTATGTTATGGTCTGATGATGCTCTAGTCGAGCGAAACATGTAACCTTTATTAAATGTATTTGTGATGCTGTAGATTTCGTGTTTTTACCTTTTATAAAAGTGTATGACCAGCATCTTTGGGATAATGGATGAATTTTTCGAGTTCATTATGATACTGTGCACATTATTGCACGAGCACAACTGGTGCAATGGAAATTGATAAAAATCACCGGAATATTTAACAAGCATTAATTTTGCACCAATTAAAACCAAGTGGGTTTCCTTTAAAAGGATTGTGTGATTATGTTGCCATTACAAATTATTTGTTATTAAAAATGTTTTAATATTGAACTCAAAAGGGCACATAAAAAGCAAAATACCAGTGAGTGACTTAACTTCTATTAGACTTCTTGAGGCTGAAAATCACTCTTACTCTTGTGAAATAGCTTCCCTTAGAAATGATTTATTGTCTTTTAAAATCTCAAAGACTCCAATGGTAATCCAAGACTCTGATGACGTTGAACCACATACCAACTCTATGTATATGGTGGAACCAACAAATAATTCTGTCAAGTCAAAAGAACCATCTTCATATAAACATAGCTACTCCTATACAAATAAAACACGCCTCTCTTTACCTAAGAAATCCAGAGTTTTTATTTATGGAGACTCTAGTGCCAGACGTCTATCATCTATTCTCAGGGAATTGTCAGGTGCTTGCTATGATATATCAGGAAAAGTAATGACTGGCGCCCCTTTTCACAGACTAAGTAAGGACCTTTTTGGCAATGTCATTAATTATAATAGTAAAGATAATGTAGTTGTATGTCTTAACTTAAGTTTTACGCAGGTCACACTGTCTAGTCTAAATAATCTGTTGTTTATAGGAAAGAGTACTAATCTTATCTTGTGTATTACGTATAATTTAAGTCACAGTCGCTTCTACTTTAAGACTCTTAAATACATCAATTCATTCATAAGAAATAAAAACCTATCAGTGAGAGTTATCACTAATGCTTTTAAAGGGCCATCACATCGGCTATCACCGAAATCACTTAGTGATATTTTATCATTATATATATCTACCACTCACTCTGCCTTAAAAATAGTATCAAAAACTATACCTTGTATGGATATAACATGGAATAGTGGACCTCTGGAACACAACAAAACTTTTTTAGGCCAAACTCAGTCGGAGTCCATTTTGCTTTAGCCCTTTTAAATATTCAGTCAGTCAGAAACAAATCTGATGAACTCTCTTTATTTTTAGCATATGAAGATAACCCTGTCATTGTTGTTTTGACTGAACATTGGCTCAAACAGGGTGAACCTTTTTTTATAGAAAGTTATGCTCTTGCATCCATCTATTCCCGTACTCAGTATAATCATGGTGGAACTTTGATATTAATTGAGAATAAGTTTTTAGAAAGATATAACTTGTTGATATAACCAAGTTTGAGTATCTCCTGGAAGAAAAAACTTTTGAATTTTGCATTGTTTATTCTAAAGAATTAAATTTGTACATTTTAGGCCTTTACAGGTCACCCTCGAGTAATTTTAGTAGTTTTATTGATAAATTATATAACATTTTAAGCATCACTAATATCGGTAAATGCATCACTAATATTGACAGGTGACATTAATGTAAATTTTTTAGACTGCAATAACTCTAACAATCATTTGTCGATACTTAGAGTGCTGAAATCTTATTTTAAGTTTGCATGTTGACCAACCTACTCGCCTCACTGCCGGGTTGTCTGATCATGAGGCCGTATTATGTTCCTTTCTTCTAAGTGAAAAAAAGTGTACCTCAAGAAAAAAAAAGTGCGGAAGGTTGTTCACTAGAAAAAATTTCTGTAAGTTTAAAGAATGTTGTAATTCAATAGACTGGAATGGTATCATACTTAACAACGGTGATCCTTTTGATAGTTTCCATTCAACTTTAGTGGATGTTTTTGAATCAACTTTCCCCATGGTGACAATTACGGAAAAAAGGAGAAGACCCTGGTATAGCAGGGGTTTATTAGTTTCTGGTAAAAATCTTCGGTGTTTGCACTCCATAAGAAAGTTTGCCTTGGACAACTCCAAATTCATATCCTACTTTAATAGATATCGCAAAATTTACCGTGATACAGTGAAATTGGCAAAAAACTTATACTACTCAAGTAAAATAAACCAATCAAGAAATAAGTCTAGAGAGTCTTGGAAAATTGTTAATGACTTACGTGGCGAACATGGGAACCCTTCTGTTTCTAATAGCACGGTGTCGGCCGAAACACTCAATCATTTTTTCCAGGGTGTTGCTTTGGGTCTATCAATATTATTGCCTCAGTCTGTTGGAGATCCGCGCTCATACTTACACAACATTAAGGTGCCTGAAACATTTTTCTTTAGACCAACAGATTCTAGTGAAATAATGGAAGCTCTATCCTCAATGAAAAATAAGAACTCCTCTGGATGGGATGGGCTGTCACTAAAGGTCCTAACAGCGCTACCGCTACCAACCCTTGATTCTTTGGCTGAGGTGTTAAATGTTTCACTTTCAAGTGAGTCCTTTCCACATTTACTCAAGGGTGCCTTGATTATACCATTATTTAAGGGTGGAAACTATGATGACCCATCAAATTTCAGACCCATAGCCCTGCTTCCCACGCTTGGCAAGCTTGTAGAAAGATTGGTAAAAACTAGGATGATGGAATTTCTGAAACGGCATAATGTTCTTAACCATCAGCAATTTGGATTCCGGACGAAACTGGATACATCTGATGCTATTTTCAATTTTTTGGAGAGTCTGTACATGGGGTTGAACACTGGGGAGAGTGCGGCGGCGGTGTTCTGTGACTTATCTAAGGCGTTGAAGTTTGACGCTAAGGCTCTTACTGTTTGATCAGTAGAATACTTTGCTGCGACATCGGCGGGGACACCCTAATAAATGCCGTTTTTAATTTTTCAGCTAGAGATTCAATATCCGAAGCATAACTTACGGTATCTCTAGCATGTTGCCTAAAATTTAATAGCTTTGTTGTTAACAGCTGTGAACTCTCTCCTTTAATTTTTAAACGCAAAGTGTTTATAATTTCTGTAAGGGATGCTTCGGTAGTTATTAAACCTCGAGCCTTACTTGTAAGTCGTGTTTTAACGTAGGCTACTGCGTTTGCTCCATGATCGCCCGAATTTTCATTAAGTAATGTAAGAGCATCTAAAAATGATTGTAGCCTGTCATGTGAGCCATCAAACTCCTGAGGTACTATTTTCCCAGCCAAATTAAAAAACTCTAAATTTGACAAAGGCATATTTATTTCCTCCTCGTCGCTCGATGATATATAATACTCGTCCAAAATTAACGGATCAATTTTTTCTATACAACTTAATGGTACTTTATATGGAACTTTTAATATCTCAAATGCCCTAACTACTTTATCTCTAATAAAAAGGAATACGTCCTTAGTTTGATTCTTTTGCTGATTATCTAATTGCACCCAAATATCCTTAATAAAGGCTGTCGTTTCATTGAATAACTCTACTAAATTGTCCGTAATATCGACTCTTGTTTCCGGATTTTTTGGTACGGCCTTCTTTATAGCCCTTTTGGAATTATTTATAGCCCTTTGTTTAAATTCCAGTAAAGTTTTATTAATCCTTTCCCAGTTTAAAGACATAGAACCCAATATTATTAGAATAGTTTGCTTAGATGCATAATATTGTCAATTAAAAAATATATAAAATTCACACGCATAAAATAGCATTCCCTTTTTTTCTTAAAAAAAAAACAAAAAACATAAAGCATCACTAGACACACCCGTCTAGAATTATAAAAACAGGAATAAAAATAAAATTGAAAATTATGGCTTACTCAGTAGATTATCCTTGGTTGTCCGATAAAATTGCATTCGTATACCCGCACTACTATAGCTGCATTCGATTTACGCGCACTATTTTAGTCACTAAAAAAAACTCGTGTCGTTGGACTGGTTAAGGGTTAATAATAGGGTTTGAAGCGGCAGCATCTCTTCTTAACTGGGCCAAGTTAATCGTAGAAACAGCAAGCTCACGAGTTATTTGCTTCCTAATATGCTTCTTGTACATTTGAAAGGACTTTATGATCACCATCACAATAAGCAAAATAACTATTATGTACAAAACTGCTTTGACGTCCTTTGTAATGTTGTATTCTTGCTCCTGCACTACAAAGTTTGAATTGACTACCCCATTTTCTGTCAAATCTTGGTGAGTGGATTTGCTTTGCCCCATTTTGTTGATTTGCTTATCGCCAGTACACTGTATTTGGAAAAATGAGTAAAAAAGAAACACTTTACTTTTAATCTAGCCCAGAATAATCTTTTTCCTCAACAAAACTTATTATTTCTCCATGATTCGACTGGCCAAGGGTCGCCATGTAATAGCTGGGTACTTAGGGCAAGTAAAACAAAGAAGATTCCCCATCTAAAACTGTTTATTGAATGAATTGAAAAATATTTCCATACAAAAGCAATTGAACAGCGTCACAGTTACCTAATTAGACACGAGCCGCGATATAGCTTATTTTGCAAATAGCTGCTATACTAGGTCGACTAATTATTGCAACCAACTATTAATGTTTATAATAAATAAAATGTAACCTACTTTGCTTTTAACGAATTTGCCTAATATTATAAATAATTCCTTTACACTACCATGCTCTTATAGAGTCTTATCTGAGATACGGTATTGTGTTTTGGGGTGTGTGCTCTCAGTATTTGTTCAGCTCTCTATTTATTTTGCAAAAAAGAGCCATACGCTATATGTGTGCAGCTCCCTTTCGTAGCCCCTGTAGGCCATTATTTTTAAAACACTCTGTCCTGACATTGCCATGCCTTTTTATTTTAGAGACTGTTTGTCTTATCCACAAAAAATATCGCCATCAACTTGGCCCCCCCTCCTCGGGTTACAATCTCCGAACAACCTTCTCTTTACCTCTGCCTATCCCAAAAAGTGAGCAGATCAAGTCCTCTTTTGTGTACGGGGGCAGAAGGCTTTTTAACCACCTACCCCTTTATATAAGGCTAATAAATTGTGAAAAACGTTTTAGGAAAAATATATTCTGTAGATGAGTTTTTAAATACAATTTTTTGACAGTGAAGAGTTTTGCGCAGCGTAATGTGAATTCTTACTACCCTTTCTTTGGGTGTGTTCTATATTCTATGTATGTAAGAATTGTTAAAATTTTTATATTTTTGTAAAAGATTATGTTGTCAACTATCTTTAAGATTTTATATAATGCTTTGTTAACAACAGATGATGTTAACAATAAAGCTTTTGACTTTGACTAAAATTTTTGACTTTGACTTACCTCATTGTGATTAAAAAATATATATTTAGGTGCATAGTGCAATGATCAATTTTTAAACCCTGAGAGGAGGTATTAGAATGGAAAAAAAGAATTGGCAAGGGTAAGAAATAGAGAGACTTTTAAGACAAAATTTAGGCCAATGTCATATGTACTGCTAGGGTATCAAGCTTTCTATAAAAACACTTCATTTAAATCATAATAACTATAATACAGAAAATTAAACTAATATTTACAACTTCCTTTCTTTTCTGGGTCTTGGAGGTGTCCATGACACCCTTGTATTGTCCGTAATAGAAACAATATTCAGCCCGGCCATCTGCAACCCTTTTATAGCAGACATCCTGCCGGGTCCCAATCCACGCACCCTCACTCTGACAGTTTTCACCCCTTTTTCCAACGTCTTGGTCCCCATAGTAATAGCGGTAGCTTGAGCAGCGATATTCGTTCCTTTCCTAGTGTTTTTAAATCCTTCCATACCACAGGACCTGATTAGTTTCGGTGTACCTTTGGCATCGGTTAGGCCCAATATTGTGTTGTTGTGCGATACTCGGATATCGATAATGGGGATCTCTTTGAAAGGGATTCCGTAAAAGAGGGTGTCAGGGGTAGAAGCGGTCGGGAACAGTTGGAGTTTCTGTTGAAGTACGGAGTCGACTGAGCTGGTTTTTTCACCTGCGGTTCCCTCGTCCGTAGCCGGGACCGATCTTAGCATTTCTCGACGGTCTACCACGTCTCGGTATATAGGGGCGCTCGTACGGAGGGTTCTTGTACCGTTTAGCTCGACAGTTACGGATTGAAACAGTTTCGTTAGACTTTGGCGAATCATTTTGCTGGTTTTGCAAAAAAGTAATATTGTATTTTTCTTAACCTAAGAAATATTTGTTTTGACTTGTGACATTCAGTTGACATGACACTGACAGCCATGGTTAGGCTTGATATCGATCGATGTGTAAATCAAATGATTTTTGTGTGAGGCCATCTGGCGGACAAAAATGGCGTTTTTTGACAAGTTAATAGTTAAGTGACAGTTAACCTCAAAACACAACTTTATTTACCAATTATATTTTCGTCGTCTTGTGCTAATTATTGTACATTTATCATGAATTTTATGTGGGGCGTGATGCTTCATAGTTTATTTAATTAAACTTTATCTATTGGACGTATTTTATAGTTGTGCAACTTGCCTGTGACCTTTGCTAAGTTAAAACCTGTAAACCATGTTCAAATTATTTTTGAGTCAATTTGGAATTAGCTTTAGGTGGCAGGTAATACACTTATCAATAATTTTTTTATAAACTTTTAAAAATAGCAATTTTAGGTCAAATTAAAAGTGTGAGGTTATGTTACTATATGTATATACCGGTTTTTTGACAAGTTTAAAGTGACAGTTAGTTATCCACAAAATACAACTTGCTTTACTAACTATATTTTTGTTGTTTTTGTTCTAATTGTTGTATATTTCTTATTCTTCATACGTGAAGGGTAATGTTTCATGATTTTTTATCAATCATTTCTTGACAAAAGAAAAAAAACAGATTTGGTCAAATTAAAAATGTGAGGTTATGTTAATGTGTGTGAAGCTAGCGTCCGATCGATATCCAGCAACCAAAATCGAGAACGCAGCATATGCCGGTTGCCAGCGACCAATTTATAGTCCGCGCTCCCTGTTATTTAATCAATATAATGCCCGTATCTCCAAAAATTCCCAAGGGATTTTAATAATTTTTTGTCCAGATATTAACAATGAATACCTAAATCGACTGACGATGGTCTCAAACCTCTACAAACTAAGGTTTTGTTGTGAAAATTAATTAAAAAGTCAAATGGTAAAAAAATGAAAAAGGCTCTAACTCCCAAAATTCCCAACGGATTTGAATGAAACTTTTTTACGCAACTAGTAATAAACATTTAAATCGATTTTACATGGTTGCAAATCTCTACAAACGAAAGTTTTTTGGTAAAAAATTATTGAAGTGTTAGATGTAAAAAAATATAAACGGCTATAACTCCCAAAACTCCCAAAGGATTTGAATGAAACTTTTTTACGCAATTAGTAATAAATATTTAAATCGATTTTACATGGTTGCAAATCTCTACAAACAAAAGTTTTTTGGTAAAAAATTATTGAAATGTTAGATGTAGAAAAATATAAACGACTATAACTTCCAAAACTCCCAAAGGATTTGAATGAAACTTTTTTATACAACTAATAATAAATATCTAAATCGATTTTACATGGTTGCAAATCTCTACAAACGAAAGTTTTTTGGTAAAAAATTTTTGAAGTGTTAGATGTAAAAAAATATAAACGGCTATAACTCCCAAAACTCCCAAAGGATTTGAATGAAACTTTTTTACGCAATTAGTAATAAATATATAAATCGATTTTACATGGTTGCAAATCTCTACAAACGAAAGTTTTTTGGTATAAAATTATTGAAGTGTTAGATGTAAAAAAATATAAACGGCTATAGCTCCCAAAACTCCCAAAGGATTTGAATGAAACTTTTTTACGCAATTAGTAATAAACATTTGAATCGATTTTACATGGTTGCAAACCTCTACAAACGAAAGTTTTTTAGTAAAAAATTATTGAAATGTTAGATGTAGAAAAAAATAAACGACTATAACTTCCAAAACTCCCAAAGGATTCGAATGAAACTTTTTTATACAACTAATAATAAATATCTAAATCGATTTTACATGGTTGCAAATCTCTACAAACGAAAGTTTTTTGGTAAAAAATTTTTGAAGTGTTAGATGTAAAAAAATATAAACGGCTATAACTCCCAAAACTCCCAAAGGATTCGAATGAAACTTTTTTATACAACTAATAATAAATATCTAAATCGATTTTACATGGTTGCAAATCTCTACAAACAAAAGTTTTTTGGTAAAAAATTATTGAAATGTTAGATGTAGAAAAATATAAACGACTATAACTTCCAAAACTCCCAAAGGATTCGAATGAAACTTTTTTATACAACTAATAATAAATATCTAAATCGATTTTACATGGTTGCAAATCTCTACAAACGAAAGTTTTTTGGTAAAAAATTTTTGAAGTGTTAGATGTAAAAAAATATAAACGGCTATAACTCCCAAAACTCCCAAAGGATTCGAATGAAACTTTTTTATACAACTAATAATAAATATCTAAATCGATTTTACATGGTTGCAAATCTCTACAAACGAAAGTTTTTTGGTAAAAAATTTTTGAAGTGTTAGATGTAAAAAAATATAAACGGCTATAACTCCCAAAACTCCCAAAGGATTTGAATGAAACTTTTTTACGCAATTAGTAATAAATATATAAATCGATTTTACATAGTTGCAAATCTCTACAAACGAAAGTTTTTTGGTATAAAATTATTGAAGTGTTAGATGTAAAAAAATATAAACGGCTATAGCTCCCAAAACTCCCAAAGGATTTGAATGAAACTTTTTTACGCAATTAGTAATAAATATTTAAATCGATTTTACATGGTTGCAAACCTCTACAAACGAAAGTTTTTTAGTAAAAAATTATTGAAATGTTAGATGTAGAAAAATATAAACGGCTATAACTCCCAAAACTCCCAAAGGATTTGAATGAAACTTTTTTACGCAACTAGTAATAAACATTTGAATCGATTTTACATGGTTGCAAACCTCTACAAACGAAAGTTTTTTAGTAAAAAATTATTGAAATGTTAGATGTAGAAAAAAATAAACGACTATAACTTCCAAAACTCCCAAAGGATTTGAATGAAACTTTTTTACGCAATTAGTAATAAATATTTAAATCGATTTTACATGGTTGCAAATCTCTACAAACAAAAGTTTTTTGGTAAAAAATTATTGAAATGTTAGATGTAGAAAAATATAAACGACTATAACTTCCAAAACTCCCAAAGGATTCGAATGAAACTTTTTTATACAACTAATAATAAATATCTAAATCGATTTTACATGGTTGCAAATCTCTACAAACGAAAGTTTTTTGGTAAAAAATTATTGAAGTGTTAGATGTAGAAAAATATAAACGGCTATAACTCCCAAAACTCCCAAAGGATTTGAATGAAACTTTTTTACGCAATTAGTAATAAATATTTAAATTGATTTTACATAGTTGCAAATCTCTACAAACGAAAGTTTTTTGGTATAAAATTATTGAAGTGTTAGATGTAAAAAAATATAAACGGCTATAACTCCCAAAACTCCCAAAGGATTTGAATGAAACTTTTTTACGCAATTAGTAATAAATATCTAAATCGATTTTACATGGTTGCAAATCTCTACAAACAAAAGTTTTTTGGTAAAAAATTATTGAAATGTTAGATGTAGAAAAATATAAACGGCTATAACTCCCAAAACTCCCAAAGGATTTGAATGAAACTTTTTTACGCAATTAGTAATAAATATTTAAATCGATTTTACATGGTTGCAAATCTCTACAAACGCAAGTTTTTTGGTAAAAAATTATTGAAGTGTTAGATGTAAAAAAATATAAACGGCTATAACTCCCAAAACTCCCAAAGGATTTGAATGAAACTTTTTTACGCAATTAGTAATAAATATTTAAATCGATTTTACATGGTTGCAAATCTCTACAAACGAAAGTTTTTTGGTAAAAAATTATTGAAGTGTTAGATGTAAAAAAATATAAACGGCTATAACTCCCAAAACTCCTAAAGGATTTGAATGAAACTTTTTTACGCAATTAGTAATAAATATTTAAATTGATTTTACATGGTTGCAAATCTCTACAAATGAAAGTTTTTTGGTAAAAAATTATTGAAGTGCTAGATGTAGAAAAATATAAACGACTATAACTTCGAAAACTCCCAAAGGATTCGAATGAAACTTTTTTATACAACTAATAATAAATATTTAAATCGATTTTACATGGTTGCAAACCTCTACAAACGAAAGTTTTTTGATAAAAAATTATTGAATTTTTAGATGTACAAAAAAAATTTAAAAGCTATAACTTCCAAAACTTCCAAAGGATTTAAATGAAACTTTTTTACGCAACTAGTAATAAACATTTGAATCGATTTTACATGGTTGCAAACCTCTACAAACGAAAGTTTTTTAGTAAAAAATTATTGAAATGTTAGATGTAGAAAAAAATAAACGACTATAACTTCCAAAACTCCCAAAGGATTCGAATGAAACTTTTTTATACAACTAATAATAAATATCTAAATCGATTTTACATGGTTGCAAATCTCTACAAACGAAAGTTTTTTGGTAAAAAATTATTGAAGTGTTAGATGTAAAAAAAAATAAACGGCTATAACTTTAAAAAACTTTCGTTTGTAGAGATTTGCAACCATGTAAAATCGATTTAAATGTTTATTGCTAATTGCGTAAAAAAGTTTCATTCAAATCCTTTGGGAGTTTTGGAAGTTATAGTCGTTTATATTTTTCTACATCTAACATTTCAATAATTTTTTACCAAAAAACTTTCGTTTGTAGAGATTTGCAACCATGTAAAATCGATTTAGATATTTATTACTAGTTGCGTTAAAAAGTTTCATTCGAATCCTTTGGGAGTTTTGGAAGTTATAGCTTTTAAATTTTTTTTGTACATCTAAAAATTCAATAATTTTTTATTAAAAAACTTTCGTTTGTAGAGGTTTGCAACCATGTAAAATCGATTAAAATATTTATTATTAGTTGTACAAAAAAGTTTCATTCGAATCCTTTGGGAGTTTTGGGAGTTATAGCCGTTTATATTTTTTTACATCTAACACTTCAATAATTTTTTACCAAAAAACTTTCGTTTGTAGAGATTTGCAACTATGTAAAATCAATTTAAATATTTATTACTAATTGCGTAAAAAAGTTTCATTCAAATCCTTTGGGAGTTTTGGAAGTTATAGTCGTTTATATTTTTCTACATCTAACATTTCAATAATTTTTTACCAAAAAACTTTCGTTTGTAGAGATTTGCAACCATGTAAAATCGATTTAGATATTTATTATTAGTTGTATAAAAAAGTTTCATTCGAATCCTTTGGGAGTTTTGGAAGTTATAGTCGTTTATATTTTTCTACATCTAACATTTCAATAATTTTTTACTAAAAAACTTTCGTTTGTAGAGGTTTGCAACCATGTAAAATCGATTTAAATGTTTATTACTAGTTGCGTAAAAAAGTTTCATTCAAATCCTTTGGGAGTTTTGGGAGTTATAGCCGTTTATATTTTTTTTGTACATCTAAAAATTCAATAATTTTTTACCAAAAAACTTTCGTTTGTAGAGGTTTGCAACCATCTAAAATCAATTTAGATATTTATTATCTTTTATAAAAAAAAGTTTTATCCAAATCCTTTGGGAATTTTGGGAGTTAGAGCCTTTTTCATTTTTTTACCATTTGACTTTTTAATTAATTTTCACAACAAAACCTTAGTTTGTAGAGGTTTGAGACCATCGTCAGTCGATTTAGGTATTCATTGTTAATATCTGGACAAAAAATTATTAAAATCCCTTGGGAATTTTTGGAGATACGGGCATTATATTGATTAAATAACAGGGAGCGCGGACTATAAATTGGTCGCTGGCAACCGGCATATGCTGCGTTCTCGATTTTGGTTGCTGGATATCGATCGGACGCTAGCTTCACACACATGTTATAATGTGTTATATGTGTGCAACAAAAATGGCGGAGGTGCTGGACAGTGAAGACTGTTATGATTCAATGGATACCGACGGGTTTCGGCAGTACGTCTGGTGTATTTAAGTAGCCGCACTATAATTACCGTTTATTGGCCAATTTGTAATAACTTTAACATCAATTATGTTAAAATTTATAATTATATTATGCATAATAATTTCTGATTTTCATGAACCGTTATAAGAGAATTATTGCCGGGAAGTACGGCACATTAAAAAAAACTATATAGAAACTTTCCTTTCGTGTCGTGAAAGTGATTCGCGTTAAATTTGTTCGTCAGTACTGGTACTGCCGTTGTCTTTAATTTATATAAAAGTGGTTTTTTGTGCCGCAAAAATGGACCCTGGTACTAAAGAGAATTACTTGAGGATAGTTAGGGAGTGGTTGTCTAAGCAGCAGCATTTACCCCAAAAAATCAGTAAGTATTAAATTATGGAATTAAATAGCATTTAATAATAAATTGCGTTTATTTCAGATGACACACTTTTACACAGATTCTTGCACTGTTGCAATTACAGTATAGAAAAAGCGAAAGTTTTGATAGATTTATTTTTTACTGTGAGGTCGCATACACCGGAGATTTTTACCGATCGGGATCCCAAATCTCCGGAATTACTAGAAATATTTCAGAATTTGTAAGTTAAACCTTTATTTTACATGAAAGTTTTGCTATTTTGTGAAGCCGCGTTTCTGACCCAGATATAGCACCCTTAAAGCCATTGGATATCTCCTTTTGGACAGGTTTGTCCAAACTGGATAGCTGGTTAAGTATCCAATGAATATTTAATGGAGAGACACACTTTTGGATGTCCATTTGAAATCCAGTATTGTGCCAATAATGTATGCTTAATTGTACCAATTTTCGACACTTAAAAAATTACTAAAATTTGTACACTAAAAATCAAGATATTGATATTTTTCTCACTGGAGTTCCTGAAAAAATAAAATAATTTGACTCTTATTGGCAATTGAATATCTTGATTTCTAGTGCCTAAAATGTTGTAGTTATTGATTTCTGGGATACTCCAATAGTACTTTTAGTACAACTGGAAAAAATTACTAAAATTCATTCAGTAAAAATCAAGATATTGACAATTTTGTCAATATCTTGATTTGGTCATGCCTAGAAGAAATAAAATAATTTGACTCTTATTGCCAACTAAATATCTTGTTTTCTAGTGGCTAAAATGTTGTAATTAGTGATTTCTAGAATACTCCAAGGGCCTTTCAAGCAACTCCTAAAAAAATTATTAAAATCCATACAATAAAAATCAAGATATTGCTATTTTTCTTACTGGAGTGCCTGGAAGAAATAAACTAATTTGTCTCTTATTGGAAAATAAATATCTTGATTTCTGGTAGCTAAAATATGATATTGGAGACTCTAGTAGCTTAAAAATTATGGTATGGGCAATATACTGTAAACACGCATTCAAAAATAGCCTCTGTAGTGGCTGCATATTTACAACATATTAAACAAATAGTTTCATGAGCTTTGTGATAATAAATCTTTCGCGTGACAAGTAACTATTATTTTACGTTTGGTAAACAATGGACTACCAATGTCAAACATCCTTAATGGCTGTTTTGTAAATAATTTAAAATAGATCAACCATTGCAAAAGCAATTTTAATGCTTCTTTAGAAATTCATACTTTCAATGTTGAATAATGATAAAAATACAAATGGACATCCAAAACTGGTAATCTATTGCATGTTCAAAATTGGATGTCCAATAAATATTCATTCCTTGTACTTGGAAATACTAGTTAATGATTGGATAGCCGTTGGAAAAACGTGTGCTATCTGGGGAATTAAAAGCGTTGAAATTAGCAGCAGAAATACCCCAAATGAAACCATATCCTTAACTTAGAACCACGTTTTTACCTTCAAACTGATTCGATACTAAACTGAAAGTTATGCGGGAAAATGTCCGGTAATTTAACCTTGATATTGCATATGCGTTTTGAAAACTTCAAATTGGGTGGCTGTTCTTAAAAAATCCTTTGTAATGATATTCTGAAGAATTTTTTTTAAATATCTCCAAAGGCAACCTAAAAAAACCCAAAATTCAATTTGTATATATTCTTTTTAGTGATTTTGTCCCAATGCCAAAACTAACCGACCAGAACCACAAGATATTCATATATCGCATAAACACCCCGGATCCGGACAAGTACCATTTCATTAAAGCCCTGAAGGTGTTCTTCATCTTCGCGGACGTCCGGATGGCCATCGAAGAAGACATCGCCGATGGCGAAATACCGATTTTCGATATGGCCAATTTCACCCTTAAGCATCTCACCAAGGTCAACTTGGCCGTTTTGAAGAAGTACATGGTCTACACACAGGTAAGAGCAGAGATATAAATCATGGGTAGTTCTGACGAAAGCAACGCCTACTCTATAGTATCCCCCCTATCGTTTATGGGAGTGGCGAGGCGTGATTTAATATAAGCTACGCCCATACACATGGAGGACGAGAAGATTAAGGTTATGTTATTGTTGACCGTGTCTTATAATCGTAAATAATAAGTTTAATAAAATCCATTCACTTTGGCGAAATTTTCTTTGCAATACTTTTCCAGAAAACCTGTTCACTGTGTAATGTTTGCAAAGTGTATACCATATTTTCACCAAACAAAAATGGATCAAGATCTTATTTGCGAAAGTTGCGAAACTACTTATTGCTTTTTTAAAGAGCAAGAAGGTCTTTTGTTTGGCTATCACTGCAACAGATGTGATAAAATTCATTGCGGCCCTAGCTCGAAAAAAGATGGTTATGCCTTCATAATTTTTCCACAAAACATCAAGAAGCAGGCATACAAGGCGCAATGATATTATCTCAAATGATATGATAGAGCGAAGCATAAAATCAGGAATAGGAAAGGCAGTTAAGAATCAATCAATATCCAGAAATATTTATGAGTCAAACAATGAACTAGTTAATTTCATGATGGAATTTTCATCTAAATAAAAACTGTCTTTCATTGTGTTGAACCTGGCACCATTGCGAAATCAGAATCCTTCTGAAATACAAAGCTATCATACTATTTAATATTTTTGGAAAAACTTGGGAGATATGTTTTTAGAGGGGCGCCACTAGACAGGATCGGATCATATTTATCACACAGAAAACAGGCTACTGTTGTTGTCGAGAAAAATAAGACACAATATCAATCTCATGAAAAGGCAAGCTACCAGATACTCTTTCTTCTCTATATAAATGACCTTGTTTTAGAAGTAGAAAATGACGATACAGACTTGGCAAATTTTGCAGACGACACTAATATCATAGTAGTATCTCCTTTGAAGAGCTGTGCCAGTTGACATAGATGACTCTGGCAAAAGCAGATGATTGGGTTGTTAAAAATAAACTCACACCCAGTCAAGATAAAACACGATTTATCTGCTTTCGACTTCAACGATTCCGGTCTTTGCAGAGTTACAGACTATAATTATATATTTTATAGAGAGATTACTGTACACTGTAACTGACACTAGAAAGTTCCTGGGTATGCACATAAATCAAAACTCTTTTGAACACACATTCAAAACACAAATTGGAACACACATATACAAGAACTAACCATAAAACCAAATTCTGTTATAGTGTCCGAATTCTTAAAAAAGCATTAATTATAGCATAAAAATGCTGAAAATAATATATTTTGCAAATTTTCAATCTTCAGCAAGGTATGGATGGCTTGGTAATTCTTTGGGGTGGATCTAGCAGGTTGGAGGCTATTTATTTTACACAATTTTCGAATAATTTAAAATATGATATTTAAAGATTCCTGTACAGTAACAATAAAAAAATATATTTTATTAACTGTGTATGCTTTATATTTTTTAGATGTATTATTTATTTTTATGTATTTTAATACATGCTCATTAAACTATGATGTTCCTCCACACAGATTGACACCTACTGAGAAATTACCAACAAATTCTTGCATTTCTAAAATTAAAAAAGGAAAGGACATTATATTTTTTAAGAAATCTTTATTTAACATATTACTTAACATTGAACCATATAGCATTGAGGAATTTATAAATTATATTATCTAAACTTGTGATTTTTATTGCAATTTTCATTTTAAATTGCCTGTCGTTTTCAAAAGTAATAGAAAAGTGCATTAAACTTAGGCTAAATGAATATCTAAATCTAAATAAAATAATATCAGAGCAACAATTTGGGTTTAAACAGAACTTTACCACTGAGGATGCGGTTGCCTATTTAACAAATTAAATAAACCAAAGTTTTGTTCAGGGGAGTAAATGTATTGGATTTCTTGATCTAGGGAAAGCGTTTGACACTGTGACACACCATATTCTTCTTGACAAATTAAAGAAAATTGGTGTACGTGGAATGGTACTGAAACTTTTTCAGTCTTACCTAAGAAATAGAACTCAAAGCGTTAAAATAAATTAAATGAGCACATAGAATAATAATAATAATAATAATAATAATTAATAATAATAATTTTCTTTATTGCTTTCAAGATCTAATTAAAATAGACAATGGCAACGTCACAAAACCAACAAAATTAAAATTTGATAACATCTACACAGTACATACTGCTAATAAAAAAAGTAAGAACAAAAAGATAATGTTGGACATAATATTGGGTGCATTACCTTACCACTTATATCTCAAGTATGATACATTATGAAGTTAAATAAATTAGTAAACAAACCCTTAATATTAATCATAATACACATTTAAAATTGTAAATCGAAACTATAGATACACTTGCCCAACAGATACCTTGCAGTGTCTTTCCTAAACTTCATGATAGTTTTCTCTTGCCTTAGGGCGAGAGGTAATCTATTATATGTTTTAATAGCAGCAAAGGCAGGAGATCTTTGAAAAAAGGCAGAGTGATGAGTTGGGACACTCAGTTCAGCTCTCCCCCTTGTCACAATAGACATACCCTCAGCATAATGATCTTCATTAGTTTGAAAAAGATGCAGGTGTTTCTTTGCAAAAATAGCTAACATAAGAATGTACAGAGCTGGAACAGTGAGTAGACCAAGCTTAGTAAAATAAGTCCTAAAAGACGTTTGTGGTGTGAGTATGAGTATGCATCTTATGATGCGTTTTTGTGCTATGAAGACTGACACGGCGTCAGTTGAAGATCCCCAAAATATCACCCTATAAGTGATTAGAGATTGGACCGATGCATAGTAAAGTTGCTTCAGATAATTTAGGGAAAGCTCTTCTCGTAGACGCCTTATTAACGCGCAGAAACTATTTAGTTTTTTTGCCAAGAGTGTCGTGTGGGACCCATGTGAGACAGATTGACTGAATTTTTAAGGAAACTACCTCTCGAAGAGACTTTTTTTCAAACTTTACAAGTAGGGAATTTTGAGGTAAAGTTTTGGAGAATGTCAGTAGCCCGGTTTTATCAGCATTTAGTTTCAGGGCATGATTGTCACACCACTCCTGCATCCTCTCTACCACCTGAGAAGCTTTGACAGATAGTTCTTCAATCAGATGTTCTGACAAGATTATGGAAGTGTCATCAGCATATTGGTTGATAAAACACCCTGGTAAACACTCACTGAGACCATTTACATATAATACGAATAGTACTGGGCCTTGAATTGAACCCTGAGGCACTCCCTGTACCACCAAGGATGACGCTGAGTAAACATATGTACCATTACCAGAGCCAAGGCAAACTGTTTGTTCCCTCTGAACTAAATAAGAGGCTATAAATCTGGCACAGTTTCTCCTCAGTCCATAATTTTCAAGGATTGACTGCAGTAGACCATGGTTGATTGTGTCGAATGCTTTCGAAAAATCGAAAAAGAGTCCGGCAACTTTTTCTTTTTTGTCAACATTTTCAATCACAAAGGATATAAGCTTGAAAACTGCCGACTGGGTTGAATGATTGGGCCTAAAACCAGACTGGCTATCTGAAAGAATAGTTTGCCTTTTTAAAAAGTTCATAATACGGATATAAATGACTCGCTCAAAGATTTTTGATATTGAAGAAAGGAGAGATATTGGTCGATAGTTTTCTACATTCTGCTCATCACCCTTATTTTGAAAAATTGGAAGAACTTTCGCCTTTTTTAGTTTAGATGGAAAGATTCCCATGTGCAGACAGGCGTTTATTATGTGAGCTAGAGGCACATCTATATGGTGACTAGCTTTTTTGAGTATGTTTATTGGTATTTCATCAAGACCAGCAGAGTATTTATTTGGCAAGGCCGATAGAATATGCTGAACTTCCTTTGAATCTGTGGGAAAGAGGAAAATAGTGGGGATGTGACTTCCTTTAGGCAATTGACCAGAAATTGAAGGTTTGATGAAGCATTAAATTTCTTCAAAAATATGTTGGCTATTTCATTCAAATTTTCAATAATTTCATTATTGCTAGAATTTAGGGTGACAGGTTTAGATGACTTTGACTTATTTGAGCATTGATTGAAAATAGTCCAAGCAGTTTTAGTTTTATTATTTGAACAGATAATCTTGTTTTCATTTAAAGAAGTTTTATAGTTAGAAATAATTTTTTTATATTCTTTTTTATATTGATTATAAACTGCCTCACTATTTGTTTCCTTGTACCATACATACGATCTTTAATATGACTAGAATAATTTTTAATTTCAGAGTTTACTCATTTTTTATCAGGATCCTTTATTCTGTGGCTACTTAGAGGAAATGTTACATTAAAATAGTAATAGAAAATATTATAAAAGCAATCATATTTTAGATCGACTTCACTGCAGTTATATACATCTTCCCAGGATTCATGTGTTAAAAGATCATTAAACTTCTTTTTAACTTCTTGTTGTTTTCTGTGTATGAACGTTTCTTTATAAATACTGCGTTTTTACTCTCTTTAGGTATTTCTATATGGAGTTTCTGACGATAATGATCTGATATATCTGAGAATAATGTATTACTTGTTACCTGACATTTAGCCAAATTGCTGAAAATATTATCAATTTGAGAGCCAAATTGTCCTACCACCCTAGTTTTACCCTTTATGTGTGGTGCTAAACCATAGCTAGCTAATAATTGTTTGGTAAGAGAGGAGTTCTGATCGTTTACTAAAAAGTTAATGTTAAAATCTCCACAGACAACCAGATACCTGTTGGCCATGTATATAGTGTGTAGCAACTCATCTAAAATGGACAAGAAAGTATTAACATTACCCGAGGGTGATCTGTACAAGTCGGTCGAATATGGTGTGCCACAGGGGACGGTGCTTGGCCCTGTACTATTTATGTAAATGGGTTATTTGGGATAATTAAAGAAGAGCAGGGACAGTTAGTATGTTTTGCTGATGACACAGCAGTGATTGTAACAGCCAAGACTTGGCTTGAAGCAAAAATAAAAGCGGAAACTGCACTTAAACATATAAAAGCCTGATTTGATCAGTATTGTTTAACACTCAATGCCAGAAAGTCAGTTTTCCTGAACTTTTCAGCTACCAAGACTAATTCATCCCAAGTCACAAAGTTAAAAGTTCATCAGTATGAATGCCAAGATATTGCTCAGTGACAATACCAAGTTGAAATTATTTCTGTTGAATACAAGTACCTTGGAGTGATAAATGGACTCTAACCTAAAATGGCAGGCACATGTTCAGTATACATCAAACAAAATCAGGAAATTAATTTACAAGTTCTGTCAGTTGCGCAAGTTTATGAAGTTTGAAACTCTAAAAATGGTGTATTCTGCTACTGTTGAGTCTACACATAACTATTGCATCTTGGCATGGGGGGCTTCTTGTCAATATGTGTTAGAGCCATTGATTATTACTCAAGAATACTTACTAAAAATCATTCATAATAAAAATAAGATGTACTCTTCCATTCAATTACGTTACGTTACAAGGTAAGGTTTATCTCAAAATAAAAAATTAATCTAAATTTAATTAATCATGGACTCTCAACAGGGCAGGTAAACATGCTAGTACTGCCTCCCTAACATGAAAGGTCCTATCTGCAAAATGTAGTTTTTTGAGAAATCAGTTTTTTGTTTGTTTTCATTATATAAGAAGAGGTATTTTAGCAAACTCTTCATGGTTTATTTTATATATTAAGTTGGAAAACAGGATCTAATTGGTAAAAATAATTTTGAGATACCTCTTACCAATTAGTAGATTTTTGATTATATTGTCACTTAGGACAATATAGCCTAATATATGAAATAGATATTGTTAATATTTTACGTACGAAAACTGTCCTAAATGAAACTAATATTCTAATTTACTAAACGGTTTTATTTATTATACCAATTTTTATAAACTTATTACGTATAATAAGTATATAACGAAATGAACATACTAAAAAAATAGAAATATTAATCTATTTCTTTCTCAAAACCGTCTTCGCTAACCGGCATATCTTCCCAAAATTTCATACGATTTTGAGGAATGTGCGCTTTTAATTTGGATGTAAGATTATGTTTTCGAGCTAAAGCCACACCGCGACATACATTACGAGATTGCGGTTGCGTTAGCGTGCCCTTAACATACTTCATTATGAAAATGTCTTTCAAGTCAGAAAGAACGTAGAAGAAAAAAAGTAATTTCCTCTTTTAAAAAGAAGACAAACCATATCTTTTAAGTAAACGCGAGAAATAAGCTTTTGTAACTTATATTTGGAGGTATAGTCGGTAAAGTTAAAAAATTGTGCAAGTTGCATTTTTATTACATTAACTTTTGACGAACTGGCTTATTTTACCACTTCACAAAAATCGTCAAAATCATATACTTTTTTTTTCCTTTTGAGGGCAAGCTCAACTTGGTGATGGAACGAATCGGCTGTCATAAAAGTATGGCCTGGCTCAAAAAACTTAATAGTTATGTTTTCTACAGCAACTTCTAAACTGTTAATCAAATACATAAAGAAACTAAAAAGAGATTAATTTTTATTTTGGTTCGAACAATTATCAAGCCAAATTGTTACATGTTTAATGTCCCTATTTGCCTGAAAAAACGCATAGAAAGTAGAAATAATATCATCTTTGGATCTGCCAGCGATTCCCTCATGCCACAACAAGCCAAAGGGTACGTACTGGATTTTTAAAGTAAAAACGGACATATTTTCTTAGTATAAATTATATAATATAAATATAAATATATAAATAATATAAATATAAATATGTGAGATCGGACAATTTATCTTAGCAAACCTGGGAATTTATTCAGTTAGGACAAAACATTTAGGCATTAAATAAAGCACTTAAAACGCATATAGGACAATTTGACTTTGTACACGTATAAATAACTCGTTTACAAATACTATGAGCCAAAAAAGTGAATTTGCCAAATTTTGCAGATAGGACCTTTCTTGTTAGCAGGGCAGAGTAGTCCCAAATGCAAGACTTACAAAATGTCAAAGAAGCCTTTTAAATACAGTGCCAAAGATTTTTAATATATTACCAAATGACCTAAAAATTGCTCCTTATAAAAAAATAAAAAATTAATTAAACAATTGGTTGATTGTTTTTAATATATAAACATATTTATTGATAGTTTTATTGTCTTATAATTATCAAAATGAAACATTTTGTAAAAAAATTATAAAAAGTATAAAGGTTATTAAAATTTGTTATATTGTAAAAAACAGATATATATTTGGTTTGAGATGTATTATTTTTATGAATGAGTAAAGTAAAGTAAAGTTTGTTGAAGAACTTGATTACTTTGTCTTATATCTTTTGTATACTTAATAATATGTAACAATAATATTTTAATACTCTTCGAATAAAGAAGTATTTAATGAAAACGAATGTTTTCAGGAAGCGCACCCGATAAAACTGAAACAGATTCACTTGCTAAACGTTCCATCCTTCTTGGACAAATGTATGGCAATATTGAGGCCTTTTTTGAAAAGTGAGGTGGCCAAAATGGTAATGTACCCCTAAAATGTTTCTCAATGTTATTTTTATCGTATGGTTTTTAGGTTCATACACACTTACCGAACTCTTCCACTTTAAATGAGTACGTTCCAGAGTCACATTTGCCAACGGAATATGGCGGTACCGTTGGCGATATCCAGGATTTGAAGAAATGGTGGGTGGATAAGGTTATGGAGCACCGGGATTATATTATCGACGAGTCCAGGTGGACGGTGGACGAAAGTAAGAGGGCGGGCGATAGTGGCCACGACGCGAGAAATTTGTTAGGAATGGAGGGCAGTTTTAGATCTTTAGTTATAGATTAGTGTAAGTATTGTATTTTTTTTCAATATAAATACATTTTAGCTTATCGTTTATTGTTTTTATTGTGACTAAACAATCGGAGAGATATTAAGAAAACCAATGTGGATCTTGGATCGTTACCCTATATTGTTAAATTTAGGATTAAAACCTATAGTCAGACAAAATGAGAACCACCCTTACACCATTCAATTTATTAATAAACTAAATAAATAAAAATTTTCTACTTTCTAAGTGAGGATCGTGAGATGATGTTTTCAGGTAGATTAATATTGTAGGTTATTGCAGAGGCTTGGTGAGATTAGTGAGAAAACCAAACCAAAAATAAAATGCTGGATAAGGACTGTGCTTGTTACTTCAATTAGACATAGAAATACATTAAAAAACTAACAAGCATCAAATCCAAACGATATTTCACTGATTAAAAAAGATAAGGAATGCAGAACTACTTTGTCAAATTTAATTAAAAACGTGAAAATTACATTTTATAAAAGAGCATTTTCTGATAACTCTAAAAATCTAAAAAAGTTATGGCAGACAGTAAAAGAAGTAACAAATCAAAGTCGATCAAAAGGGCATATTAAGTCGATTATAAATGATAGTGAGGAAATACAATTAATCAAAAAGTTCCAATGGTTAAAACTAGGGACCATGTACAAAATCGAGATTCTAATAAATAAGTTCGTTATAAACTGAATCCATGGGATTTTTGTAGATATTATGAAAAACAATCACGTTTTTGTTCCCAGCTAAATGTTTAAATGCATAAGAGTAATTAAATCCTTAATTTAAAAAATAAACAAGGAAAGCCAAAGAAATATTATAGGGTCAACTGCAAGGTAACAAGCGACAACAGCGGGAAGGCTTAAAAGTATCGCACAGCGTGTGCCGGTAGAACTCTTTTATTCTCTCTAAAATTAAGCACTGATTGATCTTCTAACTCTAAATACTGAGAAAACTAATTTTATTACTTTTGCTATGTTTAATAGAATCCTACCGAGTAGGGACAAACTTGTCTTGCTCAATGTAATTGAGCCGACCAACTTAAAATATTTGGGAGTATTTTTGGATCAAAGCATGACATGGAAAAGTTATATCGATTTTGTAAATAAAATATTAATTTATAGAATGTACAAGTGAGTTGAAACAAGTAGTACTCTGTTAAAGAGGTTTAATCAAGCACTTGTTGAGTGCACTTTAGCCTCTTTAATGGAATTACTGCATCTAAAAGTGTCCTTTATTACTCAAAGTTTTATTTTTAAAACCATATTGTTTAAACATGAGATGTATCCAACAGAGCAATATGAGACAATTGTATGGTAAAAATATAATTAGGTTTTAATTTAGAAATATAAAATTTCCTCATTACAGAATAGAAACCAAGTAATTTAAGAACTACATGTTTAACACTCCAAAGGCTAACACAAATTTCATATATCTTGCCAAACATTTTCAATATACTTCCGAACGATAATAAAACTGCTCGCAATTATCATAAAATTAAAAATAAAATTCACCTTTGTGGCTATATAAGTGATAATTTTGAAGATTTTTGCTTGGAAATATCGTGCTTTACTACTGCAGTATTTTAATAAGTAATACCACAGATTTAACTAGCTACGCTCCAGAATACCACTCCAATGTATTTTATTTGTCCCCACTGAGAAAGTAGCATCGCTTTCGTCGGCCACTGACGCACCTTTTTTTCCTCGATGCGACGCCGACGCGACGGGGTTAATTTTATTGACTAAGTAGGTACTGCCACACCTACGCTCTTCTGCTACGCTCTACGAGCGTAGCTAGTTAAATCTGTGGTAATACCCATGTATCTATTTTTTTCTATCCTATTTAAGTAACTGTGTGTTCCAGCTTTGTTCTTTCAAGGCGTATTTTTTCCTTTTTGCTTAGTGTTAATTCCACAATCTCCAATTTACTGTGTCAATGTTGTAATAACACTAACGACTACATAATTAGTATTTTTTTAAGGGCCTCAGGAATGTGTATAATAATAAAAGAACATGTCATAGTAGAAAAACCAATATTTATTTTAATTTTTAAGAAAATATATACCTATTTATTATTATTATTCATTTTACAGCTATATCATTATAATAAAGGAAGGACATCTTAACGTAACGTACATTAAAATTTATTATTAAGTAAAACGCGTGATAATACAATAGTTTATCTTTAGGCTCAAATACAAATACAACGATAATGTATATGCGAACACTGTACTTTATTACGATTAAACGTTTAATCACAAACCGGAGTTAAAATTTATACAATTTTAATGTAAAATATACAATATTATTATTATTATTATTATTATAACATCAACAATAATAAACGTTTATTGGCATCCACACACGTAATACATATAATAATAACATATATTTGATTTTAAAAAAATAAACTTACTTCGCTACTTTAAAATACCACATTAGGGGGAACACCAAGAAGTTTTGGGTTAAGGAGACTTGACTATATCACATTTGGCCGATATGCAATTTAATTATATACAGGGGCGTAAAGCCGATGATTTGTCTCGAGATTAAAGCTATATATTATAGTAAACGCCCCGTATACAACATTAAAATAAGTAAATGTCGCAGGTTTGAGCGTTTTATTATTGTTATTAATTATGTCATCCTGGTGCCTACAGTCGGCCTGAGCGGCAGGCAACCTTCCACCCAGAAGTTCGGTCGTTCGAGCATACTCTTCCATAAGTTTAATTCTTTACCGGTCGAATCCATCCAATCTACTGGTTTTCCGTAATGTTTACCTGCAATTGAAAAAAAAACACTTTCAGAAATTGTTGTTCATTCAAGCGGTTCTTAGATTATGCCCAAAAATGTCAACTATAAAATAAAAAAACCTGATGTTGCAACATGTTTTTCAAAAAATTCATTTTTGTGGCTTTTGGACCATGGTTGACAAACTTGCCTTTATATCAGCAAGATTTTGATATACAGATACAATTTTTATATGAAATTGTTGGTTAAGAAACATCCCTTCTTTAATTAAATCGCCTTTGAGAAGACTCATTTTTTAGTATAAATATTATCGAAATATTATCGAAATATAGCGAAATTTTACAAGAAAATTTGAAGAGAAAATGCCCCAAATCAAAACTACCCATTTTAATTTAGAGTCACATTGGTACCTTCTAATTCTATCTAAATACAACCCAAGGAATTCCTTTATAGTGGTCTGAAGAAATTACGAGAATATTCTAAGCGCTTCTTAAGTTATGGCCCAAAATGTCATAAAGTAGACATAAAGACATTAAAAAAATCAAATAGGAAAATTAAGGCAAGTAAAGTTGGTTCGGTTTTTTGGAGAAAAATGTATTAATTAAAAATTTTATATTTCTTCAAAGCAATTGGAGTGAAACAGGAAAATATGATAATAGTGAAGCTCCATTAAAATTGACATTTTTGCTAATTTTCCTTATAATAGCAGGCAACTGTAAGTCACCTGCAAGAATCGTCATTTAGTGAAGATATACGGTGATGTCTCAGCTTTGTGCCAGAAAACAAAAGAAAAAAATAGTAAAAGACTGGATAGAAAAATTAAATAAATACGAAAATTGATAAAACTGACAAAGATTCAGGAAACCCCAAATAAAATTGAAATTAATTGGGGTAAAAAGATGACTTTATTGTGTTTTGAATGTCATACTCTTCCTGAAAAGAATCCCAGGCTGCGTTTGCCAGGAAGTAAAAGTTTTTTTTTAAATATTTTTTTATGCTTTTTTTAATATTTCTCTTTAAGAAAAAAAATTAAAAACAGTAATATCAAGATTCAATTATACGATAAAAAAAATATTAGGAAACGGTAAATAAAAAATAAATTAAAAAGCTTAAATGGACAATTTTGATGTTTTTCGTTTTCCTAGGATCCAACAGGTGATGCTGCTTTACTTTTCTTTAATTTTTGGAAAATTTTATTTTCTTCTTCCAGACAATCGAAAAATTATCATAAACAGGAAATCATGAAAAATAAGATTTTAGAGAAACATCATTAAAATGTACGTTCTTACTAACTTTCCTATCAGGCAATTGTGCCTTATAGGAATCATCAATTACCCTAATTTTTATTTTGTGTTGTTTTAGCTTTATACCAGAAAACAAAAGAAAAAAATAAAAGATTAGACAGAAAAAATTAATATTAAAAAAAAACAAGAAAAGAAATAAATGAGAAAACTGACAAAGATTCTAAAAACCCCAAATGAAATTTAAAATAATAGGGGTAAAAAGTCGATTTTTACGTGTTTTGATTTCAATATTCATCCTAAAGTTTATATATTATTTTTTATTCCAAGCATCAGAAACCTAAGATATCTGGAAGGCAGTCTAGAAACTTCCTTGAAGCAATGCTTTAAAATAACAGAAATTAAGTAAAAATGGTAATAAATGACTGAAAGAGTCTAAAAATTGCATTAGATGCCTGGAATAAGAAATTTAATTAATTAGTTTGATCGGAAAACAGAAAAAATCAGTTTAATTTACTGGAAGATACAAAAAATTACATTACATTTTTATTCCAGGAATGAATTTAAAATGGTTTCAAATACCTGGAAGAGGTAAAAATCGACATTGGGAGCCTGGAATAAAAAATTTAATCAATTTATTTATTTTACTAGAAAGTAGAAATAATGATTTTAAATGTCTGGAAGACACAAAAAATTACGGAATTAATTTAAAATGGTATATCTAAAATCTTTGTCTCAGAAATGTTACCAAAAGCAAAGGTGCCGTCAGTACGGCGCGCTTCACACGATTCAATCATTGGGTCATCTATACTGGAAGAAATTTTATTATAAGCCTAGATTTTAATGAGTTCAGAAACATAAAATTTGACAGTCCTTGTACTTTGTTTAAGAAAAATTGCCTCTAACTCAAAACATTTTTGAGATACAAAAAACGTTCTGATACGAAATTATTCTTCTTTGCCTAAAATCTTTTTAAGAATATTCTACTTAATATGGTTAACTAAACGCTTACCCGTTCCCAACGAGAATCTGACCATTCCCAAAAACTCGTTGCTGGCCAGTCGATCGTGATCCCACACGGTCAGTTCGAGGCTACGCTCAGCCAATTCCTGTAGGGTCACGTCGTCGTAAACGAAAGTGTGATTCCACACCGGATTCACGCTCCTCTTAACCACTGGAGTTTTTTGTTTCGCGTGTCGTCCCTTATCTGGCAGTAAATAGCTGCAATAAAAATCCACGATTAAGAGCCGTTTAATTGGTTTAGGGATCTAATGGTACGCACCTTTTGCAAAACGGATCTGACGTTCCGTTCGCCTTTACGGCAGTGAGCGCCTTCGCTTCCTTAACTAAAATATGTAAGGAACCACGCGACCTTTTGCCCTTTTTGTGTACGGTCATGTCCGGTGGGACGAACTTCAAACAAACTATGATGTCCCCTTTGAAGGATAACATATCGTCGAAGGGCTCTGTCTGTATCAGAAAAAAAAAATTGTAGTATGTCGTGAGTGATCATTAATACTTTTGTTGGCTTACCCTCTCTTGAAGGTTGTACCACTTGGGCGTGGGATCGTCGAAGACTTTATTCTCTAAAGCCATCGTGACCTCGCCCAGGAAATCGTTACGTCCGAACATATCCGAGTGCCATACGGATAACCACAAGGTGCGCAGCTCTAACTCGTTCAGCGACATGTGGAACTTCAGACACTCGTCGAAGACCGGGTTCAGGGTGTGCTTTTTCACTTTCGTTTTTCGTTTGCCTGATTTCGATTTGTCTGGCAGCAAGTAAACCTTTAGAGGGAAAAAAATAGTGAGAAAAGTGGCACTTATATCCTAATAGCCTTGTATAGTTGCCGTTAACGACAACCTATTTTCTTTGATATGAGTGCTATTGTATGGAGGTTTAAGAGATTTTTATATTTTTGGATCCATTCGCGAGAGATCGAGGATAAGCTTTCTCGCTTGGGAGATATTCGACGGTCTTTCAAGCAGAAGTGGTCAGCATTCTGTTATATGTGGTGACAAGGGAAGAAATCAAAGAGGGATCGGAAACCGAAATAATTATTTATTCCGAGATCCAGGTTGCCTTAAAAATTATCCAGGACTAGTTCCATACTGGTTTAATAGTACAGGAATTGGGAAGGAGGAAGAGAGTTTGAATGTGTTGTCCACAGCGAAGTAAAGGAAAAGAGTTTGCCGGGCTCGGATCATCTCTCCCACCATGGGCTAAGTAACAGACACAGTTCTGTCGGTAAAGAATCCCCCTTTGTAAATAACTCTTTACTACTGTATTTGTGATTAAACTCTAGGGAAATGCCAAAATGATCTGAGATATTAGTAACAATCACCCGCCCCACAAGCGACTCTGAGATGATATTATTATCGAGTTGTTCGTTAATTCGCGTAATTCCTGTGACATGTGTCTTAACCACAGCTAGAGAAAAGCTGCAATACAGGAAAAGATGTATCATTACTTGTTAGAAAATCACAATTAAAGTCACCACAAAAGATAGGAAATTTTACTTTTTTTTTTGTATTTACCAGCTAGTGATCTGTGAATACAAACAAATACATATTTTTTTAAATTTCATTCTTCAATACAAAATTCATAAATTTTGTCGACACATCTAGTTTCAGTTTTATTAGAGTTATGGAGATTTGTGAAAATAAGACTTTCCGGCAGAGATAGCTATGTTAGCTAGTTATCTAGATAGAAAGTTTTAATGGAATTATCAGTCATCCACGTTTCTGACATACAGAACACATGGAGCTGTTCTTCCTCCAGAATGTTTAGGCTAAGTAGTTATTTGGCTTGGTATGTTTTGTGATGCCCTCTTTAAGTTAGGATAAATCAAGCCAGACTTTTTTGTGTTTAGTAGACATTGCATTTGTAAACTTGCTGACTTCCTTAAAAGAGCCGATTTGTGAGTTTATCGTCCTTGCTGGTTGGTTTATTGATGGGTGGATTTTTATAATTTCCAGACACTGTTGTTTTTAAGTTTTCTCCTTTTTTTACTGGATAACACCTCTGTATACCTATTGCTGTCTTCAAAAAAGGAGTAGGAAGAGCGGTTGCAGATAGGACAAAGTACTGCTGTAAAAATTAACTTAAGCTAAATGCTTTCCCGGCACAGAGTGATTATTATAGCAAACCTCACTGGAGTTCTAATAAATTACTGTAGACTCAACCGGCTCTGCATATTTTAGACGTGATGCAAAATCTGCTGTGTCCTAGTTGTATCACTATGGATCCATTCATGTCCCTCTTAAACGAGAATAGACATTTATTTATTTATTTATTTATTTGGTGACCATATGTGGATACAACAGGCTACAAGCCCAAAAAAGTATCCACAAACTTAACTAACTTAAATATACTATTTTATTAAGAATAATATAAAGACTAAATGGTTAAGTACATAAATCAAAATAATTTAAATATAAAAGAATATACTTAAAAAAAAGCAACTTTCTAATGCTAAACCTCTACATTAGCCTCATAAACTTTTAAAGACAATATTTCGTTTTAAAGTATTTTTGACTGTACTAAGTGACATGTTAAAAACGTCCAATGAACGGCAGTACAAATTATAACTTTTTGTTATTCTACGGAGAGTTCTGACTATGATTTGTTTTCCTGAATGGAATAAAAAATAATTCGCTTGATCTGATGTTGACTTGAGGAATGTTAAATTTAAAAAGTGACAAAATAGGAGGAGTGTTCAGCTGATAATTCATTACTTTATATAAAAACGAAACATCAGTTATCAAACGTCTGTCGAGAAGTGAAATCACGCCAAAATGCTCTCGAATTGAATTGACATCATGATATGAACCGAAGCGAGTTTTAAAACAAAGAAATCTTAAAAATTTGTTTTGGATGCTCTCCAATCAATGTAAATTCCATACCTAGGGTTCCAAATAATGCTTCCAAATTTCAATTTGCCAAAAACAATTGTATTAAATAAACATTTAATAGCTCGAGAACTAGAAAACATTTCACATTTACGAAAAATATAACCCAACAATCTAGAAGATTCTGTTACTATTAGATCAATATGAATGTCAAACATCAGTTTAGAGTCCAATGTAATTCCCAAATCGCGTACGTAGTTCACTTTAGGTAAGCAAATATCATTAAATTTATATTGATAATTTATTTTATTTTTATTTCTTGAAAAGGTTATACTTTGACATTTTTTAATGTTAAGGAACAGACTATTTTCATCGCAGTAGGTTCGTAGTCGATTCAGATCACCTTGGATTTTAAGGCAATCGGCGATACTAAATATCGTACGGTAGATTTTAAGATCATCGGCGTATAATAGAAATTTAGTGTAACGTAAACAAGATTTTATATTATTAATGTATATAATAAAAAAAGGGGTCCTAATATACGCAAACCTGATCTAGATATACAACTAGATCAGGTTTGCGTGAGGGTGACTTACCTTAACATAAGGATCCGATCTGTTCCGTTTAGCATCCACGGGTGCGAGATCTTTGCACTGTTTTATCTGGATCTCGAGGGCGCCTGCCTTGTAATTGTACTGAAGACCAAACTCCACTTGGCCCCGCACCGTTACCGATCCATAACGGCCTTCGCCAGCTCCCGAGTACACGCTCGCCATCGAATCCGATCTCAACTGAGAAAAAAAGGAATCATTAATCAACGTGTTATCAATTTAAGGTACCACCACAACTTACCCCTAAGCTAGATAAGCTAGCTCGGTTCTGATGCATGGTGACCAATCGATCGATATCGTCATCGTGCGCGGGCCATTCTTGACTTGGCATGGATGCGGTTTTCCTTCTGGATCCGTAGGATACAGGACTGGGCGTGGCGCTTTTGCTGCCGCTCAGGACGGTGGTGACGCGTGAGGAGGCGAGCATTGGTGACGAGTGCGCTTCTGATAGGGTCACGTCGTCTGGAAAGGAAGAGGGTGAATCAGGACGGTATTATTGAAACATGGCACTTTTCTCTTGTTAGTTTTTTTTCTATTCTATTAATTAAGTTAATGGTAAAGTCAATTTTTAATTAAACTCTGTTAAACTGTCTAGGTATAGACTGAAAAAAAAGCCTCTTTGAGCCAGTCTTAACTCGAAACTATTAGAGGCAAGTTCTTCGTACAAAAAAAGTTTCTCTTCAAGCAATTTCGAATTTCTCTTGAAGAGTTATCTCTTTAAACCAATGCAAATTATCATTAGTGAACATTTTCGCATTTCGCTTAAGAGCCAGAGCAATTAGTTATATAGATTCAAATTATAGCTAAAATTTCTATACTGTGCGTCTTTTTTAAGCCAAAAGCAATCGATTTTTTCGAAATACCTCTAGAAATTGCAGGACAATTTAACGTGGTGCAAGCACTTATTTTAAACTAATGCGTCTAACCATTAATTTATTTATTTTTTTGCAAACCAACATTATTGCATAATAGCCGATGAATGCAAATCTTTTGCATTTTAAGGATAAATAAAATACCTAAGGGTAGTTTGCCAATATCCATAGGCTAGAGTAAATCTCGTGAGCCGATATGAGTAATATGGATTTGGCTTAAAACCCATCAGATATGTAGGAAAAAATCTATAATTTTATTTAGTTAAGACGGTATATTTCCGATATTTAATGATAATAAATGAAAATCAAGATTAATTTGATTAAAGAAATATCATAAGGTTTTTAATAGCTTAAAAAGGATTCCGCTGGTCAAGCAAAATTGAATTAATTATTAGAATATACATCGTTTACACAGTATTAAAATTACTGGCATTGCGTTAAATAGCGTGATTAACATGCTAACATAGTTCTTGATTTCAGAGATTCACTCTTAAACAAAGATAATTTTTGTTTAAGGCAATGTCTCACGGTCTTAGATTAGGAACATGTCGTCTTTGTCAAGAAATGCAATAATTAATTTTTAGAGCCGAAAATTGATGAGTCTATTGCTCGACTTGGATAATGAATAAATTAGATTCTGGACTTCTAGATAAAACTTTTTTCTTAGTAAGATCATATTTGGTGCTTATTATATTGCCCTAACCTCATACGTGTAACTGCTTTTAAGTCAAAATCCAACCCTCTTAAGTCAAAAGAAATTTCCTCTTGAGCAGCAGTCTTACATCAAGAAAATCTCTCATGAATTAAAAAACAAAATTTTCATTATTAAGGGTTAAGACTTTTTAGCAGAGTCTTAACGTTATTACATTACGAGTCGACTTTTCTTACATAAAATATAAGGAAATTGTGACAAGAGTTTATTGTTTTAATTCAAATATCCTCTCTTTCCCATAAAGTAAAATAAAATTTTATCGAAAAAATATATTTCTTCTTCCAGAAATTTGGTATTAAATTAGGAGACATCGCTCTTGGCTATATCCAACAGCGACAAGCTTTTGAAACAAAGTGATATGAATTTCGAAGGAATTCATTTTTTTCAGTATAGAGGATGATGTTCCTTTATAATTTAATTAATTAATTTTCATTTTAATCTAATGGGTAATTTTAAGAATAACGCAAACGTCCTAACTTTTTTTAGGAGCGTTTTCAGGCTATATACCGTGTCGCATGTTTGCACGTCTGGTCTTCGCGAACAAAGACTAAACAGTTACACAAAGTATATGGCTTATTAATGACACTTCCGTCTGCAAAAACACGTAATAGTATATACGTATGGCGTGCTTTACTATTTATTTATTTTTTATAAATGGATTTGCGGAATTCCTTAGAACAATGCCACAAGAATGAATTATGCATAAACGATAAAATCGGGCCTTGATCTTTAGTTAATTGGGTGGTACTGCATCGTGAATTTTGCATTTCGGTTTGAAATTGATGCATATTAGAGTGGTACAAGCCGAACTGAAAACTAGTAGGCTTTGTGATTTTTACCGACAGGCTCATATTTTTGTTCTGCTTTAAATTTTCCTTAAGAGCCACACCTTCCATATCTAATTTTAAACTTCGACCTAGAAAGTTGTCGTTACTTTTTAATCACGGTAAAGTCCAGAGGGTGCCACGCCCATCTGCCTATAATTTTGTTGATTTTATGTACCCAACTAAATATTAAATGTGCCTTGGGAGAATACGCCCGCAAATTTCACACTGCCAAAGGATTTCCACTTGAAGCGATTCAATTGTTTACATCTTAACGCGTGTACTTCCCATAAAATTACGGTCGATCCAATCTCACTTTCAAGAACTTATAAAATAGAAATTGTTTTAATTATGCCAATTTCAAACTGACCCTCTTTAATTCTAATTGCCAGCTAATTAACATAATCCGGTTTTTCGTAATAACGAAAAAAAAAAAATACATATATGTTTTCCGTGCTCTAGTAACACACCTTACGGGCCGAAATAATATTTTCGCGTTACGAAGTGCTTTCATAGAAATTAAACTTGTTTAATTAAAATGAAGTTTATGTGGTTTTCGCGGTCTGATTACCGGGATGATTCGACTGCTTATTTTAATTTGTTTTTGTTAAAATAAGGCGGAATAAGACCCAGGAAGGGAAGCAAAAAAAAGACTTAAGACAAATGAAACCATTGATAAAAAAATATCCGAATCAACTGTTTTATTAATACCTTTTTCTGGACTAAAAAACTCATTAATGATGCAAATAATAGGTCTAAAAGAATAATTATCACTAGAGGAATATTCAATAAAGTAGAGGGTTTTAGTAAAGTAAGAGGGTATAAATTCCAAATCTAGTATTGCAAATCGTCACACTAGAGGAAAAGGGGGGTACTATATACTAGGAGAATTTGGGGAGTACTATATAACCTCTAGCACCCTAGAAAGGGAACAATAGGAACACCAAATGCCTAGAGAGGAATCTTAAAGTTTTTCATTTAAATGTCCGATCTTTAAAAAGGAAGACTGATGAGCTAGAGGCCTTTTTAGCTGACAAGTGTGCAGATGTTGTAGGTCTGACTGAGCACTGGATAGCAGAAAATGAACTCCAATCAATAAGACTTCAAGCTATTTTTGTAGACAGCAAACTACTGGTGGATGCACTCCTTAAAGATGGATTAACCGAAGCTTAACATGCTGTAATTTAAATGTAGATAATAAATCTAATGTTCTTAATTGTGAGAAATTTACTGAGAATTACGAGATGCATACTATAAGCATTTAGATTGTTATATTTTATGTATTTACAGGTCACCATCAGGTTCTTTTGGCACTTTCTTGGAATCAGTGGAGCAAATACTAACAAAATTAGCCTCTACTACAACATTAATAATCACTGGAGATTTTAACGTACATTTTAGCGCAACAGATCCCAGTCCTATGCAGCTTTGTGATCTTCTGAGTAGCTTTGGGTTGGAGCGGATAATCTATGGGCCAACCAGCATGTCCCGCTTTTCTTGATAACATTTTTGGTTTTTGTGTTAAACCTTTTTTTATTGTACACAGCTGCACTCACCTCTAAGTCTGATAAAACGCCATCAAATGCTGGACATGTTAATCAGCAATTCCATAATTTTCCTTTGCCCATACCAACATCATCTCTCACTAAGAACTCGCTTATTTATACACGGTGTTCGCAAAATAGACGGAGATATTTCAATGGGTGATTCCTTGTAAAAAAATATGAGAAAAAGTTTCTATAAACATGGGTCCGAAAATGCACAGTTTTCAAGATACAGGGTGACAATTTTTTTTTTAAATATAATTTTTTTATTAATTTTAAACATAATATTTACTCGATTCTTTTGAAATTTGGCAGTATTACTTGTTGTATTAAGAGGCGTCCCGGGGGACATCTTAGCAAATATTATTGGCAAAAAAATGTATGCCGCTGCCTTTTTTTCAACTTTAATATTTGTTGTTTGATTAAGCATTTAAAAATACAACTTTTTCGCCTCTTGTATTTTTTTCGTATCTCAGTTTTCGGCAAAAAAAAATAAATACCGTTTTGAAGGTGGACCAATTTAATGGCCACCTCGCTCTCCTGACTTAAATCCAATAGATTTTTATTTATGGGGACACCTTAAAAGTCTGGTTTATGCTAGTCCCATACAAACAATAGAAGAGTTAAGAAATAAAATTGTAAATGCTTGCGAAGAAGTGAGATATAGACCTCGAATTTTAGCTCGAGCGCGTCGTTTAATAATTCGTCGAGTGAGAAGGTGTACAGAAATGGATGGTGGACATTTCCAACATTTATTGTAGTTGTTGTTGCAATGAAAAGCTCCTAGAATGTTTTTGATTTTTCGTTTTCCAAGGCAGTTGTGAGTTTTTTACCAAAAATTGATAAACCAATTTTGTCCAGTGGCATGCAATAAATGTTGTACAGCACATGTACAAGTAATCTATGTACTTGCATGTGTATCGGTTTTTTTTTATAAAAATCGCGTTGCACTCCGATTACCAAACAAATTGTTGTAATTTTGAATTATTTGTATATTCATGGAATTTTGTTTTGTATATTCTGTAATATTGTTTAATAATTTTGAATGGTAATAAAAGTATTTTTTTTTTTTTTTTTTTTTTTTTTATAACCAATACAGAACAGCTTATTATAAAAGTCAAATAAGAAGAGCAAAAATTGAATCAAATAATCATATAAAATATTGAGAGTAAACTATTATAAGAGTGGGGGCATACCTGATACAAAGATGTCCCCTGATGACTTCAATAAATTCTTCTGTTCAATTGCAGAAGATATATTGAAAATTATACCCAAAACAAACAAATCCTACTAGTCACATAAATTCTGAGAATTCATTTTCTTTTAAAATAGTAACTTTTAATAACGTCCAAGACATTATCCAGGGCTCGAAAAATAAGGACAGCAAAGATATATACGGCTTAAATGTCAAACTAATGAAGACCTCACAAAATTAATAAATATTTGTCTTCAAACGGGTATATTTCCCGATGTCTTAAAGGTGGCTTTAGTTATACCGATTTTTAAAAAGGGTGCTGTTAATAAAGCAGAAAACTATAGAGCAATATCACTGTTACCTATAATATGAAAAATCTTTGAATAATGTATAGCACTGAGGGTAGTTAATTACTTTGAGAGTAACGCACTATTCACATAGCGCCAATTTCGATTTCACAAAGGCAGGAGAGCACTGTTATGGGTATTCTAGATTTTATTTCTCAAATAATAGAAGCTCTTGATAGGAATCATTACACTGCAGCTCTGTTGTGACCTGAGTAAGGCCTTTGACTGTGTCGACCACAACATTCTGTTTCAGACTCTTACAACTTTAGGAAGAATAGTGTAGATTTAATAAAATCCTATCAATTCGACTGCTTATTTAAATTGGTTTTTGTTAAAATGAGGCGGAATTAGAGCCAGGAAGGCGAGGTGGGGAGATTTAAAACATTAACAACAAATATCTGACTGTTTTATTAATACCTGTTTCTGGACTAAAAAAAAACTATTAATGATGCAAATAATGTGTCTAAAAGTATAATAATCACTAGAGGTATATTTAATAAAGTAGAGCGTTTGAGGCATTCTTTCAGGGGCGTAATCCTTGTATGAAAATAAGGCAAAAAGTTCTTATTAATATGGGTTCGAAATTGCTTCCTAAGGGAGCTACGCCCCTTTGAATAGGACTCCTTGAAGACAATTTTTTTTCTATAACTTTAAAACCCTTTAGAATTAAATTTTGAAAATTAGTGTACTGCATAAACATTTCGTTGTGAATAAGATTCTAAATTCAAATTTTTTAAATTTTATTCAGGTGCGTCACATGCGGGGGTTGGTAAGGGTAAAACATCCATTTTTCTTTTACTCTTTAGGTTATTGTGATTTTGTTTAAAAATTATAAAATTTTAGAGTCTTATACGAAAAAAAGGTACTCTTAGTTCAATTCGATAGAGCGTACCATTTACGAGAAAATCGACTTTGAAAATTTTCTGATTGCGTATGTTTAATACATAATAAAATTACTGGATACACATTTAAAACGAAGTTGGCGGTTGTTTTTTGGTTTTTGGCATTTAAATGACTGATAAATGTCATTGTAAAATACAATTTACTTTGTCAAAGTAAAATTAGTTTCATAGAGTGTTTTACAAATTACTATTTATTTTTAATAAGAAGGGCATTGCCTTTGTTGAGTTTGGTACTTTGTGTTTCTAAGTATAAAAAGCAAACATGGATTTTACGTATCAAGAACAAGCTGATATTCACATTATGTTTGGCAGAGCATTTGGTAATTGTGTTGAAGCAAGACGATTGTATCATGAGGCATTTCCTAATCGGCGAGTGCCACACCGTACGGTTTTCGCAAGAGTAGATCGTAATTTAAGGGAAACAGGTAAATTTAAAAATGTGAATAATATCGCATAATATCTACTTAAATTTTGCTTAAGGAACACTTCAAAGACAGGAAGATGTTGGGCGACCAAGAAATGCCAGAACCCTAGCATTAGAAGAACGCGTGCTAGATCGTATTGAAGAAGATCCATCTTTGAGCACTCGCATCATCGCAAATCAAGAAGGGTCCTCTCAGTCAACCGTATGGAGAATTTTGCACGATATGTTACTCTAGCCTTATCATATTCAACGGGTTCAGGCTTTGGAAGAGCGAGATTTCCTTCCTCGTGTACACTTCTGTAATTGGCTAGAAGAAAACCGCGTTGCTTTTGAAAATTTTTAGTAGAAAATATTATTTACTGACGAGGCCGGCTTCACAAGAAACGGAATTTTCAATTTCCACAACAACCACCTATGGACGGATGAGAATCCCCATGCTACGGTACAGAAGGCACATCAGCAGCAGTTTAGTTTAAATGTGTGGGCGGGCATAATCGATGGGCATTTAAAAGGACCTGTATTTATGCCGCAACGACTTAATGGACAAATTTAGACAATTTTTTTACAGAATGAATTACCACAAATATTAGAAAATCTACCACTTCAATTACGAGCACAAATGTGGTTTATGCACGATGGTGCTCCCCCACATTTTAGCATTCTCGCTAGAGAACATTTAAATAATGCCTATCAAAACCGCTGGATAGGTCGTGGGGATCCAGTGCCATGGCCACCACGGTCTCCTGACCTAAACCCCCTTGATTTTTATTTATGGGGACACCTAAAACAACTAGTTTATTCCCGCCCTATACCCAATATTGATGTTCTCAGGCAAAGAATAGAGGAAGGATTTCAGACAATTAAAAACAATCCAAGAATTCTACCACGTGTGCACCATAATCTAATAAAAAGATTAAGAGCTTGCCGTGACGCGAATGGTAATAATTTTGAACACTTTCTATAAATTGTTAAATAAAATGTGAGTAAAAAGTGTATTTTTTGTCGATCGTAATGTGAATTAATTTTCATCAATAAACATACGCAATCAGAATATTTTCAAAGTCGCTTTTCTCGTAAATGGTACGCTCTATCGAATTGAACTAAGAGTACCTTTTTTACGTATAAGACTCTAAAATTTTAAAATTTTCAAACAAAATCACAATAACCTAAAGAGTAAAAGAAAAAGGGATGTTTTTACCCTTACCAACCCCCGCATGTAACGCACCTGAATAAAATTTAAAAAATTTGAATTTAGAATCTTATTCACAACGAAATGTTTATGCAGTACACCAATTTTCAAAATTTAATTCTAAAGGGTTTTAAAGTTATAGAGAAAAAATTGTCTTTAAGGGGTCCTATTCAAAGGGGCGTAGCTCCCTTAGGAAGCAATTTCGGACCCATATTAATACGAACTTTTTGCCTTATTTTTATACAAGGATTACGCCCCTGAAAGGATGCCGCTTACTTTTAAATCACCCTGTATAATAGTAAATGTCTTTTACAAAGTAGATTAGTAGAATTACAAAAATTTTATTTTCTCAAGTTCTGAAGAACAAGGCGCAGTCTTGCTTTAGAGAAGCTACCTTACTGAATCCTGTTCATTGAGATAAAGCAACTAAACCTAAACTTAGCTAAAAAAGACGTGCCTATTGGATTTAGTTATCCTTTGTCCAGGGCCTAACATTGATTTAAATTTTGACGAAAGTGTCAACTTTAAGATCAGAGATTTGCTCGGTAGAACTTTGTTTAAATATAAAAAATATGTTATGAAATAAAAAATAACACAAGAAGATCCCAAGCTAAGTATTTTACAATGCATGTTGTTGGACGGTGTAAGCTGGCCACCAAGGATCAGTCCATAGGATGTCAAGTTTTACTTTTAATTCAAAGAAGAACTTTCAGTTATTGATATCTTTAATTTTTCAAGGCCAAAAGTGGATAGTACTAAAACTACGCAAAGAAATTTTAGAAAAAACTCACTATTCACGTTTAGGTTTGTCATTTTTCTAGCCAGGTATGCAGAAACAGAGGACTTAGAGTTACCCCATGTAGCTTATGCCAAAGACACAAAACGTCTCAGGTTTCAAAGCCTTTGATGCCACATGATGTTCTAAAATTACCTTGGTATAAAGTAGCAATAAATGTATTCCAATTTCAAACGGAAACTTATCTCTTAATTGTCGAGTATTATTCAAAATGTGTAGAAATCAACGATTTAACTTTTCACAACGTAATACATAAATTGAAATCTGTATTTTCAAGCTATGGAATATCTAAAATTTTGGTTTGATTTAGTTATAATGGATAGTAGATAGTTTCGGTTTTCGAAAAGTCTTAGGAATTTAAGCATATTTTTTCATCACTTTTATTTCCTCAATATAAGGGACAGATTGAAAGAGTGGCTGAAAAATGTAAAAAAATTATAGTCAAAAAAAATGTTACCTTGATCAAAAAGATGCCTATCGTGCGCTATTGTATTTGCGAAACACTTCATTAGATGGTGATAACTCACCTGATAATATCTTAATAAACTGTAATTTAAGATCCATAATACCTGAAGTAACTCAAAAATTTGAACAGAAAAAAAGAATAATTCTTTTTTAAATAAAAAACATCAAATGAAAAAATATGATAAGGTACAAAAAAACTAGTGCCATTAAAAGTTAACACAAATATCAAAATACAGTAGGTCAAACCACAAACACGATGAGTTAATATATAAGAATCAAAGGGTGAGATCTTATTTAGTCAATTTAGAAAGGGAACCACTTAATAAAAGTCCAAAAAGTCAAGATGAAAATAGTGTCCAAAAAATGTTTTCCGAGGATATCAGGGTTTAAGGTGTCTTAGAGTATTCGAAGGTGGTCCCAAGGATTGTTTCCCGGAAAATCTCAATGAATACCAGAATGTTGAATTGGCAGCAAATGTATTTAAAAAATTTGACATGTACGCAATAGGAACCTAAACAGCAATTTGTCTTTGTCAAGTGCTAGTAACATAAGTTTCGAAAACTGCAATTCTAGTCTGAAGAAGGTTGTCCAATAGTAAAAAATGTGTACGTTATTCTGTAAATAATTCTGACAAATCTTAGCTAAAGATAAATAAAAAATGTAAACATAATTCTAATAAAGAATCTACGGTTAAAAATTGTCAAAATTTGAATTAAAGGGGGGAAGATAATAGCAGGGTTCTCACACGGTATGGACGTAAAAACCCAAATAAATAGTCAGAATATGAGTTAGCTAATGACTCAGACAGTTAGCAGCTATAAGTTATTTAAATGGAGAAATTTTGTAGAAGTTCCAATTTTTGCATTTAAATTTTACGTTACATACAGTCATCAGAAGAAGAAGAAATACTCTTGACTCCTGGTCTGTCGTTATTACAGTGTATGTTTTAAATATTGTTAAATGTTTTAAGTAATAGTTATAATATAAGAATGTGATTTAGAGCAATGATAAGTTAGGCTGCTTACATATAAAGAATTTGTCTATAGGATTGACAGAAATTTTTGTAGTATTAAGATAGTAATTTTTAAAACTAACACGATATATTTTTTACTTTAATTGTAAAAAAGGGGAGATACCACGTGCTTCTCCCCCTGTAAGAGTGCCTATTATATTATTCAAAAATGTTTTTGAACCGCTGGTAACAGTCGTCCAAACCGATACTCAATATAAATAGTGAATAATACGGCGATAAGGAATTCATTGTTTAACCGGTCCACTTATACCCCGAGATAATCCGTTATGTGTTAGGGTAAAACGAGCCGACTATATCGATACTGTGCATCTTTCACATGACTTATGAAAATGTCAACAGGGCATATAAAATCACCCAGAGATGAATAAATCGGCGATTGCTTGTTTTAGACTCGAATTCAAGTGTTTTATTTATTACCTACCACAACAAAACAAATATAACTTATACTGAACATTCAAGCTTATTCATTGGACCTTGCTTCGGATAGTAATTAGACACATGACGCGTAAGTAGTTGACATAAATGACAATTTTAATATGTAACTAGGTAAAGCTAAGTATAATTATTGGTGGTTAATTCATTGAACCATATCCAGCCAGTTTTTTGATAACATAAGATCCTTTTTTGTTGACCTCTAAAATGTCTCGGCATTAAAAAGCCAATAAAAGCAATTCCTTGTAATGTAAAACAAGTATAATGATACTAAACAAGTACAATATAAGAATTTCGTAACGTCGGGTCTCGGTGTAAGACAACAAGAAGTTACGGCGGTACCGTATTTTCCATAAAGTCGCGTGAGAACATATACCACACCCTAACAGTACTTTTTATTATTGCCAGATAACGACCGTCGGTATTGTCGTAATTGGGTAATTATCTAATGAAGGTCTCTTAATTAGGATTAAACTTGATCATATCGATTTTCATTGGCCCGATTTTGCGAAAGTGTATCTATAACACACTTTTATCGCCCGCGCTGAGAAAGAGAGAGAGAGAAAGACATTCGTTTACTTTGGTATTTGGGGCGAACGAGACCAATTAAACGATTGCGGTAGAAAGGAAGATACCGAAGGAAAAAATATGACTTACTCCGTACTACTACCCAGTGATAAAAATAATTAAAAGAAAAACAACATTTAAAGTGAAACGTATCCGCTTTTACTTTCGAACTAAATGCACCATTGAGTATTTTATACGGGCGGGGTTTTATAAGGATTCTTATTGTCGGGATCCGGTTAAGCCTATAGAACTTTTATATGAACTTAATTAGATCAGGTGTAGGTGGTTATCAAGGGAGGAATGAACCCTTTTAACGTCAATGCTAATATATGTATATTTAAAATGCAACCCCCATGTTAATTATTAAAAAAAAAATTAATAACTGGAACTTCGGTTCATAATTAAGCACGTAATAAACGTTTCTACTTTGTTTCTTCACTTCATGTGGTTACCGATTACGTTACAAAAAGGTGTACAGGGTATCTACTTAACTTGACAACATACATTTTCTTGTAGAACACTCTTTCCAGACTTCAAAATTATGCCATTTCCTTGCCTATTTATTGTCAACTCGGTCATGCATATAAAGCGTAACCTGTCTGACTATTCTTTGTCTAGAGGTACCCACTATATGAACTCAGGGTTAACTTAAATTTGGATTTACCCAAACATAAATTAACCAATAATCTTCCCATTGAAATAAAAAAAATTGAGAAGGTTAATCATTTCAAAGCTTCATTGAAAAGAATTTTAATTAAAAATTCCTTTTATCCGGTAACAGAATATTTAAATTGCAGCGTCTCATCTTTACTCCCATAATTCGTATTTGTTTGTTTGTTAAAAGCTGTAGTTTTCTTATATTCTTAGTCTTTAGTTATTTGTAGATTTTTTATTGTTTTTTTCTTAAGGCCTTTTAAAAGTTGTATGTTTAGGTCTTATAGTTTTATTTTTTGACATTATCCGATACTTATTTGTATAAGTCTATGGAAATAAATATTTGAGTATTGAGTATATGTAAATAAAATCAAGACAAGTACAGTAGGGGAAGATAATATTTCCATACAAGATTTAAGATTATGCTGGCCCTATTGCATTGATCCCATTCTTAAGGGAGATTTTCCAGATATCTGGAAAAAAGCTATTATCAAGCCAATAGTAAAAAATAGCGACCCAAAAAAAAGAAACAGATCTTAGGCCAATAAGTATTCTGCCAGTGCTATCGAAAATAATAAAGCGATTTTTATATAATTAAATAACTGCATTTACTGATAAGTTCCAATTAATTCCCGATTGCCAGTCGGGTTTCAGGAAAAATTTTAGCACCACTACATGCCTTGTCAAAATTTCCGACGATATTAGATTTAACGAGGAAAAAAAGGATCTAATCTGTCTTACTTTGTTAGATTATAATAAAGCCTTTGACCCTATAGATCACGACTTATTACTTTCCAAATTACATTATATTGGCTTTTCGAGTAATATACCATTAAATTATTTTAGTTACCTTTTTGATCGATTTTGTTGTGTAGTTAGTAAAAATAAAAAGAGTATTCTAAAATCAAGGTTTAAGAAAATAGAAAAAGTCGTTCCTCAAGGTTCAATTCTATCACCATTACTTTTTTCAATTTATGTTGCTGACATGAACAAATCACTCTCAAATTCTTCAGCAGCAGAATGATCTGTCATTCAAATTATCAGATTAAAGAGCTCGTCAAAGACAATTTAAATATTAAAATTGGAAATGTTTTTATACCAATTTCGGATGAGGTAAAAAATGTAGGAATGTTTATGGACTGCGAACTAAGATTTGAAAGTCATATCAATAATAAATTAAAATTGGCATATCTTAGATTAAAAAATATTTCAAACTTAAAAAAATATATTTCCTCAAAAACTAAATATTTACTTTGCGAATCCCTTGTAATCTCTCTCTTTGATTATGGAGATGCTGTTTATAATAACTCGATTTCTGGTGTACTTTGTAAAAAAATTCAAAAGTTACAGAGCTCATGTATCCGATTTGCTTACCTTATAGACATAACATATCACTGTATCTGAATGACAACCAAATTCTCAACATGTCAAACAGGCGAAAATATCATATGTATCTTTTTATGTTCAAGGCTATCAAATCTCAAAAACCACCTTACATTTGAAAAAATGTCATTCCATTTGTTCATAATTACAATACTAGGAACACACATCTATTTAAAATTCCGGGTCATCGAACAGCAAATTTTCAGAAGTCTTTTCTATATAATGCCACAACAGTTTGGAATAATCTCTTAACGAATACTAAAATATGTCAAAAAAGAATTTTGCAAAATATATAAAAAAGTTTTTTCTAGAATCACAATAAAACGCAAAAGTTTTTAAAATGAAAATATACACCTTTTTAAAATGCTATTATATACATATACTTAAGAACCTCTGAGTGTTCCTGAAGGCCCTCTCGGATGTCGCGGATCAGTCCTCCCAAAGTCTGTCGGGGTACCACCGAGCAAGTTTCGACCTTTTGCGCACCATACATGTGACTTTATTTTCTTTATGAATACAATTTTTGTTTACCAGATATTTTTGAGCCTTTCGTTCTGTTAAGTTTCTAAGTTTATTAAATGTTAAGTATTAGTAGTAGTAGTAGTAGGGTTGTGTCAACGGTTTTAAAAATCGCGATACCATCTTTTTTGTCTAAAGAAAACTATGTGATTCTTCTGCAATTAGCTTTTAGTTAGAACTGTTTTTCTTTTTATAGGCAAATAAAGTATTTTGAATATGTATTAAATCTTTTTCATTATGAGTTTTATTAAAAGAAGTTATCCTTTATAAAAAGTTCTGCATGGTCCAAAACCCAAAATTCCACAGCGTGTCTTTGAAGTTTCAAAGACCGACTGTGTACTCCCTTAAGTCAGTCTGATAAACTATGGAACCTGCTTTAGATCTAAAATTCTTACAGGCATTTCACACTTCTTCCTGGTATTTCTTCACAGTAGCTAAAATCATGATTTATATTTTAAATATCCTTCTAACGTTTGATTCCTTTAAGGTTGTTGAAATTATGGTTTGTTTCCTTAAGACTTTAGGAGTCATATCACCTATAATTCTCAACATTTAAAGTCATTTTAATATATTTCCTTTTTTTGGAATATATTTCTTCTGTTCCTTCAAGGCAAATGTAATAGTCGTGTATTTTTTCCAGGGATTTGAAGTAATTTTAAATATATTCTTGGACTTTAAAGCCATTCCATTAAAGCAGTTATTGTTCCACTCTTTTGGAGTTAATTTCAATTTTATTCCATGCTTTTGAAGTTATTTTAAGTTCCACTCTAATATTCAAACTCATTTTTCTCAGGTAGTTAGAAATCATAGTTTCTATTTTTATTTTCTTAAAGTCATTTTATATTTCTTGCTGGTTTTCGCATATATTTCGATATTTCTTCCTTTTCTTCAAGGAAATTGTAATATTCGTGTATTTTTTCAATCTATTTGATGTCATTTTAAATTTATTCCTGATGGACTTTAAAGCCATCCCCTTTATGTTGGAAAATGGTTTTAAATCATGGTTTATTTTCTTTAGATTTTAGGTGTCATAATATATGAACTTTTATTGTACACATTTAAAATCATTTTATACTTCTTCCTGGTTTTTGAATACGTTCCTATATTTCTTCCTCTCTTTCAAGGCAGTTGCCGCTTTACTTCTTTCACTCTTTTAGAGCCATTTTCAATATTTTCCAGGCTATTGAAGTCATTTTAAATTCCCCTTTAAATTCATTCTTTTAAAATAGTTTAAATCATGGTTCTTTTTTCGACTTCATATTTTATGTTGCTTCCTGGTTTTTTAATAAATTTCAATACTCTCTTCCTTTCTTTAAAGGTAAGAGCAATAATGGTATATTGCTTCCAGATATTTGAAGATCATTTCAAATTCATTCCTGGTCGTTAAAGCCACTCTTTTAAAGCAGTTCTTTGTTTTCCTCTTTCAGGCTTTTGAAGTCATTTTAAATTCTCTTCTGACGTATAAAGTCATTCCTCTAAGGCAGTTAAAATTAAGGTTAGTTTTCTTAAGACTTTAGGAATCAGAAGGCATTTGTTGGCTTATTTCTTCCAAGCTTCGGAGTAATTTGTTAATTTAATTTTCCTCGTTTTGCGGAGATTTGTACGTGGAAGATCGTAAAATTTCCCATTTTTTATCCGGAATACCGTTTCAAGATATTTTGCTGAATTATTAATACTCTATACAGGGTGTCATTGAAATGGTGTAAAGAAGTTCGGGGGGATGATAGTACTCCTAAAAACAGTAAAAAAAGTTCTTATAAGTATAGGGCGGAAAATGTATACAAATGAACGGTAAGGAAGTTAGGGCTAATGAAAGGATGAATTTAAAAAAAGTGTGTTTTTTTTTTAATTGTAGACTTAAAAAACGAGATAAGAGTTTAAAATAAAATCCTCTGCCATAAATTTTGACCCTAAATCAAATGGTGATACTGAAAAATTATGTGATACATCGGAAAGGGTAGTTTTTAAGGGATCGGGGGTTGTTTCGTGAATAACTATTTTGAGGTTTTTTTTTTTCATGTGAGTTCATTTTTTGAAAACTACAAACTTTTTCCTGCAAAAAAGCTACTAGCAATAAGGGTAGCTTATTTGTCTGTTTTCCAAATAATTTTTCAGTATCACGATTTGATTTAGGGTAAAAATTTACGGCGGGATTTTTTTTCGAAATTTTATCTCGTTTTTAAGCCTACAATTTCAAAAGACCCGTTTTTCAAATTCACCCTTTCAGTGCTCGTAACTCCCTTAATAAGCATTTTCCACCCTATACTTATATATTTTTATGCGTACTGCCACCCCCTGAATTTTTTTATACCATTTCAATGACACCATGTACATTAAGATTCAAATAAACGTATAAATTGTAAGTTTATCGTGCCTGTCAAAACCAGAAATACAAACGGAGATACTTTAAAATCTAATTTCCTAGACCATTCCGGGCTAAAAAAAATTAGCTCCAAGTAATTTTATCGGTTCTTAAATTAACTCTTAGGCCTTTAAAGTAATTTTGCCTAAATTCTTTATCGGTGCCGCAGTAATATCCTAAAGCCCAATAATTGGGAACAAGAACAATGGCATTTGCACAAATAATTCCTAGAAATTCTTCATATAGACCCGTACGAATATATTTAAAATCTTGCCATTGGACATCAAATAAACCCTCAGGTTAAAACTTACATTCCACCACCAACCCAAAAAAAACACAACTCACCACTAGGAACATTACTAATCTGAGATCTCCTACCGCCCCCGCCAGCCCCCCTTCTCTGATGGTGCAACCCCGGAGCACTGGCCGCCCTTTTGGGCTGCTGTGGCGTCATCAACCTCGCGAATCCCGGCGGTCTATATCGGGCACTTTTCACATTTTGTCCTCCACCACCACCACCACTGGACAACAAATGATGGTGACTCTGCGCCTTTTGCAGAGTCGCAGTAGGCAAACGCGGCAACGAATTCGTCGTTTGAGGACCATTCAGGACGCTCCGAGGCAACGTGGATCGCGCCTCCAGGTCCTCGTCCTCCTCCTCACCGTCTGCCGAGCCACCTGAGCCACAGGAAGCAGTATCCGGCACGCTCGATCTTCGTCTGTTCGGTTTGTTCCACAACTGTTTGTCTTCGGAAATGATGCTGCCACAGCTACGCACTCTGTCCAACTGCTCGCGCGATAAGGATTTGTGTGAGAAGAGTAAATCGCCGGCGGAACGTCTTTTGGCCGCTATAGCTGAGGCGGAGCTCTCGTTGCCGATTAATGAGAGCTTATTGCGGGAGTCTGTGGCTAGTAGGGCCGATTCGAAGCTGCCTCGCCAAGAGAATCTCTCGCAATCGCTTGGCTCTTCGGAGATTTCCGAGACCCCACCGATACTCTGGTGAAGATTCTTGTTCACCAAGAGATCGTGAGATTTACTCCTGGGGAGCATGTAGCTGTTTTCCATGAAAGTGTTGCTATCCGAGGTGCTCTCCTCGTCTGTGGTGGTTGCCGAGGCGTTGCTCAGCTTCTGCACCAGCCTCCGATGGTGATTTCTTGCTTTAGGACTGTTCGAGTCGTGACTCTCCCCACTGGAGACCTCGTGCATCAGCGCCACCAGTCTGCTTCCAATATGGTGCATCACTTTGGCTATTAAAGGAGGCGAGTTGGGGGCGGGTTTATCTTCCGTGGCAATCTTCTCAAAGCTCGCCACCAACTTCTGATACACAAAAGTGGTCTCTTTATTTAAGCCACCGTCACCCGCATCCCCCTCTTCATCCTCAGTATCAAACTTATTGATAATCTGCTTGCAACTATCGGAAATTTGCTGTTGCAAGGCCGAACCTTCCAAGTCACTACTGGTATAATCACTTGAGTCATACGAGTCACTCCAAGTGTCCTCACTACTGAGATACTCCACAATCTCCCTCACTTGATCCTCCCGGATTCCCGGCACGGTCTTCATCAGTCTGGTCAGTTCGTTTTCGAAATAAACCAACTGGGGCGGCTTGCAACGATTTCTGGCACGCGGAAACGGCTTGGGAGAACTTACGTTCGCTTTTGCAGTGTTGTTTGCCACCATAGTCTTGAAAAACTGCCGCATTTTGCTCATCATCAGGTTGGTTTCCTCGTCGGAACTCCAGTTATTAAAACTGTCTTTCCTGGTCAAGTTGGTTGCCGGCGGAAGAGATTCTGTGACGCTCTTGCGACGTACCGGATCAGTTTTCCTTTCCTGATCTGGAGATTTATTCACGTCTTTTAGGAGATCATCGCAGCTGCCCACGAAACCGCTATCTCTGCTCTGCTGCTGGTTCTTGTTAATGGACAAGTTGGAACCCAAAAGCTCCGGTTGTGGTGTTTTGTTTCTGTCCTCGTCCTCCTCACTTTTGTCTCCCTCTTGAGTGGTTTCCAAGTTTTCTAGGCTGGCCCGTTGCTTCTTGATCTTCTTCCTTTTAACGGTGTCAAACTGGCCATCGGGTGTTTCGAAGCCCAACACCTCATCTGAATCCGAACTAGAGGAATCTTCTGAAATATTTTGAGCGTCTGCTTGCTGTTCACTACCAACTGTATCCAAATTATCCAAGGAGTTATTGTGAGATCTCCCTGTGCCTCTGGCACGTACCAGTCGTTTCCTCCTTTGCTCCGGACTAGGTTTCCCTTCACTGTCACTCCCCACACTGCCGTCAGAGTCTCTCCTTTCAGCAGTGAATCCCATAAAACCGCTAAGAAAGTACTTTTCCAGTCTGCTCGAGGCTAATTCTTCAAGATTTTCATTCTGAGGCTCGTCCATGCCCCCTAAAGATTCCAACCCTTCCGAATAAATGCTACTGGTCTCAGAATATGTGTCCTCCCTATTAGAGTTCATCGAAGGGACATTGCCATCCCCTAAGCCGAAGAAAAAGTACTTTTCTAAATCTGTGGCGCTCGCAGGTCGTTCTTTTTTATTTTTCCTCGGCGCTTGCTCCACCTCGCTCTCCTCACAACTTTCCTCGACAATGGTGTGCAGAGTGAAATCGATGGCGGTCCGGTGGTACCCTCGCAGCTCGTCCTCCTGGTCCACCACTGCTGAGCAGGTGAGGGTGACCTCGTCACCAGAGGAGGAGGAGTTTTCCTCTGAGAGGGAGTTTGTGGGGAAATCATCATCGTCGTCCTCTTGGTCGTCGTGGCTGAGGTCTTCCACCCAAGAGTCGTCGTCCGCGAGACCCTCTTCGAATGCACTCAGGGTTTCTGCGGAGGTGATTACTGTCACTGGTGGAGGTTGTTGAGGGTTGGCACAGTCTGAAAGAAAATGTGTATGGTGAGTAAGCGCATTTGTTGTCTTAGAGGTTGAGCGTGGTTAGTTAATTGTATTAGTTGGTAGGTAGGTTGGGGTTCTGTGCACGTTTATGGTACACTAAGAAGTGAAAATATGGACTTAGGAAATTGCCTTGGAAGTTTTAATTTTCCGTATTTAATTTTCAGTTCATGATCTAAATGGGAAATTGCAATTTTCTGGGAATAGTCTCGAATTTCATGAATATATCTTAAGAAATTGGGTTTAATGGCCTTCGTTAAAAAAATTAAAAAAGTTCACATTTATATTTCTCGTTGGCATTTTAAAGAGTAGGATATTGTAAAATTTAAAATGTTACCTGCTTTTGGTTTTCTCAAAAAAAAATTAAAAAGTCCTAGTTTTCACTTTACGTTTACGTCTTGAAAATATGGGATCAAAATTTTAAAAAACTTAGGATACATGTTACGTTGGTATTTGGTTTAAACGAAATAATTGAAAAAGTCCAGGTCTTTATTTTTCTTGGCTTTTATAAGATTTTTCTAAAATTAAGGATCTTCTGCCCATGGTCTTTGGTTTTCACTGAAAGAATTGAAAAAGTTCACGTTTTTATTTTTCGTTTGCATTTTGAAACGAAAGGACCAAAAAAGGGTAAAAAACAGACTTTATACTATTTTTTGGGTACGATTTTATAAAATTTAGGGTCTTATGTACACCTTTGGTTTTTATTCACAAGAAATTAGTTTACTTAATGGAAAAGTCCTTGTATTTATTTTTATTCACCTTTTAAAAAAATCGGACTAACAAAGAGTGAAAGTATGGACTTACATAGAATTTTGTAAAATGTAAGATGTTACCTGCAATTGGTTTTCATTAAAAACAAAACGATAAAAAAATATGGAACCAAGAAAGGGTAAAAATATGGACTTTGATAAGAGTTTTTGAAATTTAGGATGCCACCTATGATGCGCTTTGATAGTCATAAAAAAATCTACTATTTCTACTTTTCGTTCACATCTTAAAACCAAAAAAGGGTAAAAACGTGGACTGTTATAAAATTTTGTAAAATGTAGGATGTTTGCTACAAGAGTTTTTGGTTTCCATTGAGAGAATTTAAAAAGTCCACGTTTTCACTATTTATTGACATTTTAAATTGAATGTTCCAAAGAGGAGTAAAAACTTGGACTCTATAACAAGACTTTCCAGGTGTTCCAAAATATTTTCCTAAAAAAAATTTAAAAAATCCAGGTTTTTATTTTTCGCTCACATATTGAAATGAAATGACTAAAAATTAGTAAAAATATGGACTTTTATAAAATTTAGGATGTTACCTTCGATGATCTTTGGTTTTCAATAAACAAAAATTAAAAAGTCCCAAGTTTTTACTTTTCGTGGACATCTCGAAAAAAACGAATACAAAAGAGTAAAAAATACGGACTTTGTAAAAATCAGAATATTTTCTACAAGGGTACTTGGTTTTCATTGAAAAAGTTTTAAAAAGTCCACGTTTTTACTTTTCGTTGGTATTTTGAGTCGAGGGTCCCAAAAAACCGTAAAAACATCGACTTTTATAAGATATTTAAAATATAAGATGTTTTCTACGAGATTCTCTGATTTTCATTAGGAGAGTTTCAACAGTCCACTTTTTTTCTTGTCGTTGGCATCTTCAAGCCAAGGGACCAAAAAAAGTAAAGATATAGACTTTTATAAGATTTTGTAAAATATAGAATGTTTTCTAAAAGGACCTTTAATTTTTATTGAAGAAATTTATAAAGTCCACATTATTACTCTTCGTTGGCATATTGAAAATAAGAGATCAAAAAAATATTCTTCATTGGTCTTTGGTTTTCACTGAAAGAATTTGGAAGGTCCAGGTTTTTACTTTTCATTGGAATTTTGAACAGAAGAGACCGAAAAAGAGTAAAAATATGGACCTGTGTAAGATTTCTTAAAATTAGAATTTTTTCACCGAAGGTCTTAAAAGTCCACGTTTTTATTTTTCATTGGCATCTTAAAGGAAAAAAAGTCCACGTTTTTATATAAAAATATGGACTTTTATATAATTTTGTAAAATTTACAATGTTTTCTATTAAGGTCTTTGGTTTTCATTGAGAGAGTTTAAAAAGTCCACATTTTTTCTTCTCGTTGACGTTTTGAAAAAAGAATCAAAAAAGAGTAAAAACATGGACTTTCATAAGGTTTTGTAGAATTTAGAAAGGTTTCTTCAAGGGTCTTTGGTTTTCATTGAAAGAATTTGAAAAGTCCACGTTTTTACTTTTCATTGGAATTTTGAAAAGAAGAGACCGAAAAAGAGTAAAAATATGGACTTGTTTAAGATTTCATAAAATTTAGAATTTTTTCACCGAAGGTCTTTGGTTTTTATTGAGAAAGTTAAAAAAGTCCACGTTTTTATTTTTCATTGGCATCTTAAAGGAAGGGACCAGAAAACAATAAAAATATGGACTTTTATATAATTTTGTAAAATTTACAATGTTTTCTATAAAGGTCTTTGGTTTTCATTGAGAGAGTTTAAAAAGTCCACATTTTTTCTTCTCGTTGACGTTTTGAAAAAAGGGATCAAAAAAGAGTAAAAACAGGGACTTTCATAAGGTTTTGTACAATTTAGAAAGGTTTCTTCAAGGGTCTTTGGTTTTCATTGAAACAATTTGAAAAGTCCACGTTTTTACTTTTCATTGGAGTTTTGAAAAGGAGAGACCGAAAAAGAGTAAGAATATGGACTTGTTTAAGATTTCATAAAATTTTGAATTTTTTCATCGAAGGTCTTTGGTTTTCATTGAGAAAGTTAAAAAAGTCCACGTTTTTATTTTTCATTGGCATCTTAAAGGAAGGGACCAGAAAACAATAAAAATATGGACTTTTATATAATTTTGTAAAATTTACAATGTTTTCTATAAAGGTCTTTGGTTTTCATTGAGAAAGTTTAAAAAGTCCACGTTTTTTCTTCTCGTTGACGTTTTGAAAAAAGGGATAAAAAAAAGAGTAAAAACATGGACTTTCATACGGTTTTGTAGTATTTAGAAAGGTTTCTTCAAGGGTCTTTGGTTTTTATTGAAAGAATTTCAAAAGTCCACGTTTTTTACTTTTCATTGGAATTTTGAAAAGAAGAGACCGAAAAAGAGTAAAAATATGGACTTGTTTAAGATTTCATAAAATTTAGAATTTTTTCACCGAAGGTCTTTGGTTTTTATTGAGAAAGTTAAAAAAGTCCACGTTTTTATTTTTCATTGGCATCTTAAAGGAAGGGACCAGAAAACAATAAAAATATGGACTTTTATATAATTTTGTAAAATTTACAATGTTTTCTATAAAGGTCTTTGGTTTTCATTGAGAAAGTTTAAAAAGTCCACATTTTTTCTTCTCGTTGACGTTTTGAAAAAAGGGATCAAAAAAGAGTAAAAACATGGACTTTCATACGGTTTTGTAGAATTTAGAAAGGTTTCTTCAAGGGTCTTTGGTTTTCACTGAAAGAATTTCAAAAGTCCACGTTTTTACTTTTCATTGGAATTTTGAAAAGAAGAGACCGAAAAGAGTAAAAATATGTACTTGTTTAAGATTTCGTAAAATTTTGGATTTTTTCACCGAAGGTCTTTGATTTTCATTGAGAAAGTTAAAAAAGTCCACGTTTTTATTTTTCATTGGCATCTTAAAGGAAGGGACCAGAAAACAATAAAAATATGGACTTTTATATAATTTTGTAAAATTTACAATGTTTTCTATAAAGGTCTTTGGTTTTCATTGAGAAAGTTTAAAAAGTCCACATTTTTTCTTCTCGTTGACGTTTTGAAAAAAGGGATCAAAAAAGAGTAAAAACATGGACTTTCATACGGTTATGTAGAATTTAGAAAGGTTTCTTCAAGGGTCTTTGGTTTTTATTAAAAGAATTTCAAAAGTCCACGTTTTTACTTTTCGTTGGCATTTTGAAAAGAGACCGACAAAGAGTAAAAATATGGACTTGTTTAAGGTTTCATAAAATTTAAAATTTTTTCACCGAAGGTCTTTGGTTTTCATTGAGAAAGTTAAAAAAGTCCACGATTTTATTTTTTATTGGCATCTTAAAGGAAGGGACCAGAAAACAATAAAAATATGGACTTTTATATAATTTTGTAAAATTTACAATGTTTTCTATAAAGGTCTTTGGTTTTCATTGAGAGAGTTTAAAAAGTCCACATTTTTTCTTCTCGTTGACGTTTTGAAAAAAGGGATCAAAAAAGAGTAAAAATATGGACTTTCATACGGTTTTGTAGAATTTAGAAAGCTTTCTTCAAGGGTCTTTGGTTTTCATTGAAAGAATTTGAAAAGTCCACGTTTTTACTTTTCATTGGAATTTTGAAAAGGAGAGACCGAAAAAGAGTAAAAATATGGAGTTGTTTAAGATTTCGTAAAATTTCGAATGTTTTTACCAAAAGTCTATTGTTTATTGAGAAAGTTAAAAAAGTCCACGTTTTTATTTTTCATTGGCATCTTAAAGGAAGGGACCAGAAAACAATAAGAATATGAACTTTTATATAATTTTGTCAAATTTACAATGTTTTCTATAAAGGTCTTTGGTTTTCATTGAGAGAGTTTAAAAAGTCCACGTTTTTATTATTTTAACCGTCGTTGGTACTTTAAGTCGTAAAACGTATCTATTTTTATTTCCGTTTCTTATTTATCATTTATTAATGCAGGCAACTAATTTATATTATAGACAGGACTGAGGATGACCTAATGGATGTCGAAACGCCATAAAGAAATGGTTGTCTCAAGGACGTTATATTATTTTTTCTTTGGCCTGTATAAAACAAACATTGGTGGTGTAGATAAAAATATGGACTTTTATAAAATTCTGTAAAATTACAGATGTTTCCTAAGGAGGAGTCTTTAGTTTCGAATCGAAATCATGAGAAAAAAAGGGGTAAAAAAACATGGACTTTAATAAGATTTTGTCAAATTTAGGAGTTTACCTACGATGGTATTTGGCTTTCATAAAAAGAATTCCACTTGTTTAATTTCCGTTACCAGTTTGATACTAAAAGACCAAAAAAGAGTAAAAATATGGACTTTCACAGGATTTTATAAAACTTAGGCATGTCACCTATAAAACTCGTTACTATTCAAAACAGTTTATTTCATTACTATTCGTTTCAGAACCCATCAAGATCTATAGACGAATATGATTTAAAAAATCAATACTTTTTCTATTTTCAGGCATGATAAAGATTCGTCAAGGTTGATAGTAGATCGTGATGAAATGATGCATACGACAAATTATGTAATTTTAAAATGATACAAGGATCAATGAAATGCGGAGATACGAGGAAAAGGTGAACAATTCAATGTCTCCCAAGGATCATAACAAAATGATAGTTTGCATATTAAATAAGCTAAAACAAAAACAAAATTTACCATTAAGAAAATAACACGTTGCAAGTTCCAACATAATTTTTAAAAATCCTTAAAAAAACATTTATAATAAAATTACCACAATATAATTACGTGTGAAATAATAACCTGTACCAAGGTCAAGAGCAACGACATCACCTACCTACGGTGCAATGCGCTATAGAAAAACAAACTTTGATCACATTTTAGCGTAGATTTTTTTTAATACTTTAGGCGCCATTAGCACGAAAAAATAACGAATTTTCTATAATCTTATCTCTCGAGTACAGTTGGGCCCAAGTGATCCTGCACATACTATACACAACTCAAGTATTTACTCACGGTGCCAATTAAAGGTGCACTCACATTATTCGCATTCGATGTATTTTTAAAACTGGTTTTATAAGATGATGATGATTCTTCTCTAATTTTACTTTTAATAACATAAAGAATTGTTTTTTTTTTGCATGATGTCATTGAAACGAAATATCAAGGTCAAGCAAGTATAGTCAAAGTTTTGTTCTCTCGTTGGTCATTAACTAACTAATGTTTTTAATTACAGTTTCCTCAAAGATAAAATTACTTTTACTTGGGCCAAAGTACCATCCCATAGAAGGAAGGCGGTACCGTCGCGTACTTTCTCTTATAGTACAACGTTCGACTCGATAATATGCCCGATTTGGGTTTCACTTTTTCGCCTTCGTTAGGTAATCGGTCTGCGACGGTTTGTTTGGGTATAATTTCAGTTTAATCGTACCAAATAGGCCCGGAAGAGGTTAGTAATGAGTAAGTAAAATTTCCAACTTAAGTACATTGAACCACGCCCAAAATGGCGGACATAAGCCAACTGCAGCACTATTAATTAAATAGTGAAAAATTCAAAATAAAATGGTTGTCGACGTTTTGACAAAGTACAAGGAATTCGATGTTGCCCAGTTTACAATTCTGTGCATCATTTTCAATTTTTGACATTGTATATATGATGGATACTTTAAATAACCCCTTCTTATTCTTCTTATTTAAGACTATAAAGTTATTAAATGTTTAATAAATATATAAAAAGTACATACATCACATTTGTTTTGTTAACCTTAGTTTTCTTATTATAGCTAAAAATTGTTAGTGGGAGAAAAAGATATATATGGCAACTCTGTATGTTATTTCAGGAGATCCCGGAAGGAGCGACACCACCTTGTGAAATCTAAATAGTCATTGTCACTGTCAAATGTCAAATTCTTGTCAATTGTAATTTTTTTTTAAATATTTTTAATGCATAGGAAAATCTAAGAACGAAACTTGTGTCTAAGAGTGAAACTTGTTAAACCTAAAGCGTTACTGTCAAATGCAATTTTCTTTAAATTGAATTTGAATGAAAAAATGCATTTTTTTAAATTTGTAATTTACGTAAGGCATTTTTAACCTTACTTTTGTTTTCACGTTATATTATATGGCGGTGGTAACCCTGTATTCAATTTAATGAGATCCTGGAATGTACGCCACTATAGAAGGTGTCAATCGTGAAATGTCATTGTCACTGTCAAATGCCAAATCGTTGTCAATTATCAATTTTTTAAAAATATTTATCATGCCTGAAAGAACATTTTTAAGCTCACTTTTAACCTAGTGATTTATATTCATAAAAAATATTATTTATTGAACAAAATTAAAATTTCCTAATACAAAGCACATGTGACAACCCTGTATTTAATTTCATAAAATCCAAGAAGGAGGTCCACTATCGACGCTTTCAAAACTGAAACGTCACTGGGTATGTACCGTTATCAACTGTCAGTACTGAATTTACTGGACGTCGTTCCGATATTTTTCAGTTTACTGATTCAGTACTGAATGACGTCATAAATGCGTCAGTGACGTCATTAATCTTCACTGGATTGACTGGGGATAAAAGCTACTGTAGGTACAGTAAAATAGTGGGGGAATTTCAAAACTGTCAGAAGTGTTTTTGATGTTGATTTCTTGAATCTTCTTGTTTACGTTGTGGGAATTATTTTCAAGCAGTTTGGTTGCAAAGATCATGTTTGAAATAATAATTGTGGTTTTAAAATGTTTAACAATAATAAAATTTACTACTTAAAAAGCTCTCATACAACGCACTAACCTGTTTGGGCTCTTTCGTATTCTTCCGGTGTAACTTCAATGTGGTATTCAAAATTATTTTCTGCGTCTATTATTCTTACAATCTTGCTTTTTCAGTCATATTTATTTTATTAACAAATGTGGTCTGGTTTTAATAAAGCAAAACACCGTACCGGAAAATAAAACAGAAACAGGTAATTTGCTTCTATATGTTATGTTGTAGCTGTGAAAACAGTGCTGAAAACTGTTCCTTTTTTGGAGCAAAATAGCACGCTGTATAAAATCGGAACGACAAATTACAGTAAAATCAGCACAGTACAATCCTGTACTGACAGTTGAAAATGGTACATACCCACTGTCAAAACTAAAACGCCATTGTCAGTTGTCAAAAGTCTCTGTCAAATGCAATAGTTTCTTTCATTGAATTTAAATGATAAATGCACTTTTTTATATTTATCTTGCGCGTAAGGCATTTTTAAACACATTTATGTATTGCTGTATTTATTCGAAGACATTCAAATTTCTTAACAAAAATAGAGGTGACAACCCTGTATTCGATTTGACGAGATCCCGGAAGGAGCGCCACCATACAGGCTGTCAAATGTCAAAATATCATTGTCACATTGTTATCATGTCAACATTTTTAATCTCACTTTTAACATGATGCTTTTTGTTCCAAAAAAATAATATTTATTGGCAAAATTAAAATTACCAAATACGAAACACATGACATGTAGCAACCCTGTATGTCATTTTGCGAAATTCCTCAAGGAGGTTCTCTATATATTGATGTTGTCAAAGTTGAAACGTCACTGTCAAAAGTCTCTGTCAAATGCAATAGTTTTTTTCATTGAGTTTAAATGCATTTTTTATATTATTACATAACCTCACTTTTGTATTGTTATATTTATTGAAATTCATAAAAATTCCTAAACAAAATAGAGGTGGCAAACCTATATTAAATTTAATGAGTTCCCGGAAGGAGGGCTCTCATAGAAGCTGTCAAATGTGAAATGTCACTGACAATGGTCAAACTATTTTAAATATTTTCAAATAATTTTGCGAAATCCCGCAAGGAGGTTTTCTATTAATGCTGTCAAAACCGAAACATCACTGTTAAATGTCAAAAGTTCCTATCAAATGCAATATTTTTTTCACTGAGTTTAAATGCATTCTTTTATATTATTACTTAACCTCAATGTTGTATTGTTATATTTATTGAAATTCCTTAACAAAAATAAAGGTGGCAATCGTGTATTAAATTTAATGAGATTTCGGAAGGAGGGCGACGATAGAAGCTGTCAAATGTGAAATGTCATTTTCACTGGCAAATGTCAAATTATTTTAAATATTTTTAATGCCTAGAATAATATTTTTATTTTTTAATCTCACTTAACTTGGTGCTTTTTATTCCAAAAAAATTTATTTATGGGACGAAATTAAAATTGCCTGATACAAATGTGGCCACCCTGTATGTTATTTCACAAAATTCTGCAAGGAGGTTCCAAGATAATCAAATATATATAAAAATAACCAAATATTAAAAGTCCCTGTCAAATGTAATATATTTTTTTCGTTGAATTTAAATCAAAAAAATATCTTATATTTATATTTGTAATGTGTATCGGGCATTTTTAACCTCACTTTTGTATTGTGGTATTTATTGGAAGAAATGAAAAATCCTTAACCAAAACAAAGGTGGCAACCCGGTATTCAATTTGACAAGATCCCGCAAAGAGCGCCAGCATATATAAAAGCTGTCAAATGTCAATTTTTATATTGAAATGAAGGAAAAATAGTCATAGGCGCGTTTTTAAATTCAGCAGGATTTTTTGATTCCATCAAATAGTTGACAGATTGACAGCTGATTGACTGATGACGTAACACAGCTGATTTGTGATGGAACATCAACCGATGAAAAAAGAAACGCTTTTTTGTATTATTATGTTTTGTTTTCCTGTTTTGATTTGACTTTTCAGTTGATTAACAAATTTATTTTTCCTCCTTAGATTTCCTCTTTGTAGTTATGTTTTAGTAGGACTTCTTTTAAAGTACTGCCTCAATAGGAGCTGTCAAATGTCATTGTCACTGTCAGTTGTCAATTATTTATTTAAAATGAAGAAAAATTGTTTTTTTTTTTAAATAAATAGTATTTAATGTGCATAAAAACTTATTACGGATATCAAGGATGTTTTGGTTAAAAAAAATCCCTTATATGGAATGATTTTTGATACAAAAAGAGTCTCTTGGTTGAGCGACACTTCTATAGTCATAACCATACATCATAACTTTTTTTGTTTGTAGGTAATGTTTATAATGTTATTTAATGCTTTATTTAATTGCAATCATAACCTCACTTTCACTCTCTTATGTAAAAAAAAATTATCTTGGAAACATAAAACAGTAATTGACTAAGAACTATATGACTATGGTCATGTCATATTATGCCCAAATAAATGCTCCATAAGACTTTGAAAAAGTTTAAAATCCCCGTTAAATTACCGAACAGAAAAAAAACCACTAATTCAAAGGTTCAATTTCCTAAACCCATTGAAAAGAACAAAGACCTCCATCAGGCACTTTCTCAACCGTACCATGACTTAACCCGACCATTAACCGACCCAACCAAGGCCATCAATACATTACATACTAATACTACTCAACTCACCTTCATCCCTCCTCTCCTCTTCCACCCTCCGTCCATTGGTATGGCTCACCACGACCTCACCACCATCCCCATTGTTCTGGTTCACCACCCGCGTCGTATCCGACGTTACCACGTTTACCTGCCGTTCGTCGTCGCACACCACGTTATTATCCGACGACGTTATCATCACTAAACTCGTATACTTCGCCGCATTATTATTGTTATTATTATTATTATTTACCTGCAAACGGTTCGCCAATGACTGAACACCTGTGGACGACGACGACGGATTTACCCCACCTTTCACAAAACGCGGGTTTTCAATTATCGCGCGCGCACTCTCCTCGCTCGTTACCGCTGAATTTGTTTCACGAAATTCACTTTTGTTGTTGTTATCACGATTTGGCGGACCTTCGGTGGTTTCTGTAGACTCCTCAGGATTCATTTTCGAGACTTCAGGGTCCATTGTTCTCGTAGAGCAATCGTCCAAGTCGTGTGAATCGCTTTGGTATGGTTTCTTTGGCTCTCCAACGTCACTCTGATCGGATACAGAGTGAAGTGGAGTCAAAGAACCACATATTGCTTCTTCAGGATCAGGTGAGTGTGCTTCAAACTGGTCTGAGTAGCTATTAGGGTTCATGAGATTACTAGAATTACTTTCTGCCCTAATTGAATCGACTGATTCAGAAGCTGTTCTGGGTTCAATCAAACAATCACCATCACCAGAGCCTCTTAATTTGACTTCAGTAGTTTGATCAGCTTCAGGCTCTCCAAGATTAACTTCTTCTGGTAAAACCTTAAAGCTTTCAACCTTCTCCTGCTCCTCTTGGGCAACACTAAGAAACGTACTCACCCGGGAAGCACATTCAGGACTCCTTAAAATCTCTACACCCGATTCCAAACGCAAGTCCAAGTCTCTAACCTCCTTCTTCTCCTCCATTTGTATTGTCGGCTTCCGTAGATCCAAATCTCTGGGCGCACTTAAATCCTCCTCAGACTCACTGGTTACATTTTGAGGGTCGGACTTGTTCGTTTCGCTTGAGGAGCTCAAAGACTCCGCGCTGACGTCACTGAGCCCCGGACTGGACGAGTCGTACACGTCCTCTAACATATCACAGTCTTTAGTAGCTTTCGATGAGTGATCTCCGGAGCAGTGCTTACGCTCCTCACGGATAAACTTGGCCACCTCCTCCATGCTGATTTTGACCTTCTTCTTCTTAAACCGTCTCGGTCTCGGCTTCGCGGGTTGTTTCGGCTCATCTTCTCCGATGTAGCGCATGCACAAGAACCTCGCTCCATCTCCTTGCTCCACTTCTTCATTTGCTGCTTCTTCAGCCACGTTATCTTCTTCCAATTGTTTCACGTTAGTCAAGACTACTGTACAATCCAGCTCAGTGTCAGTATCCTCATCTGAACTATCTTCTTCTGAGAGTCCTTCGCTGCTGCTGCTGCTACTACTACTACCGGATCCCGCTTTATGGTTGACGACAAATACACGAGAAAACCGTTTCGGTTTCTGATCGGCTACGGTGCCGGTGTCGTCTGAGTCGGTATCAGCTGATCCGGACGAGGTTTCCTCTTCGTCTTCGCGTTCCTTTTCGTCAGCCGATGATTTCTGGTCTTCGTTGTCGGTGGTTTCTGCGCTACTCGGTAGAGCGTCGTCGCTGTAACGGCTGTTCGGAGATCCGCTCACGTTGTAGACTCGCCGTAGATTTTCGCCCTCTTCGTCGTCGCTTGAGTCGGTTGAAGAGGAACCTGAGGAGCCCCTAGAAGAGAAACGGGGGAGCGGTGAGAAAATGAGGGTGGTTGTTAAAATACAAGGGGAAGGATCTGCGGTAATGTAGGAAAAACTAGTAAGTCCTATTTTTGGCAATAGGAGAAAATACAAGATTTACGCGTTTTCCTGGCCTTTCATTTCTATTTGTTATAATTACAAAATTTGAAACGGTTTTAACTATTTTTTAGTGCTTTTTCTAAATATGGATTAAAGGATGTTCTAAATTTATAGGAAAATTTGATAATTACTAGCTTTGCCTATTTTAAACACTGGTAGATATTTTTTTATGCAAATTTAGTACACAGGAACTAGACTTGCTAGGTTTTGATTTAGAAAATTTTATAAAAATTCTCAATTGGTCCAGCAAATTTAATAAATGACAATAGCATTTACTAGTTTCATTGTATTGTATAAACACTGAAAAATAATAAGGCTAACAAAACTTACTAGGTTTTATTTATGTTTATGACATTAAGAGACCCAGTATGCCTACTTACTAAGAACCTTCATAACAGATTTAACAAATTAAAAAATATTAACACTTAGAAAAAAGTTCTTTCAAACAAATAAAAATTAATTGATGAATAAATAAGTCATTAACTTAGAACATTGAAAGGCATGGAACTATGGGTAGTTTGTTTGCTTGCAACATCTCTGATGCAATGATGCCAAATGCTAATGTAGAAATGGCAAAAAAACACACTTTATTATATCATAAAAATTTGTTACTTATTTTGACAGGTCAAGTAATCTTTACCAGTGCCGTCGTTAAAGAATATTTACATGATAAATAGTTATTATTAATAGATTAAGCCTTAAATTATAAACAATATTACCGTTTATAAACTCTTCATGCGTAAAGGTACCTAATCAAAAGCATTTTTATGGAAATTAAAATATTTTATAATTATTATAGATTTTGAAGCCGTTTGTCAAGATGACATTTTACAAGATGACATTAGCTTTTGCCTGCGATGTTGCCTTTTCAATTTTTTTTAGAAGCGGTTTTAGGAATAAGAGTGTTAATAATTTTTTTTGCTGTGAAGTTGTTATTTCTGCGCTTAAAGAACATATATCTATTTCTACCTTTTATTTTTAATCCAAAATCTAACAGCAAAAAGTTAAATTAACATTATTATATGTGTTGATATATAGCTGAAAATTTCCCCTTTTTAAAATGCGTGTAAACTTGACAACAGAGAATCGATGAATATGTTTGTAAACAAAACACCCCCCTTGCCCCTGTGCGCATGTTGAACTCAAACAAAGTCGTTGTTTACTAATTCTAGCCTTTCAATGTTCTAAGGTTATTAAGAATACTAATCAATCTGAGATTATTACTTGATCTGTATTTGAATCTAAGTGTGTTGCGAAGGAGGATAGAAAACTCCTTGTGATTGGTGCTCTCGACCAATTTGTAGAACATGTAAACCACTAAAGAATCGCACATGTATTCTGTGGTGCCCAAGCTCAAGGAGGAGAACCTAACTAAGATTAAATCTTATGCATTGCCCAGCAACCAAAATATTATGCATCTCTTTCAGCACTTCAGGTGAAAATGAAAGATAAAAATGATCTCTTGAAGAGTCATAAGACTCTCTCTGAGTATATGGCTAAGCTTGACCAAGAACTCGCCACTTTTAAGTCAAGCAAGTCTATCAACACTACTGCAAGCAGTTCCCCTATTGCTATTGAAGATATTGAAGAACTATTTGGGGGGCGCAATGAAAGAGATATGACCAAAAATAATTTTATGACATTTAATTGCTTGGAATCTGTAAAGAATATCAACCATGTGGTCCGTGATGTGGTCTCAAGTTGCTCTCCAAATCAACCGCATGATGCTGGGAATTTAATGGTTTTAGGCTTGGCAAAAAAGCTGATAATAAGTGTAGACCCATTAAGGTGATATGCACTTCTGCTGATGTTGACCCTTCCACCTTGAGCAAATGTTCCAAAAAGATCAAAACTGTGCCCTCTCTAAAGCACCTCTCTCTCTCACATGATAAGATTCTCAATTACAACTGCATAGGAATCTTAAGAAGCAGTCCGAGGAGGACGGACCTGAGAATTATTTATAGCAATTGCATTCCAAAACTTGTATCTGGCTATGCGCAGCATTTAAACTGACTGATTTGTCTAACAGGAGGCTTTCCTGTTCTGTATTATGTCAGAATATTTGAGATCTTAACAGTAAAACTCATGCTTTTAATAAATCTGTGTGTGAGGTGGTTGCAGTGTCTGAAACAGGATGGTGTATACAAGAGGGAGTTGTTCTCCAATGAATACACTGTATATAGCGAGGATAGGAATTTAAAGGCTATATGCAGTAATGGTTGGTGTGCTGAATAGTCTATCTTCAAACAAAGTTGATCTCATGGAAAACCTGGAAAAATCAGGTTCCACAGGCGGATGTTGTTTGCTCCAAGATAAGTGTGGATTCTAATTCTCCAATTGAAGATTACAGGTTCTTGTTGAAGAAAACCAGAAAGTTTTAATCATGGGTGATTTTAATATCAATATTAAGATTCTAAAGCGAACTGTTAATACCAAGATGTTCATTTTCTGATTTGTGTCAATTTAATAATATTCGTAATTATGTACAAGGTAATTTCCTTGATCTGATACTTGCTAATCTTCCATACACTGTTGATAGTTGTGTTTCACTTGTCCCGGAGGATGCTTACCATCCTTTTATTCCTATATCATTTAGAGCACAAACGAATAAGAATTGTAACGTTAAATCAAACCTTCAAGTCTCAACTATAATTTTAGAAGGGCTAACTTTCCCATGTTATATTTGCTTATCTCTGAGGTTCAGTGGAATTTTCTTCATAAATTTGATGATGTTTGAAACAACGAACTAACTATACCAGCAGCTTGGTCCCATCACCTACATCACGAAGACACCGGGTTATAACGAGATTCGAGCAGAACTAAGGGAGTGACAACACTTTGAAAATTCGGAAAATGTCATGAGGCAGTTTCCAGTTTCTATGGTATTTTGGACGATATCTTTGACAGAGCAGTTGAAAGAAGAAATTAACAGATTCCCACGTAATCTTAGGAAATGTAAGAAGATGTCAATTTCCATGCTCAAAGATGAGATTGACTTCGGTTAAGTAATAAATGATACCACACTTCCAAACTGTGACCTGAGGGTCTGTGTTGATAAAAAGCTTACTTTCAATTCTTATATAGATACCATCATAAGATCTTCATTAAAGACCCTAGGCTTCATTATAAGATCAACAGAACTATTATTTAATGATTCAAGCAGTTTTGCTTAAGTCCCTAGTAAAATCACGCTTACTGTATGCTTGTCTATTATAGTTTCCCAATTATGCTGTGCATATTCACAGGCTCAAATCAGTTCAACGAAAATTCTGCAAATATATTAATTTTAGATTGGATAGTGTATATCCTGAGCGTCTCTTCAGCAATCTGCTGTTTGTGGCGCTGTTTTGTTTAAAATATGCAATAGTTAAATTGATGCTTCAGATCTCTTATCAGCTTTGAATTTTGCTGTTCTGTACATCCATACAAGAAGACACAGTGTATTTTCTTGACATTTATGGAACCAATTTGGCCAAGAAAGAGCCCAAATGTAGAGCATGCAACTGGTTAAATGATGTTCAGTTATAAATATTTCAAATTTGTTATTTCACATAGAATTGGATTGTCAGTTGTTTAAGTATTTAATATAATATCTACTATTAAGATTATATTGCAGCAGTTAGTGAGTTTGATATTATTATTTTGTTTCCTGTTGGACAATAAAACTTTGAATTCAAAATTAACTTAATTATCAAGAACTTAAAAGAAATTTTTTAAATTTTACACAAAATTTAACTTAATGGGTGAGCACATACACTGCACTGGATGGTTAATTTTTAACTGAGAAAAAAATTAAAAAGACTATAACTCAAACATACTCTAGAGGTAACTGTTCGCAGAAATTTCAAAAATATAGTATATAGTAACTCATTATTATTATAGTAACTCAAGTTGCTAGTTTTTTCCATATCACGGCAGAGGTATACCGGTGCGGAAATCAATGTGAAAAATTAATGAAATCAAGAGAACTTATTGTCTTATTGACGTTTTCGCTTTAACTTGATGCTTTGCCTATGTATTTCGGTTACATGTTGCACCCTAGAAAGACATCTGTTTCACAGTATATGTAAACAAAGTTTACAGAATAAAATACATAGTTTATTCTGTAAACTTCGATATAAGTATCTTAGAGAAAAATCGCCGATTTTTTTTACATGTTTGTGTATTTGTTGGAAGTTATCAGTAGTTGTTGGAAGTAATCAATCAATCAATCAAATATGCTTTATTGTCAAAAAATTTATAGAAATTTAGCAATACAAAATATTGCTATTCTACATTGTAAAAAATTTAATAATTAGCCAGTGCGTGCATGATACTCAAAAATTAATATTAAAAAAAAATCATCTACAGCATATAAAGCTCTCTCTAGTAAATATGATTTCAAAGCATTGCAAAATCGAGGAAAAGATGTGAATGATTTAATTTCCAAAGGCAAAAGATTGTGCATTTTTTTAGCTCCGTAAAGAATAGAGCTTTTTATTAATTCTGACCTTGGAATTAGTACATAAAGATCATGCTCTGCGTTTCGAAGTGGATAATTGCGAGATGGTCTATAAGGAATTTCTGATATATGCTTGCGAACCAAGCAAATAGATTCAAGAATGAATATAAAGATGGAAGAGTTAATATTTTAAATCTTTTAAACATTTCTTGGCAGTGAGCTCGACTATCAGGTCCTAGTAAATAGCGAACCGCTCTCTTTTGTAGTTTAAAAATGCGCTCAAACTGAGTCACACAGCATGTGCTCCAGAATGGAAGGGCGTAACGAAGATGGGACTCAAAAAGGGGATAATACACTGTTCTTGATGACGAAAAATTTAATTCCCTGGAAACTGATCTCATGGCAAAACAAGCTGAACTTAATTTTTTAGATAAAACATCGATATGTAATTCCCACTTCAAAGAGCTGTCAACAATAAGTCCCAAAAATTTCACAGATTCAACAACGTCCAAGCTGGTATTGCTAAGTACAAAGGGTTGGATAGTACCTTTATAAGATAAGACTTTAGTTTTTGAGATGTTTAAGCAGAAATCATTCGAATCGCACCACGATTTAATGTTGATAAGGTCTTTAGCAATAGTTGCATTAAGTGTCGCAACATCCGGATTGCTCCATGTAAAGCTAGTATCATCGGCAAAGAGACAGATTTTGCCGCTAATGTTAAGATGGGCCATATCATTAATAACCAGCAGACACAAAATTGGGTCCAGAACTGAACCTCGAGGTACCCCACATTCTATGGGTCTGCTAGAAGACATGGTCGTATCAACCTTTACAAGCTGACTTCCGTAGCTAAGATAGAACTTAAACCATTTGAGAGGCGTTCGTCTGAACCCATAGTGGTGTAATTTGTTTATCAAGTTGGATAATAAGTTTCTCCTTTGAAATTTAGCTGTGTTCACCTTTTCGAATTTTTTTCAGTGCCCACGAATATGCCGTCCTTGATAATGCTTCAGAATATTTCTAATTTAATAATTATAATGAGTGTTCAAGATTTTTAAAGTCGCTATACGATGGTCCTCGTAAGTCTCCTTTCCTTCAAAGTTGATAGTAGGATAGTCCCTTAATTCAGAAGGGCTTTTTGTGACTTTTCTTTGTAGGCTCTTTAGTATTTCTATATCTTTACTATAATATGGTTTCCACAATGTCATTGCATACTCACGTTTTGGTCTTATATAACTTTTATAGATCCTCAATATTATTTTCTTTGAGTGAATCTGTTGTAACTGTCACTCCTAGGTCATACCTGTATTCCTTGTTTGGGTTGTCTGGTCGGAATGTGCATTTGGACTCATTTAATTTAATTTCCCAGTTGTAGTTACTATTTTTTTTGTAATTAAAGGCAGCCTGTATTGTTGATGTTGAATCATTTTTAACAACATGCACATTAGCGATAATCTCAACAAAATACGTGTCTAATTAAGTGAGTAAAACATGCATAAAAAAATTACAATTGGAAAATCAACAATTGTTAATTAAACCGAGGGAAAATCCGAATTTGAGATTACGGGTTTAATTGGAAAAATGTGTCTAATCTGGTTTCTCGGTTGTTATGTCAATTTTGCATAATCAACTCGGTTTGTGCATAAATAGAGCAGAAGCGGGTAGAAGATTTTTAGTTGTTTTTTAAGTGTACACCAAACAGGTAAGTTAGTTAATTTGTACCTTATTTGTTATGGTTTTCAAAAGTCTACATGCAATTTTTAAAATTTTTGCAAATACAATTTATTGTATATAAATTTGAATTTTGCCATTGTTTTAGTTAGAAAATAAAAGCTTAAAAAGGGGCACCTTGTCAAGAGGTTTCTGTTGATTTTTAAAGAAATTTTGATATTTTGCAAAAACTACTACTTACTACCATATTTTAGGTTTTTAATCAAATGTGTTAATAATTCCAAAATTTTCCATAAAAATATTAATTAAAATTGGTGAAAGAAGAAAACCCAAAGCCTTAATTTTATTATTATATTGAAAATAGGTAGTATTTACACAAAATATTAAAAGCTCTAGAATTGTACTAAAATTTAGTGTTATATGCTCTGCCAAATTATTATCTTTCTCTAATTTATTTTTAACAATATTTAAAGTTTTGTCAACTGGGACATTAGTAAAAATACTTACAACATCAAAAATTACCAAAAGATAATGTGGGTTAAAAGAAAAGTTTTTAATGTATGAATTACCTATTTGTGTATGGAGATAAATTATCTAAAAGATATTTTGCAAGAGGATGAGTAGGTAAATGTATGCCACTAATTATAGATCTTAAGGGAAAATTTATTTTATATTATGTGGAGTTAATTTAAACCCATCAATATCAGGTTTTAAAATTGGTTTCTATAATAAGTAAATTATAAATTTGTATTTCAATTATTTCTGTAGGATCTTTAGTTAATTAAAATATTAATATTTAAATTAACAATAGCATTACCTTTTTCTGCTGGAAGAATTTTAATGGTGTTATCATATTTAAGTGTCTTTAAAGCTTTTAAAGCCTCGTTTTCACGGTGATAGTACTTTTGTGAAGGTGCTCTCATGATAGTAACCGCGATAGTTCTATCATGAAATCAAGGTGTACAAAAATATCACGATAGTAACCAATAGGAAGATATGGCCGACACAATAATGAAATAAAAAATGAAATAATGAAAAAAAAACGCAGAAAAAATAAAAAAGCTAAAAAGTTATGGTTGAGAAAACGGATAGGCAAGAAAATGGAAGTACACTTGGTAGGGCTGTAGAATTTCTTCAGCATGGTCCCTCTTTGCTCTGTTTTTAACAACAGGAGAGCTTTTTTTCCATAAATATGGTAACCTTTCATATTGTTCCAAAAAATGTATTATGTCAAATTGCCTATAGCTCATTCTAACTTTCTTCGCAATTTTTACAATTATTTTGAATATTTATTGCAAAAATCACGTACCACGTGAAGTTTTTAACTAAACAACTACAAATTATCAGGAAAAGTTATGCCGAACTTTCTAGGCAAGCGAGAGAGTACAAAAGTACTATCGCGACAGCATGCTATCGGGTTATGACTATTCGCGGCACATCAAAGCTTCTAATAGATCTCTGAACTGGACTGTACCGAATGCGGGGTTTTGTCATTTGAAACGCACAGACTTTTAATAATATCTTTAGTCTGAAAATGTTGTATTTCACTTATGTGAGATGTGATTCTCAATGTGGGAGTATGCTTCTATATTGTGGTCGGTGACACAATATAGAAGCATACTATACAGTCACTATTATGATAGCAACTATCGCGAAAAATATCACCGTGAAAACGAGCCTTAACTCTAGAGTGTTTAATTTTTGTTTCACTTTTATTGGTTTTTCAAGTATCTTTGGTTTGGTTTGTAGTTTTAATGGCTTCTGCTACGAGGCAATCTGCCAGCACGATTTGGAGATTCGGGAAAACTGTCGGGTATGTACCCTGTTCTCCGAATCGATATTTTCACAATTTTTAATACTGAAATGCACGGTGACGCCTCCCCTACGATGCATCCGGTATCATCCGGCCTGGCTACCAGCGTAAATAGGTTCAGCCACCACTGGCAAAGGGCAAGGGCAGGAAAGGGTCTAGGAAGGATTCCAAAGGATAGGAAAGGAAAGAATGACCACTGGTTGACTGGGTGTAGGATGACGCGGAAGTGGGCTTAATACTTTCACTAAATTTACTTCTTAAAGGCACGTTATATCCAACGGCAAGGGGTAGGAAAGGAATAGAACGACCACGTGTTGACTGGGTGAAGGATGACGCGGAAGTGAAGTTCTATCTTTGTTCGTCCTAATTCTAAATTCGTCTTGTTGATTCCTTGGTTTTTCGTTGCATTTTTTTAAATTGATAATTGAATGAGGCAGAATTGTTGGAGTAATTGAGTAATAACAGTTTTATTTATAAAATTATTATTATTTATGTTTAATAGTTCTTGATTTATTTTAGTTGAATGAATTTGTTTTTGAAAATTCTTTAAATAACTGTTCTTTTTACAGAAGCATATATGAATGAAATGATTGTGATTAATTAAATTAATTAATAGTTTTTTTTTTAATTTTTGTATTTCACTATTTACTGATGTAGTGAGGTAATGCCCAACAAAATAAGTAACTAATTCTGAACAATATAGATTTTACTAACAATTTTACTCTTGTCTAAGTCAGAAAAAATTAGCTGAAAAAGAGCAGCATGTCGAGGGTGAGGTTCTCTTGACTTTTGAGGAAATTTTGAATTTTTCAAAAACAACTACCTGTAACTAAAACCTAATTTTGCGATTATCTTAGTCAGAAAAAAATAGCTGAGAAATATCTCCAACTCAAAGGCTTTAACCTAATTTTTAATACACATTTAAAAACACTAAAACTTACCTATTTTCACACTCCAAATACCCCATAGGCTCCCCCATATTCTCCTCCTCTTGCTCCACCACCACCGCCACTTCGTCAACCTTCTCCTGCCCACCTTCCGACGGTTTCTCCTCCACCCTCTTGTCCCCAAACAACCCCCATTCCCTGCCCTGTCTCTCTTCTCTAACAAAATCCACCCCATCACCACCACCATCCTCCCGCACCTCCACCTTCTCCCCGATCATCGGCTTCTCGAGGTGGGGCGACAACCCCCCAGCCCACTGCTGTTGCACCTGTTTCTGCAAGTACTGCCAAAACTCCTGCTGCTGTTGCTGCACATTTGCCCCGTTCATAACCTTATTGAAGGGGTTCCACGGTACCGGGAACGGCACGGGAATCGGTACCGGCACCGGGATGTACTGGTGCACCGTATTCTTGCAGCAGCAGCACGAATTATGATTATTGGTAGCGGTCGCCGGTACTGTCGTAGTACTGGCCGGCGATGCGGTGGTCAGGCAGTGCATCTGTGGCGGTGGGGGCGGAGGGGCGGTTACACCCGGTGGTGATGAAGAAGACGATGGGGGCGGGGGTGAGGAGACGCGGTCCGAGTCCGAGGAGTCGCGGGCGAGTCGCCTCGCCGTTAGGAGTGGGGAACCTGAAATTGACGAGGTCGGCGTTAGATGGTACTGGGAGTTACCGGGGCAGGGTGAAAAGTACCGATTAGGTTTTTAAGGCAATAGAAACGGGTGTTTAGGGTGATTATTATTAATATGAAAATCAACCTGAAAAGTCTGATATTATACTGCAAATCACTACTTCTGACCAGTTTGGAGCGTTTAGGTCTTGTCAGTGAAGAGCTTGAAAGGAATTAAAAAAAAAATATACAAATTATCAGATGCAGTTAGATCTGGTAACTTCAAGAGTGAAAGTTTATATGCGAAGGAAAGAGAGGATCAGTTCTTGGGGTATCATACTTCAAAGAACCATAATTTATACAGGGTGCTTCAAATTCGACCCTCAAAAATACGAAAATGATTAAACTGAGGCAAAGTTGAGAATTTTTGAGCTTAACAACATGCAAGGTAGTCCTATGGTTGGAACCCTTGGTGTGACGCTCAAATTACGAGGCAGTTTTACTATACTGTCCAAAACTCTTTATTTTTACTCTCGGCACGTGTTTCGATGACTATGTTAGCATCTTCGGGAGAAGATTAAAATTCAAGTTTCTCATCTAATCTCACTCATCTTCTCCCGAAGATGCTAACATCGTTAGCGAAACACGTGTCGAGAGTAAAAACATGAGTTTTATATACCGTTTAAAAAAATTGAAAATTCCGAATGGTCTTAGAACATTGAAAGGCAATGAAATTTAGCAGCGATGTAATTTAGTTCCGACGATATTCGAACAAAATACGAAATTTTGAAAATGGATTGGATTTTTACAATGTTAAAATCTCTGCAAAATGGTCTTTTTAACGATGTACCACAAGTAATATTTATTGTTTGTAAAAACTCGAATTTTTAGAAAAAACTAAATTTGCCGCAGTATGCTGTGATAAGCTGACAAGACAATATTTAAACCATCGTAAATATCATATGTTTTAAATATTTGTATGTTTTTATATTCTCTTGATTTTACAGCTTAACCCTCAGAAGCTTCTTAATTTTTCTTCTTAAGCTCGGTAATTTAAGCTTCTGAGGGTTAAGCTAAGTAACTTAATTGACAACAAAATTGAAAATGGCGGACGGGCGCCATCTTGAAGAAAAAAACGTTACGTAGCAAGGGCAGCCTTCTTTCCAATATGTATTCTAAAGCAAAGCAGCGGGGCAGCGGCAAAAATTAAAATTTATAATGAATCGGTACGGTACCACCGAGTTGCGAACCCCATCTTTACGGTCAGGCTAGCGTAAAAAGAAACCTGATAATTTGCCCCGCTTGCATAATTCCGACCGGAGAAAACGCCAACTCGAGCCGTTAATTGAAAATTCTTACCGGGGCACATCGATATGTTAATTTAAAATTACTGATGTTTTCTGATTAGAATAATATACAGTTTTTTCCAATTAAAAATGTTAACTCATCCAATTTTTCTATTTGGTTTAGTAGAAAATTACAGAACCTTTTTTTTTCTCAAAAAAAGATTGCCCACGCCATTCAAAAATAGTAAGGATCCCATGGATAATTTCAAATTTTCGACTTTGAGGAATCAATGTAAAACTTTTCATGATAAAAGCCTTAGGTCATATATTCAAAGACTAAATGTGGAATATAGGGTACTTCAAGTAGAAACTACGAAACATGTTTTTTTTTAAATGCAACATCCTGTTGCCATAACATTTTACAATTCTACAATATATTCTGGCTACTTTTTGTAAAGCATACCATATGCTTAAACTCAGCGGTTTATCAAATTTAACATAAAAAGCTAATGAAACATAAGACATTAAAAAAATTCAAATTTATGCAATATTTATTGTAACTGATGTTCAATTTGTTGTCCATTTACTTCAATGCATTTTTGAAGATGTAAATGACTTCCAATTGCATACTTTCAATCACTTGTGGATTAATTAGTCTAATTTCTTGTTGAATTCTTTGCTTTAAATCATCAACATTATTTAGTCTATTCACATAAACTTTCGACTTCATATAGCTTATCACTTAATTAGCCCTCTTCGTTCAAACCATCTGTTAGGAAAAGTTGCATCTTTTAAAAATATCTCTTTTTCGAAAATCATAAGGTCTACTTATTTTCTAAGAAATCACATAAAAAATTAATGTTGGCATCATAGTTTCTACTTGAGACATCCTGTAACCAAAATTTTCATCCCAAAGGACGGATTGAATCAAATAGACAACAAATTAAACATTAGTTGCAATAAATCAAGAATAAATTTTTAATTTCATATGTGTCGTTAGTCTGTTACGTCATATTTGACCAACCATTGACTTTAGGCATATGGTTTGCTATACATAAAGTATTTTTATTAAAAAAAATTAATGTTGACGCCATAGTTTCTCTTTGATGTACCTGTATCTTCTATTCTAATCTTCTATTTCAAAAAACGGGCAAATGACAATACTAATCGATGTGTCCAAAAAATAGAAAAAAACATATCTGAATTTTAAATGAATTTGTTTCTTTCATCGTGAATGCACTGTATATAAGGATCAAGGAACGAACTATAAAGGAGCAAATAACCAAATGATCAAACTATCTAATGCTGCAGCTGTTAAACTTTCCATTGATTGGCATTTAAACCCTAGTGGGTCACCTTATTTCAAAGGGCTAATAAAGTCCCAACAAAAGTGGCATTTATAGAGTTGTTCGATACTCTTTTAACCCAACTAGAATCCCTTCTTAACTCTCGAGCTTTGTCACCGATTAGAGAAGATCCGAACAATCTCACTCCATTGATTCCCGGACATTTCCTTACTTTGCAACCACTTTCTTGATTTCCCAAACCTAACTATTCTTCTATAACTTTAAATCCTCTCAACCGCTGGTAATTACTGCAACATATGCATTCTGATTTTTGGAAAAGATGGACGCAGGAATATTTATGTGCGCTTCAACACCCAATCTCCGTGAAGGATTGTTAGTCCTCATAATAATTGAACAAATAACTCCTTTTGAATAAGCTCTTGCTCGAATTATTAGTACGCACCCGTGTAAAGACAGTGTTGTACGAGTTGTGACTCTGAAGAGAGTCTAATGAGATTCTGCAACACCGCTAGGTTAAGATATGTCTCTTCCCAGGACAATAATTTTTTAAAATTATTAGTAGCTTCAATAATTTTCTTTTTTATCTTTATTTTTTCGAAAAGACTGTGTTTTTGGTGGGTGAAATGTTGGATATCAGCCCAAGATTAATTAAAATGGAATCAATAGAATAAAACGCGCAATGCTGCATAGCGCATTACTGAGCCTGCGCTATGCAGGCTAAATGTATTTCTAAAAATTGGAAGGAAGTATGTACATGGGACCATGCCTCGATAATGACACCGTTAGCACAGGTGCAAACCTGTGTAGCAAGGCCCTTTTTTTTTAAAAGAATAATAAATAAAAACAAAGAATAATAATTACTATTAACCTGACCAATATAAGTACTTTTCTTAATACGAATCCACTTTTTTGTTTTTTTTTAGTAGTAAAAGAAATACCAGACGTAGGGTAGGTAGACGCGCAAGGGGTGCAAAGGAAAACGTGGCATGTAAAAAATGCTATTTGTAAGAAATTTTAGATGGAGGCGAGCGGATATATATCAAAGTCCTATAAAAAATGTATATATTTTCATGGTTTTTAACACCTTAATTGTATTTATTTTAAAGTAAATTAAGCATTCCATTGCTGTTTTTCAAGGAGATAATTTTGAATATATTTTTTAAATGCTGCTAATGATACTCCTAAGATTTTTGAAAATTTGTGTTTCTATGCTGTGGAAATAAATTTATAAATTTAGTGTTATACATATGAAGATGATTTTTAAAATTATTTACTAAATATAGAGGCTCTCCAGTTTTTAAAATGTTACAAATAAAGGTGTACATGATTCCTTAATGGTATTTTGAATGCAAAACGCATACAGTAGTTTTGGAGTTTTTGTATAAAGTAAGCAGTTGTTTTAGTCAAGGAATCAGAATACAGAACATCACAGTAATCGAGCAAAGAGAGAACTAGTGAATTACATAAATAATATTTAATATTAGATGGTAAATAGTTTTTTAGGCCATATAGTTTTTTGGACGCATATATGCAATTTTAAGTTTATTTTTTTGATATGAGTTTGAAATGTAATACCACTGTCAAAATACACTCCCAGATTTTTGACCTCATTGACTACTGGTAGCTGAACATTTTGAATATGTGCATGAAAATTGGGAGAAACCTCAAAAGCACTTTTGCCATGTCCCAGTATTATTGTATAAGATTTGGAAGCATTTAATTTTAAGTTGTAATCCTGTGAATAGTTATCCATACTTTTTAAATCCTGATTAAACTGAAATTGAGCTATAGCAAGATTTTGGCGTGAAAACGAAAGATATAGTTGGGAATCATCCGCATATTGCTGTAATGTTGAGTGTTTTACACAAGATATCATGTCAGCAACTTATAAAGAAAAGAGCAATGGGCCCAAAATGGAACCTTGCAGGACACCCGTAGATACAATGTGATAACTTGATTTTTCAGTGCAAAATATCTTATTAAGAACTACGCAATGAGCTCTGCCAGCTAAATAAGACTTAAAAAATTTACTGCATCACCAGAAAATCCAAAATAATAAAGTTTTGCTGTAATAGCATTTCGTGACTTATAGTATTGAAGGCTCTACTAAAATCTAACAACCCAAGACATGTTAGTTTTTTTTTTCTTCATTTTTTCTGATATCATTAAGAAGGTTAACCAAACTGGTCGAAGTACTAAAGTTCTTTCTAAAACCTGCCTGGCATTCAGGAATTACAGAGTGTTATTTAATATATGCCCAAATTTGTTGGTGAATAAATTTTTTCAAGTTTTTGGATACTAACGGCAGTATACTTATAGGCCTGAGGTCTTTGAATTCCTTTGGATTACTGATCTTTGCTAGGGGTTTTATAATTGCCACTGTAAAATGCAACTATTCATAATATTAAGTAATGGCTTTAAACAAAAATGCATAAAGAGATGTAAATCTTTTAAAGAAAAAGCGTCTTCAAAAATTGCATTAGAGTGAATGGTTTTTACAATTTTTGACAAGTTGACTGATCCATTAAAGTAAATTTTAATTCAGATTAGATTTTATCATGTTTATGTGATTTAAAAAATTGAATTTTCTCATTAGATGTTATATTAGCTGTATTACTCAAATTTGTAAAATAGTTATTAATAGCCTTTGAATCAGAAAATGTATCAGGAAGATCAGAATCCTTGTTACGGCCGAGATTTAAATTATTTGCGTCCCTCCAGAATTCTTTGCCGTCTTTTTGAGACATTAAATTAAAGTAAGTAATTTTTTCCCTAGCAATGGCATGTTTTGTGAAATTCCTTATTTGTCTGTAATATTGCAAGCGTGCGTCAGTTCGTTGTTTTAAATATTTACGGTGGGCTTTATCCCTCCCTTTCCTTCATGAGCAATTTTATATCATTGGTAATCCGCGGCGTAAATGGTTTATCGCATATATTTCTAATTAAAAGAGGCGCATACCTGTTTATTAAATGCGCTATATTTTTATTGAAAATTTCAATTTTTTTATCTATATCAGGTGTGTAATAAATTTGATCCCAATTTAATTGACTTATCTCAAAAAAAAGAACTAAATGTTCTAAAAGTTTGAAAACGACTTTTTGTATTGTTATAAATTCCTCTTACCTAAGGGTGACTCCCCAACTCTCCTCCTCAAGAGTCTCGGCGAGCCAAACGGTGAGCCGCCTCCCCAACCTAATAAACTGTGGGGAGGTTGGGTTGGTCTGTGATGTGGTGCTCCAGGTTCGAAATAGTCCCAATCGCACTCGTCCAGTGGGAAACTGGAGGCCGACGAGCTGTCGTTGTCCTCCACGTCGTCCTCCTTGGAGGAGCTGTCTGAGTTCACGAAGACCAAGCGGTAGTCTTCGCCGTCTGGTAGGAGAAAGTCGAAGAAGTCGGAGTCCGGGGAACGACGTTTCCAACCTGGAATAGTATTAAACGGGGTGTAATTGGTGGTTAATTTGGTTGTCTTAGGTTGGAATTTTGTGCCAAAAATTGTCTGGATTAGAGCTATTAGGGTAATTTTCAAATGAATAAAAAAAAGATTACTGTATTGCCAAAGAATTATGGTTTTTAATTAATAGAATTGTGTCGACATGCAGCAGTTTTCCTGCTAATTTGTCTAATAGTAAAGGCACTGGCAAACTCAGTTTTTATTGGCTACAGCAGACATGGGGCTACTTTTCCAGCAAATTTTTTTGAATTAAACCATGGGTAAACTTGGTTTTTCTTATTTTAATTATCTCAATTTCCAATGCGAATATCTTAGAACAAAGTTTAGAAATATATCTAGAATTCACTTAGGTTTTCGGCGTTTGAAGAGTGGGTAATCGATATTTTATTATTCTGCAACATAGAACTGCAACGTTTCAAACATCATTCGCCTATAGTGCTATAAAAATGTGAAATGATCTACAAGACAGCCAAAATGTATCAATTTTTAAATTTAAGAAAGGTATTAGAAGTATATTACTTAAAGGGCAAATGATTATAATAATAGAGGAATGTAGCTTCTATAATGACTATACATTACTATTTGCGTTCCGTTGATGGTTCTCTCAAAGTTAAGAAAAAATTTCGAAAAAAGAAAAGGAAAAAGTTAAAGAAAGACTGATGATGATAAATGCCAGTGACCATCAAAAATTCAACTAATTTACGTTTATAATTATTTGAGAAAAGAATTTAAAAAACTATTAGTGTTTTTTTTATTCCCTTATACACTAATTTTATATTTTTTTAAACTCCCTATAAATTTGAATTTATTCCATTAAAAAAAAGTTTGACATTTTCTGGTTTAGATCATGACAATTAACAGCAGTTTAACACAAGTCAGAAAGAGACAGAAAATTATAAATTCCAGTGACCATCAAAAGTTCTATCCAACTTGCTTTTATTATAATTATTGAGAAAAGATCAGGGATTCTTTTTTTAATTCCCTTATACATGAATTTTGTATTTTGTTGACACTTAGCTGCACCTATATAATATTTATATATGTATGAAATATTAATATTCCATTATAAAACCCACCGATATATAGGGTGTTTTTAAGTATTTTTAAGTTAAAAAGTTCCTATACATGTGTGGTCTAAAATGCTTGGTTTTTAAGATACTTGGTCTAAGATTTATTTTTGTTTTTTCTACATAATTTCCTAAATAGTGCCAATTTCTGAACAAAAATTGAACCTAGGGGTTTTTTGACATGAGAAATTTGAATTTGTCTCTTACTTGTAAAGGGCGCTATCTACATGTCTTTTTTGACTTTCAAAAGCTTATGATTTTTTGTGCAACCTTGTATTATATTTTTGGTCAAAGAAATAATATCCTTAATCATTTTTACGCATAAAAAGTACTTTACTAAATGTTAGGTACTCAATGCGTTTTCATATAAAAATTAAAATATAATACAATTTTGACGTGCTTTAGGTAATCAATAAGTGAGTTTTTTTTCAAATGGTATTTTATCGTACGTTACCAAATTTTTTATTACGATATGTTAAATAAATGTTTTTAAAGTTTATAGTTTCTATTTGTATATATGGGTATATTAATCTTTATTTTACAATGAAATTGGGAGCAAGTTTTTTTTTCCTGAGAAACTTTAATTTTAAGTAGGAATTTTATATTTTGTAATAAATAATAATAATAATTAATAAAGTTAGAGGGATTTTTTCGTTGTGTTTACGTTATTTGCGTACAGGCGCAAACCCGCTACAAATTCGTCTGTTCAATTTTCTTTTAAAAAAATTCATTGTTTAACTTTTTTAAAACACAAGCATCGATTATTTCAAACTCAAGTATTTCTAAGACGGTTGCTCCTAGAGGCATTTAATAAAGTACCTTTTTCGTGTAAAAATGATTAAGGAATTCATTTCTTTGACCAAAAATATAACACAAGGTTGTACAAAAAGTCCTGAGCTTTTAAAAGCCATAAAAGACACATAGATAGCTACAAGTAAAACCTAATTACGCGGACAAATTCGAATTTGTCATGTGAAACAACCGCGAGGTACCAATTTTCTTTCAGAAATCCGCATTATTTAGGAATTTACGCAGAAAAATAAAAATAAATCTTTGACACCCTGCATCTTAAAAATCAAGCATTTTAGACCACACATGTATAGGAACTTCTTACCTTAAAAATACTTATACTCAGCCTGTGAAATATCGGACATTTATTAAATAAGCTTAATTGGCAATTTTTATATTTATTTCGATATCGATTGATGGATATTTGCATAATTGTTGTCCCTTTCTCCCTTTGGGTCTAGTTATAAAAAGCTAAGGATGTAATAAATTCTATATTTATTTACTATAGTGCTGTCTTCTTTTCTGTATTTATTGGATTTTTCCTCTGTCAATTTCTTATTTAACTTTTGCACTTAACTATATCTTATTTATAGTTTTTAAGTTAGATAATGTTTTTAGTATAAGTTATAATTTATTTGATTTACAATAGGCTTGTTTTAAGTAAGTTTATTGCTATCGGTTTTGTAATCGCGAAAGGGTCCTATTTTGTCATTAAGCAGTGACCATCTTTCTTTAATACTTCATTTTCCTATATTGCATTCTTTTTTGTGACAAATAAATTATTTGAATTTTAATTTATTTCGAAAAACTGCAAAAGTAGAACTACATAGAGCTCTTTTCCAGCTACTTTTTTCTAACTAACCGACAGTTAAACTCAGTTCTTTATTTCGATTATCTGGCACCAAAAAACAAGACATTCTTCTTAAATATGACGAGAAGCCCCCTTATTTGACATTTTAAACCAATAAACTTTTTGGCACAAAATTGAATATTCCCACCACACCTACCTGCCAAATAAATCTTCACCACTTCCTTCACCATCACCAACAAAAAAGCGTCAAAACATGCGCACTATAACCACTGAAATATCTTCTTAGTTTCACCCCAGCACCAGTTATTTAAAAACTATACTAAAGCAAAAATAAAAATTAAGTCCAACGTGGGGGAGGATAAACAACATTTGGCCAGGAACTACAAATCTACACTTCAGATTCAAGGATCTTCGTTAAAAAGCACAATAGTCACGATATTGCGGCAAACTGGTCGCTCAAGTAATATAATAACATAATATACCAACGTTCCTCCCACATATATTGGGGGGCAACATGGGCGAATTATATGGGCAAAACCTGTTAAAATTGGTAATAAGATCGTTGCCCAATAACTTGTACTTGAACTTATTAAGATGAGTCACAGAATGGGCTTTATTTCACTGTATAAGATTTTATTGATATTATGGCGAATCATAAACGTGAAACGCCAAAAGAGCCGCAATAACAAAGTTATCAACCCTTTTGTCACAGAGGGATGCTTTCAGGCACTACGGTTTTGTATGGCGAGACGACGTAAATGGGATGATAACTTTCAGGGTGACAATGGGCCATATTGAATAAGCGAGAAAATCGTTTTTTTTTATGTGTTTAGACGTCATGTATTAATGGGGGTTTAAAGATAGATGGGTGTTTTGTTCGTAATTTAAACAGAGTTTTTGGAGTTTATAGGGGTTTTAGTGGCTTAATATGAAGATTTTTTTTTAAGTCACAGTATATCTTGGGAATCTCGACAATATAATTTATTACGTAGTTAGTATCATTTCATTCCGATCGATATTGACAGTCAAATGCGATTTGATCAACATGTATCTCATTGTATCCAGAAAGCTTATCTTAGACTTAACTTGTTATTTAATTTAATTCAATTCAAATTATTTTCAAAGGCGCATGTATGAATAACAGAAATGCATGAAACAAAAGGTTTATTCCTATGTGAAGGAAAAACAAAAAGTTTATTCCTTCACAATAAAATACAGATAGAGACTTATATTCTACAACTAGAATATCAAGAAAAGAAGATTTCCCTAAGATGCATGAATGCAAATCTTGTGTGCAATCTGGCCTATCTAGCAAATATTTGATGAGGCTGGAGCAAAAATGACCCGAAAGCTGTTATACGAATTAAAACAGAAGAAGTAAACGTAGTAAAACAGAAGGTGATTGTTAAAAGGAAGTCGTAACTTAAGAATCAGATTCAAAATTTGGGAATATATTAATAATGAAATAAAATATCATAAAGAGATGTCGACTATATTAAAGATATAGTCAATAGCTTGTGTCACCCCATACACCGTCGCTACTTCCAACATGTCATGTCATCCCTATCCACCTCGTTACAAAATTCTAAAAAGTTGAAAATTTCAGATATGTAATATAAAACTCAGTCCTTTGCATACCCAAAACCTGCATTTTAACTCCAAATATTTAATACAACAGAAAAAAATAAGTTAAATGTAATACTTCTAAAAATAAATGTTAATACAGGGTGTGCCAACTCTGTTTACATCTATAAATCACATGTATTGATGATAACACTTCCTTTACATCAAACGTCTCTTAATAAACGGAATTTTTCTCATATTTTAAAGCATTACAACTTCATCGTTTAAAAATTTTGGAACCAGCCATCTTTAAACATTCAATCGTTGATTATTTCTAGCGGGAGAGTTCAATAAAAAAAAATAAATAAAAAATATGCCTATAATAAAACTTTCATTTAAATATGCCTGTTTCATTAAATTGTATAACTATATGCCCTATTGATATTATAGAAAAAACTTCCTTGGATAACACCTAATTTAAAATACCTAATGTCACTTAGAAATCGAGCATTGACTAAATACAAAAAAAGCAATTCTCCTGAAGACTGGGAATCTTATAGACAGCTAAGAAATCAAGTTACTGCAACAACCAGGAGGGAACAGAAAGCTTATCTGGAGCAACAAATAAGAATAAATGGATCTTAAGAAAACTGGAAACTTATGAGGGATCTGGACGTTTATAGGAAATGTAGTAGGGTAATTCCTAGCGGTCGCTGGTCAACAGATGAAATCAATAACTACTTTGTTAATATTCCGCAGATTGATCCAGATGAAGATATTCTAAATTTTTACTTAAATAATACATTGTCGAATCGGGATATTTTTCGTTTTAAATTGGCTAATATTGAGGAAGTTAAAGATGCTTTATTTTTAGTTAAATCCAATGCCATTGGAAATGATGACATTGGCATTGAGATGCTACTCTTTTGCTGCCCGCTAATATTACCTGTAATTACACACTTAGTGAACTTCTCCATAGAAACATCATGCTTTCCCGATCATTGAAAGTGGTACCTAAGGTAAATAATTTAGCTGAACTAAAGGACTTACAGCCAGAAAGCATTCTCCCTACTCTGTCTAAAACTTTAGAACGTATTCTTAATAATCAAATGCGAGAATATGTTCAACAGTACAATTTATTACCAGCCACCCAGTCTGGATTTCGACCAGGATATAGTTGTTCAAGAGCGCTTTTGAAAGTAACAGATGATATATTTCAAGCGATCGAGAATAACGAATTAACTATTTTAGTCCTTTTAGACTATTCAAAAACGTTTGACAGAATAAATCATAATCTTCTTTTGGCAATTTTAAAATATCTGGGATTCGACACTACCGCTTGCAATCTAGTTACCAGTTATTTAAAGGGTAAAAGTCAGAGGGTTAAAGTCAATGGCGAAGTATCTGAATCCGTGCCATTATGTTTTGGGGTTCCACAAGGTTCAATTTTGGGGCCTCTTCTTTTTACCTTATATACTTCCCAAATGGCAAAATACATTGAATCTTTAATATATATTTTTATGCAGATGATACGCAGGTCTACAAATCTTTTAATCATTTATGAAATAAATACAGATTTGGAGTCACTGCTCTTAATTTCTCATAAGCACTGCGTCACTCTTAACCCCTCAAAGTCTCAGGTGTTGCTCTTTGGCAGAACTCAATCACGACAGTTCCATGAGGATAGCATTCAAAGAAATTTAAACAATAATAATAAACTTGCACTTGTTGACCACGCTAAAAATCTAGGGCTGGTTCTGAACAGTGATTTGAGGTTTACTGAGCATGTCAGCATGTGTATTAAGAGAGCATTCCTAAATCTAAAGCTTATATTTAAACAAAGGCATCTATTGACAGAGTCATTAAAGAAAATGCTTTGTGACTCTTTAGTGCTTTCGCACTTCAATTATGCCGATGTAGTTTATGGCCCATGTTTGCTGGAAAGGGATAAATATCGCATTCAGTTAATACAAAACCACTGTGTAAGACTAATTGGGGGTATACGGGGTATAGAGCGGGGAGTGTCGGCTAAGTTGAGAGATGTGCATTGGCTTAGAATAGATGAGAGGCGCGTCTTCCATTCAGTTGTGTTATTTTATAAAATAATAGCAAGAAAGTGTCCCGACTACTTATACAGGAAAATAAGGTTTCGCTCAGAAATCCATAATCTAGATCTTCGCGATACGAGCTGTGTAACTATACCTCTTCACTCAACTTCTATTTTTGAAATGTCTTTTAGTTACAATATAGCGAGACTTTATAATAGAGTTCCTCTGCACATAAAATCTCTCACACTAGTTTCTTTCAAAAAATTTATTAGATCTAATATTGATCAGTTATTGATGTAGAAGACTTTATATTACAATAGTTATTTCTTTATGAAAATGGTTGCTGTAATTGGGTTCATACTATGAGTAAGTAGTAATAGTTAATAAGTAATAGTTAAGGAAAACTATGGATATCTAAGGTTAAGCAGAGTAGAGTAGATAAACCGATTAGTAGAGGTAATCTACATCTGGACTTTCGCCTCTTTTCACAATAGTAATCTTATTATTATTATTATTTATTTATTTTCCATCAGGGCAGACTTTAATTACAGGAAAATCAAAATTAGCAGTGGAAAAGTATAACACATAAAGTACTAAAAACTAAAAAAAAAAAATTCTGAATAATATCTAAAAAAAGGTACATACAAATCAGAAAGAGAAAAAGTCAACCCATTTTGCAGTTCCTGCCCAACTCACTATGTAACAATCCTCAAAATCACCAGTGAATCTAGGTGCCTCAAAACACATTGAAAGATATCACAAGTGGAAGCAAAATTGTTGAAGTTTTTGCACATGATAAAAATAGGATCTTGATATTGAATATTAATTTCTGGCACGATCAAGCGCAAAAGTAACATTTGTTTTGGAGAAAGGGCGCACCACTTGCAAGCAGAGTTGGAGACTCTATGTGACTATTAAGCAATTTCCACGAGAATGCCACAGAGCGAGTCTCTCTCCTCAAAACAAGAGCTTCTGAATTGAACTAGGATAACAAATGATTGTCATTATAACCTCTAACTGAATAGGCACCATCCTCTCTAAATATACATAAAATATTTCAAAAAGCGCCCTTGGGTGTATTCAAGGGAGTTCATAAGAAGGAAACCAAATCAGAGACCAATTTAAACTATATTCGAGCTTGGATCAAACCAAAGAGAAATGATACTCTCTATGATAATGCTTTATATCATAGAGAGTGAATTGCTAATAAGCCGAATTATAAACCTCAATAGTCTTGGGGAAGCAGCTAATATATAATCAATATGAAGGACGAATGTAAGCCTATCGTCAAAAATAATCCCTAGACCCTTAAGCAATTTCATTCTGGATAAAGTGAAATTGACAATCGTATAATTAAATATTATTAAGGTTTTCATGCTGTAATACGACGTAACACAGCATTTATAAATGTTAAGATTTAGATGATTGCGATCACACCAATTCTTAACCAGATTGATAATGATTGATACGTCAGAAGATTTTCAGATCGTCATCATAGGCTAGTTTGCCGCAACAGATACTTGAAGTTAGGTCATTGACGTACAAGTTGTGGACCTAAATTGGACTTCAATTTCGATAAATTGTTGACAGCCAATGAGATAACAAAGCAGTAAGCTTTTCAGAAAAATTAAACAACTTCCTCAATGTTTCCAGTAAGATGTAGTGGTCTATTTGGTCAAAGGCTTTGCTGAAGTCAGTATATATCATATCAACTTGATTTTTTCATCGAAGGCAGAGGACAATTACAAAGAATGGTTATACATAATCGTTTGATAAAGACACCATGTTGATCTATCGATAGTTTCGATTCAACTTGAAGAAATATGGAAGTGTAAATAATATGTTTAGGATACCAAACATTTGTTAATGTAACTTGTTAAATTATGAAAATAATTAATTATTATTATTAGTATCGTTCATGATGTATAGATTTCAGATGGGTTTGCATGATTAAAATGTTGAATTTTTTAACTTTTCGTCGCCTCAACCGCACTCGATGGCTCTATTACATGCTGTATTAGACCGATATTATATTTTTACCATTTTATATAAAGTATCCAGAGTGTTTCTCGCTTCAATTGACTATTAAACTACTAAATACTAAGAAAATATTAGTCGTTTTAAAACCTACGTCTACCCACAAAAAAACCCCATCTTACCGGCATCCATGGCGGGCATTTTCCTCATATTTTGCTGTCTCCGTCTCCTAACGGTCATTTTTTGAAACACGGTACCACTCAGCGGTTCAATGTCGCACTGTTCCACTGAACTTCCCTAAAAAAATAACCCTTCGATGATGAATCTGTGTCATCCGATTTATTACTGAATATATTCTTACTGCCTCGGTTTCGTCCCTTCCATAAGCCTCCTCAGGCAACGATCTGGTACTGAAAGGCATTTTCTTGGCCTCACTGTTTGTAAACGATTTGCTACGAAAATACGCCAAGTCGGCCGCCTTTGTGCTGTCAAAGCTCACATGCCGCTCCCTCGACGGTGTTCTCTCGACCGTTTCTTTCCTTATGGGCTTAGGAGATTCTTCTAGAAAAAAAAAACAACTTAATTAAAAATCGCCAAAATAAAATTAACTTCACACCTTTTGCCTCCGCTTCTGGTTCGGACTTTTCCACTTTTCTTTTAGGCGATTTTCTTCGTTCGCGCACTTCTTTACTCTCTCGTAACGACAGAGACATCAGAGGGTTGATTCTGGGGGTGCGTTTTGGGCTCGGCTCTCGCGGGGATTCACCTATAGATACAAACAAATAAAAACAGTATGAAAAAAATTATTTTAAGATACTTTGACTCACTTTGGGTTATTTCCAAAGTAGGGCACCCCGCATCGACGTTTCGTTCGCCATAAACATCTTCGGACTTGGCTCGCCTATTAGGTGACAAACGTAGCACTTTGCCCTCGTTATTCTTTATGATCTCCTGATGGAAGACTAAGGAGGGATAATTGGAGATATCTTGGGCCCTGGGCAGAGAGTTATACGGGCGAAATTCGGCGGAGGAGCGTATCGGAGCCCATCTGGGAGTGGGATCTATGAAAAAGATGTATGTATGGTCAAACTACTAATTGCAGATTGTTTAAAGAAAAATTCAATTTTATCAGTTTTTGGTTAGAAAAATATAGCTGAAAATGAGGATTTTATTTATTAATCGTTTAAGGAATAGTGAGCACGACACTGTATTAGGTCCACAATGCAGCCATAGTCCCGCCCACTCGATCTCTTTTTATTATCGTTCTAATAGAAACGTGGGCGGAGTTGTAGCAAGGAAGGCGGAGTCAATAAAGCAGGAGCGTAACAGGCGTTAAGATTTGAATTATATATTTTTATTCTATTAATGCAAAAAAATACATTATAAGAAACACTAACATACAGGGTGTTACAGAATAAGATGATGATCCTTAAGGGTGTTAATTATTAGGTAATTTTAAGAAGGAAAGTTCAAATAAAGCTATTTGAGCTACAGAGTGTTGGAAGTTGTTACCCTTAGAACCAAATTAGGAGACCCTGTATAAAATTTTTAAAAACTATTTAATATTAAAGTTCAGCTAGACTTGTAGGATTAGAGTTGTTTGATATAGAATGGTAAAATAATGTATATATATTTATAAAATAAATAATTTTTTTTTCTAATATATTGACTGTATAAATATATTTTAATTTTTTTTCCTTGGTAATCGTATGTCAGACGAAAAAGGTGAAGAAATCAAATTTGTTCTCTTGAATGGAGATTATAAAAATAGTATTTATTTTACGGATAAGCATTGGCGTACACAATATTTTTGAAAAAATATTTAGTGTTCATTCCTGTATCGATGCCACTGGTTAAACTTTAAAAAATCTTCTACTTCAAAAAATGGCTGTTGATACTCAGAGGGTGTGTGCTAAATTTCATAAACATATCTAGGAACTTATTTAAGTTATGATGAAGAAATGGGTTGTTTTCTTAAGATTTTTAATACCCTGTTTAGGGGTTTAGGACATCTTTTCTTTAAAATCACCTAAGGATTAACACCGTTTATGATCAGCACCTTATTCTGTAACAGTCTGTATTTTCTAAATAACACGATGACAGTCAATTTGTTTAATACTGTAAACTAAATATGGATATGTTAAAGATAATTCAAAGTATTAAAAATCGAACTCAATCTGCCCAGGTAAGTTAAATTTAAATGTTATTACGTACTATCGCCCATTTTTAGTATCTCATATCACATATTTAGTTAATTATTGTTTAAGTTCTGGCGTATTTCCAGAACGTTTCAAACAAGCAAATGTGATCCCTTTGTCTAAATGTAGCCAGCCGAGAGAATTTAATGATTTTCGCTATATTTCTATTTTATCTAAGATTATAAAAAAAGTTATGCAACTTCCAATTAATATTTCTTAAAAGCAATCAAAACACACGAGTAATCTTTCAGTCCTCCCAATTACTGTTCAGTAACCCAGTTTCGAAAAGGCTTGAGCTCAATGAGCACCCTCATTGAAAAATTTACAATGTATAATGTTCCTCTACTTCTGGCCTTCGTTGATTATCAGAAAGCTTTCGATTCAATCGAGGGTTAGGCAGTTCTGCGAGCTATGGAGAATGCAAGTATCGACTCCCGAATATTTAAACCTTATTAAACACATATACGAGTACGCATTATTACAAGTTAAAATCAATAAAGAATAATATGCATAATCCGACCGATAATATGCGTATCGAAAGAGGAGTACGTCAGGAGGACACGATTTTCCCTAAATTGTTCACTTTAGCGTTGGAAGACGTATTTAAGAAGCCGGCCTGGCAAAATAGAGGAATTAATATTAATGGCGTATACCTCAGCCACTTACGATTTGCAGACGACATAGTCATTATCAGCAACTCCGTCAAAGAACTTAACATCATGCTTTAAGAGCTACATCATGCATAAGTTGGACTTAAAATGAACCTGACTAAAACCAAAGTAATGAGCCCTCAAAACATTGAAGTTAGGATCGACAACAGAATATTGGAAAACCTATCAGAGTATCTATACTTAGGACATAAAATTGAGTTGGGGAAAAAGAACCACACTCTTGAAATCTCCAGAAGCCTCGGCTGGGTAGCATTTGGTCAATTAGGATTTATACTAAAACCACCCTATAAATCTTAAAAGGAAAGTTTTTGATGCATGCATACTAATAAACTCCAAAAGTAACACAGAGAGCAATGGAGAAAGTTATGCTCGGTATAAGCTTAAGAAGTAGAGTCCTAAATGAGGAAATCCGAAGAACAAAAGTGTCAGACGTATTAACAACACTTGCGCGCTTAAAATGGCGATGGGCTGGTCACATTGCAAAACAAGATTCAGGTAGACGGAGTAACAGAATACTGGTTTAGCAACCAAAAGAGACTATAGGAGAAGTATAGGAAGTCCCCAAAGACGGTGGCGAGGCGACATTCGGGGGATCGCAGGAAAAAACTGGATCGAGACTGCTACGAACAGAGAGACGTGGAGAAAATTGGAAGAGGCCTACATCCAGGAGTGGATTACTACAGCTTAAAGAAGAAGAAGAAGAAGAAGAAGAAGCCGTTTGGCCCATTCGACACAATTTGTTAAAGAAAGCGAAGCATCGTTCAGTCCTCCATTCGACCTATTATAAATGCAATTCTGCTTAAGACTTCGTCCGACCAATTTGACACAGTTGGTGAAAGAGGGTAAGAAGAAACTGTTCAATCGTTCGGTTGACAAATTTAGTACATTTGATTAAAGAAGGCAAAGAACGTTCAGGTTGTATCTATCTTACAGAATTTTTCACGAAGGAAAAAATAAATAGGCGTCAGAAGTGGAACAATGAGATTTTTTTCTTTCCTACTCGTTTTTATCTATGTGCACTAGTGATAAACATTTTCAACTATTTAGACTAATTAAATACCAGTAATCGAAGAAGGCGTGGTGAGAGGTCAGACCGCACAGTACTCCGTTTAACCAATTTGACACAACTACACAATTACACAATAAATCAAAAAGGGCAAAGCAACACTGTTCAGTTCTCTATCTGCGAGCAATTTAATACAGTTGATCAAAGAAGTTAAAGCGAGTCACTTCATCTGACTTTTTATAAATTCAAAACTACATAGGACTGCATCAGAAGAATTTGACACAATTGGTCAAAGACGCCGAGGAGAAACCGTTCAGTCCTCCGGTCGACTAATTTAGTAGATTTGATCATAGAAAACGAAGGACCGTTCAGTCCTACGTAAATACTAATAACATCTTAAAAGCAATCGAGCTTTAAGCAGGGGCACAGCTGTGAGACTGCACTGGTTGAGGTAACAGAGACAATTGTTCAATTTTTGGATATAACTGACCCATCAGTTCTCGTAATGTTAGATTATTCTAAAGCCTTCGACATTTTAGTCAGCCTTCGAATTGGATGCAAAGGGTTAATATTATAGAGTGTATTTCAGATAAGGCAAAACTAACAGCTGGTTTTTTGCAAGGAAGCATCTTGGGTGCCCTTTTTATATTCCATCTATACTTCTAACGTGTACAAGTGTCTTCGATCGACGATATCCAATTAATTTTGATGTTTTCAAAATACATGAAGCCGACATAAATATAAACAGTGATCTTAGGAGGTTGTCAGGAGTATCGAGTAATTTATCATTGAGATTTATCCTTAAATTATCTATTGCAGTTTTTTTGCCAATGATAATTAATTAAGTATATTGAATTATTTAAATTGGACATTTGGTAAGATCGAGCAAGGAATTTGGGTTTCATGGTAGATCATTAATTAGGCTTTAAAGAACATGTCACCTCAAAACTCAGAATAGCTTATTCAACTATAAAAATATTATATTCACGCAGAGAATTAGATTTAATTACATTATACTACAAAATCTTTAAAAAAATCGCCATACCAGTACATAAAAAAGGGTCTACAGCAAAAACTGAAAATTGTCACCCAATTGGTCTCATAAATATTTTTTTTATATTGATATAATGATATTTTTTTATTTTTTTTATTTGAAAAAATGCCTCAAGGATCGTTTGAAAACATTTAGGTGAATTTAATTTTGTATGGCGGTTATTGTTATCCTAACACAACCCAATCTATCTCATCCAATCCCATGGGTCAACATTTTGTAACTATATTTTGTAAATCTTTTGAAAAATTGCAAAATACATGCATGCGTTTTCGATTTGATAGAGCTTTTAGAAATCACATTATCTCACATTTAAGTCATAATTTGGTTTTATTAATGTTAATTAAGGGTTTATTTTATACTGCCAAATTTCAAAAGAATCGAGTAAATATTTTTTTTTATATTAATAAAAAATTTATATTTTTAAAAAATTTATCACCCTGTATCTTGAAAACTGCGCATTTCCGGACCCATGTTTATAGAAACTTATTCTCATATTTTTTTACAAGGAATTACCTATTGAAATATCTCCGTCTATTTTTCGAGCACCCTGTATACAAAGTAAAAAAAAGCGTCCACCATATCTAAGGCAGTTTTTAATGCACATGACCATACTCACTCGCTTTACTAAAAATAAAGATGATTTTAATATTCGTTAACGTAAATCAGCCAATTTCCAATCTTTTAGTTATTTTACAATAGAAATGTGAATTAACCTTCCACTTAATGTAAAGCAAATGTCGCCTAAACATTTCAAGGGCTTTAAATCGCGTCTTCTGAAGAAGCAAAAGAGATAAATTTCTTTAATTTGACCGTGTTGATGTAATTGTATTGCACATGCTTTAAGAAATCTTCTTATAATTTAAACTATTATGTAATACATTTTTTATTTTTGTTGTTGTCAATGTTTGCCTGCCTTAAGTTTTCTCAAACAATCGAAATTGGGATTTCATTACTTTGTTTTTACTTGATTCTCGGTGTTCTTTTCTCCCTTTTTGCACACTTTTTACGTATTTCTTTCTCCACTTTACGCCTCCTACCTTTAAGATACATACGTTTTTTTTCTAACTTACAATTATATACAGTGGTGGCCAAAAAAATAAGAGTGCCTGAATTTATTGAATATTCCTAATAATATAGATATTGTGCTACATAGCGAAAAAAACAATAACATTTGTACAACATATGCCATTAGTGATAAAAAAATAAAAACACATGTTATTGCTAGTTTAATTTGTTATTATACTCTATTTCAGAAGTGTATAGAGCAATAAACTGGGGAATTCCGTTCTGTTTGGCTATATTTCGTGGTAGTTCATAGGCGCAGGTACTTATAATATTTATGAATTTAATTTTCACGGATTAAATGCCTTTATTTTGAAAGAGATTAAATACTAAATAAATACTTTTAATCCTTTTGTATAGGTACCTATCTTTTAACGCTTTGTAACATGCAAAAATGGGGTCAGGTAATATATACAGACTATAAATACTTTTAAATCATATTTTAAACATTAGTAGTCACTGCTACGCTGTAGTGTAATCACAATATTATTATCCCAATATTTAAAAAATGGAGGTATTCAGTCCAACGAAAAGATGTACTAAAAATTCTCCACTATCGCTGAGTGAAAAAGTTATTATTTTAAATGTACATGATTGCATAAAACACGATTACCCTAGTTTTACTGTGCAAGAAATTGTTGAAAAATGTTCTCGAATGAGTGGAATTGGAAAGTCCACCATTTTCAAATTGTTGCGGGAAAGAAAAGTAGCAGGTCAAGTGGAATCTCCCAAGCAAAAGCCAGGACGACCTACAAAAGTCCTTGATGAAAATACTAAATGTATAATTCGAAGAAAAGTTCACTCTTTTTATTTTAAAAAGGAAATATCCACCCTAGACAAAATTTTAATGGAGCTTGGCCGAGATGACAGTATTCCGTTGATAAGTAGAAAACTTTTATAGAAAACTTTAAAAAATATGGATTTTGCCTGGGAAAAGCATAACCGCAAAGCACTTTTACTGGAGAGCGACGAAATTGTTTGTTGGAGTCGACAATACTTGAGAAGTATCAAGCAGTACCGCAGGGAGCAAAAGAAAGTTTTTTATCTTAATGAGACGTGGATTAATGAAGGTTATATAGTCCAAAAAATGTGGCAAGACAAAAATATAACCAGTGCTCGCCAAGCTTTCATAGAAGGCCTGTCTACGGGTATTAAAGTACCTTCGGGAAAAGGAAAAAGACTTATAATCACACATATTGGAAGCGAAGAGGGATTTTTAAAAGAAACTCAGACGTTTTCGAGGACTATTTTGGTGAAATGATAAAATTTCTTCCGGCTAATTCGGTGGTGGTTATGGATAACGCAAGCTATCATTCACGGCGAATAGAGAAGACGCCAACTTCAAGTTGGAGAAAGCAAGAAATTATCGATTGGCTGACTGCAAAAGGTATTGCGTTTGAAGCAAATTTGATAAAAAAAAGAACTGCTGGCAATAGCAAACTTACACAAAACTCGTTTCATGAAATACGCCGTGGAAGATATAGCCGAAAAATATAATATAACTGTACTGCGCTTACCGCCATATCATTGCGAACTAAATCCTATAGAACTGATATGGGCGCAGGTAAAAGGATTTGTAGCAAGACAAAACACGACTTTTAAAATGAAAGATGTTAAGCTACTGTTTGATCAAGCCATTACGGAAGCGACACCAGAGAATTGGCGAAAAGCAGTCCAGCATGTAATTAAGCAAGAGGACAAAATGTGGGATCTTGACAACCTCATCGATCAGACAGTCGATCCTTTAATTATAATGTCAAGAGGTGATGACAGTTCGTCAGATGACGAAGAAGACTACAATCTATTATAATTTAAAATTGTTATACACTGTTCAAAAAGTGCCAGATCCAAAAGTGACATTTTCAACTGTTTTACTCTACATATTATGTTCAATAAATTTGTGAAAAAAAAATATTATTCCATTTAAACAAAAGTAACTTTCTAAAATAAAATAGCATTTAAGTACATTAATTATAAGGTAAAAAACAAGTCCCAGTTGCACGCCTTTGGCGAACCGTTTTCAATGTTTATCAGTGGGTAACAATGGGCAAAACTCATAAATTGACCCAAAACCGGGTGGCACTACCTGCAATCAACGAAAAGAAAGAATTTTACATTGAAACTAATACCCAACTAAGGTAGTGGCATAAAATATTGGTGGATCACCAGGTACCACTTTTGCATACCTAATGAGGTTTTATTGCTCTACACACTTCTGAAATAGAGTATATAAATAAATAATTTATTTCTTACACGTTTTATGGTGGACAAAAAAATAGGAGGTTATTTTTCAAAAATGGACATAAAAAATTATAATTACAATGTACCGCAAAACAAACGACAGCATTAGATAAGCAAGTCAGTACTTGGTAGACTAACCATTATTTTTGAGAACGGCTGCACATCTTTTTGGCATGTTTCAACTGGGATGGAATATCAAGCTTCCTGAACTTCCTTCCATAAATCTTGCTTATTTGTTGTTTTGTTACAAGCTACTCGGTTTTTCAGCTCCTTCCAAAGGTTTTCAATAGGATTAAGGTCAGGTGATTGTGATGGCCATTTCAGAACCGAAACCCTATTTTGTGTAAACCATTGTTTAACAATCCGTGCCGTATATTCAGGGTCGTTATCTTGTTGATACACCCACCTTATAGGCATGTTTTTTTCGTAGCCATGACTCTATCCAAGATATCCAAATGAATTTCTTTTGTCATAGTCTCTTTAATCCAAAATATGGGACCTACTCCATTGTAGGAAAAACAGCCCCACAGTTTAATATTTCCACCTCCATGTTTAACTGTGCCTATTGTGTTTCTAGGATTATATTCTTCATTCTTCCTCTTTCTAATCTGATTTGAATAAGTTGATCTTCATTTCATCACTAAAAAGACTGTTGCACCAATTTCTTTGAAAATTTTTAATAAAATTATTCTTAATAAATGCCGTCTTTGTTTTATATTTTTTTTGCTTAGAAATTGGACTTTTCTGGCCACTCGACCATATAATTTTTGGTCTTACAAACGTCTTCTTATCGTCCTAGTACTAATACTTAGTTGAAGTTTCGTTTTATAGAGATTATACTCGATTTTCAGGAAAATTTTCCGTTTTATTTTGTGTTTTTAAAACTCTGGAGATTTCACAAGGTGATAAATGCATAGGATTTATTTTGACTCAATTGCAAAATTAGACGCCTTTATTCGGGGCTACAATGCTTTGCGCGACCCATATTTACCAACACGATGCAACGATCTTGTTGAAACTGACTTGTATTTATGGAAAACATCACAAACAAATCTTTTATCTGAATAAACAGAGACTAAATAGTTACAATAAAGAAATACTCTTATTTTTTTGTCCACAAGTTTTTTAAAGAATAATGAAAAAAACTTGCTTTTAAAAAATAAGGCATTCTTGGTTTATTTATAAATTTTATCAAGTAAACAAACAATGCAAATTCCAACATATAGGTAAGCTAATTCAGTTTTATTTGAAATTTAATATGCACTCTTATTTTTTTGGCCACAACTGTATGTCAGAATTATATTTAATTTTATTTTATATGTTAACCTGGTTCTAATATTTTATATTTGATCTAAGTATACCAATATATCACTCGCAAAAGTAATAAGAGAGAGGAGGGCTACTTTACATAAGCTTGTATTTAAACTGAGCCTTGTGGATAGGTTATATCGAGGTGGTTCTTATTTGTCATCTTTTTCGTATTTCTATTGTGTATATAACTCTGTATTTTAAGGGCAAATAAAAAAGTTTAATTAAATAGAATTTATTATTAGTAATAAATAAATTTACGATCACATCAGGCTTAAAAGTTTCAAAAATTATATCAATTTTAATTTCAATCAATTATTGAAATTAAAACGATGTAAAATTAATTATATTAATCGGTACGCCCCTGTCTTACATCCTATATGCAACCGCAAGTATGTATTTAACTCCCCCTAGATTAATTTCTACACTATTATAATTATGGACTTGTGGGCCAGGGTCGCATTAAGGATCTGACAATTAGATTTTAGTTACTGACGTCACAATAAGCTATGCTGTCCTTTTGTGGGGTAGTTTCTAATAGAGTTTTTTAGAAAGTAATTTATTTTTTAAATAAACAAGCACCTTTAATAGACTGAATTTTCTAAAAATGACTACAATACAGGTAAATCAACGATATCAAAATTCACACTCGAGCAATTCAATTCATCCCGTCTTCTCTTACACGCTGAAATTACCTAAAGCGTATCTATTTATCTACTTTGACCTACATTGCGACGTCTATATACACTTTAGGTATCGCGTATGCACGCAGCCAGGTCGCCCTTCTCAGCGATAAAATAGAAAGTAACAAACCGAGCGATAAATTTAATATAATAGAGCGAGAAGAGAAATTCGCGCGCTATATATGAGATTTATGTATATTTAAAATTAACGAAAAAAATCTTACTGGAAATAGTCCAGGAGCGTCTGATGGTTTTCTTAATGATGTCCGCCGCTGGCACGTAGACGCGCGCATCTCGCTTCCGACTCGGCCTACGCACGAACTCGTTCATCCACTCGCCCGAAGCCGCTTGGATTTCCCTAAAAAACAATAGAGTGATTTTTAAATCACAGTAGGTAGCGTTAAGTCCATTGTAAAATAAGGCAGAACGTCAAGTAAGGTCTTAAGAACATTTGAAAATTATTATTTCAGCTGTTATGAATGGGACTCATTTAAAAATAAATATGTACTTAATAATAAATTATGAATCATTGAATTACATTTAAAAAAAAAATATATTATTTCACCACTCCAGATGGATTTTGCATACAATCAAACGGGAGGAAACTCATGACTTGGGTGATCTCTCTAAGAGTTAATAATAGCCTTAATATTACAATATTTTTATTAATAAACGTAATACTATCGCATATTATCTCACAAACAAAACCCTCAAGTATAGGACATGTGGGTCATAAGTGGCTACTAATGAGCTTTAAAATTGTATATAAGATGTCAGAATTTTCATTGTTTATGAGAAATTTGTGTTTGTACTGAACTTGGTAAGTGTAAATTTATGTTGTAAGTTTATATAAAGTGATTTGGTAATTTTAAGAAAATTATTTGAATTTAAGTGTTTATGTGAAAATGATATGCTTTGGTAAAATAGTTTTCGAGGTATAAATAATTCAATATGGTAGTTTTTTGACTTAACAATATATATAAAACAAGGATCCGGATTTTGCTTCTTTATTAGAAGTTGACTTATTTGGAGTTAAAAATTTTGACATTTTAGAGATGGTTATTTTGACAGATTCAGCAAAATCTATGTTAATAGATGGAGTGAAGGTAGAAAAGCGAAAGCCGTTTCACTTCATTTTAAATATTACTGCCTCTGTACACTCTGAAAGTTCAATTTTGACGTTTTTTAACTGAATATATCTCGGAAATTATTCAACCAAAATACGGCATATGACACCTCAAATTTCTTGGAGTTTTACGTAGAATCTTATAAATATAAGGTGACCCATTTAAATTAACAACATTGACATATACTTTGGTTATAACTGGAAATGTGGCCATCTTGACCTATGGTCAACTGAAAAAACACTCCCAAAAACAATCTTTAGTAAAACCATTTTATATTAGAAATATAGTACAGGTGCTTCAAATTTAACTCGAGTGTTAGAGTACTCGAGTTTACTCTGAGTTAACGAAGTGAGTCACCCAAACCTTTTCCTATAGGTCATTTTGGACAATATTACGGCCGATAATGCCCAACCTACTTATTAGATTTATTGGGATATAAAACATTATTTTTAAGAAACATTCTTTTGAATAACATGTTTTTCGCTTCATGAAAATATTTTAATTTGTTCTTAAGATATCGGAGTTTAAGGTGAGTTATGACACAAACTTTGTCACTGGATACTACTACCTATAAACGATCCGATATTGCCCAAATTACTTATTAAATTGATTTGGACCTGTAACATTATTTTAAGGAACATTTTTCTGAATAACGTGTTTTATGTTTCATGAAAATAATCTTATTAGTTCTCCAGATATGGGAGTTTAAAATGAGTCATCACCCAAACCTTGTCATTGGACATTATTATCTAGAAAAGGTCCTATATTGTCCTAATTACTTAATAGATTGATTTGGACCTGAAACATTATTTTAAGAAACATTTTTTTGAATAACGTGTTTTTTGTTATATGAAACTATTCTAAATACTTCTCAAGATATCGGAGTTTCCAGTGAGTCATCACACAACTTTGTCACTAGATACTATTACCTATAAAAGGTCCGATATTTCCCAAATTAGTTATGAAACTAATTTGGACCTGAAACATTATTTTAAGGAACATTCTTCTGAATAACGTGTTTTATATTTCATAAAAATATTCTTATTAGTTCTCCAAATCTCGGAGTTTAAAATGAGTCATGACCCAAGCCTTATCATTGGACACTATTCCCTATAAAAGGTCCGATATAGTCCAAATTACTCATTAGATTGATTTCGACCTAAAACATTATTTTTAAAGAACATTTTGATTGAATAACGTGGTTTATGTTATATGAGACTATTCTAAATACTTCTCAAGATATCGGAGTTTCCAGTGAATCATCACCCAACTTTGTCACTGGATACTATTACCTATAAAAGGTCCGATATTGCCCAAATTAGTTATGAAACTAATTTGGACCTGAAACATTATTTTAAGGAACATTCTTCTGAATAACGTGTTTTATATTTCATAAAAATATTCTTATTAGTTCTCCAGATATCGAAGTTTAAAATGAGTCATCACCCAAACTTTTCATTAGACATTATTACCTATAAAAGATCCAATATACTCCAAAGTACTTATTAGACTGATTTCGACCTAAAACATTATTTTTAATAGACATTCTTCTCAATAACATGCTTCTTTCTTGCCTCATAAAAATATTTTTTTTTTTTCTAAAGATATCAATGTTATCACCAAAATCTTGTTATTGGACTACTACCTCCTCTAGAGTTAAAACAGATATTCACCTAACTTAAAAATAAACAAAGGTCTTAAGGATTCTTTCAGAAGCCATTAACTCTGTTAAAAAATTAGTGAAAATTATAGTAAAATCGTTTCTTGATAAAGTTGGTGTGTTACTCACTCTGATGAGTCCGCTGCAACGGTGTTTCGCGATTTATCGAAGGCATTCGACAGCGTAAACTATGAAATACTTTGGGGAAAGCTGGCCATATACGGTTTCAGAGGTGTTAGCTTAAAGTGATTTGAGTCCTACTTATCTGGATGAACCCAGAAAGTGATTTTTAATTAAAAAAATAGTCCCAAGAACAACGTGTTAATATTGGTGTGCCATTATTGTTTCTTTCTTATGTAAATGATTTGCCACGCTTGCAATCGAGGAAAAATCGAAAGGAAAAATATTTACAGATGATACAACAATTATTTTGCACAATTTCGAAAGTTAACGCTTGTTGTAATGCTATTCTTTAAGTTTAAATGTGTTGTCACAGGACACTACTACATATAAAAGCAGTGCAATAAAATGCAGGGTGTCCCATTTAAATCTCCTAATATAACAGAAAACCCCATAATTTTCCAGCCCCTAAAAGAAAACATGAAAGTAGCAACCCTATTCGCGGTACTATGCGCCGCATTCGCCCTCTCCGAGGCTACGGTCACCTTCACCATCACCAACAAAGATGGCGGACCGATCTGGGTGGGTATCCAGGGCAACCCCGGCAAAGAGCACCTCTCCAATGGTGGATTCAAGCTTGAACAGGGCGCATCCGTAAGTACGACCCTCTAAAGGAAGAACAACATTAAAAAATGTATTTTTTCCAGAAATCCCTCTCGGCTGCGGATGATTGGGCGGGTCGTTTCTGGTCCAGAACCTGGTGCTACGAAGACAGAGGTAACCACTGCCTCACCGGTGATTGCGGTAATAAAGTGGAGTGCGCAGGCGCGGGAGGTACCCCTCCAGCCACCCTTATCGAGTTCACTCTTAACGGTTACGGTGGTATTGACTACTACGACATTTCCCTTGTAGATGGTTATAATACCATGGCTTCGGTAAGTTTATTGCTTGTACGAAATTTATTTGCTAATATTCGTCTTTTTAACTAAGGTTGAGCCTGTTGGGGGTAGCGGAGACGGCGGTCAATACAGTTGCAAGAAAGCCCAGTGTGCCAGCAACATCAACAGCATCTGCCCCTCAGAGTTGCAAATCTACAACGACGACAGGTCTCAAGTTATCGCTTGTAACTCAGCTTGTAACGCTTTCCATACAGACGTCTATTGTTGTTCTGGCACCCATAATACACCGGAGACTTGTAAGAGCTCTGATTGGCCCACTGACTACCCAAGTATGTTTAAAAACGCATGCCCAGATGCTTATAGTTATGCTTATGACGACCACAAGAGTACCTTTACTTGTAGCGCCAAACAATATAACATTAATTTTGGAGCTGCTTAAAATATTATATTATAATTATTAGTGAATATATTGATCTGTTGCTAAATAAATTTACATTATTTAATTATAATGGACCTGTGTAGGTAGAGAGGGAGGGTGATGACTTCTATCGGCAAAAAAACAGAAGCGAATTCGTATATATTGTAAAATTTAATGGTCGTCTTGTGTGGGGAACTTTTGGTTTTTCTTCCAGACACTTAAGAGCAATAAATGTAAAAAAAACTTTTTAAATAAAAAAAATACTAAAGGCACCAAAAAACTATAGGCACCACCTTCCTCCAGTCACGAGTTCATATGTTTATTATTAAACGAAAGATCACGTGACACAAAGTTCCTCCCACAGTTTGACGTGCGGATCCAAGATGGCCGCCAAAAGTAACATACCGACTATTTGTGAAACATTCACGTGACAGTAGTGTCAAGGTTTGACGTGGCAATACTAGTTTCTTTCACAATTTGAGTAAAACTTTTCAAAACAACCCCAGTAACACACGAACTAGAGGGCCGCGCCCTTCGTCCACGTCATCATATGTCGATTACCAAGGAACGATCACGTGATCGTCGTGGCTCTAGTTGAACTAAGCTCCTCCCACTTTTTGACACGACAACCAAAGATGGCCGCAAAAGAATATCAATTAACTACTAAAGATGCTCAAAAATTTAAATTTTCCAAAAAACTATATGCGGGTTTTATTGTGATTTATTTATTTTTATTTATTTACGTGACATATCTCATCCAATTACTTTTAGAATAACCCTTGTATTAAACCAAAAGAGCCAACTTTTCACGTCACGTGGTCGCTTACATATTCATACGCAAGCCGTCACGTGATACTTCTGTCGAAGCTGAGCTCGTCCCACTAGTTGACATGGCGATCCAAGATGGCGGCTCAATACCAGGGGATGTCAAGAAGTTGAAAGTTTGTTCAAACGTTTTTTTTGCATTTAATCTTAACATTTAATAACTAATACTAAGGGTGCATAAAATCATAAAAATATAAGAAAGTATTATTAAAATAACCTCAAACACATGAAACACATGGTATTTTGTGTAGTTTTAAGCCCTGTATTGATATCGAGGGTTGTAATTAAGTTAATTTTTTTCTTGTCTCCAAGCTGAATATTCCACTGCCTAACAGAAAAATATTATAACAATTTAATCCTCCCTTAGGCTTTTCAACCTTGAAAACTGAAACTTTTTAGAAAAACTGCATAAAACGTCATACAAATTACCCATAGTTGAAAACACATGAGTAAATACTTATAAATGACTTAAATTAGTTAAAACTTAATCTCCTAGGCAAACTTAGGAGGGATTTAAGCATTTGTTTTTCTAACACGGAATATTACCAAGTACAATATTAAGACCCCCCAAAGCACGCGAGAATCCTTAAGCAAATATTTTCCATTTTCAATGAAGTCATCTTATAACGTATATAAATGGCCCGAATTTTCATTGGGAACGTCAGAAATCGTATAACAGCCATCAAACATGTCTTTAGTACAAAATTTTCTGATTCTGGCCTTGTTCGCCATCAGTTGTCAAGCGAAAGTGGTGAACGTGAAAAATTCAAAATCCGTCGCTTTGACGGTGAGGGTGGGTGACGAAGAACATGCCTTAGCAGCCAGAGGAATGGTAAGTAAATAGTTCAAATTTTCGCGCCACTTTTTTTTGAAAATTCAGACATTTTGTCACTGGTGTGTGATCACTAATTAATTTGAACAATATGGGCAAGAAACTGGCGATGGTGTTTGATGGTAAAGTTATTGATATAAATGCCTGTAATAGCCTTTTCAGTATTGTTAATTTTTTGTAGTCATCCCAGAGGATTTCAGGCAAAAAGGGAATATTTCCACTCATTCTCAGATAGTCTTAAACTTGGACTTTCGAGCGAGATTTTCCTTTTAAGAGTCCTTTTCCATTATTCAAGTTACTCCAAGAGTATCTGAAATAATTCCATCCAGTTCAATGAAGGGAAACTGAGCGAGTGGATCTTAGATAGCTTGAAAGTACTTTCTCAGAAATTTGACTTACTGTAGATGCCTGGAATAGTCTTTTGAGTATTCTTTCATCCAGTTTATTGAAGCAAATAAGGAAATTTTGTAAATCTAGGACTTTTGCTTGATTTTTTGAATTCATCTAAGATTTATTAACCATTTGAAGTCTTATTCTAGGACGGCGTCTTTAAATCTAACCATGCAAGTTAGTTTAAGGGTTTGAGGAGTTTTTTTAAGGATATGACCGCATTGTGACTAACTAGATCTCCCAGGTAACTGAAAATTTTTCAGACAATGTTTTCTTTTTTTTTCCAATTCGAGTCATTATAAATGCCTGGAATAGTCTTTCGAGTATGTCAAATACCAGAGATTAATAATAGATTCAGACTTTGGTATTAACATCTATCCCATCGGAATGTTTCTGTTAATCTTATGAAACCACTTTCTTTATTTTCAAACAGTTCATATGTACAGTAACAAAATTTTACATTTATTCCTTGTTCAGTTTTGTTTGTATTCTTGAGTAAAGTTAAGGAATGTACAATTGTCTGTGCAAATCAAAAAGTAAAATTATTAGAGAAACTAAATGGACCTAAATTTAAATAAATCAGTATTATCCAGAACCATTTAAAATTTTAATAGAAGAGGTACTTTGGAAGGAGCTTCAAAAAGTGACAGAAAAAGAACAACTGCTAGTGTGGTGGATATAAATGTCAAAACATTGTTTGTGCATCTATTCGTTAGTATTTCTTGAGTGAAACAACAGTTAGGACTTCAATATCGGTATCGGTAAGCACTATAGAACAAAGACTTAAGGAAGCTGGTTTATACGGTAGAAAGTGAACGAAGAAACTCTTCATCCTTTTCAATAAAGAACAGAGAGAACCTACTTGTGAGCATTAAGCTTAACGGGTCTTACGAAAATTGGAAAGCGGTAGTGTTTTTAGATGAAAGTTGTTTTAAGCTGTTTAGATCAGGTAACATTTGCTGGGTTAGGCGACCAGCGAATGAAAGATTTAACTCAAAATATACTCGATAAAAGACGGTGATAGTAGTTTCATGGTTTGAGGTTGCTTTGGAGGTTTTGGTATAGGTCCATTGGTCAAAATCGAAGGTCTTATAGATCGTTTTGTATACCAAGACATATTTGAAAATGAGATGTTACCTTGAGCGACCCAAAGTATACATCAAAACTAGTTAAAAATCGGTTAAGTGCTAAGAAAGTTGACGTTATGATTATTCCAGTCCAGAGCCCAGATCTCAAACGTGAATAAACTTTATGAAGAAATTCAAAACGTACCGAAATCAAAAGTTGTGAAGCAGTTTTAATGACCGTAAAGGAAATGCTACTAAATATTGAATAAAATTTATATTTATTTCAGGAAAATATGTTGGTTAGTTTTAGCTGCTTTACTTTTGAGCCATACATGTTGGTATTGGATACATTCGCATTGGCTATTGAAAATTCAAATTGAGTTCTCAATAAAGTGGTTTTACTATTAAATATTAAATTAGCAGGCTTATTATTGAAAAGCAATTAAAAAGAGAGAAAATGTGACTGTAAATATGTGACTTTTTCAATACGGAAACATGCTTAAATTGGCAATATCTATAGTAAATGTTCACTAATTTTCCTCCTTCTTAGACGATTTCTTACTGTAAGAAGAAAATGTTCATAGGTTATCCTCTGAACAAATAACCTTCTCATAAGCAAAACGGAATTTTTAATTATTTTTTTTTGCAGCTGTCTCTAACTCTGGACGATGGATGGTCAGGTGAAATTTCCGCTGTTCCAGCTACAGCTGAAGTAACAGACAGCCCAAGGACCAGCGCTACCCTGAGCCTTAGCTCCACTAGCGACACCTACAGCATTTCGTTGCTGAACGGCTTTAATTTGGGCCTTAAGGTAAGTGTAAAACACCTTAACCATCAAATTTCTTTCTTCAAAAGTTCAAAATAATTTCACCAGATTGTTCCTACTGGATCAAGTAACTGTAGCTCAGTAGTCTGCGCTGCCAACCTACTGAACGCATGCCCCGTAGCCAACCGAGTGTCAAACTCCCTGGGCGAAGTAGTCGGCTGTCAACTGTCAACTGTCATAATGTCAACGATGTGCCCCCTGGCGGTCGTCGACGACGCCACCGCCCTCACCAACGTGAAATCCTGCTCTGACGCCCTCAGTTTAATGGTTGTAATCGTTTAATAATAATTTCAATGGCAATTTAAACAAATTTTAATAAAGGTTATCATTAAAAAAAAAAAAAGACTTACATTCGTTTATGGCAGACCGCGCAGACCCAATCGGTCGCCCGGAAGTTGTCCTGTCTACAGTCCTTGCACACGCGCAGTCTACACGACTGACAGAGGGCGCCACGGTTGATGACGCGTCCTAATACGCATCTGCAACGGCCACATGTCCGCTCCGGGTCCGGGCAGGAGTCTTCGGAAACTTTTAGGGCTCCCTTGCGTCTCAGGTGTTGGAGTTCGGCTTTCAGTTGCCTGGAATGAAAATCGATTAACTTAATTTGATTAAGCAATTATTGTGCCAGAATTCAAAATGGCGGTTGCGGCTTAATAATGAAATTTCGGTATAAACGGGTCTAGTTGTTGCATTATTTAACATAACTCGATTTAATTAAAAAAAAATTCTGAGGTTTAAATTGTGCATTTAAATTTCGTCCTATTCACTTGCAATTAAAACATAACAACAACTGCCTCCAGCTCATATCAATTAAAACTTTTCTTCTTTTTATTATTTATTCTATTACGGTCCCACTTTCGATAAAAACTAGGGAGCCCATTGTTGTACATCCTAATTTATATTTTTTTTGTACGGCTTTTCAGCTTTAATAAAAAGTCCCTTAAGAGGAGAAATATTCGCTTTCGACTCCCTTTAATATATTGCATGCTTCTTTGGCGGCCATCTTGAATCGTTACGTCAAATGATAGGAGGAGGTTAGCTTTGACAGAACCATCACGTGACCGCTAGTTTGTTTAATCATAGTCAATCATCTGACACGCGTAATTGCTTTGCTTGGCGTTGTACAAGCGCCATTCTGAGACTAATTCCAAAAATTAAATTAAATTATGACCTACAAAAGGGCCCAATAAAAAAATTAAATACTATACTTAACTTAAATACGTAAGGACACGGTGATGCGTATATAAATTATTTCATTAATAATCATCCGGATGTCACGTTACATTAAAGCCATTGACCCGCAACAATAAACGATTTTATTGTAAATGTAATTAAGTGCTTTCAAATTATGGGTTTTAAATGCTTTTGAGTAATTATTGATGCGTTTGAGTTCTTAAATGTTTATTACAAAAGAAATCTTTAATACTAAAATATGCCGAAAACGTCGCCATTTTCTATTTGGATCCATTATCCTACATAAGTTTTGATCCGCCATTTTTAATTTTGTGTTCCTTAGCAACGAGCTTTGACGTTGAAATGACATTAGCAACTATCAAAATGGCACATGGACGCCATTTTATGAGAACAAACTAAATGGAAGAAGGATCTTACAAAACTCTATTTCAAAGATTAAAAGAGTATACAGGATATCTCGGAATTACACGTAAATTTATTAACCACATATTCTATGACCGAAAATAAGATTAAAATTTCATATAAAGTAGGATCCAAAACGTCTTAGTTTTTAAGATTCAGGGTGTTAAAGATGAAGAAGTAATGGGAGTTTTTTGTAAATATTTTTAAAACACGTAAAGATTTTTAAATAAAATTTGTTACAGTGTTAGATTGTCTTCAGGTTTTCGTAATTTGGACCGCAGAATTTAAAAATCTGAAGTTTTTTAAGTAAAAAACTGCAAAATGCTTTTGAAAATTTCATTACAAATTCTTCTTTTTATTTTTACATTTACACTCGAGGTGCGGATAATTAATTGGCCTTTCGGCAGACGTATTTTGTTTGTTTATGTTGCTTAGTACAACAACAACTAAATGTCAATAATTTGACAACTTTTGTCAATAATTTGAAAATGGTGAGTTCTAGTGAGGCGCGACAAGAGTACCTTATTTACTTAAAAAACTTTAGATTGTCAAATTCTGTAGTCCAAAGTCCAACGAAAACCACAAATTTAGAGCAAATTTTTCCTACCCCTCAAGAGAATTCAATACCCAGTTTTAGTTCGTTAAATAGACCGTTAAAAGGTTAGGTTAACTATACCAAAATTTATTCAAAAATCTTTACATGTTTCGAAAATATTTAAAGAAGACCGCCATCCCCTCTTTATCTTTAACACCCTGTATTTTAAAAACTAAGACGTTTTGGGCCCTACTTTACATGAAATTTCAATTTAATTTTGAGTTATAGAATACGTGGTTAAAATATTGACGTCTTATTTCGGGATACCTTCTGTATCCAGCTGTTTAATGTAATTTTTTTCAGGGATTTGAGAATAATTTCCATTATTTTCTGGCAGCAATAAAGAATTAAGCAAGCGACAATGAATCAATCCCCTACAAACCACCACAGTAAAGCTCCTTGTCTCCCTCACTACATGCGACGCCCAAAAGTGACTTGTAGTAATAGAGAGAAGGGATAATAGTGAAGGAGGAATGTATTCATCTATTGGGATTTAAAAAAAAAGGTTTTAGAAATATTTTGAAAAACCCTCCACCCTGTATGCAGTGTCTGTTTGTGAAAAAGGTCCTATGACAAACCAATCTATAATTTTTAATCCATCATTGATCCTTTTTCCTTTTTCACATACATGTAACAAATAAATCAGTTACCTTTTGACTCTCCCTGGTACATGACATTTGGCGGCCATTTTAGATCATCACATCAAACTGTGGGAGGAGCTTAGTTTTGAGGGAATCGTCACGTGACCGCTTGTTTGTTTATACATATCCCACCACGTGACATGTATAATTTGAAATAAAGAGTTGGCTTTCCTTGGCGTAATACAAGGGCTATTCAAAGCGTAATTTAAAGAGCGAAGCAGATAAAAATAAGATAATCAATATTTCTTTCTTCCAGGCAGTCGAACATTTATAACAAAATTACTCCTTGGCCGAAATGACTAATAATTAAGTATGAAGTGTGAAGAATTAAGGAAGTGACCATAAATCAATCAATCAATAAGCAATTCCCAGAAAAACCACCACAGTAAAACTCCTTGATTGTAAATGAAGACGCCCATCCACCATTTTGGAGCGGCAATTTTTGCACCAAAATATAATTTAAAGCCACGCCCAAGAGTGGCTTGTAGTGAAGGACAGAAGGAAAAATAGTGAAAGAGAACATTTTTTACACTCACACTATATACAGGTGAATCTACTGATCTATTTTTGAAGAGTTGTGAATTTTGAAAATATTTAAAAAAAATTTCCCACAACAGTGTATAAAGAATCCCATCACCAACTTGTGTTACAATTTTGAACCCGGCATTGAGCATCGTTCATACACGTCGAAGAAAATCATTTAACACTTTTTGACTCTCCCTGGTATATGCCATTTGGCGGCCATCTTGAATCGCTTAGAACATTGAAAGGCTAGAATTAGTAAACAACAACTTTGTTTGAGTTCAACATGTGCACAGGGGCAAGAGGGGTGTTTTGTTTACAAACATATTTGCCGATTCTCTGTTGTCAAGTCGACGCAAATTTCCAACGGAGGAAATTTTTAGCTATATTTTAACAACCATTATAACGTTAATTTAATTTATTTGTGTTGTATTTTATAGGAAAATTTAAAATAAAAAGTATAAATACTACAATTAACCTATTTTAAGAATAAATATAACATCCTTAAGCAAAAAAAAACAAAATTATTAACATTCTTATCCCTAAAACTGCTTCTAAAAAATTTGAAGCGACAACACCGGAGCTTAATCGCCTGAGCCATACGCGTAGTGTCATCTGTCAAACGGCTTTTTGTTTATTTTCGGGATTCGTGTATTTTCTTTAATTTTCGGTTTCAAAAGGAAAACGGCCACATTTTAGTGTTTTTTTAAATTGCTAGGATGGGAAAAACTTGTGTCGTTTGTGCCGCATCATGATAAAAAGGTGATTCAAGCCGATCTTTTCACAAGTAAGTACCGATACTTTCATAACATCACATCATGGGGTAACCATCATCATAAACGTAGAATAGGGGATCTTATAGATATAAACCTAATAAAAACTTGAATGTGAAAGTGTGCGTAAAATACCAAAATATTTATATTTTTAAATCTAAATATTTTTTTGAACATATTCATCTATCAATAGGCTATAAAAAATATAACACTAGAATTTTGTCCCTGGTTTTATTGCAGGATTTTATGTTTTTTTTTGTTGTTTTGGCAGAAAGAAGGCATACCTAATACCCATGTACCTATCTATGTATAGTTATGTTTTTTTAATATAGACATTAGGTAGATAGATGAAATTACTAATTTTTTATTGCCTTTAAAGAATTTTGAAATTTATTTAGATATTGATATCTATGTATAAAGTTAATTTTGTCTTTCCCTAAAATTTGGTCGATAATTTTTTTTTGTTTTACCATATTGCAACTTACAATAATATATATAGTAATTGGCACCACATATTAATTCATTACTGTAATTTTTTTTGCTTTTTGATTAAATATCAAATACTTATTATAGACTGCCTAATATATGCCCAAAGGGAACAATGGATTTCATTAATGGAAATCAACACAATTAAACGGAACATATTTGTTTGTTCAGATCACATCCTTAGAAGTGATTTCTTATATAAGGAAGATAATATTATCAGTAGCCAGACTATAAAACAAATCAGCTCTACCTCAAAGATAATTTTTTTAAAATATATTTTTCTAGTATAAAAAAATCATCATAAAAAGGATTAGTGTTACTCATATAAGCTTTATTTATAACTAATACTAATTAAATTAGGTAAGTGTGTAAAACTATTTTTTTACTAGGATTTCTGATGCACTGGTTAAAAACACAGCAGCGGATAATTCAGTTAATTTACCAAGTGATTTATCCTTCAAAGCTGCAGGGGCAGCTTTCCTGAAGAGTGCAAAAACTTCTTTAGCTTCCAAAATGGTATATAGTACAAACAGTGAAGCTAATATAGATAAGTATGGATAATTAAAATAGATTAATATTTTTGATACACCAAATTTTGTATAATTACAGATCTGATCATTCATCATCAACAATAACTGCATCTGAGATTAATAGTTCTACAGTAATCGTGGGGTCTAGGTCAACAATTACAATTTCTCATCAAAGCCGTTTTTGTTTAACTGGTACACATTCCCTGACTCTGCCAAGGAAAAGGTAAAAATACACTCAAAATAGACTACTAGTTTTTTGCCATGTATTATCCTATTCTATATATCTTATTTGAGCACCAGGACTAAGACAGGCAAAAAAGTTTATAACCACTTCTAGAAAAAGAGCTGAACAGCTCCTAGACATGAACAGATCAGACATCAGAACAGCAGTCGGACTCCTAACCGGTCATTGCCCAGTGAAATATCACCTAAAGGCAATAGGTATAACAGAGGACGACCAATGTAGATTCTGCAGCAATGCCACAGAAACGGCAGAACACCTGCTCTGTGAATGCCCGACCCAACTCTGCAAGAGGCTCAAGTACCTGGAAGGGGTACAACCAACACCTCAAGAAGTGGGACAACTACCTCCCAAAAATATAGCTTTGTACGGCAGAAGTCTAAGACTTTTTGAGACAAACTAAGACAAGTAGAGTTATGCACAAAATATCTCACAGGTAGCAGTGCTGAGCGGCGGATCAGCCGAAACGACTCCCTTCTCAATCTACAATATATCTTATTTAAAAGTGATGTAGTATTTTATTGTGTTATATTTGTTTAATATTAAAATATTTAATATTAATTAAATGTATGATATTACAAAGATTCTTTATAATAACATACATTTTATTGATCAATTGGATTATCATAATACATTTTTTTAATTTTGGTAATACTATATTTGTATGTATATTATTCTAGGGTAAAATCAAAATGATATCCTGAGGACCTAAGCACTGATGATTCCACCGTTTTAAAAGCTAAATCACTTGTCACCAAATTATAGAAAAAAAAATAAAGAAAATTAAAATTCGAAAATTGCAACAAACAAATTTGCGCCAAAGAAATTGAATTAGATCTCAAGTCATTATTAAAATACTTAAGAAATAATAACATGATTTTCGAAAAATGTTGGGCAACATACTACATATTTTATTTGACTTGTAAAAGTACTTGTTTGTATATTACTATTAATAAACTATCTAATCTATTGTACATAGTCTTTATTCTTAGGTAAGCTTTGTTTTTTAGTATAAATTAATATGATATAATAATTGGTATTAGGAATTATATAGGTCACTATTAAATGTCTCAAAACCATTATATAGGTTAAATACTCATAATAAAAATCTTATAACCTACAAAAAACCTGCAACTCCTTCACAATTTGAACATCCTTGTAGTTTTAACTTTTTCCGCTGAAGCAATACTGTCTCTTTGAAAAAGTCAGCACCATAGAAGTATATATTATGTGATATAAGTAAGTGATGTAAAACTGAGTTTTGTCCAATATAACAATAACAATAAAATTTTGCAAAATGTTAAAAATTTGTGTCTTAAAACATAATTTATTAAGAAATCTATAATATTATATTAATAAAATATTTAATTTCCTTAAAAATGCTTTGACAAAAATGCTGCCTTTTATTAGGACCTTCCTCTAATGAAGTCCATTAAAAAAAAAAACACATAAATAGGTCATAAATGGTAATATTACTTATAGTCAAACTCTTTAATAATTAATAAAAATTTATCAGGTAAATATTTGTTGACGACGTCACTGGTAAAGAGTGCTTGTATCGGTGATATCAACAATGCGTTCGAGCGGCGTTGCGATGCCATTACCGTTTTCTCGTTTCTTCGTACTTTATTTTCATTTATTTAACGTATAATGACTTCAATATATTCGATATCTTACCAAATTAATTTTAAAAAAATGCTTGATATTTTATTAAAGGGGAGCAGTAGTATTGTTTTGTGCCTTCGGAAACAACTGAAAATTTTTATGCTATTATAAAGTGATTTTTGCCATTTCTCTATAAGCATTTGGCATCATTGCATTAGAGATGTTGCAAGCAAACAAACCTGCCCATAGTTCCACGGCATGCTACTTCTAGCCTTTCAATGTTCTAAGTTGAATCGTCTCGCCAAACTGTGGGAGGAGCTTAGTTTTTAGAGAATCATCACGTGACCGTTTGTTTGTCTATACATAGCCCACCACGTGACATGTATAATTTGAATTGAAAAGTTGGCTTTGCTTGGTTCAATACAATGGTTATTTAGAATGTAATTTGAGGAGCGAATAAAGAAAAATTAAATTATAAATATGTCTTTTTTCCCGGCAGCCTTAAATTGATTAAAAAATTACTCCCTGGTATAAAGAACTAAGGACTCTAACTGTTATAATGACATATGGCGGCCATCTTGAATCTTCACGCCAAACTGTGGGAGAATCACGTGACCGCTTAATTGTTTATACCTAGTCCATCACGTGATATCTATAATTCGAAATGACCAGTAGGCTTTTAAACGAAGTTTAAAGAATATTAAAATTAAATGAATGTATAAGAAAATACTACCTGTCTAAAATGACTACTAATTAAATTTAAATGAGTGTTTGCACAAAGAACTAAGGAAGTGACAATAAATCAATGAATAAACAATCAATTCCCCATTTACCACAACAGAAAATTGCCTTTTGCAGGCCGAAAGTGCCGACCTTAACGATGCCTTAATAGAAAAACGCATAGGCCGGGTGTCGCAACCGATCTAAACCGTAGTAGGTTGATGTGTTATTGAAAACTTCATTTTCACAATCACAATGGACCATTGTATGCAATCAAGCGAAGAAGATCTTATTTTCCTATATGCTCATATCTACGTGTTTAGGATGTGGGGGCGTCAGGATGTGTGTCGATATGATTAGAAAAAAATCAACTATTATAGCCGCATATATAGAAATGATTCATGTCAATCATCATAGTGGTGTATATTATGTAAATATTGGTAAATAATTGTTATAGCCTTGAAAATTACATTAATAATTAGAATATGGTTTGTGTACGCCTGCCGCCGGAGTTTTTTATATATATATTTTTTTTTAATTATTAAATAGGTGTGAAGGAAAGAAGGCAAATCTTTGATATTCTAGGTGGTGCACTCTTCTATAGGTGCGCTATAAAACCGAAATTTCAAGGCTTAAATCCTATAATATAACGTAAGACGTGAGACTTTTACTAACTATACAAATCTCGTGACCCTTCGGATTGAACTTTAAAGCGGATTCGCGACGGTTTAAGCCGGGTCTCGCTCCGTTGGCCAACCGTTTTGATCTTGCCCAGATTAAATTTGAAAAATCATTACTGTATTATTACTAAAGCTTTGTCTAATTTAAAAACGATTGTCATCGCACAATACAGTGTATCTTAGCCTCGATTAATGTTAGAACTACGTTGACTCGATTGCCATAATCCATATATAAGGCAAATAAGTTGAGTAGGTACGCGTTAAGATTTCTTGACATTATGTCTCAGTGAACCACCATATACGACAGGGTAATAACAAAATAGACGAATTCTTCAAGTTTACATATGACTCTCAGATGCGTCAGACAATAAAGCGGAAAACATATAATTCTCTAAAGCAGAGACAATAAGAAATATTGCATCTAAAGAACCACTCATAATCATGCGTGATTTCAACTAGGTACTAGATACAGCCAAGAGGAACACGTCCAATAGATTTTGCAACCGAAAACAATACGATCAAAATTGACTACATCTTGATTAGAAACAGATGAAAGGCACGCTTTACAAACGTAAAAGCAAGACCAAAGGATAACATCTTGCTTAAATGTTCAAACTAAAGCCAGCCGCACAACTAACTTACAAATGTGGCGCCACATTTGTCTTCCGACATAATTTCGTTCAACATTTTGTACATTTGCCGTAAATGCGGTACAAGCACGCACATCAGGGCTTAGTTTTGTTCCGCATTTGTAGCCATGTCGTCGTCTTCTGATGACGATGATTTTATGATGTGGCAATTATTAAGTCAAAACCGAAGAAAACGTCATTGAAGCATCAAAGCAATTATTAAATTAATGATGATAAGAAATTTAGACTATAAAATGTTACCTGCAAAGTGTGGCCATATAATATCTCTCTACTTCCTGAATAAATAAAATGTTTTGTGTAATATCGTCCTCCCATGTTTATTTCAAAACGTGACACGCCGCAACAAATATCGGACAGATTGATTATCCGGGGAGTAAACACCAATGCGGTGTGGCTTCAAATGCTGTTTGGTAGCAAATGCATCTTAGGTGTGTGGATCCAAATTAAATAACACGCGCGCGTTAAATACTCTCCGATACATTCGTAGAAAAGCATTTGTGGCGCAACATTTGTATCGTAGGTGTGCGGCCTGCTTAAAAAGAATCAAGTCGCACTAGATCCACAAAAGATTGATAACGATATCGAATCCAGAAATATTTAGAGTTGTGTGAAAAGAAATAAGTATTTTAGAGGGTTCAGAAGAAATATGGAAAGCATTTCGAAATGCCATAGAAACCTCTGTAGGAAGAATTAGAATATAAAAAATATCCTTATGAAAATGCATTGGATGACAGTCATAAGGCTGCAACTTCTTCAAGAGAGAAAAAGAATCAAGTCTACATATCATACGACAGCAGCAAAACGAATTGTTGAAGTCGAACAGAGAAATAAAGAAGGCGAAGAACAAGAAAGGAAAGCAAACTGTTATGAATCCAATAAGCTTTATAAGAAAATTCAATATCTAGCCAGAGAATTTAAGCCAATTACACAAACAATAATGGATGAGAGTCAGCACATTATAAATAATGTGAAAGGGATTGCGGAAGTTTCAAGAAAATACTGCCAAAGACTGTATGCAGCACGTGTTCATTACAAAGAGAGGATTCAATAATCGAAAGTTAGAGGTAGAAAAAGCAATTAGAAAGCTAGAAGAATCGAAAATCTCCTGGTGCAAACCAGATCGCACTAAGGGTTTTAAAAGAGAGGAGAGGTTGGAGTAACTTTTATAACCTGAGCTGTAGAAATATTTGGGAAACTGGAGAGTGACCCGATAACTAGAAATCCCACTAGACGTCCACTTTAATCCTTTTCGGTAAAGTAAAATGGCAGCATCTACGGCAAATACTAGCGGAGATGGGGACACGTCACTACTTGATTTATCTGATAAGACGTCTATAGGGAAAAAATAAGTGCTTAGTAAAAATAAACATCACGCATTTGAATAATTTTAGAACAAACGCCGATGACATGCAGGGCTGCATAATCTCTCCAACTATGTTTAATATCGACAGCGAAAGGTACTAGACGGATGGAGGGGTGAAAGATCATTTGGAGGTCAAAGAGTCAGTATCCTGAGATATTCCAATGATACATTGACCATTGCTTCAAATCAGAGAAATCGAAAATATAATGAGAACTCTAGAGGAGAAAAGCAAAAAGTATGGGATAAAGCTTGATAGGAGGAAGACAAAAATTATGATAATTGAGAGAACAATCTTAAAAGCATTAAAGAAATTAGGAGCTTCGAAATAATAAATAGTTTCATATACCTACATCCTATGGAAACTGATGAACATGAAAGGAAAGCTTAGGAACACGATTTGACACACTCAGTAGTGGTTCAATAGTGAATGTGAACTGTTCATCGTACTATCGAAAATAGCTCTGGGATTTTAGCAGCTGTTGGAAATAGCTGCTAAAATAATAGTGTGCACTATGGAGCCTATTACTGGTACTGGTACATATGATAAATATTCTATTCTAAAATTTTTTATATTTACCTAGAATTGATTACAACGTAAAGTTTCCTTTAAACATACATATCCTGGTAACGTGGAAGAGCATTCTGTACATAAAGATAAAGGCATAATATTATTATTATTATCAGATTTCATGCGAAACGGCAATCGCACTCCCCACTGGGAAAAAGGGATCGTTTACTTATCCCAGATTTCTCAGATATCAGAAGGATGAAGTTCTGGTGGAGTCCTTTCCATGTTATCGGATTCTGTTTTTTAACTTTATTTACAAGTAATAAACTTAGACTAGTATTTACATGATATGTTTTTTAAACTAGTTGATGTTATCTGTATTTCTAATGAACTTTCTAACGATTCGAGATGTGGATAATAGCGTCGACTTCTGCATCAGCTTATAGATGCTTTTCTTAAGGTTAAGCAGTTTCATGTTTTCGATCAGGCTCTTTGGTATTACTCCTGTTGTTGACACAATAACTGGAACTGTCCGCACTTCTCTCATTTCCCATTGTCTTCGTATCTGGTATTCTACATCCCTGTACTTAACAATCTATTCATTATGTTCTGCTCTTAGGTTGTTATTATTGGGAATAGCTACATCAATAAGGGTTGTCTTCCTACAAATTTTATCGATTAGGATTAGGTCAAGCCTATGGTTACTTACTCGTTAGTCTGTAAGTACAGAGCGATCCCAATACAATTTGTGTTGCTCATTTTCAAAAATCGGTTCCGGCTTATAGTTATAATATGGCATACCTTGGCTGCCGATAAGCGGTTTACTTTTTCTGCGAGCTCTTGATGCAGTATCTTTGCAACTAGATCACGTCGTTCTTTATATTCCGTTGGTGCAAAAGTTTGACATCTACCGGTGACATGCTGAATAGACTCCGTTGTCTCACATCCATACCTACATCTGTCACTTTGTACCGTCGGGTCACCTACGACAAACTTTAAATAATTTCTTGTTGGTATTACTTGATCTTGGATAGCCACAAGAAATCTTTCAGTTTCGGGGAAAAGCTGTCCCGAAGTCAATCAGTAGTTCAATGCCGCTATGTCGACATACTCCTGTTGAACCTGATGAAGATGCCTTCCATGTAGTGGTTTTCCCATCCAAGCTTGCATTTTTTGTTGATCGGTGCAGCTCAAGCTCCTGTAGTTTAAGTGGTGTTGAGTCGTCTGATCCTTTACATACGGCACGATGAATGTGTGATGTTTCAGCCTTTCTTAAAAAAAAGAAACGCAAGTTACTAATTTGCTGAGTTAGCTGCTTCTCTATGTCGGTCATTCCTCTTCCTCCCATATGTCGAGGTAGCGTAGTTCGTTCTTCGGAACTCCGCGGATGAGTGTTCTAGCGTTTCTTTACAACTTTTCGTTGTCGGTTTTACTCCATCCTATAATACCAAAAGAGTAAGTTAATGAACTCATAAGTTTCTGCTGTTAAGACTTGTTTTAAGAATTCGTCGCATTCTTGTAGTGAACTTAGTAGTCAGTTCATTCTTTATAGTTCTATGGTCTATTCTTTGCGCCTGCTTTATTCCTACATATTTGTAGTATTATAACATTATCTGACTGTTTTCTGGTTGAAAGTCCTCTTGTTGTAGTTTACTTTTAATAATGGTTACAGTTCGGCACTTATCCAGTCTAAAGGTCATTCCTATATCATCAGATATTTTTTTCACTATTTTAAGCATTTGATCTAGTTGGTTTCGTGGTGCTGCAAGAACTTTTAAGACCATATAAAGTAGATGGTTTACTCTTGTTAGTTCTCTATTATCCTTTTTTAAGAACAACAATATTAGTTCCAATGCAGTTACCGTTAGCCAAGATGCCCTATAGCGAATTCTAAAAAAAAAATTATAAGTGGTTATCTATTTTGTACAATTTAAGTATGTACATTAATAAGCCATTTATGTGGAACTGCATCAAAAGCTTGTCGGTAGTCAATCTATGCTGCGAAATTGTTATTATTATTATTTTTTTATATGATTTGACGGTTTATTAATAGTTTGACAAACTATATAGTTTGTCATTATTATTATTATTATTATTATATGATAATATCTTTGTCGTAAAATCTGTTATATTTCACACATTCGGAAATATTGGAAATCAACATACTTGAATGAAATAAATAATTTGTCAAGTGACACTAATTTTTTTATTTGAAATGGGACAATAGGTATATTATTACGTATTTTAATAGAAGATAATATTCTGAGAATAATGATATCACATTTGCTACTTTTTATTTTGTACTCATAGAAAAAAGTTTATAAATTTTAAAATAAGGTACCATGAATGCGCGTTGAAAGTTTTAATTTTTAATCAAGTAATTAAGGAAAAATAATATTCATTGAATTTTATTACTTGAATCTTTTACATGGTTTTTTATATAAACAAAATGAAAATAATTTTATCACTCTTCCTTATAGGGTTCAATAACAGACAGCAATAATGAGCAAAATTTTATGGATGAAATCGACATTGATCAATGACCAAGAGAGTTCCAACAAATATCATGACTAATAGAGTAGCAAAGAGGAATTTATAAAGTGAATAATGTAAATTTTATATTTATTTTTAACAGTACCAAGATGATATGATGAAAAACAATATTCCTCCATGTCCCCTATATAACGCGAATCGATTCGCTAGATGTACCACCAATTGCGGTAAGGATAAATTCCTTAAAGAAATGTTGGACAATCTTTTCACTAAAGATGAAGAATGTGTTCCTGGTAGAAAGAACATTTGGCCAAAAAAACTTGACATATGCAAGATTATCATTGCTATAGATATTACTAGATTTACTAAAGGATCTGAATTCTATATTACAACAATCAGTTGACTGTTTGTAAAATTTCCAGACTTACTGATTAAAAAAGTCGGACTTCAAGATGGCGATGCGTTTACTTGAAGAAAAAAACTCAAAAAAAATGTAATAATTTTGTCTCAAAAATAAATAAACTTTTATTGCCCAACAGAATAATCCAATAAGAAAAAGTCAAAGAAAAAAAAAGTTTAATGAAGAATAAGGAACGGAAGAACATTAAAACAAGAAATTGAAAAAATAAAAGCTGCACTCAGTTCGTATAAGGCATTTCCAATCGTGAATTTCTAACAAATCACTTTATATAATATTACCGTTATAATTCATAACTATATGCTTGTAATACAACATACATTTGGTTAATAAAACCAGTATTTGATATGAATCCTACATTATTTGCATTGATTTACTAATGGCACTATTGGGAACTGATGGCAATAGTCACACTGATGGACACTTATGACGAAAATACTTGTCATTACTGGAATCAATAAAGTTTTTTTTCTCTAGGAGATACGCGTACAAAACTTACTATTGCAAGAACAGCTATTACGAAATTGGTAACAATTTGGAAAAATTCGAATATAACAATAAACATAAAATTAAGGTTGTTAAGAGCACTAGTTCTTCCCATATAGCAGATAACAGATGAAAATAATAATAATAATAAATATCTTTATTAAGAAAAAAATACAATTTTAAGAGGAAAAGTACATTTCTCAAAAGGCGAAGTTAAGCTGACTTTAAGGCCAGCTACTCATAATTAACCCTAAAATTTCATATAATATAAGAAATTATAGATTAAACAATATTATTACTAATTAACTAGATTAACTAATAAATGTTATTTAATAATGTTTTAATTTTTTAAATTAACAATTAATAAATACGATATAATCTAATAGCATAATATTAACAGGCTACACCTCAACAACGTCTTGCTGAGAACTAAAAAGTATTTCTTTAATTTTTTTGCGAAATGTAAAAAGATTTTTTAAACTCAAATGTTTGATATACTTATTATACAATGATACTATATTAAAGGTAAAACAACCTTGAAAATTTGGCTTGTAATGCTTGTATTGAAAGAGTATTAGATCTAAGGGGTACTATATGAACCTCTTGTCGAAACAATAATTTCATCTTAAATACTGCAGAACAAATGTTTTAAGTAGTTAAATGCAAATATCATCAAAAAGTACTGATACGACAAAGAAACATTGAGCCACTGAAGCTGATTAATGTTGTGAGAAATGTGATCGAATTTTTTTAAGTTGTAAATAAATCTACCGCAATTATTTTGGATTATTTGCAATCGTTGTCTGTATACAAAACTTAAACCTGAATAATATAAAATTAGGCAATAGTATACTTTGGACAAAACATAAGACTCGCACAGCTTTTTCCGATCTTAAAAATATATTTGTTCGCATACAGTACCTTTAGCGATAAGTAGCAGACCTTGAATATGTTGGGAAAATCTTAATTGAGAATCCAAACAAACACCCAAATCTCTGGAAGCCTCAGTGAACTTCAACACTTCACCATTCTTTTCAAAGTTAAGGTATTCCTTTAAAAACTTAGAATGTTGCATAGAGGAGAAAGTTAAAACTTTAGTCTTCCCTGCATTTAAAAATAAGTTGTGTTTTTTGCTGTATACGGTGCTTTTTCTGAGGTCCGAGTTTACATTTGCTTCAATTTCATTATATTCCAATAGATCAAAAATATAAATAAGCTGTGTATCATCGGCATAACTTTGAGTTTGGGAAAATTCAACAACTTTGCTTAAATCAAAAGTATACAACCAAAATAAAATTAGCCCTGTGGCACCCCAGACATAACTTCTGCACAATCTGATTCACCAGCAGGAATTCTAACAAATTGCTTTCTATTACTTAGATAGTTTTCAAAGAATGAAAGAGAACGATCTCCCGATCCAAAAAACTTAAGTTTAGAAATGAGTAAATCATGGTCTACGCAGTCAAATGCTCTAGAAAAAGCAAGCAGTATTAAAATAGTAGCCATTCCTCTATCCAGACCCTTGATTATAAGATTCGTGACATGAAGTAATATTGTGGCTGCTCCATGTCCCGGGCGAAATCCAGACTGATTGCTAGACAATAACCCATTCTCATTTACATGTCCAAAATTTTACTAATCACAGATAATAAACTAATTGGTCTTAAGTATTTTCTAATCAAACAAAGGCTTTTGAGATATGGGCATATTAAGAACATCCTCGAAGAAATGTATAAATACTATAAAAACTTAAAGTAAAAGATAGACTGCTTAAGTAAATACTACAAAGATATTTACAATATTTTGAAGACATTGCCAGAAAAACAGGTGCAATGGAAAAGGTAATAACTGACGGCAGAGTTGAAGGAAACAGATCAAGGGAAAGATTTCCAAGCTATTAGGTGAATCAAAACGAAGCCAATAGCAGGACAGACAAGGATGTAAGGGAATTATAAAAATTTGATAGTGTCACCACATCCCTAAAACGGATTAGAACTGAGGAGAGGACCACACTGTTTCACATTATTATAAACTTATCCCAATTCTTAGCAGTCAAATTTGCAAAATATTATTGTTTAATGTTATCGGGAAATATAAAGTGCTTTGGCCTCGATTAACATTGTAAGCACGACTGTCGTAATTCGCATAATATAAGCCGAATATGCGAACTCTTACAGATGTGGATGATTTCACTTACATATCCGCACTAAGATTTCGTGTACACGTAAATTCGCATTATGTCTTAGTGGTGTCAACAGGTGATATGTTAAAGCAAATTTTTCTTATCATCCAATATAATGTTTGAAGCACCCGTGTATACTTGGTAATTGTGATACTTTTTCTACGCCCATCGTTTGAATCAATGTTAATCTGTTTCTGTTCCAAATACAATAAACATGATTTTTTTTTCAAAACCCACGTACATTTTAATGGCATTTAATCAAATTTTAACGGCTAACGTAGGTTTGCGAGAATACTGCAACAATTTGTTCGAAAGTCGCACTTGTCTCCGTTAAAAGTACAAGACAAGGCAGTAATTTGCGATTTGCGTGTGGGTATTTAGTTTACATTTGATATTATATTCAAGCTTTCCGACCAGTCGCGGTTTTATAATAGGGTCATTATATTATGGTCTCAATGTGGAATTGTTACCGTTTATAACACGAAATATTGGACGATTTTTTTTTACTTTTCTGCTTCCTCTGGTATAGTAGCTTTGGCGGCCATCTTGGTTCGACAGGTACTGTGGGAGGAGGTTGATTTATTATCACATGACCGCACGTTAGTGTATAAATAAACCATCACGTGAAGAGTTGCCTTTGTTTCGTTTCATACAAGGGTTATTCCAAGAGTAATTTAAGAAAGAAGGGTGAATGATTTATTATTAATGTACTTGATAAAAACCGTATTTTTTTAGTTTTCCTCTTGTTTTGAAAATACTATTAATTTAGCAATTTGCCCACATAAAAATAATTCCTTAAAACAAGGATAAAGATTTCATGGTATATTCGATTTTTATTTGATGAAATTGTCATAAGTCACTTTCCTCAAAATAATTTCTTATTTAAATTTTTTTTTTATCAAATTATGAATATATAAAGGTATTAAATTATGAATGCGAGAATATTAGGGTAGAGTGCTCTAAGAGTGCGCGGTCAATAAGAGTACGCACTCGTCGATTTTTGGAGCACGTCGTCGACATCAACAAGGTGTTAGTTCGTACTGATTAAGAGGAGTGTTTGCATGTTTATTGTGCATTTTAAGCAAATAAACAGCGATAATAACGTTATTAGGTAAGTTTAAGGAATTTTATCTATTTTGTTATTATATTTTGACATTTTGGATATTGTGCACAACTGTAGTTTTCAAGAATTTCGCGGTCATATTTTGTCATGCTTACGATAAAGCTTGAAGAATCGTATAAATCATACCGTTGTTTACAATTTCGAACCAAGATGGAGGCAGCACTGGCGCTTTTTAAAACATGCTCGTTTTGTAAGAGTGCGCAATCATTAATATTGTAAGAGTACGCGCGCACTCTTACAAACCAGGTTTTTTTGTTCTAACGGATTAAACGTATTTTTTCTTGTGTTTCAGCATGTCTGGCAGAAAACGAAGTTCTCAACGTGCTTTATGCTCACCGGCGGTTATGGAGGCAGCAAGACAGAGGATTGAAAATGGAGAAAGTACAAGAAGCGTGGCAAAATCCTTAGGAATGGCAGAAAGCACGTTAAGGACAACTGTAGCTACAAAACTGGGAAGATTCGACATTACCTTAACAGCAGAAATGGAAGAAGAGTTGTGTAATTATATTAAAATAATAGACAACATGTTTTACGAGTTAACTTCTAGAGCTCTAAGAAGTCTAGTATTTGAGTTCGCTGAAAAAAACAAATTAAAACATCGTTTTAATATAACTTCAAAAATGGCAGGCAAGGGCTGGCTGCGTGGATTTTATCGGATTTTAAATCGGCACAAAGATGTTACATTAAGGCAACCCACCGCTACAAGCGTCGCCGGGCTGTTGGGTTTAATAAACCACAGTGTGAGCGGTTTTATAAAAACCTCTCGGAGTTAATAAACGAATATAAATTTCCGCCACATGCAATTTACAATATGGACGAATCGGGATTTTCAACTGTCCCAAACAATCCCCCTAAAGTTTTCTCTACAAAAGGAAAAAGGTGTGTCAATAAAATATCAAGCGCAGAACGGGGAACCAATGTTACTGTTGTATGTGCAATGAGTGCTAGTATATAATTTATTCCTCCCGCATTTTTATATCCACGTAAAAGAATATGACAGAACTTTTGGACGAAGCTCCGCCATCTTCAATTGGAATGGTATCTGATAGTAGTTTCATCAATCAGGATTTGTTTGTTGATTATGCCACACATTTTCGAGATCATGCTAAGGAACAACCAGTACTAATGATAATGGCAAACCACACTTCCCATTGTTCTATTGCAGCAGTTGATTTTTTTCGAAAATATAACATTATCGCATTAACACTTCCTCCTCATAGTAGCCACCGTATGCAGCCACTTGACCGATGTTTTTTTAGCCCGTTAAAAAAGTTTTATTCCAACGAGTGTGAAAAATGGTTGACGAACCATCCAGGGCAGGTAATTACGGTCTACCAAATTGCTTCAATATTTAATAATAATAATAATAAGACTTTTATTAATCACCAGATTAAAAAAAAATTACAATTCTGGTATAAACCAAATGCATATCACATATTAAATAGTTCGTTCTTTACAAAGAGCACATTTAATGTGTATTGAAACAATTAAAAAATATCTATAGAACTTAAATTTTATACAAATACAAATAAAATTCCAGAAGGTGACTAATAGGCCATGTTTTCAGACTTCCAGGGAACAACCCCTGCGAGATTCCCTGAATTCTGTTGAGGCCTTATATATATTTAATAATTATAAATTATAAATGACACTTATAAATAATAAACAAAAGCATTTTCCCAGTTAAAGAAAAAAAGAAGAAAGTTAATATAACACGAATAAAAAGCATACTGATGGGATAAGGAGAGAATAGGAAAAGGAACTGGAATTGAACAAGGAAAAGGTTGGCACATATAAATAATTCGATTTTATAATTTAAAAATAAAAATAAAAAACAATTTTTTATTATAAATACTTAAGTGAGTAATTTGTTATTGATTTATTAGAATTAGTTTAGTTTTTATTTTAAAAGTTTTTTCTGACATGGTAAAATCATTTATAGTATAGTGTGCTATTAAGTAAGAAAACGATCTTTTAAAAAAATCTTTAATGTGTGAAGGAATAGTTAATAATTGTTTTCTTCTAATATTCAAGTTGTGCACGTCAGTCCGATATCTAACTTTTCCATGTAAATATGAAGGAATCCTTGACTTAAGAATTTTGAAAAAGAAGCAAATAAGATGCAACACTGTACGATTGTACATATTTAACCACCCCGCAACCTTTAGCTTATGTGAAATATGTTCTCTCCTTCTTATGCCATATACAAACCTAAGACAGGAATTCTGAAGTTTTTATATTCTATATGAGTCAGAAGAATCAAGGCAAGGGCCATAGATGGTGTCACAAAAATTTAATTGGGATAGTACCAATGTTTCACAAAGCATTTTTCTTATAGGCAAATTTAGGTAATCTCTTTGCGAAAAAATCATTTTTAGTGCGGAGTAGCCACTTTTCATTTTAAGAGTAACATGATCCTTAAATCTTAGTTTGTAATCCATTAAAAGTCCAAGATTCTTAGCAGAATTTTTAAAAGTTATGTTGTCATTATTAATGTAAAGTTGCAAGGTATTTAAAATATTTGTTCGTTTATTATCACTACAAAAAAGAATGGCTGTGGACTTAGTGGGATTAACTTTTAAAAGTAACTTTTCCGTTTCTATAAATAAATTGTTAAGGTCTTCATTAATTTTTATATTAGCCTGCCAAACATCAGTATCTTTAAAAGGGAAATAGATCTGGGTGTCGTCCGCGTAGTTATCATGTTTACAATATGTTATCTTCTTTGTTATCTGAGATGTGTAAAGTGTGTAGAGTATTGGCCCAAAATGCTACCCTGCGGAACACCGCTGACTACGTCTAGAAACCCCGATTCATTATCATTCAAAATCACCCGCTGTTTACGATCTGACAAAAAAGAAGATATTAAAGTTACGGCCGACTCACAAAATCCCACATAATGCAAAATTGATAAAAGTATCTGATGATTAACCATATCGAAAGCTTTAGTAAAATCTAGTAAAATTAATACGGTTGCTTGACTATTATCAAGGGCTCTAAATATATCATCAGACACTTGAGCCAACGCGGTGGCACAGCTATACCCTTTACGGAAGCCAGATTGATATTCAGGAATCAAATTATTATTCTTTAAATAGTCCAATATCTGTTGCTCCATAATTTTCTCAATTACTTTAGAAAAAACAGAAAGAACGGAGACTGATCGAAGATTGCCAAATTCAATTGGATTTTTTATTTTTGGTATAGGAATAATATTGGCTTGCTTCCATTTTTTTGGAAAGTAGTTTTCCTCTAAACAAATATTTATTAAATGACATAATGGATTAATAATAGTAGGACAACAAAGTAAGATAAGAGTTATGTTTAAGTTATCGACCCCAAATGCTTTGCTTTTTATAGTTTTTAAAATGTTTACGATTAAGTCTTGAGTTATTAGGTTAAACTTAAATTCATTTGCACCTGCATATTTTAAAGCTGCTATTTTAACGAATGCGGTTGATGGTTTTAAAGTGACAGGGATATGAAGCTGACTTCATGGCCACTTTAGTCACAGAACGAGAAAATTCTGCTACAGCTACAGTAGCTACGCAAGTAGAAGCGCCAAACATTCAGTTAGAAGTCGCTGATAACTCAACGTCTAAAATCAATATTCAACCTCATCAAATCTCTGAATTAGCCTCTGAAAATGCTTCCAAAGTTCTTGACAGTTCAACTGTTGTTCTTGAGAGATACTCCACTACTAAGAAAAATTCACCTGAGCCTACAGAGCTGGTTTCCAACACATCTGCAATCATTTCAACTTTGGAACAAACAGTTGCTGTAGCGCCAGAAACCAAAACATTTGATTTATCGAACACTCCTGGAACATCATCAACTTATATTAAATTAACAACAATTTCTCCATTACCCAAATCAATTACGTTCGTGTCAACAAGTCGCAGAAGCAAAAAGTCGGAAATTATCACCAGCTCCCCATATAAGGACCAACTAATTGAAGAAAAACAGAAAAGAAAAACCGAAACCCATAGTCAAACTAGATATGGGCGATAACCCACCACCACCACAAGAGCTTCCGGAAGAGAGTTTAAAAAGAAAATGTGCTGTGAACCTCAGACAGGCAAAGAAGAAACCGAAAAATGGAAACGCTGTTTTAAAGAAGCCAAAATCACCGCCTCATAAGAAAATGTGGAGCTGTCCAGGGTGCAACGAAACATTTAAAGAACCTGTTACAGAAGACTGGATTGAGTGCATATTGTGTGCTGAATGGTGGCATGAAAAATGCAGTGACCTACTTATACATGTGACCTATGTTCATAAAATTGCGTGCGTACTCTTACAATACTAAATGCGTACTCTTAAAAAGCGGGTTTATAAAAGTGCGCAAAATCACTTTTTTTTAAGTTTCATTTTTTCTGTTGAAGTACTGATGTTTAGTTTGCGAATTATACCTTATTTTATTGTTCAAGTATCAATAGTCATAAATAAAAAAATATATATTTTCAACGCAATTCGTTTGGATTTTTTACCTGATTAAACCCTTAAGTGCGCACTCTTGAAGCACTCTACCCTACTCCAAGTTATAGAATCGTTAAAACAAGATACTAAGGTCTTCTACCTATGCATTGCTGCAGAATTTGTACCTGTTGAGAAAAATGAATGCTCAAAATTAATAAAAGAAAAATAAAATCAAATAAGACTACCATATAATTATACCGCCGATTTTGAAAATAAAATTAGCCTTAAAGATTGTATTTGGAGTGACTTACCAAATTATCATAATATGTATGAGATTATTTACTGTGATATTATGCACAGTTGTCAAAGGAATACATAGATATGATATGTCTCTTATAATAAATAAATTCATAAATAACAAATATTTTAATTTGGAAACATGAAATTTTCGTATAAAGCACTTATTTGTTCCTCAATTTCAGATGTATTATAGGCGATTTTGTACCTTACGAAGAAGATTAAGATTACTGAAATTTTAACTGCAGGATTCATTTAAAATAGTACTTAAAAACATTTAAAATGCCTTATAGAGGGACATCATTTGAAAAAATCTGGAAAAGATCTTAAGCCAAAATATTATTTTTCAACGCACTACCACCCACTTTACTTTCTTGCTCAAGATTCAAAGTTAAACATCAAGAACTAAAAATAAATGCAAAGAATTTTAAGTGCAGAAAAAATTTACCGTTTACTTTGTCGCTAAGGCATGAGCTAAAACAATCTTACAGATTTATATCTGAAAGGGGTATTGGCTATAAAATAGAACATAGAGTCACATGAAAAATTAATTTTAATAAAAATTAGTGCTTTTATGGTAAATTGAAAAATTTTTGATCAGAATAAGAGTATTTTGATGGATTCATCCAATTTTTAAATTTTCACTTAAAATTTTGATACTGCGTCACCCTAATATTACAAGGTTGTATATAACATTTCCAGGGAAATTTGGTTTGTAATATCACAAAGTTCCATGTGGTGAGCCCTACACTATAATTTTGGAAATAAATTTAAAGCTCACATAGAACTCTGATAATATAAGGAAAACCAAAGGTGTATACCTAAAATTATGACAAATGGATATATCATAGTTGTAAGTTACATAGAACCTTAGAACATAAATGTTTAATAAAATAATAAATATTACAGGGTTCTATGTACTAACATAGAACCCTGCAAATGTAGGGTTATGTTGCTTTTATAATTCATTTTAAAACGTTTATCGGAGCAAAGTGTTTGTTGAGAAGTTTATTTAAAAATATGGCATTAAACGAGACTGATATTAGTGGTGGCTACGGTTATGATTCTGACCAAGACAAGGAATATATATTACCTGAAAAATCAAAAAAGAAAAAAGAATGCAGGTAAGATTTTTAAAATTTTTATTTTAGCTATGTAAGCTTAGGTTTTTGAATTTTTAATCTACTTTTTTTACTTTTTCACTTTTTATTGATTTTTAGAATTAAAATTCGTGGTCGTTATATTAACATTCCAACCCGATCCAGTAGCAGTGAAAGCGAATGTGAAGAGTCAGACTTAGAAAGCCATTTAACTAGGTATATAAGTTATCATATTACTTTTTGGTTCTTAACATATTGTTATGTTATATGTATATTAATTTAACCATTTTAAATTTCCTGTATAGTCAAGGAAAACGCAATAATGTAGATTTATGTTTTGTTTTTGAAACAATCCTGGCTGCTCTACTAGCTCATATAAGGCTTCTAATTCTGCAATGCAATTTAAAGTAAACAGCAAATTTGAAATTGAAAAATCTTCTCATCCGTCTTCTGTTCAGCTGCAAACAAATTTTAATAGGTAAAAAATTGTTATTGTTTTATTTGGTTTTTAAAACAATTTTTTTACAATATATTAGCAAATTTTAAATTATTTCCAACAGTTTTAAATTCTTGTTTTAGAAATGTAATTGTTCTACTACGTTAACGCTAAACACCTCAAAACAAAAAGTGCCCTCAGTAGAAGATGATAATATTGAAGACCCTGAAACAGAATATTATAATTCTCATAACGCAGCAACCTCACATGATACTACGGATTCTAAAGAAGATAATTTGATAAATGAGATAAAAAAAAGTTAACACGCAAAAGACAAAAAAATACATCCGAATGGGCATGCAATATAAGAAAAACTAAATTTGATCGGGGCCTTGAGTATATTTCTTCGCGAAAAAAGGTCGTTCCCGCCGGGGAGATTAAAAACAAAAAAGATTGTTTACAAAAATGCTTATTTAAATGCTCTCGAATAATAAGCGATGAACAACGAAAGGAGATTTTTAAAAATTATCTACTTTCATCTGTTGAAAAAAAGAACTATATTTTAAACACTACTAAAATTGATAGTCCCTGGCGGAGAAGGAAAGGAAAAAAGCCTGATAATTCAAGAAAAAAGAGAACCTTTAGATATTATTTTGAGTTAAATGGTCAACCAATTCAAGTTTGCAAAGACTTTTATACAGGAACTTTATGTATAAGTCAGAAACCAATTTATACAGCTCACAAAAATAAAACGGTGACTAAAAGTATACAGGGAAAACATCAGAAAAGGGTAACGTCACATGAAAGCTATAGATTTTATTAAAGAGCACATACACCTGGTTCCTCGTGTGGAATCACATTATTGTCGCAAGAACAGTAACAAAGAATATGTCGAAAGTGTATTAAGCATTAAAAAATTATATGAACTTTATGTGGATTTGGCAACAGAACGCGAAAAAGCTCCAGTTTCATTTTCTGTTTATAGGAAAACATTCTGCAATAATTTTAACATTGCTTTTCATAAGCCACGCAAAGACAGATGTGATACGTGCAAGGAAATAAAACTAAAAAAAATAGAAAATAAGATGGATGACAGTTTGGAAAAAAATATGCTGATCATTTAAATGAAAAAGAGTACATGAGAAACGAAAAACAAAAAGACAAGGATAGTGAAATCCCAATACTGTGCTTTGATCTAGAAAACGTTTTAACATGCCCAAAAGCTGACATAAAAAACTTTTTTTATAAAAGTAAATGTTTACAATATGACTGGACACCTCTCCATAGGCAAAAAAGTATACTGTGCTGTGTGGAGTGAAGCTTTACATGGAAGAAAAGGAAATGACATTGCAAGTGTGGTTTACAAAATACTTGATAAAGTTATGCAGGACAATCCAGAATTTACAGAAATTATTTTGTGGAGCGACAGCTGCGTTCCGCAAAATAGAAATAATCTCATGAGTTATGGCCTTAGTCACCTAATTCAAAAACACAACAACCTATCAAAAATCACAATGAAATTTTCTGTTCCTGGTCATGCTTGTATCCAAGAAGTAATGCAATCCACAGTTCAATCGAAAGGTCATTAAATAAGGTAGAATACTATTCTCCTTTATCTCTTTTACGATACCTTTTAAAAGTAAATCTCCATAATCCATAAACAATTATCCAAATGAAACAAGAAGATTTTATAGACTTTCAGTCTTTTTCAACTACAATGCTGTGCCATTTTCAAAAGTAGTTTCTTTGCAGTTTTCTAGATCGTTTTTCGAACTCAAGTATAAAGATACCTTTAACCCCACAGAAAAATTTAAATTGAATTCAGTTTTGAATTGAATTCAATTTTAAATTCAGCTGAAACAGTACAACTAATTGTTCCACTGGAATTAAAAAGATGCGATAAAGCTATTCCCCTTGCATCAAGTAAAGTGGAGGCAATAAAGTCTATGTATAAATAGATTCCCGAGATGGACATTCAATACTATGAAAGTATTTTTAGCCGTAAATAAAAGTTATATGCTTTGCTGTGTATGTTAAATTAAATACTAGTTTTGTGTTACAAAATTCTATGTTACATTTGGAAAAAAGAAAATTTATTTTTGATATAACGGAATCCTATGTTTTTTTTTCAATAAATTATTTTTTGAAGAAAATGTTTTTTTTTTGGAATTTTATATCAAAATAATTTATTTTTACTGTCCATTTAATTTTCTTGTTTAATAAAAAAGAAAAGTACTTAATCGTTTGCGTTTTAGGTAAGTCCATTTTTTTTAAATCGATTTTTCCTAAATTATCATACTTGTTACATACAACCTTGTGATATTAGGGTGACGAATGGTCGAAAAAACTAAAGAAGAAAAAGTATATTCCAGTGAATCATTTAGCGGAAAAATTCCTAATATAATTTACATTGCTACAATACCTTAAATAAAAAACAGTAGACAAGTTTTTTTTCTATAAAGATTTTTGTATTCTATACCCAATTATCTTAAGATATTGAAATTTATCAGCCAATAAGGACCAAACAGGGACTTTTGTTTTGAATTCGCGTATTTTTGAGAAAAACCAAAAAAAGAATTACTTAAAAAATAAACGTAAAATATTTTAAAAAGAACACTCTCATATGCATTGCATTTTTTCTATTATAACCATTGTTCAAAAAATTAAATAATTCTAGGAAATAAATTTTTATGAAGGGATAATTAAAAAAATATTCCCTGTTCGCTTTTTGTTGGTTTTATTACTAATACCTGTCTAATGTGTATGAATATTACAAAAATATTTTAAAGAAATTTAGAATTCGAGGATTATATTGCTCTGCTAAGGCAAGTTGTCCTAACTGCAAAAATTGTTTTTTAAGGTTAAGACGGTTTTGCATGTAAATGGCGATAATCTTTCGGCCTACTAAACGAGAAAGTCCTATGTGTATTTGAAATAACCGAAATAGTACTATTCATTTTGACCTAGCTGCAAAAACTGCAAGGATTCCCCAAACGAATTGTCTTAAATAGTATTTAGAAAAAGTTTATGATTTTACCCACTTTAGAGAAAAACTCAGTTCAAAATGCCAATTCAAGGAAAGTTAATGTCTTGGAAATGACTGCAAATATTTTTTTTTACTTTTACTGATTATACTTCAAAGCAGAAGCTACAGAAACTTAATGACCACGTTTATTTAAAAAATATAATTCAAATAAATTTTGAAAGAGGTTGTAAATTTTTATATTATAAAGAAAAATTTTCTAATGAACTTAAGCACATATTTTTGGTTAAGTTTTGCAAATATGATCTAACCACGCCAAGACAAAGAAATGCTCTTAAGGGAATTAATTTAATTAAAAAACAATTTAATCAGTAAATTAAAGGATCATATACCATCAAACAGGCTTTTATTTTGGGAAAATCTACCGATTTCAATAATTGATGATTCTGGTGACATGAACTGAAAATGAATAGTTTTAAAAATTATAAGGTGTTTGATGCATCATTTGGCAAATTTAATTGGCTGAAAGAAGAGTTAAAAAATGTCTTCTTCTTTCAGCCAATTCAATTTAGCAAATAATGAACCCAACACCCTGTATATGTACCTTGTCATCTATTTTTGTGTAAGTTGTTTTAGGCTCTAGAGTTGCTATTATTTGTTTTCCACTTGTGATATTTCAGCTTAGGATTTTGTATTCTTCTGTTGTTTAAATTGTCCTAACTACAAATATGTTGGAGAATAAAGACAGTTAATAAACCTAACCCTAAATTGACGTCTACTGCTATTTTTTTTACCATATATTTCAGAAAAAAAAAATCAAATTAAATAAGTAAAAAAAGTGCATACAAATACATTAAAATGGGAGATTTCTCAAAACTACTATTTAGCAGTTAGGACAACTTGCCTAAGCAGGGCAGTATAGATAGAAGTTTGATTATGCAATGAAGTCATTAACAACAATTAAGACCTGCTAACAATGGAGTTGGTAGACACCTGTCTCAATTATTGTTGACGTCTCCGATATTTCATACAAATTATAAAATTCATGAAACCAAGAACTCTAAATCCACTCTAAATCAAGCGCAACATGCTGTTAGAACATTTAAATACATTCTTACTTTTAAACCTAAATAATAATTAATCCCAGAACATAGAAGTAATTTATATTGAGCCTTTTGCGAAATAATGTTAAATACTAAAATCTTTAGTATAATATAATAATAGCATATTGTAGGTACCTACGTAATATTTTATGTTACTATGTAAGTTTAGAATGGCTTTAATAATTTTTTATATATTGTGGCATCTTTTTGACACTCTCTGGTATATCAGCTTGGCCATCTTGAATATTAAGTCAAGCGCAGTGGCTGCGCAGAACCATCACGTGACAGGCCCTTTATTTATGCATAAACGATCACGTGACATATGAAATTCGAAATGACGAGTAGGCTTTGTTTGTCTTTATACAAGGGTTATTTTAAAAGTAATTTTAAGGATCAAGGGAAATTTTCATGGTTATTATCTCTTTTTTCTTACATCTTTGGTCAGTTTGGTGAAATAATTTATAAAAGTAATTTCTGGAAAATTACGTTACTACTCAGATCCAAAAAAAAAAATAGAGAGACGACTCAAATACACCAATAAATAGCAAATTTTTAACTTCCTTTCTATTTAAAATTTAGCGTCGACCCGCTATTTTAAAAGTTCAACTTTTTGATTATTATAAAACATCTGCTATTCTATATTAAGAGGATATACGGAAAAAAACCGAATTGTCAAATTTAAAAGTGTGACGTTTTGCGTCCAAGGCCTGCATCATCAACCTTCTCTTTATTTCCGATTTCCGGGCTTTTCCGTGACGTGTCGTACCTTTTAGATTTGTAATAATAAGTCTGCCTCTGTTCGATACATCATAAGAAACTAGTTGTCTCTGAAGGAATAAGACGGAAAGCTCCGCAAATTTACCAAAGTTAGATTTAAAAAAAAACGTGCCCAGTAAACGCAATCAATTGATTTAAATAAAACACATCAACAAGCGAGTATTGCCCTAACTTTACACAAATTTTTCTTATATTCTACTGCTACTAAGTAAGACCTTTACATCATAGAAACTCAAACCTTAAATAATAATAGTACTGGATGACCCCATACCTAAATCCAGTTCCTAACACTCCCCCAAAAACAACTGTTCAGCAGCTTCGTCAAGACCCGAAACACTCCTCACACAAAACACCCTCATGCACCACCGTAAGAAACCGTTGTTTATTTTTGAAAAACTGTGCTCCCCCCCGAGATAACCGGTTTGTAGTAGTACCGCGAGGCGTACCTACCACTGACCGCAGGTTTCACTTTTGCGAGTGCTATTGTGTCGTTTTGTTGTCTTGAGAATCGACGAACGATCTCGAGGACCTCTTGGTGAACGGCGACGACGACGACGACGACGGTTCGTTGTCGCGGTACCACTTTAAATACGACGTTGCCGATTATCCGTTCTTTAATTTTATTTACCTGAGATGTCCCGGAACAGTTTGATTTAGTAGTACGAAAAAAGTTAGGTCATTAGTTAAACTATACTTATTTAATTCCAATCAAAGATGCTTTGTTGTCACATATAAAATGTTGTTGACAAAGCTGACTTAAATACAGTGCATCCCAAAAGTTATGTCTAAAATCATTTAAAATTCAGGGGTGTATTCGAATTTTAAATGTATTATATTTTAAGTTGCGCATTTTTGTACGTGAAGTTTGTATATACAGGGTTGCTCAAAAATAAATTACGACCATCAACTTTATTTTTTCAAATAAAAGCACCTTTTTTTTATTTCATCTTTGAATTTCGCGTGGAATTCTACGTATGTTTCATGCATAATGTCCTATACCTAAAGTCAACAGTTATCGAAAAAAAGACAATTCATGTAACAAATAAAAAAAGAACAAAAATTAGCTTAAATGTTCAAAATGGTTGCCATTCACGGCTTGACAATATCCAAGGCGATCAATAAAGTCTCGTTGCACATTTTCAATCATTTCCGGAGTTATGGCGCGCACTTCTCTGCGAATTCTCTCTTTCAAATCGTCTAGATTATTTGGCCTATTAACAAATACCTTCGACTTGAGGAATCCCCAAAAAAAAAAGTCCATTGGTGTTAGGTCAGGCGACCTAGAAGGCCATTTGATGGGTCCTCTCCTTCCTATCCACCGATTGGGAAAGGTTTCATCCAAAAATGTACGCACAGTGGCAGCATAGTGCGGAGGAGCGCCATCTTGCTGGAAAATTAGTTCTTCGTCAGGATAGTCTGGGTCCAATGGATTTGGAAATAAAGCTGGTAGTGCTAGAACTAATTCAAATTGGAGAAAATCGAGATACACTTGTCCCGTTAAAGTCTGTTCAAAGAAAAAGGGACCTATTACTCTTCCGCGCACTATTCCACACTACACATTTAGTTTTTGAGGGTACTGGGTGTTTACCTCCATCATCAAAGCCTTCAGTTTAGATTGCAACTCATCAATGTATTTTTCCAACTCTGCCATTGTTGAATCCTCGTCAGCTAAGATTTTTCATTCAACAATAAAAATATGTGAAATGATAATTAAAAAAAAAAGTGAATAGGTTAAGAGCTAATAAAAGGCAAAAAAACAAGAAATTACGCAGGAACAGAAAATTGTCCAAAAGGCACTAGAATTCATTAAACTTCGTCTTTGACTTGCCCTGGTATCTGTCATCTTAAATTGTCATGTCAAACACTATGAGAGTGGCTTGTATTTAATAGAACCACCACGTGACCGTTTATTTATTAACACGTAACCGGTCACGTCACACTCGTAATTGAAAATAAAGAGTTGGTTTTGCGTGCATTGATACAAGGGTCATTACAAAAGTAGTTTAAGAATGTGTTAAGTTAAATTATTAATATTTCTTCCAGAGAGTCGAAAGAACCTTTTGGCCACCCTGTAATATTCAAATAATAGTTTAAAAGATAAAATGATCCAAATCACTTGCCTTATTTTTTTTAAAATAGGCGTGCCTTATTGACAAGTTAGGTAAAAGTTATACAGATCTTTTTGATTATCCCTGGCATATGATATGCCTGTTGGCGGCCATCTTTATTTGCCACGTCAAACACTATGGGAGTGGCTTGCATCTAATAGAAGGACCACGTGACTATTTGTTTATTAATACGTAACCGGTCATGTGGGGATTACATGGTGAAATGAAGTTACTAACTACTAACTTACATTACATAGATGAAAATGAAGAAATATAAAATCCTGATGCATTTTTTCAAAGAGACCGCACAAAATGTAAACAAACAAACAAAAATCAATGTCACGGTCTCAAATTTTATTGGCTACACGTGTTTCGCCCTGTATAAGCAGGGCATCATCAGGCCTTAGGACCTACACATACACTATAAAACAAAATAGTTTAAACAAAATTAAAGATCTGTATATCTTTAAACTAACTTGTCAATAAGGCACAACTATTTGAAAAATCACGCCAAAAGTAATTTTAAAAGTATGTTGATAAATTATTTTATACTAATAAAAATTAAATTATTGATATTTCTTCCAGGCAGTCGGAAGAACCCATCGGCCACTATGTCATGGTTAATTAGTTCTTTAAAAAGTGGCAAATAAATAATAACTTTTTGATAATTCTTGGTATATGCCTGTAACCTTGGTATTGCCACGTCAAACCCTGTGGGAGTGATTCACGTGACCGTTTATTTATTAACACGTAACAGGTCACGTGACACGTGTAATTGAAAGTGAAGAGTTGACTTTGCTTTTTTTATTACAACCGTTATTTCAACGGTAATATGAATTATCTTCTACCAATAAAAACTAAATAATTAATATTTAAATATTTCAGGCAGCCGAGTCCTATGATCAACTTTAAAAAATAAACAAAATAGTCAATCAACCGTAACAGTTGATTACATGGTCAAAATGGACAAAAAAATGCCGTGGGGCGTTTTTTCTTTTAAATATCATGTGTGGTATTTTTTTCACAACTTGGCAACCGCGCGCCATACCTTAAGGTGTGCGTAGGTGAGCGCAAGCGTGCGCCGGTCACCGGCAGGTACAGTTAACCGAGACAGGTTTACCATCGCCCGTCCTACCAAGAAGAAACAGATGATGGGTGAATAATTGACTTTTGCACTTAGTGCAATTAGTCATTTTACATAGGAAATAGGGTCAACTCATGATGGGCCCGGACGTTCACGTCTTTGACCATTACGAACACTCCTCAAGTATTCCTAAAGCGCATAATACCGGAGATAACAGTACTAATAGATAAGGAAGTCTCCATAATGTATGTCATTTCCGCTTATGTATAGTACCACTTGAATGTCTAGAAAGTGGCGTTATGTAAGATTTTTTTCAGTAAATGGTACTTACATGACTCTGAGCTGTTGCTGTCTGCGTAGCTGTTCGTCTTTGGTCAGCACCCCCAGAATTATTTCCCGTTCCTTGTCTGTTAAGTAAGTAGCTTCTTTTGTTGCTGCCAGCAACACCTCGTTCGATGAAGACTGGGGTAGGTTGCTAGTGTCTTCCTTACATGACATGTCAGTCAGCTATAGAAATGAGAGTAGAAATTATGATTTTCATTTAAAATTTTTCAGGTAGTTAAAAGAGTTTCATTCTAGAGATTAAATTCAATTGCCTGCAACAGCATTTCTAGGTAGTTTAATTGCCTCTAAGGCGTAAAAGGCAAAAAAGTGCTTATAATAAATGTGCGTTTTCAACTTCCTGAAAAAAAAAACTTAAAAAAAGAGTTTTTTTCCAGCTAGTTAATATTTATTTTAATAACTCTAAGAATTTTTCAGGCAATTGCGTATTTTTTTCCAGGCATTAAAACCGCCTTTTTCTTATTACAGTGGTTAGAATTCTGCCGTTTTTTTTCAGGTACTTATGTTACTTTCTCTTTATTTTTTATTTATTGCATGATCTACTTGTATAAAATAATTAACGTGGTTTTTTAGTTAACGATGTTAGCAAAAGTGCCTTTTAGCACCCCAGCATCCCAGACGGCATCTTACCTTTTGTATATCTGATGTAGCCCAAAACAACCATCAGTTGGGATCACTACTATTTAATATATGTAGGATTTACAATACTATTCAATATAGTGTAGATATTCATAACATTAGTTATAAAAACTTTGTTAGACCTATAAAAATCCATTTTTTTGCTGTTCTCTGTACTTTGTAATAGGATTTATTCATTTTATAGTAAATCTGTTAAGTACAATCAATAAACAGTCTTTCCATTAGATCAGTTTCTTCATCCCTTCCTCTTCTTCTTCTCTTTCTTTTTGTCTGTCTTCTATTCTAATTTTTTTTCTTTAGGGACTCGTCTTCCGCTTCTGCTTCAAGAAGGAATTTTTATTTTATTTTTCCTTTAACTTTATTGTTATATTTATTTTCTTCTTCTGTTCAGGGCTTTATTTTATTTATATTTTTTTATAGATATCTTTTTTAGATAGCATAAAAAAATCACTTTTTCGTTTTGGATTTTTTTATGGAAAGTGGAGAGTATCTAAAATAAATCTTGATGATCTTGAAAAAATCATTTTTCCAGGCAGTCAAAAAAGTGTCTTTCAAGGCACAGCCTAGAACTGATTTTTTTCTCAATAATCAGGCTTATTTCAACTACATAGATATACACTTCAAGGCATAAAACTGTTATAACAATTTTTGATCAAGGACTGTTGTAGTTTGCTTAACTACTACAGGCCACGCCCATTTTTTTGTCAAGAAAAAGGAGGAAGGAAAAGGAGAAAAGAGAGACAGGAAAAAGGCTATCAACGGGTTCCAGACTAAGTAAATTTTGCTAAGACTCTTCTTAGTCCGCTGTTTTTTATGACGTTGAAATGAATTTTATGACTTTAAAATGGTGTATGGACGCCATCTTGGAAAAGAATGCTTGTTGCTACAGGACTCATTTTAAAAGGTTAAGAAATATTTCATATAGAAATTATTCGATTATTAGTAGTATTAGTTCAGTTTCTAAGCCCATGAAACCAAATTAACGCAATCACTATCTTCCATGGGCTTGGAAATTTGCAATGAGCAAATCATGGCCAATTCCAGTGGTGGCCCCTCAGTTTTTTTTAAATTGTAATTGGTCGTTATAGAAACTATAGGGCCCACTTAAAATTCCTTTCAAAAGAACAAACCGCTGTATTCACACACCTAATGACTCCTTTGACCTCCCTAGCAAACAATCTACGAGCCGCCACTGGAAAATTCAATGTCAAACCATAAAATAGGAGGGGAGTTTTAGCAAGAGTATTTTCATATAAAACTTTTGGAGGCACCCAGTATAAGAAAAAAAAAACAGAATGGTACCCATGCAGATTGTACAAAAAAATAAGTCATATTTTGTGGTCCTACCTGATCCCTTCAACCCTCTTCAGTTAACCGAAAAAACAAAAATTAAAAAAAAAAAAAGACACAAAAACCACTAAAACAAAAAAAAAACTGAAAAAATCCACATGGGACACGTGTTGCTCTCTCCCCGCTGCTGTTTACTATCGCCACAGAGTCCCGGATTCCCGAAGAGTCCCCCCCTCTATAAACGACAACATCGTCGTTTGTTTCGCGATCCCCACCGATCCAGACAGACTGACTGACTTCGCATGCCAGGCCGGAGTTTTACGCAACATCCAGGTGATGGTCAAGTCACATCCTCCCCCCCACCCCATATACTCACCCTATCCCGGTTTTGTGTCGGTTGCCTGTTGCTTCTCTGGATGCGAACGAAGGGATGGCATTTAATATCATCAGGCTCGCGTGCGTCACTGAAGGATAATTAGGCATAGGCGTAGTGGATTGGTAGAATGTAGATCTCTCGTTAAGAGTCTACGAGAACAAGTACTTAGATACAAACTAGATATTGGTGCATTTTTTGAATTATATAGGTCTACAAGTGTCTTGAGTTTAGTGCCTCGGGATACCACATCATATTTAATAGTTTTTTTTTATAAGATGGCCTCCGTCCACCATTTTGAAATTGAGAGCAATCATTTTGATGTCAAGAAACTTAGCAATTATATTTTTTATGTAACATCATGATTATAAAGATTATGAAGATTATAATAAACGGATTTGAAATGTTAATTACTTACTTTTCTTGTGGCGGAACAAAATATAAATTTCACCCTATACATCTGTCAACACTGAACCTAATCTAACCTAGAAATAACACTAGATTATGATTGGTTATAGGATGACGTATATAATGCGGAAAAATCATTTTATTCATTCAATAGCTTAAAAAATTAATCAAATCCAGTTCGAAACTTGCATACAGGAAGTACCTACATTTGACGTTAAAACAAAAGTGAGGTTAAGTTTAGTTGTATTATGTGGCCATAGCGGGCGCCACGATCCAATTTTGATTTTGAATTAATATTTAGTTATTAATTAAAACTTAGGCAAGGAAAGTGATGTTTATTATTTGCTTTTATCATTTTATATAATCACAGAAAAACACATAACTTGATATGTCACCAAAAAATGGCGGTTCACCTTATTTTGATCACTCCCTCCCTCTCTCTCTCTCTCACTCTTTTATTGTCTGATGAGAAATAGGGTCAACATTAACGCTTCAATGAAATAATAGGGATGGATGGGCGATTGTTATTGGTTTCTTAAGTCAAGGATTTATCGATATTTTGAAGTTGACTCGTTTTAGTCGTTCAAAAGTTTGGTTAGAACATAGAAAATTCGACCATGCGCCTCCCTTCTAAATACAGTAAAACTATATAATTATACATATATCGTAATTTTAATGGAGGCAATAACAAAAAATATTTAGCAAGCCTTTAAAGCGTCTCTACCTCCAAGATTCATGAAAAATTTAGTTTAATTTTTTAGTGTTAAAATTGCAACACTGTTTTACTCTTAGACAACCTTGCATAGCATAGACGTATATCCAATCAGTAAAGTACAAAAGTATATGACCAATCACAGGCCAGACAGCGGCGGCCATATTGCTATTACATAAGGATTTTCCATAAGAACGAAAACGGTCACGTGACTTGTGACAGTTAAAATCTGTAGTGATTGATGAAGAATCAAAAACAAAAACTCCTGAGGTTATAATATTAACATTTTTTAAAATGGCGGGATAACACCTCAAAAATCGTAGTTTCTGATTGGTCAAATTCCCTATGTTATATGTAACTTCTGTGTTTTTCCATTATAACCTTATGTTACCTACGTTATAGTCTTGTGCGTCTTTACTATACATTCTGCAAGTTTGTTTGGGATGGGCTTATGATTTAGAAGTTCCTCCTTTACTATGAACCTAACCCTATTTTATTATTAAAGGCTTTTGTTTAGAAAAAAATATGGTTATGTTTACAAGTTAACATCGACTTATCCTGTATAACCAGAAGTGTTTTGCAGTAAAGCCCCATAAATTCCCTCGTTGGCAGCATAAAATTCTTATCAAAACTAGGTCATAAATCTACTTATAGTTTAGTGTATCGGCCTACGAGTATCCTAACTTGGGTACGTTGGGTTACCACACCATATTTAATAGTTTTTAACAAAATGGCGTCCGCCCGCCATATTGAAATTGAGACCTGTGATTTTTATGTCAAGAAAGTCTGCAATAATATTTTTTATGGATCATCATGATTAATAAACGGATATTATTATATGAAATTGTAATTACTTGGTGATGATGTATATAAAATGGTAATTACTACTTTCTTGTGGCAGAGCAAAGTATAAAATTATACATATATCAGCACTGAACATAACCTAAAAATAATACTGTTATGGTGGGTTGAGCTATGCTTGGAGAGGCCTTGAATGTAGTTCTCTCTTTAGGGGGTGGAAAACAACTAACTAGATATTGGTGCATTTTTTTGAAGTGTATGAGTCTACAAGTGTATTAAGTTGAGTACCTTGGACTACAACACCATATTTAATAGTTTTTTACAAGATGAGCGCCGTCCGCCATTTTGAAATTGACAGCTGTCATTTTTATGTCGAAAAACGGATATGAAATCGTGATAATTACTTACTTTCTTGTGGCGGAGCAAAATATAAATTTCACCGTATTTATATGTCAACCCTGAACCTAACCTAATCTAAGAATAACACTAGGTTATAGTTAGTTGAATTCCTAAAGCCGAGTTTACATTGGTATAGTAAACGGGTTAGTTACTTGTACCAGTAGCTTGTAAGACAACAACTAACCCAATGTCAACCTATCAGGCAAGTACTTGTACAAGTACTTGTGCAAGTAGCCAGGACAGGCAAGTGAATAGCGAGCCCATCTATTTACTTGCTTACTAGCCTTCCCCTTCCACCAGATTTTGCACTAGCCAGGCAAGTAGTTTAGTAACTAGCATTAACTAGTGTTAATTAGCAAGTAACTAGTGAAGTGTAGACGGGTCTGGACGCGCTTTGGCAAGTGAAAAAGTGAGATCAGTGCGGTAGGTAATTTTCTTAATTTTTATTTGGTATTAAAATGAAGGGGTCCGAGGGGGAAACCGTTAAATTTGTGGAACTTTATTGGGAATACGAGTGTCTCTGGAATGTTACCAAACTCAGCTACAGAAACAATCAAATGAGATCGGCAGCTTTGGAGAAATTAGTGCGAGATATGGGTGTTGATGGATTCACCATAGCCGATGCTAGGCAAAAAATAAAAAGTCTGAGAAATACTTACAGCCAAGAGTTGTAAAAAATAGAAAAATCTATTAAATCGGGAATGGGAGCTGATGATGTATACACCCCAACATTAAAATGGTTCCATATAATGCACGCATTTATGAAAGAGACAAAAGAAAAAAGACCGACTCAAAACAACATGGTAAGGTTACTTTCAAATTACAGATAAATTAATTAGTAATAATAATAACATAACTGAATTTTTTTCGGACAAATCTTTCATAATATTATTTAGTAAGTAGAAATTCTGAGGTTAGATTTCGTGTTCTAATTTTCGTTGTACCGCAGTGTAAGGGATTATTCATTTATCTTGGAGTATTAACTAATTTCATAAAAACGTAGCACTATGTTTTTAATGGAACATTCAGCCTATTAAATGTTTGGATTTTCTGACCAGTTCTATGTTTTTTTTAAATTACGGTTTACTTTAGGACTTTAGGACTAAATCCTTGCTTCTTGCCATGATACTGCTCCTTCGTTGTTAACGTATCTTTTAAGGTAATCCCGGAAGTCTCTAGCAAGTCGAGATGATTTGTAACCAGATGTTGGCCTTGCAAGATTTCTCAAATTTGACACCTCAGCTCTCCATTTTCCTGGAATTATTTCTCCCGTGTCTATATTTTCTTCATCGAAACAGCCTGGTGTAAAATAAGTATTTGAATCTGTTTTACGTAGCCAATTATGTAAGGCACAACAAGCTTTTACTATTTTGTGAACAGTTGCTAATTTGGAGGCAATTTTTTTCTCAAATACTCGAAATCTGCTAACCAGAATACCAAATGCATTCTCGATGATACGCTTTGCGCGACTCAGGCGATAATTGAAAATTTTTTCTTCTTTTGATAATGGCACAGAATTGAATGGTTTAGTTAAATACGTTTTTAGAGGGAAGGCATCGTCACCAACTAAACAAGTTCCTTCTGGAAGTATGCCTTTTTCTAAAGCTTCGTACATCGAGCAGTTTTGAAAAACCCCTCCATCGGATACAATACCATTACATCCAACATCGATATAGGAAAAACAGTAATTGTGGTGTGCAATTGCCATGAGGGCAATACTATTATGTCTTTTATAGTTGAAAAACTCTGTTCCACAGTTTGGAGGAGCTTGAATTAATATGTGCTTACCGTCGATAGCCCCGCAGCACCTGGGAAATTTCCATCTTTCTTGGAAACCCCTCTCTATCTGTTTCCTGATGTGGACCTGATAATAATAATCATTCTCAATAGACAGAAGAACAATATTTGATTATATTATTTTAATTTTCCCTTTTTTTTCTTTTCAGATCTCGCAGCCAATTAGACAAAGTGAAGAAAATACGAAGAACGCACTGGAATCGGAACCTGGTACTTCTAAAGAAACATCAAATGCAACTTCTCAAACTACTACAACATCTGTAGTTTCTGAAGTTCGAAACCTTAAAACAGCTTCTCAGAAAGCAATAGCACGCAGTTCCCTAGCGGGATCAAAAAGGCGATACTAGGATTTATCAACCGCAGTTTAAGAGCTTAGTGACATTAATTGTCCCTTATTGCAATCTAGTAATGAAGAAGATGAATTTGAGGCTTTTGGAAGATATATGGCCATCGCTTAAAAGAAGCTTCCGTTACACTTGGCCCTACAATGTCAAAATGAGCTGCAGACTACACTGACCCGATATAGGTGCTGAGTCTTACTCCATCACCCTTTACGTCACAAAATCTACCAAGTCCTACTGGATCTTCCCATTTTTCTGGTAAAACCTATTGGGGTTATCTCCAACAATTTACGATTTACCACCGGCACCTCTTCACCAACAACAGCAATCATTCTCGACTCTTGGATACCAACTATTGCAATCAACTTCAGAACAGAATGTATCATTATCGTCTACCACATCAACAAATAATAATTTGCAATTTGAAAATGTAACCTTTGAAAATATTAATTATTCCGTCTCGAATGTTTAAAAAAAAAGGTCGAAACGAACTTTAAGTTGTACACTTTCGTTCTGTATTCTTGATTTCATTTTACTCACGTAATAATGTGTTCATTAATTTCATATGTTTCTATGTTTAAATATATACATACATTTATAAGAAAAAAATTATGTTTAACTTACCTTTATATACTTATTCAGTGCATAATAAATTGCGTCGCAAACTTCTGGTACAAACTTCGATATTGACGTCTTTGGAACTAGAAAAAAATTTCGAAGGGTTCTATAGCTATTTCCAGTTGCCAAAAAATTAAGGGTAACTTCTAATTTAACATGTGCTGGTAAACCGTCTCTTAAAAGTGTATCGTTTCTTTGAATTCTAGGCAGAACGATATTCAGCAAGTCATTAAATTTACTCGGTGTCAACCGAAGGCATAATCTATATTCTTCAGGATCTTCCATACGAAGTTCTTTTAAAAGAAGAGCGGATGCACCTCTTGTACCTCTTCTATCTATCCACCTTCGAACCCATATCCTTTTCGGACGACATTCTTCTTCTTCAATCAAACTAATAGTTTCCTCAATTAAAATGCTCGATATTTTCAACATTATTCTTTTAACGCGATTTTTAATTATTAATTTTGAAATTCCCAAAGCATGACGCCGGCAATGAAAAGGAGTCATCTCATCTACTGCACGTTGGGAACTGGCTAGCGAATAATTACTTTTATGTGTAAACACCTACTAGCTTGTCCACTAGCGAATGTGAACTGTCCTGGATATACTTGTACAAGTAACTGGTACAACTAAGTATACCAATGTAAACTCGGCTTAATGCTTATTTGGTAGGGCCACGTACCAAATAAGATGACGTGTTACTGCGGAAAAATTATTTTTCTCATTGAATACCTTGAGAAAGAATTCACATCTAGTTCGAAGCCCGCAAACAGGAAAGAAGTTTGACGTTAAAATAAAACAAAAGTGAGGTCAAAGTTTACTGAATAAAATAGTATTTTATTCAGTAAAGTTTGGTGAGGTTAAGTTAAATTTTTTAGTTCTACCGAGGGCGCCACGGCTGTATTTCGATTTTTAATTAATATTTAATTATTAATCTTAAAACTTAGGCAAGAGGCTTACAATTTTACATAGTCACAGAAAACTCGATATTATTTCATCAAAAAATGGCGGCTGACATAATTTCGAACTTTTTCTCTATTTCTCTTTCATTATATACATACGTAAATGTCCAGATTTTATATGAAATAATTTTTGAACATAACTCAAATTAGAATGTCATTGAAGTTTCTTCTTGCTCCATTTAAAATGTAATTATAGTTAAAATGACCAAACCGTTAGATTGGATTGAACCCTTTAGTCCAAAACCTATTTTCTTATTAAGGCCTTCTGTTGGTGGTTACGTTTAAAATTTGAAAACTTCCTGTATAAGTGTCAGATATGTCAAAATGACCTTACAGTGTTGCCAAATGTTCAAAAGCTAATTTATACCAACGATATTTAAATATACAGGGTGTCCCGTAAATAGTGGTCCAAATGAAAACTCCTAATAGATTGGACTATTTCCAATCAGAATAATCCAACATAGCTCTAACGAAAGTGTTATGGTTTTCGAGATATTTTGATTTTTGCGAAATTTTAAGAAATACCTACCATATTAATATAGAGAAGATAAATCGCAATACCAATTTAAAATCAATTTGTGGACAGGGATTATTAATGGTGAAATTATAGGACCGTTTGAGTTGCCGCAAAATCTGAATGCTGAATATTATCTCCATTTTTTGGAAAATATTCTCCCCATCCTTTTGGAAAATGTTCCTTTAGACCTTCGCAGAAATATGTGGCTGCAACACGACGGATGTCCTGCGCACTACGGTGTGCAAGTTAGAAATTTTTTAAATGAATCCTACCCTAACCGATGGATCGGACGTTTAGGACCTATACTGTGGCCCCCACGGTCACCTGACCTAAATCCTCTTGATTTTTTTACTGGGGATGCCTCAAAGAAATTGTATACAGGAGACTGTTTATAAGAATGTGTAGGGCGTGTATAGCAGCAGGTGGTGACTATTTTGAACACCTTTTGTAAAATTACAAAACACAAACAAACCGAATTAATTTACAACGAAAAAAAAAACTCTTTCGGCATTAAAACAACCATTTTTTTTTTGAGGTTAATAAAAAATTCAAAAAGTTTTTGTCTTTAATACGGCATTAGATAAATAAGTTTTTACGCTAATGGGCACCAAGATTCTATTATTATTTTATTGCGTTATAGGACTTCAAACTTTTTGAAAAGAAAAAAAAATCCGATATTGCAATTTCAAAAATTTTTCCTGTGAAAAATATTTGCATAACTGAAAAATTTTAATACGCATCATAAAGCGCATCTATCGGCAAATAATATCCAACCAAAGAAATTGTGATTTTTTTTCATTTAGTGACACACCATAAAAAAACTGATTACAGGTGGGTATTTCTTAAAATTTCGCAAAAATCAAAATATCTCGAGAATCGTAACACTTTCGTTAGAGCTATGCTGGATTATTCTGATTGGAAATAGTCCAATCTATTAGGAGTTTTCATTTGGACCACTATTTACGGGACACCCTGTATAATGCATCGTGAAAGAGCGCGGTAAAACCCCGTAAATTCCCTCGTTGGCAGCCTAATAAAATTCTTATCAAAACGAGGTCATAAGTTTATCGCCTAAAAATATACAACGTATTTATTATATTACTAAGCCCAGATAACAAATAAAATCGACCAGTTTTGAAACGGCTTATTGACCAAACAGACGTCAAAAAAACAAAAGGAAATTAAACCGCGAAATTCAAAAATTTAGAACAAAATGACGGATAATCCCGCGATCAAGGACAATCTAGATAGCGGAACGATAATTGAAATACCCAGCGCGAACGGGACGGACGGTAATGTGGCGCGCGATATCGCCGAAGTAACAACTTCTTCCCGCGATTCGATTAACGCGATAAAAATGGCGCCCAACGAGAATCAGCTGTTACCGCCATCAGAAACGGCGACCAAAGAAAAAAAGCAAAATGGCGCAAAGGGTCATAGGAAGCCACACGAAAAACCGCCCGAGGTGGTGGATTTTCGCACCCATTTAACCTCCCTCGCCCACATCAGCACTTTAGTTTTTGTTTATATCGTGTTGAAACTGGCTGTGAGTAGGGGCGAGTTTGATTTTTTCACTTGGCACCCCATACTATTAGCTGTAGGGGTAAGTATTTAAAAAAAAAATTGTTAAATTAACCGCATTGGTTTAAAGAAAAAGTAAGGTTATGTTTTTGTTGTGGTTTAGTAGGGGCGCTTATCATAGACTTTTGGAAAATGACGTCCATCTTATATTTGTCATAAAGTCAAAGCTGTCATATGGTGTTTCCTCTCTGTCAGCTTTTTTACTTTTGTTGAATAAATAAATTGAATGTATCAACTGTGTATGCAAGGTAAGTTAGACGATCAAGGCTATTTTCTATGACTGGCTAAAAATGTTATGTTTTAATATACATCAGGGTGTCCCAAGTCGAATGACTGCTCAAAAAAGGTGAAAATTTGGCATCACTTAACAGAAAAATCGTTATTAAATTAACCGTTCTGATTTAAAGAAAAAGTAGGGTTATATTCTTGTTGTGGTTTAGTAGGGGTGCTTGTGATAGACTTTTGAAAAATTTAATGGTCTCTTCATTATGGGTCCTCCCTGTAAGTTTTTTACTTTTGTTAAATAAATAACTGTGTATTCAAGGTAAATTATAGACGTTCAAGGATATTTTCTAGACCTACTTGACAAAAAATTTCGTGTTTTAATATACAGGTTGTGTAGAGGGGCATTACACTAAAATGTGGTTTTCATTGATATTAACATATGCCTTTATACCGAGTCTCTCCCTGTAAGGTGTTAATTTTTTTTAATAAAACTGAAATTGGGCCACTCCATATGTAAGGTTAAGCCTATTTTTCCAAGCTTCCTTGACTGTCTCTGAACATTTTAATCTTGAATGGGATAATAAAAGTAGAGAGGAAACAGGAAGTCCATTTGAAAAAATTGACGTTTAATAAGACTTTTGTCAATGAAATGTGTAACTTTTATTTTTGACAACCCTGTATTTACTAATTGCCAAGATAACGATACAGTCGAAAACAGAGCTTCACGTTCTCTCACTCATAATTCAGCTTTTAGTGCCTGGATTAGCTTGATTTTTGCTTCAAAAGTTGCCTGAATTTCTCCTTTACCCACAATTCAAGATTCAGACAAATCCGGCATCTAGAAGATTTTTTAATACATTTTTTAAAAGTCATATGCAGTTTACTGTTAGTCATTAGTCATTTCTTGGTTCTCTGGCTTATAACTCAGTTTCTAGTGCTTGGATTTTCTCAATTTTTTGCACAAAAGTTGCCCTGAATTCCTCCATTATACACAGTCAAAGATTAAAGCAAATCCGGTCACTAGAAGATTTTTTATTGCAGTTTTTGAAAGACATGTGCAGTTTACTGTTATTCATTATAACTTTCCAGTTCCCTGGCTCATGCCTCAGCTTCTAGTGCCTGGATTTGCCTGATTTTACTTCAAAAGTTACCTGAATTCCTCCTTTACTTACAGTCAAAGATTCACGCAAATCCGGCTATTAGATGATTTTTTATGGCAGTTTTTGAAAGTCATGCGCAGTTTACTGTTACGCATTAGTCACTTCCCGGTTTTCTAGCTCATAACTCAGCTTCTACAGCCGATTTTTTCTTGAAAAGTTGCCTGAATCCCACGTTTACTTACAGTAAAAGACTCATGCAACTCCACGTACTAGATTTCTTAAATTTATGTACATATTTCTGTCGTGACATGATACCCAATCCTACTAATATTCTTTTTACCTTTAACGATGTTGTCAAATTTTCAAACAAACTTTGGCTAAAGAAATTGACCGCCGCAGCTCATCGTGGAACACTCTGTACAGTCATGGCACGCTATATTGACAACTAGAAAATAAGCAGAAGAATAAAGACTGAAGCAGAAGTCATTCTCCTAGAAAATTTCAAAAGTTAACGTCATTGTATTAAGAATGTCGTTTTTTATAAATATATATAAAAAATAAGAAACCGGAAGTCACGAAAAAAACGTTGTCAAATTTGTTTGTCAAGGGGGAACCACCTTGACTTCTGTTAATATAACAAACGACAAAGACCACGGACTAATGCCGTATGACTCACACTTGCAGGAAACCAAAGCTCGGTAAATGGGTTTTTCTATCATACCCAGAACCGTGCAATTTTTAATGTCCTGATGACCTTCGGTTTATTCTTGAGTAAAAGTAATAAAACGAACGCTAATTATATGGTATTTTAATTAATTTACTATTTTTGTCCTCTGCTCCATATATAGAGTGTTTTATTATATTAATTCGCATCTCGGAAACCGTTACAGGGTGTACATTTTCGAAACAAGTATTTTCTTCTTATTTTGACTAAAAATCTAAATAAATACTTCTATTTAAAATATAAATTAGATCAAATTATCAGTCAATGAGCAAACACTTAATTATCATTTATATAAATGATTTTATCTTGGTCACATAATTTTGATAACTTAAGTAAATAAACCTGAGATTTTCATTCGGCAAATAATACTAAATGGCATATATGTATTGAGTAATTTAAATATTTACACTTATATATGATTATTTTAAGAAAATATTAAGGCTTCCTTTAAAATTCTTTTATTTTGTTTAATTAAGCCACCCCAATACTAATTCATAAGTCATAGTGCCTTAAATGAGTTATAAACTACTTGTGAACTTTTTAGGCAAAAATTTACCCTTTTCCTAAAATTTAGTTTACATACCCCACCCTGCTCAGTAGAGAATCTCAAAAACGTTTTTGACCTCTCTTCTTCTTATTATCAAATGTCTGGGTTCCAAAACATACATGGCGACTTTAAGATATGATCCTACGCAAACTATCATACTCACCCAAAGACCAATTCAGTTCAGCCACTAATAAACTATTTAGATGTGTAGAAATTAGACAGACAGGTTTCTATCTCTACCACAAGGTTTTCCACAATTGAAAATTTTAAAAATATAACATAAATTAATTGCAAGCACGAAGAGACTGAAATGCACAAATATTTTTATGGAAAATCCTAAGAAATAAAGTTGATTGTCCATATTTGTTCGAAAAACTGAAATTTGTCCCCAAACGACTCCTTCCTTTCAAACCAACATTTTACTTATCTCTTCTGCATGTAAACGTATTCAGAACCTTTACAATATATGAAATGTGTAAGAGAAGTAATGAATATGACTTATTAAAATTAGATTTCTTTACATGTATTGAAGAGAGAAAAAATGTACCCCTCAACTAACCTGGATAAATAATATATCTATACTGTATTTTTTGATGCAGTTTCCTTAAATTAGATTTTTAAATACGTGAGTGACATTCTAAATGTTTTTTTCCTTCAATTAATAAGTGTTAGTGTTTATTGCTCTGTAATTGCGTTGATCCTACTATAGCGCATTTATAATATTAAATAAAAAAAATTAGTTTTTTCCAACGTTCTGTAGATTTTTTGGAAAACTGTGCCATACGTTTCAATTAATTTAATTAAGCCACCCCTATACTAATTTGCAGAAGTCATAGTTTTTTGGTTTATGAGCTATAATCTACTTGTCAATTTTTTAGGAAAAATATTACCATTTTTCTAATTGAAATTTTTTTAACGCCCTGTTGTAGTTTTTTAGGAAAATTTTGAAATAGGTGCATAATCAATTTAATTAAGCCGTCTCTGCAAACTTGCAGAGGTCATAGTGTCAATTATACTCAACTAACCGACTTTTCCATTTACAGTGGATGCTCTTAATGACCGAAGGCTTCTACGCAATCAACAAATACAACACCTACTGGCGCCTCAAAACGACCGGAGGCCTCCGGGTTAAAGTTCACGTGACCGTCTTGGCCCTCGGATACACCCTCTCCGTCATCGGATTCGCCATCGTCTACATAAACAAAGAAAACAAAGGAAAACACCATTTCGTATCCTGGCACGGCCTGTTTGGTCTTATAGGGCTGATCTGCACTTTCCCCCCGGTCCTAAACGGGCTCGTGCTGTGGTACAAAAAAGAACTGGCCAGTTACATCCCTAGTCCGAAATTGGTTAAGTTCGTCCACGTGATGTCCGGTACGTTGGCCTTTACTTTTGGGGCTCTCGCTTTGGTTCTGAGCGTCTATACCAACTGGTGGGCGAAAAGAAGCAACAGGAGCGACTATTGGTTTTATGTGGGACTGTTGAGTGTTATTTATCCGTTGGTTTGGGCCGTTTATGGCCCAGCGGTGAAGTTAACGAGGGTGATTAAGGATTATTTTAGTGAGGATAAAGACGATTAGGGCCTTTGTGTTGCTTGTGGCGGTTTATTTTCTTGATAAAAACGGAGGCAGGCCAATGAGAGATGCATTGTCTGACCTAAGGTGGGGACATATATGTTGCTGCGGCTAAAGCTTAAATAAATTATTTTGTTGGATAATCATGATGTTTTTTTTTTAAACAGTTTGGTTGATAAAAAGTGTATTTTTTCAAGATTTCTTAAGAACAAGATTAAATGTTCAGATTTGGAACCGTTTTTAATGTTAATTGACCTCCTTTTCTCCGAATAGGTTCTAAGGCGATGGGAAGATTAAAAGAAATTTAGTCCGAAACCTCATAACGTAAAAAACTCTCCTCTAAACTTCATTAATATTTACATGAAACAGAAAGCAGAATAATATCTTCATATATAGATTACCATCGAAATTTGGTCGAATAATTAGTTGAAAAATGGGAAATATTAGTATAAGAATTTCTTACTATCACAAAATGGACCTAAGAATATGCCAATTCACGTTCAAAATACAGAGATATATCGATCTTGTGTAATTTCTTTAAACTTTTTGAAATACATAATTCTTTATAATAGAATATGCTCCCATGTTAAATTAGACTTAGCACCTGATCAATTTGGTTTTGTTAAAAATTGCTCCTGTGCAGTAAACCTAGCTTGCCTAAATGATTATTTGGGTCAGCATTTAGATAAAAGGGATCAGTTAGAAGTAATTTACCTTGATTTATGGAAAGCCTTTGACCAAATTGACCAATGTTCTTTTCATAAGCTCACAAATTTTGACTTTCCAAGGATTTTGTTACCACCTCGTAAGTAGGACTTGTGTAACCAACTTGTGGAATATCAAGGCTTTAAGACTCATGTATACGAAGTGTGGTCGCAAGGGTCTAACTTAAGCCCGCCTTTCTTTTTATTATTCATTATCGAACTTGCCAAAGTTTACCGTTTGCAGGTGACATCAAATTGTTCACAAAAATAGATACTGAAGATGGTTTCAAATTCCTTCAGGTAAATCTTAATAGAATTGAGAATTGGTGCAATGTCAATATTTTATTTTATTTTATTTTAATTACACCACTCCACAGAAAAAATTCCAATTATTGAGTGGGGGAAAAAAATACAATATTATACAAATTACAATCCAAAACTAGAGAAAAAAAAAGAATACATTATTAATAGCAATAGTTTCCTACAATATTATACAATATTTGAATAAAAAATAATTTTGTTTATGTCTACTATCTAGGAAAAGCGTACTCTTTTAATTTCGGACAAACTGCAGTTGAATATGTCACATTGATCCTGAACAGAATTAAAAGTGCCACATGCTCTACGCATTGGAGAATATTTACAAATATTCGTTCTAGGTCTAGATAGGTAAAATGTGTCAGAATTTTTAGATGATATGCGGGGCACATGAAGATTTACATGTCGTAATAAGTCTGGCGAATCAATTTTATTATTAAGAAGTTTAAATAAAAATTTCAGATCAGCAGATTTTCGCCTCTCCTCAAGACTACTAAAGGAGTACCTTTCTAGTAGGCGTTGAAGTGAAAAACCAATTTCTGGGTACACTCCGTCACATTTATATGAAAGGAACTTTAAGAATTTACGCTGAACATTTTCTAGTTCATGTATATGATTCATATAAAATGGTGACCACACAGAAGAAGCATATTCCAGTATTGATCTCACATAAGAAAAATACAAAATTTTAAGACTAAAGATATTATTAAAGCTATGTGCGTTCCTAATGACAAAACCCAGCATTCTGTAGCTCCGATTAACAATGTCCTGAATGTGTGGCTGAAAGGAAAGAGTGCTGTCGAATGTCACCCCCAAATCCTTGAACTCCGTTGATCTCGGGACAGTCTCACTGTCCATAGTATAGTCATACATAATCAGGTTTTTCTTCAAAGAGTAAGAAACAACTTTACACTTGGCAGCATTAAGAGGAAGATTGTTATTTTTGCACCATGAATTGAGGAGATTAATATTATTTTGCAATTCCATACAATCTAAGATACTATTGATGCCATAATACAATTTTGTATCATCCGCATATAACAAACTATTTACAGTGAGCCGTTCCGATATACTATTAATAAATGTGTTGAAGAAGAGCGTTGATTTATTTTAGTTATAAATAATGTTGTGGTAACTAAACTGGATGAGACTATTGATCTGGGGATTACTTATGATGCTAAGTTAAGTTTTACCAAGCATGTATCAAAAATAGTCTTTGATTCTGCCAAATCGTTAGGTTTTATTTATCGGAACTGTCGACATTTTGAAAATGTTAATACTCTCAAACTATTTGTCTCCTCTTATATACGCTCAAAGTTAGAGTATAGGTCTCTAATTTGGTACCCCATTTATAACTCTTATCTGATCGATGATTGAGCTTTATACGCTCAATACCGATAATATGAGCTTAATGTGCAAGTTTATGAAGTATCTCTGATTTAGAGAAAAGGGTCTTTCGAGAAAGAGGTTTGGATAATAAATTATACTTAAATAAATGTATTATTACATCCTTAGCAAAAAGAAGAGAAATTCTTTCCGTAAAATTCTTATAAGACCTTATTCATAACAAGATTGATGGTCCCAACTCTTAAAGGGTCTTTCTGGTATATAGTCTGTTTTAGTACTTTTAGGATGTTATGCATTTTTACTTTAATATATTTGATTTTATTTTTATATACGCATATCTTTTTGTTCATTTTTCAGGGTTAAGTTGGATAAGGGGTCAATTAAAATCCAAGCTTTTCATTTTTTTTTCTTTAATTTCCATTTTGTTTCGGCCTATATTAGGCTTTCTTCAGGGCGAACAGAAAAATCAAAGCTTCTCGTTAAATTGTGAAAAGTAGAACATAGCTGTATGTATATTAAATTTGTTCAGTTTGTTCTTGAGGATATATAACTGCTGGTGTGTAGGTAACAATAATATTTTTTTTGCTTTGCAAATGCTAAAGTACGTCAGCATACTTTTATGTCTCTGTTTTCTTTTATACTTCTAGTTCTTTCCTGTAATTGGATAACAAACCTGTAGGAAATAAATACTCTTTTTTAAATCGCATTCGCAATTTGATGATGATGGAGTTTACATTAGGCATTTATTATGCAAAATAAAATAATAGGCGAAGGGTCCTGTTTACTTCACAATCTTTATTTCAAAAATCACCGACATGTTTTGGTTGCTAAACCATTGTCAATCGGCATTTACTAGCCGTGAAATTTACGAATTGTCTAACTTTTAGCAATATTTTAAAATAAATATAGTATATATTATAGTAAATAAAATTCAAAGATTTTATAATTTTTCTAGGTGTCAGGGAAAAACGGTTTTTACTTTTTTTATAAGAAATTTAAGCCAGTTATAAAAACACAATAAGAACAAGATATGCTAAAAATAAAAAGTGTTTATATAAAATGCTTATTTTAAAAAAGTTTGTAAAGGTTAAGGTTTAAATGTTTTAGATGTGTAATAAGTTTTTTGTGAGTAATTCCCATTGCAGATATGATAAATGGTTTAATATGGCCATATTGTTTTATAAGTATGAATTGTAATATCATAATATAGTTTGTAACTTTTATTTTCAAGAATATTTTCTGGCGTATAATGGTAATATGGATTTTTTTCTTTTATAGGTTTTAACCTTAAGGCTATTTTTTGCTGTAATATGTTTGCAGCCTTATTGTACGTCTTTCTATATATATTGTTTCAGCTAATATTTCACATCCCCTCGTTATATGTTCATCAATATTTTCTTCTAATATTTTTTTGTATTTTTTAATATACATATATTTTGATAATTCTTGTAGCTATAATTTAGCCTTGAATCGTAAGTGCAAACCTTTTGGTTTCTGGGCCACTAGGATTTTTTGGCATCAATATATTTAGATATTTACTATGTAATCTTTTATGTGTCCATTGTTTACAGTTTAAAAACAACTTTTCATTAGATAAACTAAATGGCGTGTAATTGTAAACACACAATTAAATTTCCTTGAATACCATTTTGGTTCTCCTAGAATATATTAAAAACCACAATAGACAAAATTGTAAACTAAAGGGCGCATTGCTTCAAATCCACTAATCAAAGCTAACCAAAAAAAAAAAAACCAAAGATAATAATAGATCCAATATGTTTTTATTCCAATAAAATAACAACTCAAGGAACGCTTAAGTTCAAAACCAAAGTTTATTGGCCTAAAATTAAAGTAAAAACCTACATATATACATCTAAGTATACAACAATAAATCTGTCATTTCACATAACGAGTAAAATATATCTGAAAAACCCTTAAATACATTTAAAGTTTGCACTTGTTACCCTTCCTGGTGATATTTATGTAGGGTTGCACCAGAGGGTACATTTCGTGTGAACTCTTAAATACTGTAATGTCATTGATGACGTTGGCACCCAAATCTGGCGTCGGAGTCTCGTTGTTGCCGTCCGCATTGTTATTTGCTGGATCGCCTGCGCCGCCTTCTGCCGTCGATACCACGTGCACCGAAAGCTTTTTGCGACGGTTTGCGTTGTTTTTAAGCATATCCTGCAAAACAGTATTATTAAATTTATGATAATTATTAATATATTTTAAGACAAGTTTAACTGTATTAAGATGGCAAATTAAGTTGGCCTTTTGGAGTATATACAAGTTCGTTATTATTTGATTGATTGGTTTATACAAGTCAGTTCTATAATGATCTAAAAATATGGTGTAGTTTCGATTTAACTAGTACCTCTTAAGACATCAGAGCCCTTGGAACAAAGTTAGAACGTAAGTTTCAAGTCATCCATAGCGCTTTTTCTATACCAAATTTAAATTTTTATATTCGCCATTAGCGTTCATGTGCGCTTTGAACTGAATATTTTTTTTAAACAAAAGGGTACATCACTGATTTTTCTTGCAATAAAAAATATTTTTGAATTCTTTAATCCTTTAGATAATTCTTTCAACCTATAACGCCTAAATATGATTATCCTAATCAAGTGATACTTCTATTAACTATTTTCAGCATTTTTTTGAAGTGTTTCCGGTAAAACGTTTGAACACATGCCTCAAGTACATGTATACATGAATGCATGTATTAAAATTATCAAAAAAAGTAAGTTTTTTTCTTTCAACTTTACCATCCTGCAGTGTAAAATCTAAGACTTTAAGGACATATATTTTTAGGAAAATTTAGATGCCAAGCGAGAACTTAAAACCAGTTATCCCAGTAATCGACTACAAGTGCCTTAAATCTACACAAAAATTTAATAATTTTCCAATTCGAAGGATCAAAGTGTGTCAAACAAAACACATATTAAATGCCTGAAATCTAAAGAGAAAATTTCAAAATTTTCCAGGCTTGAAGGAGTGTGCGAAGAAAAACATTCATAATGATTCTACAGGATGGTCCAGTTTAAATGTCATTAATTTTAATACGTGATAGAGAATTTAAAAAGAAATTTGTAATAAAATTTTTCTCAGAAATGTTTAATAACAAGGTGTTAAGGACCTAAGAATAATTATTTGTTTATTTATCATAAGTTTTAAAATGCCAGCTCAATTTTAATTAAATTTCGTATGCAGTTTATTGTACTTTAAGTTGTCAATTACTAATGAAGCCAATTTTTAAAAAAATTGCCAGTGGAGTAACATACGGAGAGACATGAGCCTTTGTTGCCTCAAATCTGCGAGGTGAAGAAATATTTTTTTTTATGAGAAGTCAACTGTTAGATTCTCCATTTAATTTGGAAAAAAAGTTACTCTTGAAAAATTATGACTTCTTATAAAAAATCGTAGCAGTTCCTCGCAGATTTGAGACAAAAAAGGACCAAGTCCCTCCGTATGTTACGCCACTGGAAATTTTTTTAAAAATTGACTTAATCAGTAATTGACAATTCACTGCAATAACCTGCATGCAAAATTTAATTAAAATTGAGCTGACAGTTTAAAAGTTATGATAAATAGACAAATAATTATTCTTAACCTTAACACCCTGTATCTTTGTTATTAAACATTTCTGAAAAAATGTTTATAATGAAAGTCTATTTCTTTTTTAATTCTCTATCAAGTACTAAAACCCTCTATAGCTCATTTTATCACAATTTGGCAAAATAAATAACTTGAGAGCGAATAGAGTCATAAGCAAGAGTGAACATCTACAAGTTGGCCGGCTCTAAGGACCAAAATGTAAAAGACATTTTTTTTTAATCCAAAATCTTTTTTTTCACAACATAATGAATAATTATTACCTCGTAGAAGTCCAAAATGTCGGTTTTCGTGAGCGTGCGTAAAAAGGCCACCTCCGACTCAGCCCGGTTAAAGTGGTACTGTTGCGACGTGATTTCACCCCAAAACTGGTTGGTTTGGGCCGATAATTGTTTCGGTTTTTCGAGACGGTGGGCGGCCAAAGCTTCTCTATGTCTGTAGATTAAAAAAAACATTGATTAGCATTTTAAAATAATCTGAGATTCGATCCATTTAATTCTTGGTATAAACACAATAAAGCAGGAAAAAATCATTGGAATTTTTGGCCTAATAACCGTTATTGGTGCGTTCCGGTGCTCAAATTTTTTATTAGGGAGGGGGGGGGGAAGTATTTTATTAGTTTGCAAACTGTACTTTATAATATAAGAAAAAAAAAAGATAATAAGTTAAGTAGATATGTGCCATTTGTTGAGCGATTAAGATTCTATTGACATTTTTTAAATTAAGTTGGATTGAATCATATCATTATTATTAGGTGCCAAATTTATACGAATCTCATTCATTCGTCCCGGTAATAAAACTGTTATTTTTGGAAGATGATGTTGTTTAGGAGCATTTTTTACACAAGTACACAAACTGCTATGATTATTTTGTGATATCGATAGATCCTATTTTATTGTTTTAGAGATATTTTGTGACTGTATATCTGAATACGAATTCTGTAATTATTATTGTTCACATTTATACAAGATATAAATGTTGCAATAAAGGTATATAACGAATTCTTCTATTATTGTTCATTAGTATTTTCTTTATAGTTCTTTCAACATAAATTCTAAGAATTCTGGATAGTTGCACTGAAAAATAATGGATAAAATCGTATGAATTTCGAATGACTAGCCTAAAGGTGTATAAAACTGTCTTTTAATGAATTCAAATAAATGTGAATAATTCCTATAGAAACTCAAGATGAATAATTAAAACTGCAATCAATTTCAAATGTTTAATCTAAAGGAGTATAAAATTGAATAAAAATGAAATAAATAGAATGGATAAAACTTTAATGAATTCCAAATGTTTCGCTTAGGAGAACAGGAAAACTTTTCTCCGACTGACTTCAAAGAAATTTGCATAGTTCCAATGGAAATTCCAAATGAATCGGTAAAACTGTAATGAATTTTAAATATGTTACTTAAATTAGTATTTAAACTCTTTTTCTGTTAATAAATCCAACGATATGTGGAGTTTAAAATGAATAATCAGAGGCTTCAGTTGCTTGGAAAAAATTAATTATTTTAACTGCCTCAAATAAATAGCTACATAAGCCAATTGCCTGGAATAAATAAAAAATTACTTAAACTGCCTCAGAAAACTAAGAAATGGCAAATACCAGATATATATCCAGAATTCAGCAGGAAAAAACTATTATGGTTAAACTTCATGTTGGTTAAGCATTTCGTATATTCACCTTAAAAACTCCTCCTCGGTCATCTCGTCTATGTAAGTCCTCATTCCTTTCAAGAACTCCTCGATCCTACCGTCCAAATAGGTGGGATGCCGGTCCGATTGCACGATAATCCTTAATCCCTGTACTCCGTTCGATTTTCGCACTCCGCTAAATACTATGTATCCCAGTTGTTCCTAAAAAAAAATTAAATTAAATTAAAATGATTTTTATACCTAACGAAGTGCACTCACTTTTGTCCTCAGTATATTAAAACAAGGCTCTTGAATCAGCTGGCAAAAAAGTTCCAGTTTCACGTTGTTTTCTCGCGACTGCAGTCCGCATTGATAGTAAACTTCTATGCAAGAGCTTTTGTGAACCTAAATTTTATATGATGAAAAAAGAGTTAATAGTATTTTTGGTCAATTAGTTCAACATTTCGGCACTAATTTGTGTCATCAGCAAAGTTTGCTTAACTTGAAGTTGCTGGCCTGGAAAGGTCTCTTTTGCAATAAAATTGTTGTTTTATAAAATAGACAGCTAGACATAAAATAGTAATTTGCACCTATCGAGTTACGCAATAAAACATTACATTAAATTAAAGTTAATTTTATTGCAAACAATATGGCATAGGGTTGCTTGCGAAAAACCTGTGCATAATCCCGGTTGCCGACTTTTAAAAGTTCAAATTCTCGCGCGGCTTGATGCGAGCGATAGAGAAGTCCGAGAATAATATCCAATGCGATAGACAAAGACACAGCATTACAGCTGTATTCCACTAGTTTATCGAGTGCGCATGCTCTGTGTATGAGTTACAGAAAGAGAGCGATAGTAGTACATGCTAGTAGTAGGAGCATCATCATAGTAAATTAACCTCATTTTGAAAAAAAAAATTAGTAGAACTAAGGCAGATCAAACACAGACGTCTAGATTTAGCAAAATTAAATCTAGCATGCGGATTTTCGGAAAGAAATTTGGGGCACGAAGTAAAAAAATGACCCTCTTTACAAAGAGAGCAAATATTATTTGCACTAGTAGAGACAAAGGCCACTGATGGATTTCTAGATGTATGAGGTTGAGATGAACGAGAAAAATTAAAATTAGAATTCGATGGTCTCGAATAATTTTTTACAGCCCTCTGTATAATATTTGAAGACTGTATAGCATGAAGTTAAGACTCTAGAAAAGAGTAAAGATCTCTTGGACTGTTAGCTGTCCTTTTATTAGCAAAATCAAGCTCAAACCGATTTCTAGTATTATTGTCGATTTTGTATAACAACAAATGAAAAATAATAAAATCCCACTGATCGACAGGATAACGAAGGTTTTTCAATGCTTCTAAATTTTCAGAAAAGGTTCTTAAAAGTTTACTTAAATCTGACACATTAAAATCATTTCTTAAATTTGAAGAAAAGAATATTTCATTCCAAAAATTTGTTGCAATTAACCTGTGATTTTCGTATTTTTTTATTAAAGCATTATAAGCAATGGCATAGTTATCTTCATTGAGAGGCAAAGAGCGAGCTAAAGCCAAGGGTTCATCATCTAAATATTTTAGCAAATATCTAAATTTGTCAATAACAGAAAGCTCCAAGTCATTATGCACACAACTAATAAACATATCAAAAAATGTTCTCCATTCTTTAAAGTCACCAGTAAAGGCCTTTAGACTTAATGGTTCTAACTTTATGCTTTTATGAGCAAGTTGAGAAGCTATAGCATTGACCGAACTGCCTACGAGTTGATTATATAAAGATTTAAACGAATAAAAAACTTTTGCAACACCTGCCCTCAACTCATCCTGCCTCTGAAATTCTTCATCGCCTAAACTCGCCGTCATACCAATTATCGAATTATGTAACTCCAGAAAAGTTTGAAAATCGTTAACAGTGTCATCATACCTAGCCTTAACTTCACAAATTAAATTTTCATCTGTTTTTGCACTTAAAGCCACAGCATAAGATTCCTTTAAACTATTTGAAACAGCGTTTCTCTGGTATGTGAGTCTATTCAACTTCTCGCTTTGGGAGGCAGTTAATTGCGTTGCCATTTTAAATAACAAAAAAAATTAAATCAATAAAAAAAATTGAAGGTTATTAAGTAGCCCCTACTCCGAAAAAAGTAAAATAGGACAAGACGTAAATGTATAGAAGCAATTGTCTTAAGTTAAGGAACTCTTTATACTCAACGCATGTGCAACCAGTTTAATTAAAAAAAAAATTAAATTAAATTGAAAAACCAAATAATAATCCCGTTTTACTATTTATTTACGGCCAAAATCAAAATAAACAGGCCAAACGTAAACAAATAGCTGTCAGTTGCTTGCAAGGAAGTTCAAAATTAAATTAAATCGTTAAGGTTTAGGTTAAGGAAAAAATTATTACGCATCAAAACAAGTAGCAAGAATACTGATAACGTATAAATGTCAAGTACCGTACACCGAATACCTGTAATTGCTATTAAAAAACCTAATAAAATTCGAAGGTCAAATACCTGATACCAGCGAATTTAGTGCCCAAGATTATAATTATGGATTTTAGCGTGACCTTCCATAGATTTTTTATAGTTATTATTTTACTTTTTTATGTAATAAATTTAGCTAATAATCATTTTAATCCAATAGATATTAGGTAAATTGTATGTCTGAACTTTCGAAAACAACAAAAAAAAAATTATTTTTAACAAACGAATTTAAAAGGAAATTTGCCTAATCTTTACCTGGGACCTTCTCGGCATTTCCGTTCTCCGTATATTATAGGAATTCCAGCAACTTATCCGATTACGACAAAGAGAGCCAGGCCACAACGAAAATATTCACTCAGCACGTGCAATATTATAGGCGGAAAAAGCAGTTTTTTGCAGGAATATGTATTTCCAACTTCGAACGACCGTAAAACCAACATTGTTAAAGAAAAGGTGCGAAATTTACCTTAATTGGTGTTCTCTGTCGCCAAAAATTCGGGCGACTATATCCGCTCTCCGTTCCATATATATTTTTGTTGGCGGGGAGCGCCAAATGGTACTGCGAAAGCCTGGTTGACCCAGGCGCAATAAGAATAGGCAAATAACAAATTATAAATAGATTGACGCGATCGCATACATACAATTATTTCCCAAACTATTGCAACAATAAAACAAACATAAATAAACTAAAGGGTATATGGATAATAATACAGGTCATATTTATACGGAACACAGTTTAAATCATGCCTAATTTCTTCCAGACATTAAACCTAATTTCTATCATCTATCAACAATCGAATATTTACCCCATTTTGTTTCTCATACAAATAATGGCATCCATCCTCCAATTTCAGTTCCCTATTCAGTAACAACTGTCGAGGCAACAGCGGTGACATATTATTAGAAGAAGTCAGGGCGTCCTCAACGATTTGCACCATCTGGAGCGCCCTCTCCTTGTTGGCGTTGCCATGAATTAGACACTCTATATGCATCTTGGAGAGGATCTGAGGTATAAAGGCTTCCAGACGATCAATAGTGATTTCTACAATCAACACGTCAATTTGTATCAGTTAAAATTAAAGATTTCTTACGGTCTGTGGAGGCCAACAGCTCCTCCTTGGTCCACGAGTGTTCCGTTAATAAAACCGTCAAATAATAGACCGCGTGCTGGTAGGGCTGTTCCGTCGAAAAGTTTTTCAGGTTTCTAATGTACTAAAAAATGACGGTTTAAGGGGGCTTAATTAGGTGTTTTTCTACTCACATTCTCCTTCCAAATGTTGAATCGTTTCGGGTCGATCTTGAAATTGACCAAGCGTTCCATGATTTTACTGAGCAGGATGTGCTGTTTATTGTTGTAACCTCCAATGCCTAGCTAAGAATTGAAAAAAAAATATTTTCAAAATGTGTGTTATGAATTAAGTAGACCAGTGATTGGCAAAGTGGTCCAGGTGGGGCTCGGCGTTGTCGTGAAAAAAATTGTACGTGAACATATTTTTTGACACTCCGAATTTAGAATTTAGACCTCAAGAGTTAGATCTAATCAAACATTTGTAAGTAGAAGACCATTCTTGTCCAATCAAGTGGAGTGGAAAATATATAGTGGGCATATAGGACCGGTAAGCATTTTCACTGCCAATGAAAATGTCAATATTTTAGTCAAGATTTCGATGACTCCAAAATTTTATTTTTCTTGAGAGAAACACATTAAAATAACAAAAGATACGTCAAAAGAAGGAGGTACAACAAAAATTAACAAAAGTACAATTAAAAGTAAGATTTTTTAAATCTTAACTTACACCGCAATTTTTCCGTAAAAAAACAATGATAAGGATAATAAAATTAACAAATTGGTAAAAGTCTCTGAGAATTATGAGATCGGAAACTGAAGAAAAATGAGATCTAGTAAACGCAGTTTAAACTAAGGCTTTGAACATTGGATCACAATCTATAACGATAAAGACGAAACATACTCGCATTATTATTGAACGTCTATTAATAATTAATCGCAATAGTATTGAACGTATTGAAAAACATCGAATAACTGTAAACAAAATTTTTAAAGATTAAACATAAGCCTAAATTTATTAATACGTCACAGAGATCCCGTCAATTGTCCCCACATAAATTTCACGATAGATTTATCAACCTAAGTAACGTAAACCTTTTTTAAAACGGCGAAGATATTCTGAATTTGGACGTTAAGTTCAACTTTCAGCATTCTAACAGATTTTCAGTGTCTGAACATACTTTAGTAGACTAGGAAAGAATTCTAAAATCAACCCAAACTTGGTGAGAGCTGACATTACTTACTACTAATAAACATTTAAGTCCAAAAAATCAACTCACGACCTATTCCGGCAGGGTGATTCTTTTAAACATAATAAGAAATTTAAAGAACAAATGAAAATACAGGAAAACGACCTTATTTTAATTAAGGCTAATTTTAGGATAAGGGTAATTGTATTGTGATTATGCCCAAATCTGACTATTAGAGTAAAACTAATGAATTTTTGAACTCGGATAATTTTCAAATTTTACCTAATAACCCAACCTATAGAATTCCCATGAACCTCGTCACTTTTACTTTATTGCCTTCCTAAGATTCATAAAGAAAACTGTCCTATTAGACCTGTAGTTTCTTACAGAAATTCCCCTGCCTCAAAACTTTCCTTCTGGTTAACATCGAAGAACTTGTCTAATATTATTATACCTCCAAACTCCTTCCTTGTATCCCTCCCGAGGAATGTTTATTCTATTTCGTATATTTAGTGTTCTTAAATTATAATCTACCTACGCATATTATTTTAAAAATTTGGTCTCTTACAGATACTGTCTTGAAAACTTGTTCGAAATTAATGAAAAGTTTTATTCTCGGAAGCCAGGTCTAACTTGCCACCTTTTCTGGCAGTTTTCATGTCTTTTATTGAAAAGAAAATACCAGAAAGTAACTTATATAAAAGTTTTATTACATGTTAGTTTAGGTACGTGGACGATATTTTCACTATTTTAAAACACCTTAATGCTATTCATAGGTGCATTAAATTTAATAAATAGAGAGTGTATTGGGGTCGTTTACCCTTTTTAGATCTATTGATCAAACAGTAGTTAATACAGATTCATTAAAGTCTGAAATTTATAGAAAGCCTTCAGCAACTGACAATTATTATATATAAGTTATAACCTTTTTCTTCTAACCACCCTTTTGACCAAAAATTCTCAGCATTTAATTCACTTCTTCAACTGACTTTCAAAAAGAATTAAAAAGAACAACGAATATCCTGAAAGTGTCATTAATAAAGTTTATTTTAAACATATATGTAAAACTGATTCGATTGCGAACTGCGTTCCTTAGACGTCGTGACTTTAAGCAATTTGTTAACTTTAGTATCCTTCTCATTGTTTTTCATTTAGTAAACATTTTGTAGTGTAAGCTTTCTAAAAAAATATATGTATACTTTTGACTTTTAATTTACAGTCTGATGATGAGTCAACTCGTCGAAATGCATTACTTTTGACTAAAAGATTACGCATTTTCAGTTGCCGAGAAAAGTCTTTCCGTTCTTCCTAATCCGCTCTAATCACACAGCTTTTGACCGGTTTTGGGGAGCAGGGGATCCCCTCAAACGACTCACATTTGAACCTAAACTTACAATCAATCCATACTTGGTATTAATTAACTCCCATTTCAATCCGGCCAATTCGGCGGCGTAAGCGTACTCGTTTAAGGCGTCCCTGAACAGTTGGACAAACACGTGGGTTAAATTGCAATTTAAAGGGTCCAAATAGGCCATCGGACTGACGAAGTCGAACATCACGTTCGCCTTCGGAAGTAGAAATTTGTCGTCTTGTTTAAACCAGACTCGGGTCAACGGGGTGTCTTGGATTATCGTGGGATGATCCGCAACCTAAAGAGAATTTTAGTAACGGTAAGAATAATTTATAATTTTAAACATAAATTATATTATAAACTTACTTAATGACACATCTAATTTTACTTAACGTAAATCTCACCATTGTACATAAAGGTTTAAAAATTCTATAACTAAGTGCTAATGGTGGGAGATTAAAAAGAAAAGTGTGTGCCCCAATTCCGGTGTTTAATAAAGCTCTAATAATTCCTTGCAGTCTTATAATGCTTTGACTATATTGAGCAGACAGAATAAGTCGGAAAATTCTCTTCTTCTTTCAATGGAAACTCAACCAAGATTGTGAGATTTTTGAATCAAGTAAGAAGAAACGAAAAGTAAAAAGACATATTTCTAAAGTTTAAATGCTCTATAAGGTATATGTAATTTAAATTCTAATTCGGTCAAGGTATATCCCTAAATCTACAACTTTGAATTCTCTATCCAATGTAATGATATTTATTTATTACATGGCGTTAAAATAAACCATTTTTTAAATCTGTAAAAACAAGGAGAACGTGTCAAGAAGTCCGTGGTGGATAGGGACCAGCATTAATCTTTTTACTCAAGAAAATACAGATTGCTTTGCACTCTGTTTAACTGAACATTAGAAGTCCGGAAATGAGCTACCAAATTACAGCATCAAAAACTAAATAAAATTATTGCCTATTGCAGAAATTTACAGCAGTTTTAGAGCTAAACCACGTACCGACATTTCTAGTTTCTATTAGAAATACACATTTTAGTGTGCGGCAAAAAAGTAACTATATAATCAATTTATAAAACAGAAAATTGTAATTTTGTAACAATTGTAATCTTGTAATTGATGTAATTTTAAGTGATTTAGTAGATAAGAATTCTATCCTTTTTTTAGCGCCTGATTTTAATTTGCACTTGTTGACAGAGGCGTATTCTGTTTTTCTATCCAGGTATATTGAGGTCATTTTTAGGTTTTTTTAATAGAGTATCTTCTATAACTTAATACACACGATTATGTGGTAACAACGTATGTTTCATTGACAATATTTACACTAACCTTGACAAAATCTACTGCTACTACTCTATCCTGACAACTAACTTTCGAGACAACCTATCCAAAAGAACTCTTTTAGAAAAGCGCACTTTTAGCGCACATAATAGGGATCTTTTTAAATCTTTACTGTCAAATGTTGATTGGAGAGGCTTGTATCAATGGCACCCATCAAAAATTACTACTTTTAAGTATTATACAAAGGTATAAAAATGCGTATAGGGAAAAAAAGCTTAAGTTTTTGAAAAATATCGTAAAACATTATCTATCAGAGAAGGTTGCAGAATAGTGATAATAAGTCAAACGTTTCCTGGAAAAATCAGGCAAATTCATTCAAAAGAAATAAAACAAAATTAAGCAATTTTTCCAGGTAGTTTAATTAAAATAGAAAATCAACTCACTTTTGTTCAGTTCAAACAAAAATAATTTTTTTTTTAAATGTGCAACTCTCAGGAAGATCCCAGAAGGTCTGTCTCGAGATGTGAAACATTGTCTGAATCAATTAATGTTGAGAAGTGTCATTGGCCCCTTTCTTTTCCTAGTTTATATTAATAGGCTACCTAGGGCGTGATTAGTGACTCGTCCAGCTTAATTTTGCAAATAACTGGAACAGCCTGATTTGGGATAAAATACCAAAAAGCAGATCAGACATTGAATTAGGCTCAGAAGTAATTTAGTGGCAACAAACTACTATTAAATTGTGACAAATTAGTCTTCCTATGTTTTCGAACCATTCAATCTAAAGCTCAATACCCAGAGACCGTCCCTGTTTTGTCATAGGATCTAAAACTGCCTAAATCGGTTCGCTTTCTGGGGATTAACATTGATTGTTACTTAGATTGGGAAAAACAGATAAAACAAGTTTGCAAAAAGCCGTAACTCTGCTTGTTTTTTATTAAGCGCATTGAGGAACTACCTGCATAAAAAAGATGGCAACCTATCATGCTAATGTGTACTTTATCTTACGGTACGGGGTTATATTCTAGGGTGGAGCTGTGAGATGGTCTGAAGAATTTGTGATACAAGAGATTTATGTAGAGCAAGGATTAAACATTTAAACTTATTGACATTTCCAGAAATATTTAATAATTTTATTAAATTTAAACATTTTTGAAGCCTATGGATCTGTAGTTAAATTTATCGAATGCCTTTCAGAAATCAAGGTTCAATAAATCATGGATGCTGTCAAAACCATTCAGGTAAATTAACAAATTAGATACTTCGCAGTGTCCAGATAAGAGTCTTGTTTTAATTATGAATATCAAATCATAATTTGTTAAGAGACATGCATAAAAGGGATTATGTGAACTCCATCTGGTTCATACAATTCTTGAGCGTTTAGTGATATGGAGTGAATATTTTCACACTAATCCTACCATCAAGAAAGCATGGTTGATACCTGTATATAATACCTAAGATTAAAGAGTTCCTAATAATCAATCTAAGAACTTTTAAGCTCATAATTCTTAAGAATAGCAAAAATTTGCTTAAGAAAAGTGGTCGAACCAAAACTGCCTAAGCTATCCAAATCTTAAATGTAAAACGAGGTTTTTGCCCTTAAATCCATCCTCAGGAATTCCATAGATGTGTAAAATAACTATTAAAATGTACGCAGTAGTTCTCAAGTTATGATCGAAAATGTCTACTAATGAAGAAAAATCTTAATTCCTGGCTCCTGGAACTTTGTTGACAAAATTCCTTTTAATTCTTAGAGTTTCTGAGGTTGATATATAAAAATTATTACAAAAAAAAAGGTTCTTTCTTTATCTAAAATCCTTTAAAGAAAATTCCAATTACCTCATTAAAATTAAATCCCAAAAAATGTGAATATTTGGTAAGAAAATGAGTAATAAAAAGTTCGACAAAAACGGGCAGTTTTCCACTTAAATCCTTAATCTCTAATGATATTTTGCCGTGAAATCCATCCTCAAGAATTTTTCTATAGCAGTGTCAAAAAAGCCGCAAACTATTTTAAGGACCTCCTGAGTTAAGGACCGCCCTAAAATGTTCTCTAACCAATACAAATCCTGCAAAAATCCAAAAAAATATTCCACGAAGATTACTCGAATATGAATTATGAGAAGGTAGTTTTTTTTGTTGACATGAAGCTTCCACTTTGTTTATGCTATAGGTAACTCCGATTGAATGGTAATCACCCCATTGAGAGACAGATGCCATCGCACTCTCCAAACTCAAAAACTAGTAAAGATAGAGATTTGACAATTGGTGTACGAATTGTTCAGTTAATTTTATTAGACACCTGTATCAGCGTTTTTTAATTGATACACAAAATATTAAGAAAATTTGAATTTTTGTGTAAAAATTTTTTTTTGCCAAAACCTCAAAACCACTAAAGATAGAAATTTAAAAATTGGGGTACTCAATTAATTTCATTAACAAACAAATTCAATGAATAACCCTTACAGGTACAAACTCGTTCAAGAATACATTAAAGGCGCGTTACAAAATCCCCAACACCATCAACATTATTAAGACAGTAAAATCCATTCCAATTAACAGGAATATTAATTATAAAATTAAAGCCTCACTGAGATATTTAACTAGTATATATGTATATCTCATAAAGGGTATAATTAAAACAAGTTTAATAAATATGTTCTTACCGAATCCTCCTGCTTGTACAATGTAAAATCGTCCGGAATAAACTCGTTTTTGTCAGGCAGCCGAAATTCGTCACATAAGCCGCAAGTTTCCCACATCTGTAACCGATAAAAAGTTACAATAGTTGCACGCGAATGTATTTAAAAAAATGCGACCTTTAAAGTCTCTTCGGGAAGCTTCACTTGGTTGTATTTGGTGCCGTACCAGGGCTCCGTTTCGGAGCAAATGTTCTCAAAAGATTTCGCTATAGCTGCTACTCTATATATGCAACAAAACAAAATAAAAACCGTGAACAATCGATTTACTGATTACCTACTCACCTGATTTTCTTAGGTGTGAAATTGCTCCAGGCCTTTTCGATCAAATCGGGCCTCCACTCTTCCAACAGGTAACTGCCACATAGAACATCTTCTAACGGGTAATGCTACAATAATTTATAAGTATTTTTTAATAATATATTTTATGATTTACCTGCAAATAATTGACTATATTTGAGATGTACGACCTGGGGGACTCTTTATCCTTAAACCGGAACACCATATTAGCGATATCCCGGTTCTCGTCTTGGACCCACTGTTGAGGCGTCTCTTTTTTTAACATATTTAAATACTAAAATTAAAAAACAATTTAAAAATTTAGTTTCAAATGTGAGGCTATTGTTGATCACCCTCAATGAACAAACTTGGATCATTAGCCATAAGAGATTAATTTAGGAAGATCTGTTGGGTGAATTATAAAGTGGGAATTACCCTGGTTTAATACTTTTAGCACGATAAAGACAGAAGTAATAATAATAATAATAATACTTCTTTATTTGCTCATATACATCCAACAGCTTAGCATCGTCAAAAAGTATAGACTGTCAAACGCCAATAATACAGTGCATAAAGAGACATTAATGTATCAGGATTTTACCTACATAACATAGCAAACAAAAAACTTACATTTTGTTCACAATCAAAAGGCATCTAAAATTTTAGACAGGAAGAAAAACAAAATACAATTTTTGTTCGCATCAGAAATGCTCACTAAGTATACATGAAACATTTGTTATATAGGTATGAAAGTATAATATTCGATAAATTTTGATAGACTAGGTTAAAGACTATTGTAGACTTCGTCCCATGAGTATAGACAGATCTCCAAAATCAGGTTTTTCGTTACTTGCTTAAATCCATTTAAATGTAGTTGTTTTCTGGTTTCGGGTATTGCATTAAAAAGTTTTATGTAGTAAACGTATATTCACCTGAAATGTTAGCGTAACGATATCGTTAATATGCTTCATCCCCTCTTCAGTTATATCCACATTAACCCCAAACAAGCTGAAACCTCTAGAGTTGGTTCTTTGGCCGGCCACCAGTTGGTTGGACCATCCGCGTGCCTTTAGGGCCGACAACAGACTGCCGGGGCCCTCGTGTCCCAATAGATGGCTTATATAGTTTGTAGGCTAAAAAGTCGATTTGTGCAAATTTAGGAGATATTAAACACAGTTATAAGTATATATAAGATGACCGAACTTTTGTCATTTAAAAAAACATAGAAATTTAATAATTTGAAATTCGCGGCTTTGGATTCTTGACATTAATGACGTTGATAGTGTTTGCTAATGGCTTTACGAACTTTAAGCAGTGTTGCCAACACAGCGGATTTCCCGCTAGATTTCGAGGAAAGTGGACGGCGATTTTTTTAGCGGCATAAATGCTCCCATTTACCTCAATAAATTTCGTCATATTTATTAATAATGCCGTCGTATTTTATACTTAAAAAGATCCGCTCGATTAAATAATTTAAGAAAACTCTGGGCCATGTTTATTTATTTATTAATGACATAACCACGTCATTATAATTGAGGTATCTCAATATGATGCTCCCTCTGCCTTGGAAACTAAAAATGACTGGGGAATCCCAGAATGGAATGGGGAATTGATTAGGTTGTTGATTGTAGTTAAAGTGAATAAGTAGATAACGTGAGTTACACTACTTAGTGTTATGTGTAATTAATGGCAAGATTTAATTTCATTCTATAAAGTTAGTAGGGAATGTAAACAAACTCATTAGTACCCATCCTTTTGCTTTATTTATATGTGTAGTATTTATGATGTTATACACATAATAATTAATAATGATTTTTAGATTGCATAAAATGTCGAAAAAGTAGAATCAATGATATGAATGAAAGGTCCAAATTTGAAGCACTGGTTGACTTTAATGCAATCTACTGCTGCTAAATTGTGCCTTTTTTGTAGTAACATATTTCTGTGTATTCTAAGAAGAAGAAGGAGAAGAAGATTAATTTCTTTCAGACTATTGGCATAAATAAAAAAGACGAAATGAACTGCCTGTAAAAAAAATTAATTTTGTCTTCTAGGCAGTTGAGGTTCTGAAGAAGAACGACAAGAAAAATTGGTGTAAAAAATTCCATAATTTCTTCCAGACCATTAAAGAAGAAGACATGTAGTATAAAATTAATGAACTATCTTTAAAAGAAACATCAATAATTTCCTCCAGGCAGTTGAGGTTATGAAAGAGAAAGACAAGAAGACCTGATGCCTATAATAATAGATACACTGCTTAACTGCCTGTAAGAAATTCGTTAATTTCTTAAGTACTTAAAAAAGAGAAAGAAAAAGAAATGGAGTATTATGGAGGAAATGGAAATTAATGATCTGGAAAATAAAAATCAATCATTTCTTCCAGGCAGTTGAGGTCCTGAAGGATAAAGACAAGAAGAGCTCTATTTATCTGTTAATATCCTTCATTCTACTTAAAGAAGAAGAAGAAGAAATACCGGATAAAATTAACGAGTCAATAATTCATAATCATTCTGATCAATAATTTCTTTTAGGTACTTAAAGAAAAAAAAGAGCAGTAACTAAGGATCAATAAGTCATTTTATTTTGTTCCTACTGGCTTGGAAGCACTAAAAGAGGTAATATTAGATATTAAAAATAAAATAAGGAAAATGGGTTGTCCATTATATTGTATTTAAGTATGCCTGATCATGTTTTGGTTCAGGTTAATCATCTTTCATTGGAATCTGGTGTGTTTTCTTCCTGCCTTAAATCTTAATTGAAGGTGGAAATATTTGGATCATCCTATTCAGCAGTTCAGACATATATCTGTGCTGTTGAATATTTGAAAAATTGTTAAAACACTTTTACTTTATTAATATTTATTCTTTTACTGTAGATTTTGATTGTTTTATTTTTACTTGAACTATTTTATATTTATTGTTGCTTTGTCCAGAAGACTTTTGATAATAAAGTTCATTTAACTTTGACAAGTGCAACATTCAAATTTGGCGGGTTTTTTAGCCTGGACAGCCCTACTCTTGACTTGTGACGTCATACTGTCACTTTTCACACTGAAAAGCTCTCTGTCATTTTCATTACATAACCTCTAAACCAAAATAAACAGTAAATATTTAACAGAAAAAAATCGACTCAATGGAATGCCAAGACGAATATTCCCATCCTAACCCGGGCCTAATGTACTTTCCGCGAAGTTTCCCAACAAAAGCGGTAGAAACAACTCTAACGCAAAGTCACATTTGTTGTACCTGCACCGACACTTGTATCGAAGGACAGTGTGCCTGTTTGAGACAAAGTGGCACTTTCTACGGTTATTCTTGCATTACAGACTGTGAAACGTATTCTATAATGTATAAAAACGTTAACAGGCCTACGTACGAGTGTAACGAACAATGCGGGTGCATCAATAAATTTTGTGGCAACAAACTGATTCAATGTGGACCGAAAACGGGGCTCCTGGTACGTACTTGTGACAATCCTATGAAGGGCGAAGGGGTTTTCACGGAAAAAAACATAAAAATGGGCAGTTTTGTGTGCGAGTATGCTGGAGAAGTGATTTCAGAAACTGAGGCATCTTTAAGGTATAAAATCAATGCTCAACATAAGAGGATGAATTACATATTTTGTGTTGACGAGTACTTTGGTGAAAAAAATGTAAAAACTTTTATAGATCCCAGTGTGTATGGTAATATAGGGAGATACGTGAATCACAGTTGTGACCCAAATTGCTTTATGGTTATAGCAAGAATCAGTGACAATATTCCAGTTTTAGGCTTGTTTGCTTCTAAAGAAATTGAGGCGGGAACAGAATTGTGTTACGATTATGGCATACAAGATAGACTTGATGATGTAAGTGCAGAAAAATTGAATATGACAAGGTGTTTGTGTGGTAGTGACATCTGTAAAGGATACTTACCTTATGATACAAGAATTCTATGATAAAAAAGAAACATTAGTTCAATTTTAGGTAAATTATTTAGTTTAGAGCAATTTGTGGTGATATTGTACAGTTAGTTGAATTTTAGGTTAATAAACTAAAAAAAAAAATAGGTAAAACCTACAATAGGTTTCATTTATTCTCAGGTGCAACAAACTTTAGAACATTAAAAGGCCTTTTAATGTTCTAAGCAAAAAACAGTGGTGGAGGTCAAAGATGTCATTAAAAGCTTTAAGTCTTATTTCCCCCCCATTTAAAGTCATTTTTTATAAATTTAAAGTAATTTGTTGTATGTGCCAGAGAATTATTGAAAGTCATTTTTCAATTGTTCCAGGCATTATATGTCAAAAAATCACTCCAAAATCCTGGAAAAAGTAAATACATATTCCCACCTTTTCCACCCTTTGGGATTGTTTTTCTATAATTTCCAGATATTTCACCCAATTTTTGGTCTCTCAGTAATTGATAACATTCATTTTTAATTTTATAGTAGATACAGTTATAAAGTTTTAAAATTACCAAATTATTACCTGCATAAACAGCAAATGAAGTAAATTGGTACTCACCGCAGATTTATAGTACTGAGTATAATCATCACATGGAAACACTATATTTAAATTCCTGACATCTTTTACTGGGGTTATGTAAGTGATTGTACACATTTGGTCTTCTCTGAACGGGTGTTTTTCCCATCTTTCAGCCTCAATATTTTTGTTTTCTACTGAAGAAAACAGATCAAGGACTATTGTTTCTAGTTCGTCTAGTGATTCTGAAATTCCAGTTTTTTATAGATGCAATGTGTATCACAAATATATTATACTCTATTTCAGAAGTGTGTAGAGCAATAAAACCTCATTAGGTATGCAAAAGTGGTACCTGGTGATCCACCAATATTTTATGCCACTACCTTAGTTGGGTATTAGTTTCAATGTAAAATTCTTTCTTTTCGTTGATTGCAGGTAGTGCCACCTGGTTTTGGGTCAATTTATGAGTTTTGCCCATTGTTACCCACTGATAAACATTGAAAACGGTTCGCCAAAGGCGTGCAACTGGGACTTGTTTTTTACCTTATAATTAATGTACTTAAATGCTATTTTATTTTAGAAAGTTGCTTTTGTTTAAATGGAATAATATATTTTTTTCACAAATTTATTGAACATAATATGTAGAGTAAAACAGTTGAAAATGTCACTTTTGGATCTGGCACTTTTTGAACAGTGTATAACAATTTTAAATTATAATAGATTGTAGTCTTCTTCGTCATCTGACGAACTGTCATCACCTCTTGACATTATAATTAAAGGATCGACTGTCTGATCGATGAGGTTGTCAAGATCCCACATTTTGTCCTCTTGCTTAATTACATGCTGGACTGCTTTTCGCCAATTCTCTGGTGTCGCTTCCGTAATGGCTTGATCAAACAGTAGCTTAACATCTTTCATTTTAAAAGTCGTGTTTTGTCTTGCTACAAATCCTTTTACCTGCGCCCATATCAGTTCTATAGGATTTAGTTCGCAATGATATGGCGGTAAGCGCAGTACAGTTATATTATATTTTTCGGCTATATCTTCCACGGCGTATTTCATGAAACGAGTTTTGTGTAAGTTTGCTATTGCCAGCAGTTCTTTTTTTATCGAATTTGCTTCAAACGCAATACCTTTTGCAATCAGCCAATCGATAATTTCTTGCTTTCTCCAACTTGAAGTTGGCGTCTTCTCTATTCGCCGTGAATGATAGCTTGCGTTATCCATAACCACCACCGAATTAGCCGGAAGAAATTTTATCATTTCAACAAAATAGTCCTCGAAAACGTCTGAGTTCATGTCTTCATGGTAATCTCCTGTGCGAGTCGACTCAAAGGTTAGCAGACCTTCTTTTAAAAATCCCTCTTCGCTTCCAATATGTGTGATTATAAGTCTTTTTCCTTTTCCCGAAGGTACTTTAATACCCGTAGACAGGCCTTCTATGAAAGTTTGGCGAGCACTGGTTATATTTTTGTCTTGCCACATTTTTTGGACTATATAACCTTCGTTAATCCACGTCTCATCAAGATAAAAAACTTTCTTTTGCCCCCTGCGGTACTGCTTGATACTTCTCAAGTATTGTCGTCTCCAACAAACAATTTCGTCGCTCTCCAGTAAAAGTGCTTTGCGGTTATGCTTTTCCCAGGCAAAATCCATATTTTTTAAAGTTTTCCATAAAAGTTTTCTACTTATCAACGGAATACTGTCATCTCGGCCAAGCTCCATTAAAATTTTGTCTAGGGTGGGTATTTCCTTTTTAAAATAAAAAGAGTGAACTTTTCTTCGAATTATACATTTAGCATTTTCATCAAGGACTTTTGTAGGTCGTCCTGGCTTTTGCTTGGGAGATTCCACTTGACCTGCTACTTTTCTTTCCCGCATTTTGAAATTTCAACAATTTGAAAATGGTGGACTTTCCAATTCCACTCATTCGAGAACATTTTTCAACAATTTCTTGCACAGTAAAACTAGGGTAATCGTGTTTTATGCAATGATGTACATTTAAAATAATAACTTTTTCACTCAGCCATAGTGGAGAATTTTTAGTACATCTTTTCGTTGGACTGAATACCTCCATTTTTTAAATATTGGGATAATAATATTGTGATTACACTACAGCGTAGCAGTGACTACTAACGTTTAATAATAATAAGCCTTTAATAATAAGCCTTTATTTCCAACAGGCAACTTGCCCAATAACAGGAAACAGTTGCAAAACAATGAAAAATATAGTTAAAAAAAAAAAAACACACAAACAAACCTAAAAGAATGAAAAGAAAAAGAGTAAAGTAAAGTCACATTCTCAAAAGTTATCCAAAGAATTAGAACAAATAACTATTAATATGATATAAAAACCCAATTATAAAAGTTTAACAAGATAATCACATATTCAACAAAATTAAATTAAATTAAATTAACTGCAATATACCTACTAACTATAACTTAAACACATGGGTCTTAATCCCAAGAGTAATGATCCACCAAGATATCGACAATCACATGAACCGGAGAGAAATTTATATCGCACATGTGACAGATCCGATTAAATATAGCGCGTATTGTATATAGTGGCGATTTCAACAGGATGTTAGTATGAGGCCTTGGCAGAAAGAATGTTAGGGGATGTCTAGCATTAAGCCTAGGCACCATGAAACGTACACCGGAAAGAAGTACAGGACTATCAATGAATCCATTCAGTAACCCATGCAGGAATTTTACAGAGAAGATCATTCTTGTAATGGATGTAGATTGAAGCGTTCCAATAGTTGCCGATGATCAAACCCTCTTACCGGATATATGCCATCCTGCCTGAAGGCCAAAAACTTAGCAAATCTACGCTGAACAGATTCAAGGAGACCAACATGATTCTGATAGAGCGGGTTCCATATAATGCAGCCAAACTCCAGTTTTGATCTCACAAAGCAGCAGAAAAGCAGTTTTAATGTAGACTCCAAAGTAAAACTCTGAGAACTTCTAATTATGAACCCAAGCCTTCTCAGGGCTGACTTGACTATGTTATTGAAGTGTGGAACGAATGTAAATTCAGAGTCAAAGGTTATACCAAGATCAGTAATTTGCTCTAATCTACTCAAAATAGTATCATTAATAAAGTAAATAAAATTTAAGGGTGTTTTTGATCTAGAGTAACTGACGACACTACACTTAGCCGCATTCAAGCCTAACCTGTTAACAGCGCACCATACCTCCAATGTATTTAGACAGTTCTGAAGAAAAACACAATCCTCCAAACCATATACATTTAAATATAGCTTCAAATCATCGGCAAAAGCCAGCCTATGACAAGTGAGTGACTCAATCAAGTCATTTATAAAAAAACTAAACAGGAGCGGACCCAGGTTCGAGCCCTGTGGCACACCCGACGTTACGTTAAAAAGTTTCGATTTAAAGCCCTCATATTCGACATATTGAGATCTACCAATCAAGTAGGAATGAAATAAATTAAATAATCTCCCTGAAAAACCATACTGAGTTAATTTATGCAGCAAAATATAGTGATCTATCCGATCAAAGGCTTTTTGGAAGTCGGTATAAATAACATCGACTTGAGTAATAACATCAAGTGATTCACAGATGTGACTAGACAGACAGGATAAGTTAGTAACACAAGATCGCCCGCTAAAAAAATCCATGCTGGTCTACAGAGATGAGTTCTTTTGCGTGACTAAATAGCGACCGATTCAGGATAATTTCGAAAAGTTTTGAGAAGTTACAGAGTTAAAATATGATTTAAAAGTATTTATAGTCTGTATATATTGCCTGACCCCATTTTTGCATGTTACCAAGCTTTAAAAGATAGGTACCTATACAAAAGGATTAAAAGTATTTATTTAGTATTTAATCTCTTTCAAAATAAAGGCATTTAATCCGTGAAAATTAAATTCATAAATATTATAAGTACCTGCGCCTATGAACTACCACGAAATGTAGCCAAACAGAACGGAATTCCCCAGTTTATTGCTCTATACACTTCTGAAATAGAGTATAATAATAACAGTATATTAAATTAAAAACATATGGTACAAACAACATTATCACAGCTAATGAATGCAAACTTTTATGGAAGCAATTTTTAAAAACACATCAATAAAATGGCTATAAATGACATGAGGTTATCTTTGATATATTATGCAGAAATGAGATTAAGGCTTTGAAATGAACACCTGAAAATAATGATGATTCATCACAAGGTTCTAAGAAAACCCATTTATGGTGATTGCAAATCACTGATTAAAGTCCACTCAGTACAAGAGTTTTCTATAAAAAGTATAATTGACTTACCTTTTCCTAATACAGCCAAACACATAATATTAGATGAATACCACTTATTATGAAACTTTAAAAGTTCATCCCTCACACTAATCCCCTTCTCCTTTAATACAGTACTTAAAGTGTAAGTATTACCAGTCCCAAAAGTGTTATAAGCATGCTCAGGATCACACAAATGCTGATCCAACTGATTAATCCTCCACACATCACTTGGGATATTTTTATCATGCTCAGAATTCACTGCATTAATCTCCCTTTCTGTGGCACTTTCAGTAAATAAGGGAGATACAAAAAACTGGGCAAATCTACAAAACCAACACGGTCATTTAATAATGAATCAAACTAAAACCCCACCTGTCCAGGGCCTCTTTTAAGTGCTCAGGCACAATATCGAAATAGTACATGGTGTGGTCCATGTAAGTAGCCGCATTGCTACTACCCCCATGCTCCTGTAAGAACTTATTATAGTCATTCTCATTGGGGTACTTTTGAGTGCCTAGAAAGAGCATGTGTTCACAAAAGTGAGCCAGACCCTTGACTTCTTTGGGGTCACTTAGAAAACCCACATTTACATCCATGGCTGCTGCAGATTTGTCTGTGTTTGGATCACTAACTAGCAACACTTTCATCCCTAGAAATGTGTTAATACATATACATTTTTGCTTGATGTTCCACAGTTAAGTTTTAAGAATTAAAGACAAAAATTGTGTGCAGATCTTTATATTTTCAATGTTGTATGAATAAGGCACTACCGAATAAATTTGTAGGTTATGATTTATTTTATGAAAATTTCTGTGTGTAAATACATTTTTTTATTTAAATCACGGATTAATTTGATAAATGAAATGATGTAAAACAAATATCTGTTTCTTACCATTTTTAAGCTCTAATCCCCTATAAACTCGACTATCTTCCTGTGATTTGGTGATATTATCCACCCTACGAATAAGAAGCTCACTCGCATTAGACATTTTAGAGTTTGATTTGCCCAAATGCGTTACGGTGCTAAAAACGGTACGTCCAAGGTAATTCCTAGTAACTTATTAATTTTAAACCTTCAAAACAGTACTTACCTGTAAAAAGAGACTTTTTTAAGGCTTCTTACTCTACCCCTGGCGAACGTTTTCAGTAGGAGCCTTGTGGGATATAAAATCTGCATTCAGCCGACGGTATTTATTTATGGCAGATTAATAATTGTTATTTAACTTATTAGGTTATTAGAGAATTCCTTATAAAATTATGTTGAATTGTTTTTTTTTTATAGAAAAAAATCGTTTTGACGTTGACAGTGACATTTATTTATTTGCGACGTTGTCAGAGATGTCGTTAAATATAAGAAATACGTTCAGTTAATATTAGGCTACAGAAATGTTTCATTTCTCCGTTATATACCTACAATAAATTGCACCAAATAACTTACGCAAAAAATTTATACGATAATGATACTTTTCTCATTTAAGAAAAAACTATATAGAAATTTAATTTGAACTTAGCGGTATTTTATTTAGGCCTTGACGTAAATGACGTTGACACTTTTGCCTAATGACGTTAGAAACACTAAATTTTAGTAACGAAATTAACATTAGTGAGAGAGAAATCTTGGATTTGAAGAAGAAGATTGCAGTCTTTACGTAACCTTGAACGTATTTTATTAATTTAAAAGGTTAAATCTCTTTCAAAGCAATTTATCTTTAAAGAAACTTGGCAATCTCGCTAAAACATATGGTCAATGACTTGTCACATTCATAGAGAAATAATATATGGGAATGAAGCCACGTTGCCACGTTTTAAAAAAATCGGTAAATATGCGAAATTCATTTACGTCATTGTTGTAGTCCATTCACAACCAATAGGCCTAACATAAAAGAAACTTGATAATATTGAAGCTGTTTCTTTAAATATATGTCCAAGATTCCTGCTATAGGCCTTGGAGATGACCCATTCTAGGTCAACTGATCAACTTTTACTCCGCTGTTAACAGCCTACATAGATTAATGTACATCTTTAAGTCCAATAGATGAGTGTGAATTCTGAGTTAAAACTAAGTTAATGTTCAAGCTATGATGGCATTCTCCCAAATGACTTATCAGTTATAATTGATTTGGCTGTTGTCAAAGGCCTTGAAGATGTTCAGGAAGATCACATCCATGTATACGCTTGGACGTTTTAATATTTTGCTATACTTCAGAAATTTTTCCCTCTAAAGTCTAATTTGGCACCCAATTTATCAAAATTCAAACAGTTCAACGAAAGGTTTTAAAATACAAAGCGTATAAGAGGGATAGTATAGAGGGTACTGGATCATTCTGAACTACTTAATAGATTTATGATGGATTTCTCAAAGGTGAAGCACCTTTATGCAAAGCAAAATGGAAGCCAGAAGTTCTTTCTACTTCAAAATGTTTATTTTCAATTAATCTTATCTATAATTTCGTATATTTTTATTAAGTTTTATGTCTTTTAAATGATTTTAACAATTTTTTTTATTTTATGACTTACTATTATAGTTCTCCCTTGACAAGTGTGTAAAAATAGAAACGCCTCGGGATTAATTAAAAATTTATTTATTAATCACAGTATCAACAACCAAAAGCCATACTTACAGATACCAACCTAAAATAAGGAGACAAAGTTTACTAATCTAATAGGGAAAAAATAACTAAAAACTAAAGTAAAATGTACCAACTAATTCATATCGGATATCTACAAAATACACATATTAAAATAATAAGGTAACACTCGAAATTCCTTTACAAGAGAAAGAAAAACGGGAAGTTATGTTGATTTAAGTTTATCCGTGAGTTTCCTAAATTGATTGAGGCTATTAGATATCTGAGGCATATCAATTAAAATGATAGCAGAGTTTATAGGTATATTGGTGAGTTTTTATTAAGGTTTGTACGTGGATACGCTAAATAAAACATTTTGGAATTACGAGAATTTAATCTGGTTATGGCAAAGGGGAGTTGACGAAGAATGTCAGGACAATCAATATTATTTTTCAATATTATATAACAAAAATATCTTAATTCTCCTCGCACTCAAAGAGAGCCTGTCAAACACCGACAATAAGTGTTCATTTTCGCTACCTCTAGTGGTATAAACACCAAATTTCCTTACACTTCAGAAACCTCCTTTGCATCCCTTCAATCAGACCTATGCAAACCTTATATAGAGGAGACCAAACTTTAAGAATGGCAAAACAAAGAGATGAATGATAAGGTCCTTGGTGGTTCTAGCAATAAAACTGGAAATCTTTTGGGCACTCTCAATCTTGAACAAAATGTGAGAATAAAAAGATAAATTAATATATCAAGTCTGTTTGTTCGGTTACTCTTTCCAGTTCAGCCTCATTAACTGAACGCAATAGAGTTACTATTGAGGGTAAATGTGAATCAAGCACACTTACTGACAGTTAGCATCATCAGGGAAATCATTTTTTAAGTTGTGACAATCTTCAATGCAGTCAATCTGTAAAAAACACCTAAAATCATCAGCAAATAGAAAACCCTTTGCTATTTTAATGTTACGTATTGAGCCTTTAATGGCTACCAAAAATAAAAGGGGATCAAGGTTGGAACCCTGAGAAGCCCCAGAGGTGCTCTTAAAGATAAATGACCTAGATCCCTTAATATCAACGTATTGATATCTCTGGTTTAAATATGTCCTAATTAATTTAATAATAGGTACATCTAAACTTCTCACAAAGATTTTAAAATCATGCAGTCTTACTCTATCATAAGCCTTTTCCATGTCAGTATATAGGTATAACGTCAACTTATGACTTTTTGTTGATAGCTTCATGGACAAAATGCGGTAAGATTTGTCAAGGTAGATTTTTATTGATAAAAAACCCGTGTTGACATGAAGTAATGCGGTCTGAGATATCATGCAATAAACGCTCAAAGATAATCCACTCGAAGACCTTTGATATGGAGGTCATAAACAAATAAACATTGTGAAGTAGAAAGGACGTCTGTTTGTAATTTTTGTTTACTTAATAGATTTCAAGTTAATTCTTTGCAAACAAGAAGATATAAAGTAGCATTGACTTTTTCGTTCAAACTTTTTCATAGTCAAATAGACTGTAGTGATTTGCTAAATGAAATAAGGTATATTGTTCCTAGATTCATCTTCGTTAACTTTTTATTGCAATCGTTCCAGATCTAATATGCTTACTAGAGTCTCATTATATTTTTTGTTGTAAAACATTTAATGTTTATGTAAACAATTGTGATATTTTTAGTGATTCTTTAAAAGTTATATTTAATAAAATTAATTAAACACTTACAATATGTTTATCAAATCAAAATATATTACATTTAAGTTATTAATTACAATACAATAATACCTCAAAACTTCATAATTATAACTATAACTAATAAGTACAATAAACAATATTTTGCCCAATAATTAAAGCTAAATAATTCTAAATAAATACCTATATACCTACTTATTTTTTGTTTTGAGGAGAGTGATCGAGCCTAAATTGATAATCAATTTGTGTGCACCGATTCACTCTCTGTTTACGAAATGACGCGCATGGCAAGATGGACAAAGTTGGCCAGACGACGATGGACATTAAATAATTTAATATTAAAAAGAACAAAAATATAAAACATGTTGAGATTCAAATACAAAAAAAATTTACAAATGTTGTTTTGTTTTGCACAATGAATAATTTTATTGATGTTCTAGTCTTGGAATCACCTTTCATAACCAGCTTTTTAATAGAAAATGGCAGCATATTATATACTTTAGGCAGAAAACATGTAATAAATCTACAGCAAAATGAATTATTATTCTTGGGTGTGCAAAGATTTTCTTTTAAATTCATTCTGATGGAGTAACTATGTGACACGAGGGAAAAACTGTTATTTATTTTAGGAAAACACAACAAACAAGATAATATATACAAATTTCTAATGTTAAGGACATTTAACTCTTCATACAATAACAACGTAGACTATCTACGAGGTTTCTTCGATACAATTTTTAAAATACTATTTTGACAAGTTGATTTGCATCATATAAGCCTCCCCAAACAACAATCCCATATCTTAATATTGATTCAGTTAATGAATTGTACAATATAAGCATACATTTTCTGTTAAATATATCTCTAAGCTGAATAAATTTGTAACATAATTTTAGAGGTCAAAAAGACAGCATGTTCATTCCATTTAAAATTTTTATCTATAATTATATCCAAATATTTTATTTTATTGACTTTATTACTTTTAACACAGCTAAAGTTTTTGGTTTTACTACAAGTTGACGCATGGAGTATTAAATATTCATCTTTCGGTTAATCTGCATTTGTGCGGGAAAAAGCAATAAAATTAGTTTTTTCAAAATTTAAATTCAGTTTACTTAAACCTAGCCAACGGTAAATTTAATGAAACCCTAACTCTGCCCGATCATATACTTCATTCCAATTGTTAGCTGAAAATAAGAGAGCTGGCATCAGCATATGATACTACATTGCAATTTTTTAATGTTACCAATTTCATTTATATAAGCCAGGAAAAGTATAGGGCCTAATACCGTACCCTGGGGTACCCCCGTAGTAATGGTCGCATATTCGCTATAAACATTGTTAATTTTCACTTTCTGTTTCCTACTAGTTAAATATTTTTTTATTAGAAACAGTGCCCTCCAGTATCCTCCTCCTTATACCAACTTTTTCTAACCTCTCAAAAGGAATATTGTGCGCTACCGTGTCAAACGCCTTTGATAAATCTATGAAGATTTCTAGAGTCTTCTTATTATAAGTATTGAGGGAATAAACATGTTTAATTAGTGTAAACATAGCGTCTTTCGTAGATCTATTCTTTTGAAATCCAAATTGGTTATTATATAATTTTTTTTTTTCAAAAAATTCGACAAATCGTTGCTTAAGGCACTTTTCAAACAATTTAGAAAAATTATTTATATGACCTATCTTATTGGTTATATACTTAAAAAAACCTTCTATTTAGATATATTTTTCTTTATATTATTAATTGTTATATTAATCGATTTAGGATAGATGTTTTTTTTTTATAATTATTTGTTATTTTTTTCTTTTGTTATAACTTTAATTTTCTTCGATATTTCAAATTTTTTTCTCGATGTAATTGCGTGACTTATCTGTTGGAAAGAATCATTATTTATTTATTTAAACTGAATAATGTAGTTATTTTTGTTTATGACCTTTGTTCTGACGTAACTTACACAGACGTGACGCAGAAAGAAAAAGCATTTTAACTCGTATGTCCTCTCTTGTGTGGTATTTCCCAACTAGCATTTTTGGCAACAGCTACGTAATCGCGACTATAAAGAATACTTTAAAGATCGGGTTACTAGTCGCGGGAACCGTTTAGGCACCGTTCTGTTACTACTTTTTTACCAAAATTGGGAATGATTTTGCTGTAGCAAATACGTAATTCTATCGTCCCGGAAACTTCTTTTTAACGTCCCATAGTGGTTTTCGGGATTTCATAAAGTAGTATTTATGCAGTGCTAGTTACTAAGAAGTTACTGAGACAATATGATGCAAACATTTTGATTCTCTTTGTTTGTCAACACAAATAATTTTATATGTCCGTCTTTATTCTAAGCGTTGTATCGGGGTTAATCTACTTCATATTGTATTTAATATAGCTGATATTATCGCTTACCGGAGTGGAAAAATGTAAACGAAGCAAATTTTACTGTTAAACATAGGCAATATAGGACGAAAATAAAGAACGCCTCATTAAAATAATGACTTTTAACAAAAAAATATACCAAGTCTAAATATTTAAATTGAATTTTTTAAAGAAGGTGGATAATTTTTTTAACTCCTCTTTACTCCTATGAATATAAGAAGTCTATAATTTAATAAAAATTGCATAAAATGTAAAAGTATTCCGATTTTAGCAAATTCATAAAATCGTGCAATACCTTTTCACAAATTGGAGTCAAATAATTTAAAAAAATATGGCGAATTGTTGTTAGAGTTACCAAGAAGTTTCTTTTGTTACTTCAAAGTAAAAATGACTTGAACAAAAAATGCTACTATAAGTACTATATAAGTATATTTTACTGCATAGTAGAAATAATTACTTAAAGGTAATTTGCTTTAATAGCCAAGGTGGTAAATATTACTTTATAGAAGAAATAAGGGTAACTATTTCGGTCTTGTTACTGATAATATTACTTCAAAGTGTATTACTGCGTGGTAATATTTTGATGTTCCTATGTGGTCGCAAGAACTTGAAATTTAACTTTGTAATCGCGCTTACTTAAAAGTTCCCATTTAATCGTCCCACCGACCAATATTTTCTAATTTATAGTAACGACGTTGTAAAGGTAATTAGGTCAGGTCGCTAAGTGGTATTAGCTACCATCAGAGTTACCGTATAGTAATAATTACTATATAGTCAAGTATTAAGTTAATATTACGTATTTCTTACTACTATTTTTTACTTGGCAGTTATTTAAACTTATAAGATATTTTTTTGGTACCAGTTACCGATTTTTTACTTGAATAAAGTAATATAGTCAAACAATGTTGTAGCCGTAACTAAAATTGCTAGTTGAATTTATATTTCAATTGTATTAAAACGCTGTATGCCTTCTTCGTATAGTAGAATAGCTTTAGTTAGACTGCGCCAAGTTGGGGGAATTTGTAAATTATTAGCTTACTGATGATTTTGTAAATATTATTTTTTAGTAAAGGCGTTTCGTTATAATTATTATTATTATTATTATTAAACGAGATAAAAAGTCAATAAAACTTAAATTCGAACTGACTGAACAATAACTTTATTGGTCACCAAGAACAACTCAAGAAAAAGAAAATATTACATTTGGTTGCGGTAATATGCGCGCGCACTTAAAAATTAAAACCGAACTAACACGAACTTTAAAACGTTAAAAAAATATATCTTCATGATACATCTGTACACGGCAGTTTCGTTTCGTATTGCTAATGCTGTAACGTCAGCCCGCTCGACCGTCTCAGCATCCTCATAATCTTTGGGTCCGAACGTGGTTTAAACTTAAACGATAAACGGCGATCTTCCACTGTAACGCGTACGGTCATCATCCGGACTTTTTCAAGAAGGCTGCGGCCCTCTCGGTGATTTTGCGCACTCGGCCCCTACTGCTCACGTTCCCGAAGTAACCCGAAGAGTCCTCGCGGCGCGAAACTCTCGCGTCTTGATCCGAATCTCTGCTCTCGCTCAGTAAGACTTTTCGTCTTTTTCTCTTCGGTTTCGGCTGATTCGAGTCCGACGATGATTCACTGGAGCTATCGCTGTTACTCTTTCGAGTCCTTCTCCTTACTCTTCTTGAGGGAGGGGCTGGTTTTAGCGGCACGTCGTCATCAGAACTAGAACCGTCTGAAGATTCCTCCATTTCCTCCTCCTCTTCATCATCATCCTCTTCGACTACAAAGGAGGAAGCTCGTTTTCTCCTGCGTGCCCGTTTGTTTACCACAAACTCCTCGTCTGAACTAGATTTCTTTCTTCTCCTGCCAGACTTTGAACTGCTTCCGGACGTATCCTCCGGAACGAACTCTTCCTCACTACTACTACTGCTGCTAGATTCTTTTGTAGCAATAAGTTTCTTCCCTTTTGTTTGATGGAAGCTTAAAGGCTCGTCACTGTCGCTGGAACTCTCCTCCTCTTCATCTGCTACCCCCTGTAGTCTGTCATTTTCAGTCTTAACCTCCTCTTTTACCCTTTTCCTATGCAATCCCATCCTTTGATTCGTGTAATTATGATCGAAATCGTCTATGCTTTGGCTTTGACTGCTCGTAGAGGCCTCCGGAAGAAATCCGTTCTCTATAACGGGCAACGGATCCTCCTGTATTGGCAACAACGCTCCAAGGGGCGTGTCTTCGCTGTTGTCGCTGCCGTAGTTACCGTTCTCCAGGCTCTCGATTGGTTCCACGATGACTTTAACGGTTTCGGAGGCGGGGCTTGTCATCTGGGATTGCGACGGCGCAACGTTAGATTGGTCGCTGTCGCTGTCTTCGGTGGTGGTCGACAGGTGGCGTTTCCGTTTTTTCGCTATACGCCAATTCGTAGTGATTTTTTTCATGTGTTCTTCGAACATCGCCGATAAGCGTACAGTCATCACGTAAATCTAGAAATAAACTAATTAGGACTAATCTTAATGGTTATATGAGGGGGTCAGTTTACCCGGGAGCGTTTATTAGTGTTAAACGTCCTGGAGTTTTGGAACATAAGTCGCATATCTGAGCAGAATTCTTTGGGTTCGGTATACATGGATTTCTGAAGTTTGTCTTTTACGACGCTTAGGTCCATGGGGTGTTTAATAACCTATAAAAGTGAAAATGTGTAAAAATCTGTACTAAAAACCTTTTTGATAGAGAAACCTGATAATATGTGGGATATTTAAACTTGTTGACTGGATCTCTAAACGGCACCGAGTCCTCGGTTTGCCAAATCAGCTCTAGCAGGCCGCTCGCCTCGATTTTCCAGTCGTCGGGAGATTTCCACGAGCGCACAGGCAGATGTCTCACCGCTCTGCTAGTAGATGGTTGTTCCAAGTCCTCCACATTGACTTCTTCTATAATAATAACTCTTTTATTAATAGCTCTTAAGTTAACAACTTACAATTATAATATTATGTATTTACTTTGAAACTCCCTTACTCTTAAAACTTTCAATGTAACTAGTTAATGACTTTAATGCGGTACTTATGATAACATGTTTCGCGGTAAGGACATCATCACATCTATAACAGAAAAGTCTCTAAAACCTGTAAATCTCTTTGTTTAAGAAATGTATTGTTAAATCGAAAAAGTCCTTTCCTGTTTTTTTTCCAATTTCCAGGCAATATTATTTTCAGTCTAGGCAATTGAATTTTAATGGCATAAAAACTTCCTTTTTAAAAAAAAACTGGATTTTTTTCCACTGAACTGATAAGACCTTACCTATACAAATATTGATAATTTTCAAGCAACGAATGCCTGGATAAATTTAAAAAATGTTGTAGCAATTTTCAGACAGTATTATTTTTAATTCTGGGTAAATGAAGTAATTTTAATGACACCTTTTTTTGTCTGAAACTAGCATTGTTCCTTCTACTTGGCTTAAAATACCTTACAAGTATAGTGTTTGGTAACTTCCAAGTAATGGAATGCCTGTAAGTATTAAAAGAATGTTTTTAGATTTTTTTCTTAAAAGAGTGCCAAGGCACCGAAGTTTTTCGAAAGATCCACCCTGCCTGCTTTCCATTAAACATAATGGTTGTTGGATTGCTGCATCTTTTCTTTGTAACTCCTAAAAGATTCTCCACATTTCCTTGAAGTTGTGTTTAAACTCCATTTATCTTCTCATTTAATTGTTTTTTTTCTTTCATATCCTATTAAAGTCATCACCCTATTTCTCCGTTCTTTATACCGATTCCAGTCCACTTCATTTTTTAATATTGCCTTAAAATATGCCCTGCTACAAATTTCTTCGTCAATTCGTGGTGTTCACTAATAATCCTTGTTATGTTTTTCATTAATAAATATTTTTATTTCTGGTGCATGTTTATTTACAATATTCGTCAGTGTTCGAACTAGTGTATCACCGAGCACATTAACTTATGTACAGTTGGTAATCATTTAGCGTCAAACAAATCCATACATATTTGTATATATTTGTGTATATTTCTGTCATAGATACTTGCGTTTTACTCTCTTTTTTTTAATAATAAATGAGAATAAGTTTCATATACCATATTATTATGCTTTTAACCTTGATTAAGCAGGTTTTTTGCTTTTTTTTTCTAGATGAACGGAAAACAAGAGAAGTCGTAAAACATGGGATGCAAGAGCCATGGAGCTTTCGGTAAATGCTGTTAGAAGCAAAGAAATGGGGTATTTAAAAGCGTCAAAAATATATAAAGTTCCAAGAAGTACCCTTGTTGATTACGTAAAATCAGACAAGCCAATAGAAGTATTACCAGCTACGAAATTAGGAAGAAGACTGAAGCAACGAAATTGAAATTCTGTTAGTTACATATTGTTTAGATATGGAGAAACGGTTTTATGGACTAAGAGCTTCCGATATTGGAAGGCTAGCGTTTCAGCTAGCTATCCAGAACGGGCTACAACATCCTTTTTCTATGACGAAATCAAGTGCAGGAAAAAATTGGCAAAAATTAAAGAGACATCCTGAACTGAGTTTTAGAAATCTGCAGCTCGCATAAAAGGGTTTACTCGAGAAAATTGCGCGGCTTTTTTTTGATCTGTTAGAGCCAGCCTTAGCAGAAATCAAATTGAATCCAGCCAGATTATTTAATGTAGATGAAACAGGCATTACAACTGTTCAACACAAACATTCAAGGGTTCTCAGCTTACGAGGTAAAAGGCAAGTTGGGGCCTTGCCGACATCCGAAAGGGGAGCTCTCGTTACTATAGTGACTTGTATGAGCGCTACCGGAATATATGTGCCACCTATGCTAGTATTTCCTAGAAAAAATATGAAGCCTGAACTTCTAAATGGAGCACCGCCAGGAACGATCGCCAGATGTCATCCTTCCGGTTGGATTCAGCATGATCTGTTTACAGCTTGGTTAACACATTTTATGAAGCATGTTAAACCAGCAAAGGGCGATCCAGTGGTTTTAATATTAGACGGGCACTACTCTCAGACGCGCAACATCCCTTTAATTGATTTAGCAAGGGAAAACTATGTGCATATTTTATGTCTACCTCCTCATTCTACACATAAGATACAACCCCTAGACGTAGCTTTTATGGTTCCATTTAAAACATATTATGCATTGGAGATTGAGTCATGGCTCAAAAATAACCCAGGAAGGCTGGTAACTCACTATCAGGTCGCTGAGCTGCTAGGGAGAGCATACCTACGTGCTGCAAGCGTTGAAGTGGCCGTAAATGGTTTTAGAAAATGTGGAATTTTTCCGCTCAACAAGCATGTATTCCGAGACGATGATTTTGCTATTCATTCCCAACGTGAAAGAACCCCGCCACCACTCCAACAACTTGATGAGAACAAGCCAGAATCGGAGGAAATAGAAAGCGAAGATGAAATACCTCTATCTTCTATGAGGGATAGGATTAAAACACCTGATGCTATCCCCACAAAACCCTTAATAAATAGCTTGACCACTTCTTCTACAAACAGAAAGTTGGTGAAACCGACAGATATCAGCCCTATGCCTAGTTGCTCGTAGACGTCCGGATCTACTGCGTTAATAACTGGATCGCCTTACAAATTAGAACTGGAAGAAGCTTTAAACAAAAGAAAATTTAAAAAAAATGGTAAATGGAAGGGAAAAGCTAAAAAACCTCTCACCTCATCCAGTGATGATGACACTGATACTGAATTGCAGTTAGTAGACAGTGATGATGATATGGACAGAGATGCCGAAGACGCCGAGTGTCTGTATTGCAATAATTTTTATTCAGAGGACAGAGCAGGGGAAAAGTGGATCAGATGCAATCAATGCTTTCGTTGTTGCCATGAAGAATGTGCAGGAACTGACAAAAATCTATGGTTTATTTGTGAGATGTGCTTAGATTAACTTTAAGGTTTTTCATAAAGTTTTTGAACGTATTTTCAATTTAATATTAATAAAAATCTAAACAAATACCTATGCTTTTTATTTTAAACGTTTAAGTTCCGAAAGTCGGATATATGCGATATTAGGAACACCTACTATCCGATATAAGGAACCCAATTTCAAAATAAAAATTTATGCACTGTTATGTTTTTTTTAATTTTTGTGAAAGTTAGAGCCAGTTAGAGCTATTTCGTGTCACATAATGAAAGAACATATATCATCCTAACCGTTTTTACATGCAATTAATTTGTGTGGTATGTAGGTATTTTTTGTTAATTAAAAGAAAAAAGTATCCGATAATAGGCAACTTTCCTCTAATAGATTCAGGGTCTTTTATGATTCTAGTATATCTATCCACTATCTGGTAAAGTCCATGGCAAATTATGTAATTAGTAAAAGCTTATTTCTCCATTTTGATTAACAATTTCTTCTAATATTTGATCTAAATTTGTCAGTCGGTGTGGCTTGAGTATGGTGAATGACATAATGAATATATGTAACACTGTTTTTATTTAACGTGATTTTTATGCCAAAAATTGTTTTCTACCTTCATATTTTTAATGACTTTATATATCAATTCATTTTTAATATAGAGCATTGCTCCTCCAGTATGTCTGCTATGACTACATTTACATACTTATATCCTGGGAGAGTAATTTCTGATGCTTAAAAATCATCAGTTATATGAGTTTCAATTAATTCAACCACAATGGAGCTCTACTGAACGGTTAAACACTGTAGTTGCCCTTTATGAGTACTGGAATAAATATTTCAATATAAAATTTTATTCTGCGAGTGTATTTTTTCCCATTTGGATATAAATCTGGATAGTTCATTGATGTAATTGAGCAAATATTGTCAGGTAAATGGCCAATATCGATAAATATTTATTAAATATTTAAATTATGGATAATATTTTAATGATAAATATTTTCTATATTTAAAACCTCAACATACTGCTTACAGTTTATATACTTCATTTTGTGATTGACATTCAGTTTTTCCGTGTTCATTTCTACATTTTGGGTGAATTTCCTTAGGACTCTTACATTCCTTAGACATATGACTAAATTTTCAACATCTGTAGCATTGGATAAAATTCATGTAATGCTTATAAAATGAGGTTTTCCAACCAACTGAAAGCTTCAAAACCTTATAAATTTCTGGATCTGATTCTGTGACGATGTTAGTATTTCCTGTTTTTAATTGGAACTTCCAGAGGAGGCAAACACTCGGTTTTCAGTAATATTTTTTTAATTCTATATTTCATCATCGATTATTTTTTGGTCAATATATAATAAATATAATAATTTTTGGATTTTTGTTTTCAGGTACATCATAATTAACTTTTTTCATTATATTGGTACATAATTTATTTATATTTCCATTATTTTGGTTATTTTCACTACAGCTCATTGCAATTCTTGACATATGCCTTTTCATTGAAATTTGTTGGTAAAATCTCTTCATTACTTTTTTTTTGTTCCTCTGTTTGTTGTTTTAACAATTCAATCATTTCTTACAACTCAAACTTCAAAAACATCAGGTTAATAATATAGAAATGGAAAGGTGATATAGAAGCACCTTGGACTTGTTTACCTTTTTTTCTATATTACCGTTTCATTTCTATATTACCAATGGATCATCTGCAATTAATGTTTTCTTGCCTAGTTCATCAAATTACATACAAATCAGATTGCACTTACCCTCCGAATTCGACGTGTCATAACCATTAACCAACTGATGGTACACCGAAGCGATATCGATGGCATTGTTGCCGCTTCTGAAAAAAAAAATAAACACAAATGCAAGTAGGGCACGATTTAAACCGAATTTTATTCGTCGGTGCGACTTCGACGTTTCTACACTTACTTCACTATCTTCAGACATAATTCGGTAAGAATTTTGGCGTGTTTCACTATGATGCTGCCTTTTTCATTGAATTTAATCGCGTTCGTTTCCAGGTAGCGGATGTCGTACTGAGCGGCTGCCATACGCCTAAAAATACACGTCACAACAATTATTTATAGTTTGTTTTTTTTTTGTATAATAACAGTGTACCTGTAAAAGTTATTTTCAAATCTGGCTTTGATAGTTGATAAATCTATGGGGTATTCTACGATAAGGGCGTACGTAGGGTAGACGTTTATGTCTACGGGCACCAAAAAGGGCTCTGCGATAGCCAACTCCATAACCTAAAAGAAAACAATATTATCTACAAGTTATACATAAACAGAACTAGTTGCATAAAAAATGGAAATCGAATAGAAATAGCTTAATTTGTTGCCAGTGATTATTGTTTGTCTTATTCTAGGCTGTTTCAGGTACTTGAGTTAATTTCTAATTCCTTCGAGGCAGTTGAAGCCATTTATGACTCATTCCAGGAACCTCAAGTGTGTGAAGTCTGGAAGAAAATTCCGGACATATTGTATTTTCTGTCTTCTATTAAGGACAATAGCAAAGAACCAACAATTAACTGAATCGAAACTTTTCACTTGTAAAAGGTACCTCTTCTTCTTCAATGCAGTTTAAGAACGAAAAAAAAAATCTATATTGTGTTCAGTACTATTATAAGTATTACCAAACCTTAGCATTCTGCAAATCGTGAACTTTATTTAAAATTTGCCGTGTGTGGAGTACACAAAGTGGAGTAAACCGGACTCTATATAATAAAGATAAAAATTAGAGTACTATAGACAAATGCATAATAGAGAGAAATATATAATTTAGCATTTTTTAAATATCTAGATTGTCTAATAATACCGAAGTCTCTCACTTACTACACTATTTTTAGCATTGAATTATGTAAGCTCTAAGCAAAGTTATTTGGGTCAACGTTTGGAGATCACGTTGATAGGCACTTCAAGAAAAAAGAGAAGAATTGTAATTTATTTATTGTTTTATTTCTTGACTAAGTGAGATCCAATAGCATTTATCTACATTTTTTAGAAGTCTATTAAGTTTTCAATAATACCCAAGGTGCGTCAAATGTTCTTTTATGATAAAGAATAGATGATAAAGAAGAAAGGTCGAAGTTGAGATCCTTAAAGTACTCCAGATATTATTGAGCGTTAATCTATTTTATTAAACACCTTACTAAAATCATTATAAATGGCATGAATTTAAATACGATGATATAGTTTATACTTTCCTGGTTTATAAACGGTATTTCTTAGGCGTTACATTTGGTTGTTTATTCGATTATTAGGTTTGAAATATTGCAATGTAAAGATATTACTATTCGACTTTTATATCTAAAAGAGCGAGCGGTAAAAAAAATAGGTAATGAATTATAAATAAAAAAACATTGAGCCTCTCTCTCCATTTAAATCTATTCAAATTCAAAAGATGTAAAGCACCTTGTATCTTTCGAACTTATATATGTTTATCTTTAGGGGTTCTAAAAGGACATTAGATAGTAAGTAGTCATGATCAATAAATATCTCAAATCCTTTTATTATACTGAATATTATAAAAAACAGATTTTTAATAATAAAATCAAAGTTAAATTAAAATACACTAAACTCGACCTCTATGAACCTAATTGTGACTTTTTTCCCAAATAGTGAAACTACATTTCGAATTTAAACGTTATTGTTTTCTGTTTGTAACTTAGATTTTTTTATTGGAAGATCAATACCTAACCATAAGGATATCATGCTTAATGTCCAAATGTCATTTATAATGACTTAGAGTAGTTAGCTAGTACAATGTAATATAAAAAAAATATCACTATCAAGTTGCCAATAAAGGCAATTTCTGTGATTTCTTTAATGTATTTTAAGTACTTTTTTATGATAGATTGTAAAATTCTGGCAAATAAATATATTATTAGTAGTAGTAATAGAATATAAAAAATCTTTTCTTTTCAGGTCTCGTACACGCCTCTACTTTTAAATTGATTTTTGCCCTTTCAGTTTTGCAGCCTCCTACATTTTCAATAACGTAGCCTTTCTCTTTTTATAATAAAATGCGGACTAATTAAACTGGATGGAGATTTTATTTACTTACAAACTGACCACCTCCAGTAAGATTTTATTTAATATCAATAACTTCTTCTTTAGTACGTAATTTCCTATTCAAACATATTGAGTGCTTGACAGCCTTTGACTGAAGAGGGAATCAAAGTTTTGTATTTATTTCATCTCATAACTCCACTACAAAAATATACTACTTGTTCACAACTCAATTAATTAAAAAACTTTAAGTTTTATAAAGACGCATCTGTATCAGAAGCTATTTGTGTTTTCTATGCTTATAACATTTTCATATTTGATCTTTGTCTTTTCAAAATTTTATTATATTGTCTTCATTTAGGTCCGTGGTTCCTGGTAAGACGTATTTTATTTTCAAGGTATTCATTCTATCGCCATGTGCAACCATTTTTTTATGATAAGACTACAGTCGTTGCAAAAAGAGCATATTAATTAATTTTCCTGCTTTATTTTTGCTGTGGCCTATCAGAATTCTAAACATTATTGTTTGGTCTTTTCTGTTTAAATTTACGCCTAAGTAAGCCGATGGTTATATTGAGATTATCTCAAGTTTATTGTCCATTTCGTCAAAATTTAGTTTGAATTAAGTTCGGTATTTTATTATTTATTTGCGAAAATAGGTCTCTGTGGTAAGTGGTATTTGGTAATGCTAGTTGCATTTTTTTCATATTATCAGCTACTTCATTCCCCTTTCCAGATAAAACTAATAGTTTTGATGCTGGGTGTTCACAACTATACTTTCTAAGAGTATGTAATAAGCTGAGAGAGTCTTAGGAAACATAATGTTTTTATAAAAGTAATTGCTTCTTTAATAGCGTAGGTATAGGTATTTTATAGCTTTGTAAGACAGTCTTGAGAAAATTGCTGAGCTGCCCAACTAGCAATTTTAGTTACGGCTACAATATTGTTTGACTATATTACTTTATTCAAGTAATAAATCGGTAAATGGTACCAAAAAAATATCTTATAAGTTTAAATAACTGCCAAGTAAAAAATAGTAGTAAGAAATACGTAATATTAACTTAATACTTGACTATATAGTAATTATTACTATGCGGTAACTCTGATGGTAGCTGATACCGCTTAGCGACCTGACCTAATTACCTTTACAACGTCGTTACTATAAAGTAGAAAATATTGGTCGGTGGGACGATTAAATGGGAACTTTTAAGTAAGCGCGATTACAAAGTTAAATTTCAAGTTCTTGCGACCACATAGGAACATCAAAATATTACCACGCTATTAATACACTTTGAAGTAATATTATCAGTAACAAGGCCGAAATAGTTACCCTTATTTCTTCTTTAAAGTAATATTTACCACCTTGGCTATTAAAGCAAATTACCTTTAAGTAACTATTTCTGCTATACACTAAAATATACTTTATAGTAGCATTTTTTTGAAATAATTTACTTATTCCTAAGTTATTTTTACTTTGAAGTAACAAAAGAAACTTCTTGGTAACTCTAACAACAATTCGCCATATTTTTTTTAATTATATGACTCCATTTTGTGAAAAGGTGTTGCACGATTTTATGAATTTGCTCGGAATAATCGGAAAATCGGAATACTTTTACATTTTATGCAATTTTTATTAAATTATAGACTTCTTATATTCATAGGAGTAAAGAGTGAAAAAAATTATCTACCTTCTTTAAAAAATTAAATTTAAATATTTAGACTTGGTATATTTTTTTGTTAAAAGTCATTATTTTAATGAGGCGTTCTTTATTTTCGTCCTATATTGCCTATGTTTAACAGTAAAATTTGCTTCGTTTACATTTTTCCACTCCGGTAAGCGATTAACCCAGATACAACGCCATCACTTAGAATAAAGACGGACATATAAAATTATTTGTGTTGACAAAAAAAAAATCAAAATGTTTGCATAATATTGTCTCAGTAACCTCTTAGTACCTAGCACTGCACAATTATTACTTTATGACATCCCGAAAACCACTATGGGACGTTAAAAAGAAGTTCCCGGGACGATAGAATTACGTATTTGCTACAGCAAAATCATTCCCAATTTTGATAAAAAAGTGGTAACAGAACGGTGCCTAAACGGTTCCCGCGACTAGTAACCACAACTTTAAAGTATTCTTTATAGTCGCGATTACGTAGCTGTTGCCAAAAATGCTAGTTGGGTGGTATGTGAATTTGCCTTTGACCCGTTTGTGAACATTATGACATGGTTCCCGTAATTCTTTTGAATAATGGTGTAAAATGCATGTCCTATAATTCCATGATGTGTAGATTCTTTACGGAATTTAGTTAGATTATCCATATTAATGTCCTGGTTAGAAAGTTATAGTTTGAATGAAATAAATAAAAGTTCTTACCTGTGTAATTCCTCTAGCGATACTTTTACACGCCGTATCCCTCTCGCAATTCGGCCAATCGCCGGGGGTCGGTTTATATAAAATGGCCCTCAGTTCGTTGGCCAGTACCGGAATGGCCGCTTTTTCATCCTCCGGAACACCTAAAACAATTCGATATAATTTATTTGAATATGTTTTTTTCAAAAGTGAGAAACTCACGTTCTTCATCGATCTGCTCCATGTCCCACGGGCTCATCCGCTCCTGTTCCCCGTTGGTCCACTGAATTTCGTAGCACATGAACGTTGAGTCCGGATAGAGATCGCTCGCGGGTGATTTGTTTGTTACTTCCCCGATCCACCAATTGTCATCGATCATGCATCGGAACCTTGATAATGAATAATTTAAGCCTTTTAATAACCTTCTATAAATACAAATAGTAAGACACGAGCAACGTCAAATTGTGCTTAAAGCACTTGTTTAACCAGTAATATATGCCTAAATAAATAATGTAATACTAATGATTTAATATTCTTATAATAAGGCCCTTTTTGAAAAAAGGAAGTACTATGCCTTGGTATCCAAAGCTCATTTCTATTTTTATTTCAAATTAATTCTTTTTATGAATTCTAGGTAGAAAAGTGTAAGATAGTTTAGTCATTTTTATATTTATTGCCTAAACGCTGATCCGTGCTATTGCTCCACCAAAGGAAATAAATAATATGATACTGCGTTTTAAAAAAATTCTCTTACTTGTCTCCCTCTCGCCAATCCCTGGAACTGGCCGCCAGAAAACTTTGCTTCAACACGAAAAAATCCAAAACGTCCGGCATATCGTGATATTTCACGGTAAATGTTTTACCGGTGGCCCTGCCCGTTTGGTCCTGCAACGCCAACTTCAAACAGCACAATCTGGGCGGTTTTATTTCGTATCTTATCCCGATCACTTTGCAAAACTCGTGGTCTTTCAGTTGCATCCCCTTCACCCAAGGGAGCTCTTTTATGTTGGGTTCATATACGCTCTTTTGTTTCACAGCCTCAATATACAAGATGTGACCTAAAATTATCGTAAAACATAGTTTTATCATCTGTGTTTGAGTCATGTTATTTAAAAGTAGATTGAAATGCGCTGAACAGTTTTTTCCATACTCACGCCTGTTAAATGTACTTATGTTCTAATACTATATCGTCACCTCAGAGTAACACTAGGACATCTAAAAGAAAAGCGATTCTAAGATAACTGCATATTTGGTATCGCAAAAAATGCCCTTACTTGATGCAATACCACGATATCTCTTAAAAATATTCCCTAATTTAATATATCACATATCCTTGTGTTACATATGACCTAAAGTAAATTTCCACCTTTTGCAATTTTCTCGGAACTACTTTCTTTTACATATCCTAGTGTTGCTCTGAGGCGACGATATGTTTACAGTACTGTAAAAAATTGGTATAGAAAAAAAATTGTATTATTTTATGTAAATCATGAAAAGGAAACCAGATCAATAACAAATAGCGCCATAGAGATTCCACAAACACATTTTACTAACACCAAGACATTGAGCCATATGAATAGAACCAAAGTAAATGCTTATAAGCGTAAGGTAGAAGATGAAGCAAATGCTTAGAGCCAAAGGTTGGAGCAATTGCCTCATATGAGTGACTGGTTATATATAAAATATTGGGAAATTAGCAGGTACTCTTGCTTTTTTATTATAACAAAATTTGGCGTGTTTATACCTGCAGTTTATGCAGTTTTAGTGACCCGCATTACCTACAAACGGTTATTCAGTGTTCAAAATATCGTCATCCGACAATGAGGGACCTCGTGAAAGTAATAGTAAGGTGCAGGTTCTGGAATTCATAGCAAATCACATTAGCAAATATTTACAAATCCTTAAGAAAAAACCACGCGATTAAAAAACACTAGAATTATATGAAAGTGAAGAATAAAATAAGGTAAAATGAAAATCCTGCAGTCTCCCTGCACTTTTTTATTAAACGACATAGACTCAAATCTGGTGTGTCTAACTTATACCAATTTTAAACTTTTTATCCCCTGATGATGGACCCCGCTGTGTCCGAAATGTCGGGAATTATAAAACAGAATGATGTTTAATAAACAAATTGAGGGAGATCGTAGGATTTTCATTGAATTAACCTCTCCCATGGGAGAAACTAATTATGGCGTCATGGAGGGAGATGCAAATCCAATAGTGGCAAAAATTGCAGGTAAAGATCTTTGTCGGTCGTGCTATCATCAGGTATAATTTATCATACTGCAGGTCATCTTCGGTTACAGTCACTGCGTCTTGTCGCAGTGTGAGGCCTGAATCGCTACAAACCACCAAAGAGAGTACTATGAAAGTAAAATGAAAAGGGCTGCGATGCAAATAGTACCTTCCAGGGGATAGACGTAAGCGAACTTGTGATTTACTAAACTCTTGATAGAATTTACAAAGAGGTGGAGGTTGTTTAAGTGGCCAATATTTATTGGTCAAGTCATAAGCTCTTAATGTATAAATTTTGCATAAAAGTCCTGTATTTAGATATATATTTTTTAAACTAGGAGCACAGCAAGTCGCGTCTTAATTTTAAGGAAGGTTGTAATGCCTCAACTAAAAGTGTTGTAACAGGTGTAGAAAGCATAGCACAAAGGCGAATACGTAAGGCTTTATATTGGATTAAATCTACTTTTAATATAATTTTGATATAATTCAGATTCATAGACATACGGGCAATATATAGGGAAATATTAAATTGGCCATTAGCCAATGCTTTTGAGATTTCTATACTCCTAAAATTAACCATGTTTTTGTAGCCAAATATTTAGGTCTAATTAAAATTTGAGACAAAAAACTTACTTGGAAAATGCATATTAACAAGATATCTTCTAAATGTGAAAAACGACTTAACTTTCACAAAAACTTGGTGGGGATATGACGTATCGACGGCTTTAATTTTTTATCAGTCTTACATAAGATCAATAATTGATTATGGGTGTTATTTTCCTTTCTATTTTTAAGCAAAAGATTTAAAGGATTTACTTACATATCGCATATAAGCAAATGTTCCTTTTTATTTATACGGCTTATGATATATTCTTCAGAAAATAATTAGATAAAAATATACCGCCAAGGCAAACGTCTTTCTTGGATGCAAAAATACCCATGCTTTAACATATAAAAGAAATTCTTAGGCGGAGCGTTAAGTTAAAGAGAGAACGACAATACTTCATCGATTCTCTGATTGCAATACTCCGCACGTCTCAGCCATCTTCTATTTTGGTCGCACTGTAGTTAAATGGGGAAGAAGCTGTTTTATTTTCTTTTTAACTTGTGCCTTTCCGCAACACGTAAATTCAAACTAAAAAAAAATAATTGCTTAAGCTAGCTTACCCTGTACAAAATACACGATTTCATCGTGGATTTGTGGATAATAGGGGGATTTTCGCGGTCTCGTTTCTGCCAACCATTCGCTAAGCTTATACTGTTCGGATATTTTAATTTTGGGACCTTTGGTTACGCCACTGGTGGACGGTTCGGCTGGGTTCGACTTTGAGGCCGTCTGTCCCGTTTTCGGTTGCGGGTCCTTCTTGGGGATCACCGGGTTTTTCGGTACCGACGCTCTGGAGGGACCGGCGACATGTTTTGAAGTCGACGGTTTTGGCGAGTTTCTTCTCGATTTTTCCTGAGAAAAAAATGACAACGTTAGAATCAATCACACCTGCTACCTAAATCTTTCGCTACAATTTCCATTAATGACTCATAATCATTATGAGTCGATAGAATGGTGGTGTTATCTGCGAAAATTGTGCAGATTCTACAGAGATTTTACGTCATTAATATAGAGAAAAAATTAAATAGGAACAAGCACGGAACCCTGGGGAACTTTATAATCTATTAGCCCCTTGCTGCATCTTGTGGCATATATGATACATACTAAAATTAATATATTTTCAAGATCCTAGAATCTAAAAATTCAATAAATGCATGATGTAGCATATTTGGGACCGAGGAATAAACACGTGAAAACAATTCCGACATCGCGGCAACAAAGCACGCTTTTTTGGCGCGCTTTGCCAGTTGAGAATCACATATTTGTCGGTGTAGTCGATGTTTATGTTTTTAAAGTGTCATTTTTGTTTAGTAAAAAGTTAGTTTCGTTATTAAAAAAATAGACGTTTATAGTTTATTTGTTGCACTTTTATTTGATGGTAAGTTCAAGCAACATTTTTAATTTTTTTAGGCATTAGGCATTAGAAACATTGATTGATTGTTGATAATGAGAGTGATGTTCCCGATTTGTCAGATGATGAAGACAATAATATTCCAATAAACCATCATAATATATTAGCCTACGAAAGTGATGACTCTATGCCTGAAGGAGATTATGACGAGACAACCATTCCTGAAACGGATGTGGAGTCTGATGATAGTGAAAATATGACTCTCCAGGAAATTGCGGAGAAGATAAATCCAGGATCCTGGAAAACCGGAAATCTCAGGAAAGATCCAAAGGAGCTTGAATTTACGGGCAACCTGAATATGCCCCCAGAGGTTGCTGATTTAGAGACACCATCAGAGTTTTTTAAGTTCTTCTTGACTAATGAAATTATATCGACGATAACTACCGAATCAAATTTATATTGCTTACAAAAACATATAAACCGTCCCGCAAACCTTACAGATAATGAAATAGAACAATTCGTTGGCATGTGTTTATATATGTCCATCATACAATTGCCTCAAGCTAGGAACTATTGGTCACCACATTTAGGCCACCCCGCCATTTCTAGGATCATGACATGTATTAGGTGGGAAGAAATCAAACGATTTATACATTTTAACAATAATGATAATTTTATACCACGTGGCAAGCCCGGTCATGATAAGTTATTCAAGATACGACCTTTACTAGAAAGATTATCGGTATGGTTTACTTGACCAAGAATGGTATCCATCCTCTTGGAACTGTGCGCTTGAATCGAGTTCAAGGATGTAAAATGCTGTCAGAAAAAGAGTTTAAAAAACTTGGACGAGGATCTTGGCAAGAGAAAACTGCTATTAAAGACGATGTAAAGTTAAGTACCGTTTGCTGGTATGACAATAAAATTGTCTCAACTTTATCATCCTACGTCGGTTTACAGCCAACGGGAACTAAGCAAAGATTTTTTAGAAGCGAGAAATGCTACAAGAATGTGGAGTGCCCGCAAACAATTTTGAAATATAATGAATACATGGGAGGTGTAGACTTATTAGACTCTATGCTCGGTTACTATCGCATTAAAATTAGATCCAAGAAATTGTGTCTTCGCATTTTCTTTCATTTTATGGATATGTGCGTTGTAAATAGTTGGCTTTTATGGAGAAGGCAAAATGATATCTATATGCCACTTGCAGATTTTAAGGTGGCTATTGCAGATGCCTTATGCAACAGTGGGAAATCTGTATTAACCAGAAAACGTGGACGACCTAGCGCCAATCTTGAAAATGCTTATTTGCAAAAGAAGAAACGTGACCCTACGACTGAAATACCCCAAACTGAAGTTCGAAAAGACGGAATCGATCATTTGCCAGAATGGAGAGAGAATGACAGAAATAGATGCAAGCATCCAGAGTGCAAATCCCAGACGTACATTTATTGTGTTAAGTGCCAAATACCCCTATGCTTAAATAAAGACAGAAATTGTTTCATTCGATTCGATACTGAATAACTGAATAAGTTTGTAAAACTTATTCAGTATGGATTAAAAAATAGTTAGTGCATAGCGCTTCATATAATGGTACATACACTTTTTTATTAAAAATTTTGATAAAAACACAATATATAATTTTTTTAATATTTTTCCATTTACGTGTGCGCATTGATTTATCTTATATATTTTTTTCCGACAAAAATAAAAAATCATGCAACAAGGGGTTAGTCTTACAGCAGATAATTGACTGTCAGACCAGAATGACAGAGCAACACCTCTGAAACTATAGCAAAAGAGGTTACCGAGTAATTCATGCAATCAAATGCTTGGGAGAAATCACAAAAGACTGCATCACCAAATTCAAGCTTTAATAAAGGGTTTCCATAAAGGGGAAGCTCGTCATTCACTATTTAACCGTTTAACACTTCTATGATCTTATATAGACATGTTAAAAGTGAGATGGAATATAACTGGCAGGGTCCTTAAGTTCACCAGTTTAGGACACAAAAGGTTGTGTTATTCCCAAATTCCTAAATTTAAGTCATCAAAATTTCATTGTAAAACATAGAAACCTCGACCAACCTATAAGAAATGACTACACTAAATCCTGGAAACTTTTAGGTAAATAATTCCAGACAGTTCCAACCAATGCACTCCAGGTAATCGTTAGGATTTATCAAAAACTGAATATTAAAATGTACAAAAAGTAAATAGTTTTTTCTTGACAGGGCTGGTCTGAAAAGTGGGTAAAGATAAAGGATCATAACTTGAAGCAAGTCCCGTTTTATTTGAAATGTAGAATTGCAAAAGAATTATTCTTTTCTGAATATAAATCCAATAGGTAAAACAGATTTAATGGCTAATGGCTATTGTTTGTGGAACTGTTGATTGATTTTTTGGGATAATGAGGTCTGCATTTGTGCAAATACGTGTGACTTGACAGGTATTGCGTCACTTATAGCAAAACTCAATTTAGAAAATACTATCTCACACGCTCAAAAATTGAAAAGAAGAATATAGACTTATTCACGTATTTAAAAGAAATATGAACTTAAATCTTTAATGATACCTTTCGTTATACTTAATTTAATTTAAGTTGAATATTAAGTAAAACTTTTAGTTTTGACTCACCCTTGCAGCTCTATGATTCCTTTTCTTTTCCCTACGTTCCCGCGACCGATCGACCACATCATCATCATCATCAGACTCGTCCGATTGTGACGTAACATCCAAACTGCTATCTTCATTATCCGATGAGGTGCTATCCGAATAATTGTTGCGCCTCTTAGCCCTAAATTTAACGACTTACAAAGGATCAACATTTAAAAAATAATATGTACCGTCTTTTCCTCGGTTCAGAAACCTCCTCCGCCCAATCGCTAAACGAGGATTCGTCGTATTCTTCGGGACTTAAGGGCACCACGTCGTATTTATTCGGGTCAAGTTCCTTTATATAAAAATGACGAATTTAGTCGGTACAATACAAAATACTGGAGTTTTTTTTTCGTTAAACTTACTTCAATCGGCGTGAACGGTTTCGACTTTTTAGGGTTCTTCGTGATCCGTTTCTTTTTGTCTTTGGCTTTTGCGGTGCTCGGACCTGCGGTCGAAATCATCAATGGTCGTTTTCTCAGCTGTTTTTGGTATTCTTTCGTTTCTAGGTCCTCGTGGACGCGCCTACAAATAACGATTTGTAAGAACAATTTTTAATTATTCAGTTTTTAAAGTGTGGCAAATATTAATTCAAAGACGATAGTTAAAATAAATTATTAATTGCCACTCCCTGTCTCAACATTTTCTAGAATCGATAACCCGATCGACCGACATATTGTCGTGGAGAGGAAGAAAAACCACCGGCAGCAGTGCGAAAATAATTACAGACGACTAAAGACGGTTATTCTAAGACGATTAACGACGTGTAGTAATTAACTATAGTAGAATAGTTTAAAAACCTGTAAATAATAAGTAAATAAACTGTGTTTATAACGTTAGCCAGTGCTTTCCTATAGAAGATATCGAAAAAGATAATTTCAGAAATTAGTTTTAGACTTAGAATATAAAATTTAGTCTTATTTTATTAGACGTTAAAGAATATACCTGATTTCCCTAAGTCTCTGTAATACAGAGGCTGGTAAAGGAGGAACCAATAGAGTCTTTTTCCACTCAATGGTATGATCAGTTTGCCAGTCCCCTGTACTTTGTCTTATCCTAAAAATGTAATATTTTTTTAATAAAAATCTTTTGAAAATTCTTACGAGGGTTGTCTTTTAAGTTTTGCATATGCAGCTGGAATAAAACAAAAAATAACTTTTAACGACTTTATTGTTTTTCAAAGTATTCTCCACGAAATTTAATGCACTTTTGCATGCGCTCAAACCAGTTGTCAAAGCTGTTATTCCACTCGTTTGTGGGTACTGTCAAAATTGCATTTTTAAAGGCGTTAACTGCTTCCTCTGGCGTCTGAAACCTTTGACCACGCAGTTCATTCTTGATTTTTGGAAAAGTATAGAAATCGTTGGGACTTAGGTCGGGACTGTACGGAGGATGATCCAATAATTCGACGTTTTGATAAGTTAAAAATTCAATAGTTTTCCGGGCTGTGTGCGAACTTGCATTATCTTGGTGGAGGATGATTCGTCGTTGTAGGTTCGCTTTTCGAAGGTCAGCAATGACTTTCGGCAAACAAATGGTAATGTACCAATCGGCAGTAACAGTTCGTTGATTCTCCAGAGGAATTGTTGCAACATGACCTGCTTTTGAGACAAATGTTGCAACCATCTTTTTGGATACACTTCGAGAACGAATGACTTTTGTTGGCTTTTCTTCATCTTGAAATACCCATACAGACGACTGACGTTTATTTTCAGGTTCATATGAGTAAATCCATGATTCATCACCACTGACAATGCTGTACACATTTTTAGAGTTTCCTGCCTCAAAGCGGTCTAGAGTTGTTTGACACCACATCACCCTAGCTTCTTTCTGTTCTTCAGTTAACAGATGCGGTATCCAGCGGGAAACTAATTTTCTTACCCGTAATTCTTCATGCAAAATTTTTTGAATTGAGGTCTTTGAAATCGCCAATGAAACCTCAATCTTACGATATGTCACATGTCGATCTTCCGTGATAAGCATACGCACAGCATCGATGTTTTCTTGGGTGACAGCCGTTTTTGGTGCACCTGACCTTGGATCGTCGCTAAGACTAACCCGTCCACGCTTGAATTCTGCATACCAACGAGAAACTGTCGACTGATGTGGTGCTTCATTACCGAAAACAGAAATCAACTCAGCACAGCATTCTTGTTGAGATAATTGCCTTCGAAAATTGTAAAAAATGATGGCCCGAAAATGTTCTCTGTTTAATTCCATGGTATGCGCAATTTGCTACCTTTAAAAATTCACTGTAGCTGTAAAACTATATGTATCGCACTGACGTTTTGAATTTAAGAAAAGTAAAGTTTGAGGTTAAGTTTGACTAATGACATTTGATTAGTGACGCCCTCTATGTTTCTATATGCAAAACTTAAAAGACATCCCTCGTAAAATTTACCGTTGAATCCTCATAGAGCCCCCAGCGGAACCCCGAACATCTTCCTCCTCCAGTAGATCCTCCAAAGCCCGATGGTGATTGGGAACCTCCTGTATTATCTCCTGTATACCTATAAAAAGCAAAATAGTGAACACACATTTACTTCAAAAACAAACGTATTTTACCTTCTATTGAGCCACAAGAGGCAAGTTATTAGAAAAAAGTTAAAGAATTACTAAAATTGTAATATGATTTTTTGGTTTTACCTTCATTCCCAATAACGATATTCGGCACCAAATGTTCCACGTTACAATGTTCCCTGCCAGGTACCAAACGTTGTAGCATGGGCGGATAAGGGTTACCGTCGATATCGACCAAAAAGGGGGGCGGCATCAGATGGGGCGGAATCTGCGTTTGCTCGTCCAATACCCAGTAGTTTTGGTCTCGCACCAAAGGACGGTAATCGGTGTGAAAAAATAGTTCTTTCGGAAGCTAAACGGGAGCACAATGATTGTTATTTATGTATTTATAAAGGAAATGTTAAAACAATGGATAAGGGTTTTACCTGTTGATAAAATGGACTGCCCGTACCGAATCCGAATGTTAAAATGTCTCCATGGGAGTCGCTCGCGGCGATTGTGCAACCGTCTGGGCTCCATTTTGCGTCGAAAATCGCTCCGAAACCTTGACCTGGGAATATTGGGAAAGAGTATTGAGTTGTTGAGTTAAAAAGTGCTCAAAATATATTCCTTTGTAGTAAATTTTTATAAAAGAAATTAAATCATTTCTTGATAGAAAGTTTTTTACCGAAGAAAAGGTCAGACACAAAAAAAATAATTAAATAATAATTTAGTCACTAAAAGGTACTTACTAAAAAATACCAGGCCTGCTTTGAAATTATTCAGGAAAAAAATGAACAACCTCATTTTTACCTTTCTCAAAAGGTTGTTAGAATTTCATCAAACCCAAGCCAAATAAGCCAAATAAACCAAATTAGAAAAAATAGAACTGAAACTTGGCTGGTTGTTGTCTACAGCCAACGATGTTGAATTCCTTGGCTCCATTCAACAGCTCCAAAAGTCGAGGCAAGGGTGTGCTCTTAGCAGTAAGTAACACTCTAAAATTCGATGTTTTGTCAACTACTGAAAATTCACTTGAGGAAATCTAAATATCTGTGTGTCTTGGTAATAATGAGGAATATTCCATTGGCTGTATTTATATTCCTCCTTCCGTAGATCAAATTTGTTACCAAAGCTTGGGGGTGCATTAACAATGTTCTTGTTGGTAATTTTAACCTTCCCAATATTACATGGTTACCTAATGATGGCCAATGTGGCTTAAACCCAAATAATGTTATATCTAATAAATAAAACCTTTCATTTGGCACATTTATTGTTCTAGATTTAATGCAGCTCAACGCATTGGTTAATAATCATGAAACCATTCTTTACTACTTTTTATTTTACTATAACAACTAAATGTTATGCTCTACTGGGGAAGGAGCTTGCCAATTGCTTAGAACTACTAGTAAAATATTCATATAACTTTAATTAAGCAGATTTTATATCTATAAATAACTAAAGTAGTTATTGGTTAATTGTTCAGAAAATAAAAGGAAGCATTTCATGTCATAGTGGTTTAATTTGTAAAAATACGCATTTTATAATGAATTGCTCTGATTCAGTTTATGATCGGTATACAAATACAAAACACCTTAGACTTTGCCTCAATTGTTTGAATCATTTTCAATCATATGGGTAAAAATTGTCATACTGAAAATTGTAAGAAATGTTCTGCTAATCATCATACTTTACTTCATTATGATAAAAAAAACTTTGAATTAATATTAACTTAATGATAACTTAAATAAGATTGTTGCATATTTGAATCTGTATGTACCTATAAAAAACAAACTCCTAAAAAACACTACCCAGCATGGTTTTCTAGAGAATGGAAAAGTCTAGCAAAAAGAGAGTACACAAAAGGTACAAACAGTCAAGATCAAATACTGATTTCTTAAATTTCAGTGGTTTGCGTTAACTAAGAAATCCTGCAGACATTAATTGAGAGAAATAGAAAAATTCAATATAAAATGTTCCTTTTAATAAATGTATCCATTCCAATCAAGGCGCTTTTACTATAACAAATTAGATAGTTCCTTTATAACCTGAGGGCGATTACTGGTATTCCATTGCATCGGTGTTAATTAGAATTAATTTTATTGTCCCAAGATTTTTTGCTAGGCAGAGCAATTTTTTATACCTACCACAAGCTCGTACTAACTTGATTCAAGCTTTTTTTAAATATGGGAATAAAAGTGATATATCTAATTAGCGTCCCATTAGTATCATATTCGTTTTACGCAATTATATCCTTAAATCTTTTGGCGACGATAATAAAACACGTGCGATATACACGGACAGCCTTCGATAAGGTCAACCATAATATCTCTTATATTTCAGATCTTGGCGTCACTGGATCCTTTTTAGTTTGGATTAACTTTTAGCTGACCAATAGAGAGCAACGGATTAAGATTGATTTTTTTTTATCTAACCAATTTTTGATAAATTCAAGCATCACTCCGGGCTTCCATCTACGGCCATTGTTATTCAGCCTTGACTCCCTAAAGGGTCTTCCCTCCTTGTCAATATGTTATTGATGGTATCCGCTTGAGAAGCAGCTTAACTCTGTCAAGTGTTTAGGTGTCCTTTTAGGTCCAAGTCTTACTTTCTCCCTTCACATGAAACATTTGATTAATAGAGCTGCTTAGATTTATCAAAATATCTTGCAAAGACTTTAATAATGTGTCAGAACTGATATATTCACCTTGCGTGAACTTGAATTCTCCAATATAATTTGGTCATTTAATTTTCTGATCCATATTGAAAATGTTCAGTGCAAGTTATTATGAAGTTGGGCCTGCATCTTACCTACTCCCAGACCATGACCTTTCTTTTGCAAGTTCTTAATGGTATTGTTAGAAGTCCAGGTTTGTACCTTTTTCCTTTACATGTATACTTGTATACAAAACAAAGTCAGGCGCTTTTCCATATTCACTTTTGCAGAACAACTTATTTACTAAATAGTCCTATTAACAGTGAATAGATTTGCAAACTGTAGTTCTTTAAATAAATTTAAGTCTTCAGCTAGGGCAACTATTTTGAGACAGTACCCTAGCCCCACTGTTTGGATTATGATTAATATTTACTTGAAATAACATATATGTACATTGACAAATAAAATAAATAATCAGGCATACTTTACCTTCAATGGTATTGGTAAATTTAAATAAGATCTCGCCCTTGTGTATGTCCCAAATTAGTAATTGCCCGTCATGTCCGGTAGATAAAATAACATCCTCGTCGTGAGGATGCGGCTCCAAAACATAAACTTCATCGGTGTGACCTTAATTAAAATTAAATACAAATATTCAATGAAGTCAGAAATTTGCTTAATTGAGCATAGCAAGTAGCTTAATTAGCAAGTTACCGGTTAAAATCCGCACCAATTGCCCGGTAGACGCGTTCCACACCTTCATAGTATGATCCGAGACCGCTGTGACAACTGAAGTGTCTGACTTGTCAAAGGCCACCATGGTTACTCGAATGCCTTTTTTTGTATCTGATTCGGAAGTTTGTTTGTCACTGGAATTTTTAAATGAAGAAATATAAAAAAAACAAACATTAAATCATGATCCCACCGCCCGAGATTTCAGATATGGTATTTATGTATACTGTAAAAATATTTACACATAAAGGAATAACAAAAAAAAAGACACTTACTCGGGTAATTTTGCACTCATATCCAAATGGACACTCTTCCACTGTTGCCGCTCGAACCACCACACATTGGCGGTGCCATCTTTGCTACCCGATAAGAATTTCAATCCCGAGTGACCCCACTGGATCGAATCGACCCGGTCTGTGTGAGCGGCTGTTTCCAGGATCCTTTGCGGACCTTCGTCGCCTAATTACGTATTTAATAATTAAAAACAAGGAAAGTAAAAAAATGTATTATATTGTTTTCTTATTTTTACCTTTCATGTGGTATACCCTTACGTGGTGATCGGCCGAACCGGTGGCCAAAAAGGTGCCGCCGGGACTAAAAGAGGAACAAATCATTTGGGCCTGTCCCGGCCTCATTTTTTCTTGGTAGACAGTGGGAGTGTTTCTGAAAAAAGGAATTTACTGATAATACACTTATTTATTAAATATTGGCTATCATAATCTCAATTGTAAAGGATCTAGGTATAGTCTTTGCAGCTCAAAAGTGAGGGCTGCTATGAATGGGAGAATGTGGCAAATTTATTTAAACATTTATTTCAGTCTGTTAATTTAGTACAGTAGAATACATCTAATTTTTATGATGCAGTCACTAATTTAATTTCTAATATCAACAAGGTAGAAATGCGATGATCTATTTGATTGAATTTTTTTTTCTTTTAAACACACATCTGGTTCTAATGATTTTCTGAGCCCAACAAAAAAATAAAATGGAGCAATTAAAAAATTATTATGAATTTAAAGATATAATTATCGATATTCTTCACATCGATATACAGAGTATGTGACATCAACTATGTTGGAATTAGCTGATTTTTTTACAGAAAAAAATTTATGTATCCTATGTGTTACGGAAACATATGTTACGTTTTATATAACATGTATAACACCAGATATTATTGATGTAGAGTTTGCAGTTACTGACTATCAAACTATAGTATGTTACTCTGACAGCAGACATACAGAATGACATTTGAAGTAATTTGCAATGAGTCTGTCAAAAATTAAAGTCGGTATATAATGTCTAAAACTAATGATTTTTTAGTAGTATTAAATAAAGATATAATTAAAAAAAATTAGACCTTTTATGAAGAGATGTTAACATTAAATTACTTACAGATACTAGTAAGGCAAAAATGTAGAGCAAAAATTAAGAAGACAAATTATTAATAGGGAAACTTTGGTTACAATCATCCTCATCATTACCAACAATTTTGATGCCAAAAAACTGTCATCGAACTTTCCTATTATAAGCGACTATCAAATTGTGGATACCCAGATAATAATACAAAATACATATTTTTATAAAAACCTAAATATAAGACAATATCGAGACTTATCCGACGATAAAATATCGTAATTAATTTTGGAGCTAATTTTCAGTAAAATCAATGTGTGATGTTAGTTATTAAGAATAATTGTTAAAAAATGTAGTGATAATGGTTTAATAATAGGTTTGGATATTAAAACTATTGAATATGTACAAAAAATTAAGTACTTAGGAGACTACCTAGATCCACAATTAAATTTTGAAAATCATGTCCAGTATATTTCTAAAAAATTGAGGCAAAAAATTGTTCTTTTGAAGAGAATATCAATCAATATATCTTCTTCGACCAGAAATGTTATTTACATGATGATAAAAATAGACTACAAGTACAGGAAAGTAAAATTATGTAAATACTTCTAGGTTGTGGTAAATATACACTTAATTGGCTTTTAGTTAGGCATAATATTGAAAGGGCAAATATAATATTGATTTGTAAAATTCAATAGAATTTATTACCAGCATATTTTAAGTCATATTTAAAAAAGAGAGCCGATATTCATTCATATAACATAAAGTCAAAGGAAAATTATAACATAGTACGGGTAAATACAACCATTATTCCATGAGGGATTATGCCTGTTCAATGATTTGCCAACAAACATAAAATCATCATTAAAAATTATTAATTTTTAGGATTATAATTACCTACCTTTTATGCAAATATTTAACTAGCTAAGTACTAAATAAATGACATTGTTCCCATATTTAAATCGGGTCATAAGAATAATGTTTAAGACTGTAGGAGCATACATCAGATTTAACAAATTATTAAATAGATATTCTTTATAACATAAGAGAAATACCAAATTGATTCAATTTATATTGACTTTGCAAAAGCCTTTGATCATAAGATTTTGCTTAATAAATTCCTTCAATTGATTTTAACACAGGTTTTGTTTCATCATCCTCTCTCTCAAAATGTAAAAAAAAAGATATTACTAGAGCATAATTATTGCATTGTCTGGAGTTCCTTAAGGAGGTCATAGTTCACCTCCTCTATTTAACATATTTGTTAATGATATTTTTAATTAGCCTGTTAAACTGTTAAATAGCCATTGAGAGATGTTTGCTAATGAAGTCAAATGCATGTTTATGCATCATTTTTAACAAAAACTAAAATTCATTAAAGATATTAAGTAAATTTACTTAGAGGATTTAAAATGCCTTTAGTATTATTAACTGCAGCTTTTTCTGAAGCAAAGCCAATGTATTTTTCTTTGGTTAGGTCTACTATTGAGTATCTACTAGCTTCATTCAGTACAAGAAGAGATTTGTTTGGCTTGATTTTATATTTAAAATAACAAACTTAATAAAGATATATTTATTACATCTTTAAGTGTATTTAAAAGTCAAATGCAAGTGTGAAAGACAAGCTGTTTAATGGGTACTTGTTTTTTCTTTCAGTGTTGACAATACTTTCTTAAAGAAATTAATATCTTAAAGAGACTTACCTGAACTCAAACTTATCTGAAGAGTCAGCCTGATATCCATAAAAAGCAATAGACCCATCAGTACTAGTACTGATAAGATATCTGGTTCCCCAGCATGGTGTAGGGCAAAAATTTACAGATGTTATCATACCAGTGTGCCCAGTAAGTACTGCTATGGGACTACCAGTTTGTAAACTCCAAACCTACAATAAATAAATATCCATTATTTTTGAGACAACCAATACTCTCGATATATACCCTTAAAATCCTATCAATACTTCCGGCAGCTAAAAGAGTATTTTCAGCGTCAATAGCAATATCAGTGATTTCCGATGAGGCTCCTCTAAAAACTGCCACCAGCCTCCCAGTATATGTAGCCCACATTTTAATAAGCAAATCGTCTGCTCCAGTTATAATAAACCTCCCAGAATGGTCAAACAGTAAACAATAAACAGCTGATAAATGCCCTATAGTGGTTCTTTGCACTTGCATTCCCTTGTACAGTCTTGGAGTGTATGTGCGTTGTCTTGATATTGCTCCACCTATCTGTCTTCCCCTGATACTATTAACTGAAATGATGAAGTAAAGAGATAGAAATGTCTAATGAAACTTTAAAACAGCTTACCAATATTAAAACTTGACTTTAATTCATGTATGGGTGCCCCGTGTATCCTTGCTACATAATTAAAGTACTGTTTAAAATTGCTGTAGACTCCATCTTTAGTTTTGGCTTTAGGGCGAAAACTGAGATATGAGGGTACCACAGAGGTGTTGGGATTTAAGAAGGTCGATGCCTGAGCACATAGAAACTGTAAAAAGTCTTTGTGAATGTGTGGATACTGGTTTTGCTGAAAAAATTATAATTTATTATAGTGTATTAGTTAATGATTGATTGTGTGCTACTACCATGTCTTCAATTGATCGATCATGTTCTTCTCCTTGCCAATCAATTCTTTTGGGTAGAATCTAGAAAAATTAGGGATAAGTTTGGATTTATATAAGAAGTGTTTAAGGTTGTTTACCTTATGTTCGTGAAGTTCTTCATTGAGTGTCTGCAAAATAAAGTGTTTAACTTATACATTATAAACACAACAGGGCATAAGTAATTCATTTTATTAATAAATGTAAAAAACTTACTTGTAAAGTTCGTTTTAAAGGACCAGAACTCAAAAATCTTTGTATGAGAAAGTAAACATCTAAAAGAAGCCTTGTTGTATTAAAAATTTTCGGGTGACAGGACGTCCAGACTTACCGGCGGTTAAGCGGGAACATTCCTGGGTATTTCTTATGCCGCTCTCGTATTTTCCTATGTCCATTTTGGCTTAAAAACTTTTAGCTTTTTTGACCCATAAAAATAAATAAAAATTGCAAAATGCCAAACTTTCTTTTTTAGGTTATGGTCATGATCACTGACTGTCATCTGACAAAATCATTTGTCTTTCTTGGCGAAACATGTGCCAAGAGATGGCGTTCAAACTTCAAACTGTCAAAAGCCTTATCGGTGGCTTTAATTGAATATAAATTAATTAATTGACTAGTTCATTATACTGTGGAAAGACTGGAAGGGTTTTAAGAAAATTATTAAATGTTAAATAAATAGCAAATGCCCGGGGATAAGTTGATCGGTGCGCCATCTGCGAAGCATCTTTTTAAAGAATTCGGGTTCATTGACTGGTTTCAACAGGTTCCATTAAACCCAGAGATTTAAAACCTCTCAGATTCGATGGCTCCATAACCGCCAATAGAACATTGAACCGTTGACGGAGAGCGCCCTCTAAATGTCTAGGAGCAGTACTAATTGTCATATTAGCGGGAAATTTGATCATGGCGTCACATTTGAATTTCGCTATGCTATTATACAAAGTGCTTAAAATTAGTGGCAAATGTGTGGTTTTTCGGTAACTACCTACTCGAGGTACTTTATTTATTTAAGCTTCATATTAGAAAAAAGTCCTCCGTTGATCAGTTTTTCTATTTGCATACTAGGTAGATATCATTTCTGAATGACTATCATTTCCCACTAGATACATACATACATAGATCTGGGATTCAGGAATACAAAAAATATTTACAAAATGTATTACTAAATTATGAAAAGAGATTATAGCAAAAAAATCATGTTTCATTGAAGTTACATTTGCAGTTATAAAATACACGCTGAGTGAACGTGAAATCATTACTCGACATGGCGCGCCGTTATTTATTTATCGATTTTATTGTGTTGAAATGTTATTACAGATTTCAAGGGCATGTCTTTACCAGACAATGATGGTTTAAAAAGGCTTCGAAAAATGCTGAGTTCATATTGTGAAATTGTGTAATTCAAGTCATGGAAGGTTGGAACGTAAGCGAGTGCCTCCAAAAGGTCTTTCGACAGATCGAAGAAGCGAAACTGAAAAGAACAGATGATTTACAGGGGCGGGAAGTCCGGTTGTTGGCGGTCAGCAAAATCAAACCAGTGGAATACATTATACAGGCATACAATGCAGGTAATTATCAACCCAAGGGCACTAGAATATCCTATTTAAAATTTGTAACACCTATTTGTTTGCAACAGAACAAATCATTGGCAGTATTATTGATGAACATCAACAAGAGTAACATAATCTCTTTACATATTATAGAGATCTCTTCATTAAGTTTCATTCATCATACTGTTCAACCACAACTAAGAGCCAGACAAGCAAAAGGTTTACCCTTATACCTAGAAAAAGTTCATTAGTTTAGAGGTTGATATTATACAATGGTCAAAAATATTTAATCGCCTTCCTAATTCACACCATCAAACATTGTAGGAAATCGTTTAAGAAACTTTTGGTTTCCAAAGACCTACCACATAAATGTTTTGTTTTAATTACCTACTTTGTAATCTACCTATATATCATATTATTAGTACTATAGATTGTACCTATAGATTAACAACTTTTCTAAATAGGGCTCTTTTTTTATATTTAAGGTCAAAAACATTTTGGAGAAAACTATGTGCAGGAGCTCCACGACAAAGCCACTGACCCCAAACTACTTGAACACTGCAAAGATATCAAGTGGCACCTGATTGGCCATTTGCAGTCAAATAAAGTGAACAAAGTCCTATCTGTACCTAATTTGTGGATGATAGAGAGTATCGATTCAATTAAATTAGCAACCCAAATCAATAAGGCTTGGCCCAATTATGGGCTGCCTGACTCCAAACTTGATGTTATGATTCAGGTGAATACTAGTCGAGAGACTGTGAAAAGTGGATGTGAAACTTCTGAGTTAACTGAGTTGGCCAGGCATATTTTAAATGAATGCCCAAATTTAAGGTAAATTGTGTAATGACTTAAGTTAGATTAAGAGGGTTTGAATGGGATTTTATATGTAGTAAAAGGAAACACTCAAAGATTTATTCAGTTTCCTTACAGAAAGTCTGAACCAACTTAAATTTATCATTTTCTTTTGTTCTGGTATTGTGACCATGAAGTTTAAGGCACTTTTTTAAATAGTTTCTTGAGACTAATCATTTAATTGTTCTTCCTTTTCTTCTTCTTTCTTTCAATTTTGTTCAAACTTTTTCTTTCAATTTTCTTCCTTACATATAGGCAGAGAAAAACAAACCACCAAACAGGTGGTTTGTTTTTCTCTGATATAGGCTCAGGTTTTGTTTTCAATCATTTGCATTTTAAGAATGTGACTATTACACTTGAACCAGTTAATTAAAAAAAAACCTGACAGTCTGAAGGAGTTGATGAAGTAGTGTATTGAAGAGAGTTTCTGATGAAACATGCTTTTCTCGGGGCATATTAATAAATCAGTCATTCCAAGAGTGTACTTCTCCATCAATACTTATACATCAATACAGGATAATACTCCAAGTTTTTCAAGGATCCTTATTGTCTCGAATTCTTTTTATTTCCTTCTGCAATGACTTGAGCAGTGTTCTTGATATTTCTGGTCTATTCCTTGTACAGTTTGCTGATTATAAATCATGTTATGTTTGTTGTAAGTTCTACAGCTCTCAAAATGCAAATATGGTATGATCTAAATTCTATTAAAACCAACCTTATTCACTTTCAAAGTAAGAATAACAAAAATATGAATACCTACTTTGACTCTTTTAATTAAATTAATCTGAAGCAATCGGACAAGACTACGTTTTTAGGACTCCATCTATAAATAAAATAAATAAACCTAGCAAAGTCATGAAAATTATGTTTGTAAGAAAATATCATCAGCAAACTTTGCAATCTATAACTCTTTGATATTAGCTCTGTAATCCAGTTCTAGTATGCTTATATCCATTCCTGCATAGCTTATGGCATAATATTCTATGGCTCCTCTGCAGAAACACTGTAGAAGATCAATCAAAAAGAAGATATCAATTCGATCTAGATAGATAGAACCTACTCTTTTTATATATATAAGATATGTTATTTTACAGGTAAAAAATTTAATTTGTTAAAAAAACATTATTAAGCAATAGAAAAATAAATTGAAATAGTCAAAAACTTACCAAGTACAAAGACACAATTCCACATTGTTTGAAAATGGTCCCTACTAATGGAACAAATATCCTCTATTTTAATGTAAAGGAATTTGCAGCAATATCTTTTAAATAGCTTGAAAGGGATATTGAATAATGTCCAAGGATAATAAAATTCAAAGTTTTCAATTCATTTCTTGAACCTTTCTGCGAGTGCTGTGCATTTAATCCTTGTAAGTAAGTTATGTATGGTAATCAAAACATATATATTTGAATAAGATACATGTAATGGATGCATATTTAAGAGAACTTAAATCAATCCCCAACAATCCACATATTTAGTGTGTGGCAAAATGAAGCCCAATATATGAGGAGACAATACTACATTTTATGGGATAGTGAGGAATACTTAATCTGAGGATCTAAGATTTTTCTCAGACAAGTTGAGAATTTCACTGACAAGTTCAATTGGACTATTTATCAAAACAGGCCAATTTTTTAGTTATTTTGCCAATTTATGCCTTAAATTTGCTCCTTTTATTACAAATAGACTGAAAAAGACATTATTACACTTATCTATTGGAGACTTTGTTTTTAAACCTTAATGCACTATTTGGAAAGATTTTTGTACGTTTAATCTAATATGCCATAAAAAAGTAAGACTAAGTAAAATTGTAAATATTAAAGTTCAGCCAAATATATCTCTTCCCTTACTCAATGAAGCTAAATTTAATAGTTGTAAGGTGTTGTCATGACCAACATCTCTGATCTTACTTGCATATTATATACTTTACGCCATATATTCGGTTTTTTTAGGCTGGATGGACTAATGACAATAGGAAAGTACGGATACGACCCTACTCTGGGCCCCAATCCCGATTATGTATGCCTTAGAAAATGTAGAGATGACCTCTGTGACGCCCTTAACCTAGATTCCAAGGAGATTAATCTCTCCATGGGCATGTCCAATGACTTTGAACAAGCCATAGAGTTGGGCAGCACCCATGTGCGAGTGGGACAGACAATTTTTGGTGAAAGGCCCGACAAGGCGATGTGGAAGAAGGACTAGTGTGATTTTTGCCGATATTTTATTTATTTATTTTTGTTGTTATGATTGGGGAGAAAGTAAAATTACAAATTCTTGTAAAATCGTTGTTCACCGATCTATTATCTTGTAACTCGAGACAATTTGCATGAACACAAATTACGATCAAACTAACATTTTAATATTTTCATGGTAAACAACTGCATTAACAAAATTAGTGTTTTTTAATGGAATTCGGTTCTGCAACTCTACGTGAATGGGTTAAATGTGCAAGAACTTTGCAGGCATACGTAATAAAAATATCTAACTAGTCTTAATAATAGTAGGATTTTGTTTAAATTAGTTTGAATCTAGCAAGGTGCTAAATAAGTGATTATTAGATATATAATATATGTATACAATACATATATCATTTATTGTGATTTCGAAACAGTTGACAATAAGTGTGCCAATTATTATAGTCCCATAGTGTACCATTAATAATATGTAGCCAATGGTTTCTGCTTCATGCCAATATGCCATTAAAAATCAATTTTTGTATATGGATGAACTCAAATATTTCCCGCACGTTTTTAATTCAAACTAAACCCATTTTTGTTGCCAAATTGATAATAAAGAAATGTGTTACCTACTGGAAAACTGGCATTTTTTTTCTTTAGTACCTAAATTAGCCTTATACATTGTGTTTGAGCCACGAATTATTTGCATAGATATAGGAAAGTAAAGGATTATATATTTAAAGGGAGGTAGGAATAATAGATCCGGCTCACTGGCTTATCGCCAAATCATTTGTATATATAATTGACATCAGAGGGAGCATAAAATGAAAAAAACTTAATACTTTACTTAATTCATTTACGGGTTTTTTAAATTGATATTTTTTCATCTTTAACTTTCTACTAATTAGTGATAGGTACATTTGCTCCATTTATATTACCATCATTTTTATAGCAGTGTTTTACCGGTATATTTTTGAAAATTTGATAATACTGGGTGACGATTGCCCAAATCTTTTTCAATCATTTTTCCATCTCTCATGTAAAATAATTTTAATTCACTGTCCAATATAATATGGGACTTTCAATAAACTGAACTTTTAAAGAATTTGCATCAGCATTAACAATTTTGTCAACTTTATTGTTTCCTGCTACATCGCTATGTCCCTTTACCCAAATAAAGTTATTAATATTACAGAAAAACTTGGTAGATATTAAACACATAGTGTCATTTATATAATGATTGAAATTGTTGCCTTTCTGTAACCAAAACTCTTCATCTTTCACAATACCGAAAGAGCCCTGCCAGTATAAATACGTTTTTGTGTCTATTGGATATTGCCCATTCTAGTGGGTAATATATATGCAGCAGTAAAAATAGATAAAATTAGATTTTTCATTTGTAAAAATATAATGATAATTTACTGAAGATACCTAAAAAGCCCCTGCCACAATATTATCATATTTTGTTCCATCAGTTCTGAATATTGTTACCCCAGATAGAGGGAATCTATCCAAATTTTCTCTTAAAATCTGAGAACGTCTCCCCTCAGAAGGATATTGTGGAGCTATTATATTAGGCTTCTTTCTATATGGAATCCTATAGAGTATTGTTTTATATTCAAGTTCATATAGGTTTCGAATTCTAACTTTTTTATTGTCCATTAATGCAGTTGAATTACATAATTCATATGCATTGCCTAATGGTGTTGAGTTTTTCTTTTGCCAATATTTTTCTCTGAGACAAAATCCAGAGTTGGTATATTTTAGATATTAATTGATTTTCTGACATTTGTAACCTTATCAAGCATTTTGCTGATAAATATTCCCTTAGACAGCATAGTGGTTGTTCCAAGCTTTCGACCAAGACTATATATATAATTTATTGATCCTATCCTAAATTTTTAGAGCTATATATTGCATCTTTAATAAATTAGTCTTACAAATTGTTCCATAAGCAATTATCCAATGAACAAAAGATCTATAAAATATTAGGCATATTTCTTGTTGGGCACCTCAAGATACTCATTTCTTTATTACATTGCTAATATGTTCCGTCCACAACAAACTGACATTTTATTAGTAACAGTAATATAAGCAAAATAGTGGTAGACTTAGGAATCAAAGGATTCTCTAAACAAAAATTGATAAAACCGCCTGCACGACATCTAGAAAACAATTATTAAATCGTAATTACAGTTTCCTGTGGCATTTGTTTTGCTTAAAGATATATAGATGGTACCTTTACAAATAATGATTTGTCAGAGGGCAATAAAAAACACTCATTTGCTTTTGTGTGTCTCAATTTTATTAATAATTTTATTCTGTTTATCCTAGACTACATCTGTACTATAAACCATAAACACTTTGCTTTAAAACCATGTTATCAATGTAATATGGTGCGTTGTTAACGTTATCAGAACTAGCTATAAACGATGAATTTATTAGCGTTCGATAATCAGTTTCGTATTTTCGGGGTTTTCAAGGTAACGAAATTTTTCCTCTTCGAAAGTTCGTTGCAAATGTTGGACGAACTTCGCGTGGTACTCTTCCACCTGCTCGGGGGATGGATTTTCAATTTTCGGCACCTCCATTTGACTACCGACTGTAAAATTTAGAATTAATTTAAAATGAAGAAATTTATAAAAGAAACAACTTACCAACAAGATGAACGGGTTTTCTTCTAGGCACTAAACCGAACGTATACTGGAAAAATCCACGACCCACGGGCACTACAAGGGTGAACCCAGTCCATTTCCTAACGAACTCCTGGAATATCTTGTATGTTGTCCCTTTCATTTGATCGAATAAGTCGATTTCCCCGAAGGATAACACCGGAACAATGGCGGTGCCACTTTTTAACGCCAGCCTTATAAATCCCTTTCTCTATATAAAAAAATGTTGATGTATGAATTTAAAAGATAAAGACATACTTACTCGATTTAAAATGATTCTATAATGTCCAGGTTTGGAATAGTAAATCTCCTGACTTCCCCCGGGCATTAGAACACATACGTGGCCTCCCTCGGGAGACTGGAGCACGTGCTCAATTGAGTCCGCGTCGGCAGAAATGCCTCCCAAAGCTAAAGCGAATTCTCGAAAAAATGGCATTAGATAAGGGGCAGAGACAGTGACCACGTGCGCAATATGGTGCGGAAAGTACTTATTAAATCCCCCGTAGTTATTCCCTAAAGGGGGATCTCTTTTAATGTTTATAATATGGAAAAATATAATTTTTACTTACCGAAAGTGCCGATCGCCCCCAAAGCCATGGTGCCGTGTGGGTATACGCAAAATAAATAGTTTTTCTTGGGGTCGAGATTTGGATCGGCAGGCGGCACCAGGGTTATTGGAAAATAATTATTCATATATTTCCACCATCTAAAATAGTAAATTATGATGTAAATATATAAATGAAAAAAATTATACAGTAAAATTTCCCTTAACGGACACTCCTTAAAGCAGCTCTCTATAAGAAAACCATTATCCTGACTCACTTTAGACACTCTCTTGAACGGACTCGGACATACTGCTTTTAGTATATTTTACGACAAAAATCTCTCTTTTGGACTTTTTGACGGCAAATTTATAACTATTATAATAATAATGGTGTCAATAAAATAATTTTTTACATTACAACAAAAAGTTAAAGTTATTGAAGTGTACAATTAAGAAAAGTTAAGGGTAAGAAAATGATTATAGCGTTTTAAAATAGCTGCTGATATTGTTAAAAATAAAGAAAGTTTAATAGCAAAATGGGATACAAAGGCAAATATGGCGGAAGAAAGGGAGCTTTTCAACAACTGCAGACTTAAGGATCGACCGAGCCTGCTATGAGTGGTTTGTCGCGTTTGTCGGAAGAAAGGAATTCCATTAACCAGTGTGATAACTCATCCTTCCAAAATTTAGGCCGTTGTATGTTACTTTGTGTAAATTTATTTTTAGGTCCCTTAATACACATGCCAAGGTAAAAGAAGTTGTTATTTGTCAGTATCTACATTTCTTTTAAGCTATACCAGCAGAGGCTGCTTGTGCGAATCCTCAAGACAGAAAACTGCATAGGTAGAAATCTCTCGACAGAGCGCATAACGATATTGCATTGCGTTATTATGAAAGGAGAAAAAGAAAAGCTTTTGAAAAAATCTGCTCGACCAAGGGATTTAAAAACGTTAGTTCAAATAAGTTGGAGCATGGAAATTTAAGAGGAAAACCTGGATGACATGTGAAGTAATGCGAGAATGGTTACATGATATCGATCAAAAATAGGCTTTGAAAAATGAATCGTTTTTTTTATTTATTCCTTCACAACGTCGGCTCCCATCCCAAAAATTTGCACCTTAGAACTATTATATTATGTTTCCTCCCTCCCAACTGACGTTAGACTAAGGCATTATTAAGAATTTCAAGACAAATTACAGAATTTTATTATTAAAATATCTGCTTGGTATTTTACCACTGAGGTGGTTAAAAAAAAATACTTTACCAAAAGTTATTAATACCACTGTTTTCAAAAAGCATTTTTTGTCTGTTTGACAAACAAAAAATGTTTAGAGGATGAGCAAGTTGATCCCGATGATGAAATTCCTCTTTCTTTACTGGAAGAAATTTATAAGAACAAGGTGCCACTCAGAATACGTCAACAAGATATCCAAGAATTCTTTAATATAGACCAAAATGTATCTGTAGACGAACTTGCTTCAGATGAAATTTGTTTTTGAATCTGATGGAGGTGAGGCTCCATCTAAGGAGGAAAATTTTATTAAAACCTATAACGCGGCTATGTCTGCAGTAAAAGTCCGTTAAATTTTTTTTAGAAAACCAAGGGGATCATAAAGCCTTCGGAATATTATCGAAGCATTTCCAGCCAGGAATATTTGCGATAAGCATTTCCCATATTAAAAAAGAAAACCAGGCAGACAACCGTAGATGAATTTCTTTGCAAAGAAATGTAGTGTTTATTTTTTGATGGTTAGGGAGATTTTTCCAAATCCTATATAAAAATAATTAAAATGCAAACAAGCATAAAACAAGCATATTATCTGACCCATCTGCAACCCCTGGACAGGGTAAGAATATACCCCAAAAATCTTAAATAAAAAGAGGGTTCGAGTGAAACACCACCTTGAAGCTCTTCAAAAATGCGTTCCAATGATATGATGAAAATTGCATTTTTCTTCTCTGAATATTATATAAAAAATTCTTCTCTGTTTATCAAGGAAAACAATGAATAAAAACACTATCATGAAATTTTAATTTTTATTTAATTAGATGTTTTTGAAACCTATTTTCATATTCTATTCTATTTTTTACGTACATTTACAAATGTTTCTTTGATGGATATAGCACGGTATTCTTTAACTATTCTATGTTGGAGTTGCTTTAGTGACTCAGGTTGGGTTTTAGAACCAAAGATTTTAGCTGACACCACAAACAAAAGTCAAGAAGTGTTAGATCCGGGGATCTAGGTGGCTATTCTCTTCTTCCAATCCACTGATTAGGATAATGATGCAAATATTTTTTAATTAGTCGAGGTTCTGCCGTAAGATGTCATTATTTCACAAAACTGGGTTCTTCTGTCCGAGTCGTCGTCATCAAGTTTTTGCAGTATTTGCAGTTTATAGGGATAAGACATGAAATTTAAGTACCTTTCTTATTGATTAACGAGCAATTGCAAACTGACCCAGAACTTCAATTTGCGCTGTTTCGTAGACTAATCTCGGTTGATTTCTTTTTTATTTGGGACAGAACCAGTTTCATTAAATTTGGCTACTAGTTGGCGAACATAATCAGGGCTTAAATTGTTTCCATATCCTAAGAAATATTTATCCTGGGAATCATATAGCAAATAAATAAAGTTTGTTTGAAAATGTTGTCTATAAACGGGCTTGACATATTTAGAATGCCAGTAATATGTCATTTTGAGCATTTAATTAAATAATAATAAAAAAATTACAAAAATGTGTTTTCATTTATTGCTTTCCTTAATAAGAAGAATTTTCTGAAATGTTGGTTTCTATTGAATCATTGGAAAGCATTTTTCAAGAGCTTTAAGATGATAGGTCACTCGACCCCTCCTTTCTATTTAAAATTTTAAGGGTGTATCTCACCCGGTCCAAGGGGTTGAAGATAATAGTCAAATAATATGCATGTCTTTGTTTCCCCGTCGTTTTATAGAAAGTGTTTTCAACATTTTTCATCCAGTTTTGCGTTCCCAATATATGGCCAGTTCAAGTTTTTAAATTGTTACTCTGTATATTATACTTACACATACATAATGTAAGAAGGCATTATTAAACGCAGCATCCTTCTTTTACCAAGTTTACAGGCGAATTAAGAAAGCAAAAAATGTTGTCTCTAAAACGGGAGCTTATTGATCAGCAAGCTATGTTTACAAAACCTAAGTATTCAAGATTCAGAAATAGCTACAGAAGTTAGCTATAAAATTTCCCGAATGATAGCAAAGCGAAGTCTCCCCTTCAATAATTGATTGAATGAGAATTGCCGCTAAGAAAATATGTCCAGAAGCAGCAAAAAAGTTTGAGAAAATTCAACTGAATCGTATGACTATCCAAAGACGAATTATATCTTTGTCAGGTAATATTGAGGAACAATTAATTGAAAAAACTAAGATCATTGAATTTTTTCATTAGCACTCGACGAATCCACTGATATTAGTTCCACAGCTCAACTTCTCATATTCATACGAGGTGTTAGATACTTAAGATTTTGAGGTCTTAGAAGAGTTATTAGGAATGTGCTCAAGAAAGGTCAAACCAAAGGAGTTGATATACTCAATGTACTTTTGGATGAGTGTTCAAAAACTGATTTGGACTTATCAAAATTATCGGGAGTTATGACTGACAGTGCTCTTTCGATGATTGGTGTCAATTCCGGGCTAGTTACTTTGCCGAAAAAGCATCTGCAAGAAAAATACATAAATGCTGAAGATATCATGCAATTTTCACTGCATTATACACCAAGAAGCCCTCTATTCTAAAAAAATTGAATTTCAAAATGAAAGAAAAAAATGAAAATGTCTTGAAAGTGGTTTCGTGACAGTTTCGACTGTAAATTTCATAAAATCACGAGAACTCAATCACAGACAATTCAAACAATTCCTTGATGACATCGAAAGAGAATACAGAGATTTACTGTATTTATACAGAAGTAAGGTGGCACATCGGACATTTGTTTCTAGTTCCCTAATTGTCCGTTTATGAGAGATTTTACTATAAATATTTAAAAAAAAGTAATGGCCCATGAGGGGATCGAACCCGCGACCTTCGCGTTATTAGCACGACGCTCTAACCAACTGAGCTAATGGGCCTGATGTCAATTTTATCCCAGTACATATGGTGATTTTATTGAAACAAAATCGTAATTAGTGAATTTTTAAATTCTCACCTCCAATTTCTTACCCACTTGGACTGTCTACCGCCTCTCCGGGATATGGGGGCATCCCATAAAAAAATCCATATCACGTACAATAAAGTGATCCACCAGAAACGGGTAAATAATATTAAATAAATCGTCAAAAAGAGGCAAACGAAGTAGCCAAAGACCAACCAGAGGAAACCGACTCCCGCTGCCAAAGTTTGGAGGCGGCGTTCCGTGGGCACCGAAAAGGGGGCGAATTGAATACCGCAGACATTCATAATGTTTATGGGGTGTTTCCGTTTCCGTCTATAAAATAAAGTAAAAAAGATATATAGCAGCGCGTCTTTTGACGTAAAATTCAAAAGGGCGGTCGTGCGCCATTTTGGAATTTCAAGAAACCGTTATTTTTACGTCAATTATTGCTTACCTCGTACACCGTATAATATATCTGAGATCACATTTATTTTGTTTAAAGTACAAACATATAGATTTAATTACAGTAGTGTCAAAAAACAAGTTTTTGTTTCTTGTAAATAAGCAAAAAATATCGTTATATACAATATATACCTAATTTATACTATATACTATCAATTAGTTAAATGCTAATGACAATTTGTTGGCGGTCATTCTAATTAGCCGGTAATAGTGATTACGATGTAATGTATATGTATAATGAAATAAACATGCAATATATCGGTATTTTTTAGAGGTTCTTTAAAAAATATCGAAATTTGGTATTCAAAAACCAATATCGATATGGCGATGTTAATATTTTACACATTCCTATTCGTTAAAAGTGGTTCCACCTAGAAGGTTCTTTCTAAAATACAATACTTAATTACAGTTTTCTATAGCGTCTGTTTTCATACAATTTATTAGATCACTACTTCCAACTGAAAATTTAGTAAACACGCACTAGAATTACATTTTTCGTCTTTAAAGAATTATTTAAAATTTAGGAATTATGATTATTACTAAAACCTTAAATAGTCAATATACCCTTACACTAGTAAATTAACTACAAGTGTCTATAATTTAGGCACTTGTAATTGCAAAATATTATACCTGACAAAATATGTTTGGAGTCATAATATTCTATTCACTTTTATTTTCGGGTTATCTATAAGCGAGACCCTCAACGTTCGTTAAAAGCACTAACTAATATCGACTCTATTCCTCCTCTCTATGAGCGTATGATAGCGACCTCTAACTCATATTCTCATAAACTACATATTCAGGTGTAGTTAAGTTAACTAATTAAGTTAATTTAAGCCGTCTGTGAATAGCCATATCGATATTTCGATATCGTTCGAATCGATATGCGCATTTTTCCATATGTTAGAAGTCACGCCATCTAGAAGAATTTTTTTTGTAAACTTCGATACTCAATTAGAATTTTCTATATCCTAGTGTCGGCTTTTTTACAAATTATAGACTTCACCATATTTGTGTTCTGTGGACTTCACGATATATCCTTCCTACTATATAGAGGGCATACATTTAATAATTTATTCAAAAGTCAATATTATAATAATCTCAAAATGTCGATATGTTAGTTTTAATTGAATTACGATATTCATTTACAAACAAATTTATTCATTGACAAAATATGACTTAATACAACCTGTTCGTTGTACATCATAAAAATAAAATAATACAATCTTTTATACGTCACTGTATATACAACGTTTTTTACTGTCAAAATTTTCGATGTTCATTAAAAGTACTAATATCGGCTTGTTTGCTCATCCCTATTATTGTAAAGTAGCGACCTCTTAAATGAATTTGTTGAATTATAATATGCAAGTACAGTTTTCTGTAGTGTTGGCTGTCGTAACTCAAAGGTGTCACTACTTGCTTTTAAAAAAACCGATATCGATACGAGTGCCCATTCCTTTTACGTAAATTGGCGACATCTGAAGGATTCTTATTGGACTACTTTAAGAAATTATTACAGATCGCTGTAATCGAATCTTGGTGTACTAAAATGAGTACGATACAGTGTTGCCAGAACGATTTTTGTATATGTAACAGACAAGCCAACCAAAATGTAATAAAATGCCATTCAAATGTAACAGATTATCACTTATTACTAAAAATACAAATTATTCACAAAATTTCGTGTCGCTGAGTTAGTAAAGACATAAAAGCAATTTTTAACGGACAAAATGATTGATAGGAAAAAGGTGAAATAAAAAACGCATATATGGTATGCTCCTACATTTCCTGCAACCCTCAATACACCCAAATATAAGAAGCAATGGGTGTGGCCGAGCGAAGGATGCTTTTTTTATGTTTCACCATTTTATGAATAAAATCTAGTCATTATTTTATCGAAAACTTATGGATATATTACCTAATATTATTACTATTAGAAAATAAAATTAATAAAAAAACTCATTTAACGCCTTTTATTTCTTTATTTATATAGGATTATTATAGATCTAAAAAATACCAACAAAAACAGAACGCACCAAAGATAATTCTTAGATACCTTACAAACCTAATGAAAAAAAATCACATAACTGTAAGTATAAGAACTAATATGAATACAAATAATCTAGGTAATAATACAAAAAACTTTTGGTACATCAGACTTAAGAAAATTAGACTAATTATATGTATAATACTTTAAATGCACTTTTAAGCCACTAATAGGTTCATAAACCATAAACTTAACTTACAAACAAAAATTAAAAACTCCAAAAAAAATATTTCAACCAAGAACATTTCCTAAAAATTAATATGTAGATATAATACTTCAGGCAGATACTAATACATAAACTTAACAAAAATAAATCACTATGACATCACGTGTGACAAGTAATTATATATTGACCGGGTAAAGTCCTCTACACTCCTTGGAAGCTTTTTTGATGCTGCTGAAGAGCAAAGGTGGAAGCTATGGTGGACAAACACAGCCAAGCACAAAAATGTTAGGTAAAATATTTTTTAACAGCTTTTGCACACCTCCCATGTTCCCCATCATTACAGCAGCATTGTCAGATGCAAAACCTAGTAGGTTTTGAATTGGCACCTGTATATTTCCCAAATATTCACAAATGGAATTATAAATGCTTTGGGCAGTACAGTCTTGCACCCTTAAAAGACCCAGAAATGTGTCTCTAGATCCTTGGTGTATTTTGTCAAAATACCGAGCTATAAGAACTAATGATTTTTGGGTACTTATGTTTGTGGTCCCATCAATTATAAGTGAAAAGTGCTGCTTCTGCAATATACTTGTTATCAAGTTTATTTTTTTCCTGAGCTAAACAATCTTTAGTCAATTTTGTGGCTTTTGTTCTGTTGCATTTAAGTTTTTTTAGCCACATGTGAATCAGGAAAAATTGAAATTAATAATAGTATTAAGTGATCCATTACGAGGAGTGGTATAATATGGTTATAGATTATGTTATTAGTATGGTTATAGATTATGCTCACTAATAAATGCTACAAGTTTAAGCTCAGCCCGCCTAACAGACCTCTCCACTTGATCATTTTTTTTACAAAATTTATTATTTTTGGGGTATTTTTCGCTTTTTCCAAATTCATTTTGTGTAAAAAATTTTCTTAGTGCCTTTTAAAATAAGGTACACCACTTTTTAGGGTGCTATTACACACTTTGTTATAAAAGTCCCCATTTTCATGTACATCAAGCCATTTAAATGTTATGGTCCATTGCTTTCTAAAATTTTGTTTGTATATTTTTTCTTTCTTCTGCTTTGCAGGGATTACCTCACTGGTACTTGCTCTGGCTTCCTCGGCACGACTGCAACCAGCAACAGGATCTTCTATCACTTCTGTGACACTTTTAGAACTTGAGCTTTCTTGTTGTTCTTGTTCTGCTGTCTCTTGTGGTTTAACAAACTGTTTGGGTTTTTTTATTAGGAACCTAAAATATTCATATTTTTTAGTTTCATATACAATTGCATTAAAATATACCGGGAGTCTAAGGAAATTGGTTCGCCATTATATTTTTTAAAGTTAAAAAAAAAAAGTCGGTGTAGGTAACATTTAAAGTTCTACCTACCTGTCCATTGCAAAATAACTATAATGGAGTGTCTTAGGAATTTATTGTATGTCCGTTCCTTGTTAAAATCTTATCACACGCACAACTCCTCTAATAGAAACGACTAAAGCTTACTAAGAAAAACGACCAACAAAATTTAACGAAAATTTATATCTGAATTATCATAAACATAACCTCTATAGTATAAAATAATCTTATCCTTGTCTTTCTCGCATGGTCTAAGGCAACGACCGTAAAGAGAAGGAACAAGGATAGAAAACAAAACGTAGCGCGTAGCCTTAGCGCGAAGATTCACGGTTCCGTTGCGTTTCAGCTTGCGGCGTCGCTTGCCTGTAGGCTGAGGGATTTACACTTTTAAAATTACTCGATTTTTTTATCAAACTATTTAAGTGTTTAGGCGAAAAATGAAAGAATTTTATGTGCTTAGCTTTAAAAATAGTAAAATGTAATAGATTTAGAGGGTAATGTAACAATGTAACTAATTAAGCTGAAATGTAACAGATTTATTATAAATGTAACAAACTTGCAACACTGGTACGATAGATGGTGCTACACCTGCATATTAAATTATTCATGGATTTTCTAATCGAAACTAATCAATGGTCTTCTTAAAAACATTTATTGCATTCAATAACAAGAAAAACAGTACTTAAAATACACTTAAAAATGTCCTTAAAGAACTAATAAAGGCACGATCGTGTTTGACTCCTTAACTTACTAAAAAACAGTCTTTAAAATACTTTTTTTTTTGATACATAATTATATAATACGTAAAACAGTATTGAGCATATTCAACGCGAGTTCAGCATTCGATAACCAGTTTCGTGTTTTCGGGGTCTTCGAGGTAATGGAACTTCTGTTCTTCAAACATTTGTTGCAAATGTTCGACGAACTTTCCGTGGTACTCTTCTACTTGTTCGCGTGTGGGGTTTTCGATTTTCGGCACATCCACTGGACTACCAACTGGAAAATTTAAATATTAAATGTCAACCAAATTTTAAAGGCATAGAACAGTGGTAGTAAATATACTATAGCTGACATTCCGAAACTCTTCCAGGAATATTCAAATAATATAATAATAATAATAAATCGTTTATTTGCCCAATTTATAATAAAATACTATATCTTAACTAGATACAAAGATAATAAATATTATATGCTTTAAAATTTAAAAAAAATCTTAACCATAATATAGGCAAACAGGAGGCTAAAAGTAATTTAAAAAAGATTCGTGTTTAACCCCCTCATTAAATAAGTTATAATTTCTTTTTTGTCTCTTTTGTTGCATCCAAAATAAATTACTAGGTATCCCCCAGCAAGTGCCAAACATCCAATAATCTTTAACATACCCAACACATACATATTTAATAAACGCGACGATCGCCAGATATACCCATTCTACCGCAATAAATATTTTTTGTATTTATGTTTAAATACGCTTGTTGATTCATTTTTAAAGTCCTCCGGAATCTGGTTGTAAATTAAATAAATATGACCGCTGATAATGAACATAGTGGTATGCAAAGGCGGAGAAATTAGACCTCTATGCCGGAGATTCAAAGAATGTACGTCAGTTCTATAGCGTATATATATTTTATTTAATAGATACGAGGGGCGATTTAAAGTTATTACTTGGTGAAATACAGTAGCAGCATGCAAATTTCTACGACGAATGCCGTAAATTAATCGCAAACATGACTTTTGCACTCGCTGAATTCGACCTTTGTCGATATAGAGTCTAATCATGGACCATATACGACGTCGGCAAAATTAAAATGACTCAAAACCAGAGCGTCGCATAAGGTAATTTTTTGAGATGTTGAAAGCAGGTGTCTATGCGGAGAAAGTTGTTTTAAATTAGAATAAGCAGATTGAATGCACTTACTTATATGCTGTTTATACCTCATATTGGTGTCAATGTGAAGTCCCAAATTGCGGAAACAAGTCGAATGCAAAAGCTTGTTTGAGGAAGCTTCCAAAGCCATACTCTGATGCAATACTTCGCGATTTTTGCCGAAAATCAAGAAGGCAGATTTAGACGAGTTTATTTCCAGATTGTGTTTTTCTGAAAAATCTATTAAGGTTTTTAGATCATCGTTTATTTACTGGGCAGCTATTTCTTTACTTTCAGGAAAAAAAGAAAAGTAGAGTTGCGTGTCATCAGCATTTAAATGAGCACTGCAATATTTTAAACAACTGGTGAGATTACTAGTATAAATACAAAATAAAACAGGTCCCAATATGGAACCTTGTGGAACTCCACATAACTAAAATGCCCTTATTCGTTTCATTTCTATCGGTTAAATAACTTTTAATAATATCAATTGCGTCAGAGTCAAACCCATTATAGCCTAAAATCGCGTAGAGTAATGTATGATTGATACGATCAAACGCTTTGCTGTAGTCGATAAGTACTAAAGCAGCGTCCTTACCCTGATCAGTAGCTTTAATAATATTATCTGTGATCTTTAAAAGTGCCGTGGTACAGCTATGACCCGATCTAAACCCTGACTGAAATGCCGGTAAAATATTATATTTATCTAGGTATTCCCTAATTTGGACATTTAATAAATTTTCCATGATTTTAGAAAGAACTGACAAAATACTAATAGGTCTTAAATCATTAAAATCGGAAATGTTTTGCTTTTTTAAAAGTGAAAATATTTTTGAGACCTTCCAGCCATCAGGAAAACATTTGTCTAATATACATGAGTTTACAATATTAGTTACAAAAGGTATAATTCGGTCCACACACAACAACAACATCTCTAGATTTATTTGATCCGCCCCGGTAGCAAGTGATTTAATTTCGAATAAATATTTATTCACAATATCAGTGGACACGGTATAAAAATTAAATTTTGATAATATTTGACGCCTTTGCTTATTTTGATACAAATTTAAAAGATCTGCATGCACTGAATTGTTCTGCGTTGAAGCCTGTATAAAATGATTATTTATAGAATTGGGGACATTCTATGACGGAAGTTTCTTTAGCCTTTGCCAAAAAATCTTTTTATCTTTAAAACCCATAGTTACTATATGTGCAAGGTATTGTTTTTTTTTCTTCACGTATTACAATGCTAGTTTGATTTTTAATTTGTTTGTAATAGTCCCAATACAAATCAGTTTTAGTCTTTTGATATTTTTTGTAGGCTTTGTTCTTCAAACTTATCATTTTTTTAATGGTATAAGTTAACCATAGAGGTTGTTGTTTTTTTATTTTGTGCTGGATTAGAGGTGCTAAAACATCGAACAAATTTATCAAAAAATTATTTAAAGCAGCGACTTTTTCGTTAACTGTTTCCAAATAAATAATGTGTTCAAATGGGGTGACCTGTAAAAATTCGTTAATTTTTTAAGCAACGTTTTTCTCTATCAATGTTTTTGAGGTTTCGTGACATAAATTTAAGGTTTTTGTTAGTTTTTTTGTTTATTATGTTGCAATACGTCAAGAAATGGTCAGAAATTTCTGAATCGCTAATTCCCGCCTCAAAGCTTGTTTCGTCATTTGGAATCAAAATTAAATCCAGAAGTGCAGATGATGTCCCTGTAACTCTTGTAGGTTCCATTATAACTTGTTGTAAATTTAAAGACTCTATACAATCATAAAAAGTTGATACATAATGATGTTCCATATTTAGAAGGTTTAAATTTATATCACCGCTACATATGAGTTCCAAAGGCTGAAAATCAGCCAACCTTTTTTCAAAAGTCTGTAGAAAATTATTGATATTACCTTTGGGAGGTCTATAGAGGACACCAACCATATAATTTTTATGAAAAAATGTAGTTGAAACCATAACTCTTCACAAGTTTCTTCACTAACAGAAACCATATTAGAAAATTGTAAGTTATTTTTTATATAAAAAGCCAACCCACTATATTTATAACTTACAAACAGTAAAACAGTTGCATACTATGTTTAATTGGTTTTATTATTCAGTTAAGTCTCTTAATGTCTTTTTAAATCATGGATAGCTCAAAGTTTCTACATTTTTAAGTATTTTATTATATATACGGAGTGTTACAGAATAAGATGCTGATCCTTAAGGGTCTTAATCCTTAGATGATTTTAAGAAGAAAAGTTTAAATAAAGCTAAACTTAACTAAATAAAGCTCCTAAACCTCTAAATACAAAAATTAATAAATAAAATCTTTAAACAAATAAAAACTTTTTTTTAAAGTTTAACCAGTGGCGTCCCGTAGAGGAACGCAGACTAAATATTTTAGAAAAATATTATGTATGACACTCCTTTTCCGTCAAATAAAGATTATTTTTATAATCCCCATTCACTTTAGAGGAAATTTGATTTCTTTTTTTCGTCCGACATGCGATTACCGCGGAAAAAAATTAAAATTAAATTTACTTATTTTATAAACATAGTAACATATTTTACCATTAAATTAAAAGAATAATACGTGAACAAAAATGAAAATAGTGTAGATTAGCTGCGTAGTCAGTAGCCATCACAACATTTTAACACTATGTAGTTTTTTTGACACTCTGTAGATCAAAAGTTAAGCAGTTTAGAACATAGCTTTATTTGAAGTTTTCTTCTTAAAATCACATAAGGATTAACATATTATTCTGTAACACCCTGTATAGCCGTTCCTTGGTAGTGAAAACAGAATTTTAAAATTCTCTATTATATTTGATATTAACTGCATGTGGGTCTCTACGAAATTTAATAAGTTCAGCTAAATATTCAGATTTTAAAGTTATGACTATTTTATACACGACGAAACCCGTATGCACTTGTTGACTTTCCAATTTAGCACAGTTACATTAATGTTTATATAAAGGTTATTAGTTTCTATTTTTTAAGTTATTAGTTTCTTTTATTTAAGATTTTTGCAAAATAAGATAGCTTGCGTTTTTTGTGGATGAACTAACAAGGACTAGGCTCTGCTCACTAAGATATGACCATTAAGCCATCACTGATTTTGCCTACATTTTTAATAATATCTGTAGTAGTGCAAGGCAAATAAATCTCATCATCAGCTTATATATGATATAAGCAGTCCTTTACAACACTTATGCTATGATCAGTAAAAAGTAAGAACAGCAGTGGTCCAAGAATGGATCTTGACTCCTTTTTGTCAAATAATAAAAAATTAATGTTATACTCTATTTTGCAACTACGAGATTTATGCTAATAGAATCGAAAGCTTTTGACATGTCAATTAATTGAATTAATATAGCAGGGCAGCAACTGTCTTTATCGAGAACTTCGTAATGTTATTTGTAATTCTTTGTAGTGCAACTAGTAAAACTGTAGCCTTCTCTAGTTCGAAACTAGACTGGAAGTAAGCAAGATATTATTATAATGTCAAGATTTTCAACAATTTGACCTTTTACCATTTTTTTCAAGAATCTTTGAAACCGTGGGTAAAATTTATTTAGGTCATTTGGATCTATGTCAAAATTAGCAGGAATCGAGTTATTGCGAAAATCGTTAATAATGGCCCAACTTTCTTTTAGCTTGTTTTTAGTTGTAGAAATTCTATTGCTATAGTACATATTTGTATCGTTTTTAATAATAAGTTTTCTGTAAACACTGCGCTATTTATTACAATAGAAAAGAACGCTATAATATCTATAAAAAAAAAAATTGTTCAGAGAACCCAAGGTTAGTTGCTGATTATTCTTCAACTTTCTTTTAATTCGACGCATAGGAAAAGCCTTATTAAACAAATCATACTACAACGATAACGATGATAACGTACGAAAACACACTATAGAAGCTACTAAATAAATCCTAAATATTCAAAAAGTTTTTCGGAACATTTATAGAACATTTAAATATTTGACCATTCATAGAATATTTCTTCGTGAACATTCGGTGCATGTTTCGAAGAAAATTAAAGTTTAATTAAAAAGTTTTCGGGTGGGTTATCTGGGAAAAGGATGAACACCTTAAACTTCAAATAACTTACCAACTACATGAATGGGTTTTCTTCTAGGCACCATGCCGAACGTATATTGGAAAAATCCACGTCCCACAGGCACCACCGGAGCGATACCGATCCACTTTCTAATGAATTCCTGGATTTTCTTTAACGTTTCCCCCTCAACTTGATCGAAAGTGTCAGTTTCCCCAAAAGACAACACCGGAACGAGAGGGGTGCCATTTTTCAACGCCAACTTAATAAAGCCCTTCCTCTGTAACAAAACGTTTATACATTATGCATAACCAACTCGGCAAAACCTTACTCGGTTCAGAATGATCCGGTACTGTCCGGGTTTACAATAGTAACTCTCCTGAGCCCCGCCGGGCATCAGAACACACACGTGGCCCCCTTCAGGGCGTTCGAGCACGTGCTGAATCGATCTCGCTTCCGCCGAAATGCCCCCCAAAGCCAACCCCATTTCCCGGAAAAACGGCATCACGTAGTGTTGCGAGAGCGTAACCACGTGCGCGGTATGATGCGGGAAATACGTCTTAAATTCCCCATAGTTATTGCCTAAAACCATACATTTTTATTTAGGGTATGAAGAGATAATGTTATTTCACTTACCGAAGCTGCAAACCACCCCTAAGGATAACAGTCCGTGCGGAAATACGCAAAACAAGTAGTTTTTCTTGGGGTCGAGTTCGACCCACGGCACGCGTTCCAAGGTTACCGGAAAATAGTCTTTCATGTATTTCCACCATCTAAAATGACGTATTGCATCAAAGATACGTAATAAATAAGTTCAATTAATATCGAGCAGTCATATGAAGAAGTAGTGTTTTGGTTCATCGGTTCTGCTGATATTAATGTCCGTTTTGTTTTGACTCCGTTCCTGTTTTACTGAACTTGAAATTTAGTGAACTTTGACCAAAGTTTATATATTATAAGTTGCTTTGACCTTAAGACGTATTTTTAAAACCAAAATACTACTTTATTTGTATCAACTATTTATATCCAGGCATCATCCTTATCAAACCATCGCCATGTTAAGGACTATTTAATACCTCAACATCGTTCAACAAATTTTCAAAAATTGTTCAATTTTATGGCAAGAAAAATATGGCACCATATTTCCAACGAAGCAAAATCTTTATAGGAAATTCTCAGAATATATTAAACATTTTTTTTATATATTTTCGTATTGATTAATTATTTAAACGTTGCTTAATTTAAAAAATTGAGTGGCTGGACGATGCGCCGTATTACAGTTTGTGTATGTCAATTTAAGATAATAATTAATGTTATACTTTTGAGGCTTGAATATTAATTTTGGCTGCTCTATATAGCTATGTAGCTTCTATAGAGTTATGAATCGGTTCTATTATAATCGCGCAGTTGTCCTTTATCTGTATAAAATATTCGCAATTATGTATAATTGCTTAATTTGCAAGCATGTATCAGCAATTCCCGAAAGGCCATCTCACCATTACCCATTTAGGAATGGGAGCATGATCTTTATCTTTCAACCCCACGGCCAGAGTTTAAAGCTCCATACTATATTATATAATGCAAAAAAAATGCCACCTGAAATGTCATCTTTTCCTACCTTTTGCAAGGGAATTAACATCTTACTTGCTGGAGAGAACATTACATGCAGTAAACCATTGTTTTATCAAATAATTTTAGAATATTATAAATATTTATTTATTTCAACTTTTTAAGTTTATAACTTTCTTCCTTTTTTTTAAATTTTTTTATTAAGACTACGTACTATACTATTTTGTGTCAACCTATAATTTTTATTTTATTGTACAAAGAGTTATAGTATGTATAGTATATTTTGTTTTCTGTATTGTGATCTTTTGTTTTTTCTATGTTTTTTATTATCTTATTAGGTTTGTTTACAAAATTTATATAATTTTTTTGCCAATAAACCAGATTATCATTATAAAACGAAAATTGAGAAAAAATTTTTTGGCCCATGAGGGGATCGAACCCGCGACCTTCGCGTTATTAGCACGACGCTCTAACCAACTGAGCTAATGGGCCTGATAACAAAACATTTTCAGTTGGCAGTGATTTAATTATTTTACTACAGGAGCGTATTAGTAAGAATTTATTTAATATACTCACCTCCAGTTTCTGACCCATTGGATTTGTCTGCCGCCCCTTTCGGAAACGTTCACATCCCATAAAAGGATCCACAAAAGGTACAGCGAGGTGATCCACCAAAAACGTGTGAAAAGTATTAAATATATCGATAAAAAGAGGCAAATAAATCCGCCAAATATTAGCCAGACGAACCCGACTCCCGCGGCTAAGGTCTGGAGACGTCTCTCCATGGGGACGGAAAGGGGGGCGAATTGGATACCGGCAAGTTCCATTTTTTTTTGCAGATTCTTACCTGAAACAACCGTATTACGATTCGTTTTATATTATAGGCACCCAGCAATTTTATCGAATTATATGTAATTATTATTTGAAATAGCCGTATAGAAAAACTTAATGGCTTATTTCCTTTGTGATATCAAAAAACAAATATAATGATGAAATATAAATTATTGAAACGTTTATACTCATCATCGTTTGTAATAATCAATCAAGAAATATTTATTATTTTAAGTTTAAAGTTCAGTTTAATGAAATAAGTTAATTACTCCCAGTCCTTATAACTTCTGATTTATACTATGGGTATGTACCGTTATCAACTGTCAGTACTGAATTTACTGGACGTCGTTCCGATATTTATTTCAGTTTACTGATTCAGTACTGAATGACGTCATAAATGCGTCAATGACGTCATTAATCTTTACTCGATTAACTGAGGATAAAAGCTACTGTAGGTACAGTAAAATAGTGAGCGAATGTCAAAGCTGTCAGAAGTGTTGTTGATGTTGATTTCTTGAATCTTCTTGTTTACGTTGTGGGAATTATTTTCCAAGTTCAAAACATAAATTGTTCAAAATAAAAGCTATGGCTATGAACCTCAATAATGTAGCAGCCATGATAGTGGCAAACACCGTTTCCGTTTTATTATTAACTGATGATGAGGAAGATGAACTGGACCAAGAAGATTTTTATATTGCCCAATTACAGGCTTAAGGACAGGCCCGTATTCGCGTTCCAAATTATTTGGAAAACGTAATAAACCTATATTCCGAAGAGGAATTTAGGATGCATTTCATGTACCTAGGTACAAATTCAAAAGATAATATAGTATATTAAAAGTATATTGTACATTACTAGTGAAGAAAGTGATATTTTTCACTCAACTGTTGATGTTTTTGAAATTCACACGAGTGTCTGAAATTTACTTTTTTCATGAGTAATGTAGGTATACACAAATTTTCCTAAGAGCACAAATTTGCGCTCTTTAGCCCTTTAAATTTTTTAGAAAACTCGTAATTGTGCACATACTGCACTGCAGAAAGTAAAAGGCACAAAAGTACATGTGTATTTTACTTTCTCACAGGAAATATGTTTGTTCGAAAGTTTTATAGGTTAGGTTTTATAGGTTATATTGTGGTTGTGAAAACAGTGCTGAAAACTGTTCCTTTTTTGCAAACAGCACGCTGTATAAAATCGGAACGACAAATTACAGTAAAATCAGCACAGTACAATCCTGTACTGACAGTTGAAAACGGTACATACCCTATATCTGGCTATGGCATAATGAATTTCAACATGGCCGAGGGACGCCATCTTGAAAAACATTTAAATTTAGTGATTCTTGCGAAAGCCCTATGGATTAATTAATTATAATTAGTAGGACATTAGTCATGGAAATTGACTCCATTTTATATAATTGATTTGCATTTTAAAGTTTTCAGTTGGCTTTTAAAACTGTTTTGCCTTCCATTGCCAATGTCAATGAAATGTCACAATTGACAGCTGTCAAATGTTTATTATATCACCATTTCAACATGCGCATGACTAACCTGGACGATAACACGCGATTTTATACAAACTTCATGTAAATTAATACCGATAAAAGGTTTTAAAATCCCTAGAATCAAATTTTGACTGAAAACGTTTTTAAAAACGACAAAACAGCTAAAACGTACTCAACAATAAAAAATTTACTTACTCCGGTTCTGCTGCTAAACTGTCACATACAAATCACGTAGAGCAGGTCTTTTACCTTCTGTGGATTTGTTCACGATCAAATAAATGCAGTGATTTCTCAATAAACTTCGACTCTATTGCTGAGATTTCACTTTTCCCAATTAAAACGCCTACGGAAATACTAGTAAAACCATCAAATGTCACTTATTCAACCGGTTTTCTTATAGTTTTGGCACCCAGAACACGTTGAAAACCGGGCTCATTTGTACCGATGATAACTAACTACACGGTTCACACGGGGGGGAAGACACGCGACGAATATTTTGAAGTATGTTTATTTGTTATGGTTCACCGCCATGTTGGCTCATTATCGATTCCAACACTGATGCCAGATAGACCGGAATATTTTAATAAATAAATAAACCGAATTTAATGAGAGATACGGGTGATAACCCATTAATATTATTTTAAATAATTCTATTTAGCCGCGAGTGTGCGCAGTATGTCGTGGCTCCTATAAACCACATGAACAGGTCGATCACCTACATGTTTGGTTACGAGGGTTAATCAAGAAGTAGCACATCTTTTTTTTGGGAATTAATAAATTCATATTTTTCTTTATTTTGGAAGCGGCTTATATTGTTTTCACGTAAAGGTGGCTCTTATTCAGTTTTCTGGTAGCATGATTATAGTCGAAAAGCTCAGTATATAACTATATAGAGATGTTGAATAAGTAACTATTCTTCGTCAATTTTTGTAGTAACGATTATCGATTTAAAAATTAAATAATTACTTTGACTACTTCGGTTATAGTAATCACTAATTAGTATCAGCCCATAATGCAAATATACTAATTATGTATATCTACTATATTATAATATGAATCACTTACTTACAAAGTTTACACGTGACATTAATGCGAATTAGCGGCTAATGCGAATTAGAGTAAAAACGCTTTGGCAGCTGTTTTTTATTGCCACCCTACATAATTTATTGATAAATTACTTAGGTTGAGAAGATTAAGTAAAAATATATCTAATGAATGAATGAAGAAGGCACAGCACAACAAAATTAAAGTGAACATTTTTCCTCCCTCTCAAAGGTTTTCAAATTTTTGTTAGTTGTGAATTTGAATGTTCCTTTGTATACACGTTATAATGCGCGTTACAGCGAGATAATTATCGACATATTGTGTGTAAACATGGTAAATGAACAAGAAAATTAAATTTGACAGATTTCGATAAAATTGCATCTGCTTATTGCGAAAACAAATCCATGCAAAAGCAGAAGCAATTTTAAAATGTCGTTCGCTTATATGATACCCTCATTTTTCTCAAGTTGAGAAGAAATTACGTATGTGAAGTAACAACATCGGTGCCATCTTACAGGACATTTAGTCGTTAGCCAAATATCGGAAAAGAGAAACCGGTTATAAAGTAAAAATTTATAGTTTTATTTTTTTAAGTAAGTAATTTTTATTTTATTTGGTCAGTAATATTATACTAAATAAATATTCTTAAATCAATAAAACAATGTAGTTTTTTATTATCGATTCTCTATATAATAACACCAAAACAACAGTAAGTTATACCCAAATATTAATGAAAACAACACAGTAATCAAAATAACGAATATTCCAAATGATTACTTATAATAGCTGAGTAACGAATAATCAAACTTAACGGAAATCAAAATCTCTAATAAGTAAAGCCTAAGTTTCAACGAGTGTGTCTCAATTTCGTCAAGTATACCTGACAGTGACAGTTCCAAATTACAAAATGGCCGACAGATGACATTTTAAAACAATATTACCTATTGTGTTATTATTATCAAAGTTGACATCAAACGACCAATTAAACGAGAATATTAAAAATTCTTATAATATTTACAGGAGGTTGCTGGATTTGAAAAAAATATTATATGACTTTAGAGACAATATTATTATAAGTGATAATGACATACCCATTAAATCAAAGTAGGCTTACCGTGTAACGTCATTGGGTTAAATCCCGGTATAACCTTGCAAAATTTGCTAATAAATACATAAAAACAAACGAACCCCAGTAAATAAAACACATTTATTAACTTTCTATTACATATTTTTAAAGATCATTATTCAAAATAAATCTGTTTCCCTCCGAGTGCTTACCGCTATATCTATAACGACATTTCCCATAAGCACCTAAAAAAACAAAAAAAAATCAACATCGAAACTCAACCCTTCGCCTCGTTTCTTACCCTTATAATCCTCAGGACTCCTTAGGGCTTTTGGCAGAGGTGTATACTTAAGACTACCACTAACGTTAAACTGGTTTACGTTAACGTTAACCTCCACGTTGCCAGAGGGCGTAACCACGTTCATGTATTTGCCTCGACTTCTGGCCTCCGTACGTTCGTGGCTCGTCACGCGGGTCGAGTCAAGGAATTTTAGGTTAGGAAGGTGATGTAACACGAAGTATCTAAGAAATAATTTTTTTTTATGTAAAGGTTAAGTTTGAATATCCCGCCCTCGGCAGCGATGCTTTTAGAGTTGTCACTTGTCATTGTCAGATTAAAGTCACGTGTCAAAAGTTGCCAACCATGCTATTTTTAAAGTGCAAAATTATTTATAGGGTTAGAAAACAGAATATAATTATTAAAGAAGTACATATAATTATACCAATAATGCATGCCAAATGCATTGTCTTGCATGCGGCTCTAGATGGATTGTCACTTGTCACTGTCAGATTGAAGTCACTTGGTTTGTAGGATCTTTTGGAAAAAAATTACATTAAAATAGTCAAACCTGTATCTCTGATAGTCCTCATCATCGTTTTCCGTACTGGACAGCTGGTTGGGACACGCTTGATTACCTAAAAGACTTAAATAGCTCAACTGCGGCAGTTTTTCTTTGATTTGCAACAGGAGACCCTCTAAATTACTAATCTGAAAACAAAAAATTACATGGCATGGCAACGCAGCCTAAAGGGTGGATTTCACGTATATTAAGGCAGAGTCTCACTTTACGAATTACCTTATTTTTATTCATAGACATGGTGTGTAAGTTCTCCAGATGGGGTAAAACCAAATTGTCTCCCAGCTGGTTATTATCCAAAACAAGTTCCTTAAGGCCCGTATAGTGTTCTAGGCCTCTTAAAGTCACCAATTCATTGTAGCTGAGATCCAAGCTGTGCACCTTTGGGGCGTAAAGTTTCGTTAGGGCTTCTGGGATTTTTGTGCAACTTTGTCCACAATAACATAACTGAAAAAGAAAACTGTACTAACGAAAGGATTTTCCTAAGAAAAATTAATTATAAGGCTGGTTCTAGTACCTTTTCAAACATTTTCTCGCCATCAGCACTAAATCGGATCTCCCTAAGCAACTGTGAGATTTGCGACTTATTTTTACCAGAAGGTTTAGTTTCTAAGATCATGGAATAAAAAAAAACTTTTGCCTTAAGGGGAGCATCTTTCTTATAGCAGCTGTTCATGGCATTTTTATGTGCAGTTACATAACAAATTAATTATTCACATTAGTTCTGGATTGGGGAAACCTTATATAAAGCAGAAATATATCAGGTCAGTTTAATCTTAGCTGAATAAACATCTGGATCCGCATTGACAAGAATGACAGGCGGCCATCTTGGTTTTACATTAAATCAATGCTTGGGATTTGAAGCTTTTCCCCAGAAGTTGTACGTAATAAATTCACAAATGTTTACTTACCCTACTTTCCACAAAGGACACAGTGCTCGGCAACATCTCTACGTCCATTTTTCACGATGAAAATTATATAAGACTGTCCTAAGAGCACCCATAAGAGCAAATCAATGTTATTATTTGTTCTGTAAGGTTTCCTTTTACATTCCTCTTCTAGACACTATCAGTTTTCTTTCGCTTTCTATGGGTAAGCCCGGCCAGGGAATTTTGAAAGATTTAAATTGTATTTAACTAAGGTAATATGGCTTTAATGTGCTTATTTAGTAGAAGAAAATTATAAAGTTTTTACCGCACAGTCCCAAGTGTTGACTGAGCAAATATTTTGCCTGATAAGCGAATTGTTATCTGAGTAGTCCGGCCGATAACGTCACGTATTAGGCCCATCTTGTTTACCATAAACCAGATATTTGATAATAGAAATATTGTGTTTATTTATAGATTTATCTTCGCCAATTCAGTTTTTCAGTTTATTTATCCTTAAACAGCATACTTTATTTATAACAAGAAATCGTTTACTGGCATAACATTGCACAATTTAAATAAATATCGATGTGACAATGACATCCCTAATACCGCTCGGCCTTTGTCACAATTGCAGTGACAATGACAGATGACAGTTAAGTAAATTCCCACTGAAGTGATAAATATAAACAAAAATAATTCATAAATTCATTTGATCGAGAGCTTTTGTGCAAAATTAACGAAAGTGTGCCAGTATCAATGATAAACGACATGTCTCCATAACACCGCGATTAATGACCTAAATTAAATAGAAGAAAATGGAAAGTACCTCTATGTATAACATAGAGCTAGATTGGCAGGACAGCCATAATTCAGAGTGGGCTGTCATAGATCCAGATAGTATCGTTAACCAGGACACTGTCCCTTCAATATATAACTTGTTGATTCAAGCTAAGGAGGTTAGGGTCATACCAACCAGTCCTCCCAGTCTTAATGATGTCCAAACCTTGCCAAGCTTTCAATATGAGGCTCCAACAGGTGCCGAGCTTAACACTTTCTTGAATACTTTACTAACAAATCAGGTAAGAGTCTTTAAGATTAAATCAGATAAAGATGTTAAAATAAGTTAACCATTAATCTTATATTCATTGCTGTTAAATCATGTTTTATCATTTGCAGCTTCAACTTGCAAAGGAAGTATGCATGTCCACCCAGTTCTCAGTTCTTTTAAAGAAACGCATGATTATTTTAAAGCGATTTTACCATGCCATAATATATATAGTAAAACAACATGACAAGGAGAGAACCGAGAGTCAAGGGGCTGCCAGTAAAAATGCTTTGGTTCCAAATAAATCTTCAAGAGACTATTTACTTACAGGTAATTGTAAAATTTCTAAGTTATTTGGGTGCATTAAAGTGAGAAATATAGCTTATAACCCTAACAATAATATCAAATATTTACTTTAATTTCATGTCTTTAAAAAAAGCAATTTTTAAGGTAACCAAGCTCTACTAGAAATGGGAGTCAGAACAGGCCTTAGTCTCTTGTTCTCCCTACTGCAGCAAAACTGGCAGGTGAGCGAAATTTTAGGGATTCCTTCCCTATGCAATTCTGTTCTTGAAACAACCATGGACTTAATAAAAGAATTACCAGCGTTATGCTTGTCAAATGATGCCCAATTGAGCAGTTTGGGAATCACCAGCTTGGAACAGGTGAGAATGCTTGCAATATACACCAGTAAAACATGTTCTAAAAATTACTTGCTATCAAAAAGTAAACATTTTCTTGACTTTATACAAACATGATTGAGGAAAATTCATTTAAATTATAAATTGGCTTTTTGCAAAGCAAATCTGCTAGTTTCACTTCAAAAGACATTGGGTTTTCAGTTCTTCAGAGTTCAGTAAGTTGTTAGGTGATTACATATTTTTATTGGCATAATATAGGATCTCTTCTTAATGGCAGTTAAATAAGCAGCAGGTATATTTATATTAATATTACTTCTGAGTGGATAGTTGTGATGCATATCCTTGACTAGCCCAAAATAATGTAAATTTTCTTGAATGTAAAGAGAACTGCAGAATATAAATAGCTGTAAGGATCTTTAGATTGGGAAATAGTTCACAACAGGATTCCCTTGAACCTTTAAAAAGCATTGTTTTTATGATTTTTTTGCTGCAATTAGCACTTCATTCATTCTTGTGCAAAACCCCAGAATACTATGGAATAATTTAACAATGAATAAATAGCATAATAAGACATAACAATTTTTTTGTCAACAACAGTTCTCGGTTTCCAAATAACCAAGTTATGTAGTAGCAAGCTTACCAAGAATATGTTCACAATTAATTAACAAAGATCAAGGAATTTTATCAACATCACTTGAGAGTTTGCATGAGGTTTGCATGGACTTTAAGTTCAGTATCTGGTTGAAGAAACATTGAGTTATTTAGTTTACCTTAAGCTTTTTCCATTAGAATGGATGACAGAAATTGACTGATTAGTGTTTACATTTTTCCGCTGCAACACTTTAATCATTAATATTATTATTCTTTGTATTTTTAGAAGAAGTTGGATATGACTGTTGTCTAAAAGGACTCAATTCAATATTATAAAATTGATAGTAGGCACTACTCCTGCTATTAATAATTAACTCTATGTTCCTTTAATTTTAGTTTATAGTTTTCCCACATTTGTTCACTATTTAATTTTTGGTAACACATAAAAAGAAAATGCAGATTTTCGTCTTGTTTACAATCTCATTACTAAACCAATCTGACTTGCGATTCAACTCAGATTCATGGAAAGAATTAGTGGAAAAGAAAGAGCAATATATTTTATAATTTTGTCAAAAAATAAAGTATACTTTCCTCATTGAACAAAAAGAGATTCTTAACATTTAATATATTGTCCTCCTTTCTACTGCATGTTTTTTATTACTAATGACTTGAGTAGTAAAATAGCATATTGCATACAATGGCCAGATGAGTTGCTCTTTATAGTTAAAGCCTTTATTTTGTCACTATCAAATGAAGTAAAAATATTGTCTATAATTCTGGAATAATCCTTTATACATGATTTGAGACCAACAGAGATCACACCTGGTACATGAAATAATTTTGAAAATATGTGTAGAATTATGAAAAAACAATTCTACTTAAAAAAGGCTATACTTTGTTTTAATGCCCCTCAGGATACCCTGAGAAACTGTATTTCGGCACTTTTTGATAAGATAAGGCCGCGTTATCAAATTATTGAGGAGTTTTGCAACTTTACACAAAGTATGTATTTTTAACTACATGCATATGTACTGTAGGTGTCCGACTTTTTAAAAAATTCGGTTTTACACGTGGCTTCTGCCGACACCAAAGGAAAAACCCTCGCGGCAGAAATCCTGCTTGGCATAGCGCTCCTAAGGGGCTCCCTAAGGTACCTACTGGAGTGGATCGATATGGCTTTGGAGGCTTCTTGCAAGCAAAGCATCGAGAGGTACCCACTTGACGGTTTTAAGTTTATTTTCACCTAATATAAACTTTTTTATTAGCGACTATTTTTCGAAGGCGATAATACAACTGGAGGGAGTTAAACCCGTTCTAAAGTACCCCGATTGGAAACAGGACCCTACAGACTCGATTTCGATGTATCAAACCGCTTTGTATTTATTGGAGGTTTTATCATTCATGGCTGTTAATTGTGGTCGGTTTACATCCTATTATAATATCGCATCAGAATTACGTAAAATGTGTTTGATTTTTTTAGGTCTCACCTATTCAGAATTGGAACAGTCTTTGACGTATTCCCAATTAAATTCATCGGAAGTGTACGTCTGGGGCAGCAATTCCTCGCATCAGTTGGCCGAGGGGCAGAACGAAAAAATTCTGTTGCCAGTTAAATCGAAGGTTTTTCAAGAAGTCCAAGAGGTGAGTCACCTTGTGATTTGTTACGGTTTATGTGTGATTTTTATAAGGGGGGTCAGTGGCCAGTGCAAGTCACTGTCGGGAACGTAATCGAGTGAACTTGACCCGAAATGAACTCATTTTTATGATAAGGTAGCTTTTATGGCAGACCAGTGTGTTTTTTCAATAATAGGGTATTTTATTGGATTTTAATAGTTTACATATTTTTTTTTTAATTCTTTTTTTTTTTGGTGCATGTTAAGTAGAAGGTCATTCCTAAATCGACAAAAAAATATTGTAAAAGATAATATGGGGATGTTAAAAAGTTGAATAAAATTACATACATATGGTAAATTTTTAATCTCACAGCGAAACGTTGTTTTCAAAATATATGTATATCTATTTAGATGCTACCAATAAGGTCTTCGGTTATACTATAACAAACAACCTTGCATTTTGATTAAGTTCCATCAGTGTGAGTCTGAGGAACTGCACAGTCAGCAAATGTATCAATTCTATGAAAGACCTTTAAATTGTCAGCAAAGGACAATTTGGTATAATTCACCTCCAAAATAGGCATATCGGATTACAAATATTGTTCAAACACAAGTTCATTTAACTGGAGAAGTCGTGCAATTTATGTCGGATTTTGACGCACAAACGAATAATTTCGAAAGCATTCTGAAAGAAATAGAACTCTCCGAAAGGAAATGATACTCTGAAAAGGAAGATTGTTTCAGTTGCAAGGTAAATTTAATAATTTGGAGACAAAGCAACAATAAATAGGGTACCAAATAAATCGGACTTAGATAACAGGAAGGTAACTGTCAAAATCATGGCAGCAATGGAAATTAAAGCAACAGAATTAGCAGACAGTGATATCCTGGAAACTGTAAGACTGGGTAAGAGCGAAGAGCGAAAAGCGAAATTTTGGTTGAGTTAAGGAGCACAGAAATGAAAAAGCAGGCACTTAGCAGGGTTAAGCAAATGAAAGGAATCACAGTCAAGTAGGGATCAAATGTTTTACTTAAATGATGATATCTCGGTACTAAAGAAGAAAATAACTGTCTGAATGAATCGACTTATTTTAAAACATCAGATCAGGAACTCCCTTTTAAGATTAGGTGGGAAATTGATCGAAGTGACTTTTAGACGAAGATTGTTTCTTATATATGTATATAAAGTCAACTTAATACTCAAATTTAATGATTTAATAACTTATTTGATGATTACAAGTGGTAATATAAATACAAGTGGTAATACATATAAATATTAGGACTATATATAGAAGGAATATATATTATAAAATTAGATGTAACTGTTTTATGTCAGGGACATATGACATTTGTAATGTAAATGATTTTGTTTTTTTAATGAAAGCCAGTTCAATAGATGCGATGGGTTTATTGGGTATGTAAGAGAGTTATGCAACTAATCAGTTATAACATTATGAAAATGTATTCTCTTTAAATTGCTACTGGTATAAATATTGACCTTTTAGCAACTGACAAAGAAACAAACCATTCCATCTTCTGTAGGCAGTCAGTTCCAAGGTAGAATAATTCTTTCGAAGTCATATTAACAGGGAAATGTGGGATAATATAGGGTTTTTTTCATGGTTTTTGTTCTATAGTATGTTTGTTGATAGAGTAAACAGCATGATTTTGAGTTCCACAATTAACTTTAATAAGTCGTTTACATGCAAGAAACAAAGGATAAAACCCTGGATTACTTACTGGTGCAAATATACATACTATAAGTCAGTAACACAAAATAATGCGAATGATCTCAAAAAAGTGTCGAAAAATTAGATAAAGAAGTAACTAATGATCAAGCTAACATTTTTTAAATAAAAAGTCCCGACTTTCAGATAACGGATACGAAGAAAATGGCTTAGGTTTTTAACAAAATAGTTGTTTTTTATTTGTTAAAAACTTAACCAACAATGTAAACGTACACTAATACGTTTTTTCTGGCGAAGCCCAGTTCCAGATTGAGCAAATAGAGAAAAAGTCTAAAAAAAGGTGTGAAAAACGAGGAGCTGGAACTCCACCTATAAAGCTGCACTTTGTGAAGTATGTGAGACAATTCTGAAGAATCTGAATAAAGCAAACTTTTTTCAAACAACAACTTATTGGTATGTTCTTGGACCTCAAACTGGCTTTTGATACTGTGGCCTCACTTTTAGGGAGACTATCGAACAGGGCAGTTAGAGGAATACCTAATGATCTAGTGAAATCTTATCTAGAAAAGATTATAACTTAGACTTAGAAAGAACAGAGCACTAGAATTTCAGGAGAAAGGGATCTACTGGCATATAGCTAAAAGTAAAGCTGAGGTAGCTTTAAATAAATTGATGGATAGCAATTTACTAACAATTACTGTTGATAAAATAAAATTTGCATAATTTTTCTTTGTTTTCTTTTTTTCTGGATCTTAAGCAATCAAGCTCCATAACACCAATTATAGATTGGAAGCATACTGTAATTGTACACCACAAATAGAAAGAAAAACATGTTTAAAATATTTGAGCGTATTCATACATTGTTGGGGACAAAAAATATATATTGCTCTGCGGATTTTCAGGAACAAGATCAGGGAACAAGATTGATACAATTTTTTTAAACAACAAATTTGGTTCGAAATTACAAGATAAATATGCCCAAGTAAGGCATATACCGAATTTATTAGTGGTCACAAATATAAGTAATAATTGTAAATCTTTAACACACACAACATAAATTAAAACCCTGAATAACGATTGCTATAATAAAGTCGATGAAACAAAAAGATAAACTTAAGAAAAGATTTAAAAAAAAATAAGGACAATGTTGAGTTAAAGAATACTACAACTATAAAAGATACACAAAAATATGTTAAATAATTTCAAACACCAAGGCAAAATATTCAGATAAAATTAATCAAAATAAAAAGGACATAAAACATTTATATAAGCTTGTAGCTAAAGCACCAAATGCCAGTAGTAATTTTGACTCGAAAATTACGATAAAGATTGATAGTAGGGGACAAAAATTTAGAATATCAGTGTCACTATTGTAGATACAGCTTTCGTATCCTATATAACGTGTATAATTCTTATATGTTAAGTACCATATAAAAGATTTTCGTTAGTAAGTTACTGCTTATACATGGATGTTGTATTCGGATAGATAGCTAGGTGTATGCTGCCTTTCCTATTTTTTAAATATTTTCCAATTTTTTCGTTTCTAGATTGAGGCCGGTCAATATTGTACCTTTATAATCCACAAAGATGGTTTCGTAAGCGCATGCGGAAAAGGTAGTTACGGTCGATTAGGATTGGGCGAATCGTTAAACCACAGCACCCCGAAGAAAATTTTACTGGACGGTTTCGTTAAGAAACTGTCCAGCTCAAGAGGTGCGTTCCTACTTGAAAAAAAAACCGCGAGAGAGTAAAATGTTCTTTGTCCAGGTTCGGACGGTCATACGCTGGCCCTAACGGAGGAAGGCCACGTGTACAGTTGGGGCGACGGAGACTACGGTAAACTGGGCCACGGCACTTGCGCCACCCATAAGACACCAAGACGAATTGGAGGACCATTTATAATTGAAAAAGTTATTTATATTCACGCTGGTTATAGGCATAGCGCGGCCATTACCGATGACGGACGGCTTTGGACTTGGGGTACGTAAAAACAAACATGAGAACATGGTGTTGTTTGATTTATTATCTCTTCTGTTAATTTTAGGTGAAGGTGACCATGGACGGCTCGGTCATGGGGATTACACCACCCGACAAATCCCCACCGTGGTTCCTGACATCCAAGACGTGGGACAAGTCGCCTGCGGCAGTTCGCACACCTTGGCCGTATCACGTGACGGTAGAGTAGTTTGGTCCTTCGGTAGTGGAGACAATGGAAAGTTGGGACATGGAGAAATCGCCAAGGTACAGGGTTATTTATAGACAGGGTGGCAATCTGAAAACCCTCTTAATATCTTTATTGCAGTTAGAAGTATGAAAAATCAGAAAGACACATGAACTTTATTTGTAAGCGGGACACATACTTTAAATGGATATTTTTAGCTTTCTTGCTTCAGCCCCCTAGGAGGTGTTCCTATAGACTTAAAATCTTAAATTGAAATGGGGGTCAAATGGTACAATGTTTTAAAGGACAATCAATTCTCTTTTCAGTGGCATTTCAGCATTCCTATTTTATTGCTTTTGGTCTAGAGGTTTCAAAGTGGCAGAAACAATTAAAACTTGCCTGATTTTGGTTTTCAGATTAGTGTTAGCAGAAAAACTAGGGTAGGGAGTAGGATAGATCGCCAATTCTCGGGAAAGGTGAGGGTTTTTTCTTGGATTTCGGGATAAAATTACTGAGGCTATTTTCTACAAGTAGACTTATTATACAAGTAGACTATACTCTATTTCCTTTTTGGTGAGAGCACAGTGCCTCATTTTTTATGCAGAAGTAGCATAAATATAGGGTGAGTCTTCCATTTTTCTACATGTAACAAAATGATAAACCAGGCTGTTTTTACCAATTTTAAGTGGACAAGTCCTGTATGGCCTCAAATACAATAGGTCGTAAAATTCGGAACAATGGTTTCGAGTTCATTTTTATGATAAACGGGTTGCCAGTGTCGTCCCGACTATGGATATTGATTTTAATTTTTAAGTTAAATAATTATCTGTTATGAAAAATTTATAAATAATGTTGGATTTTATCTATTATCTATTAGATAAAGATTTTTAGAAAAAGTATGGTTGGTAGGTATAACCTATATTTATTAAATTAACAAGAAACATTTCTTAAAAGTGGAAAAGCCTCATTATAAAACTATGGCAAATAAAATGAAATATAAAAATTTGATTAATACTACAATTTGATTGTTTTTTTAATGTTTAAAAAATTGTTGTAAAATTTCAAAAATCAACTGCTATCGGCTTCCTACCGGCAGTTTTCTTCACACTCTTCTTAGGCAAGTTCTCACGGTATTCACTTTTTCTGTCATTAAAAAGTCTGTAAATTGTTGCTTTACTTATGCCTGTCATATTGGCACATGTAGAAACTAGATTTCTAACAGTACTTAGAGGCATTTGATGTATAAGTGCATCATGTACGTTTAGTACTATATTCCTTGCTTTAAAATCTAAAACACCTTTACACACTACGGGGCTAAACTTTGACATTATTGCACAATTTAGGTACCTATAATACTTATACCTCCATATTTACCTACCTAGACAATATCTACTTATAAGGGTTAAAAAGAACTTGTTCATTAGGTACTTCAAACTCTTAAGTAATTCAAAGAATTTATGGCTAAAATTGGCCTATTTCTTGCACTATTAAATAAACCCAACAAATGAAAACATTCAGGTCTTAATGTACTTGAAAAGTGGGACGCCAATGGTTTACGACCGTTTTATGGCTATCGACCCTTTCGTGTGCTCCTACGGATTAAGAAATGGACTATAGGAAGAAATTTATGAGGAGGTTTTTTACCATTTTATTGGATAAGGCATCATTGCCAGAAAATCTTTTCCTACTGTGGGATCCTAGCCAGGTTAATTTTAATAAAACTTTTTTATAAAATGCTCAGCATTTTCTATCGTTTTGCTTGTCACAAGATTATACTCCCATTTCCGCCACATATATTTAGTTGCTCTTTTATTATTACGACGGCAATAATAATAATACATCTACTATTAATAACTAAATATACAGAATTACTATATCTCTGACACCTAATATTAAAGTTGAAACAGGGACTTCTGTATGTTGGAGGTATCTAAAAATAAATATACAGGCGTGGCAGAATTTTAAAAGACAAGGAATATAAGGAATTATATTATTAAAGGAATAATAATATAATTATAAGAAATTTTACACTATTGCTATAATAGAACTTACTACCTAAAAAAGCAACTACTTAAATAATCCATATAATGAAAAAAAATATTTAAAAACTTGGAAACCCCTAAAAGAACTTCATTAAATGTTCCCAATCATTTACTGGATTCTATTAATATAATTTAATTTTTTATTGAATATCTGAAAATATTTCTTATTTTGCTATAAAAAGGTAATTTTTATAGTCAAAATTAGTATATTAGATAATAATAATAATATGCAATTTAATTTTAATATGGCTTAATTGTCCCTTAAATTAATAAAATAATACAGGGTATTCATACAAATGATCAAATTATTTTCGAAATATTAGAGCCTTGCAGTCCTTTTATAGACATTTAGAGTACTCACATATTGAGTTGCATAGAGCATAGCTACTTCCCTGATCAATGGAATGTATCTATAAGCAAAAAAACCCATCTAGTTTTAACGGCTTAAGAATAATTAGTATTTTACCGGTAAAATTGAAGATTTTTGAAAACGTATTATACAACCAAGTCTAAGATCTAAGCACAGGAGTGGCTTTGACTACCGTCACTGATGTCATAATAACAGCAATTTTCAACAGCACTGGTATTTTTGGACTCCTCAAAGACTTTTGGTACTATTAATCATGAAATTTTATGAGAAAAGTTTTTTTTAGATCAGTCAACTTATAAATTCTTATTTTAAAAGAGAGAACTCAAAAAATATTTTCTAATAAACTCTTTCTGATGTTAAATATATAATTATCTAGAGTGCCCCAGGAGTCGATTCTTGTCCCACTTTTTACGCCTTTGTTATAATTATGGCTTTAAAGTACTGTAAACTACAAGGTTTTGTAGATGATACTTAAATTTATTTTCACTTTGACAACTATGATTACAATTAATCAAGATATAAATTTATTTAAACAATTAGCCTGAGAGCACAATCCTAAACTTAACCTTGCTTAATCATATATCACGATTTTTGGCCGTAAAAAAGATTTTCTTAAGGTTAATCTGAATATTGTTTTGAATAACGGTACTTTTCCAAAGGCAGATTGAGCCAAGAATTCAGATTTTATTTTAGTTAGTTTTTAACTTTAAAATTCTTAGTCTTGTCCAATTTCAACTACTGCGATTTTATGGTCAATGTTTAGATTTCATTGAAAGAAATCGAATTCTCGTACGGTATACTAATTCCCAGTTTTGAAAGTTTATATTTTTGTAGTACCTGTAATTAATTGTTTTGGTTGAACTAGATAACGATGATATCGAAAAGGATGACAAAACTAAGTTATGGTCTGTGATGGATTGGGAAACAGATAAAAAGCTAGATTCTACGATCTTAAGAGATTCACTACATATAATCATATCAATCAACCCCTCTTGATTTGTTCATAAATTTATTCTAGTTTTTTAATCTTGCAGAATACGGACTATTACCTAAATAGTTAATGTTATTATCACTAGCCAAGCTTATAAAGTCATATCGATAAGAAACATACCCAAGAAAGAAGCCATCAAAGTATGGAAAAAACCGATTTACTGCTAAAAGCACTCTTAAACACGTTTACCAATATGCAAAACCTTCCCTCCATAATTCATCCTTTAGAAGAAGACCAATAAATAATTTGTGTAACATTTCTAAGAGCTTTGCTAAAGAACATTTTCAAAGAAACTCTTTGTAAGTTGAGATAAGTTGCTCAAAAATTTAAGTAATCGCTGGGATATCTTTAAAATATATTATTAGATAATTTTATTTTTCATGTTATAAATCAATCAGCACATTAGTTTTAAACATAATGTTGAGTGATCAAACCCAAACAGTTTACATCCCATTTCCAAATCAGTGGAAACCCCAATCAAACGTTAAAACTATAAATTGCTACTTATGGTTGAAGATACCTAGCTGTACTGTTGCCAAACCAGACAAATACTGTAGGAATTATACAATACTCTAACTAAATGGAACGAAGACAAATGGATAAAAATCGTTTAAGAATTTGTACTCTGTAGAACGTAACCCCAATATTACCTTTACTAACTGATATAAAATAAGTGCTAGTTACAAAAAAAAAAAACCATTACACCTTAAATATTTTATATCTTAATGGATCATATAAATGTACGTAACATTTCTTTAAGGAACGTTGTGCCTTGTATGAGAAAATATTGAAATGATTATTTCTTTATTTGACTCTTCACGTTTTAATTTAACGTTGTAGGTGTGCAGACCCAAAGTAATCGAAGGCCTACAGGGTCTGGTGGTGCAAAAAGTATGCGCCGCCACTTCATTCTCCCTCGCCCTGACCACCGCTGGCAAAGTGTACGCGTGGGGCAGCGGTCCCGTCTTAGGAATGGGCACCGCAGACGCGATCGCCCTCCAACCTCTTCTCATCGAGGACCTTTTCGTTCATAGGATCGTCGATATTTCTGTTGGGGATAATCATTGCTTGGCCTTAACCGATGAACATACTGTAAGTTAAAATCACTTAATTCTTTTAGCTTGTTAATGTTTCTAACACGCGTATGCACCCTTTTAAAATCTAATCATAGTTAGCGTTATATCAATCTCCTCCCTTTGCAATGCACCGTACTCGAATTTTGTAATCTAGATTAGGGATTTGGCAACGTGATTTTGCCTGTCGTTTTTCAAAAAACTATATCAAAATAATCCAGTACGCTTGCTGAGCAAGATAAGAAATTGACGTCAAGAATACCAAACTTTTGGCCGAAAAAGAGTCTCTAATGATAATTGTCATGAAGTACGCTATAATATTAGAGTATAAAAAAACGAAGACAAAAAAATGAAGCCGAATTTAATCCTATCCTAGTCTTTCGAAATCGAGAACAGCTGAAAAAGTTGTACAACAATAATCTTCTTTTTATTTTCGTCTTCGAAATAAGTTGGTAGAACCTAAAAAACTATATTTAACTGAAGGAGGCTGTGGTTCAACACCGACAGATATAGTTCTTCTTAGAGTTTGTCTAGCTAAGGAAAGGTACACCATCTGTTTCAAAGCTGCGCCAAGTTTTGTCCCCTAATAACGCGCGATTAGCGACAGTAGCGCGCCTTTTTTTAATTTGAGAAAAGTTAATTTATATTATTTTAAATAATAGTGTATTGTGTTTAGTTTACATTCATTAGGTGCGTTGCTTAGTCTGGAATATGAGACAAATTAATATTTAAATTTTCCTAACTAAAATTTAAAACAGCTTGTTGGCTGCCTCTCTGATTTTGTGCAAAGCATAGAATTAATAATTAACAAAATTAGAAAAATTATAATTATATTATTATCAGGATTAGGATATAGAAACCCAAATATTAGATAAATTAATACATACCGGTAATTTTTTAATGGGATCTGAATTCCCTCCATTGCTTCTCTTTCCATAAATTTGGAAATATTATAAATAATTTCTCTTGCTTGGCTATTTAAAACCTTTCCTTTCACACCAATCCTTTTTGGAGCCATAATCACAAACAAAAATAACTATGAAAAAATAATATAAAAATTATTCACTCTAAAAAGATATAAACACTAAAAGGCACCGAACACAAATATAAGAATTAACGCAACGGCACTGTTTATATGCAAATCGGGGCGATCGATACCGTTGCTTTGGCAGCGGCGTAAACAAAAAACACGTGCTGTACCTTTCCTTAGCTAGACAAAGTCTAACATAGAAATCTTATTATAAAAAAGTAGGAGTTTGTATCTGAGGATAGCCACCTAATTCTATTAGCAGACCCAATGAACCTGAACCCAGTCCTAAGAAACAGAAAATAGATGAATCAAGAGATAACCAACAAAAAGATATCGAAAATTATGATACTTCTGAATTTTTTTCCAGTAGAAATAGAACGAAAATAGAGTGAGAATAGAAACTTATAAAAACATTATTCTTTTGAGAAACCTATGATAATTTATCATTAACCAAGAATGTAAGTGATGGATGACCACCAACATTTCTACAAAAGTCTATAAATCCAAAACGGTTAACTAACATTGAATCATTGGCCAAAAGTACTATTGTTAAGAAACCAGGAGGCAGGACCAAAAACTTTCCTCAGACAAACGAAGTCCTACCGGAGGGTTGCATGTTCTTACATCATCAGATGTTGGAGAAAAATAAGTTATTGGATAAAAGGGTAGTGTTAGTACGATTTGAGCACACCATTGAGTCCCAAGTTTTTCATCAAGAAAACATAAGCAAAAAAAGATTTAATTATTAGAAGGATATCTAAGCTTAGAGAAAGAGGAAAAGCTATTAACAATAGAATTTAATTAAGAGAATAAACACCTAATTATAAGAACTTAATATGGGTTAAGTATTTCATCCTTATTAACCTTTGATAGGCTTCAATATTCAAAATAGTGAGAGTTATATTAAAATATAACTAATATTAGTGTTATATTTAGTGTAAAGGATTTGGGCTTGAAATCAAACACCTTGAAATTTGATTACTGTAAATTGAGAATTTTACAGCTACAATACAGCATTTTTTCTCATAAAATTTATGTTCAAGGAATAAAAATAATAAAATCACACAAAATTAGTAATAAACCTATATCTATCTAGCCTACTTACAACTGGTTTAAACAGCTTTAATCGAAAAAATTACACGTTAAAGTGAACTGCAGGTTTTGATGTTCTAACAAATTTTTTTAAAATTTATTTTTTCATTTTTTCGTTTTTACTTTACATTTTCTTTAGTTTTGAAATTTAATTGGCGGTTCTGGATCAATCTTAATATGATGCCTATTTCTAGTAACGATTTTTCCAAATGCATACAGTTGAATCTGGTAACTTCTGGTAAATCTAACTATTTTTTTTAACAGTACTTGCTAGTTTAATTACAAAGGAAATTATTTATGAGGTGTTCGATCAATTTAAACAACTTTTCTTAGGTTTTGGTTCTAAGTTATTTACATGATAATTATAATAAAAAAAATGTCGTTTTAAATGTTTTGACATAACTGGTAAAAACTTTTTAAATTCCTACTAAGCAATAATTACCCTGTAGAGTATAATTTATTGTCTATGGAAGTATTATGTTATTCTAATAGAGCTAAAAAAATCTCTCTTTTTTATCAAAAAAACATTAATTAACATTTTTCTAATTGTATCTTCCTTTCTACCTAGGAGTAAATGCAATCAAATCGCCACTTCTGATTTTGAAAATATAGTGTAAAATTTCCAATTTTATATGAAATTATCAATATCTTGTGAAATAATTGGCTATTTAAATAAGGTACGAGCGCGAATAACTTTTATGCAATTTTGTTAACCTTTCTTTTTGCAATGATTTAGGTATTTTTTTCATTGAAAAATAGCAAGTCGTTCTAATGAGATAAGTTTTCTTTAATAACAAAATATAGTTTTACGTGTTGATTTAATTTTTTGCTGTTTTGCCAACCATTTTTTATAAAGTTTATTATTTGTAGCCAACTGAGTTGGTTTTTGTTTGACTGTTTATGACTTGCATTTGTTCTTAAGAAATTGCTGTAGGAAAATAATAGAGCTTGAGTCTCAATTTTCTTATCACAAAGATAATCATCCTTTTGATTGCTTATTGAAAAGTCATGACTTCTTGACAGTGTATCAGCTATAGGTTATTTCGTACCAAATTTATAAATTAAATTAATAGCATAACGCTGAATTTGAGTAAGCATACGCTGTAAACTCATCGGGCATTGTTTTGCCATCTATCATATCTGTTAAATATTTTGCAATGTAGTAAACACGTAAATTGTTTTGAAGTGAAACACTTACGATTGGGTTTTTTGATGCATCAATCGATAGTTGAATAGGTTTTTTTATTAAAAAACTGCAGAATTGGTTTTTTAGTTGAGATATTTTTTAAGTGATTAAATGTTTCTTGTTGAGGATGATCCCAATGCCAAATAGTTTTTTGTAAGTAAAATTCAGGTTTTTTAAAGCTAAAATTTTTTCTTCATCAGACGCCTTCATCATTGTCTTTTATGAGAAAATTTGGCCCATGAATTTTATTTTGTGTACACCAAATTCACATTAGATAATTAATTTAGAACATTGTCAACAACTTGTTTTAATCTAAAATCATGTTCTTCTTTATTAGATCCCCAAATTATATAGTCATCAATATATGACACAAAACTTGGATCGTTAAAATGATATCATTAATTTTTATTAATATTAATGAAGGTTTTTGCATGGGGTACAAACACGATGGGACAGTGCGGCCTGGGGCACATCTCCAGCCCCATAACGAAACCGTTAAAAGTCCCCGGCTTAGACTGTGCCATGGTGAGACAAATCAGCGCGGGCACGTCACATTCTATCGTTTGGACCACGCAGCCATCCGGGGGCAGTCCGCAAATGATGCGTAACAAACCGTTTTGTTTGGACTTGAACGAGAAAACGTTTAATTATTTCAAAGTTAGTTGAAATCAAATAATTAATAAAGCAGTGACGCTTAATGTTTAATTTTTAAGGTATTTTTGGAGAAATACACCGTGAGTTTCACGTATGAACCTGACAAGCCGCCGCAACCCTTCAAAACTCAAGCGGATCACTATAATTTTGTTTTGTTGTCCCTCAAACTGCTCTGCACCCACTTTCATTTGTGCATTGAGGGAAATTTGGACACTGCCGTGCTAAATAAGTACGCGACGGCTCTCAGGACCTCTTTGTTCAGGTACGAACTGTTTGCATAAAAAATTAATCAATAAATCATCTCATTTTGTACTTTTCTATTTTAGATTAGTAGATCTGGAGGCTCCAGAAGACATTCACAACCTCGCCAAAGAGGTGTTAAACATCGGCGCGCCTCTACTGTTGCCTTTTTTGAACGAAAGAGTGGAATTTCTGCATCAACATTTGAGCAGCGGTAACGCCTTATCACAGGGCCAGCAAATGCTTTTGACCATCATCTTGAGCAGCTTAGAAAACCCGATGCATATCGCCTCCCTGTTGGGTTACACCACTGTAACTGAAAAGGGCAAAGAGCTTGATGGGAAGATGACCGCCACTTTGATGCATACTTTAATCGAATCTTTTACTAAAAATACCGAAGAGACTTTGGAGTCGATATTGCAATATATGGCTATTACTACGCGGTTTAAGTGGCAGAGTCCTGGAAATTTTAAGACTATACATTTACAGAGGTAAAGTATATTGAAGGGTTTTATATGTTTTTTTTCAATTAAAATTTAAATATTTATCTATTTATAAAAGGCGTTTGAATGTTGAAAAAACACATTTTTGAAATATGTATCAAGCACAAAAATAAATACACTTCAATTAAAAAAAGGCTGAATAAAAATACTTTAGTCCTTAGCTATAATTTTCCAAGATACTTGTCAATATGCTGATTTAGATTTTTAGTAGTGACATGGTAATTTCAATTACTATCTGAACCATAGACTTTTTTCTTGTAAAAACAGTTATTAAGCCATTCAATTTTTAAACTTGAAACTTGGAAAAATATCCATGTGCCACATAACCCTTATGGCACAAGTTACCACAGATAAAAAACTAGAAGCAATTTTTCTTTATTTTTTAATGCTATGTGAAAATAAAATATAATTCACATAAAAACTAGACTTGCAATAATGAATAGTAAAATAATAATAGTATATTAGTTTAGGATAAGAGAGATAAAATTATACATAGGATGTAAAATATAAGCTACTTATGTTTTTCCCAGGTGTTATTTACCTATTTATCCGCGTCACCCTGTATTGTCTAAAATTTCCAAAAGTTGTCCTATACTTTCCTATTTAGTAATAGCTGTATAAAAATAAATAAAATAAATAAGCAAATAATACAGGTATTAAAATAATTAATACAAAGATATATCTATAATATATGTATCATTAGATAATTAAGTAACTCAATGAGTTTTTTAATTTGTTTGAGATACAGGTGATATGAGCCATTATACATCATAAATACCGTTCTTCCCGTTGGAACTTGTGGCTAAATGAGCTCGGCATAAGGTCATTAAAAAACAAAACCAATTTATTATAAACATCTTTTTTTTATGATACCACAATAATTTTTATCCTATTTGTTTTTGAAATCTCTGAATCTGAAAAATAAATAAATACATTTACAAAAATTATGTCTGTAAAAAAATTTTTGTTTACCTTTATTATCTTCTGAAGGTTGAATAATAACATCCTGTACAAGTTCCGGTAATTGATCGCCTTTGAACCAATCAAACTCATATTTGTCATTACCAATTTTCCAGCCGTAATCAGTAGCTCTGTTGGAATTTGAGGATGAGCATTACACCAAATATTTGCAATGAAGCTCCCTCTTAAAAACTGTTGCATTAGTTCTGATTGGCATGGTGGCATACTTAACCCATCTACATTTTTTATTTTAATTTTAAAAGAATCGTTTGCAGTATTAAAACATTTATACGTCTTTGAAAATATAACTCGTCGATTGATTTAATTTTTTTCAAGCCGTATAAATGGCAAACAAATTCTTGAACTTTTTTAAATATATTATTTTGGTTGCTTTCATCTATAAGTCCAAGGTCAGCGAATGTTTTTTGAAAATCTTCACTTTGCATCAATAACTGCAGAGGCTTTTTTTTGCCTTTCTTGTAAAATGCCGGGTTGAAATCACATCCAGTCAAAGTATGTAGTCCCGGAAGAGTATTGCAAACAGAATTTCCTAATTTTTCGTGCATTTTAGTGACATTGATCATCCTTTGATGATTTCCAGTCCCAGCTTCTATCCAAATTGTCGACGAACTTGACAAATTTTCCATGTTTCCTAGCATAATAACGAGAATGTCTGTATCCGAACACCTAATTAAAACGTTTACGTCTTGTATGATTTTACAAACATGAAAAATTATTTTAGGATTAGCCTCTTCGTGTGCTTCGCAGGTTAAATTTTCATTGATATTTTTATGTATTTTGCCATCTAAAACAGCGTATTCGTAGCATTTATCAAAGTTTAATTTGACGGATTTAACGCTAAAATATGGTACTAATTCATTACTAGCCCAGTGATTAATGATGCATTTTACAAATGCTATTTTAAATTTCAAATTACGCAATTCTTTTGAAAAATCGGTGGTGTGTTTTTGTTGCGGCCCAGAGATATTATAATCGCGATTTTCGGAGTTTCCTCGTAGAACGTGCTCGCAATCTTTTATAGATGGCTTGAAGTATCGATCAAAAACTATAACAATGTCTTGTGCATTATATTTTAAAATACTCTGTAAAAATTTTGTTAAAATATTTCCGAAGGTCATGGGAACATCCTTCATCAAATTTAAAAAGAAGAATCCATCTATTAGCACAACGACTGTATATACTGGTGCATCTCTATCGATTGACAATTCTAGTATTTTCATTAATACAGATTTATCTGTTTTACAGTGCGTGCCATCTAAATGGCACAAAGAAAGTGGCACTGGAGTTTTTCGCTCAACTGAAACTGCGAGAAGTCTGCCGAAAAGGTCACGTTGCATTCTTATTTCCTGAACTTTTTCATTTACATTGATCTGTTTTTTTTTTCAATGAGTCGACAAATGTTTTGACTTTATTAGTTACGATTTTTGCTTCGAATCGCGTACTCTCTTTGTTGCAACCAGAAATAAATGCTTCTCGCAATTCATTGTCGTGATTTTCTATATTTAGTAAATATTCTGATGCTGCTTGGCCATTTGATATATTCAACAATAAATTTGAATCGATATTACGATCAAAAATTATATTATATGTGACGCGAGACGAGAGAAAGGCCCTAAGAGGCAAAAATTCAATTTTTGGTTGTTTTGTACGGTTTTTTAGTTGCTCGATCATGTGGAAAAATTTAAAATCTTATTGGTTAAAATTCGAACGAATTTTATTTTAGGGATTATTAAAACAACTGCGACACGGTGCCTTAATAAAATAAATGTCGTATGATAATGTTATTTCATTCTAAGTAAATTATAAATAAAAGACGAGTTGCCGCGTGTAAAATCTACACAGAGCGAAAAAAATAATTTCTTATCCACTGACTGACGGGCGTTGCTCTATGGAATGGTTGACTGACCATTTTATTCATTAATAATATAGTCAGTAGTAGTTGCTAAAAAAGTTTCAAGCTTAATACACGAATTGCACCCTTATAAATCTCGTTACGCACATCACAGCTGACTGACCAGCTGTGTCCCTATAGGACGTTGACTGACTATCATAATTTTGATGTACATATAAAAAAAACAAAAGTTCATAAAGTTTCAGCCTTAAGAAATCGATTTTATTATGTCGGTGATCACGACATGTTTGACCGCGCACCTGAGGCACCTGTTCTAATATTCGCTTGACTGACCGTAGCATTTTATTGTAAATTATGATTGTGAATTTGATGAAGATGAAATTATGATCACCTGACAAAAAACCAGGCTTAATAAATTCAGAGACTTTTTTTGGCTCTGCCTCTCCGTCTACTACAAAACTCTCGGAAATTTACTTTTTATTACTTTTTACATATTTGAAATACTGAATAGAATATTGAATAGAATAGATTCATTGGTAGAGATGGAGGGCTGGGTATTTATATTATCTCCAATATTTAACGCCAGTCAATTAATTTTGATATTCATTCTACTACTTGCAGATTTATCGGTTTACATCTTAAATTAGATTAAAAATAAAATTTTGCTATCTGTAAATCAACTACCTTCTACTGATATTGATCTTTTTTTGATATTTTAAAAGCTTATTTTCATGAATACTACCTTTCTATGTTTGAGAGATTTTACTGGGGGTTTTAATATAAACTTCCTACAGTCATCAACTATATTAAATACATTTATTCTGTTACTCGATGCATTTAATCTTATGCAAAATATTACAAAACCAACTCGATATTAATTTCATAATAATTCAAATTCTCTTTTAGACCTGATCATCACCACAAAGAGTTAATAGTTATTATTAATGGCTCTATTCCTATTTCTGCTGCAATTTCTGATCACTGCTTTTGCAATCTATGCAATTTTGCAAATCAAAATTAATATAAGTGAATTTAGATATAATTAATTTATAAATTATGATAATGTTAATCGCCCTACCATATGATTCGATCTATCTATAAAATAGTATTAATAATAGACTTGACATATTTTATTCAAATATTGAGTACAACAAACATTAATTGAGCTTAAAAAAATCAATTTTTGTCTTGGATCTTAAATAACATAAGATTATTAATTAAATTAAAGGATAAGACACCCAACTCAATCCCACTGTATTGTATATATTTCCTAAGTAATAATTTAAGGATTCATCACACGTAACTCCTTGCCAAGGTGTTACTGTGGAACGGGTTTCTTAGAATCGAGATGCACTTCAATTTGTGTCTTTTTTTAAATTAAATTATGTCGAATATTATAATCTGTAACTTTTTTTTGGAAAATAAACCTTTTTTTTTTGTAAATATTTCAGGTTGTTATCTGCCCTGCAAAACCATATGTTGGCCAATCACATAATTTCCATACAAAACGATGCTAAACCGTTGACGGAGGACGATTTTTTGGTCAAACATCTTTTAACTTTATTCGAGTTTGCCATAAAAGTACTGAAGAAAGCTGCTAATATTTTGGTACATTTAAATAATTTAAAAAAATATATAATAGACAATAATTAAGTGCCAATTTCAGGATGAATATCCGAGTTCTCTAGAACTTTTGTACAACGTACTTCAAGACTCCATAGCCGGGTCCATGTTATTTAAAATCCTACATTCCCTGCTTTTGATGCCTGTAAATTACGTTAAAGTGCTTTATGCTCCTTTATTGGACGTTTTGGATGCCTTGGACAAGTTTAATCAGAATTTACCAGAGGAGTTACTAGTGGAAACAAACAAGGATGGGTCAAGTAAGTTAAAGAGGAAAATCTTAGATGTATTTACAAAATAGTTGTCAGAATTATTGCTCAGATAATTTTTTAGTTAATTCATAGTCAGTTACTTGCAAATTCTGTGAATGTCGTTTTAATTCTCAATGTTTGAAAATAAAGAGTTTGCCGTTTATAACAATCTCTAATTGTCAAAACAGATGTTGAATTACCTCTGATTGTCAAAATATATTTTGGCACTATGATGACTGTAAAATTAGTTCAGGAAGTTTGATGTAGTGAAACATATTAATATTCCGGAGCGGTATATTGCCGGAAACAATATTCATTCGTCTTTAATTCTAAGAAAACTGATTAATGGAGAAAGGTATAATAAAGACGAAGTGGACCGAAGTTGTTAGAAAGCTAAAAACATTTCCACCACTAATTATAAAACCAAAAAAGACCAGACTGGACAGCGTCGCGGCTAAGAACGCCATTTGTGACAATATTATACCATCGGATTTAGCTGTTCAAATTAAAAGAGTAAAGGCTGTTTATTGGTCGTGATACTGTTGTAATTTAGTGTGTAAAATTGAGTTAAATATCTAGGGATCGCGATAGTGAGGTGAGTTATAGTTTAATTAATTCAGGTTGAAAAGTTTCTCCCTGTTTTTCTGCCTAAATTAAAATGAAAGTCAAAAAGAAAACCAGCTGGCTTAACTGAAAATCCCACTTAGATTCTTTGCTCTTTTATCGAAATCAACCAATAAAAAAAGTATACCATCGAATAGCCCAAGTGAAGGCCTCGGCCAATTTCTTTGTCCTATTAGGGGATGCCTACATGAAAATCCTCGAAATAGACGAGGCATTAGAAAACTATGAAAAGACCTTAAAAAGTTGGAAAACAAGTCGAGACAAAATTATCTGAGAACTATTCGGTACAGATTCCACAAATATCAAACCCAAAGATAGTTGTTATTCGAAATAATGTATATAGATAATGAAAAGGATTTTATAAATAAAATTAAAAACCAAAGTCGTTTGCCTGCTACCGTAGGTACTGAAATTCGTGGTATCGCCGGAAATCTTTAAATGTCTAACTAATAATAATAAGAGAATTACCTAATAGTTAGTATTATTGCTCAAAGCCTTCTTTTGCACTTTCAAAAAATATAACATCTATTATATAACAGCATCCCTCTCATAGTGAGACGCACCTTACATCCGACATAGAACAGACCTGGTATGGCATACCAAGGTATACTGCATAATAACAGGTATTCGAACAGTTGAACTGGTGGTACTATAATTTACATGTTATATAGAATGATGCAGTGTTATGAGTATTGGTGTCTTTGGCTCCTGTTGCATGAATCTATATATAGATCACCTATCTCAAATTTCAGACAGTTCTTAAACTAGTTTAAAGAAAAATTAAATAAAATGAGGATCTAATACATCAGGAGAAAACATTTATTTTAGGTGATCTTAATTTAAACCTCCTAAAAGAAATCAATGAAGCGAACTTTATGAAATGTATTAGAGAAACTAGTGAAGTAGATTGTGAAAGCCTTTACAAGAATCACAACTTATTGATCATATCTATACAAATGAAGTTAAAGCCATAGACGTAATTTTCCTGTAATAATTGATCACGAAATTATTTGAGTGCAAATTTGCATTATGACTTTCAGGGATAAGAAATTGCATACTTTGAAAAGAACTGTAGATCTAGAGACTATTAACCAAATAAGTGAGGGAGCGAATGCGATTTACACCTCGAAAGATGTAAATATTATATAATAATTTTATAAGCATAATGTAAACAGCTTTAAGTAAGTTCGCGCCTGAACGAAGCGAAAAATTAATATTTATTAATATTATGATAATAAAATTCATCAATGTAAAGGTGATAGTCGCAGGACAGGTTTACTGGGAAATAACAAACAATCTACTGATTATACGAATGTTGATTTTGATACCTATACAGGCAGTATAGAGGGAAACTGTAGTCAAATTTAGTCAGATAAGATATTTCTTCAAGTATTGAAACAATAGAATGGATTTCTAATACAACTAATTTTCCGAATCTACAAATTTAGCATTTAGCTTTATTTAGTGTCATTGCATACCCTCTATTAGATTTAATTAATTCGGACTTATCAACTGAAAAAATTTCAAGTGATTTAAAATGTGCAATGATTCCAATACCAAAATTATCCAGTCAGTCTCATGTAGATTTTCGACTCGAAAAAAATTCAATTATTCCCTCTTATAGAGACAATTGGATGGCAACAGTTGCGATAATACTTGAACAACATTAACATGAACAACATTAATTTCAGTATGTGTATGGAATATGGCGAAAATACATTAATAAAGGCAAATTACTTTTTAATGTATTTGTGGATCTTCGTGCTTTTGATCGTAATATTCTTATTAAAAAACGGTTATCTTATGGTGTATGTAATATAGCTTTGGACTGGATTAAAAATTACCTGGATAAGAGGTACAATGGAGTATGTATAGGGCAAATGTTTTCAAATAAAATAGATATTATCATAGGTGTATCACAAGGTAGTGTTGTTCTTGGACTGTTATAATTTATATAAACGATATCTATACTGTTTTACAAAACTCTTTCGTAAATTTATTTGCAGACGATACAATAATGTGTGAGTCAGGTAAAAATTACAAAGAAGGTACAAGTATTTTAAATTCCGAATAGAATATGCAACTAAGTCAAAATTGTGTGTATTTAGTAAAAAATCAAAAATTAATCGGGAGGACTTGGTAATGTACAAATCAGGAAAATATTCCTTACAAGAAAAAAATGAAATATCTGGAGGTACTTTCAGATGCGCACTTAAATTATCATGTACATGCAGACTACATAATGAGAGAATTCGCAAAAGAAGTTGGTTTTTTAAGAATCGAAGTCAATGCACATAAGATTGATGTTATATAATGCCATTGCACTTCCACATTTGCAGTTTTGCATAATATTGCTGTTAAATTTACCTGAATACAAGATTAACCAATTGAAAATAATCCAAAACAGAGCTATGAGACTGATTTTAAAATGTAATCGGTATACTCCTATGAAATCTATGTTAAGTGTCCTAAGTATGCTGTCTGTCAACCAAAGAATTATGTTTAGTGTCTATTTGTTTATTTTTAAGTTAAAACAACATCTTTTACCTACCTGCATCTGTGATAAATTAAGAGTTTTTGAAGATAAACATAATTATGGTACTAGGAAATGCACAGATTTTTTACTGACAGGCAGGTGTAACACAAATCAGTTGCTCAACTCTGTCCTGTACATAGGCTTAATAGAATTCAATAAATTACCTGTGATCATTAAAACCTACGATAATCTAAAACAGTTCAAGAGGCTTTTGAGCAAATTTATTTTTATTCTCATATTTAAGTGGCCTTTATACTTTTTATAATTGCCTTGATGCTAAATAAATATTTATTATTATTATTATTAATATTTTGTATCAATGGCTTTGTAAAAATAAATTAAAATTAAATCAATCAAAGACAAAGTGTATGCTAATAGGCACCAAAACAAACTGTAAATCAAGGTTTAAGGGTTGAAATTAATAAAGCAACACTTCAGTTTGTCACTGAAATTAAATATTTAGGGGTACTCTTAGATCAACAATTAAATTCTTATGGTAAAATATTGTGACACCAGTACTTTCTTTGGGGGTTGTAGCTTAATTAATACTACTGTGTTGGGCTTTAATGAACAGATGGTATATTGAGTTGCCTAGATGTTATAATTCTGGTGTCTACGTGACAACTCCCTATTAGTACATTTTATTAGATATGCAATTACAATAACACATTATGCTGAGTCGTTGTTTCCCAGCCCACGTGCGCTTCGGATGTCTAGCTCGTACAGGGTGGTCTCTCAAATAGGTGGTCTGTCGTCACACACCCCCTTCTTGAAAGAAAAACGTCGACCTCGACGTTTGATGAGCATCGACCTCTCGTCAGCGTTTGTGTTCTGGACTGCAACGATCAACATCTATAACAAAAAGAAAAAAAAACAGCAGTATACTTCTTTAAAACACACAAAATAAAAAAAAGAAACAATAAACTTATTTCATAACTTAAACCTAGTTTGACTTTTCCCTAACGTCTGGGTAGCCACGGACGACTGAGAAGCCCTCAATGAAATCCCGGTCATTTCATTAATCGTATCAATTTCCTTCGTGTTACCTTTCGTTTCTCTTAAACGTCTATCTTTCACATATTTAAAGCAAGCCCAAAAAATAAAAACAATTACCAATAAAATTAGAACGGCAGCGTTTACATCATTTAAAATTACACTTACTTCGCTCATTGCCGTTGCTACTGGAGTATACCCTAAACCTAATAAATATGGATTTCTTATAATTACTACGAAAAACAAAGCGGTTGTTATAACATTTATAATCGTAAGTAAATTCCCAGTATAATGATACCTAAAACTATACAATTTATCACTACCTACATACTTAGCTTCCAGCATATCTGGCATTATTTTGCTTATATTTGGATTTTCAAAAGTTGGTAAAGACTGCTTCCAATTATCGTTTAAAATTACTCCAGTCATCTTACTAGGCAGCTTTAATAAATTCATTTGTATTATTTTAAATACAAATTACAAAACTCAATAATAATTACCTTATTGTTATTTCAATAATTGCTTCCAATCAGCATAAATAAAACCTACTTATAATACGCCATAATTATGATTTCAACATAACTAAAATAAAATTTTATGCTTACTTTAAACGTAAATGACCTGTACTATATTTACACCTAATTATGATCGATCTACATATTTCTTCATGCGCTCCACGTGGATGGTATCTTGTACATTTTTATTATTCTTTTTAATTTTAATCTGATAATGGACGTCACTAATTTTGTTTATCACTTCGTAGGGTTCAAACCACCGATGTAATAATTTTTCAGATTTGCCCTTTTTTCTTATAGGGGTATATACCATAACCATATCCCCTTTTTGATAAACAACTTGTCTTTTGCCTTTATCAAATCTTTCTTTTTGTCTTTGTTGTTCTGTTGCTATTCGCCTAAGGGTTTCCTCCCTCGTACTCTGAATTCTTCGTAATAACTCTTGAACATCCTCATCCCTACTATTTTCGACTCCTAATGCAACGTCAATTGGCAACCTCGCTTCTCTTCCATAAACTAAAAGAAATGGCGAGCATTTCGTTGTTTCCTGAGGTGCGGTGTTATACGCAAAAGTTACCAAATTTACATATGTGTCCCAGTCTTTTTGGTTCGTACTCACATACATTGCAAGCATGTTCGCTAACGTACCATTGTAGTGTTCGCATAACCCATTGGTACGTGGGTGGTAGGCCGTGGTTGTAGAGGGATAACTGCCTATTCCTCGTAGCAGTTCGGTTACTAATTGGGATGTAAAACATTTTCCTCGATCTGTTATAATTTGATACGGGCATCCATGCTGACAGATGATGTTGTCTAACATAAAATTTGCTGTATTATTTTGCATTGGTTTTGCTATAGCCCATTTTGTTGCGTAACAAATTGCAGTTATAATAACCGTATTGCCCAAATTACTTTTTGGAAACGGTCCCAAGATGTCAATACCTATTTTAGAGAATGGTAATCCTACTTTTATAGGTTGCATTAACCCTTGAGCCGCTTTAGGAGGACATTTATGATGTTGACATTGAAGACATGATTTTACATACTTTTCAACCTCCTTATACATTCCAGGCCAAAAATAGCGACTTTTTATTTTACCAAATGTTTTCGCAAAACCTAAATGTGCACCGCTCAAACAATCATCGTGACACGATATTAAAATATCAAGTTTCATTTTCTCAGGTATCACTAAAAGTTTGGTGGAGCCGATTTTGCAATTAAATTCTTTTTTATACAGCAAATCCTCTTGTAGTAAATAACTTCGTGCCATTTTACGTATTTTGCTTTCTGCGGCGTCAGGATTTTCAAGTGCACACCTTATTTGATTTAGCAACGAATCTTCCTGCTGTAATTGTTTAACATTTATCGAGTTCAATGACCTCACGGGTAATTCTTCTAACAAAATTAGTAGTTCTCTGTAATTATTCTCTTCTAAATTTTTATTTAAATCTATAAGCAACGTTATGGCTTTTAATGAGTTATTTTTACTACTTTCTAATAGAACAACAGAATTTTTTATGTTACATAAATTAACATCACATACTACATTGTCTTCCTGTAAAAATACAGGGTAACTCCCGAAAAGTGTATCCTTATGATACTCACTAAAATCATTCGCGCCTACGCGCGAGAATTCCTTATTTAATTCGCCCAACACGGTATTTTTATAAATGTCTACAGTTACATTAGAGGTGTTTGTTATGCAAATTATCGTCTTCTTTTCGTCAAAATTGATAATTTTACAAGCTCGATTAAAAAAATAGTTAGTGGACGGTGAAAAAAAAAATAGTTTCTTGCTAACGCTCTATTGAAATGCACTGAAACTTTTACTGAACTTTTAGGAGGTATTTTAACAAAACAGACACTGCGTACAACACTATCTTGCGATGGAGTTTCGTAATCTAATTTACCGAATTTAATAATACGCGAGTCTTTTCCTACTTGCAGTTTTATGGATTTTAGAAGAAAATTAATATCAGCTCTAAATTTGTCATTAAAATCATTTCTTAAAATAATTTTTTCTCCAAAATTTTTAACAACGATGAAGTCAAATGACAACTCTACACCATTTAAAGCAAAATTCAACTTAATCCTACCTAAAACCCACAATAAATGTCCACTGGCTGATTTAATTATCACGCTTCCTACCTTTTCTATTTTACAGTGTCTAACCCAAGAGTAATCAATTAAACTTATTCCTGACCCGGTATCTATAATAAATTTTACATTATTTTGACCTATACATCCGTTAATAATTACTGGCTCTATAAATGTCGTTATGTCAGATACAGTATAAGTACATGATTTTAACTGCCTTTTCTTAAACCTACAATTATTTTTCTTATGGCTATCTAATTTACAGAAATAACAATTCAGCATTAAATTTGATTGAATTTGTTTTGTAGATTGACCGTCGCTTATCGACGGGTATTGCCGTTTTTTGCATAGCAGTTTTTTGCATAGTGGCCAATTTTTCCACAGCTATAACACCTTATTTTTCCTTCTGGCGTTCGTACCTCTCTTTTAATGCTAGGATTGTTAAATCCGTTATTTCTTGAATTATGATTAAAATAACGTGGGTTATTAAAATTTGACTGTTGCCTACCTGATTGTCTTTCCAGTTGTTGGATTCTCTGCACCAGATCATTCATTTGGTGATGGTTTCCTCTGGCTGTTTCAGGGTAAGGTCCTCTGCTAGTACTCGGCATGGCTCCATCAGGGTACGACTCTCCCGCCAAAAACTCGGTAGTTTCTACTTTCTGCAAGTTCCTTCGAAGAGCCTCTACTGTCGGGTTGTCCATTAAATTTACTTTCTGTAGAATTTTCGGTTGCAGACCTCTTATGATGAAACCAACTTGCTCTCGTTCTTCCATATCTGGATCTACATCATGGCACAATTTCAACATCTCATGATAATAGGACCACAGTTCATCGAGATCCTGCTGCTTTCTAGTTAATAGCCGAACATACACCTGCTCTTGGTCTTTTGTTTTTGTAAAGTTGGCTCTTAAAGACTCTATTGCTTCGTCGTACGTCTCTATATCTTCCTCTATCGTTTCAAAGCATTCTAGAGCTGCACCTTCCAAATAGCATAGTAGTTGGAGAAGTTTAGTCTCCTTAGACCAACGGTTTGCTCTTGCGGCTCTATTTAAATTTTTTATAAATGATGCCACGTTCTCACCCTCTTTTCCTGCGAATAGTAGAAGTATAAACTTCCCTTGCGTTTCGGTCTTGGCCTCTGGGATTTTCTCCTACTTCGTCATTATCTTGGTTGTTAGGCATGTTTGATTGCTTCTAACTGGTAGAAGTGATGAGCGGCGTCTATTGGCTCTAGCGTGACTTCTCAAGAACATTCACTACTCTCGCACTACACTTTCTAACCATTAACACGTACTCTACACTTTCTACGACCGACGTTACGTTACGAGTGATCAACCACGCAAACTAGTACTTTAACTGTAGATGTAGATCAGTTTTCGCGAAAGTTACTCTGTACGATAGGATTACGCGGCGCCTCCATCAGTTGTGACACCAGTACTTTCTTTGGGGGTTGTAGCTTAATTAATACTACTGTGTTGGGCTTTAATGAACAGATGGTATATTGAGTTGCCTAGATGTTATAATTCTGGTGTCTACGTGACAACTCCCTATTAGTACATTTTATTAGATATGCAATTACAATAACACATTATGCTGAGTCGTTGTTTCCCAGCCCACGTGCGCTTCGGATGTCTAGCTCGTACAGGGTGGTCTCTCAAATAGGTGGTCTGTCGTCACAATATCGAAGAATATCTGTAAAAGGTGTAAAATTTTAATAAACAGTAAAATTAATTTAACGCATTTAATTCCTGTTCCTCATTACTTATATCATGGTCTCAGGAATATATAAATCAAATACAACTTCCACAAAATAAAGTAATGCAAATTGTTCTTGATTGTAATAAATATGCACGTATCAATCAGATGCTTCAAATATTAAAATAACTTCCTGTGAAGTAGACAAATTTAATTTTAATTTATAAAATAGGACACGAATTTACGCCATCTTATAATTTTTTAGAGAAAAGATAGAACTTTCAACAACATAATACAAGATCAAGAAATGATTATGACATATCAAGAGTTAGATCGACTTTATTACAGAAATAATTGTTATGTGATGTACAGTTTATGTATTCGCATAGATAGGTTTTACTTATTTTTATACTACTAAAATCAGCAAATTAATGTATTAACCAAGTGCTAAATAAAGAAAATTATTATTATATTTTCATCTTTGCCATCCCTATGGTAAGCACTAAATAATTCTTGTATTCCAGGATCGGAGACACCCACGCTATCCCAACTAGCCGAACAATCCTGGATCTGGATCGTCGATATGCAAAAAACGTGTTCTCTCCTCATCGGCCGTTGCTTGGGCGGAATGTTAATCGGCGAAGCGCCCACTAAACAGGAATTGCTGTGTCGCAATTGGCTGTCCAGCGACTTATTTTCCTCCGGAGTGGAGAACGAGGATTTGGACGTGCAATGCTTAAGCGAACTGTCTTACGTTACCGAGTGAGTACTTTGAAAGTCTCTAAAAATACCGGATGAGAATTATTAAATTATTTTAGTTGCGTGAACACTACTTTGGTGACATTCGAAAATTTACCGCAAGAGGTGCAAAACTTGTGCAAAAAAGCTTACGGGTTGCCCTATTTGTATGACGAGGCGTGCGCGGTTTCCAGCGAGGATCGCGAGGAGGAACTGTTCGATAAACTCGAGCAGAATCACACGTTTATGGACACTTTTGAGTATAACGTCGGGGATCGAGAGTTATTCGATCGGATCACGAGATGCTTTTTTTATGCTCTGCTTAAAGTTACGGGACTTTGGGATAAGGGAAGCGATTTGACCGCTTGTAAGGAGATCTTCAGGGTAAGTTTTTTTTAACTTACAGCTGCCAACATATATTTTGAAAATAAGTTAATAATAAGTGGTTAACGGTTTTTACTGAATTGTATTAACAGCTGTACAGGATGTTCCAAATTCGAGCCTCACCGTTGGGATCTCGTAAACTAGAAGAGGTACGAGGTCGGTTAAATTAAAGTTGCGCAATTTCGTGCTCATTAAAGAGCCCTTTTGAAATTTCAAAAATACCGAAGATATTTGGAAAAAACCGAATATTGGCGATTTCATTTGTATTTTTTTACGACTCTATTTGAATAGATATACAAAATAAATTACTCATTCTCATTGCTACTTTTTCTATATTACAAAATGGTGTCGTCAGATTTTCAAACCGACGTTTCGTATTTCAGCTGTCATCTAATGATGATCTTTCATGATTTTAAGAACCCCTTATGTTCCTAAACCAACACTTATTCAAAAATTTTATAATAATGACAAAAAATGTAATGGGATTAAAAACAAACACCTTTTTTTATAATAACGCATTAATAAAAAAAGCCTAAACACTAACATAAACAGAGGTTTAAAAATAACACAATTAAAGCAAATATTCAAATATAATTATAGTAATCCACCTGCTTAAATGCATTTTAGTGTCTGTAAATTTTATGGATCGCACGCTGAATAGGCCTTGCGGGGATAGCCCTGATCTCCCTTGTTAGGTCTTGACGTACGGCTTCAAGATTTTGTGGCGTATTTGGATAAAGACGGTTTTGTAAAAATCCCCAAAGAAAGTAAGCTAAAGGATTTAGGTCGGGGCTTCTAGCGGGCCAACGTACGGGTCCTTGGTTTCCAATCCATTTGCTAGGGAACAATTTATTTAATAAATTGGTGACGCATCGTCCATTATGGGGTGGTGCACCGTCCTGTTGCCACCATAGTTGACGTAATACATCCAAAGGTTCTTCCATTAAGGAATCCATTGTATTGGTCCTTATTAATTCTGCATATCTTTCGGAAGTTACATTTCTTTCAAGAAAAAAACGCGCCGATAATTTTATTATGCTACATACCGACCCATATATTAAATGATTGTTGTCCCTGAGGTCTTCTTGATACTGCCTTGGGTTTTGTATTGACCAATAGTGTTAGTCTCAACACGTGTTTCGTTAACGATGTTAGCATCTTCGGGAGAAGATTAAATATACTAGCACTGTAAAAAAACGTTTTTAATTCTATTAAAAATATATTTTTTGTCTTTCTTTTTAACACATGAGTCCTTATGGAAATATCCATTAATATAAAATTTTTGAATAAGTGCGATACATCATTGGTTTAAGAAGATAAGGGGCTCTTAAAATCCGTAATAAAAAATTCAGGGCCGTATTTAAAAAAACAAACTTGATGATGACAGCTCAAATACGAAACGTTGGTTTGAAAATCTGACGACACCATTTTGTAATATGGAAAAAATAGAATTAATAGAATGAGAATGAGTAATTTATTTTGTTATATCTATTCAAATAGAGTCGTAAAAAAATACAAATGAAATCGCCAATATTCGGTTTTTTCCAAATATCTTCGGAACTCTTCGGGATTTTTGAAATTTCAAAAGGGCGTTTTAATAAGCACCAAATTACGCAACTTTGCCTTTATTTAACCTTTTAGTTAACAAGATCCCAATGGTGAGGCTCGAATTTAGGACACGCTGTATATTTCACTGTATCAATTTTTACTGTTTTTCCATTATTATCTATTGAGTTACCCGACTGCTAAGGATTACTCTAAACTCGAATAATATTAAATGGTCCCAATATAACTCAAGCAACTACTTCTCTGTTACTTTCTTAAGGTCTTTTTTTTGCTTAGGTTTCCTTGAACCTCCGCCAAAAACTCTTCAGTCTCATGTACACCTCGAAATACAAAGAAGAGGACCAAGCGAAAGATGAAAAAGAGCATAAGGAAGACGCGAAAGCGTTCTCGGAAGACAAAGAAAAGGAAGAAGGGAGCGGTACCGAGGCCCTAGACGAGATTGACTTCATAATTTACTTGCATAAGGTGCTGCGCCGGTGTCTCTTTTTATTAATTTTCGTAAGAGGCAAAAAAATTACTCTATCCGCCAAGGAGACGGAATCTGACGAGGAAATCGCCAGTGAGAAGCCTTACGTGGAGTTTTACCAGGCGACTAGTGACCCCTTTTTGAGTGAACTACGTCACGTCGCCACCCTTTGTGTGAATTACGTTATCAGCGACAATCAGGATAGAGGCAGCCACGGATACAGCGTCGGGTAAATTTATTCAAATTACAATTGTTAAAGTATATTAAAATTCATTAAAAGATTGCTAGGCTCGAGAACATGTGGGTGTGACCCTGGGAACTAAAAAAACTAACTTTCTTGTATTCATAGGCTTAAGTCTCTCTTTGGTACTAAAAATATGAGTGATATTCAGTTAAACAGAATTAAATTATTTGTAGTTGATCCGAATGGTATAGAATACATTTTTACATATTTGAACAATTTCTTTTATATCATTTGTGTAGTAGTTCATGTTGAAATATGAATACACTGGTCACTTTTTCGGATTTTACCTGATTTCATTTATTTATTTACTTAAAAAAACTTCACAAACACTATTAACGAAGTAATAGTCATTATATGTTAAGTATATAATAAGGAAAAGGCTAAACAAAAAAATTAAACCCAAGAAATACTAACGCTAAACCTAAAAATGGACTGTACATCAGATACACCATAATATAGATGATAAACCCTGTTTCATTACATCCTGTGCAGTGTTCCGATACGCAAGCCATTTCTTTTATTTTAATATTAAATATGTCAACATCCTCCAAGACACCTAAGACATTATTACAAATCCGTAATATATTATTTATTGGAGGCATAGTATTACAGTTATTTATATAAAATAGATCTTTATTTGGTACCTTAAAGAAAATGATTTCTATAAAATCACAGCTCTGGTATTTAGTGTTATTTACGATGAAATACATTAACATTTGGAACTCAATTTTTTTTCAAAATTGCCCTGTATAACACCACATAGGGAAGTTTTTTTATTTTTCTAATATACGAGAACATTACTGTACCTTTTTAATGATATTCGAACGTGATGATTCTACAGGTGACCAGATGTTTGAGGCATATTCTAGATGGGGCGTCACAACGGTATTATAGAGTTTAATGATGGTACTAATCTTAAAACTCTTACTGTTCCGTATTATAAAACTCAATGAACTATGAGCCTTATTAACTATTTTGTTATAGTGAGAAATAAATTTTTTGTTGGTCTAAAATGTTACACCTAAATTTGTGATAACGTTTTGTATATCAATTTTCGCATCACGAGTATAGTAATCCTTAATAAGATGGTTGGCTTTACGGGTATAAGTGACCACTGCACATTTTTTGCAAATCTAGTTATTTTTAAACCAATCCACAATAGAAGACTTTATTTTTAAACTTTACAGTATCGTTTTTAACAATTTAGATTTCTTTTATAGTAAGTAGTTTAAAATCGTGAGCATACATCAAACTTTATTACCCTGACGGACTCTGAATACAGGCAATTACCAATTTTAACCACGTTAGTTCTCCTTGATAAATTAGATTTAATTAAATTAAAAGCTTTCTCCGAAAAACCAAAATTAACCAATTTATTTATAAGCACCCAATAATTCACCTTGTCAAATGCCTTCTCGCAATCATTGTGCAGGATATCCAATTACTCCTTTGACTAGATTGCTTAAAAGATTTGTTCTTAGAGGATGCAAATACTTGTAATTGTAGATTTGTTACTAAGAAACTCGTGCTAACCATTGTTTGTAATTTTCTAACTTTTTAATGGCATTACATCACTCTCACCAATCTCCTTAAAAACAAAAGTAAGCCATTCTTTGTTATGTATGTGAAAATCAGAAGAGTCAGACATGCCATACACAGAATTAAAATGTTGGGGACAGGCATTTGCGAGATCAAGGGGTTTATCGAGATTCATACCATTTAATGTCATTTTAATTTATCTCTAATTTTTATTGAACAAATGATATCTGGAGTTTTCCAGGGTTTTATTTTTTTGGTTGCTTTATATCTTATAACTTTAGTTTTTTCAGACTCTTTTATAATGTTTTTTATAATAGAATAAAAAAAATGTTTCAGCATCATTTACATTCAATACCTCAGTTGTCCAATCTTGCATGCTTAATAGTTTGTTAGCCTCTTTATTATCCAACATTTTAATAGTTTTGTATCATTCTAAAATTGTGTTTTTCTATTGCAGCATTGATACAGTCTTTAACATTAAAAGTCGATTGCCTTAAAGCCATTTTCAAGTTTGTCCTTAGCTGTCTAAAAACTGTTGAGGGCTTTAATTGCCTGGAATAATGGAAAATTCCATTAAAATCTTTCAAAGGTTAATTAAAATCATTTTCAATATTTTTCTGTTTTTTCAAAAGAAATTTTTAGAGATTTCAATTCCCTGGAAAGAATAAGACTGGATATGAAAATTCTGGAAAATGTCAAATATTATCAATACTACAAAAAAAAAATCCATTTGATTTAAAGTTTGTATTGAAGTATCCATAAAGAAATGCCTTAAACTGCCTGGAATATGGTAAAATTTACGCCCAAATCTTAAAAGACTGATGAAAGTCTTTTTTTTTAAATTATTGAAAGTCCTGACTTCAATTGTGTGGAATAAAGAAGAGTTGACCTGAAAGTCCTAAAAATTGTCTAGCAATTTCAACACTATAGAAAAAACGATTTTTGAGATCCATTGATTTGAAGTCCGTTTTAAGTTTGACCTTACGTGCCTGGAAAAAAAAGGTTAACGTACAGTAACGTTAAGTAACATAAGGTATAAAAGGTTAAAAGAAAGCCTTAACTGCTTGAAATAATGTAGTATTCACCTTCAAATCTGATAAAAAAGTTTTTAAATTTTTTTCTTCATTATCCAAAATGAATTTCTAGAGATTTCAATTCAACTGTGTAGAATGAAGAAGAATTCACAACAAGAAGAATTTTCAACTTTGTCCAAAAGAAAATGTTAAAGGCTTTAACCGACTGGAACAATTAAGAACTAACACTTGTTCTTCTAAATCAGTAACATAAATCCCGGATCCCCTTTATCCCATTTACTAATTAGTTTATTTAATAAGTTTCTATATGTTTTGTATTGTTGTTCTTTTTCTATACTAAAAGCTTTTTTTTAATTGTGTTTTTAATTTATCTCTAATTTTTATTGAGCAAATGATACCTGGAGTTTTCCAGGGTTATCATTCTAAAATTGTGTTTTTCTATTGCAGTTTATCCTATTACTTAGGGAAACACTCATTTTATTATAATTCTTCATTTATTTTTAAACAGCGTCCAGGATATAGGTCTCCATTACCACTGAACTTTTAAATTTGGATTTAAAGAAGGTCCAGTATGTGCTTGGATCATCGACTAAGTTTTTCTTTATTGAGGTCTAATTTGTATTCAAATTTTGTCTGACTTTCAATTTCAGATCTAAGGAGGTGATATTCAACACAGTCAGGGCTTCCTTTACTACTTATTTGCCGGTGAAGTTTATTTTTCTTTTTAATTTTATGCTTTAAACTAATAAAAAAATTTAGCGGAGATATTTGATTTAATTCTTCTTCTAAAAATCGATGCATTTTCTCATAAATTATATTAAAACTCATACAAACATCCTGATATTTAAACACCTGAGATCAGTCGCATTCTATCTTTGGCATAGTTGTGATGAAATTTTTTTATTAACTGCCTTATCATGCGTGTCACTCACGTTAAAACGCCCAAAATTAAGGTGGGTTAATAAGCATCTTCAGGAAGCAAAAGACGAAAAGATGTTATTTACTTTACTTAGGTTATACATATTAAGAATTTGCTGCATTAGAACACTCTTATTACATTCTGTATAATTATTGAAATAAGGCAAATTAAAATCTAATAAGAAAAATAGTAATATATTTTCAAATAACCTAAAATATTTTTCATATAATAAAACATGTGAGTTTGGTTAAAAATAGACAATAAACAAATAGACATGTTTATTTTTTAAATTTAATTTAAGTATCAGACAGTCACTATCACAGTAGTTTTTTTGTTTGAGTTTAATAAGGATTTTTTCTATCCTCTGTCGTTACGAAAAACTGTATATCTGGCATCGAAGAATTCATATATATTTTTATTTATCCATCTCTCGGTAAAGGTTATTAGGTTTTTATAAGTTTCTGATAAAATTTCAGTATTTAATGTCTTTGTTTTGGTTCTTAATCTACTTACATTTTGATAGTAAATAGAAAAATGTCTTGTTTCAGTTATGTCTTGAATCAGATAGAAGAGCAATTCTTTTAACATTTTCTTTTTTTAATAAAATTTAATAAAAAAATCATAGATGCATCACTTTATTACGAGTGTTCATAATTCTTAGGTCTGAGATCGAAAATCCGAACCAAAAATGGGTAAAATGACCCCTTTTTGAGTTTATACTTCATCGCACATTTTAGTAATGCTTTAAATCATCTTGAAAAGTTACTTTTATGATGTACTTAATCCAAATATAGATGCTAAGCATAAGTTCATTACGATAATCCACGTTTCTTGGGTCTGAGGTCTGAGGTGAAAAATAGGTCAAATGACATTATTAAGTCATAACGCAATATTTATTAATTTATTTAAACTTGTTCAATATGTATATATTTTCTAGGGAAAACGGATGGTGCAACGAACCTGTAACCCTCCTAAAAGCCCTCCTGGACCAGAAAAAACGTGCGGAAAGTCGCCACGAGGGCTTCGAAAAACTTCTATCCCATTTAGTGAACAAAGAGTCCAGCATTACTGTCCTGAACTGTATCCAGCAGCAGTTGCTCGAAGGCTGTTTTGGCCTGTGCCACATCGATCGGCAAGAATCCTGCACTCCCTTTCATCATTATCTCGACGGAGTACAAAGTGCGCCCGTTGAAATCCAAGAGAAAATCTGCACGGTCGTACAAGGGATTTACAACTTTCTAACTGCCACCCTTAAGAAACAAGTCGCCGCCAATGCGATTAATAGACCGATTTTGTTGGTGACGGTGTTTTGTTTGAGCACAAGGTATCAGCCGAACGATCTCAATATGGTGATCAATAACGATTTGGTGCAGAATTTGATGCAGTTGGTAAAGATTGGTGAGTTTTAATTTATGGCAAGCGAGAAATTGCTTAGAGAAAATAATTGGAAATAAAGGGCTGATTTTATACATTAGGTTATCAAATTCAAATCACTTAGACCAACCTTGCTGGAAATCAAAGCAAAGATTAGCTAAAGCAACTTTTATCTCGTAACACATTAGACATAACTTCCACTTAAAGTTCTGTATATGAACAAGCATTATTGTCTTGTTTTATACTATCCTGGTTAATGGTTTATGACTATGTATCCTCCAGTATAAGAAAAATGAATTGGCACGAAGTTGAATATCTGTTTCAAATATTTAATGTTAGTGTTCGTTTTTAAAATATTAAAAACATCTCTCCAAGACTATTTAAGATTAAATTTAGTTTTTCGAGCTGATATACGGGTGGTTATATATTCTTGTAAGAAATAACTTTTTAGAAATGCTTCCACATCTTACATCAATCTTATTGCTACATATTATGGTAATTTCTTAATAAAGACCTTATTTATGTATTTACAATTGTAAATCCGGAGCAAAAAAACCTAATTGTGCAATTGTTCTTCTAAAAACAAAGTTCTATAATTATTTTTAAAGCGACACATTGAAATTGAAAAATTAGGTCTAAGTCGATTATAAATTGATACGGCATTATAAGAATAACTATACATTATAAGAATATGATGTGGCAATGTCAGAGTTTTATGTCGTAAATATATACCTATAATAAATCCATCTTACCACCTCCAATGCAATAATTACCATTGTCAAAGTAAGAAAGGTTCGTTATATGCCAAAAATGTTTCTTGATTAAATACAATTAAAATATCTTGCCTAATTTTTATTTTAAAAGAATATTAAGTTTATTACTAAGTGAGGAAAAAGAAGTAATGTTTTTAAAATTATATAAATATATACTTTAGAAATACTAGCATATCAACATAAAATAATAATAAAATTATGTAATATGAATAAATCTGAAAGAAAACCGGATAATGGAAAATAATTCTGATGTTATTTAATGCCGTAGAGAAAAATTAGTAATTCGTTTTTGTTAGTACTTTTTTGTCTTATAGGCACCCTGAACTATACTAAATGTAGTTGAATTCCGTTTCATATTTTTAATTTAATATATTGCCCTTTAAAATTAAAAACTATGTACCCTTTTCTCTTTCTCATGGAGGTCCGATTCAAAATACCCGACATATCTTATTTCTTGGAATTAATTTCTCCAACCGATATTTTGGTCTTTGATTTTCATAAAGTCGATACATAAATCTAAGAAAATGAAACTAAAAAAGGAATGACATTTTCAGCCACTACAATCGATAGAAATATCAAATATTCTTAAACTACCCACAAATCGACAACACGTATTTTGTACATGTTGTACAAATCTTGGCTGGGTTATTTTATCAAAACAAGGATAATAAATGATAAAAGGGTAATTTAAACTCTAACGATATTGAGAGTTTTTTTCTTGTCTTTAAATTTAAAATATGCTTGTCAGCATAGAGTAAAAGCATACGCAAATCACACTTCTGCAAGACAGCACTAATATGTCCTTGGAATGTTAAAGAAGAATCAATAGTTAAACCTAGAATCTCAGCAAAAGCAAGGAGGTTATTATCAAATTGAATTTATATATTATTTGCAATATTAACAGGACGATTTTATTTGGCAAAGAGTAATACTTTAGTTTTATTGGAATTAATATTAAGATTGTGTTTTTTCGAGTAGAGCAAGATTAAGTTTAGGTCACTATGTATGTCCAGAGATAGGACTTACAAAAAAGTAAGAACAATTTTATTGCAATAAATAAAACTTTAATTTTGCGGCTAACATCATGAATTACATCAGTCAGATTACAAAGTCTTAGGAAAATGTAAGGCAACTTAAGTAAATTTTGGCCAGCTTTTTATCGAGAGCCTATTATGTTGATCATGATGTTCAAAAGGGTTGTAGCTGTACTAAATTCTTTTCTAAAGCCAGACTGTAAAATGAGAAGTATGTTATTGTTAATAAGGTAAAATGACAACTGTGCATAGACAACCCTTTCCAAGACCTTCGATAAGGGCACAAGTATCTCAAGGATTCGAGATTTGGGTACAAGGCACACAACTAACTCACGCCATGGCTGTGGAAAGTCGCCTTACAAGAACAAAAATTGATTCTATGTAATAATTAATTCTATTTTGAGAGTTATCAGACTTATTAAATAAAAATTATAATAACATAGTTATTTATTGAATTGCCTGATGTTTGAAATTCAAAGTGATAATTGGCCTCAAAGTCCAAAATTTTAAAAATTAGTGGGAATATTGTTTTGAAAAAAAAACAATTTTAAGATGAGTACTTTATTTCCAAAAAAAAATTTATAACCTGATTATTAAAAATAATCATTTTATGGTTTATTTTATTATACTTCTAGTAAACCTGGCCACCGTACCGTTCTTTACAGTCGTCCAAAACGACATGCTAAGCATCTCCTCACTGCGTCTGATCCACATCTTGGGCGTCTCGTGTTGCATCCACTCGAAAAAACTGGACATAATCCCCTCGGAAATCATCCTGAACGTCCTCCACGACCAATTCCTTAAAGTAACCAAGATCCACGAGGAGTGCTGCCAGTCGTTCGACGGGAACGTACCCAAGGCATGCGACGACCGTCAAATGTCCGATTTCCTGTTATTTTTACGGGTGATCGCGTCCAGCGGACACTTCCAGCGCCTCCTGGTGACCAAGAGGTGGATGTGGGATCTGCTTGGGATCCTGGACAGTTCGATCTACAGCCTGTGCTACGAGAGCCAAATCAAAATTCTCAAGTCGAAACTGTTGATAGTGCAAATTTTGCAAGTGGCCCTGCCTGGATTGAAGCCGGCGCATATCGATGACGCCCTCAGGAGGTGCGTCGTGTCGAAACTGTTCTCTCAATTGGGCACGGAGATGTGGGCCGAAGTGGGGCCGAATGTACAGAGCGAGAGCGTGAAGTTTTTTATCGGTGAGGAGTATATTCCGACCAAGGATTTTAATGAGGAAAACGTGCCTGTACACAATATGGGTTTTGATCCTGACAAGTGTTTTAAGTGCACGATTGAGGGTAAGTTTACTTAATTATTAGAATCTATACAGCAAACCACATTTCTATGTCCTTAAATTACAACATAAAATATTGAATATTATTCTTCACCATATTCAATCTTTTGATAGAAAAGGAGCGTCGGTATTTGTAATGTTAGATAATTCAAATGCTTTCCATGCTTTAGATCATAAGATGTTACCTTCTATTTTACAAGATATATTGGGTTGTCTGTTTTGGTGTTCGATCTAATGAGCTCGTATTTAATTAATCGAGTACCGAGGGTTAGTATTGTAGATTGTATTTTAGATAAAGCAAAACTTCCGCAACGAAATTCTTGGGTTTTATTATATCTATTTTTCCAGCGTATACAAGTGTTTTCAATATTGTGATTATCATGTGTATGCGGATATATCGACGATTAATTTTGAATTTTAATAATTTGAAAATACAGGAAGCCAAGATAAATATAAACGGGGGCTGTTAGCAATATCGAACAATCTATTATTGAGATTTTACCCTACAGAATCCATTATGCAGTTTTCTTTGCTATTGATACTCAAATGGCAAAGGTGAAATATGAGTAATTTAAATTTAAAAATTTACAAGAAATTTGGGTTTAATAATAGATCGTAAATTACGCTTTAAAGAAAATGTCCCCGCAAAACTAAAAATAGCTTATTCAATTTTCTAAATGTTATATTTACACAGATATTGTTATCGCAGACTCAGAGAAGACTCAGAGAATTGCATTTCTTTACATTTTACTACAAAATCCTAAAAAATCTTTTTGACAAAATAAAGAACATTAGAACATACAGTAAATATTAGACATGGATATTATTATCTTGTCGATATTCCAAAGCATAATAAAGAACGTTTGTAATATATGATATTTTATAATGAAATATTTGTTTTTTTTTATAATGTGGCAGCCTGATTAATAAATACAAAGTCTTAGAGTAAATATATCCCTGTCTTCTTCTCTGCGATCGTTACTCTTTTCCTTTTCTCTAAATATTAGGAAACGTTATTATGAACTTTTTATAAATTAAACCTTAAACTGAACTAGTAAGTTAAATACTTTGGATTTAAGGTTTTTTTGACAAAAAGGGGCAACTAAAGCCGCTATTTATTTCTTTTTTATGTAAAAATGAGCAGGCCGATAAAGAAATAAACCCTTCGTTGTAGGTATATCTGTTTTGTAGGGTACAGTTTATTTTTTTATATATTAAGGCACATAATTCGGTATGGTTTATAAGGGTTTTAAAGTTACCCAAGTTATATTCACATATCGCAACAGTGATTCAACCATACATTGCCTTACATATTAAAATGGAAAGTTTTTCTAGAAGAATTTCTCTTAGTATTTCTAATCTTTTTTCACTCTCTCAAAGCTAATTGAAAAACTGATAAAATTTTATATGATGTCGGGCCTCAAATCAAATAACGTCTTTAGTAATTTTCAGTAGGACTTTCAAGAGGATCACAGTACAAATATTGCCACTTATAATTTCTCGGAAAAGACTATCAAATTGCCATAGTATCAATTGTAAATTGTCCCAATAATTGTCCTAAATAAATCAAATTTTTAATTGCATCAGTTTTCACAAAAGAAATATAATCCAATATCTAAATTTCGACTAAAAAAAGTAAAAAAGTACTTAATTTCTGTTCTATTGTCATTATGGTTAATTCACTTGAAGGTTTACTCTCGGACTTTTCATCCTCCTAAAAAGTTGGAACTTGCCCACTGAGTTTATCTAAAATTTTATTAATATATGTAATTTACATAACAGTCTTCATATGTTTACGCAATTCGTATTTAATTGATTACAGTTATCCCATTGCTCTACTAATTTTTGTAAATTAATTCTTTTAGGTAGCTTAACGTTGGTACATGCTCCAGGAGGTCGCGGCTACGGTTTAGGCCTGCAACCCATAAAAACCGGTTGTTACCAATGGAAAATGCTCATAGTTAAAGAAAACAGAGGCAATGAGGGTACCAATTTATCGCTTTTATAAAATAACCGTTCTAAATGACAATTTCTTGCAGGAACTTGCATCGGAGTATCGAAATACCCAGTGCGAGACTTTAGCCATCGATCAACCAGTGACATGTGGCTGTACAGAGCTTACAGCGGCTGCCTGTATTATAACGGTGAGCGCGACCATTCGTTTCCAAGTTACACTCAGGGCGATTACATCACCGTTATTTTGGATATGGATGCCAAAACTTTAAGTTTTGGTAAGTCTGATAGGCCAGAACAGTTTTTTAGGATTAATTTAATTCGCGCTACTCCAGGTAAAAATGGAGACGAACCGAGGGTGGCCTTTGAAAATATCGATGCGACCGAGCTGTACCCTTGCGTCATGTTTTACAGTTCTAATCCCGGGGAGAAAGTAAAAATTACCGACATGAAAGTGTACGGCACTCATAGGGATGTGCTTCCCGGAGAGCCCAATTTGGCACCTTTGCATGCTGTTTTGGTGGAATCTTACGTCGGTAAGCACATTTATTAATTACTTGTCTGAAAATTTTCCGGATAAGTTTTTAGTCAATTGAGACGAAAGATTAATTTTAAATAACACTGGCATACAAGAAAAATATTCGGTTTGGCGCAAAGCTTTGAATATATTTTCTACGGTCACTTGGGGTCGCTGATCGCGAAAATAATAACAACAACAATAAACGTCTTTATTTCCGTATAGCAAATTATTACAAGTATACAAAAATACATCAAATTTATGGAAGGAGGCGATAGTTAGCTTAATAGCTATTCTTACATATAACCTACTATATTACTATAAATAATACTTTTAAGTAGCTGAGTTTTCTATATTATTGTAAAATTTAATATACATATACGAAAAACTCCCTCGAAATAGAGCTGTTCTATATTTATACATTGAAAGCTGCTACGAATTCTCATATCATGGGTCTCATCTCTATATTTTAATTTATTTCTTTCTTATAACTTCTTAATTCTACTTCTTTCTTCTAACTCTTTATTTGTTATAACTAGGGTTATAACAATTAGCATATATGTAAATGTTACGAGATGCAGTTCCCATAGTTTTGAGTTGACAACCAATGCAATACTTTCAGTTTCTATCCTTACATGGTTGCTGGAGCGTGACTAATAGGTGCATTAGTTTCCAAAAGATCATTAAAGAGAAGTTTCAAAGCCGTCGAATAAAATGCATTGACAAAATGTGTCAATGAAAAGTGATATAATAAATATTTATCAATGTTTTCCTTAATAACAGTAAAACCTTGTTGATTGCAAGTATCTTCCAAGCAATCTCAAAAGTCAATTACAATTAAACTTCTCTTTCTCTTTTTTGTGGCTAAGCCCATATTTTTTGACCATAGGACAATTAATTCATTACAATTTTAATAAGAATCATTAGTATGACTTCGACCAGCTTATATTATTGATTTTCATTGATTGCTATAATGATGTAATTCTTTAAGTATGATATCGATAATTTTTATTGTAATGCAAAAAATGATAAAGGATTAGATAATTATGTTTGATAAATAACAAACGTTTCTCTATTTCACAATAGAGAAAAAAACATGTTCTTGATAACTTTTTACATTATTCTCATAGCATGTTAAATCAAAACACCCTAATTTTTTTAAATTATATTTCTGCATATGTAGAGACTCGATTCTATATGTTGTTAATTGTAAAAGTTGCAAAACTATTGCCAAATAAAATGCTACATTTTTGCAAAAGTGCAAAAATAATTCTTCGCAATATCCGGAAAACTTGACCTGATTTACAAGTGGACCGTAGTCAAATCTTCTTGCCAAAAACTAAAAACACTCGTTTCTACACTAGGCCTGATAAGAAAATTACACAACTCGTCTGCATGGACTGCCGATGTAAATTCCGCACTGAAACAGCGTCTAAACAGCATCGAAGAATTTCTCCCTACTATAGACACACATAACATGGACGACGCCTCCTCTGACCAATTGGACGAACTTAAGACTGACGTTGACGTCAATTTGGAGGAGTTGTGTCACGTGGTGTGGCCTGCGTTGACCGTCATAGGCGGCCTGGACAGAGGTTTTAAAATGGGCGGTTTTTGTAAACACAAGGTGACAGGCAAACGGGCGATTGTCCTCGGTGTATTGAAAAAAGGTAAGGAACGAATGGGCATAAGTCAAACAAAAAATCTACAACATCAAAGCTGGTGACATATATTTCGTTCCAATAAGGGCATCATCAGACCTACAATTACTAACATTGAAAAATGGTTTAATCGCGTTGCAGACAATGTCTCAGTCATATAGTTCAGTTCTAATTTTTTCAACAACCTATAAATTTGCTAGCATCAGCTTTTTACGCAAGCGTTTATTTAATATTCCCTTGTCAAGGGAAGCGTTCATTAAGGAACTTATCATCAAAAAAATTGCCTGTAATAGCTTATTATCTTGAAATAATAGATAGAATGTATTACAGATTGGTTAACAACTATAAATTGTCTTTCAATTTACTGAAAGGATGGAAGTGAGAACATACAGAGTGTTATATTTTGGTGGCATCTCTAACACATTAAGCCAGTTTTTTGCAAAATATAATATTAACAGCAACAACACCCTTAGAAGCCACCTTGTCGGGGTTAAGGGCAACCTAGGTCTCGTGACTTCTTCTGGAGTATACTAAATCGGGTGCCAGAATGTCCAACTGTATATATTGGACATTCTAATATGAAAGAAATAAAAAAAAAGAAAAGAGATTATTGAGGCAATAAAAAGTTCGGACTTTTCCTAGTTTAATGATAAGATTACGGGTCAAAATAATTTTGTTTTCAACGGCTAACACGGCGGCTAACATGGCTGTTAACACGTCCTGTTACTTCTTAGGAGTTATGGCAGGATATTTAAATTTAGAACATCTTAAAATTGTCTATGTTGTTAATGTTTACTCAGCGTTAAGGTGTAACAACATTTTCTGGGGTAGAAGCATAGATGCAAATCGATCCTTTATTTCACAGAAAAGAGCTATACGACCTATGCTTAATCTCCGTGAGAATCACTCATGTAGAGGCATATTTAGACAAATGCCTCAATTTTCCCATTCATATATTAACAGCTACAGAAAAAGGGGTCTCCATTTATTCTTACATACAAGTTCTTAATAAGTTGCCTGGTGATATTAAATTAGAAATGTCTTTTAATGTTTTTAAAATTAAGGTAAAAAGGCGGTTAATAGAATTAGAAACCCAGTTCGAGAGTTTTTTGGACTGCATATTTTAATTTATAGTGTTGTATTTTATTCTTTGTGTTTTTTAAAATTGGAAAGTATAGTTTTCTAGGAACTAACATAGTATAGTATGTATAATTTTTTTTTAATAAAAGAAGTTTTGACTGAAAATGGCTACTATGTTCCATTGAAAAAACAGCACACACAAAAATAATTATTGGGGGACTCTCCGAAAAAACACAATATAAAATGGGCATCAAAAATGCCATATCTCGACTATCATTAAAGCTACGACCTTGCGGATAGTCTCGTTGGATTCAGAACGACGAAACTAAGACAAAACTAAGATAAAACCGTTGGAATTTTCCCGGTAACTCCCATAGAAGCCGAGATATCGGCCTTCAAAGTTTGGTTTTTTTCATTTTTCGGGTATACCCCCCCGTTTGGATTTTTTCAGAATTTTTTTTTTTTCGAATTTGAACTAACTATACCAGCGGATTGTTCTCATCAAGTAGATCACGAAAATACCGGGTTATAAGGAAATCCGAGCAGAACTAAGAAATCGAGTATTTTTTCGACCTCGTTTTTGAGGCCAAAAATGGGCATCAAAAATGCCATATCTCGGCTACCGTAAAAGCTACGACTTTGCGGATGGTCTCGTTGGATTCAGAACGACGAAACTAAGATAAAACCGTTGGAATTTTCCCGGTAACTCCCATAGAAGCCGAGATATCGGCCTTCAAAGTTTGGGTTTTTTCATTTCTCATGTATACCCCCCCGTTTGGATTTTTTTCAGAAAATTTTTTTTTTTTCGAATTCGAACTAACTATACCAGCGGATTGTTCTCATCAAGTAGATCACGAAAATACCGGGTTATAAGGGAATCCGAGCAGAACTAAGAAATCGAGTATTTTTTCGACCTCGTTTTTGAGGCCAAAAATGGGCATCAAAAATGCCATATCTCGGCTACCGTAAAAGCTACGACTTTGCGGATGGTCTCGTTGGATTCAGAACGACGAAACTAAGATAAAACCGTTGGAATTTTTCCGGTAGCTCCCATAGAAGCCGAGATATCGGCCTTCAAAGTTTGGTTTTTTTCATTTTTCGGGTATACCCCCCCGTTTGGATTTTTTTCAGAATTTTTTTTTTTTTTCGAATTCGAACTAACTATACCAGCGGATTGTTCTCATCAAGTAGATCACGAAAATACCGGGTTATAAGGGAATCCGAGCAGAACTAAGAAATCGAGTATTTTTTCGACCTCGTTTTTGAGGCCAAAAATGGGCATCAAAAATGCCATATCTCGGCTATCGTAAAAGCTACGACCTTGCGGATGGTCTCGTTGGATTCAGAACGACGAAACTAAGATAAAACCGTTGGAATTTTCCCGGTAACTCCCATAGAAGCCGAGATATCGGCCTTCAAAGTTTGGGTTTTTTCATTTCTCATGTATACCCCCCCGTTTGGATTTTTTTCAGAAAAATTTTTTTTTTTCGAATTCGAACTAACTATACCAGCGGATTGTTCTCATCAAGTAGATCACGAAAATACCGGGTTATAAGGGAATCCGAGCAGAACTAAGAAATCGAGTATTTTTTAGACCTCGTTTTTGAGGCCAAAAATGGGCATCAAAAATGCCATATCTCGGCTACCGTAAAAGCTACAACTTTGCGGATGGTCTCGTTGGATTCAGAACGACGAAACTAAGATAAAAGCGTGGGAATTTTCCCGGTAACTCCCATAGAAGCCGAGATATCGGCCTTCAAAGTTTGGGTTTTTTCATTTCTCATGTATACCCCCCCGTTTGGATTTTTTTCAGAAATTTTTTTTTTTCGAATTCGAACTAACTATACCAGCGGATTGTTCTCATTAAGTAGATCACGAAAATACCGGGTTATAAGGGAATCCGAGCAGAACTAAGAAATCGAGTATTTTTTAGACCTCGTTTTTGAGGCCAAAAATGGGCATCAAAAATGCCATATCTCGGCTACCGTAAAAGCTACAACTTTGCGGATGGTCTCGTTGGATTCAGAACGACGAAACTAAGATAAAAGCGTGGGAATTTTCCCGGTAACTCCCATAGAAGCCGAGATATCGGCCTTCAAAGTTTGGGTTTTTTCATTTCTCATGTATACCCCCCCGTTTGGATTTTTTTCAGAAATTTTTTTTTTTCGAATTCGAACTAACTATACCAGCGGATTGTTCTCATCAAGTAGATCACGAAAATACCGGGTTATAAGGGAATCCGAGCAGAACTAAGAAATCGAGTATTTTTTAGACCTCGTTTTTGAGGCCAAAAATGGGCATCAAAAATGCCATATCTCGGCTACCGTAAAAGCTACAACTTTGCGGATGGTCTCGTTGGATTCAGAACGACGAAACTAAGACAAAACCGTTGGAATTTTCCCGGTAACTCCCATAGAAGCCGAGATATCGTCCTTCAAAGTTTGGGTTTTTTCATTTCTCATGTATACCCCCCCGTTTGGATTTTTTTCAGAAATTTTTTTTTTTCGAATTCGAACTAACTATACCAGCGGATTGTTCTCATCAAGTAGATCACGAAAATACCGGGTTATAAGGGAATCCGAGCAGAACTAAGAAATCGAGTATTTTTTAGACCTCGTTTTTGAGGCCAAAAATGGGCATCAAAAATGCCATATCTCGGCTACCGTAAAAGCTACAACTTTGCGGATGGTCTCGTTGGATTCAGAACGACGAAACTAAGACAAAACCGTTGGAATTTTCCCGGTAACTCCCATAGAAGCCGAGATATCGTCCTTCAAAGTTTGGGTTTTTTCATTTCTCATGTATACCCCCCCGTTTGGATTTTTTTCAGAAATTTTTTTTTTTCGAATTCGAACTAACTATACTAGCGGATTGTTCTCATCAAGTAGATCACGAAAATACCGGGTTATAAGGGAATCCGAGCAGAACTAAGAAATCGAGTATTTTTTAGACCTCGTTTTTGAGGCCAAAAATGGGCATCAAAAATGCCATATCTCGGCTACCGTAAAAGCTACAACTTTGCGGATGGTCTCGTTGGATTCAGAACGACGAAACTAAGACAAAACCGTTGGAATTTTCCCGGTAACTCCCATAGAAGCCGAGATATCGTCCTTCAAAGTTTGGGTTTTTTCATTTCTCATGTATACCCCCCCGTTTGGATTTTTTTCAGAAAATTTTTTTTTTTTCGAATTCGAACTAACTATACCAGCGGATTGTTCTCATCAAGTAGATCACGAAAATACCGGGTTATAAGGGAATCCGAGCAGAACTAAGAAATCGAGTATTTTTTCGACCTCGTTTTTGAGGCCAAAAATGGGCATCAAAAATGCCATATCTCGGCTACCGTAAAAGCTACGACTTTACGGATGGTCTCGTTGGATTCAGAACGACGAAACTAAGATAAAACCGTTGGAATTTTCCCGGTAACTCCCATAGAAGCCGAGATATCGGCCTTCAAAGTTTGGGTTTTTTCATTTCTCATGTATACCCCCCCGTTTGGATTTTTTTCAGAAGAAATTTTTTTTTTCGAATTCGAACTAACTATACCAGCGGATTGTTCTCATCAAGTAGATCACGAAAATACCGGGTTATAAGGGAATCCGAGCAGAACTAAGAAATCGAGTATTTTTTAGACCTCGTTTTTGAGGCCAAAAATGGGCATCAAAAATGCCATATCTCGGCTACCGTAAAAGCTACGACTTTGCGGATGGTCTCGTTGGATTCAGAACGACGAAACTAAGATAAAACCGTTGGAATTTTTCCGGTAGCTCCCATAGAAGCCGAGATATCGGCCTTCAAAGTTTGGTTTTTTTCATTTTTCGGGTATACCCCCCCGTTTGGATTTTTTTCAGAATTTTTTTTTTTTTTCGAATTCGAACTAACTATACCAGCGGATTGTTCTCATCAAGTAGATCACGAAAATACCGGGTTATAAGGGAATCCGAGCAGAACTAAGAAATCGAGTATTTTTTCGACCTCGTTTTTGAGGCCAAAAATGGGCATCAAAAATGCCATATCTCGGCTATCGTAAAAGCTACGACCTTGCGGATGGTCTCGTTGGATTCAGAACGACGAAACTAAGATAAAACCGTTGGAATTTTCCCGGTAACTCCCATAGAAGCCGAGATATCGGCCTTCAAAGTTTGGGTTTTTTCATTTCTCATGTATACCCCCCCGTTTGGATTTTTTTCAGAAAAATTTTTTTTTTTCGAATTCGAACTAACTATACCAGCGGATTGTTCTCATCAAGTAGATCACGAAAATACCGGGTTATAAGGGAATCCGAGCAGAACTGAGAAATCGAGTATTTTTTAGACCTCGTTTTTGAGGCCAAAAATGGGCATCAAAAATGCCATATCTCGGCTACCGTAAAAGCTACAACTTTGCGGATGGTCTCGTTGGATTCAGAACGACGAAACTAAGATAAAAGCGTGGGAATTTTCCCGGTAACTCCCATAGAAGCCGAGATATCGGCCTTCAAAGTTTGGGTTTTTTCATTTCTCATGTATACCCCCCCGTTTGGATTTTTTTCAGAAATTTTTTTTTTTCGAATTCGAACTAACTATACCAGCGGATTGTTCTCATCAAGTAGATCACGAAAATACCGGGTTATAAGGGAATCCGAGCAGAACTAAGAAATCGAGTATTTTTTAGACCTCGTTTTTGAGGCCAAAAATGGGCATCAAAAATGCCATATCTCGGCTACCGTAAAAGCTACAACTTTGCGGATGGTCTCGTTGGATTCAGAACGACGAAACTAAGACAAAACCGTTGGAATTTTCCCGGTAACTCCCATAGAAGCCGAGATATCGTCCTTCAAAGTTTGGGTTTTTTCATTTCTCATGTATACCCCCCCGTTTGGATTTTTTTCAGAAATTTTTTTTTTTCGAATTCGAACTAACTATACCAGCGGTTTGTTCTCATCAAGTAGATCACGAAAATACCGGGTTATAAGGGAATCCGAGCAGAACTAAGAAATCGAGTATTTTTTAGACCTCGTTTTTGAGGCCAAAAATGGGCATCAAAAATGCCATATCTCGGCTACCGTAAAAGCTACAACTTTGCGGATGGTCTCGTTGGATTCAGAACGACGAAACTAAGACAAAACCGTTGGAATTTTCCCGGTAACTCCCATAGAAGCCGAGATATCGTCCTTCAAAGTTTGGGTTTTTTCATTTCTCATGTATACCCCCCCGTTTGGATTTTTTTCAGAAAAATTTTTTTTTTTCGAATTCGAACTAACTATACCAGCGGATTGTTCTCATCAAGTAGATCACGAAAATACCGGGTTATAAGGGAATCCGAGCAGAACTAAGAAATCGAGTATTTTTTCGACCTCGTTTTTGAGGCCAAAAATGGGCATCAAAAATGCCATATCTCGGCTACCGTAAAAGCTACGACTTTACGGATGGTCTCGTTGGATTCAGAACGACGAAACTAAGATAAAACCGTTGGAATTTTCCCGGTAACTCCCATAGAAGCCGAGATATCGGCCTTCAAAGTTTGGGTTTTTTCATTTCTCATGTATACCCCCCCGTTTGGATTTTTTTCAGAAAAAATTTTTTTTTTCGAATTCGAACTAACTATACCAGCGGATTGTTCTCATCAAGTAGATCACGAAAATACCGGGTTATAAGGGAATCCGAGCAGAACTAAGAAATCGAGTATTTTTTCGACCTCGTTTTTGAGGCCAAAAATGGGCATCAAAAATGCCATATCTCGGCTACCGTAAAAGCTACGACTTTGCGGATGGTCTCGTTGGATTCAGAACGACGAAACTAAGATAAAACCGTTGGAATTTTTCCGGTAGCTCCCATAGAAGCCGAGATATCGGCCTTCAAAGTTTGGTTTTTTTCATTTTTCGGGTATACCCCCCGTTTGGATTTTTTTCAGAATTTTTTTTTTTTTTCGAATTCGAACTAACTATACCAGCGGATTGTTCTCATCAAGTAGATCACGAAAATACCGGGTTATAAGGGAATCCGAGCAGAACTAAGAAATCGAGTATTTTTTAGACCTCGTTTTTGAGGCCAAAAATGGGCATCAAAAATGCCATATCTCGGCTACCGTAAAAGCTACAACTTTGCGGATGGTCTCGTTGGATTCAGAACGACGAAACTAAGATAAAAGCGTGGGAATTTTCCCGGTAACTCCCATAGAAGCCGAGATATCGGCCTTCAAAGTTTGGGTTTTTTCATTTCTCATGTATACCCCCCCGTTTGGATTTTTTTCAGAAATTTTTTTTTTTCGAATTCGAACTAACTATACCAGCGGATTGTTCTCATCAAGTAGATCACGAAAATACCGGGTTATAAGGGAATCCGAGCAGAACTAAGAAATCGAGTATTTTTTAGACCTCGTTTTTGAGGCCAAAAATGGGCATCAAAAATGCCATATCTCGGCTACCGTAAAAGCTACAACTTTGCGGATGGTCTCGTTGGATTCAGAACGACGAAACTAAGACAAAACCGTTGGAATTTTCCCGGTAACTCCCATAGAAGCCGAGATATCGGCCTTCAAAGTTTGGGTTTTTTCATTTCTCATGTATACCCCCCCGTTTGGATTTTTTTTAGAAAAATTTTTTTTTTTCGAATTCGAACTAACTATACCAGCGGATTGTTCTCATCAAGTAGATCACGAAAATACCGGGTTATAAGGGAATCCGAGCAGAACTAAGAAATCGAGTATTTTTTCGACCTCGTTTTTGAGGCCAAAAATGGGCATCAAAAATGCCATATCTCGGCTATCGTAAAAGCTACGACCTTGCGGATAGTCTCGTTGGATTCAGAACGACGAAACTAAGACAAAACCGTTGGAATTTTCCCGGTAACTCCCATAGAAGCCGAGATATCGGCCTTCAAAGTTTGGGTTTTTTCATTTCTCATGTATACCCCCCCGTTTGGATTTTTTTTAGAAAAATTTTTTTTTTTCGAATTCGAACTAACTATACCAGCGGATTGTTCTCATCAAGTAGATCACGAAAATACCGGGTTATAAGGGAATCCGAGCAGAACTAAGAAATCGAGTATTTTTTCGACCTCGTTTTTGAGGCCAAAAATGGGCATCAAAAATGCCATATCTCGGCTACCGTAAAAGCTACAACTTTGCGGATGGTCTCGTTGGATTCAGAACGACGAAACTAAGACAAAACCGTTGGAATTTTCCCGGTAACTCCCATAGAAGCCGAGATATCGGCCTTCAAAGTTTGGGTTTTTTCATTTCTCATGTATACCCCCCCGTTTGGATTTTTTTTAGAAAAATTTTTTTTTTTCGAATTCGAACTAACTATACCAGCGGATTGTTCTCATCAAGTAGATCACGAAAATACCGGGTTATAAGGGAATCCGAGCAGAACTAAGAAATCGAGTATTTTTTAGACCTCGTTTTTGAGGCCAAAAATGGGCATCAAAAATGCCATATCTCGGCTACCGTAAAAGCTACAACTTTGCGGATGGTCTCGTTGGATTCAGAACGACGAAACTAAGACAAAACCGTTGGAATTTTCCCGGTAACTCCCATAGAAGCCGAGATATCGGCCTTCAAAGTTTGGGTTTTTTCATTTCTCATGTATACCCCCCCGTTTGGATTTTTTTTAGAAAAATTTTTTTTTTTCGAATTCGAACTAACTATACCAGCGGATTGTTCTCATCAAGTAGATCACGAAAATACCGGGTTATAAGGGAATCCGAGCAGAACTAAGAAATCGAGTATTTTTTCGACCTCGTTTTTGAGGCCAAAAATGGGCATCAAAAATGCCATATCTCGGCTACCGTAAAAGCTACGACTTTGCGGATGGTCTCGTTGGATTCAGAACGACGAAACTAAGATAAAACCGTTGGAATTTTCCCGGTAACTCCCATAGAAGCCGAGATATCGGCCTTCAAAGTTTGGGTTTTTTCATTTCTCATGTATACCCCCCCGTTTGGATTTTTTTCAGAAAAATTTTTTTTTTTCGAATTCGAACTAACTATACCAGCGGATTGTTCTCATCAAGTAGATCACGAAAATACCGGGTTATAAGGGAATCCGAGCAGAACTAAGAAATCGAGTATTTTTTCGACCTCGTTTTTGAGGCCAAAAATGGGCATCAAAAATGCCATATCTCGGCTACCGCAAAAGCTACGACTTTGCGGATGGTCTCGTTGGATTCAGAACGACGAAACTAAGATAAAACCGTTGGAATTTTCCCGGTAACTCCCATAGAAGCCGAGATATCGGCCTTCAAAGTTTGGGTTTTTTCATTTCTCATGTATACTCCCCCGTTTGGATTTTTTTCAGAAAAAATTTTTTTTTTCGAATTCGAACTAACTATACCAGCGGATTGTTCTCATCAAGTAGATTACGAAAATACCGGGTTATAAGGGAATCCGAGCAGAACTAAGAAATCGAGTATTTTTTCGACCTCGTTTTTGAGGCCAAAAATGGGCATCAAAAATGCCATATCTCGGCTACCGTAAAAGCTACGACTTTGCGGATGGTCTCGTTGGATTCAGAACGACGAAACTAAGATAAAACCGTTGGAATTTTCCCGGTAACTCCCATAGAAGCCGAGATATCGGCCTTCAAAGTTTGGGTTTTTTTATTTCTCATGTATACCCCCTCGTTTGGATTTTTTTCAGAAAATTTTTTTTTTTCGAATTCGAACTAACTATACGAGCGGATTGTTCTCATCAAGTAGATCACGAAAATACCGGGTTATAAGGGAATCCGAGCAGAACTAAGAAATCGAGTATTTTTTCGACCTCGTTTTTGAGGCCAAAAATGGGCATCAAAAATGCCATATCTCGGCTACCGTAAAAGCTACGACCTTGCGGATAGTCTCGTTGGATTCAGAACGACGAAACTAAGACAAAAGCGTTGGAATTTTCCCGGTAACTCCCATAGAAGCCGAGATATCGGCCTTCAAAGTTTGGTTTTTTTCATTTTTCGGGTATACCCCCCCGTTTGGATTTTTTCAGAAATTTTTTTTTTTTCGAATTCGAACTAACTATACCAGCGGATTGTTCTCATCAAGTAGATCACGAAAATACCGGGTTATAAGGAAATCCGAGCAGAACTAAGAAATCGAGTATTTTTTCGACCTCGTTTTTGAGGCCAAAAATGGGCATCAAAAATGCCATATCTCGGCTATCGTAAAAGCTACGACCTTGCGGATAGTCTCGTTGGATTCAGAACGACGAAACTAAGATAAAACCGTTGGAATTTTTCCGGTAGCTCCCATAGAAGCCGAGATATCGGCCTTCAAAGTTTGGTTTTTTTCATTTTTCGGGTATACCCCCACTTTTGGATTTTTTCAGAAATTTTTTTTTTTTTCGAATTCGAACTAACTATACCAGCGGATTGTTCTCATCAAGTAGATCACGAAAATACCGGGTTATAAGGAAATCCGAGCAGAACTAAGAAATCGAGTATTTTTTCGACCTCGTTTTTGAGGCCAAAAATGGGCATCAAAAATGCCATATCTCGGCTATCGTAAAAGCTACGACCTTGCGGATAGTCTCGTTGGATTCAGAACGACGAGACTAAGACAAAAGCGTTGGAATTTTCCCGGTAACTCCCATAGAAGCCGAGATATCGGCCTTCAAAGTTTGGTTTTTTTCATTTTTCGGGTATACCCCCACTTTTGGATTTTTTCAGAAATTTTTTTTTTTTTCGAATTCGAACTAACTATACCAGCGGATTGTTCTCATCAAGTAGATCACGAAAATACCGGGTTATAAGGAAATCCGAGCAGAACTAAGAAATCGAGTATTTTTTCGACCTCGTTTTTGAGGCCAAAAATGGGCATCAAAAATGCCATATCTCGGCTATCGTAAAAGCTACGACCTTGCGGATAGTCTCGTTGGATTCAGAACGACGAAACTAAGATAAAACCGTTGGAATTTTTCCGGTAGCTCCCATAGAAGCCGAGATATCGGCCTTCAAAGTTTGGTTTTTTTCATTTTTCGGGTATACCCCCACTTTTGGATTTTTTCAGAAATTTTTTTTTTTTTCGAATTCGAACTAACTATACCAGCGGATTGTTCTCATGAAGTAGATCACGAAAATACCGGGTTATAAGGAAATCCGAGCAGAACTAAGAAATCGAGTATTTTTTCGACCTCGTTTTTGAGGCCAAAAATGGGCATCAAAAATGCCATATCTCGGCTATCGTAAAAGCTACGACCTTGCGGATAGTCTCGTTGGATTCAGAACGACGAAACTAAGACAAAAGCGTTGGAATTTTCCCGGTAACTCCCATAGAAGCCGAGATATCGGCCTTCAAAGTTTGGTTTTTTTCATTTTTCGGGTATACCCCCCCGTTTGGATTTTTTTCAGAAAATTTTTTTTTTTCGAATTCGAACTAACTATACCAGCGGATTGTTCTCATCAAGTAGATCACGAAAATACCGGGTTATAAGGGAATCCGAGCAGAACTAAGAAATCGAGTATTTTTTCGACCTCGTTTTTGAGGCCAAAAATGGGCATCAAAAATGCCATATCTCGGCTATCGTAAAAGCTACGACCTTGCGGATGGTCTCGTTGAATTCAGAACGACGAAACTAAAACAAAACCGTTGGAATTTTCTCGATAGCTCCCATAGAAGCCGAGATATTGGCCTTCTAAATTTGGGTTTTTTCATCATTTTTGGATCATTTCATTTCGCAAAACCGTGATGCGTTGAAAAAACCAAAGTTATCCCGATGTATACAAGCAAAGGCGATAACCAGGACTGCAATAATTACAGACCTGTTTGACTTTTATATGTATTTTTAAATATAATAGAAAAGCAATCTATGATAGGTTACTTTACCAGATACCTAACTAAAAGATTGACGGTAAAGATGTATTGTATATTGTTTTGTAAGCAATATAATGCAATAGATTGACAAAAGCCACCTTGTAAGTTCCGTTTTTTTTTTTATGTCAAAAGCCTTAGACATGATAGACCATAACCTATTTTTAACCAGAATTGAAGAATATGGGTTCGAGTGGTATGTGACATATTGTGCATATTTTAACGTTAATAATTGTAGGTCTAATGAGGCCCTATTACGACGAAACATATGTGATCAGAAAATTAAATTTTGATGCTGTAGATTTTGAAGTTTTGATTTTTTTTTTTTTAGAATAGGATATTTTTTTCAATATGTTTCTTTAGGGGTAACAACGGTTAATGTGCAATGGGAGCACGACTATGGCGTCTCGGATGTGGCCATTAGCAATTTGGAGCCGATGGAACCCGAGCCGTTTAATACGAGCAAATTTGCCGGTAAATATTTGTTTTTGTAATATATGGTGTTTTCTAAAAAAGAAATTTCAGAGGGTGGTTCAATTCGCATGAAAATAATAAATGCAAATATTATTCATAAAATTATTTTATAAAGTTGAATAAAAAATAAAAAATTGTTAATATCATCGTTGTTGATAACGTACGTACATTTTATGCTCTGCAGTTTTAGGTAGTTCAATTTGTTGGTAAAAAGATGAACATTTAATTACTTATAGTTCGCGAATATACGAGTCTAGTGATTGCGTTTGTTTTTAATTTTTTATAATGAATCTATACCAACACGCAAAAACTGCCATGTAGTGTAGGTAAGAATGCCTCACATATTACTTGTGTACACAAGTTTCTCGATGTTGCCAATTAGATTGCAATGGATTACCATGGACATTTGTTGAATGTGTCTCAAACTATTAACATTCAAAACTTTTAGTTTGTGATCACGTTCAGATCTCAGGTCATGCCTTGCCTCTATTACTGTCCCTTTGGAAACCCTTAAGTTCGGTATCGAAAAACATTACTCAGGCATTTTGGAGTTTCAAATTCAATTGTTGCTCTTTTTCAATCGTACCTGCGTGGGTGTAGTCTGTTTATTGCATTGTATTGTGCTTAATCTAGCCCTTATAACGCTGGTTCCTGTGTTGCCTTGGGCCACTATTGTTTAATTAATTTAGTAATAGTATTGATGATAAAGTCAATTGTGATTTTTTTATTTACGCAGATGTTATAAAATTATTAACACGGATTCATGGGACTTCAAAATAATCTTAATTTGAATGGCAATATGTGCCTTGATAATGTTTTACAGTTAAATCTAATGATATGGCTTTCAATTACATTGTAAATCAAAATACGATACGAGCGAGTTATTTTAGGGATCTTGGCGTTTGTTTGGACTTTTGTCCTTTTCTCTACATAGAGATAGTATATCTTTATGACTTTAAGAATGTAGAAGCTGTGAAAGTAATTGACTTTTCATAAGTGGGCTCACGGTTGGAGCACGCTTCGGTGGTTTGGTCTAGGCTATGTTGTTCACATTCATAATTTAGAGCGGGTTCAGAGGAGATTCTTTAAATATTGATGGCATAATTGTGATCGAGTGTACCAACCTCAGAATTGTTTATATGAAGATTTATTTCGAATATTTAATGCTTGTTCTCTCGTAGAACATTTTTTTCTGCTTTTATATAATTTTTTTCACAATGACATAGATTGCTCATAGTTATTATCAAAATGGGAAATTGGGGTTCCCCGACTTAGTAATAGACATCATATTCTTTTTTATCTGTCTACCTCAAACGTCTGTTAATATTGTGTTCTTGATCACTAGGATCAGTTAGTCTTGTGTGCGTTCCTTTATTTTGGTTTTGTTTCCTGTGTTTTTTATTATTTCTTTTAACTCACTTAAATAAAGTTATACCTAATATTAAGCGGTAATTAATTTTGTCTTCGCTATTAACGTTTAGATTTTAAAACATTTTATGTTAGGTTTTTTTATTTTCATTTACATTATCCTTTTATTTAAGTTGCTTTTTCATTATATACTTGTGTATTTCCTGCCTGGTAGATGGGTCTGTTTGACCTGGAAGCCCGAAATTGTTAAATAAATAAATTAATGTCATATATACTTTAAGACATCCACATTAGAGTATTAATAATAAACTTCGACTTTCTGCATCTCACAAACGAAGTCATAGCCTGACGAATCCTCCCCATTAAGTTAAGGAAAAAACATTGCCAAAGAGTGTGTGACACATTTAAATAATCGTGATAATTTCCAGGTCTTACAACCGCCATTCTCCATCAACTGACGAGACTATCGGGTCTAACCGATGAACTTCCGTTTCCCATGCCTGACGAAGAAGAGATGTTACTCTTGACACGTAAAAAATCCAACGTTGGAGACACTGTACAACATTCAAACTCTGATTCTCAATTGAACAATGGAAGAGGAGCTCGACAGGACTCTCCGAGAACCGTGGAGCATCTCACCGACGAACTGGTGTCGAATATCATGAACGAAGTGACGAGAATCGCGAGTAGCAGAAGCGAAACCGTTTTAAGGGACGAACCGAACGCGGACGCGATGAAGAAAATCCTGGAGGTGGACGTGAGGGAGGACGAGGAACAGTCGATGTTGGAGAGGAAATGCGCCGCGGTAGAAGAGAAGTTTGTTAAGTTGGCGTTTATCCAGTTTTCTGCTTTGAAGACGATGGGTAAGGCCCTAAGAGTGTTTCATACTAGTGAAATGCTACTTAATCAAGTGCAAAAAAAAATCAATGAAAACTTATTTTTGGATAATCAATTTATAGTTGCATATGTACTTTAAAAAAGCAATTTTGTCATACCCTCTTTAAAAATGTGAAAAAAAAATTTTTTGCGTAAAGAGCATCTTACGCAAAAAATTTTTTCTTTCTTCACAGATAAACAAAAAAGTGTTTAGCGTATTTTGTCGAAAAAAGTACAGTAACGAAGTTATTGGCATTTTTTGGCTTTTACCACCTAGTGGTTGGAGACATTTGAAACTATGGCCAAATCAAATATTTTTTTTGCTATACGGAATTATTCACAGCATACGACACGGAATATTATGACTAAACTAAAGGGTAAAAAAATAATAAACAAAAAAAAATTAAGAAATTATCAGAGGCGTTACAGAACTATTTTTTTAAATTATTTTCATGACATAGCTGTTTCAAAGTGCAGAAACATATCAAAATTATATTTTTTAAATGGAACACCCTGTATATTTTTTGTTTTTCTACGTACTTAGGTAGGTTTTATTAAGGTTTACCCAGCCTACACATTAAATTTTTCGAAATATTTTGTGTTTTGTGAAAGTACTGTTACAATTCAATTAAATATTCCCTAACATGTGTTTTCTATTTTTTTCGCCGTATTTGCATTGAGGAGCATTAAGCTATTAAATTTTAAATTTCATTTTTAAAATAGTTACTATCTTAAGCATTACGTTGAAAAATTAGGTTTAAATTTTTAGCTTACAAGCCTTTATACTTACTTATAGCCTTTACAAGGCAATAAGTTGCTTAATTTAAATGGAACACGCTGCATTTTATATCACCAATAAAAGTTACCATGAATTCTTTTTCGAATTTAATAACGACTTCCTATACCTAAAGCTTCTAATTTTTATAAAAAATAGCAATATTTAAAATGTTTCGTAGTTTCATTTTTCATCAAATTTCATAGTTTCTATTATTTTCTTGTCATTTTTTTTATTGTTTTATTCATTGAAAAATAGGTCTTATAAGTTAATTAAAAACGGAATAAAATTACTTTAGGTAATTAATAATAAATAAATAAATAAATAATGTCTTTATTAAGAATAATAACACTATTACATTATTAAATCTAATAGGGCGAATTCTAGCCTTAAATTATACACGCATTTATTAGATGTCTATAAGAAAAATTAAATAAATACAAATGCGTCCTCCTATACATATAATTATTACTACAATCCACTAAAAGTTGAACAATGAATTTTATAATGTGCAATGTAAAACTGTAATCTTAGTCCAACTGGAAAAAAAACTTTCTATACATTTTGATAAAACAACAACATATTCTTCATATTTTTTCGGAAAATTGAGATTTAGAAATATGAAAATAATTATAAAAAAAATTATATAATAACACAGCTACGAACGAAAAACTTCTCTGAAATAATGCAGTAGTATGTTGTGGCATAATTAACTTATTTGTAACTCTCAAAGAGCGCTGATGGGTCTTATACCTAAATAATAATTTAGATCTTAACTATAAAGGCAAGCTTGTTTCTAAAATTTTATAAATAAACATTAAAAGAAGATACTTAAATTATAATTCTCGACACTCAACTCTTGTATCTTTAATCAAATGTGGTCAAATTTCTTGAGTCCATAAATAAATCGACGGCAGTTATTTTGCATCCTTTGAAGCCTGATTTTTTCAACCTGAGTAAGACATGGGTAAAAGAGAATTAAACCGTAAGTCAATTTTGATAAAAAATATGTAATAATAATAAATAATAAATCGTCTTTATTTAACAAACCCTGCAAGTTACAGCATTTGCCTGAACAGGCGAAGATTAGCTAAAAGCTACTCTTTATCTCTTAACTTATCCAGTTTAAAAAAAAATAAATAAACTACAATTAATACTACTTTAAAGTAAAACATATGTTCCATCAGCTAAGTAACGATTAAATAAATTAACCGAGAACAACCAATCATTGCTGTTCCAAGAATAGTTCTTTATAGAATCTTCGATAAAAATAAATGGTAAAATGAAAATTTGGCCTGAAACGATTAAATAGAATGACAGCTTGATAGGTGAAAGAACGTTCAAACATTGATGTAGTATGACGTGGCATTGAAAGTATATTATACCTTATATTACGACTATGAACCTCAGTTCTGTAAATCATCTTTTCACACAAAGACACAGGTGTGCGTGTTTTAAATAGGCGATATAAAAATACTAATAAATACAACTTAAATATATTCACAATTTTTAGCCATTTATGTTGTAGTATAGATAGATATATATATAAGATTATTAATAGAACGACAACATGTGTTTTAAATACGCTGCAAGCGATTTTGCGTTATTCTATCTAGACATGGGTAATACACAATTATACAATAATTAATGGGAGACATAACCAAGGATTCAGAAAGCTTTTTTTTTGTTTTGTAATTTAAAATACTTTTATTTGCATAAAGCATTCGCAAGCGTAAATAACATGTTTGTAATAACATATTGCAGTGATCCCTAAATCTGAGAGATGTGTCAACAATGAGACCCAAAATTTTTACGTGATTTGAAAAAGTGAGAGTAGTATTATTAAGCGTAATATTAAGTGTATTTTCTATGTTATGCCGTTGATTGCGACACGCAAACAATAGAACTTTAGTTTTAATAGGGTTAATCTGCAAATTATGTCCACTGAAGAAATTCATTATCTGCTCCAAATCAAAATTAATGGAGTCTGCTGCAAGCTGAACATTATGTGGATTAAATAGGTGAAGAACCTGAGTATCGTCCGCATACAGGTAAACGTCCGAGTTTAAGGCTACGTTAGGAAGATCAGAGGTATACATTAGGAACAAAAGTGGCCCCAATATAGATCCCTGCGGTATCCCGGAAACTATTATTTTTGATTCAGATATGTGTCACATAATTTTTTACGCACTTTAAAGTTCAAAATATGTTAATGCCTAGGCATAATGAATATTCTAATAGTAAAATGAGAGATATGATTTGCACCTCAAATAAATTTTAAGTAACATCTATGTTCAAATAGAAGGCACCCGAATCGAAGTATTTTTCAAAGATTATATAGTCGACTAGGAGAAACAGGGTCTTTTCGCCCTCAAATTCGTCCTAAGACAGTATCTGTCGATCAAGAAGAACACATTTTAGTGAATACAAGACATTTGGCAAATACTACTCATGAAAAAAAACCGTAGTTTAAGAAATTTTACACACTGAAAAACTATATCCTTACTATTTCCATCGTTCCATATTTTTTATCAACTGATTTACGAAACCAGGCTTCAGTTTTGTCAATTTAATAATGATCCCACATTTATTAACAAAATCCTTTTGACGAACGAAGCGATCTTCACCAGACTAGGTGTGTTTATTGGCAAAATAATCGTACGTGGGAACTGGAAAATCCACACTTAACCAGAGAACGCCACCCATATAATGGATGATTTTAGTATTGGACCTTTTGAGTTACCCGCAAGGCTTAACGGTAACCAGTATTTGCAGTTTTTACAAAATGATTTGCCAGATCTACTCGATTATATTTCTTTCAATTTACGACAGAACATGTAGTATGTCAAAGTCAAAGAAGTTTATTACCAAAAACATAGTTATAAATATAATTAGCTACATGAGAAAAAAAATTGACAATTTTTGGCAAAAGGAACTACTTCGCGATTATATAAAACCGATAGCGCAATTTGCGTGAAACAGGCCTTGAAAACATAATTAATAAACAAAAAAAAAAATCCTAAATAATCCAAAGCAATTTGGCTGGCATGCGACGGAAAGCAACAAGAATAGACAAAAGAGAACCAGAAAAGAAAGATTGAACAGGCCAGCTTATCTTTGGTCTTAGTTGATTTTGCAGTTTATACTACTATGTATCTACTACTAGTCATACTACTAGGCATCTCGTTGGGAGTCGAGAAGAATTTAACCTTGGTGTAAAATTTATTAAGTGACAAATCTTTAATATTATTTGGCAAGTTATTCCACATTATAACTCCGACAACCGAAGTTACTTGTTCTATGTTGAGGTATCCTAAAATTTCCAACATTACGAGTATTGTGTAAATGCGAGAGAGTTATTTAAATAAGGGGGTTGACCCGACTTCATTATTTTATATATAAAGGCATATATGTGTAATTTTCTTCTCCTTTCCATATTTAAAATAGAATTTATGTTTAAATAAGGTGTGATATGCTCCCGATAGGTAGAAACTATAAGAAAATCTTATACAGCTATTTTGCAATTTTTGTATAGATCTAGAAAGCTCAGATGTTATAGAATTAGAATATACGATATCACCGTAGTCGAGTAAGGAGAGAATAAGGCTATTGCAGAGATAATATTTGGTTTTACTCTTTAAGACATTTTTAAATCTGTACAGATTTCTAAGACGCATATAGCCTATATTTAATTTGTTCTTAATGTGTGTCTCAAAACAAAAGTTAGAATCTAAAGTCAATCCTAATATTTTCACTTCATTGACAACTGGAATTTTTTCTCCATTAATCTCAATATTTATACTTTCATATAAGTCTCTCAGAATTCCTGACTTACAGCCATATAAAATGATGTTAGATTTAGCAGGGTTAATTTTTAAGTTATGCTAATTGGAATAACTAACTATGTTTAGTATATCCGATTTAATTTTTTGCTCAGAAATATTAAAATTTAAAAAATTTAATGGCATGTATATCTGAGAATCATCAGCATATTGTTGTTATTTACAATGTTCAATACAGTTATGCATATCCGCAACATAAATCGAAAATATAAGAGGTCCCAATAAGGAGCCCTGAGGAACACCAACTTCCAAGTCAAGATACCTTGAGTGCTCCAAACTTCCATTGTTGGTTTTTAACAATAGTATGTGGAACTCCACCGCGTTATTAATTTGTAGTTTTCTTTAGATGATTGTCTTTCAGATGGTTGTCTCATAATTGGTTTGAGCCTGGCTGTGAATTTCCATAGGCTCCGCATAGCCTGGATCTTAATCCTTTGGATTTTCTCTTTTGGGGTTATAAAGTATATAAAAAAATTTATGATGTCATCAATGTTATCAGGAATAAACAAGTAACTTTATTCCAAGTAAAGTACTATTTAGTGAAAGAATTATGAAAATGCGTGGAAGTGAATGGTGAACATTTTGCGCATGTGTTAATGTGATGTTTTCTATTATTTTATTCATTATTAATGTTATCTCAATTTAGTGTTGAAACAATTTTTTTTACTGTGCAACAGAACGTTTAAATGCATATATTTCGAAAATGCTTTGTGTAACCGAAATAAATATAGTACACCTTCTTTTCTTAAAAGTCATTATTTTATCAGTTACTTTAATTAAAAAAAAAGAATAAAACGGTACTAGTAAGAAAGTTATGGCATTAAACAGCGTGTAAATATGATGTAACTAGCGTCCTCTACATTTTATGTCAAACTATAAAAATAAATCTCATAAAATTTTAACAACCTGTATCGTAATTATCAACAACAATTTACTAAGGAATATTTCGCTCAATATCGATATTTTCACGAGTTTAACCTAGAATTGCTTTTTGGCGCATCTATTACCGGCCACCACTCAAGAACTCATCCATCATAGATACTTCCCTAAAAAAACTCCTCCACTATTAAACTTTAAGCGTTTTTCCCTCCCTAGCAATAACAAATTGTCTTATCCGTATTTTGAATCTGCTTTTATTTTCACCATTCGCTATTCGCTAAAGTTATTATTTTTAAAACATTTCTGAAATAAATATCTTTTTAATAGGTTTATTGCTTTTTTGCAAGAAATAAAATAATTTTTTCTTCTAGGCTTGCCTTCCTTCTAATAAATATAAATTATATAGATCTGAAAATCAATATTCTAATATTTATTTAGCCGATATTATATTATTTATTTATTAGGCCAAAATATTAGAATTCATTATCCGATGACGAGAATGAAATTTATACGAAAATTAAGATTTATTATGCAAAATCAGATTAAGATAAATATTAACAATTTAGACATACAGATTAGTTTATTTTGAATATTGGTATTTGGATAGGATTTATTTCTTGGGAAATGGACTGTAGAAGTAGTATGCATAGAGTGAATACTGCATATTTATCATATATGAGCAGAGTCTAGAGACAAGAAAATGTTATATTGAAACCCCATGTGATTAACGGATTGACTTAAATTAACATTTGAAAACCGGTATACTCACAGCTCTTATTTCTTATACAATTTTCTTATATTATTTAAGATCAGTAGGCCCTAGACAATCATTATCTTATTTAAATTTATTATTTAAACGCCTAAACCTTATTTCAGCCGCCTTCCTGATGACGTCCACCTTCACCGAACTATTCCTGATAAACAACCAAAAATCGGCCGAGGAGACGGACTGTATCCGCGAAATCATGTATTACATCGTCGAAAAAAGCACCGAACAGTGTAAACTGAAAAACATCATCAGTTTGGCGGACACCGAACGCGCCATGACGGTCCTCCACATGAACCACTTGAAAAATAAGGGAAAATGCGACCCGGACAACGCGAACACGCCGATGTTCGAGAGCATGTTAAGTCCGGGAAACGAATCGACTAATAGGGGTAGCGAGAGTTCGGTTAATCAACCCGGATGTAGTACCTCCACCCAAGAAATGCCCACGATAAGGTACTGATTAATGGGAAATTTTAAGGGGTCTTATTATTTTCGTGCATTTTTTAGTCGGGGATTGAAGAGGCACAGATTGAGACTGATGCCTCCACCTTCGGCGCTCACTATTCAGGCCTCGGGGCAGTTCGGAGGTGGCCGAACGGTTTCTTCGGGGTCTAGTCCGAACACGGCCAATCCTAGCAGGTAAATTTAGTTGTTGTCTTCTAATAATAATAATAATAGAGGTTTATTTGCAAGAATAAAAATATAACAGATGTAAAGAGGAATACATATTTTACAGTCTTTCAGATCATAACATAATATATGAAGATTTCAACAAGGCATGGAGTCATATACCTAAAAAAATAAATCTTTTTAATACCGGTATCAATAACCATTTAATCCGTGGATTACAAATAGCAGCAAACTTTTAATAAAGGAAGAGATAAATCACGTCGGCGTAATTATGTTAAAAATAGAACAGGGGCATATTGAAATATTAAAAACTTTACCAAACATGCAATAATACTCGAAAAATAAGTTACTTCAACCAAATGACACAAAAAATCGGCACTATGGTCCGTCATTTTGGGCTGCAGCATAATGGCTAAATCCTGTAAACATTCCTGATAATCATGAAATACAGGACCTTGAAAAATTACATAACTATTCTATAACTTCAAATAACACAGGCACAATAGTATCACCAGAAAAAAAACATACTTTGAATAAAATATTCAGGAAAATTTTGGGCTAAATAGGTCTGAGTTATCATTTAATCTTATAGGTAAACAAACTGTCAAAGACTTAATAATAAAATTAAAAAACAAAGGCGATCGGAGAAGATAATATTTCTATTAAATATCTTAAAATCTGTTTTCCTTAGTATATAATGGCTTTAATTAACATAATTAACTGTACAGGGTGTTTCTTAACCTATACGCATAAACTTGGGAAATTATTGCTGACGGTAAATAATGACTAATAGTGAAAAAAAATTAGTAAAATAGTTTTAGTTACGGAGATAAACGACTTATTAATTTAAATTTAAAAAAAAATGTAAATTCTCCAAAATAAATGTTTATTTAACTATTATAGTAACTGTTCGAAGTTATTTCCATGACTTTCAATACATAATTGAGCACGCCTAATCCAAGAGTTGCAGACAGCAGCTAATCTAGGTTGTAGTCGAATTGCCTCGGCGGCAACAAATATCCGATTTCTTAATTCTTGTTCATTGTCAACTTCGGTTACATACACTAGAGATTTTAGGTGGCCCCAAAAATAAAAGTCAAGCGGATTAAGGTCGGATGATCGAGGAGGCCATCCAATTGGACACACCTCGGCCTATCCATCGTTCGGGGCACATTCGATCCAAATGCCGTCGCACTGGTCGCGCAAAATGTGGTGGAGCACCATCGTGAAGAAACCACACATTCTGCCTAATGTGAAGAGGGACTTCTTCAAGAACTACCGGCAAATTTTGTCGCGCAAGAATTGTAAATAAAGAGCACCAGTTAGACGATTATCAAAAATGAAAGGGCCAATAAGTATTCCGTTTACAATTCCAGCCCACACATTTACTGAAAATCGTTGTTGAAAGTTTGTTCGCCGAATGGCATGCGGATTTTCAACTGCCCAAAAATGCGTGTTGCGAAAATTGTGAATTCCATTGCGTGTGAAAATTGCTTTATCCGTAGCTAAAATGTTCCTGGTAAAGTTTGGGTTTAACTGCTGCTGATGTAACAACCACTCGCAAAAGTTTACTCGAGGCGCATGATCCCTTGGAAGTAAAGCTTGTACCCTTTGGACGTGAAATGGATACAGTAATTCATGCCTTAAAATTCGCCAAACTGTGACTGGTGATAATCCAAATTGCGTTGCAATTTTTCTAGTGCTTATATCAGGATGCTCTTCGATGATATCTAAAATCAAATTCTCCAGATTTAAAATGCGCCTAGGTCTAATAGCTCCACCATGTTTCCCTGGCCTCGGCCGCAAATTTCCAGTTTCTCTACCCCGCTGAACCACACGCAAAAAAGCTTCACGCGATGGATGATACCTATCAGGAAACCTTTGTGCATAAAGATTAGCTGCAGCCATACTGTTTTGTCTTGATTCCCCGTATGCCAGTAACATGTCCATTAGTTCCTTATTTGAAAAATTATGCGGCATAATTTTAATAAAAAACGAAATACGACCACAACTGTATCAACTGATAGCAAAGTAGGTACTACTAAACATAATAAACATCATCCGGACTTGTTTACTTCTTAATTTGAAAACAAAATTCCACCTGATAAAGTTATTACATTTTTGTGAAAAAAAAAGAATTATCTCAGAAACTAAAAATATTTTACTTAATTTTTTTGTCACTATTAGTCATTATTTATCATTAGCAATAATTTCCCAAGTTTATGCGTATAGATTAAGAAACATCCTGTATAATAAAGAAAACAACCATAATAAAACCTATAGTCAAAAATAATGAACCAAAGTATAAACACGGCAGGAGACCAATAAATATATTATTATCCATTTCAAAAGTAATTAATTAATAGCAAATAAATAGTTGAATTTGTGGAAAAATATAATTTAATTCCAGATTGCCAGTCCCGTCGTAGAAACACATCTTTAGCAGAACTATCCGCCTTGTTAAAATTACAGATGATATTTAAAGAAATTAAGAAAATTAAAATTTTGCATATCTTACGCTTGTTGACCTCAAAGCCTTCGACACCATGGATTATTTGATACCTTTTCGTTAAATTTAATTGATCTCTGCTGTGTGGTTATTAAAAATTAGCATAAAAAAATAATTTCACAATAAAATATAATTTCACTACGATAATAAAAGGTGTACTTCAAGACTCAATACTGTCATCGCTTCTTTTTTCAATATATGTCGCGGATATGAATAAATCACTTAATTTCTTCTAAATTTTAACAACATTCAACAATCGGAACTTAATATGACGACAGACATACACAGTTTAAAAATTAATGCCTCAAAATCTAAAGTTTTAATCTTTCATTCAAATCCTTATGCAAAATGAATTATAAATATTAAGATTGGAGACGAGCGAGTACTCTTTTCCGATAAAGTAAAACACTTAGCAATTTTAATAGATAGTTAAAATTTAAAAGTCACTTAGATACAAAATTAGCAATAGCGTATTTAAGATTAAAAAGTGACTCGCACCTAAAAAGATATCGGTTAAATATTTTCTCTGTAAATCTCATTATTTCTTTATTTGACTATGGATTTCCAATAAATATCGTAAGAAAAGCTGCAAAATTCATAACACCTTAAAACTATTGCATATAATTGTTTTAATCGTCATATAAATATATAATCATCATGTAAAAGTTCATTGCATACAAAACTATTAAAAAAAAACCTCCTTGTTGTTTTTTGTGACCCAAAAATCTTTTATGCTTCTTGCTAAGTGTGTTGGATCTGGGGTCAAATAAAAAAACAGTCATTAGTTGGTTTCACTTCTTTTCAGACTGAAAGGAAAAGACCGTTGTATATTATAAGTATTTTTTTACGTTTATTATTGTAAAGTATAATGTCTGTGGACAAAAGATTTTTACTTTTTATCGCTTTAAGGATTGCTTGATAGAGACCGAAACGTCAGCAGTATTAAAATCTTAGTTTTATTTCACCCTAGATCCAACTCATTTAGCAAGAAGCATAAAAAACCGCCTTACCTTTTTAATAAAATTGTTTCATTTTTTCCACAACCATGATAGTATAAATATGATTGGCAACACACCATTTTTTAATATATATTATAAAAATGTAAATACTTTAAATATCTCATAGTTTTTGTACTGTTTTGCTCGTATTTTGCAGTTTAAGTTGATTAGTTGAGTTTGTTTAGGGTTCGATTTACGGTTAGTTTATTACTTTTACCTAAAGTGTTTAGTTTTTTTAGTAGTTCATCTTAATTGAAGGCCCCAATTTAGGTTGTATTATTTTAAATCCATGTAGTTTAAATTTTCTAGAATTTGTATACTCGCTCGCTTTGACTTATCAATATTCTCTTGAAATTATTGATCCCTATCGGCAAAACAATATAGAAATTTCTAAATTGTTCCATGGGTTTAATTTAAAAGGGACCGTGTTTCATGACATGCACCTACCTTAATCAGAACAATTAAAAAATTGTCAACGAGAGTCAGGTTAGAGTTTTTGACGTTGTGATTAGAAGTATGTTTCTGACATAAAAGCGTATTCCTGGAGTAAGTGTATTCTAGAAAGGAGTGTAATCCTGACTTTCAGTACAATATTTTCATTTTTAGTGTCCTCTGAGAGGGCTTTTACTTGTGTTCGAACTGAGGACCCCATTATTTGCTAATAGATCCGATAAGTCCGTCTTTCTGTCGTGGTCTCATCGTATCTAGTATCTATTAGTATATGTTTCATTATTGGTTTAAATGGTGTTATTTTTTATACAGCTTCATCGCTCGTATCACAATCGGCTAATTTATGTATAGTCGTCTGTTTAAATTGGCGATTTGATCCTTTTTGCCTATAAATTACATCTTTATACATTAATTTATGTAAAATTGTAATTTTAAATTTGGCTAATAAATTATTTTGCATTTGAACTTGAATATTTGGCAAAATATGGATACAGTTTAGCATAGAAGCAGACTGTATATGTTAGACTATATTGTGGTTTATTCTATATATGATGTAAATTTATTATTATGTGAACAAGTTCTATCTCTTTTAGACACAACATATTCAACTCGAGCGAATCGGAAGATAACGTATGGCACGTCCGGAACCGTGCAGAATCCCCACCACCGCCAGCAGTAGCTTTTCCCTTATTAGAAATGGGATTTACCCTGAAACACATCTCCAAAGCCCTAAAAGAAACCAAAAGTACCGGCGAGGTAAGTGCCAGATCAATTAACGTGCTGGCCACCTGGATGTGCGAGCATCCCTACCTGGAAACTAGGGTGGAACAAACGCCAACCGGTAACGCCATATCGCTAAGGGACTTGTGGAATTCCACGTGCGATTTGGTCGAGAGACAGAACAACCACCTTGAATGGTAATACGCTTAATAACATTCAGATTTCGCTTGCGAATTGTAACGTTTTTTTTGGGTTTTGCTAAAAGGTTTCAAGAGGTCGAATTTATTCATCGCAGGGGTTTAGGACCGAGGAGTAGACTGGCGCAGAAGATCAGAGGTTTCTCGGAGAGGGGCCACGAGTTAGTGGGTGGCGATAGACCGGGCAAATTTAGGAAGTTCATGTTCTTTGAGAGGGGTGAGGCGCGTGATCCGTCTACTTTGAGGGGCGCATCTGCCGTTACGATTAACGCCTCGGAGGAATCATCTAGTACGCAAGACAATTTAGGTAAACTTTTTAAATTAGTTGGTGTAATATTTTAAAAAGTCTAGGAGTACAAAACGTCCCTAAATGTTAAGGAATTTTAGGTATTAATTGCTTTTTTAAAGCTTAACAATATAAAGCGATCAAAGAGTTGTTTAAATAAATAATTCAAATTATTTGTATTATACTTAATAATGTTGTACTACATTTCAGAAAAAAAATACTACAGAAAAGAAAGTTCTGAAAATACAAACCAAAAATAAACTAAATTAACTTAAAAGTAATAAATAATAATAACCTACATCAATTCATCCTTATATAGGGAGAATTGAAAATATTTGTTGGTCTTGATCTTTTATGCAGGTAGAAATTTTATTTAAATAACTAGAATTTAGTCTAGGAAATTGTTTTAGTTGTATTGGCAAGTTTTTGTAAATTCTTGGGCCAATAAACATTTTATATCTTTGTAAAGCTGTTAAGTATGCCAGTGGCGCCCCCTAGGATATGATCAACTGTATGTAAAATTGATTGTTTATATTTTTCTCTCTTTTTCATGTGTCGAAGAACACTTTTCATAAATAGTTTTCTTATTGTTAAATTTGTTTATAAAGTAACTCCGATGGAAATCTTTTAGGCTTTTTGGTAAAAATTTTGATAATGTATTCAAGCATGCGCTGTTGGAAAGAAGAGCAGTGCAAGTCGCTGCTGGAGCTGTGTACAGAGATAATGCAAAATCTGTGTTTCGATGTTTTGAGATTTTAGTATTTCATCACAGTATAAATCACTTCTATATGCTTTTAAAAATAAGAATCAATATAGAGTACTATTGAGGAGACTCATGATCACCCCACTAAAAAAGAACCTTTACAAATGCATTAGCCAGATAATTTCTTGGATTTTCAATTTTTCCGCAATAGGTTTAAGGCTACTGTCAAGAGATTTTAAATTATCAAGTTTTTTTTATAATGTGTCAGAATTTTTAGCTTGTTTTGTTGTTTAAAATGATTATATTATGAATAATAACTTTTAAGCGCTTTTTAATTGCTTTTTAAGTGTTATATCTTTTATTGTTTAACATACAATTTTAAACTGTATCAATGCATAGAATCCTAATTTCTTTGTATTCTTCACTATAAACTCTAGGATTTTAAATGATGATACAAAAATTATAACTCTGTTTTACCAAACAACCTATCGTAACCCTCTGTAGGTTTCTTTCATATTAAAACCTGGTTTTGATAAAATTTTCATAGAAATTTAATGATAAGGCTGATTTTTTTTTCTAAACCAGAGATATATTCTTTAAAATGTAATGACTGTAATGCCATCTACATAGGGCCATGGGGCGTGAAATTGCCACCAGAATTAAGGAACACACAACGTTGGTGGATAAGTAATACTGACATTATGAAAAAACCTGTTAGAGAAAATGGAAATTACTAAAGCTAAAAGAAGCCCTGTCCTTGTTTGTGTTAATGACATTTTCACCTTTGAACCTCACTTTATCTATAACAACCTCTCTGTTTGAATTTAAGTCTTTTTCTTTTAAAAAATTTATTGTTAAATGATTATATACATTATTGATATAGTTAGGATTCTTTTCATAGTTTTTTGCGTCACTTGGCGGCCTATGGATTAAATGCGCGTCTGTGAATCTTAAAGTTGCTGGATCGTTCCTCACTTGGGACATTTTACATTTTTATTTTTTATATGTTTATTTTTATTTACGGTGAATACTGTTAACCTAACCTAGCATTAGATTTGTTGTTAGTTGAAATGTGATCTTTCTAGGTAAAAGTTTCTTTATCATATTTTATAAGCGTTCTTTTAGTACAATGTTTAGTTTCTTTCAGGTCTGATGATGCTTAAGTTTTTTAAGCTTTTTAAGTTTTCAAAATTATGTGTATGTTTAATGAGACCGTGACTTGGAGTTCTTACTTTTGTTTTGAAATTTAATGACGTTATGTTCGTGTAAAGTTTTGACATATAAAGTCATATTTCTTTACAGGCTCTTCCAGTTCTAACGACCCGAACACAGATAAACCATCCGGAAACGTGGACGTATCCGAGCAATGCGGCATGTGTCCCTACTGCGTGAAATGCACTTTTCTGGTCACTCACATGATGCAGTACCATCCCGGATGCGGTACGATATGCGGCAACGGGGTCTGCGGTTATGTATCCGACAAGTACGTCCATTACAAGTTAGAATCCGTGAAATCAGCACGAAAAGGCGACTTCTTCCTTTTAGTATCGCACTAATTCCTTCAAAGTCGTCTGATAAACTTTGTTAAATCATTGTTGCGATAAAAAGAAACCATTTTTTACCACTTTACACCATCCCTATCACATTTAAATGTAAAACGCTTTTCCAGGTTTTACATAATATGCCCTAAATGCCACGGCATGTACTTAAACAAGAAAAAAACGGAAAATTATCTGTCCCAGCAGTGTCCCAACATAATCATCGATAGAGACGATAATACCGAGGCGGACATGCAAAGTTTTCCGTTTTCGGTGCCGATTTGTGACGACGTCGACCAAATTAAAGGGTAATATTGGTCTACACAGTGTGCGTACATGATTCTAATGTCGGATCTAGGTTTTTAGGTATGTCAGACGAGGAGTTCCAGATCAAAACAATCGATTTTCAAGGGAACGACCCCTTGGGAACCGCGGCGGTACCGAAGGTGCCGCAAGAGACCGAGCGGGCCGATAATGCGAAATCGAAATCGATCGGGGCGCAAGCGATGATGTTAAATACCCCGTTGCAACGCACTTTAGGGTTAGAGGATCTTACTGCGTCTATTAAGATTTTACTTTGCAGGTAAATGAACAAAATGATTGCTAAGGATTAAATTAAAAATTTGCTATTTTTGGAAAAGTATATTTCTAAACTTAGCAAAACATCATAAAATAATAATAAACTAGGTACCACAAAAACTACTTAACATCAAACGCGTATTGTTTATTTCCGAAAGTAGTGGCGCAATAACACTAATTCATCGTTAGTATTGTCTTCTGATTTGGATCTAATTTTCAAACAAATTAACCCTGCTGAGGAAAATATCTTTCAGACACAACGCCTATCGGTGGAGTAGTTTTTAAGTAGTCAGAGGCTAATTTAAGATTCATGCCAAGATTCAATCATTACCATCATTCAATAACTCTATTTTCTGAGACACAACATCATAGAGTTCCTTAAAAGGCTCGACTTGGTTTAAAGCACTTTGAACTTTTTCCTTAAAAAACTGATTTTCCAGATTGATTTATAGCCTTTATTTCAACAATTTCTAACATTTATTGGATCATCTAAATGGCGAAGTATCCCTAGAAAATTTCTTCTGGGTGCTACCTCCTTGGTTATTTTGCTGGTTCAGATCCATATTAAATTGGGATGTGAATGAATATATATATTTGTTAACACCCTCATAATAAAACAAACACACTTTACTCAGATTGGCTATGTTGGTCATAATAATACGATGTATAGCTGCCTGGTTGGCCTGAAATTCACCAGATATTTGATAGAGATATAACTTAAACTATTACACTTAAAAAAGTAGATTAAAATAATTTTAGTGATTCCTTTTCTTCCAGGGATTAAACTGTAAAATCCTGATATTTTTGGACACTTAATTTTGTCCGACATCTCCAGATTTTCGGGATCGCGAATTACTTTTGTCGTTTATATTTTATCCCGCCAAATTCTAGTCAAAAAATACTCGTAAGACAAAATATTTTAGTGTTCAATGTTTGCTGAATATCAAGCAGTTAAAGTATGTTTTTCGACTGCAAGTAAGTAACATAATGGCTTTTTTCCAGGCAGTTGAAAAAGAAGAAAAATATCGTAATATAGGTAGATAATAGACGTAAGCAGTTACATTTATATTTATCATTTAATCTGCTTGACACAATTCGTTTTTTCCAGTCGGTTGAAGCAAAATAAAATATAGTTAGGTTAGGGTTCTTATAAATATCAGGCAGTTGAACTATATTTTCTGAGGAAATTATGCTTTTGATGGCAGTTAATAGTATTTTTTTCCAATTTCATTTCCCAGAATATGTTTTATCCCTCAACTGCCTGGAAATTTATGTTTTTTCATGGGCTTTACCATAAACTTTTACTATTTTTCCAGGCAAAAAAAAGCTCTTAAAAACAAACTCACATTTGGAAAATTCGGTTTTTAAGCGTAAAAATATTGAAATATTGTTAACAATGGCTTTTCTGAGGTGACGTCGTAAATCCTTTATTTTTCACCTCATTGTATCGATAGCCTTTCCAAGACTTTCAGCTTTATCTTCATTTCTCGTGTACAAAAAAAAAATAGTGCGCTTGAGACCACACGACTGAAGTAAAACTTCTTTACCTAAAAACTACACCTCAACCGCTTAATATTCAGGGAACATTGAATACTAAAGAATTTTTTTTTGTATTTGAAGTAGGTATACTCGGGTCGGAAATTGATGGTAGAGATGATGATGATGAAGCAGCTTTATTCTTCTACTGCCTGGAATAGATAAAATTAGGTTTTTTCTAGGTAGTTGATACATATTTTCTATTTTATCCCAGGTAGTTGAGCCTATTTTATTCCTGAACTCCTTGGAATAAGAAAAATTGCATTTTTCAGTCAGATTATGGTAACTTTTAATATTTTTGTCAGGCAGATGATAGTCATTTCTTGTTTTTTCCAGCAGTTTTATTATTCTACTACCTGGAAGCAATAAAATTACGTTTTTCCATTTTTCCACATATCTGATACAGATTTTATATCTTATCTAAAGCAGTTAAACATATTTTATTCCTCTACTGCCTGGAATAAGAAAAAAATTGTTTTTTAATCAGTTTTTATTTATTTTTAATATTTTTCTAGTCATATGAAATTTTACTGCCTGGAATAAGAAAACTTCTGTATTTTTCAAACATTTAACACCATATTTTTCCACAGACAAATAGTCCTAAATGTTCTCTCGCTCCTCTCGATGTCCACCAACTACGTGAACCTCCTTTCCTGCCTCGAATTGATCGGTTTAGGGGACATCAATAAAGTCGTCCGCCTAATGACCCTAACGGCCATGAACCGAGTCGAGGTTGACCGCCTACAAAACTCCCCGGAATTCACCAACTTCCGTCTGTCGAAGGATTTCACCCAATTGACGACCAGTTTACCGACGGCCGCCAACTCTTGCCTGAAGTATTTGAGCGTCAGCATCGCCGCCCTGTCGCAAAACGAGGTCGAAGCCTCCAACTTGGTGATTAACATTTGCACCAAGGATTTACTGATGTCCGCTTTTGGGGTGGCCGTACCTAAACCGGGTGAGTAAATCCAAATCGAAAACCAACGCTGAGTATTTCAGAAACGGTTGTACGTTGTACGAATGGTATTTGGTATTCTTATAATCTCTCTATAGGTTTTGCCGTCACTCAAGCCCTAGTGAACATCTTATCCACCCACGGTGGTTGTTCCTTACTGGATCTACCAAAAGAAGAAATTTGCTTAAATTCTTCGCCCGAGAGACAAGGGGTCAATCCGTTAACTTTGGCGAATGCTTTGTCTGCTTACATTTTGTCCAATAGGTGAGCCTGTCAACGATACAAATAGAGGGATACAAGTGTTTCTTTAATCAATATTACAGGGTGAATAAACAAGATAAAGAATGGGCGGCCCAGCAACTCTTTAAATGTATAGCGACCAAAGTGCAAATTATGTCCGGGTCTAGTTTGGAACAAGTTAATTTCGCCGATCTGTCTGGTACGATGCCCAAGCAGGAGGTGGTTTTATTAGAAGGTAAGTTTCTTTTTAATGCAATGAATACAAAATATTTAGAAGAAAAGGCATTACAGCAAAATGGACCTTATTTAGTGTGTGACCAAGTATAGACCAAACTACTCGTTCATAAATAAAATTTTAAGACGATCATCCATTTTAATCTGATTAGTTAATGTCACAATATAGACATACGTGTAGGTGACTTTTAACATGCTGTTTCGTAATATAGTTATTTTTGAAATCAAAAATTTTAAAAATTTACTTTTATGGCTTATACTTAATTTAATTAAATATTGCTATTTTTATTTGTTGAAGTACTGCTTGAGAAATCAATATTTATTAAATATGGATTTTAAATTAAGATATAGTTTTTGATAGAGGCACGGTGCAATCAATTTGATAGTCATTAAAATTAAAATAGAAAAACTTTGAGATTCAAAGCTGAATATTTATAAAATAAGGCAACAAAATTAGATATATCTACGTATTTATTTTATATTTGACAGAACAATTAAGGTAAAATAATTCATACAAGAAATATAATTTAATTTGTTATTATGAACAACTAAAATTTCTTGTAAACAATATACTACTAAAAAAAGAATCAATAACATTTTCAAAATACACATAAATCTATTAGTAGATCAGTCAAGAACATGCGCTAAATAGAAAAATAAAAAACGTGACAAAAGTAATAAATTAAACACTAAAAAGTACATAATATTCAATTCAAGATCTTAGAATATGCACCCAATGAATAGGAAGGGTACCTCTATCATAAGTTCTTTAAACATTTGCTTAGAGATATATTAGGAAGTGGATTTATGGGTGGTAACAGGAAAACAGTGATTTTCTTGTTAAAGATTCCTCTACGGGCATGGAAGAATAACGATTTTTTAAAGTTTAAGCCACATTTAATTTAGGTATTATTTTATTTTGAAAATGAAGTGAAAGTTTAAAAGCATGCCTTTTTTTTTGCTTAAAGTCTTGAGACTTATTTATCAGTGCCTCTAATTGTCAAATGACGTAGCTATTCCTGAGGATGACGCAGGTGACATTATTGTAAATAGATAATATAATATAAAAGAGAACCATAACCGCATAAAGGAATAATTGAAGAGACTTCGTCAATACTTCCTCCTTAAATACAAAAAAATTATATATTTTTAAAGCCAATAAAATAAACTTGTTTCTGTCTCTAAATTCCTGGTGAACTGTTTTCATCTACATTTTGCTTGATGTAGTGATACATGTTCATTAAAGTAAATGACAGATGTTTGAAATGATGATTTGAATTATTTAAAACTAATAAGTTGATATTGACAAAAACATTGAAAAGTTTTCAAAATACTAACTTGCAACTTAAAAACTAAATATAGCCATTGGATGAATATTTGACAAAGAAAATGTCTTATGGAAACAATTGGAAAATAGTATTTTATCAACAGCAAAATCAATATTAATGTTCTACATTTATGAAAATTCAAAGCGGTAGTCATACAATAGTAGTATTCATTGCGGTAGATAGCCGCATTAATTAACAGTAAACAAATAACATATATTTTCATTTTTCAATCTTTTTTAATCATTACCTAAAATTCGGTTTTCTTTCGAAGCAGTTAACACTTAACAATTTTCAAAATAGTACAGAACTGTTTTTCTATTTACAATCTATAGGAGTGCTACGTTCTCCTGAATGCCCCTGGATTTATATTTCAGCCTAACTGAATATTTCTAGAAAGAGTTTTTTGCCTGTTTTGTTATTACATAGATACAACCACAGTACCATATAGAAAGTTAGCAGTAAGTAATTTTATTGATTTAATAATCGACTTAAAAAAATATTAAAAAAACTAGAGAAGGATGCTTACCTGTGAGATGAATCTGACCTGATACATGGATCCCAAACTTAGGGAGGTATCCTGGTTTAAGACATTTCTTGCCAATTTGAGAAAAAAGTTAGATTTGTCAAAATGGTCAAAGGAAATCTTGGCTGATTTTGGTAATGGATGATTTAACCCAAGCAGCATTAACCAAATCTTCTTAACTTCAAGATTGGATGGAAATCTAAAGAAATATATATATTTACTATGTATTATTATATATTTACTTTTTTTTAAAATTTTATTCCTTCATAAAAAATTGAATTGTATTTAAAACCGGAGAAAACCCAATTGGAATTGGATCGTCAGACTACGCCACTGTGTCTTAATAACCTATTTTTTGACGTTTTAAATAATTATAGTTTCTTACCTATGAAAAGACACTTTTTCGTTTCGAAATACTGCTCCTTTGGCACACAAAAAAATTGGAAAAACGGTGAAAACTGGGCAAAAATACCCACACGATACAATAACGTCTTACTGCAACGTCGCAATTAAGCAACGAATGAATTTGTACTACGAACTTTACAAGGTAAACAACTGCGTTGCCGTTGTCGACTGCGTTCTTATCTGTTAAAAGAATTTCCCTTATTGGGTGATAAAAATTTGCTGTAAATCTTTTGTGTATAGTGGCCAAATTTTTTGTATTTAATTAATATATGATATATAAATATATTTATACCTACTCGAGAAATTGTCAATGTCTTCATTCATGTCTTGTCACTATCGCATAAATATATATATATGTGTGTATCATTTCCTTTTATCTAAACATGTTGAGTCTATCCTTGGTCTATGGGAAATACATTCTTGTACAATCGTATACCGTATAGATGAGAGTAAAATTCAAAGATTGAAAGCAAACATTGTTTTGTTAAAATTATTGCAGGTAACTGTATAAATGATTACTTAACTTAATGGTAATATCTTAATACATATTTTTGACTTTAGGGCATGATAATAGAGTAAGTACCTTGGCGTGGGACGAGAACAGTTGCACATTAGCCTCGGCTGGTTACGACGGTACCGTAAGGCTATGGAACATGGAACCGGATAAACCACCCAGTTTGGATTCGACTTTGGTGTTCCGCTTGAATGTCAATACGTTCGGGAACGATTTACAAGGCAAACTGATTGGTATTTAATTTAATAATTCTTACAAGAAGTGTCTTCAAAATTCTTAATTATCAGGTCATCTGCGGTGGTCTTCGACAGGGGACTACTTGGCCGCTTCCCTTGACAACGTCGTCAATATTTGGCCAATTAAGCGTCAAATTGACCATGCGCAGGGCTACGAGTGGTTTATCGAACCCCAGCAGGAGTTTATCACTGTGATCTGCTGGCCCAATAAGAAGAACGAGGAGACAGTTAATACGGAGCATTTGCTCGTTGGGAAGATTGATGGTAGGTTAAGTACACCTAGTTATTTATTTAAAAAAAAACTTAAAGTTTCAGGTTTTGACTAAAACATGTTGCATGTATAATTAAATTAAATAAGTCCAATACAATTAAGCGAAAGCAATCAGTCAATATCTTAACAATACACAGAAAAAAACAGTAGGCAATGCCATCAAGAAAGAAAGAAAAAGAAAAAAACATTTGTTTTCCAAGAAAAGCTACAGATTTTTAAATATAAGAATGTTGTCCTATTGCCATGCAGTTTTATCTATCACTGAATTGACTCTCCAAAAACCTTTAAGTGCCTGTAAGAGAATTAAGGTTATCTAAAATACGTACATGCAATAAAAGTTACTTAAGTTCCTTAAATAAACTCTCAGATTACCTTTAAGTGCCTGGAAAAGCATTAAGAATATTTAGAAGATACTTCCAGGCACCAAAATGCCTGTAACTGGCTCTCCAATAACCGTTAAATGCCTGGAAGAGTCTTAAGAGTATCTAGAAGACACATATAGGTAATAAAACTTACTCAAGTTTTTTTAATAGACTCTCAGATTACCCCTACATGACTGGAAGAGCATTGAGAGTACTTGGAAGATACTTCCAGGCGCTCAAATTTTGGAATTGGGTGTCCAATAACCTTTGATTGTTAGAAAGAGTCTTAAGAGTATCTAGAAGACACTTACAGGCTTTAAAAGTGACTTAAGTTCCTTAAATAGATTCTCAGATTATCCTTAAATAACTGGAAGAGCTTTATGAATATTCAGAAGATACAAGTCTAATTCTGAGTGTCTGGAATTAAGTCTATTTCAGGCACTCAATTCCTGGAATAGACTCTCCAATAACCAGCTTAAGAGTACTTTGAAAACACTTATAGGAAACTATCCAACATTATTCTGGAAAGCAATTTGACAGAGTTAGGAAAACAGTTGTGATGATCTTATGAAAACAGTATTAGTTGGTTCTGTAATATAGGTTCTTTCTGTTATATTGGTTCTGTAATATAACTTGTCTTTATGTTAAATAGTAATGAAATAAACTCTGAGTCATAGGTCTTAAATTTAAATTAATTTTTTTTAAATTTGAGACCTGAGACCTGAGTTTATTTCATTACTATTTGATGTAAGCCGGTCTCTTTTAGAAAAGATGGACTATTTCTTGGATTTTTTTTTATGTGTTATTACTTCTTTCAAGCGACTGAACTTATTTCTCTGCTGTTCCAGGAACTTAAAGCAGTCTTTAATTTATTCCAGAGAAATGTAAATCAATTACAACTTCTTCTAAAAAATAAGATATTTTTGTTTTAATAGTATGCATAAATAATTTAAATAAAAAAAATAGAATTAAGTGCAAGTAGCTATAAGAATCTGGAATCTGTACTAAAATAGAAGAAATCAGTCAAAAAGTTAACAATAGACTAAACAAAATATTTATCGGTTTTTTTCAGACCTTTTAATATGCTTGTAATTTTTTCCAGGTCAATAAACCATTTTTTTCTTTAATTCATATGCTTGATGGCAATTTTGGATTCTTCACTTATTTTCCCACAGCAAGTTCATCCCATTTTTATCTCTTCCAGGCACTTGGAACCTTTTTGTAATTTATCCCAGGACATCAAAGTCAATTATGACTTATTTCGATTTTCGAAGTTATTTCCGGTTTTTTCACTTCTTTTCATTCATCACCTTGACCTTCATTTTTAGTTTATTCCAAGCAGTCAAAACCTTTTTTTGTTTTTCCAAATATTTAAAGTTTTTAAATTATCTGAGGAAATTGAAGTGAATTATGACTTCTTCCAAGTAGTTGAAACCATTTCTGTATTCATCCAGGCACTTAAAGTTATTTGTACGTTATACCAGGAAGCTCATTTCCACTTTGACTTTATCCAGGCACTTAAAGCTTTTTTTAAGTTTATTCCAAGAAACTAAAGTCAATGATTGGCTTCTTCTAGACTACTGAAGCCAGTTTTGTCTTCATTTCTTTTCATTCATTGCCCACAAGACGAAGTGACATATAGATAACTATATTATGGTATACACATAACTTTATTATAATAAAATACCCTTAATAATTAAGAATCCTTACTGTAACCGACAGAAACTATTACTTGACCCAAGGATTAGTGATTTTTTCACTAAACTTGTTCTTGGCAAAGGCAAATTAGGGATTTAACGAGTCTGATATTAAAACCAGTTATAGTGTAAGCTTGCCTTCCTAAATTTAAATCATTAACGAAGAAACATAAAATAGCATTTTATGATCGAGACGACAAAACTTAAGTAGATTTAGAGTGGAAACATCTGGATCTTTTGGTTTCTGTGGTTTTTGTTGAAATCAAACATGAAAATCTCCTTTGATTTCTTTTAAAATGTAAAATACTGTCTAGGTACCGTATCAGTCCTATTAATAAACAAAGAGACAAACAAAATCGAGACTCTAATGAACTTTTCGGTACCACACCCGGTGGTTCACCTGGATTGGCACCGGGACAATCAACATTTCGCGGTCGGATACGTAGATGGTACCGTGAAACTGGGCGAATTGAATTGTCGTGCTGGATTTATCACTGTGCAGGCGCACGAAAGCTGTGTAACCGCGACGTCTTGGGATCCGAGAGGTAAGATATCGAATTACTATTATACAGGATACTAGTTAAGTAAGAGGAGTGTTTCGAATGATCTTTAAGGTTCTTGTTCAAGAAACAGGGTTGCATACTTTCTTCAGTTAGTGACGAAATTTGTTGAAATTATAAAATTTATATGAGACTCAGTTGCGAGAAAGTATTGATGGATATTTTTGCAGGTATTTTGTTGGCTTCAATATCAACGGATCTAACCTGTAAACTATGGAAAATTTCGGAAAATAACTTGATTTTGATGCATACAATTGGGCTGGCACACGAACCCACTAGTATAACCTGGTCCCCTGTTGTAGGCAAGGGCTCTTCGCCTTTATTGTTAGCTTTGGGCACCAATTATGGAACTGTTAATGTTTGGAGGGTATAAAATTTATTTTTAGTATTAGAATAAAAAGAAATTTCACACGTTGTGTCTCTTTGCAGATTCCCGATGAAAAAAACGTTAAAAATGAGGTCCCGAATCTTATATTTTCCTCCCAAGGACATTCGTATAATGCTGTCACCAGTTTGGCTATTGACTCTAGTGGGCTGTTACTTGCCAGTGGATGTCTTAAAGGTAACATGACATTTTGTGTTTTCTAAGATAGAAAAAGATAAATAGATTTGTTCTGAGTGTTTTAGACAAATAAAAAATAGAAAAATATCACTTAATTCTTGCCAATGTTTCATGTTATAATTACTTCATCCTCAAGGGTTGTACCAAATACAGAAAACTACTATGCCCTGAGTATAAGTTCAACTTATATGTAATGCAAAAAAAAAAAAGCATCACTTTTTTGTCTTTCCTGTTAGGTCCTAGCGGCGTAGTGAACATCTGGTCCCTCCACGACGGTACCCTGATCTACACCTGCACGGGCCCAGGCGGTGTGAACACAAACGGCCTAAAATGGATCGACTTTAACGGGCAACTGGCCGTCGCTTTTTCCCGATCTAAAGCCGTGCATTTAATACTCTACACCGTAGACGATTTAACGAAAAACCTCCCTCTGGCCACCGTACGGTGCGCGTTACTAAAAAAAGGCGTCAGAGGCATCAAGAATTTACCGTTTTTCAAACATTTCGCCACCTTGCTACCGAAACTGTTACTCGACCAGTATAATTGTGAAAAATTACACGTGTCCACCGGCACTCAGCTAATGCACAGCGCATATTTGAAGAGTCTCGCCTCGCTGGCCATCATTTTAGATTTGGACAAGGTGGTGTGCTATAAATACACCCCTTTTAACGATAGTAAAGAAATTGAGATCGTGCAGGAGTACCACTGGTTGCATACGTTCAGTTTGGGTGCTCAAATGGCAGAGAGCCTTCTCAAGAGGTGATTTATTTTGCTGTGTATGTGTATTCCTTTTAAATGATAATAAATTTCAGGACTGAACTGCCGGGAGACGTTGTGAATCTCAGTCAACTGGTAGACGAGGAGTTTATACCGTCGGTGGTGCCGGATGTCTTTTGGACCATAGAGCAGGACAAGCAAATTATGCAATGGGCATCGCAGCGACCTCAGGATTGGGAAATTGGCGGTAAATGCAAGGTAAAGACTTTTAATTAGGGTCAAGTGGGGGTAAAGAGTTTATAAATGAATTTCTTAAAAGCTTTCATATTACAATAAGTTCTTGTCGGATAATATAGTTTTGTAAAAAAAAATTACATGCTCTTAGTATTTTTGAGATATTATTTGATTGAGACATTTGATCTTCCTCTTATAATTCAATAAAACAACATTCATATAGTCACCTTAACTGAGAACTGGTTAACTCAAAACACAAATTCGGCAGTTTTTAGTATAAAGGATTTTAATATTATTCGTGAGGACAGAAAGCAGGGTGGAGGCTCATACTAAGAATATTATTGGTTATAGTAAAATTGTCTTTGATGGTAAGTGATTTCCTTGTTTCATTCATTTCCTTGTTCATTTCATTTCAAGTGATCACCTGTTTTGCCACAGAAATGGGTAAATTTTGATAATGTTATTTGTATTAGTAATTTTCATGTAATTATCTTGTTCTTACATGCTTCGAAAGATACGATTTAACACAAATAATTAATGAGCCGACTCCCATAGCTTCTACTTCAAGTACTTTGGTGGACCCTGTATTTATTTCTAAATCATTAAGTCTCAAGGATTCGGGTACAATAAATGCACATCTTATCTCTGATCATTATTTAACAAAAACCCAATATTAAAATTTTCGGAAAAATTTTCATTTAATCAGGATTTTTTTAAACTGATTTTCACTCACTACATTCGGATTCTATTATGAGAAAATATCATACATTTTAAACAACTTCGTTCAACAGCTAAGTGACTACACCTAATTTAAGAATGCTTTTTAGTGCCAAAAATAAAAAATATACGTGACTGGAATCATTATGAACACCTTAGAAAACTATCTGTTACTATGATTCGCCGTGAAACACAAAACTATTTACATTTTATTGCATCTTAAAACAATAATCATAAAACTGGGTTAACACGTCGAAATTTAGATGTACATTTGTCAAATATTACAAAAAAAGATTTACCACTTCTTATACCCGATCCTAACGCAATAACAATTATTTTGCTCAGCTTTTTAAATGGTTAATAATAATTCTGAACAACATTAATTTTTACACTTCAAATGTTTTAGTGTAAGTAACAATTTTTGTTTTAAATTAACGGATACTGTAGAAGTCAACGACACTTTTCCATAACGTTGATGATCTTCAACGATATTTCTCTTAGAATCCTTAAGTATTATATTGTATCCGCATATTGATATATTTCTAGTTCTACTAGCAAAACTTGCAAATCTAAATGAACTTTCTCACCTGCGTATTATGACTATTCTACATACAACTAAGAAATTTCAAAGATTAAGTACAAACAAATTTATGAACATTTTCTGTCTAAATAATTGTTTCCAAATAACCGATGTGGTCGTGTCTACGTCACAGTGCTAATGCTGCTTGACTATTCTAAAGCATTTGACTCTATATAGTATCTAAACTTAAATATATTAAGTTTTCTGAAGAAACAGCTTCTTCAATTAAATAATATTTATCAAGTAGATATTTTTTGAGAAATTGGATATACTCTCTAGTTTGCGCAATATTTTTATAATACGAGGTTCTGTATCCAGTAAATATAAGAAACATGACGTTAAGTTTGCAATGCCTTAATTTCGAACCGCTTTTTGTACGAGATTGTTTTCTTACAGTGCAAAACTTCTGGCAGTAAAAGGCCTTAATTATATTTTGTTGATTTTTTTTTAGAAATTACTTTCTATATTTTGTTGATTTTTTTTTAGAAATTACTTTCTATGGTATTTGAATATTCAACGGTTTGAATCGACTTAATAAGTTAGTTTTCTCACATCACTTTAATCCCATTTTTAATTTGTTCCAGGCAGTTAAAACCTTTTTTTTTTTTGTTCTTCCAGACACTGCTTTAAATTTATTCCAGGAAATGGAAATCACGAAATCTTCCTTCACATATGATCATTAAAGATGAATATTATCATTTTATTGCGATCATCCCTGATTCTTGGATTTGATATTGACATTTATATGGGAACAATCATCGCATTTCATTCTCCAATTATAGTATATAGTAGTAGTAGTTATTTATATATATTCAGTATATAGTAGTTATTCGTGTGATTTTCCTGATATTGTATTACTAACTGAGCACTGGTTAAAGCCTAACGAATGTTTCTTAATATCTGATTATATTCCTATATTAATTTTTTGTCGGCAACACTCCATACATGGAGGAACAGCTATTTTAGTTAAACAAACAATTGAAGCTTTTTTCTGTAAAATTAATAAGTATGATAGCTTTCTGTTGTAGAAGGTTTTTGAATTCTCTCTTTGTTTTTGTAAGCGATTTAATTTATATGTTCTTTGTGTTTATAGACCACCCACAGGAGATATTGGTATGTTCCTGGACAAACTTGATTCTCTATTATCCCAATTGTCTCTACACTCCATAGTTATATTGGCTGGTGACTTTAATATTAACTTCACTGATGTAAGCTTGCTATCATATCATACATCCCTTTTAGGTATATTGGAATCTTATGACTTAAAGATGCATGTTCTTTCACCCACACGTATAACATCCTCATCTGCAACTACTATTGATTATTTGTGTACAAATTTAAATGATGTGTCATGTAGAGTACTCTCATCTGGTATTTCTGACCATGAAGCCATTCTCGCTAGGATTCCATGCAACACTGTATTTCCTTCATCTCATTATATAGGAAGAATTTTCAGCAGAGCAAATTTTAATGCTTTTTCTTCTACTTCAGCTTTGGTTAATTGGAATGCAGTTGAAATGGCTCCTGACCCGTTTACTTTGTTATTTCATGTGCTATGTGACAAGATCAATCAGTGTTTTCCTAAAAAGAGGCTTAAAATGAAAAATAGAAAACCATGGCTCACAGCAGGCCTCAAAACTTCAGCTAAAACCCTCCGTTTTTTGGATAAGTTGTGCAAGTTTACAACTAATGCAAATATTATTCTTTATCATCAGAAATATCGTAGTCTATACAGAAAGACGATAAAAGCAGCAAAGGTTAAATATTATAGTGACCGCTTGAATGTGTCCTCAAATAGGCAGAGAGAATGTTGGTCAATTATAAATGACTTCAGGCATTCTCACAAGAAAGTTTCAGAACCAAAAGTAAGACCAAATAGTTTAAACGATTATTACTGTAATATTCCTCATTTATTGCTCAAGGATGTGAATACTAATATTCATCCTTTGCGTTATATTCAACAAGTGTCAAAATTCTTTTTTCTTTTATCTTTTGTGATTCAAAAAAAGGCAGTTAGATACCTATGTTCCGTGTTAGATACCGCTGGGTTAAGAGATTCTTGTAAACTCTTTATATTTCAAAAAATCCTAACTCTTTTTTCTCTTTTTATTTTAGAAACAGCTACTCTTATTCATAAATGTCCTAAACCTCCCTCGAAAACTGGTCATATGACTCGCCAGGTTAACGATTTTCCCTTACCAATCCCTACATCCTCCCTCACCAAGAACTCACTTATATACCTTAGCAAAAAAATATACAACCATGTTCCTCTATGTATCAGACAAATTTTAGAAGTTAGGAAATTCAAAAAGGAATTAAAATTACTTTTATTATCCAGGGCATATTATAGCCTTGACGATTTTTTTAATGATACCTTTCTGTTTTGTTATGATTAATTTTGGTAATGTGTGTAAATTTTATGGTAAAGTGTTTCAGATGTTATGTTTGTTTGAAATTTAAAGTGAATTTGGAATTTTTTAGTTTTTAGGATGCTTGTACACAAGATTTTGTTGTCTTACGTAATATAGCACATTTTCTTTTTTTCTTTCTATAAATCGACTTAAAATGTTATTTTTCGTACGGTGTGACACGTTTTAGTCCTAATTCGAATGACTGTTTTGAATAGTTGCACAATATTTGCCTATATCCTGAAGATATATGTATAAGTATCGAAACGTTGTATCAGTTAATTGAAAGTATATATATATTTTTACACGTGTCACTAATTTGAGATGTTTTTAACTGTTATCACTATGCTGGATTGGATTTATTTTATATTTGATAGGTGCAGTAATATTTTGCTTTTCTCTTTTTTTCTTCCTCCTATTTAATTTTATTTTGTAGTTCAGTAGTAAAATTAAAATAACTTTAGCCTTATTATTGTTTATTATTATTTCCCGTAAGTGGGTGATTATTAGAAACAGAGGGCTATTTGTTTATTTATTACTTCTTTTCAGGCTTATTTGTGGGGTTCAGATCGTCACGGTCAACTGGCCGAGCTCGGATTCAGCGCCACCGCCCCCCTATTGGTCAACTCATTCTCCATAGCGCGAAAAATCATATGCGGTCAAAATTGTACTTTTGTACTGTTGACCAACGGTACCGTAATGGCTTGCGGTGAGGGCAGTTACGGCCGATTGGGTATTAAAAAACGTCTAATGTTTCCCTGGACAACCCAATAATAAATGTTCCTTTTAAAGGTCAAGGTAACTCGGACGATCTACACTCCCTCAGTGTGATTTCGAGCCTTCAAGGGTTCGTAATCACCGATTTAGCGACGTCGGTGGGCTCGGACGGGCATAGTTTGGCTTTGGCGGAAAGTGGCGAAGTGTTTTCGTGGGGCGACGGCGATTATGGCAAATTGGGACACGGAAACAGCGACAGGCAACGGAGACCCAGGCAAATTGAAGCCTTGCAAAATGAGGAAGTTATACAGGTAAAATCATTTGAAGTGGGATACCAAGTATAGTCCAAGTTAACCCACTAAGAAAGTTGGAATTATGCAGTCGTTTTTAGTTATGCATGTTTTACTGAAATAAATTATTTTTTAATTTTTTAGGGTTAATTATTTGTTTAGAATTTTATATAATACGTCCAAAGTGGTTGCTTTTAATTTGAAAATACAACAATATCTATAAATTAATGTAGGTGTGTGCATTTGAATGATTCATAGACACTTATTATTTTTGGTTAAAAAAATATATTTATTGCTAAAATATTCTATATGAATGTACATTTAAAAGGGCGATCAAGTAAAACCAGATAAATCCATTATATAAAATTCCGAGATATTTATAAAAAACGTGCCAATAAGACGTTCGTGAGCTTATCATAATAAATTATAGTATATGTAAAAGGCTTAATATTATAGACTTGGACAATATTTTGGTCCCTATAAGCTATTTACCATAACAATTGTTACTAATTAAACAATTGATTTATCTGATTTTGCTTGAGTTGAATATATTTAGTTCATTATATTATAATGTAAAAGTGATTGTTTTAATGTACGTATGATGTTAGTCGCATTTCTTTTAAGCTAAATAATATTATATTTACTTACGAAAAAAAAAACAAAGCAAAAATATATGTTCACACGTTTATTCTTTATTTTTTTAATACTACAAAAGGAAAAATATGAATCGCAATTTTATTTTGAGGATTTATTTGGTTTTGCTTTATGGCTCCTCATATAGAAAACTAAATAAGAGATAATAAATATGTCTGGTCTTTATGTAGGTATTTTCTGACATAATTTGGCACCATCTGCATTATTGTTTCTTTCTTGTGGTGTTGCAATATTGGGATATAAAGTTAGGTTTATTTATAGGTATACATATTTCTTAATTAGGCTGACCCACTAATACATGTAATACCACGACTTTTTTTTTCAATATTTTTACGCTGTTTGTAAAGACTCCTTGTGTACCTTAATTTTTTTAGTTCTTCAATTTTGCGGGTAGATTAAATAATGGATACGTATGTGTATATCGCCAAGTAAAACGAAGGATATTTATTTTACTTGGCGAACGAATAACTAACAAAATAAATAAATCATTCAAAAATATTCGAGGGTTGCAGGAGATTTTGTTGTAGCACACTTTATTATATTCTTGAATATAACTGCGATATTCTGAGGCTATCAGAAACATGATTACCATTGAATGATAACGATCATTTCTTTACGATGCCAGGTTTTGAGAATGCCAAAAACATCCAAGAAAACGAATAATTTTGATATTGATTTTCCTTCGCTTTAAAACTGACTGGTCCGCTTGATTTACTTCAGAAAATGTACATAATTTACTCGATTCCAATCCATTTTTTTTACCTTTTTCCAATCCAAGGAACTCCATGCATTTTTCCGTGCCTTTCCTATGTAAAACTAAGTTTTACTGATCGAACACATCCCTTAACAAATTTAATATAAGCTCATCAGTTTGAGGTGCCAATCTACTGCTAAAAGAACTTTAAATTGACAGGGAACGCGAGGCGTTAAATCCCATATATACAGACAAAACTGAGCCCGATCGTGGAAAGTGTGGCCTTGCATTATACAATATTTTCTATATAACGATCGACGGCTGTTATAAGGTATAGAAAATTATTGGTCGAGAGATAGAAGTTATTGGCAGTTATCTGTTTTTTCTTTTGGTTAAAACTGATTAGGAAATTCATCACTATTTGTCCACCAACTTCTAATATTGATCATTTCAATTGCCTGTTTGTAACCATGTTATATTTTTAGGCTATTATAATATTGATATTTTATCACTTTGATATATATCTATTAAATATTTCTTTACATCAAATTTTGTATTGCTTAAACATAATAGATATGGCTCAAGTACTTCTCTTTTTATAGAAAGATAAGTAGACGATTATAATTGTTTTGAGAGATACTTTTACCTTATGAAGTATACAAAGTTAACACTGGAAAGACTAAGTTTATTCAGTTGGCGCAGGTGTCTACTAACTCCATTGTTAAGCAGGTCTTTTACAGGGTGAATTGTCTTAATTATTGTTAAAAGACTTCGTTGCATAATTAACCTCCTATCAGATTCGAATTCTAAATTTCTTTAAAATATTGTAGTAACATTCATAAGGATAAATCAATTTTGAATACACACATATTATGAAAAATGACATCTTATTCTGCTCCTTTACGACCGCAATTATCATGAAAAAAAAAACAATATATAAAAACATTATGTAAATTATTATATTTTATAAGGTATTAGCAAGGAATCCAACAAAAACCTGCATTGAATATTTTTTCGTATTTTTTATTTTTTGAAAAATGACTGATTTTTTAATCAAAAATTTTCTTTAATTTCAATTTTATTTTCAAAGTCGGCGATATAATTTTGTCGTAGGCTTATTCAATTTTATATTTCTTTTACTAATTTTGAGCATGCACCTTTCGGACAGGTACAAATTCTGCAATAATGGGGGATGTTTAAAGCTTTTATTAAGTTAAAAGACCAAATACCTCTGGTTTTAAAATTTGATGCAATATTCACGCGTTCATAATTTAATATTTTCATATATTCATAATTTGAAGACTTCATATTATTGAAATAAAAACAGGCGTTTTTGAATTAATGTCATTTCTTTATTTCTATAAAATATTTTAAAGTAATGAATCTATTTAAATAAAGAAATATAAGTGTAAATTGTTTTGAGAAAGTGACTTATGTCAATTACCCATTTCATTGCATTAACACTGAATAGACAAGAAAGTTTTTTTCCTTGTTTTAAAGAATTATTTTTATGCATGTACAGATAAAATTAACCGTCAACAGTTACTTGATATTTTAATTAAAGTAGGTCATTACTGAACCTACGCAGCATAATTTGACCACGAACAGTTCAAACCTTAATAATCTAAATATTTCATCATTTCTCCATAATAAAAAACTTTTAGGGTTTTATAAATATATCGGAAAATATATCTGATCATAATATAGTGTTTTCAATATAGCGGGTTGGGAAGGGCGGGAAGACTTTTCTCCACAAATGAAAATGCCAATCTTTTTGTGAAGAGATGCATTTCACTCATGCATCTCTTACACTACATAGCTGTGGTATTTACATTAAAGGTACTAAGATATTTTATAATTAAAATTTCTTATTAAGGTGGCTTGTGGATTCAAACATAGCGCGGTGGTAACAAGCGATGGAAAACTATTTACCTTCGGAAACGGTGATTACGGACGTCTCGGCTTGGGTTCGACCTCGAATAAGAAACTTCCTGAAAGGGTTCATGCCTTGGAAGGTATTTAAGATAAATTTAATAATAATCCTGCATAAGTAAAATGATTAACAAATCAGGATACAAAATTGGACAAGTGGCCTGCGGACTTAATCATACCGCCTGCGTGTCTCAGGACGGCATGGACGTATGGACTTTTGGCGAAGGAGACTACGGAAAATTAGGTAAGTCAATTTGTCTTATATTTTTTTTTGTTTTGAATAAAATCGCTTTAGGTTTGGGTCATACGACAACCAAATCCATACCGCAAAAGGTGGAATCGCTTTGCGGTATAGGTATTAAAAAAGTCGGATGCGGCACCAATTTGACGGTGTTTCTGACTAGGGAGGGCAAGTTGTTCGTCTGCGGAATCGATAGGGTAAGTAAATTGTTAAAAGTCCAACGTTTAGGGGTTAAATTTTATTTAAACTTAGGTTCCTTGGTATACTTTGGCCAGAGACAGAGCCTCTTACCTGCCACACCAGTTAAGCACATTAGAAGAGTATTTTATTGAGGATTTTGCTATAGGAACTGAACACGTGCTCATATTGAGCCAATGTGGAAAGGTAAGTTGTGAAAAATTAATATGTACTGAATTTTCTTGTATACAGGGTGTCTCACGACGAATAGACGCGATCGATATCTCGGAAACTAATTTTTCAAAAATTTTGAAAATTTGGCAACATGGCACAGTCGATGGGGGCTACACAACTAAAATATTTTGACAGTTGTGACGTTTCCGGTTATACCGGAAGTAGGTGTCAACTTCGTTATTTTAAATGGAACACCCTGTATATTTTTACATTTTTGACTTTTACGTGAAGTTCTAAGTATATTTTGTGTATAATGTCCTATACCTAAGTGTAACCGTTTTTGACATATTTTTAATTTCATGTCAAAAACTATGTTTATATGCCCCAACATAATTACCGATTACTCCCTTTTAGTAGCCTTCATTTATTGGTTAGTTTTGGTTTTATTTTAGAGGAAGGACGACTTTAAAAGACTAATATAATATTTGGCTAAAAAAAAGATACAGGGGGGTCAAAAACTAGCATTAAAAATTAAAATGAAAAAATCATTAAAAGTCAATTTTTTTAAATGGAAACCCCCTATTTTTATAATTTTTTCATAAAGATAATTAAAAATAAGGTTAACTTTGTATAAGGTTATCTAGTCCAAAAATTGATAGTTTCCGAAATATTGGCAGTTTAAATTTGGCCTAATATTAAAAGCCGTATAGTAACAAGGCTCAAGAATTGTTGATTAGTTGGGCATGACGGTTGTCATAGTAACCGCTAGAAGCGGCAGTAAGACAATGGATTATATGCATTAAATTTATAAGTTACTTGCTATTTAAGTTTTCTTCGTCAAAGTGTAATTTAATTAAAAAGTGTACATTTCTGTTATAATCCATTATCTTACTGCCGCTTCTAGCAGTTATTATGACAACCGTCATGCCCAACTAATCAACAATCCTTGAGCCGTGTTACTATACGGCTTTTAATATTAGGCCAAATTTAAACTGCCAATATTTCGGAAACTATCAATTTTTGGACTAGATAACCTTATACAAAGTTAACCTTATTTTTAATTATCTTTATGAAAAAATTATAAAAATAGGGGGTTTCCATTTAAAAAAATTGACTTTTAATGATTTTTTCATTTTAATTTTTAATGCTAGTTTTTGACCCCCCTGTATCTTTTTTTTAGCCAAATATTATATTAGTCTTTTAAAGTGGTCCTTCTTCTAAAATAAAACCAAAACTAACCAATAAATGAAGGCTACTAAAAGGGAGTAATCGGTAATTATGTTAGGGCATATAAACATAGTTTTTGACATGAAATTAAAAATATGTCAAAAACGGTTACACTTAGGTATAGGACATTATACACAAAATATACTTAGAATTTCACCTAAAAGTCAAAAATGTAAAAATATACAGGGTGTTCTATTTAAAATAACGAAGTTAACACCTACTTCCGGTATAACCGGAAACGTCACAACTGTCAAAATATTTTAGTTGTGTAGCCCCCATCGACTGTGCCATGTTGCCAAATTTTCAAAATTTTTGGAAAATTAGTTTCCGAGATATCGATCGCGTCTATTCGTCGTGAGACACCCTGTATATACTCATTTAATTTCTTTATTACTATCAGAGTTTTGTGAAAATAATAATAATAATAAGTCTTTTATTTGCCACTAATTACATAATACTATTTAACGGATTTATTTATCTTAAACTATATCTATTTACAAAAATGGCAAAAAGGAGGTTAAAAAACAATTTTAAAAAGATACAGGTTTAACCCCCTGTGCAAAGTAAATTACAAATCTCAAAAAGAAAAAAACAAAATAATAAGTCTAAATTATCTATAAATATACATATTTACAAAATAATACAATATTATCTATATTAGTCATAACACAATCCTTTACTATTCCACACACACGCCATACACATATATGTATGTTATATCACTGATTTTAAAATTAACTTTTTAAAAAATATTTTTATTATATAAAATCAAAAATTACAGTATCATGACTTAACTTAAAGAGTCTAATCTAATTAAATCTTATACAATAGTTTTTGTGATCCTATTTATACGTAAAATATGCCGATTCAGTGGGAACAGGCATCTTGGTTGACCGTGTGTGTGGGTGTCTGCTGATCCGGCGTCTGGGAAGTGACTTATCTGGTTTAGATAAGTGTTATTTGATCCGGTGAGAACCAAGGACTGGGTGACTTTGTGAAGGTGACATTTGTTGTGGGAAAATCGGATATAACAGCTCCCCCATTAAGAAAAAAGTTGATGGGTGACAGCAACTTTTTAACACATCTGTTTGTTCGGGTTGAGCTCTAGTTCTTCTCCCTCTTCTACGAGATCTCCAATATGGATGCTTGGTCTTCTTCTGGGGAGGATCTTCCTCCATTGTCTGGTAAAAGTATTGCCTGGATGCTTAGGTGGTGAAGGAGGATAGTCATCGCTTGAAGTGGCGATTCCTATTTTGAGATTTCTTCGTTTTTTGCATTTACAGGTGATGTAGAGGATGAGCAATACTACAATCAAGATTATTGTTAAAATAGTAAACCAGCTTATGTGTTTGTTAACAAAAGGTTGCTTTATGAGCCGGTCCAGTTCGTCAGAATATTGGTTTAGCTTATGTTGTGCTATGTTGAGGTCCTCTACGTTCAATTTATTCAGTTTAAGTGGTTTCAAATCGGGCAAATGTATTTTTTCTGGTATGTGGTCACAGCAGCTATAGGGTATAATAACTGGATGACTGCTATAAGTGATGTTGTCATGTGTGTCAATCTGTTTTTGGGCGTGGATTCTCGTGCTGCCAACAAATGCATTACATTCAGGTTGGAGTTTCAAGAGTGTATTGTTGTTAGTGATTTTCGTGACGATATCTCTGGTACTACATTTGATTGTTATGGGAAGAGGGTCAGCAACGGCTATTAGCCATAAGTTTTGGCTAATTTCTTGGATGTTGTAATCTTTTGCAAGTATTATGGAAGTCTGGCATGTCCTGGGTAGATTACTTAGTTGTCTGAGGAGTTGGGCTTCACAGATGGCGTCTGTGTCTATTGGATATGGAAGAATACTGGAACATAGTTTTGTTCTTCCTCCAAGAGATTTACATGTTGCTAGGTTCCGGATTGTTACATACAACAGTGAATCATCATTTCGCGCAATGTGTTTATATGATGTAGTTAAAATATGATGAAGACCTGTTCGACTATCCAATATTGGAATTGGATACAAATTAAACAAAGTATATTTTTCAGGATCTACCAGTGGTATGTTGAGAACAAAAATTATTCTAGAATCTATTTGGTATGCTTGTAGTTCTATTATATCGAGATATTGAGCCACACTAGAAGTGTAGATTGGTAATGGAAGGTTATTGGTTTGTAATGATTGTGATATGTGCTTTAAGGACTCAATTAAGTCTTGCGGGGTGATGATTGAACTATGTAGTATTTTTAATCTTGCGAAAGTTATTGCATTTATGACATCATTAAGATAGTTTTCAATAAATGAATAGCTCTCCATTAATGATTCACAAATGTTTAAAATTGCGATTTGGGATGAGTAGTATTTAAGCTGATCAGAAATATCCATTATTGAATTCCTAATTTCCTCTATATCTTTATTAAATGTTTCCTCGTCAACTTGAAGTTTTTGGATGGTGGCGTTAAAGTTCTTTATTACTGAGGTTGTTACGGAAATTTGATTTTTTAAGAGGTTCTCTAGTTCATGTTCGTCACGTGCTAGTTTGTCTATCCATTCATTAAAATATTCACCGTCTGAGGCATCTAGATTTCCAGTTATGGATTTCCAAATTGATCCCATACCGTTTATTAATCCACGTTTTTCTCTAAAAATGTATTTGCGTGTGTCAACCATAATGTCTGAGTATTTTTGATTTATGGAGTTTGATATTTGTCTAAGGAGACTAACGTGAGTTTGGACTTCCGTCTTAAAAGCTAACATTCGAGGTACGTCTTCATCGAGGGTGTTTAACAGGTTGTTTAGTATTTTATCATTATTTTCTATTGTATTTTTTATTAGTTCTAAATCTTTATAAACAAGAAGGGTCCATTTGTTATTAGAAATTTTTAATTTTGATTCTTCGTGAAAGAAGATTCCAATGGTATTGTTGATCGGTGTTATGGAATATTGGCAAAGGATGACTGGAAACAGTCCGAAGAATCTGAAAGAGAATTTACTCATGATAGGGTTTCATTCTATCAAAATTTATTTTTGATTTTTGATTTGTTTGGGGATTTAATACAATTGCTGAGTTTTTAAGAATTTCGAGAATTTCAAAGGGTCCGTTAAACTTATTCGCTGCTTTATTTGCAATTTGAGATTCTTTAATATATACTTTATTACCTACTTGATAGTTTGGAGGGTTTTGGGAAAGATGTTGATCAAAACGTTCCTTAGCTTTTTCTTTTTTTCTATCAGTTTTAGATCGTGCAACTTTATAGAAGTATTGCATTCGATTGCTTAAGTCTCGTACATATTTAGATATTAAAGCTTTTTCATTATAGATGGTTTCAGGAGGTCTGGAGGACGTATGCCCAAAAATAAGCTCATATGGTGTGAATCCGTGTGTTTTATTTTTTGTGTTGTTATAACAAATAACAGCATATGGTAATATGTTGAAAGGGTGATCGTTTGGATTTTCGGCTTGATTAGCCCGAATCATTTCTCCTAAAGTTGCATGAAATCTTTCGATTGAGCCATTGGATTGAGGGTGGCTTACACTAGAAAATGTTAGTTTTATCTCATAGAGTTCGCAAAGATCTTTCATAAGGATATTGTCAAATTCACGGCCATAATCTGCATGGATCCTTAAGGGAGTGCCATAATGTTGAAAGAATAATAGAAGGGTGTTGATTACTGTTTTGGCAGTTTTGTCACTTAAAGGGTATGCCTGCGTAAATTTAGTGAGTTCATCTCTTATGGTCAGTGCGTAATTTCTAGTTGGGTATTCATAAATATCGAGATTAATACGTTCAAATGGTGTTTTAGGAGTTTCGGTTATTACAAGAGGGTTGTTTAGGTTTTTCCTACAGGCTTTAACTTTTTGACAGGTTTCGCATGATTTTATAAGATTTTCAACGTCTTTTGAAAGACCTGGCCAATTGTATTTTTCTTTTATTCGACGTGTCGTTTCATTAATGCCACGGTGTAAGTTAGTTTTACCGCGATGGTAATGATCTAGAATTTGGGGAATTTCGTCAGCGTCGGGAGTTTTAATGAGATTTTGGCAAATTTTGATTTTAATGTCTTTGTCGGCGAAAACGTAAGATAAAATTTCTAAAATAGGTAATTCAAGGCGGTTTTCAACGTAGTAAGTGATTGACATATCAAATTTATTTTGTCCCGTATAAATCACGTAAAACAAATGCTGAACTACCATTTCAGGATCGAAAGGAAGGGGAATTATTAAATAATTTCGATTTTTGACAGATCTGCTAGAAAATATATTAATTTGGTTTGCTCCAAAGTTAGCGTCTTCTTCAAAGATATCATCTAATATTTTATGATGAAGCTCTTCTAGTTTGTTTTGCCAAAAAAAGGTGACTATTCTTTTATGAGTATTTTCTAAAAGTTGTTCATTTGAAATTTCGATTTTAGAGTAGTCAATTAAAGATGTTGTTTCGTATAAATGGGCAAAATTATTATATTCTTCAGTTATTTTTTTATCGTCTACTATTACTTCATCTGATTTTTCATCAGCACTTAGGGTTGAGTCAGAATCGTCTTCGTTTGAAGCGAAAATTGAAATCTTCTTTTGAAAATTTGAGCAATCTTGAAAATGATTAATTTTAATTCTAGAAAGGGCGTCCGCGTTTTTGTTTACTTTTCCAGGTTTATGAATAATTTTGTAGTTATATTCTTCTAACTTTAAACGCCAGCGTGCTAATCTGCTTCCGGGGTCTTTAATTGAAAAGAGCCACGTGAGAGGGCGATGGTCAGTGACTAGAGTAAATTTTCTTCCATATAAGTATGGACGAAATTGCTTTACTGCCCACACAATTGCAAGGAGTTCCCTTTCAATGGTGGAATATTTTGTTTCAGCACTGCATAGTGTTCTTGACGCAAAGGCAATGGGTAAATCTTTGCCAACGGGGCCTTGAGATAGGACAGCGCCTATTGCATATGCACTCGCATCAGTGGTTAGAAGGAATGGTTCATCGAAATTTGGATATATTAAAATTGGGTCTGAAATTAACGCATTTTTGAGCTCGTCGAAAGCATGTCTGCAATCTGCATCAAAGTCAAAAGGTACATCCTTTTGGAGTAATCTTGTTAATGGTTTAGAAATTTTGGCGAAATTTGGGATAAACCGTCGATAATAGCCAGTAAGACCAAGGAAGGACTTAATATCTTTCGGAGATTTTAATGTTGGAAAATTTTTTATGCATTTAATTTTTTCGGGATTTGGTTTTACTCCTTCTTGTGTTATCAAATGGCCAAGGTAAGCTACTTCTTTTCTAAGGAACTCACACTTGTCTGGTTGAATTTTAAGGTTGGATTTCCTTAGGCGTTTGAAAACATCGGTTAGTCGGTTAATGTGATCATGAATTGTGGATGAGTAAACGATTATATCGTCCATATAGACAAGACAGCGTTCATTTAAAATGCCAAGGAGGATATTGTCCATGACGCGTTGGAAGGTGGACGGGGCATTTTTAAGACCAAACGGCATTCTGATGAACTCATAATGACCGTTTTCAACAGAAAATGCTGTTTTCGGAATGTCTTTGGGGTCGATTTCTATCTGGTGAAAACCAGATGCGAGGTCAAGTGTAGTGAAATAATGACACTTTCCAAGTTGATCAAGTAAATCAGAGATGTTGGGTAGTGGGTATTTATCATCCACGGTAGTTTCATTAAGTTTTCTGTAGTCGATGACTACTCTCCACTTCTGTTTTCCAGAAGAATCCATTTTTTTTGGCACAACCCAAACTGGGGAGGACCATGGGGAAATAGAGGGCCTGATAATGCCTTGATCTAACATTTTGCTTACTTGAGATTTTACTTCCTCTTTATGGACGTGAGGGTATCTATAGGACTTAGTGAAAATGGGCCTGGCATTATTTGTTTCAATTTGATGTTTGATTTCATTAGTGAAAGAAAGTATATCGCCTTCGAGATAAAATATGTCTTCGTATTCAAGACAAAGATTAGTAATAAGTTCAGTTTCTTCTTCGTTTAGATGTTCTGTGCGAAGTTGGTTTTTGATATTCTTAATTCGATTGCTGGAAGAATTGGATTGAATTTCAGAAGTATTGTAATTTAGTAGGGTATGTGAAACAAAAGGTTCAATTTGAATATCGGAAAATTCTATACTTTTAGGGATAGCATTAGCATTGACTATTGACGTAAAAAATTCACCATTTGTATTTATGTGAACTAAAGCATTAGGGATGTGGACTTTTTCGATTTCTTGTCTAGATAAAATAGCGTCTGTATTTGAGAGATTGCATTTAAGTTTGAATATTTGTTCTGTTCTGGCTGGAATATTAATTTTATTTGGATAATTTCTTTTAGTTAGAGTTCTTCCTCTCTCTTCTTTAAATTCTGTAGATTTCTCAATTTTGTAAAGTGGCACGGTTTTAAAATAAGTTATTAATTGTTTGTTGTTTAAATCAATAGTGCATTTATAATGTTCCAAAAAATCAAGACCTAAGATTCCGTCAAAATCAATATCTAAATTGTATATATAGACTTTATGTGGGTCTCCGACTTTAAAGGGTACAAGGGTCGATTCTGTAATAAGAAGTTTTTCAGCGGTAATACCTTGGATAGAAACTTTTTCGGGAAAACGTTGTTTAAAATTTTTCACGGCATTTTCTTTAAATATTGAAATACCTGCACCTGTATCGATTAATAGTTTTAAGGTATTTGTTGCGTCTGTAATGTAGTATAAGTTTTTAGGATTGACTGTTAAAAGGGGGTTTACATAAAATTCTGTTCCGGGAAATTCAGTGACGGGTCGAAATCGTCTAGATTCAATGTCTGAATTTGGTCTTGGATTTCTGTCATTTCTGACTGGTTTTCTGATTCGTGGGTCATATTGGACGTAAGGTCTGGTGGGTGGTTTTGATTGGATAGGGATAGAAAATCCTGATAATTTTGGATATCGATCTGATCTGCTGATTGATCGTATTGGTTGAATTCTGAGGGAAAATCATATCTATCGTGTGATTGATAATAGTTATTAGGGTAGCTATTTTCATAGTTAGGATCGTGATTGACAAAATGGGCTCTAAACTTGTCGGGATTTAAATTTGGATTTCTTTGTATTACTGAAGGACGTGATTGAAAATTATTTGGTTGTGGGTTAGAAGATGAAAAGTGGGGTCTTTGTTCATTGGGTCTATTTTGTTGAATAGGATTAGGCTGATTGTTATTAAAGAGGGGTCTTTGGAAATTGTTGTTGTTGCCATTTTGAAAATAATTTGGTCGTTGTTGTGAGCGACATTCATTAGCATAATGACCAATGCGGCCACATGAATGACATTTGGGTGGTTGAAGATTGGGTCTTTTGTTTATTGGTTGATTAGAAATTGGTTTAGGAGGGTTCGGTTTAACAGCTTTTTGATTTTCAAAGTAAGACAGTTGAAGTTCACGTCTTATGCGAACCTGGGCTTCTAAAAGATCTCTTGGGTTACTTGCTCGAATGATATGACCAATTCTGGGTTCTAATCCTGTTAGTAAGGTACTGAGTGCCATTGATTCGATTAGGGTTATTTGTGCTTGTTTTTCGTCAGTTGACAAATTAGATTTCTGAATATTTGCATGCATTTTTGCATTTAAGGTCTGAACACGATTTAGGAATGTTAAAGGAGATTCGTTTGTTATTTGTTTAACGCGTTGCAAGTCCTGAATGAGTGAGGATAGGTCTCTAGTATCACCAAAATGAGAGTTAAGTAGATGCTTTATTTCTGAGTATGATAAAGGGTTTCTAGAGCTTATTAGCTGTGCTGCTCTTCCGCGTAATTTATTTTTGATATGAATTACTAATAGATGTTTCTGATTTCTGGTGGACATGTTATAAGCACAATCGCAAGCATTAAGAAATGTTTGAAGAAAAATTTGATCTCCTTCAAACTCAGGAATTATTGAGAAAATTTCTGATAGTTTATATGGTTCTATTTCTGCAGCATTATTCGCAACATTATTATCGTTGTCTGTCATGGTGATCAATAAATCGATAGTAAATAAAATAAAACTACAAGCAATTTGTAAATATTTTAACTTAAAAATAATTGAAAAAGTAATTATTTGTTATTACAGATAAATGTATTGTTATTTAAAATTTTTAAATACTTCTTTTATTGAAGTTTAGTTTCTCTTTTTCTGATTAACAGAATAATCAAATCATAAATATTAAATAGTCGTGCAGTTTGACTAACTTTGATTAAATATTCAAATCAATAAAATTATAAAACAATAAAATATAAACACGTGATGATTCAATATTGTACTTACAGTAAGGAAATCATCTAGTTGATCGTCTTGTTCTCTACGCCGATTTAACTACCAGGGGCTTCACCAGGTGTTCCTTCCGTAGTTCGCCGTGAGTGAGGACGTCAGGACGTGAAGAATTATGACTTCGGGATTCTTTTATGGTTCTTTTTCTGTTAAAGGATAGGGATCCACCGTTACTAGTTAGAATGCTCGTGTTCTAGCAACGTTGTCAGATCCTACTATCGACTGCGCCAATTGTTATATCACTGATTTTAAAATTAACTTTTTAAAAAATATTTTTATTATATAAAATCAAAAATTACAGTATCATGACTTAACTTAAAGAGTCTAATCTAATTAAATCTTATACAATAGTTTTTGTGATCCTATTTATACGTAAAATATGCCGATTCAGTGGGAACAGGCATCTTGGTTGACCGTGTGTGTGGGTGTCTGCTGATCCGGCGTCTGGGAAGTGACTTATCTGGTTTAGATAAGTGTTATTTGATCCGGTGAGAACCAAGGACTGGGTGACTTTGTGAAGGTGACATTTGTTGTGGGAAAATCGGATATAACATGTATATTGACATTACTAGTGTAATAATAACTACTATAACAACACAATAACGCTCAGTGCCAAATGAATGCGATAAAAACAGGGAATCATTCTATTCTTGTAAAAATTTCTTATATTAAAACTTAAATCCGTCTAATGATAATTTTTTGAATCTTTCAGGTATTTGGTTATATACGATATATATATTAAATGAAAAAGATCGTTCGTAAAAAGATGTTGTGTGCAGCGGCGGAGAGATTAATCCTCTATGCCTCAAATTTAAGGAATGAACATCCGTTCGGAATAGAATTTTGTTTGTCAAATACGAGGGACAATTAGAATGAATTACCGAATGAAAGAAACTTTTAGAGACTTAAAGAGCCATTTGGTTTCACGCATTTTGTAGCTTACCGGTTCGCGGCGACGAATACCGTATATAAATCGTAAACAAGATTTTTGAACCCGTTGTATTCTGTCTTTATCTGTTTGATCCAAGCATGGCCCATACACTACATCAGGAAAATTAAAATGACTCAGCACTAGTGCATCACATAAGTTTATTTTTTGTGATATTGAAAGTAAATGCCTAGATGGAAACAACCTTTTCAAATTTGCATAGCCCAATTGAATACATTTACTTACATGCTGTTTGTATCGAAGGTTGGTGTCAATATAAAGCCCCAAATTACGAGAATAATCAGAATGCGAAAGTCGTTCCGCAGAAGCCATTAAAATTAGATCTTCTTTAAGTGCTCTCCGATCCTTACCAAAAATTAAAAAGTTTGATTTTGATGCATTTATAACTAAATTGTGTTTAGTAGAAATACTAATCAATCATTCCAGATCGTTATTAATTTTGCTGGTAGCACTTTGTTTTTGCTTAGGAAAACTTGAAAAATATAGTTGTGTATCATCTGCATACAAATGAGCTTTGCAATGTTTTAGGCAACTAGTAAGGTTACAAGTATAAATGCAAAACAAAATTGGCCCCAGGATAGAGCCTTGTGGTACCCCACACACCAGTGTACCTTCGGATGATACACCTTTGCTGGTTTCAACAAACTGTTTCCGGTTTGTTAAATAATTTTTAATGAGAGAAAGTGCATTATAATCAAACCCCACATAGCTTAAAATCGCGAAATCGAATCGAAAAATTGCGTTTTTATTTCAAAGTTTATTCGGTTACATACTAAAACCGTCATTTTAAGCAACTGAGAGGCAGATATAGGTCAAAAAAATCTCGAAAAGCCCTAACATTATCTGGCTCTTTATGTTGAGAATCATAATATAGGAGAAAGAACATTTACAATTTTAAATTATTTTAGGTTTTCGGTTGGGGTATGAACACGGAGGGACAATGCGGTTTGCCATTTGTTTCCCTAGTCCGTGAACCGGAAGTGATTAGCGTGCTCTCTAACAAAGGGATTAAGCAGATTTCTACTGGTAGGACGCACAGTGCGGCCTGGACGGCCACCCCATTGCCGAAACGAATACCGGGTGTCACGCAAAGCTTGACTTTCGGCTTACCCAGCGAAATACCACCCCAATACGATCATTTAGTGGGGCTACCTATTGAATCTATTCAAGCCAGGTAATATATATTAGTTTATTGGGTTGAGATGAGTATCTTATTTTATATAATTTAGCTGAAATTAAGCTCCACTTTGCAGTGAAATTATCTTTATAAAAAAAATATAACTGTAGTCTCCTATTTTCCTGCTCCCTATTTTGTTTTGTTAGTCCATTTCTTTACTTCAGTGCCTAAGAAAGCTGAAATTAAACCGGCGAAACGTCGCACTAAACTAATAATGTTTCATTAATACTCCTAAGTTCCGACATAAACGATTTACAAAAAAACATATAACGTTCGTCAAATAATCTGTACCGCCCCGTACTTCAAAATTTAAGACTTTCTCTCTACCTTCCAGACTGAAATTTCTCTACAATTTCTCGGATAAGTTGTATTCTTGTTGGACCTTTATGCCCTTAAGTGCTCAACAGCAGGAATTCAACGTGCCTCCCCTCGAAGGCCTGATTTCGCCGAAATTGCGCCCTCTCTTTGCACCCAGGGTGTACACGTTGCCTTTCGTACGATGCATCGGTAAAACGATGGTGCAAGGCAAGAATTACGGACCTCCCATAGTCGTACGCAGAATATCACAAGAGGGTCGTAAAGTGAAGCCGATATTTCTACAAATCGCTAAGCAAGTGGTGGATATTAACCCTCAAGACTTAAGGTTACCTTCTAGGGCGTGGAAAGTGAAACTGGTAAGTGAGATCTTGTTTTCAGATAGCTTAAACGCATTGCATGCATAGGTCTAATAATAATAATAATAATAATAATAGTAATAATAAGGTTTATTATTTACATTATAAAATTATTACAAAATGTAACTTTACTTGTTGAACAAGAGCAGCCTTGAATATGAGCTAAAAGTCGGCTGAAATAAAATCAGTTTTATTTAAGATTATAAACCTGCTACACTTTCTCTTCATTCCAGGGATGTTGCAGTGAAATAAGATTTAGGCCAAGATAAAGGGAGACAGGAATGAAGTGATCACCTATCGATCTGTTTCTCTTTTAAACTTAGTGTCTCAAGTTTTTAAAATTATCTTTTTTGATCGATTATGTGATAAAGTAAAGTATAGTAAACTATATCAACCTGATTTTTTAACGAAAAAATCAACATTCATTAACTTAATAACATTTTGCCAATATATACACAATGCTTTTAATAAAAGGCAGATTGATGTAGTTTATACTGATATGGAAAAAGCTTTTGATAAAGTAAATTCTCTATATAAAAGTAATATGACAATTTTAATTAAATTCTTTGTTTCCTATTTAAATGACAAGCAGCAATATGTTGAAGTCAACAAGGGTGCTAAGTAAAATGTTTATTCTAGAACCATTGGGGTTTCTCAAGGCTCCAATTTAGGATATTATTTGTTTTAAATTTCTATAAATGCCATGTTAAGTTCTGTAGGTAATCAAATACCTTATGTTTTCCTGATAACTTTAAAATATACATGGAAATAAGTTCAGTGTAGGATTGTCATGGTTTACAAAGAAATTTAGAAAGAGTTAATAAGCTGGTGTAATTTGAATAATAAAAAATGGTGCTCTGTGTCTTAAACTCTTAACAAAAATATAAATAAATGAAAGAAATCAGATATAGGTGACACGGATGTTGAAAGCCATCTGGGTTAGTGCTTGTATTTCCAGCATTAATTTTCTGGTTTTTAGGTGGGCGAAGGTGCCGATGACGCCGGCGGGGTCTTTGACGATACGATAACGGAAATGTGCCAAGAAATCACCAGTAATGCGGTTCCCTTGCTGGTACCAACCCCTAACGCCCGCAACGAGGAGGGTTTCAATAGAGACAAGTACCTACTGAACCCCCAATTAACGTCGGTTCAGCACCTCAGTTGGTTCAAGTTCGTAGGTAAGTCTTGAGAATATTCTTGATAAGGAATTACTGACCCTTTTCTTATAGGCATCCTGTTTGGGGTGGCAATAAGAACGAAAAAACCGCTAGCGATCCCCCTGGCGCCTCTGATATGGAAACTAATAGTGGGCGAATCGGTCGCCGTCGAAGATTTAGAAGATACCGATTCGATGTACGTGCAAACGTTGCGCAGCATTCGGGACATTGATAAGTCGGGCGTGACTGCCGATTATTTCTCTGAGGTGATTCCGTTGCAGGTGTTCGAGGGCCAGAGTTGCACCGGAAAGGTCAGTGAAAAGCAAAATAAATTCAAATTTAGATCGAGTGTTTGTGGGAACAACTATTAGTTATCTATTAGCAAGGCTATAATGTCAGTTATACTTCTCCGGTTATGACCGGTTTGAAGTTATTGTTGGGCTTTTACTATTTTAAGTAGTTAATGTCACTTTAATAGAAACAATTCATCCCTATCAGGTCAAAGACTGGTATTTTAAAGTATTGAAAAAATGCTTTTGAAGTAGAAGTTTCAGTTTTAGAATTGTGGAGACTATAATAAACAAAGCATAGTAATGTTTCATAGACCCTTAATCAAATTATAGATTTCACAAGTTTCAATCTATTATAATGAGGTGAATTCATCCCTTAAGAGAGATGAGCTTCTACAGGTCACACGACGAAATGAGATCGATTTTGTCGAAAAGTATGGATTCAAAATTTGGCCACGTCCGTTAATGGTAAAAATCTCTTCCAGAAATGTCTTCGTTGTTTTATCTAGACCCCACTGTAACTAGAGACCAGATAATAAAAAAGTGCAATTTCCGTTTAAAAAAATTACTTCCGTATTTATACAGAAAAGTATGGAGACATTTGAACTTTTATTTTCAAGATTCTTAGTTTTTATCCAATTTTTATTAAAATCGGGCAAAAACTGTTTACTTAAAAAAAATCTAATTTCCCCCCAAAAACTTGATTTATTTATTTAATTAAAAAAAAAAGTCTGAGTTGTGCAAGTTACGGTGCCTCCTGGCCGGTAAAGAAGTTCCCTTTGAGGTGCACCTTACCACTTACTACTGGTTTAATGAGAAGAGCAAATTATTTCCTGAAAGTGATTTTTGTGGCCCGCCGTTTTTTTAATTCGATTGTTTTTTAACCAGGATTTAGTCATTGTGATTTTTTTAAGCACTATGTATTTATTCAGAATCATAATTTGTATACGGTTTGTTAAATAAGCTTTCCCTCTTCTAGAAAGCCAACATCAATATATATTAAGAGTTTCTAAGCCAGTGTTTCCTAACGTTTTTTGTGCCATGTATCCCCTTATGTACTATGAATCATTTTTATTATTAAAAAATTGAATTGTTCACTTAAGAAATTTAATGACAAATGTAAATTGATGTAAATTGTTAACGAAACATAGTGATTATGTATAAAAAACGAACGAAATTTAAGTTCCAAATAATTTTAATAAAGATTAACTTATTATTTTAATTTAGTGAGGTCCTTGCGCTTGATGCTTACTGCACAGAGATTTTATAGTAGATTCCAATTCGGCTAGCTTCAGTTTCAAGTCCCCACGTTATGTCATACCCCCCAGATTTCTTTTTTTTTCCCAGTAATATTCCATTTACAGCAATAAATCTATATTCAGCTAAAAATGAAGGTGGAAACGGTAGCAATCGTTTTTTGCAAATTTGTTTGACTTTAGGTATTTGATTTCTGTTACCTCACATATATCAGACAAGTCCACTGACATCATCAATGTTGGAAAATCAATTTGTTTGAAATCACAACATCTTTCTTTTAAATCGGACAATAGAATATTCAAATGATTGACAATAACAAGTAAAACGGTATCAGTAGTTACTTCACATTTTTGAATCCAATGAAACTATTCAAAGTTTTTGTTATTAATATGTTTCTGACATAACTCAATAAAAATATGGGTAATGAAATGAAATATCATCAGTTTCAAGTCTCTACGTTATGTCATATCCACCAGATTTCTTTTTTTTTTCCCAGTAATATTTTATTTACAGCAATAAATCTACATTCAGCTAAAAATGAAGGTGGAAACGGTAGCAATAGTTTTTTGCAAATTTGTTTGACTTTAGGTATTTGATTTCTGTTACCTCACATATATCAGACAAGTCCACTGACATCATCAATGTTGGAAAATCAATTTGTTTGAAATCACAACATCTTTCTTTTAAATCGGACAATAGAATATTCAAATGATTAACAATAACAAGTAAAGCGGTATCAGTAGTTACTTCACATTTTTGAAGCCAATGAAACTATTCAAAGTTTTTGTTATTAATATGTTTCTGACATAACTCAATAAAAATATGAGTAGTGAAATCAAATATCATCGCTTTTGCATCAACAAGAGTTTTATTTGTTCCTTAAAGTTACTTATTAAATATGTTTAGTTTTTCAAAGATATCGGCTAAGTAACTCACAAATGCTTTACCATCGATTGCTACTTTATTTCAGGTTTGTCGCTTAAAAGTACACCAAGAGTATCTAACAGCTCCCTTTAGATAACCATCTTACTTTATGCTTCTTACTAAGTCAGTTGGATGTGGGGTCAAACCGTTTTCTTCAGGACGATAAAAAGTAAAAACTCATTGTCCATAAACATTACACGTACAAGCAGACAAAAAAAGTAGTGAACCATAACAAATTTTTTTGGTCAACAGTGGTCTTTCTGGCTCTTTAACATAAGTCGATTGTTATGTGTTGTTTTTGTGACCGAGTTCAATTGTGTTAACTTTTAAGGGTTAAGTTAGATAAGGGGTGAAGTAAAATTCAATGCTCTTCAAAACTTTTTTTCTTTTAATATCAACGTTTCGGCCTATCTAGGCCTTCTTCAGGTCGAATAGAAAAATTAAAGCTTTTCTTTACACTGTAAAAAGTGGAACTGTATTTTTTTATGATTCCATTTGATTTATTAGTTTTTGAGGATATCACACTGCTAGTGTGTAAGCAACAAAAATAATTAATTTATTAGTCACACAATGGTTTTAATTATAAAAACTATAATAACATCTGGTTGTCGAGCGATACTATAGTTATATTTTATGTCTGATCGCAAAAACGTTTTGTTCTTCTTCTCCTTCTTCGACTTGATAAAGACAAATTTCAATACAAAAAATATCTTATTCGACTGTCATTTTCCTTCCAGATCGTACCAATTACCCACGGAGGCAAAAACATCCCTTTAACCTTCGCCAACAGGGCACAATACTACGAACAAGCGGTAAAATACCGTTTGCAAGAATTCGACCTCCAGGTAAAAAGCTCCCCTTTAATATTTAAATTACAGGACTCAAATGGATTATTATAGGTGGCTGCAATAAGAGAAGGAATGTCAGGCATCATCCCTGTACCGCTCTTATCTCTGACTACTTCGGAACACTTGGAACAACTGGTTTGCGGCATGTCACATATATCTATCAGTGCTCTTAGGAAGATCGTTCGGTATAGGGAGCTAGACGAGAATCACCAATTGGTCAAATGGCTGTGGAACATTTTGGAAAGTTTTACCGATAGCGAGAGGGTGCTGTTCATGAGATTTGTATCGGGGAGGTCCAGGTTGCCTGCTAATTTGGCAGATTTATCCCAAAGATTCCAAGTAAGTCGCTTTACTCCAGGGATGATAATAACAATAGCACTTGATTGAAAAACAGTATTTCAAGATATAAAATTTGTCTCTTTTTGCCAATTTTTATATTTCGAGTGATTTGGCAAAAAGTTCATGAATCATAATAATGAATATATATTTTTTAAATCTTATACTACACACTACAAACAGACTATTATATTAAATGAAAATTAGAGCTAAAGTATTTTTAAAAGTTTTTTTAAAGGAATAAAATGCTTTAGCAAGGAAAAATGTTTTTAGGCCTTCAGGGTCTTTTTAAAAGCGTTAAAGAATGACAAGCCTAGAGAGCCAGTGCCATCCTAAAACTTTTCAAAATAATAAAATTAGAGTAATGACTATGAATGAAATGTAACTTTTTTTGCATTTATACAGGGATTGAGCAGTCTTGAATCTAACTACAAAACTGCGTAGGCGGCATTCAGTTGCAGGTGCAGTTAATCTTCGGGTAATTTTTGACCAAAAATATTGTTTTAAAAAGTTGTACTCAGCTATCATTTCCAAAGCTCTGCAGATGCTTCGTTTTATATTCAGATTATGTCATGATTTCTCCTCGACCTAAAACAGGTTCAAGTATATAAAAGTAATTACACTGTAATCTGAAATCAAGAGCATAAAATCATAAAATAATAATAATATATAAACCCATGAACAAAACTTAGTATAAATTAGTCTTTTCTATTCTATATCTAAAACTATATTTCTTCTTAAAAACTTGCAGGGAGCTTCCAAAAAGATCATCTTAATGTCATGTTAGAGCCATAATTTGTATGTTGATATTCGTTTTCAAATATTTCAGGTTTTCTAAGGGTACGAGAGGGAATTTTAAAACTAGTATTGCTTAGTAATAATTGTTATGCTTTGGTATGCTTGTAAGTTCACATGAATACCAAATCTCTTGTCTAAATATTTTACAAATTACTTAAATGACAATATAGACAATAACCTAACCTATTTAAACAACCTTCTCTCACTCTGGTCTACACTTTACTTTAGCAGATGTTGTAAAAATTCCATTTTTTTATTTGCCATAGAAGCTGGGTCCTCTAATGGCTGTTTTGGGAATCTAAAATAATGTAATTTTCATTTTACCCCACTGAGATATTCATATATGCTAACTGTATATCCTAAAGAACAATATTTCTTTCAATAAAAACTGTACTGATAATATTTTCCAGGTTATGAAGGTGGACAAAGCAATAAACGGTCTTCCAACGGCGCAAACTTGCTTCTTCCAATTGAGACTGCCACCGTATTCCAGTCAAGAAGTGATGGCGGAAAAGTTGCGATACTCAATCAATAATTGCCGGTCGATCGATATGGACAATTATATGCTTGCCAGAAACACTGAGCAAGAGAGCATGTCCGAGGAAGATTGGTCTCACGGAAGTTAATGTTAGGGAATTTTTTATACCGAAAAGGCTGCTCTAAATATAAACTATATATATTTTTTTCTGTTAAGTTACCTGTGTATTTATTAATAAAATGCGTTAAATAAAATTAATGTATGGTTTTAATTTACCGCCCTGTATATTTGCGGGGCTTATTTATATAATCGGGAATTTTTCCTCGGTTAAAATTATATTTGATTTACCCCAGTCTACACGCTTAAACAACAATAAAGAGGTAATACTCAAGACAGAACTATAGGTATATTGATTATTCAAACAAATTTCGTATCTCTGTTGATGAGAAATACATGGGGTCTTTATAAATTATTGGGATTTAAATCGTACGCAAGTAACTTGGTCGCAAATTGCAATTTTAAAGCCTTGAGCCCAGTTGACTCAAATTTAGTCTTATCACAAAAAATTTAGTCCCATCGGCATTTTTCTCGAAATAATTTACTTTTTCAGAAATGTAGATGGTTATTGCCCTCTCTCTTGTCCTAGATCTGCAAACTGAAAGTCATATGACATCAAAATATAGTTAAAAATGAAAAATTAGACAATTATTGGGTTTCGCTTGTAACCAGACGATATGTATTCATCAGTTACAGTAACGAACCACCTGAATCTCAAAAAACAAAAACAATTGATAAAACCGTGTGATTTTAATTAAAATTATGCCAACTTTGAAAAATAAATCTAGTCTACATCATCGTTAGTATCAATAGAAACAGGAATAAAAGTATTCAAACCGTAATCAAAGTAATTTTTTTTTGCATTTAAACAAATCAACCAACACCAAGTACTTATCTTGTACCTCTGCACACGAGGATGAAGAAACACCTAGAGATTGCGATTCTAATACATCAGAGTTCAATGTACGGCAGGATATTTGTCCATTCTGCAAGAAAAATCAAATTCAAAGAGAAAAAAAGTTCTCATTAAAGTCTTAACAGAATATTAAAACCTTGTTAAAAAAAAGGGTAATTTTTAAGTCGAGTAGTTTAGTTTCGGACACACCCACCTTAAAGGTCTGGGATCTCTCTTAAATACAAATCAATACAAGTACAGTAAGCATGACTAAAATGGTAGTATGCTAGCTTACTTAATAGATCATGCAGCACCTAGTCAAATGCTTTAATCAAGTCACACATTAGAACAGCCTTAAACTGAAAAATTTCTGGAGTAACATTTAAAATACCCAAAGTAGCGTTCCTATCAGTTCGTAGACCATATTGAGAATACTAATTTTTGAAATTGGTAACAAATCCTTTATATTTCAGTAAAGGATTTTTAAAGACTTTATATGCATAAATTCCAGGGTGCATCTTCTAATAAATCCAAACATCTGAAAGGCCTTAGCAACAATCTTATCGAAATGCAGTGCAATACTAAGATCTCTGAGACTGTTTTGTTTAATCTTGTTCTCATAGTTTTACAGTTAGAGATATTCAGTGACGTGCCATGTCTCAGGCACCAGTCAAATAGTGTTCAGATTATAATGGAATTTTTCAGTCTTGGGAGTGATTTTACAGCAAGAAAGACATTCATTATCATTTATGAAAACATTGAAAAGCAGGGGTCCAAGGTGTGATCCCCTAAGAAACGCCAGATGCTTTCTATGGCAATAAACTTTTTCTTGCATATAATATGCACCTGAACCAAAAGAATAAAGTTCCAGTTCTATCAATTCTAAACAGCTTATAATATTTATGAAGCAATATATTGTGTGGTACTCTATCAAATGCCTTAAAAGACTTAATGTATATTGCGGAGGGTTGTTGGGTGGGGTCAGAAATAAAACAGAAACCTGTTTACCTAAATGTCGACGTTTCGACTTATATTAAGTCATCCTCAGGACACTGAAATGGATTCAAGTAATTACAGAGATAAAACAAAGTAATTTCAAGTACATAAAAAACACTATTAAAATAAATGTTCTTTAAGTTACAAAAATTAAAACAACAAAAAACAAAAACCACGACACAGTTAAAGTTACATTCAGGTACAATCCGTTAAAAAAAAATTTATAAAAAAAAACAGTATAAAATTATTTTTTTTTTTTTTTTTTTTTTTTTTTTATATACTTACACCTCTTACCTAAGTCTAGGTTTCTTAAGTTATAATTAAAACACATTTATAATAGGAGCGTAGAATTATTTTAACATGGGTTTAATTTGTAGGTGTTATTGTGGGCAAACTAGAATCAACAATAAGCCAAGAAACAAATGTTTTTATTCTTCCGAGCGTTTATTTATTTAATTTTTATGATTCAATGTTATGTTAATAAGTTAAGGATTAGTAGATAAGGAAGATGTATGTATATATATATCTATACGTTCAAAACCAGAAACTTAATTTGTTAATACACTGTGTGATCTAAATTTGAAAATACACTCTTTGACAAAAATAAATTTTATGTTTTAGTTTTATCTTTTTGGTAGTATATAATTAAATTATAGTAACTTGTATTTAGATCATCGGTGTCTTGTTTTTTATTAATGCTTTCTTTATACTTTTTTATATTAACCATTTCTAGTAAAATTCTTTTTTTATAATTTGATTCTCTGCCAATGATCCGAGTGCTGTTCAAATCAAATTGGTGTTGCTGATTGAAGGAGTGTTCTTCTAGAGCAGTCTTCCTAGATGCTGCGTAGTTTGTTGGTTTTACGCTTCTTTCGTGTTCGCTAATTCTGGTTTTTAAGTACCTGCCCGTTTGACCCACATACAGACCTTGACAATCAGAACAGGGTATTTTATAAACCACGCCACTTTGTAACTCATTTGGTGTTTTATCTTTGAGTTTTGAGAAGTATTTGTTGATGGTATTTTCATTTTTGAACGCTATTCTGACTTCATCATCAGAAACAACTCCTGATAGCCTTTCAGACAAACCTTTGACATAAGGAATTTTTGCAAATTTATGGTTTTGGTTTTCTTTGACTTTAATAGGTGTAGGGTTGTTGTTTAGGATTTTGTTTAATAGTTTATGAAGAAAATTGTTTTTTAGTAAAATATCTTTAATTTTGTTAACATTTTTTTATGAAAACTGGAGTGAGATAAGGCTATTGCGCGGGATTTTAGGTTGCTAATTATGTTTAATTTTTGTTTAAAAGTTTTAATTTGTTTGATTTGATTGGTAGTTAAGAAATCTCTCAGAGAAAGTGGGTTTGTGATACCAATCAGTGATGATTGTATTATCTTCTGTTCTGATTAATAGAATGTCTAGAAATGGAAGTTTGTTATTTGTTTTACACTCTATAGTGAACTGTAATTTAGGGTGGAAACTGTTAAATGTACTTTTTATGTTTTCTATTTCAGTTTTTGGAATACACGTGGCAATGTCGTCAACGAATCTTTTAAAAAATGGTAACCTAAATTTTATTTTCCCCATACAATATTTCTGTAATTCTGACCCCACCCAACAACCCTCCGCAATATTGAAGATATTGGGTCACAAACATGAAATTGACTTAATGTATATTGTATCCACCTGAAAATCTTTCCCCAAGGCATCCAAGGCTATTCAAATTGTTGTTGCAACAATAATCAATTCAGTATGCCTTGCACACATAGGGGCGTATCTGAAATATTTGTATTTTACAGGAAAAGCATTTTAAGATGTTGGCTCAAGAGAACCTCTCGCTGTGAGAAAACGGTTTGGAATTTGCGGCTTAAATTTTGTGCTCATGTGGGCATCTATGATTAGAACAATTTGCTAATATAACATTTTAGATAAGTTTTCCAGTTTTTCCAAAAATCAAGAAAAGATTGAGATACGCCTTTTTGTGTGCTGTAATCGAAATGTTTTAAAAAAGTTACGCCCTTTGCAAAATAACAACAACCCATGGTAATCAAACTTTTATTCGAAAAATTAAACATTTATTAAGTTTCAAATTAACCTAGTACTTCAAAGAAAATAAAATGGAAATCCTGGCCTGGCCTTAAAAAAAATTCTTATCGCAAAAAAATAAACGTAGGTTCCTTAACGCCCTTAACCATAATAAACCAAACTCATGCTTATAATAAACCAAAAGCTATCAACCTTACATATTGGTATTATGTAAGGTTGGCCAGATCTTTTTAAACTTTAAGCAGTTTTGTAGACTGGCAGCTTTTTCTCCTTTCTTGTTTCAGCTTCCCTTCTGGATCCGTCCATCGTATACTCTTCAGGTGTTCTGAGCGGAATTATTGATGTTTCTTTATTCTGCTCTACTGGAGAGACAATGCAGCTAGAATATGTAAAAGCAGGACAGTGTTCTTCACAAGGAGAGTCTTCAAGAAAATGATCCCAATAAAGAAGGATAAGACAACAATTGCATGCACTCCACACTTCCTCCTTACAATTTTTTGTTTCGCAAGTTTGAGGTTCTAAAGGTGCTTTTTCATTGGTTCCTCTTTGAGCTGAAAGCGATATTTTACTTGGCTCATGTTGACTCATATTATGTCTACGGCATAATTGCCTAAAATGACTTTCGCACTTATTATCTTCACAAAACCTGCAGAGGTTATCGCCTTTTCTCTTGCATCCTTTCAATGAACACATCTGTACACAGGCTGGATCTGTATCTGAGTTATCACTACCAAATAACAATGTGCTATTTGGTTCATTGGGCTCTCTTACTTCCTGATCGTCTCCTGTCACATTGTAGCTTTTAACATATCTTTTGGAACAAACTAATTTACGTCAAAAAGTTTGACTAACAGCTGCTTCTTTCGTTTTCAGCATGTCTCGAACAAGGTCTAATGGTAGATTGTCTGTTGAGCTTTCTGAACTGGAGTCTTTTTCACACTGTAGTTTACCATGTTACATACGCCTTTTTGTCTGCTGTTTTAAAATGACTTGATGAGATACGCCTAAACAGTTTGCGTGCATAACCCAGGCAATAAATTATATTGAGTTACGCCCTTTTGAGAGCAGCTAGAAAACACCAAATTTGTCAACCTCCGGGCGAAATCCAAAAAAAATCAAATTATGAGTTACGCCCCTTTGTATGCAAGGCGACGATATGAGATGATGATAGAGGCTATATCATCTGACTTAGAGGTAGGTTTAATAAAGTTCTTTTTCCAAGAATCTGAAATCACTCCTATTTGAAGAGAGATTAAAAATGTAATGCAACGGTCAAGGTTAAAACTTCAATGAAAAAATGTAGTAAAACTTCAATGAAAAAGTATTCTGGCCTTTATTGGTGTTAAAATGATGGTGATGATTAGTGAAATCATATGGCGAGAATAGAATTGACTGTTAGAAATAGATCAGCGATTTCCTCATCTAAAGAACTCTTCTTATAAGTCATTGATAGAAACTTTTTCTATATCGGACCAAATAACAATTACTTAAGTTTTAATGAAATAGAAATACGTCTATAATCGGTAGCATTTACCTTTATGACTCTTCATGATACTAGGGATTTTTTAGGGATATTGGTACCTTTATTAAAAACAGGAATTCATTCATTTTGTTAAAGGAGCTATTAGTAAGTTCTTAGTCACCTGAATTAATTTGATTATTAAATGAAATGTTTAGACAAGATATATTACGGCTCAAATATGTCTCAAATTGTGATGGCATTTCAAGACATAAAACTTAACTAGGTTAGGACTTTTATTCCCCAAAAAATGAAACTCAAAAACAGTTTTTCACATTAATCAATAAATTAATTTTAATTTATTTAAAAAATACACCAAAAATGTCTATAAGGTTAAAGGAAACACCATAGGAGTTTTATATTTTTTTTATTAACGTCCACTTCATATTTAAAAAACTTAAAACCTAAGATCTGGGCCTCTCTTTCTTTTCTTTATACAAGGCCAAGAGCGACACATTGGCCACCTTCACGACCTGTAAAAAACAAATAAAAAACTCAAACAGTGCAATCTTAAAACTGATTTAAATCATTAATAATTTTCAATTAAAATCAGAAAATAAGTAAGTTAGAATCACAGTTGGAGTCATGGGATTGGCTCTGAATTTTTTTCATCACAAAATGCATATCTAAGACCTATTAGTGCAAATAAATAACCTCACATACCTTAAATCTAACTCCGGGAATGTCTCCTACGGCATGACCTTTCCTACCGAAACCTGCAACTAGGACCTCATCGTTTTCTTCAATGTGGTTGAGACAACCGTCACGGGGTACGAAAGCCGTGATTTTCTTGCCGTTTTTGATCAGTTGCACCCTGACGCACTTACGGATGGCAGAGTTGGGCTGTTTGGCTTCTACACCTCTAAAAATAAGCAAAATATAATTCAAACAATTTTTTTCAAATCACAATTGCTTTTTTCTTTAGCCTCCATCAAAATGTTCTAGTAGTTGGTACCACCGAGCCACGCACAGAATTCTCCTGTGATTGGCCTTTCAAAAATAACCAGTCACCAGGAAATCCTGCGAGTGGCAAAGCAGCTCATGAAGAATCCCTAAATATAAACTGTGGGGCGCATATCAGAGTGAGTAATCGATTTAGGCGACTACACAATGGTTCAGAGCCCCAATTTTATCTGGCATTCTTTCGGGCCAAGCACCTTATATAAAGCAGATGTTTATAGCCCCAAAATGCCTTATGTAATTGAATGAATGAAAATAATCAAACGGTCAAAACTTACACTTTTTCAAGTACAATTCCCTTGGCGTGAGAGGCGCCTCCGAAAGGATTGGCCTTCCATCTGGTACCCAAATGAGCCTTTTTGTAATCTTTGTCGGCCCATCGCTGGTCCCTTCTGTGGTTAACGTGTTTCCTAGCGGTCCTTAACCCACGGGGCTTACCTGCAAATAAACAAGTCCATCTTTTAATTTCCCGTGAAAATATTAACGGATTTGGTTTGATATGGGCCCCAATTACATAGCAGAAGCGTTTTATTTCCGAAATATTCACTAGTTTTCGCGATGATTGCAGATAAAAAAAATCGAAAAGCGAAAGGTTAAGTTCAATACACCCGCCCTAAAAACATCGATATTTTTTAGGGAAAAAAACCGTTTCATGCAAATATTGTCCACTACACGTTAATAGACACTTATTCGGTATAAAATAGCAATATTTAGCCAAAAAATAACTATATTTACCATCAAATAATTAAAAAAATTTCGCCAGAACACTCACCCATGTTGACGAATGCTTAACGGAGACGAAAAAGAACTGTCAAAAGGAAAACGATGCCGGATTGTCAATAATGTCAATGGCGTTTTAGCGCAGACGCGTCCATTAGCCAATTAAGAAGCTGACCACGCCCTTTAACTAGATTTTTTATAGGAAAATTAAATGAAAGTGAATGGTTTTAATTGATTATTACCTTAAATCTCTATTTATCTTATTAAATTTGCAAATAATATTAATTTATCGTTTACAAGCATTAAAATTAACAATTGACATTGGACGCCATCTATTGTTTATGTTTATAAGTAGCAGAAAATGCAGAAACCTGCGAATGAATGTCCAATTTTACCAGTGTTGCCAGATAAACTTACCGAATGCATTATAAAAGTAGGTTTACGAAAATTTTAGAATGCATTCCGTAATATTTAGTTTTTTGCCAAACAATAGCAATTTCCTAGATTTTCGTGCCTAGACTTTTTGAAACAACTTTTTTTTATTAAATTTAACATACTGTAACACAAGTTAAAAGCTTTATGTATCTTCTGAAAAATACAATTTGTCCTTATAATTAAGAATGAATAGAATGATCATTTATAAAAAAATATATGAGCATAAAGCGTTAAGAAGCAGTTCTCCTGTATTTATGTTATTACATTTGCAAATAACGTCAATTTATTACCATTTAAATTAACAATTAACATTAAGCGCCATCTATTGTTTGTGTTTATAGGCAGAAGAAAGTGCAGAAAACTCAAAAAAAATCATTTTTGCCAGCGTTGCCACTTTAACTTTTACAAAAGTTAATTTTTTTTGGCAATCAGTTTCTAGATTTTGATGCATATACGTTACGAAGAAAGAAATAAAAAAGTTTGATCACACGTACACAGCAATTGCTAACCAATCGGCATCAGCGCCTGTTTTTTAACTGTCAACTGTATCTGTCAACGTAAAAAAAAGACGTATGACAGCTGACAGTTACGGTTAAAACAGACTCAGTCTGATAAAATTCATAAACAAGCTTTTTTTATCTTGACAAAAATGTATTTGTTTTCTTATAATTAGGAATGAATAGAATGTTTATTTTATAAGCAAATATGTGCGGTATTTAATGCATTAATATGTAGCTCTCTCGTAAAAACCATAATTTGGTCGTGATCGGTTTGCCACACAATCCATAAGGTAAATCAAGGCTCTTTGTTTTTCTATAATAATTAAAATGGAACATTGAGAGCTTATATTAAAACAATAAACATATAGAAAGCCCAATAGAACATTACTTCAGAAATACTTAAATCCGCCCCTCCCAATCAAAAAGCAACAGGGTCAATAAAAGTTCAACTGTTGATCAAAACATCATACTAAATTAAAACAATTACTCTCTACATGCTATTAACTAGCTAGTGGCATCATAAATATTTGCCTTCAATTAGTGTTTATTACTCTAAATATTTAGATGGAAACTTTGTGAGCACCTAAATAAAATCTTGTTTAGGTGAAGCATTGGAACTGTGTTTCTTAGTTAAAAAATGGCCCTCTCCCTGGCCTTTATCCCAGACCCCAATGATGAACTATGGAAGGAATGTTGCAAGTGGCTCACCCGCTGGGAAATGATCAGGCCAGACCATAAAGCCCATTGGGAGGGCAGCACTATAGCTGACTTTGCTGTGGTACTGAGGGATGGAGTGCTGCTTTGTAAACTATTAAATAAAATGGACCCAGGCTGTATTGATATGAAGGATGTTAGTTTAAGACCTACTATGGCACAGGTACGTAATACAATCCAACTTTATGTTATATAATAATTTTGTTTTGTAGTTTTTGTGCCTCAGGAATATTGGACTGTTTTTAAAGACTTGCAAGGCCACATTTGGTCTTAGTCAGGCAGATTTGTTTGAGGATACTATGCTTTTCGACTTGTCAAATTTCCATAAAGTTCTTTGTACACTATCGAAGCTGTCTCGAACAGAAAAGGCTCTAAGAAGTGGCATCCAGTAAGTAACACCTTACCAAATAATAGAAATTTTACCTTAATAATAATCTTATATTGTAAGGCCACTGGACCATTACAAAAGTGAAATATAAGTTGCTTTACATTGTTAGCACATATAATTTTATGTTTCCACTATTAAGGAACCGCTTCACTGGCCTTAAAAACTAATTAATTACTCTCTTAGATAAATTTTTTTTTGCATAATTATTAAGTTATCAGAGCAAAGTATGGTAGTAGAGATCCTCAGTATGAAAGTGTGCACAATGTTGGAAGTAAAGAATGTACAAACAAAATTTTTAAAATGTCCCGGGTGTAGTTTGAAAAATGTTCCTGAAAGTGATTTTTTTAGGGGATTTTCTGCTCAAAACCAGAGAGGGAGCGAGGAGGAGGTCATTTACCAAAGCCTAACCAAAATGTAAGTTTTTGCTCATTTTAATCAATTAACTGAACCATATTTGATGTGCAGTGTGATTGTTATTCCAAACTGACTAATGTGTCATTTGGTATTATAACTTTAAGCTACATGTGGGCACTAAATTAGTCATTTCTTGCATCTTAGATAATGCAGTTAAGCATTATTACAAGTTGGGTCATTGACCCTAAAAAATCAAATGAATTTTTTGAAAAATCTGTCTGCTTTACAATTAAAAACTGTAGGAATAAATTTAAAATTGCTTTGAGGAGAAATAAACTTTAATTTAAATGATCGAGAGACATTACATCTAATGTAGAAAAGACATATGAAATGAATAAATAAGCCTGAAATCACCTGATAAATTATTCTGAAAAAAAATTTCATATATCTCTTAAAATCTGGTAGAATTATTTGAAATGCCTGATAAATTAAAACTTATTTTCTATTTGGGTTATTTCTAAACCCCTATTTTATTCATGTACATATTGGTATAACCAGGTGCTTTATTTTGGAAATAATTGCATATAAATGTCTAAACTGAATGACTTTAATAACTGCCTAGAAATTGTTTCATTAAACACTTCATTACCTATGAAGGAGGCTGATGAAGTTGAATAATTAATAAAGACCATTTTTTAAAAGCATTTGGAATGTTGAGGAAGCTACAAGGAAGGCCTTATTAACTTCCAGTAAGAATTTGTTTTCAACTGCCTAGAAGAAATCCAAAATTAACCTTTTTAGGCTTAACAACTTTAGTTTCCATTAATTTGCCAGACTTATATATCATTTTATTTTCCATGAAAAAAAGATCAAGTCAGATAAAGTGGAAGAAAAAAAAATCTCAAGAGCAGTTAGAAAAATGAAGAAATCACATGAATAGCTTGAAAATGTGTTCATTTAAATGATGAAACTTAGTTTCTATTTTAAAAAATTAAATTATATGGACTTTTCAGAATGTTTTGCTCTCGAAAATCATAATAAAATCTTAAAATATTAACACTTTGTAGCTCAAAACTTAACAAGCTTAACAAATAGGTTTAGTAAAAGTTTAAGCCTTAAAAAACAACCTGTTGTACATAAAAAACTAACTCCCATCAATATGGTGATTATCTCAGTGCACTACCGCCTTCAACCTCCTCCAACGGCGAAAACCAACCATGGAAAATGTTCACCATCCCGTGTCCTCGTATCGAGAGCCAAGAAGACGTTTACGATGACCTGTGCTACGTCACGTTCCAACCGAACGCGCAGGAGGAGGTTAGGTTTTTGTGACCGTAGACGCGCCTTCGATTTCCTTTCTTTTCTTTACTTGTTTTCCATTAACGGCTGCTAGTAGGCAATTTTGGTTTTTGCATGTTTTTACTTTTTTTTTTTTTCATTTTGACACGTAGAGAGCGCACTACGCCGAACAGGAGCAGTTTTGACCTGGCTCATCCGAATTTCGAGACGGCGAGCGGTGTGACTTCCGAGGAAATTTACCAGGATTTGCTTGTAGTGCGCAGTAGCGTCGAGGTATTGTTTGTTTGTTTTTTTTTCTTTTTGTTTTGTTGTGCCTTTTTTTCAGGTAGTTTTGATTGCTTCGATTTAGATTTATGGGGTAATAGGGTTGTCAGACCAAGTTGCAAAAAGTTTATTACTTTTACTGCTATAAAATCTGAAATCTCCACAGTGAAATATTAAACATTCCCTAGAACTATTATTTTTGAAATTCAACCTACAAAAACTGAATGTTGCAGTAACGGCAAATTTCAGGATAAGTATAATATCAAATTCATCATTAGATACTATCAAATTTATTGTATTTGATTTAGTAATTTATAGTGCCAGAGGCTCTCAGTTTAATTATTTAAAAGCTTTTAATTTTATTAGTGAAATCTTAAATCACTTAAACCAATATGATTTTATTTCCCTCACCAAAGAAATCCCTTCAATATTGTGAGAAATGGAGTATATATTGAAGGTCCATGCTGCCTTGGCTAATAACCCCAATTTTTTTTGGGGTTTTGTCAAGAGCCATAGAAATGAATCTCAAATCCCTGCAACTTTAAATTACAATAACATATGTAGGTATCTTACACAGGCTCTCAAAACATGGCAAACATTTTTGCTACCTACATTCGTGATATCTTTTCCTATTAGGATAATATCATGAACCCATATTGGAGAAGGATGGATCAGTGCACTGAATAAATTAAAAGGTTTTATTCATTATTGGCTTTGATGGTGTTCCAGGGTATATTCTAAAAGGCTGTGGTAGCCACTGACATTTCTGTGCTTCCAAAGTGCTCTAGATTGTTCTTTTTGAAAAGCTGTATGGGTATGTTAGACATATTATATCCAAGCAACAACAAGGTTTAATACTCAATGTGCTAAGCCTTCAAAAATTATGACTAATCTGGCTGCCTGTCATTCAAGTAAGTTTCTATTTGCGGTTGTTATCTGTTAGTCATTTTATAGCAAAGGTTGTAAAATAACAGTAGTTAAAATAACTGTAGCTTTATTGAAGTTCAATCATTGTTTGTTTTTAGTGGGCTTTTTTTGGATGGTTTCTCAATGTGGTCGAGCCTTGTATAAAACCTTTTCTGCTTCTTTCCAAACATTTTCGTCTTCGTCTTTTGAAATTATGTAATTGTTTTCTCTGTTGCTTTATAGTAACAGATCTGAAATCCGTTAAATCTTGAGTTTTTTATACGTGATTGTAAAAGTGTAGCTATAGCCTGGATAACCAGGTACTGTCAAATAAATGGTCTTACCAGGATATTGGATCTTTGCCGATCCATCCTCTGCATTTCATCTTCTTGATGATAGGCTTGTGTACAATTGAAGGTTGACATTGATTGGATCCGTTTTGAATCTTGAGGAATCGTTCGGTTTGAGGAGTCTTTATAATTAAATATGAATAGAATAGATAGTTAAAATATGAATACCTTTGATGGAATTATAAGTGCTCAGAGTTCCTTTTTAATGGTGTTCTTCTGAATGGCTATTCAACATAATGGAGCCAAAATCTACATTATGGAAATCACAAAATTTTATCTCAGTATTTCTATAATTCACTAAACAACTAGTCCCAACTTGTTGTATTTATCGACTTGGAAAAACCTTTAGACAAAGTTAAACACACTGTCATAATTAATGCCCTTCAACAGCTAAATATAGCACCTGCCTTAATGTTAATTATAGAGGCAAAATATTATGGAGATCAGTGGTTTTAGGTTTAATCCTTATTTTCATGAGTCAGTTATTCCTAACAAGTAAGTTCCTAATGAGTAAGTTATTCCTAAGGGTCAAGTTTGGGACTGTTACTTCTTATTGCGGGAATAAATAATATGTACAAATTATATACTTACAATGAAATACACATATTCTACTGCCCTTATGTTTGCTGATGACTTCAAAGTATCCTTTGAAATTGATGGACATCAGCAAGTGCAACCTCTTGCGAAATTATCTTAATAGAGTGGTTAAGTGGTATGCAGAAAATAATTATTCCCTCAATACACAGAAATGCACTTCCATGAGTTAATTGAATAAAAATGTTCATAGACAATATTGACGGTTAACATCTGTGCCAGAAAGACTTGGTTGTAATATTTCATGCTGGTTTAACTTTTGCCAATCTTGGATCTTGGTGTATATTATTAGAACCACTAAGAACTTTAGCCAAAAAGTTTCCTAAATACAGGGTGCGGCATAATTGTCTCCCTGTTTTTAAGGCTTAATAAAAGAAAGGTTTTTTGAAATACAAAAATTTTATTTTTTTATTTTAAAAGTACAACTAAAACATTTTTGTCTAATGTGGTTTTGAAGAGAATATCTGGCAAGTGCCGTCCACCATTATCGAAGCACTGGTGCAAGCGACTTCTGAAGTTTCGCATAACTCTTGCAAGCATTTCTTGGGGTATTCTGCGAATTTCCAGGCGGATTGCATCCTTTAGTTCTCTACTAGTCGTTGGACGATGTTTGAAGACTTCAGCTTTTAGGTAACCCCACAGAAAGAAGTCGCAGGGCGTTAGGTCGGGCGAGCGTGCCGGCCAAGAAATATCGCCTCTCAGGGAGAGCAAACGTCCGGGGAACGTTTCTCTCAATACTTGCATTGAAGCTCGAGATGTGTGAGCTGTTGCCCCATCTTACTGAAACCAGGCATCTTGCACATTGAGTCCTGCAAAGGCTGGGGCGAAAAAAATGTGAATCATCGCTATATAGCGTTCCGAATTGACAGTAACAGCGTGATTTTCTTCTTCAAAGAAGTAAGGGCCGATTATCCCCATTTCAGACACGGCGCACCAAACTGTCACTTTCTCACTATGTAGAGGCTTCTCGTGTATCTCTCTCGGATTATCAGCGGCCCAATACCGAAAGTTTTGCTTGTTATCCAGCCAGACAAGTAAAAATGTGCCTCGTCACTAAAAAAAACTGCGCCCTGAGGTAAATTTTGAAGCATAATTTCACATGCAGCACGTCGATTGTTCCAATCACGTTCTGATAATTCCTGTGCCAGAACCATCTTGTATGGATGAAAACAAACATCCTTGTAAAGAATTCTTCGCGGTCAGATAAACGAAGGGCAGCTGCGTGTCTCCGTGCAGAACGTCTAGGTGACCGTAAAAATGAGCGTCTCACAGTCTCGATGTTTTCGGGTGTCCGAGCTGTCCGTGGCCGTCCACCTCCTTTTTTGATAACAGATCCAGTTTCTCTAAAGTTCTTGACCCACAACACAATTGATTTTCGGTCCGGGACTCCTTCATTTCGCGGAATTTGAAACCTTATCCGGAACGCTCGTTGCGCAGCAATAACTGACCGATTTTCGCGGAGGTACACTTCCACGGCGAATGCGCGCCACATGATGCTTCAGACTAAAATATGTTTTAACAAAACTGTTTCCCATACGGCTCTTAGTGGCGGTACCCCCACTATTCTGCGACGCCGCACGGCATTACGAGGAAAGGTTAAAAATAGGGAGACAGTTATGCCACACCCTGTACTTTTATTTTAAAAACTTTGGTTACTACTCAGGAAAAGGCTTTGATAATTTGACTCTGCTTCATATGTTTGAGTGTTTATCTACAGAAAACATATAAATAAACGAATAATAATACCACGTATCATTTATCTGCTTAAAATCATTATAAATGAGGTGGATTGTACTAGAATTTTATCTGAAATTATTCATTGAAATCTAAAAATACTAAATTACAAAACAGTTTCTACCTAGATTTCCCTCGCATTAATAGTTTTAAGGATTTATCTATACATAAAGTGTGGTTCTTATTCAATAAATATGCCTCTGATATGGATATTTACCAAATTTCTCTGAACGAATTCAAAATTAAAATTACCAGAAGGCTTTATCAACATCACTCTGCAATGTTACCTTGGAACTGTGATTTAATGATTGTCATATTATTTTTTTGTAATACTGACTTAGAAGCTTAGTTATGTATTATTATATAATTATCTGTCATTGCTCATTGCTGTGGACACTCTAACAAATAAATTAATAAAAATGCCTAGGTCTGACAACCCTATACAGAAAACTGATCAACTTATTTAGTTTTCTGGGTGTTTCATACTGCAGCAAATTCTCATATGCCAAGATGATATTTTCAGGAACCGATCCGAGAAAAACGCGATTTCGTTATAAAGGAACTGCTGGACACCGAGAAGAATTACGTGGATGTACTAAACAAGCTGAAAATGAGCTTCATGATGCCCCTTCAGGGCCTTATGAAAACCGAAGATCACACCACAGTTTTTCATAAAATTAAGGTAATTTCACTATTTTGAACTGTATTGAAATTTACGAAATACCGTTTTAGGAGCTTTATGAGGTTCATTCGGCGTTCCTAGTTGAGCTGACCAAGATGCGTTTGAACCCAAACATACGGCTGAGCCAGATTTTTCAGCAGTTTAAAGAGCGTTTCTTGATTTATGGTGATTATTGCGCGAACTTAACCAGAGCTACTGCGCTACTACAAGAGTTATGCGATCAGGATGAGAGTTTCAATCAGGCCGTCACAGTAAGTCATTTGCATGTATTAAGTTATCAATGTAACGGGCTATAATGTAAATAAACACCAACAAAGTGAATCAAATAAAAGATATTCGAAGGGTGTTAAATTATAACATTCATTAAGGAATAAAGAGCAGTTTTTCCAAACCAAGTCAGTTACGAAAATAAATAAAAATAATTACAATTTTCTTAATCATGCAAGAAATAACAATAAGGGAAGATTTCAAGAAATATAGTTTTTCTGAACATTTCAATTTCACAACAAATAATGCTTTTTAAATCATTTAATTGATAATCTAGCATCGATGCAAGCACAAATTCGACAAGACATGTTATCTGTTAGATTTGGGAAGCATTTGTCTCTTAAACCACCTGTAAAAGTTGATCTATGTTACCAATGTTATTTTGACGAGCTCTAATTTTTTTCGATCCATAAGTGCTCTACAGGATTAAAATTTGGTGAGCAACAAGGCTACTCCAAAACTGAAACACCATCACCTTATAAAAAACATTTTGCAACTCTGCTGGTATGTGAAGGTGCATTATTTAAATCTTTGACCTGTTACGGTTTGTCGTGTGGAAATTAAAGGAGTTCTTTAACCAATCCTAATTCCACCCTCAAACATTACAGTACCACCTTTGTATTTTGGAATATATGTCTCCATCTAGGTCTTAAAATGCCGAATTGCCTGATAATCAGATCTGGTCTGATGGATTCTGGTTTCATTCGAAAATAAGATTTGTCCAATGTTAAACGATTTATCCAATGTTAAACGGTCAGTTTAATTTTGCCTTAAAAATTGTAATTCCCGAGTGCGAAGTCTTCTGATAGTTTCGACAGAACCTGTAACTTGCTAAAGTTGCATTAAGGGTAATTAATATTAATATTAATCAAGGTAATTAATATTGTTAAAAAAACTGGATTTCAGTTTGCTATCTCTCAATGTTGATAGATCGCACTTTATATGTTATGCTCATTACTAAAACTGGCTTACACACCATTTAAACAATTAAAATCCATCAGAATGATTGTTTAGAAAGTAGGGCCTACAATGCTAAAATTAGCGCAGTGAGTAAAATGAAATATCTTGCTGAATTTTTTGATAATCACTTAAAATGGGGCTGTCATATATGTATATACAATATGTCTCCCATAAACTACGCTAAACTTATGCATAAGTTCCATATTTTAAGGCAAAGTATGTTAACGAGTCGCATTATGTGTATGTATCAGTCACTAGTTGAGTTGGTGCTACATTTAAGGCATACCGTATTGGCCATAATAGTTGGAACTTTTGAAAATTTATTATATTTTGTGTGACTTTTAATTAGCATTTTATTTTCTTTTATAAAGTTGTTGGACACAAAAAACTAGTGTTAATTAATTTAAATGTTGACAAAAATTCAGCACCAGTAGCAGTTCGGAATAAAAATTAAAAAAAAAGCTGGACCAAAAACTAAATGATTTTTATTCAAAAATGACATAAAACATAACTTATTGAAACCATATTATTATAATTAATATTTGGTATGGTAACCCTTAGCATTAATTACTGCCTGCATTCTTCTGGGCATTGATTCAATCAAATTTTCAATTATTTGTCTGTCAATGTGAGTCCAGGCTTCAACAAGCTTATGAAATAGTTCATCAGCATTTTTGACTGTTCCAGATGCCCGAATTTTGCGATCCAGATGTTCCCATAAATTTTCAATCGGGTTTAAGTCTGGACTCTGGGCCGGCCACTTTAAAACTGTGATCTTTTCTTGGTCCAACCATTCTTTTACCAATTTTGACGAATGTTTTGGATCGTTATCATGCTGGAATACAAAATTTACTGGCATAGACTCAAATGTGTAAGGCTCCATTATATTTCGCAAAATATCCCGATACATAAATCGATCCATTTTCCCCACAATTTTATGTATTGGCTCAGTACCATACCAAGAAAAGCATCCCCATACTATCAGATTACCACCCCCATGTTTAACCGTAGGTCGGATAAACTTTTTCTTGAGTCTTTCACCTTTCGGTCGTCTTACATGAAGTATTCTATCACTGGAAAACAGATTGAACTTAGATTCGTCACTGAATAGCACTTTTTTCCAATCTTGTACAGTCCAGTTAAGATGATCCATTCCAAATTGTAGGCGTAACTTGACATTTTTTTTCCGCAGCAAAGGTTTTTAAGCAGGTCTGTAGCTGTTAGTCCACCAGAACAAAATCGCCTTCTTACCGTTTTTGCAGAGATATTGGAAGGCTCACCTTCATTTAATTTTTGTAAAATTTTGGAGGATGACAAAAATGGGTGATTCTGGAAAATATTTAAAATTCGCCTATCTACACGGGCAGTAGTGGCTTTAGGTCTTCCAGTGCTTTTACCTGGTACCACATTTCCAAATATACGATATTTCTTAATTATCCGTGACACGGTGTTCTTAGGAACGTTTAGTCTTTGAGCAATATTATGCTGCCCAGCACCCTGATTGTAAAAATCTAAAATTCTTTGGCGAATGTCGCTGGAATAGGCCTTGCCTTTTCCCATGGTAACACAAAATAAAATTAATAAAAAGAACCCACTTGCACACTGGTGTATCAAAGACTGCCTGTAAAATATATCTTTTATAAAAAGTTCCAAGCATTTTGTCCAGCACAAGGTTGAAATTCTGGTATGCTTTTTTTTTATTTATAAATATGTTCATTGATTGGATGTACAAAAATAAAATATAAATTTAAACATTGGAAAAATTTTAAATTTTCAAAAGTTCCAACTTTTATGGCCAATACTGTATGTATTTGGGAAACAACTACCAGCTCTAACTTATTAGCCCTTATAACACACAAAAGGATATTGAAAATATGTTTTATTTAAAAATAGCAGTAGTAGTATTAGTTTACTCATGTTATGAAAATACAAATTTTTTACACATGTCAATAGTATAAAACATTAAAATGCTAGGCAGTTAAATAAAACAAGAAATACATACATCGTACACAAGCACCCAATTAAAAAATATTGGATAATATAGGTTATTGGACAAATAGGTTACACAATTAAAAAAATACTAGTATACAGTTTTAACACCGCCGCCTGATTCTACTATGTTGCTGCATTACTGAGAAAAACGCATATTTCTTAATTTACTAATAAATCGCTAGTAAAGTTATCGCTTAGTATTTCCTCAATTGAAAAAAACGTTAGATTCTAGGTAGTTTTTTAGTGTATCCTGAAAAATCTATGGAGACAGTATACGTATTTCTGGAGTTAATTTATTGAAGACCTTTGGGCCATAGTAATATGGTATTCAAGATATATATTTTTTGAATTTCTAGTCATGTGGGTGTTTATTATTGTGTGTGTGTTGTGTAGTCTGTTTAATTATTTACGACATATTTTAATGAGTACAAAATAAATAAATATGGCAATGTTAGCATGCCCACTTTTACATAACTCTCCTTGCATTCTTCCCCTTAGAAATTTTACATAAACATGGAATATATTTAAAAAAACATTTTTTTATGGTTTTTTTGATAAATTATATATCAAGTGAGCTCCAGATCATAATTCTTTAGCTAGTTGCTCAGTGTGTTTATCCCGTGATAGCTTAGGGTTAAGATACTCCCAGAGGTGGGACTCTGTAACGCAAATAACTATAGATAAACTCTTTATTCTCTATCTCTACGGTATTTCGTACTCTGTAACGCCGTTCGAGCTTTTTCGTTACAGAACGAATATAGACGACCTCGGTTTCTTAAGCGACAACGAAAACGACCTTTCTATTGTAAAGATATTATTTTCTTCCTTTTTTAGCGTGTACTGTGGGAAAGAATAAACTATTGGCTTAATTATTTCGATTTGGCACCGACTCCCCGTCCGTACGCCGTGAACGGGGAAATTTTATTAGGAGGGAGAAACAATTTAACGTGCGATGGACGGGAGTCACTACCTGATTTTTTTAAGTGTTATGTCATGATTTATTTTGTTTTTCGTTTTTTATTTATATTTGTATTCTGTGATTTAGGGTAAAAGGAAAAGGAGAAATCAAATTATTTTACTAGGTGAGTACTCATCCATTCCCTCAAGTAAATAATATCCTATGTAAAATTACACCTTGCAATTGCAAATCATTATAGATAAAAAGTGGGTATACATCATAATATTATTTCCGTTAATATTAAGTTAATCCGATTTTCTAACTCGTTAATTAAAAATCTTTGCACAGGAAGCATTTTAAAATTTTAAGTGCCTGAACTAAGCATTTTAGGCGCTAGAACCAATAAAAATTAATGTAAAACAAAGCCAAAAACTAAGTTCTAAGTTTCACATCACAACAAACTTTTGACCTAAGCAAAATAAAAAAAAAGTCAAAATGTCAATATTGTCAATGTCATTTTCTTCTTCTTCTTGTATTCACAGCTGGACTATGCTCAATTGTCTGATGTTTTTAGAATAGATAATTATCAAATTCTCTATGCCCGAGCAACAACGAAGTTTATAAGGAATTGTTTATAGAGTGCCAAGGCATTAAGCGATCTTTGTCTCTTCGCTTCCTTCTCTAAATAGAGAAAATTTACCACGCCAGATATCTGACAGCCCCAAGATTGGGTACTATATTCTATAGGCTTCAGAGAAAAATACATTCTTCGTATTTTTTGTTCGTTAAGACTTAGATGGTTTTAATATTATTCGACTATTAACTTATTTCAAGACTCTTGAGTGCTCAACATTTATAAGCTATATATCAAGAGCCGTCGTCAGGTTGCTGTGTATCGATAAACTTTCAAAAACCTTAGTCAATCACCAAATTAATACAAGATCTATATGGAAACAGTCGATGCAAATATCTGCTGTGGGATTTTCTTCAGTACAATGAATTCTGCTATTTGCTGCGCCCAAAATATATAATGCCCTACCAAAACATCTAAAAAACAAAAATTACCTAAAAATTAAAAGAAATGTAAACAACTGGTTGTTAGAACTAAAGTTAAGGAGAATATCTTGAAAAACTTAGTTTAGTTCTTAATAGATGGTTTTCTTACAGTATTTGTCTTTAGGCATTAGTAATGTAGAAGTGCTAATGTATTCTGTACCAGAGAGGTACAGAATACAGTCGTGACTCCATTTTTACTCGATATGGAGTTAATATCATTTTTGGACTGAACTTCTTCAATTTTATATTATGGTAAAAGATAGTAAGTCCTGCGTTGTGGTTTGCCTGTATTTTCAGATTTGAAAATGTAGTATCTCCACATATCAGTGGAGTAAAGAAACGTATCTCCTGACACGTTTTGAACACACATTTTTACTGAGGGGTCATACACACATGGAAGCTGATCACGTACACGCTCTTATTGAAAGGACTTTAAAAAAGCAACAAATCATGGAAATATGTACTCCTTGGGACTGGCAGCAATTAATAAGATCCACAGGCGCAGCTATTATAAAACTAGATATTTCTGATTTTAAACATGTTGACTATTTGTATAGTCAACCTAACTCTCCTTTTATTAATAAGAAGAAAAATACTGAAAAGCAAGACTTTTTGATATCTAAAGTGGTATATTTTTAAATTAAAGCTGATCATCCTAGCACTATACTTTACAAACTGAAATTTAACGATGAAGAGTTTAAAACTTTAAATGTGACCAGGGGCCGTATTTTTGAAACCATTCGACGTTGATTCGCATACGAAATTAGAGGATTTCGCACGAAAAATCGATATTCGTATTTTCGACCGCTTCGTATGCGAACTTTTTCGCATGCGGTGTCTCGAATGGGTATATACCATTCGAATTTCAAAGTTCGTGTGCGATTCTGCCACTTGTCTTGTTGGTTAAGTATTTTCGTAGTGTTTTTTTGTTATTTATTGAAAAAAAAAATTATAATCAAATGGCAAGATTAAACAATCTTGTGCAAAGAAACGTCGTCGAAAGGAATAGGATGTACTCTTCATTTCTTGACCCATTTGAAATGTATTCAGATGCTCAATTTAATAAATTATATAGATTAAGCAAGACTATTACGATAGAATTGATGTGCTCCAGAGACTGTAATCTGTCCGCTACTTTTATCCACAAGGCTTGTGCAGTTTTAGCCAAAAAATTTTGGGTGAATTTGCCCGAGTTTAATTTCGGGTGCTCTTCCATAAATGAAAATAGTTCTTTCTTTTGCTCACTCGACACAAAACCGCAATATTTTTTATTATTTGAAGTCATTTAAAAAAAAAAGTCAATTTGCAAAAACCCAAGAAACGCATGAGAAAACCTCAAAATTCCCTAATGTTTTTAGAGTTAAACTTTAGGTTAGGTTAAAAATCCATCCCGGTTGACACGGCCTCCAATAGCACTCGACTTTGCTACGTTGCCACTACATTTCATGTTCGCATGCGAATGAAATTTCGAATGCTGTTCAAAAATGCACTTTTTAATTCATGTGCGAATTTTGCCGCTCGACTTTATTCGCATTCGAGGATTCTCGCATGGTTTCAAAAATACGGCCCCAGATCTGTTCGAAATCCAATGCCACTGCCCAATGAATTGCCTAGTCTGCGCAGGAACTTAAAGGGAATAACAAAGAAAAAACATGATTTTTTAATAAAAAGTTTGGAGTGGGTTCCTAAGCAATTTCATATTTTTTTTAAAAATCTTCCGATTTCTAAAGCAAAAGGCCAACATAGTTCCGATGAAGAAGATAGCGATTGATTTTTTATCTTTTATGAATCCCAATTTATTTGTTTAATAAATTAAAAAAAAATATATTTTTTGTAAAGAAATTTATGTACAATTATAATGTTAACCTAAAGAAATAAAATTGGTTTTGCAACATAAACCTTAAATTTATGATTACCTGTTTTTTCAAATAGGGGTAAAAAGTCGTAAGTCCAAAATTAAGATACAGTTTCTAAATTAAAATTAAAATACAAATTCAAATAAATTAAAAATAGTGGTTAATAAAAACCTTCATAACGATAAGTTAAATACCCCAATTACACTTTCGTACAATGTAGAATAATCACTCAAATCTTAAAGTGAATTAACGTAACAACTTATTTTCCTTAGTACTTTAAATATTCTTTTTATGGACATACCATTGTTTATCTCTCTGGTATAGATATATTTTATTATTCCATACAGACACACGTATAATTAGTTGTGCATCTAATCATTCAAAATTTGTATTTATTTTGTACTGACTTTTTGAAATAAACTTTCGGCCCCGCTGTCATTGCGTTCTTCCTTTGTGCCGTGCCTTGTTCTGGCTGAACAATAATTCTTTTCTTTTGGCTTCGGATAACCACACGTACAGAAAATTAAAAAAATATTAATTCAATGCGACTGCCAGGACAAATATTATATTTTGTTTATTTACCTGTCCCTGTTAGTAAACACATAGACTCTTTCAACGCTTGTAACAAAAAAAAAAGAATCTTTTATATTGATACTGTGATTCCATGTAAGTTTGGTTGTGTATATTTTAAGGGGTAATTCACTTTTTATGCCTGAAAAATTGAGGAAAGTTTGGAATTTTTTAAAGATATATAGCAATTATTCCATTAAATAAAAGCTTTTATATTCCAAAGAGCATTTGTTAATAAAAAATATTAATAATTCCTGAAACTATGGCGTTTTCCCCGAAACCTTTTTTTTAAGAGGTCTACAAAAAATACGATGGTCAAATGACATCAAAGATTCAGAAAAATTCAATTAGTATAGAGTAAACGATCACTATATACATTATTTCGATTCGCTTACTAAGTTCACTGACGACGACAGTGACGACATTAATGACGTACAATTAAAAAAAAATAAACAAATCGGTTGTATTGTTTTTTGGCATTCGTGTCCACCGCAATGGTATTTTTGGAAAAACACGGTTTTGTATCTCAAAACCGTGTTTTTGGTTTGGTTTATGTTAACATTGAAGTTGATCCGGTCTACTGATAAATCATTGGTTATTCCGGGCCCATGTAGCGTGCCATCTGTTCGTATTGCATTCAACTGATTGTCAAAAAAGAAAAGAGAAAAAGGTAGTGGATACCCGCCTACCTGGCTCATTTTTACCCCAACCCTGAAAATTTCGTTATTAAATCTCTTATAACAAACAAGATTTAAAGGATTATAAAACGCACTTTCTTCTTTTTTCCCTGTATATCCGTTGCTATTCCGAGTTCAAAGAAGTAGATGACAGAGTATTTAAAAGACACTTGATTGGGCAATTCCTCATTTCCTCATTTGGTCTATCATGTATTTATTAATTTACCGATTTCTACCGATTCCTTCTTCATATAAGTTTCGTTACAGAAATACGAAAAAGACGTGAACAACGGCAAATTCAAGCTGAGAGACGTACTGTCGGTACCTGTACAGCGAATTCTTAAGTATCATTTGCTTTTGGAGAAGCTGGTGGAGAACACTGAAGAAGTAACTAACTATTAACATATATTTTTTAAACGTACCTATAAGTGACATTTTCAGTTTCACGAGGAGCATTCTGAGTTGAAAAGAGCCTGGGAGGACATGAAAGATGTCGCGGCATACATAAACGAGGCCAACAGGGATATAGAGCATTTAAATGTTATTAATAACTTACAAGAGACGATTATCGAATGGGATCATGACATGGATATGAGGTCAGTTTTGCTAAAAATATGTTTGATGTGATTTATGGATTTTCTTTTTCTAGATTGTCTGACTACGGAAAGCTGATCAAAGATGCCGAATTAAAAATAAGGGGACACAACGACATTAAAAATCGTAACAGATACGTGTTTATTTTCGATAAGTGCATCTTAATATGCAAAAGCAAGGTAAGTTTCGTACGCACTCGATAACTAAGGAAAATGAGATTAAGCCGATATGTTTTCAGGGTAATCAGTTCGCTTATAGGGATATACTTAATATATTGGAATATCACGTGGAAGAGAGCTCCATGGTCTCTAACCAACCGAGGTGGTCTCACCACTTTTTATTAGTGAAAAATGGACACCAAATGGTTTATAATATTTATGTAAGGACTATGGAAATGAAAGAGCAGATTATAGCCGCCATCGCTAAAGCACAGTAAGTGTTTTCACTTTATTATAAAATATACTGTGATATCGCCTTGGAAAAATGTCAATTGATAAGAAGTTGTTTATTGCACTAGTTTTTAGACTTTTCTTAAGCCTTTGACAAAATCAATCAGCCACTTTTGTTTGAAAAATTAGAGGGATTTTTTGATCAGTTGGAAAAAAATTTCAGAAGATATTTGTACATTTAAAACCACTGCCGAGATCAATATTTCCATAATTTCTAGGACGATATAAGGGCAAACATATTTTTTTACTAATCTTATTGGTTTCTTATTGGTTGGAAATCGTAGTGGTTTCAGGTAGATGTCTTTCTTAAAATCTCTGCTGTGATAATCATTTGATCTTTTGCAAACCAATTTGACTAGTTTTGCGTAGTTGTGGCTTTAGTATCATTGCCGAGAAAAATATTTCTTTGATTCAGGGTCTTTCATTGTTGTTAATAACGTTGTTACTTCGCAGTTCTACTTCAGTCTAGCTTTCATTGATGAAAATAAGTTCTTTAAAATCTCCCCATAGAAAAAAGTTCAGGTCAGGTGAGCGCGGGGGCCATTGGATGGTTCTTTCATTAATTTCAATGATCCTCGCCCATATATTGACTCATGCTGCAAAATGTTATGTTGCCTTATGCTGCTTAGAATGACGCCTGGCGATTCGTCTTTGAGTATGACAACGTTCCGAAGCTTAAATCTTGTCTTGTTTAGAAGAACAATATTCGTACCACGACATTTTTAAACAAACAGACTTTTTTTGTTAAAATCAATAAGGTTTGGGACAATATGCAGATTCGATTGTTGCTATTAAAAATTTGTTTCATGACACATCGTTGCCAAAAGGTTAAAGCTAATAATGACTATAATAATCATAAAACTAACGTTTATTAATTATTAAATACAAATAATTACATAATGTATACCAATACAATAAATGAAAAACAAAGATAAACGTTGAGAAATATCACTAAAGCACACTAAGCACTTGGGTGTAATTTATGGTTCCTTATCGGGTGAATAAACTATAGTCGGGTTAAAACGTCGATTCCAGTGTTTGATTTAATATGTGCAAATTAACATTTCAAAAAGCAGTTTAGATCCAAAAACATTAATTGTATTAATTAAATCATTAAGAATTAATCAAGCATTTTTTAGTTTTACATTTGAAAGATTTAAAACCTTTAACCGACGTTACATCATTTGGGAGCGTTTTATACAATCTTGGAACATATATATTTTAAGTTTCGTTGGCTATTGGTTATTGTTGGATATTCACGTCGTATTGTCTAGTGGACAGATTTCGGAGGTTCATATTTACCTGTATATTGTCTTTCTTAATATGTTTTAATATTTCTAAGAAATAGACTTGACGCAAATCTAATCTTCTATTCTCAGAAAAATTCATCATCGTTCATCAGTTGGATATGCTCTATCTTTGTCAAAAATTCTCGGAGATACACAATTTTAAGTTCCCTTCATTTTTGAACTACGTGATATACATTCAGTTCCCATCTAAATAAATTATCAATTTTGATACCAAGGTATTTAAAAGATTTTGCTTCTGGTATTTTATTATTCGCAAGCTTAATATTGCCAAGCTTTAGAAGGAAAAAGGGTCTGTGTGTTGAAAAAGACATATTTATGATTTTCTGTTTGTGTAAGTCAACAACTGTGTAATTTTTTGTATGTGACAGATAGTCAGATGCTTTTGAAAGATCTACGGACAGACATGATCCAGGTTCAGATATTTGTGATGTTTTTATATTTATGATGTTGAAAAATTTAATCGCATTCCGCGTAGATCTTCCCTCCCTAAAGCCAAATTACAAGTCTGATATTAGGTTAAATTTAGATAAGAAATTTATCATTCTTTTTTAATTAATTGTTCGCAAACTTTTCAAAAGGTTGCTTTACTTTTGTCGCGCTAATAAAGTGTATTGTGCATACATTTTATTGAACTCAAGATTCTCTGACATTTGACAACAACTATATACAGCCTTTCATGAGTATGACTTTTTAAACTGACGGATGTTTAATATTCGATAATGCTAATTTTATTTTTGATATTTTCATAAGAGTTGATTTACTTTGTCTGATGGCGTAGGTTTATATCAATAATTTCTCAATAGGTTTATATACTCTATATGAATAAGCCATTGTACAGAATACTTTTATTTTCTTATAATGGCATCAGGTTCCGAGATTTTCCGGTATTTAATTTATCCTAAATATGATATAAAATGTAATAAACGCCATTTAATATTGGCAGTTGAGTTTGAGTACCAGTTCGGGGAATTTTTATTTCCAAGTAGTTAGACTCACATTTGAGGAAATAAAAGTAATATTTTTAATGAAAATAATAATTTGCTTTATATATTTAAATAATGCTTTGAGTATAACAGTGACTTTAAATATACTAAAGTGCCTGAGAATTTTTCTTTCTTCAAGACCGTTAACTGTAAATACCAAAATTTTTTTCCAACCACCCGAACTCATTTAAACTAAGAAAATTCATGTTTTTATGCAAAACCCACTAAGAAATTATCATCTCCGACCCATCAAGTTTTAATAAAAATTCCATTAAATTTTCCAGTGACAATATCAGGCCGCAGGCCCTCTCGCACACCAACCACAACTTCGAGATGCACAAGTTCGAAAAACCGGTGACTTGCCTCTACTGTTGCAAGTACCTAAAAGGGCTCATATTTCAAGGTTACCTGTGTCAAAAATGTCAGAGCGCGGTTCATAAGGAGTGTATCCAGTTCAGCGGTAAATGTGGCGTGCCATCATTAAGGCTTCAACCCCAAATCCCGAACGGGATTAACGAACGCGACCCTTTGCGGAATAAATTGTGGTACGTGGGCGAAATGGACAGGGCGGTGGTGCAGGAGAAGATGGAACGGAGGGAGAACGGCACGTTTTTGGTTAGGATTAGCACTAGGAGAGGACAGGATCCATATGTGGTTACTTTAAAGTAAGTTTAATAATTTGGCTACATAGTTTGCATTAGTGTATAACGCGTCTGACGGCTCACACTGTCACTCTGACACTAGTGAATGGGATTTATTTACCTTTAAATATATATCACTTAATGGTGTAAAAAAATTGTAAAGAAATGTACATGTAATATCAGCATATACAGTAGTGGCCAAAATTATAGCAACAAATCTGAATTTTACTAATATTTAATAATAACTATTATATATATGTTTTAATCGTAAAAGTACGCCACTGGTTTAGATGGCCTCTTAATATTTAAACAAAATTTCTCATTCAAATAAAAAAAAGCCTACCTGTTTTTTTGCTGACAATAAATATTTGTAATTGCAAATATTTCACCTGGTCATAATTATAGCAACATTTGAAATTTAGTGCTCTTTCAATCTGTTGAAGTGCAATATTGAAACAATTTATATCGTGATTTCTTGGTAGTTATTAACTTATTTAAATAACAGTATGAGTCGTGGTAAAACCGTGTCTGTTGAAGTGAGGCAACTTAATAATCACAAAGAACATAATTAATCAGTATAAGTCAGGCATCAAACAGTCATCCATTGCAAAAAATTTTGCTCTTCACAGATCAGTTGTATCACGTATAGTGAAAAGATACAATAACACAGGGTTGGTAGTACCCAAAAAAAATTCGGGACGTCCCCGGAAAACTTAAAAAAAAAGTGACAAAATGATTGTTCGGATTTCCAGGCAAAACCCATTTTTGTCCTCTTCAAAAATTAAAGGGCTTTTGGATGACAGTGGGTGTTCCGATCTTAGTGAACGATCCATAAGGCGGCGTCTATTTGAAAATAAGTTGTTTGGACGCAGACCAGCAAAAAGCCTCTTCTTTCCAAGAAGAACGTGAAGGCCCGACTTGAATTTGCTCGAGAACACCAGGGCTGGACTATTGATCAGTGGCGCAGAGTTATTTTTAGCGATGAATCAAAATTCAATTTATTTAAAAGTGATGGTGCTGCATACGTTCGACGTCCTGTAGGCAAAAGATTTAATCCTCGGTACACTTCTCCTACAGTTAAGCATGGTGGTGGTTCAGTTTTAGTGTGGGGCTGTTTTTCGGGGTATGGTATGGGACCTCTTCACAGAATAGAAGGGATTATGGATCGATTTATGTGCAAGGATATATTAAAGAATGTTATGTTACCCTATTCTGAAGAAAATATGCCGCTGTTATATCAATTTCAACATGACAATGATCCAAAACATTCTTCAAGGCTAATAAAAGAGTTTCTCCATGATGAAAAAATTAATGTTATGAAGTGGCCCTCCCAATCTCCGGATTTAAATCCAATAGAAAATCTTTGGGAAATTGTGGATAACAGGTGTAGAACCATTGATTGAATAAGAATATTTTCCAGAGATCTTAAACATTGCAAAAAGAAAACATTTAAATTCTCAATAGTAGCGCCTTAATTTAAAAATTTCCTTTTGTGATATATAACGGTTACCTAAGCAGAGATCTTTAATGCAGAAATTAATGTATTCACTTGCAATAACTAATAGGAATTATCGTGAGAGCATAGAATATCCTCCTTCTAAATTCTGACAATTTATTACTTCGAAGAAATAATGAAAATTTGCCTGAGATTGTTTCTTGGAGTGGTAAATAATTTAAAAATGGTATAGACATTCCAAATGTATTCGAAAACTTTTTTCAAACTGCCTATATTACATCAACACCGATTCAATGTTGATGTGCTCTAAATGTTGCATTGCGATTGGTAATGTGACTGAGGTTGAAATATTTGATTGTATAAATAAAATGAAACCTAACAGAATAGTGGACCCAGATAAAATCCCTAATTTTTAATGCGCTTATGTATTGGCATGACCACTTTCTATTCTTTTCAATAAATGTCTCGAAGACTCGCAATTTTCCGTCAATATCCTGTCAGAATCCTGTCAGTATAAATGTACATACATAATTCTAATCAAATAAAATTACATTAGTAAATATGAAAGATAGCATACACCTAGGAAAACGAAATCCTGTATGTGTCACTACAATGTAGTACTAAGACAGGTGTAAAAGAAAATTACTCTCTCTCCAAGTTACAACTTATTAACAAAAAGCACTTATATGATATTTATAGAAAAAAAACAATAATAATTATATACGTATTACAGGGTAGATACGAGAGCTGCATCTACAACAGTGATACCAATATTCTAAATTTTTGCATTAAAAACTGTTTAATATTAATAGAAAACATCTGATATTTTTAATTAAAGTTGGAAGCATATTCATTACTTTTGGCCCTATATAAGTTACAAATCTTTGGATTACTGTTCTATCCTTTAAACACATTTTTAGACACCAGGTTAGTTTGTAATGAAATTTCTAATAGAGTCGCTCACGTAGGTATTTTTTATTTCAAACTAAATAAAATTAAGAGATGGCTGACTCATCATAACTAATAGGTTTGACGGGAAATAAAACCCCCCGTTTTCTTGACCAAAAATTCATTTTATTCAAATTATCGTTTGTATTGTTATTTTGATGTGTTGTTCTTTGTTATTTTACACTAATTTAATTGACACATGCCATTAATAAGTCAGTTAAAATACCATTAAAAAAAATCGGGATTTTAGGGCCGATGGCGAGATGAAACACATGCGAATCATGTCCAAAAACGACGGATGCGGGGACGTGAAGAAGTACTACTTATCCGAAGCGAGGTTTTTCAATAGTATCGAAGAAATGATCGTGCATTACGAGAATTATAGTTTAAAAGAGAACTTTGCTAGGTAAGCCAAAAATAAAATCATCCCTCGCCCCGGTCCATATCTTAGTGCCTTTCAATCGTTTCTAGGTTAGATCAGCGGTTGCTCTATCCATTTTATCAATTGAAGGCGGTCGTATTAAAAAACCATGACGCGCAGGACCGCAATCAGTTGACTGTGAAAGAGGGTTGGGTGTTAAGTGTGATAGGCAAGGATGGATATAGGGAGGGATGGTGGAAAGGACGGACTGAGGCTAATAATGTAAGTTTATCATGTAAACCTTACTAGGTAATTAATAATAATAATAATAATTTAAAAAAACGTTTATTAATCCTAAAGAAAATATTAACATAATTGTAAGCGAAAATAGGCAAATGGATTAAAAGGCAAATTTCATAGATAATTTGTATAATAGTAACAACTAAACCTAACTCTTGTCACTTAATATTTAATTCACTATAAGCAATAGGTATACAAACATAGAAAGTTGTATGGGCTTAACACCTTAATATTAAGACAAAGCAGTTATAAGCCTTTTTATTGTATTATTTCGAAAAGCATTTATAGATGAGTGAGAGGTCCGGTATATGTTTATTCGCACATATAATAGGAAAAGCTGCGTTTAATAATTTCTTTGGGTTGTGCAGAGGATTTCGATGTCTTATATTGACTCCGTGAGTAACAACCATGCATTTAACTCTGTCTATTAGGTAGGGCGGATTTTTTTAAGGAGAATAAGATTCTATAGCAAAATACAGTGTAATTTAACTTTATTTTTTAAGACATTAGCTTACTCAGTGCCAGTTCTTTAATTTGTGTGATACCCCATTTGGTCGTCGTATTCGAATTATGCATCTCACACATGCATTTTGAAGGTTTTACGGTTGCCTCTTGTCTATGATCGAGGACCATAAACAGTATCACAGAAATTCAGATGTGGAAGAATCAGAGAATCGCGTCTTTCTTGTTCAACATTCAACACATATCTTTGGGAATAAAGGGATTTAAGCATTAAATAACATTAACGTAGCGTAAGTTATATTTTATAGTTGTTAAAATAGTAGTACCCCTATATGGGGAGATTAAGAATAATGAGGCTTAGCTCTATAAAAAAAACTGCTCTATTAATAAATATTAGGCAATCATCAGCGCAGTATGTGTGCAATATCATCGAAATTTTGTATGCGTTTGAAAAGCGTTGTACCAATAGTGCACGCCCCTGGGTCTTATTTGGATTGGTATCGTCCCAAATTTGACAATTATTGTCTGTGGCCCAATCATCCAGAAATGCCTCGTGGCTTAAATATGATGTTGCAATTTTTGATTTTTTTTCCGGGTAGTTGAGGTAAAGTTTTCTTTTTTCAGGCTTGTTAGAATCATATTGTTGAAATCCTAGTTGAATTTTGATCTTCTAGGTAGTTGAGATTTCTTGGTATTTCTTTCTTCCAAGTCCTGAAAATCATTATCTTCTCATTCCAAGAAGTAAACGGAATTTCAATGATTTCTTTCCAATCTCCTTGAAGTTATTTTAATCTCATTCCAAAAAGTGAATTAATTTTTGACATCCTTCCAGGCAGTTAGAATCTAACTTCCCTCCTTCCAGGCTTAAAATTGAGGCCTCCTTTCATACTGCTAGGCAGTTGTAGACAGTCTTTCCTTTCTTTCGTCTCCTGATTCATATATCGGGCGAAAAAATGAATTTGATTGAAGGTATCGGGTTATGTTAACTTTTAAAGCTGCTGTAATTTAGGCTCTTTCTCGCATAGATCTGCGACATAAGAAAAACACACAAGACAAAATATAATCAGTTCACATCACCTCAGACTATGTTTTCAAATCGCTCGTGCAAATGTTCAATTTGGCAGCTGTGTGATACGTAGCGCTGTCCGGTTAAAACCACTTGACATATCATCCAATCTAGGCCAAAAGAAGTTGATAATGATCGTCCTATAGCCCTCGTTTGCTATGATCTGCCAACGACGTGCTCAAAGAACCAATATAGATCGATGATGCCGCCACACTAAACAGTTACAACAAATTTTTGGGATATATTGCACGCTTTTCGATTTTACGTGGATTGGTATCATCCAAAATTCGCCAATTTTTGTTTGTTTTCCATTCCATCCAGAAATGCCTCATGGCTGGAAGATGATTTTGTAATTTTTGATCTTTTTCCGGGCAGTTAAAGTAAGGTTTTCTTCTTTCAGGCGCCTGAAAACCATATCGTTGAAATTCTATTGAATGTCGATCTTTCAAGCAGTTAATCTTGATCTTTCTTGTTCCTACGCCAAGAAGTGAATCAATTTTTGATCTACTTTAAGTTGAAAGTCATTGTTTTCTCTAATCCAAGAAGTAAACGAAATTTTAATTTACTTCCAAGCATTTAACTTCTTTAAAATCTTCTAAAAGATATTTTAATCTCAGAAGTTAATTAATTTTTGACGTTTTCCAGGGAGTTAAGGTCTAACTCCCTCCTAGCAGACTTCTGACAGAAAAGATTTTAATATTCCAGGCATTTGACATTAGTGTTTTTTTCATTTCAGGTTCGAAAAGTCTCATTCCAAGAAGTGAACAAAATTTCGATCTACTTCCAGGTCGTTGAATTCTCTCTAATTTCCTAGTCATTTTAGTCTTATTCCAAGAAGTGAATTAATTTTTGACGTTCTTCCAGGCAGTTAAGGTCTAACTATCCTCCTTCCAGACTTCAGAAGGAAACAGTTTTAATCTTCTAGGCATTTGAGGTCAGTTTTTCCTTCATTCCAGGTCCTGGAAGTCATTGTCTTCTCATGCCAAGTGAAAAAGAAAGATTTTTTTGAGGCTAAACTTTCAATTTAAATCCATTTATTTCATTATTTATATTCACCGTCAGCAGTTTTGTCCAGAAGGTTATCTATCGGAGGATATCAATTCGCAGATAGCTAATAGAATCACACTTTATAGGCAACCTGCTAGCCTAGTTTAAGTAAGCATTATATTCAACCAACTTGATTATCTAGGCGAGTTGAATCGATAGGAATCAGCTCAAATAGTCGAAACCAATGAATTGGAAGTTAATAAAATTCATTGGCGGTAATAATAGAATAACGCTTTATAGGCAACCTCCTAGACTAGTTTAAGGCAATCAACGTGGGAGCGTAAAATACAAAAGCATGTGTAATACTAATATCAGATAATCTGAACCCAATTCACGTCAGAAAATGTTGAAGCTGTGAGAAAATTTGTTCAAAATAAAATTTGCCTCTTTGATGTCGATCAACCTGGATTAGTTTAATGATAAAAATAAGGTTCAGCTGATTTTCATCTCGGGTTTGATACTTGGATGCTCAAACTTCTGACTGAAGTGCTGAATTTGGTTTGTGAACGTGTTCGGCGACTGATTCCTTATTTATTCTTAATTAAGAGTACAGCTCTCAGATATTTCGATCTCCTTCCAGGTCGTTGACTTCTTTCCAATTTCCTAAAAGTTATTTTAGTCTAATTCCAAGAAGTGAATTAATTTTTGACGTTCTTCCAGGGAATTAAGGGCTAACTTCCCTAAAGGTGAATGATTTATATAAAAATTTCGATGGAAATTAGGGTCAGTTTCTGCTCTAGGCGAAATCGAGTGTTTCGGATTTCCCTGCACATTTACACGGATATTGGCGACCTTTTCAGCAGATAAGAGTTTTGTCGATGTTCGGGTTATTAGCTTATTGTTACTGAACTAGTGGCTACACATTTATCAATCATACTGTCAATAGTTTTCTTGGTAGGACGATTATGGTCACGCTTGTTGAACGCTATATCTATCAATTCAAAGATGTTTGAGTACAATTTCTAATTAAAAAATAATACGTAATAAAACTCTTTTATTTCAGATCGGCTACTTTCCAGTTACCATAATAAAACTAGACGGCGAAGTTGTGTTTGACGGATCAAATTAAAACCTGCACACACAACGGATCGAATCTCACCGCGTCAAAGTTTCTGGGGTTATTTTTTGTTTAATAAAACATCAACGCCAGAAACCGGAAATTTATTACAGTATTCTAATCGAATAAAAGTGAATGTTTTGCTCATTTGTGGCCTAATAACCGTTATTGTTGCGTTCCGGTGCTAACAATTTTTATTAGGGAGGAAAGGTGTTTTATTAGTTTGCAAACTGTACTTTATAATATAAGAAAAAAAAAAGATAATAAGTTAAGTAGATATGTGCCATTTGTTAAGCGATTAAGATTCTATTGAGATTTTTTTTATTAAGATGGATTGAATCATATCATTATTATTATTATTATTTTAAGATTTGTAATTGGTTTACGAGATTAGGTGCCAAATTTATACGAATCTCATTCATTCGTCCCGGTAATAAAACTGTTATTTTTTGAAGATGATGTTGTTTAGGAGCATTTTTTACACAAGTACACAAACTGCTATGATTATTTTGTGATATCGATAGATCTTATTTTATTGTTGTAGAGGTTCACTGACTCTGCTTATTTTAGAGATATTTTGTGACTGTATACCTGAATACGAGTACCCGAAATATTGTTCACATTTATACAAGATTATATGTTGCAATAAAGGTATATAACGAATTCTTCTATTATTGTTCATTTTTATTTTATTTTTTTTTAATTTAATATAATAATAGATAATATAATAATAGAATATATATAGATAATAGTAAGACATAAATCAATCAAAGTTACAAATTAATTTAAAGAAACCTGTTAAAGTAACGAGTCACTAATTAATTAATTTAAGAGAACTCCGACTGCTAAAAGAAACGTGCAAGTCAAGACTATACCTATCGAAAGAACGTTGCATTCTAGTTATAGGATTATGCTGTCCATAAGAACTACTATCAAAATCTACATAGAAGAGTTTTTTCAGTCTAGTAAATTTTTGCGCCCGAAAATTCAGCCTATTTAAAAGATAATCACAATCAGTCATGCCAGATATTAATTTAAAAATAAAATACAAGTCTGAATTATTACGTCTTAACTCAAGTGGGTCCAAAGAGAGAACTGACATGACCGACTTGTAATCAGTATGACCATTAGCTAATGGAACCTTAAGTTTAAAAGAACAATTTCTTAAGAATTTATTTTGGACTTTCTCAATATTTTCAATATGCGATTTATAAAATGGAGACCATACGGGACTAGCATACTCCAAACCCGAACGGACTAACGAACTTTATAGACAGAGCATGAGTCTTGAGAGTCTTGACTACATCTAGTTATAAATCCTAGGTTTCTATACGCTTTCTGAACTAACTTTTCAGCATGAGACAAAAATGTCAACTTAGAATCGAAAATTACTCCGAGATCCCTAACTTCCGTTACCCTTTTTAAAATAGTGGAACCTATACTATAATCAAACAATGTCAGATTGCGAATTCTTCGAAAAGTTATTGAATAACACTTCGGAACATTTAAATATAAACCATTAAGTTTGCACCATTCATCGAGATTATGCAAGTCATCCTGTAACAATTGACATTGAACATTAGAATCAATAGACAAAAACAATTTTAAATCATCAGCAAATAATAAAAATTCACAATTTCTTACAAATAATCCTATATCATTAACAAAGATTGTAAAAAGCAACGGACCCACATGTGACCCCTGAGGAACGCCAGATGGCACAGAAAAGCTGCTAGATAAGAAGTTATTAAGCGGTATACATTGCGATCTACCCAGTAGATAGTCCCTTAGCCAACAAATAACATTTGATCCAAAACCCAAAGCTTGGAGCTTTGCCAGTAGAAGCGCATGATTAACTCTTTCGAACGCCTTCGAAAAATCCGTATAAACAGCATCAACTTGTGAACCCTTACCAAAAGCATTAAACAAATAATCTTCATAACATGTTAAGTTAGTAACGACCTTTTTGAAAACCATGTTGACTGTTAATAATAAGGTTTTTACATTGCCATGACAATTGCTTGGTGACAAGTGCATCCAAAAGTTTAGGCAAAGTTGACTGTATACAAACTCCCCGATAATTACTGACATCACTAGTATTACCAGACTTAAATATCGGCGTAATATACGAATTATTCCACAAAGAAGGAAATACTCCCGACTTTAAAGACAGATTGTATTTATTTAGTATTTTAGTTTACATTAGTATTTTCTTTATAGTTCTCTCTCAACATAAATTCTAAGAATTGTGGATAGTTACACTGACAACTTCAAAATAATAAATAAAATTGTACGAGTTTCGAATGACTAGCCTAAAGGTGTATAAAACTCTCCTTTAATGAATTTAAATAAATTTGAATAGTTTCAATTGAAACTCAAGAAGAATAAATAAAACTGCAATGAATTTCAATGTTCTTTTCTCTAAATGAATTGAAAGAAAGTTCCATAGTTCCTATGGAAATTGCAAATTAATGGATAACACTTGAATGAAATTAAAAAAACTTTAGCGTTGAGGAGTATAATTATATTTTTTTTAATGAATTCAAGAAATGTTAGTAGTTCTAATGTAAATTCCAAATAAATGGATAAAACTGTTATGGATTTTAAATGGGTAGCTTAATTTAGTAATTAAACTCCCTTTTTTAATAAATCCAACGGTATGTGGAGAGATGCAATGAAAATAAAAAATAAATCATTTTTTCAAACCTCTGAAGAAATTAATTAAGCTGTCTAAAATGAATAATCAGAGGCTTCAGTTGCTTGGAAAAAACTAAAAATTAATTTAACTCCCTAAAATAAATAACTAGATAGTTCAATTGGCTGGAATTCTTACTTAAACTGCCTCAGGAAAGTAAGAAATGGCTTTAACTACCTAAAAATTAAGAACCAGAGGCTTCAGGTTACTAGGAAGACATTAAAAATTACTTCAACTGTCGAAAATTTAAAAAAAAATTGCTAGAACCCTTAATTACCTCGAATAAATAAAAAAATACTTCAACTACCTAAAATAAATAGTTAGATGCTTTAATTGACTGGAATAAATAGAAGGCAGTTTTGTATAAAGTGATTATTGGTCACTATTTGTATTGAATGCTTATCTTTTTTTGCCAGTCACCTAGCTTATCAATTACTGTCAATAACGCCAGTAATCTCAAATATGATTATTGTTATTTAAATTTTAAAAACTGTAGATATTATTCTACGAATAAGTTTTTGTCTCTATTCCTTAAGAACAGGGATTTGATACAACTAATGTTAATAAGTGTGACAACTATATTTACAGTTTTCTCTCCTTTGCTCTTGAAAAGCTTGTTCAAGTTAAGCATTATAAATCATCTAAATCCTGGTTCGGTCTTGAATTAAAACAATTAATCATAGAGAAAAGAACAGCACATAGAAAATAAAAAAAACTTCTAAACCTTAAGTCGAATATAATATTTTCCACTTTAAGCAGTAGGTGCAAAGTTGTAAGCGATAATTGCTATCATGAATCATGATGTAAAAAATTCATAGAACCAAAACTTACGAGTCCTGTACCAATATAGCACGCTAAATAGGAGATTTGCTAGATATAATTAATTTGTTTTCCCCTCATTCTTCAGAAACTCAGAAACAAAAAATATGAAGGTACAATTCCCAATTATTATTTCGATTACGATCTTCATTTTTATTTTATTAAAATTTCTTTAATTGATGTTTTCAGAGCGATTGACGGCCTCAAAACTAAATATTCTCATGGATCTGATGCCATACCATCAGTCTTACTAAAAAATTATGTGTGTTCCCTACCTAAACCACTACATTTTCTATTTTGCCTCACTTTTAAATCAGGATGACACCCATATATAAAAGTGGAAATAAAAAACTCCAAGAGTAAAATTCCCAAAATTATTGACATCCGTTTTGCCCAAAAACTCTCGTATGAAGTAGTGGGCATATAATTATACATCAACAAGCTTTTTTTAAGGTTAAATTTACCGTTACTAATTTGCTTACATATCAGTGTTCAATGTCAACATCAATAATAGATGTCAGAATCCTGTTATGATTCGTTTGCCTTCTCATTATGCTAATCACGGTTTCTTTTCTTCAATTACCAGAATGAAGAGAGCATTTAATGAACCTAATCTTGACCTCCTCGTAGCTAACACTGTTAATTTATTTAAATTAAAACTAAAGATTGAAATTGTCTGTAAGGTGACGTTCTACGTTTTTTGCCTTTTTTGCTATTTTTTATAATTTTGTTCATTTCTATATTATTAATTATTTGTTATATTCTTTGCCACTTATCATTGTGTTCTGGCGTTGAAATAAATAAATATTTTACATAGCCTGAACTTGTATCGTGCATTTTTTCAGAATAATGTAAAAACTTTGTACGTTAACACTGAATATATTTCTAATCGTATTGGGCCTATTTATAAATAACGATTTTTTGGTTAATCAGCTAATAATTAGTTAATAAACTCTTTTATTATTCAGAGAACCGTCATAAACTAAGTACAATAAACATATAAGTACAATAGAAACCAATGACTTGAACTAATATAGCTCAAGTTATTCGTGTTGCATTGAATATTAGGTACGTACAATACTTATTATATACAAAATACATAAACTAAACAGCCATTAAGAATTAATCAGTCTTATGGGGGACCCTGTAGATTCGGTTTTTTTTCTTTTAAAATGACACCACCGAGTTGGACTCGTCTTCTTGCCAGTGGTTGAGGTTCAGTTTCGGGATGGAAGCCTCGGATTGGCACTCGAACAGCGGATTACTACGGAAAAAAAATTGAAATGTTTAAAAAAGAAAATTAAAAGCCAGGAATTTTGACTGCGCTTACCTTGTGCTGACTTTTTCGAAAACGCGTTTTTGCATATGTTTTACGTTGTCGGTGTTATCGCAAAGTATTCTGGCCAACGTGATTTTCTCGATTTCTTTTAGTTGATTTCTGGTGAAAGGTTTTGGTTGGGCGTAGTTATCATAGAAATATCTGTCGCCTAAAAAATAATCTTTTGCAATTTCACTGAAAAATTGTTGACACTGTCAACGGCGTAATAACAACTCGAGTAAGGATTTTATTGATTTTAGTTTCAAATTAAAGCCGATAAGTTTCTTTACCAAAAAATCTCTGATATTGTCAAAGGTTTTACAGAAATCTAAATAATTTTTAAAAAAATGGAAAGTCTTTTTTTTTAAATTTTCCAGGCAGTGCACAACAAGAAGTTTTCTGAAAACAAAAACATTTTAAATGAAAAATTAATTACAACAGCCTGGAAATAATAAAAAACACAATTTCAACTGCATGAACATTTTTTCCAATTAAGGTTTTTTTAAAATTTTATTCATTTTCAAAAAAATCCACTTTATATTTAAAAAAGCCATAACTGACTGAAAAAATTTTTGTTTTCTTGTAACTTTCCAGGCAGTGCACAACAAGAGAAATTAAAGTTTTCTAAAAAAACACCTGATGAAATGAAAAATTAACTGCCTGGGAAATATTAAAAAATAATTTCAACTCCATGGAAATAATCTTTTAGTAGTTTTTTTTTTTATTTTCCATTCATAGTTTAGTTTTATTTTTATTAGTAATCAGTTTTTCTTATTCAAAATAGTTAGAAGTGTACAATAGTTATAATTCAAATTAAAAAAAAAACTTTCTGTAAAAAATGCCTTAAAAAACAGTTTTTAAACTGCCTAGAAATATTGCTACAGTTTAAGTTTTTTTTTAATTTTTCATACATCTCCAAGTAACAATCCAAAGAAATTAAAAGAAAATTCAGGTTTTTATTTCCAAAATAGTTATTGCTTGGAAAAATGTTTTTTTTGTAATTTTCCAGGAGTGCGCATCAAAAAAAATCAAGTTTCAATAAAAATACGACTCTTTGTCTTATAATCACGATTTTTACCAAAAAAATCGTAACAAGATAAAAGTCCGTATTTTTCTCAAAAAAAAAAAATTACAAGCATTATTTCTTCAATAAAATACACCCCCCACAACCTGGGTTGTTCTTATTCATATTGAGAGAGTGACCACTTGCCTTTCCAATTCTGTACTGTATTTCAAATGGGTAGAGTAATAAAATGTAAATTTCAGAGAGTTTTATGGTCATAAAGCGACAAAAAGGGTAAGGTTTAAATGCTATAAGAAGGGTACAGGTAGGTGCGATTTTTCAATGTAACTCAGATAAGCATACTCTTTAATGTAATAATTTAGAAGGTAATGTAAACTACATTGTGATGTAAGTAAATAAATAGCGCTGCTAATGAAAAAATGCGGAGTATAAATATTCCTTGAAAAGTGTTAAACATGGTAGTATTTGCTGTTCCCCGCCGCCGTAGTGTTATATATAACATAGAGAGATATACATATGACACAGTGAATAAAAAGATAAAAAATAAAAAATGGATCATATTTATTTCAATGATAAGTTCTAATAATAGGTCTAATACTCGTCATCTTGCATTGTCCGTTAATGAAAAAGTTCCACTTTTAAACGTGCTTGATTGTTTAAAACAAAACCACCCCAGTCTATTCAACCATTTCTATACAACTTCATCGACATCAAAGATGAAGTTGTATAGAAATGTTCCTAAATGATTGGAATAGTCATTATTGTGGGAAAGAAAAGGACAAGCAGAATCTCCAAAGCATAGTACATGGAGACCAGCCTGAATCCTTGATAAAAACACTAAACATGCAGTTTTAAGAAAAGTTTCATCTTTTCATTTCAAAAAATAAAAACCAAATTTAGACAAAATGTTAATGGAGCTTAGCCGAGATGGTACTCGAGAGAAAACTCTTATGGATCACTTTAAAAGATATAACGGAAAAACATTTAATTACTGTGCTGTGTTTATAATTGCGAATTAAATCCTATTTAATTTATTTGGGCTATAAAATAAAGATTACAATTTTTGTAATTTAATAATGTATCATATGTAATTCTAATATTTTTTAAAGTTAATTATGTTATTTTATTTATGTTTATTTAAATCAGATGAAAAATACAATTTTTTATGATTAAAAACTTAATATGTGCTATAAATTAAAAACTTTGAATAAAATTATAATAATTGGTTTAATTTATATTATAATACCCTGTCTGCAGATCTTTGTGGGATTACAATAGAAAAAGTTCAAAAACCAACTCGAAACCGGGCAAATTCATGTGGTCCTAACTGCACTTCATAAAAAGAATTAATTTTGCAATGCAAACCTTGGAACTAGCATACATTATTGGAGAGTCACCCTGTACCCCTTTTGTATACTTTATGAGGTTTTATGACTCTCGACCTATTAGAAATACTATAATTATTTATAGACTATAACTTTTTATAGTTTTCACAAGATATCCATGAGTAAGTGAGACAAATATAATTGACCATCCTTCAATTTATCTTTGACCTGAAATCAAGCATTTGCCTCGCCAGCGTATGATTATAATGACGTATTCGTACAATTTATAAAAATACCTTGTCTAGTTCTAAGCATCTGGTCGGCGACTATACAATAAAATGTCGGTCCAAAAATGCTGTGCTCCTTTGGTTTCTCCAATAAACCGCCTATTGTTAAGTCCACGTCTTGGGCATTCGAATACACTTGTTGTAAAGCAAGAACATCCTTAAAAAAAGGAACAATTTTTAGCAATTTACTAAATGAGCTCCTAAGCACTTCAGGCCGAATAACTTCAATATTGTCTTTATAAAAAAGTCACTCACCTCTTCCGTCATATCATCCAAAAAATCGCTGAACCCGTTAGCCGCCTTAAGGCCGCACAACTGCCTAAACTTCATGTAACTGGGCAGCCCGTGATCCCTTCCTCTTTGCAAGTCGAAACTGAGCACGTCAAATCCAAACTTGCCGTTGGTATACAACTTGTTGATTAACTAAAATCGACCGGTTGAGTTATAGCATTATCAACATACCGACAGTATCATAGTAAACTTAATAAATCCTAATCAAATGGTGTCACGCTTCATCGGACCTAGAATTAAATGAAACGAAAAACCTCAAATTTCCCGTATAAAATAGATTAGAAAACTAAAATTAAAACTCTTGACGAACAATAGCATAATGAACACTTGTAACTATCAACATTTTTAAATAAAAAAAATCATATTTACGCTTAAGCCAACGGTATCGTTGGTGACATCTATAAATACATAAAGTAATAGGTCATAAAGCTTCAAACTACACTAACTCAATTTATTTTATTAATAATATTTAATACAACTCATAAATTGTAGAGACATTTACAATATAATCATAAAAACGCATATAACCACACACATAAACACGTTGCAATAGTTCCTGAGAATACACAAGTTAAATTAAGACAACATTTTGCTCCTCTATACAGGAGTGTCAATAGAATGCTTTCACTTTAATTATGAAATTTTTACACCCGCGTTGGCTCATCTGATATAAAAGTCCGGACTGTACATGCGTAAATGACCAACAACCATTTAGCGCACATTTCATTTTTAATAACCTAGTTGAGTAAGCTTTTCTTCACACCCTTTATTATGTTATTTTATTTTCGTCCTACTCTTTTTTAATATACTTATTACAATGTGTTTTTATGAGTATATTATAGATGTCTCGCTCGAAAATTATAGTAGATATTGCTTATCTTGTGAAGTAAACTGAATAGTATTGTGTAGTTTGTATAAACTTTATGCACTGTTAGTTTTTATATGTGTTTAGAGATGTGCACTAAACAAAACTCGTTGTTTTATTCTCCACGCGTGTTTCTCTAAGGATGTTAGCATCTTCGGGAGAAAATTAAAACTAAAGTGAAACCACTTACAAGCGGCCTTATATGGTAAATACTAAAAATGCATTATGAACTACTTAAGGGTACAAATATGGGTAATTAACTTTGATATTTATAAAAAATAAATACATACTTTTAGATACATAACTAGTGATTAGGTAGCATGCATTTTTTTGGTACATCGCTGGTTCTCATTTCCTCCAATTAGTAACAGATTTAATTAAAAAAGGAAACAATTAAAACAATTGTTAAGATTATTGATAAGCGAATTAAAAGGCATAGGTTTAAAGTTCTTCTTTTTAAACTTATGCCTTTCTTCTTTTAAAAATTTAACTTCATTTTAAAAAGATGAAAATAAGTATTGCAATACTTTTTGCACAACTTTCATTGCAATACCATATCTTGACAAAAGGCTTTCATAGTGTTTTTAAGGTCTAAGAATGGCCTAAAAAATGAAGATATAATCTATCGTCTATAAAATGAAGACGTTGATGGCCAGCGATTACATACCACCTTTAATCCCAAATTTTATTTAACTTATAATATACATTGAAATATTTACCTAAAACTTAAATGAAGGTTTTGATAAAGGGGTTGATCCACTAACCATAAGCCTAAAGTTATTCACTAAATATGGACTGCCATAAAAACAGAAACCTTATCGGTATTTTTGTTCTGCCTATTTAGCAAATAAAACCACAGTTCTTTAGCATTAAACTGGGTTACATTAAAGTAGTTGCACCCATAAAAAGTGGACAAAATAAGGCGTTATATTATAGTTTCATGCACATGATGCAAGGTGTGTAAAATATCATTTTTATCCGGCCATTTCCATGATTTAGTGACGATATTCATTTGAGTAAAAATGTTTTTATGTGTCGAACCACTACTGCAAAAATACTTTGATTTTTTAAATATTTCCAATCAGCCCTTACCTTTAGGTTTTTCAGTTGTGCAACTAGTATACAACATCAAAAGGCCGAATCTATTAGACTAGTTGTAACGATTTTGATAAGAAGTACACAGAGCAAACAAGATCAATTAATGTCAGATTTAAAGAACATGTAGCTCATGTTGAGGAGTTGAAAAGTCAAATTTGGCTGAATGTTTGAAGTTTGCTGGCCACTGTGTAGGCATAGACAACTTAAAATTATTTAAACCAGATAACAACAATCGAAAATTAGATGCTTAATAAAGTTTAGTCTATATAATATAAAGATCCAACCCTTATTGTCAATTGTATAGTTTAGTTAGTGTTTAAACTTTGTTCAGCAATAATGCATTAAATTCTTTCCCTCAATTAGTTATTTCTTTAGTATATAAAGCCAATTGTTAGTAGCTTTAGTTTAGTTTTAACCTTCTCCCAAAGATGTTTACTCTGTTAGCGAAACACGTATGGTGAATAAAATAAGAATTTTTGATTAGTGGTTGTAAACTAGTTATGTGATTTGAGTGTCACACTAAAGGTTCCAACCATAGCACTACTAATAATAGCGTTTCTTTAAACTCAAATATTAATTTTTATATCTACAAATGTTGATAGTCATAAGTGTTCATTATGTAAGCGTTTTTATTATAGTTTTCTAATGTATACTGTAGAGTTGAGGTTTTTTTTTCAATTATTTATAGATCTGATAATGCCCTTAAGGAGAAACATGCGTAACCCCATTTGATTAAGTTTTATTAAATTTACTTTTATTCTGCGGATTGCGTTTTTTTATTTTGTTTAATCTCAAAAATCCAAGCAATCAGTATAATTGAGAACTATGTATAAAAAAAAAACAAATTTTCTAAAAACTCACATCGTCCGCATAAAAAATGTCCAACTGTTGACTGGGCTGCGTGGCCAATCCCACCGTCAACGCGTCCAACACCCCCCGGTGACGTAACAAGCCCGGATTATGAAAGTAGTTGCGCATGAAAATCGACTCGTTGACAGTTCGATCTTCGTCGTACAACTTCGGCATCCCGTCAGAAAGGGATTTTAGGGAGCGCATTACTGACGTGGCGAAAGCGTTGGATACGGACGAGTCGGTTTTCGAGTTGTAACTGGTAGCCAGGATGTGTTCTTGAGCGGTTTTACCCAACGCCATCTCCATCCACTCTCCGTAAGTGATTTTCTGCATTTCCGCGATCACGATTCGTCTGGTCTCTTGGAAAATCTTCTCGTCGTCCCAGTGCGAGTTCAACTTGGATAATTCGTCGGCGATACGGTTGTGCTCCCGATACCAGATGGTGTGCATCAGGGCCAGTTGGGGTTGAAAATTGACCCTCGCATCTCCGCTCTCGAAACACGTCGAATTCGCTGAGAACAGTTGACAGTCGCGGGTGGGGTCTCTCGACAATGGCAGGTATTCTCTCGATTCGGACTGTGACGTTGCCAGTTTGCCACCGTTAAATGAGCGTAATTGTTTGGATCTTCTGTGGGTGGATCCGTAGATTTGCGAGCCGTCCAAGTAATGGGTAGCCTGGTTAACCTAAGTAAGATATGTAAAAAAAATTGTACAGAAATAGACTTTTTGGACCTACTTGATCTGCCGGTCCGAAGCTACAATCTGCCCGGGTGGCCGGTAAGGATCGGACGAAACTCAAACAACTGACGCCCTCTTGAGCGTATTTTTTGTCGTCGTAAACGTATATGGGGGAGCAGAGGGGATGCATGAATCGGGGCGATAGATTGTCGCCTTCTTGGCTGCAACACTCGATTGGACTGTCCGTGTGAACTGGAACAATTACTTGAATTAAAACCCGTTGGCAATAGAAGTTTTACTACCACATTCTATTCACCATTCCACATCCTGAATCATCTTAAATATGTATTTTTATTACGTAATTTGAATCACTAAATACGATAAGCATGATTTCATTACGATCGTGCACGCTTCTCAAGTCTGAGATTAGTTTACAGATTAAAATTGGAGCAAAAAGTTCTTTTTTTTTTCGTGGTTCCTGAGGTATTTCAATTCACCAATACGTCCTTAACTGCCCCAAAAACTATGGATAATTTAGTTCATTCGATGAGCTTTAAGTCTGAAATGAATTTTATTGGTAGCACATAGAAAAACAGTTTTCATCGTCTCTACCGCAGTTCATTTTTTTATTACATCCTGAGTTATCTTAATATTTGTATTTTTGTGACGTAATTTGGGTCACTGAATACGATAAACATGATTTCATTATGATCGTGCATGGTTCTTAAGTGTGAAATGGGCTTTATGAATAGAATTGGAAACGTTAAATTATTTTACTTTTCTCCCTCTTTAACGTAGGTTTATTCGAATTAGAAGCCATGGATGCACACTAATCGCCTCAGCAATTGATAATTTTATAATAGAAGCATAAATCGATATCATAAAATTCAAGGCACAATGGCGTACAGGCTATTTTGATAAACTATTATCATGAAGCTTTGTACTTTCATTATGCAAGTCACAACTTGAATTTAATTCTTAGCGATTTGAATGAATTTCCATATATTCGCAATACAGTAGCAACAATCAAAGACGTCATAAATTTTTTCAATCTTGAAAGAAGGAAATGTGTGCCTAACATTCCTGCTTTCTATGAAACAAGATGGTCGGAAAAGTACAAGAATATTGTAACTTTTAAATAACAATTTGTCACCATTGTCGATGGATTGAAAGTACTATCTGTATTCTACAGAAGGGAACAGTGCAATAAAAGCGACTGCCTTTCAGCCAAACAACCTTTATTATCTGTCATTCTCTAATGTCAAATTATGCCTACTATCTTCCATATTATTTTGCTATCAAAGGAGCTAGAATTTCTTGGTTGAACAAAGCAAATTCGCAAAATTATTAAATTGGCAAAAGATCATCGAGTAAATGTAAATGCTGGAATTGAAGAACTTTTGATCGATTTCAAGTTAATTGCAGAAAAATGAGGATTGAAACTGCGAAGACCCAGAACGGTTAATCGTCAAAGGACGCATTCTTTTTTAGATTTATTCATCGGTTGACTAGCGAACTTGCCAGCATATTCTTTATGTCTTTATTAAAATGGAAATTCAAGACTTTATAGATCTTTCTAAGAATTTTATTCACAAGTTCTACGCTCTTGAAAGCTTCACAGGAGAGCCTGAATTGTGGTATCATCATTGGAAAGACAAATTCTAAAACTAAAAATAGATTTGTGCAATATTGTCTGAGAAGAAAGAGTGTTTTTCAAACTACAAGGTTAGTTCTACACATTGTCATCGCACTATCTTAAACAACAAGTTCGATCGAAAGGACATTCAGTACATTTAAAAGAGTAAAAGCTTGGCTTCGATCAACGATGGTGGAAATTGGTTTTAATTTTAATCGACTATATGCTTTATTGATGCATATCATACTCTTTTTTACAGAGTTATGTTTATTGAGTGTACACAGACAATTGGTTAAAGAAAATGAGAAGGATTTAGTAAAGAAAGTATTAAACATATTTGCTAGGTGTTTGGTACAGGTACACATTCAATAAAAGCCCACTTTGATATATTTTGGATGTAAAAAAAACTTCAAATGGGGATTGTTCAGTTTTAGAGGACTTAAAGAACAAAGTTTCAACTGCCTGTACGAATTGAATAATTCTTCCTCTTCTTTTTTCCACATTTTCTTGCATGTTAGGTCATAATTTATTTCTTCCAGTCAGTTAAAAAAAAACTTTAGGAAATTTAAGAGTTTTGTTGTCTTTAGTTATGCTCACAAAAGAACACGGTTTTAACTGCCTGGACGAATTAAATCATTTTTCCTTTCACATTTTCTTGCATATTATAAGCTCCTAGGTCTAGATCATAATTTATTTCTTCCGGGCAGTTGGAAAAGAAACATTTCAGGTAATTTGGGATTGTAAAGCTCCTGTGGATTGAGAGATCAATTCAATCTATTTAATAATGAATTTCTGCCTAACCCCTTAGTCATATTTCGTCATAATCTTTTCAAATCCTATTTTAAAAGGCAGCGAACTTGCTATAACCCTGATACTAATTTAGATACTTACTGGCAACGGCAGTAGCAGATCTACACAAATCATGCTCCAAAAACTGAGACCACTGCAATAAGGCCAACGTGGCTTTCTTGGAAGGCTTATTGTCGGTTTTTATCAGAGAACTGACGATAGTTCTGGCATTGGGTAACGGTTTTTTAGTTACGGATCTACGCAGCTCGTGGACTCCATCTGAATAATCTGCGTAAAGCAGCCTCGAATACCTAGAATGTCATTTTAATAAGAAATACATTAGATATAAGGCATAATTAGTGAAGCTTTACCCTGTAAAAGATTCTCCTCTATGCCCTTTGTTCAAATTATTACAGCTGCCATTGATACTCCTATAATCTGACTGATACTGTCCTTTTTCGCAAGGAGATTCCAGTGCGATACAGGCGCCCTCCAATGGGGTCCCGTGAAAGCTGAATCGGGATAATAATTTTGAGCATTCTTGCGAAGACATTGTGTGCCCGCTAGCTTTCGAAAGCCTAAGAATAAGTGATTAAGTAACGTAAACACTGATATAATTCAGCACCTACTTGCCGCAGTAAGTGTTCATTAGTTGACTGGTGGCCCTAAGTGCTATTAGAGCCTCTTTGCCTCGGTCCAAAGCCTCCTTATCCGGACCAAATGAGATCAGCATACCATGAGAGGGAGTACCATCGGACACCTGAATATTGATTTTTTTCGTTAAAATGGTTAGATATTATTGCAAGGGATTTTGTTACTTTTATGTTGGACCAGAGCAGGTTGTTTTCCAGTCTCTTTAAGAATCTGATCACATTTTCCGCAAAATTGACGGTGTCGTTTAGGTCTCCTACGGTGATTTTGTTGAGGATGTTAAGGACCTCTGGCTTGTTGGCCGTTGAAGAGATGGCATTTTTATTAATGGGCCCACCTTAAAATATTATTAAAGTTATATAAAATAAGACTTGACAAGCTGGTTGCCTAGAGGGGTATTTGATTACCGCCATGTAAAGTCAGGTAGGCAACTTTTCGAACATGATAGATATGATTTAAATAAATACCTATTACTTATACCATGGTGTCCTGTGATAAATAATTCTTTTGGTACTTTTCATATATTTCTCGTAATTTCTTATAAAGTCCACGCGTTTGGCTCTTAAATTAGGGAGGAGAAACGTAACAGAATAGTTTTTTTCATAGAAACAGAGAAAGGGTAGAATGGGCCAAGACCTGCGCCGATTGTCTTATGACCACGGCCACCATTTGTATGGTTTAGTGCTGGAAAATCGCAATGAAACATCGATGCCTTAAAACATCGGTGTTTCTTACATCGAAGACCGACTTAATCAACATTAAATAAACGCTTCACTTATAAATTAAAACTATTCAATTAATAGTCTGGGTCTGGATAGTGAATAGAAATAAAACATTGATGGCAAAAACATGGATAAACATCGTCCAGCACTATGGTCTTCTTCCGCCTAAAGTTGGATGCACAGTGGTCTATGCACATTCTACATTTATCATATTTCTAATAATTTCTATGTCTTTTTTATCGCAGTTGAATTAAGCTTGTTTGACAAGGACAGATGATTCAGTTAGACCCTTATTCAGTATATTGTTGTCTTTTTTTATCGCAGTGTCAATTAAGCTTGCAATTCAGTTGTAATAAAAATTCATTACTTATACCATGGAATTCAGTAAAAAAGAATTCCATAATATGATTTTATTATTGTCTTTTTTTATCGCAGTATGAATAAAGCCTGTTTGACAAGGACAGGTGACTCAGTTGAATTCTCAAAGCTACATGACGTGATGAAGAAATTAAAAATAAAAATTAAATATAAATTATTAATAATTAAGGGGAAATTACAGTGCAGAAGTTTAAAATTACTGATACTGGGGCTAATGTGTCTCGTATACCCTTTACATTTTAGCACATAATAATTCTTTTGGTACTTTTCATATAATTCTCGTAATTTCTTATAAAGTCCATGCGTCTTGCTCTTGAATTATGGAGGAGAAACGTAACAGAATAGTTTATTATTGTCTTTTTTATCGCAGTGTGAGTTAAGCTTGTTTGACAAGGACAAGGGATTCAGTTGAACTCTTTCTTAAAAGGTTACGTGACCTGATAAAAAAATTACAAGGGTTAGTTGAGAAATTTAAAATTGTTAATACTGGGGATAATGTGTCTCGTATACCCTTTACATTTTAGCACTAAACAATCTTTTGAAAAAAAATTCTTCTACCTTTAAAATTCATTACTTATACCATCAAATCCTGTAATAAATAATTATATGTGATTTTTGCTTTTGATACAACCCACGTAATTTGTTGTAAAATCACGTGACTGCCATAATACTACTTTACTTTTGAATTATGGAAGAAAAGCGGTAACAGGACAGTATATATTTTGTTTTTCAACGATATGTGAATTAAGATTGTTTGACAAGGACAAGAGATTCAGTTGAACTTACAAAAATGTACGTGACGTGATGAAGAAATTACAGAGGTTGATTGAGAACTTTAAAACTATTGATACTAGGGATAATGTCGCTCTTACCAATTACATTTTAGCACTTAACGATATTTTCAAAAAAATGTCTTGTAATTGTAAAACTTATACCATGGAATCCTGTAATTAAATAATTCTACGATTTTTCCTTTTTGCTTTTGATACAGCCCTCGTAAAATCACGTGACTGCCATAACACTACCTGACTTTGGGGCCTTACTTTTAAATTACGGAGAAGAAACGGTAACCAGGGAAGTATATTGTTGTCTTTTTTTATCGTAGTGATATAAGCTTGTTTGACAAGGACAAGTGGTTCAGTTGAACTCTCAAAAAGTCACGTGACATGATCAAGAATATTACAAGGGCTGTATGAAAAGTAGATAATAAGTATAAAAGAATAAAATCTAAACATGATATGACTATGTTGCTAAAAGGAACGGTGTAAAAAAAGCTTATTATTTGTCATGCACATTAAAATACAATAACCATTCCTAACATTCTGGGTAAACAAATCGAATTAATGTGTTTCTCGCGCCAAGTCTATTTTTACTCCGCAGGCCAAACATAGTTTCGGATCATGAAAAACAGACGTGATCGTACATTCTTGCCCAACAAGTATAATGGTAATTTTATGATAATCGTTTGAAATAAATAATGTTATGAGATGTATAATTAATATTATGACAAAGAATGCGTGAAATAGTAAGGTCAATACACGTTTGGACAAATACCGAAATGGGCCCGAATAAATTATGTAATTCAATTTATGAACTTACCGTGGAATGGTAAACGTAAATACAAAGTGCCGGCATCAGAAAATATACCGGCATGTATCGAGAGCACCCACAAAAGCACCCCCAAGAGCGGTATGGCTATCTTGGCACTTTCAACTTTCATAATGTCGAATCTACAAAGGAATTTCCTGATTTATCGGTATTTATATGAGTCAAGAAAAATGTAATTGTAGCATTGTATTCATGCATATGCTTATCGGCGGATTCGTTAGAACAATATAATTGAATTAAAAATACATTGAGTCAAAGTGCGCGTTTATTCATGTATTTACGTGGTGAACTTTGACTAATTGGATTTTCCCCTAATGCCCACTATTAAGAAGCAAAAATACCTTGGAAAATCTTTAAATTAATTAACGTTCGTGTTTAAGGTGTCACGTAAAAACTCACTGAAAACTGTCATCAGTTTGTAAAATATCCAAGAATATACTAAGCAAGTTAGTGCGGCAAGTAATAAGCGCGAACTGAACGCTATTCATCAGCCGGCCAAGTTTTAATTTAAACGCCCACTCTACGTCACTTTGATTGAAATGTATGTTTTCAATGCGGTTATAGATACTTCTAATCTCCGCTTAATTGAAAATAAGTTTGTTTTTGTTTTGTAATTTACTCATTTGCATTAGATACATAAATAGTACATTCAAGTCATAACCCCCAGGTGATTACTATGGTTTATGTTATTTAAATGTATATATTTGCCTGCCAAGTGACCCAACTACCAAAACTAATTTCATAAAGGTTGTGGAAACGTAAAAATTTTATAATGTGGCACTTTACAATATCTTTACAACCAAAAAGAGCTTCAGTTTGTACAACAGTTCAGTCATTTTATGAGATCCTTTAATACATTACATAACCGATATATGACACCCAATGTTACAATTATAGAACGATCCTATAAGTAGCTTTTTAGGATTCTTTATACAATGGATTTAGAAAATAGTTTTTAAGTATCTTATAACGCAGTCAAATTCGCTAGTACAATAATTTTGTACAACAGAAAAATTATTGCAAGAATATTTAACTCGTTCGTTGTTCTTGATCACAAACATAAACAAAAATGTAGTTTAAGATTAATCGGGCATTATGGTGGATCTAGCTGGTCACCATATTCAAAATATTATAAAGAAATATGTTTGCTATAATTCAAAAACAGACAAAATTTTACAGTATATAGTAGCTAGTAATAAACAGTACGTGTGATGCACAGCAGTAGACAATTATTTAGTTATATCGCGTTTCGCTTAATTGCTGTATAGCATACCTATAGTTCTTTCTAAATTAACTTCTTTTGGAGTATTTGGAGGAACATCCTGGGATCTGTAGGAAGAAGATTATACTCAGGTTCCATATTCCGAAGAGCTCACTTAATGCAGAATAATTAATATTTTTCAATTTCAGAAAGAGAAGGTATCAAATTTTTATCTTCGGTATTCTCAATTTGCATTGCTAATGCCACTTTCTATTTCCTTATCTATATCTTGTGCGATTTCGTTTGCTGCTACTGCTTTAATGTCGCTGTTGGCAGTTGGGTCTAAAATGGTTGTTCCTTCGTAATTAGCCTCGTTGTTACACTTATAAGAGTTACCTGTGATTTCACAAAGTTGAGAAAAAAAACTTAAGATAAATTTATCCTACAAACTCTTTATAAGATTGCATACTGTAATTTGTAGTTATACAATGATTTTAAAATGCTTTGATATTGTTTAGAGGTTTTACTTCAGCGAAAAATAAGATTCCTATTACTTTTCTTAACAAACTTCAATACAATCATTTACACTACTTCTATCACAATTAACTTTTAACGGTGCCATTAAAAGTAATAAAATAGCTAAGCAATTAAAATATAATTTGTATAAAGTTCTTTTAAAATAATTTTATAAGGTTTATATAAGACGTTATGCAATTGTCATAAAATTTATATTCTTACAGTATTCCTTTATCCTATAATATGAGTTGTAAGTACATTCTTTTAGCGGTTTATTTTGCTAGTTGAGACAATATTTACTTCATAAAAAATAATACAAATAATTAGTTATACAACCCCTGCAAGTCAATACACGTTGCGACGGAAGTTCTCAATGATTGACATTCGATTGCCATTACACGATATTATTTAGCCTATTGAAGCATGAAATAGGGTCATTTGTAAATAAAAATTACGTATTATAAAACTAACAGCATCAATCATGTTTACCTAAGAGTACAAATTAAGTATACGTACATTCATAGATAAATTAGATAGGTACGTGATGACACAACCCACTCTTTTTTGTTCAATAGATGTTTTTAAACAACTAAAATGTATAGTAGATACCGAATCTAATTTAAGACGTTATCTAACCTATTCATCGTTACATACGCCAATTTATTGACGGCACAAACAAAAATACGGAGGCAAATTAACAATGTAATTCCGACCATATTTTCTTTTTGTTTAGTTATAATAATTATTGAACTACCTACAGCATAAAGGCAGCCACATACATACAGTTTTTCCTTAAGGCAAAACTGTGCAGTTTGGTCTTAAGGATTGCCTTTAAATGCGGATGCCCCACACACACCGACTAAAATTTTACGTCAGTTCAGTTCGGCAACTATGGCATCTACCGACGATGTGCTCTGGCGTTAATTGGTTGGCTTATGGTGAAAAAGTGGGCCAAAACTCGTAAAAAAAAGCATAATCAAAGAAGTGTCTGGGCAAAAGGATGGCTAATGAAGAGAAACAAATACTCCTATATAAATCTCCTTTCCGAGTTAAAGGTTTGTCCTAAAGATTGGCACAATTATTTGAGAATGGACGGGCAAAGCTATTTAAATTTATTATCATTGGTTACCCCTTTGATTAAAAAAAAAGATACAGTAATGCGACGAGCCATTTCCCCCCATGAAAGGCTTACAGCGACCTTGAGGTAAAAACCTCAAGTCTTCTGCCAGTAGCCAAAAGGCTACTGGCAGAACGTACGAAGACCTCACGTATTCAACAATAGTTTCTCCTCAGGCACTTGGTTATATAATACTAGAAACGTGCAGAGCTATATATCAAGCCCTCCACAGGGATTTCTTAAAGGTAAGAACGAACAATATATTACATATTATGAAGCTTTAATATGTCAACATTAAACTTATTTAATAGCTATGTTTTTTTTACAATCGTTTCAATTATTAATGTTCTCCACAAAATTCGAGAAAAATGATCCTACGCTTTGATGGTCTTCTGATAAATTTTTATTTATGCCTGATGATTGACGCTGGTTATTTTGTACACGTCCTAGGTCGGGGCTGGGCGAACTCGAATAACTTAACGGACTTTCTTGACATACTGATAAGGGTTGCAGATTAGTGTCTGGACGATAGTAGCAGTCAAATTGACGTCGAATTGGCATATTTGTAGCCTCATCAACAAGTTTATGCGTCATAGTTAACTGACCCATTTCGGCTTGAAACAAAGTATCATTCACTATTTTTTCAGCTATGAGCATTTGCTGTTTTGGAAGCCCTCGTAATTTTATAGCAATGGCTTTTGCAATAACATCAAACCGGTCTTCTTCAAGTCGTGGCCTTTTGAAGTGATCTTTTACCGATTGCAATACCTCATTTTCCAAAACTTGTTGTTGTGATGTTTGAACCCTTCCTTTCATTCGTAACTAAGAGCGAGGTGTCGGTGCAGAACTTCCTGCGACTGGTTCAGATGATGTTTCTTCATAATTAGCAGAAGTACTTTGGTACTTTCGTAACTGAGAGCGAGGTGTCGGTGCAGAACTTCCTGTGACTGGTTCCACAGTTTCGGCTTGTATACGTCGTTACTTGACGCTCGTGACTTCAAAGAGTCTTTAAGTTTGTTATTTTCCTTTCTATAGGCACGTCAGGTTATTTATTTTTTTGATCACAGCATCTTTTGTAGCATTCGGCTCAATTTCTTTTAATTTCTCTGCCAATCTTGCATATCCCGCTTTTTTTAAATTTCTGTCGTGGTATTCCTTGCAGTTTGTTTGCCAAAGACAAGACTAGCTTTCATATATTTTAATAAAATCTTCTACAAATTGACGGCTCATAGTTTTGTAATCACGCACGGTATTAATCTAGCAAAAACTAATCATATACTGATAAATTACCCTACGATACTACCACACATGCCGAGTTTGGCCTGTTCAGACAAGTCTGCGCAGTTATTCACGATGGTTTTTCGATCAGGATTTTGTGGACTGTACAGTCCGTCGGCAGCCTCAAGGTTTTCACCACAAACGTTGAGGAAAACTCAAGGCTTGAACTGCGCAGTCCAAACCTTGAGGAAAAACTGTATGTGTGTGGCTGCCTTAACATGCAACGATATTTACGGAGTTAGACCATCCGCAAGGCCGTAGCTCTCTTATTAGTCAAGATCTCGCATTTTTAGAGGCAAATTCTAGGTTTAAAAAAATCAAGTTTTTTGGCCCAAATTTTGAAGGTCATTTTCCGTCACCTTCCAATGTTTGTTGTTAACATAGTACAGCGTATTATTTGTAAAGTAGAACAAAGAACCGAATGGAATCACAATATAGTGTGTCGCCACGCCCTTATTTGAGTTTAGATAGGTGTTGTAATCATGTATTAAGCAAATTTTAATGGATTGATAATAAAAACTGTGAGTGTGTTTCTAAATAATGACTAAAGTGTCTATTTCAAAATCCAATCTGACATAATATACAATAGCTTTTATTTCAATAAGTACTAAATAATTAAGTATTGCATTATTATTATCGAGTTTAATATCTATTTTTTTTTTCACGTATATATTCATCTATAAAATTTATTTTTATCATTTATACAATTTTTATTACACTATTACACCATATTTCCCATATGAGAAAGTTTAGATATATGTAATTTTATTAAAAAAAAGTTCACGTGAAAACACCGTGACTGCACCTCATATCGGTTTAGTTTTAATTGTTGCGCATTCAAAAAAGTATGGTCATTGTGTTATTTTCTATCTAAGCTTTAGCACAATTAAAATATATGTATAAGTATTTATATGCATTGATCTGTTCTATTTTTAAAATTATATATCATTAAGTAAATAAGGTTGTTTGATTACCCATATTGATTTTACGTATTTATGCTATTTTTTGAGCTAACAGTAATATTAGTCGATTAAAATTAATTGGGTGTAAATTCTGGATACCAATAAAAAAAATTAAATAAGTTGATCAGCAAATAAGAGAGGTTGCAATGGTTGGAAAGATGTGCGTCAATCAGGGTCAAAAGTCAAGATTTCCCTTGTTTATTTATCAGTTGTTTAAAAAATATTATTCATATAAAGAGATTACTATAAATAATATTAATTGGTCCAAAGATGAAGATAAAGCGGGTCTACTTTCCAAAATGTATTTTTGTAACTCAAATTACTATTAATACATGGAGTTTTATATATAACCATTTTATTTATGACCCCTCTGTCCTGTTTTCAATTTTTTCAATAAATGAAAATATACACAAGTTTTTTATCAAAAGAATATGGGTGAAATCAATTTTCCGAGTTACCCCTGTATCTATACAATTGAGTTTTAGCCAATAAGAGGGCCTAAATAGGGTTTAAAAAGTCACGTGACCCCAAAACCAAATACAATACGGGGGTTACATAGGACGTACTTTTCAAATAATACTTTTGACATTGTAGTCTTACTTGTGGCTTAATTTTAAGGGGTGAAATAGAATGATTAAGGTTTTAAAATTAACTTAATCTGAATTCGCATTCAATATGCGTATATGCGATAAACGATAGGTCAAAATAATAGTACTGTGGCTACTCTAGAACAATCTATTATTGACCCAAAGAACTACTCAATATAAATCAATTTTTTTCGCCATTTCTGACATAAAAACCCAATTTAAAAATACCATTTTATGGCTCAACAGTTATCATCTACTTACCACACTTTTCGATACTTATTAATAGGGCAAATTAGGCTGTATTTATCAAAAATCGTGGACCATCACTACCCAAAACTTCAATCAAAACAATTTCAAACCTAAACAAACTTAACCTCTCCTCTGTCCTTGTCTAATGCTTAGCTTCCAGGAACTTTTATTGCCTCTTTTTACTGATTTGTGGGTAGGCAACTTTAATTACATTGCGTATTATAGTCCGGTCAAGTTAGACTAGTTTCTCATCACGGCATCGAACGTTTTACCTTTGATGATTAGAAATTATCAACTTTTTTCTTTAGCGAAATATTTAATTTTATTACAGTTTTAAGTTAATACAATCCTTTTGATTTTTATAATTTTTTTTATTGCATTGTTATGCTTCTGATTATAAAATATAAAAACAAGTAGTAAGTTTTGTAGAGCATAAAAAATTATGAAACTTTGTATTTAAAAGTAAGTTTCTAAAACCAATAGGTATGGAAATAATAATTAAAATAAAATTTGGCGTTTTTTATAACTCACCCTGTAATTTACAAACTAATAACTAAACTTACTAGAACTAAAACATTTTATACCGCTGTAAAAGGATTTAGAATAAGCATAGCAAATAGGACACCCTGTATAATTTGCGAAACATCCGCAAGTTTAAATAGCATTGGACTTTTATTTTATTGATCCCTAAACCCAAGAATATTACAAACCATATAACCTTTTTTGGATCGATTATTATTATTAAATAAGGCCGACAGCCCCTTAAAAAATATTTACTTAATTTGCCCTATACAAATTAATATACTATACAAGGAGACGGAAATAATAGTCAGTGACGGTTAGGGGATACTACCAACCGAAACGTCGTGTTAAATGTTAAAATAAAGGCATTGCAAGTTCGAGAACCTATTTATTACTTTCCTATTATTCTAATTACGGGTAGAATTTTTAGTAAATAATCAGCGTCGCAAACCCTAAAACTCTTTCAGGTAGGTCAGGTACCTATAGTCTGCAGTACTAGCTAAAAGGGTTGTATCCCTAAAATATCCGTTACACAGGTATACACACTTTAATTCTCAGGTAGGTTATAAGTTGCAGCATAGAGAACTATAATAAAAGGTTTGTTTATTATATTTCTCTAAAATAAAGGCCTTTTATTATATTTCTCTATGAGTTGCAGTGCTAGGTTACCTATAGTTGGCAGTACTAGGTACAAGGGTTGTATCCCTAAATTATTCCTTATGAAGGTATACCCACTTTAATTTTCAGGTAGGTTATAGGTTATTATTTTAAAACACTTACTTAAACATTAATTTGGATTATTATTAATTCAAAAACTCAAAAACTGCGCGAGCACGCCTATGTACCAGGTCTCGGCACGACGACCATAATGAAGGAAATGAATCAATCGTTCAGTGTTGTGACCTCTGCTCCGTCGTCGATCAATATCAGTACAAAAAATTGCGTCGTCTAGGTACTTTATTTAAACTAGGGGCTGCTTCAAATATTCTGTAAGCTGCAAGGCACGGCCCGAAATAAATTTGGCACCAGTGCGCGTTTTCTTACAAAATTCTCTGGCTTTATTTAACCATGCGGCAATTTGTATGTGTATATGCGATTAAAAATTTAAAAACATAAGTTTAAGCCGCTCCTGTTTTCTCGTTTCCGAACTGACTAACGTCACTGACTATTATTTCCGACTTCTAGTATAGGACTAATATATTACTTCTTTTAAAACCGTACCGGCCGAATCGCAATCCTAATTTTACCGGACTAAAGAATGTCAAGCCGGTTGCCTACGTTCTCGCCTTCTCAGCTGTCACCGTTCCCATCACAAATGCCATTACCTGCAGAAAAAAAAAATCAAAAAAATTACAAATGGTTGAAGTGATGGCAGCGAGCAGCGGCGGAGTCGATTGGTCTTTAGTTTTAAGGCCCTTTTTGTCCCCGAATTACGAAAATACGAATAGCGCGGAACTCTTTGAACTATGTTCTACGATCGTCAAAAGGTAATTTTCCCCGGAACCCTTTTGGTCGTCTCAAAAAAGGGCTCGGTTGACAGTCGCACTGCGACCCGTTCTTTTTTTTTTTCACCTTATTCGTTAAAACGTTTTATTGACCGCTTTTTCCTGTTATATTTTTAGTGAGACGGAGATCTGGAGGCACAAGGAGACCCACAAGAACTTCTACAACACCTTCACGGTCTTGGCGGCCGATTATATCAGCAGCAGCATCTCCAAATGTAAGTTGGGTTTTTTTTGGCAAGTGCAGTCTCAGTATGCTGCATAGTGTACATGTTTTAAATTTTTTACTATGTGGGTGTGTTTTGGGATATTTATAGTTCAATATTTACTCATGGGGGTATAACTAGTTCAGCCCTTCTAGGTAATATTGTGAAATTTTCAGTATCTGGCAGTCAATTGGAAACAGCCAATGCAGCATGTAGAGTACTACTAAAATACTTGCTTAATGCACTACAGTGTGCAAGCAGTGAACAGTACCAGGACAGCGTTGCCATTGAAAGGTACCTAAATGCAGTAAGAGTCTTATGTAGTGGAACAGGATTGCTTAGTACCACAGAGGTGTCCAATTTAGTTGATACCATGAAGGGCGAACAACTCCCCCAGCAAACTAATAATGTGTCTGTTACTGGTAAGTGGTTAAATCATAGGAAAGAGAGTTTTATTATAAGAGAATTTAAATAATCATTTGTCAGAATATAATGACAGTGTTCTAATAATAACTAAATAAAATGATGCGATGCAATGCATATTTCAGGTTTTGACTACCACACAAATAATTAATAATACTTAGGACTTTGTTTAGATTTGTTATATAAATATTTAAAGAATTTTTCACATTATAAGAATACCTCAATGCTCTCCAAGAATATCATCAGGCCTAATTAAAAAGATAATGTTATACAGTTCAATATAGTCAGTAGGAATTATATTTAGAAAATGCCTTAAAAATACTGTATACTTAATATTAGTGATGAGATCATTCAGATTAATGAGAATGAATGTATAAGAAACTAAATTTTTGGTCACAAATTGATCAGCTGATAAAAGGTGTTATATGTCTTGTGATTTGTAATCTTGCAGAAATCATTTATAACCTAATATTCTGATTATCATAAAATGTCTTTTTTCCGAGACTACTTAATACCAGTAAACAATTATTAAATCTTGGGTTAGAATATCACTACTGGAAAAAACATAACAGATCTACCTTATGACCATATAAAAAGATAATATAGGTTTAGTCACATAGCCCTGGGAGCTCTTTGAAAATATTGAAACATTATTGATGATTTATGTACTTATTTATTGAATTAACAATTTGAACTAAAATTACAATTTTCAGGCTACTTTTTAAAAAAATTACATATAGCACTAGTAAATTATAGGACAAAATAAAAAGCTTAGATACTAAGATAAAAAAATGAATTACGATTTTAGACAAACTAACTTAGTTAGCTGAACTTAAAATAATAAATTGTTATTAATAGGTACTCATTGCAACTTGGATTTTAATTTGCTGAGAGACACACTAAATATATCAAGTTTTGATCGATTTGTATGTGACATTCTATTCTATGTGTTATTTTATCTAAGATTAACCACTGGAGCATAAAGGTTTATACACATATAACATATCTGGTGATTTAATAGTGTTTTTAATAAGTTTGAATATAAAAATTACATCAAAGTTAAACCGTCGTTTTTTCAATGTTTTCAAGCTAAACGGACAGGTCTCTATAACTAATATGTTCCTTAGGAATAAAGACATTATAAAGCAAAAACTTTTTGAATACACTCAGCTTTTTCTATGTAGGTCAAATAATAAGGGGATCAAACAAAAGTGCAGTTTTCTAATAGTGATCTTACTAAACTGTAGTATAAAAGTTTTAGGGTATAGATATTAGTAAAGTCTCTATTATGTCTTTTTAAGAAGTCAAGTATTTTATATGCTTTGTTACAGCAATGTCATAATTAAAACATATCTTTGAATCAAAATAGACTTCAAGGGCTCTGACCATATTGGTGTTCTTCAATCTTGTAGGAGTTTAACACTAGTTTTTGTTCCTTCAAAACTGAATATACTGACAATTTTGAAAGTTAACAAATATATAATTAGCATTTCACCATTAATTAAATCTGTTAATGTCATTTTGAAGATTTTCTACTGCCTCAGGTCTATCTATGGTAATAAAGATCTTATACCTTGGACTCACTAGTTCTTACACACACTATATTATTACAATGACCAATTTAATCAAGTTCAGTCATAAATTGTAGCTCCCATCCCTACATGATCCCATAAATCATGCCCCTACATTTTTGAGTTTTTTCTTAATTCGTCTGCTGGGTTCCATATAGGTTTGCGTTTAAAAACAGCCGCAATTAACTTTTTCCTCTATTTTGCTAACAAACACTACCTCGCGTCTGGTTGAAAATATCCAACATGACTGATGTCTGATACTCAAGTGGCTTGCTTGGCGAGTTGCTACGCTGCTTAACTTGGTGGGAGATCGCAGTGCGGCTGTTCTGGTTAAAACTGCTTGTCGGAAACATATCTTATGGGTTATTTGGAGGGTTGCTTAGTGCCTGGCTACCCACTACCCTCTAGGTAACTTGCTTGCACTGCGGCATCAGGTTTAAGGTCTTCGGAGGAAAACATTGTGTTATGTCATTGATGAAACTATTGAAAAATATTTATTATACTCTCACACCTTCTGGAAATCCAGATGACACATTGAAAGTTGATGACTAATAAGACTTAATCTTAACAAATTGTGTCCTATTATCTAAATAGGATTTTATCCATTGTAAGATGCATCCTTTGACACCATATGCCTTAGAGAAGTCAGTGTATATTGAGCAATAAGATACATAAGATTGGTTGCAATAGATTTGCTCTCTTATTTTCTAGTTGTAATAACATTTTTTGAAGCTGATAGTTAGATAATCTGTGACAAGAGATTTGAATACCTTAGGAAATTGGATCATAGTTTTTTTTATATCCTTTTACCTTTTACCATAAGATTGATTTATTTATTCAACAATTACATATTGAGAACGATTTATGTCACTTAAATGTTACTTCTACAAAAACATGCTAAATACATCAACACTTTTCTGTTTTTTTTTAAGAATAATTTTCATTATTACAATACATTATCCAACATTTGCAGTTAAAGGAGCTTTGATCAAAGTGGTTCTTTTGGCCCTTCAGTAACTTATCCAAATTTGCCATGTAAACAGCCAAGTTGATTATGATCCAGCCTTAAGTGTTCACTTTAATTTCATCCAAAATATTCATATATCACTGAACTTGTTAAGAGCTCTTTGTAATCCAGAAACAAGTTTCTTAGCTTATTGATTCCTTCTAAAGCTTTTTTGCTAATTTTTTTGATTTTATTGTGACAAATAGGAGGCATAAGTCAAAATCTGTTTTATGCTTATACACTCATGATTTATTACAAATTTAATTACTTAATATATCTTAATTCTGTAATTCTTAGTAGTACTAATATAAAAATAAAATTATTGCAATTTCAATGTCAAGATTTGCTACATATATTTACTACCTGAATGTGTCCAACCAACATTAAATTTAGTAGTAATTAATAAGTTGATTGATATAAAGGAATTTTATGATATAGATAAGGGTTCTAATAATTAATTAACATATATTGATAAATAGTGTGACAAACATAACTTAATGTGCATATTTCATTTTATATTTAGATAGCTACTGTACTAAAAATATGCTTTTTTAATGGGTTTGCTTGCATATTATTGTAAGAACTATTTGTAGCATATATATAGCTAAACTATGATTCTGCTACAAAGCGTGTGATTCAGAAAGGTGAAAGGCATAAAGCATCCAGTCTCTTGTTCTCAGAGTCTGGTGAACAAAATATTTTTCAAGGTTCAAATTAATTGATGAATTATCTTATCACCTATAACTTTAAGCTATCACTCAATTACTATTATGATTTCTATTTCTAAAGTCTTTGAATTAATTATCTTTGATTTGCTCATATTACTTCATATTCGCATGGTTTCTTACCAAAAAAGTCATCTTTTTATTTTGTTTTCTATAAACATATGAAAAAAGCATTTGATAGAGTGTGGCACTGTATAATTTTAAAATCTTTGTCAGACTTAGATGTATCTTCATATATTACTTGCCTAATTCAGTCATATCTCAGTTATTTTGTGTTGAAATTAAAGGTTCCAAGTAATGTGTCTTTAAAAGTACTTCTGGTGTTCCACAGAACTCCAATTTTGGACCACTCTTGTTGTCGGCCAATACTGTTAATGGTTAAGCAAACCATAATAAAAATGCATTTGCTGACAATTTAAAAAGTTTTTTTGTCAGATTCAATTAGATTATGATTGTCAGGCATTGCAAGGTAAATTTTGTGATGTTGCGAGCTGGTAAGAATTACATAGCTTCAGGTGAATTGTCAGTAAATGTGCTTATTTATCATTCACCTTAAATAATGGACAACTTCAAACAGATGGATCTAAGAGTTTTGATTCCACTCTTTAATTTTCTGTAAACATTTTGTCTAAAGGAGAAAATTCCCAAAAAAATTCTGTATTTTTTACTAGAATGATCAAGGGGCTGTGTGGCAAGTGTCAAAGTGAGTGTTTATCATTTTGATAGATTGGTTTTGCCCATCCTGGAATATGGGTCTATTATTCTATTAATCTATCCCAGTACGGTGCCTGGATAGCAATGATTGAAGGGGTTCAAAGGAGGTTTTTGGAGTGCATGTCTTTTTGGAAATTTAATATATATCCCCACAGACATTATGAATAATGATCATTTTTTAGGAATTTTTGATAGGCTGTCTTTGAGTAAAACAAGAATACAAACATTTTTGTGCACTCTTCTTAAAATACTGAAAAACTAAGTAGATTGCCCTGAAATTCTTAGTTTACTTTTGCTTTAAGCAGAATAAACATTTGCCATCCAAAAGTATTTTATTTGACTTATCCATGATAAAAGTTCACCCATTTATAAATTTTGTGAACATTTTAACCTATATCCTTTCGATATTATGATAATGAGGAAGCTAGTCTGAATCACTTTAGGATTTTTTTTCTGTTTAGTTCATAAGTACATTTTATGGTATCTTAGGTATCTGTAAGTGGTTTCATAGTTGTTGATATATATAACAAAATAAATAAACAAATAAGACAACAACATTTCTGTCATTAATTTTTCACAAAGCTTTTATCACGAACAATTGCATACAATTAACATTTTCTTCACTCGTTCTGGATAAACTGCTTATCACTATTATTATTGTGTTTTTTCATACTAGGTTTTACCCTTGAATATAATAGTGTTCTATTAGATTTAAGCTGTCCCTTGTTATGTGAGTATACCTGTGGACCCAATTCTATAATAATTCAACTAAGGTAGTATTCAATTTCTGCAGGAAACGAAAAAGACACCACCAACAAACAAGAATCACCAAAAAACAGACCCGACTTATCAGTCACCATCTTCGAACGTCTCACCCTACCGATCAGAGATGGTCCCCAAATCAGTGACTCAACAGTCATCCCCCCTTTACCAGAAAATATCACTGATTCAGACCCTACAGTAGAAATCAATGTAAGCCCTAAATTCCTATAATAGCTTTCAATTCTCTTTAAAACAATTCTTAAATATAGAGACTATTTCTGAGAGCCAACACGGAGAGCCTACAAGCCCTTAGGGCGGGCGACACCCTGATAGACCTATGTCTCAGTTTGCCGATGTTAAAAAAAGCGAAAGCCAAAGTGGAAGAGGCTTTGGCGGGCAGACAGTTCACGATTCCGTCCAATCACGCGGAGGCTTTGGCACATAGGAACAGCCTGCCGCAGACCGTATCGGAAATCCAATTGGCGATGTCCGCGATCAATTTGCCGGTACTGGAACCCCTTAGCGCCCCGAAGCTGGATAAGCTGTGCAACTTAGCTATGGCGGCGCTGTATTGCGCCGTGGCTCAAGCCGCGGCAAGCGCGTGTCTTAGCACGACCAGCGCGGTCTCGCCGAAAGTTACAGGACAAGTAAGTGAAAATCAAGTCATAAAATGCTTTATTGTATAAATAGGTTAAAAATTTGGCCAGGTATTGTGGGGGCTAATGTATAAACATGTTTATTCACGATTATAGGAAAAATTCATTTAAAATTGAGGTGTTTTTTTCTTCTTTTATTTTTCGGACACGTCGATTAGCATTATCACTTTCGTGTTTTTTCAATAAAAATTGACTGGCTACTGAAACATCTGACATTAAAATAAAAAAGTTTTTACAATATTTATTATAAAAAGATTTATGTTTGTTGTCCATTTACTTCAATGCATTTTTGATCCAATTGCACATTTTCAATCACTTGCGCATCGATTAGTCTAATTTCTTGTCGAATTCTTTCCTTTAAATCATCATTATTTGGTCTATTCACATAAACTTTGGACTTAAAATAGCGCCATAATAAAAAATCTAATAACGTTACCTTTGTCTGGCCACTCTTCGTCTAATCCATGTTAAGAAAAGTTGCATCAAGAACTGTTCAAAAAAAATAAGGTCTACTTACTTTCTAAGAAGCTACATAAAAAATTAATGTTGGCGTCATAGTTTCTACTTGAGACAACCTGTGACCAAAATTTTTATTGCAAAGGACGCATTGAATCAAATGGACAACAAACTAAACATTAGTTGCAATAAATCTAGAATAAATGTTTATGTCTTAGTTTCATATGTTTCTTTGGTCTGTTACGTCATTTCTGACAAACCATCGACTTCATTAGGTCATGTAGAAAAAAAATTAAACTATAGTAAAAATCATTTTCGTTCATGTTAAAAACTGTTATATGGCCTCCGAAAGTACAATATAAAAAGAAAATATATTTTAGTGAAATTTCTCCCTATAAGTTAAGTACCTTTCAAAATATTCAGTGTTTTTCAAATTGCAATTTTTCCATAAAAAACTTAGTCAATGGTGAATCGCCCTATAAAATTTGATAATGGAAAGGATGTACTTAATAGTTGGCTGGAACCTTTAAAAAACAAACAAAAAATTAAAAAAGTATTATTTTTATTTCAAGATCATTATAAATTTTTTTTTCAAGCAGTTAAATTCGTATGATCCCTTATTCGACTGCCTATTTAACAGTTTTTATTTAACGAAGATTATAAAAAACTGAAAAAATCGAAAGTTTTCGACGCTTTTTTTATAAACAAAACAATATTCTTTATTCTACTGATTTTTCATAAAAATATTTTTTTAATTAAAAAAAAAAACTAAAAAAGTCCGATTATTTAAGTCACTGGCTTTTTTGTAATTAATATTTTTCAGGCCCAAGCAGCCAATTTAAAAGAAGAAGACCTGGATTCTAATGCCGTAAAGGTGGTTGAAGAGGCGTTAAGCATGTACGGCTATATTGGAAGTGTGGTGAAGGGCTCCACTAGGGCTGGAGGACATGTAAGGAAAGCCCTTTTTTTGTCCTGTTTAAGGTATTAACGGTTCGTTTTTAGGCCTATCAGAATTACTTATTAGCCGGGGCGTGGGTTTTGGTTTCCGGATTGCAAACTCACCTTAACCAGACTACGAGCGAAAAACCAACCGCGCACCCCTCAAGGGAAAGGGATAATGCAGAGAAAGGACGGCCGAGTCCCAGTAAACAAGGACAAGTGAGTGACAAATTTTATTTTTAAAAAATGGTATTAGCTTAGAATTTGGTATTATATTGGTTCTATTTCAAATATTTAAAAATGTTTACTTCAGTCTCTATTTTGACATGGGGTAGCCCCTTAGTAAAAACTTAATAAAAAGTCAAAAATATTTATTTTTGAAAATCTAAATAAGTTTAATGAATACATTAATAATCCTACAGTGTTATATATAGGTCATTAGGTGAGAGAGTGAAATAAAGATATGGAAGAGTATGGGTTTGTGGTAAATAGTTACTTTTATACCCAAACTGGAGACATATAAAAAGTTAACCTTAAAGAGAAGCAAATCACTTCTTTTGAAGAATGAAGTGCTCTTTTCGCAAAAATGATTATTGTAGGGAGAATAAAGCATTTATATTTTTACTTTCTTTAAAAATTGAAGAGAAATGGACGGAAAAACTCATTTTTTCAAAAGTTCTTCTAGAAAAGACATCATCAAAACAAAGTTCTATGGCATGGAAAATGTCTCAATTTAAATAGAAGAGGATAAGAATAAAAAGGAAATAACGTATATTTTGATCATTTTTACTCATAAATTTACGATAGCTTTTATTTCGATTTTATCTTGGTGTAAACCTCATTAAACCTTTCCACGTGACGTATTATCATATAGTCTCACCGTGATTCGCATCTACAATGAAAACATTATTTTTGAAATGCTTACACGAATTTAAGGAATTTCCTTTTAACATTGACAATGCTCAAACAGTTGCAAAGTTTTAAAATATTACTTAAAAAAAAACATATTTTTGATTAGATGCTGCAAATTATATAAATATAAATCCTAACAAAACACTTAAAGGTTTGTACAAATATGTAGTTTATTATTTGTTTTCGTTTGTATTTATATTATTTTATTGTGACATAAACTCTAATGCTTTAAGGACTGTTTTATTTCCTTTTGTATTATGGTTTTCTATCCTAAATAAATAAAATGAAACAAGTATCCAGTTGCTCTGCAAATACGAAACTTTGGCACCTGGATTTTTACAGCTGCCAATACACCCTAAATGCAAATTTTCCTGACCCTTAAACTTATACATAACGAAATTTCCAGAGTCGAGATGCCCCATCTTCAGCGCCAGGAAGCGCCGGCTCGGCCAGATCCGGACTCCAAAAGTTCCAGCAATGTTTCGGTGTCCTCAGTGTGGCCCTGGCTACAAAAGCCCTCGCCCTATTATCGGATTTGTTCGAAGATCTCGGCCTGGAAGTGTGCGGCGGTTCTGTAGGGAACGTTGTGACGGTAAAACGCGATTTGCTTGATTAAATCTTGGGGCGTTTCTAGTTAATCGGTTTTCAGATCGAGCCGGCACCATTGGCGATTTTAGGCCAGTTTACTGCCCTACAAAGGGTCGCTCGGATTTTAGGGGCCGCCCCGTTAAACCATCTGCTATTTTACCTGTCCATAGTGAGTTACCGTAAGGCGTGTTCGTTAAAACGGCTTATGCCGCCGGAGGGCGATAATTTCAGTCAGTCCGATTCGACTGTTTACTTTGAAGATATGATTTTGTGTAGCGATTCCACCGATGAAGGTAAGAAAAACAATAACGAGGAATTCGTCACTATAATATATGGTTTATATTTAAACAAATAAAAAATCTCAAAAATAACTCTGCCCTTGGTACCGACGAGATTACCGTACTTACATTAAAATACAATCATTTATATCTGCCTTGAGCCTTTAAAATATTTAATAAATCTTATTTTTGAAACGGGTCAATTTTTACTTTGCTTAAAAACGCCATTATACAGGGTGTTTCATGAGGAAATATCGGTACTTTAGGTACGCATTTGGGACTCAAAAACAAACATACAAGTCTATACAAATGTAGGTCCGCAAGACCTTCGTTTCCGAATTACAGGGTATTAAAGTTTTTACTTAATATTTTCATTTTTTAAATAAAATCTGTAGTAATGTAAAAATTTGTATCCGGTTTTTTTTTTGGTAAGGCGAATTCGAATATAATCTTAGTCTTAAATAATTAATTCTTGTGTCATTTTTACGTCAAGAAGATATACCTGAAGGTTAAAACTTGATATAAGCAACTGTTTTCGAGATACTCGGATTTTTTAATATAAACTTTTTATTATAAAATGGGTAAGGACGCAGAATTATATAATATAAAAAACTCAAACGGTAACGTAAACAATTGGCTATAGATATAAGCTATATAAACTAATCGCTAATTTAATTATACAACAATATATAATTACATAAACCAAAACCATATTATGTGTATCATAAGAAAAATTAAATAGTAAATAAAAAAATTACGACACATTTGATTTTATTATAGGAAAATTGAGAAAAAAATAAACAAAATGTATAACTAAACATTATGTATTTTCATTTACAATAAAATTATTGCTCTTAAATTTAGTTCAAAAAAAACATAAGGTTTTATAATTTTCAAGAATTCCACAGTTTACTTCTAAGCGCTACATGTCAGCTCTGTGGTGAGTAGCTCGGGTGCTCTCTGGATAGATTCGGATGAATTTCTTGGAGTTTGCGTTACATTTGTTATCCGATCCAGTAATGCTTCTCGTGTATTTACTTTAGTGGAATATACCAGTGATTTTATCCACCCCCAAAGGTAATAACCCAAAGGATTAAGGTCTGGTGATCTAGGTGGCCAGTTATATGAACCACCCCTATCATTCCATCGGTTTGTAAAGTTTTGGTTTACGAAATCTCTTACACTTAAACTGTATAATGTGCAAGGGCTCCTTTATGCTGCAAATAAATCGTCTTACATTAAAGGTGACATTTTTTAATAGGTTTTCCTGTGATTTTCAAGAAAGTATAAATGTTTTTCTCCTATAAGACTACCATCGATTATAAATAGAAGGTTTTCAGAAGACCACCGGTGTTCATTGTGAAGATTAGTTAAATTAGTTAAAGCATCAGGCGTGAAGAGTGCTTTATCAGCAAACAAAACAAGTAGCTACACAACCTTCGATTCTCCTGAAATTGACATAAAGATTTCTCCAAACAGACGATTGCATAACTTATAAGTATCTGCAATCCGTATAGTTGGATCATTTTCGACAGCACTAAGAATAGCCTCTTCTAATTTAACGTCAGGTTCCGCTTTTTTTTTCAGATATAATTCTCAGATTCTTCAGCAGTAGCGTAAACTTATTGAAAAACTCTTATATATGGCACCCTTCTATCTACAAAATTGCAGAAGCTATTATAGACAAATATCATGTCTCATAATAACGTACTTAGATCTAATGTTTCTTAAATGATAAGATAATAAAATTTCTCAACAGAATTTGACAGTAACAAAATTTAATCATATTTAGTATAACTTGTGTTACTATTGCTAAGTAACAGGACGATGACAACGCCAACCAGTAGTTCTTCTGGCAGGCAAGGCACACTTCTATTTTTTTACAATACGTGCATAGCAGTTTATGTGTATTTGATAAGAAAATCAGATGCGTCTTATTTTAAAATTATGTAGTTTAAGTATTTAAAAAATTGAAAATTAAATAAAATCGTTAACGCCCTGTGTTTGAAAAATGAAGGCCTTGCGGACCCATATTCGTATAGACTTTTACGTTTATTTTTGGGTCTTGCATATGTACCTGAAGTATTGACATTTCCTCATGAATCGCGCTGTATATAAATCTGGAGGCAAAAAACTTTCCAATAATTATCGACCAATAGCACTAACTAGTAATCATTCTAAATTAATTGAGAACTGCATACAAACTAGATTAAACCAGTTTCTTCGGAAAAACAAAGTAATCTCAAAGCAGCAATATGGATAATTGCAGTACTGAGGATGCCGTGATTTCACTGATTTCCACGTTCTGGATTTAAGTAAAGTATTTGACACTGTAACACATCGAGTTCTGCTTGACAAATTGTACAAAGTAGGAATTAGATGATTATTTGAGTCCCATCTAAGCAGCAGAACCCAAAGAGTAAAACTTAATGACACATTGAGTGAATCTTGTCTGATAGAGTTCAGTATGCCATGCTATTCCTTATATATGTAAACGGATGACTAAATTTGTTGACTGTCAAACAAGAAGTAATTCGCTTGCTTATCAAAGAAAGTAGTTTGAAAAGTATAGGACAGAAAGCAGAAATTGCTATAAGAAACATTAAGAGCATGCTTGATTTTTAATTATTTGACAATAAATACGAACAAGCCTATCCAATTAAGACAGTTCCTGTAAATTATTAAAACATTTTTGTCTCTAGTAGAATCCACCTTAAACTACTGAATTGCAGTGTGGAAAGAAACAAATAAAATAAGTATAGAGCCTTTAATAAGCCTTGTAATGTAAATACCAGAGCAAACTGTAATAAATTGACTGTCAATCAAAAACCAATACTTTCTAAATGTCAGAAAAGGCTTTTTTATGGAATACCTAAAATATATAATATGCTACCAAAGGACCTGACTATAATATAATTAAGTCATAAATAGATTTATATTTAAAGGCTATAATATAATAAAATGCAAAATTGAAACTTGGTTTAATAATAATTTATTTTTTCATTTACTTGCTACTGTTTCCAACACAATTTTAACATAAACATAAATATTAAAATATCAAGTTAGAATTACTTACACATTAATAACATATACACATTTAATAATTATGTAATCTACTGTATTGTATGCCCCATTTGAATATTTAGATGATGATAGCGAGCCGATTTTGGGACAGTGGTTCGAAGAGACTCTGGCCCCGCCAGAACCGGAGGAAACCAAGTCGAATTCAAGCAGCGATAACGCGGATACGAAGTCGAATAATCAAGGGAATACTAATCGGGGGAGTTCGGTTGTACCTGAAAAAGGAGAGGTAAGTTTTTTTTAAGAGTTGAAGGGTAACATTTATGGGTCTATATCTTATCACTTACAATCTTTAGGACTATTGTAAGATTCAGTTTGATCAATGAGAAGATCTTACGAAATTTATTCTGAAGTTTTCAATGACATATGTAACTTTTAAATTCCTATAAAATAGTTTAATCTTTGAGGGTTCATACTGATCAACTCTTTTCTAGGTGGACGGTTACATATCCTTAGCCACAAGCATTTTCGTCTTCCTAAACAAACACTTCTTATGCACAAAATCGACTTTCGTGCAGCGTTACGTGAAAACCGGCCTAACCGAGCAACAGATGATCATTTTGGCCGCGATTATTCGAGATTTGGATCGGGAGTGGGCCAAATCCGAGCTCGGTAAGTTTCGATTCAGTTCAATTTAGTTCTCTGAGTGATAAAAAGTCAAATACAATATTTGAAAGGAGCATCTTACATCAAAGTTTACATTTCACGGCATTATACTGAAAAATCCGGAATTTGTGATAGGATGGTATTTATCACATTAAAGTTTTATTCTTATAGAACTTGCAAAAATAGCTTGACGGACAACGATTTATTTAAAATGAGGAAGTTCTTGAGCAAACAAACGCTCATTGTGATAGATGCCATTATTTTAATTAAAAAAAATGTTTTTTTATTTACGACGATATTTCTAATGACCTATTGGACGACATATTTACGAGCCCTAACAACTATATGTTGGAACAAGTAGTTCTTTTGAAATAAAATGCCCATTTAGCGAAAATATTTTATTAATTTTTTTTTTAATCATAAATATGAAATGAACAAGCTTTTTTATAATGTTTAATATTGTTTTTATAATTTATTTATATATTTTTAGTTATTTAGTATTTAATTACTTGGTAAATAATTGAAAAATGCTGACAACTAAATATTGGAACAAGTGAGTTTTAAAAAAGGAAAATACAAATTAGTAAGGCGTAACGTCGCCCTTAGCTTGAATAACAGCCTGAACTCTATGAGGCATTGTACCAACTAGACCTTCACAAAATTCAGGGGTGAAACTATCCCATATTTCCTGTAGTTTAGCACGTAGTTGTGGCAAAGTACGCTGCGGACTATTTCTTAGGCGTTGCTTTTGGGCCAAGTGTCGATTGGATTGAGATCCGGGCTGCTAGAGGGGTGTGACAAAACTTTCATATTATGTTCCCCTATCCATTTTTTGGTAGATTTAGCAGTATGACATGAGGCACCGTCCTGTTGAAAGATAAAATCTCCAGATGGATATAAATTGGGTGCACTTGGTAAAAGCCAATGTTCGAGAATGTCTTGATATTTTTCTGCATTTACTATACCATCAATAAAGTGTAACGTTCCCAACCCTTTAGCTGACATACAACCCCACACCATGATGCCCTGTGGAAACTTTACAGTCCTTTTAAGACAATCCTTATGGAATGCTTCTGTTTTGTCCCGAATCACACGCTTTCGATAATCTCCGACACAGACATCAAATTTGCTTTCGTCGCTATAAATAACTTTGTTCCAATTTTCTTTGGTCCACGAGAGTTTTGATTTGGCCCAAATGTAACGATTCCTTTTTTGAGTCTCCGTTAACAATGGTTTTTCTTTGGCCTATGATTACCCTGATGATGGGCTACGTCGGCAATATTAAGGGTTACAATCAGAGTTTTGTATGACCTAAATTAATTGATAAGAATGTACATATAGTACCTTTATGGCTGGTGTGGATATTAAAATTGTTGCTTCGACATGTAAAGATGAAATGGTCCGCCCTGAATAGTTTTTTTCCTCCAGGTACTTTGGACCATATAATTTGGCTGGAATTATTAACAAATAGTTACTTACTAATAGTTACTTAATAATTACTTACAAATAGTCGAGATATACGTATTTGCCTTTTGGTTTGGCCTCATTAATACCTACTAAAGATTAATATGATGTGATTTTCTTTTGCTTCTAGAAAAACATTGGGATTACAATAATCATTTTCAATGGTGAATAGTCACACTTTGACTAAAATGTTATTAGGTTAGAAAGGTAATATTTTAGAGAGTTCCAAGGCAAAACAGAATTATAAAGTGAAAAACTTGACTTTTTACCCCCGGCATTAGAACCCTTAAATCATGGACGGTCGTAATCAAGTTTACATCATTAATATGTAGGGAGTATTACTACATAACAAATGTAATCTTTCAAAGGGATTCAGGTTTAACAGAAGTATAGAGTGATAGAAAATAAACAACTTGACTTTTTACTAACTTTTCGTCCCATGTGGTATTGAATTATAGACGATCATAATCAAATTATGAATCTCTCGCTTTAATATTATTAATTATTGTGATGAAATATTTCTGAATTGGTTAATATGACAAATACTCTGCAAGTTAGTGTAGTTAGTTCCCCGTTAAGAATGCCATATCGCAAGAAAGAATGTAATTTGGCCCAATATAAAGTTTAAAAAGTAGTATACGCTCCCATCGCTTTGAGTTCCGGGGATGAGAATGAGAAGTAGTGCTTAGATGAATTTTAAAGCTTATCTCGAATATGACCCAATTGAATTCTAAAATAATTAAGTTCTGCGACTTTCCACAATTTTTCATGCATTTTTGTATAGGATTTTTAACGAAATACTGGCAGCCTATTTTTATTTTTTTTGGTTTGTCTCTTTTCTTTTTAACAAATTTAGTATATTTCTTGGGATTCAACATTATATGGCAATGGTAACCAATTTTTTTAGGGGTAACATTAAAATTTCATTAATCTCTTTAAAGCATTCCTTTAATTCCATTCGAAACATGATCCAGACCTTTTCTAAATTTCAAATATAACTTCCTTTGATAAAGGTCGAAAAGGAGATTCAATTTTTACGTTTCGAGTTTAAAAATGTAATATACTACTAAAACCTTACTGGCACTTATGCATATACAAAAATAGTTTTAAAAAAATTACAAGAACAGTTATATACAGGGTGTTATAATTAAATATGTACAATAAATTTGACAGGCCATTCTTTAAATAATTTTAGGACAAAAGGTTCAAGTAAATGTCTCGCCACGGCTTCCTTTATGAGATATAGGTTTTTAAATAATATTTTTAAATATTAAAGTAGTGTTAATAATAATTATAAAAGATAAGCATTTTCAAAAGAAACATTTTAGCCTTGAACTATTATTTTTTAAATCATCAAAGTTTTTCAAAAAATTGTCCAAAAAAATTACTCTCAAGTTTAAAAAGTCACAAAAATTAAAATCAAGACCAATTCACTTGAAACTTACTGGAATTGTAAAAAGCGTTCTATTGGCAATCGATGGAAAAAACCAGAAGTAAATTGATCCATTACTTTTTAAGTTATGAAAGTTTCTTAAAAATACTTCAAATAACATTTAGTCTTGAGTTTAAAAATTCATCAAAAATTTTCTTCAAGAAACTTTCAGGGATTATAAACGGATCTATTGGTAAAAAGTTACCCTGGAACCAAAATTGTTCCAGTTAAGGCAGTTTTTGACCTAGGATTATAGTTTTTATATAGAAATGATCTACGGAGTGCCTCCTATAATCATGTAAAAGAACTACTTAAATTCCTTAAAAAGCTTCGAAGTTATGAAAGAAAATATCCAAGAGTAATAAAGAAAAATCAAACTTCTGGGCTGGGACTTGGTGCTTAAAACTAGGAAAGTAGTAACGTACAAAAATGGTTGTGTGTTCTAGAGGTATGCAACTAAGTGCATTTAATTTATTTTTCGAAAACTGAGCAAGACAAAAAAAAATTAAAGAAACAAAAAAGCTTTATTTTTAATAGGTTTATCTTATAAAAAGTTCATGAAAGTCAGTGACGTGCATTTTTCTAGTCAAACATAGTCGTTTAGACACCGCTAAGATTAAATCAACACAACACCTTACTAGTATAAATTACACCTCCAAATTACAACAAAACTGGATAAAAGGATATTTAAGATATTCGAGAAAAACCATTTTTTTATTTAAGTTTAACACCGTATATCTCGTAAACAAAGCTGTTGCAGACATATTTATTTAAACCTTCTATTTTAAAATTACTCATAAAATCGTCTAAAGAATTTATTGTACAAACTTAATTAGCACGCTGTATATATAAAATTGTAATCAACAAAGCTATTGAATTTATTAATTTTTTTTAATCATTTATTACCGTTTCCAGGTGGCCAATATGCGGAGTTTTCGAGTGCCTTAATGAAATTTACCCATAACCTGATAACCAGCAACAATCTGACGTCATTGCAGGCGTGTCTTTTGAATCATTTAGGGGTTTCCCCGTGGAACGCCGATGTACCGCACGCGTGGCCCTTGCAAGTTTATCCCAGGACCCTCACGGTTTTAGCGCAGGTGAGATATTTTCTTTTTTTGATTTTTTAATAATTCGATAATTATAACTGCTCTTTCTAGGTGCTACTTTTAAGACCCCAGAACGAGAAGGAGGCATCTGTGATTAGCATTTGGCATCGATTAGTGAACACGTTGATTGAAAATGTATTGAATGCTCCATCGACCGCTTCCGAGGGCGATTTCGAAGGTAAATAGATTCTGAAGTGTTTTAAAACTTTTTTGCCGAACTTTTGGATTGTTTTTAGATTTGAACGTGGAACACGCAGAGGTTCTCCTCTACCTTTTCCACACGTTAAATTTAATGCAAAAAAAATCCGTGGTTCTTCTGATGGCCGGCGGTGTGCTCAGATGTTCCGAAATAGCCCGTAGCAGCCTGAAAGATTCACAATTATTAAACTTATCTAGGCTTTTGTTGCTTTTCGATTATATTATGAAGCATTTGTACGATGTACCTACCAGTTTATTGGAGAAAGTATGTAAACGCCCTAAAGAGGGATTTAAAACTGAAATTTAATTTATTTTATAGATTCAAAGGAACTTATTTGACCTCACTTACCTGAACGCGGACTTTAAAGATCCGGGAACGCCCAAACCGGATGCGATTTGGAAGGAAATCGAGACGCCTTACAGGAGGATTACTAACGAGAGCCACCCGACACCCAGATTTTATAAATTATCGAATCTAGAGGTATAAATCGTTTGTTTTATTTTGGTTTTCTTAGGGTATGATAATACTCATACCCTCCTTTATTAAAAAGGAAAATAGACTTACGCATTTAGAAGAAATATGAACTTAAATCTTAAAGACACCCTTCATTATATTAATTCAATCTATGTCGAAAAAGTCTAGAATATAATAATTTTCTTGAGGTATAATAGACTTTTTTATACACCCAGTAGCTGAGCTTTTAATATTTTTCTAATATCTATCGACCCTTGCGTTAGTTTCTTCTTTTAAAAATTCTACTGTTACTAACTTTATTTTTTATTAAAATTAAAAAAAAAACGAACAATTACCTATTTATTAAATAAGAAAATTAAATTTAAACCAATGTTTCGGTAGTTAAATCAACTACCGTTATTGAGGTAAATTAAATTAAATATATAAAATTACTTACTTTTATTGTATCTCTCTGATGCTTCTTAGAACAATTAATCAGTTTTTTTTTTAAATTGACACTTTGGCTTTGAAGTTTCTCAAAAAGTAACAAAGGATATACAAAGGTTACTTTTTTTATACTACTAATAGCGGTAAATTTTACGTAAGTGAAACCTGACCATTACCAAAAAGAGTTAATGAACATACATACAGTGTGTCTACTCAAGTTGGCAACATATGGGAAACTTTTTTATTATTAGTTTTATGGAAAAAAACCTAAAATGCAATAATCAAATATCAAATTATTTGTCGCATACGAGGTTTGTCAAAAATTTGATTTTTAAGTGAAATACCTTTATTTTTGACAATAATGAAAATTGTTAGAAAAAGAAGTTGTTTAGAATTAAAAAGACATTCAAATCTGCAATAATATCCTGCTCCTTAAATTTTCTTCTATATTAACCATAATAATGCAAAATGTAAGTGTAATTATGTGAAATCTAGGATGCACAGACAAACAAATGATTTGTTTATAGCAAGAAATGTTTGACAGTGAAGTTGAAAATATCAGTTCTATTTATTATTTGACAAAAATTTAAAAAATTCAGTAAAAATGCCAGCAACATTAAGCACTGAAGATAAAATTTGTATCCAGAGAAATATCTTCATTGGGGTACAGTAAGAAGAATATTAACCAAATTCAAGAATTTGAGATGTAGTAAGTACCAAGAAACGCCAACAATGGGTTGTCAATGAGGACATGGAATTTGAAATAATGCTCTCAATAATCGAACATTCTAAAAAAATCCTTGCGAACTAGGACAGCTTTCATGTCATATCCTATTAACAAAGATACGGTATAAACATTTTAAAAAAGAACTGGTTTTACCCATACAAGCCAGCTCTTAATCACACGTTAACACCAGGAGATCCATAATATCCAAGGAATGTTAGAAGATAACCTATTTATGGGAAGACATATTCTTTTTTTGGATGAAGCAACATTTTCATTAAATGGAACAATCTCTTTCCAAAGTTGCCGTTGGTGGAGTGATACTAATCCAAATTATAACGTCAACAGTATTCAAAGTAAATATGTGGTGTAGAATTTACCGAAATGAAATAATTGGACCAATTTACTTCATGAATATTTGAATGGAAACCGTAATTTACTTTTTTTAGAGAATTAATAAGATTTTCTTGACAACGTTTCCCTGCTTTAACACTCAAAAATATGATTTGAACAAGATGGTGATATCCTGCCACAGTAGGTTAGATGTAAGGCAATACCTAGGCAAAATTGTTTTAATGCTAAGTTATACATCGGTTTTCGGAAAGTTTTTGGCCACTCGCTTTCCTGATTTGTCGCCACTCATTTTTTCCTGAAGCAAGAGGTATATCTTCCAAGGCCATTTACAGATGCTGCTTATTTGGAAATAATCATTACAGAATCGGTATTATTGATTTAAATCTCTGTGTTTCAAGATGGACATTAAGGAATTGAAAGGTTATAGGTATAAAAAAATAAGTGATCAATAAAAATTAAGATATTACTTCTTATTATTAATTATTTTGTTTTGTGAAAATTTGCTCATTAGTTTCTGAAAGGAAAGGTTATCATATTTATAATAAATAAAAATATAAATGTTCGGCATCTCTAGGTAATTTGAGAAAAATTTGTAAAAAAAATATGTTTTAAGTACTAGGATGTTATTGCATATTTGAACATCGTTTAGAGTTCTAACCAACTTTATAACAATTTTCGGTATTGACAAAAATTGAAAAAAAATCAAATTTTTTGACATACGACTAATAAAATCTGGTATTTCATTATTGCATTTTAGGTTTTGGACCATGCAGAGCTTTTTACAAAAATAACTTTTTTTTTTTTAATAAAACTAATAATAAAAAAGCTTCCTATATGCTGGCAACTTAAGGAAACACATTGTATGTATGTTCATTAATTTTTGTTGGTAATCGTCAGGTTTCACCTGTGTAAAAATTATCACAATTACAAGAAATTTTCTATGTTACATTTTTATTTCATTTATTTTCATTAAAAGGTGTAGTTTTAGTCGATAGACATCCTAATGTATTTTGACATTTAAAAATAGTTCTTATGGTAAATTTTTAGCAATATATTTTAATTTTATCAGCAAAACCAGGAATAAATGGTAAAATAAGATTTGTGGCAAAAAGTGGTGGATTTAATTTTATACGCGGATTATCAAACTCTTTAAAGCAATTTTCTAAAAATTCTTAATTTTTGGATAATTAGGACGTTTTTAATGAAATCTTTTTTAGTTGGTAAATTTGCATTATTACAAATAATGTTTGCAGGATCTTAAAACTTTGTACTACTCCTCTTGATTAAGATATTTATTAGTATGAGTTGGTTTATGGTAAATTCTAGTTCACAAAACTTTGTTTTTTTTTATTAAATAATCAAGAAAAGTAAGCTGACCATCAGCCTCTTTTTCGAGAGTAAACCTTATAGTAGCCTCTTTGGAATTAATGTTATTTAAAAGTTAATGGTTTTCTTAGATACGCGTTAAGAAAGGTCGGTAAATGAATCAGTATTGGAGAAAAATCTTATCTAAAGATAAACCATTAAAAATTCATCGGCCCTCTCAATTTTTAACCGTAGATCAACAACCAAGACTCTCCCAAACTGGACGGACTCGCCTGCAACTTTATCTTGGGTACGCCGGACAAGCTCCGCTACCCCTTACTCCTGGACGCCCTGATCGAAATCCTTAACGTTACGCACAACATAAACGCCACTAGCTCCACCAAAATGACCACTTTGGGACTGTTTGGTACCCAGTACTGTTTTACCATCTGCTGGAGGCTTTTGCATCTTTTGCCCCCCTCGATACCTTATATGGAACGTTTGGCTAGCGGAGAGGTTCTCAGTCCCGGACCGTTGCTTATGCACTCGTTAATTTGGGGTCCGAGGGCCGCCCATAAGAATTTCACTCGTTGGTTGAAGGATTGTCTTGTTAAACAGGTAAGAACTAAAGCGCCTTACTCGATTATTTAATATGTTTTCACCATGTGACGCTTCATGCACACTTTCGGAGAGCATCTGTAAGATCAAGCGAGAGTGTGATCAGTGTTGTATGTCAACTATGAATTTAGAAATGCACTAGACTGTATCATATTTTCTATCGAAAAATCTACTAAATGGTAATAGATCTAGTAGAATTTGTAATGGAAAACTAATAGACACATAATTGACATTGCTTAATTTTTCCTTGAACATCATTATATTCCCTACAAAGTGTAAATCACACAAGGTCTATAGATTAAAATAAAGACATTATCACATAGAAATGGTTTAAAGACATTATGGTTTAAACTTTAACATGCCAAAATTAAACGCGATATTACTGCAGCAATATGTAAGCGAAATTGAATAACATATCATAGTGTCACAATTCAAGAAACGTGGTTTTGAGAAAATTGATATTAAAGAACTAAATTCACTTCAGACATTCATATTGAGTTACTAGAACAAAATACAAGTTAAAATAATATTTTAGTGTAAAAAAATATAATTAGCTTTATGTTATTGGTGCAGTTATTTGTTAAAAAAAAATAGTTTTTGGTATTTTTTTAAAAAATATACATCAGTATTGTGACGCCTTTTTAAAACAAGTTATTAATTTAACTCTCATATAAAAAAAAGTTATTTTTTTATTGCAAGAGCTATAAAATGCTGAATATCAACTTGGAATGTGATCTTTTTTCTTATTCTCTTTAAAGTTCACTTTAGTAGCCCTGTTATAGAGTATTTGGAATTATTTTTCTTTTCTTCTGCATAGATCTATTTGCTTAAACTCCTTATCCGTTCTAAATAAAAATGCAACTGTTTCTAAAATTTGGGGAAAACGTGGTTACAAATGTTTTTAATACTCCAAAATTCAAAAGATATATCCAGTAATAGTCTATCTTTTCTCAAAGAGACCGGCTTACCATAGTAATGAAATAAACAAACAAACACGGTTTGTTTATATAATTTTAATACGTAGTAACTAGTCTTTGTCCGATTTTATCAACTTAATTTCTAGTCTTGACTTGTGTCATGTAGTGTTGTTCTCTGCTTCTTTTTTCGTTCTTTTTATTAGTGAATACACAAGTGGATCTGATGATGCCTAGTATGGGCGAAACACGTGTAATCCTTTGACTTTAATAAATTTGCGACCTCTGACTTGAGAGTTTATTTCAATACTATTTAATTTCCAGTAATGTCGCCAGTAATGGGATCTTATACGTAAACTGTGATATTCTTTGTCATGAGATGTGATAGTTTAAGCGTAGACGTGCGTAGACTATGTGTAGACAATATAAACTATGTAGACAAAAAAGATAAACTTGAAACGGAACAGGAAAAAGAAGTTTTTAGATTTATCTTACCTAATCTAGATAGTGATGAAATAGATGGTTTAGATGCATTGACTAAAACAAAAAAGGAGCATTTTGCAACTAGGGTAATAAACACGCCGCAAAAGTCAATAGGCTAACGTTGGACAGATCAGACAGAGGTCTTACATGTGTATTACGCTTCAAAAATAAAAAAGACTTTTGAGGAAGAATAATTCTTTAAACAGTAGTCGGAATTATTGTTTGAGTGAATTTTGACGGACTTTTGACTGATTTTGTTACTTTGGAGAGTAAATTTTTGTTTTTTTGTGAATAAATTATATATACAAAAATATACATAAATAAACAAAAATAAAAACAATTGTTTATGTAAATGATTTGTTAACATTAATATATTGTCTATGCGTAGACAATTAGCTTATTTATCTACATTGTTTATGTATTCATCACTGATGGCGGCGAATGGAATTTTGTGAATTCGTTATAAAAAAAGCTGATACCGTTGAGCTTGTTTTAAAAAAATATTTTCTTTTCAGACGAATTGTTCTTGTTCTTTTTCCATTATATGGCAAATTCAACCCTTTCATTGTTCGATATTAGTCCCAGGAAAATGAGGAGTAGGAGCTTTAGTAATAGAAGCTTTGAATATCGTACCCAGTATCCTCAAAAACTAAATATTTAGGCATTCAGGAAAGCCATCCTATTGGACCATTTTTTATCCACGGTTCTGTTCAACCCTTCTGTTCAATGTATGTTGTAGCCATTGGAACAAGTGTGTTCTGCTATTTTTCAAATCTTTCACTTTCTATGTTTTTTTTTGTCCCGACTTCTAGTGGTCGCTTTGTCTGGTGGATGTGTGACACTCCATATTGACACGGGATTTGGTATACGCAGTTCTTGATCTCCCGTACGGCATAATTAATTTAGTATTATTAAGAAAAAAGTCTAGTCTGTGGAGTTCTATTAAGTGGGGCGAATGTAATTGTTTGTTTATGTTTTGTGAACATTTGAAGACAATTAGTAACTTTTTAGTCTGATGATGGCAAGAATCACTTCTAAAAATATCCTCCTACGAAAAAATAGTTTTTTTATCGAAACTATATTCTAGAAGATTAGAGTTAAATTAAGCGCCAAAAGGTGGAATGTAGGATTAGAACCCGATCTCTCAGTAATTTATTGCATTTATACCAAATTTTTTAGGGTATGTACACCCAAAATACCGACAAGCTGCTTAAAGCGGTCTCTGATGCGGTAAACACATTGGAATCAGACGCAAGTGTCGCAAAGAGTTGCGTTACAGCTTTAATGCCCGATACGAAAGTGGTGCTGAATAAGGAGGACTTGCCGCCCCTGTGGCAACTGATCCTTTTGGACTGTCTTATTGCCAAGGTTGAGGTAAGACAAGATTCTAGACTGTAAAAGCCTAACCCATTATTAATTTAAGTTCATTTTTAAATCACACCCATTAATAAATCAAGTTCATGGTTTTTTGAACTGTTGTGTTCACTTGAGACTAACAAGGTTTTTATTTACCTCAATAAATTATTTGTTAAAAAAAAATAGGTTTCTTTGACCGATACGTGCGATCCAGATGCACCCCCGTCCACCACCGTTCCAGAACCCTCTTGCATCCAGGATTTGGTTCCGCAAGTCATTAAATTAGCCAAGGCAATCCTTCACTGTACCAGATGGACCATGTTCCATTCAGTTGTCGATCAAAATGAAAATACCGAAAAAGTATGTTTTCAACCCTAAATCTTCCTTCAACTAAAACTATTAATTTGTCCACTTTTAAGATTCAATTGAGAGACTTGCAACCATTACACGACGTTTTGGCCATATGCTCAAAAGATAACGCCCTTCTGAGCACTTTGGCGACAGAGATTGAGGCAAATCTGCCCTCCAGTGTCAGCACGGTGCTTCAAGAGTGGAAATGTTCCTTTTTGGACGACATATACTCGGTAAGAGCCTCAAAACCGATAAAAACATACATGTTAATCAGTATTTTATAGATGCAGTACCGCAACGATATAATCCCCTCAGAAAATTACCTTTTGAGGATAATAGACGTTCATATGTCCTCGCTGTCCAAATCTTCAACATTTAACATCGATCTAAGCCTGAAAAGTACCCTGGAAAATTTGGTGAAGTTCGTGGTGCAAAGGGCCCCGAAAATCGAAAACACCGACACCAAAAATAAAGCGATCGAATTGCTGATATCGATCACGACCGATGCGAGGACGGAATATTTGTATCACGTCGCCATCCTGGCTTTGGACAAGATGATCGGGGATGCCGAGACCGACGAGAGGCAGAAGAGAGTTTATATTCGGTAAGAATCGATATTTCTGTATGTTAAAATGTTAATTTGGGATGTTCTCAGAGTTTTAGATCACACTTATAATTTGCTGATGAATTACACTAATGCTGTACATGAGCAAAAGAGTTTGATAAACGAGAAGATATTACACAGTTGTCTGATGTTTTATGAGAAAATTATCGAGAAGAGTTCGGGGAGGCAGGCATTAGAGACTTTCTTTACCGGTAAGTGTAGTTTCTTATTTATTTATATTTTTTATTAGTAAGTAAACAGTTTTTTCGAAATTTTTAAGATTCTTTCTTTAATATATTAAAAAACAAACATATATATAACTGGGGAAAAAACTTATTCTAAGACACAGTCTAGGCATACAGTCCCTAAATTGTGTTATAAACTGACAACCAGTTGATACCAAACCCTACTGTCCGTGGTTTATTGTTAATCTTTTATAATGATACCTCAGTTCAATAGCAAGTCTAAAAATTTCAAAATTTAGTTATTGCATCTATGAATCTCAGAATACAATAATTTATCAATTTCCATAGTCTAACAAGTCATATTTTATACTGGATTTTAATGATACAACACTAGATTACAAAGATACAACTAAAGATTACAACAACTATAAATTTATATAGGGTGTTTCAAATTTGACACTTAACATCAGAGATACGCAGATGATTAAATTAGGGCAAAGGTGAGAATTGGTGAGCTTAACAATATGCCGCTTAAAAAATTCCTGATGGTTTCGATTGATAAAATTCGATATTTTGATTTTATTTTATTTTAGTTTATTTATTATCCGATTTTAAAATAATTTGCGCTTTTGCATTGCCACCTTTTTCGTGTTACATGTTGGTGTGTTTTCTTATAGGCGCCATATTGGATTTTTGCATTTTTAAAACTTCAGTAACACTACCTTTTCAACGATGTATTACAAGTAATATTTATTATTCTTAAAAATCAAAATTTTTGGAAAAAACTAAATTTGCCTTACTAGGGTGTAGGGTGTAAGTTAGCAAAAAAAAACAAGATATGATATAAGAAGAGATATAATTAAAATTTATTATAAATACGATTGAAATTCCATTATAAAGTCAAAAATGTATTTATTGATGTATCAAGAGTGACAGCAACCGCACCATACTTTATTTAAAACTTTAAATAAAAATCTTGGTGTGTTTGGTTCTTTTAATAGGCCTAAAAGTAAATATAGCAATAGAATGGATGAAGAAACTAAAGGAAATTTAATGAGGTGTGGATTAGCGATTTTTGTACTTATTGCGCTACATAAAGAAATACTCTGTAGGTAGATAAATATAAAGGAATATAAAAGAGGGCAGTAAAAAATCTAAAAGAATATAAAGTATATCAAGTATGCACAACATTCTTCAAAATACATTAGCAATTAACAATCGAACTATTTTAAAAATAACAAATAAAAATCTGGTTCATAAGTCTAACTTTGAAATTCCATCAGAGCTGACTAATGCAACAAAATAAATATTATACTTATTGAAATACAGCTGTTGATACAACCCTTAAGGGTTTCCTCGTATAGACATAATCGGCACGAGAATGTAACTACACCCTTGACTTTTGATCTACCAGATGGGTCTAGTTTGTATCCCTACATAAATTCCATTAAAAGTCAAGCAAGTGGAGACGTTTACGTTTGCCTTTCTGTAAAATGCTCTCTTAAATAAAATCAATGCGTGTATTCATGAAAACGTTTTTCCTGACCTTTGGAAAAAAACTATTATCTTTCCTCTACCAGAAGTCAATGATTTAAAAGAATTCAAAGATCTAAGGGCTATAAGTACTTTATCAGTAATGTCTAAGATTTTAGAAAAGCATATTTGTGAAACAAATGCGGTCATGTTTAGGTAAATTCTTCATTATTCCTAGTCGCCAATCTGGTTTCCGCAAAAATTTTAGTACCACTATGTGTCTTTTTAATCCAACGACATTAGATTAAATCAAAAAAATCATAGTGTTACATGCTTGGGGCTTCTGAATTTTTGCAAGGCATTTGACCGTAGATCATAATTTGCTTCTCGCAAAATTACATTATTTCTTGTGTTTTCTCCAGCGCGTGACGATTTAACTAAGAAATCCTATTATTTACCGGTGAACAAAGGAGTTTCACAAAGCTTTATGTTGGGCCCTCTTTTATTTTCCCTTTATATGGCCCATATGTATAAATTATATGATACTCTAAATTATTACGATACGTATGATTCATTATTATTATATACCATTTAGTAACAGCCTGTATGTCTGCCCAAAGTTTAAACCCGAATAAAATGGTAAAATTTCGTATTGTTTTTAGGCGAAAAAGACCTAGTAAAAGTGCTAATGTCCGTATCGAGTCCGCGCATGTCCCAACAATACAGCACCAGGGTCCTTCACTTCTTCAACAAACTGTTCCAAGCGGCAGAGAAGAGCTCGACCGATCCCAGTTTGAACTATTTGTGCTCGAGCATGGGCAAACTGGCCCAAGTGGAGAGCGAGAAACTGCAAAGGTGGCTCAGGCAGATCATTTTGGGGCCCACAGATGCCGAGGCTACCAGGTAATATCCCAAAGTTAAGCAAATGCTTGATGAAGTTCACTCTTGGGGTGTTTTTTTTTGTAGTGAGTCGGTTTTGAAACCGAAAAACGCCACTGGTTCCGAAGAGAAAGAACTGTATGTCGCCATGGAAGGTAACGAGGATAAAAAGTCTTTGGTGCAGGAAAATAGTCAGTTGTTGCAAGCCCTGACAAGCTATATAGTAAAACAGGTAAAATTATAACCTTTTTTTTAATCAATTTTCTTCTTCGATATATGATGTTCGTTTAATAGTTTTCACAAGACACACATAAAGTCATTGAATTAGTAATAGGAGACATAAATATTAAAATCTTTGAAAATACGGAAATAAGCAATGACTATTTAATTTAATTGCAGGAAGAAAATTAAATCGTACTTTTAATGATTCCAAAACATGCATTAATCATAACTTCGAAAAAACAAACGAAATTAATCACATAAAAATTGTTTCGTTGCTTCTTGACTCCAAAGTATCCGACCATTACCAATTATACTGAAAATATTCATATAAAATATAAACCAAGAGAATAAAACAACTTTTAGCAAACATACATTAACTACTACATATTTAAAACAAAATAGTGGAGAATAATTATTATATAATACTGAACTCCCAAATTTACAATATTATGGACAATATAAGAAACATAGAAATCAACTTAGTAAACTTATAAATGAAATAAAAGCTCAACACTATAAAAAGATTATAAATAACAACAAAAAAATGTGGCAAATAATAAATGAATGCAACAATAAATACCAAAAATCGAACACCAACAGAAATTAAAATATATTGTCATATGACGGTTGGAGAAAAAATGGCTAATGGATTATTAGAAAAGGTAGAGCAACCGAAAATTCCACTGATATCTATCTACCGAATTCATCTACCTTAAACCAATAACAAATACAGAATTAATTGACAGAATAAAATCACTTAAAATTGATGCAGGTTTTCACAAAATAACCGTAAAAATCCACTTATATCAATAATCGTAAAACCTATATTTAAAAAAAGGCAAACATATATAGTTAAAATTTACCGATCAAATTTAATATCAAACTTGCGAAAATTTTGTTGAAATGAAAACGCCCTCGTATTGGCTTTATTACTAAATACAATACCTTGTCACCCAAATAATTTGGATTTCGGAAACGACGAAATTGCTTGCCTGTCAGAGGAAATATACCAATTAATTGACGCATCTAAAAAAAGGGCTGCAGTATTTATAGACTTAGCAATGGCTTTGAACACTGTGTGTCATGGAGAGCTTTTGCGAAAGCTAAAAAGTATCGGAATCCGGGGAATTGCGCTTGAATTAATATAAAGCTACTTATACCAAAGAACGCAATTGGTACAAAGAGGAAATGAATTTAGTCAAAAAAACTTCGGGGTCCCACAAATATAATCGTTTTAATATTATTAGTAATCTACATAAATGACCTACTAAAACGTGATCTAAATGTCAAAATTGGGTCATTTGCAGATGATACGGTTTACTACACAAATGGTGATACATGCGAAGAGGTGGAATAAGACATAATAAAAATTATACATTGGTTAGGCACAAATCAATTATGTTCCATTCTTTAGCTTACGGTACCGGCCTTCCAACAAATACCCAAATTATTATTAATTCTTAATTTAGAAATGAACCAGTTATAAATAAGTCAAAAAATTTCCTAGGAATAAAAATTGACTCTCATCTGCAAGACTGGAACCACATATTCTCTAAATTCATGTCCATTATCTCATTCCATAAAAAACCATCAATCAATCATCATTTGATATCGCTCTCTGTTTACCGTAGTAGCTTGTTCGTCTTCATTTTCAAAAAAAAAAATGGTCCAATGATTCCCCCAACCCCAAAACCACACCAAACTGTGACACGTTGAACATGCATTGGCTTTTCGTGGATTTGCTTAGGATTTTCATAGCCCCGGGTGCAATATTTTATTGCAAAAATGATTGTCCTCTGTTTTGCTCTTTAGGATCCAACTGCAAAAAGTACGGCGTTGTTCATAATCGGTTGGCTTTAGCTCTTGTGTAAGTTGAATAAGTTGAGTCTTGTAAGGATGTAGACCTGCTAGTGCCCAAATTTTGCGAACGCCTTTTAACAGACATGTGAATTTTCAGTTACACTTTCACGAACAGCTTCAATATTCTCAACTGAACGAGCTGGACGTTCCCATTCTTTTGTTTTCATGTCTTGCACCGATCCGGTAGTTTCGAACTTATGCACTATTTTGCAAATGGTTACTTCTGAGAGACGATTGCGTACAACAAAGTAATCACGAATTCGCCGATATGTGGTGAAATAAGGAATGAAATAAAAACCGTATAACATAAACATGGTTTGAGATAAGAATAATGGCAAATAAAAACATTCGAACCTCTTATTGGAATACCTTTTATAAACAGCGATAATAAATCATCAGCAATAAAAAATATTTACCAAAAGATATAAAAACTAAATGTTGTGGATTATTTAACGAAAAGACCCTGTCTTTGGTGCGAGATAAACAAATAAATATATGTTATTTTTGGCTGCCAACTTCCTCTAGGTTTTGATCAGTAATTTCCTATCGCCCTATTTTAGACAAGCAACGTTGCAGAAGACGTCTCGATCACCATCCTCAAGGCCCTCATACCCCTCGGAAATCACATCCTGAGCCCGGCCCTCGAAGGTGTCGGTTTCACCGAGCTAATGGAAGTGATGGTGATGCTGGCCGACGCCGGTACCGGACGGGGTCACGCTGATTTATTCCCTGCCGCCGCACAGTGGGTCGAATTATGCGTAAAATACGTAAAAAACCCGGAAATTAGCGAGAAAATCTCCAACAGTCCCGATTTAATGAAGAACAGCAGCATGTTGAACGCCGCCTCTTGCGTTTTGGATTATTTGAGCGACGTGGTTTTGTCTATTACTGAACCGCCACCGAGGTAAAATGTTTATACTAAGTTTTACGTCGTTTGCCTCAATTAACTCTTAAATAATTTCAAATTTCACTAGGCTAATAAGGTTATACATGCATTTCTATAAAAACCATTCGTAGGTCTGTGTCTCCCCAATGGGAGCACGAGAGTCCACTGGACCTAGAATTAGATTGGCAAGAAGAGTCGAACGAGGACGATGACAGTGGCGAGGATTCGGACGAGGACTCGCTTTGCAACAAATTGTGCACATTTACAGTGACTTTAAAAGAATTTATGAATCAGCATTGGTAAGTTATAGTTAATTTTATTTTTTTATTTATTATGTATAATACTTTACATTTTTTATTGTACACAATAAAGCGGCTTGTTTCTCTATCCGCAGCCTACTAAAAAATATAAATTTATTCTTTATTAATAACTATACAATTTCTACTCAATTGTATGTCATAATTTAAAGAGGGTATCCTGGATTGATTTTAAGTCAAAAAATTCCTATGAACGTGGAAGTTTTATAGTAAGGGTCATGCATATTTAGACAACATAGACATCTTTGACGGAGGTGTAAGTTATAAATACTTGTATACAATTTGTCAAGGTTTTCATATGATGTCAAATGTTTCTATCGGTAGGTACCCAAAGATTGTCTATTTAATTTAGCTGGGGAAATTGCGATGACAAACAAAAAAGCGGAGCGTCTTCTAAAAAAGGTGTGAATTAAAGGCGAATTATCTTCGGAATATCTCTTAAAATATCCCGGTATAAATATACTTAAATTTATAAATAATGCAGAAAAACATTCCCAAGCCATGAAAGTCTTCCACCATATTTAACTCTATCTGCCTAGTGTACTTATCTGACCTCTATGCCTTCGAATAAACTGGGTTCACCAGTAAAGGTATTTTTCTTTCATTATTCATTTTGAATATTTTAAAAAGGACCGTTCGATTAACGATTTTATATTTATAAATCACGATTTTTGGACATGTTAAGAAACGCGATAACATAGAGAGGCTCTACAAGCTCAAAAATTTAAAGTAGAAACAGAGGGTGAAAATATTTACATGGACTTTCTTAACTTGTTAATAGTCAATAATTGATTGAAACCTAACGATCTACATACAGGCTTCGGTGTATCGAAATTAACACGTATTCCTAAATAACCGAGTACTCTTTTCTAGGTATCATTGTCACACTTGTCGCATGTTAGATGGCGTGGGCGTTTGCTCGATATGTGCCAGAGTGTGCCACAAGGGCCACGACGTAACTTACGCGAAATACGGTAATTTCTTTTGCGACTGCGGGGCGAAGGAGGACGGCTCGTGTCAGGCGTTGGTGAAGAGAAGTCCCGCGCAAAATCCGGATAGTAGCGGGGGGCATCATCAGAAGGCCGCCAAAGAGGAGGAACAACAGCAGCATGTGTTAGCCAGCTCGTTAAGGTTAGTTAGTCTGTTGTTGTTTATTTAAATAAAATTTACAAGTTATATAACTTAACACATCCGTCAATAGGTACGCAAGGTCTTCCAGTAAAACACTGAATTTTTTTGTAAAATTCAATTTTTTTCGTCAACGTAGAGTCTTTCAAGAGTAACACAATAATAATGCTTTTCCAGCAGTATAAAACGATTTATTTTTGCCTCAAAATACGCTTCAGTCTCGGCAATCACTTTTTCATTGGAGCCAATTCTCTTCCCTTGAACCTCTATTTTGGGGTCTGTGAATAACCAGTAGTTGCTGGGGTCCAGGTCTGGTAAATACGGTGGGTGCGGAAGCAATTCGAAGCGTAATTCATACACATTTAAAATATTAGCGGCGACTATTTGTATACATTCAGTAGCTGACAGCCCGACTCGCTCCGTGGCCTTGGTCCAATATCGCGGCAGAGCTTACTCAAGTCCAAATTCAAAATTTATTTATTTCTAATACATTCAAGATTCCTATTGTTACAGTTTAACCCTACATAGAAATAAATAAGAAAGAACCACTGAAATTGTTTAGGATTTGTTCGTGGAAGTTCTAACGATATTTATTTCGAGCATAATACATAATGTATTTTTACCAAATTAACAATAACACAAAATATAAACAAGAACTTAATTAATTTACCCTATCCAACATTTAAAAACTATAATTTAACAAACATACACAAAAAGTTTTTCATAAGTTCCATAAGGACATTATTAGTGAAAAAAACATGTATGATTAGTGAAAAAAACACTTATCAAAAGAGAATATAATGGCGCGATTACATTTTGCTGAAGAAACTGTCGAATGGAAACGCGTCGTTTTTTAGCAACGAATCAAAGTTTAATTCATTTAGAATTAACGGGGTCTCTTATGTTTGACGTATGGCCAAAGCTGAACAAAAAATTCATCACTTTTAGGGGCTCTCCATAGAATAGAAGAACATCTACTACTTCCATATATTTCCATCTATATCTTTGAGGCAGATTTTTGAGCTCAATAACGATCCCAAACATAAACCCACACTTTTTTTGAGGAACCTTTTAAATAAGATGTAGGAATGCCACTGATGTACAAATTATTGTGTTTAAAAATTCAACAAATATTTATATTAAATCTCTTAAGAATTCTGTCTTGGTCCTACAGAGCAAACATCGTGTTAACGAATTAATTTTTTTAGTTTAGCATATCAAGACACTTGATATTTTGTATGTGATTTAAAACAAAAAGTTGTTCATTTATTTAAAATGGAAAGAAGAAGGTCGTTGATTGCAAAATCTTTAAATATTTCCAAAGGCGCTGAAACGAAAATAATAGAAATGTGATCAGTAGAACCATAAGAAACCGTCTACTTGTTGGAGGTCTTTATGGAACAGTCGCTTTTATCAAAGAGAAATATAAAAGCTCATCTTACTTGGTCTCAAGAAACATAGAATGCCGTTCTGCCGAGTGAACATATAAAATGTTCACAGTTTGGATCTGATAGCAGGAAATATGTACGGCAGGTACACGATTTGAACCAAAAGACCACATTCCTACTGTAAAGTATGGACGACGGAATATAATGCTCTGGAGATGTTTTTGTCGATCTGGCACAGGTTCAATCATTCAAGTGCAGGGTAAAATGGACCGCTTCTAATACAAAGAAATTTTGAAACATGTAATGCTAGCATTTGCAAAAGAGGATATGCCATTGCGGTGGATTTTTTAACAGAACAATGATTCGAAACATTCTGCTAAGGTAGTAAAAGATGGGTTTCACTAGAAAATCATAACTGCACTACTCTCAATCCCCAGATCTAATTTCGGACCCATTCTGATACTTCAATAAAATCAATAGCAAGTGTTTGATATCATAAAATTAGAATGGTAGCAAATTCCCCTTGAAAGTTCCCAAAAATTGGTTGGCTTTATGTCTAAAAAATGGCAGGCAGCCTTAAATGCTAAAAGATATTCTACAAAATACTAAAAAAAGAGTTTATTATGTTTATAATTTTTTTTATATAAAATAATAAAAATTTGCATATTTATTTTTTGTTTTTACTTGGAAATTCCTTATCTCAATCCGCAAAAATCTGAACAAAAATAATTTTGTTTAAAAATAAATAAATATAACTTTAACTTATATTCCAAATATGTGCAGGATGCAATAATAGGCAGAAACCAAATATATTCATCATCTTAAGAAGTTTCCATACTTTCTTCCACTACTGTATTAAAAAATTAATTGAATCTGTGCCACGAAGGTGTGCGGAAGTTACTAAGCAGAAAAGGCACTTAACCATTTATTAATTTAAAATTGTTTTGTTGCAGCCAAATATTCAATATTTTTAAAAGTTGCTATAGCTATGGTCATCCCTGTAACTTCTAGTTAGTATCTCCTATAATGAAGTGCGAAAAATACTGATTAACTTTCTATAAATTATTAATTTTAGACGTCGCGCTAGTAGTCCCATAAGCACCGACAAGATCCTGTTTGAAGAGAAGCGTGCGGACCACGAAAAAAAGAAACTAGACGAATCCAAAGAGTTCTTAATGAATTATTTGAAGAACAGCCAAGTGACCTCTTCCCTACTAGGTAACTCTTTTTTTTTTTAAAGCTAATCTGTCCAGTTTTATTAACAAAATGTTTATAGAATTCCTACAGGGTTTGATCCCCGCCATCGAGTCCACCTGTAACCTGAACAGTCCCGTAGGCTGTCACGTGCGCGGCGTAAAGGCTTTAGAGCAACTGTTCAGCCCGGACAAGAAATATTTACATACGGATTTACTGATGTTGCCCACGTTGGGTTCGCAGGAGGGAGCCTTTGAAAATGTGAGGATGTCTTATGCTGGAGACCAGGGACAGACCATAAGGCAACTTCTATCCGCTCACATTATCAGGCGGGTCGCTATGTGCTGTATGACCACAACACAAGGTATATAAATAATAAACATTTATTATGCAACAACAAAATATTACATAAAAGGTAAGATTCACATAATATGTTCTACCTGAAAAATACAGTATTAACTGGTAGTTCGAATAGAATACTAGTTAATGCTAAATTCATTACTTAAAATTACTTACAATAATGGTATATATGAATTTAACAAAAAGCCTTGTACTTCTTCTTGAAAGTGATAAGTGAGCATGACCATGTTACAGCTTAATACTTCAGAGTTTATCAAAAATTGAACCTGATAGGCAAATGAGTTTTTTAAACCTTTAGTTCTAGATTCAAATTCTTTTCAAAAAAGACAGTGTAAATCTTTTCTAACTATAAAAGAATCTGACCAAAATGCAAAGTTGCTCTCGGTTTATATTTTAGTATTTTATTTTGAAAATATGTTGGTGGAATGTGGTGAAATCGTACGTTGAAAACAAATATCACAGAAGCATTTTAAGTTAATTGGATCTTCAGGAGTGAGGTATTTGTAAAAAAACAATGTAGTAGTAATCTAGATATGACCAAACAAGAGCTTCCACAAGCATTAATATGATATTTTTGGGAATATTATATTTAAATTGATGCAAACTTTTAAGTAAAGCACAAATGCAGGATGATTTTTATTGACTTGTACTTGAAAGTTTAAGACCTCATCCAAAATGGCTTCTTGATTCTGAGATTCTTTGCTGAAGCATGAATTGCTGAATATTTAAAGTACTAAAATTAATAGTAATAATACTAAAATTAGAACCTATGAGTAAGTACGTGCTCTAATCAGCATTCAAAATCATCTCACGCTGCCTTGGTTATTTAAATATTGAATCTAAGTCCTCATTAATTTTCTGCTTTTAAGGAGGTATATCATCTGCATAAAGTTCTCTAGTGTAGACGCTAAATAATAAGGGTTTAAGGATCTTAACCTTGGGAACTTCATAACCAGTAACAAACATGCTCAAATCTTGCTCCATCAAGTTCTACAATCTGTATCCTTAGTTGAGTATAACTTTGGAAATATTTGCAAACATTCACTGAAAAACCAAAGAAGCTCATTTTAGCTAAAAGCATGTATGGTTTATAAAGTCAAAAGCCTTACTGAAAACAGTACCAGGCAAAAAATACATGAGGAGTAGATATTGACTGATATCTCGGAGCTACTTTTGTCAATATATTCTTTTTTTGGGTTGTTGTCCATATTAATTATTGTGACTTTTAACAGATTTTTCCTTTGGCTAGATTCTAGCAATTTTTTTAAAATGATAATTATTTTATAATAATAAGAACACTTAACGAGCAAAAACGCAAACATTAGGTACAGTTACTATAAGCAATAACTAAATAAAACTTAATATGTTAAACCTTGAATATTATCTTTATTAATTTTCCAATTACATATTTCATTGTACATTTTAACTAACAGCTAAATTATTTTAACAGGTAAACGACAACACCTGGCGGTTTCACACGAAAAGGGCAAAATAACGGTCCTCCAACTGTCCGCCCTACTGAAACAAGCCGACTCAGCTACGAGAAAGTTGACTTTAAACAGACTCAGCTCTGCCCCGATACCTTTCACAGGTAAGTCAGTTTTTCAGGCACCTCCCACGGATCAACTCCCCGACAGCGTTTTTATAACAGGTACTGTCAATATAAAAAGCCATATAACGCTTTTTATTGATTGTACTTTATATAACGGCGTTCGGAACGTCAACGGCGGATTATTTGGCTCCCGTAAAGGTAACATATAAATACCGGGTTTTATTATTTCAGTGCTCTCTATGACGTCTAACCTGTGCAACGAAGATTTTTTAGCCGTCTGCGGTTTGAAAGACTGCCACGTGTTAACGTTCAATACTAACGGCCAAGTGACCGATCATTTGGTACTGCACCCTCAACTGGAAACTGGGAATTTTATTATTAAAGCCCTTTGGTTGCCTGGCTCGCAAGTCGAACTGGCCCTGGTGACCGCTGATTTTGTTAAAATTTTCGATTTGAGCAAGGACGCGGCCAATCCGCAATATCACTTCTTAGTAAGTGTTTAATTTGAATTCGTTTTAACGATGATTATGGGATTAATTTTTAGGTTCCGAGCGGTAAGATACGCGACTGTACTTTTATGTACGAGGACGGGATTTATCATATTATGCTGATGTCGTCACCGGGGCATATTTATACCGAGGTGCTAAACGAGGAAAGTTCCACTAAGTTTGGAAGCTTTTATGTGACAAATACTTTAGAGGTAAGCTGGGAATAACTTAGCTTTTTCAGTTCTAAACAATGTAGTTTTCTTACATGGTTTGGTAATTTTGCATGAAGGCGTGTTTTTCTAAAAAGAACATGAGTTCGTTTTCATATTTTGACGATATGACCGAAAGTTGTTTCTCAAAGAATATACGCTTGAATGCAAAATTATCTTAAAATTTTTACGAGTGTAATTTAGGGAGAAAATTACTCAAATAACAATTAAAACAAATTTATATTAACAAATCTCTTATATAAACAAAAAAATTAATAATATTTATTAAAAACACATTTATAATAATTGTTATTTGAATTAGTTGAAGAATTGAAATGAATTGTTTGGCTTCATCATATCATTCTTTTTATTCGATCTTATTTCTTCAATAAGTTCGTGATGTTCCTTATCCATTTGTAGGTAAGAAGAGATTGATTTAGTTTTTGAATGACCGGTTGTTTCGGATAAAAGGTGTTGTTAGGGGTTACGTCTTACGTCGTTTACGTTTTTAAACGTCAAGAATTTGAATTGTTTCTGTCAATCATAATTTTCATTATTATTTATATAACTTCTCCATAACTTGTCACAATATTGTGTATTTTAAATCATCAAATTACGAAATTTTGCCCGCGATCATGAAATAAACTGGAGTTCTGAGAGCCGGGATACAAAATATGTGGTCCTTCCTTAGAGGAAGGTTTATTGTTTCAACATAATGATAATAATAATATTAATTAACGTCTTTATTTTAACCTTGGCGAAGGGCCGCATCTCTGTTTGATTAACCCAGCATATAGTAATCATATTACAAGTCATTACTAACCTACATGTACAAAATAAAATAAAGTTAAATTTAAATGATTTATTATTAGTAATTTTGTTCCTGAAAGACTGGCAACAATTACCAATTTAAAAAAGAAAAAAAAAAGACTTAGTAGTAAACTTAAGAAAAATTAACAAAAATAATGACAATAAGGTACCCAGACAAAACTAGGAAACAGGAAAAAACGAGAAGTGGAAAAGAAGAAGAAAAATTAAGAAGTGGCAAAACTTTAAAGTATTAAATAGACTAGGTCCAATATAAGAGAATACTGATAAATATATTAGGTTATTATATCGAGTTTCGAGACTATGCGTTGCAGATCTAAAAATACACTTTTTGCGAACGTATGTATATCGGACGACCTGATTATAAAAGCTTATGCAAGAAGCAAGCTATGTTCACCCTTAATTGATTGCTCCATATTTAACCAATTAAGATTAACCAACAAATGCGAAACATGATCTCTAATGTCAAGATTAAAAATTAGACGGATACATAAGTTTTTAATTCTTTGCAAGCGATTCTTTGACTGCAAATCAAGACATGGTCCATAAACTCTGTTTGCATAGAGGCTGTGAGAAAGAACGAAGAAAGAAGTTCAAAATTGTGTTCGGACCAAAAAACATCACTGCCGACTTAGATGGATTTATTTTTATGCCGTTTCTTGATGCATAACTAAACATTTTGAAAAGATTCATTCATTGACTTGTCGCATCAATTGCATCTTTAAGATTAGAGCTATTACGAAATTGCGTATCTTTGCATTTCACAACGATCTCCAAGATGTTTCATGTCAAATGTATAAATTAAGAGAAGCACCACCCCTTTAGACAGCAGCAGGGAATTTAAAGTTCTTGTCCCAATTTGTACTTGTTGTATTATCGTCCTGATAAATAATCCTTAAATGGAACGTCGATATTCATAGTTTTTTACTTAGCAGTCGGTGGTCCAAGGTGTCAAAAACCTTACCAAAATCTAAAAACACTAAAGCTGATGTATTCCTATACGAAAAAGGAAAGAGATCCATGGTTCTTATATGAGGTCAGCTGCCTGGAAAAAACTGGACATTTATTTGAATTTATTTCTTCCAGTTTTATCTCGTTTTTCTGTTAATAATGTAACCATCCAGAAAAAAGGCAAAAAATGTCTGAGTGGTTCTTTTGTGGGTTGTAAGCAAGTTAGACTTGCAGGTGAATAGTATATATTTAATAGATGATTAATTATAACATTTAAACACATATTAAAGAAATTACTTTCCCTGGCGATTGATTTGCATCAATAATGACGGCACAAAATTGTCCAACTGAAGGTCTGCCGATGATACGACCTTCTGGATTCTGGAACTCCTGAGGAGACTTAAAGATATCAGTGTTCTTTACTGCCTAAATATAAATTAAAGTTAAGTGATAGAAAACATAACAATTACCCTGAGACTCTGGGTAATGACACAGTTAAATAAAGTATGTAAATAGGTAATTAAAATTAATCTAGTAAGTACCTTGGTCTTTCTATATGCTTTAGAAACATATGTAAAGATGTTATGATTGAAGAGGAACGGAACATCAAACAGTTCTATACACGCCTTATCATGCAGGCACATGAAAGTCAATTGCATACAAGAAACTTGAGAAACCATATGCCAAGATTTATTTATTCGCGTATTTCAAATCTAAGCAGAATCAATTACATTAAAATTTGCTTAAAAATTCTAGATCCTTCTGATGCTCTATAGGCCATATATCTAATGAAACGTCTATGTATCTTTTCTAGCAGAGATACTTTTAAACGTCTTAATTCGGGGACTAGACTGAATAAGCATAGATCGCAGCACCTAGCACATTTTTAAAGTGAAAATATTTCTAAAGTAGTTTAAAGGTATAAAGGAAAAATTGAAAAGGCTTAGAGTTTTATTTGGATCTATATCCAACTAAACTTATAAACTAAAAACAATTAATTAGTACTTTAGATTAGATTCGAGGGAGTTAGATTATGGTCGGATCTTATAAAATCTTCCACAGGGATAAAGGGACTGCAGTTCTTATCACTGATTGGTCAAACCTTTGGCTTTGGGATGTTGGACATTATAATATATATATATTAATAATATTAAATCACCTTTTATTAAAAAAAATCCTACATTAATTGCAAAAATATTACAAATGTAAATCAAAAAGGCGGAGTCTAGCCTAAGACTGCTCAAAGTTATAGATTTTGACTTTAGGCTGCTATCCTAAATCATTTTAGCAGATCATTCTATTATTGCTTGTATTTTGGAATATCATTTTCCCTAGCGCATAGTTTTCTTATTATTTCGAACTTTATAACCTCCTAACATTGAGAGCAATGTAAATTTATACCCATTTTGTTAAAAAAAAGTCTATTTTCAGAGATCATAACCATAATTTGAAGTATTTATATATCAAACATACCAATAGATTAGAAGAACTAAGCGAATCCTAAAATCACCTAATAACAAATAAGAATACTGCTATTAGTTTAACCATTAAAAAATACATCCCAGGATATAACCCAAACATAAAACCCGTCTTTTAAAATCCAGGAACTTTATTAGTACTTTGGTTGATATTGTAATCTTATTGATATTTTCAGAACCAATATTTTGTTTTGGTTTTATAATTTTACGTATAACAAGAGTCTTTTAAAATTATTCTACTGTTTCTAGGTCTTCCACTTGGACGTGACAGATGTCAACGGTCATGTGGCGGGCGGCGGAGTATCGATCCACTACTCCCACACCCTAAGGCTACTATTTTACAGTTACGCCCAAGGCAAAAGTTTCATATCCCCTATTGTACCGAAAAGCAACTGCTTATCCACGGGTAACTGGAATATTAAAATTCCTCTGGTTATTTTTATGATAAAATAAATATTTTAGTGTTTCCTATAACCATACCGCAAACCTCGGCACCGCCGAACGGTTCAAACCCGAAGAGCAACAGCACAAGAAGCCCGAATCCGCAGCCGTTGTGCCAATGGACTGAGATTCCCAATCATCCCGGTTTGATTTGCTGCGCCATGCAGTCCAGCAATCAACCGGTGGTGTTGATGATTAAACCAGATTCGATTTTGATACAAGAGATTAAAGTAAAAGCAAAACAGTTACTTCTGAGAACTGTTATTAAAGTTCTGCGGGTTTTTTTCACAGGTAGTGCCGTCTAAGTCGAAAATAACCGACATGGTGGCTATAAGGCACAATTCCGGAAGCGAACAAAGAACCACGTTAATTCTGTTATGCGAGGACGGCAGTTTGAAGATGTTCATCGCCAATATGGATCAAACTGGGTTCTGGATGTCCGGCAGTATACAAGCGACCGTGCCAGTCGGTAAGAACCAAATTGAATTTATTTTAATCGTAAACTAATATAATGAGAACGGCCAGGTACCTCACTAAAACCGAAGAAAAAGAAGCCGATTAAAGCGGGCAAGACCTCGAGCACCCCCGTGTTTCCCGTTGACTTTTTTGAGCATTGCACGCCGATGAACGATGTCGAGTTTGGCGGGAACGATTTGCTTCAAATTTACAATGCGGCCCAATTAAAGCATCGGTAAGTGTTTGTAGGATATAAAATACAGGGATGCATGCCAGACAGTGATTGTGTCAGGATTTATAGCTAACTGTAGTTATTTCTATGGTTGTAAAAATAGAGATTTTTAAAATACAAATATTTATAACTAGTAGTTGGTTGTTTTCTCTAGGTAGATTGCATCAATTTCTTTATAATTTCCATTTCAGGCTAAACTCAACCGGACTATACGTGGTCTGTAACAAGGCCCAATTCCAACTGGAAGTGACAAACAACGATCCCAACCTGGTGATGTGCGGAATTCGGGTTTTGGTCGGCACTCAGGACCCTCAGAAGGCACCCTCGTATATTGAAGTAAGATAATATTGATAATTCATAAAATAATATGCAAGATTTGTACTTAGTAAGTCAGAATACAGTTCTTGTTTCACATTCTGATTGTAAAACTGCTTTGATTTTTAAGACTGAAATGAAATAACATGGTTTTCGATTAGGTGGATTTAGTTAAGAGCCCTTATTCTGGCTGGTATACACCCAAATATCTAGATCCGTTTCTGGTTACCTACCTTGATATAAGGAAGTTGCTATGTATGATACGCTGTAAGAAGTGTTTCCCTAGGAGTCACCTGAGCAAGATTTTTTAAAAGAAAAAGCTGCGGATAGTTTTTTTTGAACGGTTAAGAAGATGTATCTGCCAATTTAATCCTGCGTCTAGAATAAACCAACAAACTTGGCTTCCAAACTGCATTGGAGAAGTAATGGCTGTACAGCATCTGTGTTTTTTACGTAGAGTCAAATTTATGCTTTGAGATTTTGAATTATTTAAAAAGGAACGATTTGCCAAAAACTGAGTCAAGGTTTTCAAGTATGGTAATTTATGTAAAATGCTATGTGATCAGCAAATAGAATAGTTTTGACACCAGGGTTGGCATACACAAAAACCCATTTCAAAAATCCACGGATGCAAATGAACTTTACAAAATCAGCATCAATACTGACATCATAGAAAAGGATTAGTTCACTCCCTTAAAAAATATTAAAAAACCAACTCGGTGAAATATATCACTCTTATATCTCACACTTGTATTTTCTTTTAATATTAATTTTCTGAATAATAAAGGCACAACCTGTACCATCCGCAGTTTTTGATCCATCTGTGTATATTTCTAAGTAATTTTAAAATTTATTTAAAGTATCCTTAAGAATAGTTTGATTGGCTTTATGACAGTTCGTAAATGTAGAAAATATTATTGTGATGACACAAAAATTAACCCTAAAAGATAATTCGTACATTCATAGTATATTTGTTTCATTAATGAATTGATGGCGGTTTTTTGTTTCAGTATAAGCTTCAGCCAATGGAGGACTGTTTTTATTTAACCAATATTTATTAGTTAAATAAGACATACCCAGATTATGAATTTTAGCTACTAGAGTCGGAATATTATGAGAAAATGCCAGAGACATCAACAGGCGTCAACATTCGCGCATCCAAGTGTCGATTTATATGGTACGAAATGGATTTTGGCGCATCTCAGGTTACTGGCATTTTCTCATAATATTCCGACTCTAGTGGGTTATTCGATATTGCACATTTTTAATCAAAAGTTTTTCAGCTAAAGTTTTTCACAATTTAATATGTTTTTAATAATTTACAATTTCAACAATTTAGGGACAACCAGTGTTTAATTAGCTTTATTAACCAAAATAAAAAAACACTAAGAAAAAACAGCCTTCTTAGCTTTAATAGGTACAAAAGTAAAGATTAAAAGAAACCTTTTCTGATATACTAACAAAAATAAACTTTCCTTGTCAAGTAAATAACTAAAAAAATAAAAATTTAATCTTTGGCATTTTTAAATAGCGAAAGTTTTATTATTTTGACAATTTTTTTCCCTTTTCTGGGGCATTAAATTTAGCACCTATAATAAGCTTTATGTGCTAGTTTTGTCTTAATAATTGACTGTGAAAACACAGAACTAGGGTATAAATCTTGATCTTGTATTCTCAATAATAAATAACCTTGTAAAAAGCCCTCACAAAATTTACTTACCATTTCTCTGCACTTTCTTCATACTCATAAGCAGGCGGTTAGAATTTTTGGATCGGTTAAAAAACAAATAAAATGGAATGGCTGCATCACTTCCTTAATTTTTTTTAATACCTGCTTGATAGGTTTCAAGATTTGTATATTATTATTTTAATTCCATTGTGTGTTATTCGGAGTTTGAGGCATAAGTCCTTTTCTTTCCTTTAATAACCGGTGTTTTAAAACGGTGTGAGGAAATACAACTTTTTCTAGGATGTTTAATTTGAGGGTCTGTAAAATGTCACATGTCCAAAAACCTCAATGATGAATTTTCAAAAACCCGGGTTTTTGCCAACCAGAAAATGAAATTGATCGTTTACATATATAGATCAGGAAGAAGTGGGGCCCAAAACAGACCCTTAAAACCATATCTTAAATATTGGTGTTAGAGACACATTGATTAAAATAATAGATCAGACACAATCAAAGGCCTTTGTGTGGTCTAAAAAAATGTTGTTCGTAAAGTGATCAATGGCTAAGGAAATACTCTGTTAAATTCAAAATGGTTTGATTTTTTAGTATGCGTTCAAGAACTGTAGAAGGGTTGGGCAGTTGAGATATTGGTTGATAATTGTTGTAGTCTTCATTAGACCCTTAGCGATATCAAAGGCTTAATGAAAATTTATGGCAATGAAGAGATTGGTTTATTAATAATGTTGTAGGCTGAATTATTATCTTTTTTAATCTTTTAATGCTCTTGAATTTAACATCGCGACAATTACAATAATTCGCTGCCATTTTCAGATTTTTGGTCGGATAATATCGACCGCGGTTACGAGGAGCCGCTGGTACGATGTTCCGTTCTCGCGAGAAGAGAGTCTTCAGGCCGATAAGAAATTAACGATACTTTTTGGACCTTGTCAGGTAAGAACTAACAATGAAGGTTGTTCAAGTGTTTTTCCCGGAAGATTTATACTTTGACTATAAATTGATGGTTATTAGATTGGGGTCAATGAATTAATCAGTCAAACAATCTGAGCTTATAATAATAATAAAATACTTTTAATTGACTTACAAAATTGATATAATACTATTTTATATAATATAAACCTCTCAGAGGCAGTAATTTATTAAAAACTACAAAATATATTGATTCCGCAGGACCCAGAACTAATGACAATGATAGATTGCGTAAAAGTGTATGGTAAAACCAAAGACACATTCGGTTGGCCAGAGGATACGGACGAGGGAGCCAACTCGAACGCGAACTCCTCCAACGGAAGCGCCTCAGGTAACACGTTGGGATTAAGTAACGACTCCGACGGTCAAACGGGGGCCTCTCAGCAACTCTCTAAACTGGAGCGCCTCGCCATGGACGTTTTTAGAAGCTTGGACAGTTCACTGTACGTTTACGCCAACGAGGAGAAATTCACCAAACTGAAGCCTGTCGCACTGAAAATTGGTGAGCAAAATCTTTGATTGTAAAACCACAAATTACTCTTAACTTTACTTAACTTAGATGTGGAGGTGCAAAAACGCAAAAGTTTTTATTTCTTAAGTATACTTTGGAACATGTAATTCTTATTTCTAATTCTAATGGAACATTTGCAGAGGCGTGAGTGAAATCTTGTTGATACATCAAAAATGAGAGAATAAAATAAGCGCAAAATCTTGGCAAAGACATACTGGCTTTCAGAATTTTAATATGCAATTTTTGAATAATCTGATACTAAAGTTATCAACCCTTATGATGAAACTGCAAATATTATCAGTCTATTATTTTATCACTTTATTAATTAATAATATTTTTTTATTGTTTTTATTTCACTGATAACAAAAGTGATATCCTAGCCATGTACCAGCTCATTTTTGTCACTCATGTCCCCACTAAAACCTCACTAAAATCTTTGACCTCTAGTCTTGAAGAACAAGACTTTAAAGAAGGTTGAGTTCTTGGTACTTTTGCCAATTTTACTTCAATGAAAAGTTCAAAAAAATAATCTTTTTGGGTATAGCGCATAACAAAAACCATACTGCAATAATTCAGGATTTTAAGTGGTGTAATTATATCCCAACTTTTTGATGGTTCTTTGCTCAGTGACCAGTTTTGTATTCCAGAAAAAAGGCCAATTCCATTAGTAAGTCCTAGGATTTTCATTTAGCATCTGGGTTTATAATACTCTACATATATGCATATAATTTTATATAAATATATTTAAGGATAAAGTTAAATTTTAACCACCAATGCTTATACGTACTTAATATCTTGGAGATATACTGCTTTCAGGCCTTTTTTTGTGTGTGGTTTGTAACATAATAAATTTGACTATTAACTAACTTTTCTTTTAATATAATTTCACCTAAATTGTTAGAAAGTTTTTTTTTAAAGATAACCTAACTTTCTAAGTTAGATAAGGGACTTTTGGTGTAATGGCAACTCCATGAGTTTTAAGGTGCTCTTACACTGAAGCCTGTAATTTAATAGCATGTTTGTCCAAAGGGTTAATATTTATTTTATTGTTAATTATTTTCCCTCTCTGTTCTTCCAAGTGAGATTTTTTTTCAGGCTTGTGCTTTTAGTAATTTCCTATTTTGTTGATCTTCAGAATCTTCTTGTTCGGATATAAAAATATAAATCGGGATAAAACAGGTGGCTCTTAAACTGAATATATATAATACGTAAACTTTACTGAACTCTAGTTAAATCCCTGCCACTCTATCAAGTTGGTTAGTGCCATTCGGCTCCTCTTTGAGAAGATTCCTGAAACAGTCACCTCTATTAAGTCTCCATCTCAGCACTCACTTTCCATATTTTTACCTTCTTCTCCTCCTTCCTTTGTTTTCCTTCATTTAAATTGCCTTTTCTTTTTTCTTCCTTTTGTCATCGATCCAAAGTCTAGTCCTTGAAAGTTTATCCAATATTTTTTTTATTTAACAACCTTTAGTATTTTAGATCATAGGCTTGTTTTCTGCAAAATTTCTCAAACGAACCCGGAATTTTCTCATATTAGTTACAAAAAAAACACATATTTTCCAAAATTCTTGTTTTTAGCCACTCGGTTGTTGACTCTGCCCACACCGGCTTCGATCCAAGTGCATTCTAAAGCCTTAATGTTGACGTTGCACCCCACCAAGGCTCAGTATCATAGCTATAAGGACCAGGCACTTTTGGAGCATGTTTTGAGCGAATTAGCGGCAATGACTGAGAAAAAAGGTAGGAGAAACGTTAGGAAACCTTCTCGCAAAGGTTCTAAACAAAATCTTACAGATTCACAAGGAGCAACGGACTTGGACGCGGAGTCTTATTACCGGCTCGTATTAATAGTACGCGGCATAGCGGTATCGAGGCCTCAAAACCTTATCAAGTTCGCCGACAGTCACGCGTCAATTCAGGATGTGACCGTGGACGATCCTCTGGACTCTCCAGAAAATGGGGAAAAGGACAAGAAAAAGGAATCGGGGCATCTCTTGTTGCAGCTGATGGACGTTTTGTGGATGTTGCACCAGTTGAATCCGGAGATTCCAGCTTTGGCTCCGGTTGTGGTACCTGGATTGAAGTAAGTTCGATCGAATTTTAAATATTTTTCTGGTTTTCATTTGTCTTTTAAAAGTTTTGTACCTAAATTTATAGTATAAATCTAATCAATAGTATGTAAGTTACAAAGAGGCTAAATTTTGACTTTTTTGGCCGGTTATTCGGACTCAGTTCTTTAATCTCCCCAGTATCAATTTAAAATTGTATTTTTTTATTGCAGTTTAATAATTCTTCGCTTATTTTTAAAGTGTGTCTAGTATAAGTCTCAAAGTATGGGATTTTTCATTTTTCGGTTACCTCCAGACATGGTTTTTTTTTAGCAAAATATTTTTTTTTCGATATTGAACTAATTATACCAGCGTCTTATTCTCATCCCGTACATCACGAAAATATCGGGTTATAACGGGATATGAGCAGTACTAAGGTAATGAGAGCAGTTTGAAAAAATTTGCAAAAATGCAATTTTTTACGATTTTTTTGAGCCCTAAAATGGGCTCTAAAAATGCGAAATCTCGGATAATACATGAGATACGACCTTGCGAATGGTCTCTGTGAGATCAGAAGAACGAAATTAAGAAAAAACCGTTGGAATTTTCACGATAGTGCCCCTAGAAGTCGAGATATTGACCTTCAAAGTATAGGATTTTTCATTTTTCGGGTACCTCCAGGATTTTTTTCAGCAAAAATATTTTTTTTTTAATATTGAACTAATTATACCAGCGTCTTGTTGTCATCCCTTACATCACGAAAATATCGGGTTATAACGAAATATGAGCAGATCTAAGGGAATGATATCCTTTGAAAATTCGCAAAAAAGCTATTTTTGACAATTTTTTTGAGCCCTAAAATGTACAATTACGTATGAAAACACTAATTTTATAAAAATTCTTCGTTTCCATCCTTCGGACCCACAAAAGGCTGACACTGAGAAAAAATGTGTCACTTGACATAGGTTCAACAATAGAATAAGTTCTGATATGACTTTGGTACCAGATTTTTCATTTTTCCGAAAAGACAGGTAGGATAGAGTAGGCGTCGCTGTGGGTTTTTATGCAAGATCGAGGTCGCCCTGCAGTTTTGCTGATTTAGATATGTCCAATTTTAACTTAATTTTTTTTTTTTGCGAAATGTAATTTTATGTATGTTTACCTTTGTTTAAAATAAAGAAAGTTGATTATTATTATCATTAAAAGAGTGCAAAATCTTCAAATTTTAGTCATCAGAATCCCTTTTTCCTAACTTAGATATACCGAACAAGTAATTCACGCCCTAATCGAAATAATCCACGCCTTCCAAACCTCGGAGTCCTACAGCAACATCTGCGTCGCTCTATATCTACAGCTGTTACTCTGTACCGACTCCACCATTGCATTTAGCGCGAAGCAAGGCCTATGTAAAGTACTAAAACCGAGAGTGAAACGGCGCAAAGTCTACATTCCGTCGCCGGTCCGTTGCGACAGTCCCCCGCCTAGCAAATCGTCCTCGAGTGTGGATCAAGCGGCCGCCCCTACGCCGCCCACGCAAAACGAGGCGACGCCACAAGCGCCGCCGCCCCCGGTGGCCGCCGGCGGTTTCGACGTCGACATGGTAGCGGCCATCGATTTACTAGAACACGGCGGGGCGGCCGGTTTAAACCCGTTGGAAGCTTTATTGGGCGGGGCGGTCGGATTTTCACCATTGTTGGATATACCGCCGGATGCAGATGATGAAACGATTGTGGAGTTGGCCATAGCCTTAAGTTTGCAGGTAAGAATTAAATCCATAAACTTATAACCAAATATAGACTAAACTTCTTCGTCCTTTGCCTTATCCGTTTCAGACGTAGTTTGACTTTGTTTACGGCACCTCTGAACAGTTCTATCGTAAGTTGTGCATCTATGAATGTCATATTCTTCCTGGTACCCTTATGATATGTCGAAGTATTGAAGCTTCCGTATGAAGTTTATTTCTTTGCTTTTTCCTATTATCTGCATTACTTCTACATTGATGATGTGGTCAGTCCAGGATATTCGAAGAATTCGGCAAGATATCACAGCTAAAGGGATTGTAATTTTTTCAAGCTAGTTTCATAGAACAAAACGTGGAAAAAATAACCCTTGATCAATTATAATTTTAGTTCCATTGAGATTTTGCTTGTGAGGCACTTTTTCATGTTGTCGAAGGCGTTTCGTGCTTTTTTAATTCGTATTCTCATTTTTTTACTTGATCTTGACTGATCTCATTTTCTGTTGACTGAGGTATATGTATGTTTACTTGCACTATATTTTGGTTGTTTAATGTCAATTGAATCGGAGGTTGTTGTGTTCTGCTAATGAGCATGCATTTAGCTTTGATTGTATTTAGTCCTAGGCCATGTTCTTGACTTGTTTGACTTAATTAAACTCTTAGGATAAATTCATAAAGCACAAGTGGATTGTGTATGTCTCTGCATCTTTGTACTAAAACATTCAGTTTTTTTGTACTTAATGGGCTTCCAAATCCAATTGGTGACGCCGATATATTATTTGTTTTGTATTTGTTATACCGGATGTTCAAAACGTTCCAGACCCCCTTCAAAATTCGAGAACCGTTCTTTTATGAAAAAGTGTCGCAAATAAAAAATACAGATCTCTTTCAGATCTACATTAAGAAGATAACTTTGCATATACATAAATGCGTCACAACAGTAGTAGAGACCCAAGTTACCTTTTTTTTTAATAAAATGGTATATTTTTTATGCATTTTACAATTTTACGCAAAATTTTACCACAACTTCATGTAACGTATGCTATACCTAACTTCTACAGATTAAAAGATACTTTAATAATGGTTTAAAAAATTATTATGTAAAATTTTTGATAAATAAAACTTTCAAATACTGACCCATAAAAAAATAAACTAAATTATACCAAAAAAAGTATTTAAACAATAAACCTATTTAATCAAATGTTGAAAATAGCCTCCTTAAACGGTTTGACACTATGCCAAATTCTAGTAAAAAGCATTTTCTATGTTTTCTAACATATCTGGAGTTATCACTTCGCATTCTGCTCTAATTCTGCCTTGTAATACGTTAATATTTTTAGGCCTTGTAGCAAAAACTTTAGTTTTTAAATGCCTCCAGAGAAAGTATTCTAGGGGTGTAAGATGGGAGCTTCTTGCTGGCCATTTAATTTCATCTCTTATGCAAATCCAATAATTTAAAAAACTCGTATCTAAGAATCTTTTTACATTAACTCCAAACTGAGAAGAGGCCATCTTGTTGAAACCATATTTGATGAACATTAGCATTAGCATGTTTCCTTATATTTCCTATCTGATTTTCCAGCAAATTCAGATATCGAGTGGCATTTAAATTGTCCTCAGTAAGAAATGAACCTATTATCCTATTACTAAATATACCTGCTTACACTCTAACATTTAGCTTTTCAGGGTACGTGTTTTGCGCGTCCAGTGCGGATTTTCATCATGATATCGCAAAATTTTAAGTGGCAATCAAAGTCATCTTGAAATAATTCCTGTACTAAGGTGATTTTATAAGGACATTTCAAACCGATATAAAACAAGGATCTGACTGGTTGGCAACATTGAGTCTTTATTTGTTATATGTGTTATACTCTTGAGTCAACTAAAGTTGTTGTAGACTCTTTTGATTATTGCTTATGAACAAAGCGATGTTCATTTTCTTGGCTCTAATACCGGCAATTCTGAACTTTTGGTTCATTGTTGAGGGTAAATGTACATTCATCGGTAAAACAAATATTTCTTAAAAAATTAAAATCATTATTTGCTCTTTCCATCATTTCACAACAAAATGCCATTCTTTGCTCTTCATCTCCTTCCTGCAGCTCTTGATGTTTTTCGAATTTATAGGAATAATATTTGTGTTTTTTTAAAGTGCGCAATACCGTTGTATGATGTTTATTTACCTCTTGCCTCAGAACCCTCGTACTAACCATCTTGTTTTCCTCCACACTCAGTAGAATATTAAGATTTCTGTTCTCTCTTTCTTCGGCTCTATTTTCGATATTCTGAGTTGAACATTTACAATTATTTATTACGGTACCTTTGGACTCGAACTTAATGACAATACGTTTAATAGTTGAAATGGGCGGAATGGGCTTGGTGGGGAAATAAACTGAAAACATTTCAGATACTGCTCTAAAACTGTTTCCCGTATAATGCCACTTAATTATGGCTATTTTTTCGTCGATTGAATAATTCATACTTGATTTCAAATGTCGACTGTCACTGATTATTGACACTTTTCCTCACGTCAGTGACAATATTCATTTTACTGGTGCCCGTTTGATTTTACCTGAACTGAAAATTTGGTAAATTTGCAATTACATTTAATTGAATAATTCAAGATTCGCATATTAAAATTTTTTGAAACTTTGCTCGAGGGTTTGCCAGATTGGTCTCTTCAAAAGTTATCTTACATTTTTTCTGTAAAATGTACAGGGAAGCCAATAATTGACCCCCTTAAAATTTACATGAGATTTCCTGTTTCGCTCGGCGACGCGCCATCTGGTATATATGGAGTTAAATTCCTGTTTTTAGGAACACGAAATGGGAGGAGCGGCCGGACAAGGAGGTGCAGCACCCGAGGTGCAAGCGTTGCAAAATTTACAGGCGCAACTGAGAGGGGCGGTGCAAGGACAGGCGGCGCAGGCTCAACAGGAGGCCGCGAATTTTAGTGATACCACCGCCTCGGCCGCCGGATCAGACGACGAAGGTCGGTAATCATATTTTTCCTAACTTACATTTCGTGTATTAAATGTAAATTTGAAGGTTCTACAGCGGCCACGGACGGGTCGACCTTACGCACTTCCCCCGCAGAACAAGGTGGAAGCGCGGGCTCAGAAAGCGGCGGAAGCGGAGTAGATAGTATTACAGGTAAAATTTAAGGAATTAGTACTTCAATCAGAAGTATATTAACCATAAATAATACAAAATTACTAGATTTATTATCAAATGTAGACTTTAAAGATGAGAATTTTATAGTATACAAAAAGTCACCAAGTAATATCCCTCAAATTTTGAATGAACAGGATCAAATGATTTACACGACAAAGAGCTATATGCTTAATACACAATTTACAACGATTGACTTCCGAGATTCAAGCTAAAAGTAATATTTGTAATATAATTGGGCATACGCAAGTAAATAAGAGTACGGAACCTATTTTTTTAAAACTAATAAATAGGTGCAAAGTTTTTTAGATCATAAAAAAATTAAGAAGAAATTGGTTAAACCATTTAATCGCTCAAAACTTCCCAGTCCGAGTTTATATGGCCTTGGTAGAATAAAGGCGGAGTATGGTCTAATATGTATCAAATTTTTATAAAACCATTTTTCTTGTTCCAACTTCCTGATGACGACGCCTTCCCTGAATTTTCTCCACAATATTTTGCAGCAATTGATATTTTGAGCCTCTAATAATGAGTGCAAAACATTCGCATTTTTTTTCTTTTAGAACGAAGCACTTTGACGTTTTTAACTCTGGCGACCATAGCACCATCTCTCAAAAACGCTACAAGTTTATTTATTTCAGCTGTTTTAAGCGTCCATGCTTCGGCACCATATAATAGAGTTGAAAATACATAGCATTGAAGTATTCTTGTCCTTTCGTAGTTTTTTATTTGTTCCAAAGAAACTTCTCGAGTTTGATAACAAATTTTCTAGCTATCTCAATTTTGTATTTTTATTTTTTGGAACTGTTCAGCAGTTTCGTGCATTTATTATTGCACCTAAATATTTGTAATATTGGACTCTTTGGTTGTTAGGTTTACATCTATATTTTGTTGTTTTGTGATAACCATATACTATTTTCAAATTCATATTGAGTTCATATCGTTTATAAGAGTCATTTACAGCTGTCCATAATTTGAACATAATCTACAAGTCATATTTTAATCCTTGGATTGTCTTTTTTATTATTTTGATCGTTTATTTAATTCATTTTATATATTTTTGATTAGTAATGGCCTTGACTTTAACATTCAATGATGTTTTTATTTATTTTAGTCCTTTAAAACCTGGTTATTGTTTCATTTAAATAAATACCGGCAATTTAGAAGTTTTTTTAGTCTTGTAGTGCATTTTAAAATGCCAAGGATTAAAAAAAATACATCACATCATCATCATGACTTTGAATTTACCTTAAATAGCCTTATAAATAGATAAGGCTATGTGATCCTTTTTTTTTTTAATTTGAGGATTTCTCTTTTTTTTTATTATACTACGATATTTTCTTAATTTCTTTTCCTTTTCCTTAAACTAAGCCTTAATCCGTGGATATCCTATAAAAAAATCAAATGTATTTTCATTCAATCGCATGTTAGCCCGGTATTAAGTGTGTTGTACTACTGTATTACGGGCATATCGAAAATTGTTAAACTGTTGACCGTTTATTTTTATTCTTTCGTTTCCTTTTGCAAGAACTTACTCAAAGATTGTTTATCTATCAACGTTAAAAAAGCGAAAAGGGAGACAATATACACCCTTGCCGAATATCACTCTATATTTCTATACCTTCAGATAAACAGTCATCTAATCTAACTTCAGCTTTCTGCTCCCAGAACAGGTTAGCAATTGATCTTATATCCCAAGTATCATATTTTTCCTTTCAAATATTTCTATTAATTAGTCGTGTTGAACTCAAAGTCAAACGCTTTCTACCAAACAAATGTATAATAATAATAATAAATATTCTTTATTGGGCAAAACAAGTTTACAAATATGAAACAGTAGTAACCAAAAGTATGCAAATAAAAGGCCAACAAATTCAGAATTCTGCCATGACAGATTCTGGTCTTAACCATGTGACCTATACTTCATTAAAAATTATAACTATTAACGCTTATTGACTAATGAGTTACATAGTTTTTTTTAAAGCATGCAATAGCATACTGGCAAATGAATATTATTAAGAATTCTAAGAACTATATTAATATAATTCAAAAGATATTTAATTTTTGGTTGAAAACCAGAAATAGTAAAGTAACTTAAACCCATTCTACATCATCTTATGCTGCCTGATCTGAAATGGCTACGATTTTTTGCTTTTGCCATGAACAAAAAAAAAAACATTCTTAAAGACACTACTCAAAAATAAGCTTTCTTAGGTGAACACAACGTATCTGGAAGATCGTCCGCTTACGGTGACGAAGCCAATATTGCTCGAACGGGTGAAACAAGCACTGGAGCCGCCTCGGCCCAAGGTAAAACACCCTTGCCTTCGCCAATAACCTCATCCGAATCATCATTCTTAGTTGCAGCAACGGAACAAACTCAACGGCCTTCGCAAGGCAGCGACACATTAGCTCAGATTCAAGAGGAATTAGAATGCGAGAGTGAAAGCGCCGCGAAACTGCACGGACTACGGTTACAGCTACTCGAGAAGCTCGTCGCATACTTGCCGAGGCTGAAAAACGCAGAGGGTGGACGCACTATACCGTTCTTCCAGGTAGAAGACGTCTTTATTGCTAAATCACTTAATTAACGGATTCTGTTGTAGGTTATGTCACAGTTAACCAGCGATCTGGACGGCACGTGTGACCGCGATAAAAGTTGCCTCAATTCACTTATGACCGCCGTGAGCGAAGAGTTGAATTTTACTGGCGAGAATATCCAGAGCGTTTGCGCACGCTCCAAACAAGGAGAGGTCCATCTGTTGCTCTTAAAATTAATTTGTAGGTTGTTAATTTTGAATTTAATCAAGTTTTATTAATGAAATATTTTCAGCTAATTTGTTGCAAAGGAACAAGTCATCTTCGAGCTCCAAATCGAGTGGATCGAGTGACGTTTTAAATTACGTGGCCCGGACTGCCGCGACGTTTTTACACAAGAACGGAATCATTAATTATTGCCTGAAAATATGCCAGACTTTACTTCATGACTATTGGAAACATCAGACCGAGGAAGAGAATAATATTGGTAAGAAATATAATGGTGTCTACAAGAACTTTTGGATATATAACTATAGTACAAGTTGTCCTACGACCAACTGCAGCTATCGATTTCTTAAAAAGTAGGTTTTGCAAATTTTTGGGAAAAGGACTACCGAAAATAGTTGACGTTGCCAAATTTGTACAAATTTTCTAATTCCTGTTATTTGCGAAATTGATCGCTTAATTCCTGGAACACCCTATGTACTAATTTTTCCGTCGTAATTACTCTGCAAGTTTAAAGCTGTATTACAAAAGTATATCAGAGGTCTTCTGGTCAACCTGAAAGGGTTTTAAACCTTATTTAATTTAAATCCTTATCTAGCAAGACTTTTATGCTTTCTCTATAAATTGATTAACGTCATATAGATTGGGGAAGTTACTTTCGCCCTCGGTCTTTCAACGGACTATTTGTTATTGCAGTATAAACAAAATCTACATAATAGAATATGTAAAACAGAGATTACAAATTCACATGGTTCGCTGAAGTAGCATAATCAGTCCTACAAATATACATAGTTTTGGCGTGGAAACTGGAAAACTTAAATGAAAAACTTAGCAACAAATATATACAATATTCATTTTCCCGATTTTAGCAGAACGGATGCATAAGCACTAGGCAAATCAGTGGTTCAACTAACAAATGTAAATTAAAAAAATATTTTTTTTGTATTTTAAATAAATGTAGAAGAATAATGTAGCTTCCATTAGTTACAATAAGAGTTAGATTATTGTAGAGAGATTAGTTACAGTAAAATAAGAATTAGGAAAAAAATTGCTCCAAAATTTTTAGAATGACTACAACCGATACCTCATTTATGATAAATAGTTGCTCTTTTATTCAGTACTCTTTTTTATAAAATTAATGTCAAAACTGTTAAATAAATGTGATTTTTACATAGATCTATATATTATTCAATACTTTTAAGTAAAATTTTTTTAGTTAATAATGAAATAGGTCAAAAAAGTATTGTTGAGGTATTTAGATAAAGTGTGCTTGGGAAGGAGGTAAGCAATTGGGAGAAAATGCCGAATACAGCTGTGGAGCATAATAAGTAATAAACATAAAGTTAAGTCAATTTTATTTCTATATCAGACACATGCAAGGAAATAATAAAGGTTTTAGAATAGAGCCTTTTGGCCTTCGAATATCTATTCGAAGCCTATCGAAGAGTTATAGTTTGATTTTGCAGTTGAGTTTTAATTACAACGCAATGGAATCACAAAGTTCAGATATTTATTGACTTCTGAAAAATCCAATATAGTGCAATATTTCAAGTAACATCTTATGATTAAGTGTATCAAATGCTTTACTCTAAAGTCCAGAAGATACAAGCGTTTTATATTATTAATATGCTTTACAAGATAAGTAGTTATACTGAACCGTTTTCGAAACCCGTAAAATGATTCTTTTTATTTTATTTATTACAGCCACAACGACTGGTAACCTCCTCAAGCCTCATCTGACCCATCCACTACCGGATATGTCTCCGTTTTTCATAAAAACCCAACTGAAAGAGAACTCGACCGACGTATTTACCAATTACCCGCATCTAATCACCGAAATCATTCTGAGACTACCATATCAAGTGCAACGCCTATCGGAGATTAACGAGAGCGCCACCGCTGCTTTCGATGGTCCCTGGTACAGGTAGTTTGATCCCAAAACCTGATTTCTTATTTTGTTTTTTAAATTTCAAATTCTATGTTCAATTAATTAGAATTCTATGCGAATATATGATGACCTCGCTGCCTCCCGCCTCGAGACGTAACGCCCGCAAACTGCTACTGTACATATGCGGCAACAAGGAAAAATACCGACAGCTAAGGGATTTGCACGCCTTAAGTACGCATTGCCTGGGGGTGAAACAGTGCTGCACGAAAGGGGGTTATCAGGTCAATTCCGACATGCAACACGCGCTCAGTTTGCCTTATGATAGTCTGGTCGAGTTGGTGGAGCATCTTAAGGCCTGCCTGGATATTGCAACGTTTAGAACAGGTATTGAATCAGTAAAAACGCACCGAAGTAACTAATGAATGGTATATATACATTAATAAAGCAATTGTCAGTAGCCTGGAAGATAATAATTAAGATTATTTAGATCTTAAATCTAAGATTTCCCACTAACGAGTTATATACTTACACGAATCGACTATCTTAGGCCACAAAAAAAACTAAAGCATCAGCCACCTTCCAATGCAAAATGAATAACGTAATCAGACATATACAACTAAAAACTTGTCTAGTTTATATGGACAAAATTATTGCATTCTCAGCGAGCTTTAAAGAATGTATAAAGAGTCTGCAAGACATTTTCCAAAGGTTAAGAACCGCAAAACTGAAAACTCAACGTGACAAATCTCTAAATAATAAAAAACGCAGTCAAACCTAATTCTAAAAAATATGAGGCAAATATGCCTCATATCAAACTTTTAAATTCAAACCTTTCTGTTATGCTTAGTCGGTAGGTTTTTTTACTGATCATCACAGTAAAAAAAACTCTGGGTGTGTCTGCTTAATCCTCAAGTATCCTCAAGAATTTGTATTCATTACACGCTGATTTAGATCAATTTTATGCTTGCCCAAGTGCGTCCGGAATCAAAATTACGCCTTAGATAAAATTATGTAAACCTAACGCTGTTTTTTGAGCTTTATTTATATTTGTTACATACGCTTCATATTTATGTTGATAAATGCCTTTTTTGATGTTGTGACATCATGTCAATATATCATTTATCTAAATGTGATTTTTAGGAATTTGGTAGATGACATTCGTTTCTTTTTTTTTGGGGGTGTTCGAGTTTGGCAAAAATCTGTTTACTAATAGTTTGTGTGTTGCTATAAAATGCTATTGACACATTTTTTCGAAATTACCTCTATCTCGAGTTTTTGAAAATTAGGCTGTTTGAGAGGAGGCTGTTGATTGAGCAATGCCTTGACAAGAGGACGCGGATAAATTATTTTTTAGGAGTTTTTGTTTTAATATGGAATTCTTTGGTGTGAATTACTGAGTTTAAATATTTTATTCACAAACTGTTTGGCAATACTAATTTTTTCTGGTGTAATGGATATTAAGAGTGGTAATTCAAAAAAACTATTTGGTTTTTCGTATAAATCTGTAGTTATTTTATTTCTCGTTCTCATCACCAATAATTTAGAAATGGCAGCCTGTTATCTATTTCTTGATCAATAGTAAATTGAATATTAAGGTTAATGCCAATATGACAATAGTTCTTTGGACCTCATCGCGCTAGGTACAGACTAAAGGGCGTCGTCATGGGTATGCATACCCATAATTCGAAGGATTCAATTCTTTTTTGATCTCTTTTCTTTAGTGTCCATGTTTTAGTCTAGTAATCAGCAATTGGACTGCATTCTTTTTACTATTTTTGTAATGGGTTCATCTCTCCACACTTTTGTGAGTCTAGTTGTTGCTGATCTGACAATTGCCAATCTTATCTTTATTTCCTCTGAACAGCCTCCATCTTTGATTATCAACGATCCCAGGTATACAATCTTGTTTTTGTTATGGGATTATTTACCGATTGATGATCATTATTTAGCGTTTGTTTTGTAGATTTAAGTTGTGCTCCATCGTTTTTTCAGTGATCTGTCGGGCATCGAGTAGCTGCTTCCGTGTACTTGGTATGAACCCTTTCTGTTCGTCCTGTATTTTACATACTTTCAAAACAAAAGTCTTAGACTTATTTTATTTTTTATTTTAACTTTTATAATCTTTTATTAATTTTATCTTTTATTTTAACTATAATGATGTTTAGTAGTTTTACCGATCTGATGATGACTTGGGCCGAAATATGTATCATAGTTTTTTTAAAATAAACGTATCTGAGACCGTTGACTTTGTGTCCCTTTAAGCTTTGAGTATTTATTAGAAATCATAGCAACACTACTCATATATTATTGAAAGCAAGTCGATTATTATGTTATAAAAATATTTTATCATCATGGTATGCATAATACATTGGAAATTTTAAAAACAAATAGCTCTAAAACTATTAACTTTAGACAGCTCTAATAAGTGGACCTTCTTTGTTACGAAAATAGAAAAAAATAAGATTGTTCGGTCAGTTGTTGTATACAGAGTAACACAAAAAAGTTATGATGAGTTATCTATCAAAATGGTGCTGTAAGTGGCGCCTTCTAGAAGTTTGGCCATAAAAAATAACGGAGTCTTATTTTTTACGTTAGAAAATTTTTCTATGCCGAGTTTTATAGCAAAATCTGAAACGCTTCTCAAGCAATAAGGAAAAATAGAAAATTAAATTGTAACACCGTGAAGGTAAGAGCAATAATTATGGAGAATTAATAAATATATGTGAGGTGTAAAATGAGGGAAAAATGAATGTACCATAGGTTGCTGATTCCTTTCTCCCAAATACACCTGTGCTGCCCTTCGCTCCCGTTACCGACCGGTATTCTCGCGATGCTTTTGGTAAATTTACGTGATTGATTACTGATATTAAGTATTCGTAAATTATACACGAAAATACGAGAACGCACACGTCATACACGAAGTCGTTCCTTCTTATAATCTTGTCACACTCCCACTTCTTGTTCCTCGTTTATTTTAGAAGAAGAATGACGAATTTTGGTGTTCAGTGAGCAGACATACTTAAATATAGGGGCTTTCAAAATTTACTTGGAGAATTAAGACCAACATAAACATTCAAGCAATTAATTCAAATAATGCTAATCAAGTTTTGAACTAAGGACTAACTCTAGTTTCAAGATTTCCCGACCTTCAACATTAAATATATAATTTCAGAATGATAAATTAAAAACATTTTTTTTTCATAGGAAATTGGCAGAGATTTTGCTTACACACCGAAGAAATCTTACCGTATTTGCTTAGGGTGAGCTTCTTATTAGACGACGGAGTGGCCCCAACAATTCTCCACCTCTTAACTAGCGCCCTAGTATATAATTCCAACCAACAGAATAAAAAATCAGACGGGTCCAAGGTAATAATAATTTGTAAACCCAATATAGACATAAATTGAACCGTAAATTCAGTCCAGCAGAAAAGAGCGTGAAAAATCGGACGATTCGGCCGTGGAAGCCCTCTTTGAAGAGTCAAACTCTGTTGCTCTGGTAGACCAAATCAATAAGCAGGTGTCCAGGGAGACTCTGGCGCGGTTTTTAAAAGCGTTTTTGTTGGAAAATAATACAACGACCGTGAGATGGCAGACGCACGCGTTCGTTCTCGCTCTGTACCAAAATTCCAAACCGAAGGAGCAGGAGAGCTTATTGGAGCTGCTGTGGCGACTCTGGCCTTTGTTACCTGCTTATGGTAAAAAAGCCGCCCAGTTTGTCGATTTGTTGGGTAAGTAGGAGCATTTTTAGGAAATTCCCGTTAAATTAAACACAAATATCGTTGATCCAGCGCACAATTGTGTGAAATTTGATGGATACAAATTTACAGTCCCAAAATCGCAAAATGTTTGAAGCTCTCAAATTTTAATTTGGTCCTTACTAATACATCTTTAGGTTACTTCTCCCTTAAATACACTGAAAAACCTGAAGGACAAGGCAAAATCGACGATTACGTTCAAAAAGCGGTATCGGTGCTCAGAACTCAAAACGAACTGCTGGCCCACCATCCGAACGCCAATCTGTACGCCCACATGTCTCAATTCGTCGAATTAGACGGTTATTATCTTGAATCTGAGCCTTGTTTGGTATGTAATAACCCTGAGGTAAGAACTGATGCGTTTGAACTTAAAAAAATGGCCATCTTATGCCAACTTTGAACATTTAGGTACCATTCAGTACGATAAAACTCTCATCCATCAAAGTGGACTCGAAGTTCACTACAACCACTCAAATAGTAAAACTATTAAGCAGCCACATTATCAGCAAAATCACCGTACGGATCGGGGATTTAAAGAAAACAAAAATGGTGCGCACCATTAATATTTATTATAATAACAGGTGAGTGGGTTATGGTAACGCTTGCTTGGTGGAGATAAAATATTTCTTATTTTAGGAGCGTTCAAGCGGTAGTGGAACTGAAAAACAAGCCGGCCCTATGGCATAAAGCGAAAAAAGTGACTTTACAGTCCGGACAAACTGAGGTGAAAATCGAGTTTCCTTTACCGATTGTCGCTTGCAATATTATGGTGGAATATGGAGACTTTTATGAGAATATTCAGGTGGGTACTTAGTTAGGTTTTTATTGAATTGACGAGCTATTAGTTATGACATTATATTGATAGTATTAAATAGATTAAGAAGGAAAAATTGACTTTTTGACGAAATTACCTTTGTAATATCAGGTATGAAGTAAAACTAGTTATTATTTTTATTCAAAATTATATGTTACGTAAAAAGAGATACGTTATCACATTACACAAATAATAGTTGTGTAGCTAGATAAACATCTGTGTGTTAACATTTTACAGCAATCGCATATCCATCACTTATAATATTAATTTCCTAATTCTATTTTAACAATAATGCAAAACTTATCTATTAAAAATCTGACTTACACATCTAGTTTATTCAGCCTTATAATAATGTATGTGGGTTGAGAATAATTTTTTCTGAAATGCCGTAATAAATCACTTAGGGACGATTTATATTTTTGATAATTATCGTTTTACACTAACGCTACTTATAGCAATATGATGATAAAATTTTGTGAATATCGACACGTTCTGTCTATCTATCGACTTTATTAAAAAAATGAAGACATTAGCAATAAATATAGTGATGTATTTTTTGTTTAATTTGGAAAATTACGTTATATCCTCATCTCTGTCTGAGATATAGAAGAGTATAGTAATAAAGTGATATTTTTCTTGTATAATTCGGCAAACTATGCCAGAAAAACAACATTTCCAGATGATCCAAACACTATTAAGGAAATAAAATGGTGATATATAAACTAGGTGGAAAAGTTGATTCCTGTTTTTGATATAGTCATCTCAGTCTCTGAAAGAGAAAAGTATAGTAATAAAATAATTTTTTTCTTGTATAATTTGATAAAGTACACCAGAAAAACGCTATTTCCAGATGATTCAAACACTATAAAAGAAATGAAACGGAGATTTATAAAATAGGTAAAAAAGTTGAATTTCTCAATTTTATATTCTGATCTCAATCTAAGAAATAGAAAAGTATGGTTAAATTATGTTTTTTTTTTGGAAAGTTCGCTATATATAATAATAAAAAATGTTATTAATTCCAAGATTTGACTCGAATAGTTTAGCTATTTAAAAGGAGAAAATTCCATGAATTGGCTTCATTACATGAAATAACTCTAATTTTTTGCACATCTGTTAGATAAGATTAACTTTGTAGTAACTCTATAAAAATATTGAATAATAATGAATAAAATTAAATTTCTAATAATATCCTAATCATTTTCTAGAATTTTTAAAAGAAACAATCTCGGGGCTTTTTTGGTTTAAGTGACTGAAAGAGAATTTAATAATTTTTACTTAACCGCTGATAGTCAGTGTTCTATTTGTTACCGAGATTCCCAATCCAGAACAAGTCTTTCTAGACTTAGTTCTTTTTCTCTATCAATTGCCAGGAACAGGTAGAACTATTTTAATAAATTTTTTGCTTCTATATATTAAATTAATTATTTAATAATACAATAAATAAAAAAAACTAATACAATAATACAATTAATTTAGTGATACAATGGTACAATAACTAAAATATCATATTTCATAATGTCCAAATTCTAACCCCACTTAAAGCCAAACAAATATTAAAAAGTGGATAAATAACTAAACAACTACAACTATTAACTAAACAACTACAACTAGAATATGTACACAAACTTGGTACTGAATACTAGAATCGCACCTAACAGAGATCTAAATTTATCGAAATTGTTGAAAGTATAGTTTTGGACCTTTCCATTAAAAATTGTATTATTCTTTGTTTTCAATTTCAAAAGAAATTAAGTTATAAAGTTTTGGCCCTAAGTAATCTATAAATTGAGGGTTCACATCATTATACTATTATTTTTTTTTTAATTCCTGAATGTAATTCCTCTCTAAACTGTCTCAAAGACATGTAATCTCATATACTTCCAGAAATTCCTTATAGAATTTAACGTAATGTTATTATGCCTGGAATGCTGTATGACTTTTATCATAATAATAGTTGACACTAATTGACTTCTAATTTCAGGCAAGTAGCGAGACTTTACAATGCCCCCGATGTTCCGCTTCAGTACCGGCCAATCCGGGAGTCTGTGCCAATTGTGGCGAAAACGTGTTCCAATGTCACAAATGCCGCGCCATCAATTACGACGAGCGCGATCCCTTCTTATGTCACGCCTGCGGATTTTGTAAATACGCCAAGTTCGATTTCACTCTGCAAGCAAAACCGTGTTGTGCCGTAGAACCTATCGAGGTAAGAGTCATTTGACAATATAAAAATAATAATTACAAGAGTATCTAAGTATAATGATTATAATAATAAAACTTTTACTTGTAGAATGACGAGGATCGTAAGAAAACCGTCTCTAGCATCAATTCTTTACTGGAAAAAGCGGATCGGATTTATAAACAGCTGATTTCGAACAAACCAACTCTGGAATCGCTCGTGTTAAAAATCACGGAGCATAGGAGCGACCGGAAAGACGAAACTGGATCGAGTAACGTGGCCAATGGTACCGGTAATAATAATAATAACTCGGTGGCCCCGACGGCGCAAAACCCGGTGGCCCAAATGGCGCAAGTAAAAGTGAATAGAACCATACAGATGCTGGCGCAACAGTATTGCAACGAGTGCAAGACGAGCTTCGAGGAGTTGAGCAAAATTATTCAAAAGGTATGGTATTAAAGTTTCTTTCAAGTTTTTATGCAGTTTTTTCAAATAAATAGCGCCTATACTTAATTAAGATATAAAAAAAAGTTACTAATAGCGATATTCTCATCAAAAGAAAAACCGAAAGATATTAAGTATCTAGAATAATTTTTTTTATAATAAGAGAAGCAAAACCCTTTAGTCAGGCGAAGTATACCTGAAAAGGCTTTTTTCTCTATCTATATGCAAGAATAGCGCCCAAACTATACGACGTAGGATTGTAGATGGGTTAAAAAATAGATGGTAAAAAGTTCATAATTGAAAAGTTTGTCGTATAGAATTTATAGCTTAAAATAGTGGGAAATTATTAAACCAATTGACACTTAACAAAATTAAACATGTTCACTATTGTATTCTTCCACAGCAAATTTTTTGTTACTTTGTTACTTTTAAATTTTGCCACGTTTTCTTAAAATCCTCATGTACTGATACCTATTACCTATAAAATCCAAGGCCTCGTTTTTTTTTTCAAAAATAGGGTATATGATGTATTTCAACATGCACCTTTGGATTAACACTAATTTCTAGACCTAACCGAACTTAGTGAACTTTAGAACTAACTACCGAATTTAGTGTCAAGTTCAAGTCAACAACAAGAATTGACGACATCCGAAAACCTTGGAAACATTGCACATATTTTAAGCAGCATATTTGTTGGTTTATGGTAAAAGATCAACTTTATCTAAAAGAGTTTTACAAGGATTTCCTGCAAAAGATGATTACCTAAAAAAGATTACCTTTAAAATAAATGTTTTACTATGCCTGTCATTAAGCGTAATTCAGGAGGAGGAATGATTTCTATATATAATTCTAGTATTATATATAGAATATATATAATAACTTATTGTTAATATTTTAGAAATACGAAAGTTTATTTGCTAAGATACTATTAATGTATGTGTTACTTTATTTAAAGTAGTACTTTTAGAGAATGAAATCTAATTTCATGACTCATCACATAGGCAAGAAGTAACTGATAAATTGCATTGCCATAAAAATAATTGGTTTATTTATAAATTATTATACATGATACATCTACCAATTTACTGATTATCTGCCGCATAAGAATAACTATATGATATAAACTCCTGGACAAAATTGTCGCACCACATGATTTTTAGATATTTTTTTTTAATAAAGATAAAAAAATAAGCAAACTTATAAGTATTGTTAACTATACATTATTAATTAACTAAATTCAATACAAGGAAAAGCATCGATTTTCACTAACTTCAATTTTGATACAAAAATAAAACAATAGCTGAAGTACCGCTTGAAGTCTTCGCAGCATTCCTCGTATCAAATTATGAAAACTTTCCTGCGGATGTATTCTCACTCCTCACGAGCAGCATGTTCCATGATGAAGCATAAACATAGTTTTTGTCCAGTTCTGCTTTTTATACGAGAAAAGATATTATAACTGTTTTAACTGATATTTATTTTTATTTAAATTTTCTTGACAAAATAATTAGTGGTGCGATAATTTTGTCCAGGAGTTAAGTTAGTGTGATACTAGTTTTTGCACTAACATAAAATTATTGCAAAATTTAAATGAGCATAATGTTGATCACCAGTCAAAAGAGAAATTGGTGTTCGGATAAAAACACTTATTATAGATGTATCAATCAAAATCCACATTTATTTCTAAAAAACTCATCTACACTAAACTTCTTGGACAAAATTGTGGATCTGATCCTGCTTCGCAAAAGTTACAATTTTCTTGTAAACTTAATGCAGTCCTTATTTAGCTAAGTATACAGTTACTCACACGAACAGGCCACGTGGTTTAAGTCTATATGTACTGTAATGATGCCAATTTGTTTACATTTTTAGGTATTGGCATCCAGAAAAGAGTTGGTCACTTACGAAAGGAAACACCATGACATGGATTTACCTCAAAGCACATCGGTTTTCCATGATTTGCCCGTAAGCACACTGAAATATTTTTTTTTCAATTTATCATCACAGTAACTAATTTTTTAGAAATCTTCTGAGCCTTTTGTGGTGAACAAATGTTACGGGTGTGCTACGGCATCCACCGAGCACTGTCTCACCTTACTGAGAGCATTGGCCTTAAATAGAACCACAAGACAAACGTTGTGCTCTTACGGTTTAGTCCAAGAATTAGTGTGGAATAATTTAAGAAAAGGAAATATTAGTAATCAAGAGGACGTCCGATTGCTCTTGTGCACTTTAACCAGGGATAACCCGGAAGCTACCGAGCATTTATGCAACATTTTAATGACCAGGATCAGTAACTGTTTGAGCGGGAATCTAAACAGTACCGATTTAGGTATGAAACCATTTTTTACCACTAATATTTTTTTAAATACCCAAGCGCTATATTCGATCAAAGTCGATGACCTATACAACCCAACCCAGTACGTAGGATAAGGGTTAAAGGAGTTTTAAAGGATTACTATTACTTGCTAATTCTTTAGGCAAGACCTGGAAAATGTGGTTCCCTGGAGGTTTAAAATGCTACTTTAATTGTTTTGTTGGTTGATTTTTCCACCTTTTTTTATATCATCGTTTCAGTTTCTAAATAATATTTGGATCGACTATAAATAGTGTTTTTCTGTCGTAATGTTTCTAATTATACCCGAAAAACATTGTTTGTTCCCATCCTCTTCTAATTTTCAGATTGAGATAGGAATATATAAATGAGAATTCGATTATTCTACATTTTCTAAATAGTATTTAGATCGCCCGGAAAAAGTTTTTTTTTCCGTAATGTCAATTGTCTTTCTTCAGGTTATTTACTTAAAAATCTGAAAAATTGTTTGTCAAATTGTCGTGTTTATCTGAAAAGATATCCTACATTATTAAATTTTCCTGATAAATCAATAACTTTTAGGCTCTCCACACCCAATAATGAGGAATCAACTGCCAAAATTATATCTGATGAAAACAAGGTTCAAATCTTTTCTAGTAGGATACTGTAATTTGACTATACATTCAAAGTACATTACGTAAACATTGAAAAGCTAATAATCCAAAGACTTAATTTAACTGAGACGTAATAAATACTGTTTAACCGACTTCAAATATTGTTTTAAGTGATAAAAACGGAATACAAGGTACTTAGTTTTGGATATTATATATTCTACATTTTTATCCCACTGGAAATGTTAGTCCTTAAGGATAGTCCTAATGGATGAATTTTTCGACTTAAGGTGAGTTTGTTTTGCTCAAACCACTAAAATACTCCCCTTAGATCTGATTCTGATTAATTTTTGACCTGATGCCATATATTCGCTGAATTAAAAAATGGCTATACCATCAGCAAAACTCGTAATAATGCCTCTCCAGTCTAATACCAATAAATTATTATAAATATAAAACGTATGCATCATTTTTTTTCTCTGATTTTTAGGTGCAAGTATCCGTCACGAAATGGCCCTTTTAGCCGCAATGGTTCAAAAAGAAGACGACTGTTGGGAACTGAAACTCGGCTGCCTGATGTCGCTCTTCGTCAAAGCCTGCGAGGACTCGAAGAGTCCCACGGTGATGGAGAGCGTGATATTGCCCTGTCTGAAGATTTTACAGAGTCTTATCAGGATCCCGGAACCTCCAGCGCCTCCCGCTACCAAAAAAACTAAAGAAAAAACGAACCAAAATAAAAGCGGCGGTGCGCCAAAAGTGGTGCCGCTGCAAGCACCCGTTGAAGTTAAGAAGTTTTTGAAAAAAGTGCCGGACCATAGTTTTAGTGGTAAGTACTAAATAATGTTTTGAGCAGGTTTACTTTTACGAGGACTTCAAATTGCAGCTCATCATTGACTTATTCTGAAGTGATTGACCTTATATACAAGATGTAAACATCTTAGATTTTTTTTTAATTTATGCAATTTTTAATTTTAAACAAAATATAACAAAGTACACTGACTAAGGACACTTAATTCCACTGAATTCCTTGAATGTATAAACTGGGTTTTATTTTATCTAACAGAACATATAGATGAAAAAGTAAACGTCCTTACCAGTTCTATTCTGAATATTTTTGATATACATACACCAATTAAAGAAAAGGAAGATAACAAATGAAAAATATTGTTCTTGGTTAGCTGACGATGTCAGGCTGTTAATATGGTTAAGAAATCAGGCACTAAGTCGTTGCAGATGTACTAAACAAGCTGACCAACGGAATTATTATAAGCAACTGAGAACTAGCGATATTAGATTGCAAAAAGGGTATATTTAAATAAAAAAAAATCGAAAATAGTGACGTTAAGGAAGTCGTATAAGTGGAGAGAATTAAAGAAATTAAATATGGTAAATAATAAAAATAATTATTAAAAAAAATCAATAATAAATCTAATAATATACCTGCTAATTTAGCCTACATATACCTGCTTTTCAATATAGCAGGTTTCCAATATTATTCTTAAAATCTAACGCTTATGAAATTGGTATTCCTCTATTTTCCCTTAATTCCTGATTTAATTAATATCGCGAATTTCTGTATAATTAAATTTTGGTTTTTTAATGTATAATTATGTATAATTAAATCTTGCCTTTGCTCAAAATAAATAATCCCACCGATTATAGTCACTTGCGCTCAATATTTATTTTGCCTATTCTTTTGAAAGTATCAGAAAAAATTATAGAATATCAGGTCAATTTATTCTTGGGGGGAAATGATATTCTTCCAAGCAAACATGGGATATACAAACGTGGATGATACCATTAATTTATACTCATTTTATTAGATTACACTAAAGCAATTGATTTGTCCAATCATCACTTATTGCTTGCAATTTTACGCTATTTTTGAACTTATTTCATCATTTTTTAATAACAGGGCACAGAGGGCAATGATAGATGACAAATTTTCAGACTTACAAAGAGTGACTGTTGTAGTTCATCAGGGCTAAATGTTAGGTCTCTTACTCTATAGCATATTTAGCTTCAGAATTATTAATTATATATTATTATTTGTACGGTTGTACGATCCTGTCTATATCATATTTACGCCCATGATTTACAGATATTTAAAGTTTTTTCCATAAATAAGGTTCAGATGATCTTAGTAACTTACCCACTGCATCATCTGCCTAAATTGAATTCCACTAAAAGCGTTTTTATATTATTCTGCCCTAAACAACTATAATTTTGTATAACCTCAAACAACTGACACTGAAATTTTAAAAATTATGTTGGGGAATAGAAATACTACTTTTAAATATGGCAGAAACTTGGGACTTGTTTTAGATTATAAATTTAAATTTAAAGAACATGTAAATCTTTGTTTTAAGAAAAGCATTTTCTTGACTTAAATTATACGCACAGCAAAATTCACTTACTTCAAAAACAAAAGCTCTTTTATGCGAATCTCTGTATATATAATAAAAATTTTTATTTTGCGGATGTCGTTTATGGTTCCTTCCTAAACCCTGTGGATGTAGAAGGAATTCAAATCATGCAAAAAACCTGTTTACTCATTATATCATAATCTCTTCTTAAAACAGTGTCTTTGTCCTTGTTAATTTTTTGTTTTTAGTAATTTGTGCTTCTTAATTGTATCCAAAACAGTTTGTCAAGGGATTCTATTAAAGGATCACGGCTATTGGGTTCGACCAATGAAGGTTTTGAATGCTGAAATCAATGTATTAACTTCCAGTAATGAAATCACAAAACGTAATAAAATAAATCAAATTCTACGCCTAGATGCGCGGGGTCTGACGTCGATGGCATGTTCAGAAACCTTTATGTGAATAAAGTTAATATATTACTAAAAATTTATGTGAATAAGTTATCGCGCACGACCAAAAAAAAATTTTTTTTTAAACTTTAATTAACTCAACTTTAAAAATCTGACTCTTAATAATGTAGTTAAGATATCCTTAAATAAAGGCTTAATTCAAAATGCGTGTCTTAAGGGAAAAAACCAACATCTCTCAAACGTTACTCTTTACTAAACTTAATAAGTAAAACATAATTTCTAATATTCCAGGATGGAAAACTCGCTTAACAAAACGCTCCGAAGCCAAACTGAACGTTCTCTCAAGCAAAGAGGAAGTGCGTCAACTGTACCTAACCGAAAAATATGCGCGCAAATGGCGTAGACGCGTGAAAAAACTGCACGAGACTCGACATCCGGTCCTGAGCGCCACCTCGTGGCTGGAAACCGTTTTATTTAATCCTAGTTCGCGGCAAGCCCGTACCGTCGCTTGTAGCATTGTGCAAACAATGTCGAACACTTACGAGAGGAAAAAAGAAATAATCACTTTACTCACGTGCTTTTTAACCAACTTAAATGAGGCAGGGGAGGCGGCCGCCGAATTTTTACAATTGTACCAGAGCATGGTGCAAAACACTCCTTGGAAACAGTTTTTGACCATCAAGGTGAATATAATCCGTTGAATAAACGTAAAGTTTAGATCGCTATATGTTTCTTTTACAGGGTCTTCCATTAGTTTTGGCCAATCTAATGACGCAGGAGATCAAACAAATTCACCGACTAGAGACGACCACCCTGACCTCGGATCTGGCTCAGGGTTACGCCCTGAATCAACTTACAGAACTTTTGGCTGAGTTTTTGGAGGATAACGCCATCAGAAGGCAGTACAAGTCCAGATTAGTTGGTTGGTTATTCAAATAATTAATTTTAGCTACTGACTTTATAAAAAAAACAAACAATTTAGGTGCGGTTTTGAACGGGTATTTGTCGCTAAGACGGCTGGTCGTTCAACGAACCCGTCTGATCGACGACACTCAAGATAAATTGCTGGAATTGTTGGAGGACATGACGACCGGTACTGAGGAAGAAACTAAATCTTTTATGTCAGTTTGTATACGAACCGTCGAGGATTATAGTTTGCAAGACATTCTGACGCCCGTTTTTATTTTTGAGCGGTTGTGCTCCATCATTTATCCAGAGGAGAACGATATAGGCGAATTCTTTTTGACTTTGGAGAAGGATCCGCAGCAAGAGGACTTTTTACAAGGTATATTTTTTTATACAAGGTAAATATTTACTTAACCTCAAAAAATTACACCATTGGTGCATAACCTCTTACATTATACTTGCCTGCCCAACGGAAGCCTTGGATCCGAAGTCAATGTTTTAACTTACAATAACGAGTCTAAGGCATAAGTTAAAAAGAGAACGGATACGTTTCTGCTATTTTCCCCCTTACCAACTAGAGTTTGGCCCAGCATAAACGTATAGAAAGAGAGAAACTCCAAATCCTAAATAGCGGTTATTGTCGTTATCTTAACCCTCTCGCTTCCAAGAAATAAATTTGCCGAGGTTTTATCAGTGGTGGTTCGTGTCCTATGATAAAGGGGGTTTACAAGTAGTGTAAAACAAAATATATTTATAATTTTTTTGCAACTACCAAAAATCTGTTTAGGCATTCTAAACGTAGAAGAAAAAGGAAATACTAATAAGAAAAAGCTTGAAGTAAACATGTTCTTAAATTTACACAAGAAAATAAATATTAAAAAAAATTCTTATTAGCACATGCTTAATGGCAAAGCCCATTTTTCTATTTTTATTCACCGAAAATTTCTCAATAGCAGCCTCATTAAAGTCTGGAATATTCTCTATAAGGTGTTTTTCGATAGATTGCCTAGTATTGCTTGGATTGATCGTCTTTTTTCATTCATAGAGCTTCGCAAAAAACTCTTTATTCTCTTCAATGTTGAAAAGCATCGCTCACCTTCGGTTGTTCTCATTGTTATGGTAACAATTATTTGTAAAAGTGCAAAAGTGACAGAAAATCTGCTCTGAAAATTATTTTCTATAAAAAACTGCAATAAACTAATACCACCACTTATATTTCCGAATTCAGGTCTTTGGTAAATTAATTCTAATTCAGTCTGAAGGCGAACTTTATATATATGGCGAATATGCTTCTACTACATTTTCCAAATATTGCAATGGAAAATGCTTTTCAAAATGTGGAAATTTGTCACAGGAAAAAGAATAGCTGCATTTTTAATGATTTGTAAAGGAAAATCATTAAAATGTTTGTAACTATGTTTTACGTGTGTAATTATATTACCACAAACTTCCTTGGCTTCTATGCGGGTCTTGCTTTGTACGGCTCTTTTTAGTTTGAGTCGTAGAAGTAGTTGTATCTTCAGAAATTTCATTTTTAATTGTTTTTAAACCGTCTCTCTCGCTTTTTGCTTGCAGTTTTCCAAACAGTTGGTTGTATGTGTATTTGCATTAAGTCAGTCAAGCATTCTATTAACAATTTGCAATATTCGTATACTATATTTATCCCTCTACTTTTAAAATGCCATCTTGTAGCAGACTATCTTGCACCAACAATTTTATCCAAAATTGCAACTCGTCGTTGATTTTGGCTAGTAGCTTGAGATAAAATTAAATTTAGCTGTTGGGAATTACAGTCATTTAAAAAAGCATAAGTATAATCAATCACGTTGAATCAAGATTTGAACATCTCCAAGCTGTCCGCTCATTACAATGTCAATTTATTTTCACTGCAGTTTGGTTACAATTTAAAAAAAATAAATACAGAAGTCTATATAAGTTGTATGGAATTTTCTCAGAAAAGAACATTCCTATAGAAACCTAAAACTCAAAGAACAAAAAAAAAGAAAGATAAAATATCATGTACCTATACTTATACTATACATAAAATTAAAAACGAAGACTGTCAAAATAATATGACTGCAGTAATTATGTTACAAAAATTTAGAAACTGTAAAGACAGTTAAAATTGCCATGTATCGTACACGAATTCTTGTATATAGAGAATATGCCTTTCTATCAACAGGGCCTCCATTATATTTTTGAATTTTCTGATGCTTAAATTTTTATAGCTGTTTAATAAACTATTAAACAGTTTTGCTAAAATATATTTAAGGCTTTTTTGAAAGAAGGTGAATTGATGCCTAGGATGTAAAATCAATTCGTCTTTGCTTGTTGGAGGAGTTTGCAAATGTAAACTGGTCTCTGTTTTTATATACGAACATAAGACATTCCAGTATATATAAAGAAGGTACAGTTAAGAATTTGAACTGCTTAAAAAGAAACCTTGCATCTTTGTCCTTCTGTTAAGAGTCGAATAGCATATTTTTGGGTTTTGAATGCTGCCAATCAGTTGAGACACCCCAAAACACAATGCTATATTTAAGGCGAGCTTCAAAACATGGATAGTACACAGTTTTAAATATAGCAGTTTGTATTTGTCTCATTCAAATAATTCTTCTAATTTTTTTATTAAGATCTGCAATGTAATTTTTCCAGTTTACCTGATTGTCTAAAATATATCCTAATAGTCTTATAATTTTTTATTCTAATACTACATTTTCTGAGGCTGTGGTTTATTTTTGAAAACCAATGCATTTGGTTTTTTCAAAATTTATTTTTATTTCATTGTATATACACCATCTGTAAATTTCTGAAATCACTGTTTATTTTCTCTTTGTTTAACAAGGAAAAATGTGTCATCTGCAAATATAATGACATCTGCAGCTGTTATGCATATAATGCACGAGCATGAATGATGGTAGCTGACGCACAACAAAAGTGTGCGACTTCTACTTAAAACCGCCACCATAATAGTAAAAAATAACGTCGCATATCCCGCCTACATGATCGCATATGCGATTATTACTACATTTGACTAATTTGACAGTATGCGATAAAATACTAAGGAGGCTCAGACTTTATTTCTGAAATAATTATTAAAGGGTTTTTTTATTATTTAATTTGGGGTACACGTACTCATGTGCTTCTATAGTAGAACCGCCAATTAGGTTGTATACCATAATAAAGGGTTTAAAAATTCTTACTTGTACAGGTCGTATGTTGGGCAATCCATACCACCACTCGGAAACGGGCATGGGACCCCTGATGCGCGACGTAAAAAACAAAATTTGTCAAGACTGCGAACTGGTCGCCTTATTGGAAGACGACAACGGGATGGAGCTACTAGTCAACAATAAAATCATGAGCTTAGATCTACCGGTAAAAGACGTTTACCGGAAAATCTGGCTGTCGGAAGGGGGCGACTTGGACACGATGCGAGTGGTTTATAGGATGCGCGGTTTATTAGGTGACGCCACCGAGGAATTCATCGAAACCCTGGACAATAAGGGACAAAGCGCCGTGGACAACGAGGAGGTGTACAAGATGGCGAACGTGTTGGCCGATTGTGGCGGACTGAAGGTGATGGTCACGCGACTCGGTGCGATTCAAAATGTGTGGCGGGCCAAGCCGTTGGTTCAGGTGCTCCTGAAGCTTTTCAAGTTGTGCGTGAAGGTGAACAAGTGTCAGGAGGTTTTGATTGAGCCGGAACAGGGGGCCATCGAGGCCTTTTTGAAGATTTTACAGTTGTGTTTGCAAGGCGAGTCGGGTGCTAGGTACGTTCGTATTATCATATTCTTAACGAGTAGTATCTTATTCTGAAACATTCCCGTTAATTAATGGAATGTCGATAATGCAGGATATGGATCCTCGGGTGATTTTAAGGAGGAAAGCTTATATCAACGTACAGTATCGCACAAAAGTAGAGATTTTTTTAAAAAATTAGGTTTTATTTGAATATAATATAATAATATATTGAGAAAATAGTCCATACTTGCAGTGAAGTCGTAGATTAAGGTAAAATGAAAATCCTGCAGTCTCCCTCCACTTACTTATTAAACATTTAATTTATTAAAATTTCCGACATGTTTCGGACACATCATCAGGGGATAAAAGGTTTAAAATTGGCATCAGATATACGCCCCAGGGTTTGATTCCATGTCAAAAAACCCTCTATTTATTATTATTGTTTTCTTTTTAATTTTATTATTTTTTATTTTGTTTACATTCTGTTATTGACAAGGACCGATTAGTATATTCGGTCGTAAATTCGGTAGTATTATTTGGTCCTTGTCAATAACAGAATGTAAACAAATACAATTAAAAATAATTAAATAAAAAAAAAACAATAATAATAAATAGAGGGTTTTTTGACATGGAATCAAACCCTGGGACGTATATCTGATACCAATTTTAATCCTTTTATCCCCTGATGATTGACACCAAGGTGTCCGAAACATATCGGGAATTTTAAAAAAGTGAATGTTTAATAAATAAGTGGATAGAGACTGCAGGATTTTCATTTTACCATAATAATATATGTTTATTAAGCCAAAAATACAAATTTCTTAATTTAAGCTGTACAATATTGTAGCTTGTTAGTAATGAGTGCTGTAATATAATATTTTGTCATAGCTTGGTAATTTATGTCTTAGCTTGGAAAATGTTATATATGTATATTCTCTAAGGTAAATCAATTTTGTTTGTTAATTTACTAACTTATGGAAAATAATGTAGTCTATTCGCTGGATCCAGAGTTTAACAGATGCAGATTTGAAACTTTTTTCTATTATATTTTCTTGTAGAACAAACCTAGTGTTCACTGTAAATTGAAAGCTTTTGAAACTATATAACAAAATATCGTTGGCCAATACTTTTTTTAATTTTTGGGACCTGCAGTCTATTTTGTCGATTTTTTGCACCCTGGGAATGCTTAATATGAACAAACTTTATTTTATTTTTATTAATACACAATAGCGCATGTTGCACATATAATCAAGATGGCAGTTTCTTACTCCTTCTGACGTAGATATACGATAACGTAGTTGTGATTGCAACAGTGCATTGTAAATCGCTGAGAGTTGTTTTATATGCAAATAAAACTTTAAATATTTAAACTTTAAGATTAATACTGGTAATTTTTCAGTCACATGTTTAGCGTGAAGAGCCCAGTTTAGATGCTGGTCCAAAACAATTCCTAGATCTCGGATATAGCAATATTTTGAGTTATTTCTAACGGTCCCATTTTAGGAAGATTGTGATTATAGGATGTAAAAGTAATATATTTATATTTTTGGACATTAGGTGATGATTTGTTGCCTTTAAACCAGTTAGAAATAGTCAAAAAGTCTCTTTCTGCAAGGATTATCAGTTGTTGCCATGTCTGCGGTTTATAAAAACTTACATCATCATCATCATCGCAATAACTAATCATTTTTACGACGTTGTTAAGATTTAATAAGATATTTACATATGGTATAAATAAGAGCGGACCAAAGACAGTTCATTGAGGCACCACTCTGCAAGTGACAATCTGAGGCATGCTTTAAACTCCAATTACTTTTTTAATTTGGCGTCTATTTGATGAGTAAGTTCTTAATAGTTTTTGGGTAGTTTCTCTGATACCGTAATTGTCAAGTTTTTTTTAATACAATTTTATCAAATTTTTCACTGAAATCGTGTTCAGCATTGCAAAATATATAAAATAAGATGCTTTTTAGTCTTTTGCTTAATTTAGAGTCTACTCCAAAAAAAGTCTATCCAAAAAAAAATTAGTGTAGGGTCCAAACTTTCTCCAAAATAAATGTGAATTTTTTTCTTCAATTGTCAGCGTCAACTCTTTTACGACAAAAAATAATAAAAAGGTGGGTACAAAATTTAATAAAAATCACCCGAGAATTCACACTATATTTGGACACACTTATTTCTGTTTTAAGTCTTCAGTAATAAATAAAAACACATAATTCAACTCTTATTATAGTCAATCGGCCATAGCCGGTCAAATTTTGGAAATAATGGAGACTTTAATGTCGAGGGCCACCAGTAGACCTTTGGACGTGTTTGAGAAGCTCTCCGCGACATTCGGAGGATCCGATTATGTCAAGTCTCTGTTATCGTTTACGGTAAGTAAATTAATTCCCTTGAAAATTTGAAATAAAATTCACGTAATTCTTTAACGTGATAGACGCACCCTGCAATAAGGGATAACTCGGCGGTGCTGGCCCACCTGACGCGAGTCTTAGCGGCCCTAGTTTACGGAAACAAAGAGAAAATGGAGATTTTATTGGATCACTTCAAGAACGTGTTGGAATTCAACAAGTAAGGCATTTTGATTTTTTAGGCATTTGTCGTAGTTTGAAATGAATAACAGAAATGGGTGGTATTGAAAACATATTTTTGTTATTTTAATGTTATTTTACTATTTTAAACGCTGTCTTTGCAGATATATGAAAAACCTTTTATCAAACCTTTAACAGAAAATAATGACTCCAAAAAGAAAAAGGATCTCAGGCCAATAAGTATTTTAGCAGTTGTGTCCAATATATTGGAAAAATTCTTATATAGCCAAATGGCCGATTTAATTTTTTCATATTAATTTAGTTTCTCTCTCTATTAAACTATGTCAAAGTAATTTTTCTAATAGAAGTGGCTATGTAGTTGTTAAAAATGAAAATCATCGTTTAAAATAAAAATTTAGGTTACTAAAGAGAGTAGTTCGACAAGGGTAAATATTATCATCGATACTTTTTTTAGTCTAGGTAGCAGATATGAGTCGGTAAACAATCCTATGGTACTCACAAATCCCACGGTAAGCTGACGCCTCACAGCTGTATTTACCTTTAAATTTAAAAAAAAATCAGCAATCAGAATTAAAACTCAGATTTCCCTTTCAAGGTTAAATATTTGCTCTGTGAATCTTATTATGTAGCTTTTCGATTATGCAGATGTTGTTTACTCAGAATCGATTTCTAAAGTTAAAATACAAAATTGATGCATTAGGTTTATGTTCTCAGGACAGTACCGAAATAATATATCACCCTATCTTAAGGAAAGTTTAATTATAAATATGGCTATAGACGAAATAGGATACATATAGTTTATATCCAGGTGTCCCAAAACTTATCGATCAAACTCAAACAAGGGATAGAAAAAGTAATTTTTAATCAAAATCACCTCCTATGTTGTTATTTAAGTGTGAATACTTTTAAAAGTTACAGCGATATTCGTGTATTTTCTAAATTCCAACACCTTGTCAAATAAATGCTTTTAAAAAAATTATATAGTTGATTAAACAATATGATTAATAAAAATATTATTTTTAAACATTATAGTTTTCGAGGGAGCTAGAAAAAATTCATTTTAGACTTTCTACAACTTTAAAAATAAGTACTTAAGTTGTAAGTACACCTAATAATAAAAATGTACTGTGAAGTGTGTAGATGGCTTCTAAAGGCCTGATGAAGCTCTAACTAGAGCGAAACACGTGTAGCCCGTTGAATTACATGTTGTGAGACCGTGACTTTGTGTTTTTATTTGTTTTTCGTCAATTTTGTATGTTGGTCTCTTAGAGAAGAATGGATGAGATTTTTGGATAAGAGTGATCCTGTAGCCTAAAAACTTCTACGATTCATACTGATTTCATCAAGTTACAAGTTGACTGCATTATTAGTGATTGCGTAATAAAATTTTGACTCTTTCAAGAAGTAAGCCAGAAAATTCCATGAATACATCAAGATTTTGCCTTATTATTGTACGAAAGAATAATTAAAGGTATTCACAAAGTGTTTTAAAAATATGTCGATTTCTAATACTGACCGATTTATCTGCAGCCATAATGCCTTATACCGTCTATCTCCTGTTGAAGTTTGATCCATCATTTTTGGGACACCTTGTATAATACTATTAAAACTGAAAAGGAAATTCATCTTTTTTAATAAATTTACGTCCATAACCATCATGGTGCAAGAAACGCTGAACTATTTCAAATTCCACACCATCGAACAGCAAATTTTAAAAAATCATTTTCTTATACCCAAACATTCCACAAACTTATGGAGTAGCTTTCCTAGGTATGTTCAACATATGTCAAAAAATAAACTTATTTGTCAGAGTCATAATAAAATCTATCTTTTATATTCAGCAACATTTGTAATACAATTTTTTTTCTGTTTTCATTTGCCTAATTCTTTCTTTTTTGTTAATATTAAGGTGGTGTCGGTTTTTGCCTCAAAGACATCTAATTCTTGCTAAATGTAATTGGAATAAAATGTTTTGAATTTAAAGAAATTCTTAAATGCAAGTTTTTTCCATTAAAATCATTGAACACCAATAACAACAATCCTCTCTCAATAATTCAGATACGACGCCGAGCACAGTTCAGAAGACCAACAAAAACTAGAAATGTTCTGCATGCTGACCAACAGTATCGAGAGGAACGCCATAGGGAATACCCTTAAAGACTACATCTTATCCTTGGGCGTTGTGAAAGAAGCCTTGGCGTACATCGCGATCCACGCACCATGTGTAAAGCCCACATTATTAAGGACAGATAGTGACGAGTTAAAAGACTTCATTTCGAAGCCGGCTCTCAAGTACATTTTGAGGTTTTTAACCGGGTTGGCGCACAGTCACGAGAACACCCAACTGGAAATATCGAAAGCGGATACAATTCCGATTATTCATCGTTTGGAGCAAGTTTCTTCGGACGAACATGTCGGTTCTCTCGCAGAGAATTTGTTGGAGGCGTTGTGTACTAATGCCGCAGTCGCTAAACAAATTGAAGAGGTAAGAAGTCAATTATGCAACAATTTTTGAATTAAAGTAACAAATATGAAATGCACATTACATTACATTTGCCCCAAAAAGGCGAAGATTAGCTAAAGCTACTTTCATCTCTAAACCTTAATAATAATTACAAATGTTTTGACAAAGTAGTAATATAAGAATTAATCAAAGAATAAATTGAAGGAAAAAAAAAATAATTAAATACTTTTGTAAATCAGCAGAAAAAAGACTATTTGCGCAAATTTTCCTCCAAGAACAAAATTTTATAATTATTTTTAGAGCAAGTATAGCTACGTGAGAAAAGAGCTGTGTTACGGTGTGGCAATGTCAGAGTTTTATGTCTTATATCTCTATCATGAACGTATTTCTTGGAATTAATTTCTCTAACAGATATTTTGGTCTTTAATTTTTATACGAGTCAATACATAAATATAAGAAAATGAAACTTATGAAGGAATTATATTTTTAACCACTGCAATCAATAGATACAACGCATACATATATGAGCAATTTTTTTTAAATTACACACAAATCGACAACACGTATTTTGTATACGTTGCAATCTTTGCTGGTTTATTTTGTCAAGACACGAATAATAAACCTTAAAACATTAATTGAAAATAGATGACACTAACGATACCGACAGTTTTTTTCTTGTCTTAAAATTTAAGATATGTTTGTTAGTATATTCCTTCCTTTAGTCATAAAGAGTGCCATAACTAGTAAGCAACTATAACCATACAGACATGTTAAAACGTCTCCCTGTCAGGCCCTATTCTTTTGTTTGTTTATTTACCACTGTTTTTGTTGTAATTGTTTATATCTGAATATCACGCCAATTGAAAATCTGGCACTTGTTTAAACGCAAATTAATCGAAATTTTTTACTGCATTTTATGCCAAATTGTTAAGAACGATTTATTATCCTTGGGTTCATTTTAGAATAATTCATATTTCGGGTATTTAAAGTACTAGACTTCTGTATTATTTAAGTTTACATTTCTTATAGATATTTGAAGAAGTTTTTGCAGAAAATTCTATAATTTATTTCAGGCATTAGAAATGTTTTTTCTAAATCTATAAAATTCTTTCTTAAAGTCTTCCAGAAGTCCACAATGGTTGAGATTAATTGCGTATAGAGTACCAACCTTTTGGGACTCATTTTCTAATTCAAACAAGAGGTAATTGGGGTAAAACTATTTGAAAAAAATTAAGCGCTTGAAGTCCTCTATTAATTAGTTACCAACCAAAATCAGATTTAAATTTCCCGCATCAAAAACCCCAAATTTTAAATTCCACTAAATTACTTAAACATTTAAATTAAACCTTGGTCCCTTCTTATTCTGCTTCTGCCAGTTACATAAATGAATAAAAAAATTGGCATTATTGGGGTCAATCGCAATATGTATATATAACACCCTGTCTACTGAGTTAAACTATATTCACAATAATCTATATAAAATTCATGAGAAATGGAGAAACCTAAAAGCATTCGTCATTAAATAAAAATAATCTTTTTTTTTTGTATATTTTAGGTAAGAGAGTTTACGAGATCTGAAAAGAAACGTTTGGCGATGGCAATGAGGGAAAAACAATTAGGCCAGTTAGGGATGCGCACAAACGATAAGGGCCAGGTGACGGCCAAGTCGACGATTTTACAACAAATCGAGGAACTAGGCGAGGAATCCGGTCTGGTCTGTTGCATTTGCCGGGAGGGCTACAAATATCAACCGACCAAAGTGTTGGGCATTTATACGTTTACGAAACGGTGTAACGTGGAGGAATTCGAGAGCAAACAACGCAAAATAGTCGGTAAGTATATACAAGCAATATATAAATTTGTAGAAAATCCTAAAAGGAAGAATAATACTTCAGGTGTGTCTGCTCAGGTCGGTTTATTGAACGTATAAATAATTTTTTGTCTCTGAAAATCTTAAAACTGTCCTCCTTATTCCACTTCCTAAAGGAGGAGATTTTTTCCTGATTTCTACAATCTCTCTATATTCTTAACACTTAGATCGTTAATAAGCTAAGAATGACAGTTTTTTAGTTCATTGAACAAGAATACTACTGATGCTTCAATTGCCGTTCCTAAAGGCATACAGTCATGGACAAAAGTATGGAAAGATTTTCTTTTCGCCTATATCTATCATAATTGTTTATATTAAAAAAAATTAAATAAATGAACTTTTATTCGAAAAATAAAAATACACATTAAAACAATGGGCCCTTATGAAACATTAAAAAAAACTCTGTGGACAAATGTATAGAAAGACTACAAAAACGTTTGAATTTACACAAATTAAAAGTACAAAATTCAATATTTTGTCGAAAAAGCCTTTGCCTTAATAACTTCCTTACATCTTCTTTGCAATGAACCTACAAGATTCTGATGTAGAAAATAGATAAAATCATTCTCAAAGGAGCATTGGATTGGCAATTGAATACCCTACAACTTTTCTCATTTAATCAATGGTCTATCTTTTATAGTTTTCAAGATACTCGTACATAAATACCCAATTTGGGCCACACTGTATATGTGCATCATTTACTATAACAAAGCGTTCTGATAAAGTATGTCGCGATCATCAGGATTATTTCCAAGATTTACTATAACCAAAAAGCGAATATTCCAATAGATAGGTAACGGAGGAAATCGAGATTAAGAAAGGCGTAATGCAGGGATGTATATTCTCATCAATCTTATTCAACCTATACTCAGAAGATATCATAAACAGAGCACATTCAGAGCAAGATATAGGTATTAAAATAAATGGCGTCCCAATTAATAACTTGCTGGCGATAACACGGTTGTAATTGCAGAAACTCCAGAAGATCTTCAGATACTAATTAACAAAATGGTAGAATGTCACTTAACATCAGTAAATAACAATAATAATGGTGGTATCTAAATCATCACAAAACTTGCCTGACTGGATGTACGGTTAACATGGTCTGAAAATTGAGGGTGGAAGAAAATATGGGGAAAACCGGGGAATTGTTGGAACGAAAATAACGATAGCTCTGAAGGTGTTCTGCGGACGAGATGTTTCGATATATTTATAGAATCGATAGAATTAAATTTCGTTTGTGATTGATATCAAAATTTATCCCAGTTTGTTCATGCATTGTTTCTGTGACTTAAATTCAGTCGCCTCGCTTTAGAGCCGTCATGGTCTGGTATCATTTCCTTGGCCTGTCTAAATCCTTCTGTCCTCCAATTCTTCCTTGTTTTTTCCCAGGCCCAATTATTAAGTTCCTGCGAGATTTGTTTTTTACTGAGACCGAACCTGTTACAGAACCTTGTTAACCCCTTCGTAGGTCCCGAACCTTGTCTCGATCTCAGTAAAAAAAAAATTATTTGGTTAAATCGAATATATCCGTCCCTATCATATTGAAATATAATAAAGTAATTTTTCATTAAGTGGGATTTTTCTTTTAGGTTATTCGACTGTTACCCATTTCAATGTGGTCCATATCGACTGCCATATGTCGGCGGTCCGACTCGCACGAGCTAGAGACGAGTGGGAATCGGCTGCGTTGCAAAATGCCAATACGAAGTGTAACGGGCTGTTGCCGCTTTGGGGTCCGCAAGTGCCGGAATCGGCGTTTGCCAGTTGTTTGGCCCGGCATAACACTTATTTGCAAGAAAGTACCAACCATCGGTATGAATTTCTGCATAACTTAAAATCTACATAACAGTACTATGTCTAGGTTTTCAATTTTTCAATTTATTTTAGTGATATGGGCCACGCATCAACCATCCACGATTTAAAACTGTTACTGTGGCGATTCGCGCAGGAAAAATCGTTCCACGAAGACACCGGGGGCGGCGGTCCCCAGAGCAATATGCACATGGTGCCTTATTTGATCCACGTCGGTCTTTATGTGATAAATACGTAAGATTCCCTTTCTTAAGGTAATTTTTCAATAAACGATTCATTTTTTATAATTTTACGGGATAGGACAAGGGTGTATTCTCGTGAATTCGCTGCCTTAACGGCATACGGTAGTGCAGATCTGAATGGCGATTTGGCATATCAGGCGGAGGGACCCTTGTACATGGCCACTTTGGCCGTGTTCCTTAAAAGCCGCAGCGAGTGGGAAAAGGACCGATTGTCCCATTTGTCCAGGTAACTGTTTATTTTTTATTAAATGAAAAATCGACTTCTCCGAGTTGTGAAAAGTTCAATGATGATTAGTTATCTCATCGAAATGCTCCCTAAATATAAGTAATAAAATAGAAAACATGTAATAAAATATAACGAGATAGCTAACAAAAACATGTAAAGGAAGGAAGATACAGAAAAGTAAAATACTAAAACTAAACCTAACCTAAACTAATATACAAATTGCTTTAAATTCTTAATCAAGTCACTATCGGTTGTGTTAAAAATATCAATTATGATTTGCCTGAGGATCTAATTAAAAATCAATATCATTCTGTTTACTGGAGATATGCTTAAATCAAAATTTAAGATTCTTAGATTTACTTTAGAACAATTATACTTATATACTTAACTAAATCACAGTCTTTATATTTTATGTTTTTAAGGATTTGGTAAATAAACAACACCGTTTATTAATTTCTTCGATTTGACAAACTTTTATATTAAAATTATCCAACATACTTCAATATGTATTATTTAATCTAAAATAAATATATCTCAGCTTTTGAACTTTCTCAATGTGATCTATATGGATTTGAGCTGAAGGCATCCAAATATGAGAAGCATATTCCAAATGTGGTCTCACTATAGTATTATAAAGTATTAAAATTATAAAATATTAAAAATTCTAAAGTCTAATAACTGTGTCAATTTTAAAGCTTTTACTATTCCTAATAAGGAAACCCAGAGATCTGTATGTTTTATTAGCTATAGAAATATAGCGCGAGTTCAACCTCACATCATTCGTACTGACACACTACTTCTTGATCTCACTAACTCGATTCAAATTAGTACCCTCAATGTTGTAACTATAATAAACTCAATAATATTGTTTTTCCTAGAAAATGTTATGATACCATTTTTTACATTAATAGGCATCTTATTATTTTTTAACCAGCTGCAAATGTTGTTTATTTCTTTTTGTAAGTGATTGCAGTCTTGTACAATCCTCCTCCTGTCCTTATTACTCATTCACTCTACTTCCAGAATGGACTTCTTCTATAAAATAAAATATTCTGTTTACGCACTTCTCTGGGATTATAAACTTGATTTTTTGGTTTTCTATATCCCTGGCATGGTTTTTGTGGTATCGCATTTTGCATGCAAAAGTCCTGGTATTACATTCATTTTCTGGCTTAGTAATATATCAAGGATTTCAAATAAATTAAATCTATAAATTGGACTTAAATTTATATTTTTATTAATAGGTAATATTTTCTAAATTTTCGTAAAGCTTGATCTTGAAATTTTGCAGTCTAAAGTGAGATATATTTGCGATTTGAGACATTCAAAAATAGCCACTATTTTGAGGGTTAATGTGTGCCTAATATTTAGAATGAAATATTTTGGAAATCGAGTTAATTTATCATCAGTATCATCATCAGAATTAGGATGATTTTGATAAATCGTTTTCCGTCGAAAACTTTCTATGGCGTTTACGTTTGGATGCAAAATCGTAGATGATTTTGGTTGTTTAATTCGGTCATGACTATTACATCTTGACATTTGACATCTATGATCCTGATGTGGGTGCCGGAAAGATTTAGTAAAACCTCTATGAATGTCATAGAAGGCAGGACTATTAGAACTTCAACTGGTTCTAGGGTTACCTGTTAATAGGCGATCTGGTAATCGTTCTTTTTTAATAAAATCTTCAACCAAAAAAGTTGGCAAAGTAGCCCTCGCGAGTGTATTATCTTTTGTAGATACTAATATTAGGAATCTGACCCTTTGTGTTGTTTCCAGGTTAATCAAGCCTCCAAATGTGCGCCCAGTAATTTAGATTCCCCTCCATATTCAGGCAAGAATTATGTACAATCTCAATGTTGTTCCTAAAGTAAATTTAATAATTTGTGATTTTGAATTGTTTAAAGATTTTCCTAAAACCATCGAAATAAAACTTTTGTAATTAAGATTATCAACTTCTGATTTCCATTTAAAAAGTTGTATGATAGCAAATAACAGGGTATAGACTCATTCACTTTAAGAATGAGCCAGGCCATTTGTAAAAAAAGAGAAACAACGTAGGGCCTAATACCGATCCTTTTATTACCAACAGCCGCAAACTTCAGAGGCTGTTTTTTGGAATTGCATGGATTGAAATGGACCGATTGATCTCGATCATAGAGTTACGAGTCAAGAAGCTGAATGGCGTCATCTTGAAAATTGTAGAAAGATATTTTTTTTAAGAGGATGATATGTGTGAGGCCTTTAAATGCCTTTATGAGGTTTAAAAATACTCCAAGAGTATTTCTCATCAAGATATTTCTCAAAACCTTTCAAGAAGATGGTCAATAGCTAAAGTTGTGGATTTGTTTGTTCGGAATCCAAATTGATCTGAATTGAAGTGTTTATTAATTTGATTTTTACATTTTCGACAATATTAGCAACAGTCATGTGGGACGATAATTGTTGCAGTCATCAAAAGCCTTTATTCTAGAAGAGAGGGACCACCTTCACAGTTTTGAAAACTTTAGAAAATGTATTGCAAGCTATAGATTAGTTCATTAATAAAATGGATATTGAACCATTATAAATTTTATTGCTTTAATGATTCAACTCGAGCGACATCACTAAACCTAATAAAATTAAACTTAAGAGATGGCATATTTTTTTATCGGAATAGAATTTAGGTAGTCTGTAAATGTCTGTTGAGAATTTTCAAATTTATTTGTCACATTGTAAGGGGTTAAACAAAAGTGGTTGGTTATTACAACTTTTTGCATCGAGTTGGGAATTTGGGATAAATGAATAATTTTTTCTTTTGCTATTGATATGCTTCCATACAGCTTGTTAAGGGTTACTAGATTTTTTATAAATTCCTCACTTTTGATTTGATTTTATTGCATAACAACCAATTTTAGGTTAATTGTGATAGCGCAGCAACGGTTGCTGCAACCGACCGGACCGAGTACAACCTTAACCGACCGCTCGGTTAAAGATTATAGCGTGTACAAGCCTTATTTGCTCTTCTTCGGACTGATCGACGCTATTTATAAGTATTTCTTTAAGGTAAGAAACCTTAAGGTAATTTTGTAGATTTCCTGAATTTAAATGAGAAACTATTTTAGGATGTAGAAGGGGAGTTTGAACAGTGGCCGACCAATTTGGCCGATTACATCAGACACAACGACGAGGCGCTGATGAAAAACTCCGAAAAGTTACTCGGGTATTTTACAGAAGAGTTGCTGCCCTGCGCCTCGTTTGGCGAGTTCTGTGATGTTGCCGGTAAATTTGTTTTTTTTTTTATTTTTTTTTTATTAAGCTTCTCATATTTTTCCTTCTAGGTTTGTTTGATGTGGTTCCTGACCCGGATAGTTACATAAATTCAGTTCTGTCTGTAGTGAAATGACCCTCTTAAACACCCAAGACCAATCCACGACTTGCTGCAAGTTGAATCACTCACAGCATGGTGGCGCTTTATACAAAACACTATTATTAACCTTGTATGTAATATCTTAGTCAACAAATTTAATATTGCTGTTACTAAATTAATATTACCCTTTTGCTATTCTTTTTGTCTTATTTGAGTGGGAGTTTAATTTACTTGTATCTTATTTACCGATATTGTGTTATGAAATAATAGAAATCTTTAAAATCATTATTATGAGTGTTTTATTTTATAGTTAGGTTGGAATTGAATTAAACTGAGGCCTTGCAACTTAAACGTTTAAGTCTATGTTGCTCCATCCTCGGGGCGCTACAATGATTAACTTGTAATAGTGAAAAGTTATAATATCAAATATCTATTGTTACGCAGTATCACAGAACAAAACTCATATACAAGTCAAACAGGAACAAAATTGTTGGATTTAAAAAAAAAAACTTTCCAACCACTACAAGATAAAATATTGTCAAAACTTTCTAGTACGTATAGTACATAAGTACATATACACATAAAGATGAAGACAATAAAACTATGATAGGCACTTACAACAAAGCATAATAAAAATGAAGATAATAAAACAAACAAATAGCTTTAAAACAAAATGTACGGGTCACAAAAATCCTCAAATGAATAAAATTCAATTAGTTAATTTTTTTTTTGATTTTGCAAACAAACTGCTTAGACTCTAGATCCCTTACACAGTTCGGTAGGACATTGAAGAATTTTATGAAGAAATAATCAGTGCCTTTCTGTCTTCTTGATAGTCTGTGAATGGCAGGGAATATGTCCCTGCAGAGTTTGGTGATTATAGATATTTTGAAAAATTGGAGATGTTTTCCCTAATATAGACAAGACAGTGTTCAATAAGGATGACAAAGTGAGAATATGAAGAGTGTCAAGGTACTGACGGCAGCATTCTCAAAAATTGGATGCATGAGCTCCATGATTCCAACTTAGAATTGCACGGAGTATTTGGGATGAGGAATAAGCATGATAGGCCAACAAAATAGTAGGAAGAGACACATTGTGAGAAAGTACTCTAATAAGATAAATAACTTTTGATAATCCCTAAAGTAAGAGATTTGAACTTCCTGGACTTTCTTGGGAGAAGTCTCTCAAGTAAGGAACAAGAATAACTTCAAGAAATTTAAATTCTGCGTCTTGGATTATTTTGGTCTTTAGGTTAAGTTGATTGGCAGTAAACCAATCAAACAAATTAGACTGTCATCAGCAACCAAGATGACCAAACCAATAGGATCTAAATCTGTTAGTCGCATTCGACTGGGTTGACCACCGGTCCCGCCATAAAAAAACTTTAATTTTACAATTTTTTTAAAGGGAGCATAGAACTATTAAAATCCTAACTATCAAACAACAAATTGCACACACTCAGAGTTGGGTGTCATCTTCATCTGAGAGAATTATAGATATAGGAGTACCACAAAGTTTAATCTAAAGTCCATTATTATGCCTTAAGCTATAACCTCCTTAGAGATATCTCACCATATTACGTCTGTCTGCATGTTCAAGGGAGCAAGCAGTAGAGAGGTTGGGAGTTGATACAAATAGGCTGTTACTGAATGATGAGAAAACTAAGACAACTATTTATTCCCTCAGGAATATGGAAAATGTGAATGGGGTCTGAAAAGTATAAAGTTCCTCGGTGAGGATATTGACCCTTCTCTTAAGTGGGACTGCCATATTGATGATCTTTTAAAAAAGTTAACCTTGGTTACCCTCTGTACTCTTTCAACATGCTTATTTCTTGGTGTCTTGCTGTATTGCCTTGGAGGTCATCCCTCTCACTCTGTGAGAGTCTGTAGAGAAAAGTGTGCCAGCATATTGATAGCTGAAACAATTTCAAAATGGCCCAGAATGCATACAATTAAATTTTTTAGCATTCTTCCTTAAAATATTATGGTTCTCACACTTTTTTAACTTTTCTTGATTTTGGTTTATGTATTTTGGACATAATATATTGTATTTGAATATCAATCTCTATATTACATGCAGTTTATGTTTTACAAGATTTTCTAATCAACAAGTTTCCCTAAGTGGTTTCTTTCTTGGCTAAATAGTTACCTACATAAAAGGATACAATTTGTTAATGTAAGGGGTTCACTTTCAGATCCTATTTTGGTTACTTCAAGGGTGCCTCAGGGGTCACATTTGGGGCCTCTACTCTTTAATTTATTTATTAACGATATTTTTAGTATTATCAAATTTTGCAAATTCCTATTATTTGCAGAAGACCTGAAGCTATTTTTACATATTTTAAACTTGTCTGATTGCCTGATCAGACATAGATTCTCTATATAATTGGTCTGTCTCTAATGGCTTACATCTTAATAAGGATAAGTGTTTTACCATTTCTTTTACTAAATCTAGAAAAGCTGTCCCATTTGACTACCACATAAATGATAAGATACTTTCAAGAGTATCGCTAATTAAAGATTTGGGGGTGTTGTTGGCAGTTCCCTGACTTTCATACCCCATATTGATAGTTTGTCTAGTAAAGCCCTTCATACCCTTGGTTTTATAACTAGAAATACTCAAGACTTTTCAGTAGCTGCCTTCAGAGTTTTATATCTTATACTTATTCGTAGTGTCATGTCTTATTCTTCCATAGTCTGGTCCCCTTATTATGCTAACCATGTTTACAGTCTTGATAAGGTCCAAAATAAATTTCTCAAGACTTGTGTCTGGCGATTAAATGTACGAGATGAGTCTTTATTGGAACTTACGTCAATGCTAAACATGACTTCTCTTGAGGACTATTGAACTAGGTGTGATATGATATTTCTTCACAAGTTCATTAATAATGCTATTGATTGCCCTGAATTGTTATCGCGGATAAACTTTAGATGCAATACCAGAGTCCTTAGAGAGACGACCCTTTTTCTGGTTGAATATCACCATACAAACTCTGGTAAATTTTCTCTAATTAATTGACTCCACATGTTGGGAAATAGATTTAATCAGGCTTTTGACTTAGTGGATTTAAAGCCTTCAAAACTTAAAAGGTGTCTGAGTGAGTTTACTCATTGAGTAAGTGTGTTAAGTATCAAATAAATTTGATTGCTATTACTTTTCTTATTTTGATTATTTTAATGGTATGTTTTTAGTTGCTTTATATTTTTTTGGAAGTTTTTGGTTAAGTTATTGGAAGTTTTATCTTATTTGTATATCTTGGGCTGCTACATATTTATATACATTTAGATAGATATATTATTGATTTATAGAAAAATGGATATTTAATAGATTAAGTTCATTATACAATATCTTATTAATATATTTGTTGATGGCAGAATTTATATACATTTAGGGTTAGGATATAATTTATTTTGTAATTTTGTTAGAATAGGGACATCCCGTAAATAAATAAATAAACATGATGGACACCTGAGGATGTTCTAATACAAGCCAAAACATCGGTAATATTATTGGTTAATGTCAATTTTATTTCCAGCCCAATACTAATACTGACTCATCAAAACCACTTTAAACAAATGTTTTGTTCCATTTAATAAATTTGAGAAAAAGGGCAAAATTTATTCACAAAGTGAACAAAAATACTTTTATTTTGTAGCCACTTTTTTGAGCAAAAATTAGGTTTTTGGAATATAGAAAAGATATATTCACTAACTATACAAGTAGTAGGGAAAATTAGTTTTATTACCTCACATACCACAGCAACAAAATATCACCATCATATTATTCACCACAGCATTGAAAAAAAAATTAGTCTTAAACAGTTGCTATCCTAACTAATTTATATAAATAAATATGGTTTTATGTACAAGAGTATCTTCACGGTCTAAAATCCTTTTTTTGTTCTCATTGGCAGCAATGACTCTTTTGCATAAGTAAAAAGAGTTAGGAGCCCGTACTTTTTGTTCCTTTTAGAAAGGTAGTTTGTTACAGCGTCCAGATCTAAAAAATACAGATTTATGGATTAAAAATACATATAGGACAATGTCATAATTTGTTTACCATACCTGATCTCTCAGCTGTTGTAGGCAGCACATTATCATTTGCCGACAAAGATACAAAAAGAGCAAATGGTACAAGCCACAAATACAAAGTGAAATATGCTATAACCTGAAATGTTTCATATATTAATTTTTTCATTTCAAGAAAATATCTAACTTGGGATTACCTCAGAAAATGGATGGTAAGTGGAAGCGAAATAACTAAAAGCTAAGTAGTGATTGACGATGACAAACACCACCCCAAATATGAAAAAAGGGGAACTAAATGCCACATAAGGAAAATTATTTAGTATAGCAAAATGGCATATTTGTGCAAGGATGCCACAGATGATCATCGATGGAGGGAAGTTCTCGAACAACCACAGGAAAATAAATAGAGTTGTTATTGTCTGAAAGAAAATGTATCTATTGGTACTTTATTGTTGATAAGGTAAATAAGGGTCTTTTTATTACAAAATTCATCCACCAAATCGCTTTTTTAGCAGCATAAGAGTATTCCTCAACTATTTCTGCCAAGTAATAGAGACCTGCAGCTAAAATATAAAATTTTATGCAATAAATACGAAAGTAGAGATATGGTGTCACTTACCTATAGAAATTGTGATAAAAACAACTTGGACTAGCATAGAAAAATAGCAAATAAGGGTTAAAAACCACATTTTTTTAAAGAAAATTTGTTTTTATTTATGTTTTTGAGACATCGGAAATTTTGAGGTTAGGTCATGATTTTGACATTTGACAAGCTCCACGTTGGCATTCGTACGTGCAACCAAAGGGAACTTTATTAGGCAACCCACATTGCTTGCAATATTGTTCATATTTGCTTGCAATATGAACTATTGCTTGCAATATGAACAATATTGCAAGCAATGTGTGGTATAACATGTATAGTATGTGTTATACGTACTAAGAGTAATTTAAGAATGTGCTATAGGTATAGTTGTTTTTTCAGTGTTTTATTGTGTTATTCACTTGAATTAGGTATTTTACAAAGGCATTGGGCGCATAAAAGCAGCGTGCTTGGCCAATTTCCACTATAAATGGAATCTATTCTCGGACGAAAAAATATTTATTCATTTCGTATTATAGTGGAGTGGTACCTGACTCGCTCACGCGAATGGTCAGAATCTGTCCACGTGACCATCGCGGGTACCACGACAAGCGCCTTTCGTTAGTTTTTTTTATCGCTTATAGATCGCGGGCGGTGTTGCCAATACGTTTCTATTAAAAATCCTTTAGGTGAATGAATGAAAGTGACAGAGACGCGAGTCCATTGTAATTGAGGAAAAAGAGTGAATGAATAAAATCTTTTTGGACATTTTCGACATATTTCCCCAAGGTTAACCACGTTTACATGAGCGTATAAACTGTATGGGAATTTGAATAAAAGAGATACTGCATTGCAATAAGCGTTTACACGGAAACTTAATCCGCATTATAGTTGTTTGTCGAATAAATCGTTTTATTTGGATGCATTTTACTATTTATGGGCATAAGATCAACCCAACACCTCTGTTTTTTTAATAAACACATAAAAATCGGAAAAACTGCAATTTTTGTTCAATTTGACAACGCTGCGACAATCTGTGAACCGAAGCAGGTTTCCGTTCGTTTCGCGGTGTAAATCGGATTTTAGATACATGCACTCGGTGAGGCCAAACTTGGCTAAAATATACACTTTTATAATACCGTTGCCATGGTACGTAGCGTACGTACCCGCCGCCTGTATACAAACATTCGACGTAATAATACGCGAATCGAATAGTTTTTATTATTGCTGTGGAAAATAACGCGAATATACGATTCGGTCCTTCGAGCCGGTCAGCGGGTTTCGAACCGAACCATCCTCAGTGATTTGTGCGGGTCACAAAAAAATTTGTATGTTTTTGCTGTGGCAGTTATTGAATTATATATATCCTAGTTTACGTCCACCCCTGGTATAATTACAGGTTGTCATAGCAACTGACGGACGGCCGTTTAATTAGCGTCAAAATTTGGTAATTAGATTGGGGACTTTCTTAAAAAGTTCAATTTTATACTCAGGAGTATAAAAATGGTACTTCCATAGACTAATAGGAATAATGTATATAAAAATGATGATTTAAAAGGCAAGCACAGGCGTAGTATGGTCTTTAATCTTAGCAGTATATAAAATATGTAGGTAAAGGTACGTTCACATTTTAACACGGTCATCGAACGGTACCGTAAAAGAACACATATATGTACTTGCCTTGCTTAAGAAACGTCCTTATCAAAGAGATCGATGAAGAATAAAAGAAGAATGAGGCTTTGTTGTTGCATGTGGTAAATGATTGGGCATTGGCATAAAGGTTCATGAATATTTTAATGAGAAAATACCTATAAGCAGTTCAGGGGAATATTTTTTTAAACATTAAACAAAAATCAAGTAATTCAAGTTAAAATTAAAAGTGACAAAAAACTCTTTAATTTATGTTTTTTTTTTCATCTTAAAACTTAAAGAAAAAAATCGTAGTGCGGTCCTGTCGAAAGTTCTTACATCTTTCTTGCCTCCTTGACAACTGACAGTTGTCCCGTGTATTAAACGTCGCTTGTCAATCTAGTGACATTTGTAAAGGCACAGAACCGAACTTTAATAATTTTCTAGTTAATTTAGTTATTGACATTATTAATTTAATTATTATTAATTTAATTGTTTTTAATCATTATTAATTTAATTATTTTTCTTGTGCTACTTAACCGCTCTATATATTACTTTTCATGACAGCTGTCATTCAAGCCCAAGTAATTAGAAGTGATAGTTGACACGCTTTCTCTGTCACTGATTAATTAGAAAAATTTGAGGTTATGTTAAAATCTTGAATTGTGATCTAAACTGGCAACATCGGAGTGAGTTTGTAAATCTAGCCCCCGAATGCCATTTATATCAATACGTTAATCTCTCTCTGATACACTCTTTTGGTCATATGTAAGTCTTTGTTCAACGCATTGTGAACAATGACAGATTTGTAAATAGTAGTAAATGTAATAAACATGCCTAGGAGAATTTCATTTATGTCATGTTCCTCATATTTAAGAATGTTCCGTTCACTAGAAGGCGCCATTTTGAAATTTGTAGCTATCAAAAGATTGCTTATCTGTCACTATAGCCACACCCACATATGCACCGGTATAATAAGTAAATTCTAATAATTCAACTTACATAAACCAAAAAGATACGTGCAACAATTCTTTCCTTAGTATTTTGCAAGCAAAAACGCTAGGCGCATTATTTTTTATGTGCATTAAAGAAGGATGAGTGGAAAAAGAAATCTGTTAAATCAGTTGGGGTGACACTACATGTACGGCCAATTTTACATTAAAATTATATTAATATACCTCTCTTTATTTAATAAAAGAAATACATAAAGACCATAAAATAAATAATTATCTACTTATTTAACTTTATTTAAGCCTGTTAATATGTGGAACGAAGGCAAACTATTGGCCAAAATAGTGTATTAGAAAAAGATGGGTAGAAAAACAACTTGACTCATATGTTAATTGTCACTTGCCAATTACATCAACACAAAAATCTTAGGGTGCTTCTGTTGAAAGCTGTCACATCTTCCTTAACTCATTGACAAGTGACAGCTTGTATATCACTTGTCGATCGAGTGACATTTGTAGAGTACAGAACCGGATTCTGGGAATTTTCTAGTTATTTGAATTATTGACAAATTATTGGCCAATAGGCCAGGAATGATTTTAAGTTTATTTATCGTTAAATTAGTTTTTACTTAAGATAAAATGACCATAAATATCTCTTAATTATAATTCTATAGTAATTTATTCCATTTTACCGGCGGCTAAACATCAAAGTAATTGAATTTGTTTGGTGCATATATCGATATTTTGTTAAAGGAAAAATTATCAAAATTTGAGGTTATGTTAAAGACTTAAATCGGTGTCTGGAAGTCTAGTCCCTAGTGTCATTTCAGTGTATTAAGTGTTAATCTCTCTCTGATACACTCGTATGAGTAAATATTTAACACATCAATACTTTAAGTAATTTACAATTTTTCTGCAACACGTGAACAAAGACACACTTATGGCCATAACAGTGCATTAAAGAAAGATGGGTAGAAAAAAAGAATTATGAAACCAGTTATAGTGACATTTCCTTTACGGTCCAAATTATATTAATTTACTCACTTGCGATGTTTTATAGACGATAAAATAAATGATTGACTACTTTTTAATTAAATTTATTTAAACAATGTGTCGAACAAAGGCAAACGTATGGCCAATATAATATTAGAACAAGAACTTGACTGTTCCCTCACTATTGCCAGTGTTGCCAACTACGAAAATTCAGAATTCTTGGAAGTTAACCTTAAAATTCTCCATATTTCACCAAGATTAGGGCATATTAGATGTGGTCTTTCTTTAGTCGATTTAAAAGTTCATTAAATAGACAATGACACCTATACAATTAGACTTCCACAATCCACTGAATCCCATTACAACATACGGACGTAGTCCTACCTTGATAAGTCATAATTTTCTATGTACTTATTTAGAAGGAAAAAAAAAGTAAATGCTTAATTTAACTGGATTATTTTCAAATAAAATCGAGAAAATACACCCATTTGAGTCACCCCTCAAATTCACCTTAAAAATCTCTTTGAAACACTAATATTCTCCTTTTTTGGTGAAAAATACACCGAGTTGGTAACGTTTCCATCATAGTTGGTTGACAATTGACAGTTCCATTATATATTAACTGTCACTTGTCAACCCTTTAAAATTTGCCAAACGGCAGGGACGGACTGAAGAATTTTTTTACGGTTTTTAAGATCAAATCAAGCGCTCTAACGCAAAAACATTCAAAAATGTCCTCGTAATTAAAAAGAAACATAAAAAGAGACTATTTGTATATATCAAAGTGGACTGAAAAATGGAAGAAGTGTCGATCCAGGACTGGCCTGGCCCTCCCTTGGATTTAAATTCGGGAAACAATCCCTGGATGCCCGCATACGGATACCAAACGCCAAACGCCCTGCTGGAAAAGGAGGATTTTATTGGGAATCCAGGTAATAGCATTTTATTAAAAGATATTTAAAAAAAAATTAATCCTCCCTAGCAGGTACGTAGCATTATAAATCAACATACGACAATTTATTAATTAATATTACTGATATGAAAAGAAAAATTAAAAACGATAAGACAATATCTGTTATTATAAATTTGTCGTGTGACGTAAGCCGATGAGGTTTTAAACAAAATAGCGATAACCTTCCCATAATATTGTTTGTTTTTTTGGATTATTGCGAATTTCGTAAAATTGTGGTTTAATGCACGGTCCACGTTGGTCATAATCAAAAATTTAACAATAAATCGTTCGTGTTAATTAAAGAGCCCAAAAGGCTCGTTCTTTAAAAACTTTCTACCTGGTTTCCTGATTTGGAATGTCTAGACGGTACCGGTTTCATCTTTTCGGTTTATCTCGGTCAAATCTCAAATTTTTTATTTTCAATTTTACGATGATTGACCCATTGGGACGATGAGTCTTGCATGGTTTAAATAAACAAAAAAAATAGAACCACCCTGTATTTATTAATAACTTTAAAGCGAAAATACATAGATACATGGTTATTAAGAAATTCTTCATCACTTTCCCTCTTAATAACAATAACTGGCCAATTAAACTAACCGCATCTCATTCTAAATTTCTTATAAGAACTTAATTTCTGATAATTTAAATTAATTTTCACTTTTTTTTACTTGCAATTGCGCAATTATAATCGCGGTTTTTTCTTCTTCATTGCCGAACTGGAAATTTCACTTTTTAATTTTCTTACGGTACCGTAAGCATGGCGGGGAAATCTTGTTGTTTGATAATCAAAAATGTTTTATTGTTGTCGCCTCTTTATGGCTTTATAATGACGTGACGATTTTATGGTGACAACTTGTGTTGTTTTGCAAGTAAAAATTAAGTAATCCAGAGCCGTATTAAAAAACGTAAGGAAAAACGATTTTTTTTCCTCGAACCTATATTTGAAGCATTATTTTAAAATAAATGGCACTTTTCCTGCTCTATAAAATGTAGTAGTTCTGTAGAAGATTTTTTAGAACAGACATTAAAAAAGTGGCATAATATTTACTTTTTCTTTTAAATAATAAAAGTTCAAAAAAATCTTAGTGCGGTCCTGTCGAAAATAGTGACATTTGTAGAAGCACAGGACCGGACTATGAATAGTCTTATATTTTTAACGTATTTTGAATTTTGACTATGAGAACCATAAATAATAATTTGCCAATAAGAGACAAATTATTTTGATCCTTACAGGGACTCCTAAAAAAAGAATTCCATTATATTGACTTTTAATGAATCGATTTTAGTCATTTCTTCAAAAAATACTAAACAAGTCTTCAGAGTAGTCCATTACTCAATAATTTCTACATTTTGACTACCAGAACCCAACATATTCACGTGCCAATAAGCGACTAATTATTTCGTTCCTTACAGGCACTCCGGTAATAAAAAATCCATTTTATTGACTTTTTATCAATCGATTTTAGTCATTTCTTCAAAAAAGACTAAACAAGTCTTCAGAGAAGTCCATTACTCAATCATTTCTACATTTTGACTACCAGAACCCAAGATATTCACTTGCCAATAAGCGACAAATTATTTTGTTCCTTACAGGCACTACGGTAATAAAAAATCTATTTTATTGACTTTTTATGAATCGAGTTTAGTCATTTCTTCAAAAACGTCTAAACAAGTCTTCAGAGAAGTCCATTACTCAATAATTTCTAAATTTTGACTACTAGAACCCAAGATATTCAGTTGCCAATAAGACACAAATTATTTTGTTTCTTACAGGCACTCCGGTAATAAAAAATCAATTTTATTGATTTTTTATGTATCGATTTTAGTCATTTCTTCAAAAACTACTAAACAAGTCTTCAGAGTAGTTCATTAATCAATAATTTCTAAATTTTGAGTACTAGAATGTAAGATATTCACTTGCCAATAAGAGACAACATATTTTATTCCTTATAGGCACTCCTGGAATAAAATATCCATTTTACTCACTTTTTATGAAACAATTTGAGTCATTTCTTCAAAAATGACTAAACAAGTCTTAAGAGAAGCCCATTAATCAATAATTTCTAAATTTTTACAACTAGAACTCAAGATATTCACTTGCAAATAAGCGACAAATTATTTTGTTCCTTACAGACACTCCGGTAATAAAAAATCAATTTTATTGACTTTTTATGAATCGATTTTAGTCATTTCTTCGAAAAAGACTAAACAAGTCTCCAGAGTAGTCCATTAATCAATAATTTCTAAATTTTGACTACTAGAACACAAGATATTCACTTGCCAATAGGAGACAAATTATTTTGTTTCTTACAGGCACTCCGGTAATAAAAAATCAATTTTATTGACTTTTTATGTATCGATTTTAGTCATTTCTTCAAAAACGACTAAACAAGTCTTCAGAGGAGTCCATTAATTAATAATTTCTAAATGTTGACTACTAGAACCCAAGATATTCACTTGCCTATAAGAGATAAATCATTTTGTTCCTTACAGGCACTCCGGTAATAAAAAATCAATTTGATTGACTTTTTATGAATCGATTTTAGTCATTTCTTTAAAAACGACTAAATAAGTCTTCAGAGAAGTCCATTAATCAATAATTCCTAATTTTTTACTACTAGAACCCAATATATTCTCTTGCCAATAAGAGACGAATTATTTTGTTCCTTACAGGCATGCTGGAATACAATTTCTATATATGTATATAAAATTTCGATATGTAAATCAAACATTTTAATCTTCCTTTTTTTCCGTGTAGTATTATGAGTATTTAGTTAATAGAGTAAGTATTTAATACATAAAACAGTAAAGGAACTTAATAAAAAGAGAAATATCGATAAAACAACGTGTGGAACAAACACGAATTTATGACCAAAACAGTGTAAAAGAAAGAGATGGGCATCAGACAAAAAAAATAATTTCACATTAAATCCGGAATTCGACGCCTAATTTGGTATTCAAACCGCACCCTCCCTGTATAGATGCCATTTCTCGCATCGTGCAAAAAAAAACAGACACACCTTATGGGTGAAGATGAACTTCCACGGAATACAGAAACGGACTTCAATAGAATTTTAACAAATAAATGACGGTTTATAATTATTTTCATGTAATACCACACAAACAAAGATATAAACTAATGGCGGCAAGTAATAATGATGAAAAAAAAACTGTTGTAAACCTGTTTGGAATCCAGATTAAAGGTGTACAGTGAACGCATTCTTTAGTCATTACCATGAGATGGAATATACTTACTTGCATAGTATAGGTGTAGTAGTGGAACGTTGGGTCATTTCATGTTGAAATTTTTCAGTAGAAGTCTGGTTTTATGTGAAGGATTCTTGATTTTTAGGATCACCCTTTATTAATATTTTTATTTTAAATTTGAGCGTCGCTTAAGTAGACAGTAAACAATCAATTTAATCATTTTCAAGAAAACATTCGACACAACCTTCCCCTAATTTTTTATTGTTTCAATGTTAAACCCAAGCGACTACTTTGTATTATAATCTGTTCTGTGGTCTAGTATTGTTTCGAAACCATTTAAATAGAATCTTGTACGAATGTTACAATAAACAGCTTATTAGCTAATAATTAAAAAAGAAACGTAGGTAAGATCGTTCTCATGATATTTTTATAACGGGTGTGCCTATAAAGATTTTCTCTCTTGGTTTATAGTATTGATTAAACTATAATATAACCTAACAATAATGACAGTTCCAACTTTCAAAATCGCGGATAGGTGTCATGTGAGATCCAACATATGCTCTGGATTTGTCAACTTCGTGGAAGAAAAAGTAGTTAAGTCAGTTCCTGTTTTGCAAATGACGCGATGGACAAGTGTGACAAATGACACTAGCGGCTAAATTTACAAAACGTTTGCAGTGTTGCCATTTACAAGCCAAATTTTATATACACCAACATATGGCTATATAAAAAAAAGGAAGAAATATAATCATCTTGTGCCACCCCTTTATTAAACTCGAAAAACTCATCCATTATCCCAAAGATGCTGGTCATACACTTTTATAAAGGTAAAAAACACGAAATCTACAGCATCACAAATACATTTAATAAAATAACGAAGGTTACATGTTTCGCTCGACTAGAGCATCATCAGACCTAAACAATAATTAAAATTATGTAACCCGAAAAAAGGAGAATTCAACAAAAACTTACCATAACATACACAAAACACCTAATATTTAAGTAAACAAAGATTACAATAAAGTGGCACTATCTATGTACAAAGAACTCAACTAAACAATCAAATCCTTTATACATTTCAGAAATCTAACCATCATTTAAGAGTCTAGAACTACTTGAGGTTATTAAAAACTAGGTGGCCATCAAAATCAAACCTTTCATTAACACAGGACAGATCTGGGCTTTTAAAAGCTTTACTAATCTCCATTATTAAAGTTGAGATGATTGTCATTTTTGGAAACTGAAAATTTTCATTTTTTTATTTTTTTACGAAATTTTTTTTTTATTGTTGTCACCTCTTTATAACGATAGTTTAAGTTGTTTCGGCTTTTTTTTTAAGTAAAAGTAAAAATTAAGTAATCCAGTCAGGTCCTATCGAAAATAGTGACATTTGTAGAAACAGAGGACCGGACTCTGAATAGTATTATATGTTTAACGTATTTTAGAACTGATGAACGTATTTTTGACTTTGAGAACCCAAGATATTCACTTTCCAATAACATACAAAGTCTTTTATTCCTTACAGGCACTCATGGAATAAGAATTCCATTATCTTGACCTTTTCTCAATGGATTTTAACAATTCCTTTAAAAAAGACCAAGAAAGTCTTCAGAGTATTTCATAAATTAATAATATTAAAATTTTGACTATTTGAACTTGATATCTGCTTGCCAACAAGAGGCAAAGTTACTTGACAATAAGATACAAAATATTTTGTTCCTTAGAGGCACTCCTGGAATAAGAATTCAATTATCTTGACTTTTTATGAATGGATTTTAATCAGTTCTCCAAAAGGAGTAAAAAAAGTCTTCAGAATGAACCAAATGTTCAGAATTGCCGGTATTGGAGCCAAGAAAATGAACATGGCTTTGTCCATACTCGGACACAATATCCCCAAAAAACAAATGTGGGAATTATCGGACACCATATCATTGGACCCTCTTTTATGGACTATAACCTAACAGCTGAAACCTATTTGGACTTATTTCAAGATCAAATTGGACCCGCCTTGGAAGAAGTTGTTCAGGAAGATCAAATGATTACCAAATGGATGGTTGCCCGGCCCATAATGCCCGTATGGTTAGAGAGTGCTTGGAAAGTGCTTTAAACGTCAATATTATTGGTCCACGGTACCGAATACTTTGGCCAGCCAGGTCACCTGATCTTTCACCAAATAACTTTTTGTAGGGTCATTTAAAAAGTGTCATCTATAAAAGTGTAAAATTTGAGTATCTAAACCAGTTACAAAACGCTATTTCGTTAGAATGTAATAAAATTTCCCAATATCCAAGAAAAATATGCTAAATTTACAAACCGTTCGCAGTGTTGACATCTACAACCCAAATTTTATATACACCAAGATATGGCTATATAAAAAAAAGAAAGGAAGAAATGTTATCATCGGGTTCTCATGCCACCCCTTTATTAAAGTTTAGACTGACTGTCATTTTTGGAAACTATTTTTTATTTCCTTACGGAAAAATGTTTTATTGTTGTCACCTCTTTGTGACGATAGTTTAAGTTGTTTCGCAGTTGTTTTTTTTCTTAAGTAAAAATTAAGTAATCCAGGGCCGCATTTAAAAAATTAGAAAAACCATGTTTTTGAGCCGATTATATTTGAAGCAATATTTAAAAATAAATGGGAGTTGACCTGCTCTACAAAATGTAGGCGTTCTGTAGACTTTTTAGAACTGGCATTAAAAAAGTTGCTTTTTATTACCTTTTTTTTCTTTTAAGTAATAAATCTTTACAAAAATCTTAGTGCGGTCCTGTCGAAAATAGTGACATTTGTAGAAACAGAGGACCGGACTCTGAATAGTGTTATATTTTTAAGGTATTTTAAATTATGACTTTGAGTACCCAAGATATTCACTTTCCAATAACATACAAAGTCTTTTATTCCTTACAGGCATACAGGAACTCCTGGAATAAGAATTCAATTATCTCGATTTTTTATGAATGGATTTTAGTCAGTTCTCCAAAAAGGGTTCTAAAAAAGTCTTCAGAGTAGTCCATAAATCAATAGTTCCAAAATGTTCACTATTAGAACCAAAGACATTCGAGCCCACCTTCCCCTAGTTTCTTATTGTTTCAATAGCTACGTTTACAACGCGCGGATCTATTAGGTCCATGGATCAAATGACAAGTGGCATGAATCGATGACCTGTTTACAAGGATTGATTTTGAGGGTTAAATTAGTCCAGGATTATCTCTAGGATCAAAATGTCAGTTAAAGTGAGTTTAGACGAAGAATTATAGGACATAACCTTTAAATCTTTAAGTGTTATTGTTTAAAGATAATAAAAATAAACTAATAATTTCTTTTTCAAGCCTTAAGCTTGTCCTCTGTATTTCCTTCTTTATTTTTGTGTACGAAAATAAAAACCTTGCAAGCTAACATCCAATAAAATGTCAAACTTGTCATTTTGGTACTTCAAAATAGGTCCTAGGTGTTTACACCGAAAAAAAAACTAAATTTAATCTACCCCGATTAGAAACATGCTCTGGATTTGTCAACTCCCCTGGAAGAAAAGTTAATATAAAAATTTTTCCAGGCAGTTAAAGTCAACTCTGAGCTTCAGTTGCCTTAAGTCTGTTCCTGTTTTGCAAATTATGCGATTGGCAAATGTGACAAATGACACTAGCGGCTAAATTTACAAACCGTTCGCAGTGTTGCCATTTATATAAACCAAAATCTGGTTATTTAGAAAAAAGGAATATCTCATATCTCCGACCCCTTTTAATTTTTAACCAACTGTCATTTTTGTTTGGTTGTAATAGCTCATCGTACTGCCTGGACGAAATAATTTTTTTTCTGGACAGTTGACTTTATCAGCTTTAGGAATAGCAGATTTACATTCAAGCTCCACTTGCCTGTTGTCTTTTTGCAAATACGAATGACAGTTAGTACAACGTTCGCAGTGTTGCAAGTTACAACCCAAATAACCATTTAATTCTATGAAATAAACCTAATATCAAATTTATATCTGTACCCTAAAGCCAGACTATGTTAAGTCCAAATTAACAAAAATCAACCTTAATATGTTAAATCACATAACATTATGCCCCGCATCTTTTGATATTTTTAGATTTAACATATCTTAAAAATTACTGTAAATAGCCAATTTTAAAAAATGTTAAGTCCTCATAGCGCACAAACCCAAACAATGTTAAGTCGCATTAACCTTATTTGGCTTGGGATTTTGTATTTAGTCTAATGTATTAAGTCCGTAAATAAACATTTTTTTCGGGAGTGCTAAAAATTATTGTTTGATTAAAATTGTTTTAAGGGTGTAATTTTTGAGGAAGGTAGTAATGTCATCGACACCGTCAACTTCAACGACCCCATGGTCTTTTAGGACCGCTAAAATATTAGGTAAGGTGATACATGATGAAGTACCTGGAAAGGATGAAAATCACCAAGCTCCAAACAGAATAAGAAAATCAGGTACGTAAAAAATACTTGTTACTATAGAAGGCACCTATTATTTTAACAAACTAAATAACGTATTGTCCTAATTAATAGTTTTTTTTTGCATTAATTAAGTCATAGAATGGACTTAAAACATAGTTTACCCCTAGCGTTAAATAGCATAATAATTAGGACTTAACATATTTGTGTTAAATTAAAAAAAATGTGATAGGTATTTTAGAAAGGAAATATAATTTTTCTAGAATTTGTCGAAGGTAAAAAAGATGATCTTTCTAGTGGGTGTAAACCTGAATATCCAGAGAACCTTTAAATGAATTTAGAGATAGGATTCAATAAAATGGAAACACCTGGCAAGTTTGTAAAGCACTTAAATTTTATAAACTATCTAGCTTAAATAATTTTGACTAATATTTCATAACATTTTATCCAATCAATCCAATAATTTCATCCTATTTATCATAAATTTATGTTTTTGTTTTTTAGAAAACACCAGTCGTGAAAACGGGGATTCCCAAATAGGATGTGTACTTCCATCGCAATCAGCATTTAGTTTAAGCGCAGATTCGAATAATTCAGAAGGGAGATTAAAAAAACATGTAACGGCAAAAGATGAGGAGCATCAATCGCATAGAACTCCACACCGAGAATTATTAGAATTTGACAGTGATGACGATGTGGCGGATCCTAATTATTCATCATCAGAATTAGAAGATGAATCTGATGATGAAGCTGAGCAAAATGAAGATGAAGGTGTATTTAATGCTGAACTAGATCAATGCGAAGTACAAGCTAAAATACTAACCCGAAAAAGAAGACGAGATCCAAAAATTTGGAAAAAAAAATGTAACAAAAAGGAAACGGTATTCAGGATTAGAATACAAAACGGACAGTGGCAAACGTATTATGAAATCGAAATCTCTTAAGGAACCGTGTGGTAATACTTGCAAACTCTTATGTAGAAATAAAATTTCCCAGGAGCGTCGTGAAATTATTCATAAGAATTTCTAGAGCCCATCAAAAACAATAAATGTAAGAAGGCAATACATAACATCCAACGTTTCTCAAATACCAATAAAAAGATGTAGGGAGGTAACTGGTCAAAGACGGGCAAAAAGAAATTTTACTAATAACTATAGTTTTGAAACAGGCAGAAAAGAAAAGGTTTGCAAAAAGTTTTTTTAAATACACTGAGCATCTCTCAGCAAACAGTGGATACTGCAATTAAAAAGAAAAAGGATGGAGGCATTGTACACCTGATAAAAAGAGTACACTGATAAAAGAAAACACGTACCTGTCAACAAAATCTCAGAGGAGGTTCAAAACGCTGTTTGAGCCCATATTTCGAAATTTCGAGCTTACGAGTCACACTACTCCCGGGAAAAAACAAAAAAGAAATATCTCGGCAATCATTTGAATATAAGTAGGATTTTATTTATTTAGAAGAATCTCAAGAGAATGGTCTTGGAGCCGAAAACATTGCAAAGGAGTGGTTATATTCAGAGATATGTAACTATGAATATAACTACTCCTTTAAGAGTCCTGACAACGGCACCTGTGATCTATGCGATGAGCTTCGGCTTAATATCCGTGAAGCGGAATCTCTTGAATCTCTTGAAAACTCTTGAAATCTCTTGAAACTGACTATGACAGGCAAATTGCAGATACCAACTATAGATAAAAGCTTAAATCTGAAGATAAAAAAAAGTCGAGGGAAAATTTACGAGAAACAAAAGTTATAATGATTGATCTCCAGAAATGTCTACCAACACCAAATCTACATAACTCTCAAAGCTTCTATTCTCTTAAGCTGTGGACATATAACTTAACAATACAAGTTGTGACAGATGAAAAAAGTTTTTGCATGATGTGGGATGAGAGCGTAGCTGGTCGCGGAGGAAATAAAGTAGCTTCATACTTAATAAAATGGGTAGAGACACATGTTTCAGATGAGATAAAAGAGATAACGATTTGATCCGATAACTGTTCCAGCCAAAACAGAAACATTTTAATGGTTATGTCATATTTTTACATCCTTCAGATTAAACCAAACAAATACCATTAACCATAAGTTTCTAGCGAGAGGACACACTCATTTGGAGGCTGATGTTGTTCATTCTGTGATCGAGCGTGAAAGAAAAAAACTTCCGAAATTTCAGATTATGACTCCTTGGGATTGGCAGCAGGTAATTCGGCTGTGTGGAACAAAGAAGCCCTTTATTGTTGTCAACATGGAAACCTCTGACTTTAAGGAGTTTAAGCAACTTTTTAATAGCTCGACGGCACCATATATTCAGCAGAAAAGGGATAACTTGGGAAAATACTTTTTAATATCGCATGCGGTTTATATGCAAGCTAGAAAAGATAACCCTAATATTTTATACTATAAAGCAGACTTTGGAAAAGAGTTTATGGAAGTTGACTTTAACAGAAGGACCAGATGAAGTAATTGCATGCCCATATTGATTGCCCCCATTAGGGCAGGGCCTAAACCACTTTCAGCAAAAAAGTACAACCATTTGCAAAAACTTTTAAAATGGGTACCAAAAAGATTCCATGATAATTATAAGATTTTAGAATATGGCAAAAACGAAGAAAGTGAATAAAAATCTAAATATTTCTAATACTATAAAATTTTTGTATTTAACCCAACTTTTCTCAATTACAACTATTTGAATATTTAAATAAATATTTGTAGTTTTTTTTTTTTGAATGGATTATGCATTAACGATAAGTGGACTTAACATGTTTTAAAAATATATTAAGTCCCTTCTTTGGGACTTAAAATATAAACTAAATCCAAAAAAAATTAAAATTATCCGAAGAAGACTATGTTAAGTCACAAAAATCAAAAACAATAGGTAAATGCTAAAATCGCTTTTCTACTCTTTATTCTTATCCTTAAAGTAAATTTAAATATTCAATAAAAAATTAAATTTTAAAAACTGGTTTTTTATAATTTAAAATTTTGTAAAATATTTAGAATAAAATTACTCTACTGAAAAATTAACATTTTGGACTTAACATAGTCTGGCTCTGGGGTACTGATATAGAATATGTAGATACCAAAAATCTGTAGAAAGGAAGGAAATATCATCATCAACCTACGCAAGAGAGAGTCCATAGGCCATGCAAATCCGAAGGCAGATCTCGAGGCCCAGATAAGCGAAATTACACCGGCAGTAGTAGTACTCGATCAGGTTTTAGAAAGTGATCATCTCGATTCATCCGGCGCAAAAAAAAAACCAACAAAATTACGACATCCTTAAGGTGTTTTAGGTCGGAACAATCAATGACGAGAAGAACTACAACGCACCGTAATTAAACACAAAAAAAATGTTTTCTATGGGTGCCAATATATAAATGCACTCGTATAATAATCATTACGAAACTATTGCGGGTTTTCTTTATGTAAAGCCTAGATAAGTCAAGGTTCTTAGAATTATAAAAAAAAGGTTTTGTCGTGGCTTAAGTTAATAATAAGACAAGCCCCGGCGTGACGTGAGTAAAAGTACACATATACACGAATCCTTTTAAGTTTCCTGTTTAATTATAGCTTGATTTTTACTGCCTTCGGGTGTATATTTAGATAAAATATTGTCTGGACATTCATGTGAATTAATTCATGTCCTTGACTGCCTCTAAGCTTAAGTCTTTTTATTTCTTGGTGTCAGTAAAGTACTTCATGAAACGTAAAAAAATCTGGCAATACTGAGATTTCGTTGCAAATTTAGCCACTAGTGTCATTTGTCACTTGGCTGGTTGACAAGTAACAGACATTGCTTGTATTAACTGTCACACTTGTCAATGAGGTAACATGTGCAAATTATAACAGGGGTGGACTTACAAAGCAAATAAATTAAAAAGGATTAAATCTAGAAATTTCCATCTAATATCAGAACAGATTTTAATGATAACGTTTCTAACGTATATATATTTCAAATTATATGTTAATACAATAAACCATAAAAAAAGTACATAATAGAAAAGCCATTTACTAAAAGCGTAAATAGTTAAGTTGACCTCCTTACCTGAAACAATCTATCGATCTCTCACTTTAAAATTTTACAACAGTTGTTATGCTATAACGCGCTTAGCAGATTTTACTTTCGATTTCTGGTTTTGTGACAAAGGCTTTGTGAAACCCTCCCGTACAACGTATATCCCGAAATCTAATTTATTTAATTAGTCTTACATTTTTTAACTCATTATGTCGCATTGCACGTGTAGATGACAAAAAAAAAAGAAAAATGTTCGGAATTTTCAGTTGTAATTAGCCACATCCGTCGTGCAAGCTGATTAACATGAAACGGCTTAAAAACATGCTTGGATACAAGTTAATCTTTTGGTTCTTAATGTGGAGAAAGGAGACCGTCATTTAGAAATACCTAATTTTACTTTCAAGTTGATTAGATGCATTTTGAATTATAATTATTATTGTTTTAAGGGCAAGTAATAACTTATGAGCAACCCGTTCCAAATTTAATTGATATATTTTGGAGGTCCGTGTCTTTAAAGTCTAAAAACTGATCACAAGGCGACAATTTCTGGTAATCAATTATACCTAAACAAAGAAACGAACCATCCTTAATCTGACGGATAATGACACCGGAGTTATGCGGATTTTATGTGCATACTTAAGCAGCAGTGACCCTGCGGCGTCTCGGCATTTCTGGTATGGTAAAATGTGATTCAGATTAACCCATTCGCGGACAAAACAGAATTTTTTGGGGTCTTCCTGGGACATTTTTTTTAAGGCCATAAATTATATGTCAGTTAGAATTTTTTTGTTTGTGGTGTTTTTTCGTAAAGAAACAGCCAGACTGCTATTGCAGACCTGTCCCTTTGGATAACAACTTGCGTTATATAGGGACAAGACTGCTTATGCAGACAATATATTTATTGAAAGGTTGCATAGGTACTACGAAATAATATATCATGTATAAAAATAAAAGTTTTTATTCACAAAAGTAAGAAACTACAAAAATATTAATTCATATGCTTATAACATAGGTATTACAAAAACCGAAATTCATTTATTGGAATGAAAATTTTCAAAGCATTGCCCAACACACAATGGGGGATGCGTTTCGCAAACCTTACATCTCCATGATGTCTGCCCGCGTTTGTCATGAACACTCCCGGCATCGCAGGAAATGACTTTTGCGTTTAGAGTTGGGCGGGATTGGTATTTTTTCTAAGACATGTAGAACTTCAGGTACAATTGTCTCCTCAGCTGTAACGTGTGCCGCAGGGACTGAAACTTTTGCAGCTTTTGCTGCACCTTGGTTCACACCAGTTTTCTTCCGTCTCTCAAATTGTTTGGAATCCCAAGTTTTCCTTAATGATACTCTCCCGAAATTGAAGTAAATTTGTTTTTGATTTTGTGATATCTCGATACAGCAAGAAACTATTTATAACTGTAACATCTAACAGATGAAATATCACCTTTTTGTACCATCTGATTGATTTTCTGGGGCAGCTATAATAGGAAGTAAACTGATCACATCTGTCTACCCCTGACATATTCATGTTATATTCGTGAATTTCTTTTGGCTTTTGTAGTTTTTTCCCATAAGAATTCGAAACCTCTATCATCGTTGGGTGAAATTTGGTAGTAATGCACAAAACATCGCGCTTGTCCTTCCATTTGCTGACATACACTTTACCATTTCTTTTCCAAATATGGTCGCCTCTTTTGAGTTTTTTTGTGGTAACTACTTTTGGATTTTGTTTTCGATTTGATCTCAAAGTACTTGTCGTGTGAGTTTTTCTACGAAGGAGAATTTTGGACAACCCTACGCTATTATAATAATTGTCCATTATCAAGTGATGACCTTTATCTAAAAATGGCTGCATTAGTCTGAATAGCAATGCCTGTAGCTTGGAAACTTCTCCATCGTCCTGTTTTCCTTTATATATTTCAATGTTATGATTGTACCCATTTGGAGAGCAGAATTCAAAAAATTTAATTCCATATTTGGCACGTTTATTTTTTATATATTGCCTAAAGCTCAATCTGCCTTGGTGCAATAAAAGCAACTCATCCAGTGCTAATGCCTCTTCCGGGGAAAAGGCTTTTTGATAATTGCGTATCAAAATTTGTAGCAGAGAAGTAACTTTATTCAGACGATCGACATTTCCTTTTTCCTTGGTGCAGTTGAACGCCCGTAGTAATTGCTCATACCTCCTTCCAGTCATTACGTTGGAAAATATGGGATGATAGTAAAGGGGATCCAAGGAGAATATTTTTCGCAGAGTTGGAAAACGTACTTGGGCTTGAAGAAGTGACAATCTAAAAAACTTACACATTTCTTCAAAATTGGTGTTCGGAAATGATGCCATTCGCGCATACCTTGCATGGGGTCTGTTGGTCGTTTCCATTTTTTTCCCATACTCATTAGTGCATGATGTCAAAAGATCCATCACTTCATCATCCCACAAAGTTTTGAAAACTTCCAGCGGTGATGGTACATGATCAAATCTTAATTTGATCCCAGCATTTGCGTTGTCAAAGTTGAAATCCGGAATATCTTCAACATCGCTGTGCCATTCCTTATCGCTGTCTGACTTATTAGAGCTTGGCGATGGTAACGAAGGTTCTTCGTCATTCGATGCTGAACTGATATCCTCGTTCTCAGAAGCGGTACTTTCTTGAGTTTCATCAGAGCTATTATTTGATGGAACATAGTCTTCATCCCCACTTTCAGAGTTATGATAAGGATCCTCATCACTTTGTTGACTAGCCTCATCCGAACTAGACGATGCTGATTCAGCAGTCTCGACTTCATCATAAAACTTCAACAGCGTAGCTTCTTCTTTTTCGTCCATTTTTCTGCAAAAAAAATAGAATTTTACTGGTACTGCCGAGACAAGTAGCTAATATAATACAGAATGTCCATTCACAGTATGTACTTGCCTAGATTTTCTGGCGAGGAGGGGCTCATGCAATGAGATGTTTTTTATCTGTCTTGGTTACCAAAACCTATACACATAAAAAAATTTTGAACCTAACCTAACTACCACACAACGAATTTTCGGGCCACACAGCTGCAGCTACATAAGCAAAAACGTGTAAAAACAAAATATTATACTGTGCCCTAGTTATTTAGTGTGTGCACTACTTTTCAATGTTAGTTTTCTATTATCACCACCAATCTGGATTAAAACTGGCCAAAACCATATGTAGAGTTGTTACAGTGGAACTGGACCTGTTCTTTTGGAATAAGTTTCAGCGGGCTATTCCGCGTACCTATTACCAGAAATCAGAAATACCTGTTCCGAGTGCGCCAGTCCATGTAAAATAATGATGGCGATTTGGTTCCGAATAATACGAATCAGTTTTAATACTCGGATTATCGAATTAGTTTTGACTTGGCAATTCTGCGGATATTGTATCGTAGAAAAAGTCACAATAGCAAAGTTATTCCGAGTTTTTTATTAAATTAGTACAGTTACTTTGAGTCAGTATTTATTTTTAGATAATAAGTATAGCTACCTATATGCTAAAAAGGCGCTAAATTTCGAACAATATTAAATAAAAATAAACAAAACTAAATAATACAAAATATGTAATATTTAAAAAAGTTACAAAAACAAAAATTCGAAAATAAAAGAGTAAAAGTTTTGGAAAAATTTTTTTGACTTTTTCTTCTCACAAAATATGGCGTTAAAGTTCAAAAATAATAAGTTTTCTAGATGTTTTGCCTTAAGACAACGGCGACGGTCACTTAAAATTTCACCTGCTTTTGAAAATAAACTTTCACATGGGACCGACGTTGCAACAGCACATAATTTTTGTTTAGCAAGTACACTTAAATTGGAATATACATATATACCCATGTTCCCTCCACCATTCCAATGGGTCCTTTTTTCGATCCAGAATAGTGTCCTCCATATACCTGCACTTCTAAGATTGCCCTAGAGGTAGAACTACTGGGTATTTGAATTTTTTTTTTAAGTAATTTTGTCAAATATATCCCATACTGAAAAAGTTGTTTTTAAAATTAAATTATCTTTTACATTGCTTGTAGATGGTTGTTGAGCCTTAAGTATTTTTACGAGATCGGGATACGGGGTCATTATTTTTAAATGCCAAACTGTTTCCCACTCTATTACGAAGGCCGCTTTGCAATTTTGTCTTGGCAGATTTGTTTTGGCTCAGGTCAATTTTTAGAAGCTCACTGCATACATCTAAAAGAAGCTAGTAGATATTTTTGTCCACGAATAACACGATTAGCATCCTCAAAGGACTCCACAATAACTTTCAGTTCCTTTACAAGGGCCCATTTATCCAATGTCAATTGAGGAAGATTAATATCGAGTATAGCTATTGTAATCCGTACAGCTTCTTCTAACTCAATAAATTGCTCGATCATGTAGTAGGTAGAGTTCCAACTCGCAACCACATCCTGTAGAAGTTTCTTAGGGGTTTTTAAACCTATATTCTCCTGAAACTTCATTAATCAAACTATAGTTTTCACTTTCTCTAGAGTGCCTGCTACTTCGGTGAGTGAATCGCAAACTAGGAGATTAAGAGTATGGGCGTAGCATCCGAAAAACTTCCATCACAGCCCATTTGTAATGGCACTTTTCACATTAGCCGCATTATCAGATATTGCTAAAATATATTTTTTCAATATCCCATTCTTCTGCTATGGTTCTTAGTTCCGCATTTAGATTGGCACTTGTATGAGACTGGTCAAATACGGCGCATTTCAGAAGAATGGTTTGAATATAAAATTTTTTATCTATGAAGTGTATTGTGACTCCCATAAAGTTTTCATTGTTTGCCGAAGTCCAACAATCTGTTGTCAAACAACTGCAATTACATCTTTGACCAACTCTTTACGTTAAACTAAACATTGTTCGTAAATACTTGAAATTATTGTTCTAGAAATTACCTGTCTACTGGGAAGTTCGTAAGATGGATTTAGGGCTTTTGTATATTGCCGAAACCCTTCATCCTCAACTACGCTATATGGCTGAAAATCTTTATAAAATTGTTTTAATAACAAATCGTCAATTTTTTTTCTTTCAGGCTGTATTCAATCTTTTGGGTAGAAATGAGGAAATTTTTGACTGATTTTTTAAAAAATGGTTTCCTGCTTCCTTTTTTGCTATGTGGTACATAATACTTGTACTGGATGAGCAGGTGGATGTCCGCTGGCTGGCGGTGTCCACAAAAACTAAAAAATACAGAACTAAAAATACATGCAAAAAAAACTCGCCGCCCCTTCATTCAATGATTCTTTTCGGCGGAGATCAAAGTGACTGCCGCGCGCTATCCAAAATGCCGCGCATGCCGCAAAAATAATAAAATTTAAAAACATAACCGCTAATTCATCGAAAACCTGTGATACCGTCAGCAGCGCCACGGTTGTCTTGCAATTTATTTGTTAGGAATAGGTTGGAGCTGTAATAGGTATTTGGAATAGGTTTAAATGTAGAACTGGTACAGGTCGGACTAGGTACATTAAAAAGCTATTCCATAACATCTCTAACCATATGTAAATACAATTTTCAAAAAAAAAATGAGCCCCTACTACTTATTTTTCACCTCTAAAACTTACCGAACACAGGTGCACTTTATTGGGACACAAACCACGTCTGATTGTCTAACATTATGTAGATTTTGTCTGCACTTGCAGTCTTGCCGCCAAAAGATCAGCTGATCAACACATGCGCAGGTCACATATATGCATACTATATGCTTCGTGGGACGATTCTCAGTATTATTGTAGTATTTAGTGGGGCACAACAGATCTTTCTAAACCTTAGTACACGCTAACAACGACTGCAATTAAAGACTTGTCCTCTGGGGACGATCAAAGTGCATCTTCATATGCAGCCGTGTCCCTGCATATGTAGACGTGTCCGTGAATGGGTCGTATTATTAAGTTGGACTAAAATGCATATGGCAACCTTGCAATTTGTCAATAAATAAACACGGGACAGGTGACGTATGACAGATGTCACCCTTGACAGATTTATTTATTTAAATGGATATTATACCTACACAAATATTTGAATTAATAATTAGTTTTTTTTTAAATTGTAATAGATGTAAAATGAAAAATCTAAATTAATTTTAGCGAATTACGTGTTATACGTTCTATAACTTACCAGTATGCAAAATAAAGTGCGTACAAATTGTTAACCGATCACCTCCTTCGGAACACTTCGAAACATTCATGTACGTATAAAATGGTTTTACAATAATTGTGTGGATGTCTATGAGTACACTAACCAAGGTCAATTTGTGTATATTATGAGATTACTTATCAAAAAACGGCTTAAATTACCTTTTCTTTGAATGCTCAGTAGGACTTAATATTATAAAGTTCGCAAGTACCACTACCGTTTACACTCTCAAATTCACTAAAATGGATTAAAATCATCACAAAATACCTTTTATAATATGACGTCATACTCCGACATTTAATTGATTCATTTTAAAGGTGTCCGTCTTTAAAATCATAAGACTGATCAAGTTTCATCTTCTATAATCACATGGCGACAATTTATGGTAATCAGTTATAGCTTTACAAAGAAACCAAACCATCCTTAAATCTGATGGATAATGACACCGGAGTTATGCGGATTTTATTTACATACTTACGCAGGAGTGACCCTGTGACGTTTCGGAATTTCTGGTATGGTAAATTTAATTGGTATTAATGAATTATTAAGGTGGACTTAAATGCATATGGCAACATTGCAATTTGTCAATAAACATGGGACGAATGACAAATGACAGATGTCACGTTGACAGATTCATTTATATTATTTTGAAAATTAAAAATTAATTTTGGTGTTTATCTACAAAATTATCGAAAATTTTAAGATAAGTATTTGCATTTTACTTTTAATTCAGCTATATGCAACTTGTAATAAAATGCCTATGGCAACGTTGCAAATCTAAGAATTGACAATGGACAGATGACACATGGTAGACATTTCTTTTTTATTTGAAAATTATAGGTTATGTACTTTGTATCTAAAATCAAAATTCTAAATTATTTTTAGTGAATTAAGTTATATGTTCAATAAGTTGTCAGTATCCAAAATAAAATGCAAAAAAATTGCTAACTGGTGACGTCAGAAAAAGTGAGTATTGTGTCGATAATATTAATAATAACCGAATTTATTATAGCCATTAATATGTATGTTAAATAATTTTAGAATAATTTATGTGGATGTCAATGAGTGCTAAAACCATGGTCAGTTAGTGCATATTATGATACTACTTATCAAAAAACGTCTTAATTACCTTTTCTTAGAACGCCTTCTAAAGTTCACACATACCACTACAATAATTCTAATAAGTAACTCTTAAATACATAAATCATCACAAAATATCTCTTTGAATATGATTTTTAGTATTACTCACAGAACACAAATATATAGAGAAGTGGTGGTTGCATACAAACTGATATAATTTTTTTTGACAAATCAGCTAGCGTCCTCTCGCTTGGCAACGAAAACTGTTGTAACTAACTTGACAGTTTGACGTGCCCAACTGGACCAATCAAAATGGTGAAAGGCGTGGCCAAATTAAGGCGGGAAATCAAATTTCATTTAATCTGACAATCATTTAATCTTAATATCTAAAGCAACGTACGACATATCACCAATATTGGACAAATGGAAATAAAACAATGTTTTTCTTTAATACATTTATTATTTAATTTTCCTGAAAAAAAATTACTTAAAATGATATACATAATATACAATAATTTATAAAGGAAATTATATAAATTAGAATTAATCTAAAAATGTTTAAAAGAATTTTGTTAGCCCTGAACTACCCTAACTTTAACCAGATTAGAAAAGGTTGTCAAAAATGTTTGTAATATTTTCTCATCATACATCTAAAGGCATTCTTATTAGGTTAATCATCACCTTGCTTGCGATCTTTTCTAGGAAGAACTTCAGGAGGAATCTCCTTTTTATTTTTTCTAAGGGTCCCCACAAATGTCAATTTATTTGCAAATCGGCAAGTTCTACAGACGAAAACCAGTTGTCAGCAGTTATATTCCTATTGGAATTGTACAAACATTTGGCGAGCCTTATGACTGACTGAGTTGGTTTACAAAGTTTTTTCTCTTCATTCGTCAATCCACGACCGTCACTATCTTTGCCTGCATAAATATAGGCGTTGTATAAATATTGGGTTCTTGATGCGTTAGTGCCATTATTTTTATGCCATACTTTTCTGGTTTAGAGGGAATGTACATCTTGAATCTACATCTGCCTTGAAATCCCACCAACATTTCATCTATGCAAGCATTCGCACCTATCGTATAGGAGTTTCTGGCATTTTCAATGAATAAGTCAAATAATTCACTTATAGCAGCTACTGGATTTTCCTTCTTTCGTTCTTCCCTGTCATCTGAATCGTCGAATCGTAAAGCTGTTAATAGTATGAGAAAACGCTCTTTAGACGTTACTGCTCGAAAGACATCCCTGCCTGTACCATCAGTCGCAAAAATACTTCTAACGTCTTCATCGTTGGATTTGAAAATCGCAGTATATAACAATAAACCTAAAAGCGCCTCTAATTCCCTTATGCCAATGTCTACAAGGTCTAGTTTATTTTGCCGTATATATTTTGTTCGCATGAAAGCTAATTTTTTGTTTGTCCACTTTAAAATCAGTTCAAACATCTGGGCAGGAAACAATTGACTGAAAAATGCCTTTGGATTAGTGTTATCACCTACAACAACACGTACCGCTGGTAAACGTACAATATTATGCGCCAAAGTACGTACATTTCTTGTGGGTTCATTTGTACTCCATTTGAATCTATTTTTCCCATAGAAGTATTTTTTTCTTTTTTCTCCATTTCTGTTACATAAATGGTCACTGTCTAGTTTTTTATCACTACTATTTTTACTATCACTATCACTGCTAGAAACATCCATCTTTTGAGTTTCATTATGGTGTTCTCTCGATTTCTTCACATTTTGAGTCAAGAACACTGACTTGTTTGGATGTGCCAGGCTTTGAACTAGCCATGATAATAGAATAATAATAAAAATATTACTAACGTAAACACTGACACGGAGTCTACCAGACTCCGAGGTGCGTATAACTTGAGCAAAAAAAATTCTAAGATAAGATACATAGTATATATTTGTTGGTCTCTTATAATACTAGCAACATATCTTGAAACTATAATATTAATAAAAATTTAATGCAAGGACAGATGCTTACATAAAATAAAAAGAAACTCTTAAAAAAAAAACACAAGTCGTAAGAAAAACATTAAGTCTGATCCATTCCGGGTGCTCAGGTCTCTTAGTCTCTATACCTATGTCTCGTCTCAGTGATCACAGGAAGTGGTATGATACTAAACGATTCATGTGAAAAAAAGACAAAAAATTTTTTAAATAAATATGTATTGTAGTGTAAAGCCGTCAGTATCAGCATTATTAACATTTGTGGAGAGAACTGATCAGAAGAAATTCTATAGCTCAAAGTCTTAATAAAATAATCATTGCATATCGCTCTTCATGTTTTTCTTGTAATGGGAACTGAAGGAAATTAAAAAAATCTCTTAATATTATGTTTCTCAGAACTATTTAAAATATATTATACATGTATTAAATACTCTTACATCAAGAAAATTTTCAGGAAAATTTTAATCCATTTTTGGACCAGAAAATGAGAGGCAAGACATTTTGTAATATGTATTTATAATAATCAAATTAAAATTAAAATACTTGAAAAGTGAAACTTCTTCATTGAAATCAACTGAATTTGATTTTATTAAAGACTACAGATTGACAATACAAAAACATAATAGTAATAAATAAAATCAGATCTTCTTACCTGGAATTGCTTGCTGCAAATCAATTAAAACTACTCCCAATATTGAAAGAGAACTTTTTGGAAAAAAATAATGGATTTAAAATAACATCCATAACAAATTTCAAACTCAACCCACACTTGGATTCATTAAAATAAAAAACAAACTCAAATGGTATGACAATGACAAATGATGTTCTATCAGTCAATGTCAACAGCTTTCTGTCAGCTCCCTGTCGATTTTGCCAAGCAAGATGGCCGACATACGATTCCGATTTTTACCATACAAGTTTCATACAGGGTATTACTATGAATAAAGCCTCTTAAAAACCCCTCAAACATCTTCCAATCCAAACAAGGATAATGACAAACGTCAATGTTGCCACGTCAAAAATACAGAAAGTATTATCAACATCTAATAGTTTATTTATTTTTAAAAACGGTCGAAAAAGTCAAAAAAATGTAATTGGTATCCTACGTAGTAAATTTTCCCTTCATGCCTTGGAATTTCAAAGAATTAAATTATATTAAATAGCGACATAAAGTGCATTGCGGCAACATTGCCAGCGTTCAGATGCGACGTTGTCAGACTATGATAAACTTATGAAAATCATTTCCCTAAATACATTTATCGGTGAAATGATTCTTGATAATGCTAATCTGGTAATCTTCTAAGTTAAAAGGCCTTTTTTTTTTAAATAGCCATTTTGCATGTCTATTAATAACAGTTTCAATGAACAATTACTCAGGCTACAACAATGCTGAAACGTGTGAAAATTCTCATGCATGCCCGCGATAAGTAAAATTTATGTGGAAATATGCACTTTACCACAGTAAATCTGGGTTAAAAAAGTAAACAAAAGATGCTTTAATTTAAAATAAATATAACTTATGTATAAATGGTGAAATATATGTTTCTTTGAATGTGTCATACCCACCGTCTATTTATAGGCTATTAAATTATTATAAATAAATTATTATTGTTGGTTGTGTAATGCCGCATTTATTAATAATTAATGATTTAAGTCTGATTACGTGGTCCAATTAAATATTTGCAGAAAAATTAAATATTAAACGTTAGTGGGCATTATTTTAATTTAAAGCAATCACATTTATAGCGAATCTTTTATTATACAGTTAGGATGATGTAATTATGTTGAAAAAAAATCAACTGGTTTAGTATAATGGCACACCTTAAACTGTTTTTGGGTACCTATCAGTTTATTAATGGCAACATCTAATATATACGTAGAAAGTATAGTCAAGAGATGAACATTTTCGGCGAAGGAGCCCGAAAATATTTATTTGTTGTGTTCAAGAAAGCACACAAATATAAGGGGAATTTTTCTTTCAAATGATTGAGTATAATTTTGTGGCGAAGGAGCCAGATAACGATTGTCTAGGCGCTTTCATTTACGCCAAGCATCAAATATTATTTAAAGTTGCCCGTGTGGGGTTCGGGTACGGTTGTAGAATAGCCCCAAGGTATTGTCTGCCTGTCGTAAGAGGCGACTAAAAGACAACCGAGTCTCTGCCGGTATAAGCAGAATACCTTAGGACAATCCATCATCATCGTCCTCAAGGAGAGAGTAGGAAATGACTCTCATCGCGTCCTGATTGGGAAGGAACTATCGTCGCAGACCGTCTGTGCCATAGACCTCCTTCATGCGATAGCAACTGGGCAGCAGGCGACCCTGATCTGGTTGTTTCCGACAATACCACAGTCGCAGCCTACATTTGAAGATGAATCGTTGGAACAGGACAAAACAATCCGGAGGTAAAATACGCTCCCACTCGGATCTCCGGGGGAGGGTGCCTGATCGAACGAATTATCAGAAAGACTATCACAAACGTAAAACCAAAAACTTATCCTTAGCTACCTGGAACATCCGCACCTTGCACGACTCGGACACTGCTACTCATGCACAACGAAGAACGGCAGTTATAGCAGATCAACTAAACCGGTTTAATGTGGACATAGCCGCCCTTTCTGAGACCCATCTGCTCGATGAAGGTTCTTTAACCGAACAGAACTATACCTTTTTCTGAAGAGGTTATCCAGAGGATGGTAGAAGACTGCACGAAGTAGGCTTCGCGATAAAGAACGATATAGCCAAATCACTCCAACAACTGCCTTATGGCATCTCCGAAAGACTTATGCTGCTCAAATACCAAGTGGCTAATGGTAATTATGTTACCATCATATCGGCTTATGCACCAACACTGGACGCAGACCTTGAAATAAAGGAAGTATTTTATGAAGAACTCAACAACATCTTAGAAAGAATACCAAGGAAAGAACATGTTATTCTCTTCGGAGATTTCAATGCCAGGGTTGGTAAAGCAGCTGATATATGGCCAAAGGTTATCGGTGCCCACGGAATCGGAAAAGCAAATTCAAACGGAGAGTTGTTATTGGAACTGTGCACAGAACATGACTTAGCCATAACAAATACCTTCTTTTAAATGGATGATAAATTCAAAGGTACTTGGTGTCACCCTCGATCGGGACACTGGCATATGCTGGACTACATAATAGTACTCCAGAAAAATCTGAACGAAGTGCAAGTTACTAAAGCCAGAGTTGACGTAGAGTGCTGGACGGACCACCGCCTGGTCCTGGCTAACTTAAAAATGAACTTAAAACCAAGGTATAGGCGTGGCAACAGTAAGAAAGTCAACAAAAAGCTTTGCCTAGAAAAACTCAAGGATACAGCAGTAGCTTCGCATTTTCGTAGCGAAATTAGGGAAAATCTTCATGCCGATAATTTCTCACAAGATCTAGAAGAACACTGGGATTTAGTTAAACAAAATCTAATGGACATTATCAAAATCTAATGGACAACATTTACAAGAATAAAGGCTCCGCGTATGACTGTAACAACTATCGCGGCATTTCATTACTGTCGATAGTGGGAAAGATTCTATCAAAGATCTTAGCGGATAGACTACAACCAGTAGTGAAAAAACTTATTCTAGAAACCCAGAGCGGCTTTCGGCCAAACAGGGGAACCAACGATCTGATCTTTGCACTTCGCCAACTTCAAGAAAAGGCGAGAGAACATCAGACTCAATTACATGTCGCATTCATAGATCTGGCGAAGGCCTTTGATTCGGTTAACAGAAAGGTCCTCTGGTGCATTTTAAAACGTTTCGGAATCCCAAATAAATTCGTCTCAGTGGTCGAAAATTTACATACAAGTAATCAAGTACAAGTGCTAGTAAACGGTGAGCTTTCCGAACCGTTCTCCACTGAGACGGGAGTTAGGCAGGGCTGCGTCCTGGCTCCTATTTTGTTCAATGTTTTCCTTGCGGCGCTATCGATCATTGTTGACAGAAATCTAACTGCTAGAGGGATTGGAATCAGATATAGATATGATGGAGGGCTTTTCAATTTAAAACGTCTTAGAGCTAGAACAAGAGTGCGTTTTATCACGGATCTTCAATATGCAGATGACTGTGCGCTGATTGCGTACACAGCAGAAACTCTTCAGGAAATTCTTGCTTTTTATGCCTGGGCATACCAAGCCTTCCCAAGGTCCCAAAAACCAAGCTTCTTATAACTCCTGCATCAGTCTCTCATCATAATCTGAGTCTTAAAACGAAAACGGCAGTATATAGAGCAATAATTGTACCAACGCTATTATATGGCTGCGAATCATGGATCCCATACAGACGACATATAAAGGCTCTTGAACAATTTCAGCAACGGCAACTGCGACAAATGATGAGAATCAGATGGTTTCATAAAGTTTCTAATAATGAGGTTCTGCAAAGATCAAACTGTATAAATATTGACACTATGGTACGAAGGGCAAGAATGAGATGGCTGGGTCATGTATACAGAATGGACGAACGGCGCTTACCAAAATCTTTTTGTATGGAAAACTAACAGAAGGTGCAAGGAGGCCGGGAGGCCAATACAAACGCTTCAAAGATGTCGTCCACGATGATTTAAAGCTATTGGGAATTGAAAACAACTGGGAAGAGATAGTGAACAATCGTGCCCAATGGAGAAGAGCGACGTCCGTTGCTCCTCAACCGACTAGAAGAACCCAAAGACCGGCTCTGCAAGAATTTCCGTGAGATGTTTGTGGCCGGATTTGCAAATCTCGCATAGAATTGTTTAGCCATAGTAAAACTCACCAAAGACTGTAGCTTTATCTTTAGTTTAGATTTATCTTTTATAATGTAATTATTTTTTATTTTTTTACTCGGTAATCGAGCTCGGCAATATATATTATTTTAAGTGAAAAATCGTGATGTTATGTCGTTCTTGTTATCTTATAGCCCAATGCACCATATTTTTTTTACAGTAATAAAAATCTGTTTTTATAACAGGCGGGCTTGTACAAAATTTTGGCAATACAGGTGTACAAAAATTAAGGCAAATGTTCCAAGTCGAATTCTCTCATAAACACCTGCGTAAGTAGGCGAAGGAGCCGGGCAATTTTAAACAATTAATTTTTTTCTCAACTTTCAGATGCAGAATATTTCTTTCAAAATGCCTCGACCAACTACATGTACCTGGAAACGATCCAGGAGGAGACTTCCGACGATCTCAGGTCCGACAGCGACGGCGAATCCAGAAACTCACCGGTGGGATGGCTGGCGACCGACTCCGAAGATGGAAGTGTCATTTTTACCAGCAGAATTGGTAAGAGTGTTATAATGTAGGCATGTAATCCGAATGTAATCGAGTATATATAAAAAAGCCAAAATAAAAATAATCAAGTAATTTGGCCGCCTTTCTCTCAGACCGTGCAGAAAAACCATACACCCACCATTTTTCTTATAAATTTATAATTACCTTTACAAAAATAACCCTTATTTTAGCAGCTATAAGGATTCTTTAGAACGTAAGTCTTTAAATTGCACATGGGTATATTATATTTGTCGTTGGCTTTTTCAACACTCGCGCTTCATACACTCCCTCAGTATTTTGGCGAAGGAGCCAGGAACACTTTTTATATGATTGTTTTTGCACAATATCGAAGAACGTCATAACTCAAAAATCAATATTTATCAGTATAATGGTTTAAAGATTAATGTTTCTTTAACTTTTTTGTATTAATTTACTATTGCAGGTAAATTAAATGCTTTTATTGTGGGTAGGCCTCCAAGTTTAGTATTGTGGTTTACTCTTAAATTGATAAACTTATGATTGATTGAAACTTGTGTCTTTCTTCTCTAACATAATTTTGTGACACTAACATAAATTTGAAATAAAAAACAATCATTGTTTGTAACACGCTTTTATTAGCTCGGGTTGTTTCTATGTATTAATGTAACGGAATCTTTGAGCTTAATTTTCACTGGTTTCTAAAAGTCAAGTGATTGTTAATCGAACTAAAAAGTAGAAAATGATGTTTAATTACAAAGAGTTTTTATTACAATAGTAGAAGGTCGGACAATCAATCATAATTAATTACCTCAAATAAAAATCATAATAAAATTTAAGTTATTAACAGAATAATTAAAATCAAAGTAAAAAGCGTGCGGTGCATTTTACTTCATTTTCATAATTCTTCTCTCATAGACAGTTGTCAATAGAATAATTGTCATATTTAATATATCGAGCACATTTAATATATTCATTTTTGAGTCGATGACGTTCTCCTCTATATAAAGCGATATTAAAGCTTTGTTTTTCGCACTATGCCATTTTGGCGAACGAGCCGGGTTTTTTCCCCTATTCTTAAAGCCTCAATAGCTTCGTGATTGTTTGGAGTAATTTACACTTTCGAATACCCAATGGCCGTCACATAAACAATTTTCTTCTATTTTTATCGGCATAACTTGTTCGACATCATATATATTGAATCCGGACTAGGGTTGGCACACGTACATACACACACCGGCCGAATTAGTTTTAGTTCAAATACACAATTAAAATCGTCGTGTTTTGGCACTGGGTTTGAATGAAAATTGTTTTTTTTTTGTTTTGAGCTTTTCACCGTTTGTATTTTAGTGGTTTAAAGGGTCTATAGTTAGAGTCAACTCGTGTTTGTGTTCCTGTAACGTATAGTTGAGGTTAGTTTAAAAATTGAAGTTTGACACAATAGTAAATACACAATATAAAACACTATATTTGTTATTTATAAGAAAAGATCGTATCGATTGTTACATTTTTAGATTGTAAATAAAATTTTAAGAAATTTGATGGACCACACGCTATACTTTGATTAAGAAGTTCTGGAGATATATTTAATTAAAATTTGGCTTTCTGAGGTTATAGGGTCAAAAGTACTTTTCATATAAAAAAAAACGATTTTTTCTTTCAAAATCTATCTATTGTCGTTCATAAATTTAAAATAATCTGACTATGTAATAATAGATAGGGTGAAAATATTGTAATCAACCATAACCAATTAATAGTCCTACTCTTTCCTAACCATTTATTACCGAACTAAACGAGCTTCTATCTTTCTCTCTATAGAAGACCTGGACTGCGACTCAGACCGTGAATTAGCCTGCCCGCCAAAACGTCGCAGACAAGACTCAAACTATTTACAACTGCCTCCTGATGACGCCCAAGAAGACGAAACGTCCTTGAGCCGATCGAGCAGTTTACTGCAATTCGAATCGTTAGAGCAACAGTGTCGTGACAGTACCAGCTCGCCGAATTTACTTAACCAATTCACTTTGGACCTCTTGGAGGACATCGAGGGCGGCAGGAGGAGGTTTTCCAGCGAGGATTTCAGTCAGGACTACGATGGCAGCGTTTTTAGAAGCTTCGGGGGTAATATAGACAAGTACGTAAAACAATTTGCGGAAAAAACCTTTAATATTTATTGTTTATTTAGTCAAAAACTAATACAAGTTATACAACGAGGTTACTTAATAATAATTATTATATTACATTTTTAAAAAAGAATTGAATAACTAACAAACACTGTATAATTATCATAAACATAATGTACATATATTATACAAACAAAAACGAGACACAAACCAGAGAAAACATGAAAATTTTTGAATATCAGAAAAAAATTGAATATCAGTAACGCTGCCCTAAGTCGACGATGAATATTTGAAAAGATACTGGTAGGACACGGATCGGAGATGCGAATGTACGAAATGCATTGCTGCCATTTCATCATTGGTATAATTTGCCATTACTGATATTCAGAAAAATAGCATGGAAACGGAATAATTTCAATAAAATCGAATAAATGACGCGCTGTGATGGTTTTTAATAGTTTGACATTTAAAATCACAGCACTTGCGTCAAATAAAGACGCGTTACCGCACTTTTTTACTCCCATTTACTTTTTAAATGTGTTAAACATGAGTATTTCTTAAATTATTTAACTTTTCATACTTCTTGTAATAAATCTGATCCCTTAATTTGCTTGCAATCGACGAACAAACATCTTCACACCGCATCAGATTTTTAAGGAAGTACAAATGTTTTTATTTTTTTAAGCGAAAACCATGCGTCGGACGAATGAAAACCAAGATATTAGATTTGCTAAAAAGTGATAGAAGATTTTAAAAATGACTTTTTTTTTAAGAAAAAGCAGTGGCGTAGTATTTTTTTCAATAAAAATATTCAATAGAAGACCTGTAGGGACGCCACTGGCGAAGAAAATATTTTTTTGCACATAAAAAAATGCGTCTTGATACATAGAATACATGTAGCAAGTTTCATAAAAATGTCTGTAATATTGTTAACTTTATTAAAAAACTGATTTTTTTTTGAAAACTTTAACTCTTTGTATCTCAAAAGTTAAGACTTTTAGAACATGTTCATAGAAACTTTTTTTCTTAAAATGGGTCCAGGAATCACCCTCTTAAATATTAGCACGTCTTTAACACCCTGTATGTCACACAACAAAGAATAAATGAATCATGGCCGACTTTTTACTTGTAGGAAAAATTTTATTATTTTAAAATTTAAAAGCATCGAGGATTAATATAACTTGTCTTTACTACTATTATTTTATTATGGTTATTACAACTATTAATTTTTTTCTTACTAAAAAGTGTTCGAAATAGCAGTGACAAGCGCTTTGTTCGTAAAATATCTATTAATTGTTTTCCGTCGTAAAGATGGAACAGCAAACTTGTTACTATAAAATTGAAGATAAAAGAAAGGCTCTATCAAAACGTATTACTAGATGCAGGGTGTTCTATTTAAAAAAATAGCGTAAAATTGAATTTAAAATATCATTGGTTGAGTAACGATTTTGATCACCCTCGTATAAAAAAAATTAATTTTGGAATTTTGAAATATAAAATAAACCAAGCCTCTACATAGATTGTTCAAGAAGATAAAAAACGTTGGTGGAAATTATTAAAATTTAAGTGATACATTGAGTTTCGTGAACATTTCTTGAAATTGTTAATAACTAAGCAACGTCGCATTTTAGGGCAAAACAGTTTTAGGATTAAAGTCTCTCATTTCCGAAAAAAAAATATACGGGGTTCCATTTAAAAAAAAATCAAATTATGTACCACGCTTTTTTGGGGCACCCTGTATCAACCAAACTAATTTTAAAAAGTAGCCCCTGTAACTGAATTAACATTCCCCCTATAAAGGACTTTTTCGTTTCAAGATTTATCCGCAATTGAGCATCGCGATGTTAAATGAACACCCTCTATAACTCGTTTTAATTTGATTTTCTTTAGGTCAGAACAGAGTGAGAGCAGAGACTCTTTGCTCTACAATGCCTCGTTGCGTTATAGCAGCAGCAGCAGCTCCGATTCTACTGACTCCGACAACACCGTAGAGAACTCGAGGTATATTAAGTTTATTGAAGTTACTTAGCTCTTTTCTATAACTTTTTTTGCTTCAGATCGTGTGACAATTTAAAAACATGGCGCAGCTTCGACAACTTGCCGCTGTCAAACCACCACAGCCCCCCGAAGAAATTCTCCAGCGAAAATCTGAGCGAGGATAGCGGCTATGGTGATCAACTGCTGCTGACTTCGTTGAATAGTAGCTACAGTAAGACTAAAGGTGCTCTAAGCAGTAGCGCTGGACATTTGGATAAGGGCAGAGCCGAGTTGGAGAGTAATTATAAAATGGCTGAGGCTAGAAGTGGCAGACACGTCAGGGAGAAGAGGAATAGTTATGTGGGGTTCGGGGCGTACGATTGTGATGTGTATCAGGTGAGTGTGGCTTAAGAAGTAGTAAAAAATATTTGGTTTTTACTCTTGGGAACAACTGAAGGTCCAATGGTGTGTTTAACTAAAGAAGCATATAAAGTCTGGAAAAAAAGCTTCATTCATTGATCTGGTTAAAGCGTTTGATATCCTTTGGCAATGTAAGCTGATTCAAGAGCACATAAACTTTAAGTGTCCCTAAATCATCAAACTTTTTTTGAGTTTCATTAATTTTGTTTAATAAAAATGGACCTTAAGTAAAAATGGTTTACAAACTTTTTGGGTTTATGTGATAAGTAGAAAAAACAATGCATAAAAGTCTATTCCTTATAAAAAATAAAACTTATGTACAAAATCACTTAAAACACAAAATCTGTAACTAAGCGCTGCTTAAAAAAAGATAAATATTTTAACAAAAATATATAATTAATACAAAAAAATTGTCCTTCGAGATCACCTGATCTTAGACCACTTGATTTTTACTTTTGGGGTAATTTGAAGCCAAATAGTATACAAGGTACCGGTAAACAGTAAACAGGAACTACGTCCACGACTTATCAATTGCATCATATACGACATATCAAACTTGCTTTTATTTCAGAAACCGAACTACTTAAGATATACCTGAACATGATACGTCGTTAGAAAGGGATTTAAATTTCCTTTTAGAATATGTTATAATATACAGTGTGTTTCATTTAAAAAAATGCATTTTTCACAATTTTTGTATCTAGCGGTAAAATCACTAATTTTGACCCACCCTATACAGGGTGTCTCACGACGAATAGACGCGATCGATATTTCGGAAACTAATTTTTCAAAAATTTTGAAAATTTGGCAACATGGCACAGTCGATGGGGGCTACACAACTAAAATATTTTGACAGTTGTGACGTTTTCGGTTATACCGGAAGTAGGTGTCAACTTCGTTATTTTAAATGGAACATCCTGTATATTTTTACTTTTTTGGCTTTTACGTGAAATTCTAAATATATTTTGTGTATAATGTCCTATACCTAAGTGTAACCGTTTTTGACATATTTTTAATTTCATGTGAAAAACTATGTTTATAAGCCCTAACATAATTATCGATTACTCCCTTTTAGTAGCTTTTATTTATTGGTTAGTTTTGGTTTTATTTTAGAGGAAGGACCACTTTAAAAGACTATTTTAAAATTTGGCTAAAAAAAAGATACAGGGTGGTCAAAAACTAGCATTAAAAATTAAAATGAAAAAATCATTAAAAGTCAATTTTTTTAAATGGAAACCCCCTATTTTTATAATTTTTTCATAAAGATAATTAAAAATAAGGTTAACTTTGTATAAGGTTATCTAGTCCAAAAATCGATAGTTTCCGAAATATTGGCAGTTTAAATTTGGCCTAATATTAAAAGCCGTATAATAACACGGCTCAAGGATTGTTAATTAGTTGGGCATGACGGTTGTCATAGTAACCGCTAGAAGCGGCAGTAAGACAATGGATTATAGGCATTAAATTTATAAGTTACTTGCTATTTAAGTTTTCTTCGTAAAAGTGTAATTTAATTAAAAAGTGTACATTTCTGTTATAATCCATTATCTTACTGCCGCTTCTAGCGGTTACTATGACAACCGTCATGCCCAACTAATCAACAATCCTTGAGCCGTGTTTATACGGGTTTTAATATTAGGCCAAATTTAAACTGCCAATATTTCGGAAACTATCAATTTTTGGACTAGATAACCTTATACAAAGTTAACCTTATTTTTAATTATCTTTATGAAAAAATTATAAAAATAGGGGGTTTCCATTTAAAAAAATTGACTTTTAATGATTTTTTCATTTTAATTTTTAATGCTAGTTTTTGACCACCCTGTATCTTTTTTTTAGCCAAATTTTAAAATAGTCTTTTAAAGTGGTCCTTCCTCTAAAATAAAACCAAAACTAACCAATAAATAAAGGCTACTAAAAGGGAGTAATCGGTAATTATGTTAGGGCTTATAAACATAGTTTTTCACATGAAATTAAAAATATGTCAAAAACGGTTACACTTAGGTATAGGACATTATACACAAAATATACTTAGAATTTCACGTAAAAGCCAAAAAAGTAAAAATATACAGGGTGTTCCATTTAAAATAACGAAGTTGACACCTACTTCCGGTATAACCGGAAACGTCACAACTGTCAAAATATTTTAGTTGTGTAGCCCCCCTCGACAGTGCCATGTTGCCAAATTTTCAAAATTTTTGAAAAATTAGTTTCCGAAATATTGATCGCGTCTATTCGTCGTGAGACACCCTGTATAATGTAGAACAAATTTTTATAGTGGAGACTAATGTACAATACTTGCGTAAATTACGCTCATAATTTCAATTTTCTGCGCGTTCCAGTGCCGTAGTAATAAAAATTTATTTGGAGCTATGTTTTGGTCAAAAAATAAAGAAAATAATTCTAATTTCTCGAAAACCACTAAAAACAGGTATAGGAATACCTTATACAAAACAATCATAAAGCGAGAGCGGATCAGAAAATAAATAATATACAGGGTATTCCATTTAAAATAACAAAGTTGCTACTACTTTTTGGTATAAGCGGCAACGCTGCATCGCTAAAAATATTTTTCTTCGTTAGATCGGTAGCTAAAACCCATGATGTCAAATTTACAAAAAAATTCTATTTTCCGTTCTCCGTAAACGTCTAAGGTACCATCAACCATCAATCATCCTGTATAGCCTAAAGGAATAATTTTTTCAACATAAAAAATTTAAAATATGATTTGATGATATCAGGTATTTCTATTAAAATATTTATAATAAATTCTGAAAAATAACACTACAGGTTGCACCTGTATCAAAAAATAGGATAATTTCTGCAAGGATACCGAAAATGTATATAAAAAAACTATTATTTGGAAGCTCTCAAATATCTGATTTGGATTTTTTTTTAAATTATTTAAAATAAAAATTGCCTAATCAGGCGACTGTAGCACTTGATACCCTTATCATTTGCTTTGACTAATTCAAGGCTATGATAAATAAAAACAAATAAAATAAAACAAATCATTGTTCCCAAATTTTATGATAATAATATATAAAATCACAAACAAACATATTTTGAAAACTGTTTTTTATATTTTAAATCAAATCAAATATTCAACAAACAGAATCAGTTCTTTCATTAATCCATTTAAAAAGCGTTTCTCAATGGTAATTAGAGAAAGTGATGATATTCGATTATGCAATTAGTAATTTCATTGGCATGCCTTAATCCGCTTCATTGCCTAAAAAAGTCTTTTCAATGGATGCACTGGTAACCGGAATTGTTTGAATAAATTTGAAAATTTAAAAGCTTGCGGAAATGCGTCATTAAGCTCTGAAGATTTTAAATATTAACAAAATCCTTGCAATTTTTTTTAACGTAATCTAGATCGTTGTAAAGAACTGCCACTTTATCTTTACTATCGCTTTATATATTGATGAAGGCGCTATTTGAGATTTTTTTGCATAATTTTTGAAAATCTCAATATGACCAATAATTTCTATTGCCATTATTGATGTCGCAAGAAAATTCTACTCACTTCACAAATAAAAACTTCTTACTATAACTGAGATATTTTCTCAGTTCTTACATAGGCGACATAGCTTTCGAGAGAGTATTTAACTTGAAATCCTTATTTCTAGAAAACTTCCTCGTCGCCATGTATTGTTCTTGGGTAAATTAAATTTCTATTTTCGTTATAGCTAACCCATATATTAGAACATAAAATTATTGTAATAATAACATTATTTGGTTAAAGACTTTTTACCGACTGGCAACCACATTGTTCCCCTGCGGTACAAAGCGTTGGTATGCCCAATTTTATCAATAAATATACCATTTATTTATAAAATTGGGATTATACCAAGGGATTGGGATTATACCAAAATATAATAATATTGTTACAACAAATCAATATACAGTAATATTTATAATAAAATATGTGGAAATACGGGAATTTTTCAGTGATGCATAGCCTCTGGCGACGCATAAGGTGTTTCAGGTACATTCTTTTTTATTCATGGAGTAAACATTAAAAAAAAATTTTTTAAATCAACTTATTCGTGGCCAGAGGTGAGATATTACTAATATTTTTCTAGAGGGTTTCATTAAACGCAAAATGTCTGATAGGTCGTACAAACCTTGTATAAAACTTCACAATTGATGCAATATGCCAGGGACCCAGAGAGACCCTTAAGTACGTAAATTTTTGTGTTGTGTGCAAACAATGACCAACATTTTAGTTCTGAAGCTAAATTACACATGTAAGCCAGGAACGGGAGAGGACCGACGATGGAGCCCTAAGAGCCTTTGAAAAACTGTCTGTTTTTCCAGAAGTCTCCTATATAATTTCACAAATCTCTTCTTATGCCTGGATATTCTAGCTTATGTAACAGTGGCTTCATAGGAACTCTATCAAATACCTTAGGAAAGTTGCGGTAGATGTAATATTCATTGGTTGTTTTTTGTGTCAGTGATTAAAGCATTTAAGGAAAAATCCAAGACTGGAGCTCTAAAAAATTACACGAAAGATTTATCAACCAACTAGATAGTAATAAGATGTAAAATACATAAAGGTTGAAAGAATTTTTGATATGATAGATATAAATTTATGTAATTTTTAAAATTATTTGATTGCTTTGATAATTTTTAAAATTATTGAAATTAGAAGTCGAGTCCTGATTCATTCTCGGACCTTGTTATCATGCACTATCGCTTTTTGGCTGATATAATGCTAAATGAACTTTAGCATTATTAATCAAATAATTAATTCTGGGGCTGTATCTTAATTTAATTTTAGTCAATTTTTACAAAAACGGTGATTTTGAAAAATTGCGACTTTTGCTGAGAGCACGTTTTTTATACAAAAGGCATAGGAGCATCATACTCTGATACCCAAATGAACAGAAATTGAAGTCTTAAGAGAAATGCGGTTAAATTTACCAAATATCCCCCTGGTTTCCACGCCCCTGGTTAAAATTATTTTTGTTTAGTTAGGTTCAAAAGAATAAACGTACTAGCAATAGTTTATGTCCCAAAATTGGCTGCGGTAGCTAAAGTACTTCCGAAGCTATAAAACGAAAACTGAGGAAGCATTTCCGGACCCATGTTCATATGAAATTTTTTTTTTTTTGACGTTATCTATCTACCCTAGAACTTTGTAATACGATCAATGAAACACCCTGTATATTGTGTACATACATTGTATTGTGTATATTATATTGTGGATACGATAAATGAAACTTCTCTCAAATAAACATGTTTTGACATATCTGTACCCTGGACATTTGTTTAATATAATTTTGTTAAATATCAAAAGATTATGTTGTAACCAGCCACTTCAATCTAACGCATCTCATCACTCTGTCGTACTTTCTCATTTCATTTATTAGTATTAGTCAACAATTCTGGATATATTGAATAGGCTTTGAATCCATTACCAAAAGTCAAGGACCATATATAAAATAAAATAAATAAATAAATTAGGCCTTTATTTTATACTCGGCGAAGGAGAGCGAATGCTGTTAACTTAACCGAGTATACATAAAATTACAATATTATTATAACTACTTTTAAAACAGCAAATAAAACATACAGAAAATTTTTATCTAACTTAATATACAAAAAAACAAACAAAAATTTAGACTTAAAAAAAGAAAAAAAACCTACCTAGCACATGACTGACTTGACTTAACAATACAAATACTAAAAAAAAATAAATGACATTCTACAGTAATAGCCATATAAATAAAATAAAAGTAGAAGAACTATCCAAAAACAAATAAATTGATGAAATAAAATTAAAATTGTTCCTAAGTTGAACACAGTCATTAAGTACTCTATTTTATTATAGACTTTCAACCAATACTGTTTTCAATCTATTTTTGAAGCTTTGAAAAGACTTGCTAACATAGTCACTAATATTATGTATTTATTAGCTTTGATGCACAGAAAGAAAATGACCTTTGAAAAATTGCAGTGCTGTGACGGGGTATATCAAATTTTAAAACCGTGCGTGTTGTTCGGTTATGTCTAGAGATTCCTGTTTTAAGTTTATTACGTATGTAGGCTGGATAATTATTTTTGAAAAGTTTAAACAAGAAACAACAATAATGAAATTTTTCTCAAGTTTTATATATGATATGGCAATAAGTAAAGTGGAAACATACAAGACTATCGCACAGAACTTTTTGAAGGTCTTTATTAAGTAGATGTATGTTATTATTATAAATGCCTTTTTAATTCAATTGTCAATGTTCTGGAAATTTTAATTTAACATACAAAGATTTTAGCTACAGTAGTACATTCTATTGTTTCAACATTAACATCAATTTTTATACTGTCTCTGAATCCTATCTTGATATTTATTGGATTCAAGGTTAAACAGTGATCTTTGGAGGCTGTGACAAGCAGCAGTAAATTTGTGTGTCATCAGCAATATATGGAGCAACGAGTATCTGATATAAAAAGATAGTTGCGAAGTATAAACTGTATAAAGTGAATGTAATGTATAAATATGTAAATAATAAATGTATAGTGAATATAATAAATGTATAGTGAATATAAATGTATAAAGTGAAAAACAAAGATCCAAAGTTGGTTGTGGCACGACGAAAACAAGTACTAAGAAAGAGAACAACTGGCGATTGATTTTTACAAACTGTGTTGTTTTAATTTTTTTGTTTAATTTTTTCCTCAGTTATAGTAGGCTAGGTAATACATCTTGTTCTGAGTCTTTAGTAAAAGCCTGGTCAAAAGTACTCGCCAACTCTTTGCATTTTCGCACAAGCTGTTGGCCATTTTTAGCAACGGTATTGATACCCTTGATTTAATTGAAAATGTTAATAGTTTTTGGAATATTAGTATATTACCTTCAAAATTTTGGCGAGAATTTTTAAATTGCAATATGTAAGCTTAGAACATTAAAAGGCTAGAATTAGTAAACAGCAACTTTGTTTGAGTGCAACATGTGCACAGGAGCAAGGGAGTGTTTTGTTTACAAACATATTCATCAATTCTCTGTTGTCAAGTTTACGCGCATTTTCAAAAGGGGAAATTTTCAGCTACATATCAACGATTGATTAGTTTATTGAACGGAAGTTTTACGTAATCTTGACAACATTGGATTGCTTAAGTGGATTTATCAGCTTGTAGTCTGTCTTGTCATGTTATTACACAAAATGTGTTTTATTTAAGTAAAAACCTAAAAGTAAAATATGAGCAGAATTATGCTTAAAAAATTATTGAGAATGTTCTGGGAAAAGGAAGTGAGGGTGAAGAACCTCCTGAAGATAACATTAATAAACAACATTAATAAAAAAGGCCCGAGAAAATACAGTCACTGCTAAGAAGAGGATGACTACAACATACTGTTCGAAATGAAAAAAACCAGTATATGTGGCCATATAATAATGTGTGTGTTTTTTTTTTCAATGTCTACATAAGCATTTGGCATCATTGCATCAGAGATGTTCCAAGCAAACAGACTGCCCATAGTTCCACGGCAATACTAATTCAAGCCTTTCAATGCTCTAAGTAGGTAAGCATTTTTAAAAAATTACGATGATTTCTCACGTAAATGTCACTTCTTAGACATTTATATTTTATTGGTTAGATGTTTCTTGTGTTTCACCATATTAAATAAGTTTTTGTTTATGCAAGGTTTCTTAGCTTTTTGCGCTTTGGCCTTTTTTGAGAATTCAAACTAATATGAGTTATTTTCACATCAAGCATTTATTTAGACAAGTCGATTTCCATCGTAGGATTTTGTAGAACATTGAAGTTCTATATTGATTACGTTATGATCTGATTTTCCAATAAGGTCCTCGATTTCATTATTGCAAACAAGAGATTCCTCGTTTGTTAGTAATAAGCAAGTACTGCAGTGGCGGCTCGTAGCTTGTAAGAGAAGCAGTGCATAAATTTAAGCGTGAAAATTTTTTTTCGCGAAAGTATAAAAATATGAAAAATGTTCACCAGAAAGAACGAGACGAAAGAAAAAACGCTGCTTTACTAGCGAAACTGTCAATAATTCGTTTATTAATGTCTTCAATGTTATTTAGAAACGCCTTTTCAGGTAATAAATAAAATCCCCAACGCACTTGATCAAGGTTTTTATCCTCTTTAACATGGCGGGGCATTTTTCACCTTCAGATGGGATATCAAGACTTCTAGCAGCCTAATAGTTTCTTGAATGGTAGTCTCTATGTCTTCCTATGTAACTAACGATAAAAGAGGAATGGCGCCGGAAATGATTAAAGTTCTTCGCTTTCGATGGTTTTGGGTTTCGTCTGTATCTGGTTGGTTCGGTAATAAGTAAACAATGGAAAAACTTCGCGTAACATTTTTTTTTTAATTCGTTAAATCAACTTATGCATCACCATTGGTTACACCTGACCAAAAATTACTCTAGATGTTTCAATTAACTATGAAATATGTGAAAATGAACGAATTTCTTGTGACAACCTTGAGCCTTTTGATATTTCATAATCCAAATAAGGCAATCACAAGGTTTCTTGGATTGAACTTTTTTAATGACATATAAATGACTCACTGACTTAAAAAAAAAGAGTTTTCTTCTGTTAGCAAATAAATTAATATTAATATTTCGATTGCAGAACTTCAACAACAACAACTTTGGCATCTCCTACCAAGACCTAACGCGGCTCGACCAGCACCACCGCGATCCGCCCCTAACCACCAGTTCCTCGCCCCTAACGGACGCATTCTTGCGCAAAAAACACGCGCAAAAACTGCTTAGTAACCATCAGCATGAGGCTGCGATCAACCTAAATATAAAATTAGACATCAATAGGGAACACGCTAAATTTAGCGACGGGCCGCATGCCGCCAGCGTTCCCGATCTTCTGCACCACACCGCAGTTCCAACATCGCCGTTCGACCAACGTAAAATATTCATCAGCGTGCCGAAGGATTTGAACTTTGTCGCGTTCCAGTGCGAGAACAGTTCGGTAGCTGAGAAAGACTGGAATTTAGCTGATCTGGTGGTAGTCCATAGTGGTGGTGACGTCGCCATGGCGAATTATAAACGGGAGGGTAGCTACAGCGAGGCGATGACCAATAGGGTCGACCTGAGCGACGACGAGAACTCCTTGCTCAACCGCAGGTTGCCCAAACATCCGATCGTTGATTTCGATAAAAAAGTGCTAAAAGCCATCTCGGAACAGTCCATTCAGAGTTTGATAAGTAGCACCAATAGTCTACATAAGATGGAGGTGAACCATCAGGTGATTAACACCTCGACTCCGGTAAAACGACTTCAGTCTTGCGCAGTGTCCACGCCCAATTTGAACCGGATTCAACCGGTTCAGCGTGCTAAAGATCCCTATTTCGATGACGACAGGAGGAAAAGTACTCACGAGATAAGCGCTGTTAAATATGACACCAGTAAGATAGAGGAGGATAGGAATAAAAATATCTTGTTAGACTGTAGCAACAGTGAGTGCGAGGAGGGTTTCAGGAGGAAGGGGTCGATAATTAAAAGTAGCACCAGCACTTCCGGTATGAGCGATATCGAGGAAAAGTATCAGAGCCTGAAGGATTCCGTGAGGAGTTTCAGCGGAAGCAGTGGGAGTAAAGGTGAGTGAATTTTGATTGGAAGTAAGATCAAAGTACTGGTGTAAGATGTTTTAATTCAATGAGTAAAGAAGGTAAAGAAATATAGTGAAAAATCGATCATTTTTGAGGGCAAAAATGTGTCTAGCGTAACGTTCCGTAGGCTGTATTTTTTCCAGGCATTTGAAACAAAAATAGCGTTCATCCGGTGTGTGAATACAAAAAAATTCACGTCTTAATTACCTAGAATTAATAAAAAATCGGACATGAATTATTGACTTTTTAGTATAGCTGCTTAATATATTAAAAATCTCGTCCTACTGCCTCGCATAATTCCATAGAAATAAAAATTCAATTTATGACCTGACAGCATGCAATATAATGCAATTTATGGCTCAGCTGCCTGGAATAATAAAATCTGAAGTCCAGTCAACTGTTTTGAACAAAAAAACGGGTATTCATGACTCAATTTCCCAAAATTAAAAAAGAACTTATTGCTCGTTAATTGCCTAAAATAATGCGATTTTTAGTAAAAACGACTAATGAAATGCTTTATTTATTACCTTTTGGTTGTTTGATCCAGAAATATTAAGTAAATTTTTCTATATTTAAATATGAATTAGAAAATATATTTTTGTCATGCTTATTCGAACGACTGAACCACTTTCGGCAAGTTGGTTGCCTAACAACCAAAGCCATGATGTCATAAGGAAAAAACGTGCAGTGGACAAAATTTGTTATTACTTTTTCAAAATTTATTCTTATTTGTTGAAAGATAATAAAAATTGGGTCTTGATTATCAACATTAAAAAAAAGTTAAAATATTCCTAAGAAAAAAAATTATTCTGCGTATTCGAACGACTGAACCACTACCGACAAGTTAACTATATCAAATACAGAGTATTCTATAGCCTCACTTTACATGAAATCAATTTATTTGGAAATCCCATTGATATATGTTCCTCTCTTGCACTCATGGAGTTTTTATGGAGTTATTAGAAGAAGTAATCGGACAGGCAAATGCGATACCTCATTTTCAAGGCAATTAAAAATACTTTTTAAAAATGAAAAAATTCAATATGGCGCCCATAAGAAAAAATAAAGTTGATGATGATCGAAAAAAAAACGAAACGTCGGATTATTTTTTTTTTGCGTCATGTTGTAAGACATAAAAAGTGGCAATGAAAAACTGTTTTTAGTTTTCCGATGTTTCTTTAAATAAAGTCGGTAGGAGGTAAAAACGATTTTGACAATTTTTTCGGATAACTCCGGAAGTCTCCGGAATTTTAAAAATTTTTAAACGTCATTTTATCAAGCTCCAAATTGCGCAACATTGCCTCTATTTAACCGACCCCGTAACTCTTACGGTTTCCGAGATTCCAATGGTCATCCTCGAATTTAGGACACCCTGTACATTTAGATAATATAAACTAATTATCTTTATAAAATTTGAAAATTAAACTGATTTTTTTTTAAATTATTATCTTACCATGAAAGAAAAATGTTGTCCTGCTTATTCGAACGGCTGAACCACTGCTGACAAATTAGTTGCCTAACAACCAAAGCTATGATATCATAAGGAATCACGTACAGTGAGGTAGTATACAAATTTAATTGGAAAAAAATTATTAATCATTTTCAACTTTTTTTTTATTATTCGTTGTAAGATTTGGAAAATTAAGAAAGTGAAGAACTCTTTAGTTACAATGAATTTAAGACCGAAAAATTATCTTAAGTCATCTTTAGCCTCAAAAAATAACACCTCAGTTAAAGAAAAAATAAATTAATGGCTGAAATGTATAAAACCAAAATTGCTAGAAAAAAAACATTAAAAGGCGATACATGAGAAGAAAAACAAAAAAAGTTAAATATCCTATCATAAAAAGAATATTTGTCCTACTTATTCAAACGACTGAACCACTGCCGACAAGTTGGTTGCCTAACAACCAAAGCCATGACATCATTAAGATATTCGTGCAGTGGTTCAGTGTACAAATTTATACGGACAATTTTTATTATTATTTGGTAGAAGTTTTAGAAAGTGAAGTGAAAACCAAGAGAATTTAAGAAATAAAACCGAAAACTCATGCATATAAAGTCATTTCTAGCCTGAAAAATAAACGTAATAATAAAACAGACCACAATTATCAGAAATACACATTAAACATATTGGTGAAAAACTGCCAAAAAAAAACACTAAAAATTGATCGCCTCGAAGGACCAAAACATAATCGTTTCTACCAAAATGGCAAAAAATTCTTTATTTAAAGCCCTAAATCAATAAAAGAAAATACTAAAAAATCGATAATTGATGCTTGATTTTTTAATTAATTCCAGACAGTTGAGTCGCCTTAATATCGTATTAATTCAGGCTATTAATTTATTTATTTTCAGAGATGATTTTTATATTTATTTCACATATTCACTTTTTAATTCAGGAGTCATGGCCTAAACATTTATTTTAATGTGTATGAGTTTATGTATATATTTAATTATTCCAGGCAGTATGGCTCCTTTTTATATTTGAACTTCGGATGAGCATATTTCCTAGTCTAGTATTTATTAGTCCTACCTGAAACCAAAGTTAACCCTAATTCTAATACCCTTTCTCTGAAATCCAATGAGTCTAAATGCTAAACCTAAGAAACCCCAAAGCAAAATATCATAGATAGAATCTATGTTGCTTCTGTTTTTCATAAGGAGCGTACTAGCATCAAACTTTTTTTTGATTTTTAAAATTATTTGCATGTTCTTAAGCCTCCTAATTGCCTGGTGAACCGATCGCATTGACAGTGGACCAGTGGTGTCATCCACAAAAAAAGATGTAGTTTTTCTCTTCTCTATTTAATTGAAAGTTCATTCATAAGAATTAGGAACAAAATTTGGCTCAGACCAGATTTTTGAGGCACTCAATGTATCTATTCATTACACCCCCCAACCACCCTGACAGTCTCAGATTGGCCTCTTAAATAGGAATAAATAAAAGTATTGTACATAATATAAATTTATATATATAAGCTTAAGATTATCGGGCAAGCAGTCGAAGGCCTTGCTTAAGAACTGCATTATAAAAGGTTCAGCAGAAATATCAGAAGTAAGAGTTAAGATAGTAATAAGACCTCATTACGCTGTCTCAGTTTAAGGTACCATAAAGAATAGTTAGAAATCATGTTTTTTTCACAGAGGGTGCCATAAAAGCAGTTCTATCCTGCAACGCAATTTCAATCAGCAATATGCTCTTCATATTCAGCCTGAGGCTTAAGTAGTTTCTCTTATTGTACTTACTTCTGATCTGATTTGTATTCCCATCCTCCTCCTCTTCACTCACTAGAAGAGTCAAATGTTCAATCTGTAAGTTTGATTCTTACTATTAGTCTCTATGAAGTTTTCCAAAAAAACATGCAGAGCTTAGAAAATATTTGGCTTCTTCTGTTATTTTACAAGATCTTGACAAAGCATGGTCTAGCTCAGGTTCCTTCGAATATGAGATAGTTGTTCTTATTCGTGTCTGATCTTTTAAAGACCTATACCGCTTGGTCTTCATCTTGGTTAAAGTACTGCAAGGCTTTGGACTATGCTATGTAAACAATATTTTTGAGTTCATCCCCTTTACATTACGTCCAGATGCAGTAATATTCATTCTTTTATTTCCGCTTCAGTCTGAGATCAGAACACTATCTAAGAATGTGATATTTTTTTTCCAAGATATTAGTCGGGTGCAACTACTCTATAAAAAATTACTAATGACGTTGCAATATCTTTTGATAATGGTAACTGTTGTCCAGCAGTACCAATTGAAATGACTAAAAATTGCTACTTTTGATACTTTTATTACCGTTGACTCATTCTGGGTGCAAAATGAAGAAAAACCAAAGGACCAAAATGCCCCAAATCAATCGTACTTTTTATTACTGGAACAAATAAAAGCAGGAAAAAAAGAAAATTCATATTGATCCCAAAATTCTTAGCATTGCACATGATTTAAAGTCAGGCCAAAAAACCGAATACCGAAATGTTGTCATTTTGCCAAATTTCACGTCCAAGGATGCTAATTTTCTGAGAAAATTCAGTTACCCAATAATTTCCAGTCATAAAGCACTCTTATAGTTTTCTAATTATAACAAATAATTTTTAATAAAAAAATCGTTCCATTCCAGGTGTCCATTTCTCACCGGTGGTCGCGGAAGTAAACTGGCGCGATGACGTCAGCACCTCGACAGTAACTCCCGACCGTGAGTCACTTTACTCACTAAACTCCTCCTCACCGGAACCATTGAGAAGAGAGTCTCCGAAACTTCTTAAGCCACGCCCTCAGTATCCGAACTCGCACAGCAGGAGGAGCGTGAGTCAACCGGACTTGAGCGACAGTGAGTGCAAGAGGGAGTTTATTGACTCGTTGAATAATTTGAGGAGGTATGAGGCGGGGGCTGGGAGTATGAGTTTGAGTAAGAGCCAGCCGGATGTGAGCAAGTTTAAGAGGAGAGGTGAGTGAGTGTGAGGAGTGGCAAAGGTGGTTTTTTTTTTGTTTAGGTTGTTTGGGGCGTATTTCTTTGTTCGGATCTGCAGATTTGAATATTTTTGTTTGTGCTACAATTTATTTAAAAAATTTGCGTTATTTTAACTTCAAAATCATTTACAGATATGTCAGAAAATGTTATTTTTTAAATCTATGCCCCATTTCAAAATTCAATAATTAAATCTGCAATAAGCAAATGTGCCGAAATCTATATTTCCTGTTTTTTTTATTAATTGGAGTTAATTGGATGTAGAGTCAAATAAAACGTAATTTTCAAACATTAATATTGCCGGCGTTTTGGTCTATATTAGGCCATCCTCAGGTCGATAAAAAGTGGACAATCGGTCTTTACTTTTTATCCCTCTAAGGATGGACTAATATAGGCTGAAACGTTTGCAATATTACCATTTAAAACCTGAGTTTCAAAAAATTAACAACATATTACCTGTTAATTAATTTTTTTCTTGCTTTTCCTTTAAATTTCATTTTAAAACATGTCATTCAGTTGACACCGAATTTTCAATGTTTTCTACTAAATAAGAATAAGAATTTGGAAAAATTAAAATAGTTTTTGCCTGATTAAATTTTTATACTACCTCACTGCACGTTATTCCTTATGATGTCATGGTGCAAGTTGTTAGGCAACCGACTTAATACAGTGGTTCAACCGTTCGAATAAGTGGGATATAATTTTTTTAAGACAGTTTTAATACAGGGTGTCCATTTATAAACTGACACATTTTAACTGCTTATAAGTTGAGAACGAAAAATGACAACAATGTGCGGTTTTCACAGAACTTCATCAATATTTTTGTTGTTATTAAGTTTTTTTTGACAGTGTTGCCTAGTTTCAAAATTTACCTGAAATAGGAGGAAAAAAATTGATGATTTTCAAAGGCGGATTTCTCAAAAATTTTAAATGTAGCACCCTGTACTTTTTAATTTTACATGAAAGCCTGTTAAATCCCCTTTCCGAAAATGTATAAATTGTCTTAAATTCATAATTTTTTTTACAGAGCCAATTTTAGTCAATGACACCTTTTTGAAAATTTTCCTACAATAAGCACCTATTAAATAATATTATCGGTATCAAGTGACAACAATAAGAATTGTAGCTTGTCAAGGAGGCTGTGAGTTGCACAATTTGTTTTGTGGGCTTCAACTACTGTCAAATCTTTTTAACGTCATTCGTTGGGCAGTCCCAATAATTTGATTTCTATATGTATTTTTGCATTTTTTAAAGATTTTGAAAGGTTTAAATGTTTACCACCCGGGAAAAGGCAGGTTGCGTATTATTATTTAGTGAATGTAAATCAGTTACGCAGACGAGAAGATTTAGACTGATTTTTGAAAGGGCTTCACCTTCAGGCAATTCTATACTTCATTGGGTATGCCAATTTTCCCAGGAGGGAACAGTTAAAAGAAAACTACTTACTTTTGGAAACAGATGGATAGGGCGAGCAGGTCCAATCGAGTGGGCACCTTATTCTCCCGATCTAACCATTCCAGATTTTTGTATATGGGGATATGTAAAAGACCGTTGCTACAATCCAACCCCAAGAAATTTGGATGAACTGTGCAACAACATAGTAAACGTTTTCAACCAAATTACCCCGCGAATGCTACAAAACGCCTTCGGCAACTTATTTCTCCGTCTACATTTGTGTTCCGAGCAAAATGGGGGCATATTCATATTCAGCAGCTAATTTATTAGTTATAAATTAAAATGAATTTCTTCAATTGTTGGTAGTTAAAATGGTTGTAAAGAGTTGTAATTCAATACATAGAATAAATACTTTTTATAGGCATGGCAATAGCGCAAATTATTTAATTATGATCATGCTAAAGCGATACATAGGCAATTACGAGAAAATGTTCATCAATCACCAAATATGTATTCTAGGAAAATTTTCAAAAAGGTGTCATTTACTAAAATTGGCTCTGTAAAAAAAATAATGAATCTAAGACAATTTATACATTTTCGGAAAGGGGATTTAACAGGCTTCCATCTGAAATTAAAAAGTACAGGGTGATACATTTAAAATTTTTGAGAAATTGGCCTTTGAAAATCATCAATTTTTTTCCTCCTATTTCAGGTAAATTTTGAAACTTGGCAACACTGTCAAAAAAAACTTTAAAAATATTGATGAAGTTCTGTGAAAACCGCACATTGTTGTCATTTTTCGTTCTCGACTTATAAGCAGTTAAAATGTGTCAGTTTATAAATGGACACCCGGTATATGTATATATATTTATTTCTATAAGAAATCATTTATTTTTATAGGAATTCATACCCACTTTTGAAAATTCAAATAAATAAAGGCAAAATTAATTTAATAATAAATTTTGTCCAATTAAAATTGTATATTGAACCATTGCCCCTTTTTTCAATGACATCATGGCTTGGTCCAACTTGTGGTTCAATAGTCGTCCGTGTTCAGTGTCGTCCGAATAAGTAGGATACAATTTTTTTTAAAGAATTTTAATATACAGTGCGGCTCTTATTTATCCTTCTCCCCTCTTATGCTTTGAATGCGTCTATATAAAAATTTGAAATTTGGCACACATTATTAGCAACTTAAATACTACGTTTTAGTTCCTAACTCATTTTGCAAAATTTCAAAATGGCGGCGGGATGCCATTTTGAAAAATAAAATTAAATAGTAAGCAGGGGTCCCACTGAAGTCATTAATTCTACCCATAGCAAAATGGCAACCTTTCAAAATCTTATTTTTCGCATTTTTATTTTGATTTTATTGACACCTGTTCAGGTGTAATTTGTTTGTAGCTGTCATGTTGTTTGTAGAGTTTGTATTTTTTGTCAATGTCAAAAAAAAATTAAAAAACTCTAGTAGTGTTTAGGTTGCTAATGATGTGTGCAAAATTTCGGATTTTTTATATAAACGCATTCAAAAGATAAGAGAGGGAAAACAATTAGGAGCCGCACTGTATATATTTTTTAACTTTATAAGAAAGTATCTATTTTCATAGTAATCCATACCTATCTTTTATTATCTTCCAATAAATAAGAACAAAATTTAAAAAAGTAATAATAAATTTTGTCCAATTAAATTTATATACTGAACCACTGCACGTTTTTCCTAATGACATCACGGCTTTGGTTGTTAGGCAACCGACTTGTCGGCAGTGGTTCAGTCATTTGAATAAGAGGGACAAAAAAAATTTCATTGTAGGATATTTAAAATAATTTTTTCAGTTTCACTTTCCAATTTTATAAAGTGAATTTATTTTATGTATATTTTTTGCCAGTGAACACCTAATTTTTTCAAATATTTTACCAAAAAAGAATAAAATGGGTATATTGCTGCCCCACTGTACAGAAATCATAGCGTTGGTTGTTAGGCAACCAGCTTATCGGCAGTGGTTCAGTTGTTCGAATAAGCAGGATAATATTTTTTTCAGAATATTTCAATATACAGGGTGTCCCAAAAGTATGGACACACTCAAAAATCTTGGGAAATATGGGCGCTAGAAAAAATCTTTAAATACAAAAGTTTTGGGGAATCAATCGGTGCATCTGATGGTGACCTTAAACTTGACCTTGACCTTGACCTTCAAGGTAATTTAAAGGTCAAAGCGATTTTTTTAAATGGGAATCCCTATTTTTGACACCGGATTCTGAAAGAGCGGAAAATTTTACGTCCGGGTATGTATTGAGGTATGAGGCTGAAGTAATCCCGAGAGGTCAAATAATGACTTCTTAAAAATCTCGCGAGTTCAGTGGTAAAAGAAAACAAATGAAGGTCATACCCTAGGTAAGTCTTAACGAGGAACCCAACGGTGATCTTGAATTTGACGTTGAACCTCATTTTAAGGTCATTTGAAGATCGACCTCATTTCTTCAAATGGAAATCCTTAAGGTCACCATCAGATGCACCGATTGATTCCCCGAAACTTTTGTATTTAAAGATTTTTTCTAGCGCCCATATTTCCCAAGATTTTTGGGTGTGTCCATACTTTTGGGACACCCCGTATATATGTTTTAATTGTATTAAAAATTATTTATTTTCATAGTAATCTATACCTATTTTTTACAAAATTTAAAAAATTAATAGAAAATTAAAAAAATTAATAACAAAGTTTGTCCAATTAAATTTGTATACTGAAACACTGCACGTTTTTTCCTATGAACATCAAATTTTTTTTTTTAATTTTATATGAGGTTATTTATTTATTTATTTACATGGTAATCTACACGTAATTTGTATTATTTTCCAATAAATAAGAACAAAATCTGAAAAAGTAGTAACAAATTTTGTCCGATTAAATTAGGACAAAAACTTAGGCTGGTAGGCAACCAACTTGAACGCAGTGGTTGCAAACTGCGAATAGACCGGACAAAGCTTTTTTTTAATTTTTTTTTTAATGAATTTGGTCAACCTTGTCCGAAATTGAAAACTACAAAAACAGACTTTTTAAACTCCTGTCAGTTATGCATTTTCAGCTTGTCTTGTAACATAATATATTTCTGTAACAACTCGGAATTTTTCGCCAAAAAGAGATAGAAAAAATATTGACATATTCCAAAAAGGCACAAGTTAGGCAACCAAGGAGACACAGTGGTTCAACCAATAAAAAAAAAACATGACAAAATATTATTATTATTCTTTAAATTTGTAAGGTAAGTACAAATTTTATTACAGCACACAAAAAAAATGGTGGGTGTTAAAGCGAAAAATGTCACGTAGAAAAACGTTCGGACCGAAAATCTTCAATGATTTTTACGAATTTGGCACAATTTCAAACGCGGTTTCGCGTGTTTTTCCGTCTGTGTTTTTTCCTCCAAACGACGTATATAAAGTTTATATTTAGTTTTAAGGTTATCCACAGTCTGGTGGGACTACTGGAGATTTATATATACAGGGCGATTAGCTCAATTAAATTGTTGTCGTCTATCTCTATTTCAATTCTTGCCCCCGCACTTGTCGGACGCAAGGTGTTGATATGCTATAAACACGCCTACCGATTGCCTACGAGACGAGATACCTTAAGTCCAGTTTGTCTTTTTTTTAAATAAATATAAGGAGGCTTGAGTATGTATTAAACGAGTCTTTCGAGGTGCGGAGATTCGGTTTATGCAACCCAAAGAAGGAGGTTATAATAAGTTCATTATTTTATAGCAAAAATATTTACAGGTTAGAAGCGCACTACAGTCGTTATTTTAAATGGGACATCCTATATATTTTTGGGTTCTATGCGAAATTTTTTTTCTAAGCAATTTAATGAATCATACCTGGGGGAACGACTCATCGAGATAAACGTAATTGAAAATTGCCATTTGCTTCGGGTGTATAATAAAGCCTAAAACAGATTTTAGGCCCTAAGAAGTACCCTTTTTATTTTTTTTTCCTTTAATTTTTGTTGTAAAGTTTATTATTTTTTTAAATTTATAAGGAAATTCTGAAATGTTTTATCAGGAAATTTAGCCACCGCCTCTATTTATTATTATTGTTTTTTTTCAAATATAAACATACTGTTCGGTCCTTGTCAACAACAGAATGTTAACAAATAAAATTAAAAATAATAAAATAAAAAAAAACAATAATAATAAATAGAGGGTTTTTTTGACATGGAATCAAACCCTGGAGCGTATATCCAATACCAATTTTAAACCATTTATCCCCTGATGATGGAAACCACTGTGTCCGAAACATGTCGGGAATTTAAAAAAACTGAATGTTTAATAAATAAGTGAAGGGAGACTGCAGGATTTTCATTTTACCTTGATCTACGACTCCATTGCAGGTATGTGCTATTTATTCACTATTAAAAATAGTAAACTTGACAACATCATGCTTCATTCAATGTTTATATTATTAATTAATTTTATTAATTAATTTTAGAAATATTTCAATATTCGACTCTCTCGAAAGCAGTATACTCTGTTGCCATATTTCCAAAACCAAGAAAAATCCATTTCTGAAAAAAAATATGTCCCTCTTTCGCCATTTTCTTCTAATGACAAGATATTCTGTTAAAAAAATTATTAGAAATTTTGCCCCTTAAATTTTCTTTTATTATCCACTGGATAGGTGCGTATGTCATTAGGCAACCACCATAACACCACAGTGGTTTATACAAGTAAAAACTTTGGCCAAAAGTAGAGAAAATGTATAAGTGGATAATGTTAATAACTCCTTTCAATTATGATATTATTAAACCATTTTAAAAATATTGTACCGTTCAAATGCCTTAAAAGCAATATGCTTTGTTGCCATATTTAAAAAAACAAGAGAACACAATTTGTATAAGGAATACCTTATTTCCGCCCATTTCTTACTAATGACAGGACGTTTGTGAAAAGAAATAAAAATCTTATCCATTAAATTTTGTTTTATGACCCACTGGATATATGTGTCTCTCGTTAGGCAGCCACTATAAGAGCATAGTGTTTTATACCAGTAAAAACCTTGGCCAAAAGCAGAGTAATGGTGTTTCAGTTCATCTTTTCTTTTAAATCTTAGACTTTTATTTGCGTATACCACATTATACTAAAGTACTGATAAAATTCTATAAACAGTTTGCACAACATTCACAAGTGATATGGTGATATTTGACTGGCTGATCATACTCAGCCGCCATTATCCTAAAATAAGAATTATTAATCCTTTAAGTTATGGCCTAAGAATTTTATAAGCATGCGCGTATTATTTACTGTGAGATGAATTTCTAATATACCTATCTCTGTATGTTGCCTTTACTTTTCTTGCGATATTACCAGTACTGGCATATACATTTAAACCTTAAGATAATAAACTAATTGCCAATAAATGTATACAGTTAAATAAATGTATACTGTAAGTAGAAATAATTTTATAAGAATATATATGTTGTAAACTACAGGCAATTACAGGCAATGTTCATTTTCTTAAACCATTTTAATAATATTATCATTCAAATGTCTCGAGAGCAATGTGATTTAATTACCTTATTTAATAAAACACATACAAATATACACAAATATCAGACATTTTACCCAGTAAATTTTACTTTATGAACTACGGGACGTATACGTGTGTCTTATTCTGATCACCTAAATTACGAAAACACCGGGTCATAACAGGATCCGAGCAGAACTAAGGGAATGAGAGCACTTTGAAAATCCTGAAAAAGTCGTTTTCGACGTCCGTTTTTGAGGCCAAAAATGGGCATCAAAAATGCCATATCTCGGCTATCGTAAAAGCTACGATCTTGCGGATGGTCTCGTTGGATTCAGAATGACGAAACTAAGACAAAACCGTTGGAATTTTCCCGATAGCTTCCATAGAAGCCGAGATATCGACCTTCAAAGTTTGGGTTTTTTCATTTTTCGGGTATACCCCCCCGTATCGAATTTTTTCACCAAAAATTGATTTTTTTCGAAATCAAACTAAGTATACCAGCATCTTATTCTGATCACCTAGATTACGAAAACACCGGGTTATAACAGGATCCGAGCAGAACTAAGGGAATGAGAGCACTTTGAAAATCCTGAAAAAGTCGTTTTCGACGTCCGTTTTTGAGGCCAAAAATGGGCATCAAAAATGCCATATCTCGGTTATTGTAAAAGCTACGATCTTGCGGATGGTCTCGTTGGATTCAGAATGACGAAACTAAGACAAAACCGTTGGAATTTTCCCGATAGCTCCCACAGAAGCTGAGATATCGACCTTCAAAGTTTGGGTTTTTTCGTTTTTCGGGTATACCCCCCGTATCGATTTTTTCACCAAAAATTGATTTTTTTCGAAATCAAACTAAGTATACCAGCATCTTATTCTGATCACCTAGATTACGAAAACACCGGGTTATAACAGGATCCGAGCAGAACTAAGGGAATGAGAGCACTTTGAAAATCCTGAAAAAGTCGTTTTCGACGTCCGTTTTTGAGGCCAAAAATGGGCATCAAAAATGCCATATCTCGGTTATTGTAAAAGCTACGATCTTGCGGATGGTCTCGTTGGATTCAGAATGACGAAACTAAGACAAAACCGTTGGAATTTTCCCGATAGCTCCCACAGAAGCTGAGATATCGACCTTCAAAGTTTGGGTTTTTTCGTTTTTCGGGTATACCCCCCGTATCGATTTTTTCACCAAAAATTGATTTTTTTCGAAATCAAACTAAGTATACCAGCATCTTATTCTGATCACCTAGATTACGAAAACACCGGGTTATAACAGGATCCGAGCAGAACTAAGTGAATGAGAGCACTTTGAAAATCCTGAAAAAGTCGTTTTCGACGTCCGTTTTTGAGGCCAAAAATGGGCATCAAAAATGTCATATCTCGACTATCGTAAAAGCTACGACCTTGCGGATGGTCTCGTTGAATTCAGAATGACGAAACTAAGACAAAACCGTTGGAATTTTCCCGATAGCTCCCATAGAAGCCGAGATATCGACCTTCAAAGTTTGGGTTTTTTCATTTTTCGGGTATATCCCCCCGTATCGATTTTTTCACCAAAAATTGATTTTTTTCGAAATCAAACTAAGTATACCAGCATCTTATTCTGATCACCTAGATTACGAAAACACCGGGTTATAACAGGATCCGAGCAGAACTTAGGGAATGAGAGCACTTTGAAAATCCTGAAAAAGTCGTTTTCGACGTCCGTTTTTGAGGCCAAAAATGGGCATCAAAAATGCCATATCTCGGCTATCGTAAAAGCTACGATCTTGCGGATGGTCTCGTTGGATTCAAAATGACTAAACTAAGACAAAACCGTTGGAACTTTCCCGATAGCTCCCATAGAAGCCGAGATATCGACCTTCTAAGTTTGGGTTTTTTCATTTTTCGGTATACCCCCCCGTATCGAATTTTTTCACCAAAAATTGATTTTTTTCGAAATCAAACTAAGTATACCAGCGTCTTATTCTGATCACCTAGATTACGAAAACACCGGGTTATAACAGGATCCGAGCAGAACTAAGGGAATGAGAGCACTTTGAATATCCTGAAAAAGTCGTATTCGACGTCCGTTTTTGAGGCCAAAAATGGGCATCAAAAATGCCATATCTCGGTTATTGTAAAAGCTACGATCTTGCGGATGGTCTCGTTGGAATCAGAATGACGAAACTAAGACAAAACCGTTGGAATTTTCCCGATAGCTCCCATAGAAGCCGAGATATCGACCTTCAAAGTTTGGGTTTTTTCATTTTTCGGGTATACCCCCCCGTATCGAATTTTTTCACCAAAAATTGATTTTTTTCGAAATCAAACTAAGTATACCAGCGTCTTATTCTGATCATCTAGATTACGAAAACACCGGGTTATAACAGAATCCGAGCGGAACTAAGGGAATGAGAGCACTTTGAATATCCTGAAAAAGTCGTATTCGACGTCCGTTTTTGAGGCCAAAAATGGGCATCAAAAATGCCATATCTCGGCTATCGTAAAAGCTATGATCTTGCGGATGGTCTCGTTGGATTCAGAATGACGAAACTAAGACAAAACCGTTGGAATCTTCCCGATAGCTCCCACAGAAGCCGAGATATCGATCTTCAAAGTTTGGGTTTTTTCATTTTTCGGGTATACCCCCCCGTATCGAATTTTTCCACCAAAAATTGATTTTTTTCGAAATCAAACTTAGTATACCAGCGTCTTATTCTGATCACCTAGATTACGAAAACACCGGGTTATAACAGGATCCGAGCAGAACTAAGGGAATGAGAGCACTTTGAAAATCCTGAAAAAGTCGTTTTCGACGTCCTTTTTGAGGCAATCACCAGCAGAGTGACAGTGTTATTGCAATTTATTTTTCTTTTTTAAGTTGAATCATATTTATAAGGAATTAATAGACTTGGCAAGTTCGTTATAGCTCATCCAATTTGTATATTCTAAAACAATTTTTGAAATATTTCTCCATTCAAATCCCTTGAGAGCAATATGCCGTTTTGGCATATTTCAAAAACCAAGAAAAATTCATGTTTGGAAAAAATCTTTGTCCTTCACCACTTTCTTAATCACACAATTATCAGAAATTTTGCCCATTAAATTTTCACTTATTACCCACTGGACAATTGCGTCTGTCGTTAGGCAACCACCCTAACACCCCAGTGGTTTATACTTCTAAAAACCCTGGCCAAAAGTACAATATACTTTTTTGTTGCAGGTTCGCAATTGATCAAAAAAGACAAGGATGGATGTACTGTTAAGGCTTACGTGGACGTAGATGGAGTGCAATACAAACACACCCATCTGGATCTTAACAGCTTAAGTCAGACTTCTTTGAATGATCCAAGTAAGTCCTCGTTCCGTCTAATTTATCCAAAATGACTTCTACTAAAAGTTACTACGGCAATAAAACCGATTTATAAACTAACCGGGCAAATCTTCCGTTCCAGATGCAAAACACACGGGCGTCGTGCAACATCAAAACGCGACGTCGGGCGGCGGCGTCGCGACGCACAAAAATAGTTTCACGTCCAAGTTCCCCCTCTCCCAGCCGTTGATGCCCGCCACCCGCACCAATAACACCGAAGAAAACAAAGTCGCATCGGCGAAACAATCGACGCACGTACAAAAACAGTCGAGTAGCGCGAAGATCATGGCGACCACCGGCGGTACTGGCGCGTTCGTGGATTCGGGTGGTGCTGCCAGTACGACGACGTCCAAGAGGAAAAACAAATCGGGACTCGGTGGTTTTCTGCAAAGGTTGGCGAGTTTTCGGTTGGGCGCCAAAAAGGGTCAGGACCAGAAGGATAAAGTGAAGAGGAAGGTGCAGAATGGAACTACCAATTCAGGTTAGTAATTTTGATTTAATCCTTAATAAAAGCCTCCCTAAATAAAGATTTCTATAGAAGCAGGGTAGATTTATAGGTAAATAAATCTACCTAGTAGATAGGTAGAAGTCCAAGATTAAAAGTATTTTACACATTTTCTCCAAAAACGAACGAGAAAGGAGTTGTTGGCATTTTTTGGTTTTCGATAGGAAATGCCTGGAAAAATTGTGGAAATTGGCCTGAAAAATTTTTTTTAATGTTTTCATATGGACTCATCGAAGAATCTTTAAGGGAAAAAATCGCGATCAATTATCTATGTTCGCAAAACAATCCAGCCAAAATGTGGAAGACTCTTTCTAATATGAATGCTAAGACCAACAAAAATTATAATTTACCACATTTATCTAATCCTGATTCCATTAATAATTCTTTTGGATCGTCGTTACAAAATATTTCTACTAAAGGAAAAGAAAGAATCGACTTTTATAACAGTAATAAATGAAACGAAAATGTTTCTTTTAATTTTTCACTTTCCACTATTGAGGAAATTCATAATGCTATTTATGCAATAAAAACCAATTCGCGAGGAACCGATGATATTTTTGGTTCTATGTTAAAACTATGCAGCCTTTTAGTCGACACTTATATATTACACATAATTAATTGTTTTATCGAAAAACAATATTTTCCTTTTTCTTGGGAAAGAGATCTAACGACCGCTATTGGTAAACCTCTAGCTAAAATTGCTAATCCATCTTCCTTGTCCGATCTGCGTATAATTAGCATCTTGCCAGTACTATCTAAAATTTATGAAAAGATTTTATACAACCAATCATATAGTTTTGTAATCGAGAGTCACATAATACCTGAAAACCAATGTGGCTTTTTACAAGGGTCAAATACAGCAACAGCACTTGTGTCTGTAACAGATAATATTTTTGAGTCAAACGATAAATGCCTGGCCAGTCTCTTAATATTATTAGATTATTCTAAGGCTTTTGATACCCTGGACCATGCACAATACTTGTGTTCCAAACTGCATTATTATGGGTGCTCAGATGCTTCTTTAAATGAGGCGGTTAGATGCAAAGGGGTGTAAGTACACATTTATGCATTTTGAGAAAAACTTGTTCAAAGTTTAAGCTCTGTAAAAAAATCACGGCGATTTAAATAGAATCAGCCTATTTTTTTTTAACTTTCTAATGTATGTAGAGATTATTTGCATATATTTCAATGCATTTAAGTTGGTAATTTGATGAATACAGGGCTTAAGGTAAAGGTGTGTATCACCTACACCCCTTTGCATCCAAGAGTGGAATTTTATTTTTATTTAACACTTTATTTTTGAATATTACTTACATTATAATTTGCTTTATTTCTTTACCTATGATTACCTATGATTGCTAAAATGAATGCAAGCCATTTTGTAAAGGGGGATCGTAAATTATTATAAAATAGTAAAATAACAGACTGATGAAGTCGAAAGTTTATTGACAAAAAGTCAATGAATACAAAAGTTACAAAACTAAACATTTTTAAAAGCTTTAATGTAGATCACAACACTCGCTCCTTCTATTCATCATCGGATTTCTATTCAGCTGAAACATTTTCAGAATTTTCTGCAACTGTGTATCTTTGGCTAGTGGTGGCCTCGCTTCTTTCTTCTCCATTTTCGTTTGTTGCTGAGGCTACAGTTTTTTTCGCGGTTCCTTGGTGTTTTAGTGATGAATAAAAGTTATGGTATATAGGGGGAATAAACTGAAGGAGTTGCTGAAGGTTCTCGTATTTTGCGATTTTTATAGATGGTGGCTCAGGACGCAACAAGCTCAAATTGGATATTTGGACGACCCTTTTTCTGTTTTCTAAGGTCAGAATACACAAAATCCATGTCCTCATTCAAACTGTTTTTGTATTGAAGTATGTGAGGTTTATCTTTTTCCAGTCGGAACCACTGAATACTACGTATTCCTGGAATACTGTCTTTTATCCCTTTTTTCATTTCTTCAACTGACACAAAATCTTCATTTCTCATTCGTACAACAGTGAACTTTCGACTTGCTTGAGCTACTACTTTGTTCCAATCATCGGGGACAAAAATATATTGGTTTTTTTTCTTTGAATTTTCGATTAGTCCAAAATCTTGGTCGCACTCCATATAGGAGTGACCAGAAACTAAAAATTTATGGTCAACTCTACAAACTGATGTTGTCTGAACAATATGTCTCCAGAATTTTATGATGTTGTGATTTTTATTTTGACCCCCTGCATTATCGCTAAATGCGATGATATGTTCTATTGAATTAGGAAGTTGCTGAACATATTTCAATAGACATGATCCAATTTCTTGGGATCCCCTAGACGCTTCACCCTCGTGCCACATAAACATTGATGCCTGATCATTTGCAAGATTATGTATCGCAAAATTGTAAGTCCACAGTTGCCTGAGATAGTACACCTTACTACAGGTTAATACAGGCGTAGGAAGAGTCTTTTCAAGATCAAAACATATTGCATTTACAGTATTAGGATTATCGTTAGCAAGTTTCTTAGCATCATTTTTAGCTGATCTAGCCTTTTCAGCTTTTCGTAAGTGAATCTCTGAACTTTACTATCATTCACAACCTCAGGATTAATGTCATTACTGATTTTATTTTCAAGTGTATCGCATATTGTACATGTATCAGTATAGGGCCGTTTGAAACGCAGATTAAATTTCGTTGTAAAAATATATCTATAGAAGCTCTCTTTAACAGGGTTTTGAATGTTATTGTCCCGCCAATACTGCAAATAAAGGGTATACATTTTGTGAATGCTTAGTTCGCCTGATAAATACTTCGTATTTGGATTTTTTACACGTGAATAATGGCTCGAGTACCTTGGAAATGATCCAATGGAGGCCCATTATTACTGCAATATCGTTGTCCGGAATCTTATTTGCTGGAATATGTTTACCACGTTGGTCGATTGGTGCTACCCCTGTGGGCTTTCTCTTTTTTAAAACGTTATCGTATCGTTTCTGACTTATATTTAGAGTTTTCAACAAAAAGAGTTTACACACTCTTTTTCCCTTTAATAATATTTTAACGCTCATTTCTTTACGTGGCTCAACAGTTACTTTTTTAGGTGCATGTGTTTTTTCATACATGCGGTAAGGAACGCCGTTTGTAGATTCCATGACTCCAAATTCCAATAGTCATCAAAGATTTGTTGGCGATCTTCATTTGAAAAACTCTTACACTCGTATCGACATTGATGATCTGCCAGATTTTGAACGGCGTTTGCTGGCTTTAGCAATTTTCTATGGCCGATAAATTCAGCACCTGGCATTCTTCGCTTTATTCCGTGCCCAAGATGACTCGTTTCTGATCCGTTTCCTGCTACGCGTTGACTGGTTGTTGTCTGTGTCACCTTCATTCGACTCTCCTTCAGTAGTCGATGTAGATGCCTCTTCTGGGTGGTAATCGCGATCTAGATCGCTATCATCAACAGGTTCTGGAACAAAAATAAAAGGACTCTCAATGTACAAAGAATAAAAATTCTCACTAGCATCAAAATTCTATAACGAAAATAAAACTGTACTCCATAACCTAAAAACTATACTAAATATGTATTTTTTACTTGATTTTATCGTACTTTCCATCTAACTCAAAATCCGTCATATTTAGTTTACACCAAGTAATTAACTGTTATATTCTGTAAACAGTTATTATTCGAAAAACAACAATAATACTGCTTAGAAAACTGTCACAAATACGCAGTACCACACGCATGCATGTAAACAAAAAACGTAATTTGTTGTGTCATTTGGAGGCAAAGGGATATAAGTGCACATATATCGCATTGCCTCCAAGTAAATTGATGTTATGCCTTAGTACTTTTTGTTTCTGCAGATAGATGTCTTCACTAGAAAAGAATTCACATATATCCCTTTGCCACCAAATAATATTTAGTTTAATAATGTAATGGTGTACATAACCCGATTTTTGTAAAAAGTTGGGTCTGACTTTGCATCTGACTGCCTCAAATATTATCTCATCTTTTCCTAATAATAGATATCAGAAAATAACATACAATGGAACTTCTTCTCAGACCCCAAGTATTCATTCCGGTGTTCCTCAAGGCTCTATTTTATCTCCTTTGCTTTTTGTAATATAGACCGCTGATATTCTTCGTTCTACTAATTTCTGTACAGCTACCACCTTTGCTGACGATACGCAACTGGTATATAACTTTGATGCCACTAACTTGCAACGATGCAACACAGCGTATTAATCACGACTTAGAAACCATTAAAAACCAGTAAAAAACATAAAATAATTTTCAAAAATAATGTTAATATTAACCTAGGAGGGATCATACTTCTTTTCGGAGCTTCCGCAAGAAATTTAAGTTTACATATTGACGAAGATCTTCTTTTTGGCCCTAAAATTAATTTTTATTCAGAGACACTCACTTAATTTTAAATTAAAAAAGCTACTCCGTGAGTTTTTACCACAAAATTTTAAAAAAATATTAAAAATTAATAAGAAATTTTGTCCAATTAGTTTTGACCACTGTTCCACTGCTCACTTTTCATTATGATATATCCATTTTGATTGTTAGGCAACCCACTTCATCCACTGGTTCAATCGATCAAATAAATGGGACAAAACTCTTTTATTTAAGAAAGTGATTTAGCATAAGAGTCATGCCTGAAAAAAATGTTTGTTTTACTTTCCATACAATATAATAATATAATAATAAAATGTGACATTTATTATTGTTCTTATTTTTGAAGTATTTGATTGGGCAAGAATCAAACTACACTTCCTTATTTCAGGCCTTTAACGTTAGTTTTTCCAGGCATTTGAAGCTATTTTCCTCATTTTTGACTACCTGGGAGGCTATACAAATTATCTTTAATCACTGGCGGAATCACGTTTTTCCCATTTAATAAAAACTTTACTCTATTGTTCATTCTTTGGTGTATCTGGCTGGAAAAAACTCAAACTATATTTCCCTATTTCGAATATTTGACATTTTACTTTCCAGGCATTTTAAGCTACTTTCCTAATTTTTTTCCCAATTAATAAAAACAGGACTTTAATGTTCTTTCTTTGGAGTATTTCGCTGGAAACTGTCTCAAACTATATTTCCTTATAATTCAGACCTTTAACGTTAGTCTTTTCAGGCATTTGGAGCTATTTTTCTCATTTTTTGACTGCCTGGAAGTATATACAAATGACCCTTAATCCCTGAAAGAATCAATTTTTTTCGCAATTAATAAAAACAGGATCAAACCATATTTCCTTATTTCAGGCCTTTGACTTTAAATTTTTCCAGACATTTCAAGCTATTTTCCTAATTTTTGGACTGCCTGGAAATATACATAAAATTATCTTTAATCACTGGAGAAATCACGTTTTTCCCAATTAATAAAAACAGGACTTTAATATTCTTTCTTTCGAATATTTTGCTGGAAACTGGCTCAAACTATATTTCCTTATTTCAGACCTTCAACGTTAGTCTTTCCAGGGATTTGACGCTATTTTCTTCATTTTTGACTGCCTGGAATTATATAAATATGATTTTTAATTCCTGGAAGAATCAATTTTTTTCTCACAAAAATAAAACCGGATTTCTGCTAAACCTTCTTACTGAATGGGTTTGTCAATCCGAGCAAAATGTATTCAGCATATTTTTGCCACCCACATGGCATATCAATTATGCACTTTTCAGAAATTATAATAACAAAGCAGCCATACACTCCGTGACCTACATAACCTTTCCTCTTTCCTAACAAACGTGCTATTAGTCGTCAGAAAATAATCCGTTTTCTTATTTCTTCTCTCGGGTGGATAAACCGCTTAAATTGGATCATTAAGGGGTTTAATTGGAATTATTTTGAAGGAATTTTCGAGATATTTCGACTAATTGTCGTTGACGAGGAATCCTTTGGGTTTTTATGACATTCCCAGGTAATTTGTGGTCTAAATTGCTTCAGAATGCAGGTATAAATTGTTATTAAATTATACTTATTGGTACTTTAAGTACCCCTAAGAACAATTTTTATATATTTATGTATATTATATTGTCTATATAGTAGAAGAGGTTCGAGGAAGGTAAAGGGATTTTCGAACTACAATGTAATTTCTTTATACCTGATTTTATGGTATCGTTGATATAAAAGATGGATTGTTGTAATTTCAGTAATTTTTAAGAAAATGTTATAATAAATTACAGTTTCTGAGATTTTCTTCCAAGGAAAGTAAAACCAGAATTTACTTTTCCAGGTATAACTCTCATTACGCTAAATCACTTTATTAAAAGAGAAGTTTTTTTTTCAAAAGTCTATTTTTTACAGTTTTCCAGCATATTTTTCAAAAAATTGTTAAAATAGCTTCAAATGTTAAACGCCTGAAATAAGGAAATATAGTTTGACTCTCACAATCCAAAGAAAGAACAATAAAATCCTGGTTTCATTAATTAGGGAAAAAAAGTCATTCTTCCAGGGATTAAAGATCATTTTTATATATTTCCAGGCAGTCAAAAAACGAGGAAAATAGCTCGAAATTCCTGGAAAAAATTACATTACAAAACATTAAATCCCTGATATAAGGAGATATAACCTTAAATTCCATACTCCCAGTGACAAATTAAAAAGAAGCAGAAAAAGTTCTCCTGAAAAACATACAAAAAAATTGTTATTTAGCTGGAAGAAGAAAATTGCATTTCTATTGTTTCCAGAGGTTCCACTGCCTGGAATAATTTCCTATTACTTCTATAGTAAAAAATTGAAAAAAAACTGGACAGAAAAGCCATTTTTCTAACAAGTTCTTCTGGAAAAAGAAAACCCCATGAAGGAGTTTTGAAAAAGCCTTAATTTAAATAGCATTTATAGGATAAGCATAAAAAAGAAATAACGTAAATTTTGCTCATTTTTACTCACAAATTTAACACCCTTTATATCTATTTTATTATGCCCCAGGTGTAAAACCCATTAAACCTTTCCACGTGACGTACCTTCAATAAGGGTGCAAAATACCCCCTACCTGTTGACCATACACCACCCAACCCTCCCAAAAATACAGTTTCGCAGATGCCTTTGTCCACGCTACACTGCTTCCAATTTAAAACTCCCTGTATAATTATTATTAACTCTTTAACAGCGGCAGATGTTTATAGTTTAAGATAAAACGAAGAAGAAATGTTGTTTGTAATGCTGGTTATAATGAACCCAGAAGAAGATTAGATAACTCGAGTGAATTGTATGCGGGTGTTAAATTCGTAGTGATATCTTAAGTGGGTGCTATTTGGACTCCTGGGAGGATTAATGGGTGTTTTAAGTGAAAGTTTTTAGGCATTAAACAGGTCGTTTAAAATGATTGATGCACGTCGACGACACGAAATGTTGCGTTCAGGTATATAGTGTTTATTCTTTTATAGTATTCTAGTATTTTTAAAGATTTGATCGTAAATTAATCATTAATATAGTCTCGGATACTAACCTTTAGTATCCGAGACTGAGTCAAAATATTAATTTGGCATCCTAAAGTTAGTAACAGCATTAAAGTTCACCACATATTCAGCCTGTTTGTTTTATATAAAACTTTGATCCCTCTGGCAGTTCTACAAAGTTTTTAAATAAAAAATCACAGTTGTCGTTGTTCATTTTATCACCAGTAAGCGGTACACTTTCAAAGGATTTGCAAATTTTATTGATTAAATTAAAATGCCAAAGTAAATGGTTATAGGTAATTGGGAGAACTCAAACATAAATAATAACAGGGGCAGTTAATTATTAATAGGGGCAGTTTCTTTCTAAACTTAAATTGCACTTTAAATACCTGCGAAACAGAATACAGTAAAGCCTCGATAGTCCGGAGTAATAAAAACGACGGTGATCCGGATTAACGAAAAATTCGGACTACTGAAACATGATGTCTTTTTACATACATATATGTTTTTTATTAGGGAATATTGTATGTATATAACTAAAAAATTGCCTACAAATATGTGATAAACGAGAAAAACATACAAATTAAAAGGATAAACTAAATTACATGTTTGCTATGTAGTAGGTACATAATAAAGCTAATTAAAAAAGTCTGTAATTTTTGCTTGCTTTACTTTTTCTTGGTTTTTCATAAAAGCCATTTCTTTAAGTCTTTGAAGAACAAGAATATCATGCAATGGCACTCGATTTTCTTCAGCCCACTTTAAGCATAAATTGAAGCCCTTCACTGATTCATCATTTTTGACTCCTTTCTCTCTCCCTTGATTTTCGTCATCATCTTCACATTCTTCGCTGCTGCTATAATGCATTTCGTTGCTTTCTATCTCATTTAATACCAAGTTGTCATCATTTTCAATCCAGTTATTCACTTCATTAGGATTTATCTCGTTTTCACTTAGTGTTTGGAGCCTAACCGAAACATCCGTTAAAGCTCGTAGCTTTTCCTGTTATTGCTTTAGCGAAATTAGATCATCGGCTTGATATTCTAAATCATTACCAAAAACCGTTCCTTTTGGAATTACTTTGCAAAAGTTCCTTTGCCAAAATCGGTGTTTTTTTGTAAAACTTTAGCTACTTCAAGACTTTTATGTGGAAAATTCAATATTAAAAATGGTTTAAACTGTTAAGAAAAAATCATAAATATATATTTTTAAATTTTTGAGAAATTTTTGAAAAATTCTTTGTTCATATTGGAATCCCTTAAACAATCCTATAAAATCTTTAAAAGAGTAAAAAATTTACTGGGTAAAAATTCTATAAACCAAAATATGATTACATAGAACATTCTACAAAAGAAATTAAACTATTATTGTAATTTTAAAAATAAAAACCATTAAAGTCACGGTATGTGGGTCAGATGTCGACGACGTTTTAACGTTATCCGATGCCTACTACTTACTATACAATGCCTTATTTGTTTTTGTGCGTTCACATATGTCCCATACGCGTCATGAATGTTAAAAAAAAATAATAAAATTAGTACTACAGGATGTGACACTAAATTATATTTATTTTAACGCAAAATATTATATAATATATTTGCGACAAATAATTTATGAATAAAATAAATAATTTTTCACATTAAATTGTAACTTTATTCTTTCGAAATCGGGGCAAGGTTGGCGCTGTCGGGTCGCGGATTAACTTGTTTAAACTAACGTTTATTATAAATAGAAATCGTATATTTTTAAATGACTTTGATAATGTTTCACGTTTAATACAATTTAATTGTCTTCCACTGAATTTAAGAGATTAAATCGCACTATTTATGATTTAAAAATTTACACTTTCATACACAGACAATATTTTTTTTTTGGGAAAAAATTTACATCTAGGAACTATCCTTAATAGTAAAAAGAAACCCGTTTTCTTCTTTAAAATATTATTTTTCAGTAATTTTCGCAATTTAAGTTTAATTTTTTAATTTTTTTACGAAGGTACTATAACTAATTAAATGTTAACATTTAAATTAGGTGCCATCATAAAAGCCACCGACTTATAATTTAAAAAAAAAATAGTTTTTTTACACGCTTAGATACCCTGTCCTGAATAAGTACTGGGCCAAAAAGTCAACAAATTTTTTTTGAGAAAAAACCTCGAAAATATTAAATTAGAGACTTATTTGTAGAGCATTAAATTTCATTTAACAATCGATATTAATCATGTTTATATATTTGTTTGTTTGTTAGTTACAAAATTCCAAATTAATAAAGAAATTTCAAAAATATATCAATGTTTAAATATAGATAATTTGGAAAGGGTTCACTTGGTGAAAATTTTCAAAGAAACGTTTTTTGAAGGGAATTTAATTTTATATAAATATATGTGAAGATAATTGGTTTTTGCCTCGATAGTTTTGGCAGCTTTGACGCAAAAATACAGAAAAATTCCAATTCCAAATTCCAATTCCGTCCAATTTATGCTTAAAAAAATATTCCTTGGGCCAAAGAGCTTTCCAACCTACTGTTGCACTGAACAACCCCTAGAAGTTTGATTCCATAGTTCTGAAACACCCTGTATAGTAAGCCAGTAGAGGATTAATTAAAAAAGTAATACATAAACATGACTGAAATCACCAATTTTTGACAGTTACTTATAAACGTCAACAGGTCTGACGGTGAATCAGGTCTCTTTAAATTTTTATGGTATATTTAACGAATTTATCAGTATACATACATTATAAGCCCTAAATATATAACTTTTTTTTTATAAGTAGGTATGGCTGAAAATTAAAAGTTTTTCTCTTTTTTTACATCAATAGCCCCTAATGGAATGTCTTGGCCTTTGATTATATAAACTAATCGCAACGGAACACCTGGTAAAGAAAGTAAAATTTATAACCGTATTTTATGTAAACTAGAGTCAATTTTTTCCGGGCCATTTAAAATAAACAAGGAAAGTGCCGCACGTAAATCTCGCATTTATGTAAATATGAAATAATGAATTGGTCTCAAGTGCGACTTATCTCGCAATTATCTCGAACCACTTGTTGGTGGTACCTTTTAAACTAATTTCCTATATGCTTAAACCTTTATTTACATTTAACGGTTTTTACGCTAAAACGTCTCGTTTAGCACATTTACGCTCGCGAGAGTGGTGAACCGTGAATATTGTAATGGAACCATTTCTGTTCTGCTGTTTACGATAGAGGCTACAGTCCTGGCCTTAACTTTTTTTGGGTTTATGAGAGCTGTAATTAGTGTTACTGGGTTATGATGAAATACTTCTTGTTATCTTGGACACAGATATAGTATTGAAAATTAAAAGTTAAAGCAAAAATCTTGATTTTCTGCATACTTTCATTCTGTAAGCAGTACAGGGTGTTTCATTAATATTCCGAAAAATGTCAGGGGAAGTTTTCTTGCTTAAAAATAATAAAAAAAGTCCTTATTAACCTATGTCCGCAAATGCCTAATTTCTAATATATAGAGGGTGTTACACTTTTATTTTTATTTTTGTTTTTTCTTAATAATTTTGGTAGTTATGCAGATATTTGAACGAAAATTAACATCTGGGATTTTTTTGATATGGTATATATTTATAATAATCAAGTTAAAAATTAAATACTTGAAAAGTGAAACTTCTTAATTGAAATACTAAATTTGATTTTATTAAACACTGAAGATTGACAATACAAAAACAATAGTAATAAATAAAATCAGATTTTCTTACCAGAAACCTGGAATTGCTTGCTGAATATTGCCCAATATTGAAAGAGAACTTTTTAGAAAAAAAGTCATGAATTTAAAATAACAGCCTTAAAACAAATAGCAAACTCAACTCACGCTTGCATTAATTGAAATGAAAAACAAACTCAAATGGTATGACAATGACAAATGATGTTTTATCAGTCAATGTCAACAACTGTCTGTCAGCTCCCTGTCAATTTTGCTAAGCAAGATGGCCGACATACGATTCCGATTTTCACCATACAAGCTTCATACATGTGGTAAAAAGTGTTTTATTTCTTTTAAAGTTTCTATACACCGTAACCTTTCTAAATTTTCGGTAAATCTTTGAGTTCTAAATTACTCAAGCACCCTAAATAAAAAACTCTCGTCTCTTATTTCAGCCCTTGCGCAGCAACGCACCCTGCCTAATCCGGAACTACAACAACAGAACCCGAGCTACATCTACATACCACTAAAAGGTCCACCGAGCAGCACCCCATCGGAAAACAATAATGTCCATAAAGGGGAGTCCAACCCTGGGGCGGTGGTGGTGGCGGCGAAGCCGCCCCTGCCCAAACAGCCGCCCCCCCGAGTGGTGCACGCGAGCGTCAAAAAGGCGGCGCATGCGTCCGCGTCATTGGACGAGCGACGTCGACGACGCACAATCGATTCCGCCATCGGCAGCAGCCACGGCGTCACGGCGGCGGTGCCCAGGGGCGTCGGGGATGGTTCTATGGACGGACCGATGGGGTTGATCGAGACTGACCTGGACACTGAAGTTACTGTAAGTTTTTTTCTCTAAATAGTATGTATATTTTTTATATATTTTTTTTTTGAAAATATGTTGTATTTTATGGTGACTTTTAATTCAATTAAAGGGGTAGTAAAAGGAGTATTTATTTATTTATTCATTTTTCAGTGTAACAATAAAAAAATTGTACTGGAATAGTCAGAAGGCAAAAGTTATTTAAACGTAACTTTAAAAATACTTAACTAATTAGTCTAGAAAAATATAAAACAAAGCAAAAATTAAGTATAACAGGCACATAAGATTGCGGAAGAAACTTACTTAAACTATAAATTCATTTAGAAACTAGTACTGACGCTTGATAGCATTTCTTGAGTTCAATTATTTTATATAGTTTGATAGCCTATTATATACAGTGTGTCCTATAATTTGGAATAAATTCAGTAGTTCATATACTTTTATTTTGTCAAAAGAATCTTTGGATCCGTCCATTTTTAGTTGTGCTCTCGCTAAAATGTAGTCCATATACTATTTAATATTACCCTACATACAAATATTACGTACATACTTGGAAATCATTTTCAACATTTTTAACGATTTATGTAGAAATGAATATACAGTGTGTCCCAGAATTATAATACATATTATAATACAAAACTATAATTATATGTGGAGTAATATCCATTATAATAGTAGTTTTTAATTTTCGTTTTAGTTTTTTAGTTTTATTAGTTTCATTAGTTTTTTTAGTTTTATTAGTTTCGAATTTTATAATTTTTAACATGTTTTGAAATTTTCTTATAAATCTAGAACTTTTTTAAATTAAACAAAAATATTCGTTTTGGGATTTAAAAAAAATATAATAAATATTCAATTTCCCATTAATTTTTTTAATAAATTATAATTACATATATATCAATGAATTAAATTGATATCCCTTAAAATAGATTCTTTTAAAATTTTTGCAGATTTCTGGATTACTGTATTAAAAAAAAATTTTTTTTATTTGGAATATTACTTTGGTTGGTAGTATCAGAAAAATAAAAAATCCTAAATTTTTGAAAACTATTTTTAAAAAAACCAAGCACTTCCAGTTCTGAAATCTGGAATTTTTGTATTAAAAAAATGAAATTTAAGATTGATTTTTTTTAAATTTAACTCCAATTTTAACCTGTCTTCATTTTTAAAATAAGAAAACTAGACGTGTCTCTTTTTCTACTTTATAAAATATGAAATTTTTTGGAAAAAAAAATTAAATTTGGGATTTTTTTGAATTTGTCAAAACACCAAATTTATATTAAAAAACAAATCCTTGAAGTATCTGTTTTAAGCCAAATACGGTTTAATTTATATCAATGGACTTTTTACTGCTGAATTTATTATTATAGTCGACGTTTCGGTCAAGATATGGTTTTCGTCAGTATTTTTTTTCTATTTAAATTGCACTATTTTTAATATTTTTTTTCCATAATTTTTCTTAACATTCCCAATGTTTTGAATTAAAAAATATCTATTTTTTTTGGAGTTGTCAATTTGTTTTCAAATTTGTCATTTATGAGATATAATTAACCCTGGAATGCTACACGTATTTCCGACTCTGCATCTGCTACACAGGGGTACAGCCGTACCCCAAATAAAACACATCGTATTTTAGAAAAACAAACAATTTATTCACTTATAGAAAAATAATAACTTAAACCGAGTCTCTAAGAACACTTTTAACGCACATCCATAATAAAATGTTCATGCGGCACACACTGAGCATATTTTTTTTTGATGTTGCAAACACACGAACTTTTTGCATACAGCACAGCTTACTCTCGATTTTCGATCCTCTCTTCTGGGACAAAGCACACACCTACCCACTGTTGTAAGCCTAGTAGGTACTTCTTCTGAAGTGGTTATCTTGAGGACCCTACATATAGTTTCACAGAGTTCGCGCCTCAAAGTTGGAGCTTCCAAACGACTTATCATTATATGTGCGGTCTGACCAGGTCAAGGGCAAGCTTCTTGAGGTATTCTCTCCTGTGCTTTACAATTTCTTTATTCACTTCACCAGAGCCACGCAAAAGAATCATTGAATTATATCCCAGAATATCCAACAAATTATAGAACAGACATAATGGCCAGCGACGTGTTTTTCTACCAGTAGAATAAGTGTGGCACAACTGGTCTAAAGTATCCACTCCTCCTTTTGTAGAATTATAAAATTGAATAATTTCTGGTAACTTGGTCGTAAATGGCTCATCACCTTTTTCGTGCATTGTCGAAAGCATAATTACTGCTTTTTTAGCACTCTTGGGTGGACAGTATGATAACAGTGTCTGATGTCCACTGTAGCAAAACATGGCAGAATTTTGATTCCTTTCTTTGAGTTCCAAAAACGACTCAGGAATTTCTTTTTTATTTCTTCTCACAGTACCAACAATGGTAATTTTCCTCTCCAAAAGATGTTTCGCAATCTCAATAGAAGTAAACCAGTTATCCATGGTCAAGTTCCTATTTGTTCCTTGGACAGAACTGGTTAGCTTATTACAGTAATACTGAGGTACAGGAACATCAGTTAGTGTGGAATCTTTTCCTATATAAATTTCAGAATCCAGTGCAAAAGCTGTTTTGGCATCACAGGACAACACAATTTTGATTCCGTATTTATTGGGCTTTGAAGGGATGTACATTTTAAAAGGACATCGCCCTCTAAAACCAACCAATTGTTCATCAATTGTAATATATTCTGAAGGAGTATATAGGTTTTTCATTTTAACGATTGCCCTCTCAAATACCTCTCGAAAAGCTGCAAGCTTATCAGTTTCTTTTCTTTCAGCTCTGGACTGCTTATCATCAAAGCGAAGACAGTTTATCAAAAACCTGAAACGTGCCTCGGGCATGGTAGCACGGAATATTGGAATTCCTGTGTCTTATATTTCAATCGTTGAACTTGGATCTCGTTATTAGAATATTGGGTAATTTTATCGAGATTTTCTTGTGTGAAACATAATTTCCATGCTTTAGTTCCCGATGTTATATGTTTTGCTTCGTTTTTGTTTCCAGGTAAATGCAAAACCAGATTTCGTTTTCGTGAACGATGAATTACGCCTTTCTTACCTGACCACATAAACCCATTTTTACCCCTTAATCTGGTAGGCACTGGTAAAATTTTCACCATATCTCTGTTGATCGCCTGTATTTCTGCCAATGATATATTGTCATCTTCCGAATCTGTATCAGATGGAAAGGTATCCTGAGTCTGTTCTGGTGCAATAAAAGAATTAAGGTTGATTTGATTGCCGCGTATTTCATCCACTTCTGGCTCCTCTCTAAAATCAGGTATAACGGCATCTTCCTCCTCGCTGTCATCCGAAAAACTTTCTGAATCAGATTCATAGAGAATGCGATGAATTTCTCCGACATCTTCAGGCTTTGTTAGGTCGAAGAACTTTTTCTGCCCAGCCACTATTCGTGCAGCCTAAAAAAGAAAATCAATAATAACTTAAAAATCAAAGAAAAATATAATAACTTAAAAAAAAAAACTAAAATATTTTCAAAGTATTATAGACATATTTTAGAAATATTTTTCAAAAAAAAGATACTTACTCATATAATAATAATCACCAAAATCTACTGAGAAGCGAAATAATCACAGAGTATATTTAACCTAAACTGCTACACTGGGAATGCTACTTGGGGTACAAAATGTACCCCAAGTAGCATTCCAGGGTTAAATAAAAGAAATATATGGGATGTGATATCCTAAATATTTCTTAAAAATGTTGAATTTTTTAATTTATCAACCTTAAAATTTTTTTTTTTAATTTTCTCAATTTTAAAAAATCAGAGAAACCTCTAGACACTTCATCAATTTGTAGGAATAGGAAAAAAATAATAATTTGGAATATTTAAAAAATTCCAAAAAAAAATCTTGGAATCTGTTTTTATGAAAATGTTGTTTAAATTTGTTTTTTAATATATATTTTTTTTTAATTTGGTTAAAAATCTTTAACTTTCTATATTTGAACCTACAAAAATATTTTTGGTATTTTTTTTTTAAATTTTTTAAATTTTTTTATTTGAATAAATTATTATTTTGTACAAGTAAATGAAACTAATATCCTTGAGAATATGTAGAATTATTTAATTTTTAAATCTTATTGAGGTGCTGTAATAAAAAACACTATTATTATTTTAATTAATTTTCATTACTGTATTTTTCTATTTTATTTTTTGTATAATCTCGTTATTAAATAATAGTTTTCGTATTTTTATTTTCGTTATATAAATGTCATTTATTTTCTAATAATTTAAGTGAAAAACACCACTTTCTCTCATGTATAAATAAATTAAATTTATGCGGTGAAGTGTCTATTATTAGGATTTTTTTAAAATTCTATACGGGCTCTAGAAAAATGGAAAATCCCAAATTTTGGAATAAAAAAAATTAAGTTTTTCTTGGATTTTTAGTTCCTATTAATAATTTTGTTTTTTTTTTCTTTTTTATATTTGTAGAACAAGTAGGGTTCAATTCAATAAAACCAACTTCTCTTTTGATACGATGTTTCGACCAAGATGCGGTCCTCCTCAGGAGTTCAATTTTTAGAAATCTATAAATATATATTTAAAATTGAACAAAAAAATAATTGGAATTTAAAAGAAATATTTTTTTTATATACCATTAATTTCCTGAATAAATTATAAATACATATGTATAAATAAATTAAATTGATATTTCTTAAAATAGATTTTTTTTAATGTTTGCACATTTCTGGATTACTGAATAAGAAAATAATTTTTAGTATTTTAAGAAAATTCGAAAGTATTAATTTTATAAGTACCTCCCTTATCGAATTTAAAAAAAATTAAATTTTCTCTTCGAATTTCTATGATTGGCGCTACCAGAAAAAAAAGGCACTTTTTTTACCTTACAAAATCTGGAATATTTGAAAAATAGTAAAGATTGTGATTTTTTGTGAAAATTTCAAAACTTCCTGACTTATCGAACTAAAAAATACTGTTTTTTTTTTGGAATTTCTATACTTGATAGTATGAGAAAAAAGAAAAATTCCCAATTTCTTTAACTATTGAAAAAAATATAGGTATTTTTAGACCCGTTTTTTTATTTCTAAAATAAGCAATTTTTAGAATAAAAATAATGAAATTTGTAATTTTTTGAAAATCCTTCCATATCAAATTAAGAATAAATTATTTTAAATCCGAAATTTTATAAAACTAGGAAAAACCAATAAAAAGTAATTTTGATTTTTTTTTTTAACATTCCGGTATAGCAAATTTAAGCTTCCTCCTCTCTCCCCCCTTAAATATACTTCCTAAACCCATTAAGCCTACGCCACACACACCTGGAACAAGATTTATAGGTTTTCCATACTGGAATTTTGGCAAAGTTTCCATCCACACGGCTGGCACCAATCCTTTATAAGCTATTTTTTTTGGAAAAGTTTCCCGCATCGATTTTCTAATAGTAAAAATACATTGAGAAAACGTTCATGAAACTTTACGAGCTAAACAATCCAGTTTATAAAGAATACACACATAAAGCAACCCTTGAAACTTTATTGGATATCGTTTTATTCATCATAATAAAGCTTTAATGGAATTTGTCCATTAAATAATACTAAAACTCGCTTTTATGTGGGTAAGAGGGCTTTAAAAATACCGTTTTCTGAAGCCCTGTTCAGTAATTTTAAATATTAGAAAAAAGTCCCCACTCGACTTCTCCAACTTGTTTTTTTTTCTTTTTTAGGTTATAACCAATGGCGCAAACGCGAAAGCGCGCAGCCTACTAGATCTGGGCGTGGCCGAGCCACGCCTAAAAGTACCCAACAATCCGGATGGGTCGCAGAACGGTTCCGGTAGGCCTCACAAATCTATGGAGTTCCTTTTAGATAAGCAGAATTTGAAAGTGGTCGAGGTAAGTGAACCTTACACATAACTTTCTTAAAAAATATACTGGCGAAACACTGGTATAAAAATAGTCACGTCAATAGAGCAAATATATCACTGATTAGTAGATTAAAGTTTAATCATGGAAGGTTCCCCATTTGCACAAAATCAAAATTTTAAATACACCAAACTTTTTTATAATTTAATGATCCAAATAAGATTATATCGCCTGGATTATTGTTAGGTTTAGGGATCAATAAAATAAAAGTCCAAGCCTATTTAAATATGCCGACGTTTCGCAAGATATATTTGCATCCTCGGGGCGCTAAAATACAATAATACTAATTAAGATAACAGAAAAAAAAGTGTGTGTTCAGTTAAAACTTAAATATAATTAAAATTAAGATAAATAAAACTTGATTTTCCTAATTTCACTACAACCAACGTTAGACACACAACTGTAATACAAACGAGAGAAAAAAGAAAAAAAAAGGGACAGATATTACAACAATGAGAAAAAAAAACTTACAATTCAATATGTGGGATTATTATTTATTTTTTGGACGATTATTTTTTAAATTTAATTATTATTAAGTTTTTTCTGTTATCTTAATTATAATAATTGTATTTTAGTGCCCTGAGGATGCAAATATATTTTGCGAAACGTCGGCGTATTTAAATAGGTTTAAACTTTTATTTTATTCATCCCTAAACCCAACAATAATCCAAACAAGTTAACCATATTTTTTTATATTCTCAACGTTGTGCATCCCAACATTTTATATGAATTCCTTTAGAGCAAAATAGATATATAATATTTATTATTAATGATTATAGAATTGTCATTTATATATCCCTATTTCAATCTGAAAATTAGAAGAGGATGGGAATAAGATGATGTTTTTCGGGTATAATTAGATACATTACATGAGAAAAACACTATTTAGAAAATGAAACGATGATATACAAAATAGGTGGAAAAATCGAATTCTCATTTATATATCCCTATCTCAATCTGAAAATTAGAAGAAGATGGGAATAAGATGATGTTTTTCGGGTATAACTAGATACATTACGGAAGAAAAACACTATTTTTAGCCGATCGAAACACTATTTAGAAAATGAAACGATGATATACAAAATAGGTGGAAAAATCGAATTCTCATTTATATATCCCTATCTTAATCTGAAAATTAGAAGAGGATGGGAATAAGATGATGTTTTTCGTGTATAATTAGATACATTACGGGAGAAAACACTATTTTTAGCCGATCAAAACACTATTTAGAAAATTAAACGATGATGTACAAAAAAGGTGGAAAAATCGAATTCTCATTTATATATCCCTATCTCAATCTGAAAATTAGAAGAGGATGGGAATAAGATGATGTTTTTCGTGTATAATTAGATACATTACGGGAGAAAAACACTATTTTTAGCCGATCGAAACACTATTTAGAAAACGAAACGATGGTATACAAAATAGGTAAAAGTCGAATTCTCATTTATATATCCCTATTTCAATCTGAAAATTAGAAGAGGATGGGAATAAGATGATGTTTTTCGTGTATAATTAGATACATTACGGGAGAAAACACTATTTTTAGCCGATCAAAACACTATTTAGAAAATTAAACGATGATGTACAAAAAAGGTGGAAAAATCGAATTCTCATTTATATATCCCTATCTCAATCTGAAAATTAGAAGAGGATGGGAATAAGATGATGTTTTTCGTGTATAATTAGATACATTACGGGAGAAAAACACTATTTTTAGCCGATCGAAACACTATTTAGAAAATGAAACGATGATATACAAAATAGGTGGAAAAATCGAATTCTCATTTATATATCCCTATCTCAATCTAAAAATTAGAAGAGGATGGGAATAAGATGATGTTTTTCGTGTATAATTAGATACATTACGGGAGAAAAATACTATTTTTAGCCGATCAAAACACTATTTAGAAAATGAAACGATGATATACAAAATAGGTGGAAAAATCGAATTCTCATTTATATATCCCTATCTCAATCTGAAAATTAGAAGAGGATGGGAATAAGATGATATTTTTCGGGTATAATTAGATACATTACGGGAGAAAAACACTATTTTTAGCCGATCGAAACACTATTTAGAAAATGAAACGATGATATACAAAATAGGTGGAAAAATCGAATTCTCATTTATATATCCCTATCTCAATCTAAAAATTAGAAGAGGATGGGAATAAGATGATGTTTTTCGGGTATAATTAAACACATTACGTTAACTAAATTGATTTAAAAATATGAAAAGTTGAATGTAGTACAGGGTTTAAATTAAAAAACCGTTAATTATATGGATCTGTTTTTGACTTTTTAATGATTAATATATATAGGGAGCGCCCAATCATCACGACATCCATCAATATTATATAGGAAAAAAAAGAGATTTCTCAATTAATGCGTGAACATTGGCAACATTGTAAATTTAGATTTTTATTTTTAAAAATATGCCCACCAGAATGGCATATTAAGTTTAGGAGATCCGTCACTTTTTCATATAATTAGGCAACATTGGAATCGCAACGCTCTATGAAGTATCAAAATTCAATAGTTTTTATGACATTTCAAATGTTGTAACCTATCAAATTACATAAGCAATATGGCAACGTTGTATGACATTTGTCAAAAGGCAATTGACGGCGATCAATTGTTAGTTCAGACTGTAGATCTTGACCAGAATATGTATCAGAAATTTTAATTATAATAAATTGTTAGTCAGTTTTTCTGCAAAAAAATAAAAATTTTGAGAAAATAGTAAATGGTTAAAATGGCAACAATGCTCGCGTTCGCTAAATGTACAACTTTACTTACTCGTTCCGGTGTTGCCAGTTTTTGACTGATGACCCCATGCCACTCAAAGTATTTACTTCTGAAAAATTGATACTTACGACTTTGCTATAATTTGGCAACACTGAAATGCGCACATAAACAATGCTTTTTCTTTCGACAATGTTGCCATATATAAAACAAATTAACATCATTTACAGGTTGTGTTATAATTTAAATCTAGCAACACTTAGCACGACATATGGTCAAAATATGCGGAGTGCCAGATAATGTGATAAGCCATTACGTGTGTGCCACGCCCAAATTAAATCCCTGTATAGCTATCGTTGGGACACCCTGTATATTTCTTTAACCACATGTAAGTTACTGATTATTTAAAATTTTTTCCACATATATCCTGATGATGAATTTAACATTAGAAACCTATAAAATGATAATGAACTATATGCTAAATTAAAATTATTCGCCGGCGGCGATCCTTGAACTTCGCCTGGCCTTGACTCGATTGATCCTACAGCCTTTAGTAGGACAATGCCGATTCCGTGATGTAGTTGGTCCAACGTTGCCAAGCCGCTTGCATATCCTTGATCTAAGAACTTTTTATTATACATAGATATTCTCCAGCCAATTCAACTATATTATATGCATAAGGTACAGGATGCTGTAGCAAGCACATAACGAAACACCCACATTTTGTACTAACACACACTAATAGGGTGGTGATTTTACGTCTTTCCTTCTCATTTTATTATTTCGGCAACGTCGCGTCATACCGCCCCGGCAAATGGGAAACGGGGGCGGGTAAACGCCACCCTTTTGCAACAGATCTATTTTCCGTGACGTATCCCGGAAAATGTCGTCAGTTTTATCTGGAAATCGGCACGATGTAACCGGATCGTGAACGGGAAAAACCGTGGAAAAGTGTGCGTCCGTGTACCAACAATTTGGCAGCCATGATGTTTTATACCCTACTGATAAACGTAAGTGTGCGGAAATTGAAGTGATTTATCGCTGTTAAGGGATGAAAATGCCGCAGTGACGCAACAGATGCGATTCTCTTAAGTTAAGGGATAGTTCAATTTTTCAATTAAAATTAATGGTTTTGGTCGTTAGTCTAAGTATGAGTTTTATGAATACGTAATTGACAAAGGCATTGAACCTTGATACCGTTGGCATGAATTATTACTATTGTTGCTTTTTCGAGTTTTTTTCTACTATTTTTAGCTACAGGCGGTTATTTGTCGATTAGGGTCACAATAATAAAAAAATTAAATATTTATTCTTCATTTATTATTATGCTCCCCTGTTTATCTTTAAACTCATTTTGGCAATTGCCATCATCATTACGTCATCACCATAATTCATCAACATATGGCATTAATATTATTTATCAGCGGCGTAACGGTCAAATGTCAATACCAGAGACGTCACATCAAAATCTTACACCTAGAAACAGAAACAATTACCACTACATGGAATGACAATTATGAAAATTTCATTTGTCTGACGTATACGCTCTTGATTTTGTCCAAGTCCAGGCAATTAATGGAAGTTCATTTCCCAATTTGCATTAATTGCCTGGACTTGGACAATATCAAGAGCGTATCGTAGTTGGAAAATGAACTTCCATTAATTGCCTGGAGTTAGAAAAAATCAAGAGCTTTCCAGGCATTTGAAATACTGAAGGTTACAAAGAAATTCCTGGATAAAAAAATTGAAGTCTTGAAAAACGAAATTATTCTACATTCTTCCAAGCTGTATCCGGAAGTTGATTACGAAATTCTTCGTTGAAAAGTTGAATTTTTTTATTCCAGGCAGTTGGAAATGAAAACATGACAAGCTAAAAAGAGCCTAAACAATAAAAAATTGGATAAAAACATCTGAGAATTATATAATTCTCAAAACAGATGAAATTTACCAGTTATCCGTGGAAAAATCATTACGTCATGACAATTGACAGCTGTCAGATCTAGAGTTACGAGCTTGCCAATGTAAAAATAGAAAACGATTTTTCGGTAAAAAATGTTTTTTAAACATAACTGATTATCTTTAAGTCAGTTGTCAACGGTATAACTGTCACTTGTCAATAATCTTGTCTTCCCATGGCCTAACGGTCAAATGTCATTAGTCAACTGCTGTCACTGTCATCTCAAACGTCACCACTAAAGGCGTTTCCTCACTAAGTAGATTCTCGTTATAAATCGAGTTAAATTGTCTAGGTGGTAAGATATGCACTTCATTGTATATGATAATTTTTAATAAAATCTACTAATAATAAAAAAAATTATTGGATTGGCAATGTTGCCGATGAACTCATGAATGGACATTTGACAGCCGAAATTTTTAAAATATTGATTTTTAACTTCAAAGTCTCTTAAATTAGTCTCTTCTTGAATAATTCTTTATTATAATAATAAACCAAAGTAACTCTGAAACAATTTGCAGTGTAACTGTCATTATTATTGCGTCACCTGTCAAACGTATAATGTCATTACTGTCAGCTCAACAGTTTTCCCCAACTGATTACGTCATACTATCTCGTGCGCCCTCTATACTCTATTTCAGAAGTGTATAGAGCAATAAACTGGGGAATTCCGTTCTGTTTGGCTACATTTCGTGGTAGTTCATAGGCGCAGGTACTTATAATATTTATGAATTTAATTTTGACGGATTAAATGCCTTTATTTTGAAAGAGATTAAATACTAAATAAATACTTTTAATCCTTTTGTATAGGTTATATCTTTTAACGCTTTGTAACATGCAAAAATGGGGTCAGGTAATATATACAGACTATAAATACTTTTAAATCATATTTTAAACGTTAGTAGTCACTGCTACGTTGTAGTGTAATCACAATATTATTATCCCAATATTTAAAAAATGGAGGTATTCAGTCCAACGAAAAGATGTACTAATAATTCTCCACTATCGCTGAGTGAAAAAGTTATTATTTTAAATGTACATGATTGCATAAAACACGATTACCCTAGTTTTACTGTGCAAGAAATTGTTGAAAAATGTTCTCGAATGAGTGGAATTGGAAAGTCCACCATTTTCAAATTGTTGCGGGAAAGAGAAGTAGCAGGTCAAGTGGAATCTCCCAAGCAAAAGCCAGGACGACCTACAAAAGTTCTTGATGAAAATGCTAAATGTATAATTCGAAGAAAAGTTCACTCTTTTTATTTTAAAAAGGAAATACCCACCCTAGACAAAATTTTAATGGAGCTTGGCCGAGATGACAGTATTCCGTTGATAAGTAGAAAACTTTTATCACACAAAATGTGGGATCTTGACAACCTCATCGATCAGACAGTCGATCCTTTAATTATAATGTCAAGAGGTGATGACAGTTCGTCAGATGACGAAGAAGACTACAATCTGTTATAATTTAAAATTATTATACACTGTTCAAAAAGTGCCAGATCCAAAAGTGACATTTTCAACTGTTTTACTCTACATATTATGTTCAATAAATTTGTGAAAAAAATATATTATTCCATTTAAACAAAAGTAACTTTCTAAAATAAAATAGCATTTAAGTACATTAATTATAAGGTAAAAAACAAGTCCCAGTTGCACGCCTTTGGCGACCCGTTTTCAATGTTTATCAGTGGGTAACAATGGGCAAAACTCATAAATTGACCCAAAACCGGGTGGCACTACCTGCAATCAACGAAAAGAAAGAATTTTACATTGAAACTAATACCCAACTAAGGTAGTGGCATAAAATATTGGTGGATCACCAGGTACCACTTTTGCATACCTAATGAGGTTTTATTGCTCTACACACTTCTGAAATAGAGTATAGACGGTAATATTTTAAATGTATTAATTATTACTAGCATCTAACAATAAATTCTGATGCCTTTAATAATTTATGAAACAGTATATTGATCAATATTGCCGTTAATTGTAAAAATTTTGCTCTGAAATAACGTCAATACAGAAATCTGCAATATCGACTAGCATCAGAAATAAAAATAGTGGGAAATTTGAATTTATATACTGGCGAGAAGTTTAAATAAACACACTTCAAATTTTGTGATTGAAGTCTTACATCTAAAGGGTTTAAGGCGGAAATGACAGTTGACATTTGACAGCTCTATTTTGAAAAATCATGATGTAATGATTATTGACGGCTGTTAGATCTCAGGTAAGTTTGTCAATGGTAAAACGATTTTTTGCCAAAAAATTTTTTTAACAGGCACACTTTTAATATCTGATAAAATAGTAATGTTGTCTTTAATTGTAATTTTAATCTAAAATTACGCCAATACAGAAATCTGAAATACCGACTCGCATTAGCAGTAAAAGCGGGAAATTCGAATTTATATACTGACCGGGGGTTTAAATTAACACGCTTGAAATTTGGGATTGAAATCTTACATCTAAAGGGTACATGGAGAAAATAACAGTTGACAGATATTGCAATTACAGTTGACATCCGTGAGAGCTTGAACTGTCAATTTTAGCTCCACAGCATCCTAAAGGAACTTCTTTAATAATTATTGATAACATTAAGCCAAAGTAACTTTGAAACAATTTGTAGTATAGCTCTTATAATGTCAAACGTCAACTGTCAGCTCAAACGTCAAAATTATCAACCGTTTTCCCCCATTGATTGACCACCTCGTGCGCCCTCTAGGTGCTGATATATTAAATGTATTAACTATTAATATCCTGTTGCCCTTGATATCTGATAAAATTGTACATTTAATTGTAAATATTTTAACCTGAAATAACGTCAATGCAAAAATCTGCAATACCGACTCGCATCAACAGTAAAAGCGGAAAATTCGAATTTATCTACTGGGGCTTAAATTAACACGCTTTAAACTTTGTGAATGTTAAAATTTGGTGACTTATGACATTTGACTGTTACGCTAACAAAAAATCACATGAATGAATATGTGAAAATGTGTAAACCGTTGATAAATTATGACGTAATCACAATTGACAGCTATCAGATCTCTACTAAGCTTTCAAATGAAAAAACAATTTTTACCCCAAAAATTCTTTTTTAAACATGGTAACTAAAAATCCTTGCGTCACTTGTTACACGTCATTATTTATCAACGGTTTAACGGTCACATGTTATTAATGTTATTTTTTGATAGCGCAACGGTCAAATGCCATGAGCCTCTACGTCATCTGTCAAATGCCAGTACTGTTATCTCAAACATCAAGAAATCACCTTTAAAGTGGAAAATCTCTCGTAATCGTATAATGAGATGACAGATATCAAACTGTTTCATGCGATGGTAAGGTATGAACTTCATTGTATACCATAAGTTTTAATAAAACCTACTAATAATCAGAAAAATGGCAAACTTGGCAATGTTGCTGATAAAATCATGAATGGTATTAAACAGATGACAAGTATTAAATTAAAATATTGATTTTTAACTTCAAAAACTCCTAAAATGAAGTTAAAATTGATGACGTGATACCATCTTGTGTGCCCTCTAAGTGGTAATATCTTATGAATTAGTAATAGCATTTAGCAATAAATTCTGATGTAATCTAAAGTAACGTCAATACAGAATTCTGCAATACAGACTCGTATAAGAACTAAAAGTGGCGTCATCAGTTTAAATGAACACTTGAAAATCTTACATCTAAAGGGTGCACGAGGGTAATGATAGTTGAAAGATGACATTTGACAGCAGAAACGCTTAAAATTACCAATAATGACATTAGACAGGTGACGTGGTTACATTTGACACCTGTCAGATCCTGGATCTGAGAAGGGTCTTAAATAAAAAATATGAAAAATAATGAAAATACTAAGTATAATTCATGAAGCAAAAACCCTTAAGCTCACGCTTCTCTGATTTTAAATCAGACTCTTCAAAAGGTTTATTCTCATTTATTAAACTTCAAGAGTCATCAGACCTAAAACGTCCTTATTCTATTTAACCCGTGCCTCCTTTCCAATTTAAGGCCTTTTTTATTAATGAGGAATTTGCCCTCTAACATCTATACACATCGGTCCATCATTTGAATACGTTTTCCATTAACCCAGATCTCGAGGGCGCTTCAGGCCATGCAATTATTTGATGTTCGATTACGTTTTTCTATAAGAGTGCCCATATAGGAAATCCGTGATATAAATTGTAAAATTTTTTTTAAAGGAAACCTCTGATCGCTTTCCCGCACCCAAAGGAAACTCGAGGGAAACCATCGTCTAATAGTAGTCAAAGAGGTGAGAAAGTGGATTGATGTTTGGCATTTTTTTTTTATATTTTTGCTTCCGGTAATTCTAATTAGTGTTGGTTTGAGTTTTTAACCAGCTGCAGATTTTTTCTTTATTTTCCACTAAATTTCTTCACTAATCACAGAAATAGCTATAATTGAACCTGAAACCATCAGGAAGAAAAATAGAAGAATTCATACTACTTTCAATATTCTGCTGCTTGTTTTAGGCCAAACAGTCTAATCCACTTAAATAATCCTTTAGAAAAGAGAGAGCATGAGAGAAAAGAAAGATGGACAGATTGCAAAGGTTAAGAGTCGAGCAAGTGAAGAACTTGACAACCTGTCAATGTCATTGTCAGTCAATTTGGAAAAAATCCTGTTTTATTTGATCTGATTTATAATTAAAATGAAATAGAATCCTCTATATAGACTCCTCGTTTTTTTTTGGTGGGGTTTGCCCTAAGTTGCCATTGTTGCTAATCAGCTGTTAAATGCCAAAATTCTCGATTCCCTAATTCCCATTTCTACCTCAGGATTTCAGTGATGCAAAGACAAAAACTTAAGAAACTTTAATATGTTATTTGTCATTCATAATTGGAAAAAGCAAATAGGGTTTTTGAGTTTTAGTGTCTAATTTTAAATGATTTTATTGTTTTCGACCATTCAGTTGGCGATCGTCAGTAAAGAATGGGTCCACATATGATAATTAATTAGGGGTTAACGACGATTTGGGTTTCTACCTCCTGCACAGCGTAGTAAGAAACTCTGGTGGAACGATGAGATTCAAGAATTAGAAGAAAAAACTGTATTAAAAATGGTTGAACACCCAGCACCAGGAAGACAGAGACCGATACCTAAAAATTAAAAGAACAATCAGAAGAATTATAAATATAGCAATTATAAAATAGAAAGAGATGTGGGACAAAAAGTGTAGGGAAATTAACACCTATATTGGTGGAAAAAAGTGCTCAGAATCCTGGAAATTCATGAAAGACTTAAAAGTCCGAATTAAAAAATTAAGCAAATGTCCAAATCAATAAAGAAATCGACCGATCACTATCAAAAGCGTTCAAGTACCAAAAACGCAATTCAAAAAATTCAAAATTCCTGTATGCGATTTGCCTATACAATATCCCATATAGAAACCATATAACACCGTATCTTAATGAGAAAAATTTATTAAATATGACAAATAGACGAAAGCACCATATGTTTATTTATCGGATTATAAAGGAAGGCCAACCGACAAAATTGCGAGATGAATTTTTGGATTTTGAGCATGAACACATGACGCGAAACAATGATTTTTTGTTGTGCCACGTCATAGAACCGCATCATTTCAACGCTCTTGTAAATTTGCGAGGGTTAAAATGTGGAATAGTATTCCATTCAGCATTAAACAATTATCTTTAAACATATTTTCTAAAAAAATTGAATCACAGTTGCTAGTTGAATAAAGAATGGGTTAATTAACATCAGATTTAAATTAGGAAAAAAATCTAACTAAAAAAAAAAATCATTATTGATTGGCATTAGTTGAAAATTGTCTTTACCCCTTGTGGACATCGACATTTGGCATTTTTGCTTTTTTTAGGGTCTTAAATATTAGGCGTTACCCTCCTTGGTTCTTTTATCCGCTGCCGCATCTACCGCTTTCCCGTTCTGGATTAATTTTCTTTATTATTATTAATATTATTATTGTTATTTGTTTTCTTTTAATTTATTTGTTATAAATTAATTATTTGTAAGGGTTATTTCGTCTGTATTAACAGATTAACGGTTTTTATAATCGAGATTTAATCCTTTTTGTCAAAATTTTAATAAGATTTATAACTGTATTTTATATTTTTTTTATCTGGGCTAATAAAGCATTTGAATTTGAAAAGCTTTAAAATGAAAAATATATTTAATATAATAAATACATTTTGTCGGTGTCTACCGCATTTTATGGATCAGATGGGTTTAAAGGTAAAAAAATGCAATTTTTTGGTTTCTACTTTATTTCATGGTGCAGACACGACTTGGAAATTTTACTTTTGTTAAGTAATTGAATCTAGTAGAGACGTAAATTATCTTTTTATACCACTAAAGACGTAAAGCATCATTTCATAGAGATGGTCAAGAATTTATGGGTGTCAGATGGGTTTAAATGTCAAAAAGTGGGTAAAAGTGCATTTTTTCCGGTTTCTACACACGCTAGACACGCCTTGAATCATCTTGAAGTTTCAATTTTTTCAAGTATTTGAACCAACTAGAGACGTAAAGCATCATTCCTTAACGATCGTCAAGGATTCATGAGTTTAAAGGTCAAAAAGTGGGTAAAAAGTGCATTTTTTCAGTTTCTACCTCATTTCATGGCCCAGACTCGCCTTGAATCATTTTCAAATTTAATTTTTTTTAAGTACTTGAACCCACTAGAGACGTGAAGCATCATTTCATAACGATTGTCAAGGGTTCATGGGTCTCAGATGGGTTGGGTTGGGTTGGATCGTTAAAAAATGGGTAAAAAGTGCATTAATCGGTTTCTACCACCTTTGATGATCCAGGTACGTCTGGAATCATTTTGAAATTTTACTTTTCTTAAGTGTTTAAACCCACTAGAGACGTAAAGGATCATTTCATAACGATCGTCAATAAATCATAAGTCTCAGATAGGTTTAAAGGTCAAAAAGTGCGTAAAAAGTGCATTTTTCGGTTTTTACCACATTTCATGGTCCAGGCACGTCTGGAATCATTTTAAAATTTTACTTTTCTTAAGTATTTGAACCCACTAGAGACGTAAAGCGACATTTCATAATGATCGTCCAGGATTCATAGGTTTCAGATGGGTTAAAATGCCAAAAAGTGGGTAAAAAGTGGATTTTTTCTGGTTTCTACCGCATTTCATGGTCCAGACTCGCGTTGAATTATATTGAAATTTTACTTTTCTTAAGTATTTGAACCCACTAGAGACGTAAAGCGACATTTCATAATGATCGTCCAGGATTCATGGGTTTCAGATGGGTTAAAATGCCAAAAAGTGGGTAAAAAGTGCATTTTTTTTGTTTCTACCGCATTTCATGGTCCAGGCTCGCGTTCAATTATATTGAAATTTTACTTTTCTTAAGTATTTGAATCTACTAGAGACGCAAAGCAACATTTCATAATGATCGTCAAGGATTCATGGGTTTGAGATGGGTTTAAATGCCAAAAATTGGGTAAAAAGTGCATTTTTTCAGTTTCTACCTCATTTCCTGATCCAGGTACGTCTGGAATCACTTTGAAATTTCACTTTTCTTAAGTATTTGAACCCACTAGAGACATAAAGGATCACTTCATAACGATCCTCAGGGATTCATGGGTCTCAGATGGGTTTAAATGTCAAAAAGTGTGGAAAAAGTGCATTTTTTCGGTTTCTACCACATTTCATGGTCCAGACTCGCCTTGAATTATCTTGGAATTTTACTTTTTTTTAAGTATTTGAATCCACTAAAGACGTGAATCATCTTTTCATAACGATCGTCAAGAATTCATGGGTGTCAGATGGGTTTAAATGTCAAAAAGTGGGTAAAAAGTGCATTTCTTCCGGTTTCTACCGCGTGTGATGGTCTAGACACGCCTTGAATCATCTTGAAGTTTCCATTTTTTTAAGTATTTGAACCAACTAGAGACCTGAAGCATCATTCCTTAATGATCGTTAAGGATTCATGAGTCTCAGATGGGTTTAAAGGTCAAAAAGTGGGTAAAAAGTAAATTTTTTCGGCTTCTACCGCATTCCACGGGCTAGGCACGTCTGGAATCATTTTGAAATTTTACTTTTTTTAAATATTTGAACCCACTAAAGACGTGAAGCATCTTTTCATAACGATCGTCAAGAATTCATGAGTCTCAGATGGGTTTAAATGTTAAAAAGTGGGTAAAAAGTGCATTTTTTAGTTTCTGCCTCATTTCATGGTCCAGGCTCGCTTTGAATAATTTTAAAATTTTACTTTTCTTAAATACTTGAACCGACTAGAGACGTGAGGCATCATTTTATTAAGATTGTCGAGAGTTTATTGGTCTCAGATGGGTTTAAACGTCAAAAAGTGGGTAAAAAGTGCTTTAATAGGTTTCTACCACATTTCATGATCCAGGTACGTCTGGAATCATTTTGAATATTTACTTTTCTTAAGTATTTAAACCTACTAGAGACGTAAAGGATCGTTTTATAACGATCGTCAAGGATTCGTGGCTCTCAGATAGGTTTAAAGGTCAAAAAGTGGGGAAAAAGTACATTTCTTCGGTTTCTACCACATTTCATAGTCCAGGCACGTCTGGAATCATTTTTAAATTTTACTTTTCTTAAGTATTTGAACCCACTAGAGACGTAAAGCGACATTTCATAATGATCGTCCAGGATTTATGGGTTTCAGATGGGTTAAAATGCCAAAAAGTGGGTAAAAAGTGCATTTTTTTGGTTTCTACCTCATTTCATGATCCAGGTACGTCTGGAATCATTTTGAAATTTCACTTTTCTTAAGCATTTGAACCCACTATAGACGTCAAGCGACATTTCATAACCATCATCAAGAACTCATGGGTCTCAGATGGGTTTAAAGGTCAAAAAGTGGGTAAAAAGTGCATTTTGTCGATTTCTACCGCCTTTCAAGGTCGAGGAACGCCTGAAATCATTTTGGAATTTAACTTTTCTTAAGTACTTGAACCCACTAGAGACGTAAAGTATCATTTTATAGCGATCGTCAAAGATTCATAGGTCTCATGTGGGTTTGAATGTCAAAAAGTGGGTAAAATGTACATTTTGTCCGTTTCTACCGCATTTCATGGTCCAGGTTCGCTTTGAATTATTTTAAAATTTTACTTTTCTTAAGTATGTGAACCCATTAGAGACGTGGAGCTTCATTTTATAACGATCGTCAAGGATACATGGGTCTCAGATGGCTCAAAAGGTCAAAAAGTGGGTAAAAAGTGCATTTTATCGGTTTCTACCACATTTCTTGGTCCGGGCACGTCTTTAATCATCTTGAAATTTCACTTTTCTTAAGTAAATGAATCCACTAGAGACGTGAAGTATCATTTCATAGCGATCGTCAAGGATACATGGGTCTCAGATGGCTCAAAAGGTCAAAAAGTGGGTAAAAAGTGCATTTTTTTGGTTTCTACCGCATTTCATGGTCAGACTCGCGTTGAATTATCTTGAAATTTCACTTTTCTTAAGTATTTGAATCTATTAGAGACGTAAAGTCACATTTCATAATGATCGTCAAGGATTTATGGATTTGAGATGGGTTTAAATGCCAAAAAGTGGTTAAAAAGTGCATTTTTTCAGTTTCTACCTTATTTCATGATTTCATGATCCAGGTACGCCTGGAATCATTTTGAAATTTCACTTTTCTTAAGTATTTGAACCCATTAGAGACATGGAGCTACATTTCATAACGATCGTCAAGGATACATGGGTCTCAGATGGCTCAAAAGGTCAAAAATTGGGTAAAAAGTGCATTTTTTGGTTTCTACCACATTTCATGGGGCACGTCTTGAATCATCTTGAAATTTCACTCTTCTAAAGTATTTGAATCTACTAGAGACGCAAAGCAACATTTCATAATGATCGTCAAGGACTCATGGGTTTGAGATGGGTTTAAATGCCAAAAAGTGGGTAAAAAGTGCATTTTTTCAGTTTCTACCTCATTTCATGATCCAGTTACGCCTGGAATCATTTTGAAATTTCACTTTTCTTAAGTACTTGAACTCACTAGAGACGTGAAGCATTATTTCATAGCGATCGTCAAAGATTCATAAGTCTCAGGTGAGTTTAAATGTCATGAAGTAAGTATAAAGTGCATTTTTTCGGTTTCGACCCCATTTCATAGTCCAGGCATGCCTTGAATCATCTTGAAATTTTACTTTTCTTGAGTAACTGAATCCACTAGAGACGTGAAGCATCATTTCATCGTGATCGTCAAGGATTCATGGATCTCAGATGGGTTTAAATGTCAAAATTTCGTAAATTTGGTCTTTTTGAGAGAATGCATTTTAGTAAAATCACGTTTCAAGCTACAAAACTTGCAAAGTAGTACTTTAATCGAAAAAAGTGTTACAGTCAAATTAATTAAAGCATTAAATTTCCTATCAGAAAGTATTTTAGGATTTTTTTCGTAAATTTGATAGTTTTTGAGACAATTAGTTTATAACTTTAGAGTACTAAGAAACATCAACTTTGCCTAGTAAAGTCACGTTTTGACCTGTCACTTGCAAATTACTACTTTAACAAAAAAAACTGTAATAAGTAAGAAGCTTGACAATTTTCTATTATACTATTAACTATACAAAATTGACACCATCTTAACAAACGATTCTCGTTCTTTAACTCCCATAACATCCTTCCTGGTATTGTAAACCGAAAGTCACGTAACGTGAACCATATGACACCCATTCATACCGGAATCCGTCCGTCATTAAAAGAATGAAACTCCGGCCATTGACGTGAATCGACTACGACGACTAAACAAAATCCACCTTTGACCCTTGTTCGCCATCCTTTTCCAACCATTAGTTCCGCATTATGTATCCCGCCGTTATTTCCGGCTTTCAGAGTTATTGGACCTATTGAAGTATATTTTAGTTTCGATTGCCCTTTGGCTGCCCGTCAATAGTCTGAAAAGATAACGATAAAGAGGTGAGAGTGAGAGAGAAATACGGACTAGTGGAAAAGTTAAATGTGTATCCGCGGTCCCCTGTTCAATAAAACCACTTTTCCTCTCGTTCTCTCTATTTTTTTTTCTCTTTCGGTAGAAGCGAGATGGCGATGACACCCCTCATTACTATTGTCTTCTCTGGTCGTTTATCTTCGATTAGACGATGCGACTGGTACCAAACAGTCATTCCCATCCGTCGCGATGTTCTTTTGTCTCTATTTTTCCGCCATGCCATATAATTGCCAATGATACACAATGAATGCACAACATCCTCCCACTTGACCTCAGCTCTGGACCGTAATAGGGATCTCGACGCAACATATCATATCAACTTAAATGTTCTATTTGCTTCGCATTAATTCCCCGATATACTTGTATATTTAGAATCAACAAAGTTAATTTTAACTTTTCGCGGTATTTGCGCGGTTTCTTGCCCGGTTGTTTATTGCTTTTAAGCGTGGTTTTAGTGTTAAAATGGCCGATAAACACTCGAGAAACCGATTTAATTTACTTTGAAGCCCGTAGTGATTTATATGGTTTCCTGAATGTTATTTTTTAGTTGAATTATGACAATTAACTTATTTTTTAAAATTATAGAGGGTTCCCCGAATTGCAGTGTTTTAAACTTTAGCGAGGCATTCTGTGTTCAGAATAATCCTTAATTTTATTGAGGAAAAGATCGTACGCCACTATCTTTTTCTAAAAACAAACAATATTTCCAAATTCCGCCTTCAGTTTCTCTTGGTGAGGTTCCAAAAATCCATCAAGATCTTTACGTAAACTTTTGGTTCATATCAGGACCTCCATTGAACTTAAATTCATTTATTGATCAGGTGTTTTTTAAGAGTGAACTCTAAATCTCCTAAATTGCCTTTCAGAATGTCATCCATATCCATCAATGTGAGTTCTAGCTAGAATTTCCTTCGGGAAGTTCGGATATTCTGCAAGGAAATTTTTGATTTAATTCAGAGAAGGATGAGATGAAGTTAACACCTTTACACTTAATGTATAAACGTTGGCCTAAGGTAACTTATTAACATTTCGAATTCCTTTGGCTTCTGATAACTCTTGGTGAGACGCCAGAAATTCGTAAAGATTCTTAAGTCAACTTATGGTCCTGTGAGTAGTTCCAATTGACAGAATGCATTCATTTATTATGTCATTAATTTTTTAGATCTACTACAACAACAAGAAGATGGTATATAGTATATTTGATATGAAGTAGGTACTGATTGTTTTTTTAGTCCTATATACGGATCTTCTTTAAGAATTATATAGTGTCCTTAGTGTTGAAAATTCCAAGAGGTTTAAGGGTTTTAATTTTGAGTGTGCAGACTTGATTTCTGAGAGAAAATGTCGATAAAAATTCCAGGGTTTCCAGCTCAATTATAAAAATTCTAGGAACAAAATTGCCAAAATTCCCAGTCAAAGAGGCAAAAATCTCATTTAGAGAAAAACCTGTAAACAGTTTTTCGTTATTTTTTCGAAAATTGTTGGGAATATGGAAAATTTTCTGTTAGCATTGGAATCTTAAATCAAAAATGGAACAAATATTTAGTCAAAAAATTCCACATAAAGAAGTTATGAAGGATTTTTGAAAAGTTTTTTTTAATAAATTGATTAATCGCTCAAAAAGCTTCATAATATACCATTCAAAATATACCAGAAAAAAGTTATACTTAATTTTCCCAAAACAGTCCTCCTCAAAAAATTCAAGGAGATGGGAAATTTCATAATTTTGGTTCTAATTTTTTTTTCTGGAAAACTATTGATTGAAGAAAAAAACTAATAAAACAAGAGTTATTTGGAATGTGAATGCGCATCAGATGCAATAAAAAAATAATTTTTAAGTACAACATTTTCCCATAAAATTGGGAAAACTACTGGGAATACGGAAATTTTTTTGTAGCATTGGAGTCTTTATCAAAAATAGAACAAATGATAATGAACAACATTTAGTCGTAAATTTAAAAATAACCAAGTTTTAAAGGGATTTTAAGAAATTTAAAAATTTTTAGGTGAAAAATTAAAAAAAAAATCGAGATTTTTTTTTTTATAAGTTGAATAATTGCTCAAAAAGTTTCAAAAAAGTCGTATTAAAGACTTTTGAAAAATGTACCAGAAAAAAACTTTATCTAATTTTCCCAAAAAACGTCTTCCGCGAAGGGCTTGTGAAGATGTTTATAATTTTGGTTTTTATTTTTTTTCTGGAAAACTATTGGTTGGAAAAAAAACTGTTAAAACAAAAATTGTTTGAAATATTAGAGCGCATCAGATGGAATGCAAAAATAATTTTTAAGTTCAACAATTTTCCAGAAAATTGGGAAAAACCTCTTAGCGGTTTTTTATTTTCTCTAAAAAAATATTGGGAATATGAAAAATTTTCTTTTAGCATTGGAATCCTATTAAAAAATAAAACATATCATATAGAATAAGATTTAGCGGTAAATCTTAAAATAAAAAAGTTATGGAGGATTTTTGAAAAATGTTTAGGTAAAAAATAAAAAAAAAATTTTTGGGAAATTTTAATTTTTTTTCTATAAATTTATTATATGCTCAAAATGCTTCAAAAAACTCTCATAAAATATTTTTGAAAAATATACCAGAAGAAAGTTACACCCAACTGTCCCGAAAAAGTGTTTCTCAAAAAATCCAAAGGAATCCCTTCTGAATCCATGGAAAAATGTTCATAATTTTGGTTTTCATTTTTTTTCTGGAAATTCGTTGGCTTGAGAAAAAAATTGTTAAAATAAAACTTGTTTGGAATTTTAAGGCGTATTAGATCCAATAGAAAAATAATTTTTAAGTCTAACAGTTTTCCAGAAAATTGGTAAAAACCTCTTAGGAGTTTTTTCTCATTTTCTCGAAAATATTGGGAATATGGAATTTTTTTTTTCGCATTGGAATCCCAATCAAAAATAAAACAAATCATATAGAATAATATTAAGTGGTAAATCTTAAAATAAAGAAGTTATGGAGGATTTTTGAAAAGTTGAAAAATTTTTAAGTAAAAAATGTTTGGAAAATTTTAATTTTTTTACTATAAATTTATTATTTGCTCACAATGCTTCAAAAAAAACTCTCATAAAATATTTTTGAAAAATATACCAGAAGAAAGTTACAGCCAATTGTCCCGAAAAAGTCTTCCTCAAAAAATCCAAAGGAATCCCTATGGAAAATATGTTCATAGTGTTGATTTTTATTTTTTTTCTGGAAATTCGTTGGTTTGAGAAAAAAATTGTTAAAACAAAAGTTGTTTGAAATTTTATTGCGCATTAGATCCAATAGAAAAATATTTTTTAAGTCCAACAGTTTTCCAGAAAATTGGGAAAAACCTCTTAGGAGTTTTTCCTCATTTTCTCGAAAATATTGGGACAATGGAAAATTTTCTTTTAGCATTGGAATTCTTATCAAAAATAAAACAAATCACGTAGAACAATATTTAGTCGTAAACTTCAAAATAAAGAAGTTATGAAGGATCTTTGAAAATTTTTAAGTGAAAAATTTGGAAAAAAAAATTTGAGATTTTTTTTTTTTTCATAAATTGATTAAGCGCTCAAAAGCTAAAAAGAACTCATAAGAGATTTCTGAAAAGTATACCAGAAAAAAGTTATACCCAATTTTCCTGAAAAAGTCTTGCTCAAAAAATCCAAATGTTCATAATTTTGTTTTTTTTTTCTGGGAATTCGTTGGTTGGAGAAAAAAATTGTTAAAACAAAAGTTATTTGGAATTTAAATACGCATTAGATTCAATAGAAAAATAATTTTCCAGATTAAAGATTAAACAGTTTTCCAGAAAATTATGAAAAACCTCTTAGGAGTTTACAGGCCTCTACGACCGGTTATTAAATATACCGATCCATTAAATAGTATAAGTTTTACAGGCTTTTTAAAATTGGAAATGGTGAATGCACAAAGCCCTAATAAAAATTATATTAGATGCAAATAAATATTGACTGGTTTGTTGATAGTGGTGCCATAAATATATAGGATTCAGTTTTATTATTACCAATTGCCAAGAAAATCTATTAAATAGTATCGGTTTAACAAGCTGTTTAAAATTTGCTACGAAGAAATGATGAATGCGCCAACTTTTAGTTATTTTACCCAGTTAAAATGCCCTTAAAGTTAAATTTTGGCTGGTCTGTTGATAGTGGATGATAAAGAAAAGATTCAGTTTTATTGTCACCAATTGCCATGAAAATCCCTAATCCCTGAGTTTCCTAGATTGCCTTTCAGGATAAGTAAGAATAAACAAGATAAATATTTTGTAAGAAAACTTTTGATTTAATTCAGAGAAGGATGAGATGACTTAAGCTCTTTTGACCTAGTCCAAGACGTACAACCAAAATGACTTACTGCTATTTTAAAGTTCTTCGGCCTATCATAACTGTAGATTCCAGAAATTACTTCCTTATGTGAACTTCTGGTTCATTTCATCACGCTTTACGCTCTACAGTTGGCTCAATGACATGAAATCCAGGAATGAATAAGAACTTTCCAGTGATTTATTCTAAGTCTATATTAGTCTTTAGAGTCCTAAAGTCCTAAGGGTCCTTAACCGTTCATTATCTCTTTCCTACAAATGATTTAGGCCTTTGAATAGAGCTGAAGATTCCAAGATATCCAGAAATTGACAATTCAGCTTTAGTATTTTCGGATATTCAACCGTCTTGATGCACTTTGCCAATGAATAGAATTCATCAATGAAGTAATCGTTTTTGACAGTGAATTATGAGTTTCTTTCTCAGGATACGATGGATCAAGAAATTAAATTTATTTACGTGTTAACTGACGTAAAACCTGCAGGAGATGGTTTTTATTTTTTTACTCGAAAACCAGGCAAGATTTGAAAAAAAGTAAAAACTCAAATTTGCTCCACACTGAATGAGGATTTGAGAAAGAAATTTTGTTTTAAGCAAAAGCAGTAGCATACCATTTTTTCTTTAAGAATATTCAATTCAAAATCCCGTACGAACACCACTGATAAAAAATTTAAAATTAATTCTAGTTTTCGTAAAATTTAATTATTCAGGTGTCTTACCCTCACCCTATATATTCAAATTACATTTTACTCCACGTTTCTCCATTAATGCTTTACTGTCTTGATAAATGACAAGTTTGACGTAGAAACTGAGGGAACGTAGATTAAAATTGCACAAATTTTTCGAAAAAAAAAAATTTGAAGATTTCTGATTTGTTATTAAAATATCGAGTATTACTTTATTTTATAAAACTTAACTAGTTTTCGTTAAATTTAATAATTCAGGTGTCTTACCCTCACCCTGTATATTCAAATTACATTTTACTCCACGTTCCTCCAATAATGCTTTACTGTCTTGATAAATGACAAGTTTGACGTAGAAACTGAGGGAACGTAGATAAAAATTGCACAAATTTTTCGAAAAAAAAATTATTTAAGGATTTCATTTTGGAATTTGATTTGTTATTAAAATATCGAGTATTAAATTATTTTTTAAACATTAACTAGTTTTAAAATTTAAATATTCGAGTATCTTACCCTCATCCTGTATATTCCTAAATTATCTTTTACTCCTCGTTTCTTTATTAATGCTTTATTGTCTTGACGAATGACAAGTTTGACGTAGAAACTGAAGGAAGATGGAGTAAAATTGCACAAATTTTAAGAAAAAAAATTAAAATTTCATTCGTTTGTATTTTTTTATTAAAACAAATTCTTGACGAATGACAAGTTTGAACACAGAAACTGAGGGAAGGTGGAGTAAAACTGCCCAAATTTTAAGAAAATATATATTACATTATTTTTCAAAAATTAACTAGTTTCCCCCAAATTTAATTATTCCAGGAGTCCTTAATTAACCGAATCTAATTTTTATAGTACTACATTTAACACTAACACCCTGAGGCCACCCAGACAATTCGAAATCGGTTGTACAGGCCGTACAAAAAAAAATAGATAGGTAAGCCCATAACAGAGCGATTGCAGTGTTGCCAAACTGAGCTTTTTTTTCGACTAACCCGTACACTGCGTTTATGGTTTTTTTTGTTCACTAGTGATTAACATTTTATTGTTGATTAGTTTATAGGTAGACCTGTCTATTTTTTTTTAATATTCGAATTACTAATAAACGCGCCATTTATGACGCCGATCATGCTTTCACACGAACGAGAACTCGCATAGCATGAATATAAATTAGTGTTGTTCCTTCATGATTTGAATGTTTTATAAGTGAATTTAAATGGTTGGGCCAGTTTGGACGTGTTTAATTAAAGAGGATTTTGGGGCACTCTTTTGGGTTTTTTATTGTTTAAAAATCGGCCACAAGAACTTTTGCGATCTATTATATATTGCAGGGGTTCTATCTAAAGAAAAATTGTATTTAATAATTTTTTTACTGCATTTCATCCTATATCTCAAAAAGTAAATTACCTAAAAATGGGGTGCTTACTTTTTGAGATACGGTCCAAAAAACCACAAGCAACCTCAAGCAACAAAAATTGCATGCACCGTACGTCAAGAACTATAGCTTCTAGGAAAAAATGACTGAACATCTTTTTTACCCTAATAAAGTAACTAAGTGAATTTATAATCGCATAATTACTAAGCGAAATATCAACCAAAAAAAGCACTCAGTTCATTGTTTTAAAAAATGTCGCCTCTCATCCGTCCGCTTCTTACAGATTATCGCATTCAGAACAGCCCCTTTTCCTCCATTCCTCCCTGCCTGATAACGATGAGACAAGAAGAGATTCTCGAGAACTTTTGCAGATACTTAAAATGTCAGAAGTCAAGTGCACGAGGAAGAAGATTAAAAATAATCGGGCGCTGATGCTCCGCTCGCCTCGAGATCTGAAGACATTCTATAAATCGTTTTTTATTGCCAGATTGGAAAAATGATTATAGTCAGAGGCGTAGAAACTAAAATGAAAAAAACCGGTTCGGAGGACCAAAACATAAAACTTTATTTATTGATTTATTAGTATCAACAGCCAGAGGCCAATTACAGACACTAGCTATAACATATTAACTAATTGACATTAATAGAAACAACATTACATAACCTAATAAGTATAAAATGTAATATACAAATTCCACTGCCTATTGGGTCTGTTTCTGGGAACTACAGAGTGTATAATATCTTAAATTTTAATTAATTTATAAATGGTACCTGAAGGCTTTCCAATTTTTTTTTATTCATTTAAATTAATTTTAATTTATTTCACGGGCTTAAAATAATATCTACTTAGAAGATGGGAGGAAAAAATAATAATAGATTTAAAAAAAAACGACTTTAGAATATTTTGTTCCTTATATACCTTTGTATAACCTTAGGTCTTTCAAACAGGTTTCCCAATCTGGAAATCTAGCCAGATACTTCAGAATCTTTAGCTCCATTTCAAGCAATTTTCGTAATATGGGAAATAAAAATTCTTTCACTGGAAACTCTGTCCTATTTTGCCCCACTTCCCATATTTAAAGGTGGAATTTATCAACTGTATAGGAAAAAAGTTATTGATAGAGAAACAGGGGGTAAAACTTTTATATTTTAGAGGATTTGGTCCTGCGAGCCGGAAAAATTATTGACATTTCCCTGTACTTCGTTTACTTCTTAATTAACACGATTTTAATCATTTTTCCACTCTAGCCACAGACCTTCAGAATCTTTAGCTCCATATATTATACTTTTTGGTCCTTCGAGTACATTTTCCTATATATTTTTTTCACTGGAAACTCTATCCTATTTTGCCCAAGCTTCCTATATTATAAACAGCTTGGTAATATTCTGATTTACTTCTAATATGATTTTATTACAATATATTAAAATACATAATTGATATTAATAATAATAAATAATAATAATAATAATAAATATTTTTTATTTGCAAACTCAACATAACTACATAAAAAAAGAGAAAGAAATACACATTTATTATTTGCCGACAAATTCAAAATTCTGCCAAGGCAGATTCTGGTCTTTAACATTGTGGCCAAAACTTAAAAAAACTAACTAGAAAAAAAAAATAGAGAAAAAAAAAAGAGCTTGTAACAGACTAAGTTTAATTATACACACCTACCCAAAAAATTTAGAACATTAACATTAACATAGTACCTCTCACAAAAAAAAAAGAAAAACACGCACATTAGTTACCCACACTAAACACAAGTTTTCAGTCTACACCCATACCCAAACTAACAATATTGACCCTTCAATACTTTACGCAGACAGCTGCTGACTCATCAGATGCACCATCATTCCCCTGCGAAAAGTCTGAACAGACACCAAACCCAACTCAAAATTTATGCCCAAAGAGTTCATCTGATATGCAAAATTATAGGAAAAGGACCTTTTAAATAATTGAGTCTTACGTCTTGGAATATGAATTGTGTTTCTTCTTAAGCCCAAATGGTGAACATCATTTCTAAAAGTAATCTTAAGGTATAGGTAAGGTGGACTACGGTATTTAAGAATTATATAAAAAAAAGTAAGTGAATGAGCAACCCTACGATTTTGCATATTTAACCACCCCAGCTCGGAAAGTCTATGGGAAACGCCATTATGTCTGCGTATGCCAAAAATGAGGCGAATACATGAGTTCTGAAGCTTTTGCAATCGGCACCTGTCATTATAGTCTAGGCACCAACCCTAAACAACATCGCAATAATTGCATTGTGACAGCACTAAAGAGTCACACAACATTTTTTAATATCTTCACTTAGATAATGCCTATGCAAGTAAATTAATTTTAAAGCAAAATACCCTTTTTTTAGAACATTAGAAACGTGTTGATGAAATCGCAAATCACTATCCACTATTAAGCCCAAACTTTTGCAATTATCTACAACACACTCTTAAAAATAGATGAATAAAAATTCAACAATTGTATAGATTTTACAAACAATTTGATTCTGGAAATGGTACAGAATCAATTTGTGTAGAATTTCTCTATGCTATTGTGTTTAAACAACTGTGGTTCTATAATCAACAAATTGTGTATCAATTTGATTTATTTTTTTGTATATATAGTACACTATTTGTGTACTTAAATTCGACAATATTTTATATTTATTTAATATAATTGTTCAGTAAAAAAGCAAACTCTTAGTGTTTTTTTAACATGGTATGTACAGGAAAAAAACACAATTTGTGTTTTTTATACACACGTTAGTGTAGGTTGTTTTAACAATATATTTTATTTTCTTTCATTTCAACTATTAAATTTTATTACAAATTGTGTATAATAATACTATATATTGTTTTATAAATTTAAATATAGTGTAGGTTACTTATTTTAGGTTTGTATATCAAATTAACATAAGAACTGGAGTTTTTTATTACAATGTTTTGTATTTATATCCATAAAAAATTAGAAATATTCAATATATTTGTATAAAAAAAAATAAACAAATTATTTAAAAATTTAAAATACATTTTAGAGAATTTCGTCATAAATCTGTGTAATAATAAATTCTAGTGCGCCTGGGAAAAACAGGATAAAAAAAAGCTGTTTTTTTATTTTAACAATTTATTTAATTGTATGAAATATTTTCGAAAATTCCACCATTAATACATTAAAGCAATATATTAAATCTTTTCTTCAATCGTTTCAAACCTAAGTTTTTTCCATAGATATTTTACACTGTCTCCTTTATAGCTCCATGTAAGTTTAGGGGATCTTGGTGGACACGATATATCTACAGAAGCCTTCCTTCCTATCCAATAAAAAAAATCTTAATTATTTGTTTTAATAGTAATAGCCTAGGTAATTTTTAATAAATTTTTAAAATTTAATTTTAAAGGGTTTTTAGTTTGTTGATAATAATTTAGTTACCATGGATACTAGTACCGATACTAAACATCGAAAAAAGCTCACCCTGTATATATCGTATCTTTCCCCCTCTCTAAGGTTTTAATAATTTAGTAGGAACTTTAGTAGGTATATTTCTACCTACATATAGTTGTGAAAGTTATACTTGCTAGATTTAGTATGTGTGGGCTGCGGTTCACTTTTATGAAAAGTTTAATTTAAGTTTAAACAAACCACATTTATAAAGACTTACATAAAGCATTTCAATGCAATGACAATATTTGGTTTTTCTAAACCAAGTTAACCAAAGGACGAGAGTGTGAGAGCTAGTGACTGCCCACAGTGAGTAGGTATATGTAGGTATAGGAGTTCAAATTTCCTTATAATACTACTACAGGACTTGAAAAGGACGGTACAGGACTGTCAGACAGTGCTATGATTAAGTAGATACCATTTTGTAATACAAATTGAAATACAAATGCAATAAAGGTTACAAATTTAACCGACCTCTACATAAAAATTGGATAGGTACAAAGATAAAAAAAGATGTAAAAAAGTAAGTATACCTACTTATCTATTCTATAAGTAAAGTTATCAGTTATCACTGAAAAACTAAATAGGTACCAGCTACCTGTCTAAACATCAAAATATCCAGTAAATTCCAAAGTATACAATAAATGCAAAAAAAAATATGGTGCTTACCTAATTACCTACCTACAAACTGCTCCTGGAGTTGGTCCAATAAACCCCACTCCTTAAGTTTATCTTCAACGAATATATCCATTTTTTTCTTATGTAATTTTAACACTTAACGAAACGAAAAAACCTTAAAACAAATTAATGCCGGCCGATTGATTGAAGGACTGAAGAATGAACAGTTGAGCACCTGTGGCACTGGGAATTATAGCAATGCTGCCATCAAATGTATCTTAAAGATTACACCGCCAATTAAAAAAGTTACGTTTCCTTTTTCCTTACGCGTGTTATTATCACGATATTATTTAAATAAATAAAATTAGAACTTATGCTGATTGGGCTTATTTTTAAATATCCTATTAAATCATTTTCAATTAACAACTTTAAATCGACTGCAAATTTTGATGCATACCTTTACAACTGTTTAATATTGAATCTGGCAACATTGACACTAACAACGAAGATCTAGCGGCAAAGGCAAGGGCACCGTCTATAGATTACAACCACAGTATACTATAACAACAATGTGTTACAACTATAGTTGTAATCTATAGACGGTGGCAAGGGCGTCGGGCGCGTCCTTCTTTATACACAATTGTGTAATATAACTACACAATACATAGTTTAAAATTCTATAATTGTGAAGGGCTATTAGCAAGAATCTTTTTTATTCTACACAATTGTAAATAAAATCAACACAAGCCAGAATAAAAAAATAATTAAAAATTGTAGTAAAAATATACTTGGTTATTAGATTTTTTTACCAAACTGCATTGGATTTAAAAAAAAAAATGTGGAATATTTATACACATTATCTTAATAATTAATATCCACTTATGGTGTATTAATTTAATATGCAATAATTGTATAAAATATACACATTAAAACATATACAAAATGCCTGAGAATTTTTATACAGGACTGTGAGATATTATCTAACAATTGTGTATTAAAATTAAACATTTTTTTTTACACAACAAAATGTGAAAAAATCCATCGGGATTTTTCTGTGTGTATAAAAGGGCAGCACATATGAATTAATGTTATATTAAGATTGTCGATACCAAATGCTTTGGATTTAATGCTCAATAAAATTGAACATATATCATTATAACTCACTGTGCGAAATAAAAATAAATTTGAAACGGGCAAGGAATTATTTTTTAAAAATTAATTATTTCCTGACTATTAACGCTGCTAGGTACCTTACTGCTGTCAACAAAATAATTGTTGAAATTATCGGGATTCTTAAAAGCTCCAGGAATCTGTTTTTGCTTACAAGGTAATATTTTTCTTAATTCACTCCATTTTTTCCCATATGTACAGTTCCTAAATTTATTTCTATAAAAAGCTTTTTTTTCTGCTCTAACGGCTGTGGTGGTATAGTTCAAAGTTGCTTGTAATACTCCTACTTTGCAGGCAATTTACTTGTTTTGAAATCATTTAGCGCTTTATCTCTTGTCTGTCAACCAAGGAGAGTTTTTCTTTTTTCGCACTGTAAATGTTTTAACAGGAGCATGGGTATCAAACAATTTTATTAGGTTGGTATTTAAAAATTTTACTTTGTCGTCAATAGATTGATAATCATATATAAGATGAAATGGAATGGCCTCTAGATCGGCCTGGAAGTTATCTAAGTTTATATTTTTTAGGGATCTATCACGACTTTAGGAAGCACTTCCGGCACCATAACACTAAATTCAAAGAAAATGCCAAAGTGAAGACGGAAAACGTACAGTTAATAATGCCAGTTTTTAAAATATTTAGCTGATTAGTAAAAATAAGATCGATAATAGAGCTGGTGCCATTAAAAATACGAGTCAGCTATAACCTGCTTTAGATTAAAAGTCTCACACAAAGATATTAATTGGCGTGCATGGTTGTCATAAGCTTTTGAAACTTCAATATTAAAGTCTCCGAGGCAGGTTATATGGTTAAAACTAGAAAACATATCAATAATTAGTGTTTCCTCTAATGTTAAGAAAAAACTTTGAATATTTTAGAATTTTATATATTAGAATTTGGAGGTCTATAAATTATTCCAAAAATATGCGGTTCACCATCAATATTAATTTTTAACCAAAGGCTTTCTAAAAATTCATACATTTCAGACAAAAGAATTTCATAAGTTAATCTGCTGTGAACAAAGGCAACAATACCGCCACTTCTATAATTTTGTCGATCATTTTTTATTAGTTGGTAATTAGGGATCACTATCAATATCGCGAGTCAGCCATGACTCTGTAATTGTAATAAGGTTAAAATCCCCTGAACAGTATTCCGCAGAAAAATCATCAAAATGAGCCAACAGCGACCTACAGTTTATATGTGAAACCTTTACCAAGGACATAAATTAATGTATATATTAAAACCCGAGTAAATAAGTAAAAACAAAAATAAAAGAAAAAAAAACTTAATAGTGCGTTTGAAGAGATGTTATGGAAAAAAAAACTATATGTAACAAAGATTATAAAAAAAAAGAGTTAAAAGAAAAAAAAAAGGTAACTAAGAAGTTTAGGAAGTTAGTTTGTCGCAAAGTTATCCAAGAACAAGAGTTTTGAGCAACCAAATAATTACGAAAGTACCTGTCATTTTATTCACATGTATTAGTCCTTTTCACGCCTATTTTTTAGCCCCAAATTTAAATTGGGAACCCCCCAATTTAACTGGGAACGCTGTCATATTCTGCTTTTTGATATATTAGGAGATTTAGGCCTGCCAATTGAAAAAATTATTTATTTTTTACTGTGAACTTAATCAGTTTTCCAATATAGGAACGTTGCAAAAGACACTTTTTCAATTAAAACCCGCGCACTGATTTTTTCATTTAATAAAATAAATGTATTATTTAAAATTGTGTCCTATTTTACTCCAGCCTCCCTTACAGTCTTATCAAATGCGAAAACCAAAAATACATAAATAGAGGAAAGTAGGGCAACTAATGGGAGCCAAGTCCGGCCCTTTAGTCTTAGTTTTGGTTTTTCGAAGCCAAAAAATTATGTAAATCACATTTTTTACTTTGGTCCTTCGAGTCGGGGGCAGACGACTTAATAGGCCTTGGGACATTGTTTTACAAGCAGGTAGGCATTTTTTGAAAGGTTATATACCTTAAGAATTTTAAGCAATTTTCGGTGCTTACATTATTTTAAAAAATTAACTAGTTTTCCTAAAATGTAATTATTCACGAGTCCATTTAATTAACCGAATCTAATTTTTATAGTACTACATTTAACACTTAACACCCTGAGGACACACAGAAAGTTAGGAATAGGTGGTACAGGCTCTGCATAAGTAGAGGAAAGTAGGGTAACTTAGGGTTAATTTTATTCAAAATAGTCATTGCAACTAAGTTTATAAAGAAAACTAATAGGTAGCCAATAAGTCCGTCCCTTTAGCCTTTGTTTTGGTTTTTCGAAGCCAAAAAATTATGTAAATCACATTTTTTTATTTGGGTCCTTCGACTCGGGGGCAGGCGACTTAAGAGGCCTTGGGACATTGTTTTACAAGCAGGTAGGAATTCTTTTAAAGGTTGTATACCTAATGAATTTTAATCAATTTTCGAGTCAGAAATTCTATTTAAAAATAGTTCAATGTTACCCCAACTTGGATCATTTTCGTAGCCGCTGGTTTCTATATAGTACATGGCCATAGATTTACATAACAAAGCCAGAAACACGAACAAACGTAAAACAAATCCTTATCTCGATCCCGGAAAGGCTTATATTTATTGTTCCAAGCGCTACCGAGGGAATTGCTTTTGACGTGCGACATCAAACGGCTATAAATAAAACCTGGAAACGATTAAATATACAGTTTAATTCAATAGAGAGAGTAAAAACAGAATGCGTATAGTTTAATCCAGGGACATCAGCTAGGTATTGGTTTTGGTCCTTCCATCTGGAAAAATAATCGATTTTTAATGATTTTATTTAGACTCTAACCCTTTCAATGCAATCACAACTCAATTATCTAAAGATGTACATTTTGGTCCTCCGAACCGGTTTTTTCACCTTTAGCTATAATCATTTTCTTAAATTAAGCCAATAAAAAAAGATTAGAAACAGAATGTCTCTAGTTTAATCCAGAGGTGATTTATTAGTTTTGTCCCTTCGAACCGGAAAAAAGGTCGATTTTTTAAAGCTTTCATTCTAACTTTCTAACTTTTTGAATGCAATCGCAACTGAATCGTCTAAAGACTAATTAATGGTAAAGTAAAAGATTGTAGCCAACCTAACATTATATTTTTATCTGCAATTAGTACTGAGACAATAAATGAAAGAGCTGTCCCGCTGGGGGTTTTCGCCCAAAATTCGGCCCTATCGGACAGAAGTGCTTATAACTTTCATTCTATTTGGGGTAGAGAAAAGACGTTTACTTTTTTATAATCTAGAAATACAAGCCTACTAATTGATTATTTACAAATTTTCATTAATTTTTTTGTTTAGGACAAGGACGCAAATTCAAAGTAAAAAAAATTGTTGTCCAATTTTTTTAATGGAAATTTGATACATCCTATATAAGTTGAATCTCTTACATTCAAAGATTCAACTCTAGTGTGTGTTTTCTATGTTCCTCTGTCAACGATTTTTTACACATACAGTTGACAAATTTTACATAAGAAATAAGGAAAGAGAGAGCAAAATATTCGAAATTGATAATAAATAACCGGGTATTTATGTAAAAGCGTAATGGCATCAGGCAAATTCCATTTGAAGCTTTATATGTATAAAAAAATAAAGAAAAAGGTAATCGACATGCCCGGCTTATAAATACCGGACGGCCAGATGTACTAAAGGAAATCTTGTCTAACTCGTATATATTATGTATTTTGTATATATAAACTAGTTTTCAATTTTCCAGTGGCGTGAGAGCAAATATTTTCTGAGAGAAAATTCTCGAAATATTTCCGGCTCGAAGGACCAAGACAAAAATTAATATTAAAAGGATAAACTAGCGACATGAAGCAACGTTTCTCCCCTTATCGCTGTCGTCTTCAGGGTTAATATTATATTCTCACATTACTTAACATTTCATAAGCATCTACGAGTAAACTTATTAATTTATTAACGTTAATCTTAAGTAATAAACAGTGACTAATATTGTTGCCAATGCTTAACTCATTAGTTTATTTACGACTCTGTCGTCTCATTAAATCGTCGAGTCTCATTATATAATCGTGTATTACTCGATTGTTGTACATATTAAGAGATGACATACATCCATGCGATGCGATACTTATCGTATTATTATTTATATAAATTGATGAAGTAATTACGGTTAATTGTATCCCGAATATAGCCCACTTATTTATATCCAGAACGTATCGGTGTTTAATCGCCCCCACGCTTAATTCGAATTTCTCGGGCTTAATCTGGAAAAAATTACCGTGCAACGCCTTCCTTTTTTTCTAATTGGATTATTGCGTTAGCCATGGTCGGTAATTAGAAAGAGTTTTTATCAGTAGCGTAGAAGAAGCTTCTATTCAATTTTTTTTATTTAGATATATTTCTACAAAGGACACTTGGCAAGCCTGCTTTTGCATCCCTTCCCTACCCCCTTCTCCAACCAGTTTGTGCATAGTAGCGGTGATGATGAGGCATAGGTATTTTCATTTTAATTAAAATTCCAGGATTTTATTCAAAACGCTAATTCATTTAAATTTATAAAACAAACTGAAAGGTTTGGCAACGCTGTTTTTACAGTAACTCTGCCCTCAAGGTGAAGCGAACAGTAGTGAAGGTAGGCGTGATAAGGCAAAACAAGGTTGCCAACGAAATACTTTTTCCTACTTGTCAGGAATAAATAAAACATTGAATGGGAGCGATCTTAACACTAGCAACGAGAATGAGATCTACTTACTGCTTTGCAATGTTGCACATTATTTAGTCGGCCATTAGACGTAGAGATTCATTCCTTACATCTTCACAGTTAACTAACATAAAAGAAAACAAAACAAAAAGAAACACCTGAGGAGTTGGCAACTTTGGCGATATGTTTTCCTATAAAGTGAGTTGATAACTTGAATTTGCTTAAAAATTGACTCCAATGCTGCCAGCTTGTCTACAGTTACTTTATTATACCTAAAATGTTCATCCTTAAGAACCGTGGCATGTAATTTGAAATTTAAATAAAATGCTTGTCCTGGTTTACGACAAATAACACAATGAGGTTTGACAACAATGCTTTAATGTTGCTCCGCCCACTTATGCTCAAGTGACCAGTGTGCGCACCGCAGCTCCTCCTACTGCGCGCACTTTATACGTAGTAGGCGTGGCAAAAGCATTACAATGTTGCCAATGCAAAGAAATTGTGGGAGTTTGAAAAAAAAATTCTAGCAGGTCAACGTTGCCAAGTCGAACAATTATTCTGTTCGAGGATGAATTTCTGAAAAATTTTTACTGAAATTAATAAAATATCAAATTAAAGCAATTTTAAACTTATACTGCTTGACAACGTTAGAGACAAAATCGTTAAGTAAAATTTAAATAAAAAAAATGAGCGCACTTAACACCAGCGATTTGCTCTCCTATAAGGTCTATCTCATTTGGCAACTTGATTACGATGTTGCCAACAAGCCTACAATTACTTTAGCAGTAATTTTGCGTCAAAATTTTCATAGTCTTAAGAACCGTAACGTCATAAGTGAGTTTTTTTTATGGCTTATGGGAGTTTACAGTTGACAAATGACACAATCCAATTTTTGAAATTTATTTTTCCAATCTCTTGTTAATAGTTAAAAATGACAGTTGACAAAAGACCCATATGTTTAAAATTTCAGAAATAACCTCAAAATTGACTTGACGCATGTTGCTATAATATTTTTGTGACAGATGACCGTTGACAAAGGACGCAATGCAATTCGTAACCTGTTGACAGTGACAAGTGACAGTTGACGCAATTAAATTCGTGACTCTTCTGACATTTCTTTCTGATATGATATTGACAGTTACAAACGACAGTTGACAAATGACACGATTCAAAGTGTTAAGTCAATGTCTGCGATTGCAGAATATTCCTCTTGGACACGATTACCGAAACCCTGGATAAAATAGCTTTCAATGCATGAATTTTCATGAATTTTTCAATAAAAGAAAAAAGTCGAAAGAATCTTTTAAATTAAAGATCAAGCTTGTCTGAGCACCAGAAGTAGAATTTTGGCTTTTTATTGGAAACTGCCTTGCCTCTTTGACACGATTACCAAAAACCTGAATAAACCTGCTAATAAATCTGCTGTGTTGTCTATTGCAGGGATTTTTTTGTGAATTTTTCAATAGAGGCTAAAAACAGTTCAAAGAATCTTTAAAAGTAAAAATAAGGCTCATCTGAGCACCAGAATTGGAGTTCTGGCTCTTTATTGGAAACTGTATTTTGTCTTGAATGCGATTTCCAAAAACCTTGATAAAACAGTTTTCAATACATGGATTTTCGTGATTTTTTGAACAGAAGCTAAAGAACAGTCCAAAGAAACATTTAAAGTAAAAGCTGAGTATTAAAAGTGGAATAATATATTGGAAATTGTCCTTTTGGACACGATTACGAAAACCTTGAATAAAATAGCGCTGTAGCCCTTCTAAAATCTCTCGTGCCAATATGTATTTGACAGTTAAAATTCTAATTATTAATTGCTTAATAAGGCTGAAGTCAATGTAAATAATTCTAAAACTGACTTGATGCATGCACTCCACATAATATGCTTATATATATATATATATATATTGGTAAATGATAAACGACAGTTGATAAATGACGTAAAGATATGTGGTTGACAAATGACAGTTGACCAATAATGAAATGCAACATTGCCTTTTGACAGAATTAACCTCAAAATTGACGCGATAAAAATGACACAATCCATGTCTGGAATTTCAGAAATAAGCTCAAAATTTACTTGATGCATATACCCCGTAAAAATTAAAACATTTTTGTTGGTATTGACAAATAAAATGAAATCCAACTTTTCTTTTGTTAGAATTAACCTCAAAATTAACTTCATGCATGGCACATGTAATACGTGCTATACTCCTGCTAAATCTCTGCAACTCCACTTACACTAATATCGTCTTCAAAGGGGGTTTAACTAAATTTCCCGTTTAATGTCTCTCCCTCTCTCTCTCTCTGCTTTCCGGCAGGAGTATCAATTTCCTTGGAAATGTGCAATTATGGCAAACGAGATTCCTAGCCCACACCCCCATTAAGTTGCACGCCACTGTACCGAAATGTATTAATTAAAAATATATTGAGGTGTGTCAGCTCAATTATGAAATGAATAGAGCGTGCTATTTCCACGTTAGTTTTCGTTGAGTTTTTAATACGTGAGGGTTAAGTTATGAATTTGATGGTGCACGAGTTACCTGGGTACTTGTACGAGGACTCGTACAAGCACCAGTGGGTCAGGCTCAGCATGTTATGGGAGGAAGTAGTAAGTTGAGTTTTTCAATTAAATGAGTGAAAATTACGAATCGTTTTGAGCCTTTTGTAAAAATTTGTCAAGCAAAAAAAAATTTTTACAGTGTCCTCATAAATGGTTTATCAAGGAATTAATCCCTGATAACATTGAAAATTGTGCGATTCTTTATCAGATTTTTTTCAAATGCAGGATCAAGGTTTTGTTGGCTAAACATTTGCTTACAGTCGAGAATAATATAGTGGATTTGCGAGTTGTTTTCTTAAGGTTTTTGGGGATAAAAGTGACGTTTTCATTGGGTTTTGATTATGGTAAGAACAATGCCAACTATGCTTTAAAATAACACTTTTTAAATTTTATTTTTAATTCTCTGCTGTGACGTCTTTTTAAATAAATTACTCGTTTTTACGTTGTTTTACGGATTCGAAGGACCGAGGTATACGTTTTTACGTACCAATGCCGCCGACTGATTACATTTAGAGGCCTAGAAAGTAGAAAATTGTCACTTTTTTTCCGGATCGAATAAATGTTGGTGATTTTCTTCGTTTTAATTTGAGAGGAAAACACATTTTTTATTCGAAATGTTATTTCCCAGGCGTAGTTAAAAATTGAGAGAAATTGATCCGGCTCGTAGGACTAAAAACAATTAAAACTATCTTGTTCCTTTATGAACTAATTTCTAGTGGAAAAATTAATGTTTTTTTCTCGGTTCAAAGAACCAAATAATTTGAAATCAATAATAATAGAGGCTTATTTATTTACTGAATTGTACAATGAAAAAAAAACATTTAAGTGTCAATAAAGCCACAAAAAGTTATCCACAAATGAAAGACTAAAGCAATCGGTTGGTAATTGATAGTCACCATCTTTTTTCCTTTGTTCGATTAAGTCTATATGGTAAAATAAAAAAAATTATATTAGGATGATTTAAATGTAAGACAAGTTTTAGCCTTTGGTGATCTATACTATATGAGCATTAGAGGTAAAGCTCCAAGTATTAAGTTTAAGTTAGAAAAGAAAAAATAATAATTTAGGAGGAAATTTTAGTCTAAAAAATAGTTCAATATTGCCTGGAAAAAATCATAAATGACTTCAAATGCCTTGAAAAAATTATTATAATTGCCTGGATGAGACTGGAAACCCTAATTGATGTGCCTTAAAAATTTACAAAATATTATTTAAACGTCAAGAAATACTGCCTGGAATACGAATTAATTAAATTTTCCTAGAAAAATCTGAGCTACATAAATAAATGATAATACAAGACACTGTAAATGCCTCGACATAATGGCATTCCCAAAATTGAAGTTTGAGAAATAGTAATAAACTGCCTAGATACAATTTGTCTTCCAAGCAGGTGATATAGAGTCTCTGTCAGATAATCCAATAATTGAGTACACTTAACTGCTTGGAAGAATTAAAAATATTGTTCCAAGCAGTTGTTTCTGAGTGTCTTACTGTTCTCTCCTTTCTCTCTCTGTCCAATGATTGAATGCATTCAACTCCCTTGAAGAAATACAATTTGTCCCCCAAGCAGTTGGTTAAGAGTCTCTGTCAAATAATCCAATGTATGTTCATCTTTGTCCAATAATTGAGTACACTCAACTGCCTGGAAGAAATAATAATATTCTCAAAGGCAGTTGATTCAGAGTGTCCTACTTTTCTTTCGCTTCTCTCTCTGTCCAAAGATTAAATGTATTCATCTGCCTTGAAAAATTAAAAATTTTTTCCAAAGTAGTTGATTAAGAGTATGTCCCTGATAATCAAATACATTTTGATCTTTCTTCAAGAATTGTGTACACTCAACTGCCTGGAAGAAATAATAATATTCTCCCAGGCAGTTGGTTCAGAGTTTCTTACTCTCCTCTCCTTTCTCTCCGTCCAATGATTGAATGCATTCAACTGCGTTATAGAAATACAATCTTTCTCCCAAGTAGTTTATTAAGAGTGTGTATCAGGTATTCAAATACATTTTTATCTTTGTTCAATTATTTAGTACACTTAACTGCCTGGAAGAAATAAAAATATTCTGTGTCTTACTATCCTCTCCTTTCTCTCTCTGCCCAATGACTGAATGCATTCAATTGCCTGGAAGAAATAATAATATTCTCAAAGGCAGTTGATTCAGAGTGTCTTACTTTCCTTTCCCTTCTCTCTCTGGTTTTTTTCTCCCAAGTAGTTGCACACTAAACCGGCTGGAAGAAATAAAAATATTCTTCTAGGCAGTTGGTTCAGAGTGTCTTACTCTCCTATACTTTCTCTCTCTGTCCAATGATTGAATGCGTTTAACTGCCTTGAAAAAATACATTTTTTCTCCCAAGTAGTTCCTTAAGAGTCCTTCCTTAAGTGTATCAGGTAATCAAAGAAATTATCATCTTTGTCCAATAATTTAGTATACTCAACTGCCTGGAAGAAATAATTATATTCTCCCAGGCAGTTGGTTCAGAATGTCTTACTCTCCTCTCTTTTCTCTCTCTGTCCAATGATTGAATGCATTCAACTGCGTTATAGAAATACAATCTTTCTCCCAATTAGTTGAATAACAGTCTGTACCAGGTAATCAAATGTATTTTTATCTTCCTCCAATAATTGAGTGCATTCAACTGCCTGGAAGAAATAATAATATTCTTCCAGGCTCTTCTTTTTCTCTTTTTTAAGGGAGAAAAATTCTCTGAAATTTCAAAACTACTAATCTACTTATAGTATAACAATATTTATCTTATTCTCTCTGACAAGTTAGCCCTAGTCTTCTACTTTGAATAAGCTCCGTGTGATGGTGATACATTAGGTTCAGAACAGGAAGCTGGTGAAAAGGATCAAAATATACAAATTTCTCTGGAAATGAATTTAAAAAAATCAAATTTAAAAAAAAATTCTGCCGTGTGCAAAAATTTAAAAAAACTTATTGAAAAGTTAGTAGAGGAAGTCTTTTCTCCACAAATAAAATGCTAATCCTCTAATTTCAGGAGTGATGGATGCATCAATGCCAAGATTTGAGTTACTTAACACATACACATCAAACATAGTCTAGGTGGTAAACTGACAAAATAGACAACCCACCTGCCAACTTACCTTATTAAAACCGACAATCTCGCTTTGACATCTAAAAAAATCATTTTGTTCTCCACTTACAGCCTCCCGAAAATGAACTCCAAAAAACCGAACGCGTCATGTCCGAACACGAACTGAGAGTACAGCGCAGCCTCCAAAAACTCACCGTGCCCGACTGGTACAAAAACTCCCAAATACCCGGCCAGGGGTTCCTGCTCAAGAAGAACCAACAGCCGCGAGAATCCAGATGGACGGGCACCACCGGCTCCAAGACCACCAGCTTAAGTTCACTGGGTTCGGGCACCCAGAGCCCCTTAATACTCAGCCCCACACCGACCAGTCAACCGTTCGTCAGGTGGAGCACCTCGAAACTGAACAGCACCGCCTCCTCCCCATGCCAGAGCACCCGCAGCAGTTTCAACCAGGGCAGTAGACAACCGAACGGTAGCATTTCACCCAGCAGTGTCAGATCCAGCTTCAGCTACAGACAGCCATACTTAGGGTGGAGATCGCAGGAGCGTCTCAATCGGCCTAGGACCCCCGCGGAACGTTTGGCGAGCACCCTGCTTACGAGACAACCCCAAGAGAATCCAGAGATCCAGACTTCGATCAAGGAGGTTACTTCCGCGATCGTACATTACGTAAGCGGATTGAAACCGAGCGAGGATCAAGAGAACAGCCGGTCCAGTTCGGTGTCTCCGAGGGGTAGTCAGAAACTTTGTTGGTTGGAGAGTTCTTTTGTTGGTACGAAACCTTTGGATAGTCCGGAGACTCCGGTTACTTGCTCAGAGAGTCCGGTGCCGCCTCCGACGCAGAGTTTGAGGCTGGAGCTACAGAATCATAGTAGTAACGGTGAGTCTGTACGGGTGTAGGCTGTAGATTGTGTGCTATAGATGATTATTTTATGGACATCAATCACATTTAGTTTTCTTTTGTTAATTTAATAAAAAAGTGGGGTCTATGGGTGGCTTTTGTACAAAAATTGTCGATTGTTTCAAAATTTGCAAAAAACAATATGAGACATGCGATGCATTACATTTCCACTCTCACTTACAATTTACGCTTTGCCTATGAACTGACAAATATTTGCCAGGCGTTTATACTGGAGGAAGATCATCTATCGTTCTGTTTAAACTACAAGGTGTTACAGAATAAGATGCTGATCCTTAAGGGTCTTAATTCTTAGGTGATTTTATAAAGAAAAGTTTAAATAAAGCTACGACCTTAACCCCTTAACTTTTGAATTACAGGGGCTTAAAATCTTTAAAAAAATCGTTTCTTTATCATAACTTTAATAACTTTCTACTTATGTTTATGAAATTTAGCACACACTCTCTAGTAGTATCATTTTAACAACTTTTTGATGAAGAAGTTTTTTTAAAAGTTTATCCAGTGGCGTCCGTACAGGAACGTAATCTAAATCTTTTTGAAAAATATGTACGCCACTGCTTTTCCGTAAAATAAATACTATTTTTATAATTTCCATTCATTTTAGGGCAAATTTGATTTCTGGACGTGCTTTCGTCCGACATGCGTTTACCGCGAAAAAAATAAAAACAATTTTATGCATGGTCAATTTATTAGTAAAAAAAAAATAATTTATTTATTTCATAAACATATGTACATTACGTAAACAAAAATACAAATTTTTGAAATTATTGTTGAAAGTGTCCATCACAACATTTTAACACTTTGTATTTTTTTAACACTCTGTAAGTAAAAAGTTAAGGAGTTTAGGACATATTTTGCATTTAACTTTATTTGAATTTTTCTTCTTAAAATCATTTAAGGATTTATACCCATCAGCTAGGATCAGCTCTTATTCTGTAACACCCTATGTATTAATCAAAATATAACCTAGAAAGGCTTAATCTTCGGTATTTCATGCCCAATTTCCATATCAAATATCTGAAGTAGGTTATATACAGGGTGGCCCAGTTTCGAAAGCGGAAACTTAAATGGCAGATAAAAATAACATTGTTCATTATTGTTTTTGATGGTACGTATTGAAATGGCAGTGACAGCTGTCACATGTGCATTTTAATTTGTATTATACATTTTTAATTTTTTTTTAATTTTAAATTTCTATTCATAAACTTCTTTCCTTCTTTCATGCTTTTTTACACACTTTTGAAGATTTGTAAAAATCGACTAATTGAAAAATCTTTTGAGACATGCCTTATTGAACTACGCATGCTTCAATATTTTCTCAATGTCGCTCTCATTAGAGTGCTTTAAACATGACCAGTTTTGAAATCAAAACATGTGTCACAGTTGACTTTGACAGGACTGTCATATTAAACTGCGCATATGTCATTGTCTTACCAACTTGCCCTTAATCACTTTTTTGCCCTTAAGCCACCCTCTCTACTTATTTTCTGAATTTTTTTTTGGGTGCTGAAAAAAATAATTTTCTATATGAATGATGCTTGTCTGTTTGTACATAATATGTAGTCGTAGTAATTTTACGTAATATATACATGGTGGATTTTTTTTTGTAAAAATGTTCTTTCTCCACCACTGTATATTAATTCACAAATTGGGTGCTTAAATGTATGTTTGTATGTAATTTTTTTTTTATTTACGATCGGAAAGAGCTTTAATAGTTGCCTTATTAACAGATTTGTTATTCTTAGAGTAGTTTATATTAAAAATAATGTTTTTTTTTTAAATCTATAAATGTGTCACCACATGGTTTACGTCCTGTAAATTGTGACAGGTTATGATATTTTTTGCCTTATTTATTGTTTTCTTTTGACGTAATGATTAATTAGGATACCCTATATATTCTTGTAGATTTTTATTATTATTACTATTAATTATTATTATTATTATTATCGAATTTACTGGCATAGATTATATTAATTTTATGTTTTATTTCTGTATAGTTAGATGATACGTTTATATATTCATGCGTGTACAAAGAGTATATGTTTCACCTTATTATATTTTAGTTAATAAAATTGTTTTATTTTTTATATTTTTTTTGTTTTTTTTTTAGTTTGTTTTAGCTTAGTCCCTTTGTTTTGTGTAAATGAAAAAAAGGTAAATATATTTGTTTTACTTTAAGCTTTAAAGGGTGAATAGACACTTCGAACTGATGTGTATATATTTTCCAAAAACTGTACTTGTTCCACGGTGTATATTATAAGAAAAACCTCCCGCTTTAGACTTGGCAACCCTGTCAGCGAACGACACCAGGGTGCGTCCCTCCCCGAGCTCAACTACCCTCGAGGACGTGTTGGACTCGCTCTTAGGGTTGCCACCCTCCGGGAGGGCAACGAGCCCTTGCCTGCAAGGTAGGAGGCATGTGTAAGTAGTGTTCTGATTTTTTCATTTTTCGGTCACGGGTTCCCAGCCTCTACCACCCCTTATTTTTTTTTTAGTTTAGCTCTATGTAAGTAAAATAGTCACTGGGTAAGAAAGTAATGATTGAACATTTGGTGATTCTTCGGTGTTTTTCTTGTTTATTTCTTTCGGTGGACATGAAAATTGAATTAGTGGGGAAGAATATAACAATTTTTTTTGACCTAAAGTGGTAAATTGTCTCTTCATATTAAATTAACAGTTCCTAATTTCAAAGGGACCTACGAGTGTCATCTAGGAAAAAAACCAATGATGCATCTGTATTATTAAAACTGCATATTATTATCCTTGAAGTCAAAACTAAGCAGAGGTCAAAAAGTGTTTATTGCATTAGATTTAACATCAAAACAATGGGTCGAAATTAATCATTTAAAAAGGAACTTGAGGTAAAGGCAAGAAAGATCTTTTATTGAAATATGTTAATGGTGTTTCTAAAATAATAGCAAAAAACTGAGTTGTCCTTCTGTAAATCTACCAACATTTGGATCGGAGTTATTTGTGTACTTCCAAAATGTTGGTAGTCTGCGTACTACTTTTCGAAAATGTCTCTTACTCCCGATACTCTGAACTCCAGTTGTTTTATTATAATATGGAACGAATCGAAGCGACAGATACGAAAAAAATAGTGAATTCAAATCAAATATTTATACAGTGTCTTTAGAAGGTGAGTAGCCAAACGGAAATAGTGAATAGGTGAGGTTACTAGTTATTTAAAACGCATAGTATATTTTTGGTTTTTTCCTCAAACTTAAGAAGTAATATTTTTTTTCCTATTTTTATTAGATTTTCCCCGTTTTTTTACTTTAACCTTCAATTTTTTTTTAATTTTTGGCCAAAATAGCGCACAATTAATTTTATTTCAAAGACTAATGTTGTCTCATTCAGATTTAGGTAATAAGTGAGAAAAATATTTAAAGAGAAACTAATAGGGGAGTAACAAACTTTCTCAAATCAATAGAAAAAAAAATGTTACGTTAACTTTACAATGGTAAAACTAATAATAAAAAAGTTGTGTGGTTTTAAAATGTGTTAAAAACTTCTCGAGTTAATAGTCTTTCTAACGATGTGCCACCACAAGTAACAAAAATAATTAGGTAACTTACGAAAAACAAATAAGTTTGTCTTCAAGGACGCGTGAACCAATTTCTTGAAAGCAACCTAATCTAATTGAGCAGGTATAAACTTATGTCTCTTTCTAACACTGCTAAATCTGTTGCGCTACTCTTTCACCGTTCTAAAACAGCTAAACCTATTGTGCCCTTTCGTTTCCATGACCCTTTCCTTTACAGGTTGATTAAAAAAAAACATATTTTTTACTTCAAATCGTTTATTTATAAGTCTTGCTCAAATTGATGGCCATTATTTCTAATACACGCGTAACATCGCTTTCTTATTTCTCTTGTGGTATACTGTAATGTTAGTTCCCGTCTCATTATTACAAAAGCGTCATCAATTTTTCCTATCAATTGTTCCCTTTATAGGTTCGAAATACACAAGTTCTTTTGCACGGCCCCAGACGTAAAAATCAAGCGGCGTCAAGTCCGGTGATCTTGCAGACCATGGGATAGGGCCATCTCTGCCAATCCAAGTATTGGGAAATGCATTGTCTAGGTGCTTCCGGATCGCCAATCTCCAGTGCGCTGGGCACCCATCGTGTTGAAACGTTATTTGTTCTTCATTGAGAAAATTTGGAACCCCGTTCAAGAGTTCGGGCAGATCATTTAATAAAAAAATCTAGATAATTATCCCTATTCAAATTATCCGGTAAATAATGTGGACCAATAAGTGTATTACCAATTAGGCCTGCCCAAACGTTTACTGAGAATTTCCTTTGAAAGGACACGACTCTTCATTTTTGGATTTTCTTACTTTTTTAAATGCTGAAATTTTCACCCTTTTTTAAACTGAATCGTATATGAGATACGCATCTTCTACAGTTTAATAAATATTTGATAGTTGATAAATATACCAAAATCAAAAATGTACTAAAAAATCGTTGAATAAATATATATTTAACGATAATAATATATAATGTGTTGCTTAGGATGGTTATGTCTTGTACGTCGAGATGGTGCATTAATGTTAGTAATTCCAGTCAACTTAAGACTAAAAGTGTGCAATAAATTATAAAACATGTCCAGATCTCTATGTGTACGACGGATCTGGAGAGTTGTAATATTAAGAGATTCTTCTACCTGAGGATAATTTATGTCATTTACAGCTCAATGTTCCCTAAATAAAATATATCATGTTATCATATCATATCACAAATATGAACATTGTGATAAGGCTTCCAAACATACGAATAATAATCAAGTTCTTTAATGTCATTTCAATCCATATAAGAAATCCTGAAGCCTTGAAGCTTGTAAATGGTGCCTTTTATTTTTTTGAGGTTATACTTAGAAAACAGTTTTAATTTTCTTTGATTAGTGATTCTCAATATTGTTCTTATTGCATTAAATTACTCTTTTATGGATCTGTATCCAGGTGTACATTTTTATGTTTTATATTTTGGGGTCAGACTGTGGCCTGCATTTATCCGCTGATTCTGTATAAAAGTTTGTTTTCCTTTCGGTACTTAAGGTATTCTGTTTAATATATTTTATAAGAATTGTGTTCAGATTTTAATGTGTAATAATTTAAATTTCTATTGTTTATATATATCCCTAGCCATTAGACTTATATTTTGACTTGTACAAATACATTCTGGGTAATATACAGGGTGTTTGGAAAGCGAGTAGCCAAACAGAAATGGTGAATAGGTGAGGTTACTAGATATTTAAAACGCATAGTATTTTTTTGTTTTTTTCTCAAATTTAAGGAGTAATATATTTTTTCCTTTTTTTATTAGATTTTTTCCATTTTTTACTTCTAACATTCAATTTTTTTTTAATTTTTAGCCAAAATGGCGGGATTTACATATCTAGTTTTTAAACTCGATTACTACACCTCAAATATTTCATGAAATTCTGCTGAAAAATCACTATTTTTCGTCGGTATTATCCAATCTAATAACGCTGTTTTTATACTAAATACTTATATATAAAATTATATCAAATTTAAATAAACAGCGGTATTAAATTAAATATTAAATATATATTTTCTGCAAAAACTTTGTTTTTCATTAACACAGCCCTTAACCCCCCACCCACCCCAAACATTTGCCCCGTAAGAAATTCTTTTGAAAAATCACTGTTTTTCGTCCATAATATCCAATTCAGTAGCACTGTTTTTGTATTAAAAATTTATTAATGTAGATATATATAATTATATCAAATTTAATAAAACAAACTGTGTTATTAGATTAGATATTAACAGCGAAACCAGCATGCGTATTATTTTGGAAAACAATAATTTTTGAAAACAATTTCTTACTGGTAAGTTGTGTGGGGTGGGTGGGGGGTAGAGTTAATAAAAACTGTTTTTTTTGCAGAAAATAATTGTCTGAAAAAAACAAGATTTTTAAGAAAATTATAAGTGATAAAGAATCTATAAAATATCTAAAGTTTTCGAGTAAAAAGTGAAAAAATCCTATTTTATTTCTCGAAAGCAAGGCGTATCGCTATGAAAATTGCAGTAGTTGTGACATTTTTTATCGCAAATAAGTGAAAACTCAGTTTTCGCACTATCAACCCTGATTTGACTGGAATTACTAACATTCTGCACCATCTTAACGTATGTACAAGACATAACCATTCTTTTTACGTTCCTCTCTGACTATAGCTTCAAAGCGTTCTTGTTAATCAGTATGCTGACAAGCTTGACTGTTTTTCGAATAAAGGTATAAATAAAACTTTGAGTTTAAATTACAAAATTGGCTCCACAGACCCATTTTTAATATTGCACTAATTCTTTTCTAAAAATTTGAGCGTGTTTATACCAACCAACTATTTTTGTGGCACAAGTTCAAGTTGGTACCCTCCGGCATTTTGAGAGTTGAAACTGTCATTTTTACTGCAAAAAGAGTGGGGGCTATGTTCTTTTGCTTATTTCTTGTTCAATCTTTAATACGGTCTCTGTCTACGGAGTCTCATTAAAAAAATTATTTAGCCAAAAGTTGCCTCCTGAAACTACCTTCTAACATTTGATTTTGCTTGTCTTTTAGCAGCGGTTAAACGATAAGGTAACGCCTTACTCCATTATAAAAGTTAGAAATGTCGTGTTTCACTTGTCGGTTTATACATCGAATTTTACATCGAAATCTAGTTTATCTGATTGTACACTAATAAAGATAAACTATATTTTGATCTAAAATTCCATGCGTCCATACTTGAATTTTCACCAATGGTCACGTCATTCCTGGTCACGTACACCGAAAGAAATATTAGCCAAATTTAATTAAACATTACTTTTTAACCTAAAAACAAAAGCTTTTGTGTTGCGAAAAATATACAGGATGCAATTATACGCCCCCTGTATATTAAAAAAAGGGCAGTAGATAAGTGTCGCTTATTTTTATCAGCAAAATGAATGTTTATTGGGGATTATACACTCACAACCCTTGTGACGTCTGATTAGTACACTTTTCCCATTCAAAATAATTAAAAGTGGGATATTCTTGGTTGAATTATCATAAAAGGGGTGTGATTTTGTTTGGGATTTTTAATGTAATTATTCAGTGAATTACCCCGTATATGAAGTATAGGTATGAAGTGTAGGTACTAGCATAGGTACTTAGCAATGAATAATTAATGAATTTGCAATTCTAAAAGCTTTAATTCGATTTCTTCATTAGTAGTTCTACAATTGTACGCCTACTGGCAGCAGAGTTTATAAGTTAAATCTTATATATCCTGCTATTTAGTATGGTCACTTTTAACCGAACGTTTCCCCAAATCTCCTGGATCATTCATTGCATATATATGGTACCTGGCCAACTTTAGCTAAACATAGAAAAAAGGATTTTCAATTTAAAGATAAGGAAATAAAATATACTTGTACAGGAACTATTTTTTTATAAATAAATCCTTTTGTCAAGACAAATTAATCAGTAAAGCCAGTAAATAGTATTTCTATTAAAAAGTATACATATAAAGCTCACGAAGACAAATTCGGGCTCTGCATGTGAAATTTAGAAATCTGTCGTTTCGCACAACACCTGTTCACTGCCGATTTACTATATCTTTTATACGACTCCAAAAATAGTAAGTTAATGGATTCAAATCTAGGGAACGAGGTAGTCACGGAATAGGGCCACCTCTTTTAATCAATCTACCCGAAAACACTTCGTTCAGTCAGTTTCTAACATTAACAACGGAATGAGCTGGTGATCAGTCATGCTGAAAATAAAGCTGATTTCGAACATTCAAGGGAAGATGGTGTAAAATGTTTTCAAAGTGAGTTTCTTAAAAGTTGAGGTTGTATTAAGACTTGCTGGAATTTCAATCGGACCGAAAAGTGTACCGTTTAAATCTCTCTCCATTCATTATCAGAAAATTTATTTTTAAAGTTTCCATGTCGCACAATCCAAGGCTTTTCCTGTAAATAGAAATTGCGATTGTGAATATTAAAAACACTGTTTCTTGTAAATGTGACTTGGTCGCTCTACATAATAGTTGGTTGGTTGGTGGTTCCTAATCCACTCGTTAAACCCGATTCTTGGCAAGTAGTCCTGAGGGTCTAAGGTCTTGGACACGTTGGTAATTATATGGTTGAAGCCCTAAAACTCTTAATATTCTACGAACCTAAAAAACAAATTGTTGTAGGACTAATGAACATAATAGGCAATTTTTTCCGCCCCTCGATTGTAAACGTTAACGTAAAAAAATTAATTTGTAATGTTATTTTGAAAAGCATTTTTCTCGAAAACGGAGTTCTAGCGAGGTGTGACTACCTTATTTACACGAATTTGGGGCAAGACAGAAGACAATCTACTACTAAGTTTTAGTTCCCTAAATAGATGATAAAAAGTTTAGCAACTTTAACAAATTTTATTTAAAAATCTGTATGTGTTTCGAAAATATTTACAAAATACTGCCATCACTTGCTTATCTTTAAAACCCTGTATAGACTAGTTGGACCTTACTTTATATAAAATTTTAATCTTATTTAGAGTCATAAAATAAGTGGTTAAAATATTGACGCCTAATTTGAGGACACGCTGTTTACAAGTTAATCTCAATAGACTTTACGTTCCGTTACATAAGAGACTGCACAATTAACAATTTTATAATTAACATCTTTTTTGATTGATGCTATTTATTGTAAGTTTGCCTTTACACGGTTAATTCCACGAACTTGACAGTTTTACCTGCCTAATTGGACCAATAAAAAGGGTAGAAAGAGGTGGCCAAAATCAAATTTCATTTGAATAATCTCATAATTTTATTATTTTATTGCAGTATCTAAAGTAAACGACGAATCAAAAAGGTTACTGATAGAAAAATAGTGCCTTTTTCATTAGGTGTGAGAAGCAGATATTGATCAGGATAAAATAAAACTCTTCAGTCTTATTTCGCATATCATCAATTTCAAAATGGAAATAAAACAATGTTTTTCTTCAATACATTTATTATTTAATTTGCCTAAAAAATCATTACTTGAAATTATAAACAATAATTTATTATAACAGACATTATTGTTTTTTTCATGATAACTCAATGTAGAACCAACACATCCGTCACTCGGCTCTAGAATTTGGGGTTTTGCCAATAAAATACTTGCGATTATATTAATTACACTAAATTTATACTATATACAATATTATACAGGGTTTTCGACACTTTTGCTACACATTTAGATTAGCCTTTTAATAAATACTCCGTACTATCTACACTGTCAATTTTGTTAAAGTTAATACACAATATGTACAGTCTGTTAAGTTTCATTCATAATGTCTACAACATAATAATATATTAATTATACTATAATCTAAAAATGTTTTTTAAAAACTAATAAAAATTTTATAACAGACTATTATCTAAAAAAACAATATAGCTATTTGCAATACAAAATAAACTCTTTGAAATTGAAAAAACTTTTTATAGTATAACATATATCATTTATGTAGCATCAAACTATATTATTAGGTATCAAAAACTTAATTCTAAAACTAATAAACTGTTAAAAAAATATTTATAAAAATACATTCTAGGTGCTCAGCTCTCTTAGTCTCTATACCTCTATCTTGTCTCAGTGAATACAGGAATAATAAGATAATATAGTAAGATACGAGCATGAAATAAAACTAAAAAAATGGGCAGTGCAAACCTTATAAATAAATTCGCTAAATTCATGTCAAAAATTAGAACAAAACAAATATTTAAATAAATATGTATCGTAGTGTAAAGCCAGCAGTATCAGCGTTACTAAAATTTATATTACATATATATATATATATCCCACTCCATGTTTTTCTTGTAATGGGGTTTACTTAAAACGAACTCAACCCATGCTGACCGCATACATGGAAAAACAAACTCAACTGATATGACAAATGATGTTCCATCAGTCAATTTCAACAATGTCATTTTTGTCAACTTTTCCAAGCAACATGTCCGATATACGATACCGATCTTCACCATAAAAGCTTTAAACATGTGGCATCAAACTTTAATGAGAAGTTTGTGGTCAATGTTTCTAGACCGATTTGTCGCCACTATCCTTATGAGAGGTTTGACTCTGATTTTGAAGTAAAGGTGACAGTAGAATAACTCTAACCTATTTTAACTTTGTGTTTTTCGCCTTTTAACACAATTTAAACATAAATACTAATTTCTCCCTTTTTTTAAATATTGTACGTTCTTTCACTTTAAGAAGCGTGTTATTTGTAGTCTTCAATGTTCTTAAATTTTGTTTTAATTTGTGAAAATGTTTTTCCTACTATGTGGAACTCCTGTGCATACAGATAAATAAGTACATTTTATCTCTTTATCTTTAATTTTAAAATCCTTTTTCCTATAAAAAATAAAAAAAACTCATACAACTCACTTTCAGTTAGCACTGATGATGGCTCATACGTTGAAAGGGCTTTTAAACTATTTTAAGAAAAAAGATTAAAGTCATGCGCACACACTCACTCCCAGTACCCCCCTCTCTCCACTCCCTAAACGACATTTACAGAGACAGTGTCAGCTAGCACTAGCCCGCAGCGTCGTGCGAGCGACGCAGAAACCGACGGCGCAGCGTACCGACGTCGCTCAGAAGGTTCAGAACCGGCCGCGGTCAAATTGGACCCGTCGCTACCGGCGGTCGCGATGCTACGTTGCCGCTACTCGCGTTGCAACAAAACGGCGTTGCCGACGTCCAAGGAGGCACGCTCGTTCAAGAACTGCCACAATTGCTCGTATACGTATTGCTCAAGGACGTGCCGCAGGAGCCACTGGGAACGGCATCGGAAAACCTGTTTGTTTTCGAGGATGGGAACGTTGTGTCGACAGGTAAGACACTGTTTTATTGTAGCACAATATTGCAACAATGGTGCTTCCGACAAACTAGATATAGTACTTGGTGCGTGCGTAGAACTTGTGGTAGTACTCTGGTTACTGTGGTCATCAACGAGACACTGAGGAAAAAAAAGGCTGAACACGTTGTTGTCATATATGTTAATTAAACACTCTTTCACAGGTGATTCAAGCGGTAAGAGATCAAAAGGACACACTAAGAGAACTCTCGAAGGTGGGACGAAGAGGTTACATCTCACACGGCCTGGGGGCGGTGAAATGTTTCTATCCAAACCCAGAGGCGGCCGAAAAGTTCTTAGCCGACGGTCTGCAAAGTTTGGGGGAATTGACGTTTGTCCGTTGGCAAGACCTGTTACCTACAGAAATGGGTCCGATGCTCTACAAAGAATTGGTGGAGATGTGCCAGAACTATAACCCTGAGACGAAGTTTGTGCTCTATATATCGCTGTGCGTTATCTCGGAGACTCCCGCCTCTGGAGCGGTCAAATGGGAGAGACAGCTCGTCTCCAGGTGTGCCAAACTGAGGCTGAGCAAAGATCTTAATTTTGTCGGTCAGTATATGTCACATAGCGCGTTTTATACCGGAATAACCTCCTCACTTCCAGGTCCGGAGCTTGCCCCACGCGAAATCGAACCGCCAGAAACCCTGATCCTCACTTGTCCTCCTATCAGACTGCCCACACCGGAAACCAGCATGCGGGCACGCCTAATCGCTTTCAATAACCTTCAGGCTCAATTGAGGGATCGAGGGGTCTCCCTGAAACGTCAGTACCCGGAGATTTACAAGCAAATCGATGAATACTGCGAGGATTTAACGATTAAACCGGTGGCGCAGACGATTTACCCCCGAAATGCCACCACGAATAAGAGTTTTATGTGCATCATCATGTTGGAGAGCGATTTGGAGACTCTGAAGCAGGTGGAGAAGGCTGGAGTTAAGGTGCGGACTGTGGACTGTCTGTTATCTTGTGAGACTACTACTAATATGTAGTCTTTAGGTGATTACTACCTCTATGTTGCTATTGTTTAAGTTTGAAATAGGTTATTGGAGAATTGCTCCTGCCACCATCTGTTGGAGAAACAACCTTAACCTAGAAAATGTTGCACTTGATTGATCCAAATTAAACATGTATTTGACAGATGCCGTCAAGAGAGAATTGGCCCTCGATATATTGATAGATTTTTACCAGTTGAAATATTATATAAAATACGGACTTATTGGAGTATCTAAGGATTTCTGAAATTAATTTCCTTTGGTTTGCTATAAATCAAAGCCAGGTACACACATAACCTTTAAATTAAAATACACAATTCCTTACTGCAAGAATCCAGAAGAGGTTATGAATTCTGACATTTGACAGTAACAACTTCCCCGCAATATTTATTTATAATTTTCCGAAATTAATGGAATATCTAAGGTTCTTGTAAAAACTAATTTTTTTTTGATTTACCATACACCATACACATATGCTAATTAAAATCAGTTTAACTACATAATAGAATTAAAGGCATAAACATAACCTAAAATTCTAGTTTTTACAAATATTGACAAGAATGACAGTTGACAGTGTTCAACGAAGCTATCTTAGAAAAGGCTAAAAATCCTCCCTTAGTTTCAAAGGTTTGTACAAAATACAATTTATAATTTTTTTTTTAGAAATTTATACTTAATAATATATGATGTAAAAAGTAGGGTTAGGTGTGCTTACTTTGGATATTTTGACATATACATATATACTTATATAATTTTTCATCCTCTGTGATTTTTAAAATATATAACATTAAAGCAAATATTCTTATATAAACTATAGGACTTTTGAACGTTTTGCTTCAATTGTACAAACTCGTTGTTTTTAGTCAAATATTTTACGAATTTGTTTTTAATATTATATAGTTCCCTTTTATACTATACAATAAATAAATTAATATAAGTCCCTACATATATAGGCAGATATTCGATAATATTGTTGCAATTTACGTTAGATTTTTTTATTAAATAAATGAATTGTTAAATATTTATATAATAGCCTATATTGTAAAAATAATGCTGAGATTAAGACTTTTTTATTTATAGATGAGATGGGTTAGGGTTATTCACGTGATCCGCGAACGGTTTCATTTTTAACATATTAGCGACACTTTTATTCGTCATCGTTGTCATGTGCATGTGGAAATGTCAGAACAATACGGAATAAAGCAATATTGAAAATTTAAAAGGAAGTTTCATTCTTACTCCGACCCTGTTTAATTTAATAACTTACCATCACACTTCAAAGATGGCGCCTTGGACATTATGGCTTGAATAATGAAATAAAGAAATCCTTCAATGGCAATGAGATGGCGCCACATTAATTGGATTTTAAAGTGGTTCGCGTCTCAGCTAAATTAATTTAATTGTTTTCTTAAAAATTACATGAATGGCACTCCCGTACCCAAATCTGACCTCTACTGTCTACTATACAAAGTTACCTTTGATAAAGCCCCGCGTCTTTAATAATAAATTAAAGAAATCTACGTCTAACTATTGCTAAGTCGGACACCTACAAACAGATGGCGTCACACGAACTGTTTTTTTTTGCCAAAGATTCGTGCTTTGCTAAGTCAATATCAAGATAGATGGCTTACGCGTTCGTTTTATTAAAACTAATTTTGAGAGGCTCCACTAAAATTTGAAAATTAAGCAGTATTACTAAGAACTTCTCTAACTCCGGCTCTGTCTTCTATACACTTTTTATTATTCTACATATCAGAGATGGCGCCTTAATAGTGGTGTCTTGGATAATAAAAGAAATAATTCTACATGTAGCATGGCATAAATCCAATTCACAAAAACTGTTGTCAGAACAACACGGTATTAAGCGATCATGAAAATTTATTAGGAAGTCTCATTCTTAGTCCGACCCTGCTTAATTTATAAACTCCGCATCAAACTTCACAGATGACGCTTTGGAAAATATGGCTTGAATAATGAAATAAAGAAATCCTTATCTAACAATGGCAATACGTAAAAAGAGATGGCGCCATATGAATCGAATTTTGAAATGTTCGCGTCTCAGCTAAATTTATTTAATGTAATTAAATATTTTCCTTAAAAAGTACATGTATATTATTTGAGTGCCCAAATCCGACCCTGTGTCCTATACAAAGTTACCCTTATCTATCATAGATGGCGCCTTGTTAGTGGCTTGCGCCTTGAATAAAAAATTAAAGAAGTCTACATATAACAATTACTAAGTCGGACACCAACAAACAGATGGCGCCACACAAACTGTTTTCTATACAAAGTTACCTTTGATAAAGCCCCGCGTCTTTAATAATAAATTAAAGAAATCTACGTCTAACTATTGCTAACTCGGACACCTACAAACAGATGGCGTCACATGAACTGTTTTTTTTTGTCAAAGGTTTGTGCTCTGCTAAGTCAATATTAAGATAGATGGCGCGCGCGACGGTTTTATTTAAACTGATTTTGGAAGTTACTAACTAAAATTTGAAAACTAAGCATTATTACTTTATACCACATGGTCTTATTCCGACCCTGTCTTCTATATAGTTTTTATCACTTGCCTTATGGATGATTCGCGTCTTGAATAATAAAAGAAACAATTCTACATGTATTTAATGTCAATACACAAAAACAGTTGTCAGAATAATACGGAATAAAGCAATACTGAAATTTATTAGGAAGTTTCATTCTTAGTTAGGCCCTGTTTAATTTATTATCTTACCATCACATTTCATAGATGGCGCTTTAGGCAACACGGCTTGAATAATAAAATAAAGAAGTCCTAATCTAACTATGGCAATACCTAAAAAGAGATGACGCCATATGAATCGGATTTTGAAATAGTTCAGCTAATTTAATTTAATGTAAGTAAACATTTCCCTTAAAAATTACACGTCTGTTATTCGCCTGCACAAATCCGACCCTGTCTTCTATAAGAAGTTACCTTTATCTAGCATAGATGGCGCCTTGTTAGGGGCTTGCGACCTGAATAAAAAATTACAGAAATCTACATCTAGCAATTACTAAGTTGGACACCTACACGCAATTACTAAGTTGGACACCTAACACATCACGTCATATGATTTGTTTTTTTCTAAAAAGGTTCGTTATTTGCAAACTCAATATCTTATACAGTCCTATAAAATTTATCAACTTACCTTCACACTTCACAGATGGCGTTCTGGAACATTATGGCTTGATTAATGAAATAAAGAAATCTGTAACTAACAATGACAATAGTTAAAAAGAGATGGCGCCACATGAATTGGGGTTTTTGAAATGGTAAATTAGTTTAAAGCCTTGATTGAATATTTGAGTATAAATATTCTATCAACGCTTAAAGTAATTTAATTTTTTTCTAAAAATTTACATGAATGATCCCAATCCGATCCTGTCTCCTATACAAAATTACCCTTATATGGTGCCTTGTTAGTAGCTTGCATATTGGATAAAAAATTAGAGAAATCTACATTTAACAATTACCAAGTCGGACACCAATGTAATTTTTATTACCGTAAAGGAATTGCTAACTCCGCCCCTGTCTTCTATATACATAATAGTAGTTTTCATTATTTATCATAGTGGTGCGTGTCTTGGATAATAAAAGAAAGAAAGCAAGCGACATATTTCATTGCTTAAAGCCAATACATAAACACAGATGGCGCTAGAACATTTGTCGCGTCTCAGAATTCGCGTGCCGAAAGTTCGGAAATAGTCTTTGGTATATTTTAAGCAATTTAAAATTTGAATTTTTATGTTAAAAAAATTAAAAGATTGTTTCTCACAGTGGATAATTACAAATAATAGTTTTAAACGGGTTGCGCCTCTGGTAAATCATTGCAGATGGCGTGTGCGTTTTTATTTTTCTTTGGATAATAAAACAATCCATCTAACGTTATCTAAATCCAACAGATGGCGCTAGATGAATTATTTTAAATGGCACACGGTTTTCTTGTCAATACCGCAATCAGTAAGTTAGTTACTCACTTTTACTCACACAATTCTATGAAAATAATACAAAAATATCTGTTTGCGGCTTTATGACAACATACAAAAATTTCACTTATTATGACTAATCTGGTGTGCCTAAGTCCGACCCTGGCCACTGTACCAAGTTAACACGTTACATAACAGATGGAGCTAGCATGCGCTTAGGCTTCTCTTGAATATACAGGGTGATTCAAAATTGAAAGCAAAGATTTCAAGGGCGTATTTACCAGCAAAAAAAATTTTCATATAAACGTATATCCTAACTTGCTTCGTTTTCTAGATATAGAGTGAAAAAGTTTTTTAATAAAATCGTTTTTTTTATCAATTATTCAAAATTCTTTCAGCCGATTTAAATAAAACTTAGTAGGCTTATTTGACGTCATAAAGGCCCTCTTTGGTGGGAATAAAATAAATTTATTAATTCCAGTGGCGTTTCAGGGGGCTACCTACTTGATACTTATAGGTAAAATTATGGTACGCCACCGCTTTTTTGGCAATTTAATTTTTTTTTTTTTAGAATAATCGGTGTATAATGTAACTTTCTTGCCTCTTAAGCTTTACTCGTATCTAGCTTTGTTTCCAGAATTCCATTCAAAGAAGATTTTCATAACAAAAAAAAAACTTTTTTTTTATTAAAAAACTTTTACACTCTGTATCTAGAAAACGAAACAAGTTAGGACATACGTTGATATGAAAAAAACTTCTTATTTTTGGCTGGTAAATACGCCCTTGAAATCTTTGCACTCAATTTTGAATCACCCTGTATCTATAATAAAGGAACCTATAATTTTAATTTTCAATTAATACGCGTTTCAGTATGAGATATCGTACGTGTGACACAGATGGCGACAGCGTTCTTGCTATTAAACCAGATGTCGCCACCGTCTCCGGCCACTAGTAAAAATAAAAAAATAAGCATTTTGCAGCCGTATAACAAGGTCAACAACTTTAATTTTCGAAAAAGGCGAAAATTTCGGTGTAATTTTCCCGAAAACAGTGCGTATGTGATGTGATTGTGTCGCTGCGAGGCCGTGAAACGTGAAAAACCACCTGGTAAGTGAGAAAATCGCGTCCTACGGCCGCCCAGCGAGGGAAATCTTTGTGTTTGATAACGATTTTCTTCTCTGTGGGTGAAGAACGGATAAAACTGGATCTTCCAGAAGAACGGATTGATTGTTTATTCATACGGTTAGCAACGGCGGTCGCTATGTAGTCTGGATATGCCAGAAATGCCCAAGGAAATCTGGATAATAGCAATTTTATTCCAGACCTGTCAGATTTGATTGTTTACGACTTGTGGTTCTTCAGTAAAATAGCGCGGAATTTAAAATGTCACCGCGCTGTGTTTTTTTGAATTTCTTTTTTTTCCTGTAACTTTATGCCTCATCCTCTCATAAAACCCCAATTTTCAATCAATAACCTTAATTTTCATATAGCAATTTCCTTTTTAAACTATGTTTCACTCATCAACCCAACCCAACCAAACAGTTATTTATAAATTTCAGGTGAATCACTTAACACCCTTAATCAACCCTCAAGACACAATGTAAAACGATCCAAATCCAACCCAAACTAAACTAATATCATGTCAGAAACCATTGAGGAGTGCTTCAACCTCCCTGACACGGGTGGAACCTCAAACAACATAGTCAAAACGGATTTGCAATCCCAAGAACTGGATCTCAGAGACCATTTATTAAATGGTGAACTAAACAGACTCCAAGAGGACTACTTACCCAATAATAACCTTTGTGATAACCAAACTGAGGCATCATTCGGTAGTGAGGAGGAAAAAGGAGATAACAGTGTTGACGAGAGACTAACCGAGGGTGACACAAACAGTTTAAATGAACACAGCACCACAACAGAGTCAAGCCAAGATCCACCCGAGGGAGAGGAGGACAGAGGCGAGGAGGATCATTTGTATGAGCCAGAGGAGCAGCATAGTAATGGGGCATTTAAGAAAGGGAGAAAGAAGAGGATTTCCAGTGGACCTGGACGGGGAAGGCCCAAGGCTTTGGTTACCATGTACCACAGTCAGATAAGCGGGGATAAGAATGCTATTAAGATCCGGATTAAGAAAGGGAATCCCAGTGCGGTAAGGTTAAATCTTATTTTTATTTAATCAAATCAATTTATTGTGTCAATGTTGTTCACACTCATCAAAAGAAAAGTGAAGGTACATTTAAATCCTACAGTCTTCCTCTAATTATTTATTAAATATCATTCAGTTTTTATAATTCCCAAGATGTTTCAGACACAGCAGTGCCCATGATCAGGGGATAAAAAGTTGGTAAAATTGGTATAAGTTATAGGTACACACTAGGGTTTGAGTCCATGTCAAAAAACCCTTTATTAATTAATATTATTATTATTTTTAGTTTTATTTATTAACATTCTATTGTTCACAAGGATAAAAAAAAATTAACTTTTTTTCTGATTTGAAATGTTTAAAAATAAGTGAAGGGGGACTGTAGGATTTTCATTGTAACTTAATCTATGACTCACTGCAAGTATGGACTGATTCTAATAAGAAGTAGTAAGTTAGATGAAAAATAAAAGTTTTTAGTGAATACTAAACTAAAAACATTTTTTTTTTTAAAAAAGACTTTTCCCCATTAATGAAAATGCCAATCTTTTAATCAACAGTAATGCATTTCGGTGAGTTCACTCATTATCATCAGATGATTTTTCGACATGGATTTAATAGAATTGGAGATTAATAGATCTGATCATTTTGTCATTGGCATTGATTTTTGCATTTTTATACTTTTTTGTAATTTTTTATATGCATTTTGAATATACATTTGCTTATACTGCTTGTTCAGTTCTGATAAAAAAATTAAGTTATCACTCAATTGCTTTAGTTCATGATAAAACCAATTTACATTTTGTGGTTGATCAGATCTACCACTATACCCGTTTTTCGGGAATAATGACAAATAAGTGTTCTGTAAAACTTCAGTCAATTTTATATACCTCATTATAAAAGTCAAACAAATCTTTCTGCAATGTTGATCCAAACTCTACTTTTTCCTGTTTAAAGCTTTAATGTGTAAAAACCAAAATTTTCAGGAGCTGGCTTCTGTGGTCAGAAAAACCCATTTCATGAACAATAAAAGTCAAATATGCAGTTAATGTTAGTCAAGAAAAATATATCAAGGCAGTTTTCTTCTTGAGTTGGCTCAAAAATCATTTCTTGCAAACTATAAGCTATTAAAATATCTCCCAGCTTGCACATTTAATATTAAAACTTACATTATTTTATAAATTTTGATTTACATATTTACTATACTTATATTAATTTAATCCTTTACAAAAATACATATACCTTCACCAATTGACCCAGTTCTGGCAGAGAAAGCTGACAATGAATATCCTTGATGTGCATAGCTTTTATTTCATCCATCCTCATCCAGTGTTCTGTGAGGCCAAGGATATCCTCAACCTCATTTGCTCGTTTTGCTTATTTGGTCAGCTCAGTGTCATTCTACAGTTTAAATGCAACTTAGGTGACATATCTTCAAACAATAAAACATTGTTCCATTCATGTACTGCAAAGTTCCTGGGCCTGTAAATTGGTGAGTCTTTAAAATTTGAATAGAAAACATAATTCAGTTGAACAGAACATTCTCTTATAGTTGCTATGCTCTTCATATTGCATCACTCAACCTGGGATTGACAGTGGCACATTTAATTAATCTAATCGAATCACATCTACATTATGGTATTCCATTCTGGGGAACTTGTTCAGACTACTTGTTTCACTCAGTATTCTTATTACAAAAACGGGAACTGCGTGGGATGTGTTGGGTTAAAATGCGGTAGCCGCGTAGACCACTGTTCCTTAATCACTTTGTCCTAACATGGAGACTATGTGCCTCATTCACAAAATGTTTAGAGAGGAACTTTATTTTACTCAGTCATATAACACAAGAGTTTTTTCACTCCCTTTACTTACTGAGGTCTAGTTGAGTGAAAAACATAAGTTATAATTAAAAAAAAAATTAATAATGTCACCACTATGCAAGGAAATTTCAAAAAACCTTAAAGCAGTTATTAAAGAAAGCATATTATGCCTTGCAGGAATATTTTAATGACTCAATTAGCTTATAGGGTTGAATACATGTATGATGCTTTTTTGATAATTTTGTTCAAATGTTTTTTATGTTATTTAATTAATCTTCACATGTCCGACATCACTTTAAATTAAATTTACCCTCTATTATTTTTTATGCAACTTAAAAATAAAAGAATAATAAATGTGCTTTGTATATTGACCAACTTCGAAATTAAGATTTAAGACTTTATACAGAACATTATTTTGTCTTTAGAAAATAGACCTATGAACTTATCAAGGAATGCACCCTTACATTCAGCTTACTCTGAAATCTCTCTTTCTACATAAACCTTTATTTAATTTTCTTTTGCCTGTATACTCTGTACTTGTGAGTATGGCATTTTTGGTGTTTTAAGTCATTTCAATTTATAGATTTTTTTTTTTTGAAGTTTACTATAATTACTTCTTGATCTGTTAAGCAAGCATAAGTTGTTTTATTATTTGGAATTTTCTGTTAGACAATATTTGGTAAATAAAAAAAAATATATAAAGCAGGTTGATAAGTTCTTGAAAATACACTCTACATCTTGTGTTTACTTAGGTCATTAGTTAATAATGAGGCATTTTCTTGGAATGGGAATTTTTTTTTTCAATCTATTTACAATAATAACATATTAACCCTATAAACCACAGAAAAGACTTTTTTTTCAATTTAATGCTTCTTAGCATTTAGCTTCTTAAATTAAGTGTCCAAAGCATGATTTAAAGCTTTTTATAAAATTTGTGTATAAACTAAATAAAAAAACACGTGTTCCCATATGGGACACTTAGTCTACTAAATATACAAACTAAACAAAAATGTTAACAAATAGTGTATGGAAATTATATTTTTATCGACAATGAAATTTTTGAAAACGACGTCTATACAAATTTTACAAAGGCTTGCAGTGGTAAAAAGATTGTCGACAAAAAAGTTGTATCTGAATGTTTTCTTGTTAACTAATTCGGCAATCATTTGTAACAGAGGTGCTGCCGGCTTTTCAACTATTTGTTCATAGTCTCGGTTAGATCTGGGATTTCTTCCTTGATAAATATCGTAGTTTATAAGGTATCTTCTGGAACGAAATGCTGAACCAATTTTGTTTTTAAATGATCTATAAGCGTACGAGGTTTGTACGTCTTGTCAATTAGGTCAATCTTAGAAATATCGGCAAAATGAATATATTAGAAATTTTTTTAAAAATCTGTGGCATCTCATAGCATCTGATATCATAATGTTTTTCATGCCATTTGGATTTTCCCAGTAATTTTTGGACGGTAAAACGCTTATATCACTAAGGATAAGTATCAATATGAAAACTTTTAATTCGTCGATAGAAATTTTTGGGTCTGTGCTGTTTTTTAGTAAACTTAATTGGCGGATTCAGTAATAGTTTTTTGCGACCAATTATCGGAGAAAAACAGCTGAAATATGCCTTCACAACTTATTTGGCTATACTTAGAATAGTCGCTTAATACAAACTCTTTGTTACTGGGCTTGTAAATTGCCTTAAATAAATTTCGGTTCAGTAGGTCTTAGTTTCACAGTTTATTTTTTAGGTTCACTTCATCTTCTACATGGGTGATTCCAGATGCCTGTAGAATGAGTTGGCACAACATTACAGCTTCATTGTCTTGTTGAACTAATCCTCCCATCATCTCACTGTTAGCAAACATAATTTCAGCAGTGTGTGATTCAATTTTTCCACCAGTCCCCCCCTTATCCTCGTCTGCCAACACATTGTTGTTTAAAAAAGTACTATCTAGTGGCTCAATATTTATTTCAAAAACATTTCTTTGATCATAAGGAATATCCACAGCTTTCTGAAGAGTTATTCCACTGAAATAAAGTGTATGATAAATAAAAATGCCACATCTGCAGAAACGCCTAAGGAGCCCATATGGGAGCACCTCGGTTTACACAAAAACTGTGATGTACATATAAAGTAATGGTCAAATTCACTCAATACAGTCTAAGCATCCTTTTAATATTGATCCAGTAAATAAATTATTATTTCCTTGTAAAGATATTCATATCAATAATAATACTTACACCAGCGCAAAGTCTGTGTTTTCCACCCCAAATATTATATGCTCTTTTTTATACTATAACATTGACGCTACTCCCACGTACTACTTACTGAACTGCAAAGATACATATAATGTGCAAAAAATCGTACCACCCCACTTCCCCATCCTTCTAAAGCCGCCATGTTTACTGGTGCCATATGGGAATCACTAGGATTTAGTGAGTTAAAGCCTAGCATTCGATCCTACATTATAGTCTTAGGCTTCCTTATTTGCCAGCTAAAAAATCAACTCAATCAATTAATATTATTTAATTTCTCTTCAGCTTCCTCCGAGCAAGAGAAAATCGGGCAGACGGAAAAAACACAAAAACTACACGGAGGACACGGACAATTCGGATTACGAGAAAAAACCGAAAAGGAGCCGATCGAATACCGCGATGGAAAACGACGTGTCCAGTACGCAAAGTGAGGAGCCAGTTGAGCAAAGCGCGTGGGGCGATCCCACCAAACTGCCCACAGAGGTTCTCGAGAAGATTTTCGAGGAGACGTGCGCCCAGGAGGGCGCCCTACCCACCCTGGTGAGGTTATGTAAGGTGTGCAGACTGTGGCGGGACGTCTCTTTAAAACCTTCACTGTGGAAGAAGGCGGACTTGAATTATGTGAAAGAGAAGAACAGGACGGATTTGAGGTTGCACTGGCTGATCTTGAACAGGCTTACTGAGTGTGAGGATCTCAGTATGGGTATGTATTTTAATAGTTTTATTCTTTTGTTTAATGTGCTTGGTCACATTTGGAGTTTTGCCAAAAGAAAACTGTAATATTTCACTGCAAATGTAGTAACACAAAAGTATATGTTTGTGGTGATTTTATATTGACTACGTTAGGAATAGGGCCATGGAATTGTTGGTTAGGTTTTGATTTTCTTTTAAACTGAAATTCTCAGGTTTACTGATATATTGAAGAAGGTTTAGAGAATATTTTTCTGAATTCCTACTGGCACATGATGAAAAATTGACAAAAAGCATAGTAAGTCACTTCATAATCCTCAAAGAGGCAAATGGAAAATGTCTATGGAACAAAAATTGTAATTCCTTAGAAGGCATAAAAGTGTGTCATAATTTGTTTATATCTTTCAAAAGACATAAACAAACTAGTCTGGCTGGAAGTAGCAGTGCTAGGAAGAAATTTGAAATGCCTGGAATAAATAAATATATAAATAAAATGTAGTTATTTATAAATACAAAAAGGCAAAGTAATCTCCTAATTCCAGTCCAGCTATATTAGCTAGTCAACAACCATACCTACATATACAAAATAAAAACTATGCATATAATTAATGATAACTTAACTTTCACTGAAGAAAAAAAATAAGAAATTTAACATTATTTGGCTCCACTGTATTGACAATAGGTTCATTTAGCCTTTTTTCTAATATTTTCTATATTTGTTTTACTAAAGGAAATATTCACAAACTTATGATAAAATTTGACATCATTGTAAGTCAAATTTCTTATAAAGATATGAGGTAAAATGTCAAAGCATTTCTAAAAAGGTATATCTTACCAGAACCACCTGTATATCAGGTCTAAAAACTAATTTTCATATAATAGCCTGAGAGAGATGTTAGGCCAATTTAGTTTCCTTATAGTGGAGGATACAGTTCTATAAGATACTTCTTTTTTGAGTGAAATAAAAACGGAAATTGCCCAAAATTTTGGGTTTTCTTTTAAGTAGGGCTTTGAAACTTTATAGATTATTTACACTAATGTTTTGCAATCTGGTGCTTTTTAAATCAACATTCTAAGTTGAATAGAACAGGAATTGAGATATGAAACACATGGTTTTTGAGTGAAAAAAACCAAAATTGCCAAAAAATTTGAGTTTTTTTTTGAGTAGCACTTTGAAACTTTATAAACCAGTTTCATTAATGTTTTCCTACCTGGTGCTTTTTGAATAAACAATTTAAGTTGAATAGAACAATAATTGGGTTCTGAAACATACGGTTATTAAGTGAAAAAAACAACAGTAAAATATTGGGTAGCACAGTTTAAACGAGGCCGTACGAGCTGCCAAAACGAGCATCGCAGTGATCGACCAAATGAGCTGACGACTCCAGGAATTTTAAAGAAAATTCACAAAGTGGTACTGGATGATCGTCGACTGAAGTGCGCGAGCTAGCGGACATAGTAGGTATTTCAAAAAGTGCGGTACATCGCATATTAACTGAAAATTTTGACATGAGAAAACTGTGTGCAAGATGGGTGCCGTGTTTGCTCACACTCGAGCAAAAAGAGTGTCGTGAAGATGTTTCAATTGAGTGTTTAACCAAATTTAATAGCAACAAAGCAGAATTTTTGCGTCGTTTATTACTTACGTCCATTACTTCACACCTGAGACAAAAGAACAATCAAAACAATGGACTCAAAAGAGACAACCGGCTCCAAAGAAGGCGAAAATCGTTTCATCTACAGGCAAGGTCATGGCGTCGGTTTTTTTGATGTGCGCGAGGGATAATTTTCATTAACTATCTTAAAAAAGGTAAAATTATCAACGGCGAATATTATGCGAACTTATTGCAACGTTTGAGCGAAGAAATCAAGCAAAAACGGTCGCATTTGGTTAAGAAGAAAGTGTTGTTTTATCAACACAATGCACCAGCTCACAAATTCGTTATTGCAATGGCCAAAATTAACGAATTAAAGTTTGAATTGCTACCTCAGGCACCCTATTCGCCACGTTTAGCCCCCTCACATTATTTTCTGTTTCCAAACTTAAAAAATTGGCTTAGTGGTCAAAGATTTTCCAACGATGAAGAAGTGGCGCAAGACAGTTCTCCTTATAAAAAGGGTATCGAATTTATAAAACATCGCTGGGAAAAGTGTATAGAGCTGAAAGGAGATTATGTTGAAAAAAATTTTCGTGTTTTCTTTCTTGGGTCGGGTACTTCTGGGACCACCCTCGTAAGTTGAATAGAATAAGAATTAGGTCCTGAAACATATGCCAAAAATTTTGGGTTTTTTTTTAGGTAGGGCTTTGAAACTTTATAGATTAATTACATTAATGTTTTGATACCTGCTGCTTTTAAATGAACATTCTAAGTTGAATAGAATAGGAATTGAGACCCAAAATATATGGTTTTTAAGTGAAAAAAAAAACAAAATTCCCATAAACTGTTTTTTTTTGAAGTAGGGCTTTGAAACCTGATCATTTACATTAATGTTTTGCTACCTTTAAACAAATACTGTAAGTTGAATTCAACAGGAATTGGGTCCTGAAACGTATGCTATTTGAGTGAAAAAAATCAAAATTCTCCAAAATTTTGTTTTTTTTTTTGAGTAGAGCTTTGAAACTTTGTAGATCATTCATATTAATGTTTTGCTACCTGGTGCTTTTTGAATGAACACTTTACGTTGAACAGAACAAAATAACTATATATAAGCAAATCAAAATAATTATAATCTGCTAAAGCATCTGAAAAAAAACAACTAGGGCACTCATTCCTTAAGAGTCTAAAGAAACCCAAATATGATACATATCATTAATCTCCAAAGGCTGCCTCAGAAGGTTCATTCAAAGGTTCAGAAGTTTGGGGCTATGGGCCTTGGTAGGACTTTGGTCGAATTTTGTCAGAGTTTTTTGACTGGTCGCACACAGTTGGTCAAGAGAAGTAATTATATTTCTGGTAATGGTATTGAAGTATCTTCAGGCGTGCCTCAAGGTTCGCATATTGGACCGGTCTTTTTTAACTTGTTCATAAGAGATTTGAGTGATGTAATTGTTCATTCAAAACGTCTTGCTTTTGCTAATGATTTTAAACGGTATAAAGCCATTGAGTCATATGTTGATGCTGAGCTACTTCAATTGGATTTAAATAGTGTTGCTGAGTGGTGTAATAGCAATAGTCTGGAACTGAATATAAAGAAGTGTGTGTATTTCGTTTGGTCGTTCTAATAAAATTATTAATTATCAATACACAATCAACAATAACGAACTCAAGTCAGTTGATACAGTTAAAGATTTAGGTGTTCTTTTTGATACCAAGCTAACTTTTTTGCCGCACATTTTGGATATTATTAACAGGAGTATGCGTAGTCTTGGTTTTATCACTAGAAATAGTGTACATATTTCACCTTATTGTTTCAAATTACTTTATTACTCTTTGGTACGTTCCGTGCTTGAGTATGCGCCGGTAATTTGGTCCCCTTATTATGATTCTCATATTGAACGCCTTAAGGCTGTACAAAGAAGATCCCTTGCTTATAGAGCTGAAGTTTATATTTTTTGTAATTATTACATCGACTATAATGCTATCAGTGTCCAATTTAATATCCCTAATCTTGAAGTCAGACGGTATTATTCTGATGCTTTAACGTTTTATAAGATCTTAAATGGTTTATATCATTGTTCTATCATCTTTTATCAAGCAATTGCTTTTAACACCTGTCGAAGAAGGATCAACTCTTCTATGTTTCGTTTACCCTTTCATTCGGCCAACTATGGGTTTTTTTCTCCACTGACTAGGACCTTGCGTTAATTGCGTTGCTTTAATGAAAATAGTTTGGATCCGTTTTCCGGCGGCTTACGGTCATTCAAATCAAAAATAAATAATCTTATACTTTAACCTACGTTCCTTAGATAGTGTTTTTAGTTAAGTTTTTAGCCCTGTTGATGATTGTTTTTTCAGAGATTTTATCTTGGTATATTTTTTTTTCTAATTCTAGTATTGTATTTATATTGTTATATTGTCTAGTATTTTGTATAATCTATTTTGTTTTTGTAAACTGGCTCTGCCGTATATTGATATAAATAAATAAATAAGAATGTAGTACATGTAAATTCTACAGAAATCTAATTAACTCTTAAAGATGTTAATACATTTTTACTATTTATAATGGTCGAGTCTGTTATATCTAATATTATAAATAGCCAACCCCCGTTTTATATAATTTCTAAAGAGTATTCAACATAAATATTTAATTTAAATCTGCCTGATACACTTTTTGGATTTCAGGAAATAACTACTGTTGACCTACAGGACCTCATTAAATCTTTAAAAAACAAAAATAGTTAGGACTTTTATGGTTTGAATGCCCCACTAATTAAACATGTTGTGTGTCATATCATATTGATCAAACCTATGACTGATTAATTGATGTGCTCAAAATCTCTAGAGTTGAACCTGTGTATAACGAAGATCCTTGCAATATCCTAACTAATTATCAACCCATATAAATTGTGCCAGCTTTTTCAAAAGCTTTAAAAAAAAGCTTTAAAAATTTACTACACTAGCAATGAATCAATTGATATATCTAATGAATGAGGGCATAAATAATGTGAGTTCATTGGGGACATTTTTGACTTCAGAACTCTTGCTATGAAACTAAAATACCATACATTTTCTCTCACAATACCATAAAAGAATGCAAAAAGTGAATGGAATCATACCTCTCTGGAAGATCTCGACACAATCAGGTTTAAATAACTAGGTTCATGGGGCCCCTCAAGGATCGGTGCTGCGACCTTTACTCTTTCTGATATCAATCATCTTGAGTGTACTGATCCAGCTGCTGATTTTATCTTATTCAAGGATGATACCACATTGAGGAAGAAAGCTAGTAAGCTTGCTAATCAGCAAATTTTTTCTGTTTAAAGGTGAATGGAAAGTACGCGACATCCAGAACGTCCTGGAAGCCCTATGCGAACACTGTCCCAAACTAAAAGGGCTAAATTTAAGCGGCTGGAAGGGCCTTAACCAGGACAACATTAAATATTTAAGTACCGAGTGTAAAACCCTCGAGAGGCTCGACTTGTCTTCGATCAATGTAAATTATTCTGCTTAATGTGCTGTTATTAATAATTATTGTCTTTACTAATAATTTTCAGGCAACTTCTGCTATAAATGCACAACCGCTCATGTCCCTCTGTCAAGCAATGAACGTTCGATTAACGCATTTGGTGTTGGCTCACAATAAAATCGCCGGGTTTACCCAAATCGTTTCCGCCCTTTCGGTAAGTCATTAGATCGATTTGGTTAAAAAAAAATAAGTTTTTTTTTGCGTTATTTAGAGTCATTGTCCCAACTTGCAACTGTTGGACATTTCGAATATCAAAACGTTCGCGCACAATACGGCCTTATTGCACGTGGAAAAACTGCAAAGCGGTTGTCCGAAAATGAGGGTTTTGAGGATAACGAACAGTCAGATTTGGTTGGCGCCAGCTACTTTAACAGAACAAGTAAGTACAACCCTTTCACCTTTATTGAATTATTGAATACTTTACAAACATCATATAACAGTAATTATATATTATATATAAAGTTACTATAGACTAGTTAACATATATCATATATTATAGTTTTTATCGAATTATGATTCGTTTTAATATTGATACAATCAAGCACCTAGATGTGAAACATCTGTATGTGCGGTATCAAATCATGTTACTTACTTTTAGATATAAACTAATAATATTTTGTATTATAAATATTATCACAAAGATAAGAAAGATTAAGAGACTAAGCAAGTTAGAGAGAAACATAATTACAAATTATGCATACATACATATATATTAAAAAATTCAAAATACAACCAACCATGACACTATCTGTGATCAAATGCTCAGACGAAAAACTTTTCAAATTGGTAAGCGCTTTCAGAGATTACACTCTTACACAACAACTTAAATTTTTTTATAGAAGTGCAACCTCTACAAGCACCCGGCAACAAGTTATACAATTTACGTCCAAAGTAATTTATGTATCTTAGATTAAGATTATTAGTACTTAGTGGTAGTTTAATTTGCCTATTGCACCTAGTTCTTGTATCATAATTAGCATAAACAGGCAGTTATTATAAAGTCCTCCCCACACCAATATACCATATGTTATAATTGATTCCACAAATGCTTTATACAACATTATTAAAGTCTTCTAAAAATTTTTAAAAATTCCCTCAATAAGTAAAATTTATGAATTAGTTTTCGGATTTTGTTGGAAAGATAATCAATGTGTGGTTGCCATTTTAGAAACTTATCAATTACAACTCCAAGGTATTTTGTACATGAAGTTTCTTTAACACAGTGATTATCTACTAAAATAGAACTATAATGTGGTCTATTCGCATTAGTAAGTGAAAAGGTGTATGTTGTTTTAGCTAAATTTAATGATAATTAATTGAGCTTAACCATTTGTAGTCGCCCTGATAAATAATTTGAAAACAACTCTAAAGCAGTACCCCGAATTCCGTATCTTTCAAAAACATTAAGAAGTTATGAGGCATTATGAGGCACAGTATCAAAGGCCTTTGCAAGATCTAGGAATATAGCCATACATTTTCTGTTTGAATTTAAATTATTTACTACCTCAGTTATTAGTTGATGCATGGCATCTTCTGTACTACTGCACCCCTCAAGAAATCCATATTGACTTGAGGATAAAACATTATTTATTCTTAAGAAATTCATTAGTCTTATCTTTATAAATTTTTCACAGAGTTTTGCAAAATTACTTATAAGCCTGATAGGCCTGTAATTATTAATGGATGTTTTGAAACCTGATTTATGAATGGGTGTTATTACCGATGTTTTAAATTCGAGCGGTATTTTACCATTATGTCTTTTTCCGGAAGAAAAACATGAAGCAATGTTCTCTTAGGGTCAATAAATCATATCGTTATAAAGCATATCCTAGTTAGTAACATGAAACGTACTATATAACTTGGTGCAGATTTAAGTCTATGAATTAAGTTTTTATCTATAATAGTAAAAAAGTTATCCAAAATTTTGAAATTCCTCTGAGAGATAAAAATGTTAAAAATAACGAATTTCGATTTTTTTCAAAAACCTTTAATTTCTATAATTTTTCTAGTAACATAAAACATACTCTCTCTTGATTTATATTTGAGTCTTTAAATTAAGTTTATATCTGCAATTGTAAAATATTCCATAATTTTGAAATTCATCCAAGACACAAATGATAAAAAATTACAAATTTCAAATTTTCTTAAAAAATTTTGATTTCTCAAATTTTTTTGTAGTAACAAAAAATCAATTTTCTGTATGCAATATTAAAAAAATTATCCAAAATTTCAAAATTCAGCAAATCAAAGTACAATTGTACATAAAAATTCAGTTGAGCGGAATAGAGTCAAATATATAATGATTAATAAAGATTATTTGAGGCTTAATTATCTTATGCTAATAAAAAATACACATTCCCTATTTTAAATTACTAAGAATAATAACAAACAAACAGTATACAGTAATTTAACTCAATTACATATACTTAAAAGCTAAATAAAAAACAAAAAACTGACAACAAAAAAAGTAAAACAGATTAAAATGTAATGGGTCAATATGTATAAAAAATTTAAATGAATGAAACAGTTAAAATACCAAGCTAATAATAAACTGGTTATGGATTAAAATAGTAAAACAATATTAAAATGTAAAAATATTTAAAAACAGGTATTTAATGAAAACAAAATATCAGGAATTAGAGGACTATAATTAAGAAATTCTTGTACAGAATGTGGTTCAATTTCTACAAGAAATTCCTTTATTCACCCTTTAAAGGCAGAAATAGTTTTTTGCTGTTTGATATTTTTTGGTATATTATTGAAAAATTCAATACACAAGTAGGCAGGACCTTTCTTAGTAGAGTGGGATAATTGATATCCATAAATCTGGTAGGGAAGATTGTTTGCGACTCATATTTGACACACCTCTCCCTGGTCTTAAACATGAACAAAAGATATTCATAAATATAAAGTCCATAAAGTGTTGGAATGTTCAGCTTTCTATAATGGCTTCTAGATGAATCCATCCTTCTTAAATTCAGCATGGGTCTGACTGCTCTTTTGTGTGCTAATGAAGGCTCTGCTCTGTCACAGTCTACACTTCCTCACCAGAACATGATTCCATATTTTAAAATTGAGTATATGTTTGCATAGTAAACAGTTTTTAGGTTGTTCAAGTTTTAAGTATTTTTTTTGCTATGCCTATGAATTCTTAAAGAGTAACAAGCGGCATTTACTCTGCTGCAAACAGTTAAAACTTGTTGTGTCCACTCTAGATCCTTATCTATATAAATAAATTTAAATAAGTTAACAAATTTATTCATCCAAGACAAAAATGCTTTAGACATAAAACTTTCTGTCTCACTTGGTGCATATTTCAGTATTTGAATCAAATTTTTACCTACAACAGTAAAAAAGTTATCCACGATTTTGAAATTTCCCTGAGACATAAAAAATGGTAAAAATCACAAGCTTAAGAGATACAGTTTCTTCTTAATTCAATAAATAAATGATATAACTCTATGCTTGTTCCAGGTTCAATCGCCAGGTTTTCCCAACTTAGAGGAACTGTCCTTGGCCGGCCTGGAAGAAGACCAAACTACAACTTCAAGGTTACCGATTTGATTTATTTATTTGATTTTTAATTCCAAATTAAATGTATTTCTACTTAGGTCCATGGACGATGAAGGGATCGAACGCCTCTTAAAAACCAGTACAAAATTACGCCTGTTGGACGTACGAGGGTGCAGCAAGTTGACCGATTCCGGATTGGTTCGGGTGCCCGCTTGGGATTTGGAACATTTGTTTTTAAGTGGTGAGTTTTCGCTTTTTCAATGTGGCTTTAATCCAAGATCAACTGTAAGGTTCATGTAACTAAGAAACGCAATAGAGGGAAAGAGAGTTAAGGTTAAAGTTCTTAGAGCATATCGAAGGTTCATATGGGAACCTGTGGGGTTTACTGTAGGATATGTCTGAAATCGATTATTTAAGAAGTCCACATAAAGGGATTGTTAAAATGCTTTTTATACCTAAGTAGGCACGACTGTCCCTTACACTCACATGGATTTGACAACCATACGTCACTTAGTTCGTTTACAGTGCTGAGTTTACGATTTTTACAATACATTGCAAATAGAAATTTTGTATTCTAACAAGCTAAACATGTTGCATAAAATTTCCTTTATTTAAGAGATGTGGTGGAAGATTTGTTTTGCCTTGGTGGGTGTACGAAAATCGTTGTTTTTAGTTTGAGAGAGATAGATCTTGAAGTCTCTATGCCCATGAATCTAAGTAACACATTAATTAAACAAAAATAGAATATGGTAAAGAAAATAAAGACATCTACATAGTAAGAATATCCAGTTCACAAACATGGGACGTTAACAAAATAGACAATAACAAAACTAAGAATTACATAAAGGAGGAAATACAATTCCCGAATCACACATAGTGCCATTATGTTGAAATATGCGTTTTATGAATTTATTATCGTAAGCCAACTGAACAGTAACCAAAAAAAAACTCAAAATCGATGAAAACTAAGCAAATGAACCTGTTATGAACAGATTTCTGGTCAAAATCTTATCGAACAGCCATCGTATTCGCCTGATATGGTCCTGGCCGACTTTTCTTTTTTCGATAATTAAATTACAGCAAGCTCCTATTTTCAGTCGATAGACGAAATAAAAATTTGCAGCGAGTACTGAAGTCGATCCCAAAAAAAGCGTTAGAAAATGTTCCGATGTATCTGGGATTTCGTTAAATGCAGGTATGCTAATTTTTCTTTACAGTCTCTTAGGATACTAGTGGTTTTTTGAAGCCCACCTTGGTATTTTCAAATAAATCATATGTTTTTAATTTTCCAATGAAGGAATCTCACTTTTGTTTGCTGCATTCAGACTTTGATGGAAAAATGGCCTAGGTTTGTAAAAACCTCAAGGTTCTATCTTGAAAGTTAAGGAAGGTATTATTCTATTGCAAGGCTTAACTAGGGCACAATATACACTATCGGCAAAAAGTGGAGAAACATTCAAAATATTGTATAATTTTTAGCTGTATAACACTTATTTTCTTACCGAGGTCTAATATTAAATCTCTTTGGAATGTTGTTTGTTTTGTTGCCAATAAATATTGAAATACCCGCCTTTTTTATAAATAATTTTATTTAAATGATTTAGCAGAGGGAAAAAGTGAAGAAACAATCCTGTCTTATCTCCTTGTTTTTTTTTTTAATTTTGCAAATTGTATGATTGAAATTCAGTTTAGTTAAACTTAGGTTGTATTGTATATTGGTTTAAAAATGCCCCGCTGATATAGCTTATCAGACGATGTAAAAAAAATAATTGTTGACAAATTTAATAGTGGGTAAAAGAAGTTTCAATAGCAAAAGATTTAAATCTTAATAGATCAATTTAAAGTAAGGTTATTTGCTTTTGGAAGATCAGAAAAATTATTAAAAGCCCCCCCCCAAGACCGGAAGACTCAGGAAAACTAATGATGCTGAAGATAGAAAAATTAAGAGGTTTGTAACCAGTAACCCATTTGCTTCAGCTTTTCCAGAAGTTTCACTCTCAATTCAAAACATTCGGTATCGCCTTAGTGAAATCAGACTGTATGGGCGGCGTCCATCAAAGAAACCTTTTATTTCCCTTAAGAACAGGGCTACCATACTACAGTTTGCAAGGGATCATCTTTCATGGACCGTGGAAAAATGTTTTATTTTCGGATGATAGCAAATTCAATCTGTTTGGATCCGATGGTGTAAAGTGGGTAAGAAGGGGGTCCGAAGAGCTGTAGAGTCAATCCTAAATACACTTTTCCCACCATAAAACATGGCAGCGGAAATGTTATGATGCGGGGATGTTTTTCAGGAAGAGGTGTTGGTCCATTAGTGCGTGTAGAAGGTAAAATTGATCGTTTTAAATATCTGCGCATTCTTAAGCAGCAAATGTTTCCACATTCTGAAGACAACATGCCATTATTGTGGACGTTTCAACACGATAACGATTCAAACCATACCTCAGTACTTGTCAAACAGTAGTGAGCCTAGCAATAAAGTTAATGTCATGAGGGGGCCTGCTCAGAGCCCGGATATTAACCCTATAAAAAATCTTTGGGAAGAATTGGATCGACGTCTACGACAAAACAAGGTCAAATTCAGAAACCAGGATGAATTATTTCAAGAATTAAATAAAATATGGTTGACCATAAGTCCAGAATATATTAACAAACTAATGCTGTCAATGAGTTCTAGGTGTATAGAAGTTATTAAGACTAAGAGGTTTGCAACCCGATATTAATTGTACTCTATGGAAAAATTAAATAAATAAGTTGTTTCTCTACTTCCTACCTTTTAATGAAATATATAATTATAAATTTTTCGCTTGGATCCCGTTACAGTGTAAAAAATCTAAAGTAAAGTTTCATTGTGTCCCACTAAAGTGATTTGCTAAATAAGAACAAAATATTACAAAAACAAAGAAAATATTTAACAAAAAAGTGTTTGTTTCTCCACTTTTTGCCGATAGTGTAAATTTATGGAAAAATAAATAGTTTCATAGATAGACTTTATGTATAAATTTAAGTCCACTGAGAGAACCTTCTCTTGTTACAAAGTGCAATAACTTTGTAAATGCAATTAACCATTTATCAGATTTGCATGACTTTGATCTTAAAAGCTTAAGAATAACGTTCTGCAACTTTAAAAACATAAATGACTCAAATTGTTTTGGGAGAACTGAATTCACCCATAAATTTGTTTGCAAGTCCCACGAAAGAACCCTCCTTATCTGGAAAAAACGAAGAATTTAGGGTTTCACTGCCTGGAATTAGAAGCCCAGTTAATGATTACAAAAAAAAACAATAATTTATGGATCACTGCCTGAAATTGTTAACAAATTTTTGATTTGGTTTTATTCTACTTAACAGTAGAATAAAACCGTTGGCACCTATCTGCAATTTATGAGAAAAAATGCCTGGAAAAAAACGTATCTACAGCCTGGAATAAGAATTCCAGTAAACTGCCTGAAATTTGAGGAAAATTACGAGCTTTATTATGTAAAAAATAAATATAAATCTATGACCTAACTACCTATTATTACAAAAAGACATCATTTAAGCGCCTAAAATATTCACAAAGCTGCCTGAAATTAATCTTCGTTGTCTGAAAAAAAAATAAGATAGCCTTAGTTAAGTTATAACTGCCTGGAATAAGATATTCACCTAACTGCCTAAAACCTACTAAATTACTTATTTCATGTGAAGATTCCATTTAGGATTTTGATCTACAATAACTCCTAGATATTTATTGGTTTCTATTTCGGGTATTGAAATTTTTGAACTAACCACTAACGGTCCATTCTAGGAAGTTGATTTAAGATGAAAAACTAATATATATTTTTTATATTAAGTGAAAGTTGCTATTTTGGAACGAAAGGCTCTTTCAGTGTATTTTAAATCTTGCCACGCATTTGCCGAATACAAAATTACATTATCATCACAATAACTTATAATCTTACTATTGGAATTAATTTTTAAAAGACTGTTAACGTATATTATAAAAAGTAGAGGACCCCACAAGTTACTTTTCGGCTATTGCCTTGTACTTCATTTACTTTTAGATACTGATACCGATTGGTGAGGTAATTTTCTATCAATCTTTTAATGTTCCTCTTATACCATAAACCTCGACTTTATTTAATAGGTTTTTATGGTTTACGTTATCAAATCTACAAAGATGCAAAGGGCAGGTATATTTTTATCTAGACCATTATTTAAATCTGAAGTGAACTTGAAAGTTGCGTGTTCAGTTGATTTTTTTTAGTCGGCAACTAAACTGGTTATCAGAAATGAAATAAAATGTTGCGAAAAATTTCACCAATCGACATTTTAAAATCTTTTCTATGATGTTGGACAGATTAGAAATCAAGAAAACCGGTCTATATATAGTGGTATTATAATTCCAGTATTTAGAATATTCGGAAAAAACACCAGTGGTAAAACAGGTTTAAATAAAATAGTTTTTAAGTTGAGTCATTAATTTATGTATTTTTTAGCCTGTTACATTACGAGACTCCAAAATTCCGGCCTGGAACTAATCGTGCAAAAATGGAGCCACAGTCTACTGGAGGTGGATCTGGCCTGGTCGACGGCCACCGCTTCCCTGGACGCGGCCGTCTTCGCTTTGGCCGAAAAGGGACCCGAATCGAAATTACGGTAAATACGTTTCTTTCCTTTGTTAACCAATTCCCTTTCATTGTTTTTTTTTAGAGTTTTAAACTTATGCGGCTCCTCAGTATCCCTCGACCCGATCAAAGCCGTTTTAGCCAAATGCCCTTTTCTCTATTCGATCAATTTGCAATCGTGTAGGGCGCTCCCGAGGGGCATCAAGAGACTTTATACGGGGGCGGCCGTCGACGAACTGCGAAAGAGTTTGAGCGAGAAAAAGACTGAAGGCAGCGACTCCGAGGAGACTAAATCGAACACTTTATCGCCCAAGGATTAATAATAGTGCGGGCGGGTATGTAAAGTGGAAATTTTGTTGTTTGGTTAGGAGACGAGAATAAGTTATCGAGAGACGCGGACGGTGTAAATAGACTTTCTAGGACGCAAGGGAGATTTAATTTTGTTTTTTTTTTATTAGTGGGTTTGTTGTGTGATACGTGGAGGTGCCATATGTTAAAAATTCAAAAGTGTTTTAGTGGTAGTACAGGGTGAACAAGAAAAGATTATTAATTAACCGCGTTTAAGGAAGTTTTTCAGTGTCCTAGGCAGGTAGATTTTATTACAAAGGAAATTGCATTATTGCCACGTTGCCTGTGATGTAATGCGTTGCCAATCCTATACACTTTCGGCACCGCTAACTGGTCCTATAAATTTAAATTTTCCGCACTCGATTCTATTGGTAATAAATGGGAAATTGCTCAGGGTTTGCCAAGTTTGATTGGCATTTAAACTCTCCACTTGCAATCGAATAATTGCCTTTTTCCAAACATCTTTAACGCAGATATGTGTTTAAATAGGGTAACTGTTGACGTTATGGCAATTTTCACTTACAGAAGGTGTGGTTTAAGGAAAATCTGATGATCTGAGTCAAGGTTCAAAAACCGTCAAATCGTTTATCTGCACATGGAAGATTAGTAGGCACACTCCCTTCTTTCTTCATTTCCTTGATTAATGTTTGCATCCTCTTAATTTTCCTCTAAAATACGATTTTCCAATTTCATTACTGCAAATAATTTGATATAATAAGAAGTAAATTTAAAATGGCTCTGACATGTTCTAGAAAAAGAACGATAGTACTCCATCATTTGGTCACACATATCTACACCAATCATGTTTTCTTAGCATCAACTGCCTGGAAGAAACATGAAATTACTTACAGGCAGTTGAAAATTAAGTTTAAATTAACCCTGGAAGAAACAAGAAATTACATTAATTTGATAAAGAATTACTGGAAGATCTCAACTGACTGGTAATATTATCATCAGAAAAAACACACCGGAATACATACAAGCTTTTGGAACATGCGAAAATTCGTTATGCAAGGATCCTATACTATAGTGCCACAAATATAAAAGTAGGAGCAATATATAGCAAGTCAAGGAAAAATAGGATAAGATCAAATTGCATATGCATCAAGAAGCTTAAACCAAGCTGAATGTAGCTAAGAAATAAAGAAAGAAAGAAAGAAAATGTTCTATATTACACAAGACAAAATCTTGGGTGCAATTCATAGAAGAACTAATACTTATTTTTAAACAAACTAAAATAAAAAGAAACTATATATTATCAAAAAATAAACAAAAGAGGATTAATAAGAATTACAACTGCTAACAAAAACAGATGTTGGAGAAATTAAGTTAAACAATAATAGATACAAAACAAAAGGTATTACAAAATATGAAAATGATGTTAGAGCACAGGTCAAAAGATATCGTTAAAAAATTCATCAAGGCTATAATATGCCTTAGTTGATAAAAGTGATTTTAACTTGCCTTTGAACTTTTTAATATCTAATGTTTGTCTAATGTAACGTAGAGGAATACGATTGTAAATTTTAAAGGCATATGAGCGAGTTTCTGGTAAGGAAGGATGGTAGAGGGAAATCATCTGCTTGATGAGTCATATGACCAGTGTTAGAGGAAGGTTAAGGACATTTATGAATAAGAGTAGCTGTTTCCAAGGATATTTCCTTTATAGGATAACTTTCATACAAGATTTAGGATATGATCTTCGAATCGAAGGTAACTATCAATGGTAATGCTAAGGAACTTACAGTTTTCTTTGTTTTGCAAGATAGACTCAAAAACCTAAGCTCTAATGTGATCAGAATCTTTATGATTTCACAATGTGGTAGTATCCTTAGCAAACTGAACCACATTGTCCTGCATTCTCAATGAGCCCAAATCATTTATATACGGCAAAAATAATAGTGGTCCTAATACTGAACCTTGAGATACTGTAATTCAATTATGGAAAGTCCAGCAAAAAAAGGAACCTAGAATACAAAGTAACATGACAAAAAATGATAGAAATGATGTTTGCTTTTTTGTCAGTTCCAGAATTACTTTTTAACTGCCTGAAAAAAAGAAGTTTTTTTAGGTGATTTGAACAGTTTTGTTTAATTGCCTAGAAATGCCTTAAAGAAATGAGAAATTCCAGGATTACCAGCATGGAAGTTTATAGACCTAGAAGTTAAAGGAATTGACTTTAACCGGAATAATTATAAGCTGTCTAAATAAATAAAGCCTGGAATAAATGTAATAGTACTTTCAGGCGGTTCAAAGATAAATTTCCTGGAAAAAGCCAGAAATTATTTGAACTTCCTGGAAAAAATAAGGAAACAACTTCAGCTTTGTAGAAGATCTCAGTTGCCTAAAAATTCAAAGAAATATCTTTAACTATCTGAAAGAAATTAAAAATTCCAGGCAATTGAACAGGAAATCGACCTGAAATCCCTTAAACAGGGGAGAAGTGCCAATCCAACCAACACTGGCTTTTTTACCTTCCTGAAAGTTTGAAAAAATGAGTTCAAATGCCTGGAAGATATGAGAAATCCCAGTCAACTTAGGAATTACTTTTTTTGACTGTTTATAAGTTAAGGGATTTGGCTTCAACTGCCTGGAATAAATGTAAAATTACTTCCAGGCCGTTCAAAAGACAGTTAAAGTCACAGTTTTCTCACTGTTTCAAATCATCAACTGCCTGGACGTTATTATCTGTTAAATCCAGGCAGTTAAAGTTATTCTTCTCATTCCTAGAAGCCTTAAACTATTTGGAAGTAACAGAAAACCTTGACAATTGCTTAAAGAATCACATTTTCTATGACATGTTCACTGCAACGGTTGTCATATGCTTTTAAAGTTCTTCCAGATGTATCAACTTATGAAATATATCATGAAATATATATCAATTTGAAATATCTTTTATCAAAAGCATATTCATATAATTTTTTTAGAATGTAGTTATGTCAGTAACCCTTTGAGGTTCTGTGATTTTTTTTCTTTTTAGAAGTTTTTTAACACATTGGATAAAAGATCAAATATCGATTCTTATGCTGCTAGGGATTTGGATATGAGTGTCAAACATGGTTTAAGATGGAATCCGTGGAAAAAGCTTTAAATGACTTCAACTTGCTGGAAAAAAATAGGACTTATATAATATAACTTAATAATTATCTGGGCTGTGATCTAAACGAATTATGAAATGAAGGAAACACGTCAAATGTTTTTACTAAATAGAGAATTCGATGTTTAGAATTCTCTACCCGAAGATGTTATAACTGCTCCTTCTGTAAGCAGTTTTAAAAATCGTCTGGCCGAATTAGACATGTTTAGTGCTTAAATTTGCAAATTGACATTTCAAAATTAATAAAATTATTGTGATGCCTATTTTAGTTTATAGAGCTATACAGAATGTAAATTCTTGGCTTTTATCGAATAAAATAATAATAATAATATAACTTCAGTTGCCTGGAAGTTAGGGAAATGCCTGAAATACTTTGATGAAATGAGAAATTCCAGGCAAGTAAAAAATGATGTTTTTACCAGCATAGTTAGTTAAAGGAAATGAGCTGAAATTCCTGGAAGAAATGGGAATGTCCAAGCAATTTAGGAAATATTTATTTTTGACTAGAAGTTGAAAAAAATTGCCTTCGACTGCCTGGAATAAATATAAAATGACTTCCAGACAGTTCCAAAATGAACTCTGTAGAAAAAGCTAGAAATCGCATCAACTTTCTAGAAAAAAGAAATTACTTTAGTTTCGTGGAATAATTAGTGGAAGTTCTCAACTGCTTGGAAGAAATTCATAATTCCAGGCAATTTAGGAATTAGTTTTTTGACTGCTTAGAAGTTAAAGGAATTGGCTTTAACTAAATAATAAATACGTTCAAGTGCTAACATAAAAAAATATCTAGAAATTACATCAACCTAAGGACAATAAACGGGTAATCAAATAAGCTGCACTAATTGTCAAGTCCGACAAGTCCGAAAAAATTTATACGTATTTTAAAGACAGACACATTTGAGTATAAAGTCACATTTAAGTATAGGGTATTTTTCGGAATTGTAGTCACATTTGAAAGTTTTTTGTCATGGTTTTGAAGTTTTTTTTACTATTTACTAGTAACACTAACGCAATAAATAAGCCTAAAATTTCATTTAAAACTTTATAACTTTAATCCTTATAATTCCGATGGAGACAATACATTTCAAGAGTTATTCACGAAATTATGGAATACTGATGTTTACTGCATCCTTGAGTGATACTTTCTGTTTTTTGCATCCAATTATTAAGTTCATTATTAAAATACTTATATTTCATATTATCCTGTAGAGTTTTAGGCACTACGTTTAACATTTCCGGTGCGATATATTTAAAATGTCCTTTTACCAATAGCTGTTTTGTTTTTCGGAATTTTAGCATGCTTATTTTCTTTCTTTCTTTTGGTGGTGTAGGTATGTGCTAGAGGACTTATTTTAAATTTATTCTTTTTTACGTTTATTAAAACAGCTAATTAATATAACAGTCGTATGTCCATTATATTTGCTTCCTCGTGAAGTAACTGAGTTGAAAATAACGGTTTTTCTTTTTCAAAAAAAACTTTAATTATCCATTATTGTATAGTATTTAGTTGTTTTAAGTGATAGTACCTTGCGCCATTCTAATCTGCAAGGCCATAACTTAATTAAGACTGCACTAGAGAATAGTACAATGTTTTAAGTTGTTTAATACTTAAGTACTGCTTTAGTTACTCCAATCTCTAGAATAAATGTAAAATTACTTCCAGGCCGTCGAAAAATGAATTCCCTGGTAAGAGCTAGAAATGACTTCAAGTACAGGACTTTGACTTGAGGGAAACAGAAATTCTTACTAGTTGCTTAGAAATGAAGGAAAAATAAGCTCAAAAACGTGAGAAATTTCAGGTACAAAAGTGGATTTTTTTATTTGTCTGGAAGTTAAAGGCAACAGGCTCAAATACGTGGAAGAAATAAGAAAGCCGCGACAATTTATGAATTACCGTTTTTTTTTTTACCTAGAGGTTAAAGGAATTGGCACTAACTGCCTGGAATAAATCTAAAATTACTTACAGTCAGTTCAAAAATAACTTGTCTTAAAAGACTTTAACCTCTGGAAAAAAATAAGGAAATAACTTCAGCTTCATGGAAGAATTGAGGGATGATCTCAATTATCTGGAAATGAAAGGAAATATCATCAATTATTTGGAAGAAAAGTTTTTAGTTGCCTAAAGGTTTACATCAACTTAGTTAAGTTTAATGGTTAGGAGAATACATGCAATGCAATGCGTTCGTTCTCAATTTCTTCAGTTGATGTATTTAACTGAACGTCAGTACGCTCGTGTTCTACTTCGAACTTCAATACTTTCGAATTTTCAATTAAATTCCATAAAGTATTTATTGTGTTAATTTTAGATAAATTGCTATTAAAACATAAAAATATTGATATAAACTCCTGGACAAAATTATCGCACCACTTGATTTTTAGAGATTATTTTTTAATAAAGATAAAAAAATAAGCATTGTTAACTATGCATTATTAATTAACAAAAACAATTATATTCTATTTAACAAAACGAGATTTAAGTAACTAAATTCAATACAAGGAAAAGCATCGATTTTCACTAACTTCAATTTTGATACAAAAATAAAACAATAGACCCATAATGAATTCTTAATAACGTGTATTGCAACCTCTAGCTGCAATGACCGCTTGAAGTCTTCGCAGCATTCCTCGTATCAAATTATGAAAACTTTCCTGCAGATGTATTCTCACTCCTCACGAGCAGCATGTTCCATGATAAAGCATAAACATAGTTTTTGTCCAGTTCTGCTTTTTATACGAGAAAAGATATTATAACTGTTTTAACTGATATTTATTTTTATTTAAATTTTCTTGACAGAATAATTAGTGGTGCGATAATTGTGTCCAGGAGTTTATTTGAGTTACATGTTAGAAAAGAAAGTAGAAAGTTTATGAAAGGGTTTAGTTATCCCAGTTGTTAGATTGTATTTAGACAAAACTTGCCCTTTTGTATTTTAAAAATTCAGCCTTGACTCTCCTACGAAAGAATTTAGATAAAATTGTAAACAGTTCAAGTCAAATGTAATAGTTTTAAGTAATTATAGTAAAAACTACAGCATTATTATCGATTAGTCTAATGGTATATAATGGTGTTCCTGTCAGTTTCTTTTAAATACCTTAAAAGTATAATTGTTTTTTAGGTTTTACCACAAAAAAGAAATGCGTTTACTTTACGGATTTAGCAAGGAATTCAAAAACAGATTTTTTTTTGAATACACCCACATATATAAGTAGTACGCATAATTCACGTATTAAAACACCAGTTTTCTTTTAAAAAAATATTGAACCGGTCGTCAAATTACTCGCCACATATGGTGAAATTGCTTAGAAGTAAACCCACTGAAGCAACTTAGACAAAGATAAAATTACAATGAAAACAATAGATATAGAACGTATGGATATCATTTTATATGATTTTATATGGATATCAATTCAGGGAAAAATTGCCAGTTTAGATGCTTACTCAGGAACGTCAAAAAATTCATTTGAAAAACTATCCAGTAACGCAACTATTGAACATTTTGCTTTTTTTTCTTGAAATTTTGTCAAAAATCTAAACTGCACTTCAACCAAGACAAAACATTTTAAATGGATGTTCTTTAACATATGGCAGCTGCACATTAAAATTAAACTCGGCGAATCAAAGTGATATGAGGCTTAAATAAGCGGTAAAAAGCCAGCTTGAGTCCTAATGTTTTTTTTAAAACTTGAGACTTGGGTCCGCACCGCTTAAACTAAAGTGGTTTTTCATTTTGGAAAAACCATTTATAAGAGTCAAAATATTAGGAAAAAAACACACCTGTAAATAAGCTAAATTTGTTAATGTTATATATATAAGTAAATGTTTTAGAGAGATTCCTTTATCGGGGTTTTTTTTCTTCTTCTTTGTGAACATATTACACGAGGGTATTTTAAAAATATCCCCCCTTTTTTAGGTTTTTAAGTTACGAAAGCAATAACTTTAACACACCGTGTGTGAAAAAAACATATAATTTAGGTTTTTGTAAAAAAAAAAAATTGGAAAAAATTATTGTTAACGTAATTTATAAGGTACCCTCGCAAGTGATTTTTTTTTCTACGTTGTATAGTATTAAGGGTTATTTGATTTTATAAATTCATATTTGTGCACTTAAGAAGATATATCTGTACTAATATTATTGTATATTTATATATAAATATATAATTTAGGTTATTAATATCTCATGGAGGAGGTTTGTTTTACTTAAATCTTTAGGCCACCATTTAAAAAAATATATTTAAAATTTACGTGGGTTTTAGAATGGATTTCTAGGTTGGGTGTAATTAAACAAATCGGAATAGATGATGTTCGATTTTCCAATCGGACGTGTAAATCTTATGAATGTTCCACTTTCGTTTTTGTGGTATTTTTTTAATGGCGATATTTTGATATTTTTTACATTTCTTAGATCATCAATTTAAGTTAATTATTATGGATATATTTCAAGCATCTTAATAGTAACTTCAATATAAATTGGTTCACTTCTTGGGACCCCGAAAGTAACTTTTTTCCTTTTGATTCCAGGTATTTCGAGTCTTTTTGGGATCATTTTTTATTATATTTGATGTATTGACGTCATTTTACGTACAATGCCTGTAAATATAAGGAAACACTCTCAGAAACATAAAAAATTACCTCAATGAGTACCTGAAATAAAATGAAAAATGGGAGCTTTAAAACAATATATCTTTTATTAGAATATGTCTGATGATGCCCCAATAAATGGCGAAACACGTGGAATCCACACAATTACACACTTCTTGTGACTTTAATTTTGTGTTTTTATTTTACTCATCAGGCTTGAAAGACATAAAATATGATTTTCTTTAAATGAGCCAACATTAAATAGAAAAATACTGGATCGTATCTATTTAAATTATGCATTTATTTAATCAAGTTGTTTTAGAGTAATTTTACAATGCCATAAAAAAGTCTTTGATAAACTGACTGACCAATTCAATTCTTGCTTAAATTATGTCATAACTTTACTTCTACTTATTGGATTTCTTTAGTTTTTAATTCTTTAGCTGTTTTTTAACACTCTGTTAGAAGAAACCAACAAATCCTTGCACTAAAACGGTTTTTATGGAAATTTTTGAAGGCATTGGATAGTTGCCACGTAGATCTTTAGTTCTGGGGTAAACAGTGTCATAACCTTGCTTCTACTTATTGGATTTCTTTAGTTTTTAATTCTTGAGCTGCTGTTGTCTCTTTTTAACACTCTGTTAGAAGAAACCAACAAATCCGTGCACTAGAAGGATTTTTATGGACATTTTTGGAGGCATAGGACAGTTGTCACGTGGATCTTTAGTTTTGGGGTAAACTATGTCATAACTTTGCTACTACTTATTGGATTTCTTTAGTTTTTACTTCTTAAGCTGCTTTCATCCCTTTTTACCGTCCTGTTTAAAGCCACCAACAAATCCGTGCACTAAAAGGATTTTTATGGACATTTTTAAAGGCATTGGATAGTTGCCAACGTGGATCTTTAGTTCTGGGGTAAACAGTGTCATAACTTTGCTTCTACCTATTGGATTTGTTTAGTGTTTAATTCTTAAGCTGCTGTTGTCTCTTTTTAACACTCTGTTAGAAGAGACAAACAAATACGTGCACTAGAAGGATTTTTGTGGACATTTTTGAAGGCATTGGATAGTTGCCACGTAGATCTTTAGTTCTGGGGCAAACTGTGTCATAACCTTGCTTCTACTTATTGGATTTGTTTAGTTTTTAATTCTTAAGCTCCTGTTGTCTCTTTTTAACACTCTGTTAGAAGAGACAAACAAATTCGTGCACTAGAAGGATTTTTATGGACATTTTTGAAGGCATAGGACAGTTGCGACGTGGATCTTTAGTTCTAGGGTAAACTATGTCATACATTTGCTTCTACTTATTAGATTTGTTTAGTTTTTAATATTTTGTTAAATTTTAATTCTGTAATTTTTTTTTCTGAAAAATACATTTAATTTTTAATTCCTGGCATCTTTAAGGTTTTTAATTTGGTTGTTTACAGGCATTTTCCTGTTTTTTTCAAAGGCAGTTAATGGCATTGTCTATTTGTTCTAAGATGTTAATAATTCGTTATTACTCACATTTTTTAATTTTTGAAAATTTTCTATAGGCTTGAAATTTTTAGCCTTTAATTGTTTAAAAGAAAAATCAATCAGACTTTGGCAGCCTGGACATAATTTTCGAATAATTAAGCTTTAAACATTGATATATTTTTTAAATTTACTAAGAGTTAAAATATTGTGTGTCCAAATTTAATTTCTAATTTCACTGGACTAAGAACTAAACTAACTTATAATGCATACGAAAAGTGAAAGTAAAGACGCACGCATCCTTTACTGACAGCGTGGAGTCTTTCGGATGGGTTCGGGTGGATTCGGGCGAGTGGAGGGGATAAGAACATTTCGCCCCACTTGGCAGGTACAGTACAATACCTCAGTCTTGTTCCTGCAGCGGTAGAAGAAAGGTCAGAAAGAAATAGTTCTCTTGTGGTTCCGGTGATGGAACAGTGTCAGTGTTTTTAATGTGGTGTTTTTTTTTTATTGTGGTTCCTGCACAGTTTGAGGAGTAAAAGGTAAGTACTGAATTTTGCTTTTACAATTGCATGCAATTTATTTTGTATTATGGATATTTAACATTAAAGCAAACATTACGGAAAAATTCATACTTTATTAGTATCAATTCTTGAGTAAATTTATTCGCTAAATTTACATGACAATAAGAATATAATTAATGCTAGCTTCAAATATATTGTGGATTGATTCGCTAAATTTACGGAATTGTAATACATTCGTAATACGAATTTTAGTAAATTCTAATATTATCTCAAAAGTTTCTTGTAAATTTATTCGCTAAATTCACATTTAAATAACAAAACAATTCTAGTAGAAATAAAAACAATTCAAATTTTAAAAAATTACTATTTTAAATTAATACTACGACTACACTAATGACTACATAAATTCTGGGTAATTCTTGTTAGTGCTGATGTTTATTTACGATTGGATATTGGATTCGCCTTAGTTTGTAGGGGGAAATAACACAAATTATATGAATTTATTCGTTAAATTCATATTTACATTAAAATCACTAAGGGATGATAAAAGAAATACAGATTTCAATAAATTCTTATATTTTTTCAAAATCTTCTGAAAACTTTTAAATTTTCACCTTTTAAAACAGCCAAACATTTCCTTTGAAAAACTTTAATATTTTGCTCAAAAGTTTCTTGTGAATTTATTCGCTAAATTCACATTTAAATAAAATAAAGAAGGGGCTTAACATATAAATAAAAATACACATTTAAGCAAAAATTAATAAGGGGAGGTGTTAAAATCTAAATAAAAACTGTCGTTTTCTTTAAACATTTGTTCAAAACCTTTCTCGTGAATTTATTCGGTTAAATTCACACTTAAACAGAAGCATAATCTCATACATTTCCAATTTCTCTCTCTGATTACTTAAATCTGTACTTTAAACAAGATCACGATAGTCAAACATCATTATGGGGGTTCTAGTAAACGAAAAAAATATTTATTTTATGAAACAAAATTAGAATTTATTAAAATCTTGGGGGCATTTCTATAGGAAGTTTATGCGTTAAATTTCCTCTTTATTGATATTTCTCTCTCTGATTATCTAGCAGATTTATTCGCTAAATCTGCGCTTCGAAATTATTTCATAAAAAAGAAATTTAAAATTTATTAAAATCTTGGGGGTTTTTCTGTAGGAAACTTATGCGTTAAATTTCCTCTTTATTGATATTTCTCTCTCTGATTTGCTAGCAGATTTATTCGTTAAATCTGCACTTTAAACAAGATCACGATAGTCAAACATTATGGGGGTTCTAGTAAACGAAAAAAATATTTATTTTATAAAAAAAATTAGAATTTTTTAAAATCTTGGGGGGTTTTTCTATAGGAAATTTATGCGTTAAATTTCCTCTTTAATGATATGTTTCTCTCTGATTAGCTAGCAGATTTATTCGTTAAATCTGCACTTTAAAATATATCATGATAGTCAAACATTATTATGGGGAGGGTTCTAATAAATAACGACCAAAATATTTAGTGGCAGATTTATTCGTTAAATCTGCACTTCGAACTTATTTCATAAAAAAGAAATTTAAAATTTATTAAATTCTTGGGGGTTTTTATAGGAAATTTATGCGTTAAATTTCTTCTTTATTAATATTTCTCTCTCTGATTAGCTAGCAGATTTATTCGCTAAATCTGCACTTTAAAAAATTCAAACATTATTATGGGAGGGTTCTAATAAATAACGAACAAAATATAACAAGAAAAAGAATTTAGAATTTATTAAAATCTTGCGGGATTTTTTTTTGGGAAACTTATGCGTTAAATTTTCTCTTCATCGATATTTCTCTCTTTGATGAGCTAGCAGATTTATTCGTTAAATCTGCACTTTGAACAAGATCACGATAGTCAAACATCATTATGGGGGTTCTAGTAAATGAAAAAATAAATTTTTTTATAAAAAAAAAGAATTTAGAATTTATTAAAATTTTGGGGGTTTTCTGTAGGAAATTTATGCGTTAAATTTCCTCTTTATTAATATTTCTCTCTCTGATTAGCTAGCAGATTTATTCGCTAAATCTGCACTTTAAAGAATATCATGATAGTCAAACATTATTATGGGAGAGTTCTAATTAATAACGAATAAAATATTTATTGGCAGATTTATTCGCTAAATCTGCACTTTTAACCATATCATGACAGTCAAACATTATAATTGAAGGGTTCTAATAAATAACAAACAAAATATTTATTGGTAGATTTATTCGCTAAATCTACACTTCAAACTTATTTCATAAAAAAGAAATTAAGAATTTATTAAAATCTTGGGGGTTTTCTATAGGAAATTTATGCGTTAAATTTCCTCTTTATTGATATTTCTCTCTCTGATTAGCTAGCAGATTTATTCGCTAAATCTGCACTTCGAACTTATTTCATAAAAAAGAAATTTAGAATTTATTAAAATATTGGGGGTTTTCTATGGGAAATTTATGCGTTAAATTTCCTATTTATTGATACCTCTCTCTCTGATTAGCTAGCAGATTTATTCGCTAAATCTGCACTTTAAAAAATTCAAACATTATTATGGGAGGGTTCTAATAAATAACGAACAAAATATAACAAGAAAAAGAATTTAGAATTTATTAAAATCTTGGGGTTTTTTCTATAGGAAATTTATGCCTTAAATTTTCTTTTCATCGATATTTCTCTCTTTGATGAGCTAGCAGATTTATTCGTTAAATCTGCACTTTGAACAAGATCACGATAGTCAAACATCATTATGGGGGTTCTAGTAAATGAAAAAATAAATTTATTTTATAAAAAAAAAGAATTTAGAATTTATTAAAATTTTGGGGGTTTTTCTTTAGGAAATTTATGCGTTAAATTTTCTCTTTATTGACATTTCTCTCTCTGATTAGCTAGCAGATTTATTCGCTAAATCTGCACTTCGAACTTATTTCATAAAAAAGAAATTTAGAATTTATTAAAATATTGGGGGTTTTTTTATAGGAAATTTATGCGTTAAATTTCCTCTTTATTGATATTTCCCTGTCTGATTAGCTAGCAGATTTATTCGCTAAATCTGCACTTTAAAGAATATCATGATAGTCAAATATTATTATGGGAGGGTTCTAATTAATAACGAATAAAATATTTATTGGCAGATTTATTCGCTAAATCTGCACTTCGAACTTATTTCATAAAAAAGAAAATTTAGAATTTATTGAAATCTTGGGGGGTTTTCTATAGGAAATTTATGCGTTAAATTTCCTCTTTATTGATATTTCTCTCTCTGATTAACTAGCAGATTTATTCGTTAAATCTGCACTTTAAACAAGATCACGATAGTCAAACATCATTATGGGGGTTCTAGTAAACGATAAAAATATTTATTTAATAAAAAAAAGAATTTAGAATTTCTAATTAATAACGAATAAAATATTTATTGGCAGATTTATTCGCTAAATCTGCACTTCGAACTTATTTCATAAAAAAGAAAATTTAGAATTTATTGAAATCTTGGGGTTTTTTCTATAGGAAATTTATGCGTTAAATTTCCTCTTCATTAATATTTCTCCCTTTGATTAGCTAGCAGATTTATTCGTTAAATCTGCACTTTAAACAAGATCACGATAGTCAAGCATCATTATGGGGGTTCTAGTAAACGAAGAAAATATATATTTTATAAAAAAAGAATTTAGAATTTATTAAAATCTTGGGGGTTTTTCTGTAGGAAATTTATGCGTTAAATTTCCTCTTTATTGATATTTCCCTCTCTGATTAGCTAGCAGATTTATTCGCTAAATCTGCACTTTTAACAATATAATGATAGTCAAACATTATTATGGGAGGGTTCTAATAAATAACGAATGAAATATTTATTGGCAGATTTATTCGCTAAATCTGCACTTCGAACTTATTTTATAAGAAAGAAATTTAGAATTTATTAAAATTTTGGGGGTTTTCTATAGGAAATGTATGCGTTAAATTTCCTCTTTATTGATATGTCTCTCTCTGATTAGCTAGCAGATTTATTCGCTAAATCTGCACTTTCAAAAATTCAAACATTATTATGGGAGGGTTCTAATAAATAACGAACAAAATATAACAAGAAACAAAATTTAAAATTTATTAAAATCTTGGGGTTTTTTCTATAGGAAATTTATGCGTTAAATTTCCGCTATATTGATATTTCTCTCTCTGATTAGCCAGCGGATTTATTCGTTAAATCTGCACTTTGAACAAGATCACGATAGTCAAACATCATTATGGGGGTTCTAGTAAATGAAAAAATAAATTTATTTTATATAAAAAAAGAATTTAGAATTTATTAAAATTTTGGGGGTTTTTCTGTAGGAAATTTATGCGTTAAATTTCCTCTTTATTGATATTTCTCTCTCTGATTAGCTAGCAGATTTATTCGCTAAATCTGCACTTCGAACTTCTTTCATAAAAAAGAAATTTAGAATTTATTGAAATCTTGGGGGTTTTTCTATAGAAACTTATGCGTTAAATCTCCTCTTTACAAATATTTCTCTCTTTGATTAGTTACCAGATTTATTCGCTAAATCTGCACTTAAAGAATATCATGATAGTCAAACATCATTATGGGAGGGTTCTAATAAATAACGACCAAAATATTTAGTGGCGGATTTATTCGCTAAATCTGCACTTCGAACTTATTTCATAAAAAAGAAAATTTAGAATTTATTAAAATCTTGGGGGTTTTCTATAGGAAATGTATGCGTTAAATTTCCTCTTTATTGATATGTCTCTCTCTGATTAGCTAGCAGATTTATTCGTTAAATCTGTACTTTGAACAAAATCACGATAGTAAAACATCATTATGGAGGTTCTAGTAAACGAAAAAAATATTTATTTTTTAAAGAAAGGAATTTAGAATTTATCAAAAAATTTGGGGTTTTTTATAGGAAATGTATGCGTTAAATTTCCTTATTGAAATTGCTTTCTCTTCATATTATAATTAAAATATAAGTTTTTATAACTTAAATTTAATAAACAAATAAATAAATATCCAATCGTAGATAAGCAGCGAAAGCATTTTTAATGTATCAATTTCGTTTCAAATGTTAGTTTTCATAAATTGAAAGCATTATTTTTAGATTTTAAAATGTAATTTTTCAGTCAATTTGTCTTAATAAAAAAACATTATAACTTGACGTGACTTCACTCGACTTAACTAACTAACAAGTAGAAAATGCACTTAAGCCCTTGAAATATTGACCAAGCTGGTTCGCAGTGTAATTCTCTACCCTGAAAAAATTGACAAAGCATGTAACCAGTGTGCTTTTCCCCTGAAAAATTGACCAAGCATGTATCAGTGTGCTTCCTTGAATAACATTGACAAAGCATGTATAAGTGTGCTTCCCTGAATAAAATTGACAAAGCATGTATAAGTGTGCAATTTTTTCCCTTGAAAAATTGACAAAGCATGTATAAGTGTGCAATTTTTTCCCTTGAACAATTGACAAAGCATGTATAAGTGTGCAATTTTTTCCCTTGAACAATTGACAAAACATGTATTAGTGTGCTTCCTTGAATAAAATTGACAAAGCATGTATAAGTGTGCAATTTTTTCCCTTGAACAATTGACAAAGCATGTATAAGTGTGCAATTTTTTCCCTTGAAAAATTGACAAAGCATGTATAAGTGTGCAATTTTTTCCCTTGAACAATTGACAAAGCATGTATAAGTGTGCAATTTTTTCCCTTGAAAAATTGACAAAGCATGTATAAGTGTGCAATTTTTTCCCTTGAAAAATTGACAAAGCATGTATAAGTGTGCAATTTTTTCCCTTGAACAATTGACAAAGCATGTATAAGTGTGCAATTTTTTTCCTTAAAAAATTGACAAAGCATGTATAAGTGTGCAATTTTTTCCGTTGAACAATTGACAAAGCATGTATAAGTGTTCAATTTTTTCCCTTGAATAATTGACAAAGCATGTATAAGTGTGCAATTTTTTTCCTTAAAAAATTGACAAAGCATGTATAAGTGTGCAATTTTTTCCCTTGAAAAATTGACAAAGCATGTATAAGTGTGAAATTTTTTCCCTTGAAAAATTGACAAAGCATGTATAAGTGTGCAATTTTTTCCCTTGAACAATTGACAAAGCATGTAACCAGTGTGCCTTTCCTCTGAAAAATTGACAAAGCATGTAACCAGTGTGCTTTTCCCCTGAAAAATTGACCAAGCATGTATCAGTGTGCTTCCTTGAATAACATTGACAAAGCATGTATAAGTGTGCTTCCCTGAATAAAATTGACAAAGCATGTATAAGTGTGCAATTTTTTCCCTTGAAAAATTGACAAAGCATGTATAAGTGTGCAATTTTTTCCCTTGAACAATTGACAAAGCATGTATAAGTGTGCAATTTTTTCCCTTGAACAATTGACAAAACATGTATTAGTGTGCTTCCTTGAATAAAATTGACAAAGCATGTATAAGTGTGCAATTTTTTCCCTTGAACAATTGACAAAGCATGTATAAGTGTGCAATTTTTTCCCTTGAAAAATTGACAAAGCATGTATAAGTGTGCAATTTTTTCCCTTGAACAATTGACAAAGCATGTATAAGTGTGCAATTTTTTCCCTTGAAAAATTGACAAAGCATGTATAAGTGTGCAATTTTTTCCCTTGAAAAATTGACAAAGCATGTATAAGTGTGCAATTTTTTCCCTTGAACAATTGACAAAGCATGTATAAGTGTGCAATTTTTTTCCTTAAAAAATTGACAAAGCATGTATAAGTGTGCAATTTTTTCCGTTGAACAATTGACAAAGCATGTATAAGTGTTCAATTTTTTCCCTTGAATAATTGACAAAGCATGTATAAGTGTGCAATTTTTTTCCTTAAAAAATTGACAAAGCATGTATAAGTGTGCAATTTTTTCCCTTGAAAAATTGACAAAGCATGTATAAGTGTGAAATTTTTTCCCTTGAAAAATTGACAAAGCATGTATAAGTGTGCAATTTTTTCCCTTGAACAATTGACAAAGCATGTAACCAGTGTGCCTTTCCTCTGAAAAATTGACAAAGCATGTAACCAGTGTGCTTTTACCCTGAATTCTTGACTTAGAGGAATGGTTTTTAGTGGGTCGGGGCTGGAAAAAGCCTCAACCCCACACTACCCCGGGCCGGCCCGGGGTGTCTGTTTGCAGATTTTTTTAACCTCTCTAAAAAATAAAAAAAAAAAAACGACGGTAAGTATGTTTAAGGCAATCCCAGACAGAATCTTTTATTAACCTAATTTTTTTATAAATTTAGAATAGCAACAGTACAAACACACTAGGTACCAAGGATATATAAGATTCACAGTATGTGACCTTAACCAAACTAAAATGTAATACATGTTTCATCATTCATCTCGAATTAAACATGTAGTAATATGATGAACCGAATGTAAAATTATGAGATGCATTTGAGAAAAACTAAGCTCTAAGTATACTATCTTCCATCATGAGGACAAGTGAAAGAAATTTGCTTTTTATGCTAACTCTATTATTTTTTTAAATACTAAAATGTCTGCTTTAAAACATTCTCTTTGTACGACCTGTATAATTAATTATAGACCGAGAACCATGACTCTTATTAGTTTTGCAATTATGTTTGATTTTGAAAATTAATGTCTTTGCAATTTTAGTATGGTTGAATATTTTTGAATTAGATCACATGGTGCAATGTGTGTAGTAAAAGTCGATGATTGATATTTGGAATTTTTTTCTGGAATATCTTCCGTTGCAAGTATACTTTCGTTTAGGCCAAAATTGTTTACCTTTGACTAACCAAGAAAGCCCATTCCACCATAATGAAGAAGTTGACAAAATATCTGAATTTGTTCCTCTAGAAATGAAGTCTGCCTCCACTCGTTTATTTTTGAACCTTCACGAATGTGTGCAATTCCATTAGAAACAAAATCCTAATCAAGTTGTTTTAAAGTAATTTTACAATGCCATAAAAAAGGCCATTAAATCATTATCTCTAATAACGGAATTGGAGTGGAATCCTTAATTAATGGTCCAATTAAAACTGGCACAGCAAGGAAAATTGAATTTCAAATCTGGACCGAATTAGTAAACTAGATCTAGAAAAATATAAAATTTAGATATAAGACAAAATGTTTCTTATAAAAGGCGTTCGATATACATGTCAGTTAAGAGATTGGAAATTCGGGTTCATGGAGGTTTGTCTCGATGACTTAGGATAAGTCCAGGAATTCGTAACTTAGGAAGATATTTTGTATCTAAAATTGAAGGTTGAACATTTGTCCAGCGAATGACGAAGACCATTTTTAAATAACTTAAAAACTTTTGAACTTATGAGACAAAATGTGTGCTCGTATCAGTTAAGAGACATTCAGGTCTATAGGGGTGTGTTTTGATGACATATGATAATTCCAGGAACTCTTAACTTAGAGATATATTTTGTACTTTAAATTAAAAGTGGAATATTGTATCAAGGAATGCTGAAGACTATTTGAAAATATTTTAAGGACTTTCTGACTTATGAGGCAAAATGTCTGCCTATATCAGTTAAGAGACAGTAGGATCCTTGGAGGTGTGTCTCCATGACGTATGATAAGTCCAGGAATTCTGAACTTAGGAAGACATTTTATACCTCAAATTGAAGGTCGAACATTGGTTCAACGAATGCTAAAGATAATTTTAAGGTATCTTAAAAACTTTTGGATTTATGAGGCAAAATGTGTGCTCATATCAGTTAAGAGATATTATGGTCTGACTTGATAACGTTTGATAGGTCTAGGAATTTTCAACTTAGGAATATATTTTCTACCTTAATTGAAGGTGAATGCTAAAGATTATTTTGAAATATTTTAAGAACTTTTGGACTTATAAGGAAAAAGGTGTGTCCATATCAGTTAAGAGACATTAGGGTCCTTGGAGATGTAAGTCGATGACTCAGGATAAGTTCAGGAATTGTCAATTTAGGAAGACGCTTTATACCTTTAATTGAAGGTAAATTATTGGTCCAGCGAATGCTGGATGCATTATTTTTTAAAATATCTTAAAGACTTTCCGACTACTGTCTCATACCTTATTCTGCTGTGACAGATAGAGACACAATATTTTCATCTCTTATTTAGAAACTAGAAGCCAATGTGTTAAAATAGGTGACTCTCTTTTAGAGATTCTTGCTGGGTACGCCACTGTATAAATGTATATTAATAATCGAAAAGGTGGGCTCTGATTAAGTCTGTTGACAATACTCTTCTATTACTTAGGCATGAAGAGATCTTTACTTTGATAAAATATTCTTAGAATTTACAGGCGACATTGCCAGGTATAAATTTTGTTGTAATTTTTTTCGGTCTTTTAGATAATTCAATCTACGAATATGAATTTAACTTAGACATAATTTTTATCATTTACAATGTTCTAGTGCTTTAAAATGTAAGCTATTATTAAACTCCAAATTTAAATGTATCGCTATCCAAGATTTCTTGTTTTGAAAAAACCAAAAAACCCTTTAGAACACTGCCCCAATATTCCTAGCAGTTTCCTGGCAAGTTGGTAAATGCAGAAAAATTACAAAACAACATATCTGCTTGATTAATGTGTATCCTTAATATTTTGACTATTTGTTTTAATTGAAATGTAATTTTACAAACAAATATAGTACGTCTATGGTGGATCCGTCTCAGGCAGTTTTTAATTGGCTCAGGCTCGTTGAATATCATAGCTCTAGGCGTGGCAAAACTTATAACCCAGTGGCAGATCATATTGCAAAAAACATATTAAAAAAAACGAGTTAATGCACATATATTTTCTTTTTTGCTGAATAGTTTCATCGTAAATCGTATAACATAAAACCGATGCGGGATTCTTTTTTTTTTAAATATGAACAACAAAATAAGTTATAAATTAGATCCGCGACGGACGACAATAAACTTTACGATTTTGCAATAAATAAATAAGCGAAAAAGTCGACCGGCCAAATGAGGCGAAGTAGCTTAAGCGAATTCAATGAGTATTACACACTTATGCCATTTTTGTAGTAAGTCCGCGCATTATTCGCTCGTCTCCGATTAGAAACGTTACAAAATATCTGTGAATTTTTGAAAAAAATTATAGGGTAAGTCATCTTTTAAAATAAGTCTCAATTTAAATCAAAAACAGCCTTAGTAGCCCCTCCCATAGGTCCAATTTTGGCGCCACTAACCAAATAATTAATATTTTCGTATATAAACCATACAGACATATTTAGTACAATTAAAATAAATTTCCATTAACTCGGATAATTTTTAATTGTCCCAACCACCTCCATTTCCATTACTACGGACGTGACTAAGCAAATAATCAAATGGCGTATCATTGTAACAACCAATTAAATCTTATATTATGTTAATTGTTAAACAGGATTGACTTAAGGGGTGACCCACTTTAGGAAGTGCAATATAATTTAATAAATCGCCTACCCCCAATAACGCTTCTCCCTAAGGGGCTTATTCAATCTTACCCTCGCACACATATTAAATTATATGCAGTAATAATGCAAAAGGAAATCATAGCGGATGAAACGGGGCCTCCCCAGTTTAACACTGACACAGTTTCTTGGCTTAGTCGGTCTTCGCCCCCCTTGGGGATACATGGATCTTATTCCTCCGGTGGAGATTTTAATTTGTCGGACCGCAATTTTGTTTCCCTACTATGGCCTTGTCCCGATTCCACGATAGGGGATGGACAATTAAATTTTTTTTTGGGGTTAACTCTGGGGATTTAAAAATAATTCGAAAAATAAACTCTTTACGAAGTGTTGTAGTGAACATACCGTTGTTATTTTTTGTATAGTGCTCTAGTTTCTATAATCCAATTCCTAATTAATTGATTGAAAAAAACTATTAATGAATAGTGTTACCACAAAAAAAGGTCATAGCTTTCTTTTGTTTGTCTGATTTCATAGACCATTGATGTGAAAAGTTTATCACCAACATATCGCCCTCTGAAATTAAATGTATGCTTTCAAAAAAGAGATATATATGGATAATGCAAAGAAAACATGATTGAAATTACACATTTCCAGGCTCTTCTCAGCCCTAATAAGTTATTTCTATTAAAAACCAAAATATCGTCCTTTGGTAAATCCTTAGTAAAGATCATTTAACAATGAAAACAATGTATGCTTCCACTAAGATTCTTTTCAAAATATTATATTAATCTACCTTTCCAGATTAATAAGTATTCGAAATTCTCTGGAAAACCTTATCACTATAAAATTTTAACGATTTTTTTTCTTTCTTACAATGGAAAAATTATTGGCTTATACACTGCCAGCAAGATCTCACCATTTCATGGAGTTTCAAATTTCAGTTGTGGTTAGGAAGTCAAAATTCTGAAGTAATTCCAGCTTTGTGTCCATATTATTCATTTAAGGCAATTGAAGTACATGTGACTTTACATATTTTCTATAGTTTTGCATTTCTTCAGTCAAATATTGATCTTTTTTATTTATTTAAGGAAGTTAAATTAAACTTTAGGCTTTCAGTTAATATAAAAAACTTAAACCTATATAAATTATTTTCAATACTACCAAAAAATACCTCGACAGCTTAAAATTATTTAAATAAGTTTTACTACTTAACTTTACTTTAACAATCCAAATGATAAAATATTTAAAAATTTCAATTTACAATATATGGAAATTAAACTGCCTGGACTAACTTAAGCCTTAATTTCATGCTATAATTCAATTAGGCTAGTAACTGCCTGTAAGAAATACAGAATTTTTACCTAAACTACCCAAAAGAGGAAATATAAGATATATCAATTCACTAAAATATTAGGAAATTAAACTATCTGGAGTAACTCTAGAAGGTCAGTTATTACCTGAAGAAATATTAAAATTACTTTCAGGAACTTAAAAAGTGTTTTCTTTTTAAAATCATTCCAGGCAGTTCAGATATAAAATACTACCTCTTTTAGGGAGTTCGATGTTTCTTGCATTTGCAGTTTTCAGGTAGTTAAAATTGGCAGTTTTCACATTTCTTCGATACAATTAAAATATTTGATATGGCTATTTGTAGGTAGTTTTATGGTATATATGTTAGATAATTATTGACCTTCTTTAAATTATTCGATGGGGTTCAAGTAGATTTTAGGCACTTGTAATGTTAAAAACGTCATTTGGCTGGATTTTTTTTTCTACCTGCAATAACTCAAAAAATGTAATGACTACTTACTCGAAATACAGAACTTAGCTTAACTATCTACATAAGAAAATATTGAGTACCTTAACTGCCTAAAATAATTCAATTATGTCATTAACTACCTGTAAGAAATACAAAATGTTCACACTATCATAACATACATGTCCAGCATGATAAACGGATTTCATTTCCCCTTTGTAATATAAGGTTGATTTTTAGATACATTATATATATTGGCCCAAAAGCATATAATATATTACCTATAGAAATCAGAGCCTATAAAACGATAAATAAGTTTAAAAAGCGTAGTAGGTAAATAATTTTTAACCACTAATTCTCTCCATTATTTAATAGTTAATAATGTTTCTTTCTTGCATGTATGTATATTTTATTTTATCAGTCTTATTATTGATGCTTAGTTACAAGTAGATTCGTAAAATAATAAACATGTAGTTTACTATTAAAAATATTGTAGATAGTTTCTAAAGATGTTCAAAACCTCTAGGTGCTTAGTGAAACTCTATCTATTGTTTACTAGATTATTTTTAAGTAATAATTATTAAAGACTTAATATTATATAAATAAATATATGCAAATCTAAACAGTTGCTACGAATTGTATTAAAAGTATAAAAAAAATTTATGAATTTTTGTATTTATTTAAACTAAAACATGTTGTTAGTGTTTACTCAGTATAGTACGCCTATGGTGACTCAGCCTCTCGCAGCTTCTAATTGGTACAATCTTTTCGATTTGTATAGGTAGGGGCGTGACCAAGCCTAATAATCCAGTGGCGAATCACCATGAAATATATTGCTAGGAAAAAACGTGAAATTTTAAAGATTTTTTCTTCTCCTTTAGGAGTTGCATCTATTAAAATAGACAAATGTCTCAGTGGTATTGTATCGAAAATGATTAGGTACAATTTTTCGTGCAGATCGTATTTTTACACCTTTTCTAAACAAAGCCGCAGTTGCTTCACTTTTTAAAGGAGGGAACAGAGAAACACCATCTGAATACAGACCAATTTCTCTTTTTCCTTCACTTACAAGTGGAAGTTTTTGAAATGCCGAATATTACAGTTTCTCAATTAACATAATATTCTTTGCAATTTGGCTTTCAAAACAGTTAAGGTACAGATGATGCTATGTTTCAGATGCTTGAAGAGTTATATTTGAGTATCAATGAGAGGAATGTCTTTCTGTAGTATTTTACGACGTATCTAAAGCCTTCGATTCTATTGAAGAAGTTAGAAGTAGAGAGGTATAGTTTTAGAACAGGTTTAGTAGGTTATATAGAGATTATTTCTGGAGTTCCTCAAGGTTCAGTATTCGAAAACAAAAACAAAGGTAAGGACACAAAGTCACGGTCTCATCCAATCTATATAATTTCTTAAAAAAGCTTAAAACCTACACGTGTTTCCCTCCTGTCGGAGCATCATCAGGCCTAGACCTACACAGATCACATTACAACTAACAACTGGTTGTTTTAAGCTTTTTTAAGAAATTATATAGATTGGATGAGACCGTGACTTTGTGTCCTTACCTTTGTTTTTGTTTTCGTTTGGTCTCTTAGAGAAAAATGGATGATACGTTTCTAGTTCACCATTCGGTCTGCTCCTGTATGTTAATGACTTGCCTAGTATATTGCACTATGGCTCATGTTCAGCTTTTGCAGATGATACTACTATTTTGTGGTATCTAAAGAATACCCATTTTCTAAAGTATATGATCAATGATGCCAATCTTTTAACATTTTATTTCTCCTAAAAAAATTTTTTGAACTTTAAATGTAACATTGACAATATAACAAACAAATCCATAATTGAAATGATTGTAAGTTTTTATGTATTATCATTGACTGCAAGATCAGGATGTTATACAATCCGTATTGTGCAGAGTGAGATAGGTGCTATTGTGGCAAAAAAAGTTTTGTTTCGTTGAGTCTCATTTGAGATATGTTGCATGCTGCTGGAGCTTATGTTCTGCTGCACTATTTAGTAGAGTAGTGAGATATAGTTACAAATATATAGTTTGCAACTAGAGATTAATGCCGTTTATTTTTTTATCAGTAGTAAAATTCTGATACTGGCATGGACTTTTATAATGATAACCGTCTGCTCAAAGCATAAAAAATATTGCTCCATTATCTTTTCTACCAATGTTTCTAGAACTCATACATCTCCAATCATTGCCACATGCCTTGAGAGAACTTAGAACATGATTTCATTTAGTTTTTACAGTATTGATGAATATTTAGGACACAGAGTTTGACCAATTCTAGGAATTACTATCCTTTTTTTAGGACCTTGTTATACACGTTTTATCTATTAATTTAAGGCACAGTTACCATTTTTACCTACTCTATAGCTAATTCAACTTTGTCAAAAACATTTTATGTTCTGTGATATTAAAGCATTATTGATTTAATTTAATTTGTACGCCTATGGTGACTCTGCCTTTTGCAGCTTCTGATTGGCAGAATCGTCTCGATTTTTATAGGTGAAGGCGTGGCCAAGCCTAATAATCCAGTGGCGGATTACCATAAAATTCACTCTAAAAAAGTGCAAATCTTCAAAAGCCTCATAAAATATATAGAAATCAGAGGCTATAAAAATTTATATAAATGTATATTAGGCAAATAATTTTTGAAAAATAAAATCAGTTTTAATACACACATAGTTTACTATTAAAAATTTATATAAGTACGCCGATGGCGAGTCCGCCTCTCGCAACTTCTAATTGGCTCAAGCGTCTCGATTTGTATAGGTGGGGGCATGACCAAGCCTAATAATCCAGTGGCGGATCATCATAAAATTCACTCTAAAAAAGTGCAAATCTTAATAAGCCTTATAAAATATATAAGGGGTTTTAAACCGAATTTATCTACGATAAAATCGAATTTACGAGTGTGGAAAGTTCTGCTTAGCAGAATATTAATTTTAGTTTGAAAAGATGAAAAATCTGTTATAAAAGTCCAACATGATAAACAGATTCCACTTCCTTAATAATAATTTAAATTGTAGGTAATTATATTGACTTATAGGAATCAGAGGCTATAAAAATATAAATAAATTTAAAAAGTATAGTGGGCAAATAATTTTTGAAAAACGGAATCAGTTTGAGAAGTCATTCTCTGACGGAATTAATGGTTAAAAATGTTTCTTTTTGGAATATACGTATATTTTACTTTATCAGTTTTATTATTGATACTTATTTACAAGTAAATCCGCAAAATAATAGACATAAAACACACATAGTTTACTATTAAAAATATTATAGATAGTCTTAAATAAGGCCACATAAAGATGAGCAAAACATCTAGGTGCTTAGTGAAATTCTTTGTAATGTTTAGGTTATTTTAAAGGAATAATTATCAAACGTCTGGTAAATTTTCCTTTTATAATAAATAAATATGCAAGTATAATCTTTTATTTAAACTTTTATTTATATTTTATTTCAACTAAAACATGTTATTCCGACTAGTATAGTACGCCTATGTCGACTCCGCCTCTCGCAACTTCTGATTGGCTCAAGCGTCTCGATTTGTATAGGTGGGGGCGTGACCAAGCCTAACAATCCAGTGGCAGATCACCATAAAATTCACTCTACAAAAGTGCAAATCTTAATAAGCCTCATAAAATATATAAGGGGTCGTAAACTAAATTTATCTACGTTAAAATCAAGTTTACGAGGGTGGAACTTTCTGTTTAGGAGATTATTAATTTCTGCTCGGAAAGGTGGAAAATATGTTATAAAAGGGGTTCTTTTTAGTTTATTGTGCTTAAAAAACTGTAAATTGAAATTGGCACAATAATAAGTCGTATTTAATCCGTTTGGAATTAATCCCATATTCCCACGTGGGCTCTATATATCTGTAAAGGAAAACGTAATTCCCTTTTATATCATCAAGAAAAGGAAATGATAGTATATTGAATTTTCCCGGGCCGGTAAAGATATATAAAAGAGTTTTCTCTCAGGCCAGAGTCAGTTTTATTTTTATTATCGCCCACTCGCTCCGAAAGGTATATACGATCGCATATATTTTATAATTTCATTTTGTTATTTATCTTCTCTATCTGGCTCGAGAGAGGGAAAAATATACAAATTCTCCATAAATCACATTAAAAAAAAATGGGGAAAATATTCATCAGAAAATAATTCCATTATTAATTAATGAATTGTGGAATTTTTTGAATTTCGGCGTAAAATTAATCAGTTTTGGTACATTTGAAGTTGGTGTCATGGGAAATTATATTTAGTTTGCTTATTTTTGAGCAAGCAGTTAAATAATAAAAGTTATTAATATGCAAATCACTGTTGCGATAAACATTTTTTTTATTTTATAGCAGAAGAGGTTTGAATCGTCACAATAAATTATTTTTTAGCTAAAACATCCTTGAAAACAACCCTTTTTTTACCAGCAAAGTGGTAAATTTTGATCATAGACTTAGATTTTTTTTTAACCCAATAACTCATAGGAAAATATATTTTAATCGGTTCTAATATAATAAAGTAATTTTGAAACTTAAGGTTACAAAGTGACTTTATAATAATCTCTCCCTTTATAATAGAGTGATTTTCATTTACCAAAAACCAGTAAAAATTACATTTTACACAGCAAAACCTTCAATATTAATCTCAATAGTTATTCAGAAAAATATGTTTTCTTCTTTATGGTATTGGAAGTAATAGAATGTTTATTTCAGTAAATAACCCTAAAACGTAAAAAAAATGTGCCCTATTAGAAGCAATAAATTATTTATTTGAACTCGTTTTATCGATCTGAAGTAATTTAAAATTCTGGACGACTCGAAAATCGTAAAAAAATTTGATGAAATATTAATCTCAACAATGATTTTTAATTTTTAGCGTAGAAGTAATTAAATATGTATTTTCGCATTGATTTAGGGAATATCACCAATAAATATTAAGTTCAATAGTGATTTAGAATTTTTTTTTATCATTGGCCTAGAACTAATAACATTTTTATTTTAACAGTGATTTTTAATTTCCATTGACCAAAAATGTTTTAAAACCGAGAAAATCTAAAGACCAATTAAAAAATTATTTTTTTGATCAAAGTTTTGAGATTAATTAGATTTTTATATTAACAGGGATTTTTGAATTTAAACCTGAAAATATGTAAGAAATCTGATTTTTGATCAGCTTTAATGTGTGTAAAAATTAATCTCAATAGTGATTTTTAACAAATAAGCAAAAACCAGTAATAAAGAATTATGCTAATAAATAAAAATCGAAAATCGTAAAAAAATTTGATGAAATATTAATTTTAATAATTATTTTTATCATCGTCTTCATTTTTTGTATTTTTACAGCGATTTTTGAGATTCAATATGACATGTAAAAAAATTAATTTTTAAATAATGTAACCGAATATTAATTGTGGTTTTTAGTTTTTATTCACTAAAAACCAGTAAAAAACTGGTTTTAACCGCTAGAAACTGGAAAACCGATAAAAAATTATTTTTCATATTAATCTCAATAGTGATTTAAGAAAAGTATTTTTTCTGCTTGGAGGTAATAAAATGCTTATTATAAAAGAATTTTTTAAATTTGAATATATGAAATTTAACTCTTAATTTTTCATCGGCTTAAATGTAATAAGATATTAATCTCAACAGTGATTTTTAACTCTAAAAAAATGTTTTTTCCAGTTAAAATTCTCAGTCAATTTTCCAGTCTCAATAGTAAGTTTGTAGCAGTAGTAAGTTTCAATAGCTTGGAAGCAATACAATTGTTATTTTAATAGTGATTTTCGAGTTTCAATGTAAAAACATGTAAAACCATTGAATTTTGATAATCTCAACAGTGATTTCTTTTTCCTTTCTTTATCCAACAATCAGCAAAGCAATATTTTTTATAGTCCTGTTTAACCAACCCAAATTAAAATAAAAAACTAAGATAAATTAAATTTAGTTTTTTTCTTTGGAACTGATAAAATATTTATTTGAAATGAGGTTAAGGAATTAAATTAACAGCCCGAAAGCCGGTTAAAAAATATGGTTTTTAATTCAATTTAATGCAATAAAACATTAATCTCAACTGTGATTTTCGCTTCCAACGAATTAAAAAAATCAGTGAACGGTGTGATTTTTTATGAAATAGTTAATAAGTAATAAAATATTTACTTGACAAGTGATTAAGAAATTCAAGAGTCTGAAAACCGCTTAAAAATGTGCTTATTTATATTCTCCATCTGATGGCATTTTAATCTTAATGATGATTTTGACATTTTTGCCACAGAAAATCTTTTTTCTTATCAACACCTTAAAAGTAATTGAATATTAATTATGATGTTAATAAAAAAATGTTTTTTTCTTTATCTACTTGAAGCGAATGAACTACTTAGTTCATTAAAGATTAAGACTTTTAGCTTCTTGACAACCTGGCTTTCCATCAGATTTAATGCGTGCAATAATAATCTTAACAGTGATTTACCAGGATATAGATAAATACATATTATCTACTTGTAACTTTAATCTATGTCCATGTTCCTGTCACACATCTTTTTCTTTTTTCCTTTCTATTAATTAGAACACCAAAATCTGAATTTTTCAAAAGTTCCATCATATCATGGACTTTCTCTATAAATTGAGATGTAAACCAGAAAGAGAAAACGCCATATAAAAATTTTTTTTTTCCACTTATTAAACCATTTTATTCGATAAACACACAAAGGTTTATCCACAATATCGCGTCCTTTGGCCTCAACTCTCGCCCCGACTCGAGTCCGGTCTATATTTGCTCTATTTGCTCACTTTTATCGTCTCTATGACCCGCTCTCCTCGCTTTAAAAGAGGCAACGGTCCCTTTATTAATTCGTGTCGCCCAGACCACCTCCTTCACCCTCCCCCCACACTCCCCCGAGACACCCATTCAAGATTAAATTGCTCAAAACACTTACAACTTTTGTTTGTCCAATTTCTGGATCGCCTGATCCCTGGGGATTCTTATTTTGCATTATTTTTGGGAGTTAAAGAACCCATTTGCAGGATTAACTGAAATATCAGTAGGAAGGAACCAGCAATTTTTGGCCAAAAAATGAGATTTGTTGAATTAGGTTGTTTTTTACTATTGGTTGAAGCATTTTCCATGCAGCCACTGGGTTTAGCAATTTGTACCTTAAGTTAATCTTTTCACAATCAGTTGGTTCCACTGTCTGCAAACTGCAAAACAACATATTTTTTTAAAATTTAAAACTATTTTAATGTCTGTAATAAATTAAATTCTACTTTAGAATTTTTAATTGTATCAAGCATTGTCTGAATTGAATATTGACATCATAAATTTTTTGGCAATTAACTGTCATGAATCAACAATTTTGATTGACATTTAAAGTTTTATGTCAGGAAAAATGTTAAAAAGTTAGGTTAAAGTTGTTTAACTGTCTACTCAAAAATCTTTCCACTAAATTAGTGACAACTGACATTTTAAATTATTTGACAGGTGAGCGGCAAACGTCAAATGACATTTTAAATTATATAGTAGAATCATATCAATCAATCATCGAATTATATACAATGCTTATTTTAAAAAGCTTATTTAAAAGAAGAACAAAAGGTACTTCACATTTCTCTTGTATTATGAAGATGTTGCAAATGTTAGAACTCTGTAAATGTATTCTGTGTGTGACGTCAATAAACATCTTGTTGTACCAAGTAGTAATCTTAATATTAATTTAAGGTTCTTTAATTATCTACATTAGATAATTAAAGAATAAGTTCTACAACTTGTTGTCTGTTAATATTAAGAACATACACAGGAGAAATATTTTGAAGCACCAATGTTTAGATTTTACATTTGAAAATTTAAATTTATTTCTGGTTTTTACTGTAGTTGAATATTAATTTAAACTAGTTTTTGTTTACAGATTTTAGTTAGGTTAGCTACTAATTTTAAAATGTATAAATCTAGAAAGTGATTATAACTGCACATACAGATATTTATAAAAATATTTATAAGTTAGTTTATAATAATTGGAAGAACATATTTTGCCACTACGTCGAAGACTACTCGACTAAACTAGTGACAGTTATTTGACTGGCACACATAAAATGACATTGACATTTGGAATTTATTGATAAATAACTGTCATGTGTCAGCTATTTTGACATTTGAAACTGTCAGTGGAAAAATATTGAAAAGTTAGGTTCAAGTTTTTCAACTTTCTACGCGTTAAAAACCTATGGACTAAAGTAGCAACAACTGACATTTCAAAAATTTTGACATTTACAGTTATATAGTATCAAAACAAAAGTATTTAAAAGTAAGGTTAGGAATTTGCAGAAGAGATTATATACTTCAAAAAACCTTTCTACTGAAGCATTGACAGTTGCCATTTGAATTTATTTGACAGAGTATGATGTGTCAGCAATTTTGACACTTGTAATTTTATAATGTTAGTGGAAAAATGTCGAAAAGTTAGGTTAAGGTTTTTTTACTGTATACGCCTGCAAATCCTTTTTACTATAGTAGTGACAACTCAAATTTCAAATTATTTGACAGATCACTGGCAAACGTGAAACGACATTGATATTTAAAATTTTTTGGTAAATAACTGTCATACGTTAACAATTTTGATACTTGCAATTATGATAAAAGCCTGTATGATAAATGATACTGTTCTAGAAATTAGTAAAAAAAATGCTTTTATACAATATTATAATAACGAAATTGGGGTTCTGTTAAAAAAATAATTTTTTGTCTAGAAAAAAAATTTAAGAAAATACTGTTTAGAAAAATTGGTCTGAAAAAATTTTACAACTTGTATACTACCTAAATATTGGCAAAAAAGAGAGATTTTTTTGGAAGAAAATTTGACTGACGAAATTTATTTAAACCTTTTAGAAAATGCAATATACCCTTCCATCATCCAATCTATGGAAAATCAAGTAGATCAACATGGTGCTATATTATTGAATGAAAATAATATACATTTTCGGCAGGATGGAGCTCCCGCGCACTACACTTTGGTAGTTCGAGAGTGGCTTGATGAAAATTTTCGAGAAAAGTGGATTGGCAGACGTGGTGCAATCGAATGGCCTGCGCGGTCTCCGGACCTAACCCCACTAGACTTTTTTCTTCGGGGCTACTTAAAAAGCTTATAAAACCCCACCTGAGATTATTGAGAATTTAAAAAATTGAATATTTCAAGAATGCAGAGAAATTAGCGGGCAGACCCTTGCCAATAAGGAGTTTGAAAATAGGCTTTTTTATTGTCTTGCTAATAACGGCGCGCATTTTGAACATTTAATAAAATCAATTTGTCAAATTAATTAAATTTGTTTTTCTACCCTACCGATTTACACTTTAATTGCTTCTTGGTCAATCAATTTTATTTTTTTTACAACTATTGATAGCATAATGAATGCCCTTTAAAATAATGTATCACACCATGGGGTAGCCATTTGCCATTTGACATGCCAAAGTTTGTCGTAAATAAAATATTCATAATTTCTAGACATTTTCGCTAACTATTTGCTTATACATTTACCGATTTCATTTTTTTTGGTACCGTTGAATAAAGAATTCTACGCTCCTTACTATGATGTATCACACGATGGGGGTTCCCATTTGACATATTAAAGTGAGGTTAGCTGGAGGTGAGGAGGTGATTGACAGAACTTCAGTAAATGCATAATTAAACGTTCCCCTGTATATCTTAATTTGACGTGTTTTTTTTTTTTTTTTTAGTTATTAAGGGTGGATCGTTTTGAAATGAAAGCACTGTATAATTGAATTTCTAAAAAGACATCGTTTTTCGGCAACAAAATAGACTTACAGTGTCTGGAAACAAATTAGTCTTTGCTGTCCAAAAATTGGAGAATATTTCAATCAAGGCATTTGTAGCCTGTATATAAAAAAAATATTTCAATGCTTGGAAAAAAATTAAAATAACAGAAAACCTTTTCTGACCTCTATAGTACACCCTCAATTTTGTGAAAACAAAACTGTAAAAGAATAATCATTTACGGGCATATATAATAACAATTGTCTTTTAAATAATGACTATATGATCCATAATTCAATTGTGTAGGACTACCCTGAGTTCCAATAATTCAATCTCTAGTCCTTTGATAAAATTGTTTTAAATTGAAAAAAATTAATTGAGAACCTACTGCTTAGATCTATAAAAAATATACTGCCTGGAAATAGGCAAAAAAGGTTTTTATATAATAATAATAAAGAAGTTTATTTAGCATAATAGCTACATACATTACAATAAACCAATAAAAGTTCATTACATACAGACACAAAAGTTTAAATTGGCATCTAGAATAGTACCCAAATACTTAATTTCACTCTCATAAAGAATGCTATCTCCATTTACAGTAATGCTCACACTATCCATGTCTATTTGATTAAGTCGTGACTTTTTGCCAAATATGCAAAACTTCGATTTAGCTGTATTTAAACACAATTTGTTAGTGCAAAGCTAGACAAATAAACTATTCAATTCATTATTTAGGTCGATTTGCATTTGCTGTAAGTTTTTGTATAATATATATACACCATTGTATCATCTGCAAATAATACCACCCTACACTTTTCAAAAACTTTTACCATATCATTAATGTATAGTAGAAATAACAATGGTCCTAAGACAGTTCCTTGAGGCACACCATAATTAACAGAAACACACTGAGATATACTCTTTTTAAACATTACACGTTGGACTCTGTTGGATACATACGACTTAAACCAACTCAAAGCATTATCCCTAATTCCTAATTGCTGTAGTTTGGTAATTAAAATTTGTCTCTATCGTTCAAAATCTCTCGTTTCGAAGGCTCTCTTAAAATCTAAAAATACCGATAAAATAAGATTATCACAATCGATAGCTTAGAGAAAATCATCACAAATATTAACGACAACGGATTCACAAGAATGATGCTCACAAAATCCCGACTGTCCAGGAACAATTATTTTGCCTTTATCACAAAACTCAACAAGTTGTTCCTTAACACAATTCTCAAGGAGCTTTTCATAGACAGGTACCGTGTTAATGGGTCTAAATTCATTATGCAAATTTGTGTTTTGTACTTTGGGAACAGGAATAACAGTAGACAGTTTCAAATCATCTGGAAAAACACCGTTAGACAAAGAAGTATTAATATTATCTAATAATCTATTACCAACCACAAGAGAGACATCACAGAGGACATGTTTTGATATACCAGATTCACCACCACCAACATTTTTAAGTTTTTTAGAGTATTTTTCATTTTTAACATAGAGACAGGTTTGAATTTAGAAAAAATGTTAAACACGAGGGGACATACAACATTATTTAATCTGTTTCCGCTTTGTGGTATATTATTTATAATATCCTCCACACTCTCTATAAAATATTTATTAAATCTGTGGGATATAACTTCTTCATCTTGGAGTATTTCTAAATTAAAATTCATTTGCTCCGGTAGTGTGCTACTTTTACTCGGCAACAGTGTTTTCAAATTCTTCCATAGTTCCTTCGGGTTCTTTTTATTAGAATCTATACATTCAAAAAAATAATTTTCCTTCTCTACTCTAATTTTGTTAACTGTAACATTTCTTTTAGCCTTATATTGATTTCAAGTATTTTCACTTTTATCAAATATCGCCCTCTTATATAAATTATCTCTTTCACGCATAAGTTCTCTTATCTCCTCGGTTATCCATTTTTTATCCCTATATTTTAATATTTGTAAACATTTAGTCCTCGAACACATTTTATCTAAAATAGTCTTTATGTCATTCACAAAAGAATTAGCCAATCTATTTACATCTATTTTATCATCATCTATTTACATCTATCTTATAGTTCTTAAATGATCTTTGATATGATACAAGTTCTATATTTTGATCTTTTTTTTCATTTGGAAGAATTAATAAAATGGAATGATCACTAATTTTGGGTGTTATATGTACACTATGAGATAAGTGCCTGTCATTGGTAATTATAAAATCAATTAAAGTTTGGCTAGCAGAAACGGTTCTAGTTGGAGTTTTGACTATCTGTGTAAATCAATCCAAATTCTAAATATTATGTCCTTAATTTTGTTGCCGTAGAAAGTATTTTTAAGCAGATTAAGACTAAAGTCACCAACAATTACATTTGTTTCATTAAAGTCACTAACTTCATCTAGGTATTGATCAAAAAACTCCAAAAATTTAGCATCATCTTTGTTAGGTGGATGATATAAAACAGAACACAAATACTTATTACGAGACACAGACATTTCAAAAGACAGTAACCAGACATAACTTTCAATACATACTACTTTTCATTTGCAGAGTCTTAATCCATAAAATCATTGACACGGCTACGTTTTCTAGATCTTTCGTTTCTGGGTGCATCGGTAGTTGATCTACCTTCACCTAAAGGTTCACATCCCTCGCATTTCCAAGTGGCTTTTTTCATGTGGAAACCACGCATGTCCACATTAGCACATTTTCCATGTTAATAATATTTGCACGCAGAACATTGATTAATAGACTTCACATCTTCAAAGACCAATTTACACTTAATACAACTGATCATGGGGTCCCCATCAAATACATTGTTGGAAGTCTCGATTATACAGATAAAAAAAAAACAAAACACTTAAAAGCTCATAAATAAAATAAACTCTAAGTCCAAGCCTGGCCCTTTACTGCAACAATAACAAAAAAATGTATAAATAAGCGTATACTGCTTATCAGTTAGGAATTTACTACTGTTGATTCCGATAACGAGCCTGATTAGTATTTGAAACTTAATTTCCCACTTTTCACTTTCTTCTGGTTTTATTTCGGATTTTTAATTATACACGTGAAAACTTTACACTTTTCCGCACACATTGATACCAGACAAATGCATAAAAACATCTTAATTCAACTTCAAAAACACTAAAATGATAGCGTTGATAGAAAACACGTCTGGTTTGCATAGTACAGACCAGACTCCTTAAATACTTAAATACATTTAATTGGAATACCAGAAATGCACTCCTTTTAGGAAATAAATAAAATACTTGCGCTGTATGAAGAAAAATAATTTTTTTCTATTAAAATTATTTTGTTCTTTACAATCAATACAAAATTTTTTCTTTCGTCTATAATCTACCGCCAAATTTTGTAGAAAATGTCAATTAAACCAAATTTAAAAAGAAGGATTTTTTTAAGTTTTCATACTATATCATTTTTTAAAATCATTAATAAAGAAACATTGCTGTTAAATACTTTTTTTTGTTTGACTTTGAAAGCATCTTTGGCAAAAATAAAAAAATTGAAAATTTTTATAGGTTTCGAGAAAATTGCTTTTTCTTGAAGTACAGGTCTTTGATGATTTTCTCCCATTGTACCTAAAGAAAGTCTGGGTTTTACCGATTGGTAAAAAAAAATAAGGAGGGAAAGATCCTTATCCTATAGATTAATCATAACTATAGACAAATATGATTAATCTTTAATCGCCTAATTCACTTTCTGGAAGTAAATCACATATTAACTGATCAACAAAATGGCACCCCATTTATAGGTTTCCCTTTTTGTTTCAAATTTATAGAGACTCAATTTTTTTCCTTTACCTAAAGATAAATTCGCGTTAATCTTTTGCAAGAAAGATGAAAAAAACGCCGTGGAAAGTAAAAAGGGGAGTTAAATGCCACTTAATTTAAATTTAGAACATAAAGGGATTGAAAAACGAGAGGGAGTTCGAGAAGGTATTTTTTTATGACATTTTTCAGATTCATTAATAAAGAAAAATTACTTTTACGTAATGACTATATAATCCATAATCCGATCGTGTAAGACTACCCGCAGTTCAAATAATTCGATCCCTAGACCTTTAAAAGTAACGTGAGTCAGGGCATTTATTTAATTACAACCAGGGCCGCGCCTTCACATAAATAACTCATAAGTTAGGACGTTGGCAAATCCTTTATTATTATCACAAATAAAAAAAAAAGCACAACTATCTAACAAAGCTATAAAGCCCGATCCGACTAAGTGGCTCTTATACACCCATAAAACTCAATTTATACTGGTCGAAAGAGGAAACATTAGCACGATTGAGATATGGATTCGGTGCGGTTAATCTTTTAGGAATCACAAATTGATTCTCGAGGGAATTCCGGTTACAAAGTGGTTAAAAAGTGGCTTTTGTTGCTTTAGTTCATTGTTGGGAAAGATATTTTGTACTATTAAAATTACCTGAACTAAACAACAAAATTATTACCTGGAAATGAGTAAAAAGTTTTTAAAATTTTTTTAGGGTCTTGATTTTCTGGAAAACGATAAAAATTCTATATTGACATCTTTTAAAGTATTTTAAGATTAGTAAGAAAAAGTTTAGTATTAGTCTAAAAAAGTTATGGTCAAAATCGTCTAAAAAGTCACCAATGTCTCGCTTTCTACCAGTAGTTTTGATGTAGAAAACCGTAGATTTATATAATATTTAATTGGAAAAAATGATGGGGCAACTATCTATAAAATTTGCTAAAAAGTTAAAAATTTTCAGTTTTCCTAATTTCGCCGAAGGTTTATAAATTAAAATTTAACAAAATATACTGATGCAAATTTTGGATTTTTCTTAAGAGATTTTATAAAGAAAATCTTGTATTTAAATAATACTAATATACTGAAATTTACAAAAAAGTCGAAACTTTTCCTAATTTTTTATGAAGCTATTTTGAAAATTTAAAAATTATTGCTTATATTTAGAAGTTTTGACGTAGAAAACCTTGGACTTAAACACCATTTAATTGTAAAAAATTCTACTTCTCTACAGTTTTAAAATTTGTAAAAACGTCGAAAATCAATAGTTTTACTTATTTTAAAGCTCTATAAGCCCCAAAAACTCTAAACTAACAAATTCTGAAAAAAAAGGTGTTTGTATGGCATCAAAATTACTTTAATTGTCTGGTCTGAAAAGGAAAAAATGTGGCCTGGCAAAAATTCTTTTCACTTATTGCCTGGGTATAAGTAAAAAAATTATAAAATTATTTCAAGGGTTTAATTGTGTGGAAATTGTTAAAAATTTATATTTAGATTTTTTAAGGCATTTTACTCCTCTTAAGGAAAACAACTCGTTTCTGGAAAAAAGCTTGTAAGCTATTAAATTGACTTCAACTGCCTGGAATAAAAAAGAAAAATGATTGCTTGGAAAATGGTGAAAAATCTCTTAATTTTACCTTAGCTGTAATTACGAAAAATTTTATTGTTTAGATAGTTTAAGCCTAGTTACAGAAAAACGTAGTTTCTCCAAAAAAGATGTTTTAATGACTTCCTGGAACAAAGAAGAAAAAATTGCTAAAAATCTTAAAAAATAAAAAAATTGGACTGGGTCACTAAAATACACAAAAAAAAAATGAATTCAGCTGCCTGGAATAAATACCAAAGATATTGCCTGGAAACGTTTCTTTAAATCTTCTAGAGATTCGCTTATCTGAAAATCGTTAAAAATTCTGTTTCATTCAGTTTTTCAATTACAGTTGCTGGAAAAATAGATGTTTGTATGCTATCAAAATGACCTGAATTGTTTGGAATAGAGAAAAAAAATTATGAAATGAAAATTGGAAAAAATATTTAATTCCTTCTAAGCATTGCCTGGAAATGATCAAAAATTTACCTTTTAAAATATTTAAATTTTTTGAAAAAAAATTTTTGAAAATTTGAACTTCAAAAAAAATATGTTTTTCTGCCATTAAAATACTTCAACTGCCTGGAATAGTCAACTAAGTTATTGATTGCTTATAAATTATTAAGAATTTTATATTTTAATTCGAGGTTCTGACAAGAGATGTTGGCAAACATACCTGAATGAATATTCAGGTAATAAAAAAGTAATAAATTATTTATTTTCCCTGAAAAGTGACAAAATTTTTGTTTGTCAGCACTATTAAAGAAAAATCTACTTTCCCGAATTCCCAAAGGAATTACTTTTATAAATATGAAAATATCTAGAAAATTATCTGGAGTATGAAACAGCTCTCTTGCCTGGAAATTGGCAAAAAGGTACTGAATTTTAGAAAAAAATATGTTTTTTAAATATGTTGGGAGAGTTAAAAAAAAATTGTATTGCCTAAAAATTGGAAAAAAATAGATTCTGTTAATAATAATAGTAAACTTATTTTTTGTGATATCAAAACTAAACGCCTAAAAAGAAAAACCTTTTTAAATTTACATAGGATAATTGAATATATTTACTTACATGCCATTTGTATCAAAGGTTGGCGTCAATATAAAGTTCCAAATTACGAAAACAATCAGAATGTGGAAGTTGTTCTAAAAAAGCCGCTAAAATTAGATAAGGTGCTCCCTGATTCTTACCAAAAATTAAAAAGTTTGATTTCGATGAATTTATTACAAAATTGTATTTTTTAAGAATACTAATCTATCGTTCCAGGTCGTCATAAGTATTGTTGGTAAGGCTAATTCTTATACTGAGATAGGGATATATAAATAATAATTCAGCTTATTCCTCCAATTTATATATCATTGTTTCATTTTATTACAAGTGCACTGATAAAAAGGATTCGTAAAATTCAGTATTTAGTTTAGGTAATTTTGTGACCAATCCTTATTCCATATAATTACAAAACAATTGTGAATATGAAAATACAGAATATTTTAAGTAATAATCATTAGTAATATGGAATGTAAATTTACCAATTAAAATTTGTAAATTTTCCGTTCGAATACTGTAAAAATTAATAATAATTTAAAGAATAAAACGATGTTACCAATTTTATTAGTAAGAATTACAAAATAATATTGTACTATTTATTAATACAATTATTAAAATTTTAAAATATGTTATGAATAATTAGTTGTTAGGCAAGTAAATTGTCCATTTAAATACTTTGAAATTAATTTTTTTATTGGTAAAAATTACAAAATATATATTGTATTATTTAACATTTAAATGAATAAAATTTTAAAATCTATAATTGACTGATTTATACTGAATTTAAATTATTATACTTTTAAGTAATATAGAGTTACATAATTTACCAATCAGATCCTGCTTATGTTATATAACTCAAACAGGATATGATTGTTAAATTTGGTAATTCAATATTACTTAAAAAATATAATAAAATAAAATGGATACATTTCATATATGTACGTATGAAATTAAACAACAAAATCTTTAAACTTTATATAATTAAGTATATATTAAAAAAATAATAATTTAACATTCTGAGACATATAAGGTACATTAACACTTAAAGAAGTACATTAACACTTAACCAGAATAGCGTTCTAACTATAGATTTCATTTTAAATGTAGAGTGTTGAGATTTTAAGACATCAGCTAAAACTTCTAAGCGTACGAACAGAAAACGCGCGCTTTACTTCTTTTATTTAACTATATATGGCCTCTATATAGTTAAATAAGGGTATAAAAAAATATATATAATTTGAAATGGTATAAACAACTAACAAAAAGGTAATCTTTAGTTAATTTTTTCCTTTTAACAGGCGAGTAAGGTGATTTTCCATTGCGAGTAATAATTTTAATTTTACAAAATGATTACTTTTTAATTGTACATTTTAATACCCAGCACCATTAAGTTAAATATTTTAAAAATGCGGTAAAAGGAATAAACTTTTTTTGATCCTAATCTTTTGTTAAAAGAACAAAAAATCAACTTTAAAATCACACTGTCTAACAAAAACCTATTATTCTAAAAATAATAAAACAAAATATAGGAAATATGTACCTTCTTCTTCCATCAAATTATTGTCGTAGGTACTTATACGTAAACGAAATAAATAACATTACATGGCATGTAACATGTTAACAAAAAAAATGTTTTTCTACATAAAAAATATACATAGTATGCATAATAATATAACAAAGATATATTATATATTATATAGGTACTTATTATGTTTTTTTATTTTTTATTGAAATCATTTGACAAAAAAACCTTCTTTAGGCTATTAGATACCTGCCTGGCTTTACTTCCCTGATCGGGCTGAAGTTTTAGAAAATATTTTTGAAGAAATTCCAATTTGGAGGGTAATTTCTAGTTTTTTCGGGTAAACCAAGATTAGTACAAAGTTCAACGCAAGAAGAACTTTTAGGGCCTCCAGAAAAGTGGTGTAGCCATCTGCCTGTATTATTTGACGTTCAACCAAAACATAAAAGCAATTTTTGTTTTCTAAAATAATAAGATAAGTATATGTTATTGTTTGATACTTCTAAGGCATAAATTACCTTGCTTTTTTTTACCTTGCTTTAGAATTATAGGCGTTAGTGGCAAACTGTCGGGATAAACATCGTTGTCGTTTAAATTTATTTGGACCTGGAATAAAAAAAAATATATTTAAAATAAAAAATAATATTACAGTTGTAATTAAAGTTGGAGTCATGTAGTTTTTAGTTTTTTTTTTATTTAGAAAAATTTTTCTTGCCTCTGTTTGAAATATCAAAAATTCAATATCTTCCTTGAAGTGCTGTATTAAATTATTAATTAGTTGCTGTTCTATTAATACATTTTCTTCTAAATCAGCGTCTTTGGGGAGTTTAAGGCACTTTGTGATTTTATCAGCTTTCTCATTTATTCCATTGAGTAGGTGAATATCAGCACCTGTTAATTCTTGAAAATGCCAAAAGAGAGATGGTGATAAAAATAGTAATGGCCATTCTTCTTTAATTTCCCTGATTATAGGAATATTATTAGGAAATTTCCTTATCTCGGAATAATCCATTAAGATTTCGGTGTATATACAAATGCTTATTATACTTTGAATATTAATGAATTTAATCGAGCAAATACTACAGAAAAACATGATTATAATATTTACTTACCTGTATTATCACAAAAACTCAAACAAGATGGACAAAATTCACTTAACCAATGCACTAATACGCAATACTTTATCCCATAGGAGCCTGAGCTCACGCTCCCTTAATAATTTTGGTACGAGGTGTGACTAAAGAAACGGCAAACGCCGAATTAGCCTAAATTAGCTGAGTATAGGTATGGCGTATTTGGTGGCGTCTGTTAATTTACGTAGCGAATTATGTAACTTTACAAAATATATGTATTTTCCCGTTTTGCTTACGTATTTTTACCGTGTAAACTAAAATATTACTTTGTATATTGTAAAAATTACATGCAAAATAAATTTTACAAATGATAGTTTGTATTTTGTATGTTTTACAAAGTAAAGTTCAATATTCTTTAAAAAATTACTAAAGTTTGGGCTTCTACAGAATACAATTGGTGATTGATAATAAAAATTATTTGGTATATTTCCCCCTATTTTTTTCAGTGTGTCTGGATGGTCTGAAAATAGTGTTTTTCGGGCTTAATTGGTCTGAATATATAAGAAAAATAACTTATTATTTCCAGCTTCTTCTAAGTCTCAGACTGAGATAGGGATATACAGGGTGTCCGGAAGCTAGATGAATTCCTTTAAGGGGGTGATAGCTGATTTAATTTCAAATAAGCTAAATATATGTAGGTCGAAATTTGTTTATACATTTTTTATGGCAATTTTTGCATTTTTCTCAATAAATACCAAAATTTCACACTTAAACGGTAATAGAGCGCAAGTTACAATTAGTATCTGAGTTTCAAAGTTTATTTTGTTTTGTCTAATGTGTATTAATAAAAATATGATCAATTTCAAGCTTCTGTGTAAACTTATTAGAAAAAATAGAGACATTGAAACGCCCTTTATTTTTAGATATCACTCATGCCGATGCCTGGCCAATTCTCAGAATTATGGCCTCTTTCGTGCGGCAAGTCATGTAAACAAAAATTATTAGACTCTCATAAGCCTACTAAGCATTAGAGCCCCGATTGTGGGGTTATTTTAGGTTTTAATGTTAAATAAAACATAAGGCATTTTAAAATTAAGGTAATTAAAGCTTAAGTTCGTGCCCTTGAACTGGGAAAAAATATTCTAGTTTTTGTAAGAAAAAACTATTTTAATTACTAAATTTATTAATGCTTCCTGGTCCAAAAGAAATCTCCAAGACACTTTTCTAATTTTACCGACTCTTACGAGATACATTAACTCAATTTTTGTTATTTTTTTTTAAATAATTTGTTTACGCCCTTTGGCCCCTCCGAGCGAAAGTGCTCGAGGTAAAATTGCCACATCGTATTACGTGTACGTACGTATATAGCGGCGGAAGCCGATGGGGAAAATCAGAAACTCCAATTTGAGTTCCGGTCCAAGTTCCGGTCCCAGGTTAGTGGGCCGTGTTTATTAAATTTTCTATTTCCCGGATAATTTTGATGCGGCACGGCCAACTTTGGAGGTTGCGGGATGTTTTTGGAAACAAAAATTACCCCGCCGGCTGATTAAATTGCCTCCAGGGGGGAGAGAGGAACGTAAAAGTCTTGTCATAAATTTTCGCATAAAAACACCGTTTATTTCCGGCAGGATTGTAATTTTTTTAAAACATTTATTTTAGTTTTTTCAGTTTTTATATTAAAGTTTGTCAAGGTTATTTGTTAACCTTGATTAAAAGAATAAGAGGAAAAACCTGGGGAGAAGTTGAACACGTAGATTTACAAAAAGTTGTTTCATAGATAGATGAACATTGACTACTTACTTAGCAAGAAGGTTCATTAAATGTTAAAAATAAAGGGTGTCCCAATAGGAACGCACGTTTTGAATTGCGCAGCATTCTTTTTTTATCGCAGTATGTCAAAAAAAAACTGAAAAGAATAATGTAAACAGTTGGCGATTAGTAGCCATGGAACGATATACGGTCGAACAACGAATTATTATTGTTAAAACACACTACAAATATGGAGAATGTTTTGCGGAAACAGTTCGTAAATTGCGGGGCATTTTTGGTCGACACGATGCACCAAATCACACGACCGTCAAGACTAATTGATAAATTTGAACAAAATGGTTCTGTCGTGGATGTAAAAACACCAGTGCGTCACCGTACTAGCCGTTCTGTTGAAAATATTGCCGCAGTGCGTGAAAGTGTTGGCGAGAATCCGGGAACATCTATCCGTCATCGTGCACAGCAGTTGCACATTTCGAAGAGCACTACCCACCGAATTCTAACAAAAGATCTTCATTTACATGCCTATAGGATTCAATTGACCCAAGAATTAAAGCCAGTGGACCATGCGTTGCGCCGTACATTTTCTTCTTGGGTATTGCAAAAACAACAAATGGATGTCGATTTTTCGAAAAAAAATTTGTTTACCGATGAGGCACACTTTTACCTTAATGGCTTTGTTAATAAACAAAATTGCCGCATTTGGGGCAAAGAAAAGAGTCACTGTTTGGTGCGTACTTTGGACAGGTGGAGTAATTGGACCGTACTTCTTAGAGGACGAGGCTGAAAATGCAGTTACCGTGAACAGCGAACGCTATCGTAATATGCTCACTGAGTTTTTATGGCCTAAATTCGATGGTATGGATACGGGCGGTATGTGGTACCAACAGGATGGTGCGACATGTCACACTACACGTGAAGCAATTCAATTGTTGCAAAGAAAGTTTCCCGGTCGTGTCATTTCACGGAATGGAGACCAGAACTGGCCCGCAAGATCATGTGATTTAACGCCTTGTGACTTTTTTCTTTGGGGTTTTTTAAAATCCCTCGTATACGCTAATAACCCAACAACAATTCCACAGTTGAAAAACGAAATTAGACGTATTATTAGCGAAAGTGGGCCGCAATTATGTGAAAATGTAATTGAAAATTTCTCAAAACGAATAAGAGTCTGTCACGAAAGTCGAGGCGGCAATTTGCCAGATATTATTTTTCACGTTTAATTGCAGTGTATTAGCTTTACATTAAAATATAAATAATATTCAGTTTAAAATAAATTATGACTTTTATTTACCATTTAAAACGTGCGCTCTTATTGGGACACCCTATATTTAAGTATGGTATATTGTATACTATTTAAAGATGTTTATAAAATGCGTTTAATTAAATGAGATTTTTTTAAAAATAACTTTACTAATAATGTAGATATTTTTTTAATTTGCAGATATGTTTTAGCCATCAGGGGGCATTTTTCAACCTACAAAGAAAAAAATAATTTTCTACCAATGGCGTCTCTTAGGTTCCAAAGGGATTTACCGTAAATATTATTTAATAAAAAAAAGTACACCACTGTATCTTTCTAAAATAAATTTTATTTTTTAAATCCTTGTTTAGTTTTGAGCCAATAAGTATTTTTGAGTTTTTTTATTCTTAAAATTTATTTGGTATAATTATTGTTTCATATATGTTAATGGATTTCCTATTTTTCCTAGATTTCTTTGTGTACGATATTTAAATATATTAGACTATAAAATATATACGTGTTATAAAAGTATATCTTATCCTACACACTGGCATATATGTGATATTGGGGTAATTTTATCACATATTTGAGGTCTAGTGATGGAGTGTAAAAACTAGCTATTTAAATTGTCAATTTTTTTAAATGCCGAAATTTTCTCCCTTGTGTTAACAGAATCGTTGACAAATATACTAGTAGTCTTAATTTAAAAACTGTACTCTGGAATCTAGGTAATTAAAAGTTGTCTAGAACCAAAAAAAACTGAATTTCCACTTATTTGCGATAAAAATTTGCACAACGATACGCCTTGGTTTCGCAAAATAAAAAAGGGTTTTTTCATGTTTTACTCGAAACCCTTAAGGTTATGTGAGATATTATATAGATATAAAAACTCTAGATTTTTTTATCACCTATAATTTTCTTAAAAAGCATTTTTTCTCAAGCAATTATTTTCTGCAAAAAAATGTTTTTCATTAACCTTACCCTAACCCCCCCACCCACCCCACACAACTTCCCAGTAAGAAATTGTCTTCTAAAACCATTGTTTTCCAAAATAATACGCATAAATAACAGTTGGTTTCGTCGTTAGTATCTAATCTAATAACACAGTTTATTTATTTAAATTTGCTATAAATATATAAATGTATATTAATAAATATTTAATACAAAAAACAGTGCTATTACATTGGACATTATAGAAACGGTGATTTTTCAAAAGAATTTCTAAGGTAAGGGTTGTGTTGATAAAAAATAATATTCTTGCAGAAAATACATATTCAATATTTAATTAAATAACACTGTTTATTTAAATTTAATATAACTTTATATATAGATATTTACTATAGAAACAGCTTTATTAAATTGTATAATATTGACGAAAAAGGGTGATTTTTCAGAAGAATCTCATCAAATATTTGAGGAGTAGTAATAGACTTTAAAAACTAGATATGCAAATCCTGTGTCAACTTTTTTAAATGCCGAAATTTTTTCCCTTTTATAAACAGAATCGTATATGATATATGTATATTCTACAGTTTAATAAATATATCTTGACCATATACGGTTATTGATCAATATACCAAAACTAAAAATTTACTAAAAAATCGTTGAATAAATATATATTTTATGATAATAATATATCATGTATTGCTTGGGTCTGGCACTCATAAAAAATCAATAAGCGTGAATTGAATTTTCAATGAACAAAACTGTTACTCCTTTTAAACCGAATTACAGTTAAAATGTCGTGTACATACAGAAAATCTTACTAAAAATTAAGATCATTAATCTAATGTTTTTAAAAAACCTAGGGAAATTCAATTCCTTAAACTTTTAAAAAATATTTATTTTTCTTTAATACCAGCACTTAAATTCTCTGCAAATTGCAGAAAGAGAACAGTTAAACACATTTTTAATTTAAATTTACGATTTTTCTCAACAGAACTTTTTCAATATACACACATACTTACTATAATACATAGACCAATATTTTATAGACGTTCTAAATGTGAGTTAATAGAAATCCAAATATTAGCACAATCTTTAACTTCAAACCACGAACACAAAACCCGATTTCAAGCTTAACTAAATATTATAATAAGTAGACAAAGTAGAGGTATTGGACAACAAAGCTATTGATACGCTGGACAAGTTGTTTCTAATAAATTACTACTCGAACTAAAATAAATAATTTAAAAAAAAATAAATTTTAAGAAAAAAATTACCAAATAAATTACTTTAACATGGTTTAAAAAAAAAGAAGAAAAAAGAAAAATTACAAGGGAAAAAATTATGTAAAAAATTTGGTTTTGTATGTTTGTCTGCACATATGTTACATTTTATATATTACTTTTCTTGATCTGTTATTCATTAAAAATAGTTTAGATCTGTTTTTTTAAAATTTTAATAGGACAGTAAATAATATAAACTAATTAATTGCTTACTAAACCTATATATTTAACAGACAATGACAATAAGCCCATAAGCTAATGAAATAGGACGTCTCATATTATTTATAAAACTGTTACTATTAAATTAAATTACGAAACAGTTTTATAACTAACCAAAACTCAGCGTTTTGGTAAAAAGAAGAGTCTTGGTTAGTGGAAAAACTGTCTTTCGTAATTTGATTCGTCGCACCAAAGGTTCCAACCATAGGACCATCGGTATACTATTATGTTATAATTTTATTACCAAATACATTTATATAAAAATGTGTTATTTTAAAAATTGGTTTTTAGTAAAATCTAAAAAAGAAATATTATTTTTTTTAACTAAAGTGCTAAAAATCTAAAGTAATAAACCCTCTCTCAGGACAGAAAAATTTGTTGTTTCAAGTATGGCTTAATTGAGGTCAAAACGTTTGCAAATCCAACTTTTTTTTATTTACCTATATTCAAGAAAATATTTATACCTAATTTAATTCACTATGAAGTAAACCTATGCTGCGTGATTTTCTAATTTCAGGAATATTTTTCGATCACTTTTGTATATCGTTAAGTTTTCTCAAGTTCCTTGACAAAGAACTTTAAACAAACAAAATTTTCCCTTAATCCGCCTCATGTTTCCTGATCTGTCTTGTAAATTGGGGAGCAATTTAAAGATTATATTACTGAATTTCAATTATTATCAGATTACTTATTAAAAGGAAAATAAATTTACAAAAAAATTATAATTTTCTTTAGAATAATATATTTTTTTTAGTTTTATCTTTTATATTATAATTTATGTAAATAAAAATAAATATTTGGGTTAAAGACAATTTTTTTCTATCTCATCAAGAAAATAGTATATCCAGTTTAAGTCATTCTATCACCTCTCAAGATAATGACATCACTTTTTAAGGCATGTGAAGGTGTTTTCCTTTACTTCCAGATACATGAGGTACTTTTTAACTTAAGCAACAATTTACGTTATTTTTATATCTTTTATAGGCATTTGAGGACATTTTCTTTTACTTTCAGGCTGTTCAAGTCATTTTTTTCACTTTTCGAGGTAATGAGGTCACTTTCCAGGGCATTTGAAGACACGTTCCTGTAATTCCAGACAAACGAAGTAATTTTTAAGCTCTTTCAAAAAATTTACGTAATTTTTAAGTCTCTTACAACCAGCGAGAAACACCAGCATAAATTACCGATTTTCCCACGGATTTTTAATTCCACATAAAAATGTATCTGCAAAAATACTCCTAAATTCAGTTAACATTTTTTTAATCATTTCGAGCATTTATTTATTTTCTAGGCAATGTTTCTATACCAAAACTGCACATTTTCATTTTATGCGATTTTTTTTATTTCCAGCTAATAGAATTTGTTTTCTTTTTAAAATGTTCAGAAAATTGTATTTATTTTTTCTTTCTATAAGGATTAACAATTAGTAATTTTTGTATTTAATTTGTTACTGGAAACTATTAGGTAATAATACCCCAGAAATCCAGGCATTTTCAGATACAATAATAGACAAAACTGCAAAAATTGCCTGAAATAAAGTGAATAATTCTGAAAACTGGAAATTAACAAGAAATTCTTTGACGCATTCTGTTACCAGGAAATTATTTGAAATTCATCAAAAGTCTAGTTTGTGGAAAAAAGAAAAAATAATTGTCTGGACATTTGACTACTAGGAATTCACCTGGATAACATTAAAAATCTATATTTGCAATTTTTTTTTATTCTTCCAAGTATTCCATTGCCTGAAAGTTATCAAGTCCTGTATCTTAAGCCTAGAGGAAGAAAAAATAAGAGTTTCAGGAAAAAACAAGTTTGTAAGGCATTGCAGGAAATCCTGTAAAGAATTTTAAGTTTTCTGATAAAAGATGCTTTTATGTGAATAAAATACCTTTACTTATCAGGACATAAATAATATAGCCTAGAAATTAAGAAAAACGGGAAAGGAAAAATAAAATTTGAAAAAGAAAAATCGGATTTAAAGCAAAATGCCCAAAAAAAATTTATTAGACAAGTATAAGCTTTTATGATAAACTTAAGGTATAAAACAGCGATGGCTATATGTATTAATTACAATTTTAAATGATTATTTCCATATTAGTAGATTATATTTTAAGTAGCAATGATTCCTTACTTATTCAATTTTTCCATTATTACAATAGAAGAGTTTATAAAAAAAAAACAATTTTCTTACGAATTTTATGTCAAAGGTTATTTCTTGCTACAGGTAGTTTTTTAGCCCTTTTGAGGTCTCGATTTTGTAAAAAAAGGCCTGTAAGGACTCTAAATGCGTGGAATAAATGAAAAAGAAATAAATAAAAATTGCCAGAAAATTTGACTTCTTAGCTGGACATCATAAATTTTCTCGAAAAATCAAACACTGAACAGCAAGGTATTTTAGGCATAATAAAGTTCTTTTCAACGCATTTAGAGACATTTTCCTTTACCTCCAGGCAAATGAAGTAATTTTTTAACTCTTCCAAATTACTTACACCATTTTTAAGTCTCTTCCAGGCATCATAAATATTAAATTTATTTATTTATTAAAAAATATTTTCTTTTACTTCCAAGCCAACGAAGTCATTATTTCACCTCTCCAAGTAATGAAGTCACTTTCCAAGATATTTGAGGGCATTTTCCTTTACGTCTAGGCAAATTAAATTTTTTTTTTGGGTCTTGCCAGCAATTTACATAATTTTTAAGTCCCTTATAATTAGCGAGAAATGCGAGCATAAACTTCCTATTTTCCCAGGGATTTTTCATTTTTAATACCAATTTAGAATTAGTTTTAATTACACATAAGAAATATATCTGCAAAAATGTTCCTAAACTAAATTATAAAATGTTTAACAATTTCCAGGCATTTATTTATTTTTCAGGCAACGTTTCTACACCAAAACTTCACATTATCGTTTTATGCGATTTTTGTTTTTATTTCCAGCTAATAGAATTTTTTTTCTCTTATTAATTTTCAGGCGTATATATTAATTTTTCTATATTTTTTCATATTTTTTTTCAAAGACAGTGTGTTTATATCATTTCATTCAGAAGAAGTTAAGGTCACAAGATGATTAGCAATTGGCACTTTTTGCATTTAATTTGTTACTTGAATTATTAGTTAATAATGCCCCAGAAATCTAAGTATTTTCAGACACAAAAATGGGCAAAACCATAAAAACTGCCTGGAATAAAATCAATAATTTAAAAAACTGGAATTTGGCAAGAAATTCTTTGACGGCACTCTGTTACCAGGAAATTATTTAAAATTCATCAAAAGTCTAGTTTTTGGAAAAAAATTATTACCTGGGAAATTGACTGGTAAGAATTTACATGGATAACATTAAAATTCTATATTCTCACTTTTTTAAGCTTTTTTTGATTCTTCCAGGTAATTAATTGCCTGGAAGTTATCAAATCCTGTGTTTTAAGCCTAGCAGAAGAAAGAATGTGAGTTTCAGGCAAAAACAAGTTTGTAAGGCTTTAAAATAAATTCAATTACTGGTATTGCCTGGAAATTCTTTAAAAAATCATTTGATTCGACCAAGAATTCCATTGCGAGTAAATTATCAATAACTATTAGTAAGATCCTACAAATCCTGTAAAGAATTTTAAGTTTTTTGATAAAAGATGTGAATAAAATACCTTTACTTATCAGGACAAAAATAATATTGCCTAGAAATTTAGAAAAACAGGAAAGGAAAAATAAAATTTGAAAAGGACAAATTGGATCAGAGTTCATCAAGCATAGTTTGTGGAAAACAATACTTGGACTTATTACCTTACATTATTGCCTGGAAAAATTGTTAAGAATTTACCTCGATAACATTAAAATTCTATATTCTCACTTTATAAGTTTTTTTGATTCTTCCAGGCATTCCATTGCCTGTTGCATATTAAATACTGTATTTGTAAAGAATTTTAAGCCTTGTAAAACAAAAAATGCTAGTTTCGGAACAAGAGATTTGTAAGGCATTAAATTGAGTTCAGTTATTGATATTGTCTGGAAATTTCTAAAAAAATCATTTGATTTGTCTAGGAATTCTACTGCATGGAAATTATCAATAAATCTATTATTAAAGATGATTTTATTCTGTTAAAATATCTTCACTTGTAGAAGAAAAATTGAATAAAACTTAAAAATACAATTTTAATAGCCTGACCAGTGTAGGCTTCTATGACAATTGAATTTTTAAGAAAAAAACAATTAATTTGGTTATGTCAAAGGTTACTTCTTGCTCCAGGCAGTTTTCTAGGGATCTTAATGTCTAGCTTTTATAAGACTTTTAACATTTTCAATAATTTTTTAGAAACATTTTTAAAGACTCCAAATGCTTGGAATAAAAAAATACGCTTGCCTGGAAATTCTATTTTATACCTGGAGGTCATAATAAAATGTAAAAAAAAATCAAATACTAAGTAATTAAAAGAAAAAATTCTTCCAGATATTCCATTGGCTGGAAATTATCAATAACGGGTTAGGTATTTTATCTAGTTTCTTGAAAAAAGATGCTTTTATGCCATTAATTTGCCTTCAACTGCCTGGACTAAAAATACTATTGTCTGGAAATTAAGCAAAACAATAAGGAAAAACAGAAAAGGAAAAACAAAATTCCAGAAAACAAACCGATAAAAAGTCAAAAAAACTTAAAATTTTAATCGATCAATAAGACAAGTGAAAGGCTTATATCACAATCTATATAATAATCATGGCTAAATTACAATTTTAAAAGAATATTTCTGTATTATTGCCATTGCATATTTATTCCAGTTTTTAGGCAATAAAACTATTCCCGGAAAACTTTATTAAAAAAAAAACAAATTTTTTGGCAATTTCCTGGCAAACGTTCGTTCTTAGTCCAGGCACAATATCCTAAAAGCAAAATTGTTGACTAGAAATTTAATAGTTTTGCTAACCATAGGTAATGAAAATTCCTATTTCTACTTTATCCACCTGGTTTATTATAATCAATTGTGTTTAAAAAACCAATTCCTAATTTAAAAAAAAGTGATTTGTGTGGCCCAAATGAACAAAACGAACCGAACCAGTTTTCAGTTTCAAACTGAAATAACACCGTCAACAAGAGAGTGTCGTTTTCCCATTTTTCCATACGACCATTGAATTTAAAACTGGAAATTTATATTCTCCGGAAGTTCGACGAGTGCCTGGCGCTTATTTGAATTATCCCTTTGTTTCGGCGGATGTCGTTGTTGTTTTACGAACAAAGATGTGAATTTCTGGATAAAATTTTGAAAGAAATAAATGTATAATACCCGTAAGTTGTTTCGGATCTATTAAGCAATAGAATATTTGGAATACTTTATGATTTACAGTTTCCTGGTAGTTGAAATAATTTTTTTGCTCGAGAAAATATATTTGATAGAAAAAAACTTTAATGGCAAAATTAGACATAAAATATAAAAGCATCCTGATAATTCATTCATTGCTTAAAGGCAGTTTCCTATTTGCTACAATTGAAATGCATTAAAAAATTAAGAAATAACTTATTTTATGGAAATTTATACGCAATAATGACTAGAGCCTAATAAAAATTTGATCGACTTCCAGGTAAAATGATAAAAAGTCTACTTCAATGTATGGAAATTACCAAAACAACTTATTCCTTAAATTTTCTAAACATTCTGTTCTCCTATAAATTAAAAAAAAAACTGGATTTTTCAAGGAGTAACTCTCATAATTGAATCCAAATTTTATTATTCATAGACGTTTCAAAAAAAGCGTTTGAACCCACAAGAACCCTCTCACCCTACATTTAACCCTGGAAATTCAGTTATTAAAAAAAAAACTGGAAAAATTTGTTTAAAGGTGTCGCGTTTCGAGTGATGCTCGTCTACTACAACACTCGACGAAGTTTTTCAACTGTGAGGGTCCTTTTGGGGGGGTATAAGGGCCACCTGCTCTGACCTAATTTCCGTTTACTCATTTTTCTTGTGTTTTTTTTACTCTTCGGAAACCCAAGGTTTTCTTATTGGGGCAAACAAAAACGTCGGGGGTGAAATTATTATGTTCGAAGGGCTGAAATTAAGTTGAGTCGTATTAGACGGTGGCATTGTATTTTTACGTAAATTGGTTTTTATAAAAACGAAAATGTCACATATTAGAAAATGTGTGAAATAAAAGAAGAATTTGTATATTTACCTAAGAACTGGCAAAAAATTTAATGAAAAAGAAACGGAAAATAATGCTTTCTGGACTAAGCTGTTTTTATTGGCTTCAAATAGGAATAATAATAATAATAATAACCCTTATTTAGCAAAAAGAAAATAGAAAGAAAGTCTTGAGATCTATGGAATATATAAAGGATTCAATAAATCATCTCAGTCTTATGCGTTCAGTTTGTCATACACTCACTTTTGTCTTACTCATTGCCGTATAATTATTTATTTATTATATTTTTAAGCATTTTTCAAGACTTTTGTCATTTTTCCTTCAAACCTGATTTTTTCTGATTTTTATTCATTATTTCTCTTGTTATACTTTTTACTAATTTACAGGTAATTCTTTCTAGTTTCAGACAGTCGTAGTTAATTTAACAGTATAAAAATGGTCTTCAAAAAACCACAACTTTCCTTGCGTTAGGTTTAAAATATCTTAAAAATGTATTTATAATTAATAATTAACCTTTTTTTTTCAAAATAGTTAAAGGCATTTTGATAACTTACAAACATCGCTTATTTTTTCAAAAGAAAAATAAAAAATAAGTTCTATAAAAAATGCCTGGAATTAAAAAACGATTTTTTTTTAAATGTATATTAGTTGTATAAGGACCTGGATAATAAAATATCAGTTCTATGGCCTGGAACTTTTCATGGTATGTACATTTTTCAATACAAAAATAATTCACTTCTATGGCTTAAATAAAAATGTACTTCTACTGCCTGGAATATATTCTCTTTTTGAATTTCTATAAACATTTTATTGCCTGTAAATTGTCAAGAAGAATGTTTTTAATTATTTCAGGCATTTTCAGCCTGAAAATTTAAAAATTTTTACTGACCTAATTACTTCTTTTCTCTTAAAAAATGCCTGGAAAGTTGAAAAAAAATACATGGAAATAAAAAAGAATATTTGAAAAAGTGAACAATTATTTTGATTATCTGAATAATTCTCAAAGAAGTTGCTTTTAATTATTTCAGACATTTTACGTCTGCCACCTGGAATTTTCTTAAGTTCTTTTTGATATTCGGTTGTCCTTGTTTTTAAAAAATGCAAAATAAATATTGCCTGGAAATGGCCCTATTAAATAAAAATTGCAATTTAAAAAAGAGTGATTATTAAACGATAAATAATTTTACGCGCCTGAGAAATAGAAAAATTCCTTTAATACTTATAAAATATATATTTTTTTTAATATATTATTTGTATTCCATGTAAGAACAAATAAGACTGATACTTAAAAAACTAGTAAATTTAATATTTTTAAATAAAAAAAAACTTGAATTTTCTGAAACAAATAAAATAATACTTCTATTCTCAGGAAACTCATGAAATTATATTTTTTTCAATGAATAATAAATATTGTCTAGAGCAATTAATAAATAATTCTTATTTTCTAGAAACTGACAAAAAAACTCTGTTGTCTGACTTAAAATACCTAAAATCTATTTTCTTAACAGACTTCCAATAAAATAACTGAAACAAAAAAAAACATTATGTAATAAAATATCTGCTAGTGTAGTTTCCCTTTTTATTACTTCATGTACTTTAGAAGTTGCGTGTTTCCACCAACAACTGTCAAGGTTTTTCCCACTTCGTGCAAATAAATTATTATATTTACGCACAACGATGGAAAGAACTGTACTTTTTCATATAACTTAATAAAACCCCGACTAATTTTTAAGGTTACATTGAAGCCTAATTGAATCCGCCCTGTAACCAAATAAGTCGAATAAAGAAACAGTTAATTTAATGCCAAAGCCCATTTTGGTCTTTATAATTGGATTTTAAACGTTAACAAAAGTTTGAGCGGTCTTTAATTACGGTTAAGGGATTTTCGCATTAAAAGTTTTCGCAATGGCATCATATCGTTTTTATCCTTTAATAACAAGATTTTCAACTTTTGCAAGCAGTCTTATTGATTAGGTATAGAGGAAAATGTATAAAATTCTATAAAAAATATTTATACAGTTTCAAATTAAAAACAATAATAGAGTTAGACCTTAGTCAATCATTTTGGCGCTATGTATTTTTTATTACCTTATAGTTCTCTAAGCTAGTTTGAAAGAACTATGTGAAATTTAAGTGTCCTAAATATGCTGTATTTTAACCAAAGAATTATATTTAGGGTTTATTTGTTTATTTTTTATTTAAAACAACATCTTTTGTCGAACTACATTTATGATAAATTAAGAGTTTGTACATTATTATGGTACTAGAAATTACACAGATTTTATAGCCACAAACAGATGTAACACAAATCAGTTGATCAACTCTGTCTTGTACAGAGTTTCAATAGAATTCAATAAATTACATGTGATCATTAAAACCTGTGATCATTTAATACAGTTTAAGAGGCTTTAAAGCTGAAATTTATTTAAGATAGATTGTATGTTTTATTTATTATATCTCGATTTATGTGTGAGTGTATAGGTCTTATTTTTTTAAACCTTAGAACATTGAAAGGCTAGAATTAGTAAACAACGGGGGGCAAGGGACTGTTTTGTTTACAAACATATTGATCGATTCTCTGTTGTCAAGTTTAGACGCATTTTCAAAAGAGAAAATTTTCAGCTATATATCAACACATATACATAATAATGTCAATTTAACTTATTGATGTGAGATTTTGGATTAAAAATAAAAAGGACAAATAGATATATGTTATTCTTAGCGCAAAAATAACATCTTCAAGGCAAAAAAAATTATCAGCATTTTTATTCCTAAAACCGCTTCTAAAAAATTTGAAATGCCAACACCGCAATAATTATCGTATAAATATTTTTTGACGACTCAGCTGCGTCCACACCGAGTCGACACTGTCGATCGACTATGTTTATCGACATTGTTGATCAACAAGCGATAAAAACTGCATCTATCCACACCAGAGTCGACACAAATGTTTGTCGATCAGTCAAATTAACATGTCCGATGAAGAAGACGTAATTCTTGCTTGCTTGCCGCGTATATTATTATCGCGACTAAAAAAAGAAAAATTGCGCGCAAAAAAGATTTTGGGTTCGACCAAGTCTTCAAAGTAAAACTAGATACAATGCTAGTAATTTGATAGACGATTTAAAAAAAGATGACATAAACATATTGAGCCTTGAATACAGGTGCAATGGTGGTTTTAGAATTTTTTTTCGAATGTCAGGAGGTGAATTTGAATATTTATTACTAAAAATCGGGACAAAAATTTGTAAAGAACACACCAATAAATATATACCTGCCATTCCCATAAAGGAGCGTCTTGCTGTAACGTTACGATTTTTATCAACTGGAGATTCGTACCAGTCACTAATGTATCTTTTCAAAATTTCAAAACAGGCAATTTCCAAAATTGTTGTGGAGTTGTGCGATCCCCTTATTGATGTATTACTATATTAAGGTAAGCACTTTATTTATTAAGATTTAACGAGATTTATATAAATATGAAAATATAGTTATAGCTACTTGTTAAATCGAATTTTCATAACCATAATAAAGAATAAATAAGCACAACAGTAGTGAAAATAAACTATAACTAAAACAAAACTAAATATTTAAACTCTAAATGAGAATAGTTGTGCGCATATCTATACCTTTAACCGAGCTTATGAGGTATGACTTCCTGGAGATTGCAGTTGGGTCATAAAACGATCTGCAGCTTTATCTTCATTAGTTGTAAGGGCAGTAGTTGATTGTGCCGAAGTAAAGGGATTGCTAAAAGGACAGCATGAGGAATATGATTCCGGGGAGTGCATTGGTGAGGTCGTCAGTAAGCCACCTGAATTTGCTGTACTGGGAAAATATTGCTGTTGCTGAGAATGCTGAGATTGAGGATAATAGTGTTGTTGCTGAGCCTGAGAAAAATACTGCTGCTGTGGTTGTTGTGCTACGGGATTATTGTAATTTCCCAATTTTGCTTCAAACAGAAGTGTGCTTATTTTGTGTTGCACTGTAGCTTGAGCATAAGTAGTGGGCAAATTTCGCAATGTCACAGCCACTTCTTCGCCAAATATGGTAAACGATATGATTGTTTCATCGCTAATGTTTGCGTCATTATCTCGTAGGCTTATTGACCCTTGGGTTATCGCATTTCCTTTTTCTTGAAGGTACGTGGCCAAGAGCTTGCGACTTAAACTGTTTTTTTGTAGTTAAAGTTTCCTTTGCTTTTTCAACATTATCGACATTTACATTACTCCTCGTAGAGTTTTCAGAGTTGCCTTCTCTAGTATTTAAAATGGCATCTTGAATATTCTCATGATCATCAGCAGTATTATCCACATCGTTGGCATCTTCCACTGCACCCACCCCTGATGAAACCTGTAATAGAAAGATTTTTTATTTTACTTCTGTTGGTACTATTGCTAGTTTGTTAATTTAAGTTGAAAAAATAAAATATATATATTTTTTAATTTCAGACGCCTAAAAATGAAGCAAAATGGAAAGCCGTTGCCGAGGAATATTACAATCGTTGGAATTTTCCAAACTGCGCCGGAGCTAGGACTGGAAAACACATATCGTTGCAGGCTCCAATAAATAGCGGCAGTAAATTCTTCAATTACCAAGGATTTTTTAGTATTGTTTTGTTCGCCGTAGTCGATGCAAACTACAATTTTATTTATGCTAATGTTGAATGCCAAGGGCGCATTTCCAATAGAGGCGTGTTTAGTAGTACTACGTTTAATAAGCTTCTAAAGGACAATACAATGCATTTACCTGGAGAAAATCAACTCCCAAATAATGATCTAAAAAGCCCATATATTTTTGTTGCAGACGACGCATTTCCCTTGTCAACAAACATAATGAAACCATATGCAGAAAGTCACACTAAACGTTCTAGTGAAAGAATATTTAATTATCGCCTCAGCAGAGCTCGAAGAATATCAGAAAATGTGTTTGGCTTAATATCTAATGTATTTAGAATATTTCGCAAACCATTACTATTGGAACCTCACACCGCCTGCAAGGTAACGTTAGCAGGATGTTACTTGCACAACTTTCTTAGAAAAAGTGCATTTATAATCTCCCTGGAACATTCGATTCTGACTGCTCTGATTCAACTGACGTTATTCCAGGAGCTTGGAGAAATGATAATGGTAATGAGCCTGGCTTAGCAGATTTACTCAGAAGAAGTGCAGTGCAGGTCCAACAAGTGAGAAACATATTAAGAAACTATTTTATGACACCAAAAGGAGAAGTTCCTTGGCAATACGAAATATGTTAAAGGCGTAACAGTGTTCTAAACAACCTGTCGTTTAAAAATAAAAATACATAGATAAGCACTCAAAGTCTACGTACCTGTGAATCCAACATTTCCCTGGGCTTATTTTTATCTAGTAAAAATTTCATACTTTCAAAAGCAAACTTTTATACACATCCTCCGTACCAGAACCAGATTTCTTGCTGTCCTTTATTTTTTTTACTTCTCCTGCAAATTGATTTTGAAGGTTTTAAATTTTTTGTTCTACCGCTTGCTTCTCGATGTTAAATTCTTTACCAATTTCCATAAGGGCATCGTGCCTCAGGTTCCTGTTCTTATAGTTTTTGGTATTAGAATCCTATAGATTTGTTTTTAGTTTGTATGCCTCAATAAAGGCTATGACTTTAATTTGTTCCTATTTCATTTCTCCAACGAAAACACATGGCCACGATGTCAACAAGGCAAGACGTCACTGAGTAACCTACTCCTACTTTAACACTTTGTCGAATGTCGAACGTCGAAAACACGTCCACACACTAAAGTCGATCGACTGCTCTTTCATGCTTACCGACAAGCGATGGAAAACAAATCGACATGTCGATCGACTAATTTTCTCGATCGACATCATCGATCCCAACGTACACACTAAGTCATAGATAGTCATAGATAGACATAGTCGATCGACAGTGTCGACTCGGTGTGGACGCAGCTTTACTTGTGTCGGTGGAATCAACAATCCGATCGAGGAGCGCGGTGATGCAATGTTGCTGCCTTTTTCTCTAATATATGTTATCTACATTCATTTAACTTTGAATGTTTACTTCTTTATAGAGTATCTTATAATATTTTATGAAAAAAAAAAGATTCATATTTTATAAAAGAGGAATAATATTATTTTGCCCCTGTCAAAATAAGTGACAAATTTTTATGATATTATGAAGTGTATGTTTTTTGCCATTTCTAGATAAGCATTTAGCATCATTGCATCAGAGATGTTGCAAGTAAACAAACTGCCCATAGTTCTACAGCAATGCAAATTCTAGCCTTTCAATGATCTATGTTCCTAACATTATGTATCTACTTAATTTTATTTCTACTATTTACTACGTTAATTTTATTTCTACAGTTTTAATTAATTTTTAAAGTTTTTTATTAATATAGGTTTAGTTTTAGATAGTAGTATTCTCCCCTAAAAATAATTCCAACTTTTACTTTTTTTTATGTATTTAAGTGGCCCCTATACTTTTTATAATTGTTGTAAATATTTTGTAGCATTGGTGCTAAATAAATACTTATTAATTAATTACCTACAACTAATTATTAATTAAAACCTAGTTTTATTCCAAGTTTTTAAAGACATTTTTCCAATTAGTCCTGGTTTTTAACGTAATTTTTTATATCTTCTAAAAATTGGAACTGTTCTTCTAATTTTGCAGACTTTTATTGGGAGTTTTAGGACTTATAATCCATAATTGGGAGTTTTAGGACAATAATCCATTTTTTTAAGTCTCTTTAGGAGCAACTTTTTTTATATATGACGCAATTTCCTGTTTTTTTTCCAGATATTGGAAATATTTTTTTGATTATACAGGGTCCTGCAACAGTGCGTCGGTCTTCCATAAAGCCTAAAAAAATTAGGTTAAAATTTTCTAAACTCTTAAAAAATTTTTGGGACCTGATAGCGCATATCTGGAAAATATTTTGAAGTATACAGGGTGCTTAAAAAAAGTAGGGCGATATAAGCAGCATTTTTTTTTAAATGGAATGCTATTCTTTTTATTTTATTTTTAAGACCGCCTTAGGCTACCTAGTATATGCGCTAAATATGGCTGCTTTGTCATGCGCAGTTTGACTGCAATAATTTTTTTTATAAAAAAATCTAAAAATCATCACATCATTTAATTTCATCTTGATACTAGAAATGTTAATTCAATGTCAATATTGGAGTTAACTGGGATTCTAGAAGAATGGAGAATTACTTTGACTTAAATTGTTTCCTTCTGTCATATACAGGGTGTTCGTAGTTAGCAATCATATTTTTCGAATTTCAAAGCTCCATTTCTCGCTTTTTTTTAATGGAACACCCTGTATATCTTTTATCCATTTAATAAAGATTTAATACATGAACATTTTTTATTATGTAAACATATTAGCTATCTTTAGTCGTTTTTAAAATATTCACGATAATTATCCGTAGATAATAAAATGTTTAAATAAGAACCAGGAAATCTGCATTCTTAACAAAATAGGTATTTTAATACCTTTTTTGTTACCAAGGAAAATATTTCGCCTGTTTCTCTAAATAAATTTTTGACATTTTGGTGAGAATATCATTTTTGTATGTGTATTATCAGCTTAAGTATTCAGTTATTTGAATTATCGTAACATTGTTTGTAAAAGAAATTTGGAGTTTTGTTTCAGAAATCTAATCTGAACGAAAATTGCATACTTATAAAATGCATTTTAGCAAAGACGAACTTGTTGACATGACATTTGTGATGGGGGAATCTGAAAAGAATTGCTTCTTAGCCTCTCGAATGTATGGGGCGCGCTATCCTGATAGAAGATGTCCAGAAGAAAAATCTTTTTAGAAGGTTACTAGCAAGATTTGTGGAGACAGGGAGTGTTTGTTACCCCAAGCAAGATAGAATGAGGCCTGTTACTAATCAGGAGCAAGATTATTATGTGTTATTAACGGTAACCGAAGATCCTCACCTAAGTCAGTCAAATATCGGAGCAGCAGTTGGAATAAGTGAAAGATCAGTGCAACAAATTTTAGAAAGAAATCATTTTCATCCATACCACATCCATGAACATCAAGCACTTTTTGATAGGGATATACAAAACCGACTTGAATTTTGTACTTGGAGCAGAAATAAATTACAAAACGACCCCACGTTTTTTAATAATGTCCTATTTACGGATGAGGCAACATTTCATAAAAACGGATCAGTAAATAGACATAACTTTCATTATTATTCATCCGAAAACCCCCATTTTATGCGGCATGGCAGTTCGACTACCAGCATAGATGGTCATTAAATGTGTGGGGTGGAATTATTGGAAGCACCATTATCGGTCCCTATTTTTTTAATGGTCTTCTCAATGGAGAAATGTACCTTCAATTTTTACAAAATGAACTGCCTAAATTACTTGCAAATGTTCCATTAATTACTAGAAACCGAATGTGGTTTCAACAGGACGGAGCTACTTCATATTTTTCTCGAAATGTCACTGAACATTTAAATGTAACCTTTGACGAAAAATGGATTGGAAGGAATGGACCTTTTAATTGGCCAGCCAGATCACCTGACCTAACAAAATTAGATTTTTTTTATGGGGTTTTGTAAAAGAAATTGTTTATAGTAGAAATCCACCTACAACGGCAGTAGATATGGAGCAGAGAATACGGGATGCGTTTGCTCAAGTAACTCCACAAATGCTACATGAAGTAGAAAGAAGTTTTCAGGAACGTATTAATTTATGTTTTAAACAAAACGGAGGACATTGAACACTTAACGTAATATTAATAAAAATGATAAATATTTTTAATATGCTTGTTTAATTATTATCGTGAATATTTTAAAAACGACAAAAGATAGCTAATATGTTTACATAAAAAATGTTCATGTATTAAATCTTCATTAAATGGATAAAAAATATACAGGGTGTTCCATTAAAAAACAGCGAGAAATGGAGCTTTGAAATTCGTAAAATATGATTGCTAACTACGTACACCCTGTATATGACAGAAGGAAACAATTTAAGTCAAGGTAATTATCTATTCTTCTAGAATCCCAATTAAGTCCAATATTGACATTGAATTAACATTTCTAGTATCAAGATGAAATTATATAATGTAATGATTTTTAGATTTTTTTTATAAAAAAAATTATTGCAGTCAAACTGCGCGTGACAAAGCAGCTATATTTAGCGCATAAACTAGGTAGCCTAAGGCAGTCTTAAAAACAAAATAAAAAGAATGGCATTCTATTTAAAAAAAATGCTGCTTATATCGCCCTACTTTTTTGAAGCACCCTGTATATTTCAAAATATTTTCCAGATATGCGCTATTAGGTACCAAAAAATTTTTAAGAGGTTAGAAAATTTAAATCTAATTTTTTTAGGCTTTATGGAAGACCGACGCTCTGTTGCAGGACCCTGTATAAAAGTGTTTGTACAAATTAAGTACTCGAAAAATTCATCTGTTTTTTCCCAAAGATGCTGGTCATACATTTTTATAGAAGACAAAAATACAAAATCTACAGCATCACAAAAAAAAACTTTAAAATGTTACGTTTTGTGATGCTGTAGATTTTGTGTTTTGTGTTTTTGCCTTTTATAAAAATAAATTAAGTGCGTTTATACATTTACGTCAAAAATTAGCAAATATCTTGGAAGAATTTTTTTTTGTATTCCAGAAACTGGAAATCGATTTTTTATTTTTCCAGGCTTTCGTCGTTTTTCTATGTCTTTGACGTTTTTTTTTAGGAAATGGGAATAATTTTTTCCGTTTGCTACGCTTTTGACGTCATTTTAACGTTTTCCATGAATCATAAAAAAAATCAATTTTTCCATGGTTTTGCAATGCAATTTTTTGATGTGTGACGTATTTTTTTTAGGTTTCTAGGCTTCTAAGGTAACTTTACATCTTTCATAAATAAGAAAAAAATAATTTTGTTCTTCCAGGCTCTCGGGTGCAATGCTAAATATCTGACAATATTATCGGTATCGAGTTATTTGTCTAAATCATTTTTTGAGAGAGCTATCGGAATATCAAAAAACGAATAATTAAAAAAAAAAAGAGAAATTTCTCTTGTGCTTAAATACGGTACAGCATCAACGTATGCAAAAACGTTTATAACATCTTTATGGTTTCTTACTGGACCTTTTCTAATTCGAACACGATAAGAATATATACTTTTCGTTATCGTAAGTCAAGAAGAACGAAGGATGTGCAAAAGTCGGAATGACAATAATAAGTACAAACATCAACAAAGAAGAATAGAGGAACAAAGGAAAAATGGATTATTAAACGAAGTGAATAAGCTGAACAACGTAAACGGGATACATATCAACAAGATCAGATATTATGTAAATGATCCTATGAAATGGCAAATAATGCAAACGATCTTTAGAAACAAGCTCCAAATTAGGCTTGAAAATTAATATAAAAAACAAAGTTTATGGTTGTGAGTAAGACTGAGTGAATCAGATTTCAGGTAGATGAAAAGAATATTGAGCAAGTGGCGCAATTTAAGTATCTGGGATGTATATTTAACCAAATTTGACATTCAGAACAAGAGATTAAATGTAAAATAGAATAATCAAAAGCAACCTTCCATAGACTCAAGAAATTCCACACAAATAAAAATATAAACTTAAAACTAAGATACATAAATCAAATCAAATAATTTATTATTTTAACATATATAAGATGTCATAAACAAAGCAGAAAGTACAGTTTATAGTTAAAATAAAAAAAAATTCACTAAAACAAAAAACACAATATAGTTACTCAATTAAAAGACCAAAACACAAAAAAGTAAACCGCAATTAGATTAAAATATATTAATATTAGACTTAAGTTCTAAAAAATGCATAGTTACAAATCGCAAATCTAAAAAGCTGCACTTCTAATATTTACAATCTCAAATTACAGAAAATCTCGCCGAGAAAATAGTAATAATAATAATAATAACAACGCTTTATTAATAATATATTCAAGATACACATTCATTAACCAATTTCAAAAATCTACTTTTATACTCTTTAATATAGTTTTGCACATAGACAACTGAATGCCTGTATGAGCAAATGAGAAGAATTAAGTTTGCTCTTAAATTTACAATGCCACTCAAAAAAAATAATTTAAAAGGTTACGTTTCAATCTCAACGTTCTGGTCACAAATTTACAAGAATAATTAAAAGTTCCATAAACAAATTAGAAGTATTTGAGATTTGGTGTCTGACAAGAATACTAAAAATATCTTGGGTAGACTACATAAGATATGAAAAATTTCTTCTAGGAGCATAAATAGAGGATCGTGAGCTTTTCGAAATAATAAAACGTGAAAAAGTAACATACTTAGGGTTTTATGGAGAATTTACCCATTTTTTATGGAGAGGCCACCGTACAGTTCTCAGCGACTCTTTCATTGGCATAACGGCGAACAAAAACTCGCCTTTTCGTTCCAAAAACCTCGAATTTCGACTCGTCACTCCAGGGAACTTTCTTCCAGTCATCAATGGTCCATTCTTTGTGTGATTGGGCCCACTCAAGTCTTTTCTTCTTATTAACATCCTTCAGTAGCGGTTTTCATACAGCTAAAAGTCTTTTAAAACCACCATTATAAAGTCGCCGTTTTCTGTCGAAACACTGACCGCTTTTTTACGCTCCTTGTTGATTTTTGCTATGATTTCAGGGGCGGTAAGGCGTCTATTGCGTTTGCTTGTAATTATAATATTTAAATCCACTTTTGAACTTATTGCCTTTGGCCTTTCCGTTCGAAGTTTGTTGCTAATAGTCCCTTCTCTGGTGAATTTCCTAACATTATAATCGACAGTCCGCCTTGGAATTCCCAAACCCCTCGAAATTTGACGGTTAGTCTTTCCAGTCCTATGAAGTCCAATGATAATACCTTTTGTTTCTACCGATAACTCTTTGTTTTAGCCATTTTAAAGAATGTTGAAAAACCAGCAAAGAAACAGTGACAATCGTCAATAAGCAAGCGAAATAATTTACCAATGTTACACAAAATTTTTAAATACTCAGTGTTTTTTAACGAACCATAATTGATAGGTATGCTGTTTAAGCATATATGCAATTTAAAATATTATAATTTTTGTATCTAATTTAAAATATTAAAAAGAATACATGGTGGGCAAATACTTTTGAGCAATAGTGTATATTCATATATGAAAAAAGATGCTTTTTCGTGAGACCAGTTTCTAAGAATTAGAACTGTTTTTGTATATGTTCTAAGAAATTGAACTCACTTTTCATTAAAAAGTATTTTTTTTATCAATTTCCAACTTTTTGCTTGCACCAAAAATTCTTCATTTTTCATTAAACTTTTGTTTTTTTTAGACACACATATTTCAGCATCCTCACCTCATAAATGTGGTTTCTAAATGAAGCTGTTCGTCTCGCGTAGTAAATAAAACAAACGAATTTAATTAAATCTGACCAAAAACAAGCTACCTACTGATAAATGCAGCAAAGGGCGAAACAAAGCCACAGAGGGAACGTGCCCAACCCTTAAGCCACTTCACTTCGTATGTAAACTTCACCCTTTGGAAATTATGTGACCGGAAAGTGGATTATGCCAGACGTGATGTCGTTACCGTGATAACTACGAAATTGTTGTGGTGAAAGAGAGAGAATAATGTTTCCAGAATTATTACTGTTTTTGGGATATACAGTCTAGACCATATATAGTATATACTGGATATATTCTGAGAAGTATAAAATATTTTTAATCAAAACAAAACAAAAATCGATAAACTATGGGGAAAGTATGGGATGGAGGGCTAGAAAATAAACTTTTGCACCTCATTTTACATTCAACGTGTGTCCCAGAAATTTACGGTGTTCTTTGGGATCACGGAAGTTCCCTCGATCCTTGTTTGTTTTTATCTTTAGAATACAAATCACGCGTTTTGTATATATATACGTATAACTCCGTATCTTTTGGTTGGGCTTTTTTATGATTTATTACCACCGGTTGCGGTTAAGTTTTGTTGGAGAACTCGTGCGCCTCGTTAGTGTATACTAGAGCTAGCGTCATACAGAGTGTATTTCTGTAATATTAAGAATGAATATTCGGTAACGTTCTTTATAAAATATAATGATTTTTGCGTTATGGGAATCATTTTTCGTGACGATATATGCGTGACGATATATAGGACACGTGCGAGTTTGGATTTGGAAAAACGACAAGATTGCATTAGTAGGTACATTAAGAATTTACACGTGAAACAGCAAGTAAGGTAATTTTTGAGGTTGGAACTCAAATAACGGTGCATTTAACAAACTATTTGCCTGTGTTTTAGTTTTTATTTTTTGTGTTAGTGTAATACTGTCTTTAGTTTTTTAGTGTGTTTTACGATTTAAAAATTAAATCTAGCTAATTTCCACATTATCCCGCTAACACTCCATCAAACAATTACTTCTGTAAGAGATATAAAATATCTTGATATAATAAATTACTCAAATTAAAAATGGAAAGTTTCTACTCAATTAGAGATGTACTATCTTTTCAGACTTTTAGATCAGTCTACTTAGCTCTTATTGAATTATTAGAGGCATTATATCCTGTAACAATAAGTCAGAAATTTCTTCGAATCATGTTTCATAAAGTTAAATTATACCCTAGTAATTAACCTTTTAAACATGCTAAATTATTGCTTTCATAAAAAACACACACAAAATAAAAAGATTTCAGAAGAACCAGAGAGAGTTTAAGACCTGCAAAAAACCCCAAGATGGAAACTTTGCTGTATAAATGGTTTACCATATAATAGTTACGGATGATATGCTTAAAGAAAAGGCTCTAGATTTACATAGAAAATTAAAACTCAACGATAAATTTAATGCAAGCGATGGATGGCTTCAAAAAGTTTATAGGCGATATGGTATAAGGCTGCTTAAAATTGCAGGTGAAAAGTTGTCCTCGCAGCCTCACCTTGTAAATTCCTTTATTGAAGGCTTAAGAAAAAAGATGAAGCAGCTTAATCTTAGTGAAGATTAAATTTATAATGCAGATGAGACGGGTTTATATTGGAAGTTCTTGTCAGATGAAACCTATGTTGCAATTTTTGAAAAAACGGCGCCTGGTCTAAAAATAGCTAAACAAAGAATAACTCTTTTGGGGTGCACAAATGCTACAGGATCACACAAACTAACGCCTTTAGTACTAGGAAAAGCAAAATCACCTAGATGTTTTAAAGGATTTGATAATCCAGTCATCTATATAAGTACTAAAAATGCCTGGATGACGCAGGAAATTTTTAAAAATAGTTTTTTTAAGCATTTTGTTCCAGAGGTAAGTGAAAGTTTTGTTTGCTTTTTAATTTTTTTAAGACTAAATTGGGTTTTTAGGCTAAATCATTTTTACAAAGCAAAAACCTTCCTTTAAAAGCCGTTTTCCTGTTAGACAATGCCCCTTCGCATCCACCGGCAGAAGAATTAAAAACTTCTGATGGACACATTTTTGTTGTCTACATGCCCCCAAATGTTACACCAATTACACCATTAATTCAACCATTAGACCAAAATGTTTTGCGAATAACCAAACCATTTTACAGAAAAGGCCTATTAAGTTCAATTGTATCAAAGGGTCAAGGAGTAGCTGAGGCCCTAAAAGTTATAACTTTAAGAGATGCTATTATGCAATTGCATATAGCCTGGCAAAAAATAGAGCTTTCAGTAATTTCAAAATGTTGGAATAATATTTTGGGAAAAAATTTGGAGGAGGAAGACCTACCTTTAGCTCGACTAAAAGAGATGTGGGAAAATGACGTTAGAGCAGCTGCAGTTAATGAAACCATTAAGGTGTGATTCCCTAGCGACGTCCAGCGTTCGCGACGTTTAGCAGTAACGACTGGTCGCGGCGATTTTGGGATTTGCTTGAAGCGTCTGGCGTCCGCGTTTCTGTAGTAGTGAGAGCACACCCGCCATAGCAAAGTTGACTGCAAATCAAAAGTTGCAGGTCGTCAACATGAATAAAAATAAGTTATTAGGGTTAACGTTATTAGAAGAAGAGAATGATGATGACATGAGGTTATTACTGTCGTTGCGTGATAAAATAAGTGAATTGTATGAATCTCGAAACGAAGAAGGTTATTACAAGATCCTTGAAAGAAGAAGACGATGAAAAGTTTCGCAGCTTCTTCAGGCTTAATAAGGATCAATTTAATTTTCTGTTGATCAATTTAATGCCTAGTTCAAAATGAATTAAAGAAGAAACCCACAAACAGAGTAAAAACTCTTATTTCTCCAAAAGAAAAATTGGCTCTGACACTAAGGTAAGACACATTTTTAAAAAAATTTAAAATGAGAACAAAAACTATTTATTATCACCAAGAAAACTCAATAAACAATACAATATATATTCTTCATAGTTGGAAATATTTGTTTTTCGTTGTGTAGTTGTCCTGTGGGTTCACTGAAGATGTTGATGGTTGAGGAGTGTTAACTGATTCATTTGGAATATCTTCTAGTTGACCTGGCATTTGAAAATATACCAGTTGTTGAGGACTTAAAGTCATTTGCACTGGTGAACAGGGATTTTGTGGCTGCTTTGGATTAGTCATTGATGCCTGGAGATTTGTTATTATGGCCAAAATTTTTAATTTTACTTCATTAATTAAATTAGGAGGTAACTTCTTTAACATTAGAGCCATGCTTCTCATAAACAAATCAACTTCGTCTTCATTCTGATTATCTACGAGTTTCGAATACATTTCCATGCGCTCTTTTGACCTTTCTTCTAAATTGTGCAGTAGTTTTGATTTTGCTGTTGTGGATTTAACAAATCTTCCTGATAGTGATGGAGTATTTGATCAACTTGTGCCCATATTTGGTTTTGATCTTTTTGCAGGTATATTCAAATCGATAGATTCCGGTGATGCGACGTCATCAATTTCGTTATCTATCTGTAATTCTGAATCGGTCGTATTATGATCAAAAGTTTGTGACTGTAAATTATTGTCATTTTGACTCTCATCAAAGTTTTGAAGTCGCCTACAATTAGTTTAAAAATAAAATTTATCCATACACAAAAAAGTATCATACCTTCGTTGAGTCTTCACCAATTCTAAAAATTTCAAATGTTCCAACAGTGTCCACTCGGTAGGTCGGGATGATGCCGCCGAACCAGTTCCTAACTTTTGCTTTCTTTTATTTTTAAAATAATTATCGCGAATATTTTTCCAGCGAATTTTGCATTCTTCGGTTAAAAAAAATATTTTAAATCTCAAATATCTTTCTATAAGTAGGAACTAGAAACCTAGAGTTTATGAGATATTTTTTATTTTTTAGATTCTTGGCTACTGGAGAGACATTTAGATCCCTATCATTTGCCTTCAACATTGGTACCGATTTTCTTGTGACTATGTAGTAGTGAACACTTTAATTATTTTTAACAATTTTGGAAAAAATGGCATTTCCCCAACTGTGTTGCAGGAATCGATGGAAAACACATTCGAATTTTTTGCCCCAACAATAGCGGCTCCCTATTTTACAATTACAAAGATTATTTTTCAATAGTTCTGTTAGCAATGGTCGATGCAAACTGCAAATTTCTGTTTGTTGATGTTGGTGCTTACGGTAAAGAGGGAGACAGTTCCATTTTTTCTAATTCACCGATGGGCAATCAGGTGTATTCAGGAAATTTATTTCCAAATGATAAATTTCTACCTAATACAAACAGGAAGCTACCTTCTGTAGTAATCAGAGATGAAGCGTTTAGGTTACATCGACATTTAATGAAACCATACAGCAAGTTATCGGCTAGAGGCGATAAAAGAAAAACTATTTACAACTACCGACTGTATAGGGCCAGACGTATCACTGAAAATGCATTTGGTCTGTTGTGCCAAGTCTTTCGCATCTATTATACACCAATAGCTGTTAAAGCAGAAGTATGCGATAAGTTGATTATGGTGACTTGTTGTCTTCATAATCTATTAAGAGATGGATTTTTGGAAAAAAACAATAAATCTTATTACGGATATGATTCAAATATTCCATTGCCAAAGAACATTACTCCATTAACAGGAGGTGGAGGATTTGCTGATGCAACTGTATACATAGACATATCCTCAAACCACAATTAATTGTTTATATTACATTATAAAATGCTTAGCTTAGGACTATTTTTATATTTAAGAAATCGCTTGTAATTTATCGTTAGCATTAATATTGTGTCAAAGCCTCGGCTAATACCGTTGCTGTTCATATTTCTGTTCACCTAGTTTTAAGGCCCTTTTGTATCAATAAATGTTTTTTAAAAGTTCGTTCGTCGATATCTGAATTTAACTGGCGCTGCGAACAGGATAGTGCAATTTTACCCTTTATCGGTTTACCGTTGTGTAAAAGTGATTGTCAAATCTTAGTGCACTATCCATCAAGAATCTGAAGACATCGACCAACCCCAAGTACCGCAACCCTTGGTACTGCGACCCTTTTGGAGAAGACCAAACCGAGAAACTGCTAAGCCGCCTACCGTGTTGTCAGGGACCTAGCTGATCCAAGTGCTGCCTTCCCAAGCATCTCATCTGGACCAGAACGATTCAAGCCACACCTTTATAGGGACTCCTTTGGTTGTGAACCTCTACTGTGCAAGCTCTATGGGTCATCCCTTGATTGTACTGTAAGTTTTTGTTTGAATTGCCATTATTTAATGTCTAGTCCATATCCGTCGCAAAAATTAAAAAATATATTAATACGAAATAGGGCATCTTTAGGATTAGTAGTTGAAAACGAAAATTCAAATATTTCTAATTTAAATAGTCAAAATATTTCTAATCAAAATAATTTAGATAGCATAAGTAACCTATTAGATAACTTAACTTTAGATTCTAATTTATCTAAACCTAATTTAAATATTAAAATGGAAAACATAAGATTCCACACTTCTCTCTTACCAACCTTCTCTGGAATTCAAAACCATTTGGAAAGTTTTATAATATCCATAGATGAATTTTACCAATTATATTTTACAATTGATGGTATTGATCAAAATAAAGTTGTTTTAGCAGCTATTAAGTCAAAGTTAATTGACAATGCTCGAGACTTTTTACTTTCTAGACCAGATTTAGATTCATGGCCTTCAATTAAAGAGGCCCTAAGGATAAAGTTCGGTGATCCTATCACTTATCAAATTTTACACCAACAATTACAATACTTTAAGATCAATAAAAATGAAAGCATATTACAATTTGTAGATAGACTCAAATCCTTTGTACAAAGAATTTTTTCCAAATTACATTGCGAAGTCTCAGATGTAAATGCGAAATTAATTTTAATTAATCAAATAGAAAAAACTTCGGTTTTAATTCTGACAGCCAATTCGCCTCAGACATTAAAAACGATGTTAATGTTACAACGCCCTAATACACTTGATGATGCATATACGCATGTAATTAACTATAATATGATTGAATCACAGGTAAATTTTTCAAATCTGTCTAATGTTCATAATAACCAATTTACTAATAATAATAACCATAATTCCTATGTAAAACAAAATAGCTTCCAAAGTCCCGTAAGATTACTACCCCAGAATCAACCCCCCATGACATTCCCCCAGCAACAATTTCCCAGTCAACCCATACAAATTCGACCTAGACCAGTTCAAAGACATTATCCGACAAATGCTCAAGTTTTTGGAAAACCAAGAAATGTCTTCGCTCCCCAAAATCATAATAAACCAAAATTAGACCCCCCTACTCCAATGTCAATCTCCATAACTGGACCCTCTAGGCAGTATCAACAAAGAATGCCTTTTCGACAACCAAACTTTTTCCAATCATCAGGCCCCCGAAATTTTGTGTCCCAAGAGTTAACTAACATTGAGACCAACGCTAACTCTTATCCCGATGTGCCTTATGTCGAAGATAACCAGTCTGAACATTATACCGACTATTCACCCCAACATTATTCTGAATATTACGAGCCAAACCTTCAATATGAAGAAACCTCTTTCGATCCCACCTTAACGAATCCTAATGACCAAAATCACTACCCCACTTCCGAACAAAATTTCGAAATTGATAATTTCGCAAATTTTCCGAAATCAGGCCCAGATCTACCATCAACTTAAATAACGTAGCACAACAAATTGAGCTCCCATACTTTTATTTACCACAAAAGCACTTGACAATTTTAATTGACTCCGGTGCCTCTGACTCTATCATATCTCCTAAAATTGCAAACAAATATCCCGACAAAATATTTATCGAACCTTTCGAAGTAACCGCATGCAAGAACACTTATAAAGAAACCAAAAATTTAAAAATTTCCTTGCTAGAAGAACTAGGCATAAAAAACGAATTTAAAATGAGAGTACTGAATTGGCATAACGATTTCGATGCCTTAATAGGATCAAAAGATCTTAAAAACTTAAAAGCCTTGCTAGATTATGAAAGCAAAACCCTTAAGTTGGAAAATATAATAATACCCTTCTCTTTGGCTTACAATAAACCCCTCTTGCATCCGATACACAACTTTAATAATAACTTTTTAAAAATACCAGTAAATTTCGAAAATGGTGTTGCTATTTTGCCCTCGTTTGACATAAAAAATCATATTATACCTGACAGTTTAGTAAAAGTTGAAAATGGCTTTTGTACTATTCCCAACCCCACGCCTACCGTCCACGTAAATTTTCATCAAAGGATGAAAGTCATCCCCCAAGATCAATTTGATATACTAGACCCATCATACCCAATTTTAGAAAAATTCAACCCTGAAAACATCTTACGTTTCGATCACTTATCCCCTCTCGAAAAATCAAAAATTTTACCTTTATGTCATGAATACAAAGACATAATGTATCACGAAGGATGTGACCTCAGTTTTACCAGTCAAACCAAACATAAAATTCGAACTAAAACAGACAGACCTATTTATGTAAAATCTTTTCGACATCCCCCTCTAATGAATATTGAAATACAATCCCAAATTCAGAAATTACTAGAGAACAAAATAATTCGTCCTTCAATATCTCCGTATTCCGCACCCGTGTGGATAGTCCCAAAAAAGCCCGATGCTTCAGGCATCCAGAAACATAGGATGGTGATAAACTATACATCCCTTAACAACGAGACAATAGAAGAAAAATGGCCTCTTCCCCGAATAGATGAAATTTTAGATAATCTCGGAAAATGCACGTACTTCACGACCCTAGATCTCGCCCAAGGATTCCATCAAATAGAAATGGATCCCGATTCTATTGAAAAAACGGCCTTTACTGTCAACAATGGTCACTATGAATACCTCAGAATGCCCTTCGGCCTCAAAAATGCACCCGCTACGTTCCAACGTATGATGGATGAAGTTTTCCGTGATTACTTATACAAATTTTGCTTTGTCTACATGGATGACATAGTTATTTTTTCTAAATCCCTATCTGAACACATAGATCATATACGTCAGATATTTAAAAAAGTAAGGGAAGTTAATCTCAAAATACAGCCTGATAAGTCAGAATTCCTGAGTAAAGAGGTAGCTTTCCTAGGACACATCATTACCTCCGAGGGAATAAAACCCAATCCTTTAAAAATTGAAGTAATCCAACGTTACCCGATACCAAGAAATCAGAAAGAAATTAAAGCCTTTTTAGGGCTTGTAGGCTACTATCGCCGATTTATCAAAAATTTCGCCAAAATTACCTTTCCTTTAACGAGATGTCTACGGAAAAATACTAAAATTGATATAGAGAATTTAGAGTATAAAAATGCCTTTTCAAAATGCAAAGAACTCATATCCAATTCCCCTATCTTGCAATACCCTGATTTCACAAAACCCTTTAAGCTCACCACCGACGCCTCCAACATAGCCATAGGCAGTGTGCTATCGCAAAATGACCACCCAATAGCGTTCTTTTCCAGAACCCTAAATTCGGCAGAAAAAAACTACTCAACTATAGAGAAAGAACTTCTCGCAATAGTGGACTCGACTAAACATTTTCGTCCATACTTATATGGCCAAAAATTCCTAATTGAAACTGACCATAATCCCCTAGTTTGGCTTTCAAAAATCAGAGAACCCAACTCCCGATTAATTCGTTGGAAAATAAAACTAGAGGAATACAATTTCGAAATTCACTATAAAAAAGGAAAAGAGAATCTAGTAGCAGATGCTCTCTCCCGCATTAATCTTAACACTCTTGAAACAAATGATACCGATTCACAGTCTAATGTCCCAAATGTTGACAATACAGTTGCCAACTTATCCGATTTTGACTTAGCCGACTTTGTCTTTAATGAAAGATACAAAGAAGACGCTCCAGCCCAAAACATCTCAAACCCTGTTAACCCTGTCGCAAACGACGACGATTCTGACGTCACTGCACACTCCAATAATGATACAGAAGGAAAGAATATCCCAATATCAGAATTACCCCTCAATTATGCATCAAATCGTCTTGTCATCGACTACGGCGATGAATTTAAACACACCTACACTAAACCTTTTAATAAAAACCATCATTTTGTAAAAATTTCAAAAGAAAATCAGGAACAACACATTTTAAAAATTATCAAGGACATAATTAAACCAGATGTTACCTTTACTATATTTATTAAAAATGACGAATTAAAACTCGAGTTTCGAAGACAAGTATTTTCTAATCTAAATACAACCGTTAAACTAGTTTTTGCCAGCACTTACGTCCTTGACGTGACTGACCAGACTCAACAAAAGGAAATTTTAGCCAATTATCACAAAAGTAACCATAACGGTATAACAGAAACATATAACCATATTAAACAAAAATATTATTGGCCTAAACTACGAGATTCGATAACTAATTTTATTAATTCATGTGAAATATGCCTTCAAAATAAATATGAAAGACACCCTTACAAAATCGCTTACGAAGGACCCTTGCTCTCTGAAAAACCATTTAAGACACTTCACTTAGACATTTTTCAGTTTTTAAATTGTCAGTTTCTAACAATAATAGATTCATTCTCGAAATATGCCCAAGCCTATTTTATAACTGATAAAAACGCCCTTACTATTTTAAGCAAACTACGTCATTACTTTTCACATCATAACACCCCCTTAAAAATCGTCACAGACCAGGGTAAGGAATTTCAAAATAATTTATTCAAAGAATTCTGTCAACTTTTCTGTATAGAAGTTCATTACACTACTCCAGGAAATTCTTCCTCCAACAGTCCTGTAGAAAGATTGCATTCCACACTTTTAGAAAAACTAAGAATTCTGAAGATGCAAAATCCCGATGAAACCCCTCAAAATCTCATGACTTCCGCAGTCTTAATCTACAATCAAAGTATTCACTCGACAACAGGTCATTCACCCTTTTCCATATTATATGGCCCTTACGTAAACGAACCGAACATCGATAACGACCTAACCTTATTTGAGCAATATAATGACAGACGAAAAAAGGAGTTACTACCATTCCACGAACAAATTTATAAAACAGCTTACAACAAGCAAGCTACAAATACTCAAAAACAAAATAAAAACACAGAAAAACCTCCAGAAATACTCCCAGATGATACGGTATATAAGAAAACTACCCTTAGAAATAAAATGAACCCACAGTACGTACCCCTAAAAGTATCTCAAATAGACAAAAATAAAATAACAGGTACCGCTAAGAAAAAACCAATATCTACTCATCTTAGAAAAATCAAAAGACTTAGAAAAAAATCTATACCTTTTCAGCCACCTGATCCCGACCCTGATCCTGGCCCTACTCAATCAAACGAGCCCTTGCCAAGCACTTCAGGTGCACAAACTCCACAATAATGGATATTATATAGAAGAAGTTGCTCCCTCTTTAGTAATAAGTCAATATCATACTACATATATACCCTTTAATATAAGTAGCCTTAAGTATTCGTTATCCCAATTATTTACCAATTTATTAATTATGCAACCCTCTGTAAATAATCAAAATAGTATTTTAATTAAATCACAATTTTATTTGACTTCTAAAGCATTAAATGATACATATGACACTTTCGCAAAGTTAAATGTATTTGACGAAAATAACTTAAATATTATGCAGAATCGAAAAAAACGAGGTTTAATAAACTACCTAGGAAGTGGTATCAAGTTCATTACAGGAAACTTAGATAACAATGACCTAGAGGTTATTACCCAGAATTTGCAAATATTGAAATTTAATCAGCTTGAGTCTATGCACAAAATCAACGACCTTAGTTCATTCGCAGGAAATATAATGCAAGAGTTTAAAAATAATATTCACACGATTAACGAGAACTCGAAAAACATACGTAATGAAATTTCTAAATCAAATACCCAGTCTAATTTAATGTTAAATCTGCAAAGTCAATATATTCAGATTACCAACTTAAATCAATTTTTAGAAAAAATATTACGTATTTTATCTTTTGGACACCTAGAAACTTTAGATCTCGAAATTTTAACATTAAAACAAATCAATGAAATATGGCAATACTTGAAAGTTCACTATCCTAAAAATGCACTATGGCCAATTAAGCATTTATCGGAATTAACCTTAATCTGTAAAACCGGCCTTTTAATTTTAAATGAAATGGCAATTCTAGCAATTAAGATACCCATATTTGAACAAAATGTATGTAATTTAGAATTGGTTTATCCTGTGCCAAATAATGAATCAAAATTAATTATAAGTCCTAGTAGATACTATTGCAACGAACTATGGTATAGCCAATGCGAAGAAGTCAACTCACAATGGATCTGCTCTGGACCAATTGCCAATGGATGTATTTTACCCAAAAATTGTCAGTATGCCACTGTTCTAAACAATTTTAAGGTACATACCTTAACTTATAGAAATGCACTCCTATTTTGTACAAAAAGCCCTGAAACAATTTATGAAGATTGCTTCCAGTTTCAGAAGATTATACTCCAAGACTGCAACCTTATTCAAAGTCAATGTGACGTAATAATTAATCAACACAAATACTCATTAGCCATCAACAATATTTCAGTCATAATTCCAAAAATTATAAAAGTCCCAAACACCAATAATTCAATCAATCTAGAAATTAGACATCTTCAAGACCCTAAGAAAATCCAAGAAGATATCATCAAACCAATACATTTCCATGACCTAGCACAACATGTTCCAATGCACAATTATGTTCTTACGACAATATCAATCATTCTTTTATGCTGCTTAGCATTGATCATCTACCATTGGCAAAAACAAGGAAGAAAGAAGGCCATCCCTTTGAGAATCCTGCAGAGACTTGTCAACGAGGACGTTGACAGAACTGAGGGTGGAGGAGACATATCCTCAAACCACAATTAATTGTTTATATTACATTATAAAATGCTTAGCTTAGGACTATTTTTATATTTAAGAAATCGCTTGTAATTTATCGTTAGCATTAATATTTGTTTACTAATACTAATTTAACAAAGTGGCAAAACGACAGAGTCTTTAGAATTTCTAGTTAATAGGTGTGTCCATATTTTTGTATTTTAATCTTACACACAATTTGATAATTATTGAGCCAATGTTTTGAAAAATATACATACATATAATAAAAGATGTTTATAGATAAAAACAGTTTTGTGTTTTACTGTCAATACGAACAATTATATAATGTCCACCATAATGTTCGCTACATGGGACTATGGGAAATTCGAGCATTTGATCAAGCATAATACATTTTCCCATATCCTACAAGTAAAAAAATTCCCATATGTAGCGAACATTATGGTGGACACTGTATAAAATATTAATTGAAACATTGGGAAAAATTAATCGACCTACTTGACCTAATGCAACCCTACTATTCACAAAACTTGATTCATCTATATGGAGCGGAAAACAATGAATTTATTCTTAAAGTCTTTATTTTCATGGTCATAAATACAAGGATATTCACATACTTGATAAATCAATATTTCATCTTCAGCATCTGTGAATTTTTTTGACATTTTGTGTTAATATCTAAAGCTAAACTCTGCTTATATCAAACTGATGTATAGACGGCTAGGGTCTACGTTCGCGCCTCGACATTTTTTTGAGCAGTCGAGACGCAGCCGTTGACGGCCGGACGACGCGACGTAGCGACTTCGAGTCACGACGCTTCAAGGAAAACGATTCCATACAAAATACATTGTACGTGTTAGTAACTGCCAGACGTGGCGGCGGACCGCGAACGCTGGACGTCGCTAGGAAATCACACCTTTACATGGCTTCAAACAATTGAACAAATTATTTAGTGCTAGTTACTCCTTTTAATTTTCGATTTTTGGAAATTAAAAGAAAAAAGTCTGTAATAGTTTCAGAATTTCATTAAGATATGATTGTTTTTAGATTGATTATAATCCCAAAGACATTGAGGAATGGAATACAGACGCAGTGGAGGAAAATCTCGATAGCAATGATTCAGAAGATAGTGACTGCGAGATATTAACTTTTGAAGAAAAAAAAGTTACGCATTTGGAGGCTCTTGCAGCCTTGAAAATTGTCACACAATGGGCCAATCAAAACTATGTCGACATAAAGGACATTATTACAAAGGCTGTAGCTTTAAACCTGTCGCAAAAAAAGTGCAAACAAAAATTACATCTTTTTTTTAAATAAAACTTTTGTATAATGCTTAAAACTGTAATAAATAAATACAAACAAAAATAAAGTACAAAGAAGTTCCCTTTTATTTTAATTTTAGCTATTTTTAATATAATCTCCATAATGTGAACATTTCAGTAATGCGAACTAAGTCGACATTTTTTGAGTTCACATTAACGCGAGCCTACTGTATATTGTATTGTATTGTAACCAACGATTTTTTGTCTGCTGCCAGGCAATGGGACTTTTTTCTTTCAATTTTTTTTAAACTTGGTCTGAAAATTCAGATTATTCTTACTGGGAAACCTTTACAGCAAAATGGATTTTTTCTTGATATGTTATTTGAATAATTAATTTTTTAAAAGAAAAATTCGCACACTGAAAAGTTACTAAGCGAGCACCCTTATTTAACCCATTTCCCACACTTAAAAAAAGAGTTTCCTCATCCCTGATTACGAGCAAAAAAAAACAACATTCTAGCATAAACGCACTCTAATAAAACTCCTTTCTAACTCACACCCCTTTGAACTCCTCACACTTAATTTAGGGCGCATCCTTTGACACGCGCTCACACAACTTTAATACGTCCATTTGAACGTATTAAAGGCGAGAGATACACGGCCGTCGTCCGCTTTGACCGTTCATATTTCACGGTTATAGGACGAAATTGACCAAAGACTTGTTTGTTTGCCTCCCTTTGATCCCGATCCGTCCTTTGACTATTTGAGCATGGGGATAATCGAAAAATATCCGGTCAAAAAAGCAGATTTTACGCATCCGTGCCTCCGACTAAAATATAAGGGTCTCTCGCTCATACTTTAATCTGTTTTAATAATGTCTGAACGGGTCCGTTTCACACCTGAGGTGACGACGGATTTAGAAACGTGACGTCGGTGCGTCGTTCGAAAGGGTAGTTCAAAGGGTTGCGGATTTAAGTGCGGCTCGTTGACGATTCAAAGGAAGGATTTAGTAGATGCGTGTGTGTGTGTGTGTGTTGCTACTTTTGATTAAGCACAGTTGCGGTGTATCGAATGCGATCTAAAGTGGTGGAGGCCTTTAAGCAAGGATTTGTTGCAGTCGAGTGGACGTTAAAAGCATATTATTTATATAATTATTATATTTATAGATCGATGGTAGTTTGTCTTTATAAATTTATATGCTAGGACAGGCAAAAAATTATTTGACAATTTTCTTTAGAAGTCCCGCGCCTCTCGCCCAGGCACCACTCAGTTTTCCATATATTTTAGAAACATTTCTATAAACTTAAAATCATTTTAGGTACAGATTTTAGATTTTTACAGTTTTTATTTAATTTTCTAAAAATTTTTTTTTGTTGGAAGTAATGATTTTTTTCAACGAGAAAATTACATGATATGCATAAATGAAAAATTAATCTAAAGTACAGATTTGAACATTTTCACATGAATTCTCTAATTAACATTCTGTATTTTTTCTGCGTCACGGTAACTATACAGTGCATTCACGAGGAAAGGAACAAATTCATTTAAAATTCAGGTGATTTTTCGGATATAATAGTATTGTCACTTGTGCGTTTTTTGCAATAAAAATTTGCTATAAATCGTACCTGAAGTAGAAAGTATAGTGTGAATATTAATTTTTTTTAATGGAACACCCTATATATCATGGCATTTTACAATTCTTCGATCTATTCTGAAAACTTTTTATATAGTATACCATACGCCAGTCACAAGTCAGCGGTTTAACAAATTTGACCTAAAAGACTAATATAAACTATTTAAATAATTATTAAATATTTATTGCAACTGATGTGCAATTTGTTGTCCAATTACAATACAGTCGCTTTATTATCAAAAAATTATAAATTTTGTAGACAAAGCTAATATAAATAAATAAATAAACACATACAAGTATAAACACATACAACACATGAGTACACAAAAAACAAAAACACAAAAACACAAGACATTTAGATTTTATACAAAATAGGTAACTAATAATTCTAGGGATGGAGACTATAAAGTAAATAGGGCCAGTGTGTGTGTGGTATTTAAAAGGAAAGATTAAAAAAGTCTTCTTCTGTGTATAAAGCCTTTTCCAATAGTAAAGCTTTTAAGGCATGGCGAAAACAGGAAAACGTTGTCATAGATTTAATCGTAAAAGGAAGATGATTGTGCATTTTTTTTGCTCTATAGAGTATAGAAGTTTTTACTAATTCCGACCGTGGGCAGATAAATATCATCACAGATATAACTAGCTAACGCAAGCTAACTTGCGTTAGCTAGTTATATCTGTGATATCATGCTCTGCTTTTCTAAGTGGATAGTTATGAGAAGGCCTCTTTGTAAATTCTGACACATGCTTTCGGATTAAGCAAACAGATTAAAATATAAACAGTGAAGGAAGAGTTAATATTCTATGTTTTTTAAAGTATTCTTGGCAGTGAGCTGTACTGTCAAGTCCTAGTATATAGCGTATCGCTCTCTTTCGCAACTTGAATACGCGCTCAAATTGGTGGCACAGCATGATCCCCAGAATGGAATGGCGTAACGAATAAGTGACTCAAAAAGGGCAAAATAAACTGATTTAGATGTTAAAAAGCTTAATTTTTTGGAAATAGATCTTATGGCAAAACATGCTGAGCTTAACTTTGTGGATAAGGTGTCGATATGAGGTTCCCATTTTAGAGAGCTGTCTAAAATTAGTCCCAAAAACTTGACAGATTCAACAATATCCAAACTGGTATTTTGTAGAGTAAAAGGTTGAATGGTACTTTTATATGATACAACCTTGGTTTTAGAGATATTGAGGCATAGAAGATTGGAATCGCACCAGGACTTAATGGTAAGTAAATCGTTAGATATAGTTACATGCAGAGACGTGATATCTGGAGTGCTCCAAGTAAAGCTAGTATTGTCGGCGAACAGACAAATTTTGCCGCTGATATCCAGTTTGGCCATGCCATTAATAAATAGGAGAAACAAAATAGGGCCCAAAACTGAACCTTGCGGCACACCACATTCAATTGGTTGGCATGAAGATGTTGTCGTATCAACCTTCACGAGTTGACTTCTGAATCTAAGAGATGACTTAAACCATTTAAGAGAAGATCCTCTAAACCCATAGTGTTGCAGTTTGTTAATTAAAATATTATGATTAACACAATCAAATTCCTTTGAGAAATCGCAGAAAACTGTAGCTGTGGAGTGTTGATTGTTTAGGCTAGACTATTTAGGAGCGAAAACATAGCATCACTGGTGCATTTATTTCTCAAAAATCCAAATTGATTTGGTGTTAGAATTCTATATTTAAGCAAAAATGACAAAAGATTCCCCTCTGAAATGACATGTTAATAAGGTTCACCAAGTGACTTAAGGTGCAATCAGGCAGGTTTGCAAACATTTTGAGAGTTAGGCCATCTGTACCAGACGACGATTTATTTTTTATTTTGTTAATTGTACTTCGAGGGTCGGTGAATGATACAGGAGTGAAAAAGAAACTGTGCAGATTACCATTAAAGAGATACGAAAGTGGATCGTGAGAAGGTGATATGGTGGTCATTAGGTTCTTAGCCACATTTACAAAGTAATTGTTAAGGTCTTCCGGTGAAGTAGTGATAGTGCTTGGCGAGGAAGATTTATTTCTAAATTCGTTAACAATAGACCATGTTTCTTTAGACACATTACCAGAATCAGTAAGCCTTTTGTTATAATAGGCATCCTTTGCAGCTTTTATTGTCTTGTGATAAACTCTTCTGTATCGCCTGACGTAATTGTGGAAAACGTCGCTGACGGAGAATTTTTTTAGATGCGATAATGAGCGCATGTTTTTTGCTGATATACGTAAGCCACAAGTAGACCAAAGCTTATGATGTTTAATTTTTATAGGCCTCAAAGGAAAACACTTATTTGAAATATTTGATTAAGTCCTTGTAAATCTAGAAAACTCATCATCAGAAAGAAAATCCCAATTGCACTCAAGGCACTGATTCTTGAAATTTAATAAATTCTTGTCACCAAAAACACGGCCTAATCGACGTAAAGTATTTTTGTTTTTAGATTCCAAAGAAAATCTACAAATCACAGCTTCATGATCAGAAAACCCTGCATTTAAGACAGTACAATCAACGAATGATGGAATAAATGATGACACAATGTAGTCGATTGTGCTAGAACTATTTTTAGTTCTCTGGTTTATTAATTACTTCAATGCATTTTTGAAGTCGATAAATAACTTCCAATGGCACATTTTTAATCACCTGCGGATCGATTGGTAACGTCTAATTTCTTGTCGAATTCCTTGCCTTAAATCATATTATAATAATATTATTATTTGGTATATTAACATAAATTTTGGTCTTCAAATAGCCCCATGCGAAAAAATCTAATAGAGTTATATCCGGTGATCTTGGTGGCCACTCAATCGGCCCTCTTCATCCAATCCATCTGTTAGGAAAGGTTGCATCAAGTCAATAACCGACGGCGATAGCAAAGTGAGATCTTATTGAAACCATATCTCGTTAGTACGTCAGTCTCTTGTAGATCAGGGAATGAAATAACTTAAGCAGGGATAAGTTTGAACTGTAGAAAGTCCAAGTAGCGCGAGTATTTCAATTCGTTCTTTTCCAAATAAATGCGTTTTATTAATAAATTATGTGTGAAATGATAACTAATATGACAATTATACTTAGAAATGTATGACAAACCGTTATCAAGTAGATTCTCAAGTTGGAAACTGTTAAAAATAATTAGGTCTAGTTAAGAGAAAGTATATAAAAAATTATTGTTTGTAACAAATTTTTTCAAGGAAGTCTGTTGTCTGAAAAGTGTCTTCGACAGGTGAAATAAATAGAAAATTACCTCAGCTACCTAGAACAACTAAAAAAGGAATTCCATTAGCAGGAAATCAAAAAAACGTTTTTGTTTAGGCATTTTGACTAATAGTTATGAAAAATATTGTCAAAAGACAAACAAATACGGTCTAGAAGAAAATAATTCTAAATGCCTAGAAATAATTTTTTTTATAAAAGTGAATAATTTATTTAACTGCATGGAATACGTAAAAATTATTTTTATTGCGTAGAAATTGCAAAAAAAATGTCCAGGCATTTGGAGTTTTTTTTTATTATTATAAGGGAATTGGTGTTCTCTCGATAAATAATCTGCTTTTAAAAAACTACAAATTTTTCCAATGTTAAACTATGCCATATATTCCTCTAATAAAATTATTGGACACCAGTTTCAGAATTTTTCCAGAAAAAAATTATGAAACCAAGAAAGTTGCCTTAGAAGTTGAGCATTTTTTCAACATAAAAAAATTCGATATATTAGGGACAACATATTCATATCTTTGCAACCACGAGAGATACAGACTTAAAAATTGATACACAAATTCTCTTCATAAGATTATTTAACACCCATTTCAGCATTTTTCCATAAAAAAAATTGAACTTGAAGAAATTTGCCTTAAAATTTGTGAATTTTTTTTCTAAAAAAATGTATATCATAGCGACAAAATGCTCATATTTTTGCAACCTAAAAAGATTCAGACTGGAAAATTAGACCCTAGAATATTCTGATAAAATCATTGGACATGAATATTAGCATTTTTTCACAAATAAATTAAAAAAGAAGAAATATACCTTGGAAATTATGATTTTTTTTTAAATAAAAAATTCGACATATTAGGGACAAAATACTCATATCTCTGCAACTTAGAGAGACACCGGTTTAAGAATTGGTACACAAATTCTTCTTATAAAAGTATTTAATATCTGTTTTACCAATTTTCCTTAAAAAAAACTTAAATTGAATAAATTCGCCTTAGAAGTTGTGAATTTTTTTTCGAAAAAAAATTATATCATAAGGACAAAATGATATATCTTTTGAACCAAGAGAGATAGAGACTTGAAAGTTGGACCATAGAATCCTCTAATAAAACCACTGGACATTTAATGGAAAATGGAATTAAAATCGAAGAAATGTGCCTTGGAAATTGTGCAATATTTTTAAAATAAAAAAACGATATATTAGGGACAAAATTCTCATATCTTTGCAGTCAAGAGAGATAGAGGCTTAAGAAGTAGTACACAGATTCCTTTCATAAAATTATTAAATACCTACTTCAGCCTTTTCTAGAAAAAGAACTGAAATTTACGAAATTTGCCTTGGAATTTGTGCAATTTTTTTTTCTAGAAAAATTTATATAGTTGGGATAAAATGCTCATATTTGTGCAACCAAGAGAGATAGAGACTTGAAAATTATAGAACCTTGTCATAAAACCATTAGACATGTATTTTAGCATTTTTCTAGAAGAAAAATATAAAATAAAGAAATTTACCTTCAAAATTAACGTTTCCAATATTCTTAATTAGTCTTTGCATCCTAACTGGTTATTCTCTTTTTACAGATATTTTCGGAAATTCTTTCCTTTCATTAATTGGGAGATCAATATTTCATTAGATGGGGTCTAGAGAATGCAGAAAATTTTCAATTTTTGTTCCATTATATTTTACTATAGATAGATCTGATGAAACGTAAAACTACATCTCGATTCTGGAACCATGGCGTCTCCTTTAACAGCCACTGTGCCAATAAGGTTAATGACTTGCTGGCCATCTTCTGTCAGTCTGAACCTGATTCTGGAATAAATAAAAAATAATTACAATTATCTGGAAAGTTAGACAAATATTTTTTTTAATTTATTTCTTTTACGAAATTCTGTTGCCTGGAATCAGAAAGAATTTTTGGAAGAAATTTTGGAATGAATCTGTCGCAGATTCAGTCCATCTGTTAGTAGAGCTCTTGAGTTACTCTCTAATGGTTCTGTATTATTCCTTATTTTATTCAAAGCTTAAGTATTGTTGTTTAGTTTTATCAGGTTGATGCACTGGAGAGTATTCAAAGGATATTTCTGAAATTTGTGTATCTTAAAGATTGTGGCGTCTATCAAGAAGGAGGGTTTAATAATATTGCTCTGGTATCACAATTTAGTATTCAATCACTAAAATTTAAAAGAATGCTTGTATCTCTAAATGTATTCTATAAATAAGATTATAATCTTGTTGGTTGTCCATAGTTTTTAACTTCTTTTTTTCACCAATATAATTTAAGGTTAAAACGTTTTATAGTTTTAGGCGTTAACACTATACTACTATTACATGGTTAATAATTAGTCGTATTATTATTATATTTTGTTATTTATAAATTTAATATTCTATTTGCTCTGTAATTAGATTTTTCTGTTAAAATGACTTAAACGAGCTGAAACAAATACAAAAAATAATAATTCTACTGTCTGAAAACTGTCACAAACGAGCAGTACTATCCCAAATCTAACTCCTAAACAATTTCTACAACTTTTTTATTTATCTCGATCCGCAATCTGGAAATCCTAAAGACACGTATTCCAATTATTATTTCTATCCGAGTTATCCGGGGACAAAACGACCCCGTATTGTCCGGATATGGGGGATGCATTTTGATCGCTGTGAGGGCGAAAAACGATAATCGACGGGTTATTTAGGCGCCCTATATTTCTACCGTGCTCCACTCTAATTTCTCGACCCCAATCGATATCCGGACATACAACATAACTACGATATGTACGGGATATTTTTCACTGGATTGAAGTTAGTAGTATTATTGGAAAGCCAATTTCGGCCATAGATGTCGTTTGAGATTTATTAAATTTTAGTTTAGAATTAAATTCCAACTATTTTAAATTGCTTTTCTGATTTCTCCCTTCTGCATATGTGTTATAATGGTCAGTGATAATCCGATTTTTTGAATGTATTTGGAGAACTTTGTCGATATTATTCTCTCTGCCGAAATTACCAGTGAAATTGTACAGAATTTGTTCGGCTGCCAGATTTGCTTCAGTTCTATAGCTAGGTTTTCGTATTTTGTGATTTGTTCCGTTTCAGTTTTACTGAGGTTCTAAGTCAATGGTACTGCTACGTCGATAATAAGACCAGCTTTCCTGTTTTTATCAATATTGGGTCAATTGTCCTATCTGTCATTATGGCTTAATCTCAGTACCAGTGTAGGTGTTTCTAAGGCTGCTTGTCACTCGTATCTATAATATGGGGGACAGGTTCCAAGAAGACGTTTTCAACGGTAAACTTTTTTTAAGATTTCTCCCAGGTAGTTAATGTCATTATTAAAGAAGTAGAAGAAGAAGTACAAGAAGAGAAAAGTAAGAAGGAGAAGGAAAAAGTATGGCCTAAGACAATTTACCTGCAACTAAGAAAATATCGACAATTTCTTTCAAATAGTTAATGCCATTTAAATTGAAGAATGACGATGTGACAGAAAAATGCAACAATTCATTCGAGCCACGTGAAGTTATTATAAAAGAAATTGAATTATTGATTGAAGCCAGCAATCATTTAATAAAATTAAAGAAGAAAAACAACAAATAGAATAGACTAAAGTAAACCTTAGAACATTGAAAGGCTAGAATTAGCATTGCCGTGGAACTATAGGCATTTTGTTTGCTTGCAATATGTCTGATGCAACGATGCCAAATGCCTATGTAGAAATAGCAAAAAAAACACACTTTATAATATCATAAAAATTTCACAGTTATACTTATTTTAACAGTCACGAAACAATACTTTTCCTCCTTAATAAAATATGATGAGATACTTTATAAAGAAGTCAACATTCAAAGTTAAATAAATGTACATAATGTGTACTACAGAAAAAGGCAACAACATCGCAACGCCGCTCGATCGCATTGTTGATTCCACCGACACAAGTAATTTACCAGTGACGTCGTCAAAAAATATTTACACGATAAATATTTATTATTAATAGAATATGCTTTAAATTATAAACAATATTACCGTTTATAAACTCTTTAATCTCAATCTTAAAACTCGTTAATTCACAAAGTTATATAACTTGTTAGAAAAAGTCAAGTAAAAAAGTTATATAACAAAATATTATACAACAATGTTCTTGCTATATATTTATGTTATCCATTAGGTATCGGTGAAGATCAAAGAAAGTTGTAAAACTTTGTTTTATAACGCGCCGCGACTTGTCCTCACTTATATTATTAAACAAAACAGCGGCTTCAAACGCCGCCAGAACGCTTTGCACACACTAATTTTTTTCAATTTTTTTTACGCGATGAAATGGTCAAAAGGACTTCCAACTCATTTAATCGAGTTATTTTATGAGCAACGAGTATTGTGGGATCCTACCTTCATAGATGTCAAAATGAGAAATAAAAAACACGATTCATGGACTGAACTGGATGATTAAAAATAAGTTAGAAATAAAGAGTTAGGAATAAAGTTAAGAATAAAATTGAAAAAAGAATGCCTTTGGTTATTGGGCAGTTTCAGCGAATTTTCAAAAAAGTGAGGAGTGGCGATGGAGCTGATGCTCCATATAAATCAAAATGAATATTTTTCTAAACGATTTTATTCTTAAAAGGCAAATATAAATATGATCGAGGGTGAATTAACTTTATCCAAATCCTTCTGGATTTGTCTTGATTTTTTCGATATACCTACTTTGATTTTGCTCCTTAAAAAGTCTATGAAAGCGTCGCAGATTTTTGGCACAATATTGGAAATACTCTGTTTAGAATATTTTAATAAATAGCTAAAACTTTAGAGGTATCTTCACACACTATCCAATCCTTCTTTTACTGGTAATGTATCTTAAAATGTCGTGTCTTTATTGCCGATTTTATTACCGAATTCGATTTTTAAGATATTCGAAATCAGAACTTCGTCATCCTTAGGAGGTTTTTAAAACTACCATAACAATTAATGTCTCCTGTCAATGGGTCTATTTCATCACTTTCGAAATCCTGTAAAAGAGTTGTTCCCAAGATCTTTGTTTAGATTTCACTCATCACCTACATAAAATAATGCGAACTGCTTCTGCCCAAATTACATCTCACTCTACGTTTAAATACTAAAGCTACCAGGCAGTAAATTGTACACTCATTTTGTTTTGATTTGATTTGTGACATAGTCTGGATATCTCGGCTATTTTATAACAAGTTGTACAACAAATTGGTTCTATAACATTATCATATAACATGTTTTGTTATACAGTCTGGACTTGGCTTAAAGGTACTTCTCTAATAAAAAGCATTTTTATGCAAATTAAATATTTTATAATTATTATGGATTTTTCAATAAGTGTTTATTATTCTACGTTTATGACGATAGTCCTTTGATATGATGTTATGACGATATCGGTATTTACTTGTGAAAAGATCGGCTTAAATCGCAATTTTCCCATGGTGCGGTACAAGTTTACTATCGTAACAACCACAGATGTAAATAGCTCCGCACATGTAGAGCTATTTAAACTCAAAAAAAAAACACAGAACTTCACAAATGTCGAATGTCAAGTTGACATTTCGCAAGATGACATCAGATTTTGCAAGCGGTGTTGCCATTTCAAATTTTTTAGAAGCGGTTTTAGGAATAAGAGTGTTAATATTTTTTTTTTGCTTTGAAGATATTATTTTTCCGTTTAGAATAACATAAATCTTTTTCTACTTTTTATTTTTAATCTAAAATCTAACATCAATGAGTTAAATTAACATTATTATATGTGTTGATATATAGCTGAAAATTTCCTCTTTTGAAAATGCGTGTAAACTTGACAACAGAGAATCGATGAATATGTTTGTAAACAAAACACCGCCTCTTGCCCCTTTGCACATGTTGAACTCAAATAAAGTTGTTGTTTACTTATTTTAGCCTTTCAATGTTCTAAGGTAATTAGATTAATTTAATACTGCATGTAAGAGAAAATCGGTAATTTCTTCCAGGTCGGAATTATTTGATGAAGCAAACATCCGATAATTTTCGGAGGTTTGCTGAAAAAAGTTTCAATCATAACAATAGTAACAACTATATTTTACAATAGTTGATATTATTGTACAAAATATTATCAACAGTTGACACAATTGAAAAATCAGAACAGGGATTATTTAATACAGTAACTTAAGTGCCTGTAAAAAATATCTTCTCAAGACAGTTGAAGTCATTAATAAAGCAGAAAAAGAAGAAGAGAAAGTAATTCAAATGCATGTAAGAAAAAATTGATAATTTCTGCCAGGCAGTTGACATTAAAGATGAAGAAGAATTATGGCCTGAAGCAAATATCAACTTCCTATACAAACTAATATCAATAGTTTCTTCAGAAGAAGAATTATTAATTACAATAACTCAACAGCTGTGTAAAAAATGTTGAATTTTCTCCAGTCATCATTATTAATAAACAGAGTAAGTTGATCCCTTTGGAAAAAAATGTCAGTTTAAGTAAATCAATTATGTGTAAGAAAAACCCACATAGCAAACATATATTATATGTAAATGCTATGTATATTCATAATATCCTGACGTATATACATACAATGTCTATTTTTAATGCTCTGTTTATTTTATGGATATGAAATAAATATACATTTGTCACACACAAGGTAATACATGGAATATACTATTAGTACGTACTGTGCATATCCTGAATATACTAGATATTTAAACTATATTCAAGGGTTATATTCTATGGATGTCTCATAAACATCTATTATATTCTATGAATCTGTTACATATATCCAGGATATATAATAAATATTTCTAAGGTATATATGTACCTATATCCTTTAAAGATGTTCTAGAAATACCATATATGCGTAATTTCCTAGGTAACAAAATAATGTCTTAAATACGTAATTTTTCGTACTTTCTGGTCTACATGACGAGTCATTTTGACGTCCTTACTACCTTAAAGTAACGTACAAATGTTACATCAAAAATGAAGTCCTAAATAAAAGCTAAAAGACGTCTTAAATGGAATTGATAAAGGCTTCTGGAAGACGTCAAATATTTACATAGGACGGCGTTTAAAGACTATTTTAGGTCATTTAAAACGACCTAAAATAGTATAAGTAACTTTAAGGTCTTAAAATAGTTTTTAAGGAATATTGAGAAAATATTTTTTATTTCTATTATTTTATATTGAGAAGATATTTTTATTTAAATTCCAAATATATATTTATTTATTCATTTGTAAGTATAACAAAATAAAGCATATGCATATTCGTTGGTCAAGAAAACTCTAAAAAATGAGGAAGGAGAATAGGAGGAAACATTCAGCACAAAAATACTGACAACTTTTAATTTTATTAAAAGGAAGTTCGCGCAACAAGATTAGATCAATATATAAACGCTGTATAAAATTAAAGTTTTTTTGTATATAAACGGTATATTTCGGGCGGCAGAACATTACAAATAGAAGTAAATATTACAATTACATTATAACCAATGTAATTTTTTACATACCTACACTTATAAGACAAATATTTAAAATTATCTATTGTTCTTCAGGCACTTTAATAGAAATTAATGATTTTATTGTTTAACTTAAAATTAAATCAAATAACAAAATGTGAAAAGGATGATTCCCTTTGCCAAACGGAGTTTGGAGAGTGTCAACATAGACTGCAACTGAAAAAGGCTATAAAAAAATGATTTATTGCACAATATGGCCTCCCACTTTGTTCATGAATACATGGCAGAAGCAAGTAAAATAGTCATTAAAAAAATAATTATTGTCTATAATTAAACTATTAAAATATGAAATAATATACCTGATCTAATCCAATTTGGCATTTTCTTAAGATGATAAGTAGGTTCAACACCTAAAATGTGAAACAAACATTACACAATACGCCTTAGCCCGGGATCACCTGCACCGTATTTACTGTACAACAAATTGTTGTTGTTGTAACAAAATAAAAGTTGTTGTACAGCAAATACGGTACAGGTGATCTTCGGTTGAATTCTCGACATTGTCTGTTCTTTTTTATTAAAGACATCAAATTAGTGACTTTCCTAAAATGACGCCAAGAGACGTCATTGTCGATGTATATATCGAAGGTATAGGCGACGGTAATGTTCACAAAATATATACATTTATTATTTATACTTAAAAAATTAAGTTAATCTCAATGTGTAATACATAGAACATACACGATATTTTTTGCACTTTCTGGACTTTATAAGTATATACAGTGGATATCGCATGCTATGTGGGAATGTCATTAATAATTAAAGAATGATCGACCCAACTGCCTATACAAGAAAAACCAAGGATAAGAGGAATTGTGAGCTGAAGTAAGCAACAGCTCGAAAAAAATATTATTAGTAAATTTCTAAAATTATTATTAATAAATTTGTAATCGATTCATATAGATAATGATTTCTTCTTGGTGATATAAATTTAATTAAAAATAGAAAAAAATTTAAAAAAAATAAGAAGAAGTAGAAAAACAAATAATAGAGTAGGTGAAAGTAATTCAACTGCATGTAAGAAAAATCGATAACATCTTCCAGGCAGTTGATATTAAAAATGAGGAAGAATTATATGCTGAAACAAACATCAACTGCCTGTAAAAAATGTTTACAGTCAGTCGATGTAATTAACAAATAGGAAGAAAAAAAGAAGAGGAAGTAATTCAATTACATGTAAAAAAAACTCGATAATTTGTTGATCTGATTGAAAAAGAAGAAGAAGAAATGTGGGCTTAAGTAACTCCATTACGTGTAAGAAAAATATCATTAATGATGAAGAATATTCGATCCAACTGCCTGTACAAGAAAAACGAAGTAATTTTTTTAAAGGATAAGAATAATTATGAGATGAAGTAAGCAATTGCCTGTAAAAGGTAATATCAACAATTTGTTTTAGACAGTTGACACAACTAAAGAAGCAGAAGGATAAAATAGCCATTATTTACAAATAAAGAAGCCATTATTTATTTCTCAAAAAAAACCTCATTGCTTCCATAAGCCCTTTTTCATCGATTTTTTAAAACTTTTCTAAAAATGATGGAAAAATATCTGATAAATTTAATTAAAGAATCCGTATCGAAAATTTCAAATCTGTACGTAGACTAAGTTTTAATATATGGTCATTTTGTAATTTTCTCATTAGACTACTACATTTTTTCCTCCTTTTTTTAAATTTTTCATAAAATGCCAAAATATCTAAAGAATTTAAATAGACAAACCAGGTGAACATTTTAACGTCTGTGTATACTGATTTTTGAAATCTGCACTTTTTATTTAAATCTCATAAAAAAAGTATTACTTATTACATTTGGAAACATTTTTTATTAGTAGCATATTCGATAGTAACAAGGAAAACTCATATTGAATTTTGAAGTACCCTTAGGAATTCTCTGAAATATCAACTGACACCGAACTAGACAGTTAACAGAGGATGACACTGGAACTTCGCATTGAGAATATTCTAATTATAGAGCTAATGTTGACCTATAACCCCCTAGCGAAAGAGATTTGGTAAAGGATCACTGCTCAAAAAATATTAAGTAAATTTGAAAATATACATCAACAGATTTCTAAATAATTTGAAATTCTGATGTTTGGCAACATCAAACCGACCAGAACTCGACGAAATCATATTTTCGACCGAAAAAGGCCGGGGCCTGATATTACGGACCGAATGGAAATATTATGCAAACTGATGCAAATTGATTTATATTAAATTTCCGTTTGTTACATAACATACGGAGGAGGGTTTTTTTTTGTAGGGCGGATATAGTTCAATATCAGCGAGAATTCTTTTTTACGCCACAATAACCCTTAATTAATCTTACCTAAAATCCACCCCCTTTCAACTAATAAATCGGCCGGAGTGATGTGGGTAACTTTTGGCAAAATTCGACCATTTTTCATCCGAAAGTTCCTTTAAGCTGTGGCAATTAACTTGTAACCCGAGAATGGCGAATGACTAATGACACTCCAAATCAGATTCTATTTGTTTTTAGGTTTTATGTGGTAAAGTTTAAGTGTCGACCTCTAGTAATTTCAGGTAATCAGAATTTTTGTAATTGTGCCCATTTTAGCGTTTTTCAAAAAATTTCCAAAAAAAATTGAGAAAAAATTTTTTTTTTTGGGAAAATATTTCTTTTTAATAAGAAACTCATAAAATGGTTATAACTGAAATACGTATAAAACAGGACTTAGATTTTATATTCATGTAAGCATATTATATTTATGTTAGCATTTTTCGAAATTATTTAAAAATATTGAGAATGTACACAATATTATTAATTCGAAAATCATTTAACGAAAAGGTTTGAAAATTTTGAGGAATATTCTTTATTTAAATTTATTAAACAACCCCAGCAGCACACAAGTTTACTACTAAACAAAATTATTTTATATCAGTTATATTAAGCGCGTACTGAAGCTTAACATATTACTTAATTAAAATAATTCTGTCTTATTAACTATATTTTAAACTACACTGACAGTTTAATAAAATATCTTAACAATGCAATAAGTAATTTGATATAAAGCATTTTTAAGATAATCTTATATAACTATATTGTATTAAGTAAAATTTGTGATTTAGTTGCTTTGTAATTATTTTAAAACATCTATAAAACAGATATAAAATCATTTCATATAGATTTTGTAGTAAGTTATATTAGATAAACGAAGACTTTTTTTTATAAAATACATATTTTTGAAGGCTAACCTTTAAATTAATTTAGGATATCTTCTAGAATAGAATCGGTTTTGTTTTTATTGCAAACCAATACTTAAATTTATGAAGTATAATTTTTGTCACAATGGCAAATGGGTATTTTTTCTAAGGAAAAATATAAACAAATCGGGCAATTTTAATAGGAAAATAAAGAAAAGTATTTTAAACAGTCATATATTCGAATTCAAATATTTAGTGAGAAACTTAGAGCGCCATCTTCATCAGAGAAATAATTTTAAATTGCATTGTTTCAGATCCTAGAACTTCATTAAGAACGTTCAAAACTTTTCACTTAATTGACTTAGAAAATGGACCATATTGACACTGTGTACTAAAAATACGACTTTAAATAGTATTAAAAAAATTCCCAGCTCATTAATATCCATATTCTTCTTGTTTTTCTTCAGGTAGCTATCCGTTTCGAATGTTGCCAATTATAACTTTTTTTTTATATAATAGCTCAAATCAGTTCTACTGAGCTTTTCCCAAACCTTCTTCTTCCAGGCCCTCTTTTACTCAATACCTTTTCTTGTTTTATGTTTTGCAATAGGGTCCATCGATTTTTAATACTCATAACATGCTGCAGGTATTCTAGTTTTCTTTTTTTAAAAGTGTACATCTACTATCAGAGCTTTTTTCATTCTTCTTAGAGCTTTTATGTTTCTAATGTGAGCATGGTATTCTAAGCATTCTCTGCAACAGCCTCATGTCAAAAACTTCCATTTAAATGGTAGCTTCTACCAAGAAAGAAGCTACCATTTTTTCCTTTTTTCTTCTTTTTTTTCTTTCGCCGTAAATCGTCGTTGAAAAACAACATTCTTCAAATAACGTCACAAATAAAAATCTAGAGAGTTTATATAGGGTGAGTTTGCGGGCCATATTGATCAACATCACCCTAAAAGCAGTAAGGACCAATCAAATAAACGTTTACAATCCCACACTTCTCTCTGCCAGTAAGGCATTTGACTAATAAAGGCAATTGCGTCTATTAGGCGCAATTCACACAGAACGGGCGTGGACTGGCATGGAGCTGGAATGGAGCGGACGTGGCGCGCACAATTCACATAGAAAGGGATTCAATGTGATTATTGTCATTTATTTGTTACGTACGAAGATGTTCAAGATATATTGAACTTCGTAAATTTAGCTAACATTCAAAGGCAAAGGAGTTACTGAATACATCCCTTGTGGTTATATAAAGAAAAAACTGGTGGTTCGTTTAATGTTATGCGGAAGCTCAATATGTACCCTGAATGTTTTCAAAGTTTCTATCGAATGTCTGTTCAATTTTTTTATAAAATACTAGTAAGGGTTTAGTAAGGGTTAATATTGAGAAAAAACCTACAAATTGAAGAGAACTTGTCAGTTCAGAGGAAAGGTTGTTATTAACAATGTACTAAGGTAAGTCGAAGAAAATATATTTAAGTGAATTTATTTTTGTTTAATCTAAAACAAAAAACAATAACGATAATGTTACCCTAATATTAATTATTGTATTGTATAAATTTACTCAAATGAAATTCATCCGTGTTCCTGTGCGGTACTGAATCTAGATTTCTATTTACCGAATCTTCAATCCAAGATTGAGAACTATCCATTGGGATAGTAGAGGCTTCAGGAATGGTTGAGGATATTCTTTGCTCGGCTAAATTTAAAATCCCAATTTTAAAACGACGCTTCTGAACAGAATTCATGGATTTAAAAACGCCAGGTCTGAGTCAGGAGGATCGATTGTGGCATTCGTTTTCGTGCTGTTTTGGATCTCCAGCAATTGTTGCTTTTTTTCAAAGTACTGGTAAGCTTGCTGGTTGAGTTCATTAATAGCGGTTGAGGCTGCTAACTTCTTTTTTTTCTAAAATCATCTTCTTTCTGTAGTAGTGTTTTAGGTGCTCTCATTGCTATCGGTTGATCATCGATAGACGATGATCATCGATAGATTATCTTTAGACTCATTAGATTGTGACTCCGTTTTAGCTGCGATGATGCGTTGGCAGACTCTTGATCCACGTTGCCTTTGCTCTTACAAGACTTCAAGAGAGGATCCAAAAAGGAGAGATGTGGGGCCAAATAATATTCTTTGACTCGTTTTATTCCTTGATTTTGTTTTTAATTTGGCTTTATATTTTGAGTAGCTTCCTCGTATGTTTTTCCAGCGGTCTTTACACTCGGTTACTGAAACAAAGGTATAATTTCTAATGTAAATACGAGTTTAAACATCTTTTGTTAATAAACAGGTACATACTTACCATTTTCACTGAATTTATTTGATATTTTTTCCCATGCTTGATCTTGTGCACTTCTATTGCAGTAATCTGACCTTTTATAGTCGTATAGAACTGCACACAGTTGCACGTCTTCACAGAACTCGTATTAAATAAATAATCATCCCGCATTTTACCAAATAGACAAAAAGAAGCAATATAAAGCGCTGTTTGGTATATGGCATTTACCACTAGTATAGGCCACTCGTGGCGTCGAAGTGACGTGGCAGTGGCGTGACTTATCACGCGTGTGCCACGCCATTTCTATCTGTATTGCCCCATAAGGGAGAGCGCCCACCAAAGTGGCGTGACAAGTGACAAGTAGCAAGTAGCGCGCGTCTAGCATGTTACTTTAAATGTAACCAATGCAAACGAATGATTCAGAGCACACCAATGAGAGTGGCAGTGGCGTCTTGCAGCTTGCTACGCCACTTCAATAAAAATAGAGCTTGTTCTACTTTTTGCCACGTGCTACTTGCATTTTGTATGTGTGTTTGTTGATAAATTTAAATATGGAAGACATTCCAGAATTTAACATTTTTGTTTCATTAATTGAGAAATTCCCAGTTATTTATGACAACACAAGTCCAGAATATTCGAACAGAACTGTCCAAGAACTTGCATGGCAAAAAATTGCAAAAAAAAATGAAGGCAACAGGTAAAGAAAACGTTATTTATTTATTTAGTAATAACTTTTTTGATTATCTGTTTCAATTCTCCAATGGCTAAAAACATGACAAGTTTTTATTGGCATATCCAATTTTTATCTAGATATTCTAAACACGACTGGACTTATTTTTTTGTCTAGTTAGGAGTTTTGCCTAGACTAGAGTCATACCTCACAAGTCGTTGCAAAACTAATCCGTTTAACCTAACATTAAGCCAATATATTTTTTAATGCTATAATATGTTCTTTCAATTGGAATATCGGATAAGTAAAACTCCATCATGAACACGTATAAAATTGTGTAACACATAAAGAGCTTGAATGATGCTATCATTCTTGTCAATATTGCAACATATTGGAGTTTTCAATACTCTGAAGACTCCAATATGTTGAAGTTGGCAAACTTTGAAGTTAGCAAACCAAATGCACACTCAACAGACCTTCGCCCTCCATAAAGTGTGTAATTAAATATTCGTTAGTCATTTGTTAATTGTTTCCTTGGATATGGTTTCATGACGCGATCTTAGAGGGGTAAAGTATCGTCTGCTACAAAATATTAAGAAAAACTTGCATTATCATTTTCTCCTGGTCCATATTCCCTAAAATCAACCGACAACAATAGCCCGTCTGCATCAGCCACAGCTAACAATACAATAGAAAAATATCCTTTGTAGTTGAAGCATGCTGACCCAGACTTTAGAAGGGCTTTAATTCTGATATGCTTTCCATCAATAGAACCACACCAATTAGGCAAATTCCAAAGTTCCCAGTACCTACTCGCTGGTTTAAGCCTTAATTATCTTGGTTTGGGCAGATATTCTTGCTGAAGTGCTATCCAAATTGCTGTAGATGTTTCGTTCACAATTTTGCATACAGTAGTATACCCTCTTAAAAAATAGTGGGATAATGCTTGAAACGAACTACCAGTAGCAAAATATCAGAAAAAAATAATGCTTGTAATAAAAATATTTCAAGAAAGTATTCAACTAATAATATGTATTTGTTGTAGTTGCGGTTTGCAATGATAACGAGTCGCAATGTGAAAATGAGAAAGATAGTGTATTCCAGCATGTAACGGCTTTAGAAAATGAGTCACCCATCTGTCACCAACCGAGAGCAATTATTCGACTGGCAATACTTCATTGAGTATGCACAATTCCCAGCAAATCTCAGTAGCCAAAAAATCTCGTATAATCCCTAAAACTGCAATATCGTTAGAAGTGAATAAATCCGCGCTAGAATACTTTCAGTTTAAAAAAACGTAGAAAAAGTATCGACCATAACACCATATGAAGACCCAGATCCTTGCTATTTCCTTCCTAATGAGCTTGGTACCTGACACGAAAAAAATTAACGAAAGGATACATATTTAATTCTTTAAATACAATAAATCCACTATGTCCTTGCATCTCTTTCCAATAAAGATGTACCTAAAACTGACGTTGCGGAAGAAAAGTTTTGTTCATATTATTGACGTTTAAAACCGTTAGCATAACTTCAACCTCAGAGGACGACATTTTGAATTTAACTAGCCTTTTTTACGTCATGCTACTTAAGTGTGCGCTACCTGCCACGCCAGTGCTATGCCCATGCTATGTCACTGCCATGTTACATGTCACGCCACTTTGGTGGGCGCTCTGCCTAAGCGAACATGCAAGTGGCACATGCGTCTACCACTCCAGTCCCACGCCACCCCCATACGCCCGTTCTGTGTGAATTGCGCCTTAAGTTATGCGTCACATTTAAATATTGTTTCATCAGAAATTCCACGAACCGCCACTGAGTTTAGGTGCATGGGACCATGGGATTGGCCGGCGAGATAGCCAGATCTGACACCTATTGATTTTTATTTGTGGTGTAATAAAAAGAAAAGGGTATATCCAACACCAATAAATCGTAAGTAAGAGCTACGTCAGCGAGTTATTACTTGCGAGTTTTTAAGAGCTAAATTAAAGTGAAATTAGAAGAGCGACAAATATATCTACCAGAAAATTATTTTGTAAATGTTTAGAGAACAATGGTAATCATTTTGAAAATTTTCGTGTAATAATAATTTTTTTTTGTTATTTTTACGTATAATTAACGAAGTATTTTGTAGTATAAATAAGCTTCTCTTATTAATTTATTGTAAATCTAGATAAAACGTGTTACAAGTTCTTGCTATTATTGGAGCACATTTTCTATAGAAAATTAATAGTCTCATCAAAGTTTCATTTATGTAGTTAATAATAATGTTCCTTTTTTTAATTATGTTTAATATTAAACATATTGGTAATACTAATAATACTATAACTAAAACTGTCAATGTCATTTATTAAACCATTGTTATATTTTATCTATAGCTAAAGTAATAACAAACTAAGTAATTTACAAAATAAAAATGTTTAAAATTATCAAATTTCACGAAAATAAATATTTATCTAGAATGCGGCTTCATAGGTATAAGAATGTGTTATATTAAATTAAAATACCAAAAAAAATTTAGGCATTTTAACTGTCTATTAGAATAAAAAAATAAAATTTATAGAGTTCTATTTAAAAAATTGACTTTTTGCAATTTTAGTATATGAATAATTTTAATTTAATTTTCGACGACACTCTGTTATTAATAATACTCTATAATGCTGATTAAATTGGGCTATGTGAAATTAATCAAGATAGACTCTTAAAGTGATGTTTAAAGTTTGAGCTTTTTAGTGGTGGCTGAGAAATAAATAATTAGCGATCCCTTGGTTTTTACCAAAAAACAAGCAAAATTTTTTTTTCTCAAAAAATATCTTAAAATACATACAAAGTTCTTTTAAAAAAATTAAAGGTGTCATTTTTCAATATAAGCGGCAATTCTGCAGTATGAAAATATTTTAGACCGAAAAAAATGCTACGTTCCGTTTTCCATATATGGCTAACGTACCATCGGTCCTCATACATCCCTTTCTTGTACTATTTCCCTTATTTCTGCACTAATCCTTCTTTTTTCTTAATACTTTTAATACTTTTGATCCTGGACTTATATTAACTCTGGGACATATTTTATTAATAATATTTTCTATCTATTCAAACCCTTTCTTTAAATCCAACATTCTCCTATATTTCTATTTATCTTCAGCGAATAAATTTATTAATTTTTCAGAATTTAATTCTTTATTGAAATTTATTATTCGATAATCCAAAAAATTGAAAACTTAATTTTTCTGATAAGAATTTCACAAAACGCTTATAACTCAAAAATGAGTTTAGATACGGATTTCAAACTTTCCACAAAAATTCCCTATATTTAAATACACTGTTTTTTCAAAAACCAACATGCCCATAGTAAACCATCCGATCACCTGATGATTACCAAGTGGACGAAACGTCGTCTCCCAATCAACAAAACACCCCTTACCACCCTCCAGCTAATAACCCAGTTTTATCGGTTTCAATGGTTAACCCAACTAACCCATCGATGGACGCCTCCACCACCCCAGTAAAGAAAACTAACCGAGGACGTCGGCGTCGGCGTCGTCACCATGACGACCCCTTCGGTAAAGTGGTGGGGTGCGTCGCGACCCCCTCCAGTGGGGGTAACGTATCATAGATACGCGCGTCGAAAATTTCCCGACAGTTTCCGTTACGACGCCCGTCGAGACGCCTGACTCTCTCTCTCAGACGAGCACGCTCTCGACGTCGCGACGCCTCCGAGATTTTTTGTATACAGGGCGTACGCAAAAAGTTGTGTTAAGACGATGCGTTTATTTAAAAAGAGTTTTTAGTGGTTTTCTGGAAGTTTGAGCGAGTTTTGGGGGAAATATATCGTAAGTTTCGTTTTTTTTTACTGTGGTTTGTTGACGCATGTCCGTTTCGGTCTTTATGGGAGTTTGTTTGATGTTGAGGTGATTTCGATTTTTATTGATGATTTTATGGTCGAGGATTTATGAGGAAACATTTATTGCGATTTGAGTCATACTTTTTTTTTTAAATAAACTTTATGTAAATTTAATGCTCTATCTGAGGCTCTAACTTGACGAAAAGACTTGAATGTTAATTAGGTAATAATTAACTATAAGTTATAAGGATGGATTGTGTAAAAACTGCCCTAGTAACCTTAAACTATTAAATAAATATTGAAATTCGAATATTTGACAAAGTCTCACGCCATTTTTTATTGTGATTAAACACAAATTGAATATTTAATAAATATTTAGAAGAACATTTCTTTCAAAATGCATACAGAAATTATATTGGAAACTAGATCTCTTTAATTCAAACATTTATATAATTTAAGAAAGGTGTATTTTCCTTGAAAACACTTTGTAAATAGAATGTTCCTAAAACGAGTATAACAAGTCAAGTAAAAAAGTATAGGACAATAATTTGACAGGTTGGCATAAAAACATTTAACTTTGTGCTATAAACTAAAGTGTTTATTCCAACTGTGTCAAATAACTCTTAAAATTCATTATTTTGAATTACCTTCTTGTTTTGCGCCAGACCTCCACGGTAGATAACTAACAATAACTAAGAGAACGATAACTTATCACAACTGCGTCAAGAAACATTAATATATTGAGGACAATTACCTGGAAAAATTTAATTTTTTCTTGGCACTTGAATTTCAATTTAAATAAAGAAACTGTAGTTTCTTGGTTAAATCTGCTTCCAAAAGGCAAACAATATTTTCAACTGACTGGAATAAACACAAAACTTGTTTTAACTAGCTAAAATAAAGTTTTTCTAGCTAGTTAAAATAAGTTATACTAACGATACTAACGACAATTTTTTTTTGTAATTAAAGCTCAATTTTAAGTAGAAAAAATGCAGTTTCTTGCATAATATTGCCTCCAAATTCTCTCTAATTTTCTCCTATCTAAATAAAAAATGAATTTAACCTTTTGATACCCTCATGTAGGTGAAAAATGAGCTTTAAAAAACCTGTAAAAAAATTTCGAATGAAATCTTTAACCTTTTCATCTCATTTAAGTGAAAAGTGCACTTCAGGTATCCGGAAAAAAATTGCGTTTATACCAGGCAATTGATCACATTATTCTTCTAATTTTATTTAAGTGAAAAATGAACTGTAACTCTGTGTCTAGAAAAATTTGATTTTTATTCGAGAGAGTTGATTACGTCAACTTTCTAACCTTCTCAATTAAGTGAACAATGATTTTAAGTATGTGGAAAAAAATTGTTTTTATTCCAGGCAGGCAATCATGTCAACCTTTTGATCTATTTGAAGTAAAAAATTTCGTCAAGTGCCCAGAAAATAAAGTTGATCAGGTCAATCTCTTGATATTCTCAATTAAGCAAAAATAATTCTACAGTTTGAATAACTCTACTTTGAAAATTACCTTTAATTGTCTGGAAAAAATTTTTTTTTTCTGTTAAGACCTTCAACCTTTCGATCTCATTTAAGTCATCAATGGACTTCAAGTACCTGGAAGAAAATTATCATGATCTTGCCCTTTAACTAAAAAATCACTATAAAACTACAAAACATTCGTGAGCGACTAAGATATTAATTATTACATATAGAGTTTCAGTAAAAGCTTATCACAAAGTATCTACATCATGTGTTCAACATCAGAACATGGTAATCAAGATCAAAGTGTTTCAAAAAGCAGGGGGCACTTACGAACGTTACGAAAGCATAATTTTTTTAATATTGTGCTTAAAGTTGGATAGTGAGGTCAAGGTTTTAAGTTCATTAGGAAGGATATTAAATTATTTAACAGTATTGTAGCTAAAAGAACTTTTAGGCTATTCAGTTTTATGCTTTGGATGTTTATGCATTACATATGGTCATCAACTGCCTAAAAAGAAAATTAAAAAAAAAACGTTTAAATTTGTTCCTAGCAAATGTCTATTTAAAAAACAAATATGGTCAAGCCTTAAATTTTATAACGCTTTGGATTTTACAGGTATCTTAAAGCATGTAACAAAGACCTACTAAAACTAGAGGTTTGATTTTTTTTTAAAATTACTATAACTATCCGAAATAAATTATAAATAAATAAATAAATAAATAATGGCTTTATTTGTACTTTTCAATAGTGTACATAGGCGAAGTCTAGCCAAAGGCTAATCTACTTAACCTATTTAAAAAAAGTAAGCAAAATTATTTTAGATAGCACAACAGAAAGAAAAAATTAACATTTGTAATGGTAACACTAATAATAATATAAAAATAAACAGATATACACCCATTGGTCCTTAAAAATCAAAAAATTATAAAATAAGAAATACCTACTAACAATTTAGCTATTCTGTTTTATTAAAAAATGCAGCTTTAGTTTTTTCTTGAAACCCGCTACTGACATTTCTTTTATAGGATTCGGAACAAGGTCATTGTAAATTGCCACAGCATTATACAGAAAACTACGACGAAAGAAGGCTGTTTGATATCTAGGAATTGACAACTTATTTATAAATCTCAGATTTGCTTCACGTAAATTTTTCCGAAAAGTAAGTTTTTTGCGGAGGTAGGGAGGAGTAGACGACGCTAGCAGTCTATGCACAAAAACCGCCAATTGCAAAGAGAATAGATTTTCCACGCGTAGCCAACTAAGTTCACATAGCCTTGCAGAGACTCTATGATACTTTCTCAGTCCATAAATAAATCTGCAGCATTGATTTTGCAGCTTTTGCAAACAGTACGCAGTGATTTTGTCTGAACATGGAAAATAAACAATATTGCAGTAATTCATAATAGGTAATACTAAAGACTCACACAGTTGTTTCCTTACCCTAAAATTAATTATATTTCTGTTTGCATACAATGGCTTTAAAGAATAGTATGACTTTCTAATAACATTAGAAACGTGTAACTTAAAGCGCAATTCATCATCCAAAAGCAATCCAAGATTTTTTGCACATTTAACCATACTTAGCTGATTACCTCCCGCAAAAAGCTTTAAACCGTCCAATGCTATTCTTTTTTTGTTCTTAGAAGTAAAGCACATAACACAACACTTTGAAGGATTGAGTTTTAAATTATTTTGAGAGGAAAAGAAGGAAATTCTAGAAAGATCGTCGTTTATTTTATTTGATGCCTCCAATACAGATTCAGCTTTAAAAGAATTATAAATTTGCATATCATCTGCGAATCCCTGGATCTGGCAGTATTTTACAACTTTAAACAAATCATAAACATACATCAGAAATAAGAGAGGTCCCAAAACAGATCCTTGCGGTACTCCAGATGTTATATATTTGATATTTGAAAAAGTCTGATCTTCCAAGACCACCATTTGCCTTCTGTTGGATAAGTAGGATTTAAAAAACATTTGGGAAACATTATCAAAGCCATAATAAGCCAATTTTGTCAAAAGCAAATGATGATCCAAGGTGTCAAATACTTTGAAAAAATCAAGCATTATAAGTGCTGTGGACTCACCTTTATCCATTGCAGAAATTATCTCTTGGGTAACGTTTAGTAAGACAGATGTCGTGCTATGTTGTTTTCTAAACCCAGATTGCTTATGCGAAATAATATTATTGGAGGTGAGAAAGTCATAAATTTGCGGCTGTATAAACTTTTCCAAAACTTTAGCGATGACCGGAATAATTGAAATTGGTCTAAGGTCGCTGAAATTAGTTGGATTATTAATTTTAGCCAAAGGTGTTAAGAGATAAATTTTCCACATACACGGGAAATACCCAGCTTCTAGGCAACAGTTTATAATATGCGTAATATGGGGAGATAGCTTTGGAATACAGTGTTGCAACATTAATGCTAATATTGAATCACAACCGTGTGCATTTGATTTTAGGCTTAATACTATTTTAAAATTTCCTCAACTTTGGCTAATCGAAATGAAAAATTTAGATCATGCTTAAACTGTTTGTTCTGAAAATTAGCAACTTCTTCGGGGCAACTACCTAACGGGCTATAAATTGAAGCAAAATAGTCATTAATTTTGTTTGGATCTCGGAGATTTAAAGGAATAGAACGACTAGAGACATTTTTTAGACTTAGATTATTAATAGCTCTCCATAACTGTTTACTATCTCTGATGTACTGATGAAATTGCAGATACTTTCTTTTTTCTCGCCTAATCATTCCCACCACAAGATTACGCATCTGTCTATAATATGCCCAATCAGTCAAATTTTTAGATTTTTTAAAACTTGACAATGCCTTATTTTCTTCTTTTATAAAAAGCTGCACATTTGCAGTTAACCACGGGGTATAAGGCTTAGAAATTTTTGACGTCGTAAAGGGTGCATGTCTATCAAATAAAGAGCAAATATTACTAGTAAGATACTGTAATTTTTTCGTCTAGATTATTGATATAGTACACATTATCCCACACAATTTTATTCAGGTCCTTATAAAAATTATTTTTATTAAAATGTTTCAAATTACGATAGAGTTTCGTTTTTATCTCCCTACTCCGTGCCGCAATCTCGATACTACAGAATATAGCTTGATGGTCACTAATTAGATCAGCGTTAAGTACTGCTCTACTTGTAACATTTGAGGGTTTATTAAAATAGATAACATCGATGAGTGTTTGTGCCATAGCAGCAATACGAGTAGGCTCGGCTCAATTATTAACTGAGTAAAATCATAAGCTGTAAGACAATCAAGTAAAATATTATTTGTAAAATGATTAACATTAACATTACCCAGGATGATAATATTCTCATACTGTAAGCATGCATGTGATAATATATCATCAAAATATTCAACACAACGCCCTAAATCTGACCTTGGTGGTCTATGGCCTGTTCCAACAAGAAAAATTGTTTTGTCTATATTTACTTTAATAAACAAACACTCTAAATCATCAGAAAAGTCAATGTCAGCAAAAACTAAAGAGCTTTCCAAAAACCTGTCGTACATAGACAGCCACGCCCCTACCCATACCACGTCTATTCTTTACAAATAATTTGTAGTTCGGGATCAGAAAATTATCAGCCTCAGAATCGCTCAGCCAGCTTTCAGAAATACACATAATGTCAGTATTGGTTAACGCAATTAAATTTACAAAATGATCAAAGCCTGTAAACAGTGATCAGGCATTTAGATGCCCAAAATTAACATTTTTAACCGTATTAGCTTCCATATCAGTTTACCAAAAATACACAGCAGACCAACAAATTATAACAAAACAAAAGAAAAACAAAAAAACAAATCAAATTAAAAAAAAGGAAAAAAACTTCTAAATTAGGTTAAATGGGCACAAGTATGAAATCTAAGAAAAAATAAACAAAAAGAAGTTTATCATAGGTACCTCTGAACCTATAAATAAATAGACGTATAACATATAAACATATTTGTACATATAAAAAAAGTATATATATATAATAAGTTTAAACCTAGGATGATGTTGAAACCTGAATTATGAAGTATCAAAGTATCAATTGCCTAAAAGAGAGTAAATAAAATCAATTTTGTCAGTTTTCATTTTTTAGATCTATCTGTTGAAAACAAGATGAATGAAAGATTCATCAACAAATGTTCATTGCTCAAAAATTAGTCTAAATACAGGTTTAAAAATTTGCACATAGATTGTGCGTTTAATTTTATTATAAAGAAATATTCTATATAGATTCTCTATTTACATTTATTAGATACATGTTTAAGAGTTTTTCAAAAACAAAAATCATTTCGGGAACAATGTTTTTTTTATTAAGAAATTAACCCAATACCTTAAAAACTAATCTAGATACAGATTTCAAAACCACATAGATTCTTTACCTATATCTATTAAATGCTTTAGCATTTTTCAAAAAAAATCAATATATTGAAAAAAACTTTTTTTTGTAATCAATTATATTTCTTAATGATGAATCATTAATAAGATTTTTGAGTTTATCGATTTTTTTGTTATTCTGGAAAAACTCAACTGCTTGAAAAATGCAATATTTTCCTTCTTCCAGGCACTGGAGGCCTTCTTATAAGGCTACAAATTTTTCAAGATAACTGGCCTGAATGCGTTAAAATATTAAATATATTTTTTCCAGCAATTCATTTTATGTGGCAACCTGGAAAAATTGTTTTAATTATTTTTAGTTTTTCGATTATTTGATTATCTGAAAAACCTCACTTGCCTGAAATAATTTAATTTTATTCTCTAAGGCATTTTAGGTCATTTTAAAATGTAGGCTCGAAAAACGTTAAAAAAATTACTCAACTTCCTAAAGAAGATTTTATCCTGTAGAAGTATTTATTAAATTCTTTCTTCCAGGCACTTGAAGTCACTTTATAAGGCTTCAATTCTCTCTCTCTCTCTCTTTTGTAAATATTATTGCGGAACAGGCTTATAAAAACAATCAAGATTTGTCTCTCGTGTCTGTTTGCTAAGCACTTTTTTGCACGCCAGGGATGATGCATTAAAATGGAAATTCACAAAAGACAGTTAAAATTATATATATTCGCTATTTTGTTTCAAACCTCTGTTGAATATCATTAAGTCCTGTATGCTTCAGAATACCTTTCTTTAAATATCTACGCCTACAGAACCCAACGATTTAAGGCCCATAAGTAAATACTTATTGCCTATGACTTGTAAAATTTTAGAAAATATATTTATAGTTAGATCATTCAATTTGTAATAAAAATAATATAATTCCTGATTGTCGACCCGAATTTAAAGAGCAAGTATGTAGTGCTACATCTTGTCTAATTAACTTAGTTAATGATATAAGAATCAATGAGGACCAAAAGAAATTAACTGGATTGCACCTTCTTGACTCCAGCAAAGCTTTTGATTATTTTAGTCTTGGGTTTTTTATTAAATTAAATTATGTTGAATATTGTAATCTGTAACATTTTTTTTGGTAAATATATGTTTTTTCTTTCTTTTCTGTTTATCAAATTATAGGAATTTTTTAAGGTTGTAATTCTGACTTTGAAGTGCCAAGAAAATGAAGATTTACTATATTTTCGAAAATGTTCATAAAATTTCGGATTTTTTTTTGAAAATATTGATAATAAAGTAGAAATGTTTTATGTCTTCCTAACTGCCTAGAAGCTAACAGTATTAAAGATTATCAACTGCCTGAAAAGAAAATAAAAGAATATGCATTGTTGTCATGTTTTATTTCTTCCAGGCAGTTAAGGATTGTTTTTAATTTTATGGTTTAACTGCCTGAAATAAATTAAAAATTATCAACTGCGTGAAAAGAAAATAAAAAAAAAACGTTTTAATTTTTTCCTGGTATTTATTTATTTGGAAAAAATGTGGTCAAGCCTTAAACTTTATAATGCCTTGGAGCTCAAAGGTATCTTAAAGCATGCAGCAAAGGCCTCTTACACCTAGAGGCCTGAACTTTTTTTTTAATTATCATGACTCTGGAATTAATTAAAAAGTATCAATTGCCTAAAAGATAGTAAATAAGAGGAATTTTGTCAATTTTAGTTTCTTACAGGTGGTTGAATAGTAAAATCTCGCCTCAAATGCCTGGACTAAATGAATAATTTTTTTAATCCTTAAAAATTGATGTTTGCCAAATGATTTGGCAAATATTTAAAAAAATGCAATTTTATAAAAAATAATATAATTAATTTAAATTCCATATAATTTGATGAGTCACATGTACTGGTCGAATAGTTTCAAATCACAATTTTATTCGATATGACATATTTTGACATTTTTATTGGAAGTATTAATTAGTAAATTATATGTGAACAGAGAGATATTGAAAAACTTATATGAACAATTAAAAACTATTTTAATCTATCGTAAATAGTTTTAGCTCTACATCCTTCGATTGTATCCAAGTGGCCCTTATTATTATAGCAAATATACAAACTCCAGGTATACTCACATCCCTGAATCAAAATCATCTCACTTAAAATCATCCCTTATAATAAATTTCCCGAAATCTTCCCCCTTAGACACGCATAATATTTACCCTGAGCACACACTGTCACTATTTACCCTCCGAGTTAAAGTCCTAATTAAGACGTAACAAAATAGAACCCGAAATAACTAACAGATGGCGCGCGCGCGTATGCGAGGTGTCGACCAAACAAAATGTATGAAAATTTATGAGAAAACCGAGTTGGGGACGACACGACTTTATAGGGTAAGTGGAAACTTGAGTTCGTAAAGTTCGAACTGTCTTGGATGTTTATTTAAGGGCTGGTTTAGGGTACGTGTCAAGTCCATTTAAAGTTTTCTAAGTGCGGCTATGAGGGACCCGAGGGGTTGATTTATTGCCTAAGTATCGAGTGGGCTGAAAAGTTTTAAGGGAGTCCTTGTCAAAAACTGCCCAGTCGAATATGAGATTCCGACTGGCTTCAATTCCTAAGGTCAAAAGATTACGTTATTTAGTTTCTGTCTAGAAGCTATTTATTGCGTTATATTTTATTGGCTCGAAGGACCATATTTTATTTAATAATTGATTAGCTTACTTATTGGGGGTATTTTCCGAGGAATTTCATATGTCTGGAGGCCATCAGTTCAGATCGGATTGTATTTCGGAATTTATTAATCTATTTATATAGTTTTTTTGTCTGGCAATTCCATTCAATAAGTGCTTGGAGATTTAACTTATTGCAATAGAATATATAACTGCGATAAGGCTAATATTCATTTATATGATATGCGTTAAGATAAAAATCCAATAAATAGCTTCATAATTTATGATGTACATTATGGTCCTTTGAGCCGGATTATAACGGACTATATTTATTAATAAAGTTTATAGACGTCCTAGCAGAACTGGCTTGTACAACCGATAATAACCCAATAAGTAAGTTTTATACGTTTCTTAATGTTTCACGGTCCTTCGAGCCGATCTCGCATTAATTAATAATGTTATAGATACGTATAATTGTTTAGTCGCTTCTTGTTTGTATCGAGTTTAAGGCAAAAAGTTAATTAATCTTTAACTGTTCTACTTTTAACACGGTCCTACGAGCCGGAAAAGCTTTAGATCGTATTAAATTTCTTAGCAAATATGTACATGTACCTATACAAACATAAGGAGGCAATGGAGGATAAGCTTGCTCATAAATTTATTGATTTATTTGCGAATGTTTAGAAAGATGAAAAAGCCAACATAAATATCTTATAAAAAAATAAAACATAAATAATTACATCAATGAGAAGAAATCCTTTTATATTTTTGTTTTTCTTTAAGTTCATATGCGGTCGGTTGTATTGTTTTTGGTACAATCGTGTATTGATTAGATTGTTTAATATCAAAAAATAGATAGGTGAAATAAAATTCAGAAAAAAAATAAGAAGCTCGGATTTTAACATTTCCAATGATCCACAATAATTCTTTGTAGTTTTTTTAACATAAATACAAAATACAAAATCGTTTGTTTGTGAAAAGAAAAAAATTAAGAATAAATTTTATGAAAAAAGAAGCATGACAAAAAGGACAGTTCATCGATTATAAAAAAAAAAACGCTTCACATGTTTCTTATATTAAGGAAAGCATATGTCAACTATCCTATACACATATATGTATAACATGTCGATAGTTAATACTTGTCAAAAGTGGCGCCATCAGTTAGCTACTGCCGGGTTTATTGATGTGTTTTTGTGAATTTTTATGGTCCTACGATCCGCACAGGCTTAAAATCGTAATAAAATAAAATTAATTTTTCAGAAGCTACTCACTTTAAAAAAAAAAAATACTTTTTAGGATAAATTATTCAATAAGGTACCTTTAAAATTTGTATTTTTTTAAATAAGATAATAAATAAATATATGTACAAATTTATCAATTTTTAAAGAGATTCTTAAGATATAATCATTAAATACATTTAAAAATTTGTTAATTTTTTCTTTTTGAGTTGGATCTTATTTTTTTTTTAAGAAAGAAAGGAAGAAAGAAAATGTGCTATATTACGTAAGAATAATCTTGTGTACAAGCATCCTACAAGCTAAAAAAACAAAACAAAAATACAATTTCAAAAATTGACAAAACAATGAACAAAATTAAACACAAGAAGACAAAACTTTTTGAACATACTTGAATTAAAGATAACTAAATAAAACAATCAATTGCTAAATAAAGGTAAACTTGTTGACAAAACTAGAGAAAAAAAAACTTTCCAACATGTCCAAGGTTAAAACCTATCATTAAAAAAGTCATCCAGGTTATAATATGCCTTAGCCAATAAAAGCGTCTTTAATTCTCTTTTAAATTTCTTAACATCCGATATATGTCTAACGCATAGAGGAATATGATTGTATATTTTTTTACTTATGTAAATGAATGAGTTTTTTTTTTTTTTTTGAATAACAAAGACAATGCTAAGTAGCCCCTTATTGTTCGTTTGGTTAAACCCCAAAAAGGCAAGCAATACCGAATATGAGATTCAATAAGTGAAAAGTACACTGAACGTGCAACCTCCCCTCCCAGCTCTTGTTTTGCCATTCTTACTGCAAAACATCCAGAAGATAATTTCCCAGCTAAATGTAAAATATGATCTTCAAACCGAAGGCGACCATCAATGGTAATTCCTAGGAACTTGCAGCACTCTTTATTCTGCAAGAGGGAATTTTCGTCAAACATCAGAGAATTGTTTATGGCAGAAACTAAAGCATTTAAGGCTGAATCAGGCAAAAAGAGTAACAACCTCGAAGATATCCCATTAGCTCCAGATGATTTATTTTTAGGCGTTTGATTTCATTTTTTACTTCGGTAAGATCGACAGGATGAAAGAAAAATGAATGTTCAACCGACACTTGTTGAAGATAGTGTAAGGGATCAATCTTACTACGAATGCCCTTGAGCAAGATATTAGGTATATCACAATAATAGTCGTTTAAAATGTCAGGTCTTAACTCCGGTTCAGATACTTTTCTATGGCAATGTCTAAAATCATTAATAATCGACCAACACTCTCTTTGCCTATTTGATGACATATTTAAGCGATCGCTATAATAATTAGATTTTGCTGCTTTAATTGTCTTTCTGTACAGACTACGGTATTTCTGATGATATACAAGGATATTTTCATTTGTGATATATTTGCACAATTTAGTCAAAAAACGGAGGTTTTTAGCTGAAATTCTAAGGCCTCTTGTAACCCATGGTTTTCGTTTCTTAGTTTTAAGCCTCATTTTAGGAAAGCAGTGATTGATCTTAGCACACAGAACTAAAAAAATAAAGTAAGTGGGTCGAAAGCCGTTTCAAGTGCATTCCAATTTACCGAAGCTGTAGCAGCAGAAAAAGCATTGAAATTTCTCCTGCTAAAAATTCTTCCCATATAATGAGATGAAGATAACACAGTATTATATGGCATTTTAGTAAGAATAGCTTCATAGTCGAAAATACCAGATGGGAGTACTGTCCATAAAACGTCATTAAAATTTGTACAGAAATAGTCAATAGTAATTTTTTTAAAATTGTGCAATAATCAGTTATTACATTAGGAAGTTTGCCAGTTAATTTAAAATAAAATTGTCAATGAATTTATGTGCAAATTCGTAATTTTTTTAAGACAAGCTTATCAATATATACGTTTACAAATTGGTCAAATAACACTTCATCTACTGAAAAGACCTTATACTCGTATTTTCTAAATTTGTGACACAATTAGTTACAGCCCATGACAATTATTGTCAGTAGTGAATGTCAGCTATCAAACGTTGTACAAGAGCTGTCAAACTCACAATTTTTGAATGTCAGCTGTCAAATAATGTGACATTTAATTATAGAAAACTGTACACCACAAATTTCTACTGAGACTATGGTTGAACACCTGTCAGTTAGTTTTAGACTCGCTGATATAACCTTAAAAACTAAATAAGGTGATATCACAAAATGGCTTCCATTGCCTGGAAAAATTTCCAAATTACCTAAACTCTTTGAAACCAGACCGCCAAAACAAATCACTACTTTTAACCCGCTAGAAACTCCTTTACTAAATCCTATAATTCTTTTATCTACTAATTACTCTTTATTGATCACATAATGCAATTATAAAAAGAAACTACATTCAAAAGCTATCTCGAGACTTGCTCCTTACCATCTTACTACGATTTTATTTTACGATTTTTCAAAGATTTGAATATGTATAATCTCCATTTACAATTTTAAATAGAGTTTATGGATCAGCCTTTTTAAAAATTTATTTAATTCGTTTTTACCTTTCATCATTTTGTGAATGTGAGTGATGTGATGTGAGGCTGCATTTTTGTCGATGAGGCTATTCCTTTACATTTTGATTTAATTAGCAATATTTATATAATAAAATTAATTATATTAGACTTAATTTTAATGTAGATTTGACCCTAAAAATTTAGCACGCCTTCCATTTTCTCTACATTTTTTTTAGTCGCTGTAATTTTTTTAATTTTTGACGCTAAATTAACTGTTTTTCAAATCATCTGTGTAATGAATGAATCTCTCTCTAATCCTAAACCTATTTATTATTATTCTAATTATAGGAATATTCTATGAATACATGTACGATGTATTTATTCATTCTAAAATTAAATTACGATGATGAGTCTATATGTACAAATTTGCGATTTTTAAGTAAAGATAAAATAATCAATATTCACATTAATAAATATATGTCCAAAAGTTGTATTTCTTTTTAAAGCAAGATAATCAATTACATGTACCGATTTCTTAATCTTTACGCTCCTACGAGTCGAAGTAGCATAAATTACTATTAGATGAAATTACATTTCTTAGTTACAACTCATATTTTTCTGCGAGAAACTACGCTTCTAATAATAAAATAAAACAAGTTTCTCTTTTTCAAAATGGATTATGGTCCTTCGAGCCCACTTGGTCCGAACTCATAATGAAATAAATGAAATTTCTTAGCCGCTACTTATTTTCCTTAAAAAAGATAACAGCAGCTAATAAGTACTTTTAAAAGCTTTTTGGTCCTTCGAGCCGGATTAGGCTCAAGTCTTGTCTTTTTCCTTAGCTAAAGATTGATTTCGTAATTAATCCTCTTTCTCAATACGCAACCAGATTAAGAAAACAGTTTTAGTTTTCACAGTGAATTAATTATTTTTGCTTCGTATCCAGCTCACGGTCGAAAGAATTATCGTTTCTGTCGAGATATTTATAGAGCCAATTTAGCGACGAAGTATTTCCAATAAGCCGGAAAATTTCCCTTTTCGAGTTGTAAACGTTTAATAACAACAAAGCCTTTAAAGTAGGAAACAATGGGCTATTTACGCGACCCTTTTTGAGCATAGAGATATCTTAGAAATTCTAATAATAATTCCAGAATCCGCCTCTTTTTAAAATGCTTATTTTTCTTTTATGAGGGTGCACCCCAAAAGAGAAACACGTGGGTTTCCCTCTCATTTTAATAAATTAGAAAGCGTATTATCGTCATAAAAAAAGGTGTACGTATTGACTTGATATTTATTTGACGCGAAATTTACGATACTCCCTCGTAAATTTTTCGTTTGCCCGTTAACCCGATCCGACTGGACGTGGCCCGTCAAAAAATAAACGACGACCTACAAAAGCCGGACAATTAATGGAACCGCTCGACTTTTATAAATCCAGCCTTAATATTAATACGCCATTATATATTTTGTTTTTTCTTTTTTGAAACAATATGAGATGTTTTTTTATGAGTTGATGCAAATCCGGCTCGAAGGACCATAAAGGACTTGAACGTTTATAGAATCGAATGTGCAGTGGACAGCAAATAAGACCAACTGGAATTTTCCTGGAAAAATGAAACTAAGGTTTTAGGCTGATTGTATGTTTCTCGTAAATAAATTTTAGAATAATTCCAGGAAATTCCAGAAAAAACAAGATTTTTGTTAGAAAACTTTAATTTCTTGTGTTAAGGGCTAAATTTGGATTGCACGAATTTGTCAGTTTTGCTCAAAGAGATCTTAAAACAATTTATATTTTGTTATAAATGGACAGAACAAAGATGAGTATATTACGTAGATTTGTATACTGATACCAATATTTTAATAGGACGTATCCCATAATTGTTTGGATTTAGCGTTTTTAATAAATATTATTCCAATAGATCTTATCCCGTCTAAATCTAACATATCATAAAAAAGTTTTGGTAAAGATATTTTTTTTTGCGCCTATTCTCATATGTCGTAAAAAATTGCTGATTTTTGTTTTTCTAGTATGTGGTATATCACAGTCACCCCATGATTTTGTTAAGTGAGTATTGCATTGAAATAACTAAAAAGTGTATTTAAAGTGTCTGTTTTTAAGATATTGAACGTAAGTTCTTAAGTATTTTATTTAAGCATGTTAATTTATTTATAATGATAAGTTATAGTAAAAATGTTTGCCTTTAAAATAATCAATTCATATACATCTTATTGACATATTTCTAAAACTATTCTACAAGAATAATAATTCGAATATTGTAGGTCAAGCTATTTTTTCTTTTCCATTCCTAACCCTTTGTTCTATAAAAGCTTGGGTAGATATTTGTTAAGAATTTTTGTTTTGTTTTTGTGCTAAGATTGCATAAGAATCGTCATATACAGTGCTTCAAAACGATCCACCCTTAATAACTTTCTTAAAAAAAAAAAACGTCTTATTAGATATACAGGGGAACGTTTAATTATGCATTTACTGAAGTTCTGTCAATCACCTCCTCACCTCCAGCTAACCTCACTTTAATATGTTAAATGGGAACCCCCATCGTGTGATACATCATAGTAAGCAGCGTAAAATTCTCTATTCAACGGTACCAAAAATCGGAAAATGTGTAAGCAAATAGTTAGCGAAAATGTCTAGAAATATAGAATATTTTATTTACGCCACATTTATTTTTTTAAGTAAAGAATGTGTACCGTTATTTGCGAGAAAAAAGAGTGTCTTCAAATTTTTTGCAAAAATCTTTGCAGTCTTATAACTTTGTATGTGTATTTATTTCACTTATATTTTTTGCGAAACCTACCTAATAGGTACAAAAAAAATACTGCAATACCTTACATTTTGAAGGCGTTTAAAAAGCAGGCGATTTATTATCGTTAAAACTGTCAGTTTGACGCGTGCAATTTTTCAATTTTAGTTAAAACAGTAAGTTAATAAAATGGTGTATACGCTAGCCGAAAGAACAGAAATAATTTTCCTTTATGGAGCTCAAGATCGGTGTGCTCGCAGAACCGCGAGAGCATTTAATGAAAGGTATCAAGATAAAAACGTGAGCCATAAATACTTATTAGAATTGATACGAAAATTTGAAGAGACGGTATCGATTTGCAATAAGAAAAAATATGAAAATAGAGTTGTCGATGAAGCATGCCAAGTTGAAGTACTAGGACAATTTTTTATGGATCCAACTTTGTCTATACCAAAGGCCGCAAAACTAACAAATATTTCCACTGGTTCCGTACATAAAGTTTTAAAAAAAAAAGTTCTTTCCTTATATAATTCATATTCTTCATGAACTCGGAGAAGATGATTTTGATAGGAGAATTCAATTTTGTGAAGTGATGTGCCAGCGAATTGACGACGATCCCCATTTATTAAAGAACATTTGCTTCAGTGACGAATCGACCTTTTTTTTAAATGGCCTGGTGAATAGACATAACTGTAGATACTGGGATAATGAAAATCCGCATGTTTTTTGGGAAGGCCATACCCAATATCTCCGAAAAATTAATGTTTGGGCAGGAATTTATGGGAATGAAATAATCGGGCCATTTTATTTGGAAGAAAATTTGACTGGCGAAATTTATTTAAACCTTTTAGAAAATGCAATATACCCTTCCATCATTCAATCTATAAAAAATTAAGTAGATCAACATGGTGCTATATTATTGAATGAAAATAATATACTTTTTCAGCAGGATGGAGCTCCCGCGCCCTACACTTTGGTAGTTCGAGAGTGGCTTGATGAAAATTTTCGAGAAAAGTGGATTGGCAGACGTGGTGCAATCGAATGGCCTGCGCGGTCTCTGGACCTAACCCCACTAGACTTTTTTCTTTGGGGCTACTTAAAAAGCAAAGTTTATAAAACCCCACCTGAGAGTATTGAGAATTTAAAAAATAGAATATTTCAAGAATGCAGAGAAATTAGCGGGCAGACCCTTGCCAATGTTCGTAAGGAGTTTGAAAATAGGCTTTTTTATTGTCTTGCTAATAACGGCGCGCATTTTGAACATTTAATAAAATAAATTTGTTAAATTAATTAAATTTGTTTTTCTACCCTACCCATTTACACTTTAATTGCTTCTTGGTCAATCAATTTTATTTTTTTTTACAACCATTGATAGCATAATGAATGCCCTTTAAAATATTGTATGACACCATGGGGTAGCCATTTGACATACCAAAGTTTGGCGTAAATAAAATATTCATTATTTCTATTAACTATTTGCTTACACATTTACCGATTTCATTTTTTTTGGTACCGTTGAATAGAGAATTTTACGCTCCTTATTATGATGTATCACACGATGGGGGTTCCCATTTGACATATTAAAGTGAGGTTAGCTGGAGGTGAGGAGGTGATTGACAGAACTTCAGTAAATGCATAATTAAACGTCCCCCTGTATATCTAATTTGACGTGTTTTTTTTTTAAGAAAGTTATTAAGGGTGGCTCGTTTTGAAATGAAAGCACTGTATAGTGTTAAACGAAATTTCTCCAAAGGGTAAATATTTTAGACATCAAGGAGACCACACACTTTAGTCCAAAATCCAAAATCTCAAAAACTATTAGGAATATTCTTATGAAACAAAAAACATTCAGAAGAAAATTCTTTAAAATTATTGTTTTAAATATTTTGGTTAATTATTGGTAAACATTTTTAGAAATATACATTTTCACTAGCAGGGTATAGGGACGAAGTTTGACTTTGAGTCCAAAATCTCAAAAGCTATTGGGATAATTCTCATGAAACAAAACCATGATATTCATAGGGATGTTCTCAAAAAATGTTGTCTTAGGTTCAAATCAAACCGAAAGAAATTTGAATGCGAAACAGGGAGGAACCAAAAATATACTTTAAAAATTAAAACAAATTTGTTAAACCAACAGGAATTTAAATATCCCGCCAAATATTGTAAACATTTACACACACAGACAGTGAGTTTTTTTTTTAAGTTTTTGTTATTAATGAATTATTCCTAATTATAAATGATACAGAAGCGAAACTAAAAATACACTTTAAAAAAATAAAACAAATTTGTTAAACTTACAGGAATTTAAATTTTCCGCCCAATATCATAAACATTTGCACGAATATACAGGGCATTTTTTTCAAGTATTTGTTATTATTGTAATATTTTTAAATAAATGATACAGGGACGGAATTAAAAATAAATTTTAAAAAACTAAAACAAATTCGTTAAACTAACAGGAATTTAAATTTCCCACCTAATATTATGGGCATTTACACACACACACACAGATAATAACGATTTTTTTAAAGTTTTTGTTATTAATGAATTATTCATAATTAAATGATACAGAAACGAAACTAAAAATATTCGATAAAAAATAAAATAACTTACAGGAATTTAAATTTCTCGCCTAATATTATGGAAATTTGCACGCACAAATAGGGAATTCTTTTTGAAATATTTGTTATTATTGTATTATTTCTGAATAAATGATTCAGGGACTAAAAAACACTTTAAAAAATAACACAAATTCTTTAATTTAACAGGAATTTGAGTTTCCCGTCAAATTTTATGAAAATTTTAACACACAAAGAGTTAATTTTTTTTCCAAGTTTTTGTTAATAATGAACTATTCTTAATTAAATGATACAGGCACGAAACTAAAAATATTCGATGAAAAATCAAACAAATTCGTTAAACTTCTAGGAATTTAAATTTCCCGCCAAATATTATGGACATTTGCACACACAGGTAGTGCTTTTTTTCAAGTTTTTATCATTAATGAATTATTCCTAATTAAATTATGAAACTAAATATATTTGATAAAAAATTAAACAAATTCGTTAAACTTATAGGAATTTAAATTTACTGCCGAATACCGTGGACATTTTAAATACATTTTAAAAAATAAAACAAATAAACAAATAAACATTTTAGAGGAATTTAAATTTCCAGGCGAATATCAAAAAATTCCTTGAGAAACTAAACCAATTTAAACTTACTGAATATCAAGGTTCTTCAACTTCTTTCTCTACTGTATCAAATTTTTTACCACTTTTGTTAAAAAAATGAATTTTCTGCCTAAACCTGTTAACAACCTATTAACAACAATAATTTAACGTTAAGATTTAACCATATTTAAACGCCGTTACAGGCTTACTAAAGACGCATTCGGAAAGTCTAAAATCCCTAGATTATGTTGGTAATCTTTAGCGAGTACATGATAATCAGTAAAATTTTCATTCGAGTGGAATTATGGCACCCTTCGTTTCCAAAAGTTGGATTTTACTATAGGTGGAACAAAGATGGGTATAATACGTGTTATGGATGAAAAAATATTATATATATGTAATTTCTAATTCAATATTTTGTAACTGTTCTTCAGTGTTTCTTAGAAAAGGGAAATTTTACTAAGGGTATTTATTATGTTATAAAATTGGACAATTGTTTGTCTCGACGGTAAACTAAGAGCAAATTTAAATGACATTTCAGACTTATCTGAAAAGACACTAAACACTTATAAAAGCATATATTGAGAAATATTTCCTCCTTAAATATCAAAAAATTAACATAATCTTGTTTAAAAAGAAGCTGAAATTCCTTATAATAGTTGCTCTACCTGCAAACACGAAGGAAAAGAAGAAAAAAGAGAACTAACCGAAAATTGCTCATGGATATATCATGGAACTCCATGTTCTGAGCCCAAGCCCTTAAGGGTCGTTACGGAGGCATCTTTTTTCCTTTTTAATAAGAGGAAACACAATGAGTACACATTTTATGAGCACCAGGGTCCCGTTTAATTTCATTTACTATATTTTTTCCGTTTTCCCCGAGAAAAATGGGAAATATTAATTATGTTTGGGAATACGGCCTGGGGGTGGAAACGTCCAATTTCTTTCACGTTTAATTTCCCCAAATTTAAGCTAAAATGATTACACATAAAATTGAAAAAATGGGTGAACATTCGCGAATTATCACCTACCGAACCTGTCATCGGGGGCTTTGTTTGTCGAATTTTCGGACAATAACGCACTACTAAATTTGACTGCCATTCGCGAAATTCGTCCGGACAGAATAACATATTGTCCTTTGTGTGCCTCGGATGTATGCCCTTTTATTGCTTTATACAGTCTCCCTAATTAAATAGTCACAATGTTTGATTCTAGATTTAATCTGCTTATTACTTGGCAATGTTGGAATTTAATTTTGATTTGGTGCTGTACGGTATCCAACATTGCTAGCACATTTTTTATGAAGAAATGCCACTAGATAAGATCACTGGCATTTAATAATAATAATATTAGATTCGACTTAAAATTCATTTGGTTAAGCTTAAATTGAAGTCGAATGTTTGAATGCTCGATGGTTAACTTGACTGTTATAAATGCTTGGTTTTGTATGAAATCATTTAGGTGCTTGAATTTATATAGAAATTATAGGGAATTTTGTACTAAGTAAAATGAGTCAAAACAGAGTATATAGAGTTATCTCTCGTTGCTGAGATATGGACGTTTGATTGCCAAAAATCCGGCTTGAAGGACCAAATGTTGGAAAGTTGTCGGATAATATTTCTCAAAGTATTGAACATATAAAAAAGTTGCAAAAGTGAAAAGATGCGTGTTTTTCGACATTTTATGCGACAAAATCAAATTTTGTATTTTTGTCGACATTTTTTTTCACAACGTTGGATTTTTGCATGATTAATTAATAATAGGGAGTTTTCCAAAAAAATATGTCTATGAAGCAATGCCAATAAATACGACCACGCCATCTTACAAATAGAAAGGCAAAAAGTTGGGTTCTTATATAAATGCTTGCACCTTGATTAGCTCTTAAATTATTTTGTCTAGGAGTATAAAGTATTGCAGCTCATTAGCTATTTGGGCTAAAGACATGCTTTATAAATAATAAAACGATACTCAGATATAATATCCCAAATAATTTTACAGTGACACTCAAAATTTCTAACTGGAGTCAAAACTTGCTAAAGATTCTTGGTTTGCCCCTTGGATTGGTCTAGGACCATGGCTCACTTTAACTCAATGAGTTCTTGAGACACGAAAAGCGTTGCTATACTACATTGTTCATCAGAGAACCCTTTAACTATGAGTGAAAAACCCATTTTAATACCTTGAATAGTTTTTAAATTATTTTGCTTGGAAATGCTGCAGATCATCAGCTATTTGCCCTATAAAACAATTTTATTAAATACCATACTTATTTTATAATAACAGATACAAAATAAAAATCCACGGCGTTTTTTGACGATTTGGCAACATTGACGATGGCTAAGCTTTCACAAATAGTCCCGAACATTATACGCAAATGAATTCAAGCCATACGATGTTATTATTATTTATTTATTAAAAGAATCACGATGATTTGGCATTATTTTAAATTGCGTTTTTCTTTATTACATTGGAATACTGTTTCAGTCTTGCAACACTGATGGTGGGACTGGAAAAATTACAAAATATCCATGGAATGAATAGATTCCAATGTTGCCAAGTCAATGTCATTAAGCAATAAAAATATAGTGAGACGTATTATCGATTTATTTATCAGATCCAAGCTAACTTCACTATTGCCAAGTAAATTCTACTATTGCATGAATACTTAATAAATTTTTATTTAACAAAAAATTTAGTTAACAAATGAATTCGAGAATTTAATTAAAGCATTTTCTATTTTCTTGATAGATTGTTATTTCAGTATGGCAACACTGCACCGATGTTGCGCATGACAAAAGATCAAGTTAACTCATTAAGGCCTTCTATCTTACTATCAAGCAACTATCTGAAGTAATCAACTCTAACGTTGCCGAATCAATTGCATTCAACTAGCAAATATACTGAAGAATAATATTGGTTTTGTGCATTTAAAAGCACTAAAGACATCTATTTCGTAAGCTTACTCCAATATTGCCAAGTCAATTCTATGACTGCAGTAATATCCTTAAATTAATAGTACATATTAATTTTGTTATTATGATTTAAAAAAAATTAGTTGACAAGCAAATATAACAATTTACAATCTAAATACTAAAGTTTACTTTTTACGAATAATAAGACCATTTTCTATTATCTCGCTGGATTGTTATTTCAATCTGGCAACTCTGCATCACTGCACCGATGGTGCGCATGACAAAACATCAAATTATCTGTTAAGGCCATTTATCTTATTTATTCTGATTATCTGAAATAATCAAAACCAACGTTGCCGAGTCAATTGCATTCAACTATGAAATGTGCTGAAGAATAATATCGATTTTGTGCCTTTAAGTAGAGACGGCTATGTCATAAGGTTACTCCAATGTTTCCGAATTAATTCTGTTTATGCATAAATATCTTTAAATTATAAATATTAATTTTTTTATTATTAAATAAAAAAAAAAATAAGTTAACAGACCGATATAACAATTTCCAATCTAAATACTAGAGTTTCCTTTTCACCATTAATTTTCTATTATCTCGCTGGATTGTTATTTCAATCTGGCAACACTGCACTGATGGTGCATAATAAAACATCAGATTAATCTATTAAGGTCAATTAGAATTATCTTACTATCTAAAGTAATCAACTCCAACGTTGCCGAGTCAATTGCATTTAACTATGAAAAATGCTGAAGAATAATATCAGTTTTGGGCATTTAGGTAGAGACGGCTATGTCATAAGGTAACTCCAATGTTGCCAAAAATTAAATTATGGTAATGCTTAAATTGATAATAAAATAATGCTGTCGATATTTTGGTTTAAAACAAATTGATTTGACAGATGAATTTGATAATTTAAAATTTATATACTGAAGTTTACAATACTCTATTAGCTGGATTGCTATTCATTAGAGCCAATTAGAAATATCCCATTATTAAGCGACTATTTGAGTCCAATCCGGCTCAAAGGACCAATTTTCATAATACTACTATGCTTCTAACTAAATTATCAATTTCAAATATTTCTGGCAACTTTCCAGTTTTAAAAAACTATAAATCAAATGCCTTTTTTAAATTTCGACTGTATTGCTACCACAAAAAAGAATGAATAAAAATCGTTTTTTTTAAATTGAGTAATTAATATGCAATCAAAAATATCCCACAACCGTCCGTCGCACGTTCCTTTATTATCGTAACGTTAATTTTTAAAAAGCTAATTTCCACGACGGTCTCTAGTTTAATTTTAGCGATTCTGGATAAACGCGCGATTTTTATTTAATGGAATAGTGTGACATACACGTACCGATTTGTCAGGAAAACGACCGTCGATAATTCGGCCATTAATTTTGGAATAGCGTTTCTGGATGAGAGTTATTTTTGGTGCGGCTGGATATGCGGTTGCCAGTTTAGGTGGGTAACAGGTAATTTCGGTTGTTTTTGAGTTTAAGTGAACGTAATAGTTTAGCATGTAATTTTTGTTTTTTTTTTTGCTGATTTCTTTTGAAAATATGTAATTTTACCGACCTTCGTTATATCCCATATAAGCTTTTATATTAATAACGAGCAATGGAAAGTGAAGTGAGAGACGAAAATCGGGCCTAAGAAAGATAAAAATCAAAACATTTCTCTCAGGCAGTTTTACACTAACTTAAAATAAGTTTTTCAACGTCAATTCCCCAAACTAAACTAAAATTATTAATTTGCCTTTAACTGCCTAAAATAATGTCTCTAATATACATATTTCACTTTCAGGCAGTTAAGCAATACAAAAATTAAAAACATCCTGGAAAACGACCATTAAAACTGTGATAGTTGAGGCCTTACTTTTTTCATAATCAAGTTTTATATTTGAGGAATCTTCAGACACCAAAAACGCTATGTCTTAAAAGCCATAGTAGCTGGAACCTTCCGAGAGGTCTCATTTTGTTCATGAATATCAAAAAGCTGTACAAACTTTAAAAATCAAACCAATACTTTTCGCACATCAATTTTCAAAAACTAATAATAGCATTAGGCTTACGTTTTCACCATAAAAACATAGGCTAATGATAATTAAGCAAGAAATAAAAAATAATAAGTTATAAATAATAAATAAAAGCAACTGGTTATTAAAGTTATCAAATTTTTTCTAGGCACTTAAATTGAGAATATTTCAATTGCCTAAAAATTAGGTAAAATTAATTTTTCACTAGATTCCAAGTTTTTCTGTTAAGGACATTTTCAAAAGAATCCGAATTTTTTATTCTTTCCGGGTAATTTTGCAAAACTTTGAGGCAATTAGACCTTGAGGAAATTTAATTCCAGGGAGCACGATATAGGAATTGGGTTGAAAAGCTGGGCTCTTATTTATATATCCTTCTGTCAGATTAATAATTAGAAAAGTATTGGAAGGAAGTGATGTTTTTCTGGTTTATTCTGACAAACCCCGGCAGAAAAACAGAATTTCCAGGCGATCCAGACACTATTAAATAAATGAAACGATGATATAGAAAATGGGTTGAAAAACTGGGTTCTCATTTATATATCCTTATCTCAGTTTAATAACTAAAAATGTATTAGAATAAAGTGATGTTTATCTGGTTTATTTTGACAAACCACGCTAGAAAAACACAATTTCCAGGCGATCCAGACGCTATTAAATAAATAAAACGATGATATAGGAAATGGGTTGAAAAGCTAGGCTCTTATTTATTAAATAGACATCCAAAAGTTTCCTTTTTTTTGAAATATGAATCATACGTGTAATTTATAATTTAAATCTCGCGCCAATATTCCGAACTGCACTGCACTGAACTGTCAGCTGACCTCCCAGCGGCGACACAGTTCCTTGTATACTCGGTAGAACACTCTGCAGAAGATTCGCTAACCTTTAATGCTTCTCCAAAGATGACGTGCGAAGTGCTCGCTTGTGTCACTCAGGAATGACGAAGAACAGGAATGACCTAAACTAATTGCATAAATAATAAATAAAATAAATGCATTTAAAAAAAATTATTTAATGAAAAGAAATAGAGGAATACATATTCGAGCATTGGTTACGTAATGACGATATTCTTGTATCAAAAACTATATCGAGATGCATATTTAGCATCAAAAAAATAATTTATATTAATCTAATTACCATTAGATTAATATAAATTAATAATAGGATCCATTGGAATTATCCAGTGTCCAAAGACTCTTTGTTGTTGTTTGACTAATGAGATCCTGCGATTAAGAATAGATCCATAGAAGTAAATCCATAAGAGGTTCATGCTTGAATATATTTCATTAAAATGAAGATACGATTTTCGGAGACAGAAACGTTTAATGAATCTAAAAAAATAGGAGTGCAGTGGATTTTCATTTCTGTTCACCTAATGACTTCTTATTTGTTCATTACTATTTGTCTCATTAGTTCTAACCCATAGGATTAACAATTTCCTAAATGCATATTCATCAAAATGAAAAAACATCTATCGACCAGTAATGGATGACATTTCGACCATTGTAGGATATCCATTAGAGGATGTGTGCTATTTGGGAAGATTTTTAGGCAGTTAAAATTATTTTTATGCCCTTAAAATAGCACAGAACTTACTGATTATTTTAGACAGGTAAGACTAGATATTTAGTTTGACTACCTGAAAATTAAAACAGAAATATTCGTATTTTTCAGGCAGTTCTACTAGACTTTCACTATTTCAACACTTTAACTGCCTAAAATAACTTTTCTATTTTAAAACAATATTGACTGAAAGTAATGAACAACAATTTTAGTCATATTTCAAGTCAGCCTAATTAAAATGGTGTTCCATTAATGAATACAAGTTTTAGAATAAATTCCAGACTATTGAATCTAATGTGTTATTTCAACTGGTTATAAATAAAAAAAAATAGGCAAATAAATTTTGAAGAAATTCTAGGGTTTTCAGGCATTTAAAGCCCCTACTTTTTTAAGCCCCTACAACAGTTAAAACTTATTACTTAATTTACATCAAATTATTGAAAACTGTGTGCTCATCATCTTTCCGAGTGCTCAATATGGCGGTTAAGGACCATCTAGAAAAAATCCGTTTTTGAAAATTGGCTTAATGAGCCACGCCCTCTCATAATTAAATCGTTTTACTATTAATTACTAAACTCGATATATTATTGTAGGTTTGTATTTCAGATGTTTAATATTAATTGAAGCTGTTCAAATTGCCCGGGCCTAAATATATTAGCTCGCAATCGTTTCCGGCAAATATTATTGGGTTATTTGTTTAATTAATCGCTTTACCGAGTAGAATAATCGAGGCAATAATTCCTCATATAACCAAAAAAAATAAATAAAAACTGAGTAAAATAAAAGTGTTCATGGGGAGCGACATAAGTATGTACGTACGAAGAACCTTATGAATTTCAGCTTTTCTCATTTGGCTTTAAAAGACTCTTTGGAAAATTGCCATTTAGTTACTAAAGAGAGTCATGCACCTTCGAATTTTTTGAAACAAATTTATTATAAATTATTTTTTTTTTAATTTATAATGTACGAGTTAATTTTCAAAATGACGCCCACTTGGACCCAATAATTTGCCATTTTTAATTTCATTGAACTCGGTTTTTTTAGCACTTAAGCGGATGTCCACTGGACATCGATATTTCAAAAATGAGGAAACCTTTGGATGTCCATTAAATAGATTTGTGCCATCTGGGATTGAATTTCCTCAAAGTTTTGTTTTCATTTTCAACCAGTTGAAACAAGTTTCAATAACAGAAAAATAATAGAACTTAAATTTTGTCTTAATTTTTAAGATATTTAAATATTCTGGTTACAAGTGCCTGGAAGAAATACTTTAGCATCAACTACTTGGAAAAATCTGACATGTTTAAATGCCTTGAAAATAACTGCAATTTGATCGAAACTTGTGCCTATTTTAAATGATTTTAAAATTTTCTTTAACTGGAAAAAAATATAAACTTTATTTAAAATTTTTGTTTTAATTTTCAGGCAGTCGAAATAATTATCTAGTTTCAGCTGCCTGAAAAAATCAGTAACTTCTGCCTCATTTTAAGAGGTTAAAAATACTTTTAGATGCCTGAAAGCCAATAAATCTCTTCAAAATTTAGTTGCCTAAAATTCTTGTTATTCTAAAAATTCTGGTTTCCTTAAAGGACTTAAAAATGGCTTAAACTACCAGAAAAACATAAAAGTTACTGACTATTTAATTTTGTTTTAGGTAATTTAAACCTATTTTAACCTAATTCTGAACTCAAGTACCTTAAGTATTAAAGTTATTAAAACAAATTTAATAACTTTAATAACCAGTTGCTTTTACTTAGTATTAATATATTATTATTTTTTTATTTCTTGCTATTTCTTTATGGTGTAGTAACTTAATGCTATTTTTGGTTTTTAAAAATTGGTTGTGGGTAAAATAATGATTGATTTTTAAAGTTTGTATATATACAGGGTTTTTCAGAACTATGCGATCAAACTTCTGGGGGTTGTTCAGTGCAACAGAAGAATCCTGGATCCAAAAAGTTTATTGCGGTTCATCGGCGGCTCGCTGAGACAGGCATGTTTAAGACCAAGATGCATTATACTGGTGTTGCTCGAACCGTAAGAACGGTCGAATTTGAAGAAGAGGTGCTTCAGTGAGTTGCCGATGAACCATCAAATAGTGACGTCGCTAAGAATATGAATACGAGTAACGCTTCTGTCTGGCGGGTACTACACGAGCAACAACTCCATCCTTACCACTTCCAGAAAGATCAAGGTATGACTGCAGCCGATTATCATCCTAGAGTTCAATTTTGTCGACGGCTTCTGAATCACATCATTGCACAACCAATTTTTTTACGATATGTTTTGTGGACCGATGAATATTGAACATAAATTAAATTAAGTATATTGAACGGTATCATTACAGATTTGAGTTCACATTTCTTTTAAATACGTGAATAAGTCTATTTTCTTCTTCTTTTAAATTATTTGAACATGTGAGATATAAGTTTCTAAATTGATTTTTACTATAAGTGACGTAATACGTATAAAATAAGTAACTCATGTAACTGCCTGAAAACGATGACTTTTTAAAATTGTATTATGGTATCAACTGATTGGAATAAATAGAGAATTCTATTCCATTTAAAAGGTTCTAAGCTGACTTTAATTGGAACCTCCCTGAAAAAGATGAATTTTATTTAAAACATGCCTAAAATTGTTGCTTTAATTTCCATTGCCTAGGTTGTGTTTAGGTTTCAAGTGTCTAAAAGAAACAAACGACTATACTTCCTTTGACTGACAGCACAAAGAGAACTTAATAAAGGACAAATTCACAATAATTTTCCCTACAGAGAAAGCTTTAAGCAACTATTTTTAATTTAACACAATAACGGCTAAAAATCCCCATAAATAAACGCGATCTGAAGGAACAATACAGGTCATATTTCCACATGTGCCAATTCGAACGTGTCGTTCGTCCATATATTGGTCGCCATTGTGTCCGGCTACTCGAGCATACTCCTATGGCTTGTACGAAACTATGGATCCATAATTTCTCCTGATGGCGATGATTGGAATTATTTGACTCGACTCCCATTATATGAAAACGAGTATTCATTTCCCTTAGGGTTGGATTGAATTTATAAAACAAAACATAAATCAATATTTAATGAAAAATCGAGGTAGGTGAACTTTTCCCTTATGTTTGCAAAATCTAGTCAATTATAATTCAACGTTCAATTAAACGTTGACTTAAATGGATACTTACATGGTTAGAACAAGTGAATTACATTAAATACGAACTTGTATCGAAGGCTGATGCCTAATTGAGATGACAACATGTTAATTTGTTTTAAATGGTTTGTTTAAGGTATTTGCACGTTTGTGTTTAGTTGAAAAAGAGAGAAATCTTAAAATGATTTAAAAAGATATTATATTGCTTTTAGTGCATTTTATGACTCCATTAACACTAGAGCAGCAGCGCAGTCAGCTTAAAATTGTATTTCTCTTCACTGCAGAGGTAAAGTGGGTTTGGAAACTATTATATATGGAACTATTATATATAGACTAAGAAATGAATAATTCATTATCAGAAAAAATACTTCTCAAGGATTTTTATCTTCTATCATGGTACACTATATACTTTTTAAATAAAAAAAAATAGCACACATATTTTTCATTTAACATCCGATAAATGTCAAATTTTTGATATATACTAGATATATACGAGAATAAAAATGTAGTAATAACTGGTGAAGGGGTCGAGCAAGTGAATTTTGAAAACATTATAACTAACGTACGGGGTATGGGATTTTGGTAAAACGATTTGGTTGACCAATAATCCCGTAACTGAGGCATTGGAAGCAGCCCCATCCATAATATAATGCCAAAAAATTTTCGCATTTCCACGGGATTGGTATCTATCTATTTCGGTACCTTGGCCTTCCGGTTTGGACCTGCAAAGTCTGCACTTAAAGTCGCTAGAGGTACGTTATCGTCTAGATCTTCGTCTTCGGATAATAATATGGCAGAATTATCTGAATTATTACCGGATGAATCGTTATCGGATGATAGATCACTTTCAACAGGAATAAAATCTTTATCTACGAGCGAATCATCTAAAAATCCGGTAATTTGGTCTTCTATTATATCTCTTGACTCGTCGTCGGACAGATTCTCCAGCTCCTTTGCCAACTCCTGATCCGATAGATATTTCTTAGCCATATTTGCTTAACTCTGAAACAAAAAAACACATTAAAGCTAGTGTCCACGGGTGGGCATTCGGTCCCAAAATGTAAAATAGCATTCTGAGACAGAGTATTGATCCACAAACAACATAAACTGCAAAAAAATAACTATTAACAAAAAATATCCAGAATGAAAATTTGGTCCCTGGAAGTAAAATCCAAATGCCCACCGGTGCTCAACGTGTTAATGTTTATTTTCTCAATAAGATTAGTGAACCAAAACCACAGGATGTTTAATATTTGAAAACATGCTTCTGATTATTCTTTTATGAGGCTTTTTGCAGTTCGTTCACGAAACAAAAGAAAAATTTCATTATTTTCCAATTTATTCTCTCAACCCTTATCCTCTGGTAAAACCCAAAGAAAAATCCTGCCGTAACATACAAAATGAAATTACAAAAGACCTATAGATCTTAAGGTTCCCGACCTACTTCTGGAATTCCTTCATATATTTTAAACAAACCGTTCCCATGTTAAAACATATCTTATCCGAAGCCGAAATTGCTTTCAGTTTAGTGGAAAACTCCAGCCATATTTCATGTCTTATTTATCTTTAGGATTCACATTACGAAAGAATTTTCCTTTTTTAGGCGTATCCTATTTTTCGTCTTAATAATGTCGCACATATTAAAGTTTCATAATTTCCCGATGTTAGTTAGTATCAGGATTTCTCATTAAATGTTCATTAGAACGATCGTGAAGTGCCTTTAATGAAATTTACAGGTAATTAAAGGGATGACGGTAGCGCCTGCCCTAATTGTCGGATCATAATTTATCCTTGCTTGAATAATCTGAGCCATGTGCTGTAATTACTGCTGTATTAACAGATTCTATGGATGGAAGAAATGATGTAATTATAGATTACGTTCGTTTGATGTAAGAAGTAGGTCGGTGGAATTTTTTTTATATGTTTTTAACGTGCCTTTTATTAACAAATAAGATGATTATAATAATTTTAGAATCAAAGAAATGATCATACCACGTCATATTTAACGATTTTTTTTGGTCAAGGTATATTTATTAAGCTGTTGAATATATGTATATCATATACGATTCTGTTTACAAAAGAGAGAACATTTCGGCATTTAAAAAAATTGACAAGGGATTTACACGCTAGTTGTCAAACTCGATTACAACATTTTGAATATCTAATGAAATTCCTCTGAAGATTGAATGTTTTTCGTCCATATTATCCAATCCAATATCGCTGTTTTTATACTAAATATTTAGATATGAAATTATATCAAATTTAAATAAACAGTGGTATTGAATTAAATATTAAATATATATTTTCTGCAAAAATTATGTTTTTCAACAACACAACCCTTAGGGGGGCTAAGGGTTGTGTTGTTGAACCAACCCAACCCAACCCAACCCAACCCAACCCACCCTAAACATTTTCCCAGTAAGAAATTCTTTTAAAAAAGCACCGTTTTTGGCACATAATATCCAATTTAATAGCACTGTTGTTTTATTAAATATTTACTAGCATATATACATATATATAAGTATATTACATTTAAATTAACATACTGTTTAATTAGATTACATAGTTACGACGAAACCAGCTGTTATTAATGCGTATTATTTTAGAAAACAATGATTTTTGAAAACATTATCTTACTGGTTAGTGGTGTGGAGCGGGTGGGGGGCTAAGGATAGGGTTAATAAAAAACATTTTTTTTGCAAAAAAATATTTTCTGAAAAAAATATAGATGGTAAAAGAATTTAAGAAAGAATTTATAGTTAATCTAAAAGAATCTATATTTAATAGTAATCTATGCTCTAACTTTTCTCACCTAACCTTAAGGTTTTCAAGTAAAACGTGAAAAACCCTCATTTTATTTTTTGAAAGCAAAGCGTATCGCTATGTATAAACTGCTATACAGATACTATTTTTTATCGTAAATAAGTGGAAATTCAGTTTTTTTATGATAAGTCATTAGGCTTTGAAAAAAAAATCAGTTTTTTTTGCTTCTAGACAAGTTGTCTATAAATATAAATAAAAAAACTTTTTTTATTTATATTAAAAAAATAATTTTCTTCAATTTCAAAGTCCAAATCCTTCCAAGTCTTCTTCAAAATTTGCTGTTTGGAGTTTGGTGTTATAAAAGTTCTTACACGCTTCGAGAACTAACTCTAAGTCATGAGGCTTCGGATATTCGCTGCCTTTTTTTCGGAAATCGGTTTTCCCTCTGGATATAATGTTTTTAGTTTTGTTCTAAAATCTCCATTTAAAGTTTTGAGTTTAATACCTTTAGATCTTTTGTCTATTTTTAGCTCCCTGTAATCGACTTCGACGTGCGAGTGTTTAAAAAAGAGTGATTTTCTTTTTCGATTTTGATTATAATTTCTTCAACCTTTTCACCTGTTTCAAATACCTTTCTGTTTGAAATAGCCTTCTCAACATCCTCAATAGAGAAAAAGTGGTGGGTGTCCATTTCAGTTACAATAAACTTATTATTTTTCTTGCTTGATAATATAATTGATTTAAAATCATCTAAGGTATAGACACGTAATTGGTGCTTCATAGCTCGTTCGATTTCTCCAAAATTAGTATCATTTGCTAAAAAGCTGTATACAGGGATTAGGTATTTAAAATATATTTTTTTAAGACTCTTATATCCACTAAGGACAGCCTTTAAAAGAAGAATTATTTTAATATTACGATTCTGCCTACCGCATGAATCGGACCACATAATGAGTTCTTCAATATTTGGATCTAGATAATTTTCAATAAAGTATTTTATGCATGATCCAACCTCTTGTGCTCCTCGACCAGCGATTCCTTCTTTCCAGATAAAACAGTAAGGCAAATTTGTTGACGCACTATGTATTCCTTCATTGTACACAGAGAGCTGTCGTTTGTAGTATGTTACATTTGTCGGCAGCTTCGGTAAGCTTAGTACTTTTTGCATGTTGTAACTAATAACGTCATGGGTCACATTTGCTGTAGCGAAATCTACCTTCATTGCCTCACGTGCTTCTTTAGCTTTATTTAAATGAGCAATGTGTTCGAGATTCATTTCTTGTTTCAAAGTCTCACTTTTCTGGTTTTGTAGTTTTACTTGCTGGCTATCACATAAATTGCAAGTATCTTTTATTGGAGGCTTTCTTCTTAAATTAAAATTTTCATAAAATATTTTTTTGTAGGTATTTAAACTAACAAAAGGATTATTTTCAGACAAGTATAGTGAATGAATTTTTGGAACTGAAAGATCAGGATTTAAGTACTTTGCATCTGATTTTTCCCTAGTGTAATGCGTTATGTAGGTTGGGAACATAGCTATGTGACCAAGAACAGCATCCTTAGTAACTTCGGATATTTTATTTAAACCTCCTGATTTCTTGCCCCTTTTAACTTTAATGTAATCATTATTTAATTTTTTTACTGCAGTATGAATTCTTTTTGTTGAGATTTGATATGTTTTAATAAACATTTGTCGACATACATTCTCATTTCCTAATTTTTAAACTCTTGTGTAAGCTCTTTTCAGACTCCTTTTCTTTTTATTTCATTAACTTGAACTGTTGCTGCTAAAAATGCTGTTTGAACATCAAGATCCTAAATCCCAAAAGTTCAGCTCATTTTTGTTGGTGAACTTTTTCCTGACATTTCATTTTGCAGTTGCATTCAATGTCTTCCTGTTACTGAATAATGTGGCAAGTTAGAGTCCTTTAATTTTCTTCGTAGTTTAAAAGTTTGCTCTGGATATTTCCTTTCTTCCTTTCTTTGGCCTCCTTTCACCATGTTCCTTAACACTTTGTAGCTTTTCATTTTAGCGTATTACCGCTAAAGGGTAATCCTCTTCTGAATCTGAAGAGGTAGTAATAATCTGTCTTTCAGGCTGTGGAATCTCTTCATCAGTTTGATCAGACGCTTCATTAATGTTTTCAGATTCCTGCAAGAGAACATTAAAATCAAAATAAGTTTTTACGCTTTTAACTACCCTTTATCTTACTAGTTAAAATGTAAAACTTCAAAACTTACATCTATGTAATTTTCAGTATCTTGAAGAATAGCCACGTTAGAAGATTGACCACAATAATTTTCATAGGAGGTATCCAAGTTATTTGCATTAATAAGATAACTTGGTTTTGTCGCTTGGTTCCCTTTAGATAAGCGGTATCCAAATATGTGATAAAATGACCCCGACATCATATATATGAAGAATCATCAGCCAATATGTATTTTAAACATCAACATTTATCTGGCCTTTATTTATCAACTAAATTGATTGTCAATGAATCCTTTTATACCTTTTTTGTTGTTTAATTTTGATTTTTATTACTTGAGTTTGTATTAAGCTACTTACATAATTTTGAATTGGGGCTTGACTTGTTAATAAATAAATAAATAAAAGAAAGTTAGAAGTTTAAAAACTAGAATTTGAATTTTTCCAATAAAATAATTACACCTACATCAGGATTTATGAAAAATATGCAAAAATAAAAAAAACAGCCTTGGAACTTAAAGAAAATATAAAAAATAATTAAATCTTCCAAATACAGTAAAATGCTGACATTTCTTTAGATAAGTAGGAAAATCGGAATTTCAATTCCAATAAAACCCTCAAGTACTTATTTTCGCATTTTTTCCAAAAATTTGCAAATAAAAAATCAGTTTTGGAATTTGAAAAAATTATTTAAAATAAAATATAATATTTCAGGGACAAATTGCTGATATCTCCGAAACCAAGAAAAATTTGGAAATTTGTAAATTAATATTTGAATTATTTCAGTTAAATAATTAGATACCTAAATATATCAGCATTTTTTCAAAAATATGCAGAAATAAAGAAGTCGGTCTTGGAATTTAAAAAATATGTTTACAAAAATTGAATATTCCAAAGAAAAAATCTCATATCTCTTAACACATTAGTGCATGAACTTATAAAAATTGTTTTTTATGTATTTTTTCTTTATGAATTAGTTAAATGACTTAAAAAAGATATAAAAAAAATACAAAAATCAAATATTAGTTTTTATTAGTGCGTTATGATCCGTCCCTCAAAAGGGAATCCATGCATAAAATACATAAAATTAATATTATTTTGTTTATATGGTAATTTTTGAAACAATTTTTTGGATGAAGTCCACAGTCACATTTTACACATATAAAGTTACTTTTCTTCTTGCATACTTGGCACCTTCGATGAACTATTGGCCAATACCATTTTCGCTGTCGCATTCTTGTCCTTTACAAAGCAATCAGCCCATCCATTTTATCAAATCCTCCCATGTGTTTATTGTATCCAGCTATAATTTTTGGTTGTGGAATTTGTTTTTTAGTTTTAGTTTCCTTACACCATCTAGATGTGGTAACAATGTCATTACTTTCGAAGTTGGTACCCAATGTCACAGCCTTGTTGTCCTTCCATTGTACAAAAGTAACGTTATCACAAGAAACAAAACTGTGGCTTCCCCTTGGTTTTGATTTCCATGAAGTACTTTCAGGAAATGGACACTTTTCCGTTCGAATATCTCTTACTGTTGCCGTTGCACAAATTTTATTTTCCGAGAGATGGTTTAGTAAACTCAGGCTTGTAAAATAATTATTAACAAAAATTTTATATCCCTGGTTAGAAGGCACTTCCGATTTATGTAGTAAGGACATAACTACGTCTCCATCAAGACCAAAAACTTTTTCTGCATCTGATTTGCCAGTGTAAATCTCAAAAGAAATCATGTACCCATTACTACTGCATAATAGAGCCCAGTTTTTGAATCTTATTGGCTTGCCCTTGATGTACTGTTTGGCATAGTGTTTGCCATCAATTGAAAGATGTTCATCCAAACCTCTCTGTTTTTTGAAATTCTCATTCAGTGAGTTCAGTAGAGGGCGAATTTTGTAAAGTCGGTCACTGCGATCAATATTAGCATTATGGTTGAAATGGATGTGGCGAAGTAACACTTCAAATCTATTTAGTCGCATGCTATTTTTTAAAATGTTTGGTATATTTTCTGATGGATTCCAAAACATCCTCTTGTTCGGATATTTTGCATAACCTGAAAGAAGCATTCCTCCAAGTAGTACATATAACTCTTCTTTTGTGAAATTTAGCTCCTTATTTTTTTGTTGGCCGTATTTATTGGTTTCCCCAACAATTTTCGATGTGAGATCTTCATCGAAAAACAGTTTTAAAAAGTCTAACGGATTTTGGGCTTCTTTTGCTTCCTGAGATAGCTCTCATGGCACATAGTTTGTATTAATAGAAAAAATGGGGGGGATCTGCGTTCCATTCGTATAGCTTTCTACGTTTAGGGGTTGAAAAATTACCTTGATACTTGACCCAGATCTGCTAAAGGTATTAGATCTTCTTCATCAAAATCACCTTGTTCATTAGGTGGGGCTTTATAGGTTTGACGAGATAAACCCTTAGACTTTGGAAATAGTTGGGCTAGAGGAACTAGATCTTCTTCGTCAAAATCCTTTTGTTTTTTGGCTCTTACTTCACAGTTCTGCTGAACACATTTTTGTTTTGCAGACAAAATTGTATGATGATTCTAACCTCAAACACAACATATTTACTGAATTTCTTTACCCTGGTTTCAAAACCTATCGATATAAAAAATTAAAACTTAACCTCCATTTCGAGTAAAGTAACGTGTCGGATCCATTGTCACATAAAAATACAAAATCAAAACGTTATCCCCGATTTCTGCACATGAACTGATTTTGCAACAAATAGCGAACGTCTAGACAAATGCACGAGGTTATGAAAACATTAGAAGTGCGCATGTGCTTTTACCATTAAACCAAGAAAGTTAGAAGTTTAAAAATTGTAATTTTAATTATTCCATTAAAATAATTACACAGGTATTTCATATATTTAAAAAAAAAAACACACTAAATATCTACTAACATGCAGAAATAAAAAAAATAACTTTAGAATATCTATATGAAGGATTTATATTAGAAAAAATTAAAAAAAAAATTAATATTAACGTGACAAATTATTGCTTATATTACTATCACGCCAAAAAAGTGAAAAATTTGAAAATTGAATTTTGTTAACAAATATAAAAAATAATTAAATATTCAACATAGACAAAATGTTCACATCTTTTCAAGTAATAAAGAAAGAAAATCGGAATTTCATTTTTTCCAATAAAATCATTAGTTTCTATTTCAGCATTTTTTCTTAAATATGCGATAATAAAAAAAATTGCTTTGGAATTTGAAAAAAAATTAAACAAAAAGTAAATATTCCATAGACAAAATGTTTATATCTCCTAAACCAAGTTAGAAATTTAAAAATTGGGAATAGAATTCTCCCAATAAATTCATTTATTTCTACGTGATTCCCTAACATTCGAAAACCCATCAAATCCATCTGGTATTGATTTTATTATAACCGTATATTATTTAAACAGAAAATAACAAATTGCCTTTAAACCAATAAATTTCCTAAAAAATAAACTTCCATTTTTAAAAAAATATATGAAAAAATCACATTTCATTATTAAATATCAATATTCTCAAAATACAAAATTTATTGTAGATTCTATAACCGATCCATCCATTTTTCCATTACGTTTTCCCCGAAGCGAAAAACATTTTATTTTGCTACACAATGTCAATAAATAAATAACATTTTTAATATTTATACTGATAAAAATGGCAGTAATATAACTAATTAGTCATGTAAATTTTACCTAATTTAATCATTTTTTTACTTGATATATTGGGTAAATTTTTTTTATAAAACTTACATTTTCTTGTGTAAACTATGTGAATAAATAATTCACATAACAAATAATGCACACCTTATATTATGTAGTTCTCTTTCTACATGATATGTTATGTTAATGTTTGACATAATCTATTATGTAAAATTACAGTTGACCGCGTTCTCTTTATTTTAAGTATATTTTAATAAGTCTTTATTTGTGCCATTTAATACATTATTTTTTTATAATGTTATAATGCTGATTTTGTTCATTTAAGTGTTCGACAATCAGAAAATTTGAATTGCACCACTATTTACCTCGTAATTAGGATAGCCTTTAACATATTTGTAATCATAACAATGAGTTTAAAAAAATTAATAGCATGAGGTTCCATGCATATAGAAACATTCTGAGCCCAATAGTGGAATGAATCATTTTTAAAAAACGTTTTACCCATAAATTAAAACAATGAAATAAATAATAAATTGAAAGAATTTGTTTTTGAGAATAAGCCTATTAATTTCCTTTGTAAAAATACCTGGCAAATAATAATTATAACCTGTAATATTACATAAACGATTAGAGTCATTTTACATTACACATTTTGCAAAAAAAAGGTTACATCTTACTACTTACTTTCACATAGCAAACTACGTAAATTACATTATATTAGCCTCCTTGTGAGTTTACTTGAGAATTCGACTGAACATACCGTGTTAAAATTACATAAGCTATACAGTATAATAAACTTAGATATTTTACATTTGCTATAGAATTTACATATGCCACAAAATTTCCAACGTAATATTATGAAAATTTATAATATGCTTTTTACCAGTGTACTTCCTGGATCCAAAGAACAGCGAAATTATTATTCCAATTAATCGAAGTTAATCGTCCAAATATGTGCTCTATCGGTACAATCTCATTACCGTGTAATTGATTAAACAAATTTAGGGGGCGCTGCCTTCGTAGTGGAAATTGAATTAATTTTCGGCGATTTGGCTTTTAATTCCCGATCGATGCGGGAGACCTGCCATTATTGTTTTCCCGGGATTTTTCTTATGTTATCCGATAATTTGATGTCATTTGCCGACATGTCATCCCATTAGGGTAAACCGTCATTGCGGTTTATTTATGGCCGTTAATTGGGTTTTCAAATTGTATAAGCGAAAATGCCAAATTGGGGAAAGGAGGAGTGGGATTGTTTATTTATTAATTTTCATTAAGAGTATTAAAGAAATCGTTTTTTATTGCCTTTTTTTAGGGTCTTTTGGTCATAAAATCGCGCGTCTATAGTAATTTCTGGTGGTTCTTTCATATTTTTATTTATTTTTTAATATTCGATACATCAGCATTTTGCCTCTAAAAATTTTTTAGTTTATAAATTTTTGTTTTCTGCGTACAAGGTGCCTATTTAAGTTAGACATAGAACCCTAAAAAAACAAGATTTTCAGTCAATGAATTCTTTGAGAAAAAAAGAACCAATATAAGCATAAAAATGCGAAATAAATCGCCTTTTTTCATATTGATATTATATTAAATTTAAAAACATTAACCTCGTATCCATTGAAATTATGCAATGAAAGCCCCAAATAAAAGAAATTTATTTATTTTTACATTTTGGAAAAAACAATTCAACTCTAAAGTATTATTTTTCTTCTTAGTGTTCGGACACTAATTGAAATATAATTTTAACTATCCTATAATGTATACATCTTCTTATGGCTTTAACTTTGTTTGTGTGTTTCCGCAGGATATTTTACATTGTTCCAGAAAATAAATAACAAATATTGAAGCAGAAGTAATTCTGCTAATAAGATTAAAAAGCCTTTTGAAAAGGGTCACAATCGAGTAAATTTTCACAATTGGAAATAGCAGTCACTTGGCTGTTAAATGTCCCTATATAAATAATAAATATTTTCAATAATTTTCATAGTTATGTAGGGGTTTATTTACGATATACGAAACGCAATATTTTGGCTAAACTACAAGATAAAAAATTGGTAATATCAGAGGACATAAGATGTAGTCCAGAAGTACCTTTTAAAATAATTTTTATGACATACAAGGCGTTTCAAACTGTAGAAACATACCAATTTTAAATGAAATATCCTTTATATTATTTAATTTTTGTATTTTACATCGTAAATAAAGGTATGAATTAAGGTTTACCCAGCCTAAACTTTTTCGACTTTTACGGATAATATTTCTACTTTTTTTTCTGCATTTAAATATAGCAATATGAGAAATTTTAGAATTTAACAGTATTCTAACAGAGGGTAAAGGGAAAGATAACCCTCCTATCAGGGTTCAAACTTGATTAGTTCCAAAAATGTCAATTTCTAAGCTATTACTTATAAAATATTTGTACAAATTGCCTTTCTAACTTCAAAACTAATTAACCCCTTTTCAATTTCAGTACATCAACGTCAATTAGGAGACCGCAGTTGACTTTAATCGGGGTGAGTTTCAACCTTTTAATTCAATTTAAAGGCAAAAAAACACGTTTGCCTTATATTTAAGGAAACAAGTAATTTCTTCGATGTTGTAAGTGAATGGCTAAATAAAGAAAATTCATATGTAGCATGAAAAAAAACTAATGACCAGGTGCAATTTATTCTGACATTAAATGGATGATTTTTTTCATAATTTCTTATTACATTTTTGATTATTTGAAATATGTACTGTATAGTAAAGAGACTCGTTTTATTTGACCGACGTGTGAAACTTCGAAGGAAAAAATTTGAATTTTTATAGCGCGACAAGGAAAACTTTTAGCAATTCGTCAACAAAAGAAAGTTTCTTCCTTTTTTTTTTGTCGTTCGTGTTGTTCATTCAGTTTCGACCGAATTACCATTTAAACGGGACAAAAATTAGCATTCCGGAATGGATTCGGGACGGAGGGTTAAACTCTTCTTCCTGATAATAATTCATTAGTGTTGGCCCTTTTTTATAACCCGTTTAGGTTCGGATTTCTTAATGAGTTCATTACGGGGGGATAATATTGAGTTTCGAAGATGAGGAAACAATAGGATGAATATTTAAATAAATACATTAATTCCCCAACTGGTTTTGCTGCCTTACTCTGTTTTATTATTATCATTGGAAATCAGTCAATTTTTACCTTTTTGAAGGAAGATACTCAATTTTTGATACATTAAAATAAACTAAGAACAATAAAAAGTCAGATAATTCAGTATATTCAGACGAGATAATCCGTTAATTTTTTTATATATACAAGGTGTCCTGTATCGTTATGTTACAAATTTTGGCAGCGTAAAGTACACTTTTTTTTCAGGTAAAAAAAGCGAAACTTGTATATCTATTTTTATTTATTTCCAAATTACCCGCCTCTGAACATTGCTTGAGGCACTATGTTCAAGTACTTTAACCTGGATATTAAGACAGTCAGATCTTAATATTCATTTTTAAAAAACAGTCCTTTAGACAGATGAAGCGACACTCACAAGCCGTCATATTAAAAATCTGAGAAACCTGCATCAGTGGGAATTAAAAAATCTAAAAGCTGTAAATCTCTGTAATTTTCAACATGAATTTTCTGTTAACGTTTGAGCTACCCTAATCGATGACTTATTGATTGGGCCTGTTATGGTTCCTGCAAAATTAAATGCCTTCGATTTCTATGAAAGAACTGCAAGGACTTTTGGTGGATGTCTCACTGAATATTCGCCTACAAATGTGGTTCCATTTGGATGGACCTTAACCGCATTTTGAAATTATTGCTGTCCGTCCGAAATTGGGCAAGCGTCCAAGCTACTATCCAAGATCGATTGGACAAGGTGGTCCTATTGCCTGGACACAAAGATCACCCGATTACAATACCATTGATTTTTATTCATGGAAGGTACGTGAAAGATTTTCAAATACATCTTAAAATAATATGAAAATAAAGTGGTGGAAAATTTTTTATCTTGCAATATAAAAACAGCTGAAAATCGGCACTGACTGGACTGATTTCTTTTTAATAAATTTCGTTTAAAAATTCTTTGTTGTCTTATTTTTTTTACGAAATAAAATTGTTAAACTACTTTTATTAAAATCCGCCAGAGGGCGTTGATTTGTGACTTACATATTTCAACGGTTTATTTTAAAAAGCTTAAATGCAAATATATATTTTTAACGTCATTAAAAGCAGAGAACAAAGCCAAAGAAGCTAATGAAAACAACATTTCGATATCACTTTTTAAACTACATTTATTTAAAAAAAGGGTCCATTAAAAAATGGCTATTAATTCGTATTTGCTTAGCCAGGCTCAATAACCTCAAAAAAGTTTGAAAATTTGCTACCATGGAAAAGTCAATAAAGAACCAACACTAAAATAATTTGACAGTTTTGATACCTTTGGTAATATCTGGTATTACGTAGACGTTAACTTGCTTATTTTCAATAGAACACCCTCTATATTATTTAATAATTCGATTCTATGTCATACATATGTTATACTTTGGTCCAATGTATAACCGAAACTGCTACAACTATTAAAATATTTTAGTCATGAGTCCATAAATAACTCTGTCAGGCTTAAAAATGTTTACAACTTTCCATAATAAATCAACTTAATTCTGCGTTAAACATCCTCTGTAAAAAACATGTAAATTAGCACCATCTTCGGTTAATTTCCAAAAAGTGTGCACAGCTAACTGCTTGTTTTCAAACTGAATATATTAACAAAACAAATTTTGGGCTTTCGTGTTGCTCGTATTGTTCCAGTTTTTTATTCCTTGAGTTCTTACCACACAATGTTATTACACAATGCTCTACACAAACGAAGGGTTATTTGCTATGATGGTTGATATTTGATATGGCGTTTATTTTGAATGCATGAGAAATTCCACAGTTGCTGCAAGGGTGTCTGCGGATCAATCTCCTGACAGACGCCATCCTACTAGAATTCACTTAAGTACTAGAACTATTGCGCACGACCTGGGAATAAATCGAACTATTATTCAGAGTATTCTTAAGAACAGATAAGCGATCTTTTGGATATTAAGCCTCCACTACACTATAAGACTTAATTTTTCTAAGAAGAGTCGATTTTTTCATGATGATGCTTTAAGTTTAAAAATAATTATTTGTTTTTACACTAAAAGCATCAGGTTGCTCTATTGTTGAGTCAGCAGTCATCAATTTGTTCTAGGTTTCATTCATATAACTTGGTCCTTTACCAATTAACTCCACGACATTTTGACCTGGCTAGACCATTGTCACTGTCTTTTGGGTTTGATTTCAGAGGATCCCCAAGTGCTTTCAAATATGTTGTGAACAGATGAGGCTACATTTTACAAGAATGAAGGCGTGAATCTTCAGAATATTCATTACTGGTCACCAACAAATCCTCACTGGATGCGAGAAGTCCAGCATCAAGGTCGTTGGTCTGTAAATTGTTAAATTATTTGCAGCCTCTTTTAAAGAGGAATTACCAATTATATTAGAGGAAATGCCACTTGAAATTCTGCGACGAATCCTGTTGTTCCACCTCATTTTGCCCTAAATATTCGAGTGCGGTACTTTTCATGGCCGGCTAGATCACGAGACCTAACATACCTGGATTTTTATTTATGGGGTCGAGTAAATGCATTTTTTATTGCAAGGTAGCAAGACCTACGATACGACAAAACATGATTAGCCGGATTAGGCATTGTATGCAAACTCTATCAGCTGCTGAAGTAGCGACAGGAGTTTTGTCTACCCAAAAAAAGATGCTTTAGTGCATTGAAAATGATGGACGGCATTTTGAACCTTTAAGGCGGCAGTAAATAAAATATGTGCATAACATAAATATAATACTTTAGATTTCTTAAAATTGTATGTAGAATTTAAATATCAGATAATATATTCGGTGTGCTTTTTAAAATAAGCCAGGTTACATCTACATCCGAAATGGTCAAAAGTGTCAAAACTGTCAAATTATTTTACTGTCCTTTATTGAGTTTTCCAAATTCTCTAATTTTCAGAAAATTTTTACGCGTAGTTTTCCCAAGGTAATAGGCTAATTTGGTTCATCTTGATACAGATAATAAACGTGAACTGATAATAAAAAGTGATATAGAAATGCCGTTTTTGCCTGCTTTTTTTCCCTGCTTTTAGTTGTAGTTGTATTTAAGTTTTTGGAAATAATCTGTCAAAAGGCAACTCACAAGTCAATGCCCTCCAGCAGATTTTAAGAAAATTATTTTGACAATATTTTTTTGATAAAGAAATAAGCAACAAAGGACTTTTAAACAAAATTTGTTAAAAGAAAATCGGTCTAGTCAATGCCGATTTTTAGCTGTTTTTATATTTCAAGATGAAAACTTCTCTCACCACTTTATTTGACAATTGACAAGTTGTAGCGCCCTCTAGCAACTGACTTCAAAATAATTTCCAGCATTTTTTTTGGGCCAATTTTCTAAGAATGTTTTTTGACTATTAGGGCCTGAGATATCGCCGAAATTCTTAATTGGTCATCCGGTACAAGTTTTGGGTTTTTAAGTGTACATACTTTACACTTAAAATAAAATTTGAACATAACAATACTTTTGAGTTCTATATGATAAAAAATTATACTGGTATGGACTCTATTAACTTCTACCCTAGTTACGTAATGCTCTATAGTGAAAAAAAAAACATTTATATTCATTGGACACACGATTAGTTAAACACATTCCCTAAATCTAACGAAAATAATTATTTAAATCCACGCAAAGGACCGTGGTACATAATCTGAATCCAGAGCCTAAATCCGCGGAATTGCGGGCAGAGTCGATGCATTAGTAATGTCCTAATTGGTCCACAAATAACGTCGGATTAACGAAATTCAAATTTCGGGACGACCCGCGGTCCTGAATAAATTTAACTTCCGTACTGGGTGACTATTAATAGGTCACATTTTAGGGTGAATTTTCATCCCCCACCGCGTTCTGGTTTTTTTTCTCTACAGGCACGAGAGGGTCGTTGTTTAAAAATTTAATATTCTAGGTGAGGTAGGCGTGGACGGTTGTGACCTAAATAAACTCGTAAGGGATGCTCATTTTTAAAACATCGTGTGAGAAATAATAAATAGGGAAACAGATGGTTAATAGAAGCAATAGAACTTTGAACTTGCATTTTTTTATTAAGGATATTATGAAGAGAAGCATTCTTAAAAGATACAGAAATCTGAAATAGTGTAACAAAGTGTATTTAGTAACCTAATGACCTCAATTCATTGGATTTTGGCAATTGTTGTGAACTGAAAAGTGTGCAAACAGTTCCATATCTAAACTTGTTATTGACTGTGAAGTGCTTTGAGTGTAGATATCGGAAAAATCGTGTGGTCTACATAAAAATGCTTAAAAGTTTTTGATAGAGTTAAATCTTAACTAAAACTTTGCACTTTAAGAAGTTTCCCATTTAACCAATGTTATTAAGATATTTGGCAATTTGTCTTAAGTTGTCTTAATGTTTCCTCCACGTGGATTATGCTTAAAGTCATTTTTGTAGAACGAGACTTATTTAATAGCTTCTTTCTAGAAATTTTTTGATTTGATACTTAGGACTCTTTTAATTTTTTAGAAAATGTATATCGCCTAGTATTTAGAAACTAAGAATATTTTGAATAAAGATATCTCAATAATTCTAAATGCTACGTAAAAAATCTTTATAAGCTATTTGAAAGAACTTGATCTCAAGATCAAATTTGCTCTCCAGGAAGTTTTCAATTTGACTAATATTAACCGAGATGTTTGAAAATATGTCTTGGGTTGACCAACAAAATACATTTTGACCTTAAAAAATGGTTACATCTAAATTAAACAAAAATGTTTGATTCTACGTAAGTTATGATAAGAATCATTTTTGTAGAGTGTGACTTGGTTAACAACTTTTCCCTTTAGGATTTTTTTGATTTAAGGCTTAGAACTGGAAATTATTAGCAAAAATAATATCGCTTAATATGAATAGGTTTACCTAAAAAATGCTTAGTTACTTTTTGATAGTTCTTAATTTTACCTAAAACTTTTCAGATATTTAGAGATATTTAGCAATTTGTCTTGTGTTGACAGAAACAGTTCGATTTTGAAAACTGTTTTTCATTAAGTTTCTTAAAAATGCTTGACTCTATAAATACTCTATAATATGCTAAGTATTATTTTTGTAGAAGGTGATTTGCTTGACAACTTTTCTTTCTAAAAATGTCTTTTTTTGATACCTTGGACTCGAGATTTTTGAAATGTGAAATATACTTAGAATCGAAAGTAGAATGTGCTCGAATCAAAAGCATTACCAAAAATTTTTTAGATTTTTCTGAAGCCTTTGACAGTATCAAGATTCTCTCAATCTGAAAATTGAGAAACTGTCAATAAATTTAGAACGAATATATTTACATGAAAACTTCAACAGATTTTATATGAAGCTAAAATCAATAAAATCGTTATGTAAGTTTTTTATTGTATCTAAGTTTTCGTAATGCCTTTGAAGCATAAAGATTTGTTTAATTCAAAGAAAACATACTTAATAACTCGAAGGCTTTAGATAATTATATCACTACAATTAAGCATTTACTACTATACTGCGTATGCAGCGTTTATTGATCTAACTGAGAATTACATCGGATCTATTTCGGGGAAATTCTGGAAATTTATTCAGCATAAACGTAATACATCTCGAATTCCAGGAAACCTAACTTATAATGAAACGCGCTTAGATTGTCCAGAAAAAATTGTGAATGCCTTTGCTCAGTTCTTCGGGAGTGACTATTGAGCATCCAGATTATCAAGATAAATTTTATCCTAGAACATCAATATATCAACACTTACAAAGCTGGAAGAAACTGCTGGATTTGATAATGTATCATATGTTCTCCATAGAGTATCGATTCGGTTTTAATTTATCGATTCGGACTAGTCCTGAGGAGCGAAAGTTGGCAAAAATCTTATTTCTAAATCAGATGACAAAGGTTTGGTCAAAAACTACAGTCCAATCTCAATATTGACCAATTTCCCAAAGGTTTTTGAAGTGTGTATATATGACACCCTTTTCGTCCAGTCAAACATCTTATATCCCAATATTAGCATGGTTTTTTTCACTCTAGATCGACTAGTATCAATTTAATGATATTTTTTCACTCAGCTGCAAATAACAATTGGATGTCACATATACAGTCTTCGCAAAAGCATTTGACATATTTTTGCTCAAAAATTACACAAGTTAGGCATACCTTGGACTCAAGATTTTTCAAATAATTGATATCGCCCAGCATTGAAGAACTGATAATGTTTTCAATTAAGATATCTCAATAACCATTAGGTGTATATAAAAAATCCTTGTAAACTTTTTGATAGAGCTTGATATTATCTAAAACTGTTCCCTTTAAGAAGTTTCCACTGTCTTGGGTTCACCAGTGAAAGACAGTTTAACCTTGAAAAATGCATAAACCTAAATTTTTCAAGAATACTTGATTCAACGTAGAATATCCTTAGAATAATTTTCGTAAAACGTGACTTGTTTAACAACTTTTATCTCATTTTCTATTTAGAACTCGACATTATGGAGAAAATTCATGTCGCCCAGTATTGGGAAGTTAAGAATGTTTTGAATAGAGATATCTCAATAACTCTTAGGGCTACATAAAAAATTATTCTTCTCGATTTTTTGACTGATCTTATCTAAAACTTTGCCCTTTAAGAGGTTTCTTATTTGATCAATAATAAACGAGATATCTAGTGATTTGTGTTGGATTAACCAATTGACATTGAAAAATGTTTGTAACTACGTGAAATCTTCTTATACTTTGAAATAGAATAGACTTGCATCAAAGGCTTTACCTAAGCCTTACGTATTAAGACTCTTAGATTTTTGTGAAGCCTTGGATAGTATGAAGATTGACTCAATCCATTGAAAAACTACTCAATCACTAAAAAACGATTATTTACATGGAAACTTGGACAAAACTCATAAGCTTTCACATCAAGCTAAAGTCAATAAAATAGTTATGTAAGCATTCAATAAATTTTGATTATTATCATGCCTTTGATAGAATCCAGACTTTCTTATTCCATAGACAAACTCCTCAATAACTCGACGACTGATATTTACAGGGAAACTTTTAGTAACGTTTTTGTAAAAGAAACTCAACAGAATGTCAACTAAATCGATGAATTATAATATATGAATGTAAAAATCCAGTGGATCGAAGTACTAGAGGTCAAGCTATGGCTCAAACGTTATCTGAAACTGTTTTGTTGGACACGATTTTCAAAAAAAGAAATAAATGAGGTTCTGATGCATGGATTTTCGTATTTTTTTAATGGCAGCTAAAGAATATTTCAAAGAAACTGCTAGAGTAAAAATCAAGTCCATCGGAAAATTGATATAGCCCAGTATTGACATTGACGCCTTGTATTAACTAAGTATTAATCAAATAACGCTTAGGTCTAAATAAAACATACTTAGAAACTCTTTAATAGACATTCATCTTATCTCAAACTTTTCCCTCTAAAAAGCTTCTCATTTGATCAACAATAACCGTAATATTTAGCGATTTGCCTTGGATTGATCAAACAGAGACGATTTGACCCTAAAAAAATTGTAGACCTTAATTTGTTAAAAATGCTTTGCTCTACGGGCAATATGCTTAGAATCACTTTTGCAGAGCGTAATTTGCTTAACAGCTTTTCTCTTTAAAAATTTTTAATTGAACCTGTAATTTGTAAGAAAACTTATATCGCCTAGTATTTAGAAAGTAATAGTGTTGTGAGGAGAAATATCTTAATAACACTTTGATTTACCTAAAAAACGCTCATATACTTATTGATAGAACTTAATCTCAACTTAAAAAAGAATTTTTTCATTTGACCAATAATAACCGACATATTTAGTGATTTGGCTTGAATCAATTAACGAAAGACAGTTTGACCTTAAAAAAATTAAATTTGTTAAAAATGCTTAACTGTACGTGCAATATGCTTAGAATAGGAAATATAATATTCCTCAATTCAAAGGTTTAAAACTTTTAGATTCCTGTGAAGCCTTTGACAGTATCAACATTCTGTCAATCATTACACTTGCATGAATACTTTTTGAAAAAAAAGTCATCAGATTTCAAATGAAGCTGAAATCAATCAAATCGTTTAATAACTTTTTATTATATTTCGATTTTCGTAAGGCCTTTGATAAAATCAAGATTTTTTCAATCTATAGAAAAACTGATTATTAACTCGAAGACTGTGATATTTACAAAGAGACTTGTAGGAAAACTCATTAGCTCTCATACAAAACTACAATAAATGTAATAAATTTAAATAATTTCTAATAAGACACACTGCTTCGATCACATACAATTAAGCATTGACTATTTATATATGTTATGCTGTAGTTGTAATTAATTTGACTTGATTTACGACTATAAGGTCAAAGCTCCTTGTTACGACCCTGTGAATTAGTTCTACCGTTCCACGCATCTTCCTCTATTCAGGCTCATTTTAAATGAAAGACATAAAAACCCTTTTGCATGAAAAACAGTATTTTTTTCCGCCTTTATTTGCCTACTAGTACGCGCCCTTCGCTCATTAAGGGCCCAGATAAAAAACTCCGGTTTTCCGTAGGAATAAAACATAAAATAGAGAGAAGAGACGTTAAAAGTGTGGCGAAATGATAAAAAAAAAGTCGGTTTGGAGCGACCGCGTTACTCTTTGTGTCCTTGTCTTATTTTCTGTCTTCTCGTTGTTAGTCGAGGGCTTATTTTTATTACTGGAGAAACTAGTGGGGTTTAATGTAATACTAGAAGAGTTTATTCAGTTGTAATAGATTTTAGTGTATTTTAGAGTCAGATAGAGTAATAAAATGTGTTTAATAAATTCCGTCCAGTTAATAAAGACAACATATTTGATTAGCATGTATATGCAAAAAAAGAAATCCAGGTTTACTCATCGCTCTACTTTTAGTGCTTTGATTGGCTTGATTTTTAGTTGTATAGTTTCTTTGGAATGTTTTTCAGCTGTCTTTAAAAAGTGATAAAAATCCATGCATTAGAAGCCCTTTTATTCAAGTTTTTGAAAATCATGTTCGAGCTATAGCTTGACTTTTACTACTCAAATCAACTTGTTTCTTACTGCAACATTTTCTTTGAACTGTTCTTCAGTTGGCATTAAAAAAATTATGAAAATCCATGCATTAGAACCTCAATTTTTTCCGTTTTTGAAAATTTGTCCAATAAAACAGATTCAGATAACTTTGAATCATAGCACTTCGATCGGCTTGATTTTTGCCTGAATAGGCTCCATAGAATACACCTGTCTTTCCATTAATAAAATGAAGCAAATCCATCTACTGCAATTTTTTCATTTCGCATTTTGATGAAACTCTAACAAGACTTACGCTTTAACTGTCAATATCCCCTGGAAACTCGTGAACTATACGTGGCCTAAACTGAATTTTTTGTCCAAAACAACTAAAATAACCCCTTCGTTACTAAAATAACCCTTCCCAAAAAAATAGATTAAATATTTCCCTGTTGGATGCCATATCCAGGCCATACAAATTAAAACAGAGAGCCGCAGGTTACGAACTCCTTTTAACTACAAAGCAATTTAACGCGGGATTTACTCCCGCTTTAATTTGCTTGCAAAAGGGCACGAGCCATAAAGCTTATATATTACGAAATTTTAATATTAATCGGAGTTATTTTCTTCTGAAAATACGGCTCGAAGGACCAGAAAGTAAACATTAATTAGAGCTTAAATAAGCAGGCAAAACATGACCATTTTGTCGACAGCAAACAGTTTAGCCCTTTGGTGTATTATTAGGTACATATACACATAGGGCCTCTATCTACATATCATGGCGCCTTTGTTTATTGTAGTTAGCAAACTACATGGTTAGAGTACGAGTAAGATCTTAAATTGCATTGTCCAATTTGGATGCAAATTATATTAATAACGGATTGGCTTGTGTAATAGGGTGGACAATGGGAGGGTCCGTTGTGACCCGACTACTCTAATCTTAAGCCCGCTTGTTCTCGTTTAAATTGCAGTTTTCGAGTTTATGCGCGTTGGACATTGTAGAGCTTAAATTCGAATTTTTGAATTTTTGAAAAATATTATATTTCACTGAGTTCGATGCAATCCATCTCTGAAAGTATGTACATAATGCTGCTTTTAAGTTTCTTAGAAAAGTCTTAAGTAGAAGTCATTCTAATTGAATTTGGACATCAGCAACTTAAACAAAAATCCAGCTTTTCGAGAAATCGATTGGCGAAATTGCATGGAATTGATTCTAAAGCTTAACTTCAGAAAAATAAGCAATTTATCAGTAAATGGTAAACTAAAATGGATATTTTTAGAAATAAATCCATGGTCGCACTTTTTGGATTTAAGAAATTGATTCCATGGTCAATTGCAAGGATGATTCATGATGAGGACGAAAATCAATTGATTACTTAATGGCAAATTATATTGGAATTTAGGAAATAAACGCATGGCTCAATTGTCTGGAATTAACAAATTGATCAATTTCTACAAAAGAACCTGGGATTTAAAAATGGAAAAAAATCATGACTTAACTCCCTGAAAAGAAAATAAATAAGTTTCCAGTGTATTAAAATACTAATTAAGGTTCAATTTTTTTGATCCATGATGTAATTAATGCATGGAATTAAAAAAATTATTCTATGGTTCAGCTTTTGCACTAATTGAAAATTATGTTAGAACTTAAAATCCATGGTCTGGATTTAAAAAATTGATTATGTGCATAACTTTTAGCACGACATAGTATTGAAGGAACTCGTCCATTATCTCAAAGAGACCTACGCAACTAGAGAAAAAAATATAAACTCTAAGTCTCAAAATATCTTTTTATGTATTAATCAGCTTACATGTTTCGCTAATAGAGCATCATCAGACCTTATAGCTAGATGACCTGCCAAGTACTTGGTAGATTAATACATAAAAAAATTTTTTGAGACTGAGACTTAGAGTTTTAATTTTTTTCACCACATAGTATTTTATTAAAATTGCATATTGTGGTACAGTTTTTGCTCAACTTCAAAGAACGAAATAATGCTTCAATTGCTTAACTTTTGCTAAGAAAAAATACCCACTTCATTGCAAATTGTGCCGCAACTTATTAGAATAAAATTCAATTGCCTGGACTTAAAAATTAATTCTATGCATAACTTATTAAGAAGATAACATATTAATTTATTAAAATTACAAATTATGGTGCAAAACATCTATGGAACGAAGATCAATAATTCACTTAATGGCAAATTATAATGGAATTAAGGTTCAAAATCCATGGCTACCTGGAATTAAAAAAAACGACTCTATGGCTGAATTTTAAAAAAAAAACGATTGTTTTGAAAAATGAAGTGTCTAACCATTAAAAATATTAAATTTCACCAAGATCAACCTAACTCTTAAAGTACATAATGCTGGTTTTATTGTTCTTAAAAAAGTCTCAAGTAGAAGTCATTCTAATGGAATCTGGACGTCAACAACTTCTAAAGTTTTCAAAAAATCCAACTTTTCGGGAAATCGATTGGTGCAATTGCATGGAATTGAGGAGTTGCTTCTAGGCTCAACATCTAGAAAACAAACAAAATATCAGTAAATGGAAACCTCAATTTTTTAGAAATAAATCCATGACTGCTCTCCCTGGACTTAAGAAATTAATTCTATGGTTAATTTCAACGAACACAAATCAATTTATTACGAAATTATGATGCAACTTTCTTAAAGAACATCTATGGTTTAACTACCTAGAAATAAAAAAAATGGATTCTAGAGCTTACCTCTAGGAACGATTGCTTCAATTGCTCAACTTTTGCTAAGAAAAAATAATCACTTTATTGCAAATTGTGATATAACGTATAAAAATAAAAATCAATTTCCTGTACTTAAAAATTTATTCTATAGACAACTTCTAAGATAACATATTAATTTATTAAAATTATAAATTATGTTGCAAAACATCTATGGAACGAATATCAATAATTCACTTAATGGCAAATTATAATGGAATTAAGGTACAAAATCCACGGCTACCTGGAATTTAAAAAAAACGACTCTATGGCTGAATTAAAAAAAAAATTAATCACTCAATGCAAATTAAAATTTAAAAAAAATTAAAAATGCCTCAGGCCTCAACTGCCTAGAATTAAAAAATGCATTTTATAACTCAAATTATCACTTAAGCATATTTTGTTCCCAGACAACACATATCTTCCAATAGAAGTCCCAGATTAGTTGAAATTATGTCGAATTGTCCATAGAAGAATAATAAATATCCTCTGAATAACAATTTTAATCCAATTTAATGAACTCAATTGCAATTTTCGAGTTTCTGAGCATTTGACATTCTAGGGCGTAAATGCTAATTTTTTTTTACTAAACTGTCTAACCATTAAAAATATTAAATTTCACTAAGGTCTCAAAAAAGTCTTAAGTAGAAGTCATTCTAATGGAATCTGGACGTCAGTAACTTGCAAAGTTTTCAAAAAAACCCAACTTCTTGAGAAATCGATTAGTGCAATTGCATGGAATTGAGGAGTTGCTTCTAGGCTCAACATCTAGAAAATAAAAAAAATATCAGTAAATGGAAACCTATGAGGGATATTTTTTAGAAATAAATCCATGACTGCCCTCCCTGGATTTAAGAAATTGATTTTATAGTTAATTTCAACGAACACAAATCAATTTATTACGAAATTATGATGCAACTTTTTTGAAGAACATCTATGGTTTAACTACATAGAAATAAAAAATAGATTCTAGGGCTTACTTCTAGGAACGAAAATCAATTGATTACTCAATAGCAAATTATAATGTAATTAAGGAAATAGACGTATGGTTCAATTGCCTGCAATTAAGAAATTACTCAATTTCTACAAAACAACCTGGGATTTAAAAATGGGAAAAAATTGATCACCTAATTGTTATGATGGACATTTTTGGACATAAAGATCACGACTTAACTCCCTGAAAAGAAAAAAAATATTGTGTCTATAACTTGTAGAATAACTTTCCAGTGTATTAAAATACTGATTAATGTGTAATTTTTTCGATTCATGGTGTGATAATTGCCTGGAATCCAAAAATTTATTTTATGGTTCAGCTTTTGCATTAATTGAAAATTATGTTAGAATTAAAAAAAAATCAGAATTTAACTAGCTGGAATTAAAAAATTTACTCTATGGCTGAATTAAAAAAAAAACAGTTTATCGCTTAATGCAACTTATAACTGAATTTAGGAAAAAAATCTATGGTCTGGATAAAAAATTGATTATGTGCATATTTCTATCATCACATAGCAATTTATCAAAATTGCCTATTGTGTTGCAGTTTTCTTGGGAAATATCCTTTGCTCAACTGCCAAGAATAAAAAAAAATGCTTAACTTTTGCTAAAAAAAAATAATTACTTCATTGCAAATTGTGATGCAACCTTTTAGAATAAAAATCATAATTCAATTGCACGGACTTAAAAAATTGATTCTGTGCATAACTTCTAAGATAACATTTTATTTTTTATTAAAATTACAAATTATGGTGCAAAACAGCTATGGAACTTAATGGAAAATTATAATGGAATTTAGGTACAAAATCCATGGCTGAGCTGCCTGAAATTTAAAAAAAAAACGATTTTATGGCTAAATTATAAAAAAATTTTAATCACTTAATACAAATTAAAATTTAAAAAAAAAATAAAAAAATCGATGGTTCATTTACCTGGGCTTAAAAAATGATATTGTGCTTAACTTCTATAAAAAAAAAACCATATCAATGTATCACAATTCTTAAATTATGATGCAACTTTCTTGAAAAACACCCTTTGTCCAACTGCCTAGAATTAAAAAATGCATTTATTGCATTAACTTCAAACTAAGAAAAATGTGATGCTACTTTTAGGATGAAAATCATGCCTCAACTGCCTAGAATTTAAAAATGGATTCTATAACTCAAATTATCACTTAAGACGATTTGTTACCAGACAGCACAATCTTCCAATAGAAGTCCTACATTAGTTAAAAGAAATGTCCATATGAACATCCTCTGAATAATAATATTAATCCAATCCAATGAACTCCGCAATTATTTCGTCTTTTGGAACTTTATTGACTAATTTTAATTATTAAAATTCTTATTTTTGATATTGCTTGGTGACAAGTCTAGTTATTTGTAAGGTAACGGTAGTGGTAATTTTAGAACGTAAACACCCATTTTTCTACAAAAGTGTCTATTATCAATTTTTTAACAAAAATCTATTAGTCTTAATAAAAATTGCCTTTTAAAGACAAGAAAAATTTAAAATTTTATAAAGCCTATTTGTTACTGACCAACCTAAATTAAATTATTCCAGTGGAATTTGGATGTGCGCATTGACATATAAAGCATATTTCGCAAATGCTAAATTTTACAATGGGTGCAACAAAGATGGGTAGATTATCTAGAACGCATGTGGTTTCCATGTATAAGGGATATAATATGACTAAAGAATTAAAAACGGTGGTTGATAAAAATAATTTTCATAATTCCAGAGATAAAAACTCTATAATAATATTAATATTATTAATATTAATATTAATAATATTAATAATAATATATTATATATAATTAATAATCTAATCTAAAAGCTTTAATTTTTGAAGATATTTTAGATTATGAATTAGCCTTGCAAACGTAATTTTTTATATAAAATCTTAAATAACTCAAAAACGACCAGACTTAGACATAGAAATTTATATACAAAATATGTGTAGAATTTCATTTGGAACGTAAAAAAAAAATTATACAGGGTGTTTCATTTAATGTAACCAAAATGTTTCTAGCATTATACAGAAGGAGCAACATTGCAAATTTTTATCTTTAAGCTTAGATGCCAAATTTAAAAAAAAATCCAAAGTATACTCTTGCGTAATTGACGATGCAGGAATATCAACAGACAAAAAATAGCAGCAATTCAAATTTACCGCCGAAACTTGTTTATTATGACCACGACTGAAACGTGAACCTAAGGCCATATTTCAATGAATTTTCATGCTTATCAAAGATACCAAAGCCATATAAAGAAACATCATTATTGTCACGTACATAATTCTGGTTTTAGGTTTATTTATTAAGGAGTTCCCAACTAGCTCCATAGAAGTAAAGTTTGAACTCCATAGAAGTAAAGCTTGCCTTGCAAGTTCTCTACTTTACAATCGGTATAACAAATATGGGTATCTATTGTCTTCTATCCTTGTCCACTGTGTAATGTTACCTAGCCATGACATTTAATTTCTTCCGATTCCTTTTCTTTCCTCAATCATAAACTGCAAGAATCGGTTTCTTTAACTTCAGCAAAAAGAGTTCGCGTTCTTTGTTGATGCGTCTAAGAACTTCCTTATACGTAAGTTTCGCCCTCCAGGGTACCAAGATTAATAGAATGTGGTATCTGTAATACCCACCCCAAGAATTTCAGCGATTTAATCCCACTTGTTCTTGCTTAAATTCCATTTTTTAACATCCTCTTAATTTTCAAGCGAGCGTAGCAGCGAGGAAATTGCAAGGCGTAAATTCCCATTTATTCGGAGGAGAGGAGGTGGATAGCGGCAGCTTTTCCCCAAAAACCGAGGAGCGGCTTATCTGAGGACATTTTCGTGCGGCAAAAGCACTTTTCTATATCCTTTTTATTTTACCCGAAGAACGTATAGGATAATGTTTTCAGAACAACCGGGTTTAGTTTGAAAGCGACTCTCGAAGGACCGAAAACTCTACCGTTTTTACGTTTTACCTCAACTTTATTACGTTTCAAATTTTTCGTTACATTCGACGACATTCCGCACGGGGAATATTTTAATTAGATAACTTTTCTAATCTATAAAGTTGTCGATGCTCGCACATGATTTGAATACGTGGCAGCATTGTTTTCTCTTTTAATTAAGAAGATTTAGGTTAGGATTATATTTTTTGAGGTTATTGAATTATTTTAGTTAAATCGACTAAAGGGTTCATATTTTTATAAGGTAGAAACGGTTCTGTGTTTTCCAAAGTCCCTTATATAGGATTTTATTAAAAAGCCTTAGGGTTTTTAATAATAAGGAAACAGGTAATACATTCTAAAGGAACCCTACTTGGCAGTAGAATGTTGTACAACTTTATTACATTTTTCGGGTTTATACGGGATGAACAATAGGACTTTTTGGAGATTATTTTTAAGATTAATAACATACTCATTCATAGAATACGCAATTCATAAATGGTCTACACACTGCACCCATCTTTGTTCCACCCATTGTACAAGAGTGAATTGTAGCACTTGAAAAACAAGCTTGAGAAGTTAAATTTAGCAAGTGCCAAGCAAGCTTCACAGTTACGCGCATCCAAATTCCACTCGAATGTTATGCAATCGAATCGAATTTCTATTTAAGGAATTTCCGCTTTTGGTCGGGAAATTTGACTTATTGCAAATCCTACTAGTTATAATGATACGTAAATTATATCAAGTAGTTACTCATACATGATATTCGTGATCCACAAATGGTGTATTGAATGACATAAAATCCCATCGAATTCCTATTTCAGAAATTTCTACAGTTTAGCGGGAAATTTTAAATTTTGCAGGTTTAACAAATTTCTTTTTTTTTATACTTAAAGTAGACCAAGTAGTTACTCATACATGATATTCGTGATCCACAAATGATCTAATAATACACCCATCTTTATCCCTATAACAATGTGAATCTAGTAATTACAAAGCAAGCTTCGAAGTTAGGCACATCCAAATTCCACTCGAAAATTATGTAACCGAATCGAATTTCTATTCAAGAATTTTCCATAGTTTGTCGGGAAATTTAATTTATTACTATCTTACTATAATATATAAAAACAAATATAATTTGTTTTTTTTATAGATAAAGTATATCAAGTAGCTACTCATATATGATTTTTGTAATCCACAAATGGTTATACCCAAAATAATATACCCATCTTTATCCCACCCGTTATAAAATAGTCAAATGTAGCACTTGCAAAGCAAGCTTTAGATGTTCGTTCGAATTCCACTTTCATAGAATTTTAGAAGTTTGGTGGGAAATTTGAATATTTGCAAGTTTTACTAGTTGGTTTCTTATTTTAATAATTTATTATATATTTCTATTTAGACTACACTATAAACATACAGTAGGCCAAGTAGATACTCATACATGTTATTCGTAATCCATACATATTGTTCTGATATTATACCCACCTTTGTCCCACCCATTATAGAAGAGTCAAAATTAGAACATCCAAAGCAAGCTTTAGAAGTGGGGAACATCCCAATTCCACTCAAATGATATAAAATGAGGTCAATTTTCTATTTAAGGAATTTCCATAGTTTAGCGGAAAATTTAAAATGTTGCAAATTTAACTAATTTATTTTTTTATAAAATAGACCAAGTAGTTACTCATACATGATAGTTGTAATCCATAAATGGTCCAATAATATATGCATTTTTGTCTCACCCATTATAAAAGAGTAAAATTTAGTAGTTGCAGAACAAGCTTTAGAATTGGGGAGCGTCCAAATTCCACTTGAATAACTTGAAATCGAGTCGAATTTCAATTAAATAAATTTTCGCAGTTTGGCGGAAAATTTGAACTACTGCTAGTTTTTCTAACTTGCTTTTTTATACATAACGTAGTTACTCATACATGATATCCGTAATCCATAAATGGTCCAATAATATATGCATCTTTGTCTCACCCATTATAAAAGAGTAAAATTTAGCACTTGCAAAACAAGCTTTAGAATTGGGGAGCGTCCAAATTCCACTTGAATAACTTGAAATCGAGTCAAATTTCAATTAAATAAATTTTCGCAGTTTGGCGGAAAATTTAAATTACTGCTAGTTTTTCTAACTTGCTTTTTTTATACATAAAGTAGCTACTCATACATGATATCCGTAATCCATAAATGGTCCAATAATATATGCATCCTTGTCTCACCCATTATAAAAAAGTAAAATTTAGCACTTGCAAAACAAGCTTTAGAATTGGGGAGCGTCCAAATTCCACTTGAATAACTTGAAATCGAGTCAAATTTCAATTAAATAAATTTTCGCAATTTGGCGGAAAATTTAAATTACTGCTAGTTTTTCTAACTTGCTTTTTTTATACATAAAGTAGCTACTCATACATGATATCCGTAATCCATAAATGGTCCAATAATATATGCATCCTTGTCTCACCCATTATAAAAAAGTAAAATTTAGCACTTGCAAAACAAGCTTTAGAATTGGGGAGCGTCCAAATTCCACTTGAATAACTTGAAATCGAGTCAAATTTCAATTAAATAAATTTTCACAGTTTGGCGGAAAATTTGAATTACTGCTAGTTTTTCTAACTTGCTTTTTTTATACATAAAGTAGCTACTCATACATGATATCCGTAATCCATAAATGGTCTAATAATATACCCATCTCTGTCTCACCCATTATAAAAGAATAAAATTTAGCACCTGCAAAGCAAGCTTTAGAAGTGGGAAGCGTCCAAATTCCACTTGAATAACTTGAAATCGAGTCAAATTTCAATTAAACAAATTTTCACAGTTTGGCGGAAAATTTGAATTACTGCTAGTTTTTCTAACTTGCTTTTTTTATACATAAAGTAGCTACTCATACATGATATCCGTAATCCATAAATGGTCTAATAATATACCCATCTCTGTCTCACCCATTATAAAAGAATAAAATTTAGCACCTGCAAAGCAAGCTTTAGAAGTGGGAAGCGTCCAAATTCCACTCGAATAACATGAAATCTAGTCAAAATCCTATTTAAAAATTTCTGCAACTTAATGCTAGAATTTAATATTTTAACGTTAGAATTTTTTTAACTAATCCTTTTTTTTATACATAAAGTAGACCAAGTAGTTATACTCGTACATGATATTCGTAATCCACAAATGGTCCAATAATAAACCCATCTTTGTCCCATCCATTATAAGCGAGGAATATAGCACTTGCAAAGCAGGCTTTAAAAGTTGGAAGCGTCCAAATTCCACTCGAATGACAATAAATCGAATCGAATTTCTATTTAAGGAAATCCGCAGTTCGGTGGGAAATTTGAGTTTTTACTAGTTTTCTTATGCTTCTTTTCTTAATTACTTAAATGTACAGGGTATTTAATTTAAGTTGTGATCCTTTACTGATCGTTGACATAATAATTAATCATTCCGAGACAACCACCCTTAGAGAGCATTTGAGTATATAATCATTTTATATAACCTTTTGCTATACACAGGGTGTTTGTTTATTATCGCCTTAAAATAGTCTATTCCTAGCAAAAAAGTTCTTGCGAACATATACTCTAAACGTCTTAGAATTTTTTAAAATGCAAGTCATTAGAGAATATTATAATTTAACGATTAAATTAGCTCATAAATTAACAGCATACGCTCCTATTCCCCCTTAACATCCCATATCTCCACTCCTTAGTAAATTATGTATTACGTACTACATTCACCGACTTCCTATATAAACATACATGACATAGCGTCTTGTTTGTTGTGGTGAAATTACGCCATTAGAGCAGTAAGTCCTAAATTGCTTAATAATTAATTGTTTAATTTGAATGCAAATTATAGAGGGAAACTATGCGGTTGGGAATGTGAAAAATTTAAGGAAATGCCCAGTTTCGGTTTAGTTTGTCCCTAGGGAAAACTGTTAAGAAATAAAAGACGTTTTAAAATTCAAAGTTTGCGAGTTTATGGCTTTAGGAAAGGAGATTTTAGAGTAGGTTAAATAAAAGTACTGAAATAGATAATTGCGTCAATTTCTTAAATAAAAATCCGAATTTTCTGCCTAAACTGTTTTTTTATGACGATTGTTGAAACGTTAATTTTTTCCAAGGCACAAAAGGTCTATAAAAGCAGATGCAATCCTACTTTATTGTATTTCTTAGGAAATTCTTTAGTAGTTCATATTTAGAAAATTCTTCGCAAATGCTAAATTCAACTATTTTTTAACGGTTGGAACAAAGATGGACATATAATTAGTCTATTTGTAGACTACCAGTATTATGTATGAGTAACTGGTTGGTTTACTTTATGTATATATTCTAGTCAAAAAAAATACACAAATCAACAAAATAAAAAAAAAACAATTAGTAAAACGTTGAATAGAAATTTGATTCAATTTCGTTGCATTTAAGTGGAATTTAGACTCGTTCAATTTCTAACGTATGCTTTGTAATTATTAAATTTTACTCCTATAATAGGCGCAACAAAGACGGGTATTATAGACCATTTATGAATCTCGGCATGTACATATATTATCCACTTGGGGTAGAGTGGGTGAGGTTAAGTACATTATGTTTTCTAAGTTTTATATTGACTTTATGAGGCAACTTCCATCACCAAGTTTTTTACCCTCTGTAGACCAATAAAACCGTTAAATAACTCGTTAAAAATTAGTTCGCGTGACAAGCACTTTCGACGAACATTATACTTCAGTCCCTAAGTTTAAGGGTGAATAATAATGACACCTGATACTTTTCTTTAAAAAAAAAAAACCCTCGTGCCAGTTACTGACACGTGCCCGTTTAGATGGGACTTGACATACTTGGATTTCCGCCACTTTTGAGGCCTTTCGCGACGTTATCTCTCTTTATCCCTGGATGGCGTTAAACGGTTTACACCCGAAGGGTATTTCCTGGATCCAATTGATTTGATGGATAACAGCTCCACTTCCAGGAACCTGCCGGGTTTAGTGATATTTTCAGTAAAAGTTATTCAATTTTAAGCTAATAATTAAATTTTGTTAAAGCGCGCACGTGTATCGCAATAATTAATAACACACGGCAATAAAATATTATTAAAATAAATTGACTGAAAATCGCCTCGTAATCTGATAAAGTCAATAGAAATGAAATTATTTAATTCGTTCAACGTTGACTGGCTCCCGTATTAAATTTCGTTGCCGTCCCGATTTAATTTAAGTTTTTTTTAGTGCATAATTTAACAGCGTTAAAGCGGATTTCATAGTTCTTTTAGCGTTTTTTCGGTGTAAATTTAAATGCTTGCTAAAATTAAATAATTTATTGTGCACTTTATTTCGATTTAAAAGTCGCGCCAATATTGAGAAATAAACTGGCCTCCTAGCGGTAGCGAGTGTTCGTTATACATATTGGGTAAACCACTATTCCGAAACATTCGCCGATTTTCCACGTGTGTCCTGAGATGCCGTGTTTGTGTCCCGTCCGTTTAATTTCCGGGCTTATATTTCCAAGAACACTCTTTTTTAGATATGACGTTGATATTTCGCAACCCCCTCTAGAGCTAATCTTATTTGTTGCTTAGGTTTTGTGTTATTTGTCAAAAAAAATACTATTTTGTTATAAGTGTAAGAAATATTATTTTCTTATCTAAAAATAATTTTGAAAATTTGAGACAAAATAGTTGTTTAGGTCAAAAAATAGACTTAATATCCTCAAATTATATTAATCAAAATATGCTAAAAGTTTAACTTAGAACTATAAATAGGTATTTTTTATTTAACTGACCTGGATGAAGTAAAACATCTTTATATTCAAATATGAGTCTGGATCATTCTTACGCTTATTAATTTTTATATGAGTACCATCAATAGCCGCAATGACTCCATAGATACCCATTTTTTGTAAAAAGTCATTTAATATATGGCTATTCAAGATCAGATGGCTATTTGATGATATTTGATGACATTCCACCCGCAGTCCATCAGTTTAAGAGCGTAAAAAAGGCACCTAATTGTGATTTCAAATCCTCTACTTCCAGTTTGTGTCTTACGTCATGTTAAGCACTTTTTTCCTTTTTGCTCTTACAAAAATTAAATTGAATAAATAAAATGGTTTTTTTCATTGTTGTATTTAAACCCTCAAAATGTAATACGTCGCGCCCTCTATTAGTGACATCAGAACTATCAAAAAATTTAGCACCTTTAGAAAACCTCGCTGTACCTAATTTCATATGGCTATTCTCGTTTATTTTCTACCCGTAGAGAAGCATTTTCGGAGTTCAATATTTTGACTTACGCCGTTAAATGTTCGTGCAATATTAATGACTCACCCTGTATATGAAGGGTATCTAATGAGAAAAGTTCTGCCAGACTGGCGAAGATTTTTTTCTCATTATATACTGTTCATATAATAATAATAATAATAATAATATTAATAATAAAAAAAAAACATGCTTTATTGTTATTAACAAAGAAAAATTGTTCTAAACAAAGCTACCCTAAATTACTACCACTAAACTTAACCACTACACCCCATACACACTCAAGTTCTAAAACAAACATCAGCAAACAATACATAAGAACAGCAGAAAAAAAATACATAAAAAGTAAATTAAATTCCATAATTATCCCCTCAAGTATAAGACAGCAAAGAATTCTAACCATACAAACAAATCAAATAAAATTCAAATACTGTGAACTTACACTTAGGGAAAATTAGATAGTATCGACGTAGTATTCATCCAGTGAATAGTAACATTTTTCGGTCAAAAGTATTTTCAATTTACGTTTAAAAGTGTCAATACATGTTGCCTCCCTGATTCCACCTGGTAAACGATTGAAAATTTTGATTCCCTCGTAGAAAATAGATTTTTTAGTTAATGTGGAGGAGGGGATTGGAAGATTTAGATCGTTCACTTGACGCGTTAAGTATCTTAGATTTAAGGTTATAAATTTAAAGCGATTTGCAAAAAGTAAGCAGGCCACTTCCTGAATGTAGAGGGAGAAGACAGTGTGTATGCCCAGCCCAACAAATAATGGGCGACAGGAATCTCTTGGTTTAGCCCCACAGATGTAACGTACAGCACGCTTCTGTAAAACAAGCACATTAGGCAGCTGCATTACCCCAGAAGCAAATGACCTACCTAAGGTGGGATTCAATTAATGAAAAATATACAGATCTTTTAAACTCCATGCCAAGCTCCAGGGTAGCCACTCTGACTGCCAAACAACCTGCAGACACCTTTTTGCAAGTACGTACCGAGGATATGCTCTTCAAATCTGAGTTCTCTGTCAATGAATATACCCAACAATTTTGTATTATCAAACTGCTGAACTACTGAATTAGAAAAAGGCACGTGGTCTAGAGCACACTTAAAACACAATAATGGTTTTTTGAAGATTTAGTGACAGCAAGTTTGATTCAAACCAGAGATTTACTGCCTGAAGATCAGTTGCTAATGTAGTTCGCAGAGTATCTGTGTCTGGGCCCTGCCAAAGAAGTGTGGTATCATCGGCAAATAGAGTAGATTTCCCCCGTACATTAGGATTGGTAAGATCATTTATGTATAGGAGAAAAAGTATAGGCCCCAAAACTGAATCCTGAGGAACTCCCAAGGTGATAGGATGGTAATCAGAGTACTTAGATCCTACAAGCACTCGTTGTTGCCGATCTTGCAGATAGGAAGCAAACCAAGAAGAAAACAAACTCCCCGAAATCCATAATGATGAAGCTTCTGCAGCAGAATCCTATGGCAGACACAATCGAAATCCTTCGACAAATCACAAAAAACTGCCGCCGAAACTCCACCATCATTTATCCGGGAGGAAAGCTCATGAAAAAAATTAAACATGGCATCATTGGTACTGGTATTTTCACGAAAGCCAAATTGAAGTCTGGTGAGGATGTTTTTGGACTTTAAAAAGGACATTATTTGATTTTTAACCAGTTTTTCGATTACCTTTGATAGCGTAGACAAGAGAGAGATGGGACGAAAGTTGGAAGGATTATCCAGAGCTCCACCCTTGTGAATTGGGATAACTTTAGCTGATTTTAGGCAAGATGGAAATATCCCCTTGAAGAAAGGTTAATTGCGTCAACTAGTGCCTTTAGTGCCGTTTCTGGAAGGTTGAGAAAAATCTTAGCTGAAAGGTTGTCTTCTCCAGTTGAATTTTTATTTTTTTCAGTATACAGAATATCCTTGAGTTCGTTTAGGTTTGTAGGTATAAAGAAGAAGGAATTTGGAACATGAATGGCTGGCATAAAGGAAAGAGGATCCACTGAAGGGTTCTAATTTTGCTAAAGTTGTAGAGCAATATTAAAAAAAAAATTGTTAAAATCATTGGGAGAGACTTCAGGGCATTGTCTTGACTGCTTACCACAATTGTGACGAATATCATTAATAATTTTCCAACTCTCCTTATATTTGTTAGATGAACCACTTAAACGGTTGGAGTAGTAAGTTTGCTTAGAGATTCTTATCAGACGACGATACAAGGCTCGGTAAGAATTGAAATAGTTATGAAAAACTGGAGAGTCAGTGAACTTTCTTATTGTGTGAAGAGATCTCAGATTTCTTGAAGATACTTTCAAACCCCTCGTGAACCAAGATTTTATAGGTTTGGATTTCGGTTTGATTTTAATCATTGGGAAGGAAGCATCAAAGAACTTAACAATTTTTGTGTGAAAGTAAGATAAATCGAAAATAGAATTCCAGGACTCAAGAGCTGAAAGTTGACGAAACTTATTAAAGTTATTAATACCAAAAATTCGACCATATCGCTGTGCAGATACACTACATTCCTTTTGTATATTTGCTATTTTACATAGTATAAACTCATGGTCGGATAAAGCAGAATTTGCGACTGTACACTTCACGGAGTCATATGGAAAATTAGAACAAATATAGTCAATAGTGGAGCTTGTTGACTGTGTTATTAGAATCTTTTACATGCATATGTATATTAAATGCCCCCATTAGATAATCGAGAACTATTCGGAATAAAAAGCTACATCAGCTTACCTCCAAAAAAAAGGCAGCTGCTAGAGCAAGGAAAAAAATTATATTAAAAAAATACATGGCCGCAAAGCAGTGAGCAACGAAAAAAAAACAATATAGTTTTCAGTTTACAAATTACAAGAGAAATTAAAGAGAAGAGAAAGAAGAAGAGAGATTAATTAAAATAAAACAGAAGATAAGTAAGATCACATAGAAATGAGATGATGTGCAAAATAATGCTCTTCAACCAATTTGGCTTTAAACTTTCTTTTGAAGACTGGTATCGATAAAGATAAGTCCATTATTTTGTATTGATTAATTACAAAGGCAATTTGATAGGTAAATGACTTCTTAAATGTTTCAGTTTTATGAGGTGGTATAGTTAAAAGGTTTAATTTTCGGATATTGATGTTATGAACATCAGTGCGATATTTAATTTTGCGGTGGAGATATGGAGGACATTGAAATTTAATAATTTTATAAAAAATACTGCTGAATGTAAATTGCGACGTCCACTCATATTAAGACATCCTATTTCGGACAATTTGTGAGAAATTCTTTGTCTACGCATTATACCAAATATGAGTCTCAGACAACTTTTTTTGAACCCTTTTTATGTCCAGGCTGTTCAAAAAAGGCCATATACGTGATCAACAAAGTTGAAAAATGATAGAACGAGTGTTTCACAGAGCATAGCCTTAGTTTTTTGCGACAAACAATATCTATGTGAATAAATTAGTTTCAACATCGAATATGCTTTTTTTAAACAAAAAGTAATATGTTCTTTATATTTTAATTTATAATTCAATATTAAGCCTAGATTTTTAACTGAGTCCTTAAATTCTATTATATTATTGCCTAGTTATATCATACATGGAAGTAAAAGAATTACTAACGTTAGATGTGCAGATAATAGCTCGTTCGGGAAAATAATCAAAATCATGGGATGAGTTAAACATGATCAGCAGAAAACATGGTCTTTCGTTGAACATTAACTATATGAAAATTAAGTTAATTTACCGCAACACTGACATGGGCAGTGATAGACAGATCGATGGTTTTGAAATGATCTGCATCATCTCTAAATGAAGAAGTTTCTTGACCAGCAAGCATAGGCTGATAATTTGCAATTTCCACCATATGGTGACTTACAAAACTCACTTTCTTTAAACTTTTAACTCGAAAATGCTCAATAATTCCTGGTTATTGTACGATGGTACAGTAACTTCGGTAGGTAGCCTTCGTTTTTTGGTCTCCTATGGCCTTGGAACAGGACATACACTTGATAAATTTTAATCAAAATCATGATTTGAATTTGAACTTGAAGACTTTGATGACATTTTGGATTTTCTTAAAACTCGTAATAAAAAAAAATTAAAATAAATTTATATACCCAACAATGTAAGATTCCTCAGAATAGTATTGAATTCTTTATGTACCTATCTTTAGATACTCACTAAATATAGTAGCAAATTAACTGTAGAACTAGCCTTAACACTTTAACAGCAGTAAAAATTGGATTAAATATATTACACAATAAAACGTGATTAAACCACAAGATCAAACTCCATATCGGGTACATATTTCTTCATGATTGTCGAAATAAAGAAAACATAGTTTTGACATATTGAGAAAATCTTCGAGACTACTTTTAGTGGTTTAAAATTAATTTCCAAACTGAAATTTGTTGTTGCTAGAATAGCTGACTAGAATTGCAAAAGACTTTTTGATTTTTATTACAAGAAACTCTATGGTACACTTGTTCGGAGTATTCTTAAATACCAATATCCGGATCTCTAGTTATATAACTTATATTGATGCAATAGAACGTGTCCAAAACAAGTTATAAGAAGAAGAATGTGGTTATAATAGAGGCGAATATTGTCGATCTTTTAAAAAGTGATTTTTTTCATTTTTACCCTGTATCTCAAAAGCAAAAGAATGTGCATCAATTTCGTTTAAAAAATAAAACAACGGATGTACAGAAGCTATTTATTAGTACTCTGCTAGAAGGTCACAAACCACGCCTAAAAAAGACCTTCTAGCCATTGTATATTAGGATAATTTTTTGCCCAAAAAAGAAAATTCCCTCCGTAAGTAAATCTATTATAAGCCCCGATATAGCCCCATTTATATATAATAAACTCCCTTGAAAGACTACGTCACATAAAAATGGAAAAACTCATTTAGACAGGTTATTACGCCCTTTATCAGCTCCTCTTCTTCAGACGTGCTAAAACTTTTTCTTATCTACACGTATATTACTATAAGAAAAAAAAAGGGAGGTTTTAGGGGCGTTAGACGAGATTAAAATTTTAATTCGTCATTTAAATGATCTATCAACCATCCCTAGAATAGGGTTAATGGAAAAGCTAGGGTGGCAATCCAATTATTTGTCATTCGTTACGTTAATTGCGATGTTTTCGAGTGGTGCACCCCAACCCGCGCCGATCGGAAAAAGTAAACTGAAAAATTCAACATCAAACAATGATAATGGTATTAGTTTTAGCTCCGGTTATAATGAGGCCCTCCGGTGCCTTTTTATTGAACAAAACTCAACCTGGAACGGTTAATTGGATTTTTTTCCTGATGCACTAATTGCACCAACGTGCATCGGCGAGGTCAAGAAATAAGGACGGAGTGGTCTTTGAAATTTGAGGAAAACATAAAAAGGAAATCAGGTAAAACGGTCAAATACTAAATCGACTTTCGCTCAAACTTCAAATTTCGCGCTATATGAGTTTAGTAAATGTCTAAATAAGGTGGAATTGTTTAGAGTGAAAGTCGAAAAGGGGTTAGAAAGTTTGAACCCTTACTAATACGGTTATCATTTTTATAAAGTGAATTTAATGGATTTGAGAAGCGTTTTTTTTTAACAGATTAGTGATGGGTAGAAAAATAATCTTGGTTGTTTAGACACATAAGAAGGCTACAATTTGTCTGGTAAATATTCATCAATACTCTGGTAAAATTTTTCTGACATTAATTTCTTTTTTACTATGGGTACTTGTTATGGTTATGGTATTGGCAATTTTGCCTTTATTGAGTGAATGATAATGAAGAATACTTTTTATGCACAAAGAAGCACTCTTAAGTATAACAATCGATGAGAGTTTTAATATTTGTAAGCTGATATTAATCCGAGACGATTAATAATATTATGGCACGGTTTTGCAGTCCAAACACTGAATTTAATGAGTGGGCCGAAGAGTTTTTCCAAAAAAAAACTGTATCTTAGGTGTGAGTCAATCAAAGCATAATAAACATCCTTGGCCTTTGTTATATTTAACCTGCTTCTAATCACTCTGATTGCAAAACAACCTAATGGCAACGTAGAGTATAGGCGCTCAATATATTTATCAAACTTCAATCTACCATCTGTTACAGTAAGATATTGTGCATTCAAATAGATATTATCTAAAATACACTTAAATTATAAAATAAACAACAAAACGTTATACAACTAATTAACAAACGTTAATTAACAATAAATAAGGCGTACCATTTTTCAACATTCGCCAAATCCTGGCTAACCATATCCTCAAGAATAGAGGGCTCTTTCCTGTGCCAAAGAAGCATAGTATCATGAGCAAATGGCCACCCCTGGTAATCCATTACCAATTATCAATGAAACAATACAAATGAATGGAAAAAAAAACTAAAAATAACCTCAAATGCATGAAAAATTTTTAAAATAATGAGTATTATGCGAAATTGAATCTGGAATGTATAAATTATTCCTCTAAATTCTGGGACTAAATAAATCATGATACCAGCGTTTTAGTAAATTTCAAAAACCTCCACAAAAAGTACCTTAATAACACAGAAAAAATAAATTGACCTCAACTGCCTCGAAGAAAGGAAAAAATAAATACCCTGATTCCAATTGCCTAGATCCTAGAATATACAATAAATCACTTTAAAAGGATAACAAGAAGTGGCTAAGCAATACAGAAAAGGAGAAAATGACTTCATATACTAGGAAAAAGCTCAAAGTGACTTAAGTATTACGTTATATACTGTTAAAGGTGATTTCTTTCTTTTATTCGAGATATTTGACGCAATTCAAAAAATATCCAGCCGTCTGACGCTTTTTTTCTGTATTGTTAAGACACTTTTTGTGCTGTTTCTAGTCTTTTGAACTAATTTTGTATATATTCCAGGCATTTGGAATTCTGGTTTATTTCAATATATATCGGGTGTTCCAAAAAGGTGGTGATAAACTTAAGGGAATTGCTTGGGATCATATGGTAACCAATATCTGCATAGGAACCCCTAGTCAAAAATAACTTTTCGCTTCAAAAGTTATTACCCCTTGAATAATAATAAAAAAAAACCTCAATATCCTGGTACTTTATTATCAACATAATAATAATATAAAAGTTATAATAATGTTTTAAAATGACGACCAACAACCCGGTGACATAACTCGTTTCATACACCAACAACTTTATGTAATCCCAGAGAAAAAGTCCAATGGGGTTAAGTCCGGACGTCGCGCTGGCCACCTGAGAGCCCCTCCTCTTCCAATCCATCGCTCAGGAAATTGTTAGTTAAAGTAATCCTGTGCAATTAAAAAAAATATCGGTGCACCGACATATTGAAACCGCATTCTAACTAACTACAGGGACGTGGGCATTGTTCAATAACCAAGTCTGAGAATGTCTTGAAGTTAATGTAAGTAGATGTTACCAGTTAGCCCAGGTGAAAGTAAATACGGACCAATTAAGAAGTTGGCAACAATAACAATTATAGAACTTAACATAATTTAAAAAAATCTTCCAGGCATTTGAGGTAACTTTTTGTTTTTGGTTTTAAGGTAATTTGTGTGTTCGTGGATATTTGAAGTCATTGCTTAGATATTTCAAACTTTTGAAGACATTAAGGCATCAGAATCACCTCCATGAATTTAAAGTAAGTTTTTACATGTTCCAGATTTTATTCCAGACATTTTACGTTATATTGTACATTTTCCAGTTATTTGAGGCAATTATTAGTTTCTTCCTGGAATTCGAGGATATTTTCTCTTTCTTCTGTTTTAATTTTTTCCCGTTTCAGGTGTTTTTATTCCAGAAATTATTTTTTTTAGTTTTTCCAGGCATTTAAATACTTTGAGTTTCTTCTTTTTATAGTAATTTCCTATTTATTCCAGACATTTGAGCCACTATGATAGTTGGAAGTATGGTTTATTTCTTGCATTTACGCTAACGTTTTATATCGATGGCTTAAACTGTAAACCCTAGCTAGATCCACATTTGATTAATTTTAAGATGTTGGTGATACCTTCTGAAGGAAAAGTAAATGAAAATTGAATGAACATGAATCTAACTAGAAAATTATGGAGTTAAGTCAACACGAAAATCAAAAAAGAGAACTAACATTCATTGATCGTCTAAAAAATTAACCAGACTTTATAAATTCGCTACCAATTGAATTTACAAATGACCAAAATGATATTAATATTTTAATTTTTTCCGAACTAGAATTAATTGTGTTTCCATTGGTCAAACAAGTTATGAGGCTGACATTGTTTCGAATTCAATAAGTAATATCGAATCAATGATCTGCCTTTTCTGTGATTAAACTAGGAAATTTTGAAGCTGCTTTTGATAATATAGATTATTGCATAGCATATACCCAATTCCAAGAAAAATAGAAAATATGATGATCTACTGCCACTAAAAAGTGGTATACCTCCAGACTATCATAGCAACGTTATTTTATATTAAAACTCAAAAATACAATCATGGTTTTTCGTAAACCAGGTAACTCGAAATTTTCCTAGTAAAACAAAAAATGTCACATTAAGTAAATGTGTTTTATTGGCTAAATGTTAGATTGAGATAATAATTAGAAAAGCCCTTCTTTATGCTGAGTGTTTGAAATCAAGCTATGTCTTTCTCCTACATACAAAATTACCCGGTTTTCAGCTTAAGCCATCGATATGTTCTACGCTTTTGAAGTTTTTCTATTCCAGGTATTTGAAGTCATTTTAATTTTTCTTCTGTATTGTTAAGGCAGTTTTTGTGTTTATGGATCTTAGAACATTGAAAGGCTAGAATTAGCATTGCCATGGAACTATAGTTTGTTTGCTTGCAACATCTCTGATGCAATGATGCCAAATGCTTATGTAAAAATGGCAAAAAAAACACGCTTTATAATATCATAAAAATTCGTCACTTATTTTGCAAAACAATACTATTCCTCTTTAATAAAATATAAAGCTTTTTTTCATGAAATATGATAAGATGCTCTATAAAGAAGTCAACATTGAAAGTTAAATGAATGTAGATAACGTATTTTAGAGAAAAGGTCAACAACATCGCAACGCTGCTAGATTGCGTTAAAAACTGGATATGTTTTGATTTTCTCGATTGTACATCTAACGGAAGCATTAAGCAACTTTAGATCAAATTTAAATTAAACAAATGCATTTATTGTATAGCTTCGATTTATCTTTTCCAAAGGGAATTTTTTCATTATTTTTAGAGACACTTGAAGATTCTTTATTCGAGTTCTCTATAATGCGTGATAAGGTCATCTGTGGAGGAGATTTTAATGTTGACTTCTTGGATATTAATAAGAGTAATATTCAAAAACTAATTTTTATTTTGAATACTTGATTTAAAACAAATAATAGAGAGCCCTACTAGAATTTGTGCAGGGTAAAGAACTTTAATAGACTGGATTGTTATTTCTAAACATTGTGATAATTATGTGAAAAAGGTAAAAAATATAGAAAATGGGTCTGATCACCATCTTATACAGAAGAAACTCCTTTTTACATTTAATTAAGAAATTTTAAAAGAATTGATAAAGTACTTTTTAATTATCATGTAAATAACGCACCTTTCGATCAAATTTTGTACTTAAATTCCATAGATGGAAAGATCCAATGTTTGAGCCATATAATTTTGTCTTTATTTGATGCTGGCTTTAGGAATGAGAACGTTTATAATTTTGCTTTGAAGATGTTATTTTTGCACTTAGAATAACATATATTTAATTCTACTTTTTATTTCTAATCCAAAATCTAACATCAAAAAGTTAGCTATATAGCTGAAAATGTCCTCTTTTGAAAATGCGTGGTGTAAACTTGTTAACAGAGAATCAATGAATATTTTTGTAAACAAAACAACCCCCTTGCCCCTGTGAACATGTTGAACTTAAACAAAGTTGTTGTTTACTATTTCTAGTCTTTCAATGTTCTAAGTTATGGACCCTTAAAGTCAATACAGGGTGTTTCCTAACTTTGGTACGAAATTATACAGGGTGAATCGTTAGGTCGTTTTATGAAAAAAAGTTTCTATGAACGTATGTCGGGAGTTGCTTTGTTTCTAAGATACAGGGCGATGAAGGTTCAAAAAAATAACGGTATTTTAAAAATACTATAACTATCCTTAAACCGATTTGGTTGAAATTTGGTGCAGTTATTTGAAGTTATAAGATGATTATTTAGCTATAACTAGATTGAAATTATTAGGTCCACTGGCGTGTCAGTGGGCACCACATGCTTATTGTTGAGAAAAAACAAGGCCAATAATTGTTTTGCAGCTTTTTATTTATTTTTGTATTTAAGCAACTGAAAACACAACTTTTTCGTATCTTATATTATCTTCATATCTGGCTTTGTTTTCGAAAAAAAAATTTTAAGTATCTTTAACTCATTCTAAAATTTATCCATGGACGACAACATGAAATAAAAACCAATTAATTCGATAAACAATTTCGACCTTAAAGTAAATGAGCAAAATGTCCACCCTCCAATGCACGACTTTTTGGTCTTTTGTGTCTTGTTTACTATGATAATAGACATTCAACTTCTACGATTTTTATTATCAGATTTTTGAAATACAACAAAATAACAAATACATTGCTTCTTATGACAAATAATTGGCAAGTCCATTCAAGTACCTCCTTTGTACCTACCTGCTTTGGAGACCAGCTGAAATCAAGTTTTATTTCTTCCATGTACGCTAACAATTTTTTTATATATTTCGGATAATTATACTCGATTTATTCCAAACATTTAAACCCATTAAGCAATTTTTTCATTATTATTTTAGGTCTTTAATGTCATTTAGTATGTTTTATTCATAATTTTTTGATAATGTTTATTTTATATAGTTCCAAGTGGGGAATAAATCTTCTGGGAGCCAGTTTTCTTTAAATAAACTGAATTTTTCTCTTAAATCAAGAAAAATCCATTAACGTGATTTTACTGAATGTATTCGCACGACCGCCAATATTTACACTACAGTCGTATATTTAGACCCCAGTTAAACAACTCTACTGGCAGTAAATCGACTGGTTTTACGATTTATTTTCCTCATAAATTCAGTTTTAATCAAAATGAGGATAATTTTTTTTTTTTGGGAAATATACATTATAACAGGATATATAAGCGTCCTAATAGCATATAAAAAACTTCATTTCGTAAGATACACTTTAAAGCGGCCATTTGAAAATTGAATTTACGAGATGAGCATAATGGTGCACCTTGGGGCCGTTATCTCTTCGCCGTTCACTTAATTTAATGGAAAGTTAATTAACACTGGATGTCTTTATTTATTTTTATGGAGTGATAATAGAGTTTGCCAATTACTTTTCACTTTTTTACATAATTTAGCATAAACTCCACATTTCAATTTCTAAAAAGAACACTCGGTATATGAGACGCGAAGGATAATCTCGTCCCATTTGCATTAATGCAAAACGTTGTATCGGCAATTTATCATCGTCGGCACTCAATATCTGTCAAAATAACAAATGGACTCTGGATAGCGGCGCCGTCCCAATATCGGGAAACAAATCCCAATTATTGTGAGTTATGTTATCTGATCCATTACGTCCATTGTACGTTTATTTAATCAGGGTGTACGTTTTAATAATTTAAGACATTTTACACTGTCCAGGAATCTGGAAAGGTACTGTATAAACGGCGGGGAAATTTGAATATTAAGCGCGACCGGAGATGTCAGCTCGTATAGGCTGATAAACAGAGTCAGCCCTCGTGTCAGCTATTTTAAGAGCTTAGAGCTGACGGTTCGTTCAATAAGATAACGAGGGAACTATATAGGCATGTCGAACTATGTAATAATAATAATATAAATGCGATTTATATTAACATAGTTTAGAAATAGTTCGCGTTTGTGGAATTATTGCCTGAAAAGTGAGCTCCAAATTAAATAGGTTATTTCCAGTTCAATTTTCCCCCCTGTACATGAGTTAAAAACGCTCTGGATAAACCTGTTTTACTTTTATTACGTGATGCGAAAGGTTATCGCTTTCAAACTTTTTTATTAAACATCTCTTGTGACTTATAGCCGAAGAAGAACGATAAAGAGATAAAAAAAACTCTCGTAGGTTGGAAAGTTAACGGTGCTGTGTGGGGAGAAAAAAAGGCAATTTTACAAAGGATAGGGGGCGAAAATCTTCGACTGAAACTGGGAAAAATATCTATTTTTAAAAAGCTATATAGTTTCCATTTGTATTTTTACATTTCTTTTTACTCATAGAAGACTCTAAATTGTCATTTTCATTCCAGGATCATTATTTTTGTTTTTTGTTTAAAGCTTTTATTTAAGACCATTTTCAAGACCAAGACCAATTCCGTTCTCTTTTTATCTCAACATATTTAATTCTTAATTTCTCTTAAATTATCACTTATTTTTGATTTTGTTGCCGTATCTATTATTCGTATTTCTTAGATTGCTCCTTTTATTGGAATTATTCTTTCTTTTTTGACATGTATTTCTAGAAATTGATGATATTAATCTTCTATCTGCTTTTAGTTCTGTATATTTTTTAAATAATTGTTTCTAAATGGTTTTTTAAAATAAATAGTCTCCCCTTAATATATGAATTGTTAGTTTCATTAAGTATATCTCAGGTGCTGACATCACTCATTTTCCTTATTTAATTAGTTTTCTCAATGTCTTTCTATTTTTAAATTATTTCTTCAATTTTTAATTTGTTTTATTTATTAATTTTACCCTTTACTATTTTTTTCCTAATTTCTAGGATATATTTTGAATAAAAAATAGAAGTTACTAAAGGATTAAAAAAAAGGTGAAAAAATTTGAACAAATAATTGCAAAAGAGAAAATCATATAGAAATGAAAAAGACAGAAAATAACATAAAGAAAAATAACAATTAAAATTAAAAAGAAAACTTCTTGCCATTACTGACATTTTTCATAATAATTATTTTTATTTCAGAATTGTTTTTCTTTTTAATTTTTTTTTTATTTGTCATCCAATAAATTGTATTATTTTATCTTTTTTTATTTATTTATGAATTTTTATTTTTTAACGAATTTTTTATCAAAAAGAAAAATGAAAAATAAATTTATAGCGTCATATAGGCATGACAAAATTAAGAAGAAAAGTGAATTGAAAAAAATAACTCTAACAGTTAGGACCTAAAAGAAAAGGGAAAAAACAAAAGATACAAATAAAAAAATCAAATTAACCAAGAAATTATATATAAAGAAATTATTATAATTAATAATAGTTTTAATCTGTAATTTTTTCCAATTTTAAAATTTGTTGTGCATTTATTTATTTTTTTAGTTTTTTTTATTTGGTTTTTTTAAATAGGGTTAAAGAGCAAATAAAGGTTTAAAATAAAGAAGGAGATTTGGGAAGAAGATCGAAAATAATACAAAGTAAAATAAATTTAAAAAGTTAAGAAAAATTTGTTTTTTTTATATAAATTGTTATCTAATTGATATTATTAGATTTATCCCTCGATAATTAATTTTTTAAATGTTCTCCTACAGTAATTTTTTATTTTTTTTGTTTTCACTATATTTTTCTTATCTGGAGTATTTATTAACATATATTTATAGTATTTCTCTTATTATTTTTACTTCTTAATTTTTTTACAATATTTTTTACCATTTCTTTCTTATTTATTAATGTATACTTTTTTTTTAAATAATTCAATAAATTTTTTTTCTTACTTAATTTTTAGGAAACATTACAAAACTAAATTAAAAAAGGTGGAAAATAAAACAGAAATATTTAAAGAGGAAAACTGAAACAATATATGGTATTATCAGGAATATTTTCAAGAAAAAAAATAAGGAAATAGCATAATAAAATAAAGCTTATAATATAAAGCATAATAAATAAAAAAAAATAAAAATTAAAAAATGAAGCGAACAAGTTATAAAATATTGATATAAATAAGTATATTAAAAAAAAAAAAAAATGTTACCTTCTCTCTATATATATTTTATATATTACATTGTTCCCTTGATAAATAATTTTTTTATTGTTCTCTTACGTAATTTTATTGATTTTTTCTTGTCCTCCCTCTATCTTTTTTCAGCTCTTTTTATTACTTATTGTGTTCTTGACTGTTTTTTGAATATTTTTATTTCAGGTTTTTTTCTTTTTAAAGTATTTTTTAAATTTTTTCTCGATCTGTCATTTTCAACTTTTTTAACTTTTTAATGAAATTATTCAAAAATTTTAATTTCTTTAATCCATAAAAATTTATTGAAAATATTAAAAGATAAAAAAAACCAATACAAGATATAAACACATATGTAAATTAAAATAATCTATCGTATCATAAAAAATAAATTATATTATTCAAAAAAAAAATATGAAGAAGAGAAACAAATAGAGACATCTAATAAAATTAAATTATGAAAAACTGAAACAATAAAATATTAACAGGAGAGGGACAGAAAAAGATACAAAATACGGCAAATTAAATAAACCAAGGAATTATAACGAGAATATTAAAAGCTTTAATCTGATAATATTTGCATTGCATTTTTAAAATTTTTTTTCCTTATTTACTTTTCGAAAATGTTATAGGAGCCTAAGCGAAAAATTGTATTGGAAATAAAGCTCAAGTAGAGCAATAGAGAAAAATAAAAGATTAATTAAAGGTGTAAAACAAAAAAGAAAAAAAAACGAAAATACTAAGAGAAAATATAATTAAGCATAAAAATAATGAAAGAAAACCATATTAAGGATGAAAAAAACATAAATTAAATGCTACAAAATGAGTATATTATGTACAGGGTGTCCCAAATTTGAGGGTGGCTCTCAATATAAAGTCTTAATTGGAGTAAATGTACGTAATTTGAAGCCTAAAAAAATTCCTTTAGAAAATATAAAATAAATCGGAATATTTTCGAAGTCATTTAAAATAAATTCAATAAAAAATATTTTTTTCTCAGACACTTTTTGGCCGTGCATTGAATGAATGAATGGGGTGTTTATTTAGCATCAATGCTACACAAATAATTATAAACAAGGTAATAAATAACTGAATAATATACAATAGTTCAGGAGTGTAAAAAGTAATAAGAAAACACAATCTTTTATGGCAAAAACAAATAATATAAACACGAAAACGAGAATAAATAGATGTAATTAAAACTTAATAAATAGAGCTTAAGCTAAGGACAAATTAATAATATAAAAAAATATAAATATTGTAACATCTCCTTTTTCTAATGATAGATAATATGAACTCTCCTCTATAGTTTATTGAAAGTCTCCAAAGACTTAAACATTATACGTTGACTTACAGCATACCAAGTATACTTAATATAGAACATACATTATGGTAATATAAAATTGGTAATAGTACATTTCGTTATTTACTAACTATCATCTACGATGCCCTAATATTAATATACCAGATATAACTAGCATATTTAATAATTTTTTCAATGTATTATATTTGCATTGTATTAAATATTTTATGTGCTTTTGATAAGACTTCTATGGGACAGAGAGAGATGGAGGTGGATAATTTTTTATTTTTTATATTAAATTTATTATGAGGTATATAGGAAAAATTTAATTTAAGCTGACAGACAAAAACAGGATAAAAAAGAGCATTCTAAAAAATTCAATTAAAACAGGTAAAAATATATGAAAAAAACTTCGATTTGCAAAAATCGAATAACCTTTTCGATCTAAAACCGATTCCAATATCACATTTGCACAAATGCAGAAATTCCCGCATGGATAACCATATTTAACATTCGACATTCCCACTCGGGGAGGTCCGGAACTCCCTGTGCTACGCTAAGAAAGCCATTTCCGGTATTCGACTACGCGATCCGGTTAGCCAAATAGCTCTGGCATAGTTTGGATTGGATTTAAATTATTAACAAATTCGTCAATTATTGACTTTGCATGCTATGACCATTTAAGTTTTTTCGAAATTAATTCTGTATTTATGGATGACCTGTAAGAGAAATCTTGTTGAAATATCTAAATTCATTTCTTTCTTTCTCTATTGGGGATTGTGAGAATGGCGATGGAAAGGCAATATTTTTCCTCCTTACTAACTAATGAACTCTGGAATGACATTCTTCGCCATACCACCACAAATGACATGTTTAGATCATTTTTTGATAACTTTATCCATTACTAGATAGAGAAGGTATTGCGACTTTCTAAAGAAATAAAAAATCTTCATTGGCTAAAAAAAATGCAAATAATGCTGAAATAAATAAAAAATACATTGGAAAAAAGGAGTATACGAGACAAATACTAAACAATAAGAAATTTTTTTATGACTCTCATATCAAAAATTCTGAAAATAAAACGTGTGTGAAAATAAATGTGTATGGAATATTTAAAAAAAAATAAAGTGGCAAAGCTAATAAATCATCCTGCTTGGAAATAAACATAAGTGGACAGTTATATTACTTTGTGTAATCAAAAGAGCAATAAATGAATTTAAATTTGAATTACTAAAAAAGCGAATTTCAGAATAATTAAAAAATCCAGCAAAAAAAAATGATACGATTCTTGGAGTGCCAGAGAGGATAAATTAATGGATACGGTTTATCCGGGCCAATTCCGCGTCGATAAATATTGGAATTTCCACTTGGCAAACCCGAAAACTGGAAAGGCTGACCTAAAAAAGCTCCTTAAGTTCGACTTTTTAAAAATTTAAAATGCAAAGTCATTTTCGCGCCACGGCTGCCATTTTACCTATTTAACATTCGAACGGGGTCTCGGGCGGCCCGAGACTACTACGCGGATTTTTACCCATTTCGGGAATTTCAGATGGTTTTTTTTTATGGTGACTGCAACTTTATCGACGCTGTCGGGCCATAATCGTTAATCCGACAAAAGGTAGTTTTGTTGCCACGATAAATTTGAAAAAGTCGTTTTGTTGGCAGGTCCGGAGTTTATCGTTATGGTAGGGCTATTGTTACTATCGATGATTTGCTTCCTACATAATTTATTTGCTTTGACTCTATAAGAATAAATCGGTTTAATGTACAGCAACATGTACAATTATGCAGTTTGTTTATGACCTTGGATTGCGAATGGAAAAAATTGGGAAGGTGCCAGTTTATCAATAGCTACTTCTTCGGTTAATTTTAATAATACATTGACTCCTTTGCTAAAGAGAGAAGTAGAACAAGGCATTCTTAAAATTAATTGAAATATATTTTATTTTTATATCTTCTATCATGAAATTACATTAGGATCACAACTCTTTATTTAGTTAAATAAGCTTAATGTGATGAAAAATCTATGTAGAGTATGGAGGGAAACAGACTCAAAAATACTGCTTACAGTATACAAGGCAATTATCAGAAGTCACTTAGAATATAAAACAATATGGATATACAGTGCATCCGTAAAGTAGCGGATAAATTCAATCAAATTAAATGGACCGTTTCTGAAAAAAATGTCTGAACCCGTCGATTATAATATTTGGTTTAGGGTTTTTCTACATGGGAATTCAATATACAGGGCGACTCAAAAAAAAGATATGACGTCATCAATATGTTTTTTAAATGGAAACTACCATTTTTTAATGCAGAAAGAACGCATTTTTTACGCAAGGATATGGTACAAATGAATAGTGGTTACATAAGCAATTTTGAACAAAAAATGATGATAAAATGTAAAATTAAAAAAATACCTATCTAAATTAAATGTTCGAATTGAGCACCGTTAATAACCTGACAATAACCAAGGCGATTTAAAAATTCTTTTTGAACGTTGTCCATAACATCTGGAGTATATTTCTAATTTCCTGGCGTATTTGTTCTTTTAAATCTTCTAAACTCGCTGGTTTAGTGGCATACACTTTCCTTTTTAAGTACCCGCATAAAAATAATCAAGGGGAGTTAAATCAGGCGATCTGGGTGGCCACTCAATGAACCCTCGTCTACCTATCCACCGATTTGGAAAAACTTCATCTAGATAATTGCGAACGGGTAAAGCATAGTGTGGCGAGGCTGCATCTTCCTGAAAAAAAGATCACGTTGGTGCATGTCGGCTTCTGCGGAATCCGGATACAAAGTTATCAGAGCGGAGATACGTCCGTTAAATATTTCCAACTTTTTTTAGGATCATTTCCTATTTGATCCGAGCAGAGTTTTTTTTCCATGTCTACCTGAATTTTTGAGTGAACTATTAAAGAGAGTGTTAGTAAGTAATAACTAGAAGCTTCTATTATATGCAAAATTCTCTCAAAGGCTTTTCCGACTCTGGCATTAACATTAAAATGGCATTAAAATCCCCCAAGATAAATAGTAGGTCAGGGTTTGAGATAGAGAGGACCTCTTCAAGATGACTGTAGAATACATCTATGTTGGCTTCTTGGGATGTCGATGTTGGTGCATAGATTCGTATAAAATTTAATTTTGATATAACCTATTCTGTTATCCACTGCATTGTATTTAATAACAGAGTTATGTTAACCTCAGCGGTTCTAAAGTGTGCATTACCTCGCCGATGTATTTATGATAGTCCTAAAATATCGAGATTATTGTAAGGTCCATTTCTCTCTTTTGATTTGCAGCTTTCCAAGATCTATTGTCTTACAGTTTCGTAGGACTATTGAACTTATGATTACGAGTACAGCAAATTGTACAATTATGTTGTCACCATCCTACCATCCTAATCATCAACCAAAAAATAAAACTTATAGGATCCAGGGTTATTAGAGGCTTCAGAATTGTAGTAATGTGCACACATTGTATAGTAAATATAATGAAACTATTTAGGTTTTTATTTGACATTTTTATTTTATAAAGTGTAAAAATGTATTAGAAAAAAAATTATTGAAGGAGATTTTATCTAAAACTTTGGGTCATTCTTAGTGATTGGATTTTGGATTAAAAAAAATGTTATAATAACCTTTTTTTTGGGCTATTTGGGTGATATTTAAATTTAAACAAAACGTTTACTGATTTTATATTAAACCTTGTGTATACGAATTATGAGCGATATAGGTTTCCATAAAGCGCTAAAAATAACGTTTTGAAAAATGTTTTTAAATCTAATTTTTATTTGGGTTTTACCTGTTACTAATCAATGTAATAAGGATATGTGTAATAATAAAATATATATAATGTATAATAATAAAATATATTAGGGGTTAATGACCTAATGATTTACAACCGCGCAAATCAGCGAAATCTGCTTAAAACTAAACACCCAACATTTCATTGAACAAAAAAGGCAAATTTAAAAAAAAACTGAGGGGTGGGATTTTCTTATGTATATCCCCGGGCATCTTTCCAAGAAAGTTCAGTTTCTTTGTTGTAATCTGTTGGGGGATGAGCGGTAAAAAGTGCCCTTTGAATTCTTAATAAGGCGGGCTGATCTTTTTTTAAAATAAATTATTCATGACTAAGGGCGTGTTATTTTAAAATACCTTACGGTTAGTAAAGTAAAACGAACCGTTTTTAATATTAAAAGGTCAACGGATGTGCTTAAATCGCGGTTAAATCTGGATATTTTTCTTTTACTTTTTATGTGAGGGCAGTACGTTTTTATGTATAGGTGGAATAAAATTTTTAGTTTTGATAAATTGAAATTTTTGATAAATATCTTTAATTGTAAATATAAAATAGCAACAAAAAGCTCTTGAATATTTGCTATTTGAAGAACAAATTTATTCAACTATTTTGAGAATTTTTGGGAGTTAAAGTTTGATGTTCTTTTAATATCTTGAAATTTAAATAAAATAGAAGGGTCCTTAAAATTATAATATCGTTAAAAAAATAAGAAAAAGTGTTCATTGATTTTTGCTTAGAATATTAAAGCCTTTCAATGTTCTAAGGATTTTCGTGATTTAAGAACTAAAATTGGTTTTTTTTTTAGAAAATTTCTATAAATTCAAGTTTTTGTATTAAAAAGACGATTTTGACGGAATTTAATATAACTTAAAATGATGGAGTTTTTTTCAGAAGACGAACTTTTTTCGTCAAAAATAATAATAATAATCTTTATTTAGCAAATTGCTACATATAAAATACAAAGAGGTTAAAACAACAAAAATTAAATATAAAAAACAAAACATGGGCCTAATAATACAATTTTAAAATATGTACTCTTAATAATCGTTTAAAACTATTTATATTATTACAGATTTTTAAGTCATTAGGCAATTTATTAAATTCGAGCAAATCTTTATAGAGCACGGAATTAAGCATTTGAACGGTGTTACGCTTATGAGTTAAAATAAAATCAGTACAATTCCTAGTATTATAATTATGGACATCACGAAATAGCACTAACTTATCACATATATAATAACTAGGTAAAAGGCCTTTCTTCAACTTAAATATAAATACAATAACATTAAACATAATTCGTCTCTCAAACATATATAGCGGTTACATCTCAATATTGTTCTCATTGCCCTATTTTGAATTTTTTCCAATGGAGAGATTTTATAATGCGGTAAATTATGTAAAAGAGTTGAATAAAATTGTAAATGCGGAAGAGCTATAGCATTAAATAACGTTATTTTTGTATTCATTGATAAGTTTTGTCCCACCCTATTAATGAACCCTACCTTTTTAGCAAACTTTCTCATGATATAATCCGCATGAGCCTGAAAAGTTAAGATCGAGTCTAAAATTCTCCGAGATATTTAATTTGATCCTCGTAAACTAATTTCTGTCCATCCACACAAACACTTACGCTTTCAATGTCAATATAAGATGTCTTCGACCGTCTACCAAATATACAAAATTTTGATTTTGTGGTATTTAAGCCTAACTTATTGTTACAAAGCCTGTCAAACAAATTGCCAAGTTCTATGTTCATGTCGCAAACCATTTGCTGTAGATTTTGACCAACTATATAGAGCATAGTATCATCAGCAAATAAAATAATATTTGATTTTTGAGCCACCCTAACCATATCATTAATGTAAAATAAAAACAATAATGGACCCAGAACAGTACCTTGGGGCACACCGACATCGACATTTACAGTTTCAGACATAGCATTATTAAACTTCACACATTGTAACCTATTACACAAATAAGACTTTAATCATTTTAAAACGTTCAGCTTAATTCCTATGTGCTCTAACTTACCCAACAATATATCTCTATCAACAGTTTCAAACGCCCTTTTAAAATCCAAAAACACAGCCAGCACATAATTACCTGAGTCAATTGCCTTTAAAAAATTATCACAGATATTCAGAAGTACAGATTCACATGAATGACGTTCACGAAAGCAAGATTGGTTAGGAACTATAATTTGGTTGTTATCACAGAACTGCAGTAATTGCTCTTTTACACATACCTCTAAGACCTTTTCATATATAGGAACAGTATTAGATATCATTTCGTCTTGATTTATACTCTGCCCATATGTCTTCACTTTTATGTAAAATGGCTCTTTTATACAGACTATCCCTCTCACGCATTAGATTTTTAATTTACGGGTTAATCCACTTCTTATCTTGATATTTTTATTCTGTGACAGCTGCGATCATGGGACACATTTCGTTGAGGCTTGATGTAATAGAGAAGATGAAGGCTTCTGCTTTTAAATTGATTGAAATAGAAAACTTTTTGAATATATTCAATGTTTGTATTCTTCACCTTTTAAAAATTAATTATATTTTTTTTCTTAATTTTTCAATATTGATATTTTCAGTTTTTCTTTAAATTTTCTGAAAATCTAAAGAAATATATAAAAAAGGTCCGGTGGTGTGAACCCAAAAGTGTGTTTATAATTTTATATCAATTTAAATGTTACATTATTTCAGAATTTCTAGAAGTTATATTGATAGACTTTTTAATATTCTTTTGGTATCTTTAAATGTCAAAATTGTAAAAAATCTGCAAGAAAACAAATCGTAAATTTTTATTATTTGAAGCTTAAATTTTATAAACACTTTTTGGAATACCTAGGAGTTGGAAGTAATTTTAATTCCAGAATTTTTAAAAGGTCGATTTTGACCATTTTTTGTTTTAAATTATGGTTATTTTAAATTTCGAAAAAATTTCTAGAGAATTCACAAGAAGAATACAACTGCTTGAGATATTGTGATTTGCAATCTAAAAATGTATATAAATGTTCTTAACTTTAGTTGAAATTTTAAGTTTTTTTCAAAATAATAATTCCTAAATGGTCTTTACTATTAGGTATTTTTAACCTTTTAAAGAGGATTTAAAACAATTACTGCTATTTCTAAAGAATTATAAAAAAAAGAATTCTAAGTGCCTTTGAAGCCTTAAAATATTCTTGGTAATTTCTTTATGCAATTTTCAACACTCTTATAATTAATTATTTTGAACCAGAAATTTTATTTTTTACAGCCTTAAATTTAAAATATTCTGATATTTTGGATTCTGCGATTATGAATGTTTTACATTTTAAAAATAAATTTTTGAAAAATGGTAATGCCTACGGTAACATCATTCTTTAAGGAATACCAGAATTTTAAAGAAAAAAGTTGCAAATATACATAAAATAATTAAATTTAAAGCTTTTACAGTATTAATTATTTTTTGAATTTGATGGAATTTGCTGAATTTTCAAATATTTTTAATACCCTCATCTGTCAGTCACTGTATCCTCATCCAATCCTGTAATATTTAAAGTTAAAATATATAGACATGACCCTCACAATCCGTTATTTTAAACCAAAAATATTCATTTTTTCAATATTTTAAATTTTTTATCAAAGATTTTTTTATATTTTATGGAAATTTTAATAACTTTTCTAAACTATAGAAATGCACAGATGCAGAATTTTTTAGGACTTAGAAAAATGCAAATATACCTACTTAAAGAAGCTTTTGACGCATTAAATATTTTTTCAATTCGATAATGAATAATTACCAAATAAAAAACACTTAAGGAATGATTAAAAATACTTGGAATTTCTACAAATTTTGGTATTTTTTAATTTAGAAATTAAAGATTCGGTAGTTTTTAAAATTTAATTATTTTTGGTTTTTTTTAGTAAAGGATTCCAAAAAAGGTATTTCAGTTAGGCATTTTTTATAATTTAAAGAAGGTTTAAAAATACATTTCTTAAAAACTAGAAGATTTTTAAAATTACCTTTAAGGAACACTGGAGCTTTTTTGAAATTAAAGGAATTTGGTGAAATTTTCAAAAATTTCTATCATAGTTATAATAGATTATTTTGAACCATAAAGTTAAATTTTTGCAGCCTAGAATTCGAAATTTTCGAATACATTTGACTTTAAAACTTGGATTTAATCTTTAACTTATGTTTTACTCGTTAAGTCCTTGAGATTCTTACAAATTTTGAGATTTTTTTAAATAAAAAAATTACTCCTTGAAAAAGTTTCAATGATTTCTAATATTTTAAATCAACATTTTGAAATATTCTAAAATTCTAAAGAAATTTATTTTTTGAATTGTCATGATCTATACTTTCGGATATCTATGCATGATTTTTAAAAATTATGATTTTAGATTTTTTCCATTAAGGAACTCTAGAACAGAAATTTTTTCGGTTTTCAGTTTTTCATATTTTAAAAAAGTTTTGAAGTCAAATCTATGAGATTTCAAAAATTTCCTAAAAGAAATCTAAGAATTAAAAAAAAATTGTAAATATACCAGGAGTTCTAAAAAAAAAAATTAAATTTATGGGACTTTTAAATCCTTGAAATTTTTTGAATTTTACGAAATTTTTGTAAACTTTGGATGAATTCTTAAGCCAAGAATGTCAGTATCAATATTTTGACATTTATAGTGGAAATTTTTACTTCTCGAGAAGTTTCAATGATTTTAAATCAAAATTTGTAAAAATATTCCGTAATTTCCAACTAAATCATAAACTTTCATATATCTATAATTTTCAAACTTTAGGGAATTTTTGTGATTTCATGATCCTAGATTCTCTCAGGTAGGAATTTTTAGGATTTTTGAATTTCTAATTTTTTAGGCTAAAATCTGAAATTCTTTAATAATCAAATAATATGTTTGAAGGTTAAAATTTTGAATTCTTGAGCCATTTTAATAAACATAATATTTTTTCCAGGATTTTTTTCAAAGATCTTTAATTTTTAAATTTTTTTAAGAAGCTTAAGGAAAATTGTGAAATTTTTAAAAAGCAAAATCTCATATTCCGTATCCTTTAAAGCCTAAAAATTGTATTTTTCCAATTTATAAGTCAAATCGAACGTTCACATTCACTCATTTCAACGTTCACATATCAAAAGACTAGCTTTTATTATTTTTACCGCGCGTAAAATCCAATTACCTTACGCGTCGCGACGCTCATAATAACGCTAATGGACGCGTGTTCGATATCAACCCTTTGCGATCTAAAAGCAACATTTACACGTTATTTCCAGTCGTCCCTGGGGCCTTTAACATCCCATTACGTAATCATAACGTAGGCCCTTTAGCAGGGGTTTTTTTTTAACTTAAATGCCAAAAAACCTGTTAAAGAATCCAGGAATTAGGGAGTTTTATTATGTTGGAATATACATACATTTAACTCCTACGATAATTTTTTTATTTAATTTAAATACAAAAATTTGCCCACATATTTACAATTTTACCGCCCACATTACTCATTATTTTTCCTTACTTCTTCTTACCATTTCGCTCCTTCTTTCAGTCATAAACAATGCACAGTAATAAACTACTCCATAAAAGGACCCCTTTTTAGAGAACAGAGATACATATATTAAACCTTCACACATTTCCTTCTAACCTCAAAAAGGAGTAAATCCTTCCAAATTGCCTCGCAGTAAAGGAGTTCTTAACCTGCGGGGTCTTTGTTCTAATTTATATAGGGAGCCTTAATAGCCTGGATGGGGTAGATGCCAGGAAAACATTGGAATAAGTTGAAATGTTTTTGAAGTCTTATTGCATAAAGGAGTTTCATAAAATGCATGTTCAGATGCATGCGTCTTTTTATTTTACTGTTTCAGGAATTTAAATCATTTCTTGTCTTAAATAAATTTGAAATTATTTTTCGGATTTATATGATTCCAGGATCATTTTCGGACTTTTTTTGATGTCTGCCAGGATATAATAGGATCAATTTTTTTATTTCGTCCAGGCTCTCGAATTTTATATTCCAGGCGATTAATAAATTAATTCATTTTAACTTAAAAGTTTACTATAAATTAATTAGTTATAAAGTTTAGGCGCTTGAGGCAAATTTTTAATTAAAAAGCCTAAAATGGTCGACTACCTGGAATTGTAAATTAATTTTAATTTAAACATTATTAATAAATTAGCTTATTATTCCAGATATTTAAGTTATAGTTTTAACAAAAGTGTCTGATATTGTAAAATATTATTACCTTAAACGCTAACTATAAATCATTTAATTGATTAGTACCGATATTGGGAGCATAAATTTAATTAAAGTACCTGGATTTGAAAATTAATTTTTATTTAAACCTCATTAATAAACTAATTAATTTTAACTTGAAAGTTTACTATAAATTAATTAATTAATAGGTTTAGGCGCTTGAGGAAAATTTTTAATTAATGAGCCTGAAATGGTCGACTACCTGAAATTGTAAATTAATTTTAATTTAAACATCATTAATAAATTAGTTCATTTTTCCAGACATTTAAGTAATATTTTTAACTAACGTGTCTAAAATTGTAAAATATTATTACTTTAACTATAAGTCATTTAATTAATTAGCGCAGACATTTGGGTCATAATTTTAATTAAAGTGTTTGGATTTGAAAGTTAATTTTTATTTAATTGTCATTAATAAATTATGTGTTATTCCAGGCATATGACTCATAATTTTAATTAAAATGCTTCAAATAGTAAGTAATTATAGCATGATTGCTTGGAATAAAAGAAATAGTTACTATAAGTTAAATTATTAAATCCAGACGTTTAACGCAAATTTTTAATTTAAGCACCTGAAATGGTAAAAAACCTACAGCTCGACTGCCTAAAATTGTAAATTAATTTTAATTTAAACATCCTTAATATATTAGTTCCCTATTCCAGACGCTTAAGTCATAGTTTTATTTAAAGTATCTTATATTGTAAAATAATATCAAATATAAATTATTTAATTAATTAGTCCAGGCATTGGGGGCATAATTTTAATTGAAGTTCCCGAATTTTAAAATTAATTCTTATTTAAACGTCATTAATAAATTAATTCATTATTCTAGGCAATTAAGTGATAATTTGAATTAAATTACCTGAAATAGTAAGAAATTTACAGCACGATTACCTGGAATTGTAAATATAATTAATTTTTAACTATAAATTACTTATTTAATTAATAAGTACAGGAGTTTGAAGCAAATTTTTAATTAAAGCGCCTGAAATGGTATAAATATCTACAGCGCGACAGCCTAGAACTGTAAATCTAATATAATTTAAACATTATTAATAAATTAGTTCATTATTCCAGATTTGTAGATTGTAGATTGAGAAGGGAGTCGTTTCGGCTGATCCGCCGCTCAGCACTGCTACCTGTGAGATATTTTGTGCATAACTCTACTTGTCTTAGTTTGTCTCAAAAAGTCTTAGACTTCTGCCGTACAAAGCTATATTTTTGGGAGGTAGTTGTCCCACTTCTTGAGGTGTTGGTTGTACCCCTTCCAGGTACTTGAGCCTCTTGCAGAGTTGGGTCGGGCATTCACAGAGCAGGTGTTCTGCTGTTTCTGTGGCATTGCTGTCATTATTCCAGACATTTAAGTTATAATTTTAACTAAAGTGCCTTAAATAGTAAGAAATCTACAGCACAGTTGCCTGGACTTAAAAAATAATTTTAGCTTGAAAGTTAGCTGCAAATGAATTAATTAATTACAATTATTCCATTAAGTCCAGGCCTTTAAGGCAAATTTTTAATTAAAGTGCCTGAAATAATTATAAATCTACAGCTCGACTGCCTGGAGTTAATTTATCTTAATTTAAACGTCATTAATAAATTAGCTTATTATTCCAGATATGTAAGTTATAGTTTTAACAAAAGTGTCTGATATTGTAAAATATTATTACCTTAAACGCTAACTATAAATTATTTAATTGATTAGTACCGATATTGGGAGCATACATTTAATTAAAGTACCTGGATTTGAAAATTAATTTTTATTTAAACCTCAATAATAAATTAATTCATTTTAAATTAAAAGTTTACTATGAATTAATTAGTTAATAAGTTTAGGCGCTTGAGGCAAATTTTTAATTAAAAAGCCTAAAATGGTCGACTGCCTGGAATTGTAAATTAATTTTAATTTAAACATCATTAATAATTGTAAAATAATTTTAACTTGAACTGTAGTTATTAAATATAATTAATTTATAACTATAAATTACTTATTTAATTAATAATTGAGGCAAATCTTTAATTAAAGTGCCTGAAATGGTAAAAAAATCTACAGCGCGACAGCCTGGAACTGTGAATCTAATTTAATTTAAACATTACTAATAAATTAGTTTATTATTTCAGATATTTAAGTCATAGTTTTAACTAAAGGGTCTAAAATTGTAAAATATTATTATTTTAAACGTTAACAATTAATCATTTAATTAATTAGTCTAGGAACTTGGCTCATAATTTTAACTAAGATGCCTGGATTTGAAAATTAATTTTAATTTAAACATTCCTAATATATAAGTTCTAACTTAAATGTCTGAAATTGTAAAACATTATTACCTTATACGTTAACTATTAATTATTTAATTAATTAGTCGAGGCATTTGGCGCATAATTTTAATTAAGCTGCCTGGATTTGAAAATTTATTTTAATTTAAACATCCCTAATATATAAGTTCTAACTGAAGTGTCTGAAATTGTAAAATATTATTACCTTAAACATTAATTAAAAATCATATAAATAATTAGTACAAACATTTGGGGCATTATTTTATTTAAAGTGTATGAATTTGACAATTATATTTTTATTTAAACGATTAATTAATAAATTCATTATTCCAGAGATGTGAGTCATAATTTTCATTAAAGTGCCTGGAACAGTAAGAAATCTATAGCACGATTGCCTAGAATTAGAAAAATATATTTTAACTATAAATTAATTAATTAATAAGTCCAGGCGTTTAAGTCAAATTTTAAATTAAAGTGCATGAAATCATTATAAATCTACAGCTCGACTGCCTGGAGTGGTAAATTAATCTTAATTTAAACGTTATTTATAAATTAGTTTATTATTCCAGATTTTTAAGTTATAGTCTTAACAAAAGTGTCTGATATTGTAACATATTATTACCTTAAACGCTAACTATAAATCATTTAATTGATTAGTACCGATATTGGGAGCATAAATTTAATTAAAGTACCTGGATTTGAAAATTAATTTTTATTTTAAACTTATTAATAAATTAATCATTTTAAGTTGAAAGTTTACTATAAATTAATTAATGAATAAGTTTAGGCGCTTGAAGCAAATTTTTAATTAAAAAGCCTAAAATGGTCGACTGCCTGGAATTGTAAATTAATTTTTATTTAAACCTCATTATTAAATTAATCATTTTAACTTGAAAGTTTACTATAAATTAACTAATGAATAAGTTTAGGCACTTGAGGCAAATTTTTAATTAAAAAGCCTTAAATGGTCGACTGCCTGGAATTGTAAATTAATTTTAATTTAAACATCATTAATAAATTAGTTCATCTGGAATAATGAAAAACATATAATATTTAAGTAATATTTTTAACTAAAGTGTCTAAAGTTGTAAGATATTAAAATATTACCTTAATTATTTAATTAATTAGCGCAGCCATTTGGGTCATAATTTTAATTAAAGTGTTTGGATTTGAAATTTAATTTTTATTTAAATGTCATTAATGAATTAATTTTAATTTAAACATCCCTAATATATCAGTTCCCTATTCCAGACGCTTAAGTCATAGTTTCATTTAAAGTATCTTATATTATAAAATAATATTAAATATAAATTATTTAATTAATTAGTCCAGGCATTGGGGGCATAATTTTAATTGAAGTGCCCGGATTTTAAAATTATTTTTTATTTAAACGTTATTAATAAATTAATTCATTATTCTAGGCAATTGAGTTATAATTTTAATTAAATTACCTGAAATAGTAAGAAATTTACAGCGCGATTGCTTGGAATGGTAAAATAATTTTAACTTGATTTGTAGTTATAAAATATAATTAATTTAGAACTATAAATTAATTAATGAATTAATTAGTGTAAGAGTTTTAGGCAAATTTTTAATTAAAGCAGCTCGACTGCCTGGAGCTGTAAATCTAATTAAAATTAAATATCATTAATTTAGTTTATTATTCCAGGCATTGGGGACATAAATTTAATTAAAGCACCTGAAATGGTAAAAAAATCTACAGCGCGACAGCCTGGAACTGTGAATTTATTATAATTTAAACATTATTAATAAATTAGTTCATTATTCCAGACATTTAAGTCATAGTTTCAACTTAAGTGTCTGAAATTGTAAAATATTATTACCTTAAACGTTCACTTAAACTATCAATCATTTATTAATTAGTCGAGGCATTTGGCACATAATTATAATTAAGCCGTCTGGATTTGAAAATTAATTTTAACTTAAACATCCTTAATATATAAGTTCCTAATTTCTTACACTTTAGTCATAAGTCATAAGAAATTGTAAAATAATATTACCTTAAATGTTAATTATAAATCATTTAATTAATTAGTACAAACATTTGAAGTGTCTGGATTTGAAAATTATATTTTTATTTAAACGTGATTACTTAATAAAATAATTATTTTAGGCGTTTAAGGCAAATATTTAATTAAAGCACCTGAAATGGTAAGAAACCTTCAGCTCGATTGCCTGAAATTGTACATTTATTTTAATTTAAACATTAATAAATTAATTCATTATTCCAGAGATTTGAGTCATAATTTTATTTAAAGTACCTGGAATAGAAAGAAATCTATAGCAGGTTTGCCTGGAATTAAAAAAATAATTTTTACTATAAATTAATTGATTAATGCGTCCAGGCGCTTGAGGCAAATTTTTAATTAAAATACATAAAACAGTAATAAATCTACAGCTCGATTGCCTGGAATTGTAAATTAATTTTAATTTAACGTCATTAATAAATTAATTCATTATTCTAGGCATTTGAGACATAAATTAAAGTAAAGTGCCTGAAATAGCCTGGAATGCCTGATTTCTTAAATATTTTTAACTTGAACGGTACCTATAAATTAATTAATTAATAAGTTGAACGTTAGTCATTTTGTCACGTTATTTATAAAAATATAAAAGGTGTTTCAAATTCGACTCTCAACATCGGGATCTCGGAATCTATAAGAGATACGAAGATGGTTAATTTAGGATAAAGTTGAGAGTTTTTTAGCTTAACAATATGCTGTTTAAAAAAATCACAAATTCCGAACAGTTTCGAAGATATTCGAAAAAATACGAAATTATGAAAATTGATTTTATTTTTTTCTCAACTTAATTCTTATTTGATTTTAAAGTAGTTTGCCCTTTGACATTGCCACTTTTTCTCATGCTACATGACGGTGTCTTTATATTTTTAATTCGATGTTTCGTCTTTTACCACCCATCATCTGTTTTGTTATTTCTTATGGACGCCTAATTGGATTTTGCATGATTAAAATCTTTGCAAAATTCTTTTATTAGTAATGTATGACGAGTGACTTTTTTATTTTTAAAACCCTAAATTTTTGAAAAAAACGAAATTTTCTGCATAAATGGACAAGACAATATTTAAACTGTCAATAAATGTTAAACGGTATAAATACGAGATAAACAGAAATACTAGCAATGCACTACCGCAAAAAGAAAATTAAGTAATTGAATTTTACGCAAAAAACTAAATCTAGCAATATCAGTTCATACTTTTTTAATATATTCAGAGGGGATGACTGAAAATGATATTTTTTCTAAATCACTCTGTAGCATAAAACCTAAAATAGCTATAACAAATTTGATTAGTGTATCTTTAGTTTCATTAAAAAATAGCACGGTAAATCTCTTTTCATAAGCCAGAAACCTCATAAAACCCCTCTACAGTCGATTTAAATATTATAATAACTTATTACTGAATTCGCATTCCTCCCTCAAACGGCACCCACACTCCTCCCTAAAACAAAAAATCACTACATGTGGGCGCTCCATTATCATACAGCTCAAAGGTCACGAACTCCATTTGAGAGCCTCAATTTCACCCTGACTGAAAAAGATTTACTCCCTTTAGCCCCCGGCGGTGCATCGGCTTCCCTTTATAAAACATCCCTGCACAATGGAATTTTTCATTTAAAAATTTCACATGCTCCTCCGCTCTGTTTCAGGTGTCGGGTCCTTCCGAGTGAGCCCTAAATTGATAGGGGGCCTCCTTGGGTGGGGCCAATGAGCTCGGGGGCTCCCGTCGTCGGAGTCCGGCCTGCCCTTTTATTGGGGCAATGCGTGAATTAGACGGCCCTTTAAGGAAACGATTCCAGATAGAAGGGCCTTACATTCATGTGCACCCTCTGCCTCAATCTGACGGTAAGATAAGTTTTAATTTAATTAAAATTAATTGGTGTGTATGTTTAGGATTAGATGAATGAGAAAACATTTCCCACTTCTGAAATTGCTGTGTTTTTTAATAGATTAGAAGCCTTATGATCTCTGTTTTCTATTTATTCAACTGTGATACTGCTGGCTGGAGATTTTAGTACACATTTTTCTGACTCCGCTCAATTTGCAATAATTAAACTGACTAATTTAATTAAATGTTTTAACTGAAGTCCAGAAAAAACTTTGGATGATTGTCAAAAAAAGAGAGAAATCCGTAAACAAATACATCCGAACTAAAAGGTTCCTCTGACCTAGTGGTAGACATATTTTAGAAACTTACTTGACGATACAGGGAGAACCTCAGTAACAAGGAACCCAGAAAGAAGTTACGATTAGACTAATGGTTACAGTGGAAGAAGTTATTGTGAGGATTAAAAACCTGAATAACAGAAAAGCTTCGGAAGTGGACAAAATTCCCAATGAAAGCCATTATTACTGCTCACCAGTATTATCAAAAGCATCTTGGAACAGACCATCAAAAACAAAGATGAACAACAAAGAATTGTGAAGAATAGATTAATAACTAATGTCCTGTTTATTTTGAGACATCGAATTCAGTTACCCTGATAATGTATGTTTTATTAATCTAACAAAAGCATTGAACAAAGTACAGCAAAAAACTGGACCATCAGACTAAGAGGAATAAGACAGTGTGATAGACTTCCATAGTCCATTTCTTGTCGTTTTGACAATGATCAAGGGATACAGACTGAACAACTAACTAATCAGCATGGTGTATTATGCGGATGATACGGTAATCCTAGCAGAAATGGAAAACGATCTGCAAACGCAAACATACATTTTGTTACAGTAGTCGTAAATACAATATGTCAATTTCCATTAATAAAACAAAACCCGTAAAACTTTTCCAAAGATCCAGTAAGGTGTAAAGTAATAGACAATAAACCACTAGAACTGCTAATTCTTCTGTGACTTAAGAGTGGATACATCAAGCAAGAACTTCGGGATTTATATTCGGGAATTTATGCTAAAGGAGTAATAGTTTTTTGTGATTTATCAAAAAATTTTTGATAGAGTTAATCATGGAATTTTTCTAAGTAAGCTTTATCATTATTTTCAAAGTATAGCACTTTCATGGTTTAAATATTACATTTTATCTAGTCGATGTGTTTTTTAATGAAGTTTCCATTGATTCATGCCATTCAGATTGTAAAAGAACATAATTAGGGCAGTTTTTAAGGGTCAGATTATAGGTATTAAGTTAAGCTTCGTATAAAAGCTGATGAATTTTTCAATAAATAAAAAAAACCCTGATACTATCAACGGCTTTACAAAAATTATTGAGAAGATTCCTGCAAGTTTCCTTGCAGATATCGCTGTTTTGAAGTTCAATAAACTTAAAAAAATATTGATACTATCCATTGATATTACCTGGACGAATTAAATTTATTCATTCGTTTATTTCTTTTCATATTTTTAACCAAGTTATAAGCCTTAGGTCTAAAATCATAATTTATTTATTTCAGGCAGTTGAAAATAAAAACATTTCAGGCAAGTGAGATTGTGAAGTTTCGTAGGATCAAAAGATTACAGTTTCAACTGCGTGTACGATTTAATTCGTTCCTGCTCTTCTCCTTATTATATTTTCTTCCAGGCAGTTGAAAATAGAAACAGCTTACGTTTTAAATGATAATTTATTTATTCCAGGCAGTTGAAAAAAGAAAACATTTCAACATATAGTTTCAACTGTTTGAAGGAATTAAATCATTCTTTCTCTTATCTTTTTTTAGATGTTTAACTAGGTTATAAGCCTTAAGTTTAAGATCATAATTTATTTATTCTAGGCAGTTGAAAATGAAAATATTTCAGGCTATTGAGATTTAATGAAATTCATGGGATTAAAAGAATTTAGTCTTAACTGCCTGGCCACTTTAGGACGTGCTTCTTCTTCTTATTTTCATTCTTTCTTCTAGGTTATAAACCTCAGGTCTTAAATCATAATTTATTTATTCCAGGCAGTTGAAAAAAGAAAACATTTCAACATATAGTTTCAACTGTTTCAACGAATTAAATAATTCTCTCTCTTATCTTTCTTAAATGTTCAACTAGGTTATAAGCCTTAAGTCTAAGATGATAATTTATTTATTGTAGGCAGTTGAAAATAAAAATATTTCAAGCAATTGAGATTGTATAAAATTCACGGGATTAAAAGAATATAGTTTTAGTTGTCTGAGCGATTTAGGACGTTCTTCTTCTTCTCATTTTCATTCTTTCTTCTCAGATCTTAAATCATAATTTATTTATTCCAGGCAGTTGAAAAAAGAAAACATTTCCACATATAGTTTCAACTGTTTCAACGAATTAAATAATTCTCTCTCTTTTATTCTTAAATGTTCAGCTAGGTTATAAGTCTTAGATCTAAGATCATAATTTATTTATTCTAGGCAGTATAAAATGAAAATATTTCAGGCTATTGAGATTGAATGAAATTCATGGGATTAAAATAATTTAGTCTTAGCTGTCTGGGCAATTTAGGACGTTCTTCTTCACCTAATTTTCATTCTTTCCTCCAGGTTATCAACCTCAGGTCTTAAATCATAATTTATTTATTCCGGGCAGTTGAAAAAAGAAGACATTTCCACATATAGTTTCAACTGTTTGAACGAATTAAATCATTCTCTCTCTTATCTTTTTTAAATGTTCAAGTAGGTTATAAGCCTTAAGTCTAAGATGATAATTTATTTATTCTAGGCAGTTGAAAATGAAAATATTTTAGGCTATTAAGATTGTATGAAATTCATGGGATTAAAAGAATATAGTTTTAGCTGTCTGGGCAAATTAGGACGTTCTTCTTCTCCTCATTTTCATTCTTTCTTCCCGGTTATAAACCTCAGATCTTAAATCATAATTTTTTTATTACAGATAGTTGAAAAAAGAAAGCATTTCAGGTAATAATGAGATTATGAAGCTGCATGAAATCAAAAGAGTACAGTTACAACTGCCTGGACGTTTTAGACTGTTCTTTTTCTTCTTCTTTACATATTTCTAACCAGGTTATTTGTTCATGGGTTTAAATAATAATTTATTTCTTCCAGGCAGTTAAAAATTAAGACATTTCAGGCATTTGAGATTGTGGAGCTTCTTAACATCGAAAGAATACAGTTTCAATTGCCTGAACGATTTAGGCCAAGCCATTCTTCCTCTTCTCTTTTTTATATTTTCTTTCAGGTCATAAGCCTTTAGTCTTAAATCAAAATGTATTTATTCCAGGCAGTTAAAAAAAATTATTTGAGGCCATATGTGATCGTGTAGCTTTATGAGATCAAAAGAACTTAGTTTCAACTACCTGGATGAATTAAATCAGTCTCCCTCTTCACCTTTTCATATATTTGACCAGATTAAGGTCTTGGATCTTAGGTCTCAGGTCTTAGATCATAATTTGTTTATTACATGCAGTTGACAGAAAGAAAATATTTCAGGCAATATGATATTGTGAAGCTTCATGAGATCGCAAGAACATAGTTTCAACGGCCTGGACGAATTAAATCATTCTTTCTATTCTCGCTTTCGTATTTTAATCAAGTTGCAAGTCCCTTGGTTCAGATAATAATTTATTTCTTCCAGGCAGTTAAAAATAAAGATATTTCATGCACTTGAGATTATAGAGCTTTACGGGGATCAAAAGAATATAATTTCGACTGCCTAGATGATTTCGATCGTTCTTCCTTTTCTCCTTTTTATATTTTCTGCCAGGTTATAAACTTCAGGCCTTAAATCATAAATTATTTATTCCAGGCAGTTAAAAAAAGAGAATATTTCAGGCAATTGAGATTATATGAAATTCATGGGATTAAAAGAATATAGTCTTAACTGCCTGGGCAATTTAGGACGTTCTTCTTCTTCTCATTTTCATTCTTTCTTCCTGGTTATAAACCTCAGATCTTAAATCATAATTTATTTATTGCAGATAGTTGAAAAAAGAAAATATTTCAGGCAATAATGAGATTATGAAGCTGCATAAAATCAAAAGAGTACAGTTACAGTAAGCCTGGATTTTTTAAACCGTTCTTCCTCTTCTTCTTTTTATATTTTTGAGGTTATTTGTTCCTGAGTTCAAATAATAATTTATTTCTTCCAGGCAGTTGAAAATTAAGACATTTCAGGTGTTTGAGATTTTGGAGCTTCATGACATCGAAAAGATACAGTTACAATTGCTTGGACGATTTAGGCCATTTTGCCTCTTCTCTTTTTTATATTTTTTTTTCAGGTTTATATCTTCAAACAAAATTTATTTATTTCAGACTGCTAAAAAAATCATTTGAGGCCATATGTGATCGTGTAGCTTGATGAGATCAAAAGAACTTAGTTTCAAATACCTGGATGAATTAAATCAGTCTCCCTCTTCACCTTTTCATATATTTGACCAGATTAAATGTCTCTGAGTTCAGGCCATAATTTATTTTTTCCAGGCAGTTGAAAATAAAATAATTTCAGGCAATTGAGATTGCGGAGCTTCATGGGATCGATAGAATACAGTTTCGACTGCTTAGACGATTTAGAATATTCAAGTGCCTGGACGAACTAAATCATTCTTCTTCTTCTCCTTTTCATATTTTCGTCAAGGTTATAAGTCCCTGGGTTCAGATCATTTTTTTGCAGGCAGCAGAAAAAGAAACAATTTCGGGCAATTTGAGACTGTTAAGCCGCATAGGATCAAACATAATTTCAACTGCCTGGACGAATTAAATCACTCTTATTATTCTCTTTTTTTATATTTTGTTGGACGTCCCTGGCTTCAGATAATAATTTATTTCTTCCAGGCAGTTGAAAATGAAGACATTTCAGGCAATTGAGATTGCGGAGCTTTATGGGATCGATAGAATACAATTTCGACTGCTTGGACCATTAAGATTATTCTACCTTTCTTGATTTTTACATTTTCTTTCAGGTCAAGTTTCAGGTCTTAGGTCATAATTTATTTATTACAGGCAGTTGACAGAAAGAAAGTATTTCAGGCAATATGAGATTGTGAAGCTTCTTGAGATCGCAAGAAAATAGTTTCCAGTGCCTGGACGAATTAAATCATTCCTTCTATTCTTCCTTTTGGATTTTAATCAAGTTGTAAATCCCCTGGTTAAAGTAATAATTTATTTTTTCCAGGCAGTGAAAACATTTCAGGCACATGAGATTATCGAGTTTTATAGGGATCAAAAGAATGCAATTTCGACTGTCTGGACGATTTAGATCGTTCTTCCTCTTCTTGTTTTATATTTTCTGCCAGATTATAAACCTCAGGCCTTAAATCATAGTTTATACAACTGCCTGGACGATTTAAATCATTCTTACTCTTACCCCTTTTATATTTTTTGGCCAGGCTATAAGTCTGGGCTGTAAGTAAATTAATTTTATTTTCAGGCAGTTAAATTCAGAATTATTCTAAATATTACGAGCCAAACCTTCAATATGAAGAAACCTCTTTTGATCCCACCTTAACGAATCCCAATTCCGAACAAAATTTTGAAATTGATAATTTCGCAAATTTTCCGCAAATAGGCCCAGACCTGCCATCAACTTAAATAACGAAGCACAACAAATTGAGCTTTCATACTCTTATGCCACAAAAGCAGTTGACAATTTTAAATGACTCCGGTGCCTCTGACTCTATCAATCTCCTAAAATTGCAAACAAATATTCCGACAAAATATGTATCGAATCTTTCGAAGTAACAGCATGTAAGAATACTTATAAAGAGACCAAATATTTAAAAATTTCTTTGCTAGAAGAGCTAGGTATAAAAAACGAATTTAAAATGAGAGCATTAAATTGGCATAAAGATTTCGATGCCTTAATAGGATCAACAGATCTTAAAAACTTAAAAGCCTTGGCTTATACCGTTGCTGTTCATATTTTTGTTCACCTAGTTTAAGGCCCCTTCGTGTTAATAAATGTTTTTTAATAGACCGTTCGTCGATATCTGAATTTAACTCAACTCAATTGCCTAAAATGAAATTTTACAACAACTTTTTGGCAATTGAGATTGCATATATCCATGGGATCGAAAGAATATAGTTTTAACTGCCTGGACGATATAGGTTACTCTTCCTTTTCTCCTTTTCATATTTTCTATAAGATTTTAAGTCTGAAGTCTTAGATCATAATTTACTTATCCCAGACAGCTGAAGAAAAGAAAACACTTTAGGCAATACTCGATTGTAAAGCTCTCAAAAGTATATAGTTTTAACTGTCTAAGTAAATTAAATAATTCTCTTTCGTCTCCTTTTCATATTTTTGATCAGGCTATAAGTTCTTGGGTCCAGATCATACATAATTTTCTTTCAGGCAGTTTAAAATTAAAATATTTAAGGTAATTGATATTGTATAGCTTCATGGGATCGGAAGAATAGAGTTTCAACTGCCTGTGCAAATTATTTTTCTCTTTAATAATTCTCGCGAACTATTCTTTCTCTTCTTCTTTATATATTTTCTTCCAGGTTAGAAGCCGCAGATCTTAGATCACAATTTATTTATTCCAGGCAGTTGATAAAAAAAACACTTCAGGCAATATGAGATTGTGAAATGAATTAAAAAAACTATTAATTCCATCAAAGGCTTTACAAAAATCCTAAAAGATTGAAAATTCTTTTAACGATTTTATTAATTTTTTGTTTTATATGAGAGCTCTTTAACAAAAAGGCCCATACAATTTACCTTGTAAATGCAGATCTTTCGAACCTTTTCAATGAATTTACAAAGCTCCTATGATTATCAAATACTTTGTAAAAAATCTTAATACAATGAAAACTCACGTACCGATTTTATTGATTCTAGTTTCATATAAAAGCTACTGAATTTTAACACCAAAAAGTTTATTACAGGTTTCTTTGTAGATACAGCCAATTTTGAGTTATTAAATAGCTTTCAATGGAAAGGGAAAATAGCCTAAAGGGTGGGTTCTTAAATCCCCACCGCACAATTGAGTTTTCCAAGCTGTTAAGACCTCAATAAAAGTAGTAATATTACATAAAATCTGTACGCTCTGAGGATACGCTGCGATGCTAAATGGTCTCTTTTATATGCCATTTTTCCTAATGGGTTTTCCCGATATTTACACTGATATTATTTGTTTAATAGAGGAATCGTTGCGGCGTAATGATATTTGGATAAGCATGCGGGTAAACAAACAGAAATTACATGGAAATGCGGTTTTGTTCGGCAAATATTACTCACCATCCCGAACAAAAACATAAAATTTAAATAAAGGGCGTACAACTAAAAGTTGAATTCGGTCTAGTTTGAATTATGACGGTAATTTATTCGTAATGACTGTTGCGGCGGCTTCGGGCTAAAAAATAACTCACTAGTTTCCTTTTTTTTTCTGTCTGAGAAAGAATATTTCCTTTTGAGGGGAATTATGCGGGAAATTGGGGTGAAATTTATGCTGTCTCGAGGCTGTTTACGAATAAAGTAGTTTTGCACTTATTTGGGTGTGGAAAGTAGGTATAGTAAGGGATTTTAGTACAAACTTTTTAGTAGTCTTAGTTAAATAATCCAAGATTTTAGCTACATCTTATAATAATTTAAACGTCAAAAATTATTTTGTTTTACCTATATTTTCAAATCATTCAAAGATTTAGTAGGACTCTTATTTATATTATTTGCCTTAACTATTTTAACCCTACAAGCTTCATGCTTATTAGAGTATCCTGATAGCTTTGTACCAGCAAATCCTCTAGTAACATCAATCCATATTCAACCCAAATGATATTTCATATTTGCTTATTTAATTCTAAAGAGAATTCCTAGTAAATTAAGTGGAGTGGTTGTGTCGGATTTTTTAATTTTATTCTTTATACTTAATAATAATAATAATAATAATAATAATAATAATAATAATAATAATAATAATAATAATAATAATAATGTCTTTATTAAAATTTACAATTGGTAAATTCTAAATGGCGAAGTTGAAGCTTACTTCCTAGCTTAACCATACAAATCAGCTTGAGGTTAGATATAACAAAGAATTTTAAAATGTATCTTAAATAATTGCATAGTTACAAAATATTAAATTCTAACTGCCTATATGCACAACCGATTAACATTACAACGTTTGATAACCACACAGACTTATGAAATTTACAATAAGGTAAAGAATAGATATTTAACAACACTCTAGGCTAACCGAAATCAGTAAGATAACTGCTTATCTTTAGTCTAAATATAGAAGGTGAAATATATTTTAACTCAGGAGGAATTTTATTATATTGCAGATGAATACAGTAATTAAAGCTCCTCTCAAATAAAACAGTTTTATGAAGAGGAGGTGTAATAAAATGCTTATATCTTAAGTCCAAAACATGAGCGTCATATCTAAACTTAATTTTCTGATAAAGGTAATTAGGACATTTTTTAAAGACAATTTTACTAAAGAGAACAAGACTATGTAGTAACCTCCTTTCACTCATATTTAGCCATCTCATCAAGCGTAACTCACTACTCACACCTCTATCAAATTTTCTCATTCCATTAATCAGCCTTACACAACAATTTTGAATGTACTGTATTCTTTTTATATCACTTGTCAAAAGGCAGGGGCCATACAAAACATCACAGTAAGTGAAATGGAACAATACAAGACTGTTACATAAAACTTTTTTTAGTTCCTTATTAAGGAGCTGTCTCTGACTATAAAGTAGCTTAAGGTTAATAAAAGCTTTTTTAATACATTGATCAATGTGCTCAGTGAACCTTAACTTAAAATCTAATAAAACCAGTTAGTTAGTTGATCATTCAATTTAATCTGAACAAATTTCTCATATGTGTCTCTGGAATGCAACCTACCAAAAAGAAGAACCTTGCATTTACTTGGGTTTAAACTCAAACTTCAATATTCCGATGCCTTTGCCAGCATGTTAAGGTCGTAAGATACCTTATCATTAGCTTCATCAAGATTTTGTTAGGAGGAAAAGAGAAATAAACCTGTGTATCGTCGGCATATAGATAGACTTTTGAATATTTGAGACTCTTACACAATTGAGACGTATACAGGGTAAAGAATAGAGGACCAAGAATAGACCCTTGTGGTACTCCGCAAGAGAGATATATAGCCGAGGATTGCTTCCCATTGAGCTTCACTATCTGAGTTCGACCGGTCAAATATTGCCGAACTAGAGAGCGAGCACTCTCCCCAAAACCTAAGAATTTTAGTATAGCCAGTAATAGTTGGTGATTTAACTTATCAAAGGCCTTGGAGTAATCAAGTAGAGTCAAGATTGTTAACTCATTACAATCAGCTGACTGTATAATATCATTAGTTACTTTTAGAAGAGCAGTAGAGCAGCTGAAGTCTTTTCGAAACCCGGACTGAATAACCGGCAAGATATCAAATCTGTTTACGTATGTTCTGATTTGGCTTTTCAATACCTTCTTTAAAACTTTTGAGATGACAGGGAGAATGCTAATAGGCCTAAGGTCGGATATTTCAGTTAGAGAAGGGACTTTTGGAATAGGGATAAGGTATGAGGACTTCCAAGAATCGGGAAAAGTTGAAGATTTAATACAACAATTACAAGATGCACTAGAAATGGAAGAATATATGGACAGCAGTGGAGCAGCATCGACAAGCCTATACCATCTGTCCCAATGGCCTCAGATTTCATTGAGAATAAAGTAGATTTAACTTCTTCAAGCGTCGCTAGCTGAAACTCGAAGTTTCCTACCCCTTCCTTAACATTTAGTAGATAATAAGACAACGTTTCTGGATTAGGCGTGTTGGAAGATGCAGCATTTATAAAAAAGGTATTTATGATTTCAGGGTCACCCAAGTGGTCAGGAATGGTGTTTTGAGGCTTGCAATGTATGTTCAGCTGACGTAGTACCTTCCAGTTATTTTTGCAGTCACCCTTTTGTAAGGTGTTATTGAGATAGCACTTCTTCTCTATTTCAACAGCCGCTGTCACTTGGTTCTGCAGTTGGCGATAGTGTTCCCAATTTAATTCAGTTTAAATTGGAAACTTCTTCATTTACTAACAAAAAAAAATTATATGGCCTAGGAATTTCTCAACAGTACAATTTTTTTAATGATACAAATGTATTTCAACATATTTTATCCTTTAGTATCCATGTTAACTTGTGCATGGCGTAGCTTTTGGTCACATATAACGCATTTTCGCAATTTCGGTACGAATTTTTTAATTGCTTAAAAGTCCAGCAATATCTTTTACTCTTTACTAACCAAACGTCTATTATTAAAATTTTACAAAAAAAAATTATGTATGGCCAGAGGCTACGCATCACCAGGAACCTTCCAATGGTACAATTTTTAAAACGGTACAAAATTCTTACATCAACTCAGTAACATCCTCAAAGCTTTACTGGTCAATGGTTTATTTTTAAAACTATTATGCGTACACATTTGGTCCACGCATAATGTATTTTAGTACAATCTTAAAATGATACAAGGGTCTACTAAAAAATCTTTTACTCTTTAGTAGCCATGTACATTTTTAACATTATATAAAAAATTATATATGCATGGTCACATATAAAGCATTTTTAGGACAAATTTTAAAATAGTTCAAAAGTTCAGCAACATATTTTACCCCTTACTAACCAAACGTCTATTATTAAAATTGCCCAAAAAAAAAACTTATGTATATCCAGAAGCATTACTAGGAATTCCTCAAGGGTACAATTTTTAAAATGGTACAAAATTCTCACATCAACTCCTTAACCATACTTGACGCTTTACTAGTCAATAGTATTTATTTTTAAAATTATTTTGTGTAAAAATTTTTAATAGTAGTAGACAGTTCTATCAACAATCCATATTTAACTTACCTTAGTAATTAATTGTACAAAATACGATTAAGAGTACAATTTTCTAGATGGCACACAGTTATATCATTAACCTTTTTTACTCTATACTACCCAAAGATTTATCTTCAAAATTGTACAAAAAGTGATTTATGCCTAGTCTAAGGTTTCGCATTACTAAAAATTCTTCAATAGAACATTTTTTAAACGGTACAAAATTCTATTTATATCTTTAATTTTTTTCCAGTCTATAGTTTTTCAATAGTTAATTGTACAACGTACAATTTTTGCTAGAAAATTCTATTAACATCCTTTACCCTTTTCTAGTGCAGGGTCTTTCAATAGTTAATTGTACAAAGCACGAATTATGCTACTGCTTGTACAATTTTCTTAAAGGAATAAAATTCTATTCATCACATCCCTGACCCTTTACTAGGCGAGGATTTATTTTTAAAATCATACAAAAATTATTTATGCGTGGTCAGAGGCTACCTTCATTCTCTTAACTGGTTTTAGTACAAAATTTAGTTTGGCACTATGTATCAACATCTTTTACAAACCAATGATCTATTTTTTAAATTGTACTAAAATACTATTTTTGGTGGCCAAGGACTAATTATTATTAATTGCATTATTAAGAATTCTTCAACAGCACCATTTTTAAAACAGTACAAAATGAATTCAATTTTTCTACCTTTTTCGTATCATTGTTTCATTTCTTAAATAGTATATGAATCGCCGGCAAATAGTGTTTTTCTCACGTAATAAGTCTAAATATACCCAGAAAATATCATATTATTTCCATACTCTTCTAATTTTTCGACTTAACGACTTAATTCGATTTTTCCACCTATTTTCGATATCTTCCTATAATTTTTTAATAATGCTTGGATTGCCTGGTAACAGTGTTCTTTTCCCGTAATGTGTCTAATTATACCCGAAATTATTTAAGAATAATTTAATTTTTAGTCTAATATTCCCATCCTTTTCTAATTTTTAGATTGAGATAGGTATAAGTAAATGATAATTTGATTTTTCCATCTATTTTCTTTATCATCGTTTAATTTTTTAAGTAGTGCTTCGATTGCCTGGAACCAGTTTTTTTCTCTCGTAATGTGTCTAATTATACCCGAAAAACATCATTTTATACCCATCCTCTTCTAATTTTTAGATTTAGATAGGGATATATAAATGAGAATTCGATTTTTTCACCCTTTTCTATATCATCGTTTCATTTTTTAAATAGTGTTTGAATCGCCTAGAAATAGTGTTTTTCTTCTGTAATGTGTCTAGTTATACCCGAAAAACATCACGTTTTTCTCATTCTCTTCACATTTTTAGACTGAGATAAAGATATATTAATGACAATTCGATTTTTCCATCTATTTTCTATTTCATCGTTTCCTTTTTTAAATAGTAGTTGGATCGCCAGAAAATGGCGTTTTTCTTCTGTAATGTATCTCGACTTTGTTACGATTTATTTCATTTTAAAATAAAAGCGACGGGCAATATGTGCATATTTTAGAGCCAAATCATTTTTAAAATTTTTAAAAAATTACTAAATTAATTCGCCTTCAAAATTTTATTAAAAAAAAGATCTCCGTTTAAATTTATTTATTGTAACCCATTTCTATTTAACTATAAGCTACATCTTGATTTGATTTTTTTCTCCAAAGCATTGAAAATATTAGCTCTTAGAAAATATTTGAACTACAACGATATGAAAACTAATAAATTAAATTGGTCAAATCGTGGATTACCAATTACAGAACCGGTTCCTCTATATAGACTAAAATACCGCCATTTTTTTTTTGATTTTAAAGAAGTTCTCCAAAAATGGCCTAGTTTGAAAAATTTACTTTTCCCATAAAAGGGTGTCTAATCCTAATTTTGAAAGGAATTCCCTAGCTTCAATTACCAAAATTAAGACTATAGAAACCGAAATTTTAGGTTAACCTACAAAATCCCCCTATAAACTTTTAATTACAATTAACTATCACTTAATAATTTCAGGAACTCCCGAAAAACATCATTTTATTCTTATCCTCTTTTAATTTTTAGACTGAGATAGGGATATATAAATGAGAATTCGATTTTTCCACCTTTTTCTATATCATCGTTTCATTTTTTAAATAGTGTTTGGATCGCCTGGAAACAGTGTTTTTCTCACATAATGTATCTAATTATAGTTGAAAAAATTTAATTTTTTAAATGTAGGTCTATCATCAACTATGATATTTAGCCATTACAATTCTTAATTTTTAAAATTGTATATTCGTGATTTATCTGTGCCCAGAGGTTACTGATCATTAAGAATTACTTAAACGTCTTTATTTAAATAAAATAAAAAGAAAAATTACTTTGGCCTAAGCAATAAGGATTATTTAGTGGTTTGGCCATTTACAAAGCAATGTTAGTATACATTTTTAATTAATGGTGTGGTGCAAGAAAATATCAACATCTTTTACTCCGTACGATTAATGCGTAGCCAATAATTAAACTAAATTAATTAAATAATTAAATAAATAATAATTGCAACTATACTTAAATATTATCATTGACTGTGGAAATTAATGCTAACTACTAACATTTACCTTATGGAACTTATAAACCTTATTTTGTTGTTATTAATTAATTTTTGTTAAGTATGGCAACACTTCCAAATATCCTTGTAAAAATTAGCATATTGGATAATTTTCGCATTGGAATGTTTTGAAAACGACGTTTTCAGTTTTTAGTTAAAAGCTTTTTTAATTTTTTTGGTTAAGGGGCACTAATTCATCTAAAAGCTTTATCCAACATGGCGGGCATCTACCATTTTGAGTTTTAAAACCGTTATTCATACGTCAAAAAATAAATAGCGCCTCAATAAGAAAAAAATAAATCAAACTCACAAGAGGGGAAAAGGGACTTTTAGGTGTGTTGTCTGAAGTTGTAGAAGTACTTGAATAGTTACATGAAAAATGAAGGAAAATTATTTATGTTCTTTACTTAAAATAAGCCAAAAAATTACTTATTTAATTAAAATTTCATACGTAACCTCCCTTATTTATCTTTAGGCATAGGCTGGACATTCAAAAGCCCTTAAAGTCTTTTAGCACGATTTAAAAAAAGTGGCCCTGACTTATTTGGCTCAATGCAGAAAATAAACTTTTATTATGTAAAAAAAAATCAAACCAGTTAATGACAGGGGAGGCAAACTGGTCATCTTGGAAAAAATTAGTAATTAAATTAATAGAACTTGATTTAATTTCAAAAATCTAACTTGCATTTCATTCATACGAGCTTTTAAGACATGTTCCGCGGCGCATTTCCATTAATAAAACTTTCCGATCCGTACAGAGGGCAACGTTACTACTTATTCGTTTTAAAAGTCTCCAGTTCAATTTCCTAAATTGCAAATGTAAGAGGATCCTTTTTTCCTGCTTTTTTGGACACAAAATTATCTCGTTATCGGACTGCTTGTTATGTTCGATTGATTCACATCAGGGAACATAATAAGCCACTTTTGGTTGAACAAAGGTAATAGTTATTGAATGTAGAATTTAGGAACAGCTGATTGTGGACTTAAAAATCTGCAAAGCAGGTTTCGAACCAAGACCATCCTCAATCATCCCCTAAAAAAAAACCCTCGGAATTTTTGTTCGCTTTTTTGGTTTTGGCACTCTCTCAACCCATAAAACTTATTGTCAAAATTTCATCCCCTATCTAATTTTTGCATCCATTCGACTATTTCTAATAACAGCACGACTGTACTATGTTAATAATATTAAGTAATGGTTTTAAACAAGAAGGCATATAAAGATGTAAATCTTTTTTAAAGAAAAAGCATTTTTAACAACTGCGTTAGAGTGAATGGTTTTAACTGTTGTAAGTAGCAATTAATTCAGATTTGATCTTCCATGTTTATGTGATTTCTAAAATTGTATTTTCTCATTAGATTTTAGATTAGCAGTATTACTCAAATTTGTAAAGTAGCTATTAGGAGCCGTTGAATAAGAAAATGTATCAGAAAGATCAGAATCCTTGTGGCGGCTCAGATTTAAGTTATTTGCGTCACTCCAGAAATATTTGTCGCGTTTTTGAGACATTAAGTTAAATAAATAATTTTTTCCTTAGTTAGGGTATGTTTTGTGCAATTTTTTACTTCTCTACAATATTGCAACGGTACGTCAGTTTCTTGTTTAAAATATTTACAGTAGGCTTTATCCTTTTCCTTTATGAGCAATTTGATATTATTAGTAACCCACGGCGTAGAAGATATATTTTCAATTAAAAAAGGAGCATGCTTGTTTATTAAAGACACTATATTCTTAGTGAAAATGTATTTTTTGTATCTACATTAAGTGTGTAATAAATTAGATTTAATTAACTTGCTCCCAAATAAAACCGTCCTACAATTATATTTTTATTATTTAATTTGTTTCAGTGCATCATCATTAAATTACGATCGCCTATAAAACTTTAAATTTTCGTCGGTTCTTCGGCACTTAATTTCTCCATATTTGCCTAATATCGGTTAAGTTCGATCATTAATCTTAATCAAAACACCCTATTGAACTAATCCTAGCACACGATTTAACATCTAAATGAAAATGTCCGAAACACTATCATGGAGGGCACTAAAATTAAAACGTCAAAATTCGCCTAGACCCTATTATGTTCTTCAGTAGTCATTTTTACCATTAAGCTCTAAAGCAAGTCTTTGTATAAAAGCTCGGGCTTACAAAGAGTCCCCGTTCCATTTTCGGGGCTTTCTACCAAACTTTCAGCGAGATAAGGGAATAGCGGAGCTGATAATGATTTTATACAGCGACGACTCGTCTTTCGAATCTCATCCCTTCAAGGGAAATTACACGAAATACAATTTTAGTTACGGTTTTCAACTTCAATTGTGGACTATTATTAGCTACAATCAGAGCTAGGAACCTTGTGTTTTTTTTAATTTAATGGTAATTTATTCAAGGATAAAAAAAAATATTTGGGTTTATATACTTCATCAGAGCACGCTTTGTTATCGTAAAATATAGACTATTTGTGGAAAAAGCTTCCTACTAGATAAAACATTCAGCACTTAAAGGGTAATTAATATAAGTTTGTGCACCTTATATTAATTCGAAGATAATTAAAAACTGAATAATAAATAAGTTAATTCCTAGTCATTGTAATATAGAGATTTTGTCTGGTATCATAGGGCTTTTTAGATTTATCACTGGTAAGATGTAATCTACATTTTTAATAAATTAAGCATGTTGTTTCCCATATAAACAAAGAGCACAACGTCAGTACATTTAAATCCCTAAATAAAATCCTATAGATTTCTCTAGGAAATTAAGGACTCTATGAGATAATTAAAAAAACTAATGAAATTCGATTTGGCATATAAAAAAAACCTCCAAATGCCAAATTTAGTTAAAAACACAAAACAACTGCTAAAGTTATAGACAAAATTCAAGAAAAAAACTTAATGTTTATCACCCTGTATTTCAGTTGCATTTCATTTTCGGAATAGGAAAATTAAACCTAACCTCAATATTTTTATCAAAGGAATCTGCTGTTAAAATATTTACCATTATTGTTTAACTTGCCACAGTATAGAATTGACCAACTGGAAAGAATTCAAAATAGGGCTATGAGACCGATTCAAAATTGTAATCGTTACACGCCTGTTGTCTCTATGTTGGGTGTCCTAGATATGTTGTCTGTACATCAAAGAATTTTATATAACATTTATTTGTTTATTTTTAAATTAAAACATCAGATGCTCCCCGATTATATTTGTAATAAATTAGGAGTTCTTGGAGATATACATAACTATAATACGAGAAATCGCATAGACTTCATACTAGTCGACAGCTGTAACACAACCCAAATGCATAATTCAGTTCTATACAAAGGTTTAATTCTATTTAACAACTTGCCTGCTAACATCAAAAATTGTATTACTTTAAATCAATTCAGAGGGCTCTTGAGAAGATTTATCATGAATAAGTAATATTGTGTTTGTTATTTTATTATATTATTTTAATTATGTAGTTTATTAAGTTTTACTATAGTATGCATTGTTTCCGCTCCAATCATCATCTTGTTACACGGGGGGACCAATGTATCTGGTCAGCAAGGTCAACCAAGTTCCAAATGTGTGTCATCGGCTGCTTGCAACCGAACCGACTCGATCAACCTGAGTCGACATTATTTTTGTTATTTTAAAGCAAACAACAATTAACTGTGCTTAAGTGGGGCAAGGAAATAATGTTTAGGTTAAGTCTAGTTTTAATTTATGGTCTACCTCTGACAGGATATTTCTGGAACCGGGATGCTGTTTCTGGATTACCGAGACCATCCATGGATAAACCGGAGTGTCCTGATACAGTTATGACCAACTTATACTTTTAGTTTATTTTTCATTTATGTTTTTATTAAATGTTGCTTTTTGCTAAATAAAGATATTATTTATTTATTTATTTATTTATATTAATGGGACACCCTATATAAAACGGAACGTAGCATTTTTCTGAAAATCTGGTAGCGATGGTAACAGACAATGCCTTATCGGTCTAAAATATTTTCATCTCTGCAGCGTTGCCGTTTATATAGAAAAATGGCAATACCTTTGACTTTTTAAATGGAACTTTTAAATTATCCATACCTATCTCTAGCGGTTTTCGATAAAAAATAAATTTCCGTGTTTTTTTGTTAAAAATCAAGGGATAACTATAATTGTTGATTTCTTCCAGGCAATTGAAGATCCTTTTAGTTGCCTCTGGAAAATAGCAGAAGCAATACAAAATATTATTTAAGGACACTTATAGTTTTTTTCAGCAAGTAATTTTTTTAATTTTTCATCACGTCCAGGAAACTGGAACATTTAATTAATTTTAATAAGTTTCTTTTAGAAAAATTATATATTTTTTCGTGTAATTTTAAATGAATGCCAAGCACTTTATTATTCATCTATTTTTTTATATTCAGCTTGATTTATTACAGAACTTCTGGATTAGCCTCTGAAAACAAGCTTAAATTTCCATAGAATAAAAAGTTTATTTTTTAATCAGGATAAAATAATTTGTACTGGATTATCCTATAGCCAAAATTATTGGAAAAGTTGAAGCTTTCGACTCTTTACTGCATTTAATTTTTCCATTACGACTTACCTCATTTTAGATTTTTACGTAATTCGGTTCATTACATACGACAGGCATAAATTTATTACAATCATCTATGAAATTTAGATCTGAAGTGGGTATTAATGAAAAAAAATTTTTAAACCCTTTTTTGTCTCTAGCACATTTTATGTTGCCATTACGACTTGAACCGTTCAAAAATTAGCTTTTTCCCATAAAACTTGCCTTATTAGTCGTTATCTTGGGTATAAAATGAGCATCTGTTTCAAACATTAAAAAAATATTATAGAAAGTATATCAATTTTAGTTAGAATATGCATAATAAAAAAAAATACGATGACAAGTGTAATTAAAGGATAATTCCAAAATCTATTTAGATTTCAAAATAAGAAGTGCATTTCCTTGTAGCTTCTTAACTCTTAGACCAGTCAAATGCATAATCCCTTCTCCTATATACTTGCAGTTAACCTTGCGTTAAATTTCTATCTACGTATAATCCGGAGAAAATTAAGCCCCTAGAAACAAAGATCCTTATATAGAATGAGGTCTTGTCACTTCACAAGACTTACGAGAGACGCGAAACAATATTGATCTTCTATGTTATGCTGGTGTAAACAAAATTATCCTTTTGCTTAATTAAACTTCTTTAGAGAATGATGAATAAATTGTTTCATTAGGGCGAGTTATAGACTGATCATGCCGAATGGTCCTACTATCCAAAAAATTCCACTAAAATTTAGTATTAAAATTAAATGTTGTTTATCTAGCACTTGGCTAGTGAAATCTGAATATACAATTATCAATAATTCTTTCACAAAGCATATGTAACTATACTCCTAAAAGATACTATCATTTGATCTATAATAATCGAGTATACTTTAGTGTTTGCCGATAATTTTACGTTTTATCAAAATATTGAAAAGGCCTTAATTCCTCGTAGAATACTGATTTTGCAAGGATTTGTTTTATTTACCTATACTATATGTTATAATTTTTCTTTGATCCTACATTATATGAATGGATATCAGCTTTGTAGCTATATCATACATTTAGTATTCTGTGAATTCAATTTTAATTCGTTTACACATAGCCAGTTTAACATCAATGACAGTTCAATTCATTCATTCAATAATATCGTTACTTCTTCAAAACTAGTGCCGAAGACCGAAATTCTTAAACAATTTTTTAAAATTTTATGAATATCATTTATATGTATTATGAATAGAAGCAGATCAAGTACACTTTCTATTATCTGTCTTCAAGAAAACTTAGAATCCTTATTAAGACATTATCTTTAGACATGATTGTTTCAAAATTGAAAAAAAAAATCAGTAATACACATAATTACCCAAGGAGCCGAAGCTTAATGTTAACTTCGACTTTATTACTAATTAACTATGACTATTATTAAAGAAATAAGATTTAGTTTTGATATAATTTCAGGATTTGGAATTTATTGATGAACATAAAACAAATTCACCTGAAATCACTAAATTTTTCATTCTAAACGGATAATTCAATTCAAGTATTAATTTTTGCATTATTTACGGTTTTATAGATAACACTCTGGCATTTAAAAATATTACACAGAATCCACCCCTGTAATATACCATGCAAAAAAAAGAAAAAAAAACATACGCCCCCGATTCGAGAGATAATCACACCCCGGCGCTTGCACATCCCAGGGTGGATTAACGCGTCGTAAGAATTCCGGAAATGCAAAAGCGATTTTTTTGAATTATGCAGGCAGTCACACCGGAAAAATGAAATTTAAATTCCCAAAGACACCGCGACGAGGGAAAAATGGAAATTTGTTGGATTTATGTGTGCGTTTGTGTGTGTGATCGATGTTACCTTTGATGGAAAAAAAACAAGTTTTACCATTAAACGCACGCGGAACAACGTGCGACACGTAAACTCCATTTCCTAATGGCAAACCTTTCGAACGTTGTTCCATTGACAGATAAAAAAAAAACTCGATTTTTCAAGGTAAATCTCGTCGGGCACAAATGGTTCGGGGATATCCCAGTTTTTTTCCCTGCTATACTTTTTGAAACTTGGTAACACGAGAAGTTTAGGGTGACTTTGCATTTACGGGGGGGTAAAAAGTGTGTCAGGGTTAAATTTTTAATAGGGAACATTGTTGGTTGCTGCGTTACCTGTATGGATTTTTTCAGGCAGAAGGAAGGGTGGTTTCTAATGTAAAGGCCAAAAAGGGTTATTTTGTGGGAAAAAATTTAAATTTTTCCTTTATCTCGCATCTCGTTTCTCTAATACATCTTTGTCAGTAAAATTGTATTTTAATTGTATAACTGGATCACTTCTTATAATAAAAATGTGAAACTTTTCGTGATCTCTACCGATTTTAGTTTCATAATTACGACATAGGTCGTTCAAAAATTATATTTTTCTGTAAAGTTTAGTTTATTTTATAGGACAAGTATCATTTTATTTAAATCGTTTAAAAGGCTTTGATATAAATAGGCCTTTATGGCAGAAAATGGCATCAAAGTCGATTTTTTTGAGTTTTTAGTGATAAAAAAATCATTGTTGTGATTAATATTTGATATATTGACATCTGATATGGAAACAAAACACAAATATATTTTTTTTTAATAAACTACTGCTGAGTTTCAGTAATTTAATAAAAAAATAATTGCTACAAAATCTAAACATAAAAATCACTAGTGAGGTAAACAAATTATAATTTGCAAGTTGATGAGACACAAAACTATTCCTTAAGAATTCCAAGTAGACTTAAAACTTAAAATCACTGTCTTAAAATAAATAATGAGATAAATTGTTCAATATATTTTTTCTTATAAATCACTGATGAGATAATAATTTTTTTAATAATATTTGAAATCAACCATGATAAATATCAGTAAATTATCATTGTTTAAGATGGCTTAACCTTATAAATGAATACTGTAATAGATTGTTTAAACGTTGTCAGTCGATAATGATACAAAACGCAAATATATATTTTGTGCTCAATTATACCCGAAATTATTATATAAAATACCATGGCAATAAATAAATTATAATTCACAAACCGAAAAAAAAATTCAAACGGATTTAACAACAATGCTATGATAAATATTATAAAGTTTGCTCGGTTACAAAGAAAATAAAAAATAAATATTTAGATGAATTGTTCCAGATATCTAAATCTAAAAATCACTGCTGTGATATTTTATATGTTCGCTTACAAGGAACATATGGCTTAAAATCTCTCTTAATATAAATACTACGATAAATTTCTTTAGTCATTTAAAATTAAAAATCACTGTTAAGCATATTTTTTGAATGATCTTTAAAAATATTATCGATATGCTTAAACTATCACTGTTTTAAGTAATTTAATTTTAAAAGTTACTGCTGCGATAAATATTTTACAATTTGTAACATAATAAGGAACAAACGCTTTTTTTTAAAAATTCCAAGCAGCCTGAAAAATCATTACTGTGACAAATTTTTTTATTTTAAATTTTTTTAAGTTGTCAGTCAATAAGAAAACAAAACAACTAGCTTCATAAACAAATACATTATTTTTATTTTACTAAATGATTACTGAGATTGTGACAAAGATCACTATAACGATAAATAAATTATAATTAATTATAATTTATAAGCCGACAAACGAAAATATAATTTTTTTTTAATTTAAAATAGCCTTGAAAATCACTTCTCTGATAATAAATTTAAAATTTGCTCACTGATGAAGGGAATAAAATTCAAAATATTTTTCTTAAAATAAATGTTTAGATGAATTGGTACAGTCATTATAACCTTAAAATCACTGTTGCGACAAATATCTCATATGTTGCCTACCGATCAGGAAACAAAAGACAGATATATGTATACATTTTTACTAAATTACTGCATAGAGTAAAATCCTATAAGTAACCTGGATTTGCAATTATAAAATTGCTATTGAGAAAAATAGGTTATAATTTGCAAATTAATTTTACAGCTGTGATAACAAAAATCGTGGCTGTGATAAATATTTTCTTATGTACTCACTGACAAGAAAAATAGAATTACTGTCTTTAAATAAGTTATTAAATCATTTTAATAAATAATGTCTTTTAATGTTAAAATTATTTTTTTCAACAATTTTATCCTAAATATGTATAATGACATAAATATTTTTTGACTACATTTTCAAATCGTTATCGCTATGAGTAAATTATCCATGTATGCTGAACCATAAAAATCACCGCTGTGATAAATTTTTAATAGCCAATAAATACATAAAACACTAGCTATTAATGCCAAATATATTATTTTTCTTTTATTAAATTATTGCTAAGAGTATCACTACTGCAATACATAAATTATTATTTGCAAGCCGACAAAGAAAAATACCTTTTGTAAATTCCAATTTGTTTTTAATATCACTCTTGTGATAAATATTTTATTAATTGTTCGCTCACAAGCAGAATAAAAATTAAATTCACTATCTTAAAATAAATACTACGATAAATTGTTTCAGACATCTAAACTCGAAAATCACTGCTGCAATAAGTATTTTACTTGTCTTTAATCACAAATATATTATTTTTATTTCACTGAATTATTGCTGAGACTATCATGCTATTTATATACTAGAGTTGCAAACAGGAAAATTACTGCTATGATAAATATTTTATAAATTACTTGCTTACGAGGAGAATAAAATTCAAAATATTCGTCTTATTTTTACTTTGCAATAAATAAATTAAAATTTACAACCCGATAAGACAAAGGCTATTTCTTGAGAATACCAAGTAGTCTTAAACTCGAAAATCACTACTGAGATAAATAAATATTTTTCACTTATTGTTAAAATCATTGACTTACATCGATAAGTGTAAAATATCATTGCTTTAAGTGCCTGAAGCTTAAAAATCACTGCTGTGATAAGTTTCTTACAAGTTTTCAGCCAAAAAAGAAATATAATTTTTTTAATTTTATAAATTATTACTGAAATTATCATAAAAAGTACTACAGCGATTATTGTGTAAGTGGATAATAGAAAAAGCTACTGTTTAAGAATTCTAAATACGAGGGCGGGTCAATAAGTCCGTGCCTTTTTGGATAAAAGACAGGTTTTTTTATAAAAAGTTATTTTATTTTTCAACATAGTCTCCTTTGAGTTCTATACACTTAGTCCAACGTTTCTTTAATTTTTTTATCCCTTCGGAAAAAATATAATTTGTCGAGGTCATCAAAATAGGCATTTGTTTGAGAAATGATTTCGTCGTTGGAGTCAAATCTCTTTCCGCCGACCCATTTCTTTAAGTTTGGGAATAGGAAATAGTCACTGGGGGCTAAATCTGGAGAATAGGGCGGATGAGGAAGTGATTCGTAACGTATTTCATGGATTTTTGCCATGGAAACTGCACATGTGTGGATCCTTGCATTGTCCTGGTGGAAAAGAACTTTTTTTTTGGCCAAATGTGGTCTTTTTTCTTTCAGTTCCTCATTGAATCTATCCAATAAGTTGGTATAATATTCTCCATTGATTGTTTTCCCCTTTTGAAGATAGTCAATGCGGATTATACCGCGTGCATCCCAAAAAACGGTCGCCATGACTTTATTGGCTGACAACCCACCTTTGCCTTCTTGGGCGCCGATTCACCCCGAGAAATCCACTGTTTTCACTGCTGTTTGGTCTCCGGCGTGTTGTGATAGATCCACCGTAGACGAAACGACGCAAAAATTCGTCCATATTGCGGTTGAATAACGCCAAATACTCCTGGATAATTGTCACACGGTTGCGTTTGTGGTCGATTTTGAGCAAACGCGGTACCCATCTTGCGGAAAGCTTTCTCATACCCAAATAATCATTCAAAATTGAAACTACTGAACCATGTGAGATACCTATGGCTTCCACAATCTCTCTCACTTTCAATCTCCGATCGGCTAAAACCATATCGTGAATTTTTTCGATTGTTTTGGATGTAGAGACCTCGACTGGGCGTCCAGAACGTTCAACATCTTCCGTGCTTGTACGGCCACATCGAAATTCAGTAAACCACTTCTTTACCATGGAAATGGATGATGCAGAGTCCCCATAATATTTATCAAGCTTAGCCTTGGTTTGAGTGATGGTTTTTTTCTCTAAAAAATAATGCTTAATGAGCACACGAAATTCACTTTTTTCCATTTTCTTCTCAAAACGAGTGGTAGTCTGCTATCAACAGCTGTCAAACATAAACTAAATGACGCAGCTTGTTCAAATTTTGACAGGCGTCAACTGACAGTTCTCTGTTGATCAGAGGCGGGAAATTCAAAAAGTCACGGACTTATTGACCCGCCCTCGTAGCATTAAAAATCACTGTTGTAATTACATATTTAAAATTCGCTTGCTGACAAAAAAAATAAAACTCAAAATCATTGTTTTAAAATAAATATTGAAATGAATTGTTCCATACATGTTAACTAAAAAATTAATGCTCAGATAAATATTTTTTACTTATTTTTGCAATTAGTACATATGCAAGTTAAATATTATTGTTTCAATACGCCAAATCCTAAAAATCACTGCTGTGATAAATATTTTATATGTTGCCTGCCGATAAGGAAACAAATATATTTTTTTTTATTAAGTTACTACTTAGATTAAAATGCTATAAGTATCTTATCATTTTTGAGCATTTCAAATATCATTCCAGAAAACACTGCTGGGATAAACATTTTCTTATTTGCTCGCTGATAAGAAGAATAACACTTAAAATGATTATCTTTACGTAAAAATTAATATAAATTTTCATAAATAAATATTAATGCTAAGATAAATATTTTTATCATATTTTTGATATCATTAGAGATACGAGTAATTTATCATTGATTTAAAAGGCTAAATTTTAAAAATCATTGTTATGGTAAAATTTACAGGTTGCCAGTCAATAAAGAAACAAAATACAAATATAGTTTTTTTGTTAATTATAGCTAAAATCTTATAAACTATTGCGATACAAAATTCTAATTGGCAAATTTAAGAACGCAAAACAATCTGAAAAAAATCAACCAAATGTAATTATAAAAAGAGCAGGTACTACTGTAGCAATGATCAAAGAAGATTTTCTAAAAAAAGCAATTTCATCCTATATAAATATGTACGTAATTCTTAAAACAAATATCTAACACTTAACACCCAAAATAAATAATGCTCAAATAATATTTTCCTCAAAATGTACTTATTATCTAAAATACATAAAGAAACTAGCCCACATAGATCTATTATAAGTTTTATTATTTGCCCACTATATAACCTTTCAAAATTTCTTTCTGAATTGTTACAGTATGAATTTGATAGACCAATATTACACACGGAACTTTTTTGAAATCGTCTCTGACCTCTAAAATGTTATTATTTCCCAAAATTATATACTAATTCCTTTACATGTTATTTCTCTATTTACAACTGACCTCACTATACGAATTATTCAGAAAAAATGGTCAGACATTCAACCGCATTGTAATCTATCAAAAGAATAATTTATTTAACTTCTAGATTTTATACTTGATAAAAATTATTTAAATTTTAATGGAAAATAATATAAACAGATTTTCGGTCTAGGTATAGAAAACTGTTTATCACCGATATGTGCAGATATAATTATGAAATTAATAGAAATGTTTATCAGATTTTAATTTCGAAATCCCCTGTTTTAAAAGATGCGTCGACGATATTATTACTTGTGTTAATGAGGTTCGAAAAATTATAAACACATTTAACAGGTTCCAGTAATTACAGTACAGAAACGAAAACAAACAATTTGTAAAAATATTAAAGTCGCTTTAATAATCACTGCTGTAATAATTATTTCATAATTCGCAATCCAATAAGAAAAGAAAAACAACTTCTTTATGTTTTTTAGTTACCCGATCATATTCTTTAAAATCGCTACTGAGACAAGATCGCTCCTGATCGCTTAACTTTGAAAATGATTAAGAATGAATGATAATAATTATTTTTTTTAAATATTTATCCCTATTCCAGAATCCACCCCTGGAACTCACATCAAACCGAACCCGTCATCAGAAAAAAATTTCATAAATATTTAGGGCCGACTTACACACATGCCGAATAAATTTATTCTAAGGGCGTCGTAAAGAGGTCAGACGTTATACGGCGCTATATTGACAGCGACATGCAAAAAGGGTAGAAAACTGGAAAATTCGAGACAACTTTAAACATCCTCCGCATTGTTAAGTCTGAGGGTTAATTGAAAAATCGGTCCAATAATCATTTTATATACGTTCTATTGTATGGATTTTATTCTATGTATCTTAAGTATTTCTTTTTTAATTGTAGAGCTGGAGAAGAGGAGTCCTCTCACAGCGCAGACGCCCCACTGCGCAGAACTGGAGGAGCTGCAGGAACTGCTACACTTCCCCGAAGAAGTCGCACTACGATTGGCCGATACCGAGTATCAACTGTTTTACCAGGTAAAAAGAATGAAATAAGCAACATTTCGATCATATTCAGTCTCTTCAAGGCATACTCAAACAGGTCAAAAAGTGATAGATAATTACTGGTAGAAGCAGGGGAATTGAGAAGTTAGAAAATGGGAAAATTGATCATTTAGATCTTTCATTGCAAAACATGAAATATTTATCTCCTCTAAATACGATAATTTTTAATTCCAAAAAATGTACATTTTCGACTTTATTATCGACCATGGATCATGGAGGATGGTAATAATAATAATAATGACTTTATTGTAATAAAATTAATACAAAAAGTGAAGGTGAAGCTTGGCTTCCTTATCTTCCTTATCTTGGCTTGGCTATCTTACCCTAAACTAAAATGACAATTTATTTAACAACTAGAAACTTAATGTTGTATCTTTAAATAATTTTAATCTTAACTAATCTCTATATCTCCAAAGAAAAAATCTAGTAATTAATTTTTTTCTAAAAAATATTTCTTTGCGGTAATCCTATCTACTAGGTATTTTCTATTAACTGAAAGTAAACAATTCCTAAATTTAAGCGTATTCTGGCCTGTGAAATTTCCTAGTAGTCAGTCGTCACTGAGTCGTTTTCCAATGGTAAAACATAGTAAGTTTACTTTCAAAATAAAAAAAAATTGTATTTCACATTGCTATTTTAATTTAAGTTAGAACATAGTAAATGAATATACCATTTTTTTCTCTTTGATTCCAGAATTAGTTTATTTAAAATGTTTAATGGTAAATCATAGTGAGTTGACATGACTATTTTAAAAAAAATATAATTATTATTTGCCTTTTAAAAGAAAAATACAGTACGTTTTTTTGCTAGGTATATCCCTTTCGAAAAATAGTATTATAATTTTTTTTATAATTTTACTAGGTTCTTCCGTAGTTAATTCATGAACGCAGTTAAAGAAATTGGCGGGAATTTTTGACGTAGTGCACTTTGCTATGTTTTTCTACTGTCTCTTAGTATCTTAGGTGAACCACGAATTGATCTTCCTGTGGAAGCTCAAAGAAAGTAAACAACTAAGAACATTTAAAAGAAACCCATCTTTAATTTAACCTAATTTTTTCATTTCTTAACGAGGTTAAATTTTGATTCATATTTTTAAAAGTTCCAACTTATGTAGCAATGAAAGTCAAATAAAATCTGTATTGCTGTGATGAAATTATAATGACTTACTTATTTTATTGGGTATTACGTCACTTAGAGCAAAAATCAATTTAGAAATTACTATCTCACACGCTCACAAATTGGAAAGAAAAAGAAAATAGACTTATTCACGTATTTAAAAGAAATATTAAGTCAAATCTATAATGATACCGTTCGATATACTTATCTAAAATAAATACATCAATTTATTTGAGGTATAATAGATTTTTTTATATACCTAGGAGCTGAGGTTTAATCTATCAATCTCTCAGCTTATTTCTTCTTTTCAATATCCTACCTAACTTTGTTATAAATATTAAAATTAAAAAACAATAAAAACCACGAGACTAGAAGACCTAATTTTTTTTTTAAAATATCCTATTTGAACCAACACTTCGGTAGTTATATCTACTACCGTTATCAAGGTAGTTAAAGTAGAATTAAATTAAATTAAAAATATAAACAAAATATACTTATCTTTCAAATTTCTTGCTATCTTTTCTGCTTCTTCAAAACTCCTTCCTAATTCGACAATACTGTAAATACTTTTTAATATAATGTCACGGTTTATTAATAGTTTGACAAACTGTTTTGAAAATTTCAAAGGTTACTTCTTTAAAATTAAAGGGGTGTAATCTTAATGTAATTTAATAATAAAGAATATATAAATATCAAATATTTTAAATTATTAATTAATTTTGAAAATGCCCTGTTCTACCTCTCTTTTTAGCAAAAGGCTCCAAGTATTACTAAAATAAACCGAACAAGTAGCTAAGCATTTATCTTCATTTAACTTTATAAATGCACTTTCCTTTAGTTTACGTAATTTTGAAATTGGTTCCTTTGCTAAAATTGAGAAAGCAGTCCAGTTTATTTTATGGTTATTTTCGAATGCATGTTGTGTAATTTTGGATTTTTGAAAATCATTGTTTTTATGTAAGATTTATGATCATTAATTCTTTTTGATAATGGTTTACAAATTTCACCTATGTAAAATTTACCACAAGTACAATGAATTTTATATATTACATTTTTATTAAATTCATTTTCATTAAAAGGTTTAGTTTTTGTTAATAAATATCGTAATATGTTTTAAAAATAGTTCTTATATTACATTTTTTAGCACTTCTTTTTATCTTATTAGAAAAACCTGGAATAAATGGTAAAATAAGATTTGTCGTAAAAATTGGTTAATTCAATTTTATACATGGATTATCAAACTCTTTAAAGCAATTGTCCAAAAATTCTTTGGGATAATTATTTTGTATTCAGATATTTTTAATAAAATCTTTTTTAGTTGTTAAATATTGATTATTACAAACAATGTTTGAGAGATCATATAAACTTTTTACCACTCCTCTTTTTATTAATATTGGATGATTAGAATTAAAATTAAGATATCTATTAGTATGAGTTGGTTTACGGTAAATTCTAGTTTCAAAATTGTGTAAATCTTTTTTAATTAAAATATCTCGTTGTCTTGAAGCTGACCATCAGCCTCCTTTTTAAAAGTAAATTTTATAGTAGATACTTTGGAGTTAATGTAATTTAAATAAATTATAAGGTCTATTTCATCATGGTGATATATTGAAAAAATATCATCAATATATCGCCACCATATTTTAGGTTTTTTATCAAATGTATAAATAATTTCAGATTCAACATTTTTCATAAATATATTACTTAAAATTGGTCAAATAGGAGAACCCATAGCTATACCAAAGTTTTGTTGATAAAATTCATTTTTGTATTGGCAATTAGTAGTTTTTACACAATAGGTTAAAAGTTCTAAAATTGTACTAACGCTTAGTGTTGTACGTTCTGCTAAATTATTATTATTTCCTAATATATTTTTAACAATATTTAAAGTTTTCTTAACGGGAACATTAGTAAAAAGACTTACAATATCAAAACTTACCAATAGATCATGAGGGTTAAAAGAAATTGTAGAAAGTTTTTCTAAAAAGCGTTGAGAATTTTTAATGTAAGAATCTATAATAATAAATAATTAAAATATTTAAAAGATATTTTGCAAGAGGGTGAGTAGGTGAGTTTATGCTACTAACTATAGGTCTTAAAGGAACATTTATTTTATGTATTTTTGGTAAACCATAAAACTGTATTGTTTTACTATTATGTGGAGTTAATTTAAATCTATCAATATCAGAAAGTTGGTTTTTATGCTTTTTACGTAAATTATAAATTTGTCTTTTAATTTTTTCTGTAGGATCTTTAGATAATTTAGAATATTTATAATCATTAATTAATAAATTTAATTTATTTTCATAAGTGTTGACATTCTAAAGAACAGTAGCACTACCTTTATCGGCTGAAAGTATTTTAATAGTGTTATCAAATTTAAGTGTCCTTAAAGCTTTTAATTTTAACGAGTTTAAATTTTATTCAATTTTAATTGGTTTTTCAATTTTTATCTTTGTTTTAATTCTAAATTCATCTCGTTGATCCCTTGGAAAGTTTCTTGTTGCGTTTTCTATAGCTGAAATGATATTTAATTTAGGCAGAATTTTTGGAGTAATTGAGTAATTGAGACCTTTAGAAAGAACAAGTTTTTCTGTATCAGATAAAACTCTATCTGACAAATTAATAACAGTTTTATTTATAAAATGATTATTATTTGTGTTTAAAATTTTTTGATTTATATTTTCATTTTAAAGTAGATTTATTTTATTTATGTGAATTTGTTTTGGTTTTTGAAAATTATTTAAACAACTCTTATTTATACAGAAGCATATATGATTGAAATCATTTTAATTAACTAAATTAAATAAGTCATTTTTTAATTTTTGTATTTCATTATTTAAATTAATTTTATTATATCTATGAAATTGAATTCTTTCTCTTAATAACGCTTTACTTGCTCTTTCTAAGATTTTATGTGTTTTATTATTTTTGTATGATGGTGTGTAATCTTAAACATTTTGGTATTAAATTATTAAAATATAATTTAATTACCTTGATAACGGTAGTAGATATAACTACCGAATCGAAGGATTGTGTTGATGGAAAACAATGTTTTTGCAGAAACTATATATTCAATATTTAATTTAATAATACTGTTTATTTCAATTTGATATAATTTTATATATATATAAATATTTAGTATAAAAACAGCGTTATTAGATTGGATAATATGAACGAAAAACAGTAATTTTTCACAAAAATTTCATCAAATATTTGAGGTGTAGTAATGGAGTTTAAAAACTAGATATGTAAGTCCCGTGTCAATTTTTTTAAATGTCAAAATTGTATCCTCACAGGATTGATTCCTCACGGTTAATTCCTCACAGGAAAGCCAGGACTAGAAAAGAAATTGGTGCTCTTCTCCTTCTTTTAAACAATTGACAATTTTCATTAACCCATTGATGTAAAATTTCAATTTTGGTGAGTTTTAAAAAAATTTGCAAAAATTTGTAAAATAGATTTCTATAAATATTTTCTAGACTTTCCAATGTCAGTTTGCCAGACTGATCTGCTTACGTACTAACAAAAAGTCTAAAGAAACCATTTTTTGGTCATTATTGAAAAAAAATTATAATAATTTATCCGCATAGAATTGTAATCTTAAAATGTTTAATATGCTGTGTTTTGCATAACGAAAATTAAAGCGTTATTCTAATAAAAAATAAAATATCAACTTTGATAAAAATATAATAAAAAATCAGAACTAAAACTCTAATAAACAAACTTAACAACATGTCATTTTTTAAATAAAAGGCTCAAATAAACCGCCTTCTTTCGCTAAACAAAAACTTAACCTATCGTAAAAGCTATTTCGCACCTCCAAAAGAGTTTCAGGTAAAATGGAATCGACAATTTTATTTCGCAACTCCTCTAAATTTGTTGGCCTACTAAATTCATGCTTGTAAATGATCTGTCCCACAGATAACAGTCATTTGGAGACAAATCTGGAGATCTAGGAGGCCATTAAAATCGTCAGTCCCACTAATAAGGCGGTTAAGAAAAGTATTTGTTAAAAATTCTTTTACCCTAGCCGCGTTATGAGCAGGACAGCCATCTTGCTGAAAATAAACCGATTCCAGGTCTACATCAGGTAGGATTTGAATGGCAGGAAGAACTTGGTTTTCCAGCAACTCAAGGTACTTTTGGGCGTTTAAAGTGCCATCAATAAAAAATGCCCCTATAACATTGTCGCCCAAAATACCTGCCCAAACATTCAATTTCTGAGGATACTGAGTACGAAACTGAAAACTTCTGTGCTCGTTTTCCTGAGACCAATAACGAACAATGGAAGGATTGTATTTGCCATGTAATGGAAAAGAAGATTCATCAGAAAACAAAATATTTTCTAAAAATATTCGTTTTCATTTGCCTCTTCCATCATGGTTTCACTAAATTCCATTCTTCGCTACTGGTCTTCAGGAAATATTTCCTGAGTTTTTGAATACTTGAAACATTTGTACCCATATTTTTTCCAGATACGAGCAACAGTTTTATTGCTTATTCCCAGTTCCGCTCCAACACAAGTTTTAGGGTACTGCAAACCATTTCTTCCCGCCATTCTATATCCTGGACCACTTCAACAGGTGGTTCTTGACGTTTTGTGTCGCATTTTTCTTCTCTTCTTGAAGACAAAAAGATTTGTAACCACATTTAAAACCGTTTTTGCACAAGGAATCGGTCTATTCTCAAATGTCACTGAAAACAAATCTCTACATTGTACTGCGGAATTGCCTCCATAAAACCATTTAATTAGTTGAACTCTTTCGGAAGGGGTATAAACAGCCATAGTGAAAAAAACACGAAAATAACGCTCAAAAATTATTAATGCAACGTGCAGTAACACAGCAAAGTGAGGTCTGCTTACTCCCGGTTCAAAAAATAAAAACGAAAAATTCCACCGCCTACAAGCCGCAACCAAGCGGTGTTGCCATTATTTTGGGTAATACGTAGCTCACGATAACACGATCTGTATGATGTGTTGCTTGTATTGTCAACTCAATAAACTCCTTAAAGAAAAATGTCACAAGAATTCGGTTGACATGCAAGACATGCAAAAGATTTTGCTTTTACCCAAAATGTCTCTTAAGTCATGGCCTTTTGTAAGATTTTCCCTTTGAAAATTAACTTTTTTTATAGTGATTATCATTTTCTGTTTTTTTTATATACAAGAAATGATAATTCTTTAAACAAAACATATTACTATTAACAATTTTGCCATCCTAGATTTATATACGGCAAAAATATTAATATAAAAGTCATGTAATTGAAAAGGCACCACTGTAACTGTTTTTTTTTCTTCTATAAAATTTACAGAAATGGAGTTTTTAGGTTTTAACATTTCACAGGAGATATGAATTTCGAGACAATTTTAGAAATTTCTTTTTTAAATTTTAAGTTTGTAAGTCTTTCCCAGATTTCAATATTACTTAGATCGTTATAAAATAATGCTTTCAGCATTCGGTGAACATAAAGAAGTGATAAAACTTTTGTTTTAAGACTATTTGGACCGTAAACAGAAAATTAAATTAGAAATAGTTAGTAATTGAATTTTTCTTAACTTTTGAATATTTTCACACCTTTCAGATTCCAGTTTTTAAAGGGATCATACTGAAATTATACTTATTGTATGTAGTGCATATAAATATATAAGAAACGTAATATGTTAAGACAATTTAGAGATACAGTAAAAAAAAGACCAAAATAGAAAAAACATACTTTTTCTTTATGTTTCGCTATTTTTATCCCTCGTAGATCTTAGTACCAAAAAAATGTAGAAAAGAACTTATCTCAATTTCCAAAACTTTGCAATATTATAAATTTCAAAATTCATTTTTCCGATAATATTTCTTATTATTCCAAATAACTTCGGCCTAAAGTAAAAAAAATTGACACTTTCTTATACAACTTTTAAAATTGCGTATGGAAAATGCAGAATAAATTTTTCCTTTAATTATTTTTATTTTGGGGGAAATTTCGTATTCGCGGCACAACCTCCCGTTCAAACTTTCTTACTTTTCCGAGGGCATAGCAAAATTACTTCTACATTAAAGAGTTTACCCCCTTAAAGTTCGGGATAAGTGATGGGAATCCATGAAAGTTTTAACTTCTTAAAATTTTAAGATGAGCCAATTAATATCGAAACTGCATTAAAAGGTGAATCTACATTATTCCCTTTGTAGACAGTATTTTCAACAATAAATCCAAAAAAACTTAATTGTAAAGCTATAACGTAAATTCTGTTTAAGAAAATAAATAAATAACATTCATGTTCATTTAAATTATGCATTGATTAAATATTTATGTTTATATTAACCCTGAGTAGTCAAATAAAAAAAAATAACTTTTAGGACAAGTAGCCAGTGCATTAGGCATTTTCTTCACAAAATAGCAACTGTCTAGATAACATAAATTATTATTAAAAAAATTATTAATTGAAAGGTCTTTAGTTTAATTTAATCTTAATACCTAAAGAGGTGAAATTTAATAAGGAGTCTGTTGGTTTTTTCAGGTTCCACCTATCGATTACTTACGACAGGTGACAGCTGACTTAGGGGGCAGCACCGGCACCTCTGAGCCCAGTCTATCTGGCAACACAGCGTCCCAATCAGCCAAATCCTCTGTTGCCACACTTATCAAGCGATTTAACGAGGTAAGTAACTAAATGCCATAGAACTTTTAACTCTTACAAAGTGGCTTTTTTACCTACTTCGCGCCCCATTTTTGTCACCTTTCAAATAAAATCAATTTCCCTTGATAAAATATGAAAGGGACTCAGTCAAAGTCACATAAGATATTCAATTACCCAGAAGAAAACAGCTGGAAATGACTGAAAGAAAAATCATGTATCCGCCTTTCGTTCTTTGCCTTTTTCTCCTTGCTCTATACCTTGGAAAATTTGTTTACATGATTTCAGTTTTACAAACGGGATCGAGAGTGATTTTTATTGGGCTTATTTTGTTTTTGTTTTTTTTATTTAGGTTAGCGCTTGGGTGACTCAATTGATAATTTCCCAACCCACCCACGATGCCAGAAGGGCGGTTGTGTCCTGTGTCCTTCGGGTGGCCCTTTCCTCGTGGAATATCGGGAATTTTAATGGAGCAATGGAGATTATTGCGGGACTCAAGTAAGTCCTTTGATTGTTTTATTTTTTATAGCAATTATACAACTCAAGAATGGTCTATTTAAATTCGAATGGTTTTTTGACCAATGGGGATTGTATTCTAGTAAAAAGTAATTATTCTAGTAAAGAACTGCGAATATAGGATCCTGTTTCTCAGTGAAACTCACGCGTCAGAAGATAATTAACCCAGTGAACTTAATATTGTGGTATTAAGGCTAAAAAATATAGAGTGTAGGATAGATAATAATAAATCTGGAAAATTCCTCTTCCTTCTTTTCGCTTTAGTAAGAAATGCTAAAATGCTATAAGTTAAAAAATATGCAATTTATCGAAAATTTGGTCTAGTTGTTTTCTCTGAAATTGTCTGGTGTAAAATATATCTGTATTAAAATACATGTATATAGAATTTTGTTTAATGTTTATTTTAATATATTAAAGTTAAAGAAAGGACTTTTAGCTAAATATATAAGTGATAAGATAATGCTTAATTCCGTTTTCTATAAAGGTTTGCTAGAGTTAATTAGATTACTTAACAATATAAAAACTTGTGATAATATTGATTATTTTAAAAGATTATTAAGAGAGCATATTTTTACATGGTAATGTTTGACCCATGTTTCGTTTTTTATATTTAATTATTGTCCTCTTAGTTTATGGCTTTTTATAATCTACATTTTATTTTTAAGTTTTATTAATTAAGTATCTTAATTTTGTTATTTTATATTAACACTAGTAGTGCGTTTTTTATTTGTATTTACTGTTTATAATAACCTGAATTTTTTTTATATTTAACTCTTATATTAATGTTATTACGTAATATAATATTAGGATCTGATAATTTACATATAGCAGAATTTGTGACAAAATTATATATTACTATTAAACAAAACCCTCAATGAATGTTTTGCGTTTATTATGCATAACAAAAGTGGATACGATTGACTTTTGTATGCGATGTTCTTTCATTGTAAAGACAAATAAAATCAAAATACTTTTGTAAAAATGTTTTTCACTTTTATTAATGTTTTTTAAATAAATCTCAATTTTCGGTAACCCATAGATGTGATGGTAGCTCGATTTTGAAGAATTTTAAAAAAATGCTTGAAACACGATACACATTTGTAATTTTGGACCTTTTTGCCTACAATATGATTTAAAATTGTCATAAAACGTTTTGAAAAATGTCCTTTTTTTCCTAATTTTTAAAATTTTTGCCCACTGTAAAGGAGATAAAATATCGGAATTAATTTTTCTGAAAGAATTTTTAATTTTCCAACTATTTTTTAATTTAATTACAATTTTCGTTGATCCATCGAAGTAAAAACTTGATTTTGATGAATTTTCAAAAATAGTTTAAAACACTTTACGCACATTTGTAATTTTACACATTTTTGGATAAAATTTGATTTAAAATTTTCCCGAAACATCTTGAAATAATTTCCTTACTTTTCAGAATTTCCACCCACTGTAAGGGAAAGAAAATATCGAAGTTACTTTTTCTAATAATATTTTCCAAAGAATTCACAATTTTCGTGAAATTCTAGATGAAAAATCTCAATTAGTAAGAAAAATCTCAATAGTAAGAACACAACAAGTTTGTTAGTTGTTATATGATCTGTGTAGGTCTAGGCCTGATGATGCTCGAGGAGCGCGATAGGAGCGAAACACGTGTAGCTTTTAAAAAATTATATGGATTTGATGAGACCGTGACTTTGTGTTTTTACCTTTGTTTTATTTTGTTTTTGGCTTTTCTCTACAAAATTAAAATATTTTTTTCTAATTTGTTTTTTTTTTTGGTTCCTGACTCTGGAAATTTGATGAAAATTGGGCAAAAACAAATTGATTCCTCACAGGACAAGCCAGGACTAGAAAAGAAAATGGTGATTTTCTTTAACTTCTTTTAAACAAATCACAATTTCATGAACCCATAGATGTAAAATCTCAATTTTGGTGAGTTTTCAAAAATTTTCCGAAAATTTGTAAAATAGATTTTTATAAATATTCTATATATTTTCCAGATTTTACAATGCCAGCTTGGCTGATCTGTTTAGGTACTAAAATAAGCCTAAAGAAACCCTTTTTTGGCCATTTTTGAAAAAAAATTATAATTATATTCTTTATTTAGCAAAAAGCTGCATAGATAAATTGAACGTAAAAACAAATATTTTTTTTATATTCTGCAAGATCTTAATCGAAATTTTAAACTTTTCATACAGTTTTCAAAAGTAGGAATTTTCAAAAAGTTTCAAATGTACTTCTGCTGAATATATTTTTTTTAATTTCCCTTAACTTTTTTAAACGATCTTTTTTTAATTTTCATGTAATTTGTCATGAGTCCATAGAAGTCAAATCTTGATTTTGGCAAATTTTTAAAAATGTGTAGAACACAAATTCTTATTGACATCTTACATTTTTTTACGGCTTTTTTATAGGAAATAATTTTTATTTATGTGGCCTATTTTTAGCAAATATCTGGTTTTTTAGACTGGTCATAAATCAAAAAGTAGTTTTATTTAAATTTTAAGTAGTAGGTTTATTTTTTAGTAATTTTTAGAAAAAGTGTGTATTTAAAATTTAGTCAAAAAAATTTTAATTAATTTTGATTTTTTTTGCGGACTGTCCTATGCGAAGTAATTTTTATGTCTCATTTTAATTATCTAGTTTTCTAGACTAGCCTAGTTAAAAACAAACAAAAAAATCCTCAAAAATGTCATCAAATGTTTTTGGTCCTTTTTGGAGAAAAATACGAAATAAAGCATCGATGACAAGAATAAAAAATGTTGAAATTCTCATATATTCAAAAGATAATTCGTTGTATTCGATATCGTCGAAAATTATCCAAAATTTATAAGATGAAGATATTTATAAAACTTTTTTTATGATATTTTTTGTCTCCGGTCGCCGACCATGGCGGGACCGGTGCTTCACGCGAGTGTCACCGTTCTACGTGTTACAAGTGTAAATAAGGTTTTGATGATATTAAGGGAATTATCGAGTATACAGAGTGTAATGAGTTTTTCCATGAAAAATGTGAAAATGTTGTTTTAAGAGGATTCCACTTAAAGAAAACAAGTTGGAAATGCAAAACATGTACTGACAGTAGTAACAGACCCGAGAGGTCGAGAAAAAGAAGCCGAGTTGAGGATCTATTCATAGACCAAAACTTGATAGATCATATGAATTGTAACTTAAACCTATTAGTCAGTAAAACTAATGCACTTAATGAAAAAGTTGATACACTATTGGCTGAAAATATCAGCCTTAAAGAAGAAATTGCGTATTTAAAAAGTATGTAATTAAAAAATAATATTGTTGAAAAAAGGGTGTCTGAGAAACCATCATATGCATCGATCACCCAAAGTAAGGTCCTAGTTCTTAGTCAGAAGGGCGCGATTCCAAAGGATATTAAAAAAATAAAGGAAGATTTAAAAACAAAAGTAAATCCAACAGACATCGGAATCGGAGTAACACTGGGGAGAGCAACAAAGAAAGGTGGATTAATCTTTAACTGTGGTACGGAAAAAGAAATTACCAACATCCAATCAGAAATTCAAAGCAAACATGGTGAAAGCTATAGTGTTGATAGACCCAAAATGTTACAAAGACGTATTAAAGTGGTAGGTGTTAATGAAAATGAAAATGTAAATAGTGACAGTGATATAATAACAAAGGTAATTAAGCAAAATGATTTAAATAATGGGTCAAAAAATTTTAATATGAGGGTAATACGGCGAACAAATATTGTTAGAAATAGATTTAATTTAATATTTGAGGTGGATGAAAATACATACAGTTTGATTATAGGAAGAGAAAGAATCAATATAGGATGGAATCGCTGTCCTGTGTTCGATGAATATGGCATTATTATGTGTTACAAGTGTTGTCAAAATGGTCATGTTAGTAAAGACTATACACAAAGCGAAGTTTGTCCAAAATATAGTGAAAATCATGACAGTAAAGAATGTAATAATACTCTTGTTAAATGTTCAAATTGTATGTTGTCGAATAAAAAATATGGCTTGTCTCTTAATATTAATCATGTGGTTTGAGATAGAACTAATTGTGACACTCTTAAAAGAATCAAAAATATTCAAAAGAATAAATTTAATAAATAGCAATTAGATTCTGAAATCTTAGGTTCGAGTGTTATATATTTTAATTGCCAGGGATACTTAAATAATAAAGATAATATTAATGTATTTGTAAGTGATTGGCAGCCACAGCTTTTGCTTTTATCCGAAACTCATGTTTGTGCAGATATTGATTTGTGTGAGTTGAATGTCGATGGTTACCATATTGAACAGTGCTTGACAGATAATAAAAGAACTGGAGGAGTCATGGCATTAATAAGAAGTGATCTCAAATATAAATTAAAATATGTACAGTGTGTTCAAAGTTATGTATGGTGTCTATCGCTAGAATTTTTAATATCAAGAGTCAAATATCTTTGTACTGTTTTATATCATCAACCTCAAACTGAAAATGCAAAGTTTGTGGACTTTTTTAATGAGTATCTTGATCAGGTTAGTGCGTTTGAGGGTGTCAACATTATTGTAGGAGACTTTAATTTTGATTTACTTAAACCTTCATTTTATGGTGAAAAAATTCTTCCATATACTCAAATGGTTTTTCTCAAATTGTGGACTCTCCTACTCGTATTACAGATAGAAGTCAGACATTAATTGATTATATGGCAACAAATAATGCGAATTTGTCATTTAAGGTTCATTTAACACCCAAGATAAGTGATCATTGCATTCTGGCTGTACATCCTGCTCTGAAAATAAATGAAAATCGTGATATTCGTATTAAACGTAGGTGTATGAAGAGCTACAATGTAAACCAACTCCATGATTATCTTTATGATACTAAATGGACAAATAATAGTGCGGATGTGAATATTTTGGCAAATATTTTTGTTGATAGTATCACAAATATATTAAATTCTATGTGTATCTATAATATAATGGAAATTGTCAGTTTTCCAGACAAGGTCTAATGAGGTATATCAAACAAAGCCAAAAAAACCTGCTTTGGTCATTTTTGGCATTTATTGCAAGAATCGAAAATGTCAAATTTTCCGTATATTTAAAAAATCGATTTTACTCAAAATTTTAAAAAATTTTCACAAGTTTGTAACGAAGAATTTTAAAGAAATTTAAAGAAAAATAATTTTTATCTTTGAAAACATCCTGACAGACTAAAATAAAATACTGTTTTGGAAAGTTTTGAAAAAAATACGTTAAGTATCTTAAGAGCCAAACTACACGAGCGGAATAATCGCGGCGTATTTCACGCGGCGGGACGTGGCGATTTGCACGTCGTAATCAAAACCGTGCTATCAAACGAGCGCAACTAGACGAACGGAAAATCCGTCGCGTTGTGTTTACCTTCGTCGGCGGTGAGCGTATAGAACGCTCTTGATTGCGTTCATATCGTCGCCGCCGCAACGCAACACGTTATTCAGTACGAAGTAAACTAGACGAGGTGAGGGTGCGTGCGACGGATTCGTTAAGAGTACAGGCGAAGACAATGTTTAACATGGAAATGTTTATTTGCGAAATTGAAAAACGGCCTGGAATTTACGATATGAAAAGCAAAGACTATAGCAATAGTGATGTTAAGGCGAAAATGTGGGAAGAAGTGGCCATGGTTATGTACGAAAACTGGAACGAGTTACCGGTTCAGGAAAGAAATAATTTAGGTAGGTACAAACTAGGTATACTTTATTCTTTTTTTTGCATAATTTATACATTACGGTAAAAGCAGTAATTACACTACGTCATACTGATACAAAAGTTCTCCCTTTCGACTTACAAAATAATCTTTAAATTCTTCTCTAATCGCAATCCCCACAGACGGCCCTCCTGTGCCAATGGCTGAATTGTTTTCCATCAAGCAACTCGATTCGTTATTTGAATCAACTCCATCTCTTCTTCGTACAAAATTGTGTAACACACAAGCAGCTTTTGTAACGTCAGTGGCAAAATCTTCAGAAACCAGTATGTTGGTATGAAAAACCCTTCACTTATTGGTATTCAACATATCGGCGAGCCCGAGTTAATCGATAATTAAAAACTCTCTTTTCAATTTATAGATTATTTCGTGCATAAGGTCTCATCAGGTTTCCACCCAAACCAAATGCTTCATCAGCTACAAAAAACATAAGGGATTGAATTATTTGGGGCGTTTGGAAGCGGTCTGTTTCCTGGTAGTTCAAGATTCTGTTGTGCCAACCTTCGACCGAAAACCGAAGATTTTACTATCTGCTTCTCTGCCGTAAGCTCCCACGTCAATTGCGGTAAAGCAATAATCTGCATCGCATACTGCCAATAAAACAATGGAGAAATATTTTTTGAAGTTAACATAGTGCATCCCTGTATTCGGATGGCAAACAAGTCGGATGTGCTTGCCATCGATGGCTCCCACACAATTGGGAAATTACTTTTTCTGTAAAATTTTTCGGCTATTTTAGTCCACAATTCAGTATTGGGCTGTGGCATTTCCAACGGCTGTAGTTTATTCCATATTGCCACACAAGTTTGCCGAACAATCAATCTGATTGCACTTTTCGAAACTTGGAATACATATTCCAAAGCTGCAAAATCTGCTCCCGTTGCAATATACCTAAAACAATAAAAACATATTTAAAACAATTCTTGTTTTTATTAAGTAATGTAAAATATTATTCGCTAATAAGTACAGGGTGGGCCAACAAAAATGTGGCACCATTATTTGTAATTTTCCTGGAATATTTTGAAAAAAAAAATTGGGCCACACTGCATAATAGATATAGATTTTAACAATAAATAAAACGGATTCTCTATTGTTATAGGAAAAGAGCTGGAAATCGTTACGAGATCAATTTCGAAAAGAGGTAAGAGCGATGAAACTAACCCAAAGTGGGCAATCAGCAAAGAAAAAGAAGAAATATGTTTATTTTGATAACCTCCTTTTTCTATTGCCTACATTAGATATAAAAGAAACTGCATCTAACTTCCGCGATGATACAAGTAGCAATAAAATAGTAACAACAGTGCAAAAGGTTGATACTGAGCTGGCTATTCCAGATGAGACACCACCATTGCATTCATCTCCTGTTCAGACACCTACAGCCGCAACTAAGGGAATCACAAGAAAAAGACCAAGGAATGATTCTTTGGGTGTAACTGAGATTCGGGAAATGACGAAGCTATTGTCTGACAATTTTGCACTTCAAAGTAAGAACGACCAGAAAGATACGTTTGGCAACAAAGCATTTTTAATGTCACTTGTGCCATTCTTAGATGCGATATCAGAAGACAATATGTTCGAGTGCAGGGTGTCTTTTATGGACACTATTCGATTATACCGGTCTCCGCGTCCAGTACAACATTCGCTGCAAAATACATCTACTTCATATGGGGTGCTTCAGTTTGCTGGGCTTAAGTCTCCATCTAGAAGTAGACCAGTAACACCAGGATCAGACGCATCATTCCAAGCGCCAAGTTTAGTACAAAGCTCGATGTCAAAGGTTTCTATACTCTATTTCCTTTTTGGTGAGAGCACAGTGCCTTATTATTTATGCAGAAGTAGCATAAATAAAGGGTGAGTCTTCCATTTTTCTACATGTAACAAAATGATAAACCAGGCTGTTTTTACCAATTTCAAGTCCTGTATGGTCTCAAATACAATAGGTCGTAAAATTCGGAACAATGGTTTTGAGTTCATTTTTATGACAAACGGGTTGCCAGTGTCGTCCCGACTATGGATATTGATTTTAATTTTTAGGTTAAATAATTATCTGAAAAATTTATAAATAATGTTGGATTTTATCTATTATCTATTAGATAAAGATTTTTAGAAAAAGAAAGGAGAAGTTTCCAGAAAGAGACTTCAAGCCAAAGTCGATAAACCTTCTAAAAAAGCCTGACGGGAGCTTCCAACATTTTTATCCTGCCAGCACTTGCTCACGGTGTGTCCATAATAAATGTTTCTTACTTCCTTTCGATACTCCTTAATTTGCCTTAAATACTTTCTTCTCCAACAGACTATTTCTTCTTTATCTATTAAAATAGATTTTCTATTTTGCTTTTGCCAAGAAAAATGTAATTCGTGTAAAATTTTCCATAATTTTTTTCTTCCCATTTCTGGTACATTTTCGTCTTCTAAGTGTCAAAATTTTGTCGATAGTTGGGAGTTCATTCTTAAAATAAAATGAATGTACTGTCCTCCTGATGATATGCTTTGCTGTCTCATCAACTGCTATCGGCTTCCTACCGGCAGTTTTCTTTACACTCTTCTTAGGCAAGTTCTCACGGTTTTCACTTTTTCTGTCACTAAGAAGTCTGTAAATTGTTGCTTTACTTATGCCTGTCATATTGGCACATGTAGAAACTAGATTTCTAACAGTACTTAGAGGCATTTAATGCACAATTGTGCATCATGTACGTTTAGTACTATAGTCCTTGCTTTAAAATCTAAAACACCTTTACACACTACGGGGCTAAACTTTGACATTCTTACAACAAATGCGCAACAATACTGAAAAATAAATTAAGTTTTTAGGATATATCTACATTATATACCATAAAATATAGCTACCTGTTTGCATTTAAGATTGCACAATTTACGTACCTATAATACTTATACCTCCATATTTACCTACCTAGACAATATCTACTTATAAGGGTTAAAAAGAACTTGTTCATTAGTTACTTAAGTAATTCAAAGAATTTATGGCTAAAATTGGCCTATTTCTTGCACTAATAAACCCAACAAATGAAAACATTCAGGTCTTAATGTACTTGAAAAGTGGGACGCCAATGGTTTACGACCGTTTTATGGCTATAGACCCTTTCGTGTGATCCTACGGATTAAGAAATGGACTATAATTCCTATATAGTGCTTCAGCCTGCTGAGCCTCAGTCTTATGCTACAGATAGACCATCAACAACAGCATCGGATGCATTTGAATCGCAAATGTCAGTACAAAGTCAAGTGTCAAATAATACTACTACATTTTATATGTATATGTCTTAAGACTCTACATCATTTGATTTGTATCCAAACTCACAAAACTATGAAAATGAATAAATAAAACATACTTACCTTAATGTAATTACAAGTCTTTCCATTGGACCAATTGCAACCCGCATGTTGGTATTATTTTTCTGTAAGTCTTCGCGTAGAAGGCCATAAAGTTCATGAAAGCTTTTTATGGACATTCGATAATATGAATAAAATTTTTCTGGATACGTTCTGTGCTGATGAAACGTTTGCTGGAAATATCCTGTTGATAATGTCTTTCTTAATATTGGATGGACCCACCAACGTCGCTTCTTTTTTCTTTTTTTTAAATATAAACTTGCACATACAACAGCAGCGCAACCTAACACATTGGGGTTTATTTTTTAACTGTGGATGTACATGCCCGATGCCGCGACGGAGAAAACGCTTTCTGTTTGCTGCCAATTCCAACGGAAATCCCGCCGCGTGAAATACGCCGCGATTATTCCGCTCGTGTAGTTTGGCTCTAATTTAGGTTTAAATAAAGCGTCTATTGCAAAAATGAAAAATTTTTAAATTGCCATATACTTCAAAAAATTTGGTTGCTATTAGAAATTTGGAAAAATCAGAATATATATAAAATCCAGATTTTTGTGAAAACTTAATAATTTTTCCTAGGTTTTTTGTGGGAAATATTTTCTTTGTTTAAATCAATTTTTGGAAAAATATTCAGTTACCTAGACTGGTTCGGTCAAAAACCGAATTGAGGGTCAAAAAACAATTTTTTAGTCATTTTTGAATAAATATGTAAAGTACTTTTCAATAATTTTTAGAAAAAGCTTAAGTTGTAAGAATTAGAAATGTTAAAATTTCTCATTTATATAAAAAAAGCATCGTTTAATTTTTTCAAAATCTGGAAAGCACAATTTTTTATGGAAATTTAATATTTTTTTTTAAACATTATTTATAGAAATTATTTTGATTTGAAAATATCTTGTTTCCACATTGTCTTAGGTACAAAAAAAAACCAAAAAAAGTCCTTTTTTTGGTAATTTTTGAAAAAAGTATGTAAAACTGTTTTAATTTATATTTAAATGAAGAATATTTTACAAGAATCAACATTTTTTAAATTTCATACATAATAATAATATCGTTTATTTAGCATACATACAAAAACTGTTATAAAAAAAGATTGTAAAATACCCTATATAAGATAATTGCAAGAAAAAAATACATGAATTTTGAAAAGCACGTAAAACTAAATATTAAAAAATTAAACAAACTAGATTAAAAATTGTAAGCATAAAAAAGCTTAAAATTGTAAATATCAAAAGGTAAAGATACAATTTTCAACTTAAAATGATAATATAAATTAGTAAAGACAAAATATTAGGAAAACACTGACTATGACAAGAATTAAATGAATACACACAATATTTCCTCCAAATATTTTTTAAAAAATCGGTGGTATGCGAAATTTTTAAAAGATATACAAAATTTGTACAACACAGAGAGTTTCTAAATGAAGTATTCATAACAAGAATTGACATCCATATATTTTTCAAAGAAAATTCGTTGATATTTGGAATTTTGACAACTTTTCCAAAATTGGTAAAACACAAATTTTTATATGCTTTTCATATTTTTTTCCTCGCTTTTCTATAAGAAATTATTTTATTTAATTTGGCAAATTTTTCGAAAATATCCAGTTTTTTATGCTGGCTCAGTCAGAGTTAAAAAAAAGCCCTATGGATTTTTTTTTTAATTTTTTGAAGAAATACATAAAGTTCTATTAAATCCATTTTACAAAAAATTTCTTTCTTTTGGAATTTTCAAAATTTTTTTCCACTGTGTGGAAACCCTAATCAAAACTCCAAATAAAATTTTTCACTGTCCCAAATAAATTTTGCTAAGGCTATACCTCCATCAGTTCCTCATACAAGTTGTAAGCATTACCTAAAACCCTTTAAATTGTTACGTTTAATCCAATTTCCTATAAAAAAAAACTGAAAATTTCATATTTATTTATTACATAACTACACAAAGCAACCCTTTATGTACCCAACCCATTACACGTACGTTTCGTAGCACGACACGTATCATCCTACTTTACGAGCGAACGCTTACAACACCCACCCCTCATGAAATATGGATTATATGTAAAACTGAGTAAAACTGTTTACTCTGGCTAAATCCCTAACCACCCCAGTTTTTGTCCGCCCATTCAACCCCTGTCGGTCATTTCGGGACGTTTTTGTCAGTTTCAGGTCGTAGAAAAGGATTAACATTTATGGCTCACAAAAACCGAAGCGACCGTTAAAAAAAGACACCCCCCAGTCCTTCCATCGATCAACCATAAAAGTGGGATCATCTGGGAGGGTGAACAAGGGGGAGCACGTGTAAGAAATTTAAAGCTCTCAGGATCCCGGTAATATTTACAAGACACTTTTCTGATTAAGTAGTGGAGGAGGAAACGTGCGGAAAACGTTATTAAGGGCGTGAAAAATGGCCCGTTCGCGCCTTAAGGCGAGATAAATACTAATCTGAGGAGTGGCGAGAGGTTGCTTAATTTTTCCCATTCATTTTTATGTCTGGATTCTTATAAGGGAGGCATTTAGAGTCATTTTCCGACAACATTTCCACGCTCATATTTCAAAATGTTCTTGGTTTATAACTATAATTTGTATCGGGTAACCAACTAAGAATAGACTTTGATGATATCTTGAAAAAACTCGTCCATTATCTTAAAGAGACCTACGTAAGTAGAGACAAAATAAAAACCCTTTTCAAGGTACAATTTTTTTTCTTAATCTTTCTTATACCGGGTGGTGCGTCGCCGAGCGGAACATAGGAAATACCATGTAAATTTTAAGGGGGTCAATTATTGGCTTCCCTGTACATTTTACAGAAAAAATGTAAGATAACTTTTTAAAGAGACTAATCTGGCAAACCCTCGTGCGAAGTTTTAAAAAGTTTTAATAAGCGAATCTTGAATTATTCAATTAAATGTAATTGCAAAATTACCAAATTTTCGGTTCAGGTAAAACCAGACACCAGCCACCAGCAAACAATTTGCAAGCAATCAAGATTTCATTTGTAATAAGTAAATTTAGAAGTATAATGATGGTCCTTCTTATAATGTTAGTACCTTCTTAAAGTCAATAAATAGGTTAAATTAGGCGGCTTTACGACGTATTTTTTATGGTACTGACAAATAATAAAATATTAGAAAGAATCTAGAGGCATCAAATAAATGCCAAAAGTTGACTGAGTTTTGACACAGGTCAGATTTGATGTCAACAATTTACAATTACAAATCTACAATTTATCCAAAATAAAAAGGAATGTTAAGGAATTCTTGAGTGCGTGTATCGACAAAAGGAAAGTTATTTTTTGACGAACAGTGAGGGAGAATAGATTGATTCATATTTTTTCAATTACGAGGGTTAATTAAATTAAAAATAGTAATATTTATAGATAATATTTTGCCATTTAGAAGTGGAGCAAACCTCGACGTTCGTACCCCCATTTTGTCGAAGCTTGATCTTTTAAGTACTGATTAATAATGACTTTCTTAGGTATATAGGCATAGAAACATGGCATACAGAAGCAACCTGTGCTTTACTGGAATATAATAAAAACTTAACTAAAAATTCAGACACCCCTGGACCTAATGTGGATCTGTTCCGGAAAAGTAGGGGTTTCTTTCGGCCTCCAGCAGATTAAGAAAGTTGTAGGCCGGCGGAAACTACTTGCTTTTTCACAGAACAACTTCGAAGGACCTGCCATGTACTGCGTACATTCCCAGGATATTCTATAAAATTATTTTTCTTCTTTTAATTTTTTTCCCTCTGTTTTAGATCCAACAAACTCAAACCGTTCTGGCTGTCGATCACCGAGAAAGACACGTTGCCGATTCTCAACTTCCTGTCGGCCGCTTTGTTATCTGCCGAATATGAACGAGCCCTTAGTCGAGCCCTCGCAATGGCCGAATGTCCGGTGGTGCCCTTCTTCGGAGCCTTCCTCAGAGAACTACGTGAGATACTCGCGAGTAACACTCCGGAAGGGCAGCCGAACACCTGCGGGAAACCCCCGAAGGGCAGCAGTAGGGCAGAACAAGCGCAACAGAGACAAGTGGTAGGTAAGAAAAGAAATGAAGATCATTTAAAGGTTCCGTGATTGCATAGGTGCTCCTTTTTTAAAAAGGTCATTTATATTGATCGGACGGAGGACTGAACGGATTTGCAAAATTAACCTAATTTAATAACTTGCTTATAGGTTATGTTGTCGGTCCAAGGACGTAACGGTCACCTTGTTAGTTTTATTTACAGATATAATGTCACAAAATATTTAATGTTAAAGTCATGTATTCGTCGGATGGAGGACTAAGCGGATTTGCAAAATTAACCTACTTTGATAACTCGCATATAGTGAAGGACGAAATGATCATTTTATTGATTTATTTCATAGATGTCACAAAATATTTAATAATAAAGCTACTTAACCCAAGAAATTCATAAGTTTACGGCCTTAATTCCATTGTGATATGATGTCACTTAACCTACCATGTTCATTGAGTCATGGCCTAAAATTTTAAGAAGTGTATGACTCAACTCTCTGAAAGTCCATGTACTGCTTAAAATGTAAAAAAAATCAAGCCTTAACTGCCTGGAATAATAAAGCTACTTAACCTACGAAAAAAATCAATTGCCTGAAATTTAAAAAAGCAAGTCTCATTTGCCTGGAATAATACAACCACCTAATCTAAGAAAATGAGGCATTATTTGCATGAAATTTAAAAAATCAAGTAATCAACTAATCTAATTGCCTGGAATTAATTAATCTAGGAGAGTTATACATCCCTTGCCTAAAATTTTAATAATTGTGTCTCAACTGCTTGGGATAATAGAATCACTTGATCTAAAAACTTATAAATTTTTTGCCTGAGATTTAAAAAATCCAAAATCCTAAACCCAAGAAATTCATGTTTACAGCCTTGATTCCTTTGTGATATGATGTCACTTAACCTACCATGTTCATTGAGTCATGGCCTAAAATTTTAAGAAGTGTATGACTCAACTTTCTGAAAGTCCATGTACTGCTTAAAATTTTAGAAATCAAGCCTCAACTGCCTGAAAGCACGTAACCTAAGAAATTTACATTTTTATTACATTTCTTACTGAGATTTAGGAAATCAAGTCTCAATTGCCTGGAATTACTTGATCCAACAAACTCATATATTTCTTGTTTACAATTTAAAACATCAAGTCGTAACTGCCTGGAATAATAAAATTACTTAACCTACGAAAAAAAAAATTGCCTGAAATTTAAAAAACCAAGTCTCATTTGCCTGGAATAATACAACCACTTAATCAAAGAAAATCAGGCATTATTTGCATGAAATTTAAAAAATCAAATAATCAACTTATCTAATTGCCTAGAGTTAATTAATCTAGGACAGTTATACATACTTTGCCTGAAATTTAAACAATCTTATCTCAACTGCTTGGGATAATAGAATCACTTGATCTAAAAATTCATACATTTTTTGCCTAAGATTTAAAAAATCAAGTTTCAACTGCCTGGAATAATAAAATTACTTAACCTACGAAAAAAATTAATTGCCTGAAATTTAAAAAACCAAGTCTCATTTGCCTGGAATAATACAACCACTTAATCCAAGAAAATCAGATATTCTTTGCATGAAATTTAAAAAACAAGTAATCAACTAATCTAATTACCTGGAGTTAATTAATCTAGGAGAGTTATACATCCTTTGCCTAAAATTTAAATAATTTTATCTCAACTGCTTGGGATAATAAAATCACTTGACCTAAAAACTCATACATTTTTGCCTGAGATTTAAAAATTTAAGTTTCAACTGCCTGGAATAATAAAATTACTTAGCCTACGAAAAAAATTAATTGCCTTTAAGTTACTTAACCATCATTACTGACGAATCAAGTCTCAACTGCCTGGAATCGCTTAACTTAACAAGCTCATACTTTTATTTCCTGAAATTTAAAAAATCAAGTTTTAACTGCCTGGAATAATAAAATTACTTAACCTACGAAAAAAATTAATTGCCTGAAATTTAAAAAACCAAGTCTCATTTACCTGGAATAATACAACCACTTAATCTAAGAAAATCAGGCATTATTTGCATGAAATTTAAAAAATCAAGTAATCAACTAATCTAATTGCGTGGAATTAATTAATCTAGGAGAGTTATACATCCTTTGCCTAAAATTTAAATAATTTAATCTCAACTGCTTGGGATAATAGAATCACTCTTGATCTAAAAACTTATACATTTTTTGCCTGAGATTTAAAAAACTCAAAATCCTAAACCTAAGAAATTCATGTTTACAACCTTGATTCCATTGTGATATAATGTCACTTAACCTACCATGTTCACTGAGTCATGGCCTAAAATTTTAAGTGTATGACTCAACTCTCTGAAAGTCCATGTACCGCTTAAAATTTTAAAAATCAAGCCTCAACTGCCTCAAAGCACTTAACCTAAGAAACTCATTCATTTCTTACTGAGATTCAGGAAATCAAGTCTCAATTGCCTGGAATCACTTGATCTAACTCATATATGTCTTGTTTACAATTTTAAAAATCAAGTCTCATTTGTCTGGAATAATACAACTACTTAATCCAACAAAATCAGACATTCTTTGCATGAAATTTAAAAAATCAAGTAATCAACTAATCTAATTGCCTAGAGTTAATTAATCTAGGACAGTTATACATCCTTTGCCTAAAATTTAAATAATTTAATCTCAACTGCTTAGGATAATAGAATCACTTCACCTAAAAATTCATAAATTTTTTGCCTGAAATTTAAAAAATCAAGTTTCAACTGCCTGGAATAATAAAATTACTTAACCTACGAAAAAAGTTAATTGCATTTAAGTTACTTAACCCAAGAAATTCATAAGTTTACAGCTTTGATTCCATTGTGATATATTGTCACTTAAAACATTATATTTTAACTGCCTGGGAAAATAAAATCACTTGACCTAAAAACTCATACAATTTTTAACTCGAAAAATTGATCCATTTTCCCAAAGATGCTGATCATAAAAACATATGGCATAAAAGGCAAAAACACAAAATTTACGGTTCTGTGATGCTGTACAATTTGTATTTTTGCCTTTTATAAAAAAATCATAATTTTTTTTGTCTGAGATTTAAAAAATCAAGTCTCAACTGCCTGGAATCATTAAATTTTTAAAAGGAGCACGTTTCTTGCCTAAAATTCAGAAAATTAAGCCTCAACTATCTGGAACTGCTTATGCTAATACATTTATATATGTCTTGCCTTAAATTTAAAAAATCAAGTCTCAATTGCCGGAACTAGAGTCACTTTTAACTTACGAAACTCTTACTTTTCTGACCTGGAATCACTCAGCCTAACAAGCTCATACATTTATTGCCTAAATATTAAAAAAAATCAAGTATTACCTTCCTGGAATAATAAAATTACTTAAAATAAGAAAAGTAATACATTTTTTACCTGATTTTTAAAAAACAAGTCTTTAGTTTAAAACAAATCATCAAGCCTCAACTGTCTGGAATTACTTAACCTAATAAACGTATAAGAAAATATAAAGGAAGTATTACGAATAAAAAAAAACATATATAAATGAAAACACAAGCGCTTATTTTAAAACTGACTAGGACTATCCAAGCCAGATGCATAACACGAACTTAATATTAAGATCAAATTATGATTATTAATTAGGTATTATGGGACATAGTAGTCATAGTATCATAGGCATTTATTAGTGAAGTCCTACAAATAGGAGAAAACAGGATTTAACTCAAATCAGCAAATACCATTTATTTGCCACATGAAGAAACTGTAGTGAGGGGCGCTGGTTTCATAATTAATAGAAAACTCAGAAGACCCGATCGTGGAAATTAAAAGCATTGGCTTATGAGTCATATACAAATTTATTTAGATCAACAAATCCGAAACAGCAGTAGACAAACGTTTCTTACTGAAATTAAACAAAAATCAAGTCTCTACTACCTGGAATTAACCTAACAAAGCTCATGCATTTCTTGCATGAAATTGAAAAAATATAGTATCAACTACCTGGAATCAATTAATATAAGAAAATTGTACATCGCTTGATTAAGATTTAAAAAATTGTGTTTTAATCGCCTGTGAAAATATCAGTAATCATTTAGCTTAAAAACTCAATTTAAAAAAACAAGTAATCAATTAATCTAACTGCCTGGAATCAATAAATCTAAGAAAATTATACAGCCCCTGCCTAAGATTCAAATAATTGTATTTCAAGTACTTGGGATAATAGAATCACTTAACCTAAAAACTCATAAATTTTTTGCCCGAGGTTTAAAAAATCAAGTCTCGAGTGTCTAGAATAATAAAATGACTTAACCTAATAAAGTCTTACATATCTTGCGTAAAATGTAAAAAATTAAATCTTAACTGCCTAAAATGCTTTTACCTAACAAGATTATATATTTAATGCCTTAAAATTAAGAGAAAAAATAAGTCTTATTTGCCTAAAATTATAAAATCACTTAACCTAAAAATCTCATACATTTTTTGCCTGAAATTTTGAGAATCAAGTTTCAATTACCAGGAATTGCTTAACTTAGAAATCTATATATTTATTGCCTAAAATTTAAAAAATTTAGTTTTCAACTGCCTAGGATAATAAAATAACTTAACCTAAGAAATCCTAACATTTCTTGCCTGAAGTTTTAGAAAATCAAGTCTTAACTGCCTGAAATCACTTAATCTAAGAAATTTATGAATTTCTTGCCTAAAATTTAAGAACTCAAGTCTCAGTGGCCTGTAATAAATGAATCATTTAACCAAAGATAGAGACTTGTATTAAAACCTACCTAAATATCCATTGTATAAATACTAGAAATAAAGAAAAGTTTATCATTCCAAGGCACAGGACTACAGTTTTCAAAAAAACCGTTATATTATATAATGCTGCAAAGATATACAATTAATTATCTTCTAATATCCTGTAATTTAAAACAAGCAGATTAAAGTATGATTCAAAGACTCAATATTTTTTTTTTAAAATAAGAGACTTATCATCTGGCCCTGTTGCGGCATCTCAAGGATTAAAATTAGTAAAAAATTTATTTAAAAAAATTTTTACTTTAATGTGGGACTTCTAAGATATAGTATTAAGTTGTTTTTTGTAATTGAGACTAAAATACTCCATTGGAGGTTAAGTTTGAGAAGGCATAGATTAAGACTTCGCCTTCTCGGAAGATAATTGTAACTTACTTTTAAAATTTTATGATGTATAATTTGACTTAATAAAAGGAGTGTATTCTTAGTATTATATTATTCTGAAGAAACTCTTAACTCTGACATTATTTGCCTTAAATAAAAGATCAAGTCTCATTTGCTTGGAATAAAAGAACCACTTAATCTCAGAAACTCATACATTTCTTGCCTGAAATTTAAATAATTAAGACTCAACTGCCTGAAATAATAGAATCCCTAAACCTAAGAAATTCTAAACTCTTATATTTCTTGTCTTAAATTAAAAAAGTGTTAACTGCCTGAAATAATCGGATCACTTAATCTAGGAAACTCATGCATAGCTTACCTAAAATGTTCAAAAGCAGATATCATTTCCTTGAAATAATAGAGCCACGTAATCTAAGAAATTCATACATTTTTTGCCTGAAATTTAATAATTAAGTTTCAATTATCAAGAGTCCCTTAATCTAAGAAACTTAGTGAGTTAACTGTTTGAATTTCAAAAAAATCCCTAAGCTAACAAGTTCAGTAGACTCATACTGCCTAAAATGAATCTTTGCTACTTCGCTGTAATAGGCGTGGTTGTTAAAGCTTCGATTCTTCCTGCAATATGTTCAATACATTCGCCAACTTTATCTTATTTTCTACATTTGGCCTCTTTGTCTAGTTACAAATAATGCTTCTCATAGATATGTGTTCTTAAAACTCGAGGATTACCATCGGAATCTCGGAAACCGTAAGAGTTACGGGGTCGGTTAGATGCAGGCAAAGTTGCGCAAAGCTTAATAAAATGACGTTTAAAAAATGTTAAAATTCCGGATACTTTCGGAGATATCCAAAAAAAACCGAAATTTGTCAAAATCGTTTTTACCTTCAAGCGACTTTATTTAAAGAGATATCGGAAAATTGAAAACAGTTTTTCATTGCCACTTTTTATGTCCTACAACATGACGCAAAAAAAAATTAATCCGACGTTTCGTTTTTTTTCATCATCATCAACTTTATTTTTTTCTTGCATTATATTAAGTTTAACCGGCTAATGTCATTTTGTCATGGCCTACTATATAAATTAAAAAAAATCAAAATATTAGGTTAGAAAATGATATGTTTTCATTGAATTGGCTTAAAAAAAACTCTATCAAATACAGAGTATTTTATAGCTTCAGTCTATATAAAATTAATTTATTTGTACATCCCATTGATATATTTTTCTCTCTTGCACTCATGGAGAGATTGCACTTATGGGAAGTAGTAAAAAAGAGCAGTAGGACATGCAAGTGCGATACCTCTATTTAAAGGCGATTATAAATACTTTTTAAAAATGAAAAAATCCCATATGGCGCCCATAAGGAAAAATAAAGTTGATGATAATCGAAAAAAAAAACGAAACGTCGGATTAATTTTTTTTTTGCGTCATGTTGTAGGACATAAAAAGTGGCAATAAAAAACTGTTTTTAGTTTTCCGAGTATCTTTAAATAAAGTCGAAAGAAGGTAAAAACGACTTTGACAATTTTTGATTTTTTTTAGATAATTCCGGAACTATCAGGAATTTTAAAATGTTTTAAACGTAATTTTATTAAGCTCCAAATTGCGCAGCTTTGCCTTTATTTAACCGACCGATATTTTTTTAAATTAAAAGGTCGAATGGAGAACTGAACGGTAATTTTTTTAAGACTATCAAATGTGTCTGACCGAAGATTGAGTGGTCTTTCAATTAATATTTGAACATTAAGATTTAAGCGCACGGAGGACTGAACGATTGATCAGTGCTATAACCCAGAAGTAGCAAAATTCTCTCTCTTTGAAATAAACCCTCGGCCAAACAAAGCTGTATAACAACAGCCGTTAGATCTTAATTTTTGTGCCGCAACATCATTTCTTATTTTTATTATGGCGCGTTGCGTTGTTCCGCTAACCTATTTCAATATACTTCCAAAAGCCGGGGGGGCCGTTATGAAGATTTACGATCCAGCCGCGCTGGAAAATATCGTTCGTTTCATGCCAGTTTTTCAAAAGTTCATTTTGTGCTGCCATAGCAGTAAATATGTGACGAGAGAACACTTAAAAAATCAGCAAGAAAAATTACAAGAAATAATACTCTTCCAGATTCAATTCGGCAACATTGTAAGTCTGGATAAAAATCTGATGTGAATGAATAAATGACGAACTGCGAGCGCGATAAAAACGACGATAATAAAAACGCTTCGCGTTACATTTTGGGAATTTTATTGACGCCCGAGGCGGGAATAAATTCGAATTTACGGGATACAATGGAAAATTGCATTACGTCACCGTTCAGATTTAAATCTGGAGTATTTTTTCTTCAATGGATTATCAATTTATTTATTTTCAGTTTATATCTGATTACAACGGGGAAGATCATCACTTCACGAAAATCGGACCGGGAGGTCTGATCAACTTGGAAAAGATCTACCGCACCCAAGCGGTGATGGATCACATCTCCTTGTGTCATCAGCACTATCACACGAGAAACCGGATCAGTCCTACCTGCCTTATCAATTATTTAAAGTAAGTACAAACCATAATTGTTAATATGGAAATGCTGTATAAAATTATAGCAAAACTAATAAAAAAACAAAAAATCCGAAACGAAACCTTTTAGCAATTTTAGTCTTTCAAGTTCTTTAAGGATCATCTACAAAAGGGTCAAAATTAAGTTCATTAAATACTCTTATCATTCTGGTAATTGGAGAAAAAAACCGTTTAATTTAGCATGATAATTAGAATGATATCGACATTAAATGAAATAATTTCTAAAATATCCGAATAATAAAATATTCTACTTAAAGTTTTATAAAATGTAATTGTGTGTAAAATGTAAAATGTAAACCCGAACTTCCTGATAATTGACATAATCTGTATATCATTCTTTAATCATATCATACTGTATCTTATGTACAAGGTGTTCAAAAAGGGTATCAGCAATGTGATGTTTGCCTAAACCAAATACATTATATTTCTATGATCATTTATTTATGGCAAATTAATGTACACTCAATGGAAATTTGTTTGAATTGAAACATTGTTAATGACAAACAATGTCCAATCGAGAACGAAGATTATTGATAGCCCGTCCACACATTTCCCTTGATATTAATCTTATTTGCTCCTGGATATTTTGCTTTAATTGATTTGTATCAGCTGGATTATTCTCGTAGAGCTTACTTTTGAGGTAACCCCATAAGAAATAATCAAGTGGCGACAGGTCCGGGCTCTTAGGAGGCCAGTTAATATTGCCTCTTCTTGAAATGACTTTATTGGGGAATAATTGTTGAACAGCTTCAATAATTGCCCGATTTGACGTATGGCATGTCGTACCATCCTGCACCAAACCAGGTTTCTAAGTTAAAACCTTGAAACTGTCGAAGAGATAGTGCAAGAAAATCTTGTAACATTGCACAATATCGCTCGGTATTAACGGTAAGTGGCCATCCATTTTGATCTTCAAAAAATACGGCCCAATTATGCCATCAGCAGCCCATACGACCACTTTGGGGCTATGCAGTGGATGTTCGTGTTTTATGCGAGGATTAACGTCAGACCAGTACCTGCAATTTTGCTTATTTACGTGGCCATTTACATGAAAATTAGCCTCATCACTGAATAAAATGTTATTGAAATCGACGAATCGTTCCATCATTTCATTGACAAATTCTAACCGTGTATTGTAATCCCTTGGTTTTAATTCCTGCACTAACTGTATCTTATATGCATGCAGATGCATATAAGATAGTCTTTGGTCAAAATGTTATGTAAAGATGATCTTTTGAGAGTAGTCGTCTGACTTCGCTTCCGTACAGATAAGGTTGGATTCTCTCTGACTGATTGACGTACTCGTTCGATGTTTTCTGCACTTCTTACGATTCATGGGCGGCCTGGATTATGAATTTTCACTGTGGATCCAGTAGCTTCAAACATTCTGATCCATTTTCTAATAACATCAGGGCTAGGTGATAATTGAATATCATGTAATTGATAATGAGCGCGATATAGACGGCGTGCTGTCACGATTGAATTATTGTTTTGGTAAAATGCACGTACACAAAAAGCGCGTCGCTCTCCAGTAAACGGCTCCATTGCAACTGAAATTCCTTGAACCCGTTTACATTTTGACTCCCACCGTACGTGGCAGCGTTGCCACGTCTGAGATTAAATGCACAAATAAAGTGCTGATACCCTATTTGGACACCTTGTATATAATTCCGCTAATTTAAAAAATTGATGAAAAAAGTCATTTTAAGATGTGGAATGATCATGAGTTTCAGATGTAGATTAAGCAAAAATGGAACTCTAATGCTGTTTCAATATCTGTTTTCCTACACATAGGTAAATAGGTACGTGATATCTCTAATTATAAAGCTTTGATACACCAAGAACTATATCAAATTTCCAAATAGTATTATCATTGAACTTTTTTCTTGTTGTAGTTTTCTTAAAATAATAACACTTTGCAGGTGTACATGAAACCACTGTATCATAAAAGCTAGTATTCAAAAAAGTAGTCATTAAATACATTTTCTCAAAAAAAACTTTTAATAATAAAAATTCAGATATTGGAGGGACACAAAGTCAATGGTCTCAAATTATTTTTTTTTTAAATCTTAGCATTAAATTGTACTTACATTCGAATCTAGTCATTCGGTGGTCCTAGGGCAAAACAGTTTCGGTAGACAGAAGGGTAGAAGAGAGTCAAATTTGAGACATTTTTTTTTGAAACCAACAATAAAATACTATTTTTAGAGAGAAAAAAATATAACTTTTTATTGAAGTTTAACGAATATCAGCTATAGTAAGAAAATGCATTTAAAAGAACCTAAAATGAAAAAAAATATAATTTTTAGCGAATCTATTAAATTTGATAGGTCCTTATTTGAGATAGGATCCGGATTTGAGACAGCACTTAAGTCTATTCAAAAAAACCCATTCCTTCACTTATAATATTTAATTTTTGACGAGCTTGACCGTTTTGATTTTCTTTTATTACTTTTCTTTGCTTTTTTTTGTGTTATCATTATTTCGCTTGCTGATCTTTTTTCTTTTACTTGCATTTTTTAAAATCTTTTTCTTGTTTTTCAATACACTTCCTTTAAAAATGACTGCTGCTTTTTTAACTGTATTTTGATTATCGTAAGGGGGAGAATGTCCTTAGGGGATATAAGTTGCTGCGTTAAAGTAGGTGTTGAGGTAGTTGTTCTTTCATCTCCTCTATATACCATAGCCTGTGGGCTGGGCGCTCTTTTATTATGGATCACTGGTGTTCTTTCTCTTTCTATCCTGAAATCTTCAATTAAATTATTTTTAGAATTGTAATTGGCTTTTCTTTTTTCATTAAAAAATTCGTAAATACATCGTATTTCCTGTATATTTAAGATTTTTTTTTACCAGAAATTATTATCATTAACAATTATTTATATTATAAATCCATTAACTGCTTAAAAAAATCTATCCACTGAACTGGGTTTTGGGCAGGTAAAGGATTGGTTATGTACCCAGAAACTCACAATTAACATGGAAAAAACAAATTATATAGCTTTTTCCTTAAGTAATAAGAGCAGACTACTTTTTACTAGTATCATTGTCAACACTACAAGAAACGAAGTAATCACAGAAACAAACAAAATAAAATATCTTGGAATTATAATTGACCAATACTTAAAATAGAATGATCATATTTATTATCTTTGTGGTAAATTCCGAAACCTAACACAAACATTTTAAGTTCTCCGAGAAATACTGGGCAATAAATTGTGTTTGCTTGTGTATAAATCTTTAGTGAAGTCTCTCCTTTCTTATTGCATAATAGTATGGGGTGGTACTTACAAGTATACTCTTTAACCGTTAAAAGTTGTCCAAAATTACATTCTTAAAGTAATTTATAAGAAAAATAGAGACTTTACTCAACTGAGCTACTATACAACTCTAATATTAGCAATATAAATCATCTTTATATAGAAAAAGTATGTTCTTTTGCACATAGTACTGATATTTCAAAAAAACAAATCACGCATTTCCAAGGTACCAGGAGTAATATGCATAACAATCTTACTTTGCCACAGAATCATAAGCAAAGTAACCTTCATTTTATAGATTATTTAGGAGCAACATTTTATAACTTAACCCCCTCTGATATTAAGAATATAACAAATCAAAAAGTCTCGAATCGGAAGGTCAAGAATTATATTCATGAAAATTTAATAGTTTTAGGCCATTATTAGGGTAATTTTATTATTCAAAAAATAATAGATTATAGTGCAGATTACCAACTAATTTCTGAATTGTTTCTCTTTTCTACCTTATATTGAATTCTTTATATCTTGTCCTTTTATTATACTTAAATTATTCATTTAAAGACCTGGAATCCAAACATGGTAAAGATTAACAGATTTTTTTAATAATATATTTATATATATGCATATACAAGTATTAAGTTACCTAGGTGCTTATTTTGCATTTTTATATAAATTTATGTAACGAAATTTTTGGATTATAAATAAATGAAATGAAATGAAATGAAATAACTCAAGTAAACTAATTATACTTTGTCAAAGCATCTTTTGGAAGATCAATGAAATTCCATTGGATAATGTTGGTTTAAAGTCAATTATTGAATTGCCTAAAACTATTAAATATATTAGTAATATTATTAATACATAGACATTTCGACTTTAATATTGGACATCAATTGGAGGGTATGTGCAATATGGGAATAGATTTGAGAACTAGGGTCTTAATTATGTAATGATTTGGAGCTAATTTGAAAGAATGAAAGAGCTAATTTGAAACAATCAAATGAAATGCTTAATTATTTTTTAATATTAAGCTCCAAACCATTATTTACTGATTATAACACATCAGCTTGTAAAAGTTTTTACCTTGTACAATTTCACGTCACCTGCAAATAATACAAATTCCGAGAAACACGACAAAAGAGAGATCTGTCGGAAAAGACCATAATTTCTTTAGAAATTATATAATTGAATACGATTCGACAAAAATCTATCAATCTAATTCAAAAGACCCATCACTAAGACCCATCGCATGCAACCGTTAAATGAGATGTCTATGGCTCACTCTATCAAAGGCCTTTGAGAGGTCAGTGTAAATACTGTCTACTTCACTATGCTGCTTAAACACATCCAACAAGTACTGCAAATTAGTAATGGTAGATTTACCCTAAGAAAATTTGTATTGCTCATGTATATTGCGATTATGCCTTGAGAGCTCTTTGGTTAAAATGCTATCAATAATGTTGGCAATTTCAGATTGACTGCTTAGACTCCTGAAGTTAGAAATGTAATGTCTATTTCCACTTTTATATAAAGGCGCCAAGAAAGTTACTTTCCAGAAGTCTGGAAAATATACTGATTTAAAAGTTAGACAAAATAGATAATGTTTGGTTAGGGAACCAAATAAGAATAGAATCCAAAATTATATTTGGGAATCAATATTAATGTTTTTTGTAAATGTCTAAAAAGTGACGGCCAAGCAACTACTGACCATAATCTGTATGTGAATTGTATCTTGACCATCTTCAGCAAATAAACCATTAAGCTGCATACTGTTGGGATAAGAGCTTGATCTTCGTAAGTTGTTTACATACTTAAAAGATATTTGAATTTTGTGTTACATCATGATTCATTTTAGCGATGTAGGATTACTAGCTAGTATCATTTACTATTTTCCACTTTCTTCTTAATCTTCAACTTTTGTAATTTATAAATGAATCAAGGAATTTCAAGAGTAAAGTAAAGAACACTGTAAAAATAGTGACTTATTATGATTGTATCAAAGTCCTGTTCTTCTAGACTTTTTGCACAAATGTTTTCAATTATTGCAATTTTTAGATTAGAGAAGAAAATAATATAAAATTTTATTGATATTAGCAAAGTATATAATACTTTGAAAGGTACTTACAAAATACTACAAAAAGTAGTACAAAAAAAAAGTACTACAAAATTCTGAAAAGAATATATTTTTGGAAAAAAAAAACATTCTAAAAATTGTTCAAAATCTTCACAGCATAAAACCTTGACAAGATAAAAATTTAAAAATTTGTATACATATTCTCTAGCTAATTTGATTAGATACGTATTACATATAAAAAACAATTATTTTGGAAAAAATGTTTTATTTTCTAAAAATTGTACAAAACTCCACAACTCAAAAACTTTCTTGAATACAAATTTAAAATTTTGTACAAATATTCTCTGGATAATTTAGTTGCACACATATTTCAGTGTTTTTTTAAATATTTAGAAAATTTTAGAAAAAAATACAATTTTGTATCTGTTTTATGCTGTTTGTATCAAAATAATCGAAAACACTTGAAAAAAATGTTATTAGATTTGGCAATGTTCCTTTCATAAAATATGAAAGCGACGTTGCCAAAGCGACTATAATTTTTCAAGTTTTACGTACTTTTTACATAAGACGTCACAGCCTCGTGAAATGCAATGAAAGTGTGATCATTTGCTGCATCGTTGAGAAAAATTAGGCGACTATTCTCAAAAATTCAAAGAAATCCAAGGGGAGACTCAGGGGAACTCAACTCTGATACAACTCAGTTATCTTGCTCCATAGCTCTTTACGCAATATTGATCTAAGGAAGCTAAATAAGATTAATTAGAACCACCTTAAAGCTTGCCGATTTTAAAATTCCAAAGTACGTCACTAGAATAACTTAGTATTCAGTAAGTAACTTAGTAACTTCTTTGGGAATCTTTAACTTCCGACTTTTGAATTCCTACTTTTAAATTAGGTCAAACTTACTCCTTAGGCTGTTATTAACATATTATTATTTAAGAATGATTGCCGTTAATACAAGTGTCAGACGAAGACAACGACTAAAAAAATTTCGAATTAATGCCATAAAAGCTGAAGTAATAATAGAGGTGAACTAAGAGTTTTAGAAAAGAACTTAATAAACGATGAGAGTATTGATGAATGGGTGCAATCTATTTTGTTTTATATTTTTCACCTCGAAAAGACGTACTTTAGAATAAATAATAGCTTACTGAATATGGTCCGAAAAATCCAAATTTAACGCCTTCACATGCAACTTTAGGAAGGTCTTCTGATGTCATATTTAGAACTACAATTTATATGATACATATAACAAGAAATCTGTAATAAAATAAAGTTGACTTGAAGAATAAAAACAGCAGAAGGAATATTCACTGAAGTCAATGAAACTATAAGTTTGGGTCAAAATTCTTTCCAAACATCTTCATACACCAACTATTACTTATGACTTTGGAATCTACAATAAGTGTTCAAGAGTATTCAATAAGAAAATGAATGGAGTTGACCTAGTGTATATATTTGTAGACCAATAGAAGATTCTTCATCAGTAGCTACATTTAATAGACCGGGGAAAATGTTGAGATTTATTTAATCCACAGGGTCTAACAGAATCAGATGCTGATCCTTAAAGGTAAGATGATTTTAAGAAGAAAAGTTCAAATAAGCTAATAGTTCCTTCACTTTTGAACTAAAGAGTATTAAAAAAACTACAGAGCGTTGAAGTTTTGTAGTGGCCACTTCTTTGATTCTAATGGTAAAATAATGTATGTACATATATTTATAAAATAAATAAATTAAATTTTTTTTTATATATAAATTGACCGTGCATAAAAAAGTTCTTTTTCTGCGGTAATAGCATATTAGATGAAAAAAGTGAAATAATAATATTAATAAAATTATAAAAACAATTTTTTTTTACGGAAAAGCAGTGTGTGTATATTTTTCAAAAATAATTAGTCTAGATACGTGGACGGACGCCACTGGTTAAATCTTAAAAATCTTCTACATCAAAAAATGGCTGTTCACCATTAAAACAAAAATCAAATCATCATTTTAAACCAATGTAAAAATTGATAATCTTTTACATGATGATTACGTGATCAGTTTGAATAACAATTTTCATCACCAGTTCTGCTTACATTTTTAAAGCAAAGCAGATTATTCATTGATTTAGTTTATAAACCTTTACTTTGCCTATAATCTACAATGACATTTCTCTAGTTTCTTTAATACCTCAATATTCAAAAATATGGATCATAAGAAGTATAGAAAATAGGTGCTAAGTCGACTCTATACACGGTGTTACAAAATAAGATGCTGATCCTTAAGAGTGTTAATCCTTAGATAATTTTAAGAAAAAATGTTCAATCTTAACTAATCTAAACTTTTTTTATTTTTGTTCATATATTTTTTTTTAATTTAATAGTAAAATAATGCATGTACATATGTTTATAAAATAGATAAATTTATTTTATTTTACTAATCAATTGACTATGCATGAAAAGCACCTTATATAGAGTAGGCTTGATAACTATTTCCTATACCTCTTATGGTTCATACTTTTGAACTGTCAATGCAAATTATAAGTAAAGTAAACGCTTATAAACTAAATTAATGTAGATTTTACTTTGCTTTTAAAATGTAAGCAGGACTGGTGATGAAAATTGTAATTCAAAATTTGCATGATCATCACGTAAAAATTATCCACTAAGTCAATGTAGAATATATTTCAATCGATCAAGGTGTCTATAAACTACAACATTGTCAATATTTTTATGTTCTGAAATATATTTTAAGATTCATTTAGTATGTTCTTCACATAGGTCTTCTACTCCAAGTGAACCCAGAGTGCTGTCGTCAGCTCCACCACAGACCGCAGAATCCGACACGGAATATGAAATTGACGTGGATGATTATCACCCTGTTCAACCCTTAGTGCATGACCATGGGGTCAGTTTTGTGTGTCTCTCATCCCCCAATACGAAAATTGACCAGCATGTCATGCAGGTATGTCAGCAAATTAGGAACAGGGGGGGAGGGATAAAAGTGAGAACATGGAAAATTTCTGGCACAATTTTAAATGACCTTGACCCACTTTCCGGACTCAGTTAATTTTTCTAGATTTTACACCACGGCAGCACAGTGGTCCTGTGGGAAAGCCAAGAGAATCAGACCCCTTTAACCACCAAAGGGACCTTTCTTTATTTGAGACTGGATCGATCTTCTACGGTGCTTACATGGGTAACTATATTTTAGATGTAAAATTTAAAGAATATGCATTTTTTTTTTAAATTTAGGTTAGGCCCAGTTGGTCTGCCCTTAAGGCAGGAAACACCAACGAGAGCGACCCGTTTTCTCAAGATTTCAATTTGAGTTTTAACCCTGAGGATACCTTGGCGCCCGGACTATTGACCAAACTGGCGTTACAGAGTAGTGGGGAGCAAAGTACAATGACTACTTTGGACGACGGGTAAGGATTATGTTCTAAGATGTTATTTTTTCATATAACTATTTCCTTGAAGATGTCTTATAAAATCCTTTAATTGCCTTGAAAAATTTAGAAATGATCTCAAAATTGCTTGAGAGTAAAATTGACCTTGCAATTCTCTAAATTGCCTTGAAAATTTAAGTTTCACTGTTGAAGGATAAACGAATAGCATGGACTACCGATATCTTTAACAGAATTCATAACTCTGGAAACATCTCCGACAAACGGCTGCAATCAGAATTGGTAGCGTTGCCCAAAAAACCTGGAGCAAAGAGGTGCGAGGAATATCGTACCATCAGTCTGATAAGTCGTATGCTAAAATTATTTCTTAAAATCATCTACAGAAGAATTTACACCAAAATCGACTAACAGGTATGGGAAAAACCGGTTTGGTTTTATAAATGCAATTGGAACCAGAGATGCAGAAACGTCAACTATGATGTATACACATGTCTAATCGATTATGAGAAAGCATTTGATCGCATTCAACAACAAATAATTATAAGCAAAATGGATATTAAAGAAGATCACCTATTTGTCGATGAAACTCGAATTGAACGTGTGCTTTACACGAATTGAACTCGAAATAAACAATGGAACAGTGCACAAGAAATATCGTATAGGAAAAGCAAGGACGGTATTTCACAAAATGAGTGCTATCTTGAAAAGTCGCCACAAATCTTAAAACAACGGTAAGGCGCTTAAGATGCTATGTTTTTTTTGTTTTATTGTATGGCGTAAAAGCCTGAACACTCACAGAAGCCTTCACTAACTAGCAGTATTTGAGATGTGGCTGTATAGGAGAATGCTCCGAATACCATGGACAGCTCACATTACAAACATGGATGTGCTAAAATGAAAAAAGATCTGGAAGTAATAAAAAATAAAACTAGAATACCTTGGCATGCTGTGAGAAATAAATATCGATACTCCCTATGACAAACCATAATACAAGGAAAGGTATCGGGGAAAAATGACCCGGAACAAAAGAATCTTAAGAATACTTTCACCTTTTTATGGAGAAGATCTAAAACATTGCCAACCTTTGAAGTATAACCTAAATAACGAATAGCATGGTCCAAACACTAAAAGTCTAAATAATTTTCTAAGGTAGTTTATCTGGTGTTGTAAAACCTCTTGATATTACTTAAAAAAATATTTCCGAGCAGAATAAATCTAAATCGAGTATTATGCATATTAACCTAAATTCTATATTGCACAACTGAAAATATATTATTTGAAATAACAACAATAAAATGACAACTTGAAACTTAAATTTTCAGTGCCCAAACCAACTCTCTGGTATTCTACTAGTTTGTAATGTCTAAAATTAACTTCAGAAGCCTGGAATAGAAGATTTATTTATATTCTTAAATAATGAAAGATTTCTTGTACTGTCTAAAAGAATTCTTTATATCTTATGAAGATTATTATTTTAGTAATATGTTATATAAACAAAGTCCGAGAAAAAATATTAAATTAATAATACATCACTAAATAATACACAGATCAAGTGTCATGATTTGTGATTAGTTGCCCTCCTAAATAAAACGTTAAAGACAGAGGTAAATCTGCCGGGATTATTGTGCATTTAAGTTAAACTAGTAATCAAGTATTGTGTAACCTAATTTAGTGATTCAAATGGATCCTGAAATAACCCAAGACTAATAAAATTTTTACTTTACTTCGTATCGATGGAGCAAAGTTGCTTTTGATCTGTATCGGTCGCTTTAAGTAGGAATACTTTTTTTTTCACTTGTTGTTTTTCTTTAATTTAAAAATTGATTTATTTGTTTCTGTTCTTTATAAACAATAGAAAAAGAGGTCAAACCCGATTAAAGGTAGTAACTCCGCAAAAAAAATTGACTTCAGAATCCAAACGATGGAAGTAGCATACATAATTGGAGCACCTATACCTCTTTTGCATACTTAATAAGGTTTTATTACTCTCTACCTATTTGAAAGAGACTATAGATTTCCTTCATCTATTTCGAGGATTTTTAAACAGGGATTTTTATAGGAACACATATATTTTGCCTTGCTTAACACTTTGACCCCTGCACCCGGTTTCAAAAAAATTATGTACCCGAACTTAAATTTTTTTTTTCATAAATTTATTTTGAAAATTACTTGTCAAGACAATAAGGATACAATAAGAGTATTTTTTTTTAAAGTAGTGATTTTAGAATACGTGTATATTTTTGATACACGCAGTTTACAGAAGCTGAAATTTACTCATTACGGTTATATTAACCTGCATGTATGAAAACCAATACACAATTTTTTTATAATAAGTTTATTCAAAAAATAGAAAAACTTACATTGGACTTAAATTTACATTTTTTTGGATACATTATGTGTTTTAAAAAAGCAATTTAAACATAAAATTTTTTTGTCTCTACATCCTGAACATCTAGTGTTACATTGTTTCGAATTTTTGGATGCATGCGCTCTTCCGTATCTTTCTGAGTAATAGTTATAACAAACCACGCATCTTCCTCTCTTTGCTTGTTCTTCCAATCTCAAAAATGAGTTAATGCTGGCAGGAGAGGAACATCTTCATTGTCCTTGCATAAACTCTCAACAAGGCTCTCCCTAAAAGTCGTAATATCCATTTTTTTGTCTAATGCTTTATCACACAGTTCTAGTGCATTGACAACGCTAGTACTTGCCCCACTTTCCGATACCATTTCAAAGAACGCCTCACGGGATTACTATAGGAAGATATTTGGTCCGAGACATCAATGTAGGACTTAACAGCATTATATTCGATTATGGTAGATGGCTTATTTTTTATTCCAGTTTTTGTCTGGATTTCAGTCATTACTGGAGGCGATTTACTTGTCAAAAAAGCAACATCTCGTTTTTCTACCCATTTGCCAACAACAACTTTCGTGTTGCTTGCTTGACACAGCATTTCTCCGCGATTTAATTTTTGCTCAAAGACACGTTTAGGATTGTATTTTCTATTTTTTCGTGTTCCAATTAAATGAGTCCCATTGTCGTTCAGTAGGTGAGCTAAACTAACACTAGTGTAATAGTTGTCGGTGACTAAGGTCCTATCGCTGTTCAAAATAGGTTGCATTAACTCCATTACTACTTGAGTTGCTACTGGTTGATCCGTGGGTCGGACTTCCTTGCCAGCATAAACTTTTAAGTTGTACGTGTAACCACCTTGAGCACAAAGCTTAAAAATTTTTATGCCATATTTCTGGCTTTTTCCAGGTATATATTGCAAAAATGATAGCCTTCCTCGAAAAGGAACCATGGATTCATCTATACAAACGGAGTTTCCTTGAACCAAAGCTGCCCGGAAATTTTTAAAAGTGTTTTCAGTCTTAATAATCTGTTTCCCTCTGGACATAACTCATTATCCGAAAAATGTAAACAAGACAGCAAAGCTTCAAATCCACATCGTGATATCTGTGTAACTTTATATATATCAGTTTTATTGATAAAACTAGTATTCCAAAAATCTTTTAGGCGAGGTTTTGGGCCCATCCATATAAGGATTCCAATAAATTTCACTTGTCTCGTCATTCCAGTTGGCGAGAATTGAGTTTTTTGAGATAGACTCATTGACAATACCAGCAATAATCTTTTGATGGGCGTACCGATTTGTTTCGGTTACAAGAAGGTCAAGCAATTCATCAGAAACTAATAGCCTATAAAAAGAAACCGGGCTGTCGTCATGACGCGTTTCGACAATCGGACCTAATGTACTATCCTCTTGTGGATTTGGAAATTTATTTAGATTCTCTTCATCAACATCATTCCAAATTACGTTTGGTTGGCCGCTTGAACTTGGGGACCAACTAAATTGATATCTTGATATTCGTCATCACTACTGGTACCCTAAAAATAGATATAATTTTTATTATTGAGGATATAATATAAAAATACAAATATTACCTGTTGTGCTGGTCTTGGTTTTTCGGTACTTGAGGTTGCTGTTGATATTTAAATTTTTTATATTTTTGATTATTATTTTCGGCTGATTCCTCGCTATTATATTCCGAACTCTCAGCGTACCATGGATCTGCATCTGAATCATCAAATGGCTCGTCAATATCGCTAACATCGCTTAAACTTCAGTTAAATTGGCAAGTTCTAACTCCAAAAGAGCACGTTTTTTTCTACCCGGCATATTTGCGCGCGAAAATCGTCACTAGCAAGACGTACAAACACTCGATCACCGAACAGTAAACAAACACTGATCCTAAAAATAATATTTGCCGGTATTTAGGTTAAACGACATTTTTGCCATGGTGCCGAACTTACATAACAATTTTTAACAACCTAGGAAAAAAAAACTAAAAGCTCATACAAATACGTGGTAATTGTGTTCGGATGAAATACACAGCACGTTGAATACGCCAAATATCCGTGTATCAAAAAATATACACACAGGCTAATATACAAATCTTTTTGCGTATTACTTTTGATACACATAGGGGTTAACGTGTTAAATAATTTAGTTCTAACACAAACATAACTTGGAAACCAATTATTTATAATTTTAAAAACAAGAATAAAAACATTAAATACAATATTTTCTTTATTAAAAAATATATTTAAAATATGTAACATCTTACCTATTAATGTATATATATCAATCACAGTTCAGAATCGCTCTCATAGCTCTGTTTTGAATCTTTTAAAACTCTTGAATTTTGTAGTTCGGTAAATTGTATAAAAAATTCGAACAAAATTCCAAGTGGGATGCAGCTTCATTATTATTTAACAGACTTTATTATTATTTATCGACTGGAATTTTGCAAATTCTTCTACTTGTATCGATCAATATTCATTGAAATCATTTATTATGAGATGCTCATGAACTGATTGATTTGACGACACAATATTAGGATTTAATTGTAAATATTTCTGTGACAACTGTTGATACCCACGTTGTAATTCGGAATTGCTTTTACATATTTTTCATTGTTTGTAAAAATAATTTTTATTGCATTTTTATAAAGCAATTGTATCGAAAATCGGCGTCAAAAATTACTATAGGAAATGGGTTGAAAAGCTGGGCTCTCATTTATATATCATTATCTCAGTTTAATAACTAAAAAAGTATTGAGAGAAAGTGATGTCTTTCTAGTATAATTTGATAAACCAGACAAGAAATACACTAATTTAAGGCAATCCAGATGCTATTAAATAAATGAAACAATGATATAGAAAATGGGTTGAAAAGCTGGGTTCTCATTTATATATCCTCATGTCAGTTTAATAATTAGAAAAGTAAAAGAAATAATGCAACGAAATAATATTTTTCTGGCATAATCTGACAAACCACGCCAGAAAAACTTTTAAATAATACTTTATAAGTTTATCTATTATTAAAGTGTAAACCTGCTTAAAAGTCCATTTTTGACTAAAATGCGTTTTTTCGAAAAACCGGAAGCACTATATATTCTACGTTGATTAGTTAACCTGCCAACTACAAATGTGTAATAATAATCCTTATTTTATACGATGAGAATAACAGCTAACTCCCGCCGACTCAAATCCACTTTGTAAACACAGCCAAGTCCACACAGCCATATGCATTTTCAATGGTGATCTTGTGAGAACGTGTCACAATTGAGTTTAATGTGTATTATTTTAAGTTACTTCTAGTATTTTGGGTGTTTGAAATATTTTTTTTTTATTGTTTTAATAGGACTTGGCAGTTATTCTTAAATGTTTTTTTAAATATCATGAGGAGAAAACAGTTTTTCTACTTACCAAAAAACTTACAAAATTAAATAATATTATTAATTAATTTTCTTACAATTTATTAGACAAATTAAATAAAATATAATATTTTAGTACAGCAATAAGTTAGTGTTATGATATTTACTTTTATAGAAAAGCGTGTTAACCACAATAAGCAATGAATTGTTTGCCAAAAAAATATATATTTATGTAAACCCTTTTTAAATTATAATAGGTGATAAATGATTTTTTTTTAAATTTAAGATGTCACGTGCCAAACGAATCCTTGATATGGCCATCGGCCAAACAGCAAATGAAACCGAAGACTCAGAGCTGGGAGAAGACTCTGAGTATAATACTTGGGAGTATTTTTTTGGGGAAAGCAGTGGTGTAGACTCAATTCCCCTGTCGTTGGAGTTACCAATGGATATATTAGACTCTCCTATAAAAGAAAATCAACTCTTTGAAAACTTCCAAATAGCCGAAAATGTGCAAATTGATTTTATTGATAAAAATGGGCAAAAATTAGATAATTGTGAAGAAGTTATTGTACTGAATAAAATTCCTTTACTGGACAATTTAAATGAAGCTCCTCGTGCTTCTACATCAGGAATCAATCATATTAAAAAATAATCCAATATAGAATCTACAATTTCTGATATTTCCGATGACGAAGCTAGCAGGTTGGTACCATATTCGGATTCCGACTCAGGCTCATCTTATAGTTATCCGACAAAAAGTAAAAAACGTAAAAAGCGCTTTCAAGTACAAGAATCAACGTGGTTTGCTGAAAAAAATAGAAAGTTAAGAGAAAGGGGTCAAAGTTACTTGGGACGAAACAAAAAAAATGGAAAATGGACCTATAACAATCCAAAAAAAACCTCGTACAATGAAGGAAAGGTGCAAATGTAAACTAAACCCTAAAGGAATGTTAAAATGCTCTGCAGTAAATGAAGGTCAAAGGCAACTTATTTTTAACAATTTTTGGAAAATTACTTGGGCGGAAAAGAAAGTTTATGTAAACACTCTTGTCTTTTCTATGCCATCTAAAAGACACAAAAACCGACAAAAAGAAAATGAAAGTAAAAGGGGACAAACCCTTCAATATTTTTTAAGTGTAGGAGAAGAAAACCTTAGAGTTTGTAGGACAATGTTCATTACCACTTTAGGAATAGGTCGCTGGACGATACTCCATTGGAAACGGTCTTTTCATTCCCGTTCGCCTAATGTTCAAAGAGAAACGTCAATGGAAGGTCAAAAGAAGCCATTCGAATTGCGTCGTGAATGTTTACTGCAATTTTTAAAATCATTGCCAGTCATGGAGTCTCATTACTGCAGATCAACATCAGAAAAAAAAAACTTTTAGCTGAGTGGCAATCTAAACAAAGTCTTTATGATTTTTACATCAATAATTGGTGCGAATCAAAAAATGTGGAGCCGCTTTCTATAGCAACATTTTCCAAGGCTTTTGAAGAAAAAAATTATGCCATTTTTCACCCGACAAAAGATCAATGCGAAAAATGCGTTAGTTACAAGGTTGGCGACATCTCGGAAGATGAATACAAGAGTCACATACAAAAGAAAAATGCAGCAAGGGAGGAAAAGAAAAAGGATAAAAATACACAAAAATATGTATTTACGATGGATTTGCAAGTTGTGCTAATGTGTCCCGTATCTAAAGTGTCTACTTTATATTATAAAACAAAACTTCAAGTGCACAATTTTTTTTAGAAAAAAAAAATTGCCAAATATTACACCTCCAGAAGATCCTAATGAAAAAGTCACCCTTATTATATATTCTGATGGATGCGGATACCAAAATCGCAATTGCACTATGTCGAATGTTTTACTTAACATTGCTATTGCCCATAACATTATAATAGAGCAGAAATATCTTGAACCTGGACATGCGCAGATGGAAGTTGATTCTGTACATGCTAAAATTGAGCAAAAGCTTAAAGATAGAGTAATTAATATACCTGCTGATTATATTTCTGTTTGCAAACAGGCAAGAAAAATTCCTGCGCCGTATGATGTAAACTATCTTACTTACGACTTTTTTAAAAGTTTTAATTGTGTGCAATATTATAAAAAAATCAGACCTGGTAATGTTAAAGGAGACCTGAAAGTTACTGATATTCGTGCCGGACTCGTGGGATCGTGGGAAATTCTTCCACAAAGGAAAAGCCGAATATCTAGAACATATTTATGAATAGATTTAAGTCCACTTTACTTGGAGAGAGTTAAAATAGCTTCCCGAAAATATGAAAATCTACAGGCTATAAAAAAAACTTTGCCCCGGGACTACCACACATTTTATGATGACTTGCCCCATAAAACAAAGTAATTTAGGATATAATTATGTTAAGAATATAATATTATTTTTCACTTATTTTTTACTTTGTTAATTCAAACTATTTTAGTATTTTTTTGTAATAAAATATTAAACGATTACTAGTATTTTGGTTTTCTTTAATATTAGGGTATTAATTATTATTATGGGGATAACCTGCCAAGTCCAGCCAAAATTTGAGTTCACAAAATGCAAACCTGCCTATTTTTATTTATTGACTTAAAACAGTTTGTTATACACAGTTTTGTATTGTTTCTATTATATTATCATTTATTTAATAAAAACCAATAAAACAAGGCAAACATACAATAATTTAGGTAAAATATAGTTGATTTAGGCGGTTTTTTGACTCTCCTGTAAAATAGGTAAAATGTGACTTGGCAGGTTTACACTTTAGGGCGACGAAATATAAAAATTAACAGAATAATAATAATAATAATAATAAAACAATGAAAAAAAAACATATTCATTATAAAGTACTAACTTGTGAAACTGAAGTGTTGGAAAATGTTACTTCGTGCTTCAATGTATAATTTAAAAATAAACTTGTAAATTATATAAATTTAATATCATTACTAAAACAACTAAAATCAATTGTAAAATTAGAAAAAGAAAACCTTGGATTACTTCGGGCATAACAATGTCAATTAATAAACGACAGAATAAAACGATAATTTATTATATCATCTTTGGCAATTTTTCTGGAAAAAATATATTTTTTTTTAATTTTTAGTTTTTTGGATCTGATGTCCATCAAAGAAGTCCATTTAGGTGGACGGGACTCAGACAAGGACAGCGAATTGGCCGCCGTTGCCAGGAAATACGGATTAACACACGAACCTGGAAAAGAGTGCGCCTTCACCATTTTGCACGGAAATGGTTTGAGTGATAATCGACTTTTGTACATTATTTGTCCGCCTGCCGAATGCAGGTAAGAAGAACAAAAAAACGTACCTAAACATTCACCATTTTATCAGATAGTTTTATAGGCGCTACATTGCAAAACCTAATTTTAACCATTTTCAAGTCAAAAAGGCCATCGGATGTCATCAGAAACCGTAAAGTAAAACCCCATCGAAACTTTATAGGGGAAACTTCTTAGCGAAAAATACTTTCCGCACGATTTTGTATAATAAACCGTAGAGAGTTGGCGAAGTTTTTGAAGACTCCTACTCTCTCGCCTTTTAATTAGTTGTGCGAAGTTCGCGGCGAGAACTTTTGGGAGCCGCCGAAAGGCTTTTGAAAGGAAAGTATTTCGGGTTATAATAAATAACTTATATTTGCCAGGAGCAAAGCAAATAGTTTCAATTTTATGAAAGTATTTTAAAATTTCCTTTTGCTAAATCTCGCAATAAATTTCCCTGGAAAAGTTATGGTAAACTTAAAAAAAATATGAATGTGCTCCTTATGATAATGCTTCCATAGTATTTCTAATTTAGTTGATTTTTATATATTCTTTTTTCCAAGTTTTTCACCATTTTTTTCAAATTATTTATAAAATTAGAAGGTTATACTGATCGACAAAGGATTTGAATTCTCCAATAACTAATTGAGGAGACCTCGTCATTTAATTTAAATGCTTGTAGGACTCGTTAAAGGAGTTAATATAACAAAAAACATATATATAAAAGTTGCGTAATTAAAGAGAAAGTAAAACATTAAAAATTTGAAAAGATAAGAATCTGAATAAACAATTTTTTTCATATTCTTGGCGAATGGCGTGTAAATTCTCATAGTTTATCAAAATTGCTGTTATAATATGGTTTTCAGTACAAATCTTTGGTTCGATCAGCCGTTTAAAAGTACGTATTTAATATGTCTGATTATTTGGAGCAGAAAAATGCCCTATGTTTACGAAAATAATGTACTAGTGGACATAATACTTATCTTTGAAGAAAACCAACAAAATGAGGCCGTAGCATGAGGGTTGTATGCGGAAAAGTTTCCTTTAAGAAATCATCCACGTATGTTGGTAAGTGGTCAAAGACGACCCAACAATGGGTACTAGAGCTATAGAAGCTAAAGTTGATGTTTCTCATAGTAAACTATGGAAGACAATACACCAAAACCAGTCTAATCCTTATCAATACCAACGCGTACAAGCGTTATATACGAAAGATCATACTGGAGTATTTTGCCAATGGCTTTTAGAACAATTAAGCACAAATGGAAATTTCAAGAAATTAATTTTTTGTACAGACGAGGCTATATTTACACGAGATAGAATGCAAAATTTTCACAATAATCACGCTTGTGCACTAGAAAATTCATTTTTCGTCAAATATTTGGTCCAATACCATGGACATTAGCATGCTTATTCGACGCAACTTTTTTCCACCTCGACTAATCGGTGAAATTTACTTAGATTTTGTTCGGCACAATCTGCCACAAATATTAGAAGATATTTCTTTAAATGTGGCACATAATACGTAATCCCTACGTGAAGGAGTTTCACCACATTTTAGGCGAGAAATTCATCAACATCTAAATAAATTTCCGAATAGATGGATAAGGCGCAAAGATCCTATTTCTTGACCTCCTTGCTCTCCAGATTTAACGACTTTTAATTTTTTTCTGTAGGATTATTTGAAAAAGTTGGTGTATTAGCATAGAGTAGTAAATACTTTGGAGGAACACCAAATACGTATTGAAAAGTCTTGTAATTTAATTCGTTGACACCAAGATGTTGTTTTCGAAGCTTGTAGAGAGTTGGTGGATTCGCGGAGCAAGAGTGGGTGTTAATCGAGCAAGTGGAGACAATTTTGAAAATGATTTTACTTTTAAAACATTCTATATGTTGCAAAAAAAATTATCAGTGGCTCTCAAACTTCCAAATTAGGCCAAATTTTATAAATGTTCCAAGTTTGTCACCGTTTTTCTCTGCACAATATTATACTGATTGACGAAGGACACGAATTCTGCAATAAATTAATTAAATATTTTACCAAAAAATTTATGATTGCTTTCAAACTTTGTTTCAGATTTTATTTAATAGGTTACTAAATTAGTTTTTTAGCCCAAGTCATTTACCATTTCTTCACATATTGTTTCCACTACCTGTGTATTCCTTTAATAATTTACTGATCAATAATTACGAATTTTCAAATTAAATAGGAAATGATTGAAGGCACTTTATCGCAACCAAAAACGGAATCATTTCGGAATCACTTTGATTTAAATGAGATGTAATAAATTGAATGTTCTATTCCAAGTCCTTCGCCATTTTTTAACATATAATTTCCAAAACTGTAACATGTTTGGAAATTAAGAAAAAATCAGTGGCCCTCAAAACCTGTTTAAAATTTCTAAGAAATTATCTGTAGCTTTGAATTATTTTTCTACTTCTAGGCCTCCACCATATTTTATATACATATGCAATTTTCTATAAAATTACATTTTTGTTTCCAATATGCAATTCTCAGTTTAAAAAAAACAGTGGCGTTTAAACATAGGTAAAAGACATAATATGGAATCGTCATCATTTTTTCACATATTGTAAATCAAATTTTTAGAGGGACTGGAAACAATGAATTTACGTGGAAATTAAACACACTAATATCACAGAATCATTAAGAAAAAATTGGAGATTTTCAAACTGTGCTTATGAATTTAATTAATCCAATCTGAGACCTTCGCCATTTTTTCGCATATAATTTTCAAACTCTAATATGTTTGGAAAGTTTTGGAAATACTGAGAAGTATGAATTTAAAACAAAAATGAATGCCTCAAAAATTTTTTTTTTAATATTTAAAAAAATATCTGTAGTTTTTAATTCTCTCTCTATTCCTAGACCTTCACCAAATTTTTGAAAATTACGTATTACAATTTTGCGCCCAGTAATATAATATTTAGTGATTGTCATTAGTCAGTGGCTTTCAATTTTTTCAAATTTTTAAAAACACTGGAAATAAAAAATATATGTTGAAATTAAGCACATTAAGGCACAAAATCATTGAGATAAAATTGGAGGCTTTTAAACTGTGCTTATAAATTTAATTCATCCAATCCGAGACCTTCACAATTTTTTCGCATATAATTTTCAAACGCTAATATGTTTCGAAATGATTTGGAAATTTTTGTAAATACTGAGGAGTATGAATTTAAAACAAAAATAAATGCCTTTAAAAATTTGTTTAAGATATTTAAAAAAATATCTGTAGTTTTTAATTGTCTCTCTATTCCTAGACCTTCACCAAATTTGTACAATTACGTATTACAATTTTGCGCCCAGTATTATAATATTTAGTGATTGTCATTAATTCTCAATTTAAATATTAAAGAAAAAATCGTGAATAGAATTTAAACAAAAATCAATGGCTTTCAAACAGTGCTTATAAATTAATGTTATCGAATCCTAGACCTTCACCATTTGTTCGCGTATAATGTTCAAACTCTAAAAATTTGTTTGAAATATTTCAAAAATTATCTGGAGTTTTTAATTATTTTTCTATTCCTGGACCTTCGCCATATTTTTACATATCATTCTCAAACGAATTCCAATTTTGTGCTTAATATTATATTATTTAGCGATAGGCATTAATTTAAAACATTAAATAAAAATCATTTAAAAGTTTACAAAAAAAATCGGTGACTCTGAAACGTTCCTCGTAAAATTAACTTACATAATCGAGGGCATTCACCATTTTTTACACAAGTATAAGGTAAAATTAAACAAAGCTCTAAAGTCAGTAGAAATAATAAACATGCGCCGAAATAGATATTAATGCCATAAAATCATTTGAAAAAAATCGGTGGCCCTCAAACTGTGTTATAAATTCATTCATTTGAGACCTTCACCATTTTTTTACATATAATTTTCAAACGGTAATATGTTTGGAAATGGTCTGGAAATTTTGGAAATGCTAAGGGTATAAATCAAAATTAATTTTAAAACAAAATCAGTAACTCTAAGGATTTGTTTGAAATTTTCAGTTTCGTGTAATCATGTTAAAAATTATTCTACGCTCCTATTATAAATGTGTTTTAAATATAACTAAAGAAACCTAGACTTAGTGTCCTGAGGATGACTAAATATAAGTCGAAACGTCGACATTTAAGTAAACAGGTTTCTGTTTTATTTCTTTGAAATATTTAAAAAAATATTGGTAGGTTTTACGTATTTTTCTATTCCTGGATCTTCCAAATATTTTTACATAATATTCTTCAGTATTATATTACTTAATGATAATAATTCTCAGTTTAAATACTACAATAAGAAATCATTAACAGGATTTAAAAAAAAACAGTGGCTCTCAAGCATTCTTCGTAAAACTATCTTACATAATCTAAGGCCTTCACTATTTTTTCACATAAAATTTTCAACCGGTAATATGTTTGAAACTGATCTAGAAAATTTTGGAAATGCTAAGGGGCAAAAATTTAAAACAAACATCTGTGGCTCTCAAATTTTGTTTGAAATATTTACAAAATTATTTTTCTATTCCTTTGCCTTCACCATGTTTTTTCATATTATCATCAAAAGATTTACAATTTTATACCCGGTATTTTTCAGTCATTTCTTAATTTAACGATTAAAATAAAAAAATTAAAATAATTTACTGGATATAAAAAAAGTAATGGTGTTCCATATCCGCTGTTTATTTACATTACACCGCATTTTGGATAAATTTCGGTGGAAAGAAGCAATAAGTCAAAATCTAAATATACTTTTAAAAGAGACCACCAAGAAAAAGGGACCCTACCAAAATGTTCGGTGTGTGGGCGTGCAAATCACGTTTTTTCTAACTGTGCTTATCGTAGCTGTTTCTGTCACAAATGTGGAATCAAAGACCATTTGGCAAGGTATCTGGTCATAATTTTTGCAAGAAAACCTTTTGCAAGACTCATTTGATGAGAATGACGAGATGTGCTTTAACATTAAGAGTAATTCTTTGCAAGATTCTTCATCATATTATAATAAGTTGCGTTATAATCCTGAAGGTAACGAAAAACCTATAATTATTAAGCTATTAATTGACGGTTTACAATTTGATTTTGAAATTGATTCTGGATTTGCTCATGCGGCTATTTCTGAAAATTTGTATAAACATTATTTTACAAAATATGATTTCATTTGTAATGATCTGTCTCTTAAAGATTATGTGGGTGTATCATTTAACCCCTTAGGTTATCTTAACCTAAATATTATCTATGACGACAACAATTACATTTTAAAAACATATGTCATTAAAAATGGAGGACCTTCATTAATAGGTCGTAACGGCTTAAAACTGTTGAACATTGGTTTATGTAAAATAGATAGTAACAATAGTAATAGACAAAAATTGACGAAGAATTAGATCGTTTAATTAAAAATAAGGTATTAATTCCGACAGAATTTTCTAAATGGGCCACCCCTATTGTTCCCATATTAAAGAAAAATGGTGGTCTAAGAATTTGTGGAGATTTTAAGGTAACCTTGAATCCACAACTGGAATTTCAACAGTTTCCGCTTCCGCGAATAGAATATTTATTTAGTCGGCTGGAAGGGGGTTTAAAAATCGATTTGTCAGAAGCATACCAGCAAATTCTTCTGGATAAAAATTTTACAGAGTTGGTGACAATCTCTACACATAGAGGTTTATTTTCTTATCAGAGGCTACCCTTTGGCATTCATTGTGCACCCTCCATATTTCAAGTTATTATGGGACAATTATTTAACGGGATACCGGGCGTTATAGCGTTTCTTGATGATATTCTAATAACGGAAAAAATTACCTTGAACATTTAGAGAGGTTAGAAGGGGTTTTTACAAAATTAAGTGATCGCGGCCTTAAAGTAAAAAAAAAAACAAATGCAGCTTTATGCAAGACTCTTTGACGTACATGGGCCATCGAATCGATAAATTTGGGCTACATAAAACCCAAGAAAGAGTAGAAGCCGTCATTAAAACTAAAAATCCTTCAAATATTACAAAACTGAAACCATTTTTACGGGGGGGGGGGGGGGGTAAATTATTATGTTAAATTTTTACCAAATGCATCAACAATACTCTTCCCCTTATATAATTTGTTAAAAAAAAAAACGTTCCTTGGGAATGGTGTGCAGAATGTCAAAATAGTTTTTCTAAAATCAAGGAAATGTTAATTTCTCCATCGGTTCTGGCTCATTTTGATCCCAAAATACCCATTAAACTCTTGGTGGATGCTAGCAGTGTAGGGCTTGGAGCGATTATTAGTCATTTTTATCCAGACGGTTCTGAGAGGCCAATAGCTTTTGCTTCCAGATTATTAAGTAAAAGCGAATTAGGTTTTTTACAAATTGAAAAAGGGGCTCTAGCCATCATTTTTGGAGTAAAAAAAATTTTTCAATTTTTGTATGGGACAAAATTTACCTTGTATACCGATCACAAGCCGCTTTTAGCCATTTTTGGAGATAAAAAAGGGCTACCAGTTTTTGCAGCTAATCGCCTACAAAGGTGGGCGTATATTTTATCATCATTTAATTTTGAAATTAAATACGTCAACACAAAAAATAATTACTCGGATTTTTGATCTCGACTAGGAACTAGTGTTGAAAATATTCACTATTATTATAATAGTAGTTCCATTGTGTTTTCATCAAGTGACAATGATAAAGTGTCATATTTAAATTATATTCAAAATTCCGATTTTCCAGTAAATTTTTTAAAAATTAAAGAGCAAACTGGTAAAGATCCAATCTTTAGCAAAGTTTTTTTTTATGTTAAAAATGGCTGGCCTAAAACTTATCCTTCTGTAGAACTTAAGCCATTTTTTATAAGAAAAAACGAAGTATCTATTGAACACGGTTGTTTAATGTGGGGGTATCGTTTAATTGTACCTTCAAGTTTTCAAACGAGTATTTTGGAAGAGCTACACTTAACCCACATTGGCATTGTCAAAATGAAGGCTTTAGCTCGCTCATACATATGGTGGCCAAAAATCGACGAGGCTATCGAAAATATTGCTCGGCGATGTAAAATTTGTTCAATGTATGCGGATAATTCACCTAAACCTTCTTTGATAATTTACGATTGCCCTAAAAATGCCTGGACTCGTTTGCATGTAGATTTTTTTGGCCCATTGTTCAATAAAACATTTTTAGTTGTTGAAGACGCCAAATGGTTGGAATGTTTTATTGTGCAAAATATGTCTTCTTCTAAAACAATACAAATTCTAAGAAAGTTATTTTCTTAGTTTGGATTGCCCAAAGAAATAGCTACAGATAATGCACAAACTTTTATGTCTGTTGAATCTAGTTCTTTTCTAGAGAGTTTGGGTATTATCCACAAGACGGGTGCTCCTTTTCATCCAGAGACTAATGGATTGGCGAAGTCCGGTGTTAAAATTTAAAAAAAAGCGCTTATTAAAGGTTACAAAGATTATGATCTTTGATCTGCAAACTGATCTGCAACTTATTTTAGATACGTTTCTTTTTCAATATTGCAATACGCCTCAAACAACCACTTAAGAATGTCCATCCAAAATTATTTTTGGTCGCTCTTTACGCACTAGATTTGACTTATTGCTTCCTTTCACCGAAAATGTAATTAAAAATAAACAGCATAAAATGGAGAAAATTTTTAAAAAGGTTCGAGATATATCATTTTGTATTGGAGAAAAAGTGTGGGCTCAAGATTATCGTCCAAATGCAGACAAAAGTAAGTGGTGTCAAGGGGTTGTTCAAGATATTCTTGGTCGAAGAACTTACGTAATAGAGGTAGATGATGGAATAAAATGGAAGAGGCACCTCAGCCAGTTAAAAAAAAATTATGTAACATTTCAGCCTGAACATAATAAGACAAATACAACCATAATTCCAAGATCTACTTCGATTGATAATAATAGTTTTAGCTCTAGTGAAGATGAAGTGGTGGTTTTATCAGATATATATATAAATCTGATTTAGAAGAAGTGATTCGGGTACACGTGTGTTGCGTAGACGTAGCAAAATTAAAATGCCGGATCGTTTGCAAATGTCTTAGTTTAGATGACAGTTTGATGTTTGACTGGTTGATGGTTTTTTTTTTTTGTTATTGGGGGAGGGTGTTCCATATCCGCTGTTTATTTACATTACACCGCATAGCTGTATTATTATTTAATACCTTTTTTTTTGCCGGCTTGAAACCGACGGCATTTACGGAATTTATTTTATCTCAGGCCAGTCGAAAATATACTCTCGTAAATTAAGGTTGTGTATTATTTCAAATTAAATACATTAACATCAAATGGCTTTCAAACTTTTTTCATAAAGTTACACATTCTTCTTATTTACAAGTATATCTTTCACAATGTTCACACATTCTTCTCATATACAAATCTTTCACATATTTATAAAAAATAAAGCAAATATTTGTGCATAATAACTGTGCATATAAAATTAATTCATCCCACCCGAGTCCATCACCATTTTTTCACATACCTATTGCCAAAAAAAAAACTCATTGATTGTGATCCACCAAACGAGACCACTTGTGTTCTAAGAAAAAAAGGAGCCATCCAGAAATACCAAGTCAGGCGATTTTTCCACAAGCCAAGATCCAAGGATGATCAATTTTATATGACACTTTAGTGAAGTCAGTGTAAACAAAATCTACCTGGGGATCTCGATTGTCCATGTTATCTGCCAAGAAAAAATCCATATTGCATAGGAATAATAAGTTACATATGTTGCAAATGTATATAGTTTATGTCTAGAGATATAATATAAGGACTAATACATTTTCAATGTAATTTCCGTAACTTTGATTTAGCAAAAAAAAAATTAATCCTCAACAACCTCAAAAATCTTTCAAAGTTAATATCAAAGAAAAGACTCACTTGGAATAAATTAATTATACCTAACATTGGTCCCTTTAAATAGTTGTTAAAACTTACAGACTAGACAAGAAATTAATGTAGAGCAGACAACCATATAATTAATTAGTTTGTAAAACAATTTAAGATCTGCTTGATTTTTCCTGACTTTTAGTGTTGAAGCTGAAAATAAATTTTGCAAATCATGCGTAACATAGATTAAATAGTTAAAAGTAGCTTTTTTTCTTAGGGTATGGTACTCAGGTCTCTACTGGTTAATCCGAGGCATATCTAGACTTAATTCTCTCTGTGATAAACGATTGTTATGGTTAAGGGAACAATATTTGCAACTCTACCACGAAGACGGGTACTGTTGCGGACCTTTGGCTGCTGACGCTATCAGGGTAAGCAAAATAGTAAACTAGGGATGAGTTTTTTTTCAAAATAAAGTATTTTTTCCACAAAATAAATGACAATCTTGATTTAAGAGTGACGTATTTCGATGAGATAACTTATTATTAGGTTTACTAGTTAAAAACAATAAAAGACATAAATATCCCTTATTGTTCTTTAGTCCTTTGGTGGTAGAGACTGGTCATTGGCCGGCACGAAACCTGGCACCCAATCAGGAGAGACCTCAGGCCTAAGGCGCGAAGTCTCAATGAAAATTAAAAAGAAACAGATCTTAAGCAATCAAGCTTTTAAGGTCAGTGATGCCTTTTTAGGGGAGATTTTACGGTACATAATGAATGTTTCGGATTTTAGGATAAAAGTTTGAAGTCGTCCTTCATAGAACCGGCAACGATGGTAATGGAGAGCTCATATTGGCGGAATCCGAGTCACCATAGACAGTCTACCCCCACCACGTTCGCGGAACACCAACCGGATGTCGCGAGGCATCACAGTTTAGGACAGTTGGCTTATACTGCGACCTCTGGACCGGCTAAATTTGAGAGGTGATTTTTTTAGCACTTTCCCAATTTTCCAGTTTTTCAATATACTTTTTTAATTTAGGGATAGACACGGTTCAACTGAGCACCTGTGGCATGGACGTCACCCCAGGGTCGGCTCGATCTTGTATGATACTCAGCTAGATTTTGTAGATTTCGTTACGTTATTTCGTTCGTTTAGGTAAGTTTCTTATTTTGTAACGTAATTTATGTGATCATTAAAATATCATTCAGTGTCTCTCTCTCTAAAGACATGTTTATTTATTTCTTATTAAAGTCGAAGTTATTCCATTTAGCTTATCATGTTGCAAAATTGGATCATAAATATAGGCGCATAGGAGCTACGTAGCCTAGATAACCCATTGGTGCCTTTGGGCATGCATTATGTCAATACGGTATTTTCGTGATGTATGGAATAAAAACAAAACGCTGTTATAGTTAGTCCGATTTTGGTTTAGAAGATAACTTTTTTTTTGAAAATTAAAAACATGATGTAGAATTAAAAATAAGCAAAAAAAAAGCTATTTTAAACTATAAATTTCCCTATAACAAACTCAAGAAGACTTAAAGTAACCTCCTCAATCGCACCTACAGCCAGGTAGTTTTCCATGCTTCCACTTCAAAAAATAAATGTGAAAATAAATATACGGATAATAAATAAAAACTTTGGGTGTCTTACACTGATATCTGCACTTTATATGTAATAAATCTAAGTGCTTTGATGAACAAGAAACTCCATCTTATCAAGCAAAATAAAACAATTGAAGGGTCTCCCTAACTTTAACTATAACCCCAAATCAATCCCCAATTTCAATAAATAACTCCATCCAAAGATAAACCTCTACGATCCTAGTTAATTAATGCCTTTGACTCTTAATAGATCAAGGCGAAAGCGGACCCTATAAATTTCACTTTAAGACATTTTGAGGTTTCCTGACGCCCGATAGAAACTTTCAATTTCTCTTTCAGTTTGTTAATACGAAAGGATCTCCGAGATTTATTCGAGCAATTAGCAATATCATATAGAAGTATGGCTGTGAATACTAGTAAGTTAAACGGCGTTAAGTCGAAAACGTCCGATCACCATCCGAGGAAACCTAATAAGTTCGGACTGTTAACGAGGAATAGCACGCAAGAACTTGAAGGCCAAGTGGTGAACACCCAAAAGAAAGTTTTCGATGCCATTGCCGCAGCAAGCATCTTCACCAATTGCGCCGGTATCGACACCAATAACTCCCAAGTGATCACCTTGTCCACGTTCACCAAGTTCTTGGATACTAGACAAATGGAGACGAGAACTGAGGAGGAAGTGAAAGCGTTGATAGATGTAAGTGATAAAGGTTCCATTTAGGGATTTTTTTTTAATGAAGTTCTCTTATAGAGGCATGAGCCAGATGCATCCCTAAGGGCCCAGCACTGTCTCTCTTTCGAAGGGTTTGCCAGGTAATAATAATTTTTATTTTTGCTTTAAATGTGATTCAATGGCCTTTTTCGTAGGTACCTTATGGACAAGGATAATTTCGCTTTTGTGCCTGAGTGTGAGGCTCCCAATGAGGAGGACATGCGCAGGCCGTTGTCTACTTACTACATCGCCTCCTCGCATAACACTTACTTGACTGGACATCAGCTTAAGGGAGAATCTTCGATTGAACTTTATAGTCAGGTGAGGCAAATTAAAAAAAAAATTGTCGGATATTCAAACAGCACAAACACATTGCATGCATATGCCCAGAATATCTAATTGACATATACATATATCCCATGAATTTCTTTTTATTTTATATAATTTAGAGGGTTCTGTAACAGTACGTCGGTCTTCCGTAAAGCCGAAAAAAAGGGTTAACATTTTCCAACCTCTTAAATTTTTTTTGGCACGTGATAGCGCATGTCTGGAAAATATTTTGAAATAAACAGGGTGCTTCAAAAAAATGTAGCGATAATAGCTCTGCTATTCTTTGTATTTCATTTTTTGGGACCACCTTAGGCTAATTAGTATACGTGCTAAACATGGCTACTTTGTCATGCGCAATTTGACTGCAATAATTTTTTTTACAAAAAAAAAATAAAAAGTCACTACATCATTTTACTTCATCCTGCCATCAGGAATGTGTAGTGTCGATATTAAGTTAAATTCGGATTCTAGAAGAATGGAGGATTACTTTGACTTAAATGGTTCTTTTCTGTCATATACAGGCTGCTCGAAGCCATAATTTAAATTTCAAAGATTCATTTCTCGCTTTTTTCATATCGGACATTCTATATATTTTATATTATGCATTTAATGCAGATTTAAAAAATTTAATAAGTTAATTTTTTATAACGTAAACATATTAGCTATCTTTACTCGTTTTTTAAAATAATCCGGATAATTATCTGTAAATATAAAAATATAAAATAAAAACCAGCAAATCTGCATTCTTAACAAAACAGGTATTTCAATAGTATTTTTTGTTACCAAGCAAAATATTTCAACTGTTTTTCTAAATACATTTTTGACATTTGTGTGAGACATTTTTGATGACAACACCACTTTTGTGTGTTTATTGTCAAATAAATATTCAGGTACCTATTTAAATTTTCGTAACGCTGCTTCTAAACGAAGTTTTCTTTAACAGATTTCTAAACCAAAATTGCATATAAAATGCATTTTAAAAAGGACGAACTTGTTGACATGATTTTTGTATTGAGTGAATATGAACTCAATGAGGCCTTTAATTGAAGGTTTGACAAAAGAGGCTATTATAAATATATGCTGGTTTTACAGTTCCACCAATTTCTTTAAAACTTATTGCACACTGCATTTTTAACTCAAATATTTTCTGAACTGACAGGTGTCAAATTGAGTTTCCTTCTTATTTTTTTTTTAATTTATGAGACAATTTCTTATTCTTTTCCTAAAGATAATTTCGCGTCAATACTCTTTTGCAATAAAAATTAAAAAAAGTATCATGCAGAATTAAAGCACAAAAAAGAATTAAATGTTACTTACTTTACATAAAGGGATTGAGAAACAACGACTGTGTACGAATAGTATGTAACAAATTCCATATTATATTCTTTCTATAAGGAATGTTGCTTTTGCACACACGATATTTGGTATGTTCGTGGGATATGCCAGGTGTATTGCAATATATTTCGTCAAATGAGATATAGCTAGCATATTCCACGGATATTGGGTACCAAAAATTTACAATTTTCTATAGGAGGTAACAGGTAACAACCTTTTCATCAATTCCATCAATATTATATGATAATTTATTGGAATTTCTGTTTATCTCACTTTTACTCAAGTATCATAATATATTTCTTTCTTACTTTCTCCTCCCTAACCTAATTGTCTTCATACTCCATTGCTATTTCCATCCTTTCTTAGCTTATTCTATTAACATTTATTCATCTTAAATGTTAACTTAATCAACTTTAAACGACTTGACAGTTTTTTCAATATTTCTCTTTAATTGTAAGCACTTCTTCATTTAAATGTATTCCTTTTTCTTTCTTCTTTAATCTAACTGTCTTCATTCTTCTTCAATAATTGCTATTTCGATCTTTTCTTATCTCACTTTATTAACTTTTAGGACTAGGGAGTTTTTTCTGAATATTATTATGGAAATGCAAATATGTGAACTATAGCATCCTGAAATTTTTGAAGAATATTGCAGTTGTAATTGGTATCTTTAGTTAAGATTAGTTTACGAGCATTTTTCCAAAATTCTTAGCAGTTATAAAGTTGTCTCAATTACTTGGAATGAACAAATTTTTTTGAAATCCCAGGCAGTTAAGCCTACGTCACGAAATTACAGCAAGTATCTTTTTAATTGTTTAAAATGCCAAAATAAATGTATATTCTAGAATATTAATTAAATATATAATTTTAAGCAATTGACATTAATTAAGCCTACGCCTTGGAATTACTTCAAGTGCCTAGAATTATAAAAATCTTATCCTAATTACCTGGAATAATAAAAAACTTGTAATTACAGGCAGTTTATTGCTTTTTTTATTCTAGGCACTTGACCTAATAATCTTGACATAACCATCATCTTAAATGCCTGGAATGGAAAACTAGTTTTGTTTCGGAAATTCATTTTTATTAATACATTTTTCTTTTTATTCCAGGCAGTTAAAACCATATCGCAAATTAACCTCATATGTCTGGAATATTTTCTTTTGTAAATACAGGCAGTTTATTGCTTTTTATTCTAGACACATAACGTAATAATATTATATTTACAGTTCCAGGCAGTTGAGATTTTTATTATTTTAGGCATTTGACGTAATACCGTAATGTAGTCTTAACTGGTAGGAATTCTAAATTTTTCTTTTTATTCAAGACGTCACAAATCAACCTGGAATACAATTTTTTTTTATAATTAAAAGCAGTTTATTGCTTTTTTTTTTAAATTTAGGCACTTGACGTAATTATTTGATATAAGGATCATCTTCTTCGGAAAATTTGTGCAATTTAGTGGTCTAATATCTACCATCTAAAATGATATTTTTCTTGTTGTACTATCGTTTTTCGAAGGGTTTTTTTGTTTCATTTGAAATCCACTGACTAAAATTAGAATATTTAATATTGTATTTATAATTCCAGGCAGTTAAAATAATATTTTCATTATTTCAGTAAGAAGTAGGCTTAACAAGTAGAAGTTCTATTTTTAACGAAACATTTCTGTTATTCACCGTACTTCAAATTTTCTCGTGGCATAAGCTTAATTAACTGAAAATTCAAATTTATATTTCAGGCAGTTGAGACAACGTCGCTGATTCACCTCAAGTGCCTGAAATATGAAAAAATTACTTATTTGTTTGAAATTTTATTTAAAAAATATTTATTTACTCCGGTTAGATCAGGCAAACTTTTTGTTGTTTCGTGAACTTCAAATGTTTAGAAAACATTATAAAAAATATTAAAATAAATTTTTTTTTTTATTCCATGCAGCTAAACATTACAGAGTATTCTCAAGTGCCTAGAATAAAATAAATCACTTAATTTTCTGAAATTTTATTCAAAAAAATATTTTGTTTTATTCCGATCATTGTAATAAATAAGATCCCAATTTAATACAAGAGCCTCTCAAATGCATCTCCAATAACATCATTGTAATCTCTGAAAGATATAAATTTTTTAGGTGGTTTATCTGATTCTATCCTAAAATGTGCGTAAATGAAACAATCATTAGAAACCGTCTCTGAAATATAAAGTGCATCATAACTTTAAGAAGCCACTGCCTTTCTGGATATGATAAAGTCCAATAGACTAGAGTTATATTTATCAATATTATACAAAATCATTTTTGCCTGTGCTTTGATTAAGAAAGTTTATGTTAGAATCTCCAGCAAAAGTAGGGTGATCACAAAAAGGTACAGTAAGGCTCAAAATGTTCTCAAATGTGTCTAAAAAATTGGCAACATTCGAAGAACGTGTTGTATATAGCGGTGAAAATAGCACTTTTTTAACCAATATTAAACTTAATACATATATATTCGCATGATTCTGAGTTTAGTTGAAGTTAAAGAACTTGATATTTAATGTGATTTTTTAAGTGAATACCCACACCTCTACCTCTGCCTACCTCTCTGTAAATTGGTATTCATTTAGCCTAAATGGAAAGATTCAAACAAAAATCATTTCACCAAAAAAATCAAATTTATTGTTATAAACATAGTAACAAAAAAATTAGTGACAAATTTCATTGAAACCCATATTTAGTGAGCGTAAATTTAGATGCGCAAACATGCATAAATCATTAGGTTGCTGCCCAAATGCTACGCGTATGGCGCTATTATTTTATTAATTTCTAAGATGCTGCTTCTAGATCTGACATTATTAGCTCCTGTGCCAGACCAAGATCCCCACCTCACACCAGTAACGATAATCATAATAGAACAGCTTAAAATATAATTAAGTTCTAAAATAAATGGCATTCTACTATAATGATATCCATATTCATTATATTGTGCTTCTAGTATAGCAATATTCCTTTTCTTTGATTGTGAAGACTTCACCATTTAAAAGTATTCGTTTCTCCTCCTATTTCTATCCGAAACTATTTCCATTCTCCTTTATCTATTGATATTCCCCATCCTTTCTTAGCTTACTCTATCAATCTTTCTTCATCTGGACCTTCCTCCAATCAATTCAATAAACATTAAATGATTAATAAGTTTCTTCTACATACTCTTTTTCAAGATTGTAAGCACTACTCTATTTAAAGATTTTATTCGTTTCTCACTTCCTCCTTCTGCTTCAACCTAACTGTCTTCTTTAACTATTATATTCCCATCCTTTCTCATCTCGCTGTATTAATTTTTCATCATCTAGACCTTCAACCAAGTTAACCTTAAATGACTAGGGAGTTTTTTCTGAATATTCTTTCCCTTTCATTATAAGCACTACTTCATTTAAAAGTTTTTCTTTGCTTTACTTCTTCACCCTAACCTAAAAAAAAGTTAAAACACAAAGATTAATACAAATTTTGCACAAGCTAAAAAACGATTGCATAGGTTATGATGATATTTCTCTTAGAATCCTTAGTCTCTAAAAATAAATTTTCGATTATTTTTTTAATAACAAACTGTTACCTAATAGAGTGAATTTAGCGGTGGGCTTAGTAAAGCTATTGCTTAAGTAATCAATGATATTTTTGAAAGTATAGATCAGGGCAACGTTACAGTACTTACACTGTTTGATTAGTCAAAGGCATTTGATACAATCAACCATTGTATTTTAGTATTTAATATTAAATATTTAGGGTTTTTAAAAGAGTATTTTTTTTTTGATTGGGTCATATTTGTCTGAGATATATCAAAGAGAATATTTCGGAAAAACTCGATATTTCGTCCGGTGTACCACAGGGGTCGATATTGGGGCTACTACTTCTTATAATTTATACTTCCGATATTTTAACGTCCTTGAAAAAATGCCACGTTGGCTTATGCTTCTGACACTCAACTGTATATATCTTTTAAACCTTATTCACTTGCTGTTGTCTCTGACTCATTAAATCATAAGCTTAAACTAATATAGGTGTTCCTTTAACCTTCAAGTTAAAAGTATTCCTTTCTCACTTTCTCCTTCTTTTTCAACTTCACTGTATTCATTCTTTTTTGACTATTACTACTCCCATCCTTTCTTAGCTTATTCTAACTTTCATCGTCAGGACCTTCCACTCAATCAACATTAAATTACTGTGAAGTTTTAATTCTTATGTCTTTCATTGCAGGTACTACTTTCGGGTTGCCGTTGTGTCGAACTCGACTGCTGGGATGGCGAAGATGGCTACCCAATGATCTATCATGGGCACACGTTTACGACCAAGATACCCTTCACCTCAGTAGTAGAGACGATTTACAAAAACGCCTTCGTAACCTCACCATATCCGGTGATTCTATCAATAGAAAACCACTGCTCTCTACAGCAACAATCCAGGATGGCTCACATCTTCCAAGTAAGTCCCTTATTATAAATCATAACTCTCACTAACTAAAGGTTTTTAAGCGTGTATTTGGTGAACGTCTGGTCACGAATTTCCTATTTGAAAGCGACTACAGCGACGAACCGTCACTACCATCACCGGAACAATTGAGGAATCGAATATTGATAAAGAACAAGAAGTTGTCTGTTGATATACCGGCTCCGTTGTCCGCCATGTCCACCCCAATACGACCTGGTAGTGGCATGAGACATTCGGTTCCAGGTAGGACCAGTTCGATCATCAGTAACGCCAGCAGCAGCTCGTTTAATGATGATTTTAGTGATGATGATTATGATGATGATGATGATGAGGACAATATTGATGGTAAGTGGAAAGATCCGTAAAGAACTTTTCGGAAAGTTTCTTCCAGATCCAGATCCTGCTTCTTTGCTAGTTTTAACTCTGATTTCAAAAATATTTTTATATTTCACTTCCTTTCATTAGGTCCTTTATATTTTGAGTCAGTTTCCACACCAACCTTTTCATGAATGATTTCCCTTTCTTAAGTTCGATGGCAGTTGCTGTACTCTCTGTTTTGTGAGCCACATTCTATTCTGAATCTATTCTTATATCACAGACGTCCTGAGAGCATAGATGCAACGAGAGATAGATTCTCTTGTAGAAGAATGAAGGGAGATAGCTTGAAGAAGAGAGAATAAAATAAAGTTGATAGATGATAGATTGGAGCTAAGAAAGGAATAGCAACAGTTAAAGGAGAATGAAGACAGTAAGAAAGAAACAGCTTTAAATGGAGTATTGTTACACTGAAACAAAAAATATACTAAGTCATTTATTTCTGATCGAATTGAAGGTCTAGATTGAAAGTTGATAGAAAGAGTTAAGAAAGGAAGGGAATAGCAGTAGTCAAAAAAGAATGAAGTACTTAGAATGAAAGAAAAAAAATATTAAGTAAACACTTGCTGTCATGTGATTTTAATCAAATTTACAGTCTAGATAAATAAAAGTTGATAGAGTGACCTAAGAAAGAACAGGAATAGCATTGGTTAAAAGAAGAATGAAGTTAGTGAGGTTGAAGAAGAAGGAAAAAGTGAGAAGGAAAATACCTTTAAATGGAGTAGTGCTTATAATGAAAGAGAAAGAATGCTAAGTAAAAACTTCCATGGCATTTAATTTTGATTGAATTAAAGATTTAGATGAAAAAAGAAAAAGCATTCCCACTGCAATAAAAGCAGTAATAATTTCAACATAATAATGAATGATTTATTTATGGTATTATCAATTTATTCTTAGGGACCTTTGAATATGTCTTGCTGAAATGACTTTTAAGAAATATTGTATAATTTTTTATATTACTTTATAAATTAAATTCAAGATCATAAGAAAAAGTGTGAATAGCTATAGTCAAAAGAAAATGATGACAGTTAGGTTAAAGAAGAAGGGGAAAGTAAGAAAGGAATAGCGTTAAATAAAAACTATGAAAGAGAAAGAATGCTAAGCAAAAACCTCTAAGTCATTAAATTTTGATTGAATCCAGATGAATAAAGTTTGATAAAGTGAGTTAAGAAAGGATAAGAATAGCAGTAGTCAAAGAATAATAAAGACAGTTAGGTTGAAGAAAAGGAAGAAGAAGAAAAAGGGAAGGAAATTCCTTTAAATGAAGTAGTGCTGACAATGAAAGAGAAAGGATACTAAGGAAGTTATTTAAATTTGATTGAATTGAAAGTCCAGTTGAAGAAAGGCCGATAGTGTGACCTAAAAAAGGATGTAAATAGCAATAGTCAAAAGAGGCTGACGATGGTTAAATTAAATAAAGTAAAAAAAAGGTTAAAAAAGAAGGAGAAAGTAAGAAAGGAAAAACTTTAAGTGGAGGAGTGCTTACAATGAAAGAAAGTAAAAACTCCCAATTTATTTGACTGTAATTGAGATAAAGGTCCAGATAAAATAAAGCTGATGGAATGAGCTAAGAAATAATTTGAATAACAATAGTCAAAGGAGAATGAAGACTGTTAGGTTAAATAAGAAAAAAAAGAAGACGAATAAAATAAAAGAGAAAGACAAGAAACTCGAGTATAAGAGAGATCAAGGCTTGTCCACTTAAATAAAGTGTTTTGGCCATAACTCTCTTAATTTTTCGCCGATTTTCGTGAAAATTGCGTGATAAAAAAGTATTTTTATTCATAAATAAATAATGTATCTATAAAAAATTTCATTACTCTAATAGTTTCCTAGTTAATAATTAATGAAGGAAAATTTAACGGAAATAAAGTGTTTGGCCATAACTCTCTTAATTTTTTATCGATTTTCGTGAAAATTATGTAGTAAGAAAAGATTTTTAGTTTTAAACAAATAATGTATCTATAAAAAATTTTATTATTTTAATAGTTTCCTAGTTAATAAATAATGAAGATATATTTTACGGGAATAAAGTGTTTTGATCATAACTCTCTTAATTTCTCACCGATTTTCATAACAATTAGGTAATAGGAAAGAATTTTTAATTCTCAACAAATATTGTATTTATAAAAAATTTTATTATTCTAAGAGTTTCCTAGTTAATAAATAATAAATAAAATTTACCGGGAATAAAGTGTTTTGACCATAACTTTCTTAATTACCCACCGATTTTCATAAAATTTGAATGGTACGAAAGGATTTCTAATTTTAAACAAATAATGTATCTATAAAAATTTTTATTGTTCTAATAGTTTCCTAGTTAATAAATAATAAAGAAAAATTTAACGGGAATAAAGTGTTTTGGCCATAACTCTTAATTTCCCACTGATTTTTGTGGAAATTGAATAATAAGAAAGGATAGGTAAAAATTACCTGAAAACCCAAACAAAAAGCATTTTAATTTAATTCAATATACAATGGGAAAAAATCAAGAAAGCAAAATATTTCCAAAAATATCAATTTTTTGAAACCGATCTTAAAAAAAAGAATATGGAGAACAGCTCTTTTTAATTTTTTTTTAACAGACTATTTTTTAAATTTATTCTTCTTTTTCGTCATCTTATTTTCTCCTTCTTCTTTTTCTTTTTCTTATCAAGTCACTTTCTCTGAAGAAAACAATCTGGATGACAACTCTTGACTGTTTTTAAATTTATTCTTCATTTTCTTCTTCCTCTTCTTCGCCCCCTGTTCCTCTTTCTTCTTCTTTGTTTTCTTCATTAATATATAAATTTGTATATTCTTCGAGCATTTTACTCATTAAATGTTTGATTTCAGCTGTTCTTTTTCTAGTGCGTTTTTAATATTAAAATTTAGTTTCCATAGATAGGATTCAATGAATTCCTAATTGCAAAACTGAGAGAAAGTTGAAAAACGCAGTTTCTATAACTATTAGCTCTGGCTCGTGTTGTTATTAATTTTTATTTATTAAATAAAAACTATCAGAAGCTTTTTTTGTTCTCAGTGGAGCATATTGATTTTTTGAAGTAGCTATAAAGCTCCAAGTTTTCCATGTAGTATATTGTAAAAAGTAATAAGATCCCTCCTTCCTCTTATAGCGGGTAGTGATGAGAGCTATATTAAGTATATCTGCATCATCGTAATTATCCATGATGTTCAATTTGTATGCTATTTATTTTAAAATTTGTTCAGTTAGCTGAAGAGAATCAATATGTAGCCCATAGAAAGGATACCAAACACAAGAAGCTTACTCCAGATAAGGACGGACCAGAGGACAGTAGAGTATTTTTACAGCGGCAGTACTTCTGAAGCCTTGAGTACACTTTCCAACAAAAACGAGCATTTAGAAAGCCTTATTGATATCTTATTATTAAAATCAATAGTATTTCTACAACGAGAAATATTCATAATTTTACATTTAGCTAGATTAAGTTCCGTATCATTTTTTTGCACCAAATTACTAAGGTATTAAGATCATAAGGTAATTCGTCACAATCATCAAGGGATTTGATTATACAGCCAATTTCAGATCCCCAGCAAACAACAAATATAGGCATATATTGAAGCATTCATCTAGATGATTAATAAAAAGAAGTGATCCGATATGAGAACCTTAAGACACTCACAATAGCATTCATTTTTAGTATATGCTACAAAATATTGTGGGATACCCTGTCGAATGCCTTGGAGAAATCAGTATAAATTGTATCCACTTGATGAACCTATTGTCTTTTCATACCTTCAAGTCCATCCCCAGACTCCTCCCAATTATTTTACTTATCGCTAGACCGATTAACGACTAAATGATAATTTTCTATATAGAAAAGACCATCCATTCAATCCTGACTACACCGAACGAATCACCAAGACCTTACGGACCACACCCCATATCGAAAACCAGCTCCACAAAGCGATCACTACCCACCGACGACAAATTACGAAAGAAAGGCAGTCAGATATCCAAAGAACTTTCCGACCTGGTGGTGTACATCCAGGCGATCAAATTCCGTGGACTGAACAACATATCGCCAAGTAGCTCTGTGAAGCAGAGACAAAAGACATGCGTATCAATATCAGGGAGTTCGATTGTTACCACTGGTAGTAGCTCGGCCTCCAACATATCAACCTCGGGTATCGGTAGCGAGTCCGATAGTACCTTGTATGAAAGTGAGATTCAGGTATGAGGTTTCAAGGGAGTTTGGATTTTTTTTGAATATGGCTTTATATAGGACAAAAAGTCTCAACGTCCCAACACAAACTACCCCTGCTACCAATGTTCCTCCATCAATGAAAACACCGCCAAGAAACTGTGCAGGAAACAACCGTTGGCTCTGGTGGCGCACACGCAAACGCAGCTGATGCGGACGTACCCTGCGCCCATGCGTATTGACTCTAGTAACTTTAATCCGGTGATTTTTTGGTCTTTTGGTAAGTCAATCAGGGTTTTTTAATTGTTTGTTATTTGGGGTTTTTGGTAGGCATCCAGATGGCGGCCCTTAACTATCAAACTGAAGACACCGCCATGACCCTTAATAATGCTCTATTTGAGACCAACGGCACTTGTGGATATGTCAGTAAGCCAAGGGTTATGTGGGATAAGAGTCACGTGATGTATAGAAGGTAAGTCAACCAGGAAGACTTTGTACGTGTTCATCTTGTTGATTCTACTTACCTTAATATATGCTTTAAAGTGTGATAGTTAGATGGCATTAGGGTATGGAAGTGAAAACATAACTTTGCGTTTCGAAGCATGACTTTTAGATGGTGCAACAAGTACCTATTACATGCGAGAATGAAATTATCGTACTGCATGCTGAAAGAAGCTCTTCCTTTATTGAAAATTGTATCCATGTAAAGCATATTTGATGTTTTTCACAGAGTTCGGTAGTGTTTAATTAGTTTAATCAACTTGGTAACGACAAAATTAACGAAATATACTGGGAAATAAAAGAAATCAGTTTTTACGTCTAAAGGACAACTGACAACTCAAACTTTCAACAACAATAGTTGTTATTATACCAACGTTGTTATGTTGCACTTATACCAACATTTGCAACAATACATTTCCTAATACAAATGGTTATTCTCTTGACAAGTTACACTTTTATTCCAGATTCAACCCCTGGGACAAACAATTCGATGGCATACACTCCTCACAGTTCGTCCTAAGTGTCCTCTCTGGACAGTATGTAGCTCAGAACAATGTCACCCTGAACGTATACGTCGAAGTGGAAATAATCGGGATCCAGATCGACTGTGCCAAGCAAAGAACCAAAATTGTGAGTAAAAAAGTTAATTTTCAATTTTAGTGTGCAATAACTGATCGTTTTAAGGTACATAAAAACGCCCTAAATCCGATCTGGAACGAGACTTTTCACTTCAGGGTGATGTTCCAGGATTTGGCATTTTTAAGGTTTTCCGTCCTGGATTCCACCAATAATCATCTGCTGTCACAGAGAGTGGTGCCTTTGAAGGGTTTAAAACCTGGATACAGACACTTAAGGTAACCCTTCAAACCCATCAGTAATTCTGTTTTTTAGCTTCTTCTTCTTCAACCTAACTAGCTTTATTCTCTTTTGACTATTGGTATTCACATCCTTTTTTAGCTCACTCTATCAATATTTCTTCAACTTAATAAAAATTAAATGACTTGGGAGCTTTTACTTAGTATTCTTTTTCTTCCATTATAAATACTACTTCATTTAAAGATATTCCTTTCTTACTTTCTCCTTTCTCTTTAACATGACTGTAACATGACAATCTTTTTTGACTATTGGTATTCCCATCTTTTCTTAGCTAACCTTATAAAACATTCATCATCTAGACCTTTAACTCTATCAACGTTAAATGACTTGTCAATTTTTTCATAGTATTCTTTCTCTTTTTTCATCAGCACTAGTCCATTTAAAAAAACACCTTTTCTCACTTTCTCCTTCTTCTTTAACCTAACTGCCTTCATTCTCCTTTCGCTATACTATTACTATTCCCAGCTTAGTTTACTCTATCGAACTTTTGCTATCTGAATCTTTAACTGTAACGAAATCAAGCAACTTGAGAGTTTCTACTTGGTATTCTTTCTCCTTTATTGTAACCACCACTCCATCTCACCCCCACACATTCCAGCAGCTCTAAATATATCCCAACCCCACATTTCAGATTGAAGAACCCTCAAAACCGATTTCTTAACATGTCCACTCTGTTCATTTACTCCCGTATTGAGGAGGAAAGCCTGGAAAATACTGAGAACCGAGACGATCCTCAAACCGAGAGTGATTCCAAAGAAACGGACAATTACGTCGGTAAGTGCTTAAGCAACTATTTGTAGAGATAGTTCGGATGGTTTCTTATTACAGCAACCTCTGGAACCCCTATTTGTGTGAAAAGGAAAATGTTCTTCTTGATGGTGTATGGGGTGATTCCAGACGAACCATCCACGATCCTGAAGATCACTCAGGAGTCCACCACGCAAGACGTACTGTTACTTTGCTTGCAAAAGGCTGGTATCCCTCCTGAGAAGGTCAACGATTACATATTGGTAGAAGAGGTTGCAAGAGGTACTAAGCTTAATCATAAGATAAGATGATGAAGGAATGAACACTGACATTTTCTTCTATGCACAATTTGTTAAGTACTTAAGTGTGAAACGTATTCTTTTAGGATGGGAAAAGAAGGATCACAACTTACCGGCCACACAGCGAATCCTAGACTTACAAGAGAGACCCCTGCAAGCTCAGAGCCAATGGAAGGGCGAGGGCAAGTTCATTTTGAAACGTATGGGTAATGACCCCAGCAGTAGGGCCTGGTAAGTCATCTATAATCCACGAGTTCATGAGAAAAAACAATCAAAATAATTTCCAGGTTAACTTCTATAAGAAGTGTGGCCAATAGGGCAAGAGAAGCCAGAAAATCCGAGGGTGCACCCAGTAACGCCTGGGAAGAAAACGATACTTTTCTGGTGTGCATCTACAACGTTTCACCGGAAATACCTTATGCCATTTTAAAGGTAAGTAGCAGAAAACTTAGACCAAACCAGAGAGAGAAATGTTGGTTTCTAGGTTCCAGTCAATGCATGCGCGCAAGACGTGCTCGCCCAAGGTCTACTGAAAGCGCGTAGACTCGAAGATCCCATGAACTTTGTCATCGTAGAGGAGTTAGAGTGGGGAGGCGCCTCCCATAATATACAGCAGAGGGCGCTCGCGGATTATGAAAACGTTTATAGTGCGCAGTCGTCCTGGCAGACTATCGGAAGATTCATTTTGCAGGTAATAGGGCGTGGCTTATGGTTGTGCCGTAAAAATGACAGTTCAAAATCATATGGCGATGCTTTTTTGTTAGCAGAGAGGATATTGGAGGATATGTTTATTTCAGGAAAGAGCGAACGCTACTCCGACAGCTTTAAGAAAGAACAAGATAACCTCAAGCCTGAGGTTAGCCACTTTGGATCGGATCAGTAGGGGGCTCAGTGTGGCAAGAAATGTGGCTAGTAACAGCATCAAAGTACCTGTACAGGTAGATTTTTTTAAGTTTGTATTATCAGAACGTTCTTCCATTGTTTCCAAGTGTTTTCTTCCATCTTGGTCCATTTTTTGTTCCCTAGTTCAATAGTCTCACTCATTTGCACTTCTTAGTTTTACTTAAAAATTACATTACTCAGAAAGTATTTATGGTAAATGGATGAAACAAAAAAGAAAATGTAAGACAAAAATATGCCTAAAACTTTTCATAATGGCTCAGAAGGAGTTAGATACGAACTTCAGAGATAGAAACGGTTAAAGACTGGTAAATTTTGATTGCTTTTAACTGCCTCGAGTAAATTACTCAAAAAGAACTCATGGTAGAGGCATAAAACAATAAGGCAATAAATCGCAGGGCGGGGAAATTATTAATGACTCAGAAAGATTCAAATAAAAGCTTCTGAGCTACAGACGATTAAAGATCGAAATTCTGGTTGCTTTCAACTGCCTTGACGAAACTAAAAATTAATTTACGTAGAGTACTCATAGTAGAGGGATGAAATAAGAAATATATTATAAGGCAAGAAAAAGCGTAAACTTTATTTTAATGGCTCATAAATATTCAGAAAATCGCTTCTGAGCTACAAACAGTTGAAGGCCGTTACATTATAGCTACTTTCAACTGCATCGACAAAATTAAAAATTATCTTAATCAGAAAGTGCTTATGGCAGATAGATGAAACAATGAAGAAACTGTAAGGCATGAAAATGCCTAAACTTTCTTTTATGGATCAGAAATATTCAGATAAAAGCTTCTGAGCTACAAATGGTTAAAGAAAGTTTTGGTAGTAAATTTTGGGTACTTTCAACTGCCTCGACTAAACTAAAAATTAAATTACTCAGAAAGTACTTATCAAATCAAGGAAACAAATTGAGGAGCAAAAAAAATCTAAAATGTTTTTTTAATGACTCAAAACGATTTTGAATTAACTTTGTTTAATGGCTCAGAAAGACTTAGATAAAAGCTTCTGATCTACAAGCGGTTGAAGACCGTTAATGGATAAAACAAGAAACAATTTATAAGGCCAGAAATAACATAAAACTTTGTTTAATGGCTCAGAAAGACTTAGATAAAAGATTCTGAGTCACAAGCGGTTGAAGACCGTTAAATTTCTGTTTGCTTTTAACCACATTGATGAATTTAAGAATTAATTATTTTTGATTGCTTCAAACTGCCTTGACGGAATTAAAATTTAATTTACTCACAAAGTGCTCATGATAGAGGAATGAATCAAGAAACAAAATGTAGAGCAAGAAAATGTCTTAAACTTCTTTTTTAATGCTCAGAAAGATTTGAATAATAGCTTCTGAGCTAGAAGCGGTTAAATATTGTTAAATTTTGATTGGCTTCAAGTGCTTCGACTAAATTAAAAATTAGTTTACTTAGAGAGTACTTATGATGGAGGCATAAATCAAGAAACTAAATGTAGAGCAAGAAAATGTCTAAAACTTTTTTTTTAATACTCAGAAAGTTTTGAATAATAGCTTTTAAGCTACAAACGGTTAAATATTGTTAAATTTTGGTTGGCTTCAAGTGCCTTGAATAAATTAAAAATTAGTTTACTCAGAGAGTTCTCATGATAGAGGCATGAATCAAGAAACTAAATGTAGAGCAAGAAAATGTCTTAAACTTTTATTTAATGCTCAGAAAGATTTGAATAAAAGCCTCCGAGCTACAAGCGGTTAGAGATTGTTAAATTTTCGTTGCTTTAAACTGCCTCGACTAAATTAAAAACTAGTTTACTCAGAAAGTATTCATGATAGAGGCATAAAACAAGAAACAAAATGTAGAGCAAGAAAATGTCTAAAACTTTCTTTTTAATGCCCAGAAAATTCTAATAATAGCTCCCAAGCTACAAACGGTTAAATATTGTTAAATTTCGGTTGCTTTTGACTGCCTCGACTAAATTAAAAATTTATTTGCTTAGAAAGACAAAAGGCAAAAAATATATTTTTTAATCGCTCAGACAGCATCTGAACTATGAACCACTGTATAATTGGTATTTGCATTAATATTGTTATATAGGCTATAAAAATTCTTAAACGTCTGGACTATACGGATCGGATCAAAGAGATCAGGATTACGGTATGGTATATATACTATGTCGAGGAGAGCATAAAAACTGGAGAAATTAGGTATCTATAGACTCAGTGGTAGACATACAAAGGGCATTCAGTATTGTCGCAAATATGTAACTTCTTAGTGCACTTAAGCGAATGAGAATTCCATGCAGTTTTTACAACTGCATTGAGGCTATTCCAAGACAACAAGTGCAACCTTGAAGAAAGCACGCTATTAACGAGAGTGATCCAAGTCTGTCATCAGAGGTATTTTATTAGTTAGTTATTCTAGACTACCTACAAATAAAAATAAGAAATGAAAGAATGCTTTCTTAGGGCTTTGCAGACGACTTGGTTATAGTAGTCAAACACTAGACTTAATAATTAATAATTCCTTTAGTGCAAAAGTTTTACTCGCTTAAACCCCTCACGTCAATGTCTTCTTTCATGCAGTGGGAGAAAATTAATCAAAACCCCACTTCAGAAAGCACCAGTTTTGCTCACAATATGCGAAAACATGTTCCACCCCACGCCAAGGTTCTCACAAAATAATCCTCACTCAAAATGATTTTTTTCTGTTTCACGGGTCCTCCGTAGGTGGCGCTAAGCGATCCGACTACTTCCAAGCACCATCCTCCCACCGCTACTACCCGAACTCCCTCCAGAACGAAACTTCACTCGGACAAAGACCTCACTACCGCTATTGGAGGAGGAGGAGGAGGAGGAGGAAGTTCAAAGAAATCCCGAGAGGTTCACTCGGAAGGTGAAACTCTTTCAGATGAAGACTTACAGAGTCGAGACGTCGAAGTCTTATCGGCCGTCTCACGTTTAAAGAAAGTTTCCCTCAGGAAATTTAAAGAGTGGAAGTCCTGACTAAGCGAGTAAGGTACCAGAGTGCGATCGGCAATATACTCACAGAGTTTGTTTTTTACTGTTGTAAATAACTATTTTTTTTCTGAGTAATTGTATCATTAGAATACAGAGTGTAACAAGTTTACAGATTAATTTTAAAATTGTCACACCCTGTATATGCGGGGTGGTTCTTTGAGCGATTTTCCTCTCTATAACTTTCTTAGTAAGTTTCGGTGTGACTTTTCATGTATTTTTTGTAGTTTCTTTCCTTATTTATTACAACATTTTGTTTTTTCTCTCTTCTTTCTTTCTTCTGTCTTTTTTATTTTTATTTATTGGTAATAGAATTTATTTAGAATTTTAATTTTTACACTAAGCTGTTTTTCAACAATTTTTAATTAATATATTGTTATTAATAATCTTTTCCGTTTTTTTATTAACTAGTAAAAAATGAGCATAAGAATTAATTAAGAAAAAGAGAAAAATTTGAAGAATAAAAAAAATAGAGACACTGAAAAACAATACATACAAAAAGTAAAAAAAAAAGTGAGATAACTAAACTATAGCAAAGGTGAGACAAAAATAGCAAATTTTTACATTAAAAAAAATATAAGATGAAAAAGAGAATAGAAATAAATTAAAAAGAATAGTGATTTCAGTTAAACAGTAAAATCAAAAATAAGAGAGACAATAATAATAAATAAAATAAATGGGAAAAAATCATGAAAAATTATAAAATGAATAGATTTTCCGTTTTTATCTTAATTAGCCTTAAACCCCTTTTTTTGGTCATTTTGTCCTTTTCTTTAGAAAAATTAATTTTTTTTAATTTCTTTTATGTTTTTTGGATAAGTAAGAACTGAAAAAAAGAACAAAAAAACAACAATTTACACAGGTTACATTCTAAGAATAAATAATGACAATAAATTGACACTGAAGATGGTAATGATAATGATAAATATTTTTCTTAAAAAATTAAGTTCAAAAATGATAGAAAGCAAAGAAAACAAATAGATTGTGCAAAGAAGTAAAAAGAAAGAATGAAAATTAAACAAAACTAAGTGCAAAATTATTAAACAAACTCGAATAAATAATAAAAATAAAAGGAGAATAAGCGTAGAAATAATAACTATAATAAAAAAATATATATATATTTTTAATAATTAGGAACATGTGGGGCAGACAAATTACGAAGAATAAGCCAAAAATCAATAAAAATAAGACAAAAATAACAAATAATAATGAAACGACTATAAAAAATTAAATAAAATAGATTCAAATTGTTGGAATAAGTAAGAAATTATTTTAAATATTTTTTTGGAATAGGTGAAAAATTGCTCTATCTTTCTGGAAATTAATTTCTTATTGCTTCCAATTAAGATCCAATGGATATCCAATAATTTCTTCAAAAAATACAGTGGACGTTATTAGGATGATGTCACAAAAATAGAAATTAGTCCACTGGACGAATAATTGTCAATACAAAGGCAAACTTTGTCTTATCTATAATACAGGATGTTCAAATGTATTTTGTGTATTGTATCTAAATTATTATAAAGCAAAAAATGAAAACCTTAGACTCTTTTTTTTACAATATTGAGGTTTCAAAAAAGTATTTATTTTAATATTGCAAATTTTTATATAAAAAAAAATGACAAACATAATTTTGTTATCTAACTATAACTAGTAAAACAAATATAGAAAAAATAATAATATTATACGAATCAATAATTGTATGTGGTCAAAAGTATGAATAAATAAATAAAACACAATTAAAAATTAAAAAATATACAATTGCATGTATACAATGTCAAAAAAAGAAAAAAAAGGGAAACCTAAGAAAGCAAAAAAGTATATATATATAAATATACAAAAGTGTTCATTAAAAAAGTATGAAAGAAAAGTAAGATATAGATATAGCTACATAAAATAGTACATATAAAAACAATAAGTCAGTCTGTGTGTGTGAAGTTAAAATTAAGTATTAAAAAAATCGTTTACCGAGTAAAAGGCTCTCTCCGGTAGGAATGATTTTAATGCCTTACGGAAAGTAGGAAAAGATGTGATGGACTTGATGTTCAATGGCAAAAGATTGTGCATTTTTTTTGCTTTGTACAATATAGAGTTTTTTACCAATTCTGAATGTGGAGTAGGCAGATATAAATCATACTCCGCGTTTCTGAGAGGATAATTATGGGATGGCCTATCTGAATTTGATGAAACGTGCTTGCGAATTAGACAAACGGACTCATATATAAGTAGTGACGGCAAAGTTAGCATATTAAATTTTTTAAAGAAATCTTGGCAATGACCTCTATATCTAAAAGTCTAAGTGTATAACGCAAAGCTGTCTTTTGAAGTCTGAAAATTTTGTCAAATTGAGTGACACTACACACACCGCAAAAAGGAAGGGCGTAACGAAGGTGTGAGAGGTCAAAAGGTCAAAGAGGGAAAAATACACTGTTATAGAGGTTGAGAGGCTAAGCTCCTTGGAAATTGATGTTAGCGCAAAACAAGCGGAGCTTAATTTTCTTGTTAAAGGGTTAATGTGCATGTCCCATTTTAACGACTTGTCAATAGTAAGCCCCAAAAATTTCACTAAGTCGGCTTCTTCAATGGTTGCGTTATCCAGTACAAAAGATTGCAAATTATTTTTAAAGGACAAATATTTAGTTTTGGAGATGTTAAGGAAGAGAAGATTAGAGTCGCATCATGCTTTGATAGAAGTTAAGTCACTTGATATGATTTTATGAAGTTCGGCAATATCCGGATTACTCCAGGTAAAATTAGTATCATCCGCGAATAGGCAGGTTCTTCCTTTAATATTCAGACTAGCGATATCATTGATAAATATGAGAAATAAAATAGGGCTAAGCACTGAACCTTGAGGCACTCCACATTCTATTGGGTTGCAAGAAGACATCGTAGCATCAATCCTCACAAACTGACTCCTGTTATTGAAATATGACTTAAACCATTCGAGGGGCATACCTCTAAACCCGTAGTGTTGCAACTTTTTTATTAAGATATCATGGTTTACGCAATCAAAAGCTTTAGAAAAATCACAGAAGATTGTTGCCGTAGGATGTTGGTGGTTTAAGCTACAGAATACATTATTAAAAAGGGAAAACATAGCATCTTTTGTGCATTTGTTATTTAAAAAATCCAAATTGTTGAAGAGTGAGTATTTTAACTTTCAGTAGAAATGATAGGAGCCTTTTTTTCACTCATCTTTCAATAATTTTTGATAGTGTGGGAAGAAGAGCAATTGGGCGGTAGTTGGAAGACTGATCTTTATCTCCTCCTTTATGTAGAGGGATTATTATTGCCTTCTTAAGGCAGTTGGGAAAAACTCATTTTTGAAACGACAGGTTGATAAAATTTGTAAGATGGTTTAATGTACACTCTGGCAGGTTTAGAAACATGTTTAACGTGAGTCCATCAGTTCCAGAAGAGCTCTTTTTTTTGATTTCCCTAATCGTACTGCGAAGCTCAGGTAATACTATTGGCGTAAAGAAAAAACTGTCTAAATTCTCATCTGCACTAGAAAGATAAGAAAGTGGATCGTGGGTAGGAGCTATGGTACTCATTAGATTCTTCGCTACATTTACAAAATAATTGTTGAGGTTCTCAGGAAAGGTAGAGATAGTATTGGACTTAGAAGGTTTATTTCTCAGATTATTACCAATCGACCATGATTCTTTAGCGACATTACCAGACTTTGCCAGTCTCCTGTTATAGTAAATGTCTTTTGCCGCTTTTAGAGTCCTTTGATAAATTTTCTTATATAGGCTTACATAGTCATGAAAGAAAGCGCTGTCCGAGAATTTTCCAAAATTGAATAATGAACGCAAGTTCTTAGTAGATGTACGTAAGCCTTGGGTAGACCAAGGTTTATGTTTTTTCAGTTTGAGAGGCCTTAAAGGAAAGGATTTGTGAGACAGATTAGATAGCGTTTTTATAAATCCAGAGAATTCTGAATCAACATCAGAAGAGTGGACATTCCAGTCAGTAGTTAGACACAGGTGCTTAAAATTTAGAAAATTTAGATCTGAGAAGATACGGCCTAATTTGTGGGAAACATTTTTAGTTTTTGATATTATGGAAAACTTTGTTAATACTCATGATCTGAAAAGCCTGAGTTTACAGCCAACGAAATCCGGATCGAAGGAAGATACGATATAGTCTATTGTACTCGAGCTGATTTTAGTTATGGTTGGTGATTTAATGTGCATGATTAAGCCAAAAGAATCGAAAATGGACTGAAGAGATTCTTGAGCCGCACACACACTGGAAAAATCAATATTTAGGTCGCCACAAAAATGATTTTGCTGTTTAAAGGCAGAGACTCGAGCAAGCTTAGTAATTTTTGAAAGAATATATTTACATCAGCGTCAAGTGTTTATATATACAAATTATATGAAGATCATATTTATTACTATAGATAATGGAAAATTCAAATAGTTTTTCAGTTATTAAATTATCGAACTTGGTTACTACTTAAAAGTCGTTGCTTTTAGACATTATCAAAGTACCTCCATGAGATACATTTGTTTTATTAAATCTGGCCACTGTAGAGTAATTGTTAATAAAAACGGGCTCATCGATTTTTAACCAATGTTCAGATATGGCAACGATATCAGGAAAATGAAGCTCTTCTAACAAAAGAAATAGATCGTCAGTTTTGTGTCTTAGAGACTCAATATTTAGAGAGAAAATACTAAGCTTGTTCTAAGCATATTCATTCACATTATAATATTTAAGTTTATATTAATGTAACAATAAAAGTTTCTTTAACACAAATATCATCATTTATGTTTTTACTAAACCCAAAAACTTTTTGGAAATACCTAAACGCCATGAAAGCATAGTTGCAATATCTCAGAGACCTAATAAAATAACATAAAAAAAATAAAATGAAAAATGATTGAAAAATATTTTTTTTTGGCATCTGGTGCCATTATTCATACCTTCCAGGTATTGTGAATGACTGACAAAAATTCTAAAATATGTCAAAATCTATAGTAACATTGAAAATATGCATAAAAACCTGGAAAAATCTATTTCAAAGGCCTGAAATAAAATTTGAAATTAACCTTAGACCTGGAGTATAAAAAACTTAATAAAAAGTTACATAAAATACCTGACAAGCATGAACAAATATTTGCAATTCTCAGAGATATAAATACTAATATAAAATAGATGAAAGATATTTTTTAATATATTTCAGGCATATCAGGTTTATTTTTATATGCCTTCCAGGCATTGTAAATAGTTTTTCATGTCTTATAAATTCCAGACTTTTAACTTTATTCCTTTTTTTATTTATTTTGGCATAATAATTTTAGGTATCTGGAAGGAACTTAAAATAAATTAAAATGCCTGAAATTACATTAAAATACGCAGATTCATAAATTAAAAAAAAACTGTATTACTCGTAATCGTATATGAGATATTCTAATTACAAAGCTTTTGCAAAGTCTTGAAATTTGATAATAAACTACGTGCTTAATTTGGAAAAAACAGAGAAATGATAATTGCAAAAATGTATTTCTTTTGAAATAATTTTTAATTTTGTTGCAGGCATTTGAAAAAGTTTAATTTTTTAATATGTTCTAGTCATTGGAAGTCGTTTATGACGCTTTAAATTTATGAAAATATTTGAAGTCCAATGGATGGCTCAAAATCATTATCCATAGAATGTCCATTAATCCATGGACAGTTTGCTTTAGTTTGGACCAATACTGAAATCTATAGGATGAGGTGTGCTATCTGGGTAAATGCTTACTATAATTGATATAAAATTACTTCCAGTACCTGAAATTAGTAAGAAACAGCTTTAACTATCTAGAAATCAATGTCTTATGGCTTTCAATTATACGAATTCATTTGCTAAAGGCAGTTGAAGCCATTCTTTCCAGGTATTTGAAGTCATTTCTTTATTGCTTGGATATTTTTGACTTTTTTCAAGGCAGTTTAATTGCGTATCTACTTTTTTTTAAATAATTAATAATGTTTGAGAAACTCAATTCACAAAAAACACCTGAGAAAACGACCAGTAATAAATAAAAAAACAAGGACACATTATTTTTTTTTAGTATAAATAAAGAGAGAAATACATAAAGGAATAAAAAGAAAAAAAACACAATTATTAATTATAAGAGAAGAAAAAACAAATAAATTACAAAGACATAAAACTTTGGTAGGAAGGAAGCGAGAATCAAAGAACCACCCTGTATATTTTTACATAAATAAAACGCCAAATACAATTGTTTAAGTTAAAGCTTTAAATTTCAAAACCCCAATCTACTATATATATAATCTAACTCGTTAAATTTATAACCAAAAAATACATATAAGTTACGTTTGAATGTTACCTATAATTGTATAATATTTATATAACGTACATAATATTAGGGTGAAATTTGTTAACATATTACGCACTTTAAAAGTCATATACAGGGAGAATAACAAAGAAATTCATTCTTTGTCATTCAAAGTTTCCCTGTATATGCTGATAAGGAACATTTCAATACTAAACAGTGTGGTCAATTTAATTTTCCACCATACATACTATAAATAAGTTCATTAAGATAGAATTAAGGGTTTTATCCTATAACTGTCATATCTTTGTTTGATTTTAATTACACACGTCACCAAGTGTCTTGTTTATATACCGGGTGTCTTATATACTCGAGCCACCCTGTACGTATCAGTATTTCATTTATTTATTAATACATCTTGCGTGTCCTTTTTGCTATTAATGATATAAAAGATAATATTTAAATACGTTTTTATTGTTGTAAAGTATACGTAACCTTAAATTTGCTATAATAATATCATTTATAATAAGTCTCGTCACTATTGTATACTTCAGTACAAAATAAATGGAGATTTTATTGTTTTTATTGTACAACTAAACAAATTAAAAAAAAAAACATATTGTTAATATTTAACAATTTATAAAAATAAAACAAATGTTAAAGGATTTTGAAGTCTTATTGGCAACCCTGAAGTACTTAGTTTAAGGCATGGTTAATGAGCATATCGTAGAGACTCGGATTTTTCAGTCTATTTAACAACACTGCGCTCAATATAAAATATCTTTGATATGGGTGGAGTCATTTTGAATATAGGCGTGGCCGATGCGCAGGTAATGAAAATTTAGGACATTTGCAACAGAATGATAATTAATTAGGGCGTGGTTCCAACAATAGTAAAATTATATAAACATTTTGTACAAAAGAATATGGTATAACAAAAATCAATGATAATAGTAGCAAATCTAGACAAGGTGCTTTAAGGTTCATTAATATAGCAACAAACTTGAACATATTTTTATCGTTATGTGCAAGGACATTTTAATTTCTTAGATATGAGTCAAAATTGCAATATTAATCAAAAAAGTATACACTTTTCAAGCAACACGCGATAGTTAAATAAACGTTTATTTTTGGTTTACACCAGGTGTAAATTTTTTATTGAATTTCAACTATAAATATCGGATAAAATATCCGCGTGATTTGTTATTCACGTTTAATAAGGTTTATTACATGTTAATATACAATTATTATTTCATAACAATTAAACGTTTAAGTATGGTATATATACTATTTAAAGACGTTTAATAGAATGACTTTCTGAGCAAATATATACTTACCATCAACAAGACGTTGAATTTTTAGTTATAGAAAACCATAATTAATAAAACCTTTATTTTAATCGTTAAGTAATTGTTGAAATGGAATCTATAATTTAAGTTTAAATTATGGTATATTATACCGGGTGTGCAGGAATTTCACCAACAAACTTTACAAGGTGATTCTCCAACAAAAAAGTAAGAATTTTTTTTATTAATGTATGTTCTAAACGTCTTACTTTTGGATCTACAGGGTGTTAAAAATTAAAAAAAAGGATTTTTTTTTAAATAACTCAGAGTTATTCTACTTAGTTGAGTAGGAACGTTCATGGAAAAAATGTGTATTATACCCTTAAGAAATCTAGGATAAAATATGAAATTTTCTTCTGGGGATTTTGTAGTCAGTATCTTTTGAATTTCATATTTTTATTTCAAAAACGTGATGTTAGATATTTATGCGGTGCTGTAGTAGATGTGGATCATATAAATTTTTTTGTTATTATCAAGGTCAAAAAGAATCAAATTTACTTTAAAAAACTCTAATATAATTACTCTCTACTGTAAACAATTATCTGGATATCCTAGATCTAAAGTTAGAAATGAATTCGGGTCTGAATTTTGAACCTGGAGATTTTGCTTGATATCTATGTTGCTGTTGATCTTATTGAATTTTTTGTCATTATCAAAGTTAAAGAGAATCAAAATTACTTTATAAACTCTGATACATATACCCCGTTCTAACAGTAAACGTTATCTAGATAACCTGAAGTTTAGAAGTGGATCCTGACCTGAATTTTGAACCTGAATATTTTGCTTGATATCTCAGTTCCTATTGATCATATGGAATTTTTGTCATTATCAGAGTTAAAGAGTATCAAAATTACTTTAAAAACTCTGATACAGGTACTCTACTCTAACAGTAAACGTTGTCTGGATAACCTAAATTTAAGTTTAGAAGTGGATCCTGACCTGAATCTTGAACCTGGGCATTTTGCTTGGTATATCAGTTGCTGTTACTCCTATGATTTTTTTTTTCTTATTATCTTAAGTCAAAGAGAATTAAATTTGCTTTAAGAAACTCTAATACATATACTCTTTCTAATACACTAATACATAGAAAATTTTCAATATTCTATTCTTGTAACTTGTACTATTGCAGAGTTCCTTTAAAAAAGATTATTATTGATTTGACCTTAAGATGAACGGCAAACCTATTTCCTTTGCATTTTTCGATTTTGGAATAAAATCGAGGCTAAACCGAGCATTTTTCAAAATATGCTCCGAATTCAAAATTTCTTTTTCTACTTAAAGACCTTCTATAAAATAGTAAAAAAGCTTTATGACAACATTTTCCATGATTCATACGAGTGCTACAATATAAAGGGAAATAATTAGGTCCTATAAGAATCTATGTACTGGGATAAGACTAAAGGGTTTTTACGTCGATATTTTTTAAATTTTCTATTTATATTTTAAAAAGCAGTTAAAATAAAATATAAAAAGAATTTAAGAAACCGTTAACGAATTGAATGGAAGTTATAGAAGCAGAGATATCAGTAAATATATAAAAAAAGCAAAAAATACACGTTTTTTTATACAGCTTTTTTTTCTAAATTGTTTATAACTATGCACATAATTTATAAACTGGGTTCACATTATTAATATGCTTAGCAACTTCTATTAAAAAGATCTCCATACACTTAAATTATTACTATTATTATTGGTGTTTTCTTTACAAATAATTTCAAATATGAATTTACAGGCAGAAAGATTCGCCCTGTGATGACGTTTTGCAGATTTAATATATGATATTTTATTTTACAGATACTTGCTGTTATAAATATTATTTTCCTTATGATATATAAACCTAAATACATCAAATATCATATTTTAATTAAATCGGACCAATAAGAAAAACTTTTGATAGTCACGTGACCTTTAATATTTCAAAAATTTGCAAAAAGTCAATAATTGTTTTCCTAATAAACCTCAAATACCTAATTTCATTCAAATCGGAATAATAGGAAGAAAGTTTTGATATACATTTGACATTAACCTAAATCTTAAAAATATTTATACTTATTTTAATATATATTATAAAGCCGCTTAAACATCACCATCCTTTTTCCACACTACCATCCTACTCCCACTCAAACTCATAGTTGTCCTTTTTCCACTCATTGCCCTTGAAAATGTAATCCTGTATATCGTCATCACACAGCGAATTTTTCCGCTTTAATAAAGACCATTCGATAAAAGATACGCACTTATTCGGAAAATTCAAAGTTTCTGGATATCGTTGATACCATTCCCTGATCGTTTCGACCCATGTTAAGCCTCTAATTTTCGAAATTAAAAAGTTGCTTCCGACCCAATTTAGTAATGGCCGCCATTTGCACCATGCAGATACGTCGTCCATATGCTGTTACATTGGGTGCTGAACCACTAATTTATTGTTTGGTACGCTGGTTCATGTGGTGTTGACGGAATGACTGAGTGATTGTAATCGCTATTTTTGGGTTTTTTTGTACAAAATTGCGTTTTTCACTAAAACGGTAACAGTTAAATAAAAACGGTTTCAGTGGATAATAGCCAGATAAATTACAGGTGTCTGAGGGAAAAATGGCTTTCGTAGGTGCCATAGGCATGCCAGTATTAGGCGTTAAAGTCAAAAAAGGTATAGACCAAAAATTACCCTATGTAAAGGGTTGTAAATTACGTCAAAAAATGAGTTTTAAAATGTTATTAAAATGCTAGTAGCTTGAAACCTTTAACTACCGCCAATAAAGAGTTATTAGGAAAAAAAATTGGGTCGAAAAGAGGTTCATATTTTTTAACGCAGCTCACCCTATATATTATCTAGCGCCATGAATGATACCTCCATTTAAATCTAAAGGATTAGGCTTTCAAATTATGTAAACAAATCGATTTACGTAATTTTTTTTGTATTGAAAAAAAAATCATTTCTGTATAAATCCACTTTTTTTTGGAAAGTAAAATTCTTGTTTAGAACTGTTTATCTCGTGAAGTAAATTTTTTTGTAAAAAATTACTTTTATAAAAAAGAAAGCTACATTTACGTAGAAAACATACCAGTAGTTTATAATATCATAACTTAAACCGTTTAGGCTTCAGAGCCGTTTTAGTACCCGAGGAAAATTTTGAAAAGTTCATAGTGCCTAAAAAGCAATTTTCCGGAGGATGATCTAAAAAAGCGAAAAAAAATCTTTTTATCGGGGGCTTTTATGCCTGTAAGTTTCAAAAAATTAGAAAATGCCATACCGAAGCAAATAAATCGTAATTGAAAATTTCTCAAAGAAACTGTTTTTTTCAAAAAAAAAATTCTCAAAAAAAGCTGATAATTTTGTTTTTCTTTCACGTGCTGTAATCCAACACCAAAAATAGAAAAAAAATTGCTATAGAAAGTTCTGAAAATCGGCGAAAAAAGGGACACCCTAAGATAAGAGCTTTGCCGTTAACAAGGTAATAGATGTCGTACTTACGTACTCGAGTCGGATTAATAATTAGTTGTCTCAAACTAAAAGAAGACATGCTATTATAAAATGCTAAGAAATGTATATTAGCCAAGACTAAATGTCAACAACAATTCTGTCAACTTATCCTCGAAAACATCTATAAATTCGAAAAAGCTCTTATGTGGTGGCCTGTATAAGAAACCTAGAGCGTCCTTTCACTTATAGATGTCTACTTCAGATCTGTTCAAAACTCTTATGGAATCGTGTAGATAAATTATTAAGCGAAAATAAATCAATAATATAAAAACACACACCTCCACCTCTTGACTTTCTATTATTTCTTAAAAGATTATATCCATTTATTTTTCTAGGTTGGCTTTAAATAGAAAAATAAGAACTTCAGTGAATAGTACAGGGACGTTTACTTTTCCACTCGAGTTGCCACTACTTTATTACCTCTTTAAAAATATTAAATTCTTTAAAGCGTCTTATTGTTTTATTATTATTGGTTTTCCTGTTTATCTATAGAGAAGGTACTTATCAGGATCAATGAATGGAATCTGACAAAATTGTTATAATTATATAAGTCAATAGATACTGCTCTTTCTGTTTTCATAAACTCTCTTGGACGAAACTTTGCAGATGACATGGAAAATTGTAGCAAACAAATAAGGAAGTTATTTAAATAAAAAAAAGCAATTGAAGTGACATTAAGCAGGAGAGAGTTCAGTACATAATCCAAAGACTAGCTTAAAATTTTAGTTAGTGGCAACACACAAAAAATTAATAAATACATTTTTTATCAATATTTTTACTTAAAATCTATTGTACAAAATTTAGTACTAATACGGTCTAAGTACCTTTTTATGTTGACCCCACTGAATTTTTGCAAACTGGGAGGTTCAAAAGTTACAGGCAGAACACTTAGGTTTAAGATGCATTGTACAACATTTTGTAGATAAATATTATTTAATCAGAGCTAAAATTCGCTATAAATAGGGAAAATGTGTATCAAAATCAAATATTTTATTCATTATTTTAACTTAGAAAGTTGGTTATCTATTTCAAAATAATTTGAGTGCTAAGGTCCTTTTCTTATTGACTACATTCAAAATGCAAAGAGGAGTTATCTTGTACTACGTTTTGTACAAAAATATTACGAAAATGTCGCTAAAAATCATTAATAGTCCGGACTACAAAATTAAGAATAATAACTTTTGGACCATAGCTTAAAATCGTAAATAATAACAAAAAGATAACGGCGCGGGTCAAGGTTCCGGTCAAACGACTTAGAAACAAACATAATCCATGCATTTTGTCCCTGATTAACTTGTAAACAGGAATTGTACTTTACACCATGCAATTTGCCTTAAGGGCTCCATTCATACGCACAAAACGGATTCGTTCACAATCGAACTAGTCCGCACTATAATAATAAAACTTGGATGTGACGGTCACTACGTCGGTATTGTCCGATTGGTGCGGGTTTATCGCGCCAAATTTAATATTGTGAAAAAGTGGATTTTGTGTTTTAGTGATTAAGTGACTTTCAGGGATGTTTACTAAAGTCCAAAACAGGTAATTGTCAATCATAATTGAGTTATTTTTAGTACAATTTACCGTGTTACATTGTATGCCAATTAATACCAATGTCACATAACATTAAAAAAATTGTATAGCGCCTTGCTTCCTTTAAATGATTTTTTTATTGTTAACACGGTACTCGTTTTAGAATTCCACTGTGTCGGTTTGGGATTATTTTTTTTATTGGGTTTGTCTTATTAATTAATTAAATTGGAAAACATGCTCAAGTTACCACTTACTTAATATGTGATTGTTTTGAAATTTTTTGAGTTTTTTTCTTGAAAGCACTTATTTTAAATAAAAATTAATAAATTTTCAATAAAGAGTCTATGACCTTTAGAATTTGTAATTTAACCCATAATTACATTTATAACCTTGATTAAAAGGCACATTCACACACAACAATTAATAAACCCTTCTCTTGCATGGTCACGATTAAATTTTAAACAAATATAATTCCAGTAGATTTATTTATTTATTTATTACTAAATTAATTAATTTATTTATTTCACTGCATTTTGCACGTTTTAATTGCAGGCGTATTCGATTAAATGGCCTATGAACGATTGTAAAAAAGATGAAAATTTTATGTTCGACTGATGGGGATGAAATATGAAATTTTTCATAAAATGGGAAATTACGTGGGATTGCAGTCATTTCCTCGCGATATAAAAAGGCGGAAATTAACGTGGAAATTTTTCTTATTTAAATTCTGTGACTTTTCGTAGAAGCTATTACGGTTATCGAAAAACTATTTAAATAACAGGAAAAAACCAGTGCTTTTTTGTAATGTCTCTATAATTAACATTTTTTGGTTTAATTACCGATATGGAGAAAACATTCATATTATTTAAATAGTAACTTAATTTAAATATAATTTAACATAAGAAGTAAATCATTTTATTGTCTTTGAATTATTTCGTTATGTTTGTACTTTAAATCACAAAAACATTTAAACAATAACTAAATAATACAATTGACTATAAGGGATTGAAGCTTTATCCCTATTAAGAATAGATTTTTGATTTTTGAAAATTGCTTACCTTTCTTATGCCTCTAATTTTCGATTGCTATCTATTTTTACAAAGTGGCCAGTATTTAAAACACATTCTTCCAAACCTAACTTTTCAACCTTCTCACATGAGCTATAGGCTCTTTAAATCTGACATGATTGATTTTCTTGTTTTTCCTATGTTCTTGTTATCACAATCTTTACAATTAATCTCATAGATCACGAGCTTTTTAATGGTCTATATATATTTTTATTAGTTATATATCTAAAAGTATTATTTGTTTCTTTTCTATAAATATTAGATTCCAATCAACTGTTATTTTTAATGACAAGAGTATCTAAGAATGGAAGTTGATTATTTGATTCTTTAAGGATAAGAGGGGCAATAACCAATGGCTGTACCGTTAAGTTGTGCAAAATAGAAATGGTTGTATTAAATAATATAATGACATGCACAGTTTTGTCTTATTATGTGAACTTATTATTTTCTATAAGTTCTATTAAATAATCCAAAGTTTCTGATATAGGAATGCTTGGGAGTTAAATTGCTGTACCAAAAAGTTTGAAATGTTATAAGATAAAGATCCTATAGTGGATACAATTGGTCTTATTTTATTACCAGGTTTATGAATTTTTTGTAGACAATATAATGTTGGAATTGTTGAGTTGGAAAGTATTAACTAGATTAGAGGAAACGAGGCTTTTGCTTATCATTGCCCATTCGTGACGTGGGAGTGATACGAATGAAAAAACATGTTAAGGTGGCTTTACATAAAGCAATTGATCTGTTTACCTTATAAACAATTGCAACGTTGTAAATTCTAAATTCTTTTTTCTAACTAAGGAGAGGAGCGCATTAAACTTATCATGGTTCTCTAAACCATGATACCTAGAAATTAATAATATTTAAATGAACCTTATTCCTAAATATTATACAGAATAAAAGGCTAAGATGTCGACGTTCTTGGAACCTCAACAGGTAATTTTTTCACTTTCCTTAATTTCTTCTTTTAAGAAACTGCATTAATCGGTTGAATATACAGCATCAAATACACGTAGAATATCGATTTTAACAATTGTAATAAGAGTTTTTCCTTAAATAAGCCTGCCCTCATTCCTTCAGATTTTTATGCAAAGTTACTAGAGCTAAATCGATTAATTTTCTAATTTCTCTCAAGCAATCGAAGTAAATTTTCCCTAAATTTTTCAGGCAATTGAATGCGATTAATTTAATATGTTTTTTGCTATATTGGAGGTTTTGGGACTTTTATTTTAAGAAGCTGTATTAATCGGTTAAATATACAACATCAAATTGACGTAGATTATTAATTCAACAATTGTAATGAGAATTTTTCCTTTAAAACTACCCTGATTCCTTTGGATTTTTATGTAAAGTTATCAAAACTAAATCGAGTAATTTTTGATTTCTCTCAAGCAGTTGGAGGCGATTTATGTTTTTTTTGCTAAATTGAAGGCTGTAGAACACTTCTTTTTCCTGTAACAAGCTGCATGGACCGGTAGAATATACAGCATCAAACGAATGTATACAATCAATTTAACAATAAAAGTGGAAATTTTGCCTGTAAATCTGTTTTGATTTCTTTACATTTTTACGTAATGTTGCCAGAATATAATTGAATAATTTTGTATTTCTCTCAGGTAGTCAAAGTGAAATTTTCTTTTTTCCAAGCAGTTGAAGGCAATTTATTTTTTGTTGGTAAATTGGAGGCTGTGAGACACTTTTTATTTCTTTTTACTTAATTTTAACGTAAAATTATCAAAATTAAATCGAGTATTTTTTTATTTCTCTAAGACACTTGATGGTAATTTATATTTTTTGCTAAATTTCAGGCTCTGAGATACTTTCCCTTATAACCAATCGATCGAATATAAACCATCAAATGGACGTCAAATATTAATTTAACTATAATAATAGGAATTTTGCTTGCAAATCTGCCTTGACCCCTTCAGCTTTTCGAGGCAGCCAAAGTCATTTTTTCCAGACATATTTTGCTATTTGATAATCCTTCATAAAATATTAATTTAAAGAAATATAAGCCTTGGATAAAAAATAGATATTTTTATTCAAATTAAATATTTATTTAGCATTAAACCTTTATTAAATATAAATCAGACAGATTTATTATTATTAAAAAAAAGTAACGAAAAGCTAATCTCCGTCAAACACCATGCAAATATATAAATAACGCAACCAAGTTCCACGTTACAATCAGTATCAGCCCGACCATGAATCACATTATAATCATAGGTCTTACCATAACTTCTCTGCTGCAAACCACGTTTGCAGACGATACCACTTTAATTCCTGATGACACTACTTTGATTCCTGATGATACCACTTTGATTCCTGATGACACCACTTTAATTCCTGATGACACCACTTTGATTTCCGATGACACCACTTTAATTCCTGATGATACCACTTTGATTCCCGACGATGATAACAATTGCGAAAAATGGCCCTGTGCTGCCACCCTGTGTTTAAATGTATTCCCGTGCCCTCGTGGTACTACTTTGGTCGGCGGACGGGGCTATTGTGGATGTTGTAATGAATGTGTTACCCCACGTAAGTATTTTAAGGGAGGAATATTGTATTTGTTTTAAATTTTTGTTTTGTTTTTAGAGTTAGGTGATTCGTGTTACGAAGACGGTATTACTAGACTGCCTACCTGTGGTAAACGGCTAAAATGTGACATAAGGACCAGGACTTGTGTGCAGAGATGGATAAAGTGGAAAAAATAATGTGAAATCATTTATGATGCTTCGCATGCTCTTATGTATATAAATATTAATGCCTTATATGTATTATGTTATGTGCCTATGTGAGCAAACTAATAAAGATTATATATACGCAATTTTGTTTTTCAGTTTTTACTAATAAAAGAGTTAGAGGGTCATAGTCCAAAAACTAAGAACGTTTGAGAACTATCATCTTTGGTAAATTTTTCACAAAGAATTCAGATACTGTAGGTTTTAGTTAAATGTCTCTTGTATTTGATATGACGATGACCCATAACTAGGTTTTAAAAGTGATATTTCAGAGACTTTAACAAATACCATCTCTTCAATAATAGGAATTAATTAAGGCATCAAATCTCTTTAAAACATTAAAATACATACCTATAGATTATTGATATTTGGTAAAAACCTCAAAATTGGGTCATATTCGACCTCAAATTTCAAGTAACGTTCAATTTTTGTGTCATTTTAAAGTGCCATATTTTTGAAACTAAAAAAACCTACAATTTTTCAATAGTACCAATCGATTTAAAACATCTTGAACTATATAGAGCCTTAAGAAATAAAAAATCATCCATTTTTACTACCAAATTTATTGATTTTCTTTCAAAAAATCAAAGTTAATCCATTTTTACTACCAATTTTGGTTAATTGCTCATAAGGGATTCAGATATTTTAGATTTTGGTTATAAGTCTTTCGGCCAGTTTATACAATTCAAATTCTATGGATTCGGCATATCGTAAACCAGCATTAAAATAAATATTTGGAAATAGTTTTTCCCTAAAAAAATGCTAGCCAGAGTTGAATTTAGACGTTTTTAAAATATTCCCGATAATAATTAAACAAGCATATTAAAAATATTAATCATTTTAGTAATATTACATAAAGGGTACAATATGTCCTCCGTTTTATTCAAAACATAAATTAATACGTTCCTGCAAACTTCTTTTGAGCAAAAGCATCTCTTATTCTCTGCTCCATGTCTACTGTCGTTATAGGTGGGTTTCTATAAGTAACATCTTTTTTAAAACCCCCTAAAATAAATCTAATTTTGTTAAGTCAGGCGATCTGGCTGGCCAATCAAATGGTCCATTCCTTCCAATCCATTCTCCTTAAAGGTCCCTCAAATTAACGACGACTTTATTAAGGGTTGTGATGGCGATGTATATTATACTTATAATATTAATGAAAAAGTTACGATAATTAATAATAATATTACCTATTTAATATTTAAATATGCCCCTATGTTCTAATTATCACAATCTTTTCAATTAATCTCTTAGATCCCGGACTTTTCATTAGTCTTCGTTAAATTTTTTGGGTTTAATCAAAGTTTTTTTAACTTGGAGCCTATGTGTCTTTTTATAAATTTTTATTAGTTATGAATCTTAGAGTATTATTTATAAATATCAAATTCCAATCGACTATTATTTTTGATGACATAGGTATCTAAAAATGGAAGTTGGTTATTTGATTCTCGTTTTACAAAATTTTTGATAATGCATTTGCCTTTGCGAAACTTTTTTGTGATAACATATCATAATCAAACTTATTGAAATGTATTATTTTCATTTAACTCAAAACGCTTCATGCAGCTCTGCTAGAAAGTAAGAGGGGCAATAACCAATGGATGTACCGTCTAGTTGTGCAAAATAGAAATGCTTGTTGTATAATAAAATATTTTCTGACATGCACAGTTTTGTTAATATTTACTTCTCGGATATTATCAAAAATATTACTTTCTATAAGTTCTATTAGATAATCCAAAGTTTCTGGTATAGGAATGCTTGGGAGTTAAATTGCTGTACCAAAAACTTTGAAATGTTATAAGATAAAGATCCTATATTGGTCTTATTTTATTACCAGGTTTATGAATTTTTTATAGGTAATATAATGTTGGAATTGTTGAGTTGGAAAGTATTAACTAAATTAGAGGAAACGAGGCTTTTGCTTATCATTGCCCAATCGTGACGTGGGAGTGATATGCATGCAAAAACATGTTAAGGTGGCTTTACATAAAGCAATTGATCTGTTTACCTGCCAAACAATTCCAACGTTGTAAATTCTTTTTTTAGAGGAAAAAATTAATCAATAAATTTTAATTGATGCTTAAGCGTTAAATTCTATGCTTTATATTTATTACCGAGTAATGGTGACTAAAAATAATTTTTTTTATTGGACAAAATCAACTTTTTTTAAATATTTGTAATGTTGACCTGGTTTAGGATTTGCCGGTACATTTTAGGACCCTGATATAATTTTAATATATGAATGTTTTGAAAGTATAATATATTACTTTTTACTAACTAAAGAGCAAAGCATATTATAACTCATCATGGTTCTCTAAAGCATGATACCTAGAAATGATTAATATTTAAATGAACCTTATTCCTGAATATTATAGAGGATCCTACAATAGCGGATCGGTATTCCATATATCCTAAAAGGTTAACATTTTCTAACCTCCTAAAACTTTTGGGGACGTGATAGCGCTTGTCTCGAAAATATATTGAAATATACAGATGTGAATGAATCTTTATGTTTTTTTTTCTAGTTAGAGGTGAAAGGAAATTTGAACCACCAGATTTTTAATGCATCAAAAATGACTTTAAAAGAAAAAAAAATTAACTTTCCAGATAAAACTATAAGTAAAAACACTTTATTTTTTTTTAAACATTTTATCAGATTTGTTTTATCCAGTCAGTCCTTAAAAGAATATTAAGTTTAACGATCCATAATACACCAAAAGTGCCTCAAAAAAAATCATTTGATTTTTCCAGGCAGAATTTTATTTTGCCAGCGTTTTTCCCAGGTAGTGGTACAAGGAAGTTTGACCCAATAGATCTCTAGTGCATGCATATAGACTTTAAAAAGAAAATGTTATTTGATTCTTCCAGGCAGTTGAATATGATTTTCCAGCTCTTTCTACTCTTCTAGGCAATTGGATACATTTTCCAGGGTTCCAAGACAATCTGCCTTTGTGTAGCAACTTAACTTAAATAATCTCCAATTCATCTACAATTACTCATCAAATACCCGGAAGGAAATACTTTGATTCTTCCAGGCAGTCAAAAGATTCTTCCATGATTTCAGAGTTTTAAATAAATTTAATTTGGATTTCAAGGTAAGTCCTCACTTTAAAATCCAATATCTCAAAAACTAGTAGAAGCATTCCCATAAAATAAAAAAAATAGATTAAACGAAGTATTCTTAACAATTTTTATTAAAGGTTTACTTAAGTTCAAGTGATCATTTCAAATATATTTAACGTTTTATCCAGTGATGACTTTAAAGTCCAATATCTGAAGAATTAGTCAAAGCATTTGCATGAGATGAATAGAATTAGATTAAGAGAAGTATTTTTAATTATTTTTATTTAAGATTTACGTCAATTCATTTAAGAATATCTTTAAGTGCCTGGAAGAATTTTTTAAAATTATTCCAGGCAATTAAATGCATTTTTCCAGGCTTCTAGAGTTAAAAAAAATTAATTTTGATTTTCAATGAAATTACTCACTTTAAAATTCAATATCTTAAAAAGTAGCAGAAGCGTTTCTATAAATCAAAAAAAAGATATTAAAGGAAGTACTCTTAACAATTTTTATTTAAGGTTTACTTTAATTTAAGCAATAATTTTAAAAATATTTAACTTTTTACCCAGTGATGACTTTAAAGTCCAATATCTGAAGAATTAGCCTAAGCATTTGCATGAAATAAATAGAATTAGATTAAGAGAAGTATTTTTAATCATTTTTATTTAAAATTTAGGTGAATTCATTTAAAAATATTTTTAAGTGCCTGGAAGAAATTTTTAACTTATTCCAGGCAATTAAATGCATTTTTCTAGGCTTCCAGAGTTGAAAAAAAAAAATAAGTTTGATTTTCAATGAAATTACTCACTTTAAAATTCAATATCTCAAAAACTAGCAAAACCATATCTATAAATCAAAAAAATATATATTAAAGGAAGTATTCTTAACATTTTTTAATAAAGGTTTACTTTATTTTAAATGATAATTTTAAATATATTTAACTTTTTATCTAGTGAAGACTTTAGAGTCCAATATCTGAAGAATTAGTCAAAGCATGTGCATGAAATAAATAAAATTATATTAACAGAAGTATTTTTAATAATTTGTAATTAAGATTCACCTCAATCCATTTAAAAATTTTTTTAAGTGCCTGAAAGAAAGTTTTAAAATTATTCCAGGCAGTCAAATGCATTATTTCAACATTCCATATTTTTGAAGCTTCTTGCAGATACCCATTAGGGGAAATGATAGAGGATATGATTTTCAGATGGAACTATAAATAAACGCCTGGAAAAATAAAGTTCTTTTCAGGATTTCAATTTCAATTTGCAATATTGATTTGGTTTAGGATTTGCCGATACATTTCAGAACACTGACATAATTTTAATATATAAAGGTTTTGAAAGTATATATTACTTTTTACTGAGGAGAGGAGCGTATTAAACTCATCATGGTTCTCTAAAGCATGATACCTAGAAATGATTAATATTTAAATGAACCTTATTCCTAAATATTATACAATATCCCGCAATAGTGCGTCGGTATTCCATACATCCTAAAAAAAAGGTTAACATTTTCTCTTAAAACTTTTGGGGACGTGATAGCGCTTGTCTCGAAAATATATTGAAATATACAGGTGTGGCGATATAAACGCTATTTTTTTAAAATGGAGTGCCATTCTATTTATTTCATTTTTGGGACTATCTTAGGCTACTTAGTATATGCATTAAATATGGACGGCTTGGAACCTGCAATTTTTTCTTTTAAGAAACTGCATCAATCGGTTGAATATGTAGCATCGAATACACGTAGAATATCAACGCAACAATTGTAATAAGTGTTTTACCTTAAATAAGCCTGCCCTCATTCCTTTAGATTTTTATGCAAAGTTACTAGAGCTAAATCGATTAATTTTCTAATTTCTCTCAAGCAATCGAAGTAGATTTTCCTTTTTTTCCAGGCAATTGAAGGCAATTTAAGTTTTTTGCTAAATCGAAGGCTCTGGAACACTTTTTGTTTTAAGAAACCGAACCAATCGGTCGAATATACAGCATCAAATAAATGTGGGAATTTCGCCTGTAAATTTGTCTTTAGATTTTTACGAAAAGTTTCCTAAATTAAATTGAGTAATTTTTTGATATCTCTTAGGCAGTCGATGTGAATTTTTTCCTTTTTTCCAGGCACTCTAAAGCTGATATTTATGTTTTTTGCTATATTAGAGGCTGTAAGGCACTTCTTTTTCCTGTAACAAGCTGTATGAACCGGTTGAATATACAGCATCAAACAAATGTATACAATCAATTTAACAATAAAAAAGGAAATTTTTCCTGTAAACCTGTTTTGATTCCTTTAAATTTTTACGTAATGTTGCCAGAATATAATCGAATAATTTTGTATTTCTCTCAGGTAGTCGAAGTGAAAATTTTTTTTTCCAAGCAGTTGAGGGCAATTTATTTTTTATTGATAAATTGAAGGCACTTCTTTTTTCTTATAACAAACTGCATCAATCGGTCTAATATACAGCATCAAGTGGACGTAGAGCATCAATTTAACAATTATAGTGTGAATTTTGCCTGAAAACCGGTACTGATACGTTTAGATTTTTACGTAACATTACCAGAATTAAGTCGAGTATTTTTTTATTTCTCTAAGACACTTGACGGTAATTTATATTTTTTGCTAAATTTCAGAGACATCTTTCCTTATAACCAATCGATCGAATATAAACCATCAAATGGATGTCAAATATTACTTCAACAATAATAATAGGAATTTTGCTTGCAAATCTGCCTTGGCCCCTTCAGCTTTTCGAGGCAGCCAAAGTCATTTTTTCCAGACATATTTTGCTATTTAATAATCCTTCATAAAATATTAATTTAAAGAAACATAAGCCTTGGAGAAAAAACAGATATTTTTATTCAAATTGAATATTTATCTAGCATTAAAAATCCATTATTAAATATGAATCAGACATATTTATTATTATTAAAAAAAACGTAACGAAAAGCTAATCTCCGTCAAACACCATACAAATATATAAATAACGCAACCAAGTTCCACGTTACAATCAGTATCAGCCCGACCATGAATCACATTATAATCATAGGTCTTACCATAACTTCTCTGTTGCAAACCACGTTTGCAGACGATACCACTTTAATTCCTGATGACACCACTTTGATTCCTGATGACACCATTTTGATTCCTGATGACACCACTTTAATTCCTGATGACACCACTTTGATTCCTGATGACACCACTTTGATTCCTGATGACACCACTTTAACTCCTGATGATACCACTTTGATTCCCGACAATGATAACAATTGCGAAAGATGGCCCTGTGCTGCCACTCTGTGTTTAAATGTATTCCCGTGCCCTCGTGGTACTACTTTGGTCGGCGGACGGGGCTATTGTGGATGTTGTAATGAATGTGTTACCCCACGTAAGTATTTTAAGGGAGGAATATTGGATTTTAAGGAATTTTAAGGAGTAGTTTTTTTGAATTTTAAGGAGTAGTTTTTTTAAATTTTTGTTTTGTTTTTAGAGTTGGGTGATTCGTGTTACGAAGACGGTATTACTAGACTGCCTACCTGTGGTAAACGGCTAAAATGTGACATAAGGACCAGGACTTGTGTGCAGAGATGGATAAAGTGGGAAAAATAATGTGAAATCATGTATGATGCTTCGCATGCTCTTATGTATATAATTATTAATGCCTTATATGTATTATGTTATGTGCCTATGAGAGTAAACAAATAAAGAATATATATACGCAATTTTGTTTTTCAGTTTTTACGAATAAAAAAGTTAGAGGGTCATAGTCCAAAAACTAAGAACGTTTGAGAACTATCATCTTTGGTAAATTTTTCACAAGAATTCAGATACTCTAGGTTTTAGTTAAATGTCTCATGTATTTGATATGACGATCACCCATAACTAGGTTTTAAAAGTGATATTTCAGAGACTTTACAAATACCATCTTTTCAATAATAGGAATCAATTAAGGCATCAAATCTCTTGAAAATATTAAAATACATACCTATAAATTATTGATATTTGGTAAAAACCTCAAAATTGTGTCATTTTCGACCTCAAATTTCTAGTAACGTAAAATTTTTGTGTCATTTTAAAGTGCCATATTTTTGAAACTAAAAAAACCTAAATTTTTTCAATAGTACTAATCGATTTAAAACATCCTGAACTATATAGAACCTTAAGAAATAAAAAATCATACATTTTCATGCAAATCAAAGTTAATCCATTTTTACTACCAATTTTGATTAATTGTTCATAAGGGATTCAGATATTTTAGATTTTGGTTGTAAGTCTTTTCATACATACAATTCAAACGTATAAAAAAAAATTAGTTTCCTAGAAAATAACCTTAATTTGACCTTAATGTGGTCACTTTGAAGTGTCATATCTTAGAAAATAAATAAGTTATGCCTATAACCTATTGATTGGGCTTAAATTAAATATTTAGAACTAGTTTTTCTTTAAAAAAATGCCAGAGTTGAATTTCGACGTTTTTAAAATATTCCCGATAATAATTAAACAAGCATATTAAAAATATTAATCATTTTATTAATATTATATCAAGGGTTCAATAGGTCCTTTGTTTTATTCAAAACATAAATTAATACGTTCCTGCAAACTTCTTTCTACTTCACGTAACATTTGTGGAGTTACTTGAGCAAAAGCATCTCTTATTCTCTGCTCCATGTCTACTGCCGTTGTAGGTGGATTTCTATAAGCTACTTCTTTTTTAAAATCCTATATGAAAAAATCAAATTTTGTTAAGTCAGGCAATCTGGCAGGCCAATGAAGTGGTCCAATCCATTTTCCTTAAAGGTCCCTCAAATTAACGACGATAGAGTTGACTTTATTAAGGGTTTTGCGGAAAAAAAAATTATGATTATGGAAAGCGGATGATCAGACTGCTGCATCCATCATAATATGAAAATATGAAAATTTCTGGATTTCTAATGAGTTTGCTTAATAGGTGTTATATGGCATATTACGGTTTTTATTTGATGAGGTTATTCCTATTTGTTTTCAAGGTATTGAACTTTAAAGTCACCTTTGGGCTCTATTATTCTTAGACGTTGCTAAAGAATACTGATATCTAAGTATATTCTATGATTGGTTTACACTTATATAATTTTTTTTATATAAGTTTGTTATTGTTCCTGATTTTTGTTTGATGAAAATATTTTTATTAGATTTTTTGTATTAAGATTTTAGGTACTTGATGTAATTTAGTGACGTACACTTAGCTGCCTGGCATTCCCATTTATTTTTCCAGGCAGTTGAGACGGCGTCGCAGATTAACCTCAAGAATGCGGAATAAAAAAAATTGCTCGTGTCCAAAATTTCATTTTTAATTTAGCCAGTTGAGATGACTTAACAGATATGCCTTAACTGCCTTAATCTGTGATGTTGTCTCGACTACCTAAATAATGGAATAAACAAAAATTTATGGAATTCCAGGCAGTTAAACCTACGTCCCAGAATTACATAAAGTGTCTCGATATAACGTAAAAATGGTCCTCCAACTGCCTGGATATATAAAAAAATATGTATTAATGGTCCTAAATAACAAAATACATTTATAGTCAAGAATAAAAATACTGTAATTTCAGGCAATCAAGTGTTTTCTCTTTATTGTTTAAGGCATTTTACGTAGTTGCGCACCATTGTCTCGACTGCCTGAAATTAAAAGAGAATATGTGGGATCCCAGATGGTTAGGCTTATGTTATGAAGTTACTTCAACTGTGTGAAAGAAATAATAAAGTCTGGGATTTCAGGCGGTTAAGGTTACGTCATGGAGTTACTTCAAGTGCCTGCAATTACAAAAATATTATCTTAACTACCTTTAATAATAATTTTTTTTCTTTAATCACAGGCAGTTTTTTTATTTTTTTTATTCCAAGCACTTGACAGAATAATTTTGACTTTTATTATTTAAGGCACTTGATATAATTAAATAAATGTTCATTTAATGATTAAAATAATAATTCATTTAAAAGTTCACTGACATTTAAAAAAAAATGTGTAGGAGCTCCGTCCTGTTGAAACCACATTCGGTTTCTAGTAATTAATAAAATATTCGCAAGTCAACTAAGCAATTAATTTGTAAGAACTGAAGGTAGATTTCTCTGATAGGATGACCATTAAAAAGATAGAGACTCAATCAATTGATCGAATAAAGGATTCAAACATTTTAGATTTTGGTTCTAAGTCTATCGGCCATTCATACAATTCAAAGATATAGAAAAAAAAGGGTTTCCTAGAAAATAATCTTAATTTGACCCTAATGTAGTCACTTTGAAGTGCCATATCTTAGAAACTAAAACACGCGTTCGCCAATGTAACCAATCGATTCAACCAGCATTAAAATAAATACTTGGAATTAGTTTTTCCCTAATTTGCTTAGTTTTGCCAAAGTTGAATTTAGTCATTTTTAAAATATGCCTAAAGGCATATTAAAAATATTAGTCATTGTGTATGTCCTTCGTTTTATCCAAAACATAAATTAATCCTACAAACTTTTTTTTTGCTTCATTTAACATTTGTGAAATTACATGAGCATCTCGTATTCTCTGCTCTATGTCTACTGCCGTTGTAGGTGGATTTCTATAAACAACTTCTTGAATGTCACTACTTGTCGCTTGCCGGAAATATTAAATAAACCGTTGAAGTTGTTTTTATATTTTAGTTTGGTATGCAAGTTTTGTTTTACTCACCTATTTTAATTACTTAAAGGGGTTATTTTGAAAATCATAAACTTTCTTAATAAAAGTCAGATAATATTAATATTTATTTATTTTTAGCAATACAGCCCAACAATATAAACCATTTACAGAGCCAAAGGTTACAATAATGTTTTAACAATTTTTAAGATATAATAAAGACATACATAAATTAAAACTTAAATACTTGCCGCGACATCATAGTATAAACTATGTTGTAACAATTTATAGCAACAATTTTAAGCTTCCTATATAAAAATAAGCAACCACAAACTATAAACACCGTATACCTAAATCTCAAAGAGAGAAAAAAAACATAAACAATACAAACAGCAAAGTTAATTGGATAATACCAAAAACACTCTTACAACTTCAGTACCGGAGCATACAAATAAATCATAATATTGTGAGACTCTATTAGCGTTATTGCACATTACATACAGGTGTGAATATAAGAGTATATTCGTATTTGCCTTGGTACAGTAAAATGTTTTAGTATTCCTAGAATTTAATCGTGGTACACAAAAATTTAATTTATCTAGCAATTCAGAACAGTCAATATCCCCGCGCAGAATTCTATGCAACAACACAACTGAGGCTTTGTTTCTCCTGAATTCAAGTGATTCCACGGAGAATCGAGTTAAAAGCAGATTATATGAAATGCTCTGTGGAGGGTAAAGACCATCAACCTGAAAGGTATATATCCTTAAGAAACTTTCGTTGAACTTTTTCCATCGAATACTTGAATGAATTTCATAGTAAGGGCTCCATTTAACAGAAGCGTATTCAAGTTTAGAACGTACAAAGATAGAAAATAATGTTTTTATTGCTTCTATGTTATTAAAACCCCGACAGTTGCGTACTATAAAGCCCAGTGCCCTACCAGCGCGATCAGAGACAGACTCCACCTGATCCACAAATGTTAATTTAGGGTCAAAGAGTACACCCAAATCCAAAAAGGGATTTACACCGATCTAGATTTGTTGATAAACTATATTTAAATTCAATTGGATTTTTTTTTCCGTGAAAAAGTAGGCACTTTACATTCCGAGACATTAAGATTTAAATTGTTTTTAGTGCACCACAAACCAATACAATTCAAGTCGCTCTGCAGAGAATAACAATCATTTATGTTTTCGATAGTGGAAAATATCTTGAGGTCATCGGCAAAGAGGAGTTTCTTATTGATAAGGGTAGTATATAAATCATTTTTAAATACCAGAAAGAATAACGGTCCCAAGTTAGAGCAGTGTGGCACCCCCGAAGATGCAATATATTTATGTGAACGAAAGCCCCTGTGAAAAACATATTGTTTTCTGCCTAACAGATAACTTTCAAATAAAGAGTTAAAATCAGAGGAAAAACCATAGCTTTAAAGTTTTTTTAAGGGAAGACTATGATCCAATCGATCAAAAGCCTTAGAAAAATCCAGGTAAATTATTTCTACTTTGCTTTGTTTGTCCAATGCTTCCGCTATACAGTGACCACCTAAAGTTCCGCATAAATTCGATAAAAATTAGAGACATGATTTTTTGAGAAAACGCTCGGACCTGTCGATTTTTATTTTAAGTTGCATATTATTTCACATAAAAAAAGATATGTCGTCATCGGTCATTTTTTTAAATGGAATGCTATATTTTTATTGCATTTATGAAATATAGGCGAAATTCTAAACAAGTTTCGTATAACACACCTTAGAACAACATCTTAAAACAACTTAACTCAAACTAAGTACGTCTATTTACAAATTAAGATAAAATGGAGGATAAAATGTTTATAAACTGTGAAAACTCTTATTAATGTATCAAGTGTTCCCCCATTTACTTCTTGGCAGAAAGCAAGACGGTTTACAAACTCATGTAAAACACTATCAATTACTTCGGGTGATATACGTCTAATTTCATATTTAATTCAATTTTTCAAATCTTCTACGTTGTTTGGCTTCTCAATATAAACTTTACTTTTCAGATACCCCCATAGAAAATAGTCGCAGGGATTTGGGTCTGGTGACCTGGATAAGATCTTCTTGAAGAAAATTCAAATAGCGTTGTCCTGTTGAGTTTTCTTCGAAAAAGTATGGCCCTACTTTATTTTCCACGATACCAGCCTAAACATTAATAGATTTACGGTACTGTGTATGAGCCTCAGTTGCCCAGTAAGGATTTGACACTGACCAGTACCGACAATTTTGTCGATTTACGACACCGTTTAAACAAAAATTTGCTTCATACGAAAACAAAACTCGTAACACAAACTGACGGTTATTATTGCAAATGTTCATCATTTGCTCGCAAAATTGGACGATCCTGATCCAATCTTCGATCAGGATCGTCCTCATTTAATTCGTGTATTAGTCTTATTTTAAGATCTTTTAAGATGCGTCTTACTGACGTTCTGACTATATTATTATCAACTGAAATTTGTGAAGTTGCATTGTTTGGATTTTCTTCGACGGAGAGCAGAACGTTTAATTTTGTTCCTTCAAAAATGTTTGGACGACCTGATCTTGGCAAATCCCTAACATGACCTGAAATTATGAATTTGCGCTCTATTCTACTAAATGTTGACTGAGAAATAGGATGGTTTGGGTATTTGGCATTAAACAGTTCACTTACTTTTTTTTTGCGTGCGCACTCGATCCACGTACCCTAGCATCATCAAAATTTTAATTCGTTGGGTTTCCGTTAAATTAGCCATAATTTATTCTGATAAAAACTACTAATTTTCGAACTGACAGTGACATTCGAAAATGGAGATTCTTTACAAGTGCAATCATGGAAATAGAAACAATTGGCAGTGTTAATAAGATTATTTTTATCCTCGATTTTACCTTAATTTGTAAATAGACGTACTTATTTGTTTTCTTGTTATTTAAATGTAAATATTTCGGAAACAGTTGAGTTTTGAGAGATGTGTCATACGAAACTTGCTTGGAATTTTGCTATATTTCATATATGCAATAAAAAAATAAAATTCCTTTTAAAAAAATGACCGATGACGTCATATCTTTTTTTTTGTTTCAACCCTGTATACAAAAATTTATGTGAAATAATGGGCAACTTAAAATAAAAATTGACGAGTCCGAGCGTTTTCTCAAAAAATCATGCCTCTAATTTTTATCGAATTTATGCGGAACTTTACTCACTGTATACTGAGTTACAAGGGTCAAATTTGTAACCCTTAATCTTCCTTTTAAAAATTATTGGTATATTTGAGGCATAAACTGTGACAAAGGGTTTGAATCATAGCGATTGCAGCTCAAAGTATTTTGAGGAGTCTTGGTCGTCTATGAACAGGAGAAATATTATTTTACGATTTTCTCTGGTGACTGAATTGAAACTAGTATTCTGGTAACCCGTTAATAGTGTCTTAATCGGCTTTGGTTACTATTTTTTTAAACTTGCAACCCCTTATTAGGCTCATGTAACGCTTAAGGCATATTGCCTTTTTTTATAATTATCTTCAATTTATGGCTATTAAAATAAATAAAATCTCAATTAGTCAATTGTTATTCCTTGAGAGGAAATCCATGTAGCAGCAGTAGCAGGTTAAATTCCCTTATCCAAAAGGTGTAAAGAAAACAAATTTCTAATTACAACCCTCGTATCAAGTGAGACTACGACGGAACCCGGAGCCACCCGGAGCGTCCGTTCCCTGGGAAAACGTCCCACGAGCCTTCGGATTTTACTAGGGGGGAACGTCGGGACGCGACGCGTCCGTTTATGCAGTCGGCGTCGCGACGCCATCCAGTTTATACATAGACGCTTGCGGTTTCTTTGAGGGATTTAAGACGGCGCTACGGATTGCGGAGAAAGTTCTTAAAAAGTTTTTTTCTTTTTAAAGGGAGGGAAAAAAGCGGTTTTTTTTGTGTGGATTTTTTTGGTGTTTTTTTTTTTTTTTGGATAGCACATGTGGCCCGTTTTGGGGTAAGCATAGCCTAAGTGGTTTTAGTATGAAGAGTTTTTGATTAGTAATGTATTGTTCACTAAATTGAATAATTTTTATTGATTGGGAAATTTAAAAAAAAAACATAATTCTGCAATTTTTTTCTCAAATTTTTAAAAAGATTTTATTACATTTTAATTTATTTTCAACTATCAAAAATCCAATTTATTCGCATTTATTTTCCAATTACTGCTTACTATCCATACAGATTTTTTTTAAATTTATTTTTAATTATTTTCCAACATTTTTTACTTTTTCTCCCAATTTTCAATATTAATTACGAGGATCTAATGTCTGCTAAATACGACTTTCAAAAATGAATATTTATTAAAAATTTTAGTAGAACCATTGTTGCTTTTCAGTTTTAATAATTTCAATTATTTTACATGTTTTTCCAATTTTCGTTATTGTTTAGAAGGTTCAAACGTGTTTTAATTATTGACTATATAGGACTCGGAATATTATGGCTACAAAGGAAAAAGAATAAAAAAAGGCGATTATCATAGGCATTCCAGAAGTAGAAACATATCAAAGTTATGTTTTTTTTATATAACACCCTGTGTATTATTTGATTGTTTGGTTCTACATCGTAAATAAAATAAGGTTTTATTAAGGTTTATGCAGCCTAAACATTAAATTTTTCAGAAATATTTTGTGTTTTCTAAAAATTCTAGATAATTTCAATGATAAATTCCTTGATATCTATTTTTTTTACCATATTTGCACTGATGAGAACTAAATCATTAAATTTTATATTTAATCTATAATAAAGTTACTATTTATTACATTTTTACAAGGCGATAAGTTGCTTAATTTAAATACCCTGCATTTTATGTCACGAATAAATGTGACAATGAACTCTTTTTCCTATATCTAAATTTTCACATTTTTGTGAAATTTAAATTTTTTTAAATATGTGTTGATTTTTTGCTATTTATTCAATACTCACTGAGAAGGCAATGACAGGTTGGCAGGTGATGTTGTTTTTAATTTATTTGTCAGTGCATTACTTAAGGTTTTTCTTTTAAGTTCTCATTTAATAATTAACGCTTTTAACTGTTTTTTGCTTATTAAGCATTTTTCAAAATTTTATGATATTTAGGATTTTAGCTATAATTTTTGAATCAAAAAATAATTCTCTATTTAATAAAAACAAAAAATATAACAGTTTCCATATGAAAATTTTATTTTTGCTGTCAAAACTTTAGCTATTTTTAAAATTTTTAATGTTATCAAAATATCCTTCTTTTCTTCAAAATGTTGAATTTTTTCCGCATTTTTTTTACTCGTTAAAACTTAGTTTCCTGCAAGTTATTCCTTCAAGTTTCAAAGTGATTTGAATTTTTTTTTCGGTTATTTTTTAAAGTTTCAATTTTCTTTAATTCTTTTAATTAATTTTTATTTAATTTTAATAATTCTCACAATTTCTAGTACGACTTATAATAATTTGTAAGTGCTAAATATTTGTTAAGGGAAATTTGATAATTTTTATAAAAATATTAATTAACATAATTTCCATTTAAAGTTTTAGAAGAATTTTGCTGTCAAAATGTAAGTTATTTTTTAAAATATGGAATATTTTGAAAATTTCTCTTTTATTTATAGAATGTTAAATTTTTTTCTCAATTGCTAGTTAGCACTGAATAAAAGTTGTGTCATTTATAACTTTAAGTATTTCTAAAAATTCTTTTTTTTTCCAAGAAATTTAAAGTTATTTTTTGAAAAAATTAAGATAAATAAAAATAAAGAAAAAATTTTTTTTAATTTTGATAATTTTTACATTTTTTAGTATCGCACTGGAACTTGTGCCATTTTCAAGTTTTTTTCAAAATTCAAAAAAGGGGTTTTCCTTTTTAAAAATTTTAGTTATTCCTAAAATAAAATTTGCCAAATAATTTGTTTTTTTCCTAGAATTAAAAATAATTTTTTTTATTAATTAAAAACAAAAAATAATATGAATTACATTTAAAAATTATATTTTGATTTCAGAACTTAATTTACTTTTCAAAATGTTGAAATTTTTTCAAAACTTTATTTTTTTTCCGATTTTCAGTGCTGATTAAAATTTGTACCAATTATAAATTTCAAAGTTTTAGTTTTTTATTTGCAAAAAGGTTAATTCTTAAAATTAATTTTTTCCATATGTAAATTTTTTCACAATTTTCAGCTTTGATTATAACTTGTAAAAATTACAACGCACACATTTTTTTTTTTAATTTGGTATTTGTTTTAGATGTCAATATTAATAAATTTTAGATCATGATTTTCAGTACGTCAAAAAAGACAGGTGCCATAAAAAAATACACATACATTTTTTTTTTTTTATTTAATTTTATTACCATATTTTAATTTCTTCTATATTTTCAGTGCCAATTTCATATGATTTTTCTATAATTTTAGTTTTTTTCGAGAATTTAAATTATTTTTAAATATTTCAAACTTTTTCAAAATATCAGTTTTATCTGTTTTTTCCCGATTTCCAGTTTGTAAAAAACGAATCGAATTGTGAAGAAACTTCTTAAATAATTAAAAAGCTAATTAGTTTGTGGTAAGTATAATTTATAGCCTTAGCCATTTATCTAAATTCAGTCATTCTTTAATCTGAACCCCTTCGTTTATAAATAGATTGCGCAAAATTGTAATATCAAATAATTTTAAATCCTAAATACAGGGTGTTTCAGAACTATGGGATCAAACTTCTGGGGGTTGTTCAGTGCAACAGAAGAATCCATTTGACGCGTTAAAATTTATAAAAAATATTAATTACCTAAATAGGATCTGCTGCATTTATTTTTACCATTTGTACATGATACCATAACAACAATTGTTTAAAATCAACGCTTAACAATGTCAATTCTCATGTCTAAAAATTTTATAGCTTACAATTTTTAAACATTTATTGCTAATGGAAAACTTTACCAATCAAGAATTAGCGGATATGCATTTGGCATACGGAGCAACAAACTGCAATGCACGAGCAGTATCGCGGTTGTATCATGAACGTTATCCCGAACGACAGCATCCTGGATACAAACAGTGTATTGCGGTTCATCGGCGGCTCGCTGAGACAGGCATGTTTAAGACCAAGATGCATGATACTGGTGTTGCTCGAACCGTAAGAACGGTCGAATTTGAAGAAGAGGTGCTTCAGCGAGTTGCCGATGAACCATCAAATAGCACACGTGACGTTGCTAAGAATATGAATACGAGTAAAGCTTCTGTCTGGCGGGTACTACACGAGCAACAACTCCATCCTTACCACTTTTAGAAAGTTCAAGGTATGACTGCAGCCGATTATCATCCTAGAGTTCAATTATGTCGATGACTTCTGGATCACATCATTGCACAACTAAAATTTTTACGATATGTTTTGTGGACCGATGAAGCCTCTTTCACAAGAGTCGGTATTTTTAATAGTAGAAATAGCCATGTTTGGGACGAAGAAAATCCTTATGCAATTTTTCCAAGAAAACATCAGAATCGTTGGTCTGTCAACATATGGGCAGGCATTGTTAATGATTATTTAATTGGGCCATACCTTCTACCGGAACGGTTAACAGGACCTATTTATCTACGTTGCTTGGAGGAAGTTCTCCCAGAACTCCTTGAAAATGTTCCACTAAACGTTAGATAGCAAATGTGGTTTCAGCATGATGGAGCGCCGCCTCCCTTTGCTGTACAAGTACGCGAGTATTTGGCTCAGCGGTTTGGGCACCGTTGGATTGCCAGAGGTGGAGCAGTTTCTTGGCCTCCTAGGTCACCCGATTTAACGTCGCTCGATTTTTTTTTGTGGGGACATGTAAAGTCTTTAGTCGACAAAACTCCAGTAGAATCAGAGCTAGACTTAATTGGACGAATAACAGCAGCATTTGAAATCATTCAAAACGAGGACCAAATTTTTTGTGTAGTCCGCCGAAATCATGTGCGGCGTTTAAATTGGTGTATTGAGGTTGGAGGAAGACATTTTGAACAATTGTTGTGATGGTATCATATACAAAATGTAAAAAGAAATGCATCAGATCCTATTTAGGTGATTAATATTTTTTCTCAATTTAAAGGCGTCTTAGGGCCGTAGTGGCGTAGTGACACATTTCCGGAGATGGGTTCCTATACTCAAATTGATTCTACTGTTGCACTGAACAACCCCTAGAAGTTTGATCCCATAGTTCTGAAACACCCTGTATAAAGAAAAATTAATAAATAGTAATGTAAATTCGACTCACCCAGTAAGGATATTGAGTCTTTTTCTTAATTTACCTTTATTTTTATATTTTATTATAGGAATAAATACAGGAGAAGATTGATAAAAGGAAGTAAAAATAGGCAATTAAAAACAACGGCAGGTCGAGAGAAAAATGTAGGTTGTGTAACTTGAGTAATACGTAAAAACTATAAAAATTAAAAGAACTTAAGTGCAAGAACTGTTTCCTACTGGAAGTATGTCTTATACGACTTCATAATGAAATAAAAAAGCATATAATAAACAAAAAAATATGAACAATGAAATGATATATATGAAATATGATATGCAATATGAAAATATGAACTTGTGAACATGAACAAGCTTAATATTAAATTTGATTGTAATACTGAGGTTGAAACAAAAATGAAATTCCTATAATTCTTTTTTTTAATAAAGTAATGGAAACATAAGAAAACTAAATTTTTTTTTTTCAAATATCTATTACCGGCCGTCTAGATTACAGAAAACTAATATTCTTTCTACTTAAACATTTTTCCATGTGCCATAGTTACCGAAAACCTGTACTAAACAAAAAAGCCCACCCTATATAAATTTACATATGAAATAATTAAATTTCGCAAAAAAATTACTGGTAAAAAATTGACATTCTGAACGTTAATTTTTACACCTTTAACGTAATCTACACTTAAACAGAAATTTTATTATGCCGTCCATTAACGTTAAGTGCTGAGAAAATAATTCATCGGGGCAGTTAAAGCTATTTCGGTTTACTTCTATCCGATCCATTATTCGCACATTTATTATTTTTTGTGCTTTATTTTATACGAAAAAAAATCATCAAAAGTAAATCGTTTAAAATCTAAGCACGTGGTTCCACAATTCCTAAGTTTTCATACTTTTACCTAACAGACGAAATTTTTTCAATTGTTCTCAATTATTCGTTCTCATCAAAGCAACAAACATCAGGAACAAAAATAAATTCGCAATAATAGTTCAAATAAATGGTTCACTTAACTAAACAGTGTGCATCCGATCAAACTCTATCTTGGTCAACTATTATCGTAATAATAATAATGATAATAATAATAATAATCAATTAATTGGCATAAGGAAATCGGACAATCACGTGAATCCATAACACGTCTAAACACAACGATTTATAAATTGCAATTGAAGGTCAAAGATGTATTAAATATTCTGATGAATGAACTATTGTTAAATAGTCGCTTTAATTATTGGTAATGGAAGCCGATTATATCTGTGGGAATACTCATGATAAATTAGATGCCATTAGTGAGGTCTATTTTTAGGTAATTTACGTTTTTGTTGGTTTTGGGATAGTTTCAGAGACTAAGACACTAACAATGTTTTTTTTTAAAGTTATTATAAACTATATTTAAGGTATAAATTAGTTCAAAAATACAAACTTTAGACAAGGTCTGATTTTTGAACAAAGACTGCTTCAATATCTAAAAAACCAATATTCGATATAAGAATATTCTTATCGAACAACATTAATTGATTGTTGAAAACCAGATTGCCAATTGCAAATTATTTAGTTTTTTTACGAAGTAGTCAGAGAGCTGCCAATGTAAATATTTTTCTAATATTTTTAATAAAGTTGGAATAATTGAGTTACGTCACTGCCTGGAATAAAAATTTTGGACATTTCTGTGATTTTTTTAATCTAGACATTCGAGGTAAATCTGTGACGTCACCTCAACTGCCTGGAATAAAAAAAAAATTAGAATTTCTGCTAGTTAAGCTGCCATCATGGATATATATCAAGTGCCTGAAATAATAAAATTATAATAACAACTATCGCCTAATCGTTTAAAATGACAAATAGTTTCAGGCATTTAAATGATTTTTTTAATTCCAGGCACTTGAGGTTAATCTGTAACGTTGTCTTAACTGTCTAAAAAAGAATGAAAAAATTGAAATTTTAGGCAGTTAAGTGTACATACGTCAAGAAAAAATTGGTCCTTGAAATAAGAAAAAGATTGTCTTAACTGCCCGGATTAAAGAAATGTTCTTTTTTAATGAAATTTTAGATAAATGAGTAATTGTTTTAAATTCCAGACATTTGGGGTTATATTTTGACATTGTGTCACGTGCCTGAAAAAATAGAAAAATTTAAATTTTCTACCAGTTATGGCTACGTAACGGCATTACATTAAGTGCCTAAAATAATAAAAATATTATCTCAATTGCCTGGAATTATAAATAAAATATTTTACAGATTAATTTTAAGCAGTTGATTTAAAGTTTCTGATACTACAAGAAAAGTACCATTTAAAATTGGTTTAAGCCACTTCACTGCTTGAATTTCTGAAACAAACCAGTTTTTCATTTCAGGCCTTTAAGTTGATCGTTGATATCCAGATTATTACGTTCAGTGCCTGAAATAAAAAAAACGATAACCTGCCTGTAATTACAAAAAGAAAATTATTTATTATTTCTGGTACTTAAGATAATATTTTTGTAATTGCACGCAGTTAAAGTAACTTAAGTTGATGGTTATGTCCAGATTATTACGTTCAGTGCCTGAAATTTAAAAAAAAAACCAATAAACTCCCTGTAATTACAAAATGAAAATTATTTATTATTACTGGTCGTTAAGATAATATTTTTGTTATTGCACGCAGTTAAGGTAACTCCGTGACGTAGGGTTAACTATCTCTAATCCCACGTATTGTATTTTAATTTTAGACAGTCAAGATGGTGTATATTTTATTTTGTCATTTAAAACAATTACATTTTTTTAATTCTAGTTTAAACAATTTTTTTGTTATTTTAGATACTTATGTAATTCCGTGACGTAGGCCTAACTCCCTGGAATTCCAAACATTTTTGTTCATCCCAGGTAGAGGAGACCACATCACAGATTAGGCTTAAGTACGTGGAATAAAAAATTAACCAAAAATTTTATTAAAAAAAATATTTTTTATACCAGGCAGTTGAGACATATGTTGAGTCACCTCAACTAGAATCAAAAAATAAACTTAGAATTCCTACCAGTTAAGCCTACATCACGGAATTACATCAAGTCCCTGAAACGATAAAAATATTGTCTTAACTGTCTAAAGTAATAAATAAAATATTTGATAACATAATCGTTTGAAGTTATAAATAATTTTTAACATTTAAGTGATTTTTTTTATTCCAGGCACTTGAGGTTAATTTAAGACGTTGTGTCAATTGCCTGGAATAAAAGGAAAAAACTGGAATTCCAAGGAGTTAAGTAAAAAAATTAATAATAAAAAAAAATTGTATTTTTTTATGAAATCTCAGACAGTTGATCTATTCTTATTTCAGCCACTTAAGGTTAATCTGTGATGTTATAATAATTGCCTGGAATGAAACAAAAAATGAAGAATTCCTGCCAGTTAAGCCCACGTGTTGGGATTATATCGAGTGCCTTAAATAATAAAAATGTTGTCTTAACTGCCTGGAATTATAAATAAAATATTCGATTGCCTAATATTAAATATCTGACATAAAATGGAAGAAAAACCTTTTGAAAGCTGTGATATTACAAGAAAAATACCATTACAAGATGGTACAAACCTTAGGCCACTTAACTGCCTGAATTTCCGAAACAAAACCAGTTTTTCATTCCAGGGTTTCAAGATGATACTCATGTCAAGATTATTTCGTCAAGTGCCTGGAATAAATAAAATAAATAAATTGACTGTAATTATAAAAAAAATATATTATTCAAGGTAGTTAGGATAATATTTTTGTGCAGGCACTTGAAAAAATTTAGACTTCAGCAGGCATTTAGAATTCCTATTAGTTAAGCCTACATCACGGAATTACATCAAGTGTCTGAAATGATAAAAATATCTTCTCAACTGTCTGGAGTTATAAATAAAATATTTGATGACATAAACGTTTGAAATGACAAAAACAAGTTTAGGCATTTGAGTGATTTTTTTAATTCCAGGTACTTGAGGTTAATCTATGACGTGGAGTCAACTCTCTGGAATAAAAAGAAAAGTTTAGAATTCCAGGGAGTTATGTGAGAAATTTTGAAGTGCCTGAAATAACAGATATACTGTTTCAACTGCCTGGAACAAAAAAATAAGTTTAATTTTTATGAAATCTCAGACAGTTGAGCTAAGTGATTTACTTTTATTTAAGCCACTTGAGGTTAATCTGTGATGTTGTCTTAATTACCTAAAATAAAAAGAAAAATGTTGAATTTCCGCCAGTTAATCCTACGCCGGAATTACATGAAGTGCCTGAAATAATAAAATGTTGTTTCAACTGCCTGGAATTATAAATAAAATATTCGATAGCCTAATTTTTAACAGCTGACATAAAATGCAAAAAAAGCTTATGAAAAACATTGTTACTACAAGAAAAATGCCATTTCAAGATGGTTCCTATGTCAGTCCTAAACAAAACCACTTTTTATTCCAGGCATTCAAGATGATGCTTACGTTAAGATTATTGCGTCAAGAGCCTGGAATAAAAAAGGCAATAAACTGCCTATAATTATCAAAAAAAAATTATTATTCAAGGTCGTTAAATTAATATTTTTGTAATTGTAGGCACCTAAAGCCACTTTATGACGTAACCTTAACTGTCTGAAATCCCAAACTTTTATGTTTCTTCCAGGCTGTTAAAGTAACTTCATAACGTAAGTATCCTTAATCCATATCCTGAAATCACACGTATTCTATTTTAATTTCAGGCAGTCGAGACAATGGTGCACATTTACGTAAAATGTCTTGAACAACAAAGAGAAAACACTCAGTTGCCTAAAATTACAAAATTATTATTCTGAACTTTCTTATTTTTTTATTTCAGACCATAAGGACAAGGATACATTTTTTTATAATGCCAGACAGTTGGGACTCTTTTTTCGTTATATCAAACGCTTTATGCAATTTCGGGACGTAGGTTTAACTGCCTGGAATTCCATAAATTTTTGTTTGTTCCAGGTAGTCGAGACAACACCACAGATTAAGGCAGTTAAGGCATATCTGTTAAGTAAGCTCAACTGGCTAAATTAAAAATGAAATTTTAGATATTTAAACGATTTGTTTTATTCCACGTACTTAAGGTTAATCTGCAACGTTGACTTAACTGCTTGGAATTTAAAAAAATTGGAATTGGATACTTCACGGAATTACATTTAGTGCCTGAAATAATAAAAACTTAACTAAATAATAAAGACTCAACTGCCTGGAATCTTTAATACATAAAAAACCCAATAAAATATTCTTATTGAACAACAGATTCAATATTGATCAAAGCAGGAACAAAAACAAACTTATATAAAAAAATATTTTATATAATTGTAAACCAATCATAGAATAAACTTAGATATCAGTATTCTTTAGCAGCGTCTAAAAATAATAGATCCAAACGGTGGCTTCAAAGTCCAATACCTTAAAAACAAACAGGAATAACCTCATCAAATTAAAACCGTAATATGCCATAAGACACCTATTAAGCAAACTCATTAAAAATCCAGTAAATTTCCATATTATCCTCTACGAAAATAAAAAGGACGACCCTCCTAGCACATCCAATTATCCGACAGATCGGCATTCTATGGATTTTTCATTCGCTAACGAGAATTTAACGACATCGGAGCGATGGATGCAGCAGTCTGATCATCCGCTTTCCATAATCATAATTTTTTTTCTTTATTTTCCGCAAACCCTTAATAAAGTCAACTCTATTGTCGTTAATTTAAACCCTGTTGCTGCGACACAGATTAAACCGGAGGTCAACAGCAAAACATGAGATTTTCCCTGCTATATCGTATCAGGATAGTAAACAATTTAATGGAAAATTCAAGACCAATGAGGTGATTATTAGGTTATCTGCTCAGGTGCCATAAATGCCTGAGATAAGAGCACTTTCTTAAATTTTCCTTGCCTTTATAGATAACGTTTCCAGCATATCAGCGTTTCTCCTCCCTTAATTAGCATCTTATCTTAATTAAAAAAAAAATTGATAGCTACTTAATAATTTGCTTTTATTAAGACTACTTAAAAATAGACTACTTAAGGCTGCCTTAACAGTTTTTGACTTAATGGTACAGCCTGTATTGAGGGTATTTTCCAAACCACGCCTCCCACTCTGGATTGCTGTTACAATTGATGTTGTCGTAGGTTTTCTGGATGTCGCCCACGCAGTTGATCTCCCCTAGGGGCAGTTGCACTTCTACGCCTTTATCCTAAAAAAGACATGAAAAACTGTTTTTTTTTTAAGTAATTTGGATTTCAGTTATAAGCTCTTAGAAGAAATACCTGTCCCAAAAGAAGATCCAAAAATTATTAAAAATATCTAGAACCTATTTGACGCTATTTTACAATTCAAGGATTTCTGGAACAAAAAAAAGAATGGAGAGTTTAAAATTTTTTAACAAAAAAATTACTTTTTCTTAAAGTATTTATATACCATAAGAAGCTCAAGATAATCATCAAAAATCATATATTTACAAAAAAAACTATGTTAAATGCATCTAAATAGCCAGTAAATAATTCTTTTTATAAAGTTGTGTAAATTATGGTAGAAAAAGACAATTTCAGAATCCAGAAGATCCAGACAGTAATTTAAAAATAAAAAAAGATGATATATAATGAAATGGAAAATTTCTATTTTTCATACTCGTCGTCTCTATTTCAGAGATCATATTAAAGTTCTGAAATAAATAAACATCAACTGCCTGGAAAAAAAATCAATAAAATCAGTTTTTGTGTCAACGTTTCAGTGCTGTTGTTTCAGTGTGTTTAGTTAATATTGTAAATTGTCCAGATAATTCGACAAGTGACTTTAAGTAACTCGAAACATAAATAAAAAATTGCTTGAGAAACTTGATGATTTTTGGTTAAAGTCTAAGTAATTTTACTAGCATGTAAAACTTTTGATTTCCAGTTTTTGAAAATACAGGATAAACAATTTTACAAATGCCTGAAAATAAAACTTTCGTAAAGTAAGATCTGCAAGAACAATACCATTTTAAGATGCCACTTAACTGCTTGAATTACCAAAAAAGAAACAGTTTTTTGTTACAGGCATTTGAGATGATTAGGTCAAGTGCCTGGAATAAAAGAAAACATTTAACTGCTTGTAACTAGAAAAAAAAGTATTCCAGGTAGTTGATATAATATTTATGTGATTTCAAGCATTCCGTAGCCTAAGGTTAAGTGCCTGGAATCCTAGAATTTTTTTTTATTCCAGGCAGTGTAAATGTAAGTCATTTCAGGTTAATCCGTGACATCGTCTTAACTATCTAAAATAAAAAGAAAAATTTTGAATTTCTACCAGTTAAGCCTACGTCACGGAATTATATTGTGTGCCTGAAAAAAAATTATATAAGTGCCTGAAATAATAATATTTACTTGACTGTCTGCAGTCATTAATAATATATTTGACGACCTAATCGTTTGAAATGACAAATAATTTTTGACATTTAAGTGACGTGCTTTATTCCAGGCACTTGGGATTAATTTATGATGTTTTCTAAATATTTGAAGTTCACGAAAGAACAAAAAGTTTGCCTGATCTATCCGGAGTAAATAAATATTTTTTAAACAAAATTTCAAACAATTAAGTGATTTTTTTCTTATTTCAGGCACTTGTGGTTAATCAGCGATGTTGTCTCAACTGCCTGGAATATAAACTTAAGATTTCAGTTAATTAAGTGTATGCCATGAGAAAATTTGAAGTACGGGAAATAACAGAAATGTTCCGGTAAAAAATTTAGAACTTCTACTAGTTAAGCCTACTTCTTGCTGAAATAATGAAAATATTACCTTTACTGCCTGGAATTATAAATACAATATTAGATATTCTAATTTTAGGCAGTTGATTTTAAATGAAACAAAAAAAAACCTTTAAAAAACGATGGTATTGCAAGAAAAAAAAACACTTTATTGTGATGGTGCAGATATTAGACCACTTGATTGCCTAAATAATTTTGCGAAGAAGATGATGCTTATATCAAATAATTACGTCAAGTGCCTGGAACTAAAAAAACAATAAACTGCTTTTAATTACAAAGAAAAAATGTATTCCAGGTACCTAAAGTTGATTTGTGACGCCTTGAATGTCTGGAAGAAATTCAGAATTCCTACTAGTTAAGACTACATTACAGTATTACGTCAAATGCCTAAAATAATAAAAATGTTAATTGCCTGGAATTGTAAATATAATATTATTACGTTATGTGCCTGGAATAAAAAACAATAAATTATCTGTAATTACAAAAAAAAATTATTCCAAGCACTTGAGGTTAATTTGTGACATGGTCTCAACCGCCTGGAATAAAAAGAAAAATGTATTAATAAAAATGAATTTCCGAAACAAAACCGGTTTTTCATTCCAGGCATTTAAGATGATGGTTATGTCAAGATTATTAGGTCAAGTGCCTAGAATAAAAAAAGCAATAAACTGCCTATAATTACAAGTTTTTTATTATTCCGGGTTTTTTGTTATTATATTTGGTAATTAGGATAAGATTTTTAGGCGTTCGTAGGCTTAATTAATGTCAATTGTTTTAAATTATATAATTAATTATTATTCTGGACTATACATTTATTTTGGCATTTTAAACAATTAAAAAAAAACTTGCTGTAATTTCGTGACGTAGGCTTAACTGCCTGGGATTTCAAAAAAATTTGTTCATTCCAAGTAATCGAGACAACTTCACAAAATAAGCTAAAATGCCTGGAATATAAAATAACACTTAAAATGTCATTAAAAAAATATTTAAGTAGTTAAAATAATAAGTTATATGAGCATAAGAACATACATTATTCCAGTCACTTGAGTCATGTCTGTTAAGTCGTTTCAACAGGGCTAAATTAAAAATAAAATTTTGGGCACTTGAGTAATTTTTTGAATTCTAGGCACTTAGCGTTAATCTATGACGTTGGATCAACTGCCTCAAATAAAAAACATATTTTTTTTAATAAAATTTAAGACAATTGAGTGGTTTTTTAATTCCAGGCTCTTGAGGCTAATTAGTGACGTTGTCTTTGGAATAAAAAAAATTAATTTCAGACAGTTAAGTATACTTTACGAGAAAATTTGAATTGCCGTAAATAACAGCAATGTTGTGATCAACAAACTAGAATAAAAATTTTTTTTATTAAAATTACAGGCAATAGAGTTTTTTTTTTACTCCAAGCACTTGAGCTTTATTTGTGACGTTGTCTCAACTGCCCGGAATTTAAAAAAAAGTTTAAAATTCCTGAAATAACAGAAATATTGTCTCAACTAACCGGAATAAAAAAAAATATTTTTTTTACAACATTTCAGACAATTAAGTGATTTTTTTTTATTCCAGGCAGTTCAGAATATTCTGTAACGTGGTCTCAACTGCCTGGAATAAAAAAAAATCTTTCATTTCAGATAGTTGGGATATTTTTGTTAAATCAAGTGGTTGAATTCAAAACGTAATTTTGGATACAAGTGATTTTTTGTATTTCAAGCAATTAAAGTTTATCTATGTAACGTTGTTTTAAGTGCCTGAAATAAAAAGAAAAATTTGGAATTCCTGCCAGTCAAACCTCGGAATTTCATGAAGTGCCTGAAATATTACAAATATTGTCTCAACTGTCTGGAGTCATAAATAAAAAATTTGAAGGCCTAATCATTTAAAATGACAAATAATTTTAGGCATTTGAGTGTTTTTTTTTTAATTTCAGGTACTTGAACTTAATGGGTGCCGTTGTCCTAACTGCCTGGAATACGTCTACGTCTTTTTATCTCAGGCAGTTGACGCATATCTGTATAAATGAAAAATCAAATTTTGAACAACTGAGGGATTTTTGTACTTCAGACACTTGAGAATAATCTGTCATGTCGTCTCAATACTTCAAAGAGAAACTTAAAATACCAATATTATAATTTATTTTTGAAAAAATGTAATTTTACCTTACAATCACCCTAAGGGATCATATCGTTATGATAATCGAATATTTGAAAAAAAAAATTATATAGAAAAATCTGATATTACAATTGCCTGAAAAAGATGTCTAGGCAACATCAAAAATTAATATATTTCCCAAATTCTTAAAAATAAAACATATTAATGATTTTTCGTTACCTTACAAACACACTTGGGTGGAACATCGATGTTACAATGAAAAGTCTTATCCAAATTGGCATCTTTGCAAATCCAATCTCCCTCCTCGGTTAGCACTGGTTTCCAGTCGGGCCAACAACGGCAATCCAGTTGACTACCGACTGACCACCCCAACCACGTCAACATCAATAAAAAAACAACCGATTTCCTATAAAAAACAAGATTCAGCATTTAAATGATACATTAATAATTATAGTACTTACATGGTATAAAACAGCAGACCGTAATGATGTTGCAGCACGGATTTTATCTTCTTAAATAGTAAATTGATGCATTGTTTTGGTTAAAACGATTAAAAGTTATTAATTGGGTGATTAGTGGGGAATTATGTAACTTATACAGTGGTGGATTTATTGATTTTTGTTAGATTTACTTTAACCTTATGTCCAGAATAATCTCTTCTTGAGTGGATAGAGTAAACCCATTAGAGGTCTTTTTTAGTTGAATTAAATGTTCGCTTCCAGGCAACCAAGAAAATGTTTAATTTTTTTCTTAAGTTAAAGATGGTCTTTTTACCCATTCTGTGTCAAAGTCAAAACAGGCTCTCTAAGTTATTAAATAAAATTTTTATAAACAATACTAAATGGAGTAATATGTAAATGGATGAAACAACTTCAGTACCTCCAATTTACCGTTAAAATAGAGATTAAAAAAACATTTATGTATGGTATATAGAACAGTTGTCAGTAAAACATGTATGCACACACAACATGATAGTTAACGATATTAGGGATATATTTTAAGTTGCATTTCAACGATAAATATCGGATAAAATGTTCGCGTGTTATACGTTAAGGAATCTATTATTATGTTTATGTTATTCTTGTTTAACAAGAAGAGTTATTAAATGCTAGTAGTATACAATTATTATTTTATAAAAGTTAAACACTTAACTATGGTATATTTATAAAAATTATTTTGTTTTTTCTTTTCTTCACGACCTTTTCTCAATTTTCAATTACAATAGCTCCAAAACGCTTGGACTTATAGCACATGCTACATGAAAAATGTTTAGAATTATAAGAAAAAAACTAAAACAATACGTTCCCCTAGTTCTTTTCACAAATATATTATTTGTCTTGTTTCTAGTTGTAATGTATATCAAATTATAGTGAATTGAATTCTCCTTAAGAAAGATCTAATAACAAAATAAAATCTATAGTTTTTGAGTAAATGGGAAAAAACTGAACCAATACGTCCTAGTTCTAGTCCGCCCTAGTTCTTTTGCATAAGAATATTATTTATTGTTTTATTATTATATTATTTGGTTTTGTTTACATTATTTTTTAGGTCTGATGATGCTCTTAGGAACAAAACACGTGTCACCACTCTAACAAATTAAAGAATTTTTTTTAGACCGAGACTTGGTGTTGTTCTCCTTTGATTTGGAATATTATTTGCCTTTTGTAACTCGTAATGCATATCAAATTACAGGGAATTGAACTCTCTTTAAGAATTATCTTATGATTTTTTTAAATAAAAATGTATAGTTTTTGAGTAAATGGGGAAAAATTGAACTAATACGTCCCCCTAGTTTTTTTGCATAAAAATATTATTTGCATTTTGTTACTTGTAATGTATGTTAAATTACAGGGAATTGAATTCTTTTTATGAAATATACCATGACTTTTTCTTCTGAAAATGTCTACTTTTTAATGAAATGGGAAAAAACTGAACCAATTTAAGATGGCGTCCCCATTAATCTTTTGCATAAAACTATTATTTACCTTGTTTCTAATTGCAATGCATATCAAATTACAGGGAATTAAATTGTCTTTAAGAAGTATATTATGCTCTTTTTTTTTGAATGTATAGTTTTTGAGTAAATGTATATAATGAACCAATACGTCCCCCTAGTTCTTTTCCCTAAAAATATTATTTGCCTTATTTCTAGTTGTAATGCATATCAAATTACAGTAAATTGAATTCTCTTTAAAAAATTTATTATGACTTTTTTTCTGAAAATGCATAGTTTTTGAGTAAATGGGGAAAACATTGAACCAATACGTCCCCCTAGTTCTTTTTCCTAAAAATGTTATTTGCCTTATTTCTAGTTGTAATGCATATCAAATTACAGGGAATTGAATTCTCCTTAAGAAATATCTAATGACAAAATCAAATCTATAGGTTTTGAGTAAATGGGAAAAAGCTGAACTAATACGTCCCCCTAGTTCTTTTGCATAAGAATATTGTCTGCCTTTTGTAACTCGTAATGCATATCAAATTACAGGGAATTGAATTCTCTTTATGAATTATCTTATGATTTTTTTTTTTAATTTATAGTTTTTGAGTAAATGGGGAAAAATTGAACCAATACGTCCCCCTAGTTCTTTTGCCTAAAAATATTATTCTTCTAATTTCTAGTTGTAATGCATGTCAAGTTACAGGGAATTAAATTCTCTTTAAGAAATATCTCATGGCATTTTTTTAAAAATGCATAGTTTTTGAGTAAATAGGAAAAACATTAAACCAATACCCTCCCCCTAGTTCTTTTGCATAAAAATATTGGTTTGTAGGTGTTACGTCTATTCCATATACAATTATTCCATAAGCAATGTGGTATTATCTAAATCGGACTCATTTAGAAATCCGAGAGTAGTTTTTATTTGTAAAATTTTATTCATCACAAACACTTTAAAACCATTATATCTGAATCAACCAAAACCTATGGCTTTGTCTCTAGGGTAAGCCTAGGGTATACCCTAGAGTAAGGGTGTGCATTTCACAATATAGATATTGTAAAGCAGTATTTTTCAACGTGGGACCACGGCCCACAGGGAGGCAATTTGATAGTTGAGGGGGAAAATATAAAAATGAACTTTTTGGATTATTTAAATGCAATGCTTGATATCGGTGACAAACTTAACAAAAATGACAAATTCTTAAGCCGGACTATGTGACAAAACTATAACCTTGTTAAAAACATTATATCACACAATGTTATTTAACAATTTTCTTGCTATATAGCATATTTTATGTTAAATATTAGGTGTCGGTAAAGATCAAAGAAAGTGCAATTCATGTTGCATTGGGTTGGATTGCACTTGGGTGGAGCCAATATAAGTGGATTTTTCTGATATATTAAATATGTCGTATCAAAAAGAACTCACAGAATTGTGACTAAAAACTTTATTTAATATAAATAAAGAGCGGTGGCGTGGCTTTGTGAAGAAACTGGAACTAAATACTCAAAATGCAACCAAATCTGCAAGAGTACGTTTACTATAATTGTCGTCTTCATATTTCGTTGAATGTGGATTTAATTCTATTAATAATTTACTGAAGAAATCGACTTGATATAACATATTTATTAAATGTTTTGATAAATGTTTTATAGTGATTTTTTCCTAAAACTTATCATTTATATTTCTGAAGGGAACAAAGTAATTTTTTAAGGTTAAAAATTATTTATAAGGGCATAAAAATTTTCAAAATGTTTAGGTGGAAGATGACCTTAAAAAAGGAGTCACTGCCGAAGAGTTTCTTTCTTCTTTTATCAGATTGATGATTAATGGCATTTTAGAGGCATATAAAGCAATATTTGTTGATTCTCTATTAAATAGTCAGTATTTGCAACATATAGTTTAATAGCGGCACTATCTGACTCTCCAGTGATGTCTTTCCTTGAAATAAGTTAATATTTCAAGGTTATAAGTGTTGGGATTTTAGGATAAGACTGAAAGTTTGAAATTGAATGGATTTTCAGGCAGTTTTTGCGAAAGAAAAGTCATAACGGTCAGTTATATTTGAGTTTCTCATCTTAATAAATTTAACTGGAATTCTTGGTATGGAGGAAATCAGATATAAGACATTTGCATTTTTATGAACTATAGAGCAGGTGGAATTATTGAGATTATTTGAATCTAATACGATTTCTTGTCGACTCAGCTTAGTTCAGCATAATAATAAATTATTCATAATAAAATCCAATAATTGTTTCTAGGCGATCTAGTGAGAGAAATTCTTACAAATCAACACAAATCTCTTAGTTTATCATTTTTATCGTTTTCTGCCTGTCCAAGCAAAAATTGAACGTCTTTAACGTCAAATTTGTCCCTATATTTTCCAGTTTATTTCCTCTGATTTATTAAAAAAATTTCGTAATTATTAAACTTCCTTTACAAGTATTTTTAACATATTTGTTGCAAATTAACCAAATAAGCTTTGATATTGTAGACTTACTTAGATATATGTTGTGGATTTCATTTAATAGCCAAAAACAGATGAAATTAAATATCTTGTAGTTGACGGAATTAGGTAATAGCAGTATTAAGACACCGAAATCATATTCTTTAAAGAAAATAATCGTAAGAAAGTTCAGGAGCCATGCATAGCAAAAAACATTAATTTAGGCGTTTTATATTATCGGTAGCATCTAAATTATTAAAACTTAGTTTAAAAACATTAAAAACTGATTGTGCCTTAAGAAATTTTTTCTATGTTCATAATATTTTACATACTTTACGACAGTTATTTGAAGAAAAAATCAGGTCTCAAATACATATTAAATGCCAAAACTGTTAACGTTCCAGGCCGGTGTTACCAAAAGATTAAAAATTTTCAATACCACCAATAAAGCTTACACCCACATTCGCCTACATAAGCAAAGGTTAAAAGTATCTTTCTTGCAAGAACCGCAGGTTCGTTTCACACTGGTTTGCTGTAAATTTTTCTTATTTAGTGAACGATCCCAAATCACTATCACTTTTAAAAGCCCTGTATATTAATTATTCTTAGGAAGATTTTCTCTATGTTGTATAGGATGATTAAAAATTAGTGTCGTCAAAAAAATAAGCTCAATTGTATTTGGCCATTTTATGTTTAGTGCGCGTTTTTTTATTTGTGTTTCTATTGCATATGATTTATAAAAAAAATGATAAAAAAGATTCTAATTTATGGATTTTTACGATTCTTTCAATGAAAACTGAAGAAAATTAGAAAAAAAAACTTGTAAAATAAAAATCAACCCGATCTAACCACTAAATGTCGAGTTAACGTAAAACTGTTTCCCCTTAGAAACGAAGATGCTTTTCGAAAATTCGAATAAAAGAGCTTCAAATGCATCGATTTTTATGATTTTTTCAATGACCGCTAAAAATGTTCCAAAGAAACTTTTAAAACCAATATTAAGCCAATCTGAGCACTAGGCGTAAAGTTATGACCAAAGTTACCTGAAACTGTTTTTACTCCTAGACAAGTTTTTTAAAAATTTTGATAAAAAGGGTTCTAATGAATGGATTTTCGTGATTCTTTCAATAAAGGCTGACGAACATCCCAAAGAAACTAAAATCAAGCCGATTTGAGTACTACTAAAATACTTTTTTGGGAAGTTAAGTCTATTTCTCTCTATTTACTGAAAAATGACTAAGTTCAACTGCCTTGAAGAAATTAAAATAACATCTCAGGCGACGTATTTTTAACTTTAGTCCTAAACCTTGGTAGCAAAAAAATCTCTTTATCCGTATATATGTGCTTTTGGTATGTTCAATTTTGGTTCATATTTCTTAAGAACTTCCACTTGCATATAGTTAGTGCCGTTACATATTCTATTTAATAAATGAGTAATAATTTCTCCATTAGAGAAAAGAAATTTTAGCAACACTGAAGCAAAAAATAAAAAAAAATATGGAAGGAAACTCTTTAGCGACTTCAGAGAGGGTCAATCATAGTCAGAAAATGACCAAGTAAGAATAGACCAGTTTATACGGAACAGATGTTAAAAGAGCACCAAGGGCTCGGGAAATCATTAGATGTTCAGGTTGTGTACGATAGAGTAAGTGTATTTTTCTATATTTTGATTTAATTGAACTCGAAGGCTTTTTGATTCATTTAATAAAAGCTGAAGAGCATTAAAAGGATACTTTTAAAATAAAAAACAATCTGATCTGACCACTAGACGTGGAGTTAAGGCCGCAGTTAGCTGAAGAGGTTTTTTCTCTTGGATATGATTTTCCAAATTTTGGATAAAAAACGTTCAATCCATGGATTCTCATGATTTTTTCAATGAAAGCCGAAGAACAATCACAAAAAACTTAAAAACAAAAATCAAGCCAATCTGACCATTTAGAAGTTATGACCCTGAAACTGTCTTTCTTCTTGGACATGATATTCAAAATTTTGGATAAATATTTTTAATTTCATGGGGGTACTTGTATCATTGGGAAACTTAAAGAAATAAAGAAAGTAAGAAAAAATAAGAAAATCAAGATGATCCGACTATTAGACGTGAAGTTATGACCCAAGCTGCAGCTGTCTTTCCACTTGGACAAGACTTTTAAAAGTTGAATAAAAAAGCTTCTAATGCATAGATGTTTATGACTATTTTAATATAGGCTTAAGAATATTCCAAAGAAACTTTTGAAACAAAAATCTAGCCGATCTTAAGACTGTACGGGGATCTAGGACTCAAGTTACCTGTAAATGTCTCTTGGACTCTCTGTCCTCTTGGACAATATTTTAAAAAGTTGAATAAAAAAGTTTCTAATGCATAATCTTCATAATAGTTCATTAAGTTAACACACATTGTTTTGGAGGCTCTGGAGAGGGTTTAAGTCTCTTCAACTATTCCTCAAAACTCAGGGCATTTATTCACCTTGGGAAAAGACCCTGATGACAATTTAATGCAGTTCTTTAATAGGCAGTCACTTTTAACAAAGAGAAACCTTTTTTCGCCAGTTTTCTTATTTAAGTTGTTGAATAGCCAAACTGCCCTTAGCTTTTGCAAAAAATAAAACACCAAAATCCATTAATCTTTTTGATTCGACCTAAAATCGATAAACGAAAAAGCTTACCTATTCATGCTATGTGTAAAGTAACTACCTTGACATTTTTAACACATTTATTTGCTCAATCCGAATGCATTTTACCTAGATTGAGTTTTTTTATAACTTGTCTGTTATAATTATTGAATTGTTTTAAATTTGTGTCCTGAATATTGAAATTTAAATATAAGTCTAATTTTTATACTAATATGATCACCATTGCTTTGGTGCATTGTCAGTATTTTTGTCTGTATTAGTGTCTGATGACTTGTGTTTAAGTTTTTTTACCATGTAAGTTTTTTTTTGTTAACTTTCATATTTGGTATCAAGTCTAATTTGTTATTTACTACTTTCTTTATAATTGGGATATCCTGTTAAGCACTATGTATATTACATAAAAAAGCAACACATTTTTTTTGGCTCTGCTATAGGATGAATCAAAGTAAAGATAAATATTAAAATATAAAATGACGTAAAAAGATGGATTTTTTACTCCATAAGAAAGAAGAATCTTCTCAAAAGCGAAAAATTAAAAAAAAAATTAAGCTTCATAATTAAATTTCCCTTTTAACGCGTTCATTTTCCGGGTGCAATTATCCTTGCTTTAATAAAATCGAAATCTAATTTCGCGAGCGCCAAAATTGAATATTCTTCCAGTCAAAGTTGATATTGGCTAATTGGGTTTACCTTTTATGCCAGCCAGCACTCCCGGACTTAATAAATAGACCTAACGAATTTTTCCTTAAAAATTAACACCGACTTTAATAAATTTTAGCATCTGACAATTAACTCTCAACCATTTTTTTCTCTATGGAAACAGCTTTAGTGCATTTTGATTTATTCCTAAAAACACCCTCGGACAGTTATTGAAGGCTCAGAACATCTGTCCAGACAACCGAATGGCGTTTTAGTCAATTTTTAGTGCTAATGGCGATGCAAATCCAGAACCAATTAAATTTCCAAAACACTCTTGGGATTCTCGCCGAATAAATTTCCAGTTTACAGCTGAAAAAGATCAACAAAGAAGGTAGCGAGTTAATAAAGGAAAATCATATTTTCGGTAGTTTTAATGGAAACATAAATTTTCCCATTGAAAGTGCATTAGGGGAGCCACTTAAACCGGATTAACTTAGTTAAGAGATACGAGCGGTTTATTTTGGAAAGTGCATCGTTGCATAAAGCGGTCCATGCTCTGGATTTATTCAGGTTATCATTTTAATTTTCGTTTATTTGGTACACGTGTGGGACATTTTAATGTAGCTAGAAATAACAGAAAGCTTATATTTAGGTTAAGTGAAAGAAAAAACAAAGTGTAGTATGTATGTTTTCATTTCTCAAAAATATCGATTCCATATTCAGTTTCTACTATTTATATCGCACGAACACTGTCATAAATATATTAGTTTATTATATTTAATTTATTACCTATCACATCAAGCCGTTTATTATAGCAAAATGTTCCATTAAGTAATAATAATGGAGCTTTATTTAATCTTAAATAACAAATAGTTCGATCGCCTCGATAAATTCTCCGGCATGGCAGACCTGCGTAAAATAAACATCCATTAAAGCCCACTTATGTATAACTGCCCGTGACACCCTGGAAATTTACCTGATTAATATTATAGGGTTTTGACTTAAAATCTACCCTTGACCCAAACCAAACTTATATATAGGGTAAATCGGTATTTTTAGCAACAAAGGGCTATTAATAGTTTAAACACGCGACAACTTAATCTTAATATACGTGCCACGGTTTGAAAGGTTTTAACCGCAGACTTATCTCCCAATCTAATTCGCAAAATCCCTTGAGGTATGACCGGCCATATCTCAAGAATTTCAACGGACGCGTCCCTTTTATGTCAAAGGGTTCAAGGGATGCTTTGGAGATAACGTTATCCCTTTTATTCATAAATGTATGCGGATGTAATCTGCATTTTCATCTTGTATTTAAATATTTTTTTAATTTTATATAGAGTGCAAAGAATTGTATTTAAATTTATTTAGATATAAATTTAGCTCTTGGCGATAGCGTTTTGATAAAAAAATTAATTAAATTAATGCATAATTTAACTGGATACAACTTAATGCATAATTCAATTGGAAGAGATAATTTGTTTAATTGTACCTTTAGCAATATCTTTTTTATATAATTTTCTCTAAATTAATGCATAATTACTTGCAGTTTTACATTTATTTATTGGCATACAACAATACTGATTTAGATTTTAAAAAAAGTAAACATGTAAATAAATGAAGCTTTCGAAGTCCTGAAACCCGTGTGGGTATGTTTTGTTTTACATTCATAAATGGCCATAAAATATTAAAATATATATAACTTAATTGTTTGTTACATAATACAGAAAATAAAAAAAACATTGTACAATATATTATTAAGCTAAAGGAAAAGTTATGGAAGAGGCTTATAGGCTAATAAAAATTTTTGAAAACAAACATTTACTCAAAACATTACCTACTCACAAAATCTCTAAGAGAAATTCAAGATTTAAGATTATTGTTTAAAAAAATCCTACTAAGAAAGACATTGAAGCAACAAAGAGGTCCAAGTTGTGGTTACAAAGAGTATTATATAAGTTACACATATAATAAATCGGCGACCTTCTAAAAATTTTATTTATTGCTCTATTACACTGAAATGTTTGAGAGTTTCTAGACTTTAATCTGGGAACAACAAAGTAAATTTGATTTAACAATGAGCTACAGTCGATTTTATAATTAACTAACTTATATAAAAAGTCAAAAAAGTTCTTCTTGATTTTCCAGAGAATCAACGTAATCAATTGTTTATTCCAGGCAGTTGAAAATAAGAGAAAAATTATTCAAGTGCCTGGAATAAATTGAAAAGCTATTTTTTAAATATTTTTCTGATTATTCGAGTAATCAATTGTTCATCCCAGGCAGTTGAAAACTAAAGAAAAATTATTCAAGTGCCTGGAATTATGTAGAAAACTATTATTTTTTTATTATTTTCCAGACTATTCGCATAGTCAATTATTTCTTCCAGACAGTTGGAAATAATAAAAAAATTATTCATCTGCCTGGAAAAATTAAAAAATTACTTAAAGTGTCTGGAAATCACCACTTCTTTAACCACGAATAAATCTAGTAATAAATGTCAAGAAAGTTCTTCCTAAATTTCCAGGCAATACGTTAATTACCTTTGTCTAGTTAAAAACAAAAGAAAAATTATTCAACTGCCTGGAAAAAATAGAAAAATTAAAAAAATGCCTGGAAAAATTAAAAAATTACTTAAAGTGCTTAGAAACGATCAGTTTTTTTAACCACTGCAATAAATTGGATAAAAATGTCAAAAAAGTGTTTCTTGATTTTTCAGGCAATTAACGTAATCAATTATTTCTTCCAGGCAGTTGAAAACAAGAGAAAAATTATTCAAATGCCTGGAATTAATTGAAGAACTATTTTTTTAATATGTTCCAGACTATTTGCGTAATCAATTGTTTCTTCCATGCAGTTGAAAACAAAAGAAAAATGTATCAACTACCTGGAAAACATTGAAAACTTACTCTGAATGCCTGGAAGTAATAACGGCCGCTACCACACGGCGCGGCGGTCGGCTAAGGCTTTCATGTTAAAACGTGCAAGCATTATATCTTGACATATTCCTCTTGCTGGATAAACACCATCGGTCTTGTACATTAAATATTTTAAAAATCTACGCTGAATTGACTCAATTTTATCAATCTCCACCTGATATACTGGATGCCATATAATTGAAGCGTACTCAAGCTTGAAGCGAACAAATGAGCAATATAAGAACTGCACCACCCTAACTTTATCAAAATTGCGACAATTTCTAATTATAAAACCCAGAGATCTGGATGCTGCTATAACTGTATCATGGATATGATTTTTAATGTTGAAATTTTGGTCAAAAGTGACACCCAAATCTAGTCAAAGGAAAATTTTGTATTTCATAATTATGCTGAATAAAATTTTTGTTTCTACAAAGAGTTACCTGAAAACACTTTGACACATTAAGAAAAAGTCTGTTATTCCGACACCAGTCATATATATTATTTAGTTCAGATTGAAGCAGTTGGCAATCAGAACCATATCTGCATTCTATTTTTCTATAAATTTTTAAATCGTCTGCAAAAAGCACTTTAAGATATAAAATAGTCAGTGCAAGGTCATTGATAAACAACAAAAAAAGAAGCGGTCCCAAGTTTGCACCCTGTGGAACTTCTGAAAATCCATGTACAGAACATCCACTTGACTTCTGTTGTTTAGGGCTTGACATATGTATTCGAAAAGACCACATAAATTAGTGATACATGATCTTCGTTCCATAAAACCATGTTGATCGGGCGATATTAGTGTACTTACTTGTGCGTGTAATTGTTTGTGTATACAAATTTCAAAAAGCTTAGAAAAATTGCATAGAATTGATATCGGTCTATAGTTTCTAAGTTCTGACTTATCGCCCTTTTTAAAAACTGGAATAACTCGCGCGATCTTTCAACAAGACGGAAACGAACCTGTTTGATGGATAAGTTAAAAATGTGAGCTAATGGTTTCGCTAAAGGTGTAACGCAGTCTTTAACTAAAAAGCTTGGAATAGAGTCGGTACCACATGTTAATCTGTTTTTGAGTTTTGTGGATGCTTCGATTATATCGGACTCTTGAACAGGATTAATTAAGACTGTGTTTTGATTATGCAGTAAAGTATGAGGAACAAAGTTGCTTGCATCTGAATCAATGGAAACGTTCTGGAAGAAATTAGCAAAAGCCTCGACTATTGTCTTGGGATCCGAGAACTCATTAGTACCATCTTTCACTACTCCTGATATTCTGGAGTCGCCCTTTTTCATCTGTATGTATGTCCAAAACTGAGAATTGTCAGCGTGGATATTATTTTGTAATTGACGTAAATAATTTAGAAATGTACTATCAAGAGTTAGTCTAGCATTTCGAAATATTTCATAGTAATAGATAGTTTTGTGTTTTTTATATTTTTTGTAAGCTAATTCTTTATTTTCAATTAAGCGAATGATCTCAGAAGTGTACCAAGGGGGATATCTTCGTTTCCGATTTATTTTTAATGGTACAGTGGTTTTAAAAACAATATTAATTAATGAGGAACAATTAATTAATAATAACCTATGGAAAATTAATATTGGTAATTTGCATTTAAAAAATAAATATCTATACGCTTCAATAGAATGTGATGCCCAACTACTTATTTCATTCAATATGCGAAGCAGCTAGAACATGGTACAGATAAATGTGTAAAAGATAAAGCAGTAATATTCTCTTGTACTAAGGAATAAAATAGGATATTTTGAGTCCATAAATATATAAAATGATCTCCTAAGAGTGTTATAAATTTCAAAAATAATAAAAATGCTATTAAGTAAATGCATAATTAAATTGAGAGGACGCTCTTTTTCATATTAAAATATTCGTCTATTTAAAGGTGAACAGTTTTTTTAATGTCCTCCTAACGACTACCTTAGCCAATAATCTTTTCACGCTTACACCTAGTGGTAAAATAGGTTATTTTGAGTCCTATATAAAATTAAAAAAACCCTATAATATCCTCATAGAGTTATAAATTTAAAAAAATTAATAAAAATATTCGTTAAATTTATTATTCGTCTAATTTAAGGCATGTAGTGTTTTTTTTATTGGTCCTCTTAAGGAATTGTGTGCCCAATGTTCTTCTCTCTCTTGCACTTAAGGATACAATAAGGTATTTTAGGTCCTATATTTTATAAAGAAAAACTAGTATAAAAATTATATAATTTATATTAAAAAAAAGAATTAAAAATATAATTAAACGAGTGCATATTTTAAATGGATATGATGAACCTTTTAATATCTTTTATTACTCGACGTCAAGATATGTGAACTATTTTTTCCATAATTCCCCTAAGTATTTCTTTGCCCAATATTCTTCTCTGTCTTGCACTTACGGATAAGATCGGGAATTTTGGATCATATACGGGATATAGAAAAATCACTATAAAAAAAGTATAAAATCTTCTTCTAAATTCGTTTTTAAATTATAAAAATGTGACCTATTAAATGCGTAATTTAAATAGATTGAATACACCTTTCTATATTTAATATCCATAAATGAAACTGATTTATTTTTTCAATTTTTTCAACTATTTCCACTTTAAGATAAGCTAGACCCTGTACTAAATAGTATATGTTACTTTTTAAATAGAAAAAACTTAAGTAAACGAATGCATAACTTAAATGAATCCGATACAGCCTTTTATAATAAGAATATGTAAGAAGTTTTTAATAAAATGTATCCTTTTTTATTTCTTATTATAATATTTTCTTCCTTCTTACACTTTTAACTTTATAAAAGAAGGTTTAAATTTCTCGAAAAAAAAAAGGAAAATTGTTTATCAATTATTTCAGACTTATTAAAAAAAATTAAGAAAAACTTACAAAGATGCCAGAAATTCTAAAATTTCTTATATATTATTCTGCTTAAAATATCAAAAACTTCAAAGAATTCGATAACTTGACTTAATTTAGACTTAGCAAACCCATATTAATTCATATGATCAGTTATAGCATGTCTAATTAACTGTATTATCTGTCAGTTTAAACATTAATTTAAAGCAGCACCACTGCCTTTCTCATCTCGTTTTTTATTACATTATTTAAGTTAAATACCAAAAAATTAATAATAGAAAAAAAATTAATAGAAGTTTGGTTAAATACCGCAAAATACGTTTGCTTTAAAGTCCTCAATAAAACCTTTAATAAAATAGTAAACTAGCAGATTTTCAGATCTTTCAAAGAACTATGATTATGTCTAAAATTACTGTACCAAATAATATCGTTTTGCAAAGCAAAATAATAGACAAAAGGTCCTGTTTACTTCACAATATTTATTTCAAGAATCCCGACGCGTTTCGGTTGTTAAACCATTGTCAAGGGAAAAATGATATTATTACAAAATGTCCATAAAAATGTCAAAAAAAACGGCACACACATAACATGGATTCTTGAAATAAAGATTGTGAAGTAATAAACAGGACCCTTCGTCTATTATTTTGCTTTGCATAATGGTACTTCACCCTGGAGAAATGTATGGTAATCTTATAATATCGTTTTGCATAGGTTTCTTCTGATTTTTATATTTTGTGCTTTGTTTTCACCTTTTTCATTTTAAATATAAAATCTTATAAGTTTTTTTGAGAATTTGCTTTTAAAATGATTTTTTTTATATGTAAATAAAGGAAAAATTATAAAATTGGCAATAAAATTGACATGGAAAGAAATAAGAACCTAGAAACAAGCAGATAGAATTTAGAAAACGATATTCAATACTATTATAACAAATATAACAAAACATTAAAAAAGACCTGCAACTAAAGGTAGAATGTCAAATATAGGTCAAGATTTATCAATAAGGTGATAGAAAGGGGACAATATTCGTCCATTTCAAAGTATGTGAACAGTAAATTGTACTCTCAATGGTTATTTTTATAATACTCTTCTCTCTCTTGTACTTGGGGATAAAATAGGGTATTATGAGTCCCGGATGGGATATACAAAAACCGTTATAAAAGTTATATTACACCCTATATTAATAAAATTTTATATTTTAAAAAATAATAAAAATGTAATTAAATGAGTGCAGAATTTAAATGGATGTGATGAACTGTTTTATATTTAATAATCGTCCATGTCAAGTTAAGTGCACCATTTTTTTTCATGGACCACTTACGTTTCTTTTCCCAATATTCTCCTCTCTCTTGCACTTAATAAATATAGATAAAATAGGGTATATTGCGTTCCAGTACGATCACTATAAAAGTTATGAAAAAACATATCTCAATAGGATTTTAAATTAAAAAAGAACATAAAAATTTAATTAAATTTGTGCATAATTTAAATGGATATAATGCACGTTTTAATATTTAATATTAGTCCATTTCAAGGTATGTGAATAGTTTTTCTCTTTTTTTGCATTATCCTGCTTAGAACGTTTTTGCTAATTTTCTCCTCTCTGTTGCACTTAGAGGTAAAATAGGGTATTTTCAATCATCAATAATATATACAAAATCGCTACGAAAGGTGTATAAAACCCTAATTCGTTTTTAAATTTAATCAAAATATATCCAAATAAATGCATTACTTAAATAGATCCGAAATACCTTTTTATATTTTATATGCGTAAATGTAATTAAATTGTATTTAAAAGTAAGCGAACAGTTTACCTATTGATATGTATGTTAAGAAACTTTTTATAAATCGATATCCATTGGTTTCTATTTATAATAATTTCTTCCTTTTTACACTTTTAATTTTTTTAATATTTTCTTCTTTGTAATTTTTTTGTCAATAAAAAAAATCATAATTTTTTTTTTAATATTTAAAACATTAATTTTTACAAGGTTCCTCTATTATTATTTGATACATAAATTAATGCTAATTTTTGTAGGATCTACTAATATTTTTAAGCAGATTAAGAATTAAGAAAAATACATTTATTACTATTAATTAAAAAAAATCAATTACAAATAAAACTAAATATTGAAAAAGAAACTAAAGCAACTACAAAGAAAAACAAAACAATAGAAAGACAGAACAGAAGAAAAAATAAAATTGTGTTTAAAAAATATTGGGTTTAGAAAAGAATATATAAAAATATAGGAAGAAAATTAACAAATCAGTTCAAGCAAAACGTGTTTTGAATATGAAAATTAATTCAAAACACGTTTGAAAATGTATCTAATTAATTTTTAAATCCATTGTCAGATTAACGAATCAATTAAAAAGTTTTTTTTTTATCTTGCACCCGTTGTCCTGCAATAAAATTCCAATTTTCCCCATATGAAAATGTGCAACAAATTGCAGTTTACTTTCAATAAAACTGGGTAAATATTGCATTAGTAGAGACGATATCCGTAAATAAGGTGCAGCAGCAGGTGGTATTTGTGTACTTTAATATTCAAGGCCTGGAGGGTTTATGTTCTTTTAGTAGGCATGAGTTTGGACATCGAGAAATTATTTTATTTTAAAAGAATAAATTAAATGGAGATGAAAATGAGTAAAAAAAAATTCAGTGCACTGTTTTTCCTGCTTTTTCTTTTTCTTGTTTAATTGCAATTTAATAGATAATTTAAATGATGTGTTTTTCTTAAACATTTTTTTTTGTGATTTTTCTCCTGTAATTACTTTTTTACGTCAATAAGTAATACGTGTCTTGCTTGCCTACTTTATTTTTTATGTATTTCTATAATTTCCTTTTTGAATATTAATTTTACTTAATTTTACTAAACAAAAACTTCTTTTTATTTAATTAAGCAAATAAATTTGTTTTTTTGGAACAAATATGAATTAAAAAATTAAATAATATTGAAACGTGTCAATAAAGAAAAAAATCATAATAGAAGTGCTAAAGAAAAGGATAGTAAACTATATAATAAAATTATTGAAAAAACAACCAAGAACTACTAATGTCAAATTAATTGTACTTTTACTCAAATAGTACAAAAATGTTATATGTTAAATATGTAACAAAATAACTGCATAATTTAAATGGCCCTGTTACCCCTTTTTATATTTAATGATTTATATGAAAAGTTTTTGTTTTAAATTGTAGCCTCAATGATTTCTTTTTCTAATATTCCGCTCTTTCTTGCATCTACAGACAGAATAGCATATTTTGACTGCTATATACAAAAAGATTTGTATTCTCTTTCTAAATACCTTTAAAATTAATAAAAATGAAATTAAATAAATGCATAATTAAAACAGATTTGACACACCTTTTATATTTTTAATATTTGTCTTTTTAAAGGTATAAACAGTAAAATATAACACATTTTTTTAAACAATCGAACAAATCAATAATGAATAAAAAATACAGAATAAAAGTCAAGAAAAAATAAACAGAAGAAGAAAAATAAATTTTTTTTCGTTATTTTCATTTAAATTTGTTATGTTTTTCATATTATTTTTAATAAATTCTGAGTTATTCCATCACAGAAGACCTATCATAGCTAATGCAAATTTACTTGAAATGTAATTAAATATTATTCAAAAGTTGAAGAGGGTTTAAAAGTGATGCAAGGTCAAAATTATGCATTTTAAAGGACCCTTGAGGTCCTTAAGGACTTTTAGTATGCAGGTTCAAGCTTAAAGTAAATTCGAGAAAAGTAGAGTGCTCCTTATGCATGTTAATTTATATCCAAAGCTCTACCAGATTATAGAAAATATTTTTAAAATATGTTTCGTAAAAATATTTAATTTTAGGTAGGTTATTTTTTTTTACTTCTTTTTCATATTCATATACTATACTTAAGGTGTATGTGTTTGTATTATAGATATATTTCCTACGTCAATCTTTATATTAAAGTGAGAAAATGAGTCAAGATTTCTTAGCACAAGCATGTACCTGTGAAAGTTTAAAATGCTATTTTAAGGTCCATTTATTTATAATCTAATTAGTAAAATTGCTTTAATTAAAAAAAACTTTTACGCCCACATATGAGGTACAAAAAATTTTACAAAATACAAACGATGTGTGTGTATTTTCCCTGATAAAGCCAACAAACTCCCCTATGGTCGATTTTAATTTTGGCTCTATACAGGGTTTTACTGTTATTATCTTTTCCCAGATAAAACTGTTTTTTATAGCATACATACATAAATATAAAATGTATACAGTTTTACTATGTGTTCTTTTATTTATTTATTTTTTAAATTAGGCTAAAACCTTTTATTATTTTTACTTATTAAAAGCAATTACTCGCTTTTAAATTTTGCTATTTTTGCGACCAGATTTGTAATTTAATTTTCCGGATTGGGGTTTTAACGGAACAACGACTAATTGAACATTTAATTATGAATTTCTGCCGTGTTTTTTTAATTAAATACGTAAATTTGTATAAGATTTTAAAATAGCGGAATATTTCGAGAAATTAAGATTTGAGCATAAGCCAGTTTACAATGATGTCAAATGAAATAAATGCATAATTTAAAAAAATATGATATAGTTTATTTGCCTTTTTATGCTTCCGTTGTTTGGTTTCCTTTTTTACAAAAAAATATTTTTTTAAATCTAATTTATTCTCTCTATCTGTTTCTCTTTATAATTTATATGATACAAAAAAGAACAAAAATTAAACGAACATATTTTTATCGTCAATATTTACTAATTTAATGTTATGGTAAGAGATTTTTTTATTGGGCTCATAATTGTTTGTTAGATATATTCGTCTTTCTCTCTTTTGTTAATATGGGATAAAAGGGATAAATAGAGATTAGGAGTGTAAAGATTTACATTTAAATTAATAAAATAAATATTAAAAATAATAATATGAATGCATAATTTAAATGGATAGGAATAGTATTTTTTATTTTAGACATTATTTTCTATTTACTTTATTTTACTTGTAATGGTGATAAGTTTCTTTTCTTATTATCTTAAAATTCTATTTTTATTAATTTAGTTTTTAATATATTATCAGTATTTCTTTACATGGATTTCCATTTAAGAATATATCCAAGAAACAAAGTATAATAATATATTCCAATTAATTTAAAAAATTAAATTTAATAAGAAACAAACTCCTCCCTTATCTTTATTCATAGAGATAAAACAGGCAATTTTAGGTTCATAGATATTGAAAAGTGTTAAAAATTACATTTAAATTAACTAAATATATATTAAAAATATAATTAGATTAGTGCATAATTGAAAAAGATGCAATAATCATTTTATATTTTAGTCAATTTTTCGAATAACTCCTAAAAATAATTTTGATCAATTTAAGATATCAGAAGAAGAAATCAATTTATCATGTTCTTCTATTAAAATTATTTTCCTACTACACTTCACTATTGTTTTCTTATATTATTTTTTTCAATTTTATTTATTATTCCTATCACTTCTGCTTTCTCTGTTTTTCTTTTTAATTTAAATACTACTAAAAGAAAAAAATTAACAGAATTCATAATTTAAATTTATTAAAAAGACCCTTGAAAATATAAGGATATTTAATTTTTTTTTAATAACCTTTAAATTTTTTATTTTCCCAATAATCTTTTTTCTCAGTTACATAGAACATTGAATTTTAGGTTAATGGATACTATAAAAGGTCCAAAAATTATATTTACATAAATTAAATATATATTAAAAATGCAATTAGATCAATGCATAATTTAAATGGATTCGATGAGCCGTTTGTTATTTAAGTTTCTTTAGCATAAATTTAGCTCAATTTTTATATAAATCTTTTTCGTCGTTCATGTTATTCTTTTCAAATAACTTTTCTTTTTCTACTTTTCCTATTTTATATTATTTAGTTTTGTCTCACTCTTATCGCGTTATAAAAATGTAATTGTCTTTATAGTTTAGTTTAGGTTTTATTAATTTTGCTTTACCTTATAACCTCTGCTAAATTAGTTCTTTTATAATCTGAGTACAATACATTGGAAAAAAAATTAATAAATGCATAATTTAAATTGATTCACTTAAATTGATTGAAGCACCTTGTTATAATCAACATTTAGCAATTTAACGTTAGTTTAATAGATTTTGTTATTGGGCTCTTTATTTATTTCCTTAATATTTTTCTCTCTTATTTACTTAAGGATAGAAAAGGAAGTTCTGTAATTTTTTAAGCTTTAATGTGTTGAAACTAAATCATATTGTATTTTACATAATTATTTAAAAATTATTTAAATCTTTTTTTTAAATATTTTAAGCAGTTTATTTGTATTGACAATATGTTCTTTATTTTCTTGAAACTCTTTTTAATTTATTGAGTTATTTATATTTCTTTAATATTTTTTAATAGACAATTCCATTTAAGAAGAAATTCAAGAAATACTTAATATTTAATATGTTCATTTTTATCTTCTTACAAGAAATTGAAGTTTCATTTAATTTTGTTAATTTAAAAAAAAAATAAACAGGCTTAAAAAATGTAGGATTAAATTAAACAAGATTAAATATATAAGAAAAAAAATTAAAAGTTTTTTTAAATTACGCAAAAATTAAGTAGTTTAATATCAAACAAACCAGGGAAAAAATTTTCATTAGAAATGTAAATAATTATGCCTAATTTAGATAAATAAATATTTTTATAATTATTTATTTAAATTAGCGAGTTTTTAAAATAATGCTCACAAAATAATTTATAATTACACAAATGCATAATTTAAATGGATATCATAGTTATGTACTTTATATATGTATACTTTTTCTGGCAAAGATATTGTTATTTAAACCTAAATTTGGTGCATACATTTAGCCAGAAAAATAAACTGAGACTTCACAAATATAATAATTACAAGAACGAAATTGTACTCATATTTATTAAAGTTATGCATAGATTTACCAAAATATATTTCTAGCCCCAATATTATCATTTAACATCAAAGATGAAAACATCTTTAGAAACATAAATTATTTGATAAATTATTCTAAAAATCATTTTTCACTTGCAATTCCACGAATAAAAAATATATTTAAAAGTGTAAAAAAACTGATATAAATAAAAAATTATTAAATACAATACTCATTTTCCTATATAATATTAAATTCTTCTGCTCCAAACCATTTTTTTCCCCCATAATCTTTGCACAAAAGATGTCCTTTTGCTTTTTTTCCTAAATCATATTTGGTACGTTAAATCCCCAAAAAGGGCCTTGTAAAAAGGATTTTTAAGAAGGGTATTAGGTTTATCTTTGAAAAATAGCTAATACGCGACTAAATGATAACATTCTTAAAACGCTTTACTTATCTCCAAGGAAGGATATTAAATGTAGTCTCTCAACGCTTAAAATAAGACATGATAAGGATATTTGATAAAAAATGTGAACCAATTAACACGCAACTCAATGCATATGCGTGATATTCATTCATTCAAATTGCCAATAAAAGTGGAAAATGGTTCAATTTGATTTCGTTTCTTTCCCCTTTGAGTATTTTTCGTTTTGGTTTCTAGTGAGGTGTGAAAAAAAATTTTTTTTTGGAGAAAAACGTGTCGGTATAAAAACGGTTTGATCGTGTGGGGAATATCGAGTTTATTCGAGCGTAAGCTAAGAGCTTTTTGATGCCTGATTTTCGCTTTTGAGTCTTAGATGGACTCTTTTTGTAACCTTTAATAGCCCATTATTTTTGTATACTTATTCGATCAATAAATAGGAATTTAATTGTATTAAAAAAATTAATTTAATTGTAAAAGGAATAGTAGAAGAATACTTATATTATCTATCTCTGTAAATTTTGTATTAATAATTGCGATAACCTTTCACCTAAAGTCACACCCAGTATATTAATTAATTATTCCTATTAAATCTCATTAGTAATTTGAGTAACCAAAGGGCCTATAAAACGACACTTTAATTTCAAGTTAAGACTGCGGCAATTAACTTAAATTCCATTAAACCGTGAAATAAGGGCTTAAGCGTCCCTTAATGGGACGCCCGCTAATAAGTGGCAATTTATACGAGATTAACTTTATATTACTTCAATTTGAAATTAACGAGAATGTTATGAGATTCTGTATTAAAGTCACGATTTCTATGGTATCCGAGTATGATCATTAAATAATAAAAGAATTTGTCAAAGGCATGATATAGAAGTCCGTGAAGAGACTTGCCAAGAATATCTAGTTTATTCGTTTTTCTTTGTTTTTTTTTTCATGTAAATAACAAAGAAAGGTCTTTTCAGTTGAAAAGGTCTTAAATGTCAGGAACCCTTTTTGAATGTCTTAAGAGGGTGTAAGGGCTAAAGTTGCTGTGTCAAGTACTTTGAAAGCTTCCCTTAATATTTAATTTTAGGTTGAAAATTAATTGTCAAGGTTTGAACTGGAAAACAGGATGAAATTCAAAGGAATTTTAGCTCTTTTGATAACCAATTTTAAATTAATTATTCTTGCATAATATAATTTTCCTGGATTTATTTGCCTTAATAATTATTTTATATTTTATTACCTGGTTTTTGTAACACAATCCTCTTAAATACAGAGAAGAAAACGTTTAAAGAATCCATAAACAGATTAAAGAAAATGAAAGAGATTTTACAAAAGAGAAATGAAAAACAAGAAAGGATACTGTTAAATAGATAAAAAATGATAATTAAATATTTTGTTAAATAGCGAAACATATATTAGTTTCGTTTAATTTTTTTTATCTTTTTTAATTTATATTTTATTATTTCCTAATGGTAAACATGTTTTTTTTCTGTTATATTTACCTTATTTTCTTCCAGTATTTTTTGCTCTTCATTATTTATGTAATTTGTGTTTATTTCTGTTAATAGTTTACATGCAAAAAATAAAAAAATAAATAATAGAAAGACAAAAAAAACATATTCAAGTATGAAAACAAAAAATTTTAATGTTTATGGAGATTTTTTTATAATTCTCATATAAATTGGACTTGATTGGATTTTTTAATGAATTTTCAAGCAGAAATTTTAGCTTTGTACACTTTGTTACTCAAAACACAACAAAAGACTTATTTACTAGCAATCTTTTTCGTCAATATTTAAATAAGTTTTTATAAAAATGGGACTTGATTTTCGAGCACGAATTCTAGATTGTCTTTAGTTTGTTAATTAACTGACTAGTCTTTTTTGTCGATTTATAATATCAATTTACTTACAGTTTTTTCTATAGATCTATAAATCTTTTTTTAAATAAATTCATTATCTTAAATTTTGAAGCGCTTTTTTTTTTTTTAATCATCCTGAAAAGAAATATACCAATTGACTGACGCTTTTCTCTATAGATTTGCAAGCTATACCTGTACGCTTTATCTTACTATCATGTAATTTGGACTTGATTTAAATATCTTATTATCTGTTTGAGGCTTGTCTTAGAGAAAAATTATTTTTAATGATGAGAATTACTAATCAACTTATGATGTCGTTTTAGAAGCAGTTCCTGTACATCCCATGTTATTTGTTTGTAAATTGAACTTGCTTAGTTTTTTTTTTAAATTAACTTGTTAATATGATTTAAAAATAATAAAATTAATAAAAAGGAAATGTAATAAAAAAGATATTTTTTTTTGCTAAAAATTGAGCAGCTAAGTGATTAACTTATTAAAATAGACAAATCAGGAAATAAACAAGTTCTAGAATTTAGATTATTCGGAAGGTTAATAACTAATAGTAGAGTAGGTCCACTCGGAGAAATTAATGCGAATAATAGTGGTGAGATATAGATACATACAACATATAGATATAACAATAACAATAGATATAACATACAAGAAACCTTAAATCTGTTATTGAATATATAAGCATAAGACAAAAACGATGTAAACCGTGCATCAACAACAGTGAATTAGAATAAACACTGCATAGCGTAATATAAAACTCTGCTGTAATGATGAGATTGAAGAATTGGTATATAAAAAAAAAACTATATTAAAAGTGGTCAAAAAGCACTTTGGAAGACATAGACCAATTTTTAGGAATTAAAAGAACAACCAGAAAAACATTCACAAATGAGATAAAAAAACATAGGAAAATTAAGTGTGAACAAATTGTTCAGAATTCTGAAAATTCATAAAAACTTAAAAGGCAAATATCAACAAAGAAATGGACCGATCATTATCAAAAGCTCTGTGACTAAAGACTTTAAAGAATATTTGTACAACATACTTATATAGGTGATAGTATAGGGTGATACAATATTGACCAAATTAAGAATGTGATAAAGACGACGTACAATATAAGGCGCAAAAATTGAAGGAAAAATAAAATAATTGAGAACTAAAAATCAATATACAGAAAACGAAATATCTCATATAAACTGAATCGCTAATTCATATAAACCGTACATCGGTGGAACAAAATATGTAGAATAAAAAACCATTTCCTCAGCATCCTAACCAAGATAAGGGCTATTGAGGCCACAATATCAACAAGATTTAAAGGTAAATCTAAATTTACTATAAAAAAAAAGATAAATATAAAAGTATGATCTAGCAAATTAGTGAAAGATGTTAGAGAGAAAATGAAAGAAGAGCTACAGTTATATAAACTCAAATACGTTATTATTAAACGTAGATAGGTGGTGGTAAAAATAAGATTAGAGCTCTTAGCGCCTTTTATGTAAATTTTATCAAATTTTGAATATCATAACTTGAGTATCTAAAATTAAAGCTTATATGCATCGTGAAAAAAACTGAATTAAAGTCCTTGTTAGTTAAATTAGAAAAAGGGCTGACGTTATTATCATAAAAGTTACATGAAAGGAATTTAAACTTGAGGCATGTGCATCAAAGAATCCCTTTTAATATATTCGTTAATTAAAAAAAAGGATTTGCAGTAGTGGTAATGATAAGGTTTTAGGTAAATATTGATTCTAATAATTAATGATATCATCAAATTAATTTTTTTTAATATTTATTTAAGATTAATTAATAATTAAAATATTGGACATAGTCATAACTTATTTTATATTGCTTAAAAAATGCCTCAGTTGGAAAATACAAAAGTTACTTTAAGAACATCAACACACAAGGTCTCAACCCGTTTCTAGCACTATAAAAATCCAGTTAAAATTGAAATAATATTATTTCAAATTACCCCCATTATGTTTATAACTGCCCAACGTCAATTTAACTGGAATATACGTTATTTAATCGTGCGGAAACGAGTCCGGTTGTTTTCTCATGCAAATTTTGTATCATCAGTTGCCAGTTATTTGTTTTGCATGCGTTACGCCGTTGAACGGTTAATATTTTACCGCGGAATTGAAATTTGTCGTTATATGCATTGTTGTATATTAATATTTATATAAAAACTTATTTAATGTATGAAATGTAAGAGAATTTAGCTTACTAGACTCTACCTAGAAGAACGTTAAAGTTACTTAAGTTTGATAAAAGCAAATATTGCATTTTCATTGGGAGTAATTAATGATTACTTTATTTGTATAGAAAGAAGGAAAAACTTCGTCAAATGCTTGGCAGAGGCAAATGAATGATAAATGATTTAATGTAAAATAAAAAGAAAAAAAAATTGAAAAGAAGAGCAGGAACGATAAAAAATTTATATAAAAATGGAACCAAATTTACACAAAAACAAAAACATTTATTGTGTCCATTTAAATTATACATTCATTTAATTAAGTTTTTAATTATCGCAGTTTCTTATACTTTAAAGTGTATTTGTTGTTCATGGGAGTACAAAAAAAATATGAAGAAAAAATGGATGATTTGGTAAATCTATTAAATTGTTCCTAATAGGATTTGAGTGCCTTTTACAGCCAAACAACGAAATTAAATAATAAGTTGAAAAAATTCCTTAACTTTGTTGTGGTTTTCTAGTGTGTTTTTGTGGCTAACTTTATGCCTTAAATTTAGGTTTAAATAAGAGAATCTAGGCCAAAAATTTGCATAACTTTAATAGACACAATTTCATTAAAAAGAACTTATATACCGTATCCGTTTAAATTATGCATTTGCGTAATTATAAATTATTTTGTGAGTATTATTTAAAAAAATCGCCTTGGTAAAATATAAAAATGTGCTTTTTTTTACTCCTTTGTTTCTTATTAAATTATTTAATATTTATGTAGTTTCTTGTCAGGCTTTGAGTTGATTAATATTATTTTTCCATTTTTAACGTTTTACTTCTGTTTTATTTCTGCTTCTTATCTTAAATATTAGAATATATTTTAATACCTTGATATATTTAATATAAAAAGTATAAGAAAACATCAAAACATAAATTCAGGAAATCTGTATATAAACAAAATAATTATTCTCGTTCTTTCTTAGTGTAATTTATACACAATTTTTGGAGAACATTTCATTTTCGTTTTCTGACAATAAGTACGTAAATATAAAGTTTTTCTCCTTAATTTTAATGGATATATCATGCGAATTTTCATAACGCAAGTTTTTCTTTATGTTCAAAAATTGTTTCTGCGAGTAGATCAAGAATGCTTTTTATTAATTCTTTAATTTTCCTTTTGTAGCGTTGGCATTTGAAATCTTTTATGTAAATGTGAAGAAACTAAGTCATCTGCTAAATTTGCAATAAACTGAAATGGGCTCTAATTATTTCCAGTAAAGAAGTAAAATTGTGAAATTTTTAGAAAAAAAATATTCTTAAACAAATTTTTTTTACGACAGTACAATATATTTTTTGGAAAATGCTGAAATCCAGTTAAATTATTTCAGAAATACGTGGACCGTATCTTAAAATTTTATTTTTGCCAATTTTTGAGTTCTGTGCATTTTGTAAAATTTTCAGAAAATAAACATAATTTTTCTCAAAAAAAAATGTTTTTCTCATTATTCTATATATTTTCTGAAAAATACTGAGACAATTATCCAGACAAATTATTTTAGAAATATGTGTACAATTTTTTAAAATTTTTTCTTGGCTAATTAATAAATTATGGGCATTTTGTAATAATTTTAGAAAAAAAACATTACCTTCCTTAAAAAAACTTTCTTTTCCTATTACTGTTTTTTTTTTTTTGAAAAATCCTAAAACAGCTATCCAGTCAAATTATTTCAGAAATATGTGTACCTATTTTCAAAATTTTATTTTTGCTAGTTCTTGAGTTATAGACATTTTGTGAAATATCCTGTACCTAATTTGAAAAATGCTAAAAAAGTTATCCAGTGGAATTATTTTAGAAATACATATACAAATTTTCAAAATTAAAATTCTGACTAGATTTTGAGTTACGAGCATTTTCTTCAATTTTTTAGATGAAAATACTCTCCTCCAAAATCATTTTTTTTGACACCTTTTACATATTTTAAAAAACGCTAAAACATGTGTCCATTTAAATATTTGAAAAATGCATATATAAATTTAAAAAATAATTTTTTTTGTTTTTAACTAGTGAGTTTTTTTTTAATTTTTTCAGTAGTAAATTAGTAGACTGTGTAAAAAAAACATTTTAACCGACGTCATACATAAAAGTGCGTTAAAGTTAATACATATTGACTATTAAGCAAGTAAAGAATTAAAACGTAAAAAAAAATTTTTTAGTCAAGAAACTGTTGTCCAGTCTTTAATGAGTATGGGATACGTAGGTGCTTTAGATGTTGTCGCTACGGTCATATTATTAAGGATTGTAAACAAAATAAAGTGTGTGCTAGGTGTTGCGGTAATCATGATGTAAAGGAATGTAACGTAAATATTGTCAAATGTGCTAATTGTGTGTTGTCCAATGAAAAGTATGGTCTTAATTTAAATATTAACCATGTCTCTTGGGATGTTAATAAATGCGAGTCATATAAACAAAATGAAGATATTTGGAGAAATAAATACATAAAGCAGCAATTAAATTCAAATTGTACTTAACACGACCACTGTCTACTTTAGTTATCAGAGTTATCTTAATAATAAGGATATTATTACCCTATTAGTCAATGACTAGAAACCTAAGATCCTGCTTTTAAGTGAGACCCACGTTACAGCTGAAATTGAACTTTGTGAGATGGACATTGATGGGTACAGAATGGAACAATCTATTAGTAACAACAGTAGAACAGGGGGAGTGATGGCATTGGTAAGATCTGATGTACGTTAAAATTAAAAATGTTTTGTCTGTTAATAGTTTTGTCTGGTTAATGTCTTTAGACTTTTCTGTGTGTGGCGTGAAATATTTGTGTTCTGTACTATATCATCCAACTAAAAAAGAAGAAGCCAATTTTTTAGATTTTTTCTCTGAGCATTTGGATGAAGTTAGTAATTTTAGTGGAATTAATATTATTGTTGGGGATTTTAACTTAAATTGATCTTCTTAAAAATATGTTTTATAGTAACAAAATAAAAAATATAATTTACAAAAATGGTTTTACACAAATTGTGGGAACACCTACCAGAATAGCTCCTACGATCCAAACACTAATCGATTTTATAGTCACCAATGACAAACATCTGGCGCACAGGGTACATCTAACACCTAAAATTAGTGACCACTCAATTTTGTCTATATCTCTTAATCGGGAAAACAAGCAAACTATCAAAACCGTTAAACATTAAAGATCGTTTAAAAACTACGACTCGCATCTACTACAAGAAAAACTTCTTGCTATTGATTGGAACAAGAATAGCTCGGACATAAATCTACTAGCTGACTCATTGATCACTGATATTGAGATTATTGTAGACAAAATGTGCCCTAAGGTTCAGATTATCCAGAATCAAAAATATGCGGATAAAAAATGGATAACGTCTAAATAATTATGGAAAAATCTTAAAGCTCTACTACCAGGTAAAAAGCATATTTTGACCAAACAAATCAATTTCAACGGAAATTAGTCAGCGCTGAAGCAAGCATTCCACAAGAATTTAATAAATATTTTATAGAAAGTATACACACTATTGTCACCAATATCTCACAGTCACCAAATGTAATAAATAATGGTACTAGAGCCCCTGAACCTAGTAAACTATTTTCCAAGATTGGTCAAGTATCAATGAAGAAAATGAAAGAAATTCTTAAAAATTTAAAAAATGGAAACTGTCTACTGTTGTTGCTGTTCCCAAAGTGGCAAATACCATCGACCATAATGAGTTCCGACCAATTAATACGGTACCTGTCTATGAAAAGTTCCTTAAGATATGTGTAAAAGAGCAACTCCTAAATTACTGTAACGAAAACTCGATAATTATTGAAAATTAGTCTGGTTTTCGTGAGTGTCACTCGCGTGAGTCTGTTGTCGTTAATATATGTGATAATTTTCTCAGAGCCATTGATAATAATAAATATGTTTTAGCGGTATTCTTAGATTTTAAACGAGCATTCGAAACGATAGACAGAGAAATTCTGCTATATAAATTAAACCAATTGGGAATTAGAGGTGATGTCTTGAACTGGTTTAAATCTTATTTGCGTAATTGAGTCCAACGTGTAACGTATCGGAATAGTCTCTCTCAGGTTCTTAATGTTGTATTTGGTGTTTCCCAGGGAACAGTATTGGGTCCATTATTGTTCTTATTATATATAAATGATATTGTAAAAGTTATATAAAAAAGTAAAACTGTGTTATTTGCATGATGACACAATGATTTATATAATAGGAAACAATATTGATCAGATGGTAACTGATATAAATAGTAACTTAACCAAAATTTTCAGCTGGCTTTGTGTCAACAAATTATGTTTAAATACAAGTAAATCTAAATTTTGCCTTTTTAGAAAAAAATCGAAAAATAATCAAATAAATATGTGAACATCAGTGCAGGTGGGGAGAGTATTTTTTATGAAAAAGAAATAAAGTATTTGGGTACAATTTTGGATGCAAATTTGAATTTTATCGCACATGCAGATTACGCAATGAGAAATTTTCCAAGAAAGTTGGGTTTATTAATAGAGTTGGAAAAAACTTATCGATGCATACAAAGCTCCTGCTATATAATGCCATTGCTGCTCCCCATTTGAAGTTTTGCTCCACATTATTGTTCAACCTGCCTAAATACAAGGTGAAACAGTTTGAATTAATTCAAAATATAACAATGAGACTAATCCTAAAATGCAATCGATACACTCCTGTTATGATTATGTTAAGTGTGCTAGGTATGATGTCTGTCAGGCAAAGGATTATGTTTAGTGTGAATGTATTTTTTTTTAATTAAAACGGCGTCTGCTACCCACATATATCTGTAATAAAATAAGAGTGTTCGGATACGTCCACAATTATTGCACCAAAAATTATACAAACTTTGTCCTTGATAGATGCAATACTAGTCAGATGTTAAATTCTGTACTCAGCAAGGGACTTGAATTGAATTTAATAAGTTGCCAACTGAAATCAAAATCTGTGATAATTTAAACCAGTTTAGGAGGCTATTGAGAAAATTTATCAGTATGTGAATATCTTATTTTATTTTTATTTTTATACATGTTAACATTTTATTCTTAGTTTTAGTTGTTCAATTTTATTTATACATTTTTAAACGGTAGTTTAAGTTATTTTTAAATTTCATTTATACATACTTTCTTTTACTGTTTTATCCTTATTACTCTTGTTTGTGTAGTTGTTGTTTTGTATTTATATTTATTTTATTTTAGTTTTACAATTCCACTCGTACTTTGTTTTATTTTTGCTATTTTATTTTAGGCTTAAATTTTATTTATAAATTTTCTGTATGTGGGACTTTTTGTGTTTTTTGTATAAATGTATGTCATTTTGTACAAGCACACACTTTTTTCAATTTATTTGCATTTTTTATTTTTATTGATTTAAATTTTTAGGTTTTTTTTTTAAATGTTTATTATGTTATCTATATATTATGTATTACCTTTTGTAGCTCAAGCTAAATAAATACATTATTATTATTAAGTTTTCTCTAAAAAATCCGTGACATAAAAAATGGCCCTTAGATCAAATTTTTGGTGATTTTTCATATGACCCTAGAACCGCTAATCTAAAGGTGGTATCAATAGTCTGAAAAATATTCAAAAATAACTTCAGTTGTTTGAAAAAAGCTTAAAAACTCCAACTTGGAAATATGTATATAAAATGATTTTCTGGAAGAAAGCCAAAAAATAGCTTCGTCTGGAACTAATACAAAAATGACCTAGAATTAACAGAAATAGGCTTCAGTTACCTAAAAAACATGAAAACTTACAGCAAGGTTTCCTGAATAATTTTTTATTTAAGAAAATACGTTTTTCTTAACTTACATATAAAAACAAAAATAAATATTAAAGGACAGAATAAGCACCCGTTAACGATCGTCTCTTTGGATCTTTTGGAACTCATAGTTTATGCAACTACAATGAAAAAGCATGACTTTATTATTATTCGTGGTAGTAGATATGTCATTTGATTTTTAGATCCTTCGTTAAATTCTAAGAAATTTGATGTTATGCATGTCATACTTTAATCAAGCAGTTTTTGAATTAGAGACAGTTGATATTTCATTTTTTCCAAGTTTAAGCGGCTACAAAGCCATAACTGCTTGTCATAAAAAAAAAGTAAAAAAAAATTTTGTTGATAAGACCCAAATTGTTTGAGATTATGGTAACTTAGTTATCTCTATCTGTTATTGTCTGCATGTAGTATTTTATAATTTTTGTTCGCAGATTGCCTTATGTATATACAATTTTATTGATCTTTCTTGTTTTTACGTTAATGTTATTAATGTTCCTGGTCGTTGTTATCTGCCAATTCTTACATGTGCAATGGAGGCTCGTAGTCATATTGCCTATTTGTGTTTATTTTTTTATTATTCATTTATTTTAATGTGTATGTTTTGTTTTGTTGCATACTCGCAAGTTCCTAAGCGTTGAACATAGATTTGGATAGTTTTTATGTGATTTTTTGTTTTTTTATGTGTATATACATAAAATATCAACATTTTATTTTTATTTTTAATATACATAGCAAATTAGATTATTGATGAAAATTAACCTCAGCATCCAATTTATTTACATTTATGTTTATTTAATTTTAATTTGTGTTTTTTAATGTACAAAGGGTATGAGTTGTAGGATAATTTATTATCATTTATATTTTTTTTCTTGTTTTTTTTCTTTCGTTGTTTTTTTTGTGTCTTTGCTAACTCTATGTTTTTATTAAGGAAAGGAAAAAAAAGGGAAAAAAAGAATGAAAGCAACTTATTTTTGATAAAACCAACAAAGGAAATTTATCTCTTTTTAGCATTAATAAAGACGAAAAATATATATCGTCGAAACGTTAGCCAATTAAAAACTTGAGGTTTGATTTGTTGTCCCTAATCCCGCTACCTACATTTTCACCATGATAGAATAAAATGATTTTTACACTCTGTCTTAATTTTTTAAGATATGTTTAATAAAAAAAGAAATGCTACTATGACTTGTCTTTATTTTCCTTAAAATATTGAAAAAATTTCAGAGTTAACCTAGCTAAAAATTTACGTCATGAGATAAATCTTAAAAAGTTAAGATAGGAATGTGAAAATCATTTTATCCTATATGGAATACTTATGGATCTATCGTGCTTGAAAAAAGTGGATTTTCACCTGTCTCTAATTCAAAAATTATTTGATTAAAGTATAACATGTAATATATCAAATTATTTAAATTTTGACGCCGAATCAGTAGATCAAATATTATATAGGATGTTTCATTTAAGAAAATTAAAAATTTTTCTGCGACGCCTTTTATAAATACCCTTTAAATGTTAAAATGAACCTTTTTTTACCTCCTGTCAATGAAAAAAAATTATTTTTTTTTTAAAATATAGTCACTATCGAAGAAGGGAGCACTAAATGGACATACTGTATAATTCTTAAATATTAGTATCCTGAAAATCACCAAGTGAACCATCGAAACGTCAGTAATTTTTTACTTTTACGACAAAGAAAATTCTCTATTTTCTCACTTATTGCATTTCAAAAATTTCCATGAAATATCTGTAAATCGATTTATAGGCGAAATAAATTTCCGACGTGTACACACATTTTCTTTCCCTTTGAAATGAACGCTAACCTAATTATCCCGGCGTGAAATTAAACGTTTCCCGGGACATATTTTCATCGTTCCTGGCTCGTCCCATTTTTAAAACGAACTGAAGGAAAAATTCATTTCATTTTCTTTTTTTACTTATTACACGTTTTCTCTTTGAATATACTTCCATCGATCCAGCGTATATTAAAAAAAATCTTTTTAATGTTGACTACTTTATATATAAGGGTAAAAATAATGTTATAAAGCCAGTATTACTTAGTATATGTGAGGATACTGCATTCAAAATCAACTTTGACTGAAAATATAAAGTAGTTAATGCATATTTGTCTATAGGGTTTTACAAGAGCTCTTTTGCACAAAAGGCAATCCCAATTCACTACCAAGATTCCAGTATCAGGAGTACTACGAAGGTGTCAGTGGATATTTTTCTTAAGGTTCTGCAAAACGTAAAAAATAGGTAAAACAACTATAGGTTTAACTTTATAAAAAAATGAAACATAGTTCCTTCTTCTGACCAATTTACGCATAAAACACCACGTTTGATTTACAATTTTAGAGAAATAAAACCTCAACTATAATGAAATGAATGTCACTTTAACAGCTTGGGAGTGGGTATATGAATTTTCATGAAAGCTATAGAATACTCCAAAGAAAGTCGAGTTACGATACAAGGGACCTAAAACTGATTTTCCTCTTGGGCATAATTTTTAATAATTTAAGAAAAATAGGAAAAATAAAGCCGATCTGAATACTAGAATTGGAATTATGAAGAGTATTGAAGCAGTTTTTTTGTGATTTTTTTTATTGCAGTTGCAGTGAATCTTCACTATAAAACAATCACCAAATTTAACCAAACTAATGGAATTTCCCTTTTCATTACCTTGTACATTTCTGAAATTGAATATAACTTACAAAAATAACTGCAATATGGTTGAAATTTTTTTTATTGTTATATTTTTAGATAATCTATTTCTCACAAATACTTTTAAAAAATTATTGTATTTTTCAACTGTCAATAATAGTATCTAATATCATCTTTGCAAATGATACTATCATTTTGTGGGAAAAAGCTTAAGCAAAGATTCAGACAGATTTATGAAAGCTAAATAGGTGGTGTGATGCTAACAAGTTATGCTTTAATATTTCTGAAAAAAATATATGACAATTCAAATGTGCCTTAAATGACGTTTTTTTTGAGTAATGATCTAATGTCGTCTCCTAATATATGCAAATTTCTTGGGTTGTATATTGATTCTGGGTTAAAATTTGAAACTCATATAATCACAATATGTAATAAATAAAAAAAAATTTCTGACTGTTATGCTCTTATTTTCATTAATTTAAATAGTTCAGAGAGTCTCATTTTTGGGGTGTGTGCTCCTCTTAAATAAGGTTTTTATTTGATAAAAGGAGGCTTATTGGATGTTTATTTAGGGTTGGTTCTCGAGAGACTTGTCGCCTTATATACTTACTGAGGCAAATGTAGGTTATATTATTCGGCATTGATCCTATGTAAAAAAAACTAGGTTTGACCAAATAAAAGAAACAAGGGTATACAATGGTCAGACGCCTTTTAATTATCTACCTTTATACGACAAATTAATACCAGCTTGGCATTTAGAAGCTATGATTTTTTCTTAAAAAAGGGCTACTAGAGCCTTACAGAGTGTTTTACTGAAATATTGAAATTTTAATTGCACATGAATACATAGGTGTTTAAAAAAGAATAAATTATATTTGTTTAGTGATACAATTGTAAATATTATAAGCCTTTGTTCTAATGTATGTTTTACTGTTTTCTATGACTGTTTTTTTTTAATTTATACCCTTTTGGGTAAAATTTTGTAATATTTATATACGTATAGGACTAGTACTCTATTGGGCTTTGTTAACAATAATATAAAAATTAAGTTTAATTTAAATGTTAATAAATAATTATATAATAAAGCATATTTTGACTTACATTTTTTAGGCAAATGATAAATTTTATGTGTTTTTCCAAGTCCTTTTCGATTTTTTACTTCCAGGAAACTGAAGTTGTTATTTTATTTTTTAGGATTTTTTTTTAAATATATATTATTATATCTCATCTGAACTTAAGCTATTTTTAATATTTTTAGGGCAGTCTGTATTTTTTTCTGGTCGCTATTAATTTGGAATCAAGTCAGTTTTCTGTTTTTCTAACATATCATCCACATCTTAGTCCAACATATTACTAAAAATCTTACTAAAACTCGTCCATAATCAGATTAGCTATCTAAGGGAAAATTATTTTTAAAAATATAGTAAAGGTCCCTAAAATAGTGGAAAGAAAATATATCTAACTAAAAATATCTACTAAAAAATCTATCTATGGAATATTTTTTAATTAATTGAAGTAATTTTTGCCCTTTTTCGAGGCAGTTTTCACTTTTTTCTTATAAAGTTATTTAGTGCTAAGGGGCTTTTTTTTAGCTTTTCTATTATTTGGGAATTAAATAAAATCTAAAAAAATCAAATTAAAAAAAAAATTATAAAATTTCACTTGTGTCACCTTAATTAATCAGTCAAGCCATGTATTGTTACCTATAAAAATGCAATTATAAGCAAATTCTTTTTTTAAGGTAATATTTAATGGTAAATTAATTCATTCGGTCGTTTTTTAATGTCGAATTAAAAATAAATTCGGGTCATGTTGGTACTTAAATCTTACAATAGGGTTTCATCCTATTAAAGTCGAATTTCCCCTCTGAGCTCTGTCGAAATCGAAAACAAATTTACATGAAAGGCGATCAATCATTATTTTTTTCGTTTGGGATGCTACAGACAGTTCGGATTGATTGTGTTTTTTTTCAGTCGTAATTTTTTTAAAAGATTTAATTAAAAAAAATATGTCGCAGGCATTTAAATCAACTTTTCACTTTTTTCAGCCAGTAGCTCTAATTTTTGCTTTGAATTCAGATAACTTAAGTATTCTTTTTTCAGGTAATTTTTATGGCCTTTTACAGCCATCCGGGGATTTTTTTATGCATTTTATTAGTGTGTGATGTAAGTTTTTTAAGTTATTTAGGCTCTTTTTTACTTTGTGTTTCTTTGATCATAGTTTAAATATGTGTTTTCTCAAGAAATTAACAAACAAAACTTTATTATAGAATAAATGAATCAAAATGGAATTCTTCACCAAGGAAAATATGAATCATAGAAAAAGGAAGCAATAAGTTTTAAACAAAACTAATAATAAGTACCTGGAATTTTTCAGATAGTATCCATGGAACCCATGGATCTCGATTTCCAAACTTTGGGATTTTTCATTTTTCGGGTAAGGTAATTTTTATTTCATCGAATTTTTTCACCAAAGATTGATTTTTTACTATACCAGCAGCTTACTCACATCATCTACCTTATGAAAACACCGGGTTATAATGAAATTCGAGCAGAACTACTTCAATAAGAGCACTTTGAAAATTCGGAAAAAACTCGTTTTTCGAGCTCGTTTTTGAGGTCAAAAATGCAATATCTCGGCTACTAGGCAAGTAAGATCTTCGGGATGATCTCCTTGGATTCAAACGAATAAAACTAAGACATAGCCATTGGAATTTTTTAGATAGTGTCTATAGAAGCCAAGATATCTACCTTGATTTTTAATTTTTTGGCTATCGAACTTTTTCACCAAATTGATTTTTTTCGACATCAAACTAACTATACCAGCGGCTTATTCAGATCACCTACATCATGAAAACACCGGGTTATAATAAATACTCCCCGACCCTACACAACTCATCAGTAAGAATTTGTTTTCAAAAATAATACGTATGACTAAAAGCTAGTTATAGTCGTCTTTAATATACAATGTAATAATAACACAGTTTGTTTATTTAAATTTGATATAATTATATACATATACGTATATTAACAAATGTTTAATACAAGAACAGTGCTATTAGGTTGGATATTATGAACGAAAAACAGTGATTTTTCAAAAGAATTTCTTACTAGGTGGGTGGAGGGCTAAGGGTTCTTTTGATAAAAAACAATATTTTTGCAGAAAATATATATTATGCAGTATTTGCCATAATAACACTATTTATTTAAATTTGATATAAATTTATATTTAAATATTTACTATTAAAAAATCGTTCTTAGATTAGCTAATATGGAAGAAAAACAGTGATTTTTTATAGGAAAATTTATAAAATATTTGAAGTGTAGTAATAGGGTAGGGTGTGGCTAGTTGAGCCACGTTTGGAAAAATTAAGAGTCATGTTGTTATTATTTAATATAAATAATTAAACATTCTAGGGATTATTGATGTATATATTTGTTTTTAAAAAGCAATTAATAAGTTTGACGAAATATTGTTTTATTTAGGTAAAGATGACTGCAATATGGCTGGGTACATTTGACTTAACTTACCCCACATATGGGGCAACTTGAACCGACACATGGGATCAGTTGAACCACACAAACTAAACTAGCATAATGGTTGGTTAAGTCAGTTTTCTGATGAAAAATAAAAATCTAATTTTAGAATTACTAAATTAAACATTTTGGAAATTAAAAATTAATCGCTGTCGCAGTTTATACACATATAATATATACTAGTACCCGGAGTGCACCTTAAATAAGCCCATTTTTTGCAATTGGAACACTGTATCCATTCTTCACCCGGAACGCTATCTGTAAATGCTGCTAGGCACATCAGACATAAACATTCATCATCTTCAGACTCAGCTGACGGCAATGGAAAAAAAGATTTCTTATTTATTTTATGCTGTTTTATGTTCTTGGAAAACTCATTTTCTTTTTCTCTAGCAACGGCTCCTAGAGTCTTTTCATCGTCTGAATGTGAAGAAGTAAAATTGGACCGTCGTTCTTTAGTTTTCAATGGTGTATTACCTGAGTAGGACACATCTGTTAAAATAGCTTTTTTAGCAGCTTCTTTCTTCTTTTTGTCTACTTTACCAGAACTTTTCATTTTCCCTTCCTTTGTTCTTCAGCAAGTGCTTGTTTTTCTGGCGTGTCTGTCAAAATCGCGCAAGCTCTCTTCTTTCTCTGGTTTTGTGTTTTTCTTGGTCCTGCCTTAGGCAAAGGCCGCAAGCTTTCAGGCGAAAAAACTCCAGTAGAAGTAGATGGTATGGCGTTGTCATCAGGTGTTTCTGGAGCTATGGTTTGGGAAGTGCTGTTATTTTCTGTCGACACCGGCTGAGATATAGATTCAGGAACTGGACGATCAGTCACATATGATGGCGCGAAATCTGTATCAGAAAATATATCACGATTGTAAGGATATATACCCGTTTTTGAAAATCCATTTAATAAATTGGAACTTGTAGCTCCTAATGGCAAAGTTGTGGCAACAATTTTTGGTATTTCGTATACGCTAATTGTCTGTCCGGGGTTGTTACGAAATCATGCATCCTGGGCAGAAGCCAAATACTCCTTGAAAGGCCCGAAGACTGACACGTCCAGTTACAGTTTGTGGGTGCAGTGTGGTGGGAATGAAAGTATTACCACTTCGTTGTTCTTTGCATATTCTACGGTCTCAATTGATAATTGTGATGAATGATTGTCCAAAAGTAAAACAGGAGACTGTTTAGCAGGGCTTGTATGTTTAACGAAATGCTTCATAAAATCATAAAATTCTAAATCAGTCACTCAGCCACTTGCATTTCCTGCGCAGATGCATTCTGGAGGACCGTTTGAAATAAAATAGGGTTTAAATTTTTTTATGGGAAAGACAACATGGGCGGTATTGTATTCCCTATTGCTGATACGGCGGTAATTAGAGCTACATTAGTTCCACGCTCTCCTGAAGTAACAGCACCTATGTTTTTTTTTCCCTTCGCTGCTACTATTTTTGAAGGTTTTGTTACTGTAGACACGCCCGTTTCGTCTGTGTTCCAAATTCTTGATGGCGAAAATTTATTTTTGTCCATAACGTTGGCAAGTTTTTCGAAAAACATATTAACATTATGTTTATCGAACGAGGTTGCTCTACCTTGCTGCGGTTCTGGTTTTCTTATTGAGAGCTGAGGGTTTCCAAGGTTCAGGAACGTATAAGTTATATTCTGTTTGCATATTCGAAGGCTAGGCGTCTAACATCAATTGGCGATAGAGCATAAAAAATGGATGCCAATTTGAGCAAGTAATCTTTAAGAATTTCTTCTTGGTCTAAAGAAAAAACTTGACAAGATGCAACATATCCCATTGTTACTTCGTCTGGTCCATCTCCACTCTTTAATTTTTTTATATATCTGCCCAGTGTCGTTCGATCAATTCCAAATTCAGTTGCTACGGTTCTAATACTTTTTCCCTCATTTTCAACTGCTTTTGCTGCAACTGCAGTCGTCCTCTTGTAAGTACACATCTGAAAATAAAACAGGAATATAGCAAAAATATTATTTTATACATAAAATAAAACAAATACATGAAAGGGGGTTAGTTGAGCCATGTCTCAACTTGCCCCGTTAATTTTGGCTCAACTAACCCCACACTCGTTTTTGGAACAATTCAACACATAATAAAAAATGTATTCAGAACTGTTATTTTTTAACTAAATATTATTAAAATAACACGGTTATGAACAAATATTGTACTTACTTTGAAGTCCACAACTTTAAAATAACGAAGTAGGACCAAAAACACATTCAATATCGATTTTTACTTTCGCGTGCACAAATAGAAAATTGACGATACCTCCGCTTTAACTTCTACTAAATTCATGAGATAAACAAATACGGCCGGTCTACGTAGCTTCGTGTTCACTCGGATTCCTTAAAAAGTGTTAGGTTTTTGTCATATGGTGCGTGGATCAACAAGCCTTGTCCTACCTTACATAAATATCGTGTCAATTTTTTTCTCCCTTTTCTTAACCGATTAGCTTATGATATCTATAAAGTCTAGTAAACTACTTAAAGCTTATCAAATTCATATTACTAAAAATTTTCTGATTTTTTCCATTTATTTTAGCAAAAATATTCGCATATCTAGTAAAAACGCTCTTCCTCTCAAGCTTTTTTTGAGCCTCTTTATATAGTCTTCTTTTGATAAGAGGCTCTCTAACTTTACTTACATTTTTGAAAATGTTCCTTTTCATGTGATATTGATAATTGGCCGTGATTTATTGTTATTTTTTCTATTGGCACACATGCGATAGCACCTCACAATATTGTCACTGTTAAATGTAATTTAGAGCTGATATTTACACAGCTCCGAAAAAGGTTTGCTGGTATTTTCAATAACCACTTCTGGTAGATTGTAAACACACATACTATTCAGTCATGTTTTCTATTTGGCCCTCAATTTTTGACTGTATCGTTGTTTTTGTTCATTATTATTTCCGGTGTTTTTAAATTTCACGTATGTCTTTCTTTTCGGCACTTTTTATGTTACTGGACGATTTGTGACTGTAACATAACCTTTTGTCTTTTTTTGAAATTAGGGGGTCTATTGTATAGGGTCATATAAAACATCAGACAAAATAAGCACGTTAAAATTGTGAATTTATACAATATTATAGAGCGCAATGTATATATGTAATTCGCAATAGACGAAATCGCCCACTGCCCGATGTTTTACACACAACACGTTGTGGGTATAGTAATTTACCCACGATGCAACCAGATATATTTTTTAGAGTAAAGATAATTGACCAGAACGTATTGTGGATACATTTCATCAGCCACAACGCGAATGAAGTTTTAGCGCGCTTTTATTTCACGTTGTAAACCATTCATTTTGCCTACGTCGCGTTATGGGTATTAAGATTTATTCAGAATGCGTTGGAAGTGATTGGCGGTTGTCGGAGACAGTCTGTGTGTGACACGTATGGATAGATGACAGATGCAAGTATTGTGTTTTTATGTCTTGTGATTTGTGATTCATTGTGTGTGTCTTTGAGAATATGCCAAGATGAAAACTAAGTTTAAACAAAGATTATGGGAATTAATGTCAAAGAACAAAGACAGGTCGTTGTTATTATCAGCCGAACGTTACTTAGAAATTGTAAATGAGACAAAAGTAGAACTTGAAAGGAGACGGGATGACCTAAAATTATCGTCCAAACAATATTATAGACTAAAACGATATTATCTATTAACAGTTGGCGAAAAAGATAAACTAGTTAACAAGGAATATTTAGGAAATCAGGTTTAATTTTTTATTGTGCAGCAAGTGAAATGTATGATATAAGCTCATTTACAAATAGGACACACAAGAGAAAAGGCAATGGAAAATGAAATAAAAAAGAAATACTGCAATGTTACTAGAGAGGAAATTCATACATATTTAGACCTGTGTCGATCGTGTGCTCTAAAGAAAAAGGCAAAAAGTAAAGGATTAGTTGTGAAACCTATGATTATGAGTGAAATGAATTCACATTGCCAGGTAATGTTAATTAACATTTCTCATTATTATTTCCATGGTTGTGTTCTGTTACGTTATACTCGTATCGTATTTACCTTGATGACATTGTGATTTGCTGTTACTTTATTATCACAGTACCACTAACTTAATGTTTTTCTTTAGGTTGACCTTATCGATATGCAAAGTGAGACTGATGGAGAATATAAATTTATTCTCAATTATCAAGATCTTAAAACACACTTAAAACAAAGACAGCAAATGATGTGGCAGATGTTATTCTCAATATATTCTGTTTGTTTGGAGACCCAAATATTTTGCACAATGACAATGGAAGAGAATTCAGCAACCAGGTAAATTTGATTGCATTATACAAAAGCTTTTCATTATTTGAGTAAATTTTAGGTCATTAAACAATTAGCAACAAGTTGGTCAGCTATAAAAATCATTCACGGTAAACTACGACACTCCAAAGTCAGGTCTCCGTTGAAAAAGCAAATCAAGATGTTCACGATAGCCTTGTAGCCTGGATGTCAGATAATAACTGTCAAAATTGGGCAAAAGGTCTTCGGATTATTCAGAGTACAAAAAACCGCAGTTTCCATACAGGTATAAAGCGAACACCTTATGAAGCCATGTTTGGAACTCCACAGAGAAATGGACTTTTGGATTCATGCTTGGACACCTGTGTAGCAACTGAAATTAAGACTGAAGAACACCTTGAAGAGCATCTGAAATTAATAAAAGAATCTTTAGAAATAGAACAAGACAACGACATCGAATTTAATATCGAAAAGAAACGAGAAAACGAAACGCAATTTCATGTGGAAACCGAATTAGATATAAGTTAAGTTAGATATAAGTCGAAAATAATACGAACGAGGGAAGGTTGGTAAATGGAAATATCGATATGATGAATTGTTTTGTTTGTGATAATATGTACATCCCACGCAATAAGTGCATTGAATGTAATGAGTCATTGCATATGTCCTATGCCACTGATTGGGATTTACCATTATGCAAACTTGTGGTAATAAAAAGGCAACTGATACGGAGAGAAGAGATTGCAAACGGGGGCTTGAACAACAAGCTGATAAAATGCTTAACCAATCGCAAAGCAAATTTCCACCTGTTAATGTAGGTGACAATGTTTTGATAAACGTACCAGAGGTAGATCGCAAGCGTTTTGCTCCTCGAAACGTATTATAAGTCATTATGGAAAAAAACGATCAAGGATAGTACGTTCTGGGTACCAAAAACGGAAAATTGACACGATTATACAGCAGAAATGAGTTGCAATTATCTCCTTCAGTATTTTTATCTTTATGTGAGATCGCTGCAGATTCTTCTATCAATGTGCGCCAGAAAGCCATGTTGTCTTCGGGATAAGGTTTTGTTAAATGTAACTGTTTGAAAGATTGTCAAACTAAGGCATGTGCATGTGTAAAATTAAATATAAAATGTAATTCCAAATGCCACAAGAGTAATTCTTGTAAGAATAAATAGTGTTTTTGAAATAATTGTTATTTTCCTATTTCTACATTTCGTTTAGTGTTTTGTTTTCAATATAATATTTATCATATACTGTTACTCTGTGATAGGTGTGTTCCTTTTAATAAACGTTTTATATTGTTCATTGTTTTACTTGAAACGTATTCTGGGTATAGCGCAATAGACAGAACGCGACGTGGGCAAAAGAATTGCCCACAAAGCAAAACCACGGCGGACGAAACCATCATTCGCATTGTGGGTGACGTAATTTATCCAAAACGTATTCTGGATAATTAGGTCTACTTAGTACTCGAAAAAGAAGTAGCTGATCGCATCTTGGATAAATTTTTATTTTCGTAATGTGTGCAAAAAAATCGGGCAGGGGGCGATTTCGGCCGTTGCGAATAACATATACACTACTCGGTATACGCCATCTTAAATAGCATCTAAATTGGATCAATGTTTAAATTATTTTAGGTAAATGAAAAACTGTTTTAATTTTTTTAAGCTTTAAATTAAATTTTGGTCGTTTTTAAGTATTTAACATAGTTTTTAGATATTTGATAAAGTAAATCATCAGAAAAAGTAAATACGTGCTTTTCTATAACTTTTATATAATTTTTGAGTTTTTTCTAGGTAAATTAATATTTAATTATTTCCAGGTGCTTGATGCATTGGTGGATCCAGAAATTTTTTTTACACAAACATTTGATACAATTTTAAAGTATAGCATTTGCAAAATATTTTATAAAAGACATTCTAAGAATTCCATTCATTTCCATATTATTCGGAATATCGCATCAAAATTATTTAAAGAAATCTTATGTCAGCAGCGTAATTTTTAAGCAACATTTCTTATTATTTCTTTTCAACCTATTCCAAGCATTTTGAGCTCGACCTCTAATTTCAATAGTTATATAATTTTTCCCATTGAGCTATACGTGGGCTTCTAATTAAGAGTTGACAGGTATCACTCTTACCGAAACTATCCAAAACAAAAACTGTATTAGCCAATCAACCATTGACTAGCACAAACCCATTTATCCTACTGATAAATATTTATTATGTATTCAAGTCTAATTCAATCCATAGCAGTTTCTAACAGAATCCAATTAGTAATTACCCAGATATCAAACTGAATTTTGCAATTATTACAGAACAGCCTTGATAAATCAATTATTCGATTTTCACGTGTGTGTTGTTTTGATGCTTTTACCCGCTAAAGTTCGTTACTTCCTAGTAATATGAAATATTCATAAAGTTTAACTCAACTAACTTTTAACAAGTTTATTTAATAACAACTTTATTTTCAGCCTTATAAACTCTCAATACCCAATATAACTCAATAGATCTTATATATTCATATAAAATTGACGAGAATTTAAATCGTCGATGCATAACTTGATACGCTACGAGTCTCAATTTATTATGACCCAAAGCAATCCGTTATTGCATGGGCTGGAAAACTAAAACCAAAGTGTACACGCCATAAAATAATCCCTCCAGTCGGTTATTTTAATCGGAGTGGATATCAAAAGCTGTCCGGGGTGATCCATCGATTCTATAGCTTTGCGATATCCAGTTACCAGCCATTTTAGAGCTAAAAATAGAGTTATTTCGGGTAGTTTTTTTTGGTAAAGTGCAACAATAAAAACTGGTTTTAATTACCTGGAAGTATTTGTGTTTATCTTTTTTTAATACGAGTTGTTTAAAACCGTATTTTATTTATTCATAAGTTACTATTTCATAAAAGTCATGAGATCAAACTCGAAAAATTCATCCATTTTCCTTAACCGTAAAAACACGAAATCTAATCTTTCGTGTTTTTACCTTTTATAAAAGTGCATGAGATCAAAGATTAATGTATTTTAGACAGGATTATTAATGGTTAAAAAAAAATAAATGACTATAAAATTAATATGTTGTGCATAACTTAGTAAGCTAGTATGCCCATTTCGTTTTTCATATATTTAAGAAAAAGTGGAATGCAAAGAAAATTTTGCAAATTTTTACCATAATACAAAAAGTTGTTTTTTTTTAAGTTTTTTTTGGGTGTTGAAAAATTACTTTTTCCAGAAAAAACACTACAAAAATCACTTTTTGTAGGTAATTTGTTTTCTAATCTCTATTGAGGCATTAGATACAAAAGAAATTAATTTTTAATTGCCTGGATCAAGTTGTTGCTAGTCCGTCCCTAGAAAACAAAATTGTCCAGATATAGAAAGTATCAAAAGACATATCGCTATAGCGACATATTTCACTATCATTAATTTTTTATTTAACTTTATTAGTGGGCTAAAAATAAAATGACAAAAACTAAAAACTAAAAAAAGTTAACTTATAAGTTGATAGATTTTAAAATAGTAAATATAAACACCATTCCAAAATTGGTTTTTATTAACTTACATAAAAATAGCGCCTCAAACAAAAAAAACTTAAGACTACAAATTTGCTTAAAACTAAACAAGGGTATAAAAAAAAAATAAACAAAAAATTATGGGTTGTAGTTTTTTGCTATTAAAAAATATTTACGATAAACCTGGTACAAATTTCACGTCAAAAATTGCTCCCTAATGCATAAAACACATCTGCAAATTAAAAAAAAAACTTTTTTCTTACTTTTTAACACCCTGTATATCCGGAGTATACCACAAGTTCAAATAGATACCTTTATTATATATTCCATATCAACAATTATTTAACATCTTTAATTAGTATCTAATATACCATACTTTAACATTAAACTTTTATGAATTAAAATAATATTAAATTTAAAAAAATGTACACTAGGTGTAACCTAAATATAAACGTTTATTAAACTATCGAGTGTTGCTTGATATATACCAAAAATAAAGTTTCCTAAGTTAAGACCCTTGAAGCAGAATTAGCGCCTTTAACTTTTATTTTTAAATTTACCTAAATATTCAAAAAAGTAGTCCATTTTACTCAAAGAGACCTCTTAATAATCAAAGTTCAGAGATTGGAGGGACACAAAGTCAATGGTCTCAAATTACGTTTATTTTTAAAAACAATTACACGTGTTTCGCCCTAAGGCATCGTCAGTTCTAAAAGAGACAAGGCAACAATGTTAAGATATGACTTACTACTTACTTAAAAAATAATGCTGACGTTCACATTAAATCCGGTATCAAAACTAAATAAAATAAAGGTAAACAAAACAAGCAGAATGAGGTTAAGTTGAACGGAAATAAAGCAGAAAATAAAGCAGAAATATGACTTGGTCGAGAAATGAACCAGCGACCATCGGGTTCGTAGGCAAGCGCTAAACTTACGTGCTATCCAGGTTGTGATGAATATTGTTAAAAATTAAATGCGGTTCAAAGGTAAAAACATCATTCACACAGGACAGTACAGGACTCCTTTTTGCCCTTGGGATCTCCATCTTCTCTAATAAGTAAAGCTTCTTTCGCTTAGGGCACTCATGAAGGATTTTTACATTTTCCGGGATGGAAGGATAGTGTTTTGAGGACAATAAATGGCTTGCCAAAGCCGATTTCATCTCGATGATATTTCGGTATCTTTGTGTTTATTATATTCTCTTAAGTGTTCCGGCACTCTCGTTTTTATTTTCCTTCCAGACTGACCAATGTAAACGGCATTACAGTCCCCGCAGTTAAGGGAGTATGCCTTCTTTCTTTTAGATCTGACGATGCCTTAAAGCGAAACACGTGTAATCGTTTTTAAAAATAAACATAATTTAAGACCATTGACTTTGTGTCCCTCCAATCTCTGAATTTTTATTATCTCAATATGGTTATTCCAATTTCTAATCGAATTTGAATATTCTGCAAGTGACAGCCGATACATTTAAATTACATCGAGAACGTTTGTTTTCATTAAGTGAATTATTTGCTTTTTGCTGTATCCACGTGGAAATTTAATTAACGATATTTCGACCGATTATTTTTGCCTCCTCGTGTCAAAAAATATGTGTTCCATTATAGTTTAAAAATTGAAAAAACGTACCTGGAAAAAAATTCGTTTTTTTCCTTGCAAGCAGTTGTTTATTAGATATAAAAAAAGAATTCAAAAATGAATCTCAATTGCTTGATTTTTTTTTCCTTTTATCCAGGTGGAAATGTAATTAATAAATCTATTAAAAAACAATGCCGTTTCAATATAATATAACAGCTTAAAAAATTAAATCTGGAATAATTTTTAGGCATATATCTTTCCAACAAAGGAACAATTCAATAAATAAATTTCAATTGTCTGAAAAAATTAAATGTTTTTCTTTTCTAGCAAATTATTTCTTTCAATTATTCTGTGGTGGCAAAAAGAATAAAAGAGTTTTTTTCCCAAACAAAATATGTTTATTTTTATATTGACATAGCTTGTAATAAGAGAATAAATTGAGATCCTTTGTAATGGAGAAATTGAAACCTTTGCTTCCCACATTTCCCTCTTTGTCCCTTAACAGGCGCCTTTTGAGGCGATGATTCAAAGCTTTTTCAATAGAACAAACACTTTTGCAATATTCACTCGTAATTAATAATTTTTCTATGCGAATATAAACGAGCTAATAAAGAATAAAAATCTACAAGTGAACTTTGCTTTTTGAATTCCTATCTCTATTGCTTAACATTCATTGTACCAGGCATGTTAATTTCTATTCCATCAAGTGACGACGGATACATACAAATTGCCTCGGCGAACTAATTTCCATTTACTCAAATATTTGCTTTTTACCCTATACACGTGGAAATTTAATTAATTAAAATTTAGTTTAACCTCTAATTGGGGATTTAAGCATGTCTCCCAAGCAGTATTGTTAATTCAAAACTTCCTGTTTTTCAGAGAATCAATTTTGAAAAAAGTTTCATATTTATATTCATCCCGTCTTTAATAATATATTATCCGAAGATTCATTTATTATGAAATTTAAAAAGGAAATGGAGTAGAAAGGCAAAAAAAAAAATTTCCGATACTTAACTCATCCCCTTCTATAGTCACAGTTTCTCCCTTTAAATCTGCATAACATGAAAAACAAATTTCGATGAAAGGGATGCCAATCAATCATGTTCTTGTAAAGAACGTTATCGACAGCCAGCAATTTTATTTGTCATTAAAAGTTTAAAGAAAAATCGCGTTTTCTTTTTTTTAAGCATTAGAAATAACTAGGGGATCATATAGTATTAAACTATGCTCGCTAGCATATTTATCATTAACAATCATGATAACATAAATATACTGTTACGGATTCTCATAAAGCATTCATTAATTTGATGAAACATCGTAATCCATCCAAGCTTTTGTGACAAACAGCCTTGTGGCAAGTAATTTGAGTGAAATATTCTACTTTGGAATATTAATGGTTATGTTACTGTATTATTTATGTTCTGTTAGGTATTATAGAAAATAATTTTTTCCTATTATAAATATTAATAAAAAACAGATTTTCCAATAGTTTCATAAAAGAAAACCCGTTTTTCCCTGAAGACTATTTGCGGAACAACAAATTAAATTTATGTCGAACAGACTTAAGCTTAAAATCCGGATATACAAAGTAATTTAAACTCTTTCTGTCTCTCTCGGTTGCGTTCGATTTATTAGTTTGCAGCATGCACTGCCCCAAGCTTACTTGCCCTAATTGGAAAAATCCAATTTTGTATCTTTCCTAAAAAAAAAAACTTGACTTAAGGCAAACTTTTTATTCAGTTGAACATTATTGTTCTTATGTATTTATAATATCCAGGAAAATACCCAGTAATTAGCATCCAAGAACTATTCAAATGCATAACTTAAATGAACACGGCGCGTCATTGTTTAATATCACTCAAGAGATGAAAATGGACAATATAAACCTGCATGAAGTGCATAGAATGAAAAATGTGAGAATTTTTAGATATCTGGCAACTGTGTGTGGTTATATGGGTGGAGCCTGACAATCGGGACAGATCGGGTAAGCTCCTGACATGGAATTAATTGGATGAACCAGACTTTTGGGCGGGGCTAAGGTTGTAAACACTGTTGCCAAACTATGATGACACAGAAGGAAAAATGAGAAACAGTATTCGTGGTGCACCAATAACGACAACAATGTGTATTAAAATGACAACATTGTGTGCTTTTTTTAGCCTGACAATCAAGAGATATCGGATAATCTTGGACGATTTTGGATTAATTAAAGAAATAAGCCTTTTGGGCAAGGCTAAAGTTATTAACACTGTTACTACACTATGATGACAAAATAGTTAAAGCATTAAAAATTAATTATTGTTTTAGATTTACTAGAGTGGCAAAGCTATTTTGTCTTCAAGGCAGCTTTTTATCCTTATAAAACTGGTGGGTGAATCTTAAACATTAATCGCGGAGATTTGATGCCGTGTTGCCAATTATAAATGGTTTTTTTGACAACATTTACGTTAAAACCCTCCCTCTGGTTGGAGTCAGAATTTAAGCAACGTTGCCAGGCTGTATTATGTTCTTAGCACTTTCCATATATTTCTAAATGAAATGAGCAGACTGACATATTTACACGGTTTCAAGGTGGAGCTAATGTCAAATACATTGTTGCCAAATATCAAAGGAATTTATGCTTAAAAAAAGTCAATCGAAATAACTTGAACCCAAAGATCGGAAACGCTCGGGTTTACAAACCTGCCTTCAAGGCGGAGTTATAGAAGATGATGTTGCCAGACTGTGATATTTTTATCATTTTTATTTATTTATTTCGCATTGGGTTATATTTGCTTAGGCATGAATGGGTTTAGTCGGGTTTGGCTGGGTTGGTTTTAAATGAATATTGTTAAATTTCGTTCGGTTAATTTAAGTTGGATTGGGTAAGGTTGGGTCGGGTTGCATTGGGTTGGGTTGGGTTAAGTTGGCTTAGCATAAGTTTTTAGGAAAATTTAACAGAGACTTTTCCAAATTTTTAATAAAACATAGTATAAGAATAATATATTACTTATACTCACTTTGCATTTTATCCAGAAATTTCAAAATGCCCAAAATGACCCCCTATCCCATATTATAAAGGAACCATACCCAATTCCCCAATATGCCCCAAAATCAAAGACAGTACAAATATGTCCTATGGACATCCAAAGGTTTTCTCTTTTTGAAAATATAAATATCCGATAGACATCCGTAAATTTCTTTTAAAAATTTAATAGATGTTCATAGGATCATTCAAATGTCACAAAAGTAGACTGCCATAAGACTATTGAATAAACTTGTCTACTGGACGAATAATTTGTCAATGTAAAGGGACATATAAAATAGCATTTTCAGGGGCCTAGATGAAGTCATCCAATACATGAAGCAAATTTTGTCTCGTCAATAATACAAGATATTCGAACAATATATTTTGAGATTTTCAGAATTTTTAGATTTCAGGCCATTATTTAACAGTTGAAGAAAAAAATGGACGTGAGTAATAGAACCGAGGTGTTGCTGCTTATTCGACTATTGAATGTTACAAAAAACAATAAATAATGCATAGGGATTCATAGAAGGGTCAATTTATTGCTGGTTAGTTGATCGCGGGTCTTACACGCATTTGAAGGTATTTTCACCATCTTACATGCCTAGAATAGATAATGGTTTTTGAAAATATAAAAATTTATAAAAAAAAATAAGTAGAAGTCTGTAAAATAATCGAGTTGTTGCTGTTTATTCGACCGACGTACATTGAAAATTGCAAAAATCAATAAAAACTATATAGGGATTCATAGTAGAATCAACTTGTTGCTGCTTATTTGACCGCGGGTCTTCAACACTTGAAAACTAATAAAAAGTAATTCGGAGTTTGTAATATAATCGACTTGTTGCTGCTATTAGACCAAATTAACTTTAAAAATTATTTAAAAAAATACTCAGGCTCTTAATAAGATCGTTTTTTTTTAAATTAGGATTTCGTAATAAAATTCATTTATTAGACCAAGGTTATCATAAAATTGAAAAAAAGTTTTAAAAGAAAGTTTGGAGTGTATAATATAAATGCTTCATTGTTGCTAATCGAATTATTCTTTAAAAGTTAAAAACAAAAATGGAAGTTCGTAATAAAACCATGACGTTGTTGCTTTTTCGACCGCGCCGTTTATTGCAAATTACAAAAACTCGTTAAAAATGTATAGCAGAATCAATTTGTTGCATGTTATTTGACCGCGGGTCTTCCAGGCATTTTAAGTAATTTTCAATATCTTACAGGCAGTTGAAAAATCTATAAAAAATAACTAGCGGTTCGTATAGGAATTCAATTGTTGCTACCTATTTTACCATTCTTTAAAGGTTGCAAAAAAATGGAACTATAAGAATATATGGAATATAAGAATCAATAAAAAATCTATAGGGGTTCACAGTTGAATCGATTTGTTGCTGCTTATTTGTCATTCCTCATGTCTGGGATGTTAAGATTTTTCTTTTGTTGACCGCCGTTCTTTAACAACTAAAAATCTGTAAGAAATAAGTAGGGGTTTGTAATATAATCAAGTTGTTGCTGCTTATTAAAATAGCCTTTAAAAATTGCAAAAATAACTTGAAGCTTATAATAGAATAATTTTTTTTTTAATTGAAACAAATGTATAAAAAATAAATAGGAGTTCGGAATAGTATTCACTTGTTGCTACTTACTTGACCATCCAAAAACTGGAAAAAGAAAATGGAGTGTGTAATATAAAAAAATTGTTTATTTGACCATTTTCCTTAAAAGTTGAAGAAAAAGTAATGGAGATTCATTATAGATTTAATTTGTTGCTAGTTATTTGACTGGTCTTTAAAAGTTGCACAAAAATATAATGGAAGTTTGTAATAGAACCGAGTTGTTGCTGCTTATTCGACCTTCCTTAAATTGTTTTTTTTTAATTAAAATATCTTTAACGAAATAAGTAGAATTTTGAAATAAAATTCATTTGTTGCTACTTATTCGACCACGGTTATCCAAAAATTAAAAGTTTTTTTTTGGATAATTCGATTATTCTTTAAAAATTACAAATAAATATGAAAGTTCGTATCGTAATAGAACCATAAAAAAAGTAGAGGTTTATAATATAATATAAGTTGTTGCTGCTTATTTAAACATACCTTAAAAATTATAAAAATAAATGGTAGCTCGTAATAAAACCGGCTTTTTTTTTAAATTAACACATTTGTAAAAAACAATTAGGATTTTGTGCTGTTTACAGATGTAAACATTATCCGACAAGAGATCGACATCTTAAATAATGGTTAAAAAAATAAATCCCCTGGCCTCCAGTAAAGTAATTATACTTTTCAAAGCATTCCATTTTATTTACGTTTAAGTTCAATAAATTGATCAAAATTATTCTCCATCGTAGGTACATGGTTATTCATTCGAGAGGATGTGTGATGTCTGCGATGCCTTTTAATGTCTTGAAGTAATATATAATAATTTGAAAATAAATATTTAAATTTTGTTACCATTTAAAAAATACAGTAAAACTCGATTACTCAACCGTTACCTGTAAGCTTTTTAAGTCTCCAAGGCTCTGTCTAAGACCTAATGAAGATAAACGATCTTCGAAACGTATCTAGGTTAAATAACTTACTATTAAATTAAATTGAAGTTAAGCTACGGGAAGTAAGATGTTAAAAAGTAACATTAATACTATAGATCAAATTATATGACAAAGTAATTTGGTTCAGTTATAAAAGTTTATTCCGAATTAAAACGGTTTATTTTACGGTCCTTTTCGCTAAACTGATGCGATAAAATAGTCTAATGGAGACCAGGTAATTGGCAACGAACATGTAAACTTTATGTTGGTTTTAAATGGGAAAAAGAGCAAACATCTTTGAAACTTTATTGAGGATATGAAAATGCATGATGCTAGTCTGGATAATTTGGAATATTTTAAGTTTTCGTGAATTTTTTGAGCTAAGCTTTTTTAAACAATTTACAAGTAACTAAACTTTTCGAAGACAAACAAAAAATTTAATTAACTATTTGCAAAATATTCGTAGTAATTTTTGTAGCCAATTCGTAGTACCTGAAATAATAAGAATATTTCAATTAGAACTTTCTAAGCAAGTTACTGGAAAAAATATTTTTTTTTATAAAATATTTTGAGGGCAGTTTTCAGATTGGATTGGTTGTTTGTTAAGTTAAACTCTAAGTTTCTAAAAAACTCATTTGAGGCAGTTTAAAGCCACGGGAGCAACGTAAAAGTTGATTTTATTTAGAGGAGTTTAGAAGGCTTCCTTACACAAAATTCTGATTTTATTGTATCCTATATTTTTTTAGTTTTTTTTTTTAATAATTTTTTTCGTATTTCGATAAATTTCACATAAGGATAATGTTACCGTAAAATAATTTAAGAAAAAATGAAAACGCTCGGTTTGTATCTTATATCGGCCTTTGCAGTGTGGTGTTTGATAAAGAAAAATAAAAAAAAAAAGTTTGGTAATAAAATGTGCCTTTTTATTGTACTTGGGTCAAATATGCCAGGAAAATTGTATTTATAGAAAAATCATACACTAAAAAGGATATCATAGAAAGAAAGGGGAAAGTTCAAGTTATCTCACCTTGATATATCACTGTCATAATACGAAAATATCGCAATATTTTCAAAGAAACAGTTACAAGTGTACATCAATAATTAATTAAGGCAGAGTCTATTTATTATTGCTTTTAAAATAATGGAATAATAGAGAACAGTCCTTAACTGCATCAGTAACCCTTCGTAAGAAACTCTTAATCAATTAGAATTGTTTATGTTTTTACCTTTAAAAGCTAAAAGCTGCAATTCTCAAAAATATGATTGCACCTTTTTTAGCTAATTATTATAGCAAGTACTTGACAAAGTTTAACAATTTTTTTTCAAATCTATAAAACGCCTAATGATGAAAAAAAATCATTTTCAAGAAGATAAGGATGTTTTATAAGTATTTTTTTTAAAGAGAGGGTGTTTGTGGCCTATACTGTTTTAATACTGAAAATTTAATATTTTCTCATGCTGTTTGGGATATTTGTGGAATATAGTCCATTGAAGATACCCACATGTTGGGCGCCAAACTTCCATTTTTTTCTGGTAAATGGTCGATCACAAAAAATCCAGAATTTACCGAAAAATAATGTTTTCTTTTAGAGGACTCCAGAAATATTTCTCCAGTAATAAAAATATATTTCACATGGAATTTTTCTCAACAAAACTAGTTTTTACACAGTTGCAGCCAATGGTGAGTCAGCATTTTCAACTGCCTGGTTTTAAAAAATTATATCAAGGCACATGAAGCCACTTTAATTTTTTTCCAGGCAGTTAAAGTTGAGTTTCTCTTTTCCAAGCAGTTAAATACTCTGTGGCTAAATGTCAATATACCTTAAATAATTATCAATAATAATTCAGGATATTATATTGTGAAAATGACACCAGTGCCAGGGCTTATGAAATGCTAATCCCGTATCGGTCAGTACGCCAATAAGACCTTAATCAAAACGATAAAAAATATTACAAAGTTTCTAATAATGTTAAAAATAAAGGTACCTTAAGCTGACATTTTTATGAGAAAATTAGAATTGAATAATTGATCTTTTAATTACGCCCCTTAGTGGCTAAATTTCAAACTTAAAAATAGTTTCCAGATTCTCTCTAAGCTACTTTTATATTGGATAAAAAAATTCCAATGATATCACATTGACAGTTCCTGAGATCCAGGCATAGTGAAATAACCTGTATAAGACATATTAAACGCATATGTTTAGTAAGTGCCATAGTCATGTACGTTATGCTCATATTGATTGATACAGCCTAATCAAGGTGTTTGTTCAGGTAATCGACCAATAAAAGTAATTTTGGTTGATTTAAATTTATTAAGATAATCAATATTGCAAAGGACTGAGAGAGAAAATCAGTAGGCTAATAAGTAAATTAAAAGCTTAGTTGCTATTTTACTTTGAGTCTCTTAAAGAAAAATAATAAATATAAAAAAATAATACTTAAAGGCTATAAGAGCCTTTTGGCCGCTCCGTTTTCACCTATAATATTTAAAAACCGTAAAAAAATGCTTTTTCCTTTAAAAAGAGCTTAAAAGCAAAGAGCTGTTATTTTCTCGTGTATTTGAATATTGCAACGATGAATAAAATACTTTTTCAAGGATATAAGGATGTTTTATAGGGAGTAATTTTTGTGGAGAAAGGATGTTTTTTGCCTATAGTTTTAATACTTAAACTTGAATATTTTTCTCAAGCTTTTTGAGATATTTGTCGAATATAGTCCATTCGAGATACCCACATGTTGGGCGCCAAACTTCCACTCTCTTTGGTTTATTGCCGATCACAAAAAATCCAGAATTAACCGAAAAAAATTATTTTCTCTTATAAGATTTTGACCAAAATGATAAAAATATTCCAAAGTTTCTAATTATGTTAAAAAAATATTTTAGGCTGACATTTTTATGAGAAAATTAGAATTATGTATTTGACCTTTTAATTACGCTCCTTAGTGGCTGAATTTCAAACTTAAAAATAATTTTCAGATTCTCTCTAAGCCGTTTTCTTAGTTGATATTTCACTTTGAATCTCTTAAGGAATAGTAATGAAGTTATGCTATATAAACTACATCAGAAATATGCAAATCCCAGAAAATCTAGATAGTGATTTAGAAATAAAATGGTGATATACAGAAAAGGGGAAAAGTTTAATTTTCATTACTATATACCCATTTTATAAAGAATTGTGATGAAACGATGCTTTTTTATTGTAATTTGGTAAATTATCCTAGAAAAATACTGTTTCAAAAAACCCAAACAATGATTTAGAAATGAAAGTGTGATATAGAAAAAGAGTGAATAGTAGTACTCATCATAAGTAGAAACAAAATGCTGATTTAGCATCTTAAACAGATAAACTACACTATAAAACACAATTCTTAAAAGATCCAGATGTTAAAACTAAAGTGCTACAATTCTAAGGAGTCATCCGTATTCCTGGAATAAAAAAAAATATTTTAAGGCCATAAGAGCCTTTGGGCCGCTCCGTTTTCACCTATATTATTTAAAAACCGTAAAAAAATATTTTTTCCTTTAAAAAAAGCTTAAAAGCAAAGAGCTGTTACTTTCTCGTGTTTATTTAAAACGAAAAATTCGTGCCTGCAAATTTAATATTTATGTGGGCTTTCGAAAGCTGCCTTTCAGTCATGAGACCTTTGTGTAATCGTAGCTCGTCCTACCTTAACAACTTTTCTAATTAAAATTTTATCTTGGTTAAACAAGAAACAGCCTTTCCGGAATAAGTAATTTTTCCGTGTTTTTTTTATTCCTCATTTAACATGCATTCAGTGAAACGAAGAGCAATTTAAAAAATTATTTTGCTAAAAAAACAATTTATTTTAAACCAAACAATAGTTTGTCAATTAGCTGTATAATTATTTAAAAGGCCTGCCACACAATGACCCTCTTTAAAATAAACGTAAAAATAAAAGAGAAAACACAGCCTTTAATAAGGCTAATGCTGTTCGTTCTCATCCCTCGTCCAAAAAGGGGAGATTTTATTATTTTTTTTATTAAAAAAAAATCGTCAGAACCGAATTCCTTTCATAATTCATATCCGGCAGGATGATAGAAAGCGGTGCTACGTGACCATTTAAATTATGCATTTAGTCGATCTAATTCGTCGCTCGTGTGTGCTAATTAACGTATAATCTGACGGAAATTGCCGCATAGGTGGACTAAAATATGCCATAAATTTCTAGATTTTTCGTTTGATGGTTACGAGTAAATAAATTGTATCTGAAATCCCTAAAATGCCTTAAATTAAATAAATTAATTGATAAATATTAGAAGTCAATTTTTTTTAATCTTTAAGCTCCTAGGGTTAAGTTGGAGCAACTTGTATTAACTTAAATTCTTGGCATTTAAAAAAAATGTGTAAGCTTATTGGATCATTTTTACAACAATTCACTAAATAAAACTAAAACGCTTTTAATTTTAATTGACCTCTGTTAACCATGGAACAAGAAATATTACCTAAGGACAATTTTGAGCTTCTTAAAGAAAGTTATACTAAAATGTATGTTACTCACAGTGCTCATAACAATTTCATGTTATTTAGAGCTATTATTTATCCCTTTTTAATTCCTGGCAAAGAAGAATTAATTTAAAAGTCTTTTAATTTGGAAGAACTTTTACATAGGGGAACGATTTTAGAGCAATTTTTATAAATCCAAATTCCTGGCATTAAAAAAATATTTGGAGGCCCATAAGGATAGTTTAGAGCTTTCTGGAGCAAATTCTAATATAATCTATGTTACTTAGAGGCTTTTAGGATGCCCTGAAATAACCCAAAGCAACTTAGAGTGGTTGCAACAACAATTTATGTCATTCAAAGCCATTTAAGGGGTTTTAAATTCATGAAAAAGAAAAATTATTTGAAAGTTTAAATATTATTTAGGTTAGAAGCACTTAAAATTAATTTGAAGCAAGCTATATTAACCAAAATTCAAGAATTTAAATAACTATATTTGGAGATTATTTAGAGCTACGCTGAGCAATTTTGGATTAAATCAAGTTCATTAAAAATAAAACCAAAAATCTTGTAATTTTAGAGCCTTAAGGGTTCATATTAGGGCATCCTGAATTGACCTTCGTTAACCTCAGAATAAGAAAAACTTGGAATAATTAAAATTAAAATTTGTGTTACTTGGAGGCTTTTTAGATTCCCTTAGTACAACTTAGATTCCCTTAGAACAATTTAGAGCTATAGTTCATGATATTTAGAGCAATTTATAGGTTCCTAGAAGGAAAAACTCAATTGAATAATTAAATATTATTTAAGTTAGAGGCTTGAATACTTTTACTTTTGCACTCGACAAGACGATCTAGTGCAAACATTAAAATTTTAAAAAATTGGCTTTTATGTATTTAGTTTTTTATGAATTTGAACCACTGTATCTTAAAAATGGCAATTCTTCTTGGTCGTTTTTGACAAAAATATGTAAAATACTTTTAGTTTGACCTCAGAGGAGGCATCCATGTAATAAATAAAAATTATTAAATTTCCCATAAATTTAAAAAAATATATATTTTTTTGGATTAGAGGTCTATCACGATTTTCCCCCGTTGTATACAAAATAAAATCAAAATATTTTTTGCCAGTTATGGTCCTTATTATTTTAACTAATTTTTATAAAAAAATAAAATATAATTAAAAAAAACTATATAAATTTTTGCCTTAATTATTTTTTTCTGGCCTTGCTATGGTTAATCGAGACTTATGTCATAAAAATTTTTTATTTTCTTGTGCCTAGTTGCAAAAAAGAGTATTTAATTGAGATTTTTTAAATTAATTTTTTACGATTTTCTCTGAAAAAAAAATCAAGTAAAAGTTTAAATGTCATTTCAATTAGAGGTATTTTAATTTAGAGCAATTTGTATTAATCCAAATTCCTGCAATTGAAAAACATCTATTTAGAAACTATTTTAAACTTCTTGGATCAATTTTAGAACAATTTAAGTTTAATAAATAAAACAACAATTCTTGTAACTTAAGAGCTTTGAATATTTAAATTAGAGCCTCCTAGATCGATCTGCGTTATCCCTGGAAAAAGAAAAATTTACTTAGAACCTAATAGGTTTTGAGTTTTTGAAACAATTGTTAATTAAATTAAAATTTGCGTTACTTAAAGGCCTCTTGGATTCCTTTAACACCACTCAGAGCAATGGTTTATGACATTTGAAGCAATTTATATTTTCCAAGTTCCTAGAAAAAAAAACTCAATTAAATCATTAGATTTCACTTAACGTAGAGGCTAGAATAATTTTTATCTTGTACTTGACAAAGCTATCTAGTACAAACATTACATTTTAAAAAAATTGGCTTTTTTGTGTTTAGTTTTTCATGATTTACTCCCACTGTATGTTAAAAATGGCAATAACTTCTTTCTTAGTAATTTTTTAACAAATTGTCTAAATTACTTCTAGTTTGGTCTCAAAGGAGGCATATATTTCATTAATACAAATTATAAAATTTTCCATAGGTTTTGAAAAAAACACGATTTTTCACGATTTTCTCTGGTTGTATGGAAAATAATATCAAAATTTCTTTTGCCAGTGGTCGCCCTTGTTATTCTAAATAGTTTTTAAATAAACAATTTTTCTTTTATACCCGTAGACTTTCCATAAAACAATTTAAAATAATGCAATAAAAATATATTAATTTTTACCTTAATACATTGTTCCTAACCTTACTATGGTTAATCGAGACTTTTGTCTTAAGACATTTTTTATTGCATTCTTGTGCTTAATAGTTTACAAAGAAAATTTTATGATTTAATATTGCTTTCAAAATTTATCCTTTAACGATTTTCTCAAAAAAAAATTAATCTGAGAGGCAATTGTATTAACCCAAATTCCTGGAATTAAAAAAAAATTTAAAAGAATTATTTTAAACTTCTTGGTGCATTTTTGGAACAATTCAGATTTAATAAATAAAACTAAAACTTTTTTAACTTTAGACGTTTAAAGATTGAATTTGCTGGATTGCCTTCTATTAACCCTGAAATAATTGGTAATAGTTTTGATCTTCTTAGAATATATAGAGGTTTTTGAGATATTGTGGCACAATTTAGAGCAATTTAAAGCATCAATCTTTTTCTTCTCAAAAAACATAAAAAAAGGCGCACAAAATTGATTTTTCCGATACTCCTACTGCACTCCAATCAACTTCTTCATCCCTTAATCTCAGTTTTCAATCACTGTAAAAACCTTCCCTTATTAATATTGTCCCAAATAATCCAGCTACTACGTCAAACTTATAAACAAAAAAAACATCCTCCAATCCATCGTTCAATTATTATCATGAATAGCCCGGTCCCATCCAGAGGGAATAGTGAACTAGCAATTAAATCCCGAAATGCAATTCCATAATTACCCGTATTACGGCGTACGATCGGCATTCGACAGGTGTCGCTAATTATTGGCGTTTCCCGCATTAATTGCCGTTTCCAGATATCCGGAAATATTCCACAGATAAAACTTGGACTCGACGTGTATTTAATTTCCTTCAGAGTGTATGAAAAGAGGTTGAGGCACGTGGAGTCAAAAAGGTCATTTTATTTACCCAAAAAAAAGTTTAACCGAAATGTTTTTTTAATTAAGAGTTAATATTATATTTTTTACTATGCAGTGAGTTTTCGCTTTATTATTATTATTACGAAACGCTTAAAAGTTTTCATGAAAAATAAATATTATGTTTAAGGCTCCGTCTGACAATAAACTTGCTTAGTTATAAAACTGTAACTGTAAAGTTTTCCCATGACGGGATCAATGAAGTTTTATTAAACTATTCTAAAGGCTAGGAAAAAGTTATACACTTCTGAAAAATTGATAGGGCGTGGCAAAATCAATTTCTTTTTACTAAGAAGTAAAAGGAATTTATGCGGCTTATTTTGTGAACCTAAAAAAGTTTCTAAATATTTTTTTCAAATTCCACCAATTACGGTTTATATAAGTGTCGTCAAATACTTCATTTTAAATAAACTTTAATTTTAAAATCAATTTTGTTCTTCCCTTGGAACTTGGAAGTAGCAATTCAATATTGATTTAAAGTCTTAAGTGATCCTAATCCACCCTTAACTTACGCCATAATGGTCCTCAATATCTCCTCTTAAAAAACACAATTGCTCTAAGAAGCAAAATGATCTCCAAAGTATTTTTTTGTGCCAGGGTTAATAGAGGCCGATCTAGAATGTTGTAATTTAAACTTTAAATATCTACAGTTAAAAGAGTTTTAGTCTTACTTAATAATATGGTAATGCCAGGCATTTGAGTTAATACAAGTTGCTCCAAAATAATCCCAACTGCCTCTAAATTAAATGACATTTAATCATTTTATGGGTTTTTCTCTTCCAGGAACTTCGTATTAAAATTATCAATTTTATAGATACATACGAGCCCCGTCTCATTTCAGTTGGCCCACTTAGTAAAAAACGAATTTATTATTCTTTTATCGAATCTTTATTCCACAATATTACAATACCAAAAAGTATCTCATATAAACATTATGTGTCATGTATAAAATTAGATTTTAATTGATTGATAAATTTTTTAATCATATTTAAAATAGTAGAAATAAATTTTTTGTTTCTATTTTTTATTTTATTTTAACTCTTTAGGCATATACAAGGGTTCTATTCATAAGGTCTGAAATCCACTAGCAAGAAATTTGGGATAGGGGTAGTACCCCTATAGTAGTTGGGTAGTATAATCAGGGGTAGTACCAGAACTTAATAAACACCATGCCTTAAAGAATTGCGGCTGTTTTGAAAAATAAAAATATGTTTAATATAAATGTGTTTACTTTCCCATTTTGTTGTGTTTATAGAATAAGTAAAGCTTATTATTTGTTTAAAACTATATAACACTATAAAATTTGTCTATTTTTGGTGGTTTAAACAGAAATTATTAAGAATTTTCAATTGGGTTAACTGAAGTGGGACAGGGCTCGTATATGCGGTTATTTTTTACTTTGCTCTTAGTTCTAGGCGGGACCTTTATCGTAGATTATACCAATGTGTCGAGTTCAACTTGCTTAACTTTCATTGTATAATCCTAGGCAATTTCAATTTGCTTCAGCTTGTGTGTATTAACATACATAAAGTCCATTTGTGACTTTAATAGTGCTCTTAAGTTCTCTCTGTAATTCTACTTTAGAAAATAATATTGCATCTAAAATCCATTTCAATCTTATTAGAAAACGCTTAATTATGTCATAATTGAAAAGTTTACCACAACGATTGGATGTTTGCATGTTGGTAAAATTATTTATCAACCCATAAATACCTTAAAACCTAAAAATCTCTCCAATTTCCATGAGTAACAAGAAATTGACTGGTTGAGGGACTTGGTTAGATTGAAATCAATTTCTTAGTTAGTTCAAATTGCTTTATTTTCTCTATAGACGTTTTTGCTAAATGACTCCTAAAGGCATCATTTGCATTTCTTGAGTTGCTCTTAATTAATAAAATTACTTACATATTTAAAAATATTAATGTTATATTAATTAAATATTATTTCCAAATCCTTGTAATTCTTGGGTTACTCCTAATTATACATAAAGGTCTTAAAATTAAATAAATTTCTGCTTGTACTAGGAACTTTAGAACTTAAATTACTTTACAAAGCTCTAATTTTAGTATTAAAAAATTAATTGTTTAAAGGACTTGGTTTTTGTTAAGAGTCTAAATTGGATCTGAATGCCTCACACAAATAATTTTTTTTTGAATTTCGTCAAATTGCTCTATTTTAATCCATATACTTAGTAATTTTACTCTAAAGGGCTCAAAATTACTCACAAGGAGGATAAAATCATTTTCTCTTATCCCTAGAACTTAGGTTAATAAATTTACTAATTTTAAAATTTAAAAACAATATATTTTTTTAGAGCCGCATTTTTAAACTATAAAAGAGAGCTGTACGTTATTTACTGATACTTAATAGTAGGACTTCTTATCAAGAATTCTTAAAAAAATATAAAATATTAACTTTTCCTTCTTTATTTATGTTTGAAGTCCATATTAGCAGTTCCAGAAAGATCAACTCACAACTACCCATTTAAGAATTAGAAGCATGAACTTCATCTTCTAATCCTATAGTCAGAGTTAGTTCTATAGAATATCGGAATAAAGTGATGTGTTCATGTATAATTTAAAAAATGAAAAGAGAAAAACACTATTTCCAAGTAATCCAAATACTATTAAGAGAATAATAATACTTTTTCCAGGCAATCCAAATGCTACTAAGAAAATGAAGCGATGACATAGCAAAAGGTGGAAAAGTCGAATTTATTATATTTATAATAAATTCATTTATATATCCCTATCTAGTCTTAGTCTAAAAATTAGAAAAATATCGGAAAGAACTAATTTTGTTCATATTTAATTTGACAGATTAAAAGAGAAAAACACTATTTCCAAGTAATCCAAACGCTATTAAGAAAATGAAGCGATGATATAGCAAAAGGTCGAAAAGTCGAATTCTCATTTATATATCCCTATCTCAGTCTGAAAATTAGAAAAGTATCGCAATAAAGTGATATTTTTCGTAAATAATTTGATAAACTTAAAAAGAAAAACACTTTTTCCAAGCAATTCAAACACTGTTAAATGAATGAAGCGATGATATGCAGGGTGACTTTCAACCTATGCGCATAAACTTGGGAAATGATAGCTGATGAGTAATAATGAAAAAAAAATGTGGTAAAATATTTTTAGTTTTAGAGATATCCATATTTTTTTAAATAAAGAACGTGTATTTTTACACGTGTTTAATTTAAAATCATTTTAAGCAACTGTTCGAAGTTGTTTCCATTATTTTCGATACAGACTTGAGCTCGTCGAATCCATGAAGACGTACATGCACGGGCCAAACCAGACTGTAGGCGAATTGCGTCACTGGCAGCGTTTATGCGATGGCGTAGCTCTTGCTCAGTATCAACTTCGTTTACATACACCATTGTCTTCATATGACCCCACAAATAAAAGTATAATGGATTAATGTCAGGCGAGCGAGGGGGCCACCCAACTGGACCATCACGGTCTATCCATAGTTTGGGAAACACACGATCTAAATGTCGTCCACCTACAAACTAACTACTGCTAAAGATTTCAAACATTATGACTTGTTTACTATCAGTTATTAATAAACAAAATAAGTTCGTCTGGTATACGTTCTGTTGACATTTGTTTAACTTTATTTCGGAAACCAAAAATATTTTACTACATTTTTTTCTCATTATTACTCATTATTGATCTTGATCTATCATTTCCCAAGTTTATGCACATAGGTTGAAAATCACCCTATATAAAAAGGTGCATAAGTCGAATTCTCATTTATATATTCTAAATTAAATACTGTAAGCATGGTACTAATAAGAATGAAAACAAAATATGAATTCATATAACAAAAACAAAAACTGTAACGATTTCTTAAAATAAATCTGTCTTTGCTTGTGAATAAATTAATTAATAATGACTAGATATAAAACAAACACATATGTACAAATTAATATGCAAGTTTTTCACAAGGTATATAAATATATACAATGATGTAAATACCATTATATTTTTTTTGATTTTTGTAAACACAAATCAATAAAAAAAATAGAAACTCTAACAAGAAAATAAATGAAATAAAGATTTCTAAATGCAACCTTAAAAGTTTGCATTATTGCCAAATTCCTACAGGATGGTTTTGCTTAGTCACAATAGTGTAAAGATGCCAGTGGGTTTAAAAGGGGATTCTACGGAAATTTAAAAAATCTATGACTATATGGGCAATTACTAATATGTATAAAAAATAATTGCAAGAATATTTTAATCTATTTCCAAAATTCTGATCGGTAGAAGATAGAGGTCTAAGAATTAGAATTAAATTGAAAAAATTAAGAACTATGACATAGATATGACTAAAATAAAATTGCATCTGTAATTCTACCTTGGAAAATAATAATGCATCTAAAATGCATTTCAACCTTATAAGAAACCACTTAGTTATGTCATAACTGAAAAGTGTACCTGTCTTCTGCTCTATGTAGAAGTACAATGATTTAATGTTTGCATAAATAGTCAAAAGAATTAATCAAAAACTTTAAATTAGAAGAAAATCGTGAGGCTTAGCATTTTCCACCTAAAGGGAACATAAAAAAACAGTTGTCAAATACGATAGATAAAATGTCATTTACGTCATTATTGTCATACTTGATAGGCGTCAAAAACCATCTTGTGTAGCAGACTTTTCAACCTTCATACCCATGGTTTCACCTTGTAAGTATTTAAATAGACTGGACTAAGTTTTTTTTGGACTATAGGTATCATATCATATCACATCACATCAAATTTTTCGAGTCAATATTGATTATTTTAAAGTAATTATTGTATTTAATTTTCTTTTGTAGTTCATTCTATTAAAATAAATAAATTTAATCAGGGAAAAGCAAAATCGTTAATGATTTTTGTTGTCATAGTAGAGGTATTGTCTTTTTCTTTATTGTTATAGGTTTCTTTCATAGTATATTTATTTATTATATTATAAATATGGATGAAATGTGTCTATATCTTTGTATTCGTTGATGTGTATGAGCGTGACCTAAAGGGAACCGGTGTGTTTTTAATAATGGAGGGTATTAATTCTAATTTGGAACATCAAGGTCATATAAATATACGTTCAATTCAAATGGGGTTCTATGGATTTATAAATTACGTATCTGATTTTGACATATTTGAGGTTTCAGAGACATGGCTCATTTTACAGATTGATTTTTAAAATCCATGAATATAATTTTATAAAAAGAGACTGAAATAGTCGTGAAGAAGGATATATTTATGCAAACAAGTATATAAAATATACATTAGTAGTATTTGAAAATGCCACACAAGTTTTTCAATATCTTAATTTAAATAATAAAAATAGTCTTTCTACAAACTTATAAAAAAATCTTATAACTAATAGATTAAATTATCTTGATTTTTTTGGAGGATATCTTAAGTATGTCACTACCATTTTATTGCAATATAATATTATTATAATATATTAATATAATGTTCCTTTAAATACAGCTACTCTCTTGGACATAATAACTATTAATCAAAATATTGAATGTTAAACATCGGAATTTGTTCTTATACCTGAAAGTATTACTGATCATAAATTAATATATGAAAATTTAAATATCCCTACATACAAGTCATAAAATATAGCGACTATGACAATACTGATAATTAACTACCATGGCATAATGTATACTATACTTATAATATTAAAGAAAAAGTGACCTTAATCAATGATATTACTTTACTTATTTAATTAATAAATATGCCCCTGTTAATATAAATCTTATAATAGAAAGACCATTTACACCTATGGATTATTGGCAATATAAAAGTTTTAATGAAACTCAGAGATAAAGCGCGTCAAAAATATATCAGAAGAATGAAGGGAGTCTAAATTAATACAGAGTTAGTAACGAAAGGGAAAGAGAGTTAAGATACAATAAACACTACTAAAAAACTAAAGTTTACACAAATTAAAAGCAGCTGTTTAAAAATATTTATTGTTATGAAAATTTTGTTCCCTTACTGATTTAAAATGAACCAAATCCTAGCAACAAAAATTCTTAGGGGAATATTTATCTTAGCCGCAATTTATTCCCTTTCAGCTTAACAATGATAAAACCTTAAAAGTGACCTTAAATGATCCCCGCATTGATATTAATAAAATTCTATCCATACAAATACGTTGATAACTATCGACTTTTAGCCAAATTTTAGAGGCAAATACCTCTAAAACATCGCAATAATCCTTCTAATTAAAGGATTTTCAAAGGCACTTAATTAATGCATAAAATCTTCTTCCGTCAATGTAAAACGGAGGAACTTTTCCAGCCTGGACTGTAATAGCTTAATACAATAATAACACACAATAGTAAGAAGCCTCTCTGGAAAATTCAAAACGGCTTATATTAAAATGAAGTTTGTTATTATGAGTTCACAAAACCTTTTAGGATAATTGAAACTGCAAACAATAGATTAAACTTTCAAGGGCCACCAATACTGAGTTATTAAAAACTTTTACTTAATTTTTTTATTTATCAAGCTAAATAGTTAATTGATATGAATAATATTCTAAAATACCTGTTTCAGTATATTTAATTAGCGTTTCAATATAATGGCATGCGATTAGCGATTCACATATTATCCCAGTAGAAAAACCATAAATTTATTCATAAGACCGGCGTGTATGATAAACATAATAAAACGTAGAAACTTGGTTTTTATCTTTTGGTTGTACTTGATAACATATGTTCTGAAGAAGGACGTGCTTTTATTATAAGGTATGTAAAGAGAGTTAATTTTATTTATACTTACAAGATGTTTGTCTAATAAAGCCTTAAAGCTCTATATGACTTAAATATTTGCCGTACAAGGTGATTTTTAGTCCAGGAGTTTTGGGGAAAATTATGAAGGAAATTAAGCATTAGAGTTTTATTAATTTCTGAAATAAGTTAAGGTTGTTTATCGAGGGCTTAGAGTTGACCATGAAAAAAATGTATATTTACTCAAAGTCAAGCAGATTTTAATTTATAATTGAAAAAATATTTTCTTTTTGAGAATCTCTGATAAAAATATGTTAATCATAAATTGCAAGTTTATGAGCTAAATGACCTTGATACATTGAAGATTGCATTTGCTAATAATTAACTTGATGTTAAATTTGTCTACAAAGCGCCTGGACTATCATCAGAATTTGAAATAGCGTTAACAATTTCTATTAATGTAAAAAAGTTAATATATTTTCATAAAACGTAATTTAATAAAAAAACATTTATATTTCCCTACGGTTCCTAGACTAATAGTCTCCTAAATTATAAATTAATTAAAAAATTTGGCCAAATTTTACTTTTTTTATTTCTCGAAATAATGATTATTTTTTCGACGAAGCTCCTGGACTAATAGCCTCTTATAATTTAAATTAATTTCAAAATTTGACTAGATTTTAATTCATACCCTGGAAAAAAAATCTTGAAAGCTTCTAGACTAATATACTTTGTTATATAAATTTCGATCAAAATTTGGTTCATTAATTCATGATTTTGGACAACATTTTGTTCCCAAATGGAGAGTTTACGACCTCAATGACCTTTACACATTAAGTTGATGTTAGATTTATCCCTAAAACTCCTGGACTATTACCGTACTTTAAAATACCATTAAAATTACCAATAATTTAAAAATATTTCTATATTTTAAAAAAAAAAATTTCTTGTTTAAAAAAAAGGTAGTTTTAAAAGAAATGAAATTAACATAGCAAAATTAATTTGTGATACTAAAATGTTAGATTGATTGTGATTTTGATGCATCAATAATAACCTGGAATTCATTTAGTGATGCTAAATGAAGTATTGATTAAGATTTTTATAAATAGTGATACTCTTCCACAAAGAATTGATTGTGATTCAGATGCATCAATATTAACCTGAAATTAATTTAGTAATGATAAATTAAGGGTTTGTCAATATTTTGAAAATGAATCAATAATCATAATGTTATTTGGCCAATATTTTCCCTACAGCTCCTAGACTAATACTTTCGCATATTTTAATTTAATTTTAAAATTTGGATAATTTAAGTTTTTAATTTGTGGACTAATATTTTCGTATAATTTAAATTAATTTCAAAATTTGGCTTATTTCAATTCAAAATTTTTAAAAAATAGATTTTTTTCTACAAAACTTAAATATATTTTCAAATTTTGCCAGATTTTGATTTAAAATTAAAAAAAAACTGCATTTTGCTCCTAGACCAATATTGTCCTAAAATTTATAATTATTTTAAAATTTGTAATTTTAATTTATAATTATTAAAAAAATTATTTTTTTTGCTTTTATTAAAAAGTTTCTGGATTAAATTTATTTGTTTATAAATCTTTCAATGTACTTATTGCCTAATACAAAATTAAATGAATACAAATTATATACCTAAAAATAATAATAACTGAATTAAAAAATATATAATTTCCAATAACTTCAAACAATTTTAGCAAAGAAAACACAAGTTTTCCTTCCTGCCCTCGACCAAGACGATTGAAATTTTGGATGACATAAAATAGTAATGCCGATGCAACCTCAGTAGACCCTAGATGTGCCATTACTTCATGCCATAACATCATTGTAGCTATACTATTTTCCATGTTATGAACACAACAGTTATAGGTAGAAAATTGCCTTTGATAGAAAATGGACGAATGAGTTAGGTTTGGGCAAAAAAGTACTTGCTGCAAATCTGTGCATAAAATCACATAATTAGGATTTATCTTAGCCATTTCGGTATCTTGTCTTAATGCCTGGTAGCCTGCTTCAGCTCGCATGTGATGGATTTTACTTTCATTTTCGATTTCCTTTACTTCGTGTTCATCGTTCGTTGAGCAAAGTTTCATGAACATCTTGTCACAGTATGAACAGATGTCTGATCTGGGAAGTCCAAAACGTAGGTTAAATTTACTTTTAAATATATCATGATAAGTCCTTAATGAGACTTTACTTTGTGGGTATTTTTCCAAGAACAGTCTATACATTTTTGAGATGCTCAAATCAGCTGGGAGGCAGTTCTTTGTGGATGCATTTCTGCTATAATGATTTTCCTGCTGTGAAAATGAATTAATATGTTCACATATTTTCTCTGCATCTGTTAGTTTTTTTGGGCGATTCATATGCTTTCCACGTTGGTCAGTTATACTTGTGTTTTTTTTGAATTTGATCAGATTTTAATGTAGCATCATTGAGAGTCTTAGTATATAAATTCTTGATGAAAACTTACAGAATTTATTTGTAATTTATATATGAGTAAAAATGTAAATCTTTACATTTTTTATTATTTTAACCTTTACTAAAGGCCGTTAACCTTTGAGCTAAATTATATTTATGATTTCTTAATTTAACAAAGAAAGGTACATTTCCATGATAGTTTATTGTTGATTAATGTGAGACGTAAATTTTTCTATATTTCGTGTAAAAAAAGTTGATTTTACATACACCCGTGGTGATTTTCTTTACTGTAAATAAATAAAAGTATAAATTTACAAAAATTATTGGTGGAAACTTAAATCCTAGCCACAGATTTACTATGATTTTTTACACAATTTTCTATGTAGCTTTTACATGACCAGGAGGGTAAATATTTACATTTGTAATTGTGTTAATAAAGATGGAATTAAATAAAATGAATTCCTTTTCTCTCATGTTCCTAACTTAATATTTTTTTCATTATTTAAATACAATTTAAATTTTGGTTTATCTAAATGTAGAATTGAAAAAATCGTTATTTATACAAAGCTCCTGGACTAATACTTGTTCATAACTTACATAGTTTTAAAGTTTGCCTGATTTTAAATGTATTTATTTCTTTAAACCTCTTAGACTAATATTCTCCTAATTCTAAATACGCCAAATGTAACAAGTGTTAAGTTTATAATTAGAAAAAAAAGGAAAAAATTACAAGAGTCATGAGTTATGAGTAATTTATCTCTAAATATTTTCGTTTTTAAACTTAAATTTAAAGTAAAAAAAATTTAATTTTTTTTCAAATATCTGAAAGAAAAAACTAAATTTAATAAAAAAAATATAGTTGCATATAGTTCATGTTGACTTTATCCCTAAAGCTCCTAAACTACATATAAAACTTCACCATAATTTAATTGAAAATAACGATAAAAATTCAAACAATTCAAAATAAAGAAAGTCGTGTCCAAATAAAACGTAGTACGCCTGGATAGTAGAAAAGAAGAGCATTGTATTACCCTGAACCGAATTAGTCGCTCAAATATTTAAACAATTTTGTAACAATAAACATCTGATAATATACTAAACGGATTCGCAATGTTTTAATAACGATAACGCGCTCAGTTTGCTTAATTAACTTACTACGCGAGTATGAATTAAAATTTTTAGTGCATTTCGGCAATAATTTTTTTCCAGTTTTATGGATTTTTAGTGGATCATATTAAACAATGGCTTTTCAGTAAGTTTCGACTTTATTAGACCATTTGAATCAGTTGTCAAGTGTTTACATAGGAAAATAATATAATAAAAAAAACAAAATGGCGTCCAATTTTGCTTAAAACGTTTTGGATCACAAAACAGTTTTACTACTAACCGAAATCCTTTATTTTATTCTTGACAGGACTGAGCTAACGAAGCTCAAACATTAACTAATACAATTGACTTTAAGGAATCGGACCTTTATCCCTATTAAGAATGATTCCTGCAATCAATAATTGATCTTCTTATTTGCCCTATGTATTTCTTATCACAATCGTTGTTTATTTTTATCATTTTGATATGTGGTAGAGATTTTAAGATTAATTTTAAACTTTTGTCTTCTGAACAGCTTATAACCAATATACATTGTTATAACCATCGAATGTAACAATTCTTTTAATTATTTTTTTTTATTTATTAAATCTGTTACTACATATAGGAAATGGGACTAAACCATATACTAAGGAATGCATGCTAGCATTACTTTCCAAAAATGTAATCAGATATTCCAAAGTTTCTGTTATATATTACGTGGAAGTGAAGTAAATATATTGAAAGGAACAAGAATTTCAACTTCAAAATTCATTCATTCATCATAGACTTTTATAATATAAAATATAAGACTTAATGCAAATTATTTACTGTTTTTCACAATTATGGCGGCAATATCATCGTTACTAACTATTACCCTAATTCGTTTTTCTTTAACTCTAACCTTTAACAATTTTTTTTGTAGACAATAACCACCCCTTACTAAGCCCCAACGATGCCTAAACGTCAACTTCAAGCAATTTCACCATCAACCCTCTTCAAAGAGTTTAGTTCCCGACCATTTCTCTACGAGGTCTACTACAGCCTTAGGAACAGAGGGATGCTAATCTGAAAACAATTGGATTAGTGTTAATTTAGTGTTAAAAATTGTAAACAATAATGAGTTATAACTGGTATGGTGCCAATTGGCAACAGGACCAAGGGCCAATGGACCACGAGGTGGAAGGTAGCAGTTATATGGGATATGGAGTTAATGGTAGTAGTTTGGATGACATGATGAGATTTAGGTGAGTGAAATAAGTCAATAATTATAAAAATTGCTACATGGAATTCTGCGTGGATCATATTTCTACTTTGGTGCAACAGTCCTTACAATTTCTAATATTTAAGAAAGTGTGTTGGAAGAAACCCCAGAAAAATCAGTAACTCATGACTTAAAGATTGTATTTGTATACTAGACAGTATAGTGGATCATAATTATACATTGACTATGCTTCTATCGGCTGAAGATCTAGTTTCAGCTGCTCTGCTTAAGGATTTTTATAAATATCATCAGCAATAAGTTTAATTAATATGTCTATAAGATTTAAAATAAAAGGTCAATAAGGTACAGGATTAAAGGTAATGGTCCCAGCACCGACTCCTGGATAACTACGCTTTTTACGAGATGTTTTTTTGACTTTTACTTGGTAGTATCGGGTTATTAGTATATCATCAATCATACTCAGTAGGTTTCCTTTTATTCCAAAGTTTTTGAGTGTTTTATTGATGACAAGTTTTGTGGGATTTTGTAAAATGCCTCCTCACAGTTCAAACACATAACGTCTGTTTGCTAATCGCTATAATGATATTCAGTCAAATCATTTAGACATTTTAATAAATTTGTTGTAGTAGAATATTTGATGGAATGTTGTAGATGAATATTGTTAATTATTGGGCTACTATCTTTTTCATGCATCTACGTGGATTACAACATGGACTGATTGGACGGTACTTTTCTAGTTAATGTGTTCACGTAAATGCAAGTAAAGGAATATTTTTGATTCTTTCTATGTTGTTTCAATAAAATATATGCATGCAATTTAAAAATTAGCTTTTTTGTCTACTTAAATATCCAACTAGTAGGATCTACTGGTGCGTCAATAGGGTCATTTTGAAAAGTAGGCAGCTCATACTATAACTATTTACTTTTCTTTTGACTCTAGACTTACTAGGCTGTCATTAGTATAATTACTAAGCCATGTTTCTGTAAGCGTGATTGTTGTTTGTTGTATATATTATCAAAACTCTAACTTTCCACTTATCAATTTTATTTGGTATTAATTATTGATTGGTGTACCAAAAATTTATTTTAACCCCTAAGCTGCTTACTTTTCATACAAGTCTTTTTTACAATTTTAGGAATCTTATTGAAATATTTTATAATTAGGTATGGTGTTCTTTGACTCTTTTGCTCATCCAGCTTCATAAAAACGTGCTTTAAATATTTCTTTTGGCTTTTGGTTTAGTTAGATTTTATGTAAATTTCTGGTCCTTTCACATCAAGTTTTCTCTTGTTTGCTTCTTTATTTGGAAGGACGAATTTTATTAGCCTCTTTTTCTTTCCAATAAATTCTTTTAGGCTATCTACCTCTTTCATCAGTTTAACAAGGTTGTTTGCTATTTTATTACTTTTTATAACTTTATTATCAGAAAATTTGAAGTTTTCCATTTAATTGTTTTATTATTAATACTTGGAACCCGGGTAAAAATGTGTTAATAATTTATTGTAAAAGGGTTTTTGATTAGTTTAGTAGGTAATTAAAGTAAATTTGTTTGTTGATTAAGTGCGTTACTTTGCGTTTGTGTAAATATAATTTTTTGGTCCTTTAACCCAAAAAAGTTATTTATTTTCTGTATTTTAAAGATAAGAAATTCATTTTTTGGCAGCATATTTTATTTTAGGCATCTAACTTCTCTCTTTTTTTAGGTTTAAAACAATAACTCATGGAAAATGAACTGCAATCAATAGTTTCCTAGATTTGTTGGAGTTTCATACTCCGAAGGCCTTTTAATAATTTTTTTATGATTTCTTATTAATTTTTTAGGTCCCTTGAACTGGCAAAAATTAAATATTTTTTAATGTTTTTGAAGTGTCCAGACTTTTGATATTAGGTATAATTTTTCCCAAATTAAAGAAAAAAATTCAAGCCATAAAACTTTCCCAATTTTCATTGAGTTTTTAGACTTATAACTTAAGCCAGTAATTTCTAGAAATTTTGCGAAAAATTGTGGAATTTTTCTAATATTTCATTTCGAAGGACGGATTTTATTGGCCTCATTTTCTTTCCAATAAATTCCAATTTCCCTTTTCCAATTAATTCCAAGTTCTTTGCTCTTTTATTACTTTATTGCTGGATTTCATGCATTTGATTCATTTGATTCTGTTATCTTTGCGTATCTCCTGCAAGTGCCTTACCACTTATAGGAAAATTATACAATGACATACCAAATAAATAGAAATATTTACACTTTGTTCAACTCAGTCGGAGAAGTAAAAAAATATAGCTAAAAAATTATGTAAAATGGGCTTTTTTCCTAAAATGTAACAAAATTTTAATAAAAACCAATCAAAACAAAATTTTGTTATTTTCTACCATTTTATCTTACAACCAATTTAATAATTGAAAATTCCACTCTAACTTTTAATTATTTCATCTCGTTTTTGCGTTGTTTACACTAATTATTTCCAACACAATTAGCATGCCAAAAACACAATTCGTGTTGTCGTGTAAACTGATATTCTTTTATTTATGTATTTGAAATTTATTTATTCAAGGTTGTGCCACAGGTATGGATAGCGATAAAGTATAATTAAAAAGAGCTTTTGCCAATATTATTAAAAGTTAACAAACAATACAACATTACAAAAATTATTTTGCTGTTAACGGTTTCTTTTTTTTCTAAAAAATTTAAATATTAAACCAAAATATACATATTGAATTGAATTTATCTTTTTCTCTCTGTCTTATAACCGAATCCTTTATAAATCACAATTGTAAATTCCAATTTAATTTATATTTATTTTTCGTTATATTTTATACGTGCAGTTTCCGGTAGGATGACAAAAGTATAAATAAAATTGATCCTGTAAATGTCCTTTTACACGCATATTTGAAATGTATATAAATTTAAAAAAACTCCCTAAATAAATCGAAAGTTCTCCCTTGTTAGACCTATATCTGGGACGCAGTCGCAAAATAAGCGACGAATCTCAATAAAAAGATTGTTTTCGTACGTGATTGGATAAGCTACAACAGAAAAACAACTTTTTAAAATGATATTTGGGTTATTAGAGAACTGACAGAGGGGTATTATGGGTTTACACTGGTAAGCCAGGAATCGATATGAAATTCTCATGAATTTGATACTTTGCACAACGGTTTTTCCAGATATAAGCAGTTGAGAAAGTGGAATTTTAGATTGGAGGTTGGAATGTTATTCAATTAATATCAAGGAAAACTATTAACAGTACAATATTGCTGCGAGGGATAAATCGTAGCTTATATACAGGGTGTCCCGAAATTACATAGCAATATTTTACCAGCCGCATCTTTGCCTAAAAATAAGACAAAAACTTTATATACAGGGATCTTGAAAAGTGAATCGTTTTCATGCTACAGGGTGTTTTATAATTCCTATTGAAGATGGTTTTTTGTTTATATTTACGAAAGGCTTAGTCGTTATTTTTCAAAATTTTTATCGGATACTATTGTTGTTGTTACTAACTGATTTTATAACATTTTATGCTAAAATGTATACAGGGTCGTATAAAATTAGTGGTCAGCAAAGATAAAAATGTCATAACTATTTTTCCGGTTACTTTTTAATTATTTGGATAGTAAAATTAAAAAGAACCAATATTTTTACATAAAAGATACTCTAAAGAAGTCTTATTTCGTTAGACGCCTCTGGTTTCAATTAATTTTTTGTTTGTTTTATTTGGTATTTTAAGTTTATTTTTCTTAGCTAATGAGTTAATTGTCTTAATTTTTTTCGATTATTTACAATTTTGAAATAGTTTTTGATCTTAAAATTAAGTATTTGTAATAGTATTATGTCATGTTTTTACCTGACGATTTCTAACATACCTTTTAATTTTATTAAACATGATCAAAAATACTTAATGAGTGTAGGTTGCAAAACATTTATGTCTGATTATTTCAAAAATTAGCGCTCCTATCAAAATAGGACAAGAGTATCTTTTTTATGTAAAAATGTTGGTTTTTTTTAATTTTACTATCCAAATAATTAAAAAGTAACCAGAAAAAAAGTTATGACATTTTTATCTTTGCTGACCACTAATTTGAATCGACTCTGTATACATTTTAGCATAAAATGCTATAAAATCAGTTAGCAACAATAACTGTAGTATACGATAAAAATTTCGAAAAGTAATGACTAGGCGTTTCGAAAATATTAACAATAAACCATCTTCAATAGGAATTATAAAACACCCTGTAACATGAAAACGATTCACTTTCTTCTTCAAGATTCCTGTAAATGAAGTTTTTGTCTTATCTTTAGACAAAGATGCAGCTGGTAAAATATTGCGATGTAATTTCGGGACACCCATATATATATATATATATATATATATATATATATATATATATATATATGTTACGGGTAAAGTTAGAATAAGGGTTAAACTTAGGTTTACCCGAATAATATTGAAATTACACATATTTCAGATTTTACCCGGGTAAACCGCGTTCTATCTGCTTTTGCGTGGGTAAAGTTGGATGTAGGAATTATTATTGCATCATCTTTCACCACGTTCAGTTCAGTTCTAAAATGGCAACTGAAGAGAGTGGACGTGCGCGTTTAGCACAGCGTTTTTATGAAGTTTTTAACGAGTTGGTGTCTACGAAAAGTGCAAATAGTTTTTATTTTAATAATGAACAATAACAAGAAATGTTAGAATCAGTCAAGTTGGCAAAAAACTTTAAAACTAAGACTACGCTACAAAATGGGCGGTTAAAGAGGTTTGACATATGTTCTGTTAAAGGCGTTAAAAAGCTTATTGCTCGTTTATCGTCAGGTGAATCTAGCATTAAATATTACGTTACAAACGACGAAATGTTTGACATTTTGCATAATGCACATTTAGCTATAGGACATGGCGGTAAGCACCGTATGGAAAGCGAATGTAAAAAAAAGTACAAGAATATAACTCAAGATGTTATTAAGTTATATCTGCGCTTGTGTGAAGGGTGCCAAAAGAAACTGAAATCTGCCAAAAAAGGACTTGTGATTAAACCAATGGTTTTTTCGGAGATGAACAGCCGTTGTCAAGTGGATCTAAATGACATGCAATCCCATCCGGATAGATAATACAAATTTATTATGGTTTATCAGGACCACTTAACTAAGTTTGTTTAAACACGTCCATTAACGTCGAAAAGAGCTGAGGAAGTAGCTAAGAGCCTGGTAGACATATTTTGTATTTCAAGATATACAGAACATGCTTATGACGTGGATGGACGATGAAAACTGCACGCGATGATCAAAAGGTCTAAGATTTGTTCAGTTAATGAAAAATAGGGCATACCATGATGTGATAAATCAAGCTCCTTATGCTGCCATGTTTGGGCATGATACTAATCATTAGTAATCATATTAGTCGGCCTATCCACATCAGCTTTTCCAAAAGAAGCTATTGATCTACGACCGAAGAAGAACTCGAGAAAGTGGTAAGGGAATTTGGTTTAGGTGAACAGCCTCAACAAGAAATAAATATAAACCAGTCTATGGATAGTGACCCAGAACCAGACAATTTGCAAGAAGATATTACTGAAGGTGGCAATATGGAAAATGGCAACAATAATTATCGAGAAAACGCTAGTAATACAGAAACTTCAGACAATCAGAGCAAGTGTGTAGAATGTGACAATTTAAATACGTTAGGGAATATATGGTGTGAACTTTGCTTGTACCAAAGAAATATACAGTCAAACAGACTAGACGCAAAAAGAAATTTAGAAAATCAAGCAAAGAAGATGAAAGCTTTATCTAATTCAAAGTTTCCCCATGTTCTGTTAAAGATACAGTGAGAGTAAAAATTTCAGACGTTGATCGAGGAAGGGGTGATTTTAGACATTTAGACAAACATTTCATGACAGTTATCAAGAAAATTAACGACAATTTGTATAAGCTAGCGAACCAGAGAAGAACTATCGAAGAAATGTTTTCCAGGAACCAATTTTCTGTGTGCAGTGAGAAGCTTATTGATATGGAAAGAGATGGAAAGTGTATCACCGGAAAAGAAAAATTTAAGACAACTTGCAAACGAACAGTCACTTTTAGGAGGTCAAGGTTATAAACGATGCAACTGTAAAACTAAGTGCATGACCAATAAATGTAAATGTAAAGCTATTGGAAATCTTTGTAACTCGAAATGTCACAGCAGCTTGTTTTGTTTGAACAAATAGATTATATTATCTTTTACTTTGTTAGGATACAGTTTTAGTGTTTACCTTTGATTTGTAAAATCTGTTTTTTTAATTAAAGAAACTTCTCCAAATATTTATGGCGTTATTTTTTAACATTAACCACGCCAAGGCGGATAGAACGCGGTTTACCCGGGTAAAGCCCGAAACGTGTACAATTTTATTAATATTTTGAACTTTACCCATGTTTTATGGGTATTGTGCAGTTTATCCGGGTAAACCTAAGCTTAACCGTTATTCTAACTTTACCCGTAACATATATATATATATATATATATTCACTAATTTAATTTCTGCTCTAGAAGTTAAAGTTTTTTAGATGTAGAAGAACATTCAAAATCCAGCTCTAGATAGTAAAAAGATGCGACTCTAAAAGCAACCCTATTGAATCTGATATATGTTATTATGAAAGCAATGATTTTTAACAAATTTCTTTTTATATTTAAATTATGATCTTGATAACGATCAATTTTAAAGCCAAACATATTAGGTATTTATTCTCTTAATAGATGTCCAAACTACTCTCCAACTGCAATCATTTCCATATCATGTCTAGTTGTTGGTAGAGATTGGTACACAATATCTTTTACATTACCCCATAATAAAAAGTCAAGGTATGTTAAATCAGGTGGTCTGGCAGGCCAAGTATGTAGGTACTATAATATCGCACGAAATAAGAAAAATATGCTACACCCGTTCAATGGAAGATACATGAAAGTAATGGAAATGCCCGAGTCGTTACATTATAAACAGTATATTACCATACTAACTTATTCAGAGGATGTGGCTAATATCACGACTAGGGGAAAAGATGGAAATTCTGTTTTGATTGTACTCATGAAAACCTGCAAAGTATATGGTTAAGGAATTCTTTCACCCAGAACGAATCTACTGTTTTGTAGTGAATAGTAAACTTAGAGGCTATATATGATCAACACTTGAAACAAGTAGTGAACATTGACTTAAGTAGTCGCAGTCTTGACAAATGCAGATGGAATTCGTCATTAAAGCAGATCTATTCCTAAATGTTCAAAACGTTTTTGAAGAATCTTCTGCCAATTTGACTATGGACCAGAGGAGTAAATTGCAACTTCTTGTTGAAAAAAATCAAGTTATGTTATCTTGACGATAATGACCTGAAAACAAGTACTAATTTGGTGAAGAATCGAATTAATCACAGTGCTCTGCAAAATAAGCACTTTGAAGGATTATGGTACCTAAACAGGGTAAAGTTCCCTTAATGCTTTCAGAAATGAGGTGAGGACACAAGAAACTATAAAACCATCTCAAAGTTACTAGTTAAGAAAAAGGATGGTTTTACTAAATTGTGAGGGCAAAAAAGAAAAAAAAATAGGCAAAAAAGACAAAATAGGAAAGAGACTGACTTGACTCTGCAAAACCAGTTTAAGAAAAATCATTAAATCTCAAACAATATTAAAGTACAATAATTATAAAAAGAATATTGAGCACAATTTAAATTTAGACCCTGCAAATGCATTTTGGCAGTTTTTGCGCAGTAAATCAAAAAAAGATGACTTGCCCAGTGAAGTGATCAACAATAAAATATGAATAATGAAAATACATACTCCAATGCTAAAAGTATTGCTGATGCTTTTGCAGAGAATTTCCAGTCCATTTTTGAAAAACCATCAAATAATGACATAAACAACACAGTTTTTACAAATAATGCTTTTAATTTTTGACAAATTAAAGAAGACAGTATATTAAATAGTATAAAGAAATTAAAACCTAAGAAATCAACTGGGCCAGACATAATTTCTGTTTTTATTTATAAAGGGCTTGCTGAATATATGGTGAAACCTCTAAAACAAATATTTTTAATCTTTCATTGGCTAGTAATCAGTTTCCTGACGCATTAAAAACAGCACAAATAACACCTATATTTAAAGGTGGTAGTAAGAAAGATATCAAAAATTATCGTCCAATAAGTTTGATAATTGTCTTGGCAAAAATCTTTGAAATGATACTATATAATGACTTCATCTTTTAATCCTAAAATATCCAAAAAAAGAGAGTTATTCTTTATCAAGAATTGACTTTTTGAATTTGAATATAATTAGTTATATCACAGTTAGATAATAAAACTGTGTTATTAGATTATATATTAACGACGAAACCAGCTGCTATTCATGCGTATTATTTTGGAAAGCAATTAATTTTGAAAATAATTTTCTACTGGTAAGTTGTGTGGGGTGGGTGGGGGGGGGTAAGGGTAGGGTTAATTAAAAATGGTTTCTTTGTAGAAAATAATTGCCTGAAAAATATGCGTTTCAAGAAAATTATAGGTGATAACGAAATCCATAGTTTTTATATCTATACTTTTCTCACATAACCTTAAGGTATTCGAGTGAAATGTGAAAAAACTCCATTTTATTTCTCGAAAGCAAAACGTATCGCTATGAATATCGCAGTAGTTGTGCCATTTTTTATCGCAAAGAAGTGGAAATTCAGTTTTTTTTTTTAAGATAAATCACTAGTTTTTAAAAAACTTTTAAAAGTTTCAACCAGTTTTTTGATCCTGTATTTTAACAATAATTTTTCACTATTTTCTCCTATATTAATAACTGTTTTATGGTTTATGGTATAATTGTTTTATGGTCCAGTTTATTTGATTTTAATACACTTCTCCAATTAAACAAAATTCAAGCCATAAAACGCCTCCAAATATTTATGTTGCTCCTTTTTTTTTAATTTTTAGGCCTAATAAGACAATAGAAGACTGCGAACGGCTCTACGTTAATGAAACCATCAAACTGCTAAAAACCCACCCCGATGGTTTCTGTAGGGTGGCCTTCGATAACATTTTGTGTTGGCCTCCTACCCCCTATAACTCGTTGGCGAAGGTCAAATGCTTTTCCGAGTTTTATGGAGTTAAATATGACGACACCCGTAAGTAACACATTTTATATTGCGAAAATTTTTCATTAAAGAAAACTCGATCGTAAACAAAGGTGGTGATGGTAATTTATTGAGGTTTATCCGTGACGTTTATGGAGAGAAAACACGAGTTTTCATGCGAGTATGTTGTTTTCTGTATGCAGTTTTATGGGCCAGGAATAATTTAATTAAACGATACGGAAATTTGATATTTGCCGGGATATACAGTGTTTGACAAATATTTTAACTTTATTATCAGAAAATTTGAAATTTACCATTTAATTGTTTTATTATTAATATTCTGTCCCCGGGTTGATAATTTTTGAATAATTGATTGAACAGGATTTTCGATCAGTTTAGTTGGTAATTAAACTGAATTTGTTTGTTCATAGAGTGCGTTCGTTGAACAGAATTTTTTGTGAATATTTTGGTTGTTTTTTTCTTTAATTTTTGTTCTTTTAATGCGGAGACCAATTTTGATTTTCTTTATTTTAAGCTGAAGAAAATGTTTTATTTTTTATATTTTTTGACGTTATTCGTTTTAAAATTAGGCATCGAAATTCAATAATTTAATAATTGTGTTAATTTGTGAAAAAGAAATTACAATCAATGTTTTAGTATATTTGTTAATATTCTTGTTTATAGGACTTATATTCCTTTAAATGTAATTTTAATGAATTGCGGTCCTTTGAGTAATTTTCACACTTGTAAGCTAGCAATGATATTTTTAGAAACCTTAAAATTCTAAAAATTTTAAAATATTCATAATATCTTATTTCTCAAGCACAAAATTCAATAATTTTTTAAATCTGTGCAAACAACCTAACAGTTTTCCTGGTCCTTTGAGCCGGAAAAACTCATAAATTTTGGCGTATTTTCTCCATATTTTTAGGACTTCTAAATTTAATAATTTTTTTAAATAAAGAAATTCGAAGTATAAAATGCCTTTACATATGTTTTTTTAATACATTTAGGTCCTTCGAGCTAGAAAAATTAAGTTTTTTATTGGTTTTTATCTTATTTTTTATGTAATTTTTCAGCAGTTTAAGTAATTTTTATTAGCAGTTGAAGAAATTATGGGGTTGTCTAGACAAAAACAGAATATTAAACTCATATTAATTATTTTAAGAATTTTAAGCCCTCTGAATTACAAGAAAAACTTGACAATCCAAAAACGTCAAAATCGTCGCTTTAGGTCATTTTTTCCAATTTTATTGCGACTTTTCTATAATATTTGTTGGCTTTCTCAATTTGCTTATTTAATTTTATTATTAATTTTATACTTTACCTAGCTTTATTAAAATTCAGTCAATGGAATTAGAAAATTTTTTATTATACCAATATTTTCTATCCAATTTTTTTTATTTTCTTCCATGCAGTTTAAGTACTTGGAGTGCCTGGAAGAAAAAATATAATTTTTATAAGTTGCAACGCTTTTCAATTTAAATATTGAAAATCTTAATACATTCTGGTCCTTTGATTGACCCAGAAGAACTAGGTACTTGAAACTATAAAATTACTGTTTTCATACTTTATTAGATTATCTCCTGTTATTCTTTGTGCACTTCCAGCAGATTATATTTTATTTTATTCAAGGCAGTTGAAGGACATCCTGGAACGGCTGGACAAAAAACAAAATATTAAACTCAAAAATAAACAAATTTCAATTAAAAAAATACAAAAATATAGCAATTCAAAAATATCAAAAATTGTCGCTTCAGGAATTCTTTTTTGATCTATCTCGACTTTTCTTTAATATTTGTTGGCTTTCTTGATTTTTCTATTTAATTTTATTATTATTTTTACACTTTACTTGGTTTAAATAGTTATATTTATCCAGAATTTTTCGTTATGCTATCCAGAGAATTGAAAATACGACTTCTTGGTCTGCCTATTTTTTCCAGTATATTGAAATTAAGTTTCTCAGCTTCTGAATTTAATAATTTTCCTAAATTACAAAAGTGTCGAGTTATAGAATACCTTTGAATATATTTTTTAATATAATTTGGTCCTTAAAACCACAAAAATTTAAAGTTTCTTTACTTTATTATTGTTTTTATACATTTTCGGTTTTTAACTTAGTTTCTTGAGCACTTTTTCATCACCTTAAGTAATTTCCAATACCACTTGATGGAATTTTTGAGTTGCCTAAATAAAAACAGAAAATTAGACTCATATTGAATTTTTTAAGAAATTTGAGCCCTCTGCGTTACAGAAATGACACTTGACAATCCAAAAACATTAAAATCGTCGCTTTAGACCTTCTCTTTTAATTTTATTGTGACTTTTCTTTAATTTTTGTTGGCTTTCTCGATTTTCTTATTATTTTTACGCTTTCCTCCTTTTTTTTTTAGATTTTCGTAAATTTTATTTTAATTATTATTATCGAAAAATTGTATAGTATTATACTAGTATTCTTTATCAAGAATTTTTTTTTAATTTCTTTCAGGCAGTTAAAGTGTTTAGAGTGCCTGAAAGAAAAAATATTATTTCCTCTAGTCTAAAATCTTAAAAACTATTTTAACATAGTATAACTAGGAATATTCTCAAAAAACAAAGAACATAATATTAAAAAAACTATTCTTAAAAAATATTACCAAATATTCAAACTATTTCAGGCAAAACTTCAAGAAATATCAGGCTTTTTCAGTGGCAGGGTCTGAGGGCAAAGTTTGAGTTTTCAGGCAACGAGTTATTGTAGTCTCATTGTCTCAAATCTCAGAAATGATTGAGAATATTCTCATAAACTAAAAAGCATAGAAAATATTGGGGGTATTAAGTAGTAAGCTCGAGGGCCAAACGCTGATCTTCAGAGGGACCATTCAATACCAAGTCCAAAATCTCAAAAACTATTAGGAATATTCTTAACAAGCAAATAACATAATATTCAAAAGAACATTCTTAAAAAATATCGTCAAAGATTCAAACTATTTTAGGCCAAATTTTAAGAAAGCTCAGACTTTTAAGGTCTAAGGAAGAAGTTTGACTTACTAGGTGACGACTCATTCTAGTGTCCAAAATCTCTAAAACTATTAGGAATATTCTCATCAAATAAAACACATAATGTTTAAAAAAAATGTTGTATTAAGTTCAAATGAATCTTAATGAAATTTTGATAATATCAGACGTTTTTAGTAATATCGGAAAAAAGTTTATAACTTGTTTAAATATTTTTTTTTGTTTTCAGGCTTTAAACCCCATTTTTCCACTTAGTTTGACAAGAAAATGTTTTTTCCTCTAAATTTTAGTCAATTTTCTGAACTTATAATAAATATTCTCAAATGACTCTTCTATAAATTGGTCCTTCGGTCTGGTACAACTTTGACATTTTCTTAATAGTTAAGTTGCTTTAAGATTTTAATTTAACTTTTAAAATAAGGTGCATAACTTTGATTAGTTGGTTCTTCGATGCGGAAAAATTTTCAAATATTCCCAACGTCAAACTATTTAAGTATTGTAAATGTTTTTTTTGTACATTCGTGTCCTTAACATCTTAAAGAAAAAGTCAGCAAATCTTCCGGCTCAAAGGACCAAACCATAAATAGCAGCAAATAATTAACATAACTAGATTTTCTCGATTCGAAGGACCAAAACAAACATAAGTATTCACTGTTGCATTTTTCCTACTTTTCTCAATTCGACCGTTTGCTCTTAATGTATCACGTAACCACAAAGACATAAACCCGCGTCTTGAAAATCTTTAATTTGCCCAAATTACACTATAAAACGTGAATATTTGAATCTGGGTTTTACGTCCTCCGTTGTAAAACTGCGGGGGTGTGTCTGCGATATGTGCTTTTATGACTTTTTACGTTTCTTTATCTTGTTTTGAGTTATTTATTTACTCTAGCTCTAAAAATTAATGGCCAAATACCAACAAGGACTTTTTTTACTGTTCCTTACGTAAAATCCAGGAAAAATGTATGTGTCGTCTGGAAGAAATCGTTTATTCATAGCTCATACCTCACGGTAACAAGTCACGAAATGTATTGGATGTACGAAGCCCAGGATGAATAAGTAAAATATTTGCAAAATTGCCTTTTTTTTACCTATAACATAACTGGAATTTATTAAAATAAAAATTACTTTTTTAACAATTAAATCTGTAAAAAACAAACTCATTGATTGGAAAATATCCAATTAAACTTTATAGGCCCCTTAACGATTTTATAAGGGTTTTTAAAAAATTAATTATAACTTTCAAGCAGTTTGCAGTGAAGTTAACCGCCCTATTTCCAAGCAGTTTCCCTAATCTTAAAGACAATCACCTGAAATTGCTCAACCTATTTGCATTTATGACAAATGGGGTTAATTAGATTAGGAGGGTAAGTTTGTTAACTTTAGTTTAAATTTGTTTATGGTTTTGTATAAATTAACGTAACGGTCTTTTGTTGGCATAACTTAAATGTATCTGTGGCACGTTTTCTTTAGGTAAATTAGGCATAGTTTTGTGGTTTTATAGGTCACAGTACATATTTCTTTTTTCTCGATTATTTTTGTAATAACTTAGGTCTCAGGTTCTTTTATAGGCTATCAAAATAAAATTCTAAAACAACTTTTCTACATCGTTTATTGAACCTATCTGCTTATAACATTAACCGTATGTCGACCGGACATCGCACTTGCTTACTTTGCAAAATTGCGTAAACTGATAAATATATCAATTACCTTAGCATATTAATTAATTATATCGATATACTGAATGATTTTTATTTATATTACTCCATTATAATTTCGAACTATTTCGATTTTTTTTTTAAATAATAGAAGAGAAATTGGACTTATTCTCAGAATATCGATTTTCTTTAAATTTTCTGAGGTTTAATAAACTTAAAGTTTCAGGAGAATTTTGACCACATTTTTTAATGTGAAAGAATCAAAAATCCCAAAAAAGGTTGCCTTAATTATTTAATGAACTTCAAGTACATATCAAGCAAATTTTGAAAAATGTTATCTATGTATTTTTATTAATTGACATATTCATTCTCTCTTTCAAATTCATTTTTCACATTCATTCTTGAATTTTTCTTTAATTTCCACCAATTTTTTTGATGGTCTTTTAAATGCCTTTAGGTTCAATTAGATTGCCTAAATTTTCTTAGTTGAGTTTTCAAGAGTCTTCACTTATTTCCACTTTTTTTCACTCACTGAGATTTCACTGAGAATAATAATTCATATTAGTAAATAGGAAAACATGAAGCGGCATTAACTAATACACAATCAAATATTGTACGAATTTTTTAAGTTATATAAAATATATTGTTCCTAAATTTAACGCTAGACCTTCGTTAACTTTTTATTGCAATCGTCCCAGATCTAATATGCTTAATAAAGCCTCATTAAATTTTTGTTGTAGTACATTTAATATTTGAATAAACAGTTATGATGTTTTTAATGATTCTTTAAAAGTTATAATTAATAACATTATTTAAATACTTACAATATACCTAGCTAAGTAATTCTATTTCAGTTCAAGTTTTGCGCTCTATGGATATGACCTGTCTTATTAGTTACTATACTTAAAACTGTACTTCTTTTTAGACATATTTTTATTTAGGTTATTTATTGTAATATTTATGGATTTGGATATATGTTGTGATTTTTTTATTTAATTATTTTTGTTCTTTTCTTTCTTTTATTATAACTTTAAATTATTTCTAAAATTTCTTATTTTTTTTGTATTTAAAAATTATTACTGTAACTGGGTGAGTTATCTGTTGGAAACAAATCACTTTTTATTTCTATTAAATTTTCCATTAATTTTCTGTAATTTATGGTATTCCTTCTTAAGATTTTTTGAATCTATACACTTTTCTTATTTTTCCATGTAAAACATCGTCCAAAGTTTGGACTTTTTTGACTGAACATATTGCGTATAAAAATCAAAATATCCCAAAAATTTCAAATAAGATTCTTTCTTAAATACTTAAAAAACGGTTTGTTTTCTCAACTTACAATGTATATATTAAATAATTCAAAACGTATTTCATTCCTTGACTTCTGGCTAATTTGGAATTAGATAATAAAGTCAGAAGCCTGACTAAATAGATTTCCAGACAGAGAAATTTATTGAACTTCGGGAGTTAGAAGGAAAATTAAAAAAACATCTTCTTCGCTTCGCAATATTCAAGGAGATTATTGTAGTTAAGAATAAAATTAAAAACCAGCATAAGTCGAGTTAAAGGTTATTAACAGTGAACCGGAGCGAGTAATAAATATAACCGAGTTAAGACTACTTATGATTGGAGTCCCAAAAGTGGAACTTGCAAATTTCCAGGCCCGAGAATTCCCTAGGAAATTTGTTAAAAAGTTTCCCCCCACTCGACTTCCGGGGTAATTCGGAAGTTTCTCTGCGCTCGATTGAGTAGTTTCTGCCTTGTTGTTTTCAGTTCTTAGTTAAAGTTCGTTTGGAAATAATTAGCGAATTAGATTTAAATTTTCAGTTTTTAAACGAAGTTTCTGAATATAGTTGACGAAAAGTTGGGCTTCAAAAGAGTCTTTTCACATATAATAAAATCAAAAACTCTGAGAAATATTTTTATTTTATTTTTGAAAGATTGAGATTTTCCATAATTTTGACAAATTTTTTGTTTATTTTTAAGTCATTTTTGAATTGTTTTTGCATTTTCCTTTTTTTTGAATTCAAGGGCTTAGTTTGTTTAAAAACCAAAAATTAATTTATTGGGATCTTGCTTCTAAATTTACTATTCTCTCCCCAAATAGTAGAAATTAAAAAAAAAATTCTCAAAACATTCTCGTACTTTAATCTGGGAAATTAATAATTTTTTTTCGGTACAGTTTTCCACTTTTTTGAAAATTTCATTTTTTTTAATTCAAACTTTTTAAAATAATAAATGAAAAATTGAGCCTCAAAATTTTTTCCTGGTAAAAACAAAAATTTTGACTTTTTGAATTGAAAAATTTTTTTTTGAACATGAACATATTTTGTCAAAAAAATAATATTCTATTATAGTTTTAAAATTTAAAAGATTTAAGCTGAAAAATAATTTTTTCCTTCCAGGCAGATAATTTTTTAAGTTTTTTTTTTACACACACATTTAAAAAACAATTAAAAAAAATTAAGTTGAATTGCCTAAAATGTTTGTCCTTTCATTCAGGTGGAAATTTAATTAATTACTCATGTCAAAAAAAATTAAACAGCTTAAAAACGATCCGTAGTAACTAACTTTTTTACTCTTTGAACATATGATTTTTGGTACATTCCAAACTACAACTTCCAACATACAACAAAACAAATTTGAAAAAAATATGTAGTATTACCTATCAGTAAATGCAGAGGTTTGTAATAAAATAAATAGGGTTTCATCGGATAAAATAGGTCGGAAATTTATAAGTAGGAGTATCTATTAAAATAACTATAGTGCATTTTTTTTATCTCGGGTCATAGGTTTTTACGTGTAATATTTTCAACCCCATGTTAGAACCTGTTCTATTTAATCGATAGGATTGAAACTTGGAACAAGTGAAGTTTAAGTTAACAGACTTTAAAAAATCCCACTATTTTGCAAAAAAATTTGCGAGAAACCTATTTAAAATACGTTTTTCTGATGAAAAAGTTTGCTTTTTCTGCACCTCGTAACCTTCATTACCTTTACACTTCAAAGCAGGTAGACAAATATCTGACAGTGACACAAAATAATTTTTAAATTGCTCCATTGAAATTGTTCAAAAACTCTTTAAAATGTCGATTTACACTACGGAGGAACGTATTGAGATGGTTTCAAACTACATTAGAGGAATGTCGGCGCAAGAAGTGGTAGATAATTTTGCCGTATCTTATCCTAACCATCCCGTCCCGTCTAGATCAATTGTACAACGGTTTCATAAAAAATTTATTACGATTGGATGCATCGCCAGTTCTCACTTAAAACGAAAAAGAACCGAAACTGTAGTAGACGAAGAATTTAAAATGGAGGTATGCTTGGCCGTTGAAGAAAATCCAACAAATAGTCTTACTCAGTTTGCTGAAGTTACCGGAAAAAGTAGGAGTAGTTGTTATAAGGCAATTAGAAAAGAAAAATACAAATCTTTTAAAGTTAGAAATGTTCAAGAACTCTTGCCTAATGATTATTTTCTTAGAATTCCGTTTTGTGAACAGTGGATGGAACGAATTAACACGTTACACGTTTTAACGACACATTTGTGGTCGAACACGTCAACCACAATTACAAACAAAATACTATTTTCAGACGAAAGTACTTTCTGTACAAATGGTACAGTCAACAAACAAAATACTCGAATACGAGCGCGAGAAAATCCTCACGTCATCCAGGAAACGCATACCCAAACAAGACAGAAACTTAACGTGTGGGCAGGAATTCTTGGAGATCGAATAATTGGACCATTTTTCATAGAGGGTAGCCTGAATACTGCAAAATATTTAGAATTTCTTCAGGTGCAGGTCATTCCCGCATTAGGAAACGCTGTTCAAAATGGCAGGATAATTTTTCAACATGATGGAGCCCCCGCTCATAGTGCAGCGACTGTTACCGAGTTTTTGAATGCCACGTTCCCAGGACGCTGGATTGGACGTTTTGGGCCATCAGCTAAATGGACGGCGCGAAACCCCGATCTTTCGCCTTTAGATAATTTTTATTGGGGCTATCTATCATCGAAAGTGTTTGATATTGTTAGAGGCAGACTCAACAATATCGAAGAACTCTCCGGCAGCTCCTAAATGTTAAAAGACATTTATACAACTGTCTGGGCTTTTGTTTGGCTCAATTTGGAGGGCACTTTGAACAATTTATTTGAAAGGTTTTATTTATTTATTGTTGATTTTTGAAAATATATTTTTGAGATTTTGAGGAAATTATTTTGTGTCACTGTCAGATATTTGTCTACCTGCTTTGAAGTGTAAAGGTAATGAAGGTTACGAGGTGCAGAAAAAGCAAACTTTTTCATCAAAAAAACGTATTTTAAATAGGTTTTTCGCAAATTTTTTTGCAAAATAATGGGATTTTTTAAAGTCTGTTAACTTAAACTTCACTTGTTCCAAGTTTCAATCCTATCAATTAAATAGAACAGGTTCTGACATGGGGTTGAAAATATTACACGTAAAACCCTATGACCCGAGATAAAAAAAAATGCACTGTATAGGTCCGTAATTGTATCATTGAAAATAAAACGCTTCAGAGAAAAAAGTAGACGTGGGTAGTAAAACATATAGATGCTTATAAGTCTTGAATACTGTACTTGATTATAAAAAGATATAAATAAATGCAAAAAGAAACTATGTGTTTGTAGAAAAATTGCTTGTGGATAAAAATTAGCTTACCTAAAAAGTAACTGGCATGGCGGTTTCTTTAGATATAACTAGGAAAATTTTGTACTTGTATATATGTAAATCTAAAATATATGAATAAACAAACTATGGGTTTGTAAAAAAGTTTCTAGTGGTTCATATATAGAGGATAATTCAAAGTGTATCAAAAACAGCTTTAAATCTAGAAAAAATTTTTTTTCTTCGAAACAGGTGATTACTATATTTTTTCTATATTGAAAAAAAAATTATTTGCCTGATAAAAATTAGGTTTTTTTAATTTTCAATCAATTATTTCTTTCAATATTTCTGAGGTACCTAAAAAAATAAAGAAAATACTCTTATTTTTATATTGAGAGGGTTTGTAATGAGAGAACAAATTGAGACCCTTTGTAATAGAGAAAGTGAAGCCTTTGCTTCCCACATTTTCCTCTCTTCCCTTAAGAGGCACCTTTTGAGGCCATGATTCAAAGCTTTTCCTATAGAACACAAATTTTTACAATATCCACACATAATCCATTATTTTTTCATGTAAACATTAACAAACTGAATAAACAATAAAAATGTACATGTAAACTCTTCTTTTTTAATTTCTATTCCAGCAAATAGATACATATAAATTGCTTTGACGAACTAATTTTATGCAAGTATTAGCTTTTTACTGTATCCACGTGTAAATTTAATTCATTTAAATTTCGTTGAACCTTTAATTGTGATTTAAGCATGTTTCTAAAGGAGTATTGTTTGTTTAAAATTTCCCTTTAAGGAACAATTTTAGTAGAAGTTAAAGTTCATATTTATATTTATACCATCTTAGTCTGAAGAATCTAATAATGCATGAGGATATAAATTATTTAATATCTCCCATTTTCCAAATATTTATTTAATATTAAATTTAAAGAGCAGAGAATTTTTAGAGTTATTAATAAAGTAGAAAGCCAATAAGAGAGTTTCAAGCCTCGCATTTCAAGCAATTTCAAGCATTCGGATATTTATTTCATCGCCCTTCTGTAGTCACAGTTTCTCCCTTTAAATTTGCATAACACGAAAAATCAATTTACATTAAAGGGATTCCAATCAATCATGTTCAAGTAAGGAACGTTATTGACAGCTCCCATATCAAGCATATCCTGTTAAGTTCGTCATAATCACCCTATTCAATTACTTAAAAGTAAAAATATAGACTTAAAAAATATTAATTAAACGGTTACAATCAAAGTAGAAGATGAACTCTCAGAATAAAATAAAAATACAATGTGGTCGACGGCAAGGATGTGTACTATCGCCGCTATTACTTAATCTTATTCAGAAGAAATCATTCAGAGAATTGAATGAAACAACAATGGGAGTAAAGGTTAATGATATCCCTTTTTACAATATCCTGAATGCAGGTTACACTATACTCAGGGCTGAAACAATTTACAGAGCTTGGTTAATCAAAAAATGACGAACAGCGAGGAGATCAGACTTACCTTAAATATCAAAAATGGAGAACTAATAGAAAAGTCAGTAAATATAAATTAGTTAATAAAAGTAAATGAGAAATTTAACTCAAGAGTTAGACAATCCAGAACTATAGTTACGAGAATGATAAATGCGTTATGCAGTAGAGATCTTAACTTCAGAATAAGTCAGAATAATAAGATGCTACGTTTTCTCGGTGTTGCTATATGGGATGGAAGTCTGAATGTTAAAAAAGAATATCGAGTGGAAGCACTCATTTGAGATGTGGTCATATAAAAGGATCTTAAAAATAAGTTGAGTGGACATGGTCATAAATGAGGAGGTAGTGGGAAAAATGAGAAATGAAATGGAAATTAAGATAAGAAATTGAAAAAAATCATCAATTATTCTCAAAGAATCAATAATAATATGTAACAAGGAGGAAAACAAACTCAAAGTCGAACCCAAGTAACAATTTGTAGTCACCTAAGTTGCGATTACTCTTATTTTCACTTGCTGCAGCGTTGTTTTCGCTGCAAAATTTAGTTGGTTTTGCAACGACGTTTATTTTTGACCAAGCTTCAATGTACTGCACCTGTGTCGCAACTGTTGTAGAACTCTGATGTTTTTACAACGTATTTTTTTACTATAGATGGTAGCAGTAGTAATTTACACTTAAAACAACGACGTCCAAGCGTGTACAATTTTTCAATCAAAAACCCAGTAACAGCAACGTTACTTCATCGTTAGCGAATGGGTATTACATTGCCTGCTGAGCATTTTTCGCTGCAGAGGCTTTTTGACACGTTAAGAATTTAAGGAAGAAGATGAAAAACAAAGGTAGAGAAAATAAGAGAAAAAAAAAATATTCAACTCAACATAACCTACTTAATCTACATTTTTATTCTTATAATTTATTATTTTTAAAGTAATGAAAAGGATTGTATTTATGTATGTTTCTTATGTATTTTGTGTTATTTAGGGGTAAAATAACATCCTTTTTTCATAGTAAACTACCTTCCGTTGATAAATTAAGTGCTTGTAAATCCTTCAAAACGGCTACTTTACCCATATAATTTACTATAATAAACTACATAGAAAACAAATATTAATTAAATACTGTTCAAAGAGGTTTTATTTTTTAAGTAGCTGCCTACTGGATTTATTTATTAGTTGATCATCCGTCTAAAAATCAGTAACTCTAAAATGTTGCAAAAGCGTTTAAAAATGTAACGGGTAGTCACTGCGTAACGTTGAGACAACCAAAAAAATCTCTTTCAAATTGGTGTAAAACGTGGTTGACTCTATGATTAAGACAACGTAACAACGCAACGTTGCGTTGTAATGTGCCACGTTGTTGAGTCGAAAAATTGCTGTCTAAAAAGTCTCACAAATATAGCGTCTATTATTTAGGTTACGCGTTTCGCCTTATGGCATCATCAGACTTAAAATAATAGTTGCATGTTTTAATCTTTATTTTAAGTCTGATGATGCCGTAAGACAAGATGAGTAACCTAACTAATAGACTTTTCCATCAATCATTGTAAGCAATCATGATAAATTGAAATGGTTCTAAGAGACTGATTTCGTAGTCGATATATTGAACATAATTTTTAATTGTTTCTATATCTTCTTTATTTCGAGGTGAAGACGTTCGTGGATTTTCTCAAACAATAGCTCTGGTTTGCTAACAAAGACAATTTGTTAAGGAACTAGAGATATTAAGAACATGCTTAGAGAAATATGATATGTTGCTGGCCTTGAAGTACCATCAGATCCCCATTTGCAGATGACTTCTAAATACATATCTGTTTTACCTAAATTCAAGAGTAATTCTAATTTTTGAGACATAACATTCGTGGAGCAGTAAGCGTTGATTTAATAAGCCTTGTACTTTTACTTCTCTCTGTGACATTTATACTATTAATAATACAAATTTTTTTATTTATAAGATGGGTATAATTCAGTAATTTTAAAAACTTATTGTTCTTAACCCCTTTCAATAATCATTGACAGCGCTTCTGCTTCTTTAGGCAATGTTGATTCACTTTTTGCTTCAAAGGCTTCTATAAATTTGGTTGCTCTTAAAGGAGTGCTAAAAGCTGCTTCTTTAATAAATTGTGATGTGTCTGCAGTATAAGATGGACTTATAGCTTCTATTTTTTTGGTAGTATTTTTTTGGTAGTATCTTTAAATAAAAATACGAGGTTTTTGTTCAGCCGAGACTTGTTTTTCGCAAAAAACGCTGTTTCGTCCTAATCTAGTTCTGGAAAATCAGTGGCATTTTTCAAAACAATTTTGAAAAGTCTTGTCTTGCTTCTGGATTTATTTTAACAATACTATCGCTTATTTCAGTTATGGCTGCCTGAAAATAAAATATTATTTCTGGAGAATCTGTTTGCAAATAGAGTCTAATATTCGAAGACAAATTTTCTAATGAAATGCAACTGCTTGCATGAGGAACCTAAAAGAATATGATTAATTAGCATTTTAAAGTAGGTATAAATGTTTTCTGCTAAAAATTAAGTTAACTATTGAATTAAATTTGATTTAATAAATTTGTGTATTGTTTGTGAAGAGATTACAACAAGATTAAAGTGAATAAAACAAAAATATGTAATCAGCCATTTTGTAATGGCGAACATCTTGAATTAGTGTGTTGTTCATGCTCTTTTTTTGATACCCCTTTTTTGGGTGGATTTTACAAAAATGTGCAGTCAGCCATTTTGTGGCAGCGGCCATTTTGGATTGAACTTGATTTTTTTAAATAACTGATTTTCTTGTAATCATATAAATTTGGTCAAAGCATTTTATAGTAATTTCGACTTAAATTTAGAATGATATTATAATAATGGTAAGCATTTAAAGAAGTCATACATAATGTTATAAATTAATTTATAATTAGGGGGACAAATTGGGGCAGAATTTCATGACGTAAAGTACAGAAACTGACCTTATTTTCTGAAATAAAAAAATATGTGGGATTTTACGGGATATGTAACTTTGAGTCTAGCCCAAAATTAAGAAATTAAAAAAAAAGTTTTTGTTTCAATTGTTTAGATTTTTTACTTCATATAAAAAATTTAGGAATGCATACTACATACATATTCTTCATGACACAACTGTTTTCTAGGTCACTTGTATATTAAATATTAAAATAAAAAAAAATCACCATATAATTATAAGACCATAATTATACTATGGTACACGTGCTCTTAATAGATTAACTTCGAACTGATATAATTAGGACCGGTCGCAGTGTTGCCAATTTATATGTTGAGCATAATAGGACAAGTTCCTATAAAATAATGGTACAGATGGTAAAAAAATTGTACATTTTTCATTGGATATAAGACTCTTACCACGAACTTAATAAATACACCTGGACTGCTAATTCATATGGCCCCCATACCCAAAAATGACCGCTGTCTGGTGGCCGCCATTTTTATAGTGGTTGTCTCTTTTTGATGTTGGTCACTCTAAACATTTTCAGTATTGGCAACAAAAAATATAGTAAATAATGGTAATGAAGTTGATGATGCTGACATTTGACGTGTGACCTATCACGAACTAAATTTATTTTTTTCATTCACTGTTCTCTATATACAGTTTTGTGCAAAAAAATAGCAACATTGAACTTTCCTGTTATATATCTTTTAGTATCTATTTTATAAGTAAGGTTTATATATTATTTACAAGAATAGTTAGAGCCTGTTTATATTTTTATATTATCATATTTTTTGTATCATAATAAATAAAACACCAAATTGTTTTATGCAAATTTATTATTCAAAAATATAGCAACAAAAAATAGTTTTGATTCTAAAAAAAATATAACCCAACTAAATTAAAATCAATTCAATATTTCGTGTAGTACCCCTTCTCCTTTATAACATCTGCACATCGTCTTGGCATTGACTCAATTAATTTCATAATATAGTCATTCACTTCTTTCCAAGCCTTTTCCACTATTTCAAAGAGAATATTTGTATTAGAGCATGTTAGGTGCCTGATTTTGGTGTCAATGTAATGCCATAAATTCTCTATAGGGTTTAGGTCTGGCGATTGAGATGGCCAGACCATTACATTTATTTTTTCATCGGATTAATTAACTTCTTAACAAATTGAGAAGCATGTTTTGGATCGTTGTCATGCTGAAATATGGCTGTTACTGGCATGACTTCATCCATATGGCACTAAATGTATTTGCAGAATGTCTTTGTACATGAAACGATCCATTTTGCCCACTATTCTTACTATGGGTCAAGTAAGAATATTTCCCCCTCCATGTTTAACTGTGGGGCAAATGTACTTTTTATTTAATCTTTGTTCACTGGGGCGTCTGACGTACTTCACTCCATCAGTTCTGAATAAATTATATTTAGATTCATCACTAAATACGACTTTCTTCCAATCAGCTACAAACCAGTAGATATGAGATTGGGCAAAGTGAAAACGAGCCTTGACGTTCTTCTTTGAGAGTAACGGTTTTTTGGCGGGGCGACGAGCAGGTAAGTTGGCATCAATTAATCTTCTCCTTACGGTACTGGAACTGAGGTTTACTCCTCCACCCTTTTTTAATTTTGCCAAAATTTGGGAAGAAGACAAAAAAGGATTTTCTTTGGAAATTCGTAGCAGCTGCCTATCCATCCTTAAATTTGTTTTTCTGGGTCTACCAGGAATGGGCGCCGGTGCAGCTGTTCCAGTAAGGCGAAATTTTTTGCAAACTCTGGATACGATTCACCTGTGAAGCCGTAAGCTTCTTGCAATGTCACTCTGCCTAACACCATTTTCGTAATGCTCCACAATAATTTTTCTTACATCACCAGAGACGGTTTTTGAGCGACCCATTTTAAGTTGATTCTGAGATTCTAAAATAACAACTTTACAGCAGGTAAATCGATATTTAACTGATAAAATAAATGCGAAACAAGAATGTTGCTATATTTATGCACATTGTCTAAATAAACAAACATAAAGTTCCTTACTCTGCATTGGCATTCTTATGATATCTCGGTATATTTATAAATAATACAGAGGCGTGTACTTAAAAGTAAAGAAATAATATGGAATAAATAAAGGAGCAAATAATATTTTTGAAAACATCCCTTGTTGCTATATTTATGCACAATACTGTATTATTCACTATCATAAAATAATATATAGAGTTGTTTATTTTTACTATATAAACCCTTGCTAATTACGTACCCTCATAAAATCATCTATATTTTGATTTTTATAGATGGTTGTACCTATTAATGTAGAAACACTGTACATAGGATAGTGAAAGTCGCAAAGTAAAAACAGAGAGAAAATAAACTGTTTTTAACTAAATTTGTTAAGTAAATACAAGCAAAAAGAAGATCATTATTTTCATGGTTTTAGGATTTATAAGTTTCAACTTAATCAAAATAATAAAACAATTATTTTAAAGTTCATGCATCTATCCGAAGTTGAAACTTTGTCTCATTTTAAGTGAGGATTACTTTCTTTCATTAATTTTAACAAAATTCTTGAAGTACAAGAAAAATCTCAGATTTAATGCAACTATCTTAAATTCTTAACTAAATGTAACTTTTTATTTTGTTTTCGTAAACATAACCTACCAAAAACAAACTTTAGTTGTTTTGTTTCCCTACAATTGGCACAACTGAAATTTGTCAGAGTGACCAACATCAAAAGGACACAATCACGCAAAATGGCGGTCATTTACTTTTTATTAAATTGGCAGTCCAGGTATATTTATTAAATTCGTGACGTCAAAAATAAAACTTGTTTCATTGGTGACCAAAAGACAAATGTTTTACCATTTACTATAACTAAAGATACAAACGTAGCATACCCTCACTACTTACCTCATATAAATAAAATAAAGTATTTATTAAAGTAAAAGACTTACAACTGTCCTATATATTGACATATACATATTAAGATATATATTAAGATTACTAAGGTGTTGTAATAATAATCTATTTAATCATAATTATTTTCTCTTCAGCATCGCTTAACTAAAATGTCATGAAGTGCTTGGCATATATATCTATCTTGGTTTATCGCAGAAAAAATGCAAGGAGAACGAGATAGTCATGATAATTTTTTTACTTCTAGGGTCTTTATTTATTTTTTAATGTACAGTGTATTTTTTAACACGAAACAAAAGCTTTGCTGCTGATATCGAACATTTTTAAAGATTTTTACGCATGTATAAAAATATTAGTATTTTTGGCGTACTATTACGGGTCTGAATAGTACTTAGTACATAATCATAATAGTACACATACTATTACGGTTAGCAACACTGTATTATTGCAAAGATTGCAAAGGGAAAATTAAGCAAAATCAATCATGAAGAAAATGATGCAACTGTAGTTCTGTTAAGTTGTTTAAAGGTACAGCCTCAGAAGTGAAAATAGCTATGATGAAAGTCAACCTTCTAATGGGTGATATTACTTGAAGGAGGAAAAAAAGAGAAATAATTAAAAATTTTTTAATGCTTGATTCTCTCCTTGAGAAAATTTTCTCGAAATTAATTCTGGAAGTATCAGTTTTTCCCGTCAATAATTTAAAATAGCCAAACAGTGTTGGAACTGTTATATCTTAGTGTCTTAATAAATAGAAAATTCGTTTAAAAAGACTATATTTTAATAAAGACTTTCAGTCAAATTTCAGGTCAAATTTTTTTGAATATTTTAGGTTTCAGAAACATTTAAAAAAAAGTCAAAATTTACTTCTTTGACAGCTTTAATAATTATCCCTCGTATACTTTTAGCTGTTTGAATTTTTTTTCTATATATTTATTGCAGAGAATGCCACAAGAGAATGCACCTTCAACGGCACATGGAGCACCCCTTTCTACGACTTCTGCACCGCCCTAAATCCTTACTCATTGGACGTGGACACTCAAAGTAACATTTACTTAATAGGTTACGTCATAAGCTCCATCACACTAGCACTGGCCATTTTCATATTCACCTATTTCAAGTAAGTATATCGGTCGATTGATACGATTTACTGTTGTTTGTGTATAACTATTAGGGTCACCCTTTTGGCGCCAATATGGACTCTCTCGTTTATTGTCGGAGCCATAAATCGTCTAATAAAAACGTTTATTTTTCTTGGTCGTAGCAAATAAGGATACATACAATAAAACGCCCTTTTATCCTTATCACTCGAAAAACTCTACTCTGGATCATCCTTAGAAATATGCCGTCTAATACCCTTCCTAGTAATTAGTGCTTTTATCAAGCTTTAATGCAACATTAAACTGGATAAACCGACATCTTTGTCCAATGAATAATTAAATTTATTACAGCAGGAAATTACCGTTGGAACGTACCCCTGCAATTCCTGGGTAATGGGCTCACTTGGCACGGGTTTATTTCTCCCTGGATTTCTCGATAACGTTCTACAGTGTTTATGTTTACCTAAAAAGCGTATTTTTTTTCATCAAGTTTATCGTGCAATTTAGATAAGGAAACCGAATGACATGTTTTTTTTTGTTGCTTTTAGGGAGCTGCGATGTCTGAGAAATAAAATCCATATGAACCTAATGTGGTCCTATCTACTTACTTACCTCATGTGGATTATTATTCTTATAGAGGTGAGTAAACAAAAACTTCACGTACTACTGGAATATTTAAATTTTTTTCAAAAGTTTGTCAAATCCCATTTTAAGTTGGAACTTTTCTATCTCAGTTGCGGGTTTTGGCGATGTAATAATTTAAAGTTTTTCCACTTTTTTCTTTTGTAAGGAAAGTTTACTTTGGGGTTTTAAGTTATATAAGTTTTGATAAGGGGAGGAGTGATTTTGCGGGAATAGTAAAGGAGTGTCAAGAAGAAAACGAAGAAGGCGCTTATCAGCTAAATAAATTTATGTATAAAAATTTTGTTTTAGTCTATGTTTTCTTTTTATTTTATTTTTTATTATTTCTTTCTTTTTTTAATATAGGTCTTGTTTTCTTAAAAGAAATTACTGAGCTTATTTTTTTATATGTTCTTCTATTTCTTTTTTATTTTCTAGTTTATAGTTATATGGAGTCCCTTGTATACTCCAGGAACACTTCAAAGTGTTACTTGAAAAAATTAATAATTAAGAAATTAAGCTTGTGAGTGAAATAAATGTGAATGAAACTTTTTTAAATTATATGGGAGAAATGCAAGAGATGCCTTTTTATATTATTCGTAAAAATTAGTAGTAAGAAACTTTGCATAACAGGTGACAAGGAGTTGTAGAGCTCTTTTGAAGTTGTTTGATTTTATGGAAGCAATAATGTACATATCTAACTCCAACTATACCAAATTCAGATTTTTTTGATATACAATAGGCATTGGTAAATATACAAGCCCAGCATTGTAAAAAATTTTAATTATTTAAATAAAGGTCTACAACCATTAGTTTGATTCCTATTGCACTTTTTGCATTTTAAAAACTTTAAATTTACATAGTACCCAAGCAACCCGTCATATGTTACTATCGTTAAATATTTATTTATTCAACGATGTTTTAATACATAGGGTTTGCTATGAAAAATGACACAATTACTACAAAGATTTTTATTACTTATAATTTCTTTAGAAATCATTTTTTTCAGGCAATTATTTTCTGCTAAAAAAACGGGTTCTCATTAACCCTATTCTTATGGGATCAAACTTCTGGGGGTTATTCAGTGCAATAAAAGAATCCATTTGAGTATAGGAACCCATGTCTGGAAATGCGTCACTACGCCACTACGGCCCTAAGACGCGTTAAAATTTATAAAAAACATTAATTGCCATTAATTTATTAAAAACATTAAATAGGATCTGCTGCATTTATTTGTACCTTTTGTACATGATATCATAACAACAATTGTTTAAAATCAACGCTTACCAATGTCAATTCTCAATGTCATGTTTAAAAATTTTATAACTTAAAATTTTTAAACATTTATTGCTAATGGAAAACTTTACCAATCAAGAATTGGCGGATATGCATTTGGCATACGGAGCAACAAACTGCAATGCACGAGCAGCATCGCGGTGTATCATAAACGTTATCCCGAACGACAGCATCCTGAAAACAAAAAATTTATTGTGGTTCATCGGCGGCTCGCTAAGACAGGTATGTTTAAGACCAAGATGCATGATACTGATGTTGCTCGAACCGTAAGAACGGTCGAATTTGAAGAGGGGCTTCAGTGAGTTGCCGATGAACCATCAAATAGCACACGTGACGTCGTTAAGAATATGAATACGAGTAACGGTTCTGTCTGGCGGGTACTACACGAGCAACAACTCCATCCTTACCACTTCCAGAAAGTTCAAGGTATGACTGCAGCCGATTATCATCCTAGAGTTCAATTTTGTCGATGGCTTCTGGATCACATCATTGCACAACCAAATTTTTTACGATATGCTTTGTGGACCGATGAAGCCTCTTTCACAAGAGACGGTATTTTTAATAGTAGAAATAGCCATGTTTGGGATGAAGAAAATCCTTATGCAATTTTTCCAAGAAAACATCAGAATCGTTGGTCTGTCAACGTATGGGCATACCTTCTACCGGAACGGTTAACAGGACCTATTTATCTGCGTTTCTTGGAGGAAGTTCTCCCAGAACTCCTTGAAAATGTTCCACTAAACGTTAGATAGCAAATGTGGTTTCAGCATGATGGAGCGCCGGCTCACTTTGCTGTACAAGTACGCGAGTATTGGCTCAGCGGTTTGGGCACCGTTGGATTGCCAGAGGTGGAGCAGTTTTTTTAGCCTCCTAGATCACCCGATTTAACGTCGCTCGATTTTTTCTTGTGGGGACATGTAAAGTCTTTAGTCTACGAAACTCCAGTAGAATCAGAGCTAGACTTAATTGGACGAATAATAGCAGCATTTGAAATCATTCAAAACAAGGATCAAAAACACTTTGCTTAAATTTGATATAATTTGACATATAAATATTTAGTATAAAAACAGCGTTATTAGATTGGATAATATTGATGAAAAACAATTATTTTTCAGAAGAATTTCATCATTATTTGAGGTGTAGTAATCGAGTTTTAAAACTAGATATGTAAATCCTATGTAAATTTTTTTAAATGCCAAAATTTTCTTCTTTTTGTAAACAGAATCGTATATGATATACGTATATTCTACAGTTTAATAAACATTACTTGACCATGTATGGTTGTTAAATATACCAAAACCAAAAATTTTGTGAAAAGTCGTTGAATAAATATGTATTTAACAATAATAATATACAGTCCCGGCCAAAAGTAGAGCAACTTTAAATTTATTTTCTAATTTAATAATCTATTCAAAATATGTAATAGAGAGAATGAGAAGATGTAATAGAGAGAAAGAGATGAATAAGAATGTAAATAGTAACCAATGTTTTTTTACTTGAGGACATAAATAAAGAAACTCTTTGTATTAAATATTTTAAATTAAATAGGTCGTTTGAAGCAGTTCGTGTTCGATTGTGAAGAAGCCTGTTTAGTATTAAGCCCCGAGGTATAAATTTATCGGAACAAATAAAAAAACTTATAATTGAGAAGCACAATGCGGGAGTGAAACAAGTAACAATCGCTAGAGAACTTGATCTTCATAAAAGTATCATTTGTAAACAAATCAAATTGTGACAAACAAGAGGCACTACTGCCAGCATCTTTAAGCCAGGTAGACCCAAAAAAACAACATCTGCAACTGACAAGCTAATTAGACGATCTTCTATAAGAAATCAATTTTTCTCCGCCGAAGATATAAAAAAGGCATATCCCAGCATTTTCCTTTCAGTTTTATCTATTCGAAGACGTTTATGTGACGCCAACCTAAAAGCCGGTAGGAGACCGGTAAAAAAACCTTTCATTTCAACGAAAAATAGACAAATTCGTTTAAGATTCGCAAAAGAACACTTACATTGGACCTATAATCAATGAAAAAACGTTTTGTGGTCAGATGAAAGTAAATTCAATTTATTTCGGTCAGATGCTATGAGATGGGTTAGACGTCCCGAGAATGAAAAATTCAACCCAAAGTACACTATTCCCACAATCAAACATGGAGGCGGTAATGTGTTGGTGTGGGGATGTTTTTCCGGGCATGGCGTTGGTCCACTGGTGACTTGGAAATTCCAGCATGATACCGACCCCAAGCACACTTCTAAAATTGTTAAAAATTTTCTAACCTCTCAACAAATTCTGAAGTGGCCAGCTCAAAGTCCAGATTTAAATCCCATCGAGAACTTGTGGGAGCACCTAGACAAAAAAGTTCGACAAAAAAATCCGAATAAGTTCCGAAATAAAGACGAATTATTCCAAGTCCTAAAAGAAGCATGGAGTGAAATTTCCGGAGATATTATACACAATCTTCTTCAATCTATGCCAAGACGGTGTAGTGAAGTTGTAAAGAATAATGGTTATGCCACAAAGTATTAGTGTGCTTTTATCCACATTTTGTATTATAACATAATTATGTCATAAAAATAAAAAGTTTCTCCATTTTTGTTCTTAGGGAAAATAAATTTTGTTTGCATATTTTGTAATAAATTATTTATTTTCATTTTTTTTTCTAATTATTTTCGTTACTACTAGATATAACCATAAACATTATTTACAATTACTTCGAATTAGTTTTAATAAGAAATTTTGTACAAATCAGAGTAAAACGTAATTTTTCCAAATCATTGCAATTTTGAGAATTTCTTGTTTCTATGATAACTAAAAATAGTTTTTTTCAAAAATTGTTTTTTTTTTTGCACTATTTTACGATTTTGACCGCATTTAATTTCTCAACTGAATTTCCCTTACTATAGGCGACAATAATTAAGTTATTACATTGCAACCTTAAGGATTATTGGCTCTTATTTGAACAATACTGACTAAAACTTGACAAAACCTTGGGTTTTATTTTTGCTCAATTACTACTTAAAAATTTTTAAACCCTCATTTTTGTTACATAATTTAAAATAACTAGATAATAGATGATAATGACCACAAATGGTCAAAGTAGAGATTTGTTTTATCATCTTGTTTGAAATACATGATATTAAAATAGCGCTCTTTCGACAATGTTAGGCCGATATTTAACAAAAATGATCTAATTATTACAATTCACAAGGATAAATGGCTCTGAGATTTACATAACCACAAATGGGTTAAAGTTGTTTATTTTTTATATTCTTTTACGATTTCACTGCATTTAATTTCTCAATTTCAACCCAAATCTGCATTAAATGTCCTTTTTCCCATCAAATTATAATCACAATAGACGATAGTTGATAACAAATTTTCTTATAAATTATTATGTCCAAAGAGAGACAAGACTTCTACCCTATTAAAACTCTTTAAAAAATTTATTTCTTACATAATTATCCCTACTACAAACACCCAATTGTCTATTGTTCCTGAGAAGATTAATTTGAAGTCTAAAAATTACCATAACATCTATTTTTTCCATTTCTTCTCCTTTATTTCCAAACCTAAAATAAAAGAAACAACGGGTAAACACTGCCCGTTTACACGTTGGCCACTCGCCAATTTAACCCCATATTGCCCAAGAAAACATTAAATGACGAACCCTGAAACTGTGGAAACACGAGTGAAATCGCACTATATGCGACCGTTTTATTTTTTAATTATAAGTTTTTTTTCAGACGATTTTTCTTCTTTTTCCAGTTAAATTTCACGGACCATATTGCCGTAACGTGTGTGTTTGTCGTGACCCTGCTCCATTACTTCCACATCACTACCTTTTTCTGGATGTTCGTCGAAGGTAAGTGGATTTCTCTGTGAATTTATTACTTCTCTTTTTGGGGTGCATTAGGGCGAAAAACACGGCTCAGGGTTGGTTTTTGAGCAGTAAATGACCTGTAGAAGATATACACCTTTAATAACATTAAAACCGAGGATATAGAAGTGTTTTTTTTTTATTAATTGTTTCCTTTTTATAGTCCTCTCGCTTAGACTTGTTTCTAGTACTTTTTTTATTGTCTTTTTAATAAACTGTGATTTTTAATTATTAACGGGACATCATCTTGTGCATAAACCGACATTTCCCACGCTAAAATGTTCTTGCTCAATAAAAGTGCATTCAATTTTTCAGCAATTTCCAGGCGATTACAGGGTAAAACGGGGAATTGCCTTCTAGATTTTCCTTTTTAAAATCCCCGTCGGCAGTTAATGCAGTTCCGACCCTGGGGGCTTATTACTTATTTAGAGGGTAAAGTCGTCGGTTTTCCTGACTTTATGCGGTCCGGGACTTAAATAAACTTATTTGAAAATATTAAGTTTACTGGCGGAGGTAATGGGATTTTTTTTTTGTAGAAACTTATTTGTCGCAATATGAGGGTAATTAGAGATTTTATTTACTGGATTTAATCCTTTAGATTTGCTTAAGTACCCTGTTTTAAGTTAGTGATTCTTGATACAAATCAATAAATTAATATTACGATTCAAGGAAGTCTTACTGAATATTGAAGTGATTATTGTAAGAGTTCGTCCACCTGTTAATTAAAAATTATTGATAGTTCGAGGAATTAATGAGAAATTTATTAAATATTAATCAGACATATGTTGCACATGAGTTCTTTAACAAAATACCTTCATATAGAGTTCAATTTTCAATCAACAAATAAATTATTCGCTATTAAAAAATAAATCAAAGGAGAACAACACAAAGTCTCGGTCTCAAAAAAAAATGTTTAATTTGTTAGAGTGGTGACACGTGTTTCGCTCCTAAGAGCATCATCAGACCTAAAAAATAATGTAAACAAAACCAAATAAAATTACAAAATTACCTTAAAGTAAAACAAAAAAGTATACCTCAAGAAGGTTAAAAACACGCCCGACTGGGTCAAATATACACACACACTGAACGGTAAAATATAAGTTTAAAAAACTGACGTCACAAATATGTAAAAAACAATAACATAGAACTTGAATACAAGAAAATAATAAAAAAGTAAAAAGGAACTATCGAGATTTGAACCTACAACCTTCGAGCAAGACTGTTACCGTTTGCTGCAGCTAGTTTGCTTATCAGGGTCTCTTTGAGAATATGGACGACTTCTTTCAATTTGATAATGCCAGTCAGGCCAAACTCGTCCAGATGTACAGATCAAACTTGATTACAAGGAAGAATCTCTGCCTGAAAATATGGTTCCTACAGCGATGCCTTTCTCAGAAACTAACACCTAAATTCATTAATATCAAGTGCACCACACAAACAACAGCATCCGAAAAAGCTCTGAAGTTAGCAAAAACGACGTGGATTAAGGAAGAGATTAAACAACATTATAGGTCACTTAATGTAGTTAACTCTAAACTGAAATACCTATGTTTTACTTTGACTCTCAGGTTATCCTTTATAGAGTTTTCTTTTTTTAATTACAAGTGTAGAGATGACGTAGAAATACTTATAATAGAATAAGTAGGAATCTAAAAATGTTGGTAACATCAAATAATCTTTGAGCAACGGTAAACTTGGAAGAACAGGAGGGGCCGGGAAAGAACTGCTTTTCTTTTCATAAACGCTTTCTTAACCTCACTAATGGATCTTTCACCAAAGATAAAGAAAATATCCTTAACCTTAACTTAAAATTTAATTTAACCCAAAATATAAATAAAAATGTTAAAGAAATCCTAGCAGTGGAGGCTGAGAATATAATTCAATCTAATAATATACCTAATAAAAACATAATTAGAGCCAGAATTATAAATTTGCCTAATTCAAAAGGGATAAATAGAACACCGCATAACTTTAACAAAAGACATTTAAATTCCCTTAAAAATAAAATTCAAACACACAATCTCTTAATAACTAAGGCAGACAAAGGCGCTTGTCTGGTAAGGTCTTGAATAAGGCTGATTATGTGGATAAAGTTTCGGAATTTCTATCTGGCAATGATTTTGTTTCGAGAAATAAAGATTCCACTCCTAGCTTTCTTAACAAAGTTAAGAGCTGTCTGGACCATTGCCTCATAACTTTAGAATATTTCGAGTCCAATAAAGCCAGCCTATACTCTATGAACCCTAGAACTCCCTCACTGTACGGCTTACTAAAAATACATAAAGAAGGTATTCCTATGAGACCAGTGATTTCTTTCGTCAGTTCGCCCTGGTATAGACTGTCCTCTTGGCTTAACACTACTCTCAATAAATTTCAATAGAATTTGCAAATTTTGTAAAATATATTAATATACCCGATAATGCTATTTTGATTTCCCTGAACGTAAAAAATCTCTTTCCCAGCATACCCGCCTTAGAATGTGTAACGTTAGTTGAAAGATTGCTTAACTCCACTTTTAATTGCTTAACTGCCAACCTCCTTAAGTTAGTTATAGACAACCTCGTATGTCTCTTATCGCTGGTTTTGGAACAAAACTTTTTTAAATTTAATGGAAAATTTTTAATCAATCAGCTGCAGGACTCGCTATGGACTCATGCCTTTCACCTTTATTAAGCGAAGTACCTATTTATGAGCCATTTAGAAAATCAAATTATGGTTAGTTTTTTAAATTTATATTTACATACAAAGGGTATGTCGATGACATTTTTCTAGTCTGGAGAGGAAACGACGATGATTTGGCGGGATTTTTGAATTTCGTAAATTCTCCTCATAGTAACATAATTTTTACTTTGGAAAAAGGAGTTAATAAAACTTTACCATTGTTGGATTTACTTCTGACTAGGTACAACAATTAAATAATTTTTGAAGTACCGTAAAATGGGGTTAATTTGCACCATTTTTTTTAGCTTTATTTTATTGGTTAGGATGTAACGTCACTCGAAAGAAGATCTGAACTTCTTATTATAAATATCAATTGAGCAGGTTGTAATATAACTCTGATTATAGCTATTTGTTATGTATATTGCCTAATCAAGAGAACAACCTAGTTTTATTAGTGGTGCATAGTATACCCCAAAAAAGTCATACTTTGCACCACTCAATATTTTATTAATATTTGGCTACTAAATGCTTGCTGGTGCATAGAAGACCCTTATTGAAAAAATTTTCTTGGCCAAGTTTTGTGAATTTAAATCTACCTACGTACAGATATTTATGAAACAAGCATAAAAGTAAAGAAAATTGCTACAATTTAAATGAACAACGTTTGAAACTAATCCCACCACAATTTGTCGCATTCTGGGACAATGTACAATCCTCGTTTGGACATTTTCTTGGGAGAGCTAATGGCGCTAATTACGTTGTCCCACGAATACCATATTTCGTCACGTCTTTCTGGCCATTTCCAAAACTTTATCGATCCGGCCATAGCATTGATCATCGCTCCATCGTTTTCTATTGCTGTTATCATTCCAGGATAAACACGATCTTCATAGGAAAATAAAACGTACTCACCAACAACTTTTTTAACATCATCTAATCCAGAGTTTTTTACTTTTTCGACAATATTTGTTCCAAGAGAACCTAAGACGAGTTTTTCATTAAATTCTTTTTCTTCTTCCATCTCTTGCATCTCATTTATTTCATCATCTAATGAATCCCTGCCTAGTGGAAAGTGGTCGTCCAAAACAATGTCCTCCTCTGAATCATCTACGATTTCTGGTTCAACAGCTTGAAGAGGTGTGGATGTAGATGCTCCAGTTAGATCTGTTAAGCTAATTTCAGAATGGGCAATACTGTATCCTGCTGAAACCGTTATTTTCTTTTTCCTACGTGGCTTAAACTGTGTGGCTTCCTGTCTTTTATCTTCTAAATACTTAATGAAAGTGTTTTCGATATCCGACAAACTTCATTTATTTGTGTCGCTAGCAGTTGTCATATTAGATTGCTTAGTTGTTTTTAACCGCTCCAAGAGCCTAATTTCCTAAGTCCCGACTTTAATATCTCAGCGCTATTCTTGTGAATTTTTTCCATTAAGGATCGTAAAAGCATTGGAAAATGCTATTTCTCAAGTACATTTGATCTACTCCCCACATGGGTTTCCTTATATTGAGATAAAATGTCTCTTCACGCTCTTTTCATAAGGGCAAATATTGCGACATCTAGCGGTTGTGTAACATGGGTGCTGTTCGGAGGCAAACATACAAAATCAATGTCGTGTCTTCGACATAAATCGAGGACTTCATCATTAATATGAGAAGACAAATTGTCTCCTAAAACGACCTTCTTTCCCTGAATTTTTTTAAGCCTGTGCAATAGGAGAGTGCTGAACCAATTTGCAAATATCTGTTATTCGAACCAACCAGATGCAGTATTTGCATAACGCGTACCAGGGGGACCATTCTCAATCCAGGTATCCCAAAAATGCTTGGATTTGTACACCACATAAGGAGGTAGAAGCTCACCAGCTGCATTTCCACAAATCATAAGAGAAATGCTACACTTTGAGGAATTACAAATTGGTTCATGACACTTAACACCACGTTTAGTTAATATCTTTTATTGACCGGGGTCATCGGTTAAGTTTGTCTCGTCATAATTAAAAATAGCATGCGGCTCTACACCAGTTAATGTTTGTTTTAGATTTTCTATGTATTCAGTCATTTGGTTTGCATTGAGTGCTGCTCTACTTCTTTCTATGTTCGAGACTATCCTTGCAGTAAGGTCCTTATGACGAGTTAAAAATGATTTGACCCAATCAATACCTGGAGTATTATCCCTAAAACGAGTTATTTTTTTCCTTTGCGATTTAAATAGCCCTTGATTATTTGTCGCAATTCCATTCCAGTAACAGGAAAACCAGAATTACTAAGGCTATGAATACATTGTACGAAACATCTTTCCTCTTCATAAGAGAATATTGATGGGTATCCAGGTTTTCTAGCGTGTGTTCCTTTTAATTTGTAAAAAATAGTTCTCCTTGGAATGTTAAAGGATTCAGCGGCAACTCTTGTGCTCATGCCATCTTGTATTGCTGACAAACATGCCTTCAATTCTTCTTCTGAGTAGTCTGCATATCTGCGAGATCCCAGTTTCCTTTTATAACGTCTGGGCATTTTCTGAAAACCATTTACCTATTTAACTTTTACTCTTGCGAATGAAAATAGTTTGGACGTAACAAGTTGGGGATACTTTGCACCACTTGAGCGGTGCAAAGTATACCCAATTCCACGTGATAAGTGCACATGTCAACAATGTTTTTTTTTAATTGCTATCCTTGTTTAAACCCGTTATTTTAACAACTACAAATCGCAATCGGTTATAGTATAAGCCTTTAGACGTTTACTTACCAATTTTTGTACTCTTGGACTTTCTGCGCAGTATGATTTTGCAAAGCCAGAAAATCATAGAATTTCTAGGTTAATATTCGGACGGTTGCTGATAAACAATTGGCGACCAGGAGGATATTCGCGCGCGTGTTAGTGACGTATTGCGATGTTGCCTATGTGTTCTAGAGGTAGTAGAAATATTTAAACAAAATTATGAGGAGGATTACAGAAAATATAATTTTACATGTTCGGTGCAAAGTTTCCTTGCGCAGTGCAAAGTAACCTCATTTTACCATATACAGAAAACCATCCGCTACGGATAATATGATCCAATTTAATTCCCTTTCTCCTGGCCAACACAAGTTTGCTGCTCTTAACTCATTCTTTTATAGATTATTTAATTTACCTCTCTCCAATGTAGCCTTTAAAAAAGAGTACAATATAATACAATCTATTGCAATCAACAATAACTTCCCTCTATCAAGTTTCAAAAAACTATATTTTAAGTTTTTTAATAAGTATAAACTTTCGTACCACATTGTACATCAGGAGGAAAGGGAACGTAATAATAAAAATTTTAGATGTTTAACTTACTTTGGAGGTATTTCCCAGGGGGTGGCGAAATTCTTTAAACCTTTTAACATCTCAATCGCTTTTAAGACTTCTAATTCCGTAAAGCGAAGTCTGGTTAAACCATTGGATAAGCCAGATCTGCTTTCGAAATCGGGAGTTTATAGTTTGCATTGTGCCGATTGCCCTACGATTTATGTGGGACAGTTCGGGAGGAAAATTTCAACAAGGGTACAAGAACATCTAGGTCTGGTGAACAAGTTTAAAGTCACCAATATTGTCGAGACCCAGTAAGCGTTTGTCAATTATTTATTGTCAACAGGTCATAATTTTTCCTACCCCAATAATGTGGCAGTGGTTCATGACTGCCAGAAGGGCAAAAAGCTGGATCTTCTAGAGAAGCTAACGTTTACAAGAGCGAAGAAGAGTCCAGTTTTAATTTGCGTTAACAACGTGTTCAATTTTAAGCCGGGACTCATTTTTAATAACATCTTGTGGTTCCCTCCTTTCTTTTCAAGCTATCGCGTGAATGGTGTGGCCTAGCGGTCAACGCAGCAAACGGTAACAGTCTTGCTGCAAGGTTGTAAGTTCAAATCTCGATAGTTGCTTTTTACTTTTCTATTATTTTCTTGTATTCAAGTTCTATGTTATTGTTTTTTACATATTTGTGACGTCATTTTTTTTTATTTTATATTTTACCATTCAGTAGTGTGTGAATATTTGACCCAGTCGGGCGTGTTTTTAACCTTCTTGAGGTATACTTTTTTGTTTTACTTTAAGGTCTTTTTGTAATTTTATTTGGTTTTGTTTACATTATTTTTTAGATCTGACGATGCTCTTAGGAGCGAAACACGTGTCACCACTCTAACAAATTAAAGAAATTTTTTTGAGACCGAGACTTGATTTATTTATATCAGGGTCTCTTTGAGAATATGGACGACTTCTTTCAATTATTATTAAAAGTAAAAGAATAGCTCTGAATCATTGATTAAAACTTTGTTTAAACATACTGTAGTATACATACACACAGGCTAATGGACCTCCAAAGCTTAAGAAAAAAAAACATTTTCTTGGATATCGAATTAACTATACCAGCGTCTTGTTCTAATTTTGTACATCATTAAAACACTGAGTTAAAAAGGGGTATGAGCAAATCTAAGGGTATGCGAGCTCATTGAAAACTCCTAAAAAGATAGTTTTTTGTTATTTTTTGGTACCATTGGTAAAACTATAGGTTTTTTAGTTTCAAAAATATAGTACTTCAAAATAACATAAAATTGGACGTTAAGAAAAAAATTTGAGGTCAAAACCCAATATTAGGGTTTTTTAACCAAATATCAATAATTTTTAGGTAAGTATTTAGGAGATTTGATACCTTGTTAATCGACTCCTGTTTTAGTCTCTGAGATATTACTCTCGAAAACTTGTAAAATTTTAAATGAAAAGCTTCGAAATGTTCCTATTTCTAAATTTCTTTTTAGATTCATATTTTATGGGTGTTCAAGAATAACCAAGAGATTTATAACAAAAAACTAGAATATCAGAGTTTTTTATGAAAAATTGACAAGAAGATGATACATTGTTCTTATCTTAGCTCCTTTATTAATAAAAACTAAAAAACAAAATTGCATGTATATAATCTTTATTAGTTTACCCTTATAGGTACATAATATAATGCATTTAAGACAATAATTATTATATACATAAGAGCAAGTGAAACATCATACATCATTATTTTTCCCACTTTATCCATCTCTGCACACAAGTCCTGGTCCTTATGTCACATTTTAGCAGTTTACCACAGGTAGGCAGTCTAGTAATACCGTCTTCGTAACACGGATCACCTAACTCTAAGAACAAAACAAAAATTTAAAAAATACAAAATTCCTCCCTAAAAATACTTACGTGGGGTAACACATTCATTACAACATCCACAATAGCCCCGTCCGCCGACCAAAGTAGTACCACGAGGGCATGGCAACACATGTAAACACAAGGTGGCAGCACAGGTCCATATTTTGCAATTGTCATCATCGTCGGGAATCAAAGTGGTATCATCAGGAATTAAAGTGGTGTCATCAGGAATCAAAGTGGTGTCATCAGGAACCAAAGTGGTGTCATCAGGAATTAAAGTGGTATCGTCTGCAAACGTGGTTTGCAACAGAGAAATTATGGTGAGACCGATGATTATTATCTGGTTCATGGTTGGGCTGATACTGATTGTAACGTGAAACTCGGTTGGGTTATTTATATATTTGTATAGTGTTTGAGGGAGATTAGCTTTTCGTCACTTTTTTTTTAATAATAATAAGGATGTTTGACTTATATTTAATAAGAGATTTTTAATGCTAAATAAATATTCAATTTGATTAAAAATATGCACTTTATATTCAAGGCTTATGTTTTTTTAAGTTAATATTTTGCAAAGGATTACGAAATAAGAAAAAATGTCTGGAAAAAATGACTTTGACTGCTTCAAAAAGCTAAAAAGGTCAAAGCAGATTTACAGGCAAAGTGCCGATTATGATTATTGAATCAATAATTTACGTTAATTTGATGCTGTATATTTCACCAATTTGTGCAGTTGGTTATAGGAAAATATATCTCAGAACCTGAAATTTAACAAAAAAATAGAAATGGCCTTTAACTGTCTGAGACAAATAAAAAAGTACTTGATTTAATTCTGGTAACTTTACGTAAAAATCTAAAGGAATCAAGACAGATTTACAGGCAAAATTCTCATTATGATTGTTAAATTGATGTTATACGTCCATTTGATGCTGTATATTCGACCGCTTGATGCAGTTTGTTATAGAAAAAAGAAGTGTCCCACAGCCTACAACTTACCTAGAAAAAAGAAAAATGAACTTCGACTACCTGAGAGAAAAATAAAGTTACTCGATTATATTCTGGTAACTTTAATAATAATAATAATAATAAAAATAATAAAGACTTTTATTTTAATAAATATACATTATAAAGACAAGATTTAAAAATATTGGCGAAGTCTAGCCCTAAGGGCTACTAGAAAGAAAAAATAGCATATTATGATTTTTTTTTAATTACATAACCTAACAATAATAAAATCAAGGTTCTATTTTATAAAACTATAATATAATACTTATAGGATAAACATAACAATAATGAGGTTTATAGAATTTTGTCGGGAGAGATTAACAAAATAATACGTATTTTAATTTAATATTAAGAAAATTTAAAGAATATATAAAGTTATAGATGCAGGAGCCAATTTAAAATATGTATCAAATATGATTAAAAAATAAATTATATAAAATAATAAGAATCTTGTTGGTTTATGAAAATCATTATTGTTTATTGGCAATCATAACTAATTTATCGGGTGGTGATTTTTTATATAGGCTTTTGGATTATTAATGAATTGTTGCGTTGTTTGCTTTACATATTATAAATTTCTTGTTTGATTTGTGTACATATTGAATTTATATGTTCTGCCCTTAAAATGGGCTCTAGAAATGCGAGATCTCGGCTAATAAAAGAGTGGAGACCTCGCGGATAGTTTCATTGAAATGAGAACGATGAAACTAAAAAAAACCGTTGGAATTTTCACGTTATTACTTATAGAAGCCGAGATATCGACCTTTAAAATTTCAGATTTTTCATTTTTCAGGTACTAAATGTATTTTTTTCGATATCAAAACAACTACACCAGCGGCTTATTCTCATCCCATATATCACGAAAACACCGGGTTATAACAGGGTATGAGCAGATCTAAGGGTGTGCGAGCACTTTAAAAATTCGCATCTAGTGAATTTTACCTTTTAGTTTAGCAAATGTACTAACCAACCCTATTATTGAGGGTTGCATTTCTTGCCGACTTATATCAAGAATTCAATCTCAATTCAAGCATTAAAAAAATTGTTTTGATTCATGGAGCTCTCATTAAATAAATAATCACTATAATTTTAGTAAGTTTAGTGATCATCAATCTGAAGTAAAACTAAATATTATTTAGACCGATGTTGCATACGAGTCTTTAAACCAAATACGGAGATTTCAGAACTAGTATGAGGAAGAACAATATTTTTCTTCCTTTGGATTCAGTCACTGAATAATCATGAAATGTTGAAATAAACTGTCGTAGCATTTCGCCGTTGGCGTATAATTCTTTTACGAGAAAGCTTTTCTTTTTTCCTTCGTCCTTTCTTGACTTTTCCTCGCATTTCTAACAGAGAAATTATAATATTTAACTATGAATAAGAACATATAATTTAAATATCAATTTTTGTTTTATTCATGCTTCTTAAACAGGACAAAGAAACCATATTACTGGGCAGTTTAAGGATAAAACGTTTATTTACAAAAACTTTAACTTTCATTCGACGAAAAAGTAAAAATACATTATTCCCTAAGCCATTCTTTGCTAAACATACTGTAGTGCTTATACACAGAGGCTAATGCTAAAATTATACGGGCAGTTAAATTTTATCCACCGGTTAATAAACGTCTCTAAGACCCTCTATTTACGTTGTACCTGGTAAATTAAATACAGGATAATGTCTGGACTTCTTCAAGGCGTAGGATGATAATGGCGCAGTCGGTAGGATTTAATATGGATGATGGATATAAAAACGAATGCACTCTTTTGAGCTGCTGTAAAGGAAAATACATATTTATGTAAAAGAAGGGTGTTTTTACCAGGAAATATTCACTCTTTACGTCCTCTATTGTATGTTTATTTATGAGGTTCGCGTTGCTTGCGAAATGCCAGAGCCTACGTTCAGGAATTTTCACTTTAAATGTTATATATCGTGTATTGAGAAGTATAGTCTACAGTTTTTTAGATTATCTGGTTTATTGTTTAGGAGTTAAAATCTTTAGAGTATATTATTAATGATAAATTGAGGAAATTATTTTTTAAATAATATGACAAACGTAAATGGAGGCGTCATTTGAAGAAAAAATATTTACATAGATAGAAGAGAGAAAGCCACTATTAAAAATATTATTAAAATATAGAGTAACCAATAAAACAAGGTTAAAAAAAAGGAGTTGATTGTGATTTGTATGAAGGTGTTTTGACTTCATTGGAAGGATGTGACAATTTTAGATAATCAGTAAAATCATCAATCAATCACAAAATTAGTGGAAAAAAGTAAGTTGAAAATGAGTACCATGTACATGGGTTTACCGTGATCTTATAATTTTTTTTTTTTTGAAAGAAAATTATTATTTTATTTAAAATTAATAGAAAAAGGTTAGCTAAATATAAAGACTATGTGAATATTATATATTGGTATATTGTCATTTTGAAGAAAAATAGAAACTAAACTCATAAAAATATAAAGAGATCAAACCATTTCAAAAACCTGTGCTATATCTTATCCTGTTAGTAAATTAGGTTTTGGATATTATTAATGCGTCTTTGAGCAATGGTTTGTTCCGGAGTTTTGGAAACTAGTCTTTCTGGAGCCTTGTTTTTATTATTAAGTTCTAAACACAAAACGTCGTTAAACGTTCGAAATCAGGGGAAGTGTTTTAACGTAGTTTATTTATGTCTTATTTATCTTATAGAGTTCAACGTGTTAAGTTTATGAATTATAGGTCTGATATTATCTGTGTAATCTTTGGTGTTCCAACAGATTTGGGATTTTAGCTTTATATGAATGTTAGTTATATACAGTTATGGTCATATAAATAGCACACTTTTCTAAATTGCGATAAAAAATATTAAATACCATTTTCTATTTTTTTTATAATATATTTAGCTTAGATGTTCTACGAAGAGTTGTATTTAATTAAAATTAAAAGACTATTTTAAATATATAAGAAACATAACAAAAAAACTAAAGAAATGCTGGCCATTTAAATAGCACACTTAAAAAATATTTACTTTCAAAACCAATTTAATATTTTGTTGGGTATCCTTTATTTTTTATAACTTCACTTAATCGCTTGGGTATTGACTCCACCAATTTTGCACACACGCTTGCCGGAATACTGTTCCAAGCCTCTTGGAAGTTTTGCCATAGTTCATCCAGATTTGAGGGATTTAATACCTTAATTTTGGTTTTAACGTGATCCCACAAATTTTCCAGAGGGTTCAGGTCTGGGCTTTGTGGCGGCCATTCCAAAACATCTACCACATTTTTAGTAAACCATCGTTTTATTGATTTTGCAGAATGTTTTGGATCATTATCGTGCATGAACTTACATGTAATTGGCATAAAATGCTCCATGTATGGTTCCATAACATTCTGCAAAATCTCCCTATACTTGTATTGGTCCATTATTCCCTCTATACGATGAATAGGTCCAACACCATGCCATGACATTGCTCCCCATATCATAATTGATCCTCCTCCATGCTTAACAGTTTTAATTGTGTACCTAGGGTTTAAGGCACGATTGGGAGGACGTCTAACATAGCATTTTCCATCATTTCCAAATCTATTAATCTTGGTTTCATCGCTCCATAATATGGTTTTCCAAAAATTAATGTCCTTATTTATATGTTGTTTAGCAAATGCCAATCTTTTTTTAATATTTCTTTTTGAAACAAGTGGTTTTTTCCTAGCTACACAACCTTTGAGATCTTTTTCATATAATCTTCTTCTTATTGTTCTTGCAGAAATATTGACGCTATATTGGTCTGCTATTTCACGTTTTATTTGGGCGGAACTTAAAAATGGATTACCCTTGCTTATTCGAATAATAATTTTATCCATGTTATACGTGGTTTTTCGAGGCCTTGTTAATCTTTTCTTGTTCATTGTGCTTTGAGTGGTCTCATAGAGAGCCAGAGCATTATAAACCATTTTCCTAGAGCAATTTAAATCTTTTGCTATAGCAGAAATAGAAAAGCCTTGATTTTTCTTTTCTATAATAAGAGCTCTCCTCTCTGGTCCACAATGTTTCTGCCCACTAAAAACAAAACTACTCTTGACAATATTCAAAAATTTAAAAGTTAAAATAATACTTATTAATTAACACTCGATATATTTAATAAGAATGAAATGTGTGCTATTTATGTGTCCAGCCTTAAAACGTTAATATTGGAATGAAATTCTGTATGTGCATATATTTTTAAAATAAACAAAGTCTTGCATATTAGGAGGAGAGTAACTGCTTAAATATTTTCTTATCAGTCAGGAATTTGTTTTTTGTAAGTAATATATGAAAAGGTTAAGTGTGCTATTTATGTGACCACAACTGTAAGTGCTTAAAATATATAGAATTTTATTATTCGCAAATGGCATAATGATATAAGTAACTCGATAAAATCTACATGAATTGTCAATAACTATTATAATAAACAATAAACTTAACAACGTATAAATTATAAAGTTTGGAGTAATAAGTAAGAAATAAAAAATAAGTCAAGAGGACATTGACAATATACATTTTTATAGTAAAACGTATATAGTAATAAAAATATTCTTAATGAAAAATATATTAAATATCTGAGTGAAATTAAATTTTCAGGTTTACGACGACTACATAATGACAAAATTTGTAAAAATTGTAAGAAATTATTTATGGATCACTCTGAAGACGCTTTCAGTTTTTTTTGAAGCAGTGACTAAAATCGATTTAAAAAATATTAGGATAATAAATGTTTATTCTAGGAGTATTTATTATTGATTTGATAATATTACTGATATCTTGTTTTATTTTTAAATCACTCTGAAGACGCTTTTAGTACTTATTGAAAAAGTGACTAAAATAAATTTATAAAAAGTCAAGATAATGAAATTCTTATTCCAGGAGTACTTGTAAGGGACAAAATAATTTGCCCCTAATTTGCAAGTCAAAGGTTCTTTTATTCTTTTTTAAAAAAGTGACTAAAATCCACTTACAAAAAGTCAAGACAATGCAATTCTTATTTCAGGGTTACCTGTAAGAAACAAAAAAAATTGTTTCCTATTGGCAAGTGAATATCTCAGGGTCTGGTAGTCACAGTGTAAAAATTGTTAATTTGTGAATTATTCTGAAGACTTTCTTAGTATTTTTTTTTAAAAGTGGCTATAATCCGTTCACAAAAAGTTAAGAAAACAGACTTCTTATTCCAGGAGTGCCTGTAAGGGACAAAATAATTTGCCCCTAATTTGCAAGTCAATATCTTGACTTCTATTGGTTAAAGTTTAAAAATGATTGATTTATGGACTACTCTAAAGATTCTTTTATTCTTTTCTAAAAAAGTTACTAAACTTCACTTACAAAAAGTCAAGATAATAGAATTCTCATTTAAGGATTGCCTATAAGAAACAAAATAATTTGTCTCTTATTGGCAAGTGAATATCTCAGGTTCTTCTAGCCACAGTGTAGAAATTGTTGATTTGTGAATTATTCTGAAGACTCCCTAAGTATTTTTTTAAAAAAGTGGCTTTAATATGTTTTGACAGAAAGTTAAGATAATGAAATTATTATTCCAGGAGTACCTGTAACGGACAAAATAATTTGCCTCTAATTCGCAAGTGATTATCTTGACTTTTTGTGGTTAAAATTTGGAAATGATTGGTTTATGGACTACTCTGAAGATTCTTTTATTTTTTTTGAAAAAGTGACTAAAATCCATTTACAAAAATCAAGATAATGGAATTCTCATATAAGGATTGCCTATAAGAAACAAAATAATTTGTCTCTTATTGGTAAGTGAATATCTCAGGTTCTTATAGTCACAGAGTAGAAATTGTTGATTTGTGAATTACTCTGAAGACTCCCTTGATTTATGGACTACTCTGAAGATTCTTTTATTTTTTTTGAAGAAGTGACTAAAATCCATTCACAAAATATTAAGATAATAAGCTTTTATTCTAGGAGTGCCTGTAAGAAATAAAATAATTTGTCTCTTATTGGCAAATAAATATCTCGGATTCTAGTAGTCAAATGTTAAAATTTGTTGATTTCTGGACTACTCTGAGAAAGTACTAATTGAGAAAGTGAATAAAATATATTTATAAAAAGTCAAGATATTGGATTTCTTATTCCAGCAGTGCCTGTAAGAAACAATTTTTTTTTATTGGTAAGTGAATATTTTGTGTTCTGGTAGTTAAATGTTAAAAATGATTAATTTGTCAACAGAAGTCTAAAGATTCCTCTAGTTTTTTTGACGAAATTACTAAAATCCATTCACAAAAAGAAGAAACAAAGTAATTTGTCGCTTTTAATACATCTTGAAAAAAGACAATAATTTATTTACAAAAAGTCAAGATAATAGAATTCTCATTCCGGGAGTGCCTGTAAGAAACAAAATAATTTGTCTCTTATTATCAAGTGAATATCTCAGGTTCTGGTAGTCACATTGTAGAAATTATTGATTTGTGAATTATTCTGAAGGCTCCCTTAGAATTTTTTTAAAAAAGTGACTATAATCCGTTCACAAAAAGTTAAGATAGTGGATTTTTTATTCTAGGAGTGCCTGTAAGGAACAAAATAATTTACCTCTAATTCATAGGTGATTATCTTGACTTCTTGTGTTAAAAATTTATAAATGATTGATTTATGGACTACCTTAGTATTTTTTTGAAAAAGTGGCTATAATCTGTTCACAAAAAGTTAAGATAATAAAATTATTATTCCAGGAGTGCCTGTAAGGGACAAAATAATTTTTCCATAATTGGCAAGTGAATATCTTGACTTCTAGTGGTTAAAATTTAAAAATTATTGATTTATGTACTACTTTAAAGAATATTTTAATATTTTTTGAAGAAGTGACTAACATTTATTCACAAAAAGCCTTGATAATGGAATTTTTATTCCAGGAGTGCCTGTATGGGACAAAATAATTTGCCCCTAGTTTGCAAGTTAATATCTTGACTTCTAGTGATTAAAGTTTAGAAATGACTGATTTATGGGCTTCTCTGAAGATTCTTTTATTCTTTTATAAAGAAATGACTAAAATCCACTTACAAAAAGTCAAGATAATGAAATTCTTATTTCAGGGTTACCTGTAAGAAACGAAAAAAATTGTCTCTTATTGGCAAGTGAATATCTCAGAGTCTGGTAGCCACAGTGTAAAAATTGTCGATTTGTGAATTGTTCTAAAGACTTTTTTAGTATCTTTTTTTAAAAGTGGCTATAATCCGTTCACAAAAAGTTAAGAAAACAGACTTCTTATTCCAGGAGTGCCTGTAAGGGACAAAATAATTTGCCCCTAATTTGCAAGTCAATATCTTGACTTCTATTGGTTAAAGTTTAAAAATGATTGGTTTATGGACTACTCTAAAGATTCTTTTATTCTTTCTTAAAAAAGTTACTAAACTTCACTTACAAAAAGTCAAGATAATAGAATTCTCATTTAAGGATTGCCTATAAGAAACAAAATAATTTGTCTCTTATTGGCAAGTGAATATCTCAGGTTCTTCTAGCCACAGTGTAGAAATTGTTGATTTGTGAATTATTCTGAAGACTCCCTAAGTATTTTTTTAAAAAAGTGGCTTTAATATGTTTTGACAGAAAGTTAAGATAATGAAATTATTATTCCAGGAGTACCTGTAACGGACAAAATAATTTGCCTCTAATTCGCAAGTGATTATCTTGACTTTTTGTGGTTAAAATTTGGAAATGATTGGTTTATGGACTACTCTGAAGATTCTTTTATTTTTTTTGAAAAAGTGACTAAAATCCATTTACAAAAATCAAGATAATGGAATTCTCATATAAGGATTGCCTATAAGAAACAAAATAATTTGTCTCTTATTGGTAAGTGAATATCTCAGGTTCTTATAGTCACAGAGTAGAAATTGTTGATTTGTGAATTACTCTGAAGACTCCCTCGATTTATGGACTACTCTGAAGATTCTTTTATTTTTTTTGAAGAAGTGACTAAAATCCATTCACAAAAAGCCTTGATAATGGAATTCTTATTCCAGAAGTGCCTGTATGGGACAAAAAAATTTGGACAAAATAATAATTGAATATATTGATTTCTAATGATTAAAGTTTAGAAATGATTGATTTATGGACTTCTATGAAGATTCTTTTATTCTTTTTTAAAGAAGTGACTAAAATCCATTAACAAAAAGTCAAGATAATGGAATTCTTATTCCAGGATTACCTGTAAGAAACAAAATAATTTGTTTCTTATTGACAAGTAAATATCTCAGGTTCTTATAGTCACATTGTAGAAATTATTAATTTGTGCATTATTCTAAAGACTCCCTTAGAATTTTTTTAAAAAAGTGGCTATAATCCATTCACAATAAATAGGATAATGGATTTCTTATTCCAGGGGTGCCTATAAGGGACAAAATAATTTGTCCATAATTGGCAAGTGAATATCTTGATTTCTAGTAGTTAAAATTTAGAAATTATTAATTTATGAACTACTCTCAAGATTCTTTTATTCATTTTTTAGGAAGTGACTAAATCCATTGACAAAAAGTCAAGATAATGGAATTCTTATTTTTGTTGTGCCTGTACGAAGCAAAATAATTTGTACTTTTTTGACAAATAAATATCTTGAGCTATGGCAGTCAAATATTAAATTTGTTCTGTGGTTTTGTACTTTAAGAACAGGAACAACAGTAGATAATCCCTGCAAACTGTCAACTATTATTCCTGTACCAGTTCAAGAAAGATACCAATACTACAGGAAGTATTAATAATATCTAAACTACCAACAACATAAGCTACATCATACAGAACCTGCTTTAAATAACCAGTCTCCACTTCACCAACATGTTTTAGATATTCTTTAAGTATTTCTTTATTTTTCAAATTTTTGTTATTAAATTATTTGATAACTCTTGTACCATTAGCTTATTAAGTACTTGAGCAATAAATACCTCTAATAATATGTTCAATACTATTTACAAAATATTTATTGAATCTCTGTGCAATGTCAGCCTCATGTGTGCAAGTGATACTATCAAAATTTATCTAATTGAGCATATTTTGGATCTTTCTGTGCATTATGGGCTTCAAATTTCTCAAGAGTTCTTTTGGATTATTTTTATTTAAATTTATGCATCGTATGTAATTTTTTTATCTTCATTCTTATTTTATTAAAAATATATTTCTTATATTTTTTTATTAGTCGAATTTCTGCAAATGGAAAGAAAAAATGAACTAAAATGCAATTAATAATTAAGTCTAATAACACAGTAATCAAAAAAGCGATAATATTGGTTATTGCAAATAAAAAACCGGAAGAAAAATTGAAATTAAAAAGAAAATATTATATGAATAAATAATCACCCTAAATGACTAAAAAAAGGATCAAATAATTAAATACATTGAAAAAACCAAAAATAATTTACTTTGCAGCATTTTATCCAACTGGCATAAATTCCTTCATAACCCAGGGCTCTTAAGGGATAAAAGCTCTAACCTGTTATAGTGAATTGAATTTAAATATAAACAAAAACTAAAGTCTAGTTTCTATTTTTTAGGTTTGTACCTCTACATATTAGTGGTGAGGACGCTGACGAGGGAGAGCTTCAAACTAAGGGTCTACGCTCTTATAGGTTGGGGTGAGTACCTAGAGTTCATTTTCTCTTTTAATTAAAAAAGTAATAACGAAAGAAAAACAAACTTTACACTGTCGCTTACAGTTTACTCTGCAAGATAAATATGATATTTTTAATAAAAGTGTCCGGATCCTGTGGATGTGGAAAAAATATGTCCGTAGTTGGGCCAACTTGTTTAAATTGAAAAAGTTCTCTGCGCCATATTTATTTATTTATCTGTTATTTTTAATAAAAAAAAATTGCTATATGGATTTTTTCTTTATAGGAACTCCTTTGCTATTCATCATTATATGGGCTGTGATAAAAGGGATTGCATTAGATGCGACCTTCGAACCGGATCAAATGGGAGAAAAGGTGGGTATATTCAATAAATCTAATTTTCATATTTGCCATGCCACAAAAGCCACAGGAAGTACAGAAAAATAAATTATCCCAGTGCGACTAAACCAGGGAGTCTTTCCTCAATAAATCTGCTAGAACAGAGAGATTCGGGGGTGATTTATTGCCTTTTACAATATATATATGCTTTATCTATTTAAATTTTAAAACAACGAGTTCAAACTTATATAAGATAATTTACAAAATGTCAAGACAGCATCTCCTTTTACTTGTAAACTTGTCTGTGATAAAAGGGATTGCTTTATATTTCACCTTAGAATCGGATCAAATGGAGGAAAAAGTAGGCGTTTTAAAACAACGATGTAATCCCCAAAGCCACAGGAACTACAGGAAAATAAATTATGTCAAACTGGGGAGAACAGAGAGATTCAGGGGGTTATTTATTGCCTTTTACAATACATATATTCTTTATCTATTTAAATTTTAAAACAAACTTATGAAAGATAATTCGGAAAATGTCAAGTCAGCAAGTCCTTTTACTTATAAACTTTGGACGTTCATCGAATTTCTCTACAAAGTGTGAGAGGGACAACGGGTGGGAGAGGGAGCCGTTATCTGGAATGTGTCAACAAAACGCCCCGGTGAAATATCTGGATACTCTTGAAAATTGGTTTCGATTCCTGTTTAGGTCGGGTTCGGATTGACGTATTACAAACGAGAGTCGTTATTAATTTCTTTTAGGTATTTGGGTCACACAGTTGGTATTAAAAATTATACATAGCACGTATTGGCAATGAGTTTGATAATAAATTTGGGGGAAAGTGTTGGTTGAAAACCAGTATAGTACTCGTAACGATCATTTTTGAGAAATTTTTTTGATTTTGTAGGAAAAAATTGATACTAACAAAGTATGAATTTACCGTTAAATTAGTGAGAAAAAGTTAATTAGAGACCATGTCGATAAAATTTCTGCGAGAGTTTTTGAAAAAAATATAATGTTAAAAATACAATGTCAAAAAAAGTACAGTATCAATGGGTTAACTCGTTTTTTGGAAAAGTTTGAAATTTTTGGTGAAAAATTGATAAAATATAAAAGTAAAAACACAAATTTCAAGCTATTTTGAAATTTTCCGTTACGTAGGCAGCTTAGAAACTATTAATTTTTAGACTACTCTAATTTATGGGCTACTCTGAAGACTCTTAGTATTTTTTGAAAAAATTATTAAAATCCGTTGACAAAAAGTCAAGATAATGAAATTCTTATTCCAGGAGTGCCTGAAAAAAATAAAATAATTTTCTCTTCTTGGCAAGTGAATATCTTGGGTTCTAAAAAAAATTAAAAATTATCGATTTGTGAACTACTCCACAGCAAATAATTAAAATCCGTTTACAAAAAGTCAAGATAATGAAATTCGTATTCCAGGAGTGCCTGTAAGAAAAAAAATAATTTGTCTTTTATTGGCAAGCGAATAACTTGGGTTTTAGTAGTCAAATCTTAGAAATTATGGATTTGTGGACTACCCCGAAGACTTTTTTGGTCTCTTTTGAAGAAGTGACTTAAATTTATTCACTAAAAGTCAAGACAATGGAATTCTTATTCCAGGGGTTCCTGTAAGAAACAAAATAATTTGTGTTTTATTGGCAAGCGAAGATCTTGGGTTCAAAAAGTCGAATCTTAGGAATTATTGTTTTTTTGACTATCCTAAAGACATTTTAAGTATTTTACGATGAAGTATCTCAAATTCATTCAAAAATTGACAAAATAATAGAAGTTATATTTCAGGAGTAGCTGTAAAGAAAGGGAGTAGCTGTAAATTTGTCTCCCATTGGCAAGTGAATATCTTGTGTTTTAATGGACAAAATTGAAAAATCATTGATTTGTAGACTACTTTTAAGACTCCTTTAGTATTTACTTTTTAAATAATCAAAATCGATTTACAAAAAGTCAAGATAATGGAATTTTTATTCTAGGAGTGCCTGTAAGAAACAAAATAATTTGTCTTTTATTAGCAAGTGAATATCTTGGATTTTTGTTAGTCAAATCTTAGAAGTTACTGATTTATCGACTACTTTTTAGTTTTTTTTTTGAAGAAATGACTAAGATCCATTCATAAAAAGTCAAGACAATGAAACTCTTATTCCAGGAGTGCCTGTAAGGAACAAAATAATTTATCTCTTATTGGCAAGTGAATATCTTAAATTTTAGGAGTCAAATGTCAGAAATTATTGATTTATCGACTACCCTAAAGATTTTTTTGTGTCTTTTGGAGAAGTAACTAAAATCCATTTACAAAGAGTCAAGACAATGAAATTCTTATTCCAGAAGTGCCTGTAAGGAACAAATAAATTTGTCTTTTATTGGAAAGCAGATATCTTAGGTTCTGGTAGTCAAATCTCAAAAATTATTGATTTGTAGACTACTCTGAAGATTTTTTTAGTCTCTTTTGAAGAAATGACTAAAATCCATTCACAAAGATAATGGAATTCGTGTTCCAGAAATGCCTGTAAGGAACAAAATAATTTGTCTCTTATTGGCAAGTTAATATCTCGGGTTCTGATAGTCAAATGTTAATATGAATTTCTGGACTACTCTGAGGACCCTTTTAATATTTTTTGAAAAAGTGACTAAAATCTATTTACAAAATAAAATTCTTAGGGATATCCGTAAATTACGTAACGCAAATTTCAATTATTTTTGACCAACCCTTACCAACTTTTTTTGTCACATCTGCTTTAACCCCCTTACCCTTTTCCTCGATTACTTTAACATAACAATAGAAAAATATGAGCACATATACATTTTAGTGGTTTTTGTATAATTTATTGGTCCAAATATGTATTTTGCGATAAAATAGCAAGAATTCAATTAAGTTTTTTTCTATAAGCATATTAAAGACGTTTCAACATCAATAAATAGCGCTTCCATCAAATTATCGTCCGCTTTACTTTATTTAATCGTAAATATATTAGTCAGGTCCAGATAATCTTCATTTAATCACTCAACTTAATCGTTCGTCATCATTTTTAAGAATTACGACTTAAACTACTACGAGATTTAAAGTTAAAAAAAAATTAATACAGAGATCTGCGAATTTTGAAGACGTGACTTTAGAATCTAACCTCAAAATTTCCAAGAAAAACGTGGAAAACCGATTTTTCAGCTTTGAATTTTTAACGTAAAAAAATTTTTGCGATCTTTGTGATACATGGTATAAATAGTTTTTTTTTGTGTCTTTAATAACCACGAATTTTGTAAAATTAAAAGTTTCCGAGATATTCAATTTTTTCGGAAAAAATTCAGTTTTCGGAAAAAATTAAAAGATTATAAATTACCCATTTTTTTGGCTTTAGATTTTAAAAAAACTAAAAAAAAATAGGTATGCAAATAAAAGGTGCAAAAAACGAGGAAAGTGATTGCACCATTGAATTCTACAGGAAAAAATACAGAAGAAGCTGTATTTCATTCTTTATTACATGTCGTGTACCTTGCACATTAATACTGGTAATTAACGAATGTCATACTCTTATGGTCAATATATAGTACATTTAAAATGGACTATTCGTAAGTACTTTTAATTGTACATATTTTCTTTTGTATTTTTTTCCATAGATCACGAACTTATAGTCCATACGAACATACGAGGTACATATAATTTATTATTACTAAATTAAATTGCAAAATTAATATTTTTTGCAAAAAAATTCTTTAAATTTTTTTTTGTAGATCTTTAGACCAATTTTCTAAAAAAAAAGTATATTTGTGTTTTTTTGTGAAATGCAACAGTTTACCGTAAAAGTAGAAAATAGAAAATTCAAAAGATACATTTGTTACTTACTGCATGCGAATTTAAATTTTTTTGCATAATTTTATTGATGTTGGTTGTTGAAAAAAAAGATGTATTTGAAATTGATTGCTACACAAAAAATTATAATTAAAACATCGTTATTCAAACAGTACAGAACATTCATTTGCAAAATATTAACCGCTTCTTTTTAAACACTTTACAATTATCTCCTATTTAACAAATACAACAACTACATTAATGTTGACCTTTTTCTTAAATTTTCTCATCATTCCATGACCTGGCATTTCTTCCTTATCAGATTTAAGTTGTTCGTGATCAGCATAACTTTCATCTGTGTCACTATATTAATTTTCTTCGTTTTCCCTATCCAACGTAATACTTGAACTGCCAAGTAACACAAGGTGCACTATCTTCACTATCACTAGAATGATCTGTATTGTCTTGCCTATTATAACAATTGATCTTTTTTAATATTACAAAAATTATTTAAGGTATATTCAGAGAAAGCATTTAAAAAAGTACTGCACTACTCCACAGATGGCTTTCTAATCACTAATACTGTGTTCATCAATAACCACACTAAACAATCTACCTAATTTCGCTAGATAAAAAATGGTTTTGTTTAAATAAAACTGCATTCTTTCTGAACACAACAGCGTATTAACCTTAACGCTATCACTTATACAGAGTAAGTAATATTTATTTGAAAGTACCTATTTTTCTACTATTTTTTTACCTATTTTACTAATAAAGTACCAATCGCAGATGTTTTTAGGTAAGTACCATATTGATAGATCTACTTTCATTAAAAAAAGTGTTTTTTTTATTGATCTTAAAATGTAAAGACTGCTGAAATAAAAATAATAACGTACACATATCATATTACAATAATGGCGAAAGTGAATTAGGTCAATTTAAACCGACTTGTTGCTTCTACACTCTTATCCCTTTGTGTCTTTTTTTAAAAAAAAGAAAATAAAAAACCGATTGAAAGGTTCGAGTCCAGCTCATACATCCCTGTTTAGAAAGTAGCAAATAAGCAGTTTGTTCCTTTTCATTTCAGGGGGAGGGTGCTAATAAAAGGGCTCTTATAAGCCCTATTTTTTTCCTTGGCAAAGGGCCAAAAGATTCTCTGGTTTTAACGGGGGAGTATAGAAAGGGCCTCAGGGATATGTTGACATTTTTTCTGGAATTTTAACGGAAAATTTATTGATAGTATATTATTATACATATATAAGAATTTTGGCACATTTAGACAAATACTTGAAATATTAAAAGTTCTCGTACTGGTTTTTAACTAACTTTGTTCCATAAATTATAAAGTGAAATCAAACCTTTAATATTAGATTTATTGTTCCTAAAAATTCTAATAAATTTTCATATTTTCAAACGCCCCAAGGCATATAACAGGACGTGTAATGGACAACAAGTCGGTTCAAATTATTCCCTGATTATTCGCTTTTGCCAATAACGCAGCATGACATGTACGGACATATCAGGAAACACTGTATTATTAACATTTCAGCAATAAGAGCAAATGTTAACAATATGTTTACATTTTCCAGGGAACATATATATATATACACTTTCTTAATTGCGTTATAACAGAATTAATTATAGGAAAACATTTAAAATTTAGTGTTTTTCATAAACTTGAGAATAACCTTTCAGAAGCACTCAAGCAATTTTCCATTATAATAACTCACTGGGAGACTTGTTATGGACCGTAAAGTTTAATAACTCTGGTCTATGGGGGAATTTTTCTTGGAAAATGTGTCATAAAAATTTATTTTTGCTTTTAAAGGGGTATTTTTTTTTGGTTTTAAATTAAACATAACTTTTATCTCATTTTTTTTATTTCAAATTTTTTCTTTTACTTAATATCTTCTAGGGAATTTTAGTTACATTTCTCCAAGAACGTGTTGCCATATAAGATTTGAAAAATTAGAAATGATTTTCTTTGTGTAGTTTTCCTATTGCACATGCATAAAATCATGTTATTAGTAATTTCATATGCAATATATTCGACGAGGCAACATATACTTCTGAATTTCACTTTTTGATTTTTCTTTCGCGTATTCGTCGATCTAAAAATAGTGCCGCTTCATTCTTAATTCTAGAATTGCTAATTTATCCAATTGATGTTGGCTCAAGTATGATTTTATTATATTGATTTTACTGCACGAGTAATTTATTCAATATTTAATATATTCAACCAGAATTTCAGCTAGATACATTAAAACTTGGCTCTTTGTTATTTTTCAAACAATAAAAACGATGAAACTGCTCTTTCTCAGTCTCGATACTTTAGCTAAAAATTATTCGACCACTAAAGAAGAACAATAAGACAAAAAATCAATATAGAAACGTATCATCCATTTTTCTGTAAGAGACCAAACGAAAACAAAAACAAAGGTAAGGACACAAAGTCACGGTCTCATCCAATCAGGCCTAGAGTTGTAATGTGATCTGTGTAGGTCTAGGCCTGATGATGCTCCGACAGGAGCGAAACACGTGTAGCTTTTAAGCTTTTTTAAGAAATTATATAGATTGGATGAGACCGTGACTTTGTGTCCTTACCTTTGTTTTTAAAAAAATCAATATTTTTATTTTAAATGGGCCAATCCTAGAATGCTAAATAGGCATTCCAGAGAAAATGGAATACCGCGTAACCTGGAAAGGCAGCCGGATGATATATTTTTAGGAAGGTATTAGTGGAAAGCGATATGATTGGCACTCGTGATTGTACCTAGATTAATAATTAGTGAATCATTAATACATCTAACTTTCTTGATTTTTTGGAGGATATCTTATGTATGTCAGTTTTGTTTTATGACAGTGTAATATTTTTTTAAGATTTAAACAAAGAACTTTTAAGACCAACAAGGTAAAAACAGTCAAAAAGTTCTGGCTTGATTTGAACGCCTCTTGTATAGATCATCTCTACACTTTATCTACTTAGTGTCTTAAAATTTACGGTTAAATTAGAGAGTGTCATATTGCACATGCATAAAATCAAATATATACCATAGAATGCATCTATACTCAGCTTTTTTACGTTATTAGTAATTTAATATTCAATAAAACATTTATTTCAAAATTTTACTTTTAAGCAATACATTCAAAGGTTAGTACATATAAGTGGAATTTTAGCCAGAAGCATTAAAACATGGTTGTGTTACTCCTAAATAATAAAAAAAATTAAACTGCTCTTTATCAGCCTAGATTTATTAGTACTTAGCTAGTTATACCTTAACTAAAAATTATTTGACTACTGACGAAAAACAATAAGACAAAAATCAATTTTCTTGTTTTAAATAGAGCCAATTCTAGAACGCTAAATAGGCATTCCAGAGAAAATGGAATACCGCGTAACCTGGAAAGGCAGCCGGATGATATATTTTTAAGAAGGTATTAGTGAAAAGCGATTTGATGGGCACTCGTGATTGTACCTAGATTAATAATTAGTGAACCACTAATACATCTAACTTTTTTGATTTTTTATTTTTATCACTTTTGTTTTATGACAGTGTAATATTTTTTGAAGACTTAAATAAAGATCTTTTAAGACCAATAAGTTCAAAAACAGTCAAAAACTTCTAGTCTAATTTAAACGCCTCTCGTATAGGTCATATCTATACTTTATCTACTTAGTGTTTTAAAATTTACGGTTGAATTAGAGAGTATCATATTGCACATGCATAAAATCAAATATATACCATAGAATGCATCTGTACTCAGCTTTTTTACGTTATTAGTAATTTTATATGCAATAAAACATATATTTCAAAATTTCACTTTTGAGCAATACATTTAATGTTCAGTATATTCAACTGGAATTTCAGCCAGAAGAATTAAAACATGGTTGTGTTACTTTTAAACAATGAAAAAGATGAAACTGCTCTTTATCAGTCTATATTTATTAGTAATTAGTTAGTTATACCTTAGCTAAAAATTATTCGACTACTGAAGAAGAACAATAAGACAAAAATCGACATTCTTGTTTTAAATGGAGCCAACCCTACAACGCTAAATAGGCATTCCAGAGAAAATGGAATACCGCGTAACCTGGAAAGGCAGCCGGATGATACATTTTCAAGAAGGTATTAGTGGAAAGCGATATGATGGGCACTCGTGATTGTACCTAGAATAATAATTAGTGAACCACAAATACATCTAACTTTCTTGATTTTTTGGAGGATATCTTAAGTAGGTCAGTTTTGTTTTATGACGGTGTAATATTTTTCGAAGATTTAAACAAGGATCTTTGAAGACCAACAAGTTCAAAAACAGTCAAAAACTTATTGGCCTGATTTGAACGACTCTCATATAGGTCATATCTACACTTTATCTACTTAGTGTCCTAAAATTTACGGTTAAATTAGAGAGTAGTTTACGGTTAAATTAGAGTTTTTACGTTGTTAGTAATTTTATATGTAATATTTGTAGTTACAGTATATTCAACTGGAATTTTAGCCAGAAGCATTAAAACATAGCTGTGTTACTTTTGTACAATGAAAAGGAAACTGCACTTTTTCTGTGTACATACCTCAGCTGGAGATTATTCGACCACTGAAGGACAATAAGCCTAAAAATCAACACTCTTCATTTACATAGGACAAATCCTAGAATGCTAAACGGGCATTCGAGGGAAACTGGAATACCGCGTAGTCTGGAAACGCACCTGAATGATATATTTTCAAGAAGGGGTTAGTGGAAAGCGATATGTTGGCAATTCGTGATTGTACCTGGATCAATTAGCAACTCACTAACACATTTAATTTTCTTGATTTTTTGTAACTCTACAGATTTGATATATTTGATTATTTGTTTTTTAAGTCTCTTTGTATGCCTTCCAGTGCACGTAAATTTTTTATGTTTTCAAAAATTTAAAATAACTTCTAATCTCTTAAATAATTGCTTATCTTCCAGTCAATTAAAAAAAATCTTCAAAAAAGAGTTCTACAGTATAAAGCAACTTCTTATATATTTGTTTGTCTTTATAATCAAACGGCGAAGTTGTGAAGAAAACATTGATAAAAAAGTCGAAGTTTTAAATTTGTTTGGAGGGATGAATCTTTTACTGATTATATTACACAGTGATTACTTTAGTTATTTTATTGCTAAACACAACCTCCTAATCTAAGCTGGCCAAACAATAATAATGTATAAATATTTTTTTAAAGATTTTTCTTAAAAAAATTGTTTCTTTAGTAGGTAACACATCAATAGAACTTGAATTAATAAATATCAGATCCAAAAGAGAGTTATTCAAAAAAAATTAAAATAAAGTAGTTGGCAATAATATTTACTGAGTCATTAGGTTTATAATCAACAGTCATAATTATCATTACTACACCCAGCCTGAGGTAATTTAGACAAGGCCATATATAATTGAGTACTTGTGAATAATTTATTAAATTTTAAGATATGTGATGAAATTATTTAGATCTCCCTAGATTGGCTACTACTATTCGTGATGTCACTATTCGTTTTCACTAGCTTAATTTTATATTTGGACGGAAAAGATCACATTGAAGAGAATTTTTTTAATTAAAATGGAAATTCGTGCTCCTGCTGTATCCTAGCCATCATAAATAAAAATTAAATTTCCATTATATGATGCGAAAACTACTAAGCGGAGGTTGTAAACTTTTATGACGAAAAAAGACGCTTATTGCAAAAAGTTAATTGATTTTGCCCTTTTATACTCGACAAAGTAATTCCCTGCTGTGTTCTTCGACATAAATCTAACTTACTGACTGGCACATATCAGATACGTTTATCTGCTAGAATGGGAAATTGGAAAAATAGATATCGAGTTTCCCAATCTTGACACCTCTCAATACATTTCCACTTGTGGAAAAATCACTTTTGCGATCGGAAGAATCTCGGTTTCGGAAAATTTGCCCTCGGGCTAGCTCTACACGAGCAGCTAGCTACAAAGGAAATTATTAAGCCGGAAAGTTAAATTGAAACTTTTAATTGTTAATGGGATACGCTTGAGAAGTTACTCGGGGAGTGCTTAGTTGACTTATGGCTTAATTTAACCTCAATTTCATGTCCTGTTATAGTTTCGCCATTGTTTAACGTCGCGGGTATGTTTGCTGTGTTTGAAACATATTAGACCCTAAACCCTTAATTAAATTAAAAAATTGATTTTTTTTGACAGATTACGTATACCAGTTTAAACTGTGGCGGCAAATTTTTAAAATAATTTTAAGGAATAATGAACATGCAATATATTCTTTTTATATACACAGTTGGATTAAGGTGTTTTATAATTTCTTAAAAACCAAGATAACTTTGCTATTTAGATGTCAACTGCAGCTGTTAATATTTTTCCATATTGTAATCTATTGCCTCCTTAGTAAAGTAATTAAAAGAGTAATAATACAATTATTTTTTTTTACTATGATGACGTGCTTCAAGTTGACATTTAATAGTCTAATATGGCGGCGAATATAACTTTTACTTTAGCAAAATGTCTTCCATGCACCTATCTTAAAAAATCAATTAAAAAAAAATATAGGATTGGATCAAGATTTTCTTGAAAAAAACGCCCTATAAAAAATTAATTTTTTTATAAAATGAAAAGAGACAGTTTTATTAAATGGCAAAATGTCATAACGGCCATATTGCTTTTTTCCAAAAAACTCTTCCATTTAAACAACATGATTAACAATTTTAATGGAATATTTTCAAGAAATAGAGTACATCAACATTTTTCCATAATATGTATGTTGACGCACGTCAAGTTAACAAGGTTTGAAAATATCTCAAATATCGCCATCTTAAAAACAATTTCAACGACAATAATTATATAAAATGTTTAATAATTAAATAAAATAAAATGTCGATGGAATATACGTTAAGCTAAGTTGACACTTGAAAAACCAATATGGCGGCAACTAAACTAATTTGAAAAAATATCTTCTTTATCGCCATCTTAAAAAACAGTTTTTAACTTAAATACTAAACAAAATTCAATGTTTACAAAAAATGTAGGATTAAGAGAAGATAGTTTTAAAACTTTCCCCCCTGTGGCCTTATAAAAAAACCACCATATAATTTTTTTACAAAATGGTGACAGTATATGTCAACGTTACAGCAGCCATATTGTTTTTCTCAAAAACTTAATTTATTTCCACTTTTTAAATAAATAATACAAATGCAATTTTATTCGAATAATTTTAAAAAATAAAGGGTTAGATCAAGATTTAAATGAACTTAATATGCTGACGTACGTTAAGTTGACAAAGTTCAAAAATATCTCAGATACCGCCATCTTAAAAACAACTTCAACGTCAATAATAGATATAAATAAAATGGAATATACGTCAAGTTGATACTTAAAAAACCAATATGGCGACCACTAAAACTTAGTTTAATTCTAAAAAATGTGTTCTGATGTCTTCAAATAGCGCCATCTTGACAAAATAACTTTAATGTAAAAAACTTAACACAATTCAATATTTACAACAAATTTCGGACAACAACAAGATATTTTTAAAACAAACAACCGCCTGTGGCCTTCTAACAAAACCATCATATTTTTTTTTAATGGCGATAGAAACAAAAACCAAGATGGCGGCGCCATATAAATGTCAACGGCCATATTGATATTCATTCATACATTTTTTAAACATATAATGACATACATATGACAAACATATAATAAACATACAAATACAATTTTAATTGTTACAAGAAGATTGTGTCTTTTACATAGAATGTTGTCAAGTTGACATTTGAAATTCTTATATGGCGGTAATATTTCACATGCGGTCATCTTGAAAATAATTCAAATTCAAATATGCTTTATTGAACAAAATATTGTTATAAACAAAGCTTCACCTAATCCTAAAGAGACAGAGTTACAAGGTTAAAATTATATTTAAAAATACAAGTTACAATGACGAATCAAAGTTAAACAGTTAAAATTTACATTTTTTTTTTGAATTAATAAAATCAACTATATCTAACTTTTCTTAACTAAGTACAGTTTAACATTTAGGGATAAAAAAAAAGAAAAACATTTAAAACAAACAGGTTAGGAAAAGAGCTAGGTCTCCCTTAATTAATTAAAATCTGATTGTCGTTGAAATATTTAGCCACAGAGTAATAAGCTCGACCACTCAGAAATCTCCTCAAGAGAAACTTAAATTTGATGAGAGATTTTGCCCCTCTAATGTCCTCTGGTAGGTGGTTAAAGATTTTTATACCTTCATAAAAAATTGATCTCTTTACCAAGGCAGATGTTGGAATAGGAAGCCGCAAATTATCCGCTGGCGGGTGACATATCGTGGATTCTGTAGGACAAACCTGTATTGATGGGAGAAAATAAGGCATGCCACCTCCTGTATGTATAGGCAGTAGATTGTAAGAATGCCCTCCCTCATAAAATATGGTCGGCATGATTCCCTAGGTGATATCCCGCATAGATAACGCACAGCACGTTTCTGTAGAACAAACAACATCTGTAGAAGATAGTTGCTTGCACTACCCCAAAAGCAGACACCATACCTGAGATGGGACTCAATCAGGGAAAAGGACACGGCTCTCCCAATCCCCATGCCAAGCTCCCGACAGGCCACCCTAACAGCAAAACAACCCGCAGAAACCCTATTGCTGAGACTCCGTCCTCAAACTTAAGTTCCTTGTCAATCACCAGACCCAAAAACTTATTGTTAGAATAAGGCGGGACAGGGCAGTTACCAATAAGAATATTATCAAGACTACAGTTATTTGTAAAACAAATTAGTTTGGTCTTCTCTGGATTTAATGATAGTAAATTTGCCCTGAACCACTCATATATAAGTTGAAGATCAGCCAACATGGCTATTCTCAAAGAGTCGGTATCATACCCATGCCAGTTAAATAGCTTCAATCTCAACAAATAATTAAAATAAAATGTCATTTCAATATCAACGTCACGGCGGCCATATTGGTATTCCCAAAAATTTTTAAATTTCCACTTTTTAAGCTCCTAATAAAAATGCAATTTTAGTCAAATATTTCTTAAAATTACAAGTTTGATGAAGATTTTGTGTTTACATATGATGTTGTCAAGTTGACATTTGAAATTCCAATATAGCGGTAATATCTTCAATACCGCCATTTTGAAAATTAATTCAATGTCAACAAATAATGCAATTATATAGTCATTTAAATATCAAGAGCATATATCATCGTTTCATTTCTTTACTAGTGTTTGGATTGTCTGGAAATAGTGTTTTTCTTTCAAGGTCTGTCAAATTATACCAGTAAAACATCACTTTGTACCAATACTCTTTTAATGCTCAGACTGAGATAAGGATATATAAATGAGAATGCAGCATTTCAACCCATTTCCTGTATCATCGTTCTATTTCTTTAATAGTATTTGGATTCCCTGGCTTTATTGTTTTTCGGACATGGTTGGTCAAATTATACCAGAAAAATATCATTTTATACCAATACTTTTTTAATACTTAGACTAAGACGAGGATATATAAATGAGAATACAGCAGCTTTTCCACCCATTTCTTATATCATCGTTTAATTTTTTTTTAGTTTTTGAGTCACCTGAATTTAGTGTTTTTCTAGCATAGTTTGTTAATTTGTACCAGGAAAATATCATTTTGTACCAATATCTACTGGTCTAATGCTCAGACTGAGATAAGGATATATAAATGAGAATGCAGCATTTCCACCTATTTTCTATATCATCCTTTCATTTCTTTAATAGTGTTTGGATCCCTTAGATTTAGTGTTTTTCTAAAATGGTTTTTCAAATTATACCAGAAAAACATCACTTTGTACTAATACTCTTCTAATGCGCAGACTAAGATGAGGAATTATAAATGAGAATGCAGCCTTTCCACCCATTTGCTATATAATCGTTTAATTTTTTTAATAGTGTTTGGGTCGCCTTGATTTAGTGCTTTTCGAGCATGGTTTGTCAAGTTATACTAGAAAAATAAAATTTTATACTAATACTCTTCTAATACTCAGGCTGAGATGAGGATATATAAATGAAAATGCAGCTTTTCGACTCATTTCCTATATCATCGTTCTATTTCTTTAATAGAGTTTAAATCCCCTAGATTTAGTGTTTTTCTAGCATAGTTTCTCAAATTATACCAGAAAAACATCATTCTGTTCCAATACTTTTTTAATGCTCAGACTGAGATGCGGATATATTAATGAGAATGTATCATTGCCTATATCATCGTTTCATTTCTTTTATTAGTGTTTGGATCGAAAATGGTGTTTTTCTTTCAAGATTCATCAAATAATACCAGAAAAACATCACTTTGTTTCAATAATTTTCTTCCGTCACCTTAAAAACATTAACGTCTTCAAATAAGTAAAACAAAAGATCGATAGGATATTTCTAAAAATTCAATTCAACTTTTAACTATTTAAGTGGTTTGTGTAAGTAATATTATTTTAAGCACAGTCAAGGCATATACAGTGTGGTGACTTTAACTGGAATAAATTCAGTTAAAACTTATCAAAATTTATCTCGTATATCGTATTTTTCCTTTAAATAATCACAAAAGTAAATAGGTTAATTTAATCAGGAAAAAGGGCTCTTTTCAATGATAGTTTAAAAAAAGTGGCTTTCCATTTAAAAAAAAAAGTTTGGGTTAATTTGAACTCTTCCTGTAGGTGAAAAAATACAAAAACTATCTTGAAATGTGAAAAAAAATAAACAAAAATCGACGGGTCTCAGGAATTTTGCGAGAAAAAATTTGATTAGTTTTAACTGAATTTATTCCAGTTAAAGTCACCACACTGTATATATTAATAAATTTACAATTAAAACAATGAAATTTTAATTCACAAAAGCTCTAGGCCCACGGGCATATAGAAAATAATAATATAATAATCTTTCTTTATTTAGCAAAGAGTGCTACATACAAAAAAAAACAAAAATAAAAATATACAAAGATGTTTGATTAATAATTAATAACTAAAAAAATCAATCTACGTATGTGCAAATGTCGAATCGAAAAGGAGGCCTAGCTAACGTGGACACAGATTAAAATAAAAATAAATGTTATACGATAAAGGTGCATTGTATAAACAGTACATAAACCTTAGACCTAAACTTAAACAAATAAAAGATTGTAAAAATAAAACCTAAAAAATTAAATAAAATATCCTTAACATTAAACATAAAAATAAGATAAAAACTTAATTCTAAAATAAAATTTTAATGAAAATCAGAAAAAAATATTCATATTAATAAATAAAATGTTAACAATAACAATCACCGCATAATAAAGAACATAAAACTTAAACCTAAAAAATAAAGCTAAAAAATAAATATAAACAGTTAATAGTTATTTTGAACATATGCCCTCAAGAGCCGTTTGAACTGGTTTAAGTTATCACAGTTTTTAATATTTACTGGTAACTTGTCAAATTCAATAATACCCTTATGTAGCACCGAATTGGGCTGTCTGGCATCTGTCGAGTAATATAAAATCATTACGATTTCTGGTGTTATATGTGTGGACATCACTACAAACTTTAACTTTATCACAGATATATTTTGGGTGTATGATATGTTTCGAATTAAATACAAATACATGAATTATACGCGATTCTTTGCTTAACTGACAATACATTTAGGATAGTTAACATGGTTTCTATAGGAGTATAACGATTACAACGCAAAATTACTCTTAAAGCTCTGTTTTGTATTACTTCCAATTTATTTAAAATTTCGGCAAATTGGACAATAAAGTTGAGCAGAACTGCAAATGGGGTAATGCTATTGCATTATACAGGGACAATTTTGTGTTTATGGATAATTCTTTGCCTATTCGGCTAATAAATCCAACTTTTTTAGAAAATTTTCTTAATATGTAATCAAATGCCCATAAAAACTTAGATTACAATCCAAATACTTTATTTCTTTATCGTATAAGATTTTTTCCCCATTTACCATAATATGCAAACCCTGAATGTCCAACTGTGCCATTTTAGTTTTTTTTTGTGAAAACACAAAATTTACATTTGTTTATGTAGGTTTTTAAGATCACTATTAATTTCATTTTGCATTTGTTGCAAGTTATTTCCCTTAATAAAAAGCATTATACCATCAGCAAACAACTCAATATTACATTTAGTAGCTACTCTAACTATATCATTTATATATAACAGAAAAAACAATGGCCCCAAAACTGTTCCTTGTGGCACACCATATTCTACATTAATGAATTCAGACATACTATTCTTAAATAAAACTCGTTGTACCCTATTAGATAAATATGACCTAAACCAGTCCAACACACTACCTCTAACTCCAAGACTATAAAATTTTTTCAATAAAATAGTCCTATCAATTGTATTTATATTTATTTATTTATTTTATTTATTTATATTTATTTATTTATATACACGGGATCAACCCCATTACAAAAAATATATATATTTCTGAAAAAGAAATAAAAGCTATACTACCTAACCACTAATTACTAATTAACAATAATTATTAGACTTAATCTTAATACCAAGGATAATTAAACCGTTTTACAAGTAGTAACAATATTCTCTCAAAATCAGAACGATTAACAATGCAAAATTAGCTAAGAAAAAAACAAAATATATATTATTATCAATGACAATGATCAAATGTATTTCAAATCATTAATCATGAAGCAAAATTAATTCAAAAAAAACAAAATCCTACAAACTCTTAATAAGACTCCTAAAATGCAATAAGGAAATTCCCAATTCAACTTCAATTCCAGTAGAGTTTACTAGCCTCAAGGTCCTTCGACAGGCGAGTGCATAGCATAGTTGGTACGATGATAAGGCAAAGAAAACAATCGATTTGCCCTCAGATTAAGGTATGGAATATTGAATGAAATCCTATTAAGTAGTTCGGGACAAATTACAAGGCCATTCAAAAGTTTGCAAGTTTCAACCGACAGATCCTTACAATTGCGCAGGATAAAACCAAGGACCTTAGATGCTTTAGTTATAATAGTATTTACATGGGTATTAAAATTCAATTGTTCATCAAAAAAGATACCAAGGTCCTTTACTACTTCAGTGTACCTAAGATTAACACTATCAATAGTATAGGAGGAAGTTACCCGTTTGTTTCTTTTGTACAAACTAATGTAACTGCATTTACCCACATTCAGAGCCAAACTATTACCAACACACCATTCACACAATCTATTTAGATCATCTTGCAAGAGAACCATGTCTTGTTCTGAACTGATCACCCTATAAAACTTTAAATCATCGGCAAATAACAAAAAGTTACTATTTTTAAAGCAAACCAAAATATCATTAATGAAAATATTGAACAACAGGAGAGAACAATGACCACCCTGTGGAACCCCAGAGGTCACACTGATAAGATGCGACCTAGCATCCCCAATTTGTACCTGCTGAAATCTGTCAGAAAGAAAACTTGTAAACCAGGCCACCAAACAATCTGAAAAACCAAAAAGTCTCAATTTTTCTAGTAATAAGCTATGGTTGACACTGTCAAATGCCCCGGAAAAGTCTGTATATATTACATCCACTTGTTCACCCCTCTCCAAAGCACTTAACAGAGCACCCTGATACAGCAACAAGTTTGTAATAGCAGACTTGCCACGACTGAAGCCATGCTGTTCACTTAACAGAAGTTCTTTGCAATAAAAATTAATTTGGTCATAAATAAGACTGTCTAGAAGTTTTGGGATGGCAGACTGTACACACACACTCCTGTAATTGATCATTTCATTAGCAGCACCACATTTAAATATAGGCGTAATAAAACTGAGTTTCCACTCGGATGGAAAAACTGTCAAGTCTAAAGACCTACTGAATAAAACAAAGAGGGGATAAGAGAGGGCACATACACATTTTCACAAAAAATAATTGGGAATACGATCAGGGCCATCACTTAGTTTAGGGAGTAATCGAAAGATCTTATCAAAAATTAATCCAATAGATAATTTATAGGATTTGGAATAGTCATGTTTACACCAGCCTGCCGAGAAGGTAAGACATTATTATCTCTATTATAGACAGTAGAAAAAAACCTGTCAAACCTCTCTGCAATTTGTTCACAACCTACAAACTCCCCATCATTATAGGTCATCAAATCAGGAAGCCTATTCGTTGCTCTCCTGTTATTAAACTTATACCAAAAACTTTTGGGGTTTGTATAAAGTAACTGCTCCAAATTTGAAATAAAATTCTGGTAACAAGTCTCCGTTAGAGTTTTGCACCTAGCTCTAAGATCTGAAAAGACTTCGTAGTCTGCAACAGTATGACTAGACTGATATTTTTTGTGTGAAATTTTCTTTTGCTGGATCAAGTACCTTAACTCCCCTGAAAACCAACTAGGAAAAGACGAGGTTTTGAATCTCTTAAGAGGCACAGACAAAGCTATAGCCATATTCAATATATGATAGAACTCTGAAATCGCATTATCAATATTAATTACATTCAAAACATAGTCCCAATCAACTCCACACAAATAAATATTGTTTCAGATGCTCGTTTGGAATCTAAAAATACGGCTAGTACAAAATTACCATTGTCAACGGCTCTAAGGAAACTATTACAGATACCAAAAACAACAGACTCGCAGGAGTGCCCTTCGCGAAAACTGGATTGATTCGGGACAATGACGTTATTACTAACGCAGAACTCAAGTAGCTGTTATTTTACAAAAATTTCTAATAGCTTTTTATAAACCGGCATTGTATTATTTATTGGTCTAAATTCATTGTGAAGATTAGTATTGTGGACTTTGGGAACAGGAATTACGGTCGAAAATTTCCACGTCTCTGGGAATACACCTGATCCAAGTGATGTATTGATTATATCTAATAGTCGATCTCCAATGGCAGAAGTAACGTCACAAAGAACCTGTTTAGAAATACCACTGTCTCCACCTCCAACATTTTTTAAACTTTTAAGAAATTCTTTCATTCGACTCATTGATATTTTTTCAAATTCATGAATTTTCATCAAAGCCTTTAGTGGCAAATGAATTATCCGCTTTCTAAACCGCAAAAACCGACGAGGTTCATTCTTGCAACCTACACGAATAAAAAAGCGATTAATCACCGAGAAAAACAGTTTTTCGGTTAAACCACTGGCCGCTCTCACTGTTGGGGTGCGTCTCGTTGATTTATTTTCTGTATATTTTTAGAATGCCACCCTTTAAGCCTTAATTTGCTCCAATAAATTATTGCAAACCCTTTCATATCGAATTTTCTTTTATTTTTTCACAGTGTCCCTGGTTCATAGGCCACGATATAGACTACATCTTCCAAGTGCCGACGGTCCTAGTGTTGGTGATAAATCTAATTTTCATGGTGTCCATCATGATAGTGCTGGTTACTAAGCTACGGTCAGCTAACACCGTGGAAATCCAGCAGTATAGGAAAGCTGTGAAAGCTTTGGCGGTGCTGATTCCTCTTTTAGGGGTTACTTATGCCATCACCATTTACGCCCCCAGTTTGACCATATGGGACATGTTGCGGAGCGCTTTGTTATCTGTACAGGTAAGTTTTTTTTGTTCAATCTACTTGTGTATGGCCGATCAATAAGTAAAATAGTAACTTTCTCATTTTTTGCCTTTATATATTTATAAACCCCGTAGCTTGAATTCCTTTACAAACTGTCAAAAGAAAGTTTGATTTGTCCCTGTCTTTTATGGCTTCAATAAAAGGTTATTACTTCTACTTTTGACCTTTGAACCGTGAATATTTTATTATATACGAAAATAGCCATTAATTTTTTTCAACGACTCTTTTATATAAATCGCTCTTCCGCGATAACGGCATATAAATAGACTCGCCAGATAAACGAAACATTGTAAAGTATTAATAAATTATTTTTTTTTAAATAAATCTTTTGTTTTATATACGTAATAGTTGGTGAATAGAGATGACTTGCACGAAAGACGTTAGCGGATATTTTCGAGATAAAAAATGGTGTATTAGCTTATGTAATTAAGCTATATTAGAGCCGACAAAATGTTAAGTATATTGTTTTTAGTTAAAGCAACCAAAAAAATATTTTTTTTTACAGTTATTGGTTTTTGACGCTCTCTTGATTTTTCACATATATCTCAAAAATTAAGGGATTTTTATAATTAGATATTTTAGGCTATATTGAAGCCAAGAACATTCTCTATAAAAAGAATTATGGTTTTTTTTGTTAAAGCAACTGTTTACAAGATATGAAATTCCAAAGTTAAAAAATATATTTTTACAAGAATCAATTTACAACTTTTCTTGCTTCTTTAGCAAATATCTCGAATACGGTAAAACTTATCAGCTTATATATAAAAAGATAAATTGTAGCTGAGAAGATTTTCTATAAAAAATTTAGAATATATTTTATTGTCAAAATAACTGTTCACGAAATATAGAGCTCCAAAGTAAGAAAAAAAAATTTTAATTTTCCTTGCCTCTTTTGCAAAAATCTCGAAAACGGTAAGGTTATCTTTTAAAAAAAAAACATGTATTAGGTTAAATTATAGCCAAGAGAATTTCCTACTAAAACATGAACAAGTTTTTTTTTCAGACTAACTATTCACGAAGATATAGAGCATTTAAGTTGGAAAATATGTTTTTTTAACTTTCGTTGCTTTTTCAGCAAATATCTCGAAAACGGTAAGATTTATCACCTTATAGGTATAAAGATAAATGATAGCCGAAAAGATTTTCTATAAAAATATTAAGATTAATTTTTTTTGTCAGAGATGTAGAGAGTCAAAGTTGGAAAATATATTTTTTTAAGTTCTCTTGCTTTTTCAGCAAACATCTCGAAAACGAAAACATTTATCAGCTCATATGTATAAGGCTAAATTAGAGCCATGAAAATTTCTTATAAAAACATAAATGCGTTATTTTTTCTCAGAACAATTGTTGATAATCATCAAAGGTAAAAAAATAGTTTTTAACTTCTCTCGCTTTGAAAGAACTCGTCCATTATCTCAAAGAGACCTATGTAACCAGAGAAAAAAATGAAAACTCCAAGTCTCAGTCTCAAAATGTCTTTTTTATTATTCAGGTGACATGTTTCGCTAACGAAGCATCATCAGACCTTATAGCTAGGTGACCTGCTAAGAACTTTTCTTGCATTTTCAGCAAATATTTCAAAAACGGTAAAGTTATGCTCACATAATATCTAAGAATTCATCAGGAATATCAAGCATTTTAATAGGCTACGAATTCTTGGACTTATAAAGATCAACCTCCAAAGGATCGAGAAAAAAATTAAAACTCTAAGTCTCAGTCTCAAAATATCTTTTTATGTATTAATCAGGTAACAGGTTTCGCTAATAAAGCATCATCAGACCTACAATAAATAGAAAAACACACGTAACTACAATAAAACCCGACACTAAAACAAAATCAAATATTAAAAATTAGTTAAAATTACCTTTATAGCTAGATGACCTGCTAAGTACTGACAAATAAAATTTAAATTTGAGAATACCTACATATTTTGTAATAAAAATAATAACACGGCACAAAAATTCAACAAAAAATATAAAAAGGGAAAAACGTGACAGGTGTAGTATTTGAGAACCCACGCTCTAAAGTTGATCTCGGCCAGCCCTGCTTATGAATATTAGAGTCAAAGGCATATATGCGTATCGTGAGCAGAAACAAGAGGTTAGATAAGATTATTAAAGATAAGTCCAGGCTCAAAGGTAAAAACATCATTAACGCATGTCAAAATTGGACTTTTTTTGGCTTTGGTGATTTATATTTTCTCCAAGAGATCCCACTTTCTACCCTTAGGGCACTCGTGAACAATGGAAACATTTTTAGGGACGGAAAAACTATGACCCGTTGATAATAAATGGTTAACAAATCCTGACTTAGTTTCTGTGGTGTTGGTGTCCCTGAACTTATTAACGAGGTCTAGGTGTTCCTGTACCCTTGTGGATACTCTCCTTCCTGATTGTCCCACATAAACAGCAGGGCAATCCTTACAATTAAGACAATATACACCCGATTTAGATAAAGGGTCACTTTTATCCAACGTCTTTACCAGGTTCTTTCTTAGCGAGTTAGTCGTTTTGAAAGCTATGGAAAGGCTTAATAGAGGTAATTTAAATAAACGCTAGAACATTGAATTAAAGGCTGCATATTTGTGTTGATAAGGGGAATTGGAGTTAAATTGGATTATATTATCTGTTGCAGACGGTTTGCGATATACTTCAAAAGAAATACTGTTATTATTTCGATATAAAAGAAGATCTAAAAAGGGTAATTTTCCAGCGTAAAAGAGATCTGATTATGAAGGGAGTTAATAAATTACAAGAAATCCAATAAATCATTCTCATCACCAATCCATAACACGCACACATTGTCCACGTACCTTTTATAAGTTCTCAAAAAACCCGCAAAACGACTTTTCATGATTTTCTCCTCCAAGTGACTCATGAAGACCTCGCTCAAAAAAGGTGAAAGACAAGAACCCATGGCGAGACCAGATTTTTGCCTAAAGCATTGATCATTAAATTTGAAGAAATTTTGTTCCAAAACTAGTGATAAAAGGTGGATAAGATTATCTACCACCAGTTTTGGCAAAGTACTATTATTGTTTAGCAGGATCTCAACCAATGTTAAACAATCTGACGAGGGTATGCTAGGGAACAAGTTCTTTACATCTAAGGAAAGCAAAATGGCATTGCTTGGAACATCTATTTGCTTTAGATAATTGGAAAATTCAATTGATTTTTTAATGGAGAATTCGTTCCGAAAACCAGTTACTTCTCTTAAAGTATTGTTAAGCCAAGAGGATCATTTGTAGCAAGGAGAGTTTACGAAGGAAACTACTGGTCTTATCGGGTTCCCCTACTTATGAATCTTAGGTAAGCCATAGAGCACAGGAGTACGTGGGTTCATAGGGTATAGGTTGGATTTAGTGGTGTTAAAGTATTCCAGAGTTATAAGACATCGATCTAGAGAATGCTTAAGTTTTGAGAAAAAACTAATCGTTGGATCCCTAGTAATAGCCACGAAGTCGTCAGTCGATAGAAATTTCGTCACTTTAGCCACATAGTCAAGTCTATTCATGACTACCAAACAAGAGCCTTTGTCTGCTCTGAAAATTAAAAGATCATGCGTTTTAATGTTGTTTTTAACAGAATTAAGGTGTTGTTTGTTGTAATTATTAGGGACAGAGTTATGTCTATCAGAGTTAAGAAAATTAATTATTTTTGATCGTAAAATGTTTTTGTTAGGAATATTAACAGACTGAATGATGTTCTCAGCCTCCACTGCCAGGACCTCTCTAGTGTTTCGATTTATTTGTTGCGAAAAATTAAATTTTAAATTTAAATTTAGGATATTTTCCTCCTCGGGGGTAAAAGAAACCTTAGATAAATTAAGAAAACGTTTATGAAAGAAGTTAGTATTGCTCTTACCCAGCTCTCGCTTCTGCTCTATTATATGGTCAGGACTCTTTGGTCTTTGTGAAATTCTTAAGTTGTACAATTTCCTACTAAGCCTACGGCAAGTATTGGCACCAACATTTTCTACATCTTCTCTCAATTTAGAATCCAAGGATAGAAACTCCGCAAAGGACAACGTTAACGTTAATGTAAAATAAAAGTACTTGAGTTTAGAGTTGACTCTGTTAAGTATTTTGTAATGTTGTTTTATTACCTCCTTAATCCAAATCCGTCTTCCCCTGTTTAAAGCTCTCTGTGAAGATGGAGTTTGTGAGCCGCATCTGATGTTAACGAACTTTGGCGTTAAACCTGATTTTAGGCAACTTTGTAGGAATCAAATTTTCAGTAAACGGTTCTTTCTTGCAATTAGGTGGGATCTGTACAGTCGGACAAGTTTGGCTTGACTAGCATTTTCAAATTGAAAGAACTCGTCGATTATCTCAAAGAGACCTACGTAACTAGAGAAAATTTTAGCGAAACATGTTACCTGATTAATTACATAAAAAGATATTTTGAGACTGAGAGTTTTCGTTTTTTTTTTAGTCTTAAACTACCAATGATAATTAAAAATCATTATCACCATCTCCCAACATGATGTCTAAGGATTCATAGGGAGCTTTTACAATTTCGGTAATTAGGCTGGACTTATCCTAAGTCATAAGAACTTATCTCCAGAGGACTGAGTTGCTCTTAACTGGGCATAGGCACATATATTTTCCCTGATAAATTTAAAACTATCAATCATAATTAAGAACGGTTTTTACAATCCTATTTCAATGTTTAACAGGCTACGAATTCCTGGACTTATTTTAAGTCATAGACACCCACCTTCAAAGGATCGAGTTGCTCCTCTTTCATAGGCACATATTTTCCATGATAAGTCATGTGATAATTAAAAAATACTTCCACTATCTCTCAACACGATATCCAGATAGTCACAACGATCACAGAAAAACATCTAAAGTAGTCAAGTTAATCAATATAATCGAATTCTTTACGAAACATTTATTCCAAACTGCCCAGAATACACAATTCTTGGATTTCTTAAAACCGATATCTGTTATTTTGACTATTAAATACAGCATTGTTTAAAAATCAAAACTCATCGGTATACAAAAAAATTAAAGAAAACTCTTATTTTTTTGATATTTGTTTATAAGGCAATTGCAGAATTCTAGTCTTCTTTCAAAGATGCCTTCATAAAGATATTGACGAAGGTTGTACTTGTACCTGTGTTTTTCGGTTACTCTACATACAGGCTAGAGACGGAAAACAACTGAATATGTCAAAAGATGCTATTATAACCATTCTATCAATAGGTCAAATTTCATTTGTTTATCACGAAAAGTAAAAAAGTTATTGAGTGTTCGGTTTTTTCCTTTGTCGCCCAGTGCAGATAGATTATTAAATATATTAACAGCCGTATAACTAAAGCAGCGATCGAACAATTTGTAGGTTATGCTTAGGAACACTGTAGAGATTATTGTAGCGGGTAAACATTTGATGGAAGTCAGACATTTTCCGCAGTTTATTATACAAATATGAGCGGCTTTTTTGACTATTAATTATGTAAACAAAGCAGGCTAGATGCAAGTTAAATCTTTCATGGATTTTTAGCCATGCGGATTACAGAAGGAATATAAGATCGTATTTGCAGGCAATAGAATTAATGGCTCACGTAAGCAAATTTTGGTGCATATCCCAGATTTCTGCTACAGTTTATTAATACTTTAAGTCTACCACTTTCAAAGACCACAAGCTGACTTTCAGACTTATTGAGAAGAAGATTATTAGCTTTAGTTTTATTAGGGTACAAAATACAACTACACTTATTTTAAGAAATAAAAATCGATCTCCAAAGGATCAAGTAGCTCTTATCTGGGAATAGCCACATCTCAAATTACCAACGATAATTAAAATCAGTTTTTATTATCTCCTAACAGAAGTAAAGACTAAATAAAGACATAAAGACTAAATGGTTAAGTAGATAAATCAAAATAACTTGAATATAAAAGATTTAAAAAAAAAGTAAGTTCTTAAAGTTAAAAGCCTCATAAACATGAACGGCGGTACAAATTATAACTTTTTGTTATTCTACATAATAATAATAATAATCGTCTTTTTATTTAAAAAAAAACAACAGATTCACAAATATTACAAATGAAAAAAAGGCGAAGTCTAGCCTAAGGCTACTCAAACTTAACCCTAATAAATAATAAATAAATTTCTGTAAACATACATAATAATAATTTAAAAAAATAATACAAAGATGAAATATTATAAAAAAGTTATTGTTCCCACCAAAAAAATACTTATACCCTTCTTTATACCCAACACGGGGGAGATATATAACTCACAACCTACACCAAAACAATACTGTACATAAGCAAACACCCTTGTATGCAATCGTATACAACCATCATCAACCTCTGGAGCACACGATACTAGTGAGTTAAAAAATAGGAGCTCAACTGTTCTCTAAATAAATACAACCTAAATCCTGACTTAAACTTGGTTAAATTATGAAGTAGTCAATCATTGTTTGGCAAGGAGTTACATGTTTTAATCCCATGGTAAGTAAAAGACTTCTTGTATGTTCTTGTATTATGTCGAGGAAAAATAAATATATTTACATTTATTTCTGGTATTTATATCATGGACGCTCAAGTTGGTTGTAAATTTATTTTTTAGAGATTTAGATATGAATTTTGAATTAGTAATTAAACCATGCATAAAAACACCCAAATAATGAGTTCTACGATTTGACATATTCAACCAGTTCAAATCATTAATTTTATGTGATACATGATCTGATTTTCTTACATTCAAAATTAGACGAATACATATATTCTGCACCTTTTGAATACGATATTGTTCCGCTTGACGAAGACAAGGGCCATAAATAAAATCAGCATAGTTAAAGTGGGAAAGTACAAGAGTTTCACATAACATTGTCATTAACTTGGTACTTAAAAGGGTTCTATTGGAATATAGTTGTTTAAGCGATATATATGTCCTTTGTAGAAGTTGCTTAACATGATCAGAAAAATTAAGCTGACAATCAACTATAACACCCAAATTACGAGCAGAATTACAAAATGGTAATATTTGGTCACCTATTTTGATTTTAATATTATTTTTTAAATATTCGTTTTGATTTTTTTGCCAAACAGCATAAGTTTCGATTTTGATGGATTCAGTTGAAGGCCGTGTTTTTTAGAGAGATCTTTTAGGTTGTTTAGTTCATGATTAATAGTTTCGTAACAAGTAACAAAGTCTTTTAAAGAGAAGTGATAGTACATCTGGGTATCGTCAGCAAAAGCTTGTATCTTTCCGACATGAAGAGAGCTTATAAGTTCAGACATGTAAATAATAAAGAAAAGGGGATCAAGGATAGAGCCCTGAGGTACTCCTGATAGTATGGCTCTAGACTCCGAGTACACACCATTAACAAACACTTTTTGTGACCTGTTAGAGAAGTATGAGGCGATGAGTGACAGTGAGTCAAAACCGTAATATCTTAGCTTTGCCAACAAGAGTCGATGATTTATAGTGTCAAATGCCTTGGAGTAATCTAATAACATAAGAATACTTTCAAGTCCATGATCCAGTGCCTCTATTATATCATCAGTTACCACAGCCAAGGCGAAGGATGTGGAATACCCCTTACGAAACCCGTTTTGCAATTCTGAGATCATACCAGTATCATTTAAATATGAGTACATCTGGCTGTAAAAAATGTTCGCCATTATTTTTGAAATGGCAGGTAAAATTGCTGTAATGCGTAAGTCATTAAATGTCTCTGGTTTTTTTGATTTTGGTAAAGGTATTCCTATTGCAGTTTTCCAACATTGAGGAAAATAATTTTGTTCTATGCAACTGATAATAATATTAGTTATGTAAGGATCAATAAATGGACTGCAATATTTTAACATAGATGACGTGATTTTATCTCTGCCACAAGCATTAGTTTTCATGTTTTGAATAATTTTATGAACATCTTCTATAGAACACATGAAAAGTTTAAATTTTTTCGATGCGCTGACTTTGTTGTTTTCGTGAAATTCTATAGTTTCATGACAGTCATTAGATCGGTTGTTAAAAATTTATGAAAAATGCTGGTTTATTAAGTTTGGATCTGTTAAATTAGGAGATAACTTGCTATCATTTGAGTTTAGGACATTTAACGATCTTAGTGGAATAATAATTAAATGGAACAATAATTGGCTTTATCTGATGTTGACTTGAGTTAAATTTAAGAAGATATATAATAAAATAGGAGGAGTGTTCAGCTGACAACTCATTACTCTATATAAAAATGAAACATCAGTTATCAAACGTCTGTCGAAAAGTGAAATCACGCCAAAATGCTCTCGAACTGAATTGACATCTTGATATAAACCGAAGCGGGTTTTAAAATAAAGAAATCTTAAAAATTTCACTTGGATGCTCTCCAATCGATCAATGTAAAATACTAAGTTTAATTTGTCAAGAATAAATGTATTAAAGAAGCACTTAATAGCTCGAGACCTAGAAAACATTTCACATTTATGAAAAATGTAACCCAAAATCTAGAGGATTCTGTTAATATTAGATCAATATGAATGTCAAACATCAATTTAGAGTCCAATATAATTCCCAAATCACGTAAGTAGTTCACTTTAGCATTAATTTTATGTTGATAATTTATTTTAATCTTATTTCATGAAAAGATAATACTTTCACATTATAATCTCCTAACATGATGTTTATTGATTTATTAGAAGCCTTAAACATTTTAATAGGCTAATATCTCCTGGACTTATCCTAAATTATACAGACCTACCTCCACAGGATCAAGTTGCTCTTGACTGGGCATAGGCATATATTTTCGATGATAAATCTTAAACTATACTAAGATGATGATAACGATTCATTAGAGGTATTACACATTTTAAGAGGCTGCGACATGTTAAAGCTATTCTAAGTTATAGAAACCCACCTCCAAAGGATTGACTTGCTTTTAACTGGATCTAGGCACATTGTTTTTAGAATAAGTCTAAAATTACTAACAATAATTAAAAACAGCTTTCGCTATCTTTTAACATGATATCTACGGATTCATCAGAGGCATTAAATATTTTAATGAGCTACGAGTTTCTGAACTTATCCTAATTCATAGGGACCCATCTTCAGAAGATCGAGTTGCTCTTAATTGGCCATAGGCACATAGTTTACATGATAAGTATCAAATTATCAACAATAATTAAAAATGGTTTTCACTATCTCGTAACATGATATTAAGGATTCATTAAGGGCAATAAATATTTTAATAGGGTAATAGGGATCCACCTCCAAAGGACCGAGTTGATCTTAACCAGGAATAAGTATATATTTTCCACGATAAGTATCAAATTATCAATGACAATTAAAAACAGTTTTTACCATCTATATTTAGATATATTTTTTTAAACTTTGCTTGCCTTTTCAGCAAATATTTCGAAAACGATAATATTTATCAGCATTAAGCAACGTATTTAGCTAAAATTTGACCGAAAAGATTCTCTGTAGAAATGTTAATAAAATTATATTTGAACTATTCACGGGATATCAAGCGCCAAAATTGTTTTTTTTTTTGCAGACACTTTAATTTAAATATTTTGAATATTTTTTTATAAATGGTCTTTGTCAAGCGTTGCTCAATATTTCGAATGTCAGAGTTCTTAGAAATTATTTTTCTATGAAATTATTGTGTATTACATTTCAGCTCACCAAAAATTCGTAATCTCAAAAAATAACCTCAATTCACACTTTTGTCGACATTTACGGAAAAAAAAAACATAATTTGCGAAAACTCCTCGAAATACCCAGAAGCCTTTATCATCCCAACTAAAGAATGAACAATTATTAATCATTTTGAACGTTATACCCTTGAATTGTTTATAATAAAACAACCGTTAGCACGAAAATGTTGTTTCGACTTTTAGCAGTTTTGTTTATCAGCGGGCACTTTTTGGCTATTAGGGGCGAAACGAATTGCGGAATTTGTGGGGTCGATCGAATCTGTAAAGATAATTATCCCATATGCTCCAAACACCAAGTGATATCGTTGGATTATTGTGGGTGTTGTTTGGTGTGTATGAGCCTTTTGGGTAAGTCAACAAAAAAATAAAAAATTAAGCATTATTTGAGTTTTTCCTTTTTTAGAAAAGGGGGAAGAATGCAGCAGGGACACTGAAACTTACGGCATGTGCAGAACCGGCTTGGAATGCGTCAATCACAGATGTGTAGATCTTAAACTCTTATAATAATCGTTATGTTTAAGGTTAGGGTTTATTAAATAGGCTTTATTTTATATACATTTCTCTTGTAATTTATTTGGTCCTTTTGGGAGAATTCTTAGTCCGAGTCTGGAATCTGACAGGTTCCGTCGATGCAACTGAGCTCCGATGCGCAGACGGAGAAGTATGGTTCGGTGCCACCGGTGCAATTTTGGCCGGCTTCTAAATTAAAGAAAAAACGATTTTTTTTATTACTAAAAGGCTCGAAGGTAAGTAATTTATTTTACCTAATACGTCCATGCACACTCTACAGCAGCCGCAATAGTCCAAGCTCACTATTTGTCCTTCGCTGCAAATTGGGTCTGGTTCTTTGCATACTACATCGACGTTACACTTACCACAAGGACCTATTCTTGGCTCTTTACTAAAAAAATTTAAACATTACACACCTGTATTAACACATTATGTCATTTATTTTAACGCGTTGGAGAGGTAATTTTTTAGCAAGTGTAATGGGCCTTTTCTGATGCCAATATTTCTAAGTCTAATAAAAAGTATTTTATGTGTCGAAAGCCTTTGTTAGGTCCATTAAGACCGACAAATTTTTCTTATTTTGGGATTATATTAACCAGTTTAAAAATGGCAACTTTAGTATTTTTGTTTTAAATAAACCTAAATTGTTTAGAGTAAAGCAAGTTCTTGGATGCTAAAAATTTCATATTTCGCAAAATTGTTAACAGATACTGGCAAATATCATTTATATGTTTTTTATTAACAGATTTATATGTACGTGTTTTCCACTCAGATAAAATAACAGAGATGCTATAGAATAAATTAATTACATGTTATAAAGATTTTAAGATATATTTTAATGAAACTTTTAATTAACACTATGGTAATTTTATCATTTCAATGAATTTATATGTTTAATGAGTTCGTTAATTGTTAGAGGGAAAAAACCTTGCATCTAAGTTATTTTCATACTTAATACTTAGATTACTGTTGTTTTCAATGGATTTTCCTACAATAATAAAAAAATTATTAAACGTTTAAGTACCTTTATTATCACCAGTAATAAATTAGTTATTTATTTCTGTTGTATAGTAATAATTCTTTTTTTGCTGTTTTAATTATTATGGAATATCTAGATAAATTTATGGGGAAAGTTTAGTGCATCTTGTATTAATTCCTTTTTATCAAATTAGTTTTGTAAAATTGCATTAGGCCGTTGAAAAATAAATAAATACTACCCTGCCTTTTTAACCCCACCTTTATCAGCTGGGCCACGCCCATCGAACGTGCCCACACAGGCGCAGTTTAAAATAACAGGACCGTTTTCATTAATTTTAATACAATTTTTTACTTTGGCAAAGCAGCGAAATAAAAATATCCTGACTTGGTATTTAAACAAGTTCCTTGGGCGAATTGCATTAGTAATAAATTAAAAAATTACTTACCTGCAATACTGACAGCATCCACATTCACCATAAAGTAAATTGGGCTTATTTGCGGGACAAGGGTCCGGTGGTGAGGCACATCTTACCCTCATACAAACGGTCCAGTCTTGACAAAATGGCGCCGATTGAGAGGCCACCATGGCCACCAAAATGGCGAAGAACACCACCAACGTAGACTTCATCATATTTTTACAATGATTATATTTTTGCTTACGGGGTTTTTATATGCGTATGCGACGATAATTAAGAGATTATGCAGGTGAAAATGTATTTTAAAAAAACCGGCATTGCCTGGGTTTTACCTGCTACGGTTCGTTGTGCTAGCAACTCGTTCATTGTTCTGGTAATTTATGATGTTTGCCAGTAAATATTGTTGAATTATTACGGTTTTATTTTAAGTAGAAAATTAATTTTACTACTTGGGATTATCTATTTTCGTGTTTATGGTTTCAGGTCAGCATTTAAAAAAAGAATAAGTAAATTTCGTCGTAAATTTAAAGTTGTTTTATGGTTTGGTTAATGTGCAGAAATACCTATTTTCTGAGAAACAAGGGTTTTAGAAAAAGAAACCTAATTGTTCTCTATTTTTTTGTATTTTTTTTTTATATAACGGTTCTTTCTTAAAGGATGTAATAAAAATTGTAAGCATGGTAATTCTTTTTACCCCCGTCTCTGCTTATTTATATAAAAATAGCATGGTAAAAAAGAAATACAGAATAAAAAAAGTTTCGAGTTAGGTCTTGCTCTTTATATCACACCCTATGTTATTGAAATCTTTCTATAAAAAAAACGCTTGGTATTGGAACTTAAAAACAATAAAAAGTCGCAGTACAATCCTGTTTTTTATACTTCTTTAAATAAAATTTCATTGGTACCAAACTAAAAATTTTTTAAGATTTTAAAGACTGAATTTATTGTACCGAAAAATTTATTAAAAAAACTCCTAAAAATGAGAAATGATCTTAAATAGCTGGAATAAAAAAATTTATTACAAATACCTGGAAAGTATTTTCCAGGTTCGAACATCCTGAATACGTAATTAAAGAATTGCCTGGAATAAAAAAATTATTTAAATATGTAGGCTTTAACGCCTCTCTCATAATGTTGGAAAAATTCATTAAATTCAAAAAAATCTCGAATTCGTTGAAAGAAACTCACATTTAAAAAATTTGTTGAATTGACTATGGTCTATCATCATAAGTTTCATGAATTAAAAAAAATTAAATTTAAAGATAATTATCGTTTAAAAAAATAAAATCTTATTAAAAAGAATTAAATTTAAAGAAAGAAATTAAAGAAAACCTCAAATTTTGCAGTAAAAAACGCTTTTATTTAAAAAAAAACATTTAATTGAAAGAACTTGAAAAATTCTTTAAATCAAAAAGAATCTCGAATTTATTGAAAAAAACATATTCTCAAATATTACATATTAAAAAATTTATTCAAATAAAAAAAAATTTGGATTAAAAGAAAGTCAAATTAAAAAAAAATCAATAGAATAGCAAATTCCTTGAATTGAAAAAAATATTATTTAAATAAAAAAAATCCACGAATTAAAAAAATGCTATATTTAAGAAAAGAAATTGAAACTTAAAAAAAATAAAATTTAAAAGTTTCTCAAATTAAAAAAAATTCGAACTTATTGAAAGAGCCTCATAATTTATTAAAAAAAATTGCATGCATTAAACGAAAATAATTCAACTTAAAGAAATGTTGGAATTTAAGAAAAAAACTAAAATTCAAAAAATTTTCTTGAATTCGCAGAAACATTAGATTGAAAAAATTCGTCAACAATAAAAATACTTTAGAAAAAAATTGCAAATAATAGAAAGAAATTCACATTCTAAAAAATTCCTCAAATTTAAAAAAAAAATATCTTAAATTCAACGGAATTTGTCGAATTTGAAAAAGTATTAAATTGGAACAGTTCATTAAATTAAAAGAAAAACTTAAATTTAAAATATTCCTCAAATTAAAAAGTCTCAAATTCATTGAAAGAAAATTGCATTTAAAAAAGTTCATTAAAATGAAGATTTTGGTGAATTAAAAAAGACATTGAATTAACAGAAAACCTAGAATTCCTAACAGAAACTATCCTTATTAAAGGAAATTCTAGAATTCAAGGAAAGACAAACTAAAATTGAAGAAAATTCCTCAAATTCAAAGAATAAAAAAACAATTAAATTGAAATTATTTGTTAAAATAAACAAGATCTTCAATTCAAAGAAAAAAATTGAAATTCAAACAAATTGAAAAAATTCCTCGAACTAAAAAAAAAATTTTAAATGAAAGAAAAGAATTACAATTTAAAAATATAAAATTATTTCATTCAAAAATCTAAAAAAATTTAAAAACACCTTAAATTAAACAAATCTCAGATTGGAAAGATTCCTCGATGATTTAGAAAAACGCATTTAATGAAAAGAAATAGTACTTTTTATTTGTTTCCAAAATAAGAGTGAAGTAAAAAAATATTAATAATATTAAGATAATCTAGAAGAAATTAAATTGCCCAAAGTACTGCTCTGCTTTTCAAGTTCCGTTCTCATACTTTTAAGTTCTACTTGTTACTAATCAAATTTATTATCAATTTGACGGACATGAAGTGGCAAACGACTTAAAAAAAATAAATGTTCGAGTACCACCCTGGAAGTTTATATTCTATTTTTAGATAAAAATAGCTTGGAATATCCATTAAATAGAAAAAAAAAATAACAAAATTTAAAGTACAGTACCCTTTCAACTCCGCCTCTGTCCTTGCCACCCTCGCCATATAAATGTACTGTTTTACGTGCAATGAAATATGCGCAGTAATTTTTTTTTGGTTAATTAAAAACTATTTGATTGCAACATTCCATAAAATTCTAAATACTCTCCTGAAAAATGAGAATTTCCCTCTGAAAAAGAAATTCAAAGAAATCCTAGTACCGCTCTGCCCTTTAAGATCTGTCTTTATACGCCCATGCAGGTGCAATCTAAAGCAACAGGACCGCCCTTGAATATTTAAATAATTAATTGGTACTTTTAAAAATGTTAGTTAACTTTTTACTATCGCTAATACGCTTTTAATTTAACTTTTATCGTATCTGCGTGTAAATTGGTAAAAAATTACCCCAATTTAGTTTATAAAAAAAAAATGTCGCAATATACCGTCGATATGCTTTGCAAGGTAAGCTATATCAATACTAATATGAATATATAAAAAAAAAAATTAAAAAAAAAACTTTAGATGTACTATTTTTGTACAATTTTGGCCATAATCTGTGCCCACGCGTCTGCGCAAATCGGTTGTCCAAAGTGCGATCCAGCCAAGTGTAAACATGTGTATAGATGCCCTCGTCATTTGGTGCTGGGCGTAGCCAATTGTGGTTGTTGCACTTCATGTGTTATACGTATGTAATACAATCTAAAAAAAAATCATTTAATTTAAATTAATAATTAACTTTATTAGCCGAAGGTGGAAGTTGCTTCACTACACCTACAGGATATCGTGAAGGTGCGTGTGAGCAGGGCCTCACGTGCTGCGAAGGCAAGTGTATGTTAATATGTAAACCTGATAATTAATTATTATTAAACATTTTAATTGAATTTTTATAAATTTTAATGTTTTAATATGTACGGCACTGCCTAGTTGGCTCCGCCCCTATTGTTCTTGCTAAACGTTTATTAGTCTAAGCGTTTGCGTTTGAACGAATATAGTGGGCGGAGTGAGCAAAGTTGGGACATAGGCGTAGGAAATATACAATTTAAAAAAAAAAGTACTTGAATGAATCTGTTTTAGTAATTATGGTTTGGGTTGTTTGGCCGTATAAACTCGTCATTTAAGATATTTTTTTTTGTAATTTATAGGGGAATTAAGTTTATAAATTCGCTACTAGTACCACCGTGTTAAATTGACTTTACTTTTTTGGGTTGTAAATGGAGCTATTGGGGTTTGACAGTTTTGAGTGGCACTAGTTTTTTTTTTAATAAATAAAGTTTGTGGGTATAGTTAAGGAGTTAGGGTATGTTTTTTGAAAAAATTTATATGCTCTTTGAACATTCCTTAGCTTCTATTAGTACCTAGAATAAATGAGAAATCGTTTTAAATCTCTCACTAGCATTGGACATTATTGAATGCCATAAATATTTAAATACCTGACAATTAAGGAATTTTCTTATATGCCAGAAAGAAATTTTTTGAAAAATTGTAAAAACCTTGAAGAGAGACAAAAAATGTTCAAATATCATACGATTTAGTTATTTTTTGAATACTTTAAATAAACAAGCAAATAAAATCTGCAACTATCTGTGAAATATCAGAACTTTTCTCGTACGCCTAGAAGAAATAAGAAAATTTTCAGGTATTTAACCATTTTGAATAAACAAGAAATTTTTTCAACTATCTGAAGTAAATTAAAAATTTCCTTAAGCGCTTGGTAGTTTTGAGAACTTTCTTCAAGTGCTTGGAATAAAGTAAATAATTGTTCAGGTGATTGGGAAATTTAGAAAAATTACTTCGGATGCCTGGAAAAAAATTTGTTTCACTTTTTAAATTTTTTTTGACTACTTTTCATACACAAAAAAATTCTGTAACTATCTGAATATTGAGAAATTTCTTCCAGTAACCGAAATAAATAAGAAATCATTTTAAGTCTTCCAGCAGAATAATACATGTCTTAAACTGCTTTAAATAAATAAGAAATATCTCTGAATACCTGAAGAAAATGAGGAATTTTCTTAAAAGTTTTAAAGAAATAACATATTTTTTATAGTGTTTTAAAAAGATGAGAAATTTTGTTAATGGTATTAAAGGAATACTTTGAATAAGCAAGATATTTCTGTCACTGTCTGTGAAATATCAGAAATTTCCTCATGTGTCTGGAAGAAATCAAAGTCTTTAACCCCTTTAATTACACAAGAAATTTCTTCAACTCGAAGAAATAATAAAATGTTTTAATCGCGTGGAAAAATGGTTGCGATTAGTACAATTTCCAGGAGTTGGAATTTATCACTAGTGGTAAAAATACTTCGTATAAATAAATATCATCCTTATAAAGTACAAGTAATACATGAATTGTATTAAAAAGACGATTTTGATTGCCGAGTGTCGTTTTGTGAGCAGATTCTTAAGGATAACAATGACTCCTCACTTTGCTATCGCCGATCGACAATTTTTTGAGGCAACTTTTCTTTAAAAAAAAAATTTTTGTTAACGTCAACTTTCTTAAAAGGACGAAGTGAGTGGCCAGCAAGGTCACCGGATATAACCCTATTAGATTTTTTCTTACGGGGCTATTTAAAATCGAAAATGTATGTGAATAATATTGATGACTTAAAGCAAATAATTCGACAAGAAATTGCTGACAAACCGCTGACTTATAGATATATGCTATACAAAAAGTATTCAGAATATATGGTAGAATTGCAAAACGTCATCATATACAAGGTGTTCCATTTAAACAAATTAATGTTTACGCTTTAGTTTCTACTTGAGGTACCCTGTGTAGGAAATGTTGATTGCAAAAAAACACGCAAGTGATAATGCTAATGAGCATGTCCGAAAAATAAAACATTAATTTGTTCCTTTTATCATGAAAAAATAAAATGAAATATACCTATACAATTAAATGAAAATAATTGGAAAAAGTATATTTATATAAATACATTAAAATGGCCTTGGAAATAACTGGTTAAAATTACTATATAAAATCGAAAAATTGAAATTTAAGAACTCTTCGACACTATAAAATGCGTTCTTTAATAGAACCTCTTTTATATTTCTTTCATATTCTGGTTTTTAATGTCCGGTGGTAAAATATTAAAAAGCTTTATTGCCCAATACCCCGGGCCCATTTGATACTTCCTTAGCCTGGAACCCAAAGAGAGTAGATTATCCTTGTGTCTTGTTTCATATTGGTGGATATCATTATGGCTTAAAGAAATGGCTTTAAGTGACTCTAAGAGATTTTCTTTGCATCGAAAAAATGCGTTGAACGTCAATTGCCTGACCGCATTATGAGGAATATCAGAGATGAGAATAAAATGAAGCAGAGTAAGCAGTTTTTAGAGACATCTAGAAGAGACACCTAGAAGAAAACTCCAAGAAATGTAGTTTCATTATCAATTACTGCATCATTTACCTCTTCTAGGTTTCACAGTGAGAAACCATTCTCATGAATTTTCCTTAAGGGAAAGTGCATTTGCTGCTTATAATAATATCCCTGCTTTTTTTTTACCCTCCACAGAACCCTCAAGGAACACAGCTACTTTACCAGTATTACAATGGACCTATATGATCGTAATCAGCAAAAAGAGTGTATTTGACTGACTGACAACTCTGTCTGGAAAATTCATGCTTTTCTAATTTCCTTTACTAGGATGTCATGAATCACACGTTCGTTCACAATATGACGTTGATAATGACACACAACGGCATGAGAATTTTTCTCAGACTGTATTCTACGACAAAAATCTTCAGGAATTAGTTCTTGCACTTTTTGTAGTTGATATGGATATAACAACTGTTCTTGAAGTACTTTATGTATTATTGTTTTTGGTGAAATAAGCTGTTAATAACAACCGCTATGTATAATTAACCGCTCAATTTTCGAGTGCTCGTTGAAGGAGTATTAGCTACAGTATCCAAATTATTTTCTTGTACCGTAAGTACTGTTCTTCTTTGATCAGCATCAGTACTTTTCTTCTCAAAGCATCCTAAAATTACATTAAAGAACGTCAATAATACTTTATTAAGTGGACTCGCCTACCACTTTCCCTTAGAGGTTGGGTAATTTATTAAAATGTCTTTTGATTTGGAATAGTGTGATTGTAAGGCATTCGCCTTACTCAAATCGCAAAAAGGAACAGAACAATAATAACATTATAACAAGGACAATAACATACTCAAAGTCGTAGTTCTGCCTTTTCTGAATTAAACTGATTATTTGATAATAGAATATTATCTTCAATGTTTGTTTTCATTGGTAGAACCATGGACTTTTCAACTATCTTAAAAACAACAGGTAGTGATTAAATCGGTCTGTAGTTGTATCTTGTAGATGAATAGCATAAGTTTATTAGCTTGGTAAGAGGGATTATGGTTTTTACTAATATACAGGGTGTTTCAGAACTATGGGATCAAACTTCTGGGGGTTGTTGAGTGCAACAGAAGAATCCATTTGAGTATAGGAACTCATGTCCGGAAATGCGTCACTACGCCACTACAACCCTAAGACGCGTTAAAATTTATCAAAAAACATTAATTACCTAAATAGGATCTGCTGCATTTATTTTTACCTTTTGTACATGATACCATAACAACAATTGTTTAAAATCAACGCTTATTAATGTCAATTTATAATATTACGAGTATCACCAAATGTCATGTTTAAAAATGTTATAGCTTACAATTTTTAAACATTTATTGCTAATGGAAAACTTTACCAATCATAAATTGGCGGATATGCATTTGGCATACGGAGCAACAAACTGCAATGCACGAGTAGCATCGCGGTTGTATCATGAACGTTATCCCGAACGACAGCATCCTGGATACAAAAAGTTTATTGCGGTTCATCGGCGGCTCGCTGAGACAGGCATGTTTAAGACCAAGATGCATGATACTGGTGTTGCTCGAACCGTAAGAACGGTCAAATTTAAAGAAGAGGGACTTCAGTGAGTTGCCGATGAACCATCAAATAGCACACGTGACGTCGCTAAGAATATGAATACGAGTAACGCTTCTGTCTGGCGGGTACTACACGAGCAACAACTCCATCCTTACCACTTCCAGAAAGTTCAAGGAATGACTGCAGCCAATTATCATCCTAGAGTTCAATTTTGTCGATGGCTTCTGGATCACATCATTGCACAACCAAATTTTTTACGATATGTTTTGTGGACCGATGAAGCCTCTTTCACAAGAGACGGTATTTTTAATAGTAGGAATAGCCATGTTTGGGACGAAGAAAATCCTTATGCAATTTTTCCTAGAAAACATCAGAATCGTTGGTGTGTCAACGTATAGGCAAGAATTGTTGATGATTATTTAATTGGGCCATACCTTCTACCGGAACGGTTAACAGAACCTATTTATCTGCGTTTCTTGAAGGAAGTTCTCTCACAACTCTTTGAAAATATTCCACTAAACATTAGACAGAACATGTGGTTTCAGCATGATGGAGCGCTGGCTCACTTTGCTGTACGAGTATGCGAGTATTTGGCTCAGCGGTTTGGGCACCGTTGGATTGCCAGAGGTGGAGCAGTTTCTTGGCCTCCTAGGTCACCCGATTTAACGTCGCTTGATTTTGCTTGTAACATGTAAAGTCTTTAGTCTACAAAACTCCAGTAGATTCAGAGCTAGACTAAATTGGACGAATAACAGCAGCATTTTAAATCATTCAAAACGAGGATCAAATTATTAGTGTAGTCCGTCGAAATCATGTGCGGCGTTTAAATCGGTGTATTGAGGTTGGAGGAAGACATTTTGAACAATTCTTGTGGTGGTATCATATACAAAAGGTAAAAATAAATGCATCAGATCCTATTTACAGTGACACATTCCCGGACATGGGTTCCTATACTCAAATGGATTCTTCTGTTTCACTGAACAACCCCCAGAAGATTGATCCCATAGTTCTGAAACACCCTGTAGTATTTAGACCAAATATGTCACTGTTTATATTATTATAATATGTTTTGATCCATAAATAATATCTCTTACAGTATTGTAGCTTATTTTTGAAAATAAAAATTGAGGTGGTTGGGTTGGGTTGGGTTGGATAACTTCTTCTACCTTCACATTTAATAAATTGAGTTGACTGATCATCTGAGTTTGTTCTGGTAGAGTAGGCAGCAAGACTCAACCCGTTTAGATGAAGTGACACTATTTCTTCTTCTTTTAACCAATGGTCTGTGGGATACAGAATCTGGAATTCCTTGTCTACAATAAACATTTCAAGCTCATTAATTTTTTTTATCAGAAATTGTACATTACTTAGTGGATGTTGTGGGGTTGGTTTCGGAAATATTGTTAGGTTTTAAACATGGTTGACAGTATTTCCCTCTATAGTAATAGTTATCCTCTTTATTTTTCGCACTTACTTTTTAAAAATTCCGAAGCATTTTCAAAGAAATAGAAAAGCCATCCTTTGTGCTGTTTTTAAAGAGTCTAATCGTGTTTTACTCATTTTAATGGTTTAGGCGTGTTGTACTTTTTAAAATTTTTAAAATTGTACTAAAATGGCTTTATGCGTAGCCAGAATTTTTGACATACTTTTATTTACGACTAAATTGTGTTAATTATAAAAAGTTGATTTTTTTCTATATTAAACTAATTAAAAATTTTAAAATGTTTATAGTAGTGCCTATTTACTTGAAATGTACATCGAATATCCACAGGTCAGTTTTAGTAAAATTTAAATAATCCCAGTTTGTCATTATCCTTTACTCTCAGTTAGTAAAAGATTTATTTTAAAAATTGTATTAAAAATACTTATTTGAATAACGCAAATGTACAATTTTTTACCTGTTTTCGTTTTTGTCTTATAGTATATAAAACGGCATAATACATCTAAAAATACATTTAAAGATAAGTAATTTAAATTTTTTCAGCGGCTTATATTACAGTAATGGCTTGATAATACAAACATTAGTCACAATTTTCTTTTTCAAATGACGCAAAACGCGTTAAAAACCAAACGGAAATCACTTAAAACATTAGTTAAGCCGATTGATTAGTGTGTTTAATTACCATCAAAAAAAAATCTTTATCACATCTGGTTTATTATATAAACCGCATTAAATAGAATATCCAAACCAGTAGCACCATTGAACCGAAAACTCTTTTTTGATCCAACTGTCAAGATGTTAGCACTATATTTCTTATTGATCATGTTATCCACAACATGGGGCCAGGAGTCTTCAACAACTGAACCGAATAATGGCACCGCATTTACCCCCATATCCCCAATTATTTGCCCAATAATTTGCCGTTTTACGGTGTGCCCCAGGAACGTACCTAAATGTAACCCAGGATCTGTTCTGGGGAGTGGCTCTTTTTGTAATTGTTGCAATAACGAATGTGTCATACGTAAGTAGTTTTTGTATAATTTATTGATTTTATTTCTTCTTTATTTTTTGTAAAATTTTAGCTAGAGGGGGCAAATGCCCATTGGATAACTATAGATGTGCCTACCCCTATGTGTGCCTTAATAATAAATGTACTACGTTATTTTAGCTGGATGGTACCATGCCCCTTTAAAGATGTTTATAAAAGGAATACGTATTAACATATCATAAAATAAAAGTATTCATTTAAATATTGGTTTTTATTAACCCAAGACTACTTTCCACCTCTTTTATCGTTCTTGTAAGTTCAGGTATTTACTTCGGAAGTGTTACGATGTACTTTGCTGTAACCGGAAATGAAGGAGCTACGCTCCAGGGTTGTTATAGGCTCTATACAACTGTGTATTTTACTGCGCGATTATATTGACCCGTTCAATAATGATCCCGTTCGGTGGTACATGTTAAATATATATTTGCTCCTGGTTTGTCTTATTTAGAAGAATTTGGCATATATAAAAAACAATAACATCAAAATTTCGATGAAACCACCTTCATGTTATAGCTGGCAATAATCAGATGTCTTCGGAATTTTAACAACCTTATGTTACCAACAACCCTCTGATTCAGGGTGTGGAAAATGTAAAAATTTTTTTCAATAAGTTCTTTCAAAGAAAGATGTTTCAGTTGTTTACTTGAAAATTATTATTTAGTTTTATTTAGAATTTTAAATAAAAATGTCATTCTTTAGAGTTGCTAAGGAGGATATCTTTAATAGACAAAATGACTCAAAATATATAAGAAATGTCTTTGAAGGTCTGATACACAAAAAGAGGTAATTTCAATTACCAGGAGGAAACTACTTTTTAAAATGTCTGGAAGCCTAGAAAAATGAAGTTTAATTCTTAGAAAAACACATTAGACTAAAAATCTGGAGCATATTAAAACTAACTGAGAATACCTGGAAGAAGCACATCATCATTTCAGCTGCCTTAAGGTGACGATTTAAAAAACCAGGATAAAATTTAAAATTAGGCAAATGGAAATTAAGCTCAAATGACTGGCATAAAGGCGAAAATCACTTCAGATGGCTCCTGATAATCTAGAAAAAATAAATCACGATTGTGATTTATTTTTTCTAGTGCTAAGCGTAGAACATAAGGCTTAACATTTTTTCAAGTGTTAAGCCTTATGTTCTAAGAAAAAATTTGAAATGTTAAAAAAGCTTATCATGAAAGAAACTAGGGGTTTCTAAAAATATTACTAGTAGGTCATACAAGTAAGTAGACAAACATACAGATATAACTAGATATTTCCGTATTTTCATATGTTTCATCATTTTAAGTTCCTTAGGAGAACGGTTTAAAATACCAGGATACAAAAAATGACTTAAAATAGGTCGAAAAAAATGGAAATTCAAATTAAAGGCTCGAAATAAGTAAAGAATGATTCCAGTAGACTAAAATATATAAAAAATGACTGACCAACACACGGGGAAAAATAAATAACTCAATAAATGACTCAATTGCCTGAAAGATACATTAAATGGCTTCTGATTCCTAGAAGAAATTAACCATTGTCTTGAACAAATGGCTTCAAAAACAAGGAAGATGCTTAAAACGATTTTAAATGCCTGGAATAAAATGCAAAATTAATCCAAATTTCTGGACCAAATGACAATCATAGAGATATCATAAGTAAGAAGTGTCCAAATATCAATGCAGAAGAAATAAAAATCCCTTCAAATAAATGGAAGCAAAAGTTTAAAAGAGCAGGATTTTGGATTATATGCTCCAGTGGCTTTTTTTGGAAATCTTTAAATTTCTGAAATACATTATAATTGTATTGAAAAAAGAAATGCATTCGTATCACCCTATAATAACTACACTAGCCAAAGCATTGTCCAAGAGTCCAAGAGAACTTTAAATAGTTTAGTATCTAGAATTAAAAAAATACTAAAAGCCTGGAATAAAGAAATAATTCAAACGAGTGTAAATATTTGAAAGATAGAGAGTTGATCATGAAAACTAGGGGTTTCTAAAAAATTATTAGTAGGTCATCAAATCTAAATATGTGAAGCAACAACCTAGGAGTTAAAAAACTAGTAAATTAACTTCTATTTAATAATAATAAAATAATTATTATTTTATTATTATGAATTATTTTACCCCTAGTTAATAAAAGAAATGACTCGAATGAGTATAAATATATGAAAGATAGGGAGTTGATCATAAAGAAAAACTAGAGGTTTCTAAACAAATTACTAGTAGATCCTTTAGCTTTAGTTAAAATAGTTCATCATGAAAACACTAGAGGTTTCTAGAAATTACTAGTAGGTCATCATCGAACATAATGCAAAAGTGTATGAAAGACGAAACCAGGGGTTTGTTCCCTCGTACTCGATACTCGATACTCAATGATTGATGAAACCTAATAATAGTAAGGGAACTTTAAATAGCTTAGTACCTAGAATTTAAAAAAATACTAAAAGCCTAGAATAAAGAAATGATTCGAATGAATGTAAATATCTTAAAGATAGAGAGTTGATTATGAAAAAAACTAGGGGTTTCTAAAAAAATACTAGTAGGTCATCAATTCTAAATATATGAAGCAACAAACTAGGAGTTTCTGAACAAAACTAGTAGCTTAACTTCTTAGTTATTATTTTATTATTACGGATTATTTTACCCCTAGTTAATAAAAGAAATGACTCGAATGAGTGTAAATATCTGAAAGATAGGGAGTTGATCATGAAAAAAACTAGAGGTTTCTAAAAATAACTAGTAGATCATCATTGAATATTACATGGCATGCATTGAGCATAATGCAAAGTATATAAAGGAACAAACTAGTGGTTTCAACGGATGTAACAAGATGTTTCTTGTATTTTTCATCTGTTCAACTACCTTAAGAGAACGGTTTAAAATAGCAGAATAAAATTTAAAATGACTTTACATTTACACAAGTAGAAAAAAATAAAATATGACTCCAATAGACTAAAACATTTAAAAAAGATCTGTCATGCGATCTGAACAAAAATAAATCAATATTTTAACTGGTCATTCTTTAAAATTTTAAATAGCATAAAATTCAAATGCCTTTTGTCAAAATTTAGGAAGAATTAATAATAGTTTTAATTGCCTGGAAGTAACAATAAATGACATCAAATTCCTGGAAGAAATAGACCATGATTTCAATTGCCTTGACTGAATGGCTTTAAAAAAATAGGAAGATACCTAAAATGACTTCAAATACCTAGAGCGAAATCAAAAATATGCTCCAAATATCTCGAATAAATTGGAACTTTCTGAAAGAGGTAATAAATAACTTTACAGAAGTCTTAAGATCCAGGAGGTGCTTTAAGAACCATGATGATACTGGATATAATAATTTTTACCTGGATGAGGAAAAAGCTAATTAATGCCAAAAAGAAATATTTTTTTTTAAATTATTTACCCTGTATCTTAAAACAAAGTATTGCTAGACAAACATTTTAATCATTTAAATATGCTTTTCGATTTCATATCCTATTTTAACCATTCATTTTTTCCTAATACACTGGAATCGAAGGAAACCTCAAATGAAACTACATCTTTTACAATTGCATATTCATCTATTTATTTCAATAGAATAGAAGTTCTTTAAGAAGTTTAGGTCTTAGTACATTGTCCATGGCAGCAATTCGTACCGAGTGAGCAAGGGTAGTTCGCCAATGGACAACGTCCACCATCAGCTGTAAAAATTGTATTCTTGCATTTCTTGTCATACATATCAAAAAATACAAAATAAACGTTTCTGCTTTTTCTTTATTTCAAATAATAATTGATCGATATATTGGTCAGGCCTCGTAATTTATCATTGAAAATGCATTGGAACAAAACGTTACCAGGCCTGGTTACTATAAATTGTTCAAGAAAACATATGCAATAGTCTATTGATTTATCAACAAATTTGTATAATAAAAATTAAATAAAAATATGATAAGTTATTGGAATTCAATATAAACTTCAAATGTTGTTCAAATTATCTAATATTTCAAATAAGATACCTCAGCTTTAACAATAAGTTACAAAGTCTGATCAATATAAATCTATATCCGCTTCCGATGTAATTCTCACCCTGTATACTTACGTATGACGCAAGATGGACAACATTGACAAGGGTGAGACTGTCCCGCAACTGTTCCTTTGGGACATCTGACTGCTGGACAAGAAAACGGACAAGCAATGTCACATATAGACGGAACCTTATAGGCCGAATTGGCTTCTGAAGTTAAGATGAATAGTATTGGGATCATGTAAAAGTGGAACATCTGGAAGATATAATTTTTTAAATCTCTTAAAAATGAAAAGTGTGTTTGTAGGGGAATTTTAGTACCTTTACTGGTAAAATCATATCACGACTGGTGATTGTTGAAAACAAGTACTAATTAGATGATACTCAGTAAGTGCCGCCATTAATTGTTTGATAATTTAAAGTGGTTTTAACTCACGGAAAACGCAACAACAAAACCATAAATCACTGTGAAATAGATAGAGGTCCTTAGATTCTATAGAAAAAAGAAACTTATGGGCCGTTTTTAAGTTACCATATATAATAATTGCATATTATCAATATTTATTAAAAAAACTAATGGGAAAGTCTCTTTTAGTTTTAAAAGTATAGACTCTAAAATTGATAGGACATGGTGGTAAAAAAAAGTTTGGAATTTTTTGAGGGAAAAACTAATTGATTCTAAATATTTATTTTAATGCTTTTTTATGGTTCAAAATATACTAAATAGACTAGATCATTTTTGAGATATGGCTCAACAAATCTACTTTTACAATTGTACTAACTATAAAAAAGTAAGCAGAGATTTCAGAACAGATGCTGATCAAATAATTTCGATTTTTTCATATTTTTTTTAATTACAATAAACTCATCGATATGATACTTTTTTCAGCTATTTTTGCCCAACTAATTTAATGGTAAAATCCAATTTTTGGATATCATCAATGGTTTTCCCGAAAATGAAGGCAAATTCAAAAAATCATATTGAAAGAATTAAATTGTGTCAACAACATGTAAAAAAAAAATATTTTATTTGTATGAAATGCAAATAACACTAACTGCTGATATAGTAGGAAATAGGAAATAAATAAACAATACATAATAATATTTATTTATTTTCACAAATAATGTTAATCAGATTCGCATAATATTCCATCATATACACATTGTCCCTTGCAACAATTCAAACCGAGTTCACAAGGATAGTGTTCCAATGGGCAACTCCCTCCTCTGGCTGAAACATTAATTATTGCAATACTATTGTTAATTAATACAAAATAAGACTGTACTTACGTATTATACAAGAAGGACAACATTGACAAATGGACTGACGCCCTAAAACCGTCCCGTCAGGACAGTCAGGGATGATCGGACAAGAACCGGGAGGACAAAGAAATAAACATCTTATAGGTGAAAGCGCTAAAGTTGGTGATATGGTTAGGGCAAGTAACACGGTGATGACGTAAAAGTTGCACATCTAGAATAAAATTTTAACACAAATTACCTATTTGTTATAACTGTTCTCGTTATTTTTTTCTCAGAAAACGGACTCACTACTGCTATATTGACCTATTTCTAAGTCGAATTACTGTTGACAATTAGTAACAATAATAGTGAATTATTTAAGTGCACTTTATGAGATAAAAAATTCTCAGGAAAATTAGAAACATTTGACGTACGTACGTGTATAAATACCTCGTAATATTAATCTAAACGATAGAAAAAATCGTACAAATCGTAGTTGAGGTATGACCTTTCAAAGTTAATTGCAATTGTAGAAAAAACACAAACCTACGATTTCCAATAATAACAAGCATTTCCTTATATTATGCCATCCTCAGATTAATTTAAATTTATACGTGTTAATATTGTCCTGAGGATGAACTTATGGAGGTTGAAAAATTGATATTATAGATGAAAATGGTTGTCTAGGAATGTTTTCCACAAAGAATCTTTATACTATCTTAAGTAACATTGAAATGAAATCCATTGCAATAATAGAAAGCTATGAACTGAGTTATCTAGGTAACTACTATTTCTAGATGAGCTTGAAGATCTTAGCGTTTTAAGAAATATTAAAATCTTAGAACATTAAAAGACTAGAATCAGTAAATAACAACTTTGAATTTAATATATGCTCAGAGGCAAGGGGCTGTTTTGTTTACAAACATATTTACCGATTCTCGGTTGACAAGTTTATATATATTTTCTAAAAGAAAATTTTTAGCTATATAATTAACACATAATATAAATTATTTGTATTGGCCTTTGGATTAAAAAAAAATTAAATTATTTGTGTTGGCTTTTGGCCATTCAGAGAGTACTGCCAACTTGCAGGATCGATAGTAGATACTCGCAAATAATACAAAAGACTAACAACGAAGCAATAGCAAAATACGAAAACCGAATATACGAAATTCGAAATCAGCTTCCATAAATAAAGAGGAATTAAACAGGGTGACACTCTAGCACCCAAACTGTTCACATTGGCTTTGGACGACGTGTTTAGGAAACTGTATTAATTGAAAACTTCAGCCACTTATATTATGCAGATGATTGAGAGAACCTAGAAACTGTACGATAAGAGGTAACTTTTCAAACTGTTTCTTGTATCTTCGTTTTGAAAACATTTGACATCAGCATGTTCAACCACCTCTCTAGGACCTGTGTAATTACTAAAGCCCTATCATCTAAAGTGCGAATAACCTTTCGAAACTTCACAAACGGCCTGCACTAACTGTACTTCTATTCTTAGGATTAAGTTACTTTCATTACTCTTAGAAACAAAATGCTCCATTTCATCTAGAACTATTATAATATTGCCTGGTTCCAGATTGGATTCTTGATTACCTTCTCAATTAAGCCTTATGGTTTTTACTGGTAAAACTTTGTACTTGATCATCTTCATTTAGTTCTTCTATTCCAGATAATTCTGCCTTTTTCTGTTTTTAGTATAATTCTCTGTATCTTTTTTATCTGAATAAATAATAAATTCTTCAACAACTGTGTCATCAGAATATTGTATAATCTTAGCAAAATTAAAGTTTACGTTTTCCTTGGCCAATATTTTTTGATTTAGCTTAAACCGACTTCAGTTTAAGTCAGGATGATGTAGAAGTAATCGTAATACCTATTTTATTTTCCCTAAAAACTAATAATTAATTTACACCTAAGAAACTTCACCATAAATAAATAAATAAATAATTAGTGCATAATCATATTTATTAATTTATATATATCAAGTTAATCAGAAGCGCATATTGTTCCATTAACACATTTTCCCTCGCAGCAATCCAAACCGAGTTCACAAGAGAAATCTTCCAATGGGCAACTGCCTCCTTCGGCTAAAAGATTTAATATTTCAATACTATTATTAATTAGTGCAAAATTTGACTGTACTTACGTATTATACAAGTAAGGCAACATTGACAAACATATTGCCGTCCTAAAACCGTCCCATCAGGACAGACAGGTATTAGACAAGAATCGGGAGGGCAAATAAATAAGCATCTTATAGGTGGAAGTGCTAAAGTCGGTGATATGGTTAGGGTAAGTAACACGGTGATGAGGTAAAAATTGCACATCTGAAATAAAATTTGAAAACAGAGAGAACAAACTCAAGAGAACAAAAATTTATAATAAGTTTTCTCGCTATTTCTTCTCAGAAAACTGATTCACGATTGCTAAATGAAAAAATTAAACTATTTATAAGTAGAATAACAATTGACAACCGGCAACATTAATTATGGATTATTTAAAGTGCACTTTCCCAGATAAAAAAATCCCAGGAATATTAAAAACAGTTGACGTAAATAGGTGTATAGATAACACGTTATATATAAATGTGCAAAAATCGTACAGATAGTAGTTCCTGATATATGCCCCTTTAAAGTTAATTTATAATAGTAAAAACAAAAACACAAAGGATTTCAATAATTTCCTTCTATTAATATAAATTAGTTTTAATAAAATAGTTAATATAAATTGGTTTTATGTGTTTATATTGTCCTGAGGATAAAACATTGAAACGTTGAGATTGAAAAGATTAAAGAACTGAGTTGAAACCGAAAAGCTGAATTTCACCAATCCCACTGAGTTTGAATTAAGATGGTAAAATCATTAAAAAAAAAGCAAAAGAAATAAGAGCAAATGACCAGATGGAAAGAAAAATAATCAAATAGACAAATAATAAAAGAGTTTAAAAGAATTATGGAATTAGACTTACTTCTGCAAATTTACAAGTATAGATTATCATAACTACATGAATGTCTAAAATAAGAAATATGAAAATTTCGACGATAATTCAAAAATTCAAAATATTTGCATATTGATCCCTGGAAAAAATCGATTAAAATCGAGCTCATGAATTAAATGCAGATTTATTCCTAAATTTGATAAATTGAATTTGAATTCCTGGAATCAATTTTAAATTTTGTAAACTTTTCCAGTTATTAAAAAATCCATCAATGGCGTATGTCGAAAACCAAAAAATTTGGATTTTTATATTTGTATTGCTGGTATAGTCTGTTTATTAAAAATTCAAAAATTTCGAATTTAATTTTCTGGAACAGTTTATGCAACAATGTACAATTTTGGCATTTTTCTAATAAATCAATTGAAAATTGATTGAAACATTTTGGATTTTTGATATTTTCATTTCAGAATTTTTGAAATATAATAAAGAAAATGAAATGGACAGTCATTCAAAAACTCAAAATCCTTACATATTGATCCCTGGAAAAAAATCAAATTAAATTCAAGTTCATGAATTAAATGCATATTCAATAATAAATTTGATAGTTTGAATTTTAATTGCTGGAATGACTTTTAAATTTTGTGAATTTTTCCAGTTATTTAAAAAATCTATCAATGACATATGTCTAAAATCCAAATTTAAAATTCCTTGGATTTTTGAATTTGTGTTGCTGGTATAGTTTGTTTATTAAAAATTCAAAAATTTCGGATTTAATTTTCTGAAACAGTTTTGAATTTTTGTATTTTTGAAATTTCTGTAAGAGATGGATAGAAATTTGATTCGAACTTTTGGATTTTTGATTATTTGAGATTCAGTAATTCAAAATCTACAGATTATAGAATTTTTAGTGGACAGTTATTATAAACAGTCATTCAAAAATTCCTGGAATGAATTTTTAATTTTGTGATTTCTTTAGATAATTAAAAATCTACCAAAGGAAAATGTCTAGAAGCCAGAAATTCAATTTTTTAAATTTTCAAATTTGGCTTGCTGGTATATTTTGTTTGTTAGAAATTAAAAAATTTGGAATTTAGTTTCCTGCAACAGTTTTGAATTTTTATATTCTTAAAGTTTCTGTAAGAAACCCATAGCAAATTAATAAAAATTTTTTGGATTTTTGATATTTTGAATTCAGTTTTTTTTAATATTTTAATTATTGAATTTTTGAAATCTAAGAAAAATTAAATGGACAGCTATTCAAAAATTTCAAATTTTTGCATATTCATCTCCGGAAAAATCGATTTTGATGAATTTAATGGTTTGAATTTCAATTCCTACAATAGCAAGCATATGCAGAAGTCAAAAAGTCAAATTTTTTTGAATTTTTTTAACTTGGTTCAATTGTTGAGTAGATTGTTAAATTCTTGAATTTTTATATTTTTAAAGTTCCTGGAAAGAACTAAATTTAAAAGTAATCGCTAGAAAATGTTATTAACATTTGACAGTAATAATACTGGTCTGTAGTTTTCTATCTTTCCTTTCTCTGTTATTGGTGATATGTGTTAAAGGTTTAGCTATCAATAATGCTCTATATTTTTAGTATTTTAACTGAGATTTTAACACTATTCACATAACTTTTAATTTTTTAAAGACGTGATGCAAATGGACTTTTCATCATTGCTTGGAAATGAATTAAAGATAATAGGTTTAGTGGTGTTTTTATTTATTTTTTTGCCTTATTAACTGGGTTTTGTCTTATTGTAATAAAATTGTATAGTTATTTTGCAAGTTTAATCACTCTACTCACTCTTAATATTTTTAGGACTGGGTCTTTACATAGTCTACTTCTTCTCTTAAACCTCCTTTAAGGTATTAAGGAATAGTTCAATATCAGTATCTTATAATCAAATTTTTATAATAAATAAAGCCGTACCTTCTTTAGTTTCTAAAAAATAGATCTTTAAAGTAAGCTTTCAGGTGACAACTGAAGGACATAACAAGTCATAACAAATTAAATAAAGTTTACATTTATATTTATTTGCACATACGAGGTTTATAGCAAAAGTAATTACTTCAGTGATTCATTGGGCACGATGAATCCAGGACACATTTTTCTTTGCAGCAATGCGAACCCAGTTCGCAAGGGTGGTCTTCCACTGGGCAACTTCCCCCCTCAGCTATAAAAATTTGAAAATATATTATTTAATTAATATCATTAGAAAAATTGATTTAAAAGGTTTGAAAATACATTGGTGAAAAATGCTACTTACGTGTTACGCAAGAAGGACAACATTGACAATCGGAATATCGTCCTAAAACCGTTCCTTCAGGACATTCCGGGATAGGACAATCTGGGGAACACTTAATTTTCAAACATGGTATAGGTTGATGAGCTGAACTTATTGCTACAGTTAGCATGAGTAGCAGTGGGATCATGTAAAAACGGCACATCTGAAAAATTACAAGTAAAATATTTTTAAAGGGAATATTATTTATTTTAGTACCTTTGCTGGTAAAATTATGTGACGACTGTTAAAGTAAATTGGCTGAGAACTGCTTTTAAAACGGCTTTAATCGTGCGTAAATATGCCTATAATAATTAGAAGTGTATTTAAAGATAATTTAAAGTGCTTTTTTACTCATAACACAGCAACAACAATACCATCAAATTGTCAGTTTTTGCATCACTCTATATCAGTAGTTCCTCTTCAAGTTGAGTCCAAAAAAAAAATTTCTTCAAACTTACCACCATATAACTAGAGACTGTAGAAAAAACCTTCCTTACATGTCTATTATAGGGTAAAAAATAAAACCTTCAATGCCTGGAGAGTTTAAAAAGTAATCATATACCTGAAATAAAATGAATTTTTTTTTTTAATTCTTTGATTGAAAAACTATTTTAAACCCCAATGCTTTTCACGAGAACCTAAATGTGGTTTATAATTTCTAATTGTAGATTATATTTTTAACGGAAGAAAAGAATCAATATCAAAATTCTAAGCTTGTATTTGAGTCAATTGGAAATCATTTATTTTTTATAACAAAGCATTTTTTGATTGATTGATTGACCGAGGTCGATTTTTTTTTTAAAAGCGCATAAATGTATTTTTACTACTTGAACCAGGCAGTTCTTATTACAACAGATTAAATTTTTGCTCTAATTTATTTAAAAGTAATATGGGGTTTCACCTAATCAAATGCCTTAGAGTAATCTATATAAATTTTGTCCATGACGAGGACAGAACATTAAAAGACTGTGCGTACGTGTACATATATTGTGCGCATGAACAATTTTGTTGACAATTTTGTACGCGAAATGACTGGATGAAATTGGAGCAGTTCGTCAAATTTCTGGAAGATGTAGTAAAATACAATTGTCAAAGCCTAGAAGAAATTAAAAATTACAACAAATATCTGCAATAAATTGGAACATTTTCTCAAATTCCTGGCAGACATAAAAAAACAATTACCAAGGCCTGAAAGAAATAAAAAATTATGTTAGATTCCTGGAATAAAATAAACATTTTTTTAAATTACAGAAAATTCTAAAAAAATTACGTCAAATCTCTGGAATAAAATAAAACGTTTTTTTAAACTTTTGAAAGTCATAAACAATAATTTCCAAGGCTTGTAAGACAGCAAAGGACCCTAGAAGACCGAAAACTATGAGAATGTTACTTGAATTCCTGGAGAAAATAAAAAATTACGTTCAATGCCTGGAATAAAATGAAAAAGTTCCTTAAATTTCTGGAAGCTATCAAAAATAATTTTCAAGACCTGGAACGTACAACAGGAGTCTAGAAGACCGAAAACCGTGAACATTTTCTTTAAATTCCTAAAAGAAACAACAAATTATGTCAAGTGCCTGGAATGAAATAAAAAATTTCTTTATATTCCAAAGAAACAGAAAAAATCGACGTCAGATGCCTGAACAAAATTGAAAATTTCTCTAAATTCCAGGAAGATACAAAAAATTACTTTAAATGTCTGGAATAAAAAGGAAATGGACGTCAATTTCCTGGACGCTATCAAACATTATTTTCAAGACTTGGAAGGCACAACAGGATTCTAGAAGATCAAAAAGTATGAGAATTTTCCTAATATTTCTGATGGAAATAAAAAATTACGTCAAGTGCCTGGAATAAAATGAAAAATTTCTCTAAATTCCAGAAAGACACAAAAAATTACGACAAATGTCCGGAATAAAATAGAAATTGACGTCAAAATCCTGGACACCATTAAAAATTATTTTCAAGATCTAGAAGGCACAACAGGACTTTAGATCAAATATCATGAGAATTTTCTTTAAATTCCCAGAAGAAATAAAAAACCAACTCAAATACCTGCAATAAAATGGAAATTGACGTCAATTTCCTGGAAGCCATCAAAAATCATTTTTAGGACCTGGAAAATTCAGCAGGACTCTAGAAGTTCAAACTATGACAATTTTCGTTAGATTTCTAGAGAAAATAAAAAATTACATCAAATGCCTGAAATAAAAGAAAAATTCTGTAAATTCCAGAAAGATGCCAAAAATTACATCAAATATCTGGATTAAAATGGAAATTATCGTCAAAATCCTGGAAGCCATTAAAAATAATTTTTAAGACCTGGAAGGCACAACAGCACTTTAGAAGATTAAATTTCATGAGAATTTTCTTTAAATGCCCAGAAGAAATAAAAAAAAGACGTCAAAATACCTGCAATAAAATGAAAAATTTCTCTAAACTCCAGAAAGACACAAAAAATTACGTCGAATGTCCGGACTAAAATGGTAGTTGACGTCACTTTTCTGAAAGCTATCAAAAATCATTTTTAAGTCCTGAAAGGCATAAAAAGACTCTAGAAGTCCAAAAACTATTAGAATTTTTTTTATGTTCTTAAAAGAAATAAAATATTACGTCAAATAAACGCCTGGAACAAAATTAAATATTTTTCTAACCTCCAGGAAAACACAAAAAATTACGTCAAATATCTGGAATAAATTGGAACATTTTCTCAAGTTTATAGAAGGCGGAGACAAAAATTTTTCAAACCTGGCAGAAACAAGAAATATTATGGCAAGTTCTTGGAATAAAATTTCTTTAAATTCCAGGAAAATAAATAAAAAGGCCGTCAAATGTCTAAAATATAATGGAAATTGACGTCAAATTCTTGGAAGCCATCAAAAAACATTTTCAAGACATGGAAGACACAACAGGACTTTGGAAGACCGAAAACTATGGGAATTTTCTTTAAATTCCCAGAAAAAATAAAAAAATATGTCAAATGCCGGGAATAAACCAAAAAATTTCTCTAAATTCCAGGAAGATGCCAAAAATTACATTATCATTTTATCTGGAATAAAATGGAAATTGTCGTCAAAATCCTGGAAGCCATTAAAAATAATTTTTAAGACCTAGAAGGCACAACAGGACTTTAAAAGATCAAATTTTATGAGAATTTTTGTCTAAATTCCCAACAGAAATAAAAAAGCAGGTCAAATACCTGTAATAAAATGGAAATTGACGTCAATTTTCTGGAAGCTATCAAAAATGATTTCTAAAAAATCGAAAATCATGAGAATTTTCTCTAAATTCCTAGAAGAAATAAAAAATTACGTCTAATGCCTAGAACCAAATAAAAGATTTCTCTAAATTCCAGAAAGACACAAAAAGTTACGTCAAATATCCAAAATAAAATGGAAATTGACGTCAATTTGCTGAAAGCTATGAAAAATCATTTTTAAAAATCCGAAAACTGAGAATTTTCTCTAAATACTCAGAAGAAAAAAAAATAACGTCAAATACCTGGAATAAAATGCAATTAAACATCAATTTCCTGGAAGCCATTAAAAATCATTTTTAAGACCTAGAAGGCACACCAGGACTTTAGAAAATCAAATTTTATGAGAATTTTCTTTAAATTTCCAGAAGAAATAAAAAAAGACGTCAAATACCTGGAATAAAATGAAAAATTTCTCTAAACTCCAGAAAGACACAAAAAATTACGTTAAATATCCGGACTAAAATGGTAATTGACGTCAATTCTCTGAAAGCTATCAAAAATCATTTTTAAGTCCTGGAAAGCATAAAAAGACTCTAGAAGTCCGAAAACTATTAGATTTTTCTTTAAATTCTTAGAAGTAATAAAAAATTACGTCAAATAAATAAACGCCTGGAGTAAAATTAAATGTTTTTCTAAACTCCAGGAAAACACAAAAAATTACGTCAAATGGAAATTGACGTCAAATTCTAGGAAGCCATCAAAAAACATTTTCAAGACCTGGAAGACACAGCAAGACTTTAGAAGATCGAAAACCATCAGAATTTTCTTTAACTTCCTGGAAGAAATAAAAAAATTACGTCAAATGCCTGGAATAAAATTGAACCTTTCCTTAAATTTCTGGGAGGGGTGGAAATCAGTTTTCATAGTCTGAAAGAAAGTAAAAATGGCGTCAGATTCCTGGAATAAATGGAAGATTTCTCCAAATTACTAGAAGATACAAAAAATTCCGTCAAATGTCTGGAATAAATTGGACATTATCCTTAAACTCATAAAAGGCATTAAAAGTTATTTCGAAGATCTGGAAGACACAACAGGACTCTAGAAGATCCAAGCCCTTGAAAATTTTCTTTAAATTCCTGCAAAAAAAATAAAAAATAACGTTAAATGCTTAAAGTTTTAGAATAAGATGTAACATTTTTCAGAATAAACTAAAATAAATAACTTATACAATAAAGGCAATTTTAAGACCCTTGAAAATTGTTCTCCTAACTAAATGTGTGACTGGTACAATGCCTAATTTTGTTGACATTAGGAAAAATAAGACATCAAAAAAAAAGGTTTAAATTTGGCAGTTTTTTAGAGAACAACTAATTCCAATTATTTATTTTAATGCTTTTCGATCGATGAGTTACATTGGCAAAGGCGTATCTCAGTTAGTTTCTAAAATATGACACTATAAAGTGACTAAATTAAAGTCAAATTAAGGCTTTTTTCTAGGAAACCCAATCTTTTTTATACGTTTGAATTGTATAAATAGCCGAGAGACATATAACCAAAATCTAAGATATCTGAATTCCTTATGAACAATTAAACAAAAATAGTAGTAAAAATGGGTGATTTTTTTTGGAGAAAATCGATAAATTTTATTTTTTATTTCTTAAGTTTCTATAACATATTTTAAATTGATTGGTCCCAATGGCAAAATTGTAGCTTTTTTATTTTCAAAAATATGGCAATTCAAAGTGACATAAAACCGGACGTTAAGTGGAAATTTGAGGTCGAAAATTACCCAATTTTGAGGTTTTTTACCCAAATATCATTTTTAGGTATGTATTTTAACGTTTTTAGGAGGTTTGATGTCCTTTTTAGAAGGGTTGAAGCGATTCCTAGTATTGAAAAGATGGTATCTGTTTAAGTCTGTGAGATATTACTCCCGAAAACTAGTAAAATTTTCGATGAAAAAACTTCGAAATGCTCCTATTTCTAAATTTCTTTTTAGATTCTAATAGATCGCATATTTTATGGGTACCCATGAATAACCAAAAACTAAAATATCTGAATTCTTTATAAAAAATTGACTGAAGATGACTTTCAATTCAATTCATTCTCAGTTCAATTTTCAAAGTTTTTAGTTTCTGAAATTTGACCCTACAACTCTTTTATTAATAAAAACAGAAAAATAAAATTGCGTATATATAATCTTTATTAGTTTACAATTTTTAATAATAATTATTTACATAAGAACGTATGACATTTTGCATTATTTTTCCCGGTTTATCTCTGCACACAAGTCTTGCTCCTTAAGTCACATTTTAGCAGTTTACCACAGGTAGGCAGTCTAGTAATACCGTCTTCATAACACGGATCACCTAACTCTAAAAAAAAAACAAAAAATTAAAAAGATGCAAAATTCCTCCCTAAAAATACTTACGTGGGATAACACATTCATTACAACATCCACAATAGCCCCGTCCTCCGACCAAAGTAGTCCCACTAGGGCATGGGAGCACATTCAGACACAGGGTGGCAGCACAGGTCCATATTTCGCAATTGTTATCATCGTCGGGAATCAACGTGGTATCATCAGGAATTAAGATGGTATCATCTGCAAACGTGGTTTGCCACAAAGAAATTATGGTGAGACCTATGATTATAATGTGGTTCATGGTCGGGCCGACACTGATTTTAATGTAGAGCTTGTTTGGGTTATTTATATATTTTTATGGTGTTTGACGGAGATTAGCTTCTCGTTACTTTTTTTTTTTAACAATATAAAATTTGTCTGATTCATAATAGGGAGTTTTTAATGCTAAATAAATATTCAATTTGAATAAAAAATCTGTTTTTTATTCAAAATTTATGTTTCTTTAAATTAATATTTTGTGAAGGATTATTAAACAGCAAAAAATTTCTGGAAAATGTGACTTTACCTATCTCAAAAATCTAAAGGAATCAAGGCAGATTTACAGGCAAAATTCCCATTATGATTGGTGAAGTAATAATCTTCGACCATTTGATGCTATATATTCGACCGCTTGGCGCAGTTGGTTATAGAAAAAGGTGTCTCAGCGCCTGAAATATAGCAAAAAAAATAAGGCGCCTTCTGAATAAGAGAAATACAAAAATACTTGAATTAATTCTGGAAATCTTACGTACAAATTTAAAGCAATCAATGCCGCCTTACAGGCAATATTCTCACTACGAATTTTAAATTGACCCCCTATATTTATTTAATGCTGTTTATTTGACCATTCGATGCAGTTTGTCACAATTAAAGTGTCCCAGAACTCCCTACATGTACGCCTTAAATAAAATTTACTTTCTTAGTTAGTTTAGCTTATATAGAATGTTCTTTTATTTTTATTTACATTCACATTCGGTTGAATGGAATATCTCCTAATGACCCAAATTTTTATATTCAAAGCATTTCCTATAACTCATCGATGCAATTCCTGAAAGACACCCTGTATACACCCTTTCTAAAACCAATCAACTACTTTCCACATATTATCAGCAACATTTTGTAATTATATTGCTTTTAACCAAATAATTACCCCCATTATTGGCATAAGCGTTTAAATGGTCTATACCGATATAGTTCACCATGTCTTTCGGAAGGTTATTAGCCACTTTAGTGGCCATCGTTACCTCTGTATGCTATGTAAATTCAATCTGTTATGCAACAATTGACTGTAACACTGTGGACTGTCAAAATGTCACTTCTTGCTCCGAAGATGGCCAAGTGCTAATACCCGCTGATAATGGACGATGTGGACGTTGCTGTAACTCTTGCGTTTTCACGGAGAGTAAGTTTCTCCTTTTTTATATTTTTTTTAATTTTTAATAAACTTGTTGTTTCGAAGGTTTTGAAGTAGATAGTAATCCAAGCACTTGCTACTATACCGAAGGTGACCAAGTGAAGAACATCACATGCGCAAAAGATCAGAAATGTTGCGCCATTTTGAAGAAGTGCATTGATGCTCTTAAGCATTGTCCAATTAGGACTACTGGTCAATAATATCATAATGTTTTGTAGGAAGTATTTTAAAGGTGGATGTAAAAATTTCAAATGCGTCCCACGTGTCTTCTTGTATAAGCTCTATAAACAATAAAGTCTTAAATATACGAGGTGTGTGATTTAAGTTCGCCATTTTTTATTTAGGTTATGGTTATCTCACTGATATGTCTCGATTTTGATGTTCTTTATTTTTGAACCAATTAGGAAAAAGATAATTGAGAGACAATCTTCAGATCTGTGTCAAAACTAAGGTGGTCTCTCTCTTTCAAATATCTAAAAGCTATTGTTATTTAAATATTTCAGGCAAGTGGATGATAAACTCACTTTTTGATCAATTTAAATTGGATAAAATAGATGGTTTATTTCAGGCAGTTACTATATAAATCTTTGAATCATTAAAGAATTTTTCCAGACATTTTAGGTATTTTATTGACCCTTCCAGGCAGTTGAAATCATTTAGTTTACGTCAATTTATCAACTTCAATGCATTAATCAGTTAAGGCAATTTTTGTTCTTTTTTATTTTAAACTGCCTGGAAAGGTCAATTAAATAATTAAAATACCTGAACTGCCTAGAAAAATTGATTAATTACTCAAAGATTTAAAAATATTTTTTTATAATGTTAATTTTGTTATATGTTTCTAGGAATATTATATATTTTATTAAATAAGTATATGCATTTCATTAATATCGTTAATTTCTCTTGATTTCAGCAAGCTCGCTAGTAAGTTTCTGCAGGGATTTTAAGTATAATCTAACGATCTTCTTATACAACTGCCTGAAATAAATAAAAATGTCTTTTAGGCAGTTCAATTATGGCTTAACGTTTTCTTTATAAACACGTAACTGCCTGAAAAAAAATATAAAATTCTTTCAGTTAATTCAATTTTTACGTGACCTTTTTTATATAATTACTCAAGTGCATGGAATAAATAAAACCGTCCTCCAAACAATTTAATTATGCCCTAACGTTCTCGTTAAATTCACTCAGTTGCCTTGGAAAAAATTTAAAAATTCTTTCAGGGAGTTCAATTTTGGCCTGACGTAGACCTTAAATTTATTCAACTACTTGAAGAACTAATAAAAACCTCTTCCAGGGAATTTAATTTTTACGTGATGTTTTCTCTATAATCACTCAAGTGCCTGGAATAAATAATAATCTCTTCCAGGCAGTTCAATTATGACCTAACGTTTTCTTTATAATCACTCAACTATCTGGAAAAATATTAAAAACCTCTTCCAGGCAGTTCAATCTAAGCCTGCCCTTTTCTATATAATCACTCGAGTGCCTGGAATAAATAAAAATGTCTTTCAGGCAGTTTAATTATGACTTAACGTTGTCTTTATATTCATTCAATTGCCTAGAGAAAAATTTTAAAAATCTTTCAGGGAATTCAATTTTGGCTTGACGTTTTCTATATAATTACTTAAAAGTCTGGACTAAATAAAAACGTCCTCCAAACAATTTAATGAAATTAATAAATTTGAATTGATGAAATTAATAAATTTGATATACTCAAAAGCTAAATGGAATGATCCAAAAAATGCAGCATAAAGTGGAACATTATACCGAATATAATGAAAACTGTAATATTTCTGTTAGTCCTAAAGAAGGCCTAATATAGGCCGAAACGCTGGCAATAAAAAAAAGTATTAACAGCTTGGATTTTAATGGACTACACATCCAACCTAATCGTCAACACAATTAAACTAGCCACTAGCACAACAGATTAAAAGTTCTCTTTATATTCACTCAACTACATGGAAAAAAAAAATTCTTTCAGGCAGTTTAATTTTGGCCTGACGTTTTTTATATATTTACTCAAGTGCGTGGAATAAATAAAAACGTCCTCAGTTCAATTTTAACCTGACATTTTCTATATACCAATCTAAGTGTCTGGAATAAATAAAAGTATTTCTCCAGGTAGTTCAATTACGGTCTAACGCTCTCTTCAAATTTACTCACTTGCTTGGAAAAATATACCTTTCCTCCCTTCTTGTCCTGACTTAAAATTCTTTTAGTTTGCTGATCACACAACTACCATATGAACTACCACAAACACGGTATCTCATTTTAGTACAGACAATAATTTTCCCTGGAAGTTGTAAAGTTTTCTTCACTTATTTAAATTTTTGTCTTGGTTTCAGGGTTTTATGGTGGCGATCTTCTACTGTTTCCTAAACGCAGAAGTCCAAAACACCGTGAAGCATCACTTTGAAAACTGGAAAACCCAAAGGAGCCTCGGCCCGAGCCGACTGAGATCCAGCAGCCGCAGCAAAGACTGGTCGCCCCGATCCAGAACCGAGAGCTTAAGGTATGTATCCATAGAAGAGATTTATTTCTTTAGTAGAATTAGAGCGGATTTATTTATTATTTAAGTAGATTTTTGTCAGCTTGGGTTAACTTGGGTTGTTTATACGAGGTGTCCCTGGACAATTTTAGCGTGAAATCGGTCACAGGTGTAATGAAAATCTAATTTTTATTGCGCGTGAAAATAAAACAGATAAAACATAGGCATAAAGCATCTCTACTCCAGCCATTGCTGATTTAATTAAAATTTAATCCTTAAAGTGTTATCAGCTTTCAACGTGAATACATGGTTTATTTTAATAGAGATTATTGTAGATAAAAAAATAGCAAAAATGCTGAGAAACTGTAATAACTCTATGAAAAAGTATGGACAGTGAGCCAAGCTTAAGGAAAAGTAAAAAGCTAACCTCAAAAGAAGCAATGAAGTGATTTTTTTTGCAAAAATGATTGCAGGAACATAAAGCAACCTTTTTTGGTGCAAAACTGTGACTCATCCAATCGAATAGTATGTAAAAATTGTGATGGGAAAAAATGGACTGTTAGCCAATGAGGTATGAGTTTTTTTTCAAACAGCTACAAATGCTGTTTTTAGTAACTTTCTGTAGATTAAAAAAAAAGTAAATTCAATATCCACGTCAATGTCACATATGTCAAACATGGAGAGTAAATATTTACTTGTCGATGCCTTTCATAGCGCTGTAGGTATATACATATGGGTCCTGCATTAAACTGTTATCATGCTTTGTTATTCAAGCGAGTGCAAATGGTTTCATGTTGTTTTTAAAGTTATAGAATATTTTTTGTATAGGTACTCTACTATAAATTATGAAGTTTCGCTAAAATATATTCTATATTTATTATTCCCTTTAGTTTTTTGATGACTGCTCAGCATCTTATATAACAATCAATTCAATCAGTTGAATAAGATCTGATTTAGTGTTCCAACTTGTCCACAGATACAGTTAGGGCTATCTTGAACTCCTATGTTGTGTAGGTAGTACTGGTGTCACTGGTTGGTTCGCATTTTCGTCAATGTCGTTACAACATTCCTGTTTTTATATATTTTATGTTACTAAATTAAGTTTCTTATCTTGGTTTTGTTTAATTTTAGTGTATCAGCTTCTTTTTTCGTGCCACCAATTATCATATTTTTCAGTTCATAATATCGTTATAATGGATTATGATAAAAAGAGAGAAAAATGGGATGAAATAGTAGGTTTAAGCGCGGGATTAGCGTTTATGTTTCATTCTTCTAACTTACTGTGCTTCCTTGTCCCTTTTCCTCAGAAAATTTTTTCAGATTTTAATGCTGCTCAGAAGAAGCGACGATATATATAGGGTACTACAGAATAAGATGCTAATCAATAAGGGTGTTAATCCTTAGATAATTTTAAGAAGAAAATTTCAAATAAGCTACAGTGTTAAAATCTTAAGCAAATATCGTTTCTTTATCATAATTTTAGTAACCTCCAACTTATTTTAATGAAATTTAATACACTCCAGCCTTTTTTTGATATAGGAGATTTTTTTAAAGTTACCCATTCATTTTAGGGCCAATTTAATCTCTTTACTTTTTTTGTCTGACATGGTCAGCTTATTCGTAAAAAAAATTAAATTTAATTACTTCATTAACATGCATAGGTAAAAATATAAACATATGTATATGTATATTATTTTAACATAACAGTGTAACGACTCTAATTCTAGAAGGCTAGCGGTACTTTAATTTTAAATAGTTGTTAAAAATTTCATACAGGGTATCCCAAACTTGGTGACAGCTTTCAAATCGGTTTTTGTTAAGATTTTCAATTGCGTCACTCTGTATACCTACGGAATTTAAATATAAATTTATTACTTTATTACAAGTATGTTAAAAATCTAGGCCGTTTTGAAGATATTTACCAAAAACGAGAAATATGGCCATTTTATGAGTATCTACAGCCCAAGCAGCACAGATATGCTTGAAATTATCATAGCACGCTATACAACATTATCAAAATGTCATTAAACTTGGTCTTATAAGTATTTATATATATAAGCTCAAAAGGGACCTATGCTAATAAAATATTTTCATTTCATTAGACTCGTTTAATAGTTTTATATAAGATTATAAAATCGATTCCAGTCCATAATAAAACATTTAAAAATTATTTTATTAATATAATATTATTGTTTTATTACTAACTTTTAAGACTTTATAAATACAATTATAAAATATAAATATTTCAATCAATACAATTTGTGTTGGGCTGAGATTATTTTATCACACTCATGAAGACTAATAAAATTAACAAAGTTTATAAGCCCCATACCTTTTGTAAAAAGAAAGGTAAATGGCGAAATTAAAAACAATATATACTGAAGACGTATTTTGACCGTACACCATAATGTACGTACACAGTACCTGCCCCAAAAGAAGTATTACCAAAGTCTATACATTTGATCATAGTTGAAATACATATATATATCCTATTTATTGGACATAATAAAAGGACACGAAGAGTATGAGTCAGCTGTGTCTGAATTTATCTTGGAGAAATATGGGGTACCATAGGGAACTGTTTCAGGGCCATCGTTGCTTCTTCTGTATTTAAATCATATAGTCAAAGTTGTAAAAAATAGTAAAATTACATTTTATAACGATACAATAATATGAGCCGTCGGTAGTAATATCGAACAAATGCAACAAGATATAAATAATGACTAGAGTCGAGTGTTTTTATAGCTGTGTAGAAATAGTCTTAGTATTAATGTCGCAAAATCGAAATTTTGTGTGTATGGCAAACAAAAATATTAAGTTTAGTGAATATAGAAAATTTTAATATTAATATAATTATGATATATTAATTGGTTTTATATCTCGAATAGGCATAAATTTACCAACTTATACGAAATTATATCCAATTATGAAATAGCTGATTTTCAGATAGTACAAAACAGAGCAATGCGCCCAATCCTGAAATGATTCCATGATTTTATCCTAGTCAATCGATGCAACACTTGACAGTTGTCGAACAGTATTCTGAATAAAGGTTTATTAGAGTTTAATCGATTGCCAAAAAATATCTTATAATGTAAAAATTTTAATGCATTTAAAAGATTAATTAAAATTTATGTATATTTAATATGAAATATCTAGGATATTTAAAAAACTTCTTTTCTTGTGTGGTAAAATGTATTTGGGAGAAAATATAACTCATTTATAAAAACTTAAAATATATTGATTATAAAAAGAAAAGAATATAAAACAAAACATGATTATGTCTAAAAAACATAACAAACAATGAACATTTATGAAAATTTAAAAAAACATATATTCTTTGCAACCATTGTAAAATACACTCTTCAATTTTCTTTGTGCTTCCAATTCCTGCTTGTAGTGCTGCAACTTAAAAATAATATTTTAAAATAAGCAAGTGATCAATTAAATAATGTATTACTATTAAAATGAGTAAATATGCTCTTATCAGGAATTGGGCTAGATCGTAGAAATATCGTATGTGGTTTATGCATGAGTTTTTAAATGAACATTATAATAATCATTGGATAGGGCGTCGAGGATCAAAATAGTGACCACCTAGATCCCTAGATCTAAGCAATCTCCTTTTTTTTCCTGTGGGACATCTTAAGACGCTGGTTTACAGCACTCGGTACATACCAAAGAGGAGTTAAGAAGGAGTTAAGAAACCGCATAACAGCTTGTTGTGACACTATCAGAAATACTGCAGGCATTTTTCAAAGGGTACGAAAGTCAATAAGGAGAAGACCTGAAGCATGCACAATAGCAAGTGGTGGCCACTTTTCAACAACTAATCTAAACAATTTTTATTTTTGTTCACATATTGTTCTTTTAATTTAATGGTAAAATATTGTCTGTACATAATTATATTTATTTAAAAAAAATAGATTTAATTTTTTTAAATAAATAAATTGATCATGCATAAAATAATTATTTATGTAACAAGTAAACACTGTGTGTTTACAAGTAAACACTAAGTGTTTACTTGTTACATAAATAACTAACAAACATTTTTTTCTACTATCCTGCGTAAAGTACTCACCTTGCACACTTTCCAGGATTTATAAAGTTTCATTTTTGACGCACTAGTACCTAAAAAGTAATTTGACATTTAATTTATAACTTGTCAACAATTTTTTGACGCGTTAGTGCGAAAAGTAATTTGGTATTTTTGATTTTTTTTATCTTTTCTTCGGCAGTAAGAATTTTGTACGTTACATGTGTAAAATCCCCTTTTTTATTCACGAGAATTGTCAAGTTTTCCATTCATAAAAAATGTATCATTTTACACAGTTGTTACATAAATAACTATTCTACTACCGAAGAAAAAATATTAAAAAAGAAACAAAAATACCAAATTACTTTGGTAATCTTTTTAAATACATGTATATCCTATAATAGTGAAACTTTATGAACCCTGGGAAGTGTGTTAATTGAGTATTTTACGCACGGCAGTAAAATAGTTATTTATGTAACAAGTGTGTAAAATGATAATTTTTTGATGAATGGGAAACTTGTCATGAATAAAACAATGGCATGACAATTCCCATGAATAAAAAAGGGGATTTTACAGGCGAGACACATAAAAAAAATTTCTACTACCGAAGAAAACATATTAAACATATAGACTCTTTTAGGCACTAGTGCGTAAAAACTGAAACTTTACACACCCCAGGAATTGTGTAAAGTGAGCACTTTACACACGGTAGTAGAAAATTTTCTTTTTATTTTTTTCCGCGAAAAAAAGTCCATTCATAATAGTTATTTATGTAACAAGTGTGTAAAATGACCCTTTTTTGATAAATGGGAAACTTTTTAATTGGATAAAAAAGGGGATTATACACACGTGTAACATACAAAATTTTTTCTACTTCCGAAGAAAACATTAAAAAAAGTCAAAAATATCAAATTACTTTACGCACTTAATTGACTTTACGGTAAAAAAAAAGTCAAAACATTTGTTGACAAATTATAAATTAAACGTCAAATTACTTTTTACGCACTCAAATAAACGTCAAATTACTTTTTACGCACTAGTGCGTAAAAAACTTTACACACCCCGGGAAGTGTGTAAAGTGAGCACTTTACGCACGGTAGTGGAAAAAGTATTTTTTTCTTTCATTCATGAGAATTGTCGCATTCGCCTACGGCTTTCCCATGGGACTTTCCCATTAATCAAAAAAGGCTCATTTTACACACTTGTTACATAAATAACTATTTTATTTGACAGAAACGCAGTGGCGTAATATAATATAATATGTTTCAAAAATATTTAGTCCGCATTTCTGCACCACTGTTTAAACTTTAAAAAGAATATCAAACCTTGATACTCAGTAGGTGTGTGCGAAATGTCATAAACATCTCTAGAAAGTTATTAAAGTTATGATGAAGAAACGTTTTTTTTTAAGATTTTAACACCTTTGTAGCTCAAAAGTTATGTGACCTTCTCTTCTTAAAATTACCTAAGGATTAACATTCTTAAGGATAAGCATCTTATTCTGTAACAATTGTACGATACTTGAAATAAATAAAAAAGCTCAAAACATTTGGGACACCTCATATAGGTGTGCAGGGTGAGTCAACTAGAACACGCTGTGTTTTATAACCTTCAACTGGCTCACGGATAAGGGTATATTTTTTCAATTTATTATACCGCATAATATGTACATATTTATTTTTGGGTAAACGTGGAGAAGCATATTATGGATAATTGCTGTTCATACTTGTTGACTCACTTAGTACATAACAAACCCCAGTAAATCCCCCTTACCACCCACCAAAACAAGTATATTCTAATTTGTGCATGTTGTTGCATGTTCGATGTACCACAATCGCGCAGAATCACCGAATGGACCCTGGTCGCCCCCGAAGATCTCGCCGATTACCCCCAGGCGAACAATCAGCGTACGCAACTCACCGTACCGGAGCGCAGGTACAGTACCCCAACCTCACCCAATCATCATCATCCTCTCCCACCAATGACCCACAACTCTAAAAAGTACTACAGCGAGACGAACGTGATCCCCAAAGAGTCACTACTGCTGGTGAGTCAGAGAAAAGAGTCGCTAGTGAATCAACCGTTGCTGGAACAAAACGAAGATTCGTTGTCACCCGATGTGGAAACAGTACCGTTGAGGAAGGAATCACAGGCGAATCAGCCACTGCTGGAACAAATCGAAGAATCGTCATCACCGGAAACTGAGATGAAACTGTTTGAGATCGCTGTGATGGTGTCGTATAAAGAAAACGGAACGGTTAATGTGATGCCAATGAGAACCGGGGGGAGGAACAGGGATGATTCTGGTAGATTCGTAGACGCTTAAGTCTTTTGGTAGATTATGCTGCATGGTAATGGGTTTCGCGACTAAAGTATAAAACGACGTAAATCAAGACTCTGTTTGCAGGATTAACGGGCAACCGATGAACATTTACTACAAGAGGGAATCGTGCAGGTCAGACATTACCACGACCAGTTTTATGAACGGGAGCAGTCAGGGGTTCAATCGCAGCCCCTATTATCACCCTAAGCCCCAGCAACAGCTGATCATTTAAAATTTATTATGTGTTATTAATGTTTCATAAATGTCTCTATGTACTTCTCGGTGAGCTAAATGATTTTTTCGAAATGTGGCAATATTATTCTCCTGCCGTTGTACTGTCGTCGTATTTTATATTAAAATATGTGTCGTCTTTTCCCAACCAAATAATTTTATATATACATGTATTTTTTTTATTGTAAATACCTATATGATTTGTATAAATTATAATGAGTTCAAAGTTTTGTTATGTAAAAGAGTATATAACTATTTAAAGACTTTTTCCAATTATATTAATATTAAATGTTTTAAAATGTGTTTTTTTTATACAAGTTTTCGCTACATAAACATGTTTGTCGCAATTTAAGAAAAAAAATGTGTCAGGTACACTTAAACGGTACCTGAAAAGGCATGGAGAATATGATTAAAATGTCCAATGTTTCATGAGAAATTCAAAAAGAAAACAAACATTATTCATAAAATATTTTATTCATTCTTCCCTTTTTCATCTTATCAATCATTCATCTTATGGAAAGTAACCAAATTATTGTTGGATATTTTTTTCCTAAAAATCTTATTAGCGTTTATATGAAAATAAAATCGATAAAATCGTTGCACGAGTATTCAAAAATATAGATTTTTGTAAAGCTTTAAGAGCATCAAGATCAAGATGGTTTCAATCCGTTGACAAACTGTTCAATAACTCCTAAAGGTCTGTATTTACAAGGAAACTTGTATTTTTGGCACAGAAACTCATCAGCTTTCATATGAAACTAAAATCAATAAAATCGTTACACGAGTTTTCAAGATATTTAGATTTTTCTAAAGCCTTTGACATTCTTTAAAATTCTTTAAAAACCACTAACAAATCAGTCAATAACTCCGGCTATATTTACAAGGAAACTTGTATGGACTGTTTGAGTCTAGAAACTCGTCAGCTATAATATGAAACTAATATCAATAAAATCGTTACACGAGTTTTCAAGATATTTAGATTTTTCTAAAGCCTTTAACACTAGCAATATTCTTGAAGTCCGTTGACAAACTAGTTGGTAACTCCAAAACGGCTGTATATATCAGGAAACTTGTAATAACTTTTTTGATAAAGAAACTCATTGACATTCATATGAAACTAAAACTAATAAAATCGATACACGAGTTTTCAAAATGTTTAGACTTTTATAAAGCCTTTAACAGCATCAAGATCTGCATTAATCGGTTTACAGACTGCTCGATAACTCCAAACTGGCCGTATGTACAGGGAAACTTGTAAGGATCTTTCTGTTAAAGAAATTAGTCAGCTTTTATATGAAACTAAATAATCAATAAAATCCTTAAACGAGTTTTTAAATTATTTAGATTTTTGTAAAGCCTTTCACAGGCATCGAGATTCTTTTAATCCATTGACAAGGTAGTCAATCAACTCCAAAACGGCTATATTTATAAGAAAACTTGTACGGACGTTTTTGGTAAAGAAACTTCAGATCAGATTTCATATCTTTCCTTTGCCGTCAAATGGCTTCTCCAACTGAATATTTCATTAGAATTTCTTGAGTGCCGAATCCAATGGCAGAATGCCAAAGCGGAGCATACGCACCTATGAAATCAAGGCTTTAAAGCTTCTTATGTATCAATAAAATATCGACTTAATATAATTGAAGAAAATATTTAATTATTAGTAAAGCACCTTTTTATCTTTTTTTCTCCCTTTTTCTTATTGGCAAGTTATTTGTCTGGTTTCAATGCCTTCCATAGTGCCGAATTTAATAACGGAATGCCATAACTACTTTCGTATGTTTACATTTTTAACTCTTCAAATGGCTTTTCCTAATGAATATTTTAATAACATTTCTAAAGTGCCGAATCAAATTGCAGAATGCCAAAATCGCTAGATTGTTAACATACTAGTCAACAGCCCCAAAAAAATCGCTTTTTTCACGCTGAACCTTTTGCCATCATTATCCGACTTGTTTACCATTCGGAAGTACAGTGAACTCCGGTTATAACGTACCCTCTAGGGTAAATAAAATTAGTACTTTATAACCGGAGGTACGCTATGAAAGAAACCCATAAAAATAAATATGTAAAGATTTATTTGTTTTAATTAAAGGACTAAATTAACAAAAAATACATTCTAAGTATTAAATACAAAAAAAGATATAATCTTAATATGTAACATATAACATTGAAATAGGATACATATACATATGTAATCAAAATAAATCTGTACTATTAGTTACGATTCTTCAAAAAAATAACGTGTTATTTTAGTTTGCTGATTTTTTTTACACAATTTGAAATTCTCGAAGTGCTTCTCAACTTTTAACAAGGCTTGTAAAATTGTATCATCAGATCCGTAATCAGTATATTGTAAGAAATTCGTAACAGTTTTAATTGCACAAAGTGCTTCACAATAACTTGGAATGGGTTCGTTCACTGGTCCATCATCATCGCCGCTTTCGTTATCGGAACTTAAATCATTCGATGAACAGTTTGATTCTATAACTTCGGCAATAATGTCGCAATCCGTTAAGGTCTCCATTGCTACCAGATTATCGTCGATGGTCGTAAAATTATCTAGTTCAGGAAGCTATTTTTCTACAGTAGTTACGTCTTAGCAGTGATTTTGCAACCAATAACTTAGCGGAATATCCCACTCATCATCATCATCAACACTTTTATATTTTTCGTACCACTGATTCAGAGGCAAGTCATCATCTGAATCAAACTCCTCGATCGATTTCACTAGACCAGCATGTCGAAAGCAGTTTTGAATCGTTTTTTGCGAAACCTCATTCCAAGATTTCGCAATTATTTTTATCGAGTCTAGAATTGTTAGATTGAACGTTTCCTCACTATCCAATGCTTGAATTAGGCGATACATAAAATATCTACAGTAATAGGTTTTCAGGCATTTTATTATGCCTTGATCCATTGGTTGTATGACAGAAGTGCAATTGGGAGGCAAAAATTCTAATCTGATATTTGTCAGATCTACATTCTTTGGATGAGCTGCACAATTGTCCACTAGAAGCAATATTTTTCTTTTTTGACGTCTTAGTTTTTCATCCCACTCTTTCAAATAATTAATAAAAATGTCTGAAGTCATCCATGCGCGTCTATTCGATTTATAAATAACAGGCAGGTTTTTAATATTTTTCATGCACCTCGGTCGCTCGTATTTACCAATGACAAGAAGTTTACATTTTTCACTACCTGTCATATTTGCACAAACCCAAACGGTGTATCTTAGCTTTGATTGTTTGCCTCCCACACACTTTTCTACTCTAAATTTCAGTGTACGGTCTGGAGTCATCTTGTAAAATAGTCCGGTCTCATCCCCATTAAAAATATCTTCACAGCTGTAATTTTGTGCAATACTTGGCCATTTCTCGGTTAACCAGTTCACCACAGCTTCCCTGCTAACATCTCCTGCTTCACCGGACACTTTGCCGACATTGATGTTGCGACGAACTTTAAAACGCCAACCCGTAGAGCACTTAAAATCTCCACCGTGTAATCTCTTAGATAAATCTTCCGCTTTTGCTTTTAAAAGTGGTCCACTTATAGGAATATTTTCGGTTCTTCTCACCTCAAACCATCGAATAAGAGCTTGATCCACATCTAGGCGTACGGGATTCCTAATTTTCTTAATTCTTTGCGATTTATTTTCACTTGCTTGCTTGATTTTTTCACGATTGCTCCAAATTGTAGAAACTGTTGTTTTTGCCATATTTTTCCTTCTCGCAATTTCCGATTTGTTATGCCACTTTCAATACTTTTAATGATGTCTATTTTTTCTTTCAAATTTATAGCTCTGCGCTTATCCGTCATTTTACCAAAAAAACTACTAAAAGTCGCACTCGCACCATAACACGCAATGTCCAATCTAAAACTACCGGTCATCTCATTTTGCATGTTCTATAAAAATTCTCAGAGTCGAGAACTGGAAATCCCCGGCGGCCTCGGTGCCAACGCGCGACGACAGAGAAACTTCTCAGATTAATGGGAATCCCCGACAGAGGTGGAAAATTACTCTGCTTATAACGTACCTTTGTACGTTGCAATCGAAAAATTACTGTCAATCGGGCAAAAATATTGAACGTTATAGCCGGTGTTAAAATTTTAGTTGGTACGTTATATCCAGTAAAATGAAAAGACTATCTGGGCGGGTTCCGAATTATAAGTACGTAATAACCGGAAATACGTTACATACCATGTACGTTATAGACGGAGTACACTGTATTTCATATTGCGGTACAGAATGGTGTTAAAAAGAACATAAGGGTTGTGCATATTGCTTTGCCACAAATGCTCTTCTTCAACTCTCGTTTCAATGACCGATTTTTCCAAAATTATCCGCGAAAATACCGTCAATTGCTTATTCAGATTTTGCACAAAGCCTCGGAACTCCTCATCAAAGAATATGTTTATAACATATGTTCTTGCAACTGCTTCTGGATACAGAGACATAAATATCAGATGAATATGTCGCTAACATTTCAAAGAGAGAATCAGTTTTTGTTGACTATTTCTCAGATGCTTCCATCCACGACCGCAATCCATGAACTGCTAAAGAGGAATTAAAAGTTAGAGGCCTGATTTACTTATGTGCCGATAAAATAACCTTTGATATAATTATGAATTTTTATTACCCTATCATCTTTCTCTCTTGCTTGTGTTAAACTCTAAAACCTCACTTTTTTGTCTAATCTCATTGCAATTTGTAGGTGCGGAATTCAATGACGTAATGTAAACAGGCGTTACACTTAAAATATATTTATATCTACTCTAATTAACACACTGAATAAAGATAAAATAAGATGCGATCTCTACATGGACCATACCTTCTAGTGGCCTCTGCTACGCTCTATTTCATTAATATTCACTTGAGTGCTACACCTACCTACTTTTACTTTCATTTATTAAATAGTTTCTGCCATTCATTATTACTACTTAAGTGCCGAAATCAATTACAGAATGACAAAATGAAGCATGCGCACTCATCAAAACAAGTCTTTAAAGCTTCTTATGTATCATGTAAATACCGATTTCATTTCCTTAAAAAAATGGAACTTTGCTCGTACAATGATTGAAATGAATATTTAATTATTTGTAATTGGTCCTTTCGTTCTAATGCCAAGACTATCTCTCTCTCTTTCTTTCGTGTGTAAAACTGGAAGAATTGGGAGATTTCAACGTGTCTCATTTTGTTTGATCTCCATTGGATATACCCTTAATATTACATTAAATAAAAATCTAAAATCGAGAAAATTGTTACACAAGTTTTGGTTACAAATTCACAAGAATAAAAATTCGAATTCAAATTCAATCCTTGCGAATTTGTGACCAGATATCGTGAATTAAAAGTGATATTTTGTGGGTCTATTGGTCAATTGTTCAAGAAAACAATTATATTAAATTCATCTTCAGGACTACAATAGTTAGAAAGAAATGGTGTTTTACATTTTTTTCTCATAAAATGACGGTATGCATGTTTTCAAAAACACTTAAATAACAATTTAAAAACGTAGATGTTACAATGAAGAGATATTACAATTAAAATATAATGAAATATAATAAAATATATAAAGTGGAACAAACTGGTAGACTATTTATTAAATTTAGTACTAGCTGTAAAAACTACATGTATGGATATGGTAATAAATATAATTTAGGCTTCACTGTCTCATCTGTCTAAAGTTAACAGTATAACGCTTTTTAATATGTAACATTTTACATATGTTGCGTTTAATTAATAATTTTTGTTTGGTTCGGAATATGTATGTTATGAAAATCGAAAGAATGATCCAATTTCCTAATATGTTCATCTAGTTCTGTAGGGTGAATAACCTTTTTTCTTTAGGACATCTCTTTTGGGTTCCTTAATACGTTCTTCGAGATATCTACCAGTTTCTCTTACATAATTCTTGCCATAGTTATTGCAAGAAATTTTGTATATAACAGCTGACTGCAAATACAAAGAAATTTTACTTTTATTTTTGCTAAATAATCTGCATCCTATAGTATTGATATTACTGCAAATGATTTTAATTTTTTCGCAGTTGAGAGTATCCGTTAAACTTTTAATATACAGAATCCTAAAGTACGCTTACTTTGTGGCTCTGGTGATGGTTAACGGATCTGTAGTAGGGTCGCTGTACAGTATCTTTCCCCATTTCTTTACATCTATTGTAGAGCCCTAAAGATGAATTAAATATAATTCGAAACGTTGGCCAGAAACAAATAGTTTTCTGTAACAATTAACCAATATATCCATAAAATAATACTTTTAATTTAAATTTTAGTTTGGGATTCGTAATGCTGTCGTAAAATTTATATTTAATGTCTAAAGACAAGAATTGCATTCTTAGGATGTGGTAGGTAAAACTTAAAGCCAACTGCTACTACAAGAAGTCCTCAAACTGGTAAAAACAACTTATCATATATTTTAACAAAAGTATCAAAAATACATATCACTAGCAAATACTCCCTGGTAAAGCGCCCCTACTACAAAACGGGAAAATGATTGCCGCTCCGCTGCTGCGTTGCCAAATTAAGTAAACAAATAAAATAACGCGACTGCTGTGCGCTAACGTAAAAATTTATAACGCTCCCCTCGGTTTCATTCTGCTCCTCCGTTAATTCCGGACTGGATAATGGACTGATACTGATCCCGGAATGCACGGAAACATCTTCAGGTGGATTTAACAGTCCGACGGTACTCCTGACGTAATCCGCCACCCTGGCCCGCATGTCCGGATCCATATTCACCGCCAACTCGTCCTCTATCTTTTCCAAGTCTTTCTGCGCCACTCTCGGAGGTTTTTGTTTCAGAACCAATATGGTCGGATCACTGTTCGGCACCACCGTGATTTCTTCTAAAGGAAACACCCTGGATACTTCGTCGTCTTCCAGATTTATAACGAACACGCTGTCGACCGTTAAAATTAGGGCGACGGCAGCGAAAATCGACGTTTGCGTGATGCTGGTTGCTTCAATGACCAACAGAATCGGCGTGGTGATTACGTCGACGAGTTTCCAGGGATATTTCAGGGTGGAATTGTTGGACAATTGGATTTTCAGGATTTGAGGACGGGCACGGGGATCAGGAAGGGGATTCCAACCGGCACCTTGAAGCAAACCTAAAAGAAGAAGTGGGATTTAATGATGGGTATTTAGAAAAAAATATAACCATAGATTGGGTAATTACGTTAAAAATACACTAACCTTGACCGGTCATAGCCACAAGCTCCGCAGCTCCGCTAAGCGGTTTCGTAATCACACCCACCAAACCCAAACCGACTCCGGCCGCTATGGATCTTGGTGAAGCCCCTGAATTAATCATGGATTGTAAGGGATGGTGGGCTATGCCCCCTACAGCCCCCAGGAGGCTAATTCCAAAGCTAGTCATCCCCTGAAAGAATAATCAAATCTTATACAAACAGGTTTTACTTAGTTGCAGTTGCGAAAGTTAAAAGATAAGCAAGAGTCTTCCTGAATAAACTAGTAATTAGAATAGAGAGATTCCTTGTCATGGTAAACACGTGATTCTGAGTAGAGGAATGGCAAATTTTTAGCAAATATGTATGAAGCATAACGAAAACATTCCCTAAATGTTAACAGATATTTATATACATGTATATTGACCAGGTACATTGTTTTTGTATAGTTTTGCATGTATTTATTTTGCTTGTATATTTATTTCTATTTTTATTTTGTGTGTTTTGTTTTGTTTTTATATGTTTTTTTTTATTAGCTTTGTCTACAAAATTTTGTAATTTTTTGACAATAGAACATATGATTGATTGATTGATATTTCGGAGTATTTTACAAGATGTTTATTAAATTTTACAGGCAATATCGGTTTTACCTGCATAAATCCCTGGGCGACCCCTTGAGGTCTCTGCCTCCGCTGTTCTTCCGTCCTTTTCTGATGTTCCTCGTCCAGCGTCAGTCTATCCAAATTCCTGGCCACGCTGGATGCCAATTTCGTTACCGATTGTAACGTTCCAGCTGTAACGTGTCTCATAAGGGAGGCCGAGCCCGTGGTAATGCCTATGAAACGTTTTAAATAAACCACCTTTTAGGTTTTAATAGGTTATGTACCTCTCAAAAAGGCCATAGGTCCCTCCACGAGACCTCTATATGGTAAACTAACGAAATCCCTAAGTCCGGTTCCCATTGCTCTGGCCAACCCGCCGGGGCTTCCCAGGAGCTCTAGGGAGCTCACTACCCAACCGGCTCCAAAGATGGCGCCGGAGAGGTAGTGCATCGTTAGGGCGTGGCCTAACCTAGAAAAATGTTAATTTCAATTTAAAAACTTTCTCTCGCCTTTTTACGTGGTCTGTAGGTAGCTTAATGGATTGATTTAGTGTGGATATTTCTGGCAAAATATGACAACAGTGCATGATCAGTGCTAAAACATCTATATTTGGGACCTATGTAAGTACAAATTGATATAGTCATGCTTTACGGTAACCTACTTTTCAAAAAACTCTAAAATAATAATATTATTATTATTATTTATTTTATTGGATAACAGCCAAGAATTTACATTCTGTATAGCTCTATAAACTAAGTAGGCATTACAATATATTTGAATAAATCTCCAAATGTCAGCTTCCAAATTTAAACACTAAAAATGTCCAATGTATCCACACGATTCTTGAAACAGTTTACAGAGGGAGCAGTTATGACATCTACGGGTAACGAATTCCAAACATCAAACACTCTATTAGGCAAAAACGTTTGACGTGTTTTTGTTTTATACATCTATTTTTTTAAATTTTGAAGTGTGACCGCGAAGTAATATATTAATTTATTTCAAATAGTTCGTTTAGATCACACCCAAATAATTATACATGATTCTGAATATAAAAATTAAATAACCACCAAGCTTTCGTTTATCAAAAGTTAGCTAGTTTGCATTTGAAAGTCTCTCGCTGTAGGTAGGTTTTGGCATACGCAAATCATACGTAGATCGTGTAACGCGTCGCTGCAACAATTCAAGTAAATTTTTGTCGTATTTGTAAAATATAGACTCCTTAGAAAAGTTTGTACTCTTAGGATATGGTAGTCCAGGTTTAGGTACAGAGGTCTTAAAAATTGAGCCGAATTAATTCGTTGAAAACCACTAACACATCTTGAAAAAACGTGCTTTTCGAAAAGCCCTAAAATGCCTATTTAAAACCTATGGATAGAGTTAAACTTTTAGGTTGTGCTAGTGAAGGTTTAGGGCTATTGGTTCTTTTAGTATGACAAATTCCCAAAATGTACAGAAAATCTCAGAAAATTTACCAAAACGCATTGAAAATAACTACAATTTTCAGAAAACTCCTTTGTGAAATACCCTAAAATTCAGATTTAGGGTCTATGGACAGGGTTGAACTTGATGAGGTAGTTGAAGCTTAGGGCTAACTAATCTGTTATTACACAGATTTCCCTAAATACATAGAGTCTCAAAAATTGGGGCCGAACTAACCCAGCAACCACAAGTTACAAAAAAGACTAAAATTCATATTCATATTTGAACTTTTAGCATGTGGTAGTTAAGGCTAAGGGCTAATTAATTTCTTACAATGATAATTACTCAAAATGTACAAGGATTCTCAGAAAATTGAGCTAAACTAACTCATTCAAAACAACTACAATTTTCAGAGAACTGCCTTTCAAGAAACCCAAAAATTCATATTTAGGACTTATGGACAGGGTTCAACCTTTAGGATGGAGAAATTCAAGGTTAGGACCAATTAATCTCTGGAAACTAAAACTTTTCAAAATATACAGGGAGTTGCAAAAAATTAGGCTACTAGCCCATTGAAAGCTACTACAAATAGCAGAAAACTGTTTTTTTAAAAGTTATAGAATTCATATTTAGCGCATACTCATATTCATTTTGAGTCGGAGTTGTACTCCTTGAAAGTGACGATGAAATGTAAGCTAGAGCTACACTGTCTTTTAATACAAATATTTCCCACATTGTACAGGAAGTCTCAGAAAATTGAGCCAAAACAACCCACTGAAAAGAACCAAAATTTATAGATAATTTTTTCTTCTAAAAATAAAATTTGTTCATTCTTTCCTTATCCCTTAAGCCATTTTCTTGTATGTATTTATTACTAACCATTAACGAGTTAACATATGTTATATTATATAATGTAAATATGTGCCAAAAATATCATAAGGATATTTAGAATATATCAGGAATATTCTTTCAACCCAATATTTAACCTTATCAATGACCCATAATGCTTACTTTTACATTTTTCTATTTCTTGTATGCTAGAAAAGAATGAGATACTAGAAGTATGTGTAATAGCAGGAATTTATATTTTAATCCCTGCCAATTCATTTTGCGGAGTACATAAGTAACTAAAATCAAGTAAAAGTAAACTAATTTATGTTTTGTTTATACATACTCATTTAAATTACGAAATCATTGGTAATTACATTAAAAGAGTGTTAACTATTAATATATCTAAAAACCGTTATACCTATACTTATGAACACAATTAAAATAAATAATTATTAAAAGAGAAAATAATCAATATCTAATCTAAAATAAAAGAATTAAAAAAGCAAAAGTGAAGTAAAAAATTATCAGTTAAGGCTACACAGTTAAGCAAATAAAAATATTAAAATAAAACAACAGTTCCTTTTAAATGGTTGCTTAATTTGTTCAATAGAGGAATTAAAAAAGTCTATATAAATTTTTTTTTATTACATTATTATACTCTTCTACGATTTAGTTTACTGGTATATTCAATGAGTTTTATTGGTGAAAAATAAGCCATAGTTATCTATTCTTAAGTGTATCTTTGGAACATAAAGTATTATATTGTTAGTTGTTAAGTATTATATGTAATTTATAACATAATATATGTTTTGTCTATGTATTAAAAAAAAACAGAATTTACTAGACGGTCTAGACAATATTATACAGGTAAAATGGGGATATAGAAAATAAGAAGTGGAATTATGCAATTTTCATTTATAATAGTCAAATAATGATATATTATGTAATATTTAAAATCTTTTAGAAATATTTAAACTATTTCTAAACATTGGAAAAGTCAACATATTGCATTTTCCTCAACACATCTTAAGTACTGCACTTTATTTGCAAAAAAAATTTAATTTATAAATCTTATATTTTGCAAAAATTTTGAATAAAAAAATATTGACTATGAAGTACAGGGCAATGGTAGCACCTCCCTTTACTCTAAAATAGAATTCTAACATAAGTTACACAAGTAATCTTAGACTTCATTGAAAACTAATACAATTTGCAGAAAACTGCTTTTCAAAAAGCCCTAAAATTCATATTTAGAACCAGTGGACAAGGTGGGACTTTTAGGATAAGGTAGTTGATACTTAGGGCTAATTAATCTCTTATTACAAAAATTTCTCAAAATATACAGGGAGGAGAAACCGAAATTTCTCAAAAAACTACTCTTAAAAAACACTAAAACTCACTTTAAGGCCCATTCAGTGGCGTGCAAACAATGTAGGCAAAAAGGCATTGCCTACCCTAGCAATATTTGTAAAATTAGAGAAATAAATTACAATATAATATTCACTTCTTCCTTTTATCAAAAATATCAAATATCATTTTCATCTGCATTATAAAGCAAACGCAACCATTTCCAGGAATCCAAAATAGTGCAATCTTGCTTTTAAGCGCACTTGCTATTCCCCATGTAGGTGGCCCATATGCGGGCTTCGTAAGGTGGACATTGCCTTGATAAGAAAAATATATGGAGATGCGAAGGCAGCACCTATTATAGCGCTTATACGCGACAAGCGAACGAAATTAATTAAATTAGATTTTGTTCTAAAAAAATTACCACGTGTAGTACAGACTCGATGGGTCTATAACTCCAGAACTGTAAACGTAATTTTCAGTGAACTTTTTAATTTGAAAAACCTATTTAATGATATGCTTGAAAATCAATCAAACTGGGATGAGGAGAATCTTTCGGCAGCTAGTATTGACACTAGAAGATTTTGAATTCAATTATTTTTTGGAAATTTTCAATCAAACATTTATTTAGACGGATGTACTGTATAATATATATAATACAGTCGAAACTATCTAATATTGGCTATTGTATTAAAAAAAAATGAGAGTTTCAAAGCATTTTTGGAGAATTTCTTCATAGAATTCGAAAAAATATATAGTAAATGTGCGAATGCTTATGGCGAACGTCGAAGAAAACGAAATATGGATGATGTTAAAACGCATTACAAGCGAATTTTCAGAGAAATAGTTGACAACATCAAAAGCGAAATTGATGATCGCTACAGGGAAATTAGACTATTAGATTTTTTCCGTCTTTTGGATTCTGATTGTTTCGAAACTTTTAGAAATAAATTTCCAGATGAAATATTCAATGGATTAAAATTGAAATACGGACAAAAGTTTGATTTTGAGAGATTGAAAAATGAGCTTAATTGTTTGTATTCATTATCAGAATTCAAAGGCATAAATGCTTATGAAGTCATACGTTTTTGCCAAGAAAAAAAATGTGCGAAGTGTTCCCTCAATTAATCAAATTAGCAAAATTAATCGTAACAATACCCGCTAGCTGGTTGACTTTTTATGAGGATGTTATTAATGCATTTTTGGTGAAAAATCGTCGTATTGAACTAATTTATAAAAAATGATTGTTTCTGTTTCTCAGTTAGTCAGACATTTTTAAATAAATTTGTGTAAATAAAGACAATGTTCCACTTCATCAAGAAAACGATTCTTCTCGACGATTTTCTAATGGTAAGTACATTACAAAAAATTATGCTACCTTATTGCCTAGTGCCTACCCTACTCTTAATGCCACTGCACGCCACTGGGCCCATTGGACAGGGTTAAACTGTTAGTGGTATTTCAACCCTATCACATTTATACACTTTTTCGCACACCTAACCATTCAAATCCAATTACCTGTAAGACGAAGTAAACAGTCTTTTCCTCTCAAACCTTGCAAAATTCAAAGGACTCTGGTCCAGCGCGATGTACAGCTTAACCGAACTATGTACAGACAACAGCATCGATACGGGACTAATATACAGCGATTTTATTGTTAACGGTGAAGCCAAAAGGGCGCACTGCCACTGTACTAATTCCGGTACATTTACCGCTATGGTGTTGAACCCTGGAAAGCGCACAAGAATTATTATAACGATTATTAACATTTTAGTACCACTAACCAATTTTCCTAATTTGTGTATGTTTCGGCCATATAACTAAATCGATAATATTCAAGTCTTTTAGGTAATTCATCAGTCTGGTAACATAAATGTCTTCCACGTAACAGGATATCGGATTGATGGACAACTTCAGGGATTTTATACCCGTATGACATTTGGAACTGGCCAAGTGACTTCTCCAACTTTCCAATATGAACTCGGCAACTATTAAAGCGTTTTCATCGGTATTTTCGGTTAAAGTGCTTATGGGTACACTGAGGATGTTGATTTTCTTGGGGGGTTTCTTGTCTTGACCCACCAAAACCACTGGGAAATCGAACGATTCTCTCGCGTACAGTTGGTTGTCTAACTGGATGTCTGAGAGGGTCACTTTGACTTTCATTTGCTAAAATTCAAATGGGGTGAAAAGAGAAAAATTACGATTATTATTGTACATTTCAGAAATGTATCGAGTAATAAATAATGGGGAATTGTGTCCTCCGTACAAGTAGGTAAACTTTTTGATCTTAAACATGTTAGTATTTGCTATTCTGCCTTAATGTTAATAGTATTATAAGAATATTAATAAATAAATAGATATTCACACCAATTCCATTTGAAAATAAAGGAAATCCATGCATTAGACGCTTCTTTATTTACATTCACAAGTAATTGTTTACATTACATGTAACTTGAGTCATAAGTCCACTTCTAGCGCTCAGGTCAGCTTGATTTCAATTTTTAGATGTCTTTGGAGTGTTTTTAAGCTTTCATTGAAAAAATCACAAAAATCCATGCACTAGAAGCGTTTTTATCATTATTTTTGTAAATTATGTTTAAGAGGCAGTTCAGGCTTCAACTGGAGGCATAACTAAACTTCTAGTGCTCAGATTAGCTTTTTCGTTTTTTCGGGGTGTTAAGCTTAAACTTTAATTGAACAAACAGCAAAAATCCATGTAATAGAATTTTTTTTATATAACTTTGTGAAAATCAGGTCCAAGAAAAAAGAAAGTTTTAAGTAACTGAAGCCGTAACTGAAATTCTAGTCCTCAGATTGCCTTGATTTTTATTTTAAAAGGTTTTTTTGGGGTGTTCTTTAGCTTTTATTTAAAAAACCACGAAAATTCACGCACTAGAATAGTTTTTATCCCAATTTTTGTAAATTATATTCAAATGGGAATGCAGTTTCAGGTAAGTCTATTGATAAGTGAACGTCTAGTGGCTAGATCCACTTGATTTTTGTTTATGAAACTCCTTTAAGGTTTTTAAGCTTTCCTTGAAAAAAACACGATATCCATGCACTATAAGCGTTTTTATTAAGAATTTTGTAAATTATAGAGAGGTAGTTTCACGTAAATTGAGTCACATCTAAGCTTCTGGTGCTCAGATCGAGTTGATTTTTAATATAGAAGTTTCTCTAGAGTGTTTTTGAGCTTTCATTGAAAAAAATCACGAAAATCCATGCACTAGAAGCGTTTTTATCTACATTTAAAAAAATTATGTCCAAGAGTAGAGATAGTTTCTGGTATCTTAACTTCTGCTGCTCATATGGACTTAATTTTTTAGGTTTATTTAGGTTTCATTGAGAAAATCACGAAGATCCATGCATTAGAAGCGTTTTTATCTACATTTTTAAAATTATGTCCGAAAGTAGAAGATAATTTCAGATATCTTGGGTCATAGCTGAACTTCTAGGGCTCAGAAAAGCTTGATTATCTTAGTTTCTTTAGAGTGTTTTATGGAATGTCTTTCATTGAAAATATTACAAAAATCAATTCACTAGAAGCGTTTTCATCTAATTTCTTGTAAATTATGTTCAACAATAGAGGCAGTTTCAGGTAACTTCAGTCATAGCTAAATTTTTGGTGCTTAGATCGGCTTGATTTTTATTTTAAAAGTTTCACTAAGTGTTTTAAAAGCTTTCATTGACAAAGTTACGAAAATCCATGCACTAGAACGCGTCTTTATTCAAATTTTTGAAAATCATGTCCAAGACCAAAAACAGTTTCAAGTAGCAACTCATAGCTTGACTTCTAGTCTTGAGATCGGGATAATTTTTATCTTAAATTTTTTTCGGAATGTTCTTTAGCTCTCATTGGAAAAAATCAAAAGAATTCATACATTAGAAGCTTTTTTATCCCAATTTGTGTACATACTCTATACATTTGTGAAGCGTAGTATAGGACAAACCTGCGTTTGGTTGGCGATAACCGTCACGTCATCGCAGACCAGACTGGCGATCTCCCAATGTTCGTCCCTGGCCTCGTCTATGTCAGATATTAAAGTGATTCCGAAACTTTTCACGAATATTTTTAGCTAAAAAAAAAGGTCATTAAGCAAAAATCATAACTAAAAGGGAATAACTTACATTAATGCTCTCCCATCCGTTCTTTAGACTCAAAGTGTTCACCACTAGTCCGCTAATTTTGGAGGACACCCTGTATTGTAATTCTTCGGCGGTAGGGGAGTTTAATGGTAAGTTTGGCATCGATTGGTGTCGTTCCGCAATACATGGTAATGGTACAATCGGTTCGTTTATGTTGAGGAACGAACTGCTCTCAGCGGTTGTGTAGTTAGGTGACTGGAAAATTGATTAAAAGTATTTCTTAAAATGGGGTGAAAAAGGTTCTTGGAACTGTTTTGCTGCAGCAATATATTTGTTTTGTGACTTTACTTGGATATTTAATAGTAATTTGTATTAAATTTTGATTTGTTAGCCATAAAGAAATAATTTAAATGTGATATTAATGAGATTTTTAAGGTTCTGGAGAAGGTTTTTTATTCTTTTGGTGTTGTTTTAGTATTAGTATCCCAAAGTTCCGGCGCTATATTATCAAAGAAGTAGACTTTTTCATTTTTGAGGCCGTTAATCGGCCGAATCAGTTTATTAATATTGCTCCTTTAAAAGAAGGTAAGTTCTAGTGATATTAGCCGTTAAAAATTATATTTTTTTGTTTCATAAATTAATATTCTCAAAAATTTACATTTCAAAAATTAAGACAGAAAATATTTATAAGATTTTTAATCTTGCTTAATTTAACAAGCTGAATATTTTTTGAACGTACCTGCATTTTGATCCCAAGGATAAGTATTCGCGAAGTGTTGGGACTTATTTAAGCGTTAAAAAAATACCTGGATAAAATGGAAAATTACGACAAGGGCATGGCAGAAAAATTGACTCTGTATGCCTGAAAAATATATAAAAATACTCTTAGAAAGACCGAGACTCTTTAAAGGTTCCAAGAAGCCAAAGGAAATAAAAAACGGCATCGATTTAGACTAGGCTGGAACTCACTGAAAAAAACCTCAAATTCTTGAAATATTTTTAAAGATCAGTTGAAAAGTACGAGTGCTAGGCTTGAAATATCTGAAACATCAATCAAATAAATGACTTTAAATGCCTGGAAGGAACTAACCAATTGTCTAAGAAAATTGGCTTTAAATAAAGGTAAGTATAATTTTAGTTAGCTTTTAATTTAACTTTTATTAAATATAAGTTAAATTAAAAGCTGGTCTAAGACTCACTGAGATACAGACAAAAAAAGTGCCTTTAATAGTAGCCAAATGGCCGGAATAAAATTAATATTGATTCTAGAGGCGTGGAATATTAATTCAATAAATGACTTTCAATGCTTGCAAGGCATAAAAAATTACTTCAGGTACTTGAAGTAAAATTAAAATTGATTCAGGAACATCAATTAAATGAATGACTTGAAATGCCTGGAAGACATCCGACATTATTCCAACTGCCTTGAAGAATTGTCTTGAAACAAAAATTTTAATTTTTATAAATGATTCTTTTACAAAAAATACATTTCCTGTCTGTCTTAAAAGAGCAATGATTGTTCATCTGTATAAAGGCGGTGACCACAACAATCCATCTAACTTTAGGTCCATAGCTCTTCTGTTTGGCATGTCCGAATTGAAAAAATTCGTCCATTTCACTCAAAGAGACCCCAATATGATTTTGAATAGGCAAAAAAACACAAAGTCTCGGTATCAAAAGTTATATAAGTCATTCCAGCATTATCATATAGCTGGTTGATAGCATGTGTATGTGTTATTAGTCTTCCGCCATTCAGGTCTGATGATGCTCAATTCTTTGAACGAAACATGTAACTGCCATGTCTAAAATTGTCGAGAGATTAGTGATGTAATGGTTTAATTTTTGAGCAGGTTTAATCTGTTAAATCCTAACCAGTTTGAATTCCAGGAAGGGAAATGCACAGGAGATGCTTTGTTTACTCTTCTCGAGTTAATCTACACCGGTCTCAATGCGGATGATGTGGCTACACTCGTGTTCTGCGATGTATCCAAAGCATTTAATTATATGGATCACTGAATACTGCTGTCGAAACTAGAGAGATATCGCTTTCTAAGGTCGTCCTTGGAATGATTCAGATCCTACTTGCCAGGTCGTGTTCAGACGGTCAACTTCGACAATTGTGCCTCACAGGAATACGTGCAAGTTTCCACTCTAGATCCCCAGTGTTCTGTCTTGGAACTATTCTTCCTGTTATATATTAATGACTTGCTACTTCTAACAATAAAAGGCAAGGTGACAATGTTTGCAGGTGACACATTTTATGGCATGAGAGGAATTTGATAGATCTCGAAATTACTGTGAAGACTGATTGTGAAACAATTAAGGAGTGGTGTAAAGTAAATAATCTCTGTTTTAATCTAGCCTATTCCAAGGCACCATTCTAGCAAATTTTTGGGTCTAACAATTGATGATAGGGCTTAAGTTTCAAGACATGTTATTGTACTTATTATTTCCAAGGCATGTAATAAGGTTTCGTTTGGTTTTTATGCTCTTAGAGCAATTTCTTATAGTTTATAAATGCTGAAATAAAACTGAAATTGATTGTAGAAGATTGCAGCCTCAATCAAATAAATGACTTTAAATGCCTTTTCCAGGCATCGACCCTTATACACCTGAGAAGAAAAAGTGGCTTTGAATGTCTGGAAGGTATTAAAATTTATTCTAGAAGTCTGGAACATCTATCTAATAAACGACTTTAAATGCCTGGAATAAATTGGCCATGTTATCAAATGCCTAAGTGAATTGGCTTTAAATAGAAGTAAAAAACTGAGAATGGCTTCAAAGGCTTAGAATAAAATAGAACATGATCTAAAACACCTGAAATAAAATTAAAAATTAGTCTAAGACTTTGAGATCCAAAAGAAAAGCTGGCTTTATTAGTAGCTAGATGCTTGGAATAAAATTGAAAATAATTCGAAAAATGTGGATTGAACATCAATCAAACGAACGACTTTAAATGCCTCGAGGAGATCAATCCTTAATTACTTAAAAAAAAAGTGGCTCTTGAATTGAGAATAAAATTACTTCAGATACCTGGAATAAAACTAAATAAAACCTTAAGAAATCAAAAGAAAAAATAACCTTAAGCGTTCACTAACACTAATTCTGTAGTGAAATAAGTTCAATGGCAGACTCATCAAAACTAATATCACGTAAGACTGCAAGCAATAGTTGATAATTAATCATATCAAATGCTTTAGTGTAATAAAATGAGTATAAAAGCAACGTTATGATCTTAATCATTACAACGATATCAATTAGGGCAGTATTGTAACTGTATCCAGCTCTAAACCCAGATTATTTGTGTTGAAGAATATCATTTGCCCCCAAAAATAAATTGCTCTGATATTCCATATTTTTTCTAATAATAGACCCATTTGAGACCTAAAACTTACTGAAAAAATAACAGTTAGAAATGAAACAGTAATCAAATGAAGTTGGAAAATAAGGGATAATTTCCCAAAAAATTATTTAAAATGTTTATTAAAATGTGTAATAAGGTGTTTAGTTATATAATATAATATTTATGGTGAAAATATGTTTCCTTGAGATAGGGCTTCTTCCAGTAGTACCATCCCATTAAGATAAATTTCTTCCACTTTAATGGCCCTTTGACCAAATTAATTTAAAACCCAAATCAAGCATTATAATCAAACCTACCTTAACAATCGTCTCGACTTCCTTTCCGCCCTTCAAATGTGACATTTTCTCCATTTCCCTCATCGATAATCTGACCCTGATATCCCTCGCACTTATTTCAACCTTAAAATGGTTATTGAATTTTAAAAAAATTGAGTATTTAATGGATGAGTGTAATTTACTTGACTAACACTCTCTATGGTCAAAAAAGTGGTGCAAGCCGTGTTGACTATAGTCAACTTGACGTCTCCGTAATACGGTACACGTATGAATAAGTCGTTATTATTCACTATGCTTACACCAGCGGACCATTCTAGGGAAAGATTGTCACCTAAAAATTACAATTGGTTAAGAGTTTCAGTTAAAAACAAAAAATTCGATTTATAATATCTAGGGATCGTACCAGTTTCATAGGCCAAGGAAATTTTCTCAGCAAAATAAACCTGTGGCAACTCCGGAAACTTTTCGGATAATTTTGGCATGGAGTAGTAAGTGCTGAAGTGGCTGTTTAGCTTGCAAATCCAACTAAAAAATATATGAATGAAATTCTAAAGTAGACCATAGAAAAACTCACTTAAAGTGTTCGGATTCCTTATATACGCCGCTGTCGTCGGGTAAAGATTGCCCACAGTAAAAGTCCACGTTTGTTTTGTTATCAATTAAAAGTTGCGGTCTGGGGTCGTTGTGTAAGGAGAGGAAAATTTGGCCTTTTTGTTCCTGGGCAGTTAGTACTACTGGCATCTGAAAATTTTTTAAGTAAAATTATTTAATAATAAGTATAGTTACTTCCTTGTCTTAAAACATCTTAATAGCTGTTTTAAGAAGAGGAAGAAGGTTATTTTTTGATCTAACAATTTAACAATAGGACCATAAATACACAAAAACACAAAAAATATGCAAAAAAAACTCACCGACACCCCTTTACAGCTCAAAGCGAAGGCCTTCCGAATTAAAGGCTTATCCACACTGATAGGACTAGACCACCCCAATTCCGGATCCGCGGAAAAACTAACGTACAACACATAATCCGTGCCGGAGGTCTCGCTGTCACTTTTCAACATGTACCATTGCATTATAGGAATCCCCGAGTAACTAAAAAACAATTTAATTATTTCTTAAATGAATCTCTGGTTTGAGAAATCCAATAAATCGTTGCTATTTATACGCATCATTTGCTTTATAAACCACAGTTAATCACCACTGAATATTATGTTTGCTTTTAAAACCCGATCTGTCCAGGATTTGTCGGGTTTCTGAAACAAATTGCCAGCTCTAAACTTATGGTGATTTAGTAATGAACGAGGCAAAGTTTGTTTACGATGGAAATATTTTTAATCTTGGTTGTCTAGATATTATAAAGAGTATTTTTATTCTTAAGTACAAATCCTGTAAAAAGCGAAAAAGTTTCTTTTAACGTATCCAAATTCATGAGCTTTCTTACATTCAAAACTTAAAAGGGACAGTTATAATATAGGTTATATTATAATATGGCAATTGGCATTAGATATTCTAAGCTCGGGGAGTTTGTACAGGATCGACCGGCTTAACTTAATGTCAAAATACTTATTAAGAATAAAAAAAATTATTATCAAAAATTTTTAAAGATACTTATCTGGTGAACACAAAATATAAAATTTTTATGAAGAACTTTTTTGTGGGCGATTGAAGATGGTGATTTGGTGCCAGAAAAACTTTCATGTTTTTTCATATGTTTATTAAAAGTTTGTACTTTTTTATGAAAATAATTTACCATCTTTTTTTTGAGGTAGTAGATATATCCATTTTTTAAGTTTACTTTTTTGTTAACTTTACCATTATATTTTTTCGCAATTTTGTAAAAAACGGTTTAATTACCTCATTTCAAGATACATCGAATGAATTTATAAATACATCGAAAAATTCAACTCAAATCAACTGCGCAGTTTTTTTGTATTACAATTGTCGCCACCTAGATCACCTAATCTAAAAGCCTAACATTTTTTTTGTGGAGGTTTAGCATACACTTATTGTGACATTACAAGAACTAAGAAATAGAATTATTGACGGATGTGAAACTATACGAAATACGTAATGAATTTTGGAAAGAGTTCCTAATTCTATGAGAAAAATAGCAGAAGCCTCCATAGACGCGAAAGCTGGTCATTTTTTTGTAAATTATGAAATAGTATTGTATTTAATTGTTATTGCTTTTTGTTACCTTTGTTTGTTACACTATTTTTGTAATTATTGTAACACTATTTGTTTTGCTTATTTATTTTTTTTTGTTAATGTAAAAAGATCTTTTAGGTTATTGAGCGATATGCGACATTTAGTCTTTACTACACTTTAAATCTATTGATATACTTATAGACACAAATATTGAAAATATACTATGGTATTATTGCGGGCTAATATCTTTTATATTGATCTAAAAAAATGTTTACTTTGTCCTGTATTAAAAAAATAAAAATAAAATAATTAACAATTTAACACTTTTTTAAAGGTATTTACCAAATTGCCTTGATTTATTTAAGAACGTTGACGTTAAGAATTAACTGTCAGAATATTGACATTTCATACACATAATCTATTCAGGCGAATCAAACTAATTACCTCTGCCGGATTGTAAAGCTATTTTCTTAGGTCTCATTCCTTAGATATTATTTCATTACATGAATGTGTTAGGTGAATGGGTTTATTTTATTAAATTTAAAGTTTTATTTCAATATCGATTTTTTTATACAAGTACTTTATAGTAACTTACTACTCTTATCTAATATTTCTTTTTAAATCAAAATTAATTGAATGAATAACGAATAAGGTAGGAGTTCGTTGGATTGGATTCAATTTTAAATATTAAATCAGGGACTCTTACCATTTATCATTAAATATAATAATATAATATATATTAATATATTATATAATAATATAATAATATATAATCAGTTAGTGCATATTAAAATAGAGTAATTATGTTAATAATTTTTTATTAGTAATACGAAGATTGAACAATAGAAAAATTGACTTAAAAGAAATTTCAAGTGAAAATAAGAATGTATCATTAGCTTTGTTAATAACTGCCAACTTTTAGCTAAAGTTCATGAACTTTTGTCAAGTATGGCCAAATATCCTTGTGGAAAATTGACATACTTGAGAGTTGTCGCTTTTAGTACAAAATATGGTTTATCCAAAAATTTCGTTTTAAAATGTTCTATAGGCTGTACCCTTTCTATTAAACAAACAAAATTTCGGAAAATCGTTGAGTCTTAAATTGCTCAAACACCGATCTTTTAATTAATAATTGACTGATATTTATTATAAAATCATAACTTTTTTAGTTAATGGCGTAGTTTTTTTTTTGTAAAATTGTATTAAAAATTCGTCATAGCTACGTCATTGAAAAAAAGCGAATGAACATTTAATAAGAGTGTTTTAACACCAGAATATCCTGTGACAAAATCCAGTCCATTTCTTAAAAACATATCCTTTTGAGAAACTTATACAAAATTAGAAATTAAATAAAACTTTAGCACACTGTATCTTAAAAACTATTGATTTTAGTGCCCACCTGTATGTGAACCTCGACTTAAAATCAATCCAGGAATGTTCCTTTCAAATTATGACATACTATAAAGTATAACCCTTTATATATATAAATAACTGATATAAATAGATATGATTTAAGATCTTAGGATTGCAGTGTTGCTGCTTGATTGAGCTATGAAAATAATTTACATATTAAATTTGGTTTTCAGTTTCATGTCCAAAGTTATCAGTATAATGTTTTTAATATGTAGCACAACTTATGTTGTATTTAATTAAGATCCAGATTTTTTTCGGTCAAGAATTTGTATATTGTTAAAGTCGAAAGAATGATCCAGTTCAACTAGTGCTGTAGGGTGAATAACATTTTTCTTTAATAACTTCTTCAATATATCTACCAATTTGTTCTACACAACTTTTGCCAACATTCTTACAAGGAATTTTGTATAATTTTGATCAATTTACTAGGATAATTAATGGTATGATAGTAGTATTATGAGTAGAGGATAGAATGAGGTACATGTAGTAATCTAAGAGAGTAATACCAACCTTTTTTGTAAATGGGGCACCACAGTAAAACACTGTTGCTCCACATCGCTGGGCACGTCAAAAGTGCTTTTAGAATCAGGCACGGCGTAACAAACGACGTGCACCTGACTCGCCAAATGGTTTGACAGCACGTGCGTCGATCCTACACGTAACAGTCGGATTTCATTCGATACCGTGCTGGTTATCGAGAGCATGCACAAGTGTAGGTCGCATTTTATGTGGGTCTTTATGGTGCCCTCCAACGGGATGTTTCCTTAAAAATTCAGGAGGAAATTAATGGAAATTTTAATGTGGCAACTTTACCAGTGATTTTTGGCATGTAAAAGCTTTGCGCCCAATCACTTTTGGCCAGCTGTAACGGGCCGGAGAAGAACCAGTTGCTGTTGCTGCATACGCCCAAGTGGAAGTTTTCGTCTAGTCTGGAATGCATTAAATATTCCCAATTAAAGAAATATACAGGGTGTCTAAGCATTAACTAAATGATATAAGAATATTACTTAATAAACTGCTTAACGATAAATGGATTGCGACACGTGTGCGATTCATTGGCCACCTAGGTCACCAGAACTAACCCCTCTGGACTTTTACTTTTGGGGTTACATAAAGAATGAGGTATATAAAAAGAAATAGAGAACAGTTGATGAGCTTTAAACGAATATTAGCCCAATACTTGGGTCAATAGATGAAAAATTAATATTTAAAGCTACAAGACCCGTACTTAAGTGTGCTCAGAAATGTATTCAAAAGATGGCGATGTTTTTCCTTATTTATTGTAAATTGAGTAGGTTTACTTGACGTTATTTTTATATCTCAAAGCCAACTGGCCTAAATGTGGTAAAATTATTAATATTGCTGTAACTTAATTCTTTTTAGATTTAGGCTATTAGTGTAAATAACCTTTTTTATTACGAAATTATTTTATTTTGATTTATGGCTATATAGGGGATTCCATATAATAAAACTACAATTTTGACATTGTCTCGAAAACATGATGTTCATTTTTCACCATTTTAATCAGCAGAAAAAAATCTACTAGTTAGCTAATTTACCCGACCTGTATCTTAAATATTAACAAAGATACCAGTAGTACCGACTTAATCGGAGGCACTCTATACATACTTGTATTTATTTTTTTTGTAGACATTTATACATACATAATGAGTTTAAATTTTTGTTATGTAAAAGAGTATATACCTGTATATATAAGGATTTTTTCCAAATATATAAATATTTGATAATGTGTTTTATTTTTATACAAAGTTTTCGCTATATTTATATAATTATTATATTCTTAATTTATGCATGCCCCAATTTAACAAGAAAATGCATTAGTGGCTCTTAAACGATACCCAAAATGTACTGGAAAAGTCAAAGAGAATATGATTAAAAGGCCGTTAAAAAATTTCGAATATTGCCGAAAAAAAAAACGAAAAAAATTAATAAAATTTTATATTCAACTTCTTAGTAAAAAAACTCATTAACTTTAATATAAAATTAAAATCAATAAAATCTTTATACGGGTTTTCAAAATACTTAAATTTTTGTAAAGCCTTTGAAAGCATCAAGATTCTTTTAACTCGTTGATAAATTACTCAGTAACTCCAAAACAGCTGAATTTCCAAGGAAACTTATGAGGAAATTTTTGTTAAAGAAACTCATCAGCTTTCAGATGAAACTAAAATGAATAATATTGCTAAATAAGTTTTTAAAATATTTGAAATTTTCTACATTGAATAGTTGAATCTTTGACAGCATCAACATTCTTTGAATCTGTTCACTAAGAGCATTTACATTAAAACATGGAGGTTCCTGAAAATGAATCAGAGGGTAAAAATGTGATTCTGGGTTAAAACATTTCGCTAATTTTGGTTCGGTCAGTTTTTTTCCTAATTTTCTTTAACGAATTTTTACTATCCTCGATATTATTTTCAGGAATATTTTTAATTGTGCAGTAAAGAGCATTATGTTATTAACCCAACATGTAACAATTAACATTTAGTGTATGTTCCAATAAAATACTCCAGCAACATAAACATTCGACTGGAATGTTTTTGGCGTATATTGTGCTATAAGTCAGAAAAGAACATATTAAACCTCAGTGCCCAGAAAGATACTTATCCCAACTAAATATGATAGCACTTTTCCCAAAAAAAAACACAAAAGAATTTTCAAAAGAACCTGATTCACACGCTTTAAAATTATTTTTAATAAATCTCACCTAGGTGGCGCAATAATACCGTGATGCTGCACCCTGCAGAGTTCGATACCATTTAACATCACTGACACGGGGGTTCCCAGGGTGTTTACCATAAGACACCACGGTAACAGTTCCACTAAGAGGGCGCACGAATACTGACATGCATTTTGATATCTGAGGAGAAAAAAAACAGATTTTTCCAATCTTTTCAATAATTAATTAACTGCCTCTCACCTAACTTGTACGTGCGTTAACGGCTGACTATCGTCCATTATCCACTCTATGTTATTAAATTCATCCTCAAAGTACGGCCATTTAGACTCGAAACAGTGATTTAGCGACTCCAAGATGACTTCCACGTCTTCGTTGGGATATTTTTTGAAAAATTCCCTTTGGTCTACCACTGTATAGTTCAAAGGCACATAAGGGTTGCTTGTTGAAGAATTCCCTGAAAAAAGAATTAAATTATCGCCTTAAGAACGTCACAGTTAATTCCACTCACCTTCTTCCAACTGAAAAGTGATTTGATGGGAATGATCTATCGTACCGGGACAGTACAACTGCTGCAATTCGCCCCTGCCGTTCACCATCGAGTCCAAATGCACCCCTAAAGTGGGAGTTTCGATATGCACCTAATGATTTAAAAGGTTATTGTAGCAAATTTCTGTTTTTTGCTAGGGAGAGAGGGGTAAATACCTTAGCGCTCATAGGTAAATTCGACTTGACCATGAACAGGGGCCACAACATGGCCAACACTCTGCGCGATTTACCGAAGTCCTGGATCAAGATGCGGCACCAGATCGATAAGAATTGGCCGCGTTCCTGTAATGGGACTTTTACCAGCCAGGGTTGTGAACCTGGAATAATTTACCAAATAAATAAAGATATCGATAAATTGGACAATTTTGCTTAATATTTAAGTGTGTGAATGCCATTCCAGCAAGGTTAACGAGATTACACTGACATAAAGTGGTCAAATTTAATATTATCGTCATGAATAACGGGACTAAGCTGATATTTTTTTGACATTTACTCGGGACCAACATTTGTCTAAATCAACGTTTTTATAGAAAGATTTTGAAAAGACAATAAGACTAAAGTCCGTAAAAATAATGAAAGTAAAAAAATATTTATCACCACTAATAATGGAGTTCTTAAAACGAGTTATCAAATTTCTATATCCATCGCTAAAACTGGAAAAAACATACTAAAGGAGAGGATGTAATAAGATCGACAATATCAGCATTTACAGCAACAAGTTTCTTGAAAAAGAAACTATGCCACTCAATAACAATATTGTTATCAGAACAAGAGATGAAATAGGTGAAGATGCTGAAAACCAACTCATTGAAAAACAGAAAACAAGAAATTTCTTAGTGCAAATGGATAAATCAACTTTGAGAGACAGTTAGGCAGTATTAATAACTTACGTAAGATATATTGATAAATGGTATTTTGCTGAAGAAATGTTGTTCTATTAAAGATTGAAAAGCACTACAACCTCCAAAGATTTGAGCTACACTTAAATGTCAATGATATAGGAATGGAACATATAACATCTTGTGCTGGATATGGTGTTCCTAATATAAAAGTCTGCTTAAAATAGATGAAAGATGCAAATCCAAAAATGGTTCTTATGTACTGTGGTATTCATAAGGATAACTTGGTAGCTAAAACATCTTGCCTGTTATAAATGAAGTAGTACGTTCAGTAATAAAGTGTCTTAATGCTATTTACGGTAGTGCCAAGTGTGAGCGTCGCTTCAAGCTATTCTATAAAGAACAAAATGAAGACCATGTGAGACTTTTACTTTATACTGAAGTAAAATGGAAATCTAAGGGAAACTGCTTCAAAAAAAAATTATGAAACAGTTTGATATTCTTGGTGATTTTTTAGGAGTCAAACCTAAAATGAAGTATCTGTTAACAATCAATGGTAAAAAACCATTTGTGAGATATGGAAAGAAAGTGTCACATGTTAAGGACTTCAAATAAAACTGATTTTATTTCGGAAGAAATGCGAGGCCTTTTAGGCTGGAAATGAACGGTTACAGTTTACAATAGACTACAATTATTGGAACAAATAAATTAAATCATTAAATGAAGAACACTATAAAACCGACTGTCTTATTTTCTTATATTTACATGTTTATTTTTATAGATTATAATTTGCAGCAAAAAAATAGGACACAGCACGTATTTAAATCCCAAATAAGTATAGTAAAGTGTAGTGAATAGCGTTAAGATGTACATATCTATTTCTATTTAAAAAATCAGCCTATTTCTCGTGTAAAAAAGTAGACAAACATTATAAAGTGTGACGTTTTACATCTACGTTAGCAAATTTTGAAAAACTTTTAAGGTATGTAGATCTTAACAGTATCCCTTAGTGTAAGTATTCGAGATTTAAATACATCCTGTCTCCTCCTCTTTTTTAATTTATTTTGTAAATTATAATCTATAAAAACATGTAAACATAAAAAATAAGACTGCCTGTTTTATAGTGTTTTTTATTTAATGTTTCAATTTCTTCGTTTATTTCTTTATTTAAGTGTAAACTGTAACGTGCCATTTCCAGCTCTAAAGATGACCTAAATAAAGGCCGAAACGTCGGCATTTCTTCTAAAATAAAATCAGTTTTATTTAAAGAAGTAAACCTAGGAAACTTTCTTTCCAATTCATACCAAAGACGTTATCATTTAAGTTTCTTAAGTGAACAATTCAATTTTTTTAATATTAAAAATTATGTATGTTACATAAGAGGAAATACAAATTTTATAAAAGCTAAGGTGGGACATGGCACAAAAAAGGTTGGGAAACACTGCCCTAGATTGATATTGCTATATCTGAACGAGTAGCTTTTAATATTTTCTTATAGTAGGTATAGCTTATTTAGGTAATAAGAAAAAAAAATGTTTTGTGTAAAAGAAATCGATAAGTGACTTAAATATGATTGTGTCGTGAACCTAGAATTGACTTTATAATCCCAAATAGACTCCTATAACTGGATACGACTACGAAAACACTAACAAACGGCGTCTATGTTGCTTCAGTGTTTTATCTGTTTATTTCATTTAACGGGACCAAAATGACACATGACAAATTTAAGCGACCGTATTCTTGGCAGCTATTAAAAGTAATATACTGAAAATGTAAATACATTAGTTATTATTTTCATAGTTCTTGTACTGTTTTTTTACTCGTATTTCGTAGTTTAAGTTAATTAGTTAAGTTTGTTTAGAGTTGTACTTACATTTAGTTCATTATTTTCACGTATATTGTCTAGTTTTTAAATAGTATATCTTGTTTAAATATCTCCCCTTTTTGGTTAATAAGGGTATATTATTGTAAATCTATGTATTTTAAATTTTTTACAATTTGTATACTTACTTGCTTTGACTGTATCAAGTATTCTCTTAAAATTATTGGTCTCCACTGACCAAAACAATGCAGAAAATTCTAAACATTTCTCCATAGTTCTTTAAAAGGAACCACGCTTCGTAACATTTTAATTAGTTTCGTTTTTTACCTAAGAAACATTTAAACGATAGTCAACCCGAAGTCAGGTTAGAGTTTTGACGTTGCCAATAAAACTGTGTTCCTGACACATATGGAGTAAGTGTGGTCCAGAAAGTAGTGTATTCCTGAATTTCGTTTCAATATTAACATAAAACGATACATACCAGTGGCGTGTTCTCTCAATGGTATATCCCCGGTCCATGCGGATTCCAAGCCGAAAAAGCGCAATCGCAAAAAGTAATTTTTCCGATTATCGACGAACATGCTGGGGGCTGCGGTACGACCGCCCACGATGTGACTGGGCGCGTTTTTGAACTCTTGCTCCTTGTTTTCTTGCACCGCCTCCATTATCTACGATAGAAAATGCTCGAAAACATACAAACGTCAAGTGTTAACTGACCTTCATTTCGAAATGCTCGGACAACATATTACAAACGACTAGTTGTCCGAAAAACGTGATTTGTTTCTGCGTCTTGGACACATTCTTGACCGTCACGAAAACCGTCAAATTTCTATCTGGGAAGTGAATCATGCGCGTTCCTTCGCTGTAAATGGAAAAACCTTTGGACCATGTCCAGTTGGTTTGTTCCAAACTGATCCTGTAAAAAAATAAATTAGCAATACGCGACAATCTCATAGTCGATAGAAAAGTCGATTTTTTCGTTACCTAAATGTTTGCTTTTGTTTTTGACTCTTCCAGGCATACAAGTGAAACGTTCTGGAAGGCACCAGTAGATTCTCGTCGGTCCCCTCTTGCCCGAAACGTATACAAACGTCAGTGTCGTTACACACCGCGTATCTTGTAACGATAACAAAATCCAAGTCCTGATTTTCGTTGATGTAGTTTTGGGTCCACATTTGACCGCTGATGGCCAAAGTGTGGGCTATGGACGGGCCGAACTTCATTTGAACCGGTTTGGAAATGAAGTTCACTTGTAGACCCTTGAAGAGGCAGAGTTCTAACTTCGAGGTGAATGGCTCTGAAATAGAAACCCACCTGGCTTTTATTTTGAAATTGAAGAATCTCAGGAGAAAACCATGGATGTCACAAACATTTGCTTTTGAGAAAATCGATTTTTAAAGTTTAATACTGTATATATTCATACTGATGGCGCGTATAAATACAAAACATGTATAGACATTAGTAATACTTAAAAATAAAAGTACTAGTTATAAATAAACATATTGGTTACATGAATTTTAATAAAAATGGGAGATATCATTGCATGTCCACTTGCTTTATGTTAAGCGGCAGTGGCGGTTGCTCCATAAGGCCGCGTGGCCGCGCGCCCCTCCAAGACAATGTGCAACACCAATTTTTTTTTTCATTTTACATTGTGTTACTAAGTAAAAATTTAAACAAAAAAAAAATCGTATCTAACCATCACATTCGCTCTTATCTCTAACTCTTCGTCCTCGTTGGCACGTGCGCACGTGAGAAGATTGAATCATATGGCTTGGCCGCGCGAAAACAGCGCCGCCCGCCTCGACATGTACCGATGTAGGATTTCGGCGGCGCGAGCATGCACGAGGCCCTGTAATATTCAGGTTGCATAAGGTCAATTAGGGCGCGGATTTTCTGCGGCCTGGTGTTTTTATTCTGCAAGGAAAGGCGCGTTTTATTCGGCAATTCGTTGTTAACGAGGTACTGTTTTGTCGATATTATCAATTTTTGTGTTGGTGGTATCGTTATACCTATTTGGCCTTGAGGATTATATGAATATTATTGAAATCAATTTTGATAGACTGCCGTTGGCCGATAAGGTCAAAATTAAAGAACTGGGAAGGCCCTTGCCAAATTTAAATTTAACGCAAACTAGTACGCGAAAAGCCGAGAACAGATCTTTTACCCGACGATTTTCAAAGGATATTTATGAAAAAAATAAGTGGATATGTGGGTGTGAAATAAGAAATTTGTTATTCTGTTTCCCGTGTCTGTTGTTTTTTAAAGCTGACTCTAGAATGGACTCCAACTGGGCAAGGAAAGGAATCAGTGATTTACACCATCTTCCTGAGAAAATGAGAAAACATGAATCGTCTCGTGACCACATCAATTCTTGCACTGCTTTAGCTATACTCGGTAAGGTTAATATTATGACACAGTTAAGCTCTGCTTATAGAGAAAGTATTATTTTACATAATAATAAGGTCGAGAAAAATCGTCATATTTTAAAAAGGATAATTAGTTGTGTAAAATTTTGTAGTACTTTTGAACTAGCACTTAGAGGTCATGATGAAAGAGAATTCTCAGAAAATCAAGGAATATTTAAAGAGCTAATTAACTTTACTGCAGAGCTCGACAATACATTAAAGGAACACTTGCGTACGGCTACTGTTTTTAAAGGGACCTCAAATATTATCCAAAACGAAATTCTCGATAGTATGTTACAAGTATGTAGAGAAGAAATTTGCAAGCAAATTGAAAATGCTGACTATTTATCAATCCAATACGACGAAACCACCGATGTCTCGAATTATTGTCAAATGGTGTTAATATTAAGGTATTTTTATGAAGGATCTATCCGTGAACATTTTTGTGGTTTTTTAAGGGTTACAGATAAAACAGCCACTGGATTAAAAACATGCATAGAAGATCAAATTGATCCCCTAGTTTTAAAAACTCCTCAAAAATTGATAGCACAAACTTATGACGATGCAAATGTTATGAGCGGCTTGAACAACGGTGTTCAAGCTCAAATTAAAAAAAAATACCCAAATGCTCATTTCATTGTTATGCCTATCAATTAAACCTAATAATGCAGAAATCGGCATCACAAAATGCTAAAGTTCGCGTGTTCTTTAGTAATCTCTCAGCAATACCCGTTTTTTTTTTTCAAACTCATCTCATCGGTGTGACGTTTTACAAGAAATCATAAATAAAAGATTACCAAGGGCGGTTGTTACTAGATGGAACTATAATATTCGCACAGTTAATTTTGTTTATGAAAATCGCGAAAAACTTATAGAAGTGTTTGAAGAAATTGAAAGTAGGTGTGAAAAAGGCGTTACGTCAAATGAAGCTTCCGGTCTACGAAGAGCATTGGAAGATCCAGAGTTTGTATTTTGGTTAACACTTTTTCACAGAATTTTACCACACGTTGATATACTGTACAATCAGCTTCAATCTAAAAATAAAGACAGCGTTCAGTTGCAAAAAGAATTGTTAATTTTTGAGAAAAATATTTCTAATATCCGAAATAAAACTGATTCGATTCAAAAAATTATCGAATCCGAATTTCCTACGCCTAAGAGAAGACGAACCGATGATAATTTTCGAAGTGTTATTGCCAAAGAAATTTGTGATACAATTACAACTCAAATGAAGGATCGTTTTTCCTATCGGGGTCATTTCCAAGCCGCTTACTTGTTTAATACAGAAAAATATTCAGAATTTTCAAAAAAGTTTCCTGTAGCAGTTTTAGATGATGTAGCTTCATTTTATCCAATGCTGACCAAATCAAGGCTAAGAACAGAATTAGAGGTAATCTATTCGACAGATGATTGAAAAGAAATTGTTGGAGCAATGAATCTTCTTTCATTTATCATGGACAATACCCTTCATGAGACGTTTATTGAAACGTCAAAAATATTAAAAATTATCGTGACAACTCCAATGACCACGGCAGAAGCAAAACGTACTTTTTCTACGCTTAAACGCATAAAGACATTTTTGCGAAATACCATGCTTAATGATAGACTAAATGCTCTGGCTATGATGTCCATTAATCGAAATTTGGTGCATGAAATAAATAATTTTGATGACAAAGTATTAGAAAAATTTATTTCCATGAAGGACCGTAGAGCGGATTTCTGTTTTAAAAAATAGCTCCTCTCGCTTGTTTATAATGTGTAAATATGTTATTATAATAAAATGATCTCGAAATTAGTATTCTAAAATATACCTAAACATAACAATAATCCATGTAAATAGTAAATACTTACCTTATTTTTATGCCTCCTTTTTCGTACTAAGAAAATGCCTTTATTCTTAGTGAACTGACTTATATGATATTAAAAGACTACTCTGGTATTACAGTTTCTTTTTTCGTTGAGTTCAATCAATCCTGGATTTAATTAAGGTAAAAGAGATAGGTAAACTTTTATTCAAAACGTGCCATTGTTTTCGTTTTTTTTGTTTCATATGATATCATTATTAAAAAAAAAGAGACCATCTTTTAACGAGTTTTAGGCGTGGCGTTGCAAAAATTTATTTTTTTACTGTGCCCCTCCTGGCACAAACCTCACGACACGCCACTATTAAGCGGCCCATTTTCTTTTTAACACTAAGGTTTTTACCATATAATCCAAAGTAGAAACCATAAAGTATAAAGTGTAGACCAAACTACTCATTGATAAATATAAATCTAAGACCATCAGTCATTGACAATTAGGAAATCTAATTTCGCCTGTAATGGCAACATTGTCACAACATAGACATAGGCGGTGACTTTATATGCTTTTTCATAATATATTTATTTTTAAAATAAAATATTTAAAATTTTTAGGTTTATGGCTTATAGTAAATATAATTAGCTATTTTTTAATTGTTAGAGTAAAGCTTGAATAATTAGGAAATCAATATTTAATAAATATACATTTCAAATTATGATATAGTTTCTTATAGGGAGTGCAATCTGATACGGTATATCTGTGTGTATATTTTTGATTTTTTTAAATACGTTGACCTTATCCTTGATTATAAGTCTATGACTTTTACTATCAGCCATATTGAAACTAAACAAAAACAAACACTAAATTGTCCTAAAAAAACATAAGGTATATACTGTAAAAAAGAATGAAAACAACTAATAAAATTTATTTTAATACACTTATATAGCTTCACTGAACTGACCAGGTGCGGAATGGAAATTCGTTGTTTCAACCGTTTACGAGCGGATATGCACGGATTTTTCTGGCATAGCGATTTTAAAATACTTAATAACTCAACTTAACTCATTCAAACTTTTCTCCCCTTCTGCATAAATTAGCAGATAGCAAAAACCTACTAGATGGCGTACTTAACCCAATTTCTCTCAAGACCCTTCAATTATCTTGAGTAAAAAAAAAATATCACTTTTTATGGCCTATTGGTGAACTAATATTAAAACAGGGCATTTACAGAAATGTTCTGCAATATTCTTACCAATGAAAGTCTGCTCGGTCAAATAAGCGTAATCCAACACTTCCGATCTCACCGAGCAACTCAACTCGCTCAACACGACCTCAAAGTTCCACGTGCTCGTGTAGCAACTCACATTCTCCAAACTGACCGTCAAAAACTTTTGACTTTCCGGAAAACTGTTGTCGCACGTGTACTTCCTTAAGCACTCCGGCAGTTTCACCCTGGTGCCTTTGGGGAAGTAATTATATAGAGCGAGTTCCAGTTTGGTGATATAGAGGGCGACATTCAGATTCGGAATGAGAGTTTTATTGAAATACGAGTCGATTCTCATACAAGCGGCCAAAGCTCTGGGTGAAATTTGACCTTTGTCCAAAATCGGCTCATCCGAGGTGTCATCGATGGTGTTTATTACCACCTAAAACGGGTTAATTAAATGATGTTTAAAAATGAGTTTGGTTAATTTACCCTCCAGGTGCTAGCCACTACGGTTTTTGGGTTGCCATCGGGTAAAGTTAAGTGGCAAATTTCGCTTTCGGAGAGGCAAAACTGCGTGTAGGGTAAGTAGCAATTACGGCACTCGGACCAATACTCCAAATGACATAAAACGGATAAACTGTCGTGTGTGTTCAGCGCCATCTTATAAGGCACGGGGAAAATACGGACTTTTGTTAGGGCCCGCGGTTGGGGGTAGCGCCACGCCATTGCCGAGATGTTCTTTGTCCAAAACATGACCTAGAAAAAAAAGAACCTAGAAATATTGTCCAGGAAGTGATCAGCGCCATCTTAGCGATAAGACGTAGGCACGTGGCGGGGTTAAATCTTTATTAGAATTTACCCATTTAGAGCGCTATAAAAAGTGCATAGAAAATCTAAGTCGGTAAGAGTGAACACCCTTTTTGTTACTCAGCTTTTTCCATACTTACATAGATTTTTTTCTGTTATTTCTTATTTTGCATGTAATCTATCTATAGTCGAAGTCATTTATAATAGCCAGTGACTCATTCTTAGCATTAGGATGCGCCAAGTGAGGCAAAAAAAGAGGGAACGAAATTCAATGGCGGCAACAATTTCTCCTCTTTAATTATTAATTATTATACCTATGATACTTCGACAACTTTATCTGTGTCTCGAAAAGGAATTTATGGGGCGTGCCGTATCTATTAAAAAGTTTTAAAGCAAAGCTGTCATATTGATCCCCTAAAAACACAATATTTTTTTAATCTTGTATATGCTATTAATTAATTTATCATTGTATATGCTAATTAATTCTTTAAAAACTAAAAAAAAAGATCTTTTTATAGGTTCAATCTTATTCAATTTGAATAAAAAAATTATGATATTGGATTGGCAATAATTTAGATTGCCAATGCTGTATACGACAACTATTTTCGCATATCTATTAAAATAAAACCAATATGACAACATAGCACGGTAGAGGTGCGTCGCGCAATCGACAGGTTATCTGATTGGCTCGGTTACTACAACAGTAAAATCACGGCCGTTTCGCGCCGAGCCAATTTTTAAACTGATTGGCCCTGGGGCCCAATTCTTGACGGCGATAGAATAGAACGATTAATAGAGCATCCCTGAGGATCGATCCCTAACTTATCTCTACGCCCTCGCGTCACATCTTAAAATTTGTATTCTCGACAGAAAAGGACAGAGCAAATTTCAAGGGAAAGCGTAGCCGTGTTGCCAAATATTCGAACCAATTATAGAAGGGTATTTTTGACATTTCAGATTGTGGGCGAGCTTGTTTTTTAGTAGTGGGGATAGTTTTATGGGCTGTTGGTTTTCTTGCTGTTTAGTGTTTTCATTTAAGGCTGTTTATTTAGTTTGGTGTTTTTTCTTGTTTTTATTCATTTTTTTTTCATCTTTTAAGACTGATAAAAAGGGGTCACTTTGTGAAAGATTATTTCTCGGAATTCTCCAATATTCATTAGCATCTTCTTGGTTTTGCTCAACAATATCACGCACCAAGCATTTAAGTTCATCTTGGTAGCAAATTAGAAAAGCAGAAATGCGATAAAAAAAACTACTTGAAATAACCGCATTCAAAGACAAGAGAAACAATATACATTCATAAACACCACCACCCCATAAAATAATAAAAACAAAACAAAATTTACCAAAATTACACATGACATGCAAAGTGAAATTAGTGCGCTTGCGTTACATGCGATATATAAATCGTTCCCCGCAAAAAAACCAGTAGAAGAAATTTTGATCTCCAGGGAGCAACCTTCCTATCGATTTTCAGTAGAGCCAAGTTCAAGAATACTGATTTTGTGTTTTTAGTAGAGCCACGCCCCTTTCTATTAGCTGTTCTACTCCCCGGTTTTCAAGAATTGGGGCCCTGATGTGTTCGAGACGTATGTGTTTTACGTCATCCTCGGGTTTTTTTTGGAGGCGGTCCGCTACGACAAACAGAGACGTAGATATATTTATTATTTGTTTTGTGCTACACGTGTTTATGAGACTTTATGAAATTTAAGTTATTTAAATTTTCTGAAAAATAAAAAATAGCAGGCCAATGGAGTGGTCATATTTATCTCCCGTCTCACCTACACCCCTAAGCTTCAGATAACTTGTCGACCTATAACAAATTTCGGCACGGCAACGTTAATGGTCGAAAAGAAATCGATCGTTCAGTGTTGCGACCTCTGTACCGTCGTCGATCAATATCAATTTAAGTACAAAAAATTTCGCTGACTACGAACTTTCTTTAAAGTAGATATAGGCTGCTTCAAATATTCCGTAGGCTAAAAGGTACCCCCCAAAATAAATTTGGAACCAGTACGCATTTCTTATTAACATGTACTGGTTTTATGTATAAGAGCGACAATTTGTGTGTGTAAATGCTATTATAATTATCTAAATAAAAATTTAAGCTGCTCTTGTTTTCGACGACTATAAATAGCTGATACTTGACACGGACCCCGATAGAGGGAGCAGCAATAATGCCGGCCGCAACACACGCTCTGCACCAAATACAACCACACAAGTCAATAAAACTCACCAAAAAATTGACAATTAGCAAACAGCAGTTGATGGTCTTTCATAGTCCTTATTCAAAACAAAAATGCATTCGATAAAACTAATAAGGCAGAGCATTAAAAATAGCAAATATACAAGAGATACATAAGAGCAAACGAGTTTTTGTAATCTAATTTTTAAGAAAATAAAAATGTTGAAGGAACAATTCCAGCAAGTTAAGTTGTCATTAAAGGAATCCTAATTGACATGATAGTAAACGATTTTGTAAATGAAGTCGAATCAGATGTCAGGGTTACGTCAGCAAGAAAAAACGTGAAAAAACGAAAGAAAAATAAATTATCAGGGACAGATGGGATATATGCCGACACAAACACTAATAGTTACTTTTGAGAGCAAGAAACGTCCAAGAGAGGTTATAATTGACTACTATTTGTCACCTTGATGAATGCCAAGTTAATCAAAAGCAAAGAAGTACTAAAAATACTGAAAGTTTATAGCCTTAAGAGGGTCTCCAAAAGTTGTTGATGCCCGGAGGAACTTAACCCCTCTTACCTGAAACGCCCAGAGAAGGAATCCTTCACAATGCTGCTAGCTCAAGCCGATGTGGGTTCTAGCTTCTTTCTCAACCAAATGAACCAAAATTTCTTAGGTAGTAACTACCCAAGAGTTACCCAACTAAATGTCAAAATCAGTATGGCGCCACTAAGTTTTGGATTTTATATAATCCCAAAGGACGCCCAATATTTATCAAAATTTATTTAGGCAAGTTCAAAACGAAACTTGGAAAACAAAATCAAAGTCAAATCAGTATACACTATTGTTTCCAAATTACCTATGATATTCCAACCTACTCAACTCAAGTGAAAAACAAATTAACAACAGAAAATAACAATTTATTTAAGTCTTGATTATCACAGAGAATTATGTTATGTTATTTATTGTTAAGAGGAATAATTATTTAAGTTGGTAATAAGGAACCACAACATCACACAAAAAATACACAATCAAAGTGTGGTTGTCGAAATAAAACAAATTATGTTACACCCAAACTTTGGGGAATGAAGCTTCAATTCAATTAAACTAATAACTTACATGGCCCGGTATATCCCGCCACGGACATTGACCTAAGCAAAAAAAAAAATAACAACCCTAACTGTTGAAGCTTCCCCACTTAAAATTACCCTTTTATTAGTTTACTCTAATATTTACTAGCTAATCTGAGAAAATTTGACATCTTAGGAGTAGTCTGAAAATAAATAATATAACTCAAGTATATACTCGTAGTACTACGAAGCCGGCTGCGTCTTACCTCACAGGAGTCACTTGTCACATATATATGTACTCTTATCAGTAATATTCAATAATAAAATAGCATCGATTAAATAATGTCAATAAAATTTTAAATAAGCTTATGTATGTATCTCAACTCAAAAGATAAAAGTTGTGATAATAAAAATAAAATAAGTGAATAAAAAAAATGTTATGTTGTGTCACCTAGCTCCACACACAGCAGACTACTTCAGATTCGAGACTCTCCCAGACATCCAAGAAAAACTGCAGGCTTCCAAGCTTCACCTCTTCCACTTCACAAGCTCTGGTAGTGGTCTAGGTTAGACGTTAGCTCACAGTTGCTTAAAATCTCCTTCTAGATTAGAGCCAGTAGAGTACATAACCCCAAAACGAAAGCACCATGTGGCCTGAAGAAATCAGGTCCGTACAAAAAAAATCCGTCCAAAATCCATGTTATGTAGCTTTGCTAATTAAATTGTCCCCTGCCAATGCCAATCAGAACCGCTATTTTGCCGATGTTCGAGGGCACGTGAAAAATTATTAGGTTTTAAATCGCCATAAAGGCCAGTAAATTCAACAAAACAACAAATTATAGCATTACGCCCAAAAAGTTGATTTACTATCACCACATTTAGTCAATTATATCCCCATATGGGTAAAATTCACACGAATTTCAAAAAGAACTAAAGCACTCTTCACTTCATGACGGCGGTCTGGGAAAAAGGAACGACCGCAGAGGTCAAACCCGTATTTAAGCAATCACGCACAAAGTGTATTGCCAATCGAAATATATAACAAAATAACTTAACTTTTTTTATAAGTACCATAAAACCTTTTATAAAAAATAAATAACAAAATTTGTGGCCCAAGGAAGTTGGCAATGAAAATATGTGTCACTATGACAATCAATTTCGATTTTGCCTAGACCAGCAACTTCTTGCTATCTTCCAAGAAAACTAATATTTACATTAGATAAAAAGAGACAAAAATTAGATAGGTCAGTCCGAGTAAAATCAACCAGCATATCTGGTATGGTCAAACCAAAATCAGATATTGTACTATGAACAGTACAACATACACAATAATTGTACATGCCCAATTAATCATTATTCGTTATAAAATAATTAAATAAAGTATGGAATAATCAATATGGGACATAATTTAAATTCTAAAATATTTCTTTAGTCCAGAACAGGGTTTTATAAGAGTATAAATAAAATTTCATTGACAACCAGTACAATATGAAGCTGAAATGTACAAAACTAAATGTGTCCTTAAAAAAAAGAATACTGCAATTTGAAATGGCTAGAGAACAGAACCATGGGTTACTTGGGAGGCTATTACAGAGAGGGCATTACTAGTATCAATCATTAATATTTGTAAAATATCTATTTTGAAAATATAACTATAATCAGTGCTTTTAATAAAGAGTATAAAATGCCAATTTTAACCTGTAACAACCTATAAACATATACCGGGTGGCACAGCAACCATATAACAGCTTTTAATTTTTTTGGGTTAGATTAATTATCATAAAAATTAATTATAAAAAAATATTAAAAAATTAAGATAATTTTATAATATTTTATACTTTTAAAATATTATAACTACTAAATGCATTTTATGTAGGTATATTAAATAAAATTTTTCAGCTTCTACCAGCTAAGTCAAAACAGTTAATGGTTATTGATAACAACAAAAAATGGTAATTAAACACGCATATCGACAATTTCTAAAGACCAGCATATTTAGTTAAAATAACGCGATGTCCATGACCATCTAGATGATTTACATTAAAATCACTTTTAACTTTCACTTGTCAAATAAATGTCAACTTGTGTCATGTCAATAAATCAAAAGAGAACAACACAAAGTCTTGGTCTCAAAAAATTATTTTATTTGTGAAAGTGGTGTTTCACTCCCGACTGTGTCAAATATACAAACACACTCAAGACACTCTTTGAGAATATGGACGACTTCTTTCAATTGTGATATGTCCATGAAAATAGAATTTTAATGCGGGGCGAATGGCATAAACAAATAAATAGGGATTCATTAAAAATAAGAAAGTTGTAGGTATTTCCGGTTCAACTGAAAATTAAAAGAAATACTTTATGTTAATTAAGCAGAATCCTAGCCTATGCACATATCATTATGAAAACTCAAATAGAGCCCCACCAATAGATAATAAATGTCAATCAAAGAAGTCACCATCCCATATTGGATCACCAACATCAATCTTTAGCTTTCTATCACAAAATAAACATGAGCAGGATACGAAAGAATGTCAAATTGTATCACAGCAAAATTTCACAGGGTTGACTAGAAATAAAGGTCAAACGAATACAAGTCAAACTGGCTTATTTAAAATCCAGAAATAACAGGGACAGAAACAAATGTTAAAAAGAAATTAATGTACGATATTGAAATGACAAGAACCCATAGTAGGAGATGATCACAGTGAACATTGACAAGAACAAACTTAACCTTAAACTTATTACTTCAAATATAAATGGTATTATACACAAACGAAAAAAGAACTAAAAAATATAATGAATACATGTCAAGTGGATATAGCGCTGATAAAGACTCAAATTAGGAAAAACTATTAATCTTAGGAATTATACATTGGAAAGACAGGACAGACCAAATGGACCAGGACATGGAGGCACAGGCATAAATGGAAGCTGCAAACCTTCAAAATATTATGGTTATCCTGAATGATGGCAGTCGAGCAAGACTTACACAGGATGGAAAGAATTGTCCAGACCTCACAATGGCATCAGCACACATTCCACTGACACTTTAAGTGTCATAAAGATCCTAGCAGTAGTGATCCTCCCAATAATCCTCAGACTAGACTGATATAGTACAACAAATTATCCAACCACAGCAGGACTACTAAATATGGAAATTAGGATGAATATAGGAGAATGCTCCAAGACATATATATCCATGACACCTGGATTTCATAAATAAATGAGGCACCGTATGGAATCAAAAATTCTGCTTTGCTCTGCATGTAATTATATAATGCTGGTACAACTTTTGATTGTTTGAATTATTAGCTATGTCCTTTTTATCCTGGCTAGTAGTCTGTAATGCTCTGAAAGCTACAGAGCGAGAAGCGTGTCTATGCTTGTTTTCCCTTTTTAAATCCTCGAATGGTATTGTAAGGCAACCTTATGGAACATAAGAGATGAATCTCAGATGTACTACTGGAACATTTTCATTTTTTTCATTAAAAAATGTGGAGATTTTATAGGATTTTCCTGGGAGTTCATTAAAAAAAAAGACATTTTTTATTGATTTTTTATTTATTCATGAAAAACTGGAATAAGGGGATGAAGAGACATTGGAAATATTTAAGAAAATGTTTCGAGTAACGTATATTTTAAGGACACATGCCATTTTTCTTTCAAGTATTCTGGAATTTTACTACATTTTCCGGCGAATTCGTTCGATTTGAGAAATGCTCGATAAAAATTAAGTTTTCCAAAGTATCCAGAAAAATCAATAAGAATTCTTAAGGAAAATTGGGTATATTTAAAAGAATTCGAAGTAAGAAATTTCGAATCAAAATTTAATTTTTCAAAAATCTGGAAGAACTCTGAAGGAAAATCATTCCAGGAGCGTCCATTTTAATGGCGCATGCCTTTTCTGGAAAATTTTCGAAATATTTTGGGATTCCACAGGATTTTTCTTGGAATCTATTCGAGTTAAGGAATGACCTAGAAGAAGGTTAAAATTACTGCTCGTTTAATAATAAAACAGACGTTAAATCCTTAGAATTATGACTTTACCTTACCTGATAGGGCAAAGGCATTTCATCGGTATTATCGCTATTCGAGTCGACAAACTGGAACGCCCCAGCCCTCAAATCGTCCTTATAATGTTGATCTTTCTCGACAGCTTTGGTATCAAACGTTGCCAGCTCCTCATCAGGTTTATCCTCGCGATTTGGCAACATGGCCGTGAACTCTTGCAGATCTTTTATGACCATTTCCAGACATCGGATCTGTTCAGCCGTGACGTCTACTAAAATACATTCGCTCTCCGCGGTCAGCTGAATCTATATTTTAATAAATTAATTAAAATATAAATTTGATGTTTGTATGTAAATCATATTTGAGGAAATTTTGAATTATTACCTGCGGTTCGCTATCAGAGTCCTGCCAAGACTCCCAAAAAACGCACACGTCGAAAGTGACAGTCCACGGATTGAGCAGTAACTTGCGAAAACTGTCATAAATAACTGTCAAAGTTAAACAATCGAATGTGGTCATCAAACATAACTTTTCCGGTCTGGTGGCTAAGAAGAGTTGACTTTTCAGTTCGCGCATGCCCACGTGCAACTCGTGGCCGCTTTCTGACGTAACCGCCAAAATTAGTTGATCGAATTTAAGTGAGAGGGAGTTGGTCGAGCCTAAAATGTTATTCCATAACGTCATAATCAATAAATAAACTTTTCCCTCCTACCTAATAAGGTTTTAATGCGGTAAAACTTGTTGAAAGTTTCCACGTTTTTCGCCGCTCTCAGTGACGCGGTTTCCTCTCTTTTCATGCTATTGGCAGCCTTTAATAGGGCCAAAAAACTCTCAGAACCCCCGCCGCTATTAAAAGTATCCACCAGTTTATCCTTAATCGACAACAGATGGCTCCATTTGGACATCTGGCAAAGCACCTTGGTCGGTTTCAGGATTTCCAGTTCGATTTTCGAGTTTTTACCTACGCCTGTAAACAATCCAGAATTTATTAGTCATAAGGTTATAATTGTTTTGTGATTTTAGAACCTTTAATGTATTTTAGGGTGAAAAAGGCGGGCAGGATGCCATTCTGGGGATTCGGAGTGCCCAGTTTCGTTTCCAACAGACTTATTGGGAAATCGTTCGGGCAAGGGATGTGAGTCACGTAGGTATATTCCGGACCGCTCAGTTTGAAGTTTATGTCAAAGCAGGACACCTAAAATGGTTTTTATATTATAATATAGTAAAGTTATAAAAAGGGAAGACCTGACGAGCAGGCAAACAAATATAATAACACTTATTGGACTCAATACCAAAGTTACTTAGGGATATTCCTAATATCACTACTGAAATAAATATTAGAGAAAACCCTAGAACTATCCTACTAACTCCAGTAAGGCCAAATGAAACTAAAAAAATAGTTTTGAATATTAGTAAAAAGCATAGTTTTGTTGATGATGAGTGAAATTCCTGCAAGTCTTGTTCGTCAGGCTTTCCCCGCTTCTGTTACAGTTATTTATTATTTAATAACTAAATAATGCATGTATTCTCAAAACAATTAAACTTATTCTCCTAATTCCTTTGATAGTTACATATATTTGTTTAACATCAGAAATTTTAGCGATAAAACATAAAAAAATTAAAACTTGTTTTTGCAGATTGTCATAGAGTCTTGAGATTTTGTTATACAAAAGAGTGGAAACATTTTACTAATTCTATAAAATTTTCTTTGGTTATTGGTCCACCTTAATCACTTGTGGTTTATTGAAGTATTAGCAAGTTCAATGCCAAAGTGCAAGTATTATGACGCTGACGTTAAACAGAAAATAATTATACTATTCCAAAAGGTGTAAAACAAATTGACATTTCTAAATATCTTAACATAAAAAGGGTACTGTAGATATTAATATTAAGCGTTATTTATTTATAAAGAGGAACTGTAAACTTGCACTTAAAAGTGAAAGAAATAGACCAAGCAAATTTATTAAGGCCCAAAAGGGACTCGACAAAAAATAAAGAACTTAAGGAGGGATACCTGCACGTAAAGCTTAATGACATAAGTGCTAGATGTTGCCTTATAAAGGGAAATCTTCATAGTGGACGTGCCGTTAAAAAAACACTGTTGAAAAGGCATAGAATGACCAGATTAAAGTTTGATAAATATTACAAAGACTGGACGCTAAATCAGTGGGCTTTAATACTCACTAGTCAGAATTGAAAGACGTATGAATACTCAAAACTATGTTGACATATTGGAGAGTAACTTGTTGTCGCATGGAAAGGATCTACAATTGTCATGGATAATATACTATTCGAGTATAATTCAAGTAATTGAGATAAAATTCTAGTATTGGATCTTTAGCAACAGTTGCATAATCAAATCAGAAAAAGAAACATCAAAAATCCAGAATGTTATCTATGGCAACATTATCAATAGAGTTTCTTAGAGCAACATTTGTTCTAGCACTGCTTAACACATTAGTTTTGCCTATTCTAATTTAAGAATTTATTCAATACAATTAATTTTTAATAATAATTTGAAAGCATAAGATAATCTAAATCAAACAAAATTATATGTAGCTTATTGTGTAATATTTCAACTTTTTGAAAATTGATTGACAACAGATGCCCCATACTGGTACAAGATATCGCAAAATTGAAAGGCTAATACGCGTTATATATTTTATATTTAACTGCATTACTTAGGAAATGTTTAGATTTGTAAAAAGCTTTAGTGAAAGATATTATTTTATTTTTCGTATGTTCAATATGGTTACTCCAATCAGATTCTCATCTAGTCAAAACCCAAATTTAGATTTATATTAAATTGATTTTTTTTGTTAAAAAAGAATAATTTCTAAAACAAAAAAAAAATTTTACATTTATTTAGGAAGATAAATTGGTCCAAATTGATTTAAAGCTTATTCGTATATCACAATTACTATCAGCAAACGTATAATACTGGGTTTGTGTTATAAATCAGAGATATCAGAAAGTGCATTGGGTATTCCTCAAGGCGCTGTTTATAATCTTTTTAAATATTATATATAAATATATATTGAATAGAACTAAATTCTTAGGAAGTCATATAGATTATTTTAAGCACTGCTCACAAGATTTTCATATCTTTGTATCGCCTTAATAAAATCTGTTACTGTTTGAGTACAGTATCAAAACATTTGCTAAGATACAAAATATTTTTGTAATACAGAAACAAGTTATAAAATGTTCAGAACTCAATCATCTGGAAGTATTTTTAGAATTAAGGGGATATTAACTATTTATGTTCTATACATATTTGAAGTAATTTTATTTGTTTTAAAGAACAAAAATACATTTGAAAATCTAATTTTTACTCATAATTATGATACAAGAGCGCAGTGCCTTATTTACCAATGACACAGATCAATACTATATGAACAACATGCGATTATATAACAAGCCAGATAATGATTTTACCATTGAAAAACATTTTAAAAGGAAATTGAAAAAGTAACTGATCGATCACTAGTTTTTGTTACGTATTATAAATACCAATTATTAGAAATTATTGTGCAGTTAAATGACAGAACAAAACTGAAAATTACAAGTGGGCGCCAATAGGCCCAAACTTGTGAAAATTAAGGGAAATTCATAATTTATTCACACAGCCTTAATATAAGAAAAGCCTACGCGTCATTAAAAACTTCTCTACCCTCATCGACATTTACTGCCAATGCGGCAGAAAATTGAGCTTACAGATAGTTTGGTTTTGGGTTTTTTTGTTTAGATCAGGATCAGCAAGATAGGATACAGAAAGTCCAGAAATCATGTCTTAGGTTTATTTTTTTTAAAGAAGTATCAACCAGTAACATATAAACTACAGGAGGCAAAATGGTTGGATATGAAAAAGAGAAGAGACTTGCACTGTTTAAATTTTTTCCATAAAATAATTAAAACTAAAACTCCTCCATATCTTGCTAAAAAAATTACATATCGAACGGATATTCACAACCTAAATCTCATATTTAAAGGGCTAATAACTCCTCCTCAGCATACCACTATTCCAACGAAGCTTATCCTATAATGCCTTTCGCTTGTACAAGGGAATACCTGACCAGTCTAAATCATAAAATATTAAACATTTTAAACAAAAAATTAAGTCATATTTGCTAAATCAAAATGTCTAAGAAATCTTCTCTGATATTATAGTCTTATTATAGCCAACTATTGTTATGTGTTTTTAATTTTTTTTTTGATTCATTTGAATTTTATTTTGTGTGAGTAATATTTTATAATAATATAAATAAAGTAAGGTAAAAGCTTGTATATATTTCACTTTAGAATACACACTATACTATACTATACACAGTATTTTTCACTACACAATATATTATTTTTAAAAAAATATATTATTCTTCCTAAAGGTGAATACAAAAAATTATAACAAAACTTGCATTTTTTACCTGAAATTTTCTTCCCAGTTGTTGTTTTGAATAAAACGCGTTCGGCTGCGTAAAACAAAGATACAAGAGGGGCTCGTATTTGTTAAAACTGTCACTTTTGTCGTCCGTACTTTCTTCAGACGCCTCGTATCCTTGATCCTCGTCTGTCTAAAAACAAAATACCACCAGGCTCAGAAGAAAATACTGGATTACTTTTAAGGGTGTAGTTTCATACGTGAATTTCACGCAAAAATCCGTATCGATGACAACATCCACGATAATATTAATATGGAATGGGTCATAATAAATAAACAAACTCACATTTAACAAACATATTCATGAAGTTGTTACATCTTCCTTGTAAACTCTTTGTTTTATAATTAAGTCAAAAGAAAAGACTTTAAAAGGTCGGACAGTCGTTATGTAATAGCCTAATTAATCTAAATTACTTTGTTCAGCAATGGTTTGATGAAATCTCTCTTTCTATATAAACTTTTTATTTAATTTTCTATTGTCTGTAGTATACTCTGGAGTTGCGAGCTGGGGATTTCGGTTTATTTTCAATCATTTTAATTTTTATAGACTGCATCACAGCATTTTTGCCTTTAGGAAAACTACTGCCTAAAGTTTGTGCAATATAGTACTCAAAATATGAATTTTGTTCCAATAAATGCACGAGAAAGGAAATAGAGAAAGATGTTTAATTAGAGAAAAATTTGATATTTATTTTTGTTAATAGATTGAATTAATTTAAATGTTTTTTTTGGGAGGTATTAAATCTTTATACTATAAATAATAATTATTATATTACATTGTACATACTTATTTTATTGTACAAACTTTAGGCAGTAGTTTCCTTAGTGCAAAAAATGCTGTGGTAAATTATTGTACAATCTATTGGCAATTATTGTTATTCTTATGTAATTTTTGGTATAAAAAAGGAATGATTGATGAAGTTGAATGTTGTTGGACAATTCTTGAAAAGAAATTCATATTTTTGGGTATTTTATTGCTTTTTTTTATAACTTTAGCTAAACTGAAATCCTTCCCAAGATGGATTCTTTAATGGGAAATAGATTTTTTTTTATTCAGAAGGAATTATTATTGATGAATATAAATGTTTTTTTGGCAATTCTTGAAAAAATAAACACATTTTAGGGTATTTTATTGTACAAACTTGGGGTAGTAGTTTCCTTATTGGGCGAAAATGCTGAGGTATATTACTGTATAATATATAGGCAATTTCTGTAATTTTGGGGCATTTTTAGTGGTTTTTTCGAATTCAAAGGGAATTATTGACGAAATTGGGTATATTGCCTAATTTTTGGAAAATATTGACAGAAAAAATGACATTCTTAAACTTAATTGCTTGGAAGAACACATTTTCTCTTATATTTTAGATCTTGTTACAATTATCGTTTGAACTCCTAAGATATGTAAAAAAAAAACTTTGGGAACACTTATACCACAACTGCATTGAATTATAAAATATAGTCTAATTTTTGGAAAATACAAAAGTGATAATTTAAACATAGATGGTAAAAAAAGTATAATATCCAATTAAATTATCCATAAATACTTCGGAAAAATATTTTTTCATCTTTCTTATTCACCAAAAAGTATTATTTTTTATTGGCTTATTTGGGTTGAAAAATATTTTTTGGATTAAATCTGGACACAAATACCATGACACCATATCCAAAAAAAAATTCATCCACACACCTCAGTCCAGTGTTATTAAATATTTTCCTTAATTTTATAGGAACAAACGTAGAAAAAACCATACTTTATAGAAACTTAAATTGAATGTAATGGCTAAAGACGTGTCTATACTATTTGACTTTAAATTCATTGCTAACTATGATAATTCTTAAATATTGGAATATCTAAAGTTACTTTCTTTGATCAAAAGAAGGACCAACCATCTTTAACATTTGTTTTATGTATAAAATATTAAATTAAATCCTGTCCAGATATATTTGCCCAAGTTGAATTTGCTATTCCTTAGAGAGCACTGAGACAACACGATTTGTTTTGTATTAGTTTTCATTTTTTTTTAAAAGAGAAGTGAGGTTTGATGTTTTTAATAGTGCATTTCAGTCTGTTAAGACTAATTCATTTAGAATACTTTAGTACTAGGTCACTTGTTGGGTAATCCTGGTTCTTGCGAAAACGAAAACTTATCCATAAACACCAAAACTGTTATCCAATAACATTTTCTCTGTCAATATTTTTTTTAAATTAAGCAACATACCTAATTTTATCAACAATTTCCTTTGAATATTAGAGAATATACATAAAAATAACCCAAAATACTAAAAATTGCGTACAGATTTTCAATTACTGACTTACGCATTTTCTTCCATTAAAGAAACCACTCCCTAAGGTGTGCACATTGCCCAAAAATACCCAATTTCATCAATAATTCTTTTTGAATACCAAAAGACACATAAAAATACACAAGAAAACCAATAATTGCCTACTAATTGTACAATAAAATACCACAGCATTTTTTGCACTTTTGAACTACTGCCGAAAGTTTATACTCAAAAAAGCGATTTTCTTTACAAAAAATAGCCAAAAACATCTAATTTTATCAAAGGTTTCTTCTTTCGTCTTAAATACATAAAAATACCTATACTCTATTTCAGAAGTGTATAGAGCAATAAACTGGGGAATTCCGTTCTGTTTGGCTACATTTCGTGGTAGTTCATAGGCGCAGGTACTTATAATATTTATGAATTTAATTTTCACGGATTAAATGCCTTTATTTTGAAAGAGATTAAATACTAAATAAATACTTTTAATCCTTTTGTATAGGTACCTATCTTTTAACGCTTTGTAACATGCAAAAATGGGGTCAGGTAATATATACAGACTATAAATACTTTTAAATCATATTTTAAACGTTAGTAGTCACTGCTACGCTGTAGTGTAATCACAATATTATTATCCCAATATTTAAAAAATGGAGCTATTCAGTCCAACGAAAAGATGTACTAAAAATTCTCCACTATCGCTGAGTGAAAAAGTTATTATTTTAAATGTACATGATTGCATAAAATACGATTACCCTAGTTTTACTGTGAAAGAAATTGTTGAAAAATGTTCTCGAATGAGTGGAATTGGAAAGTCCACCATTTTCATATTGTTGCGGGAAAGAAAAGTAGCAGGTCAAGTGGAATCTCCCAAGCAAAAGCCAGGACGACCTACAAAAGTCCTTGATGAAAATGCTAAATGTATAATTCGAAGAAAAGTTCACTCTTTTTATTTTAAAAAGGAAATACCCACCCTAGACAAAATTTTAATGGAGCTTGGCCGAGATGACAGTATTCCGTTGATAAGTAGAAAACTTTTATGGAAAACTTATGATTATAAAAAAATATGGATTTTGCCTGGGAAAAGCATAACCGCAAAGCACTTTTACTGGAGAGCGACGAAATTGTTTGTTGGAGACGACAATACTTGAGAAGTATCAAGCAGTACCGCAGGGAGCAAAAGAAAGTTTTTTATCTTGATGAGACGTGGATTAACGAAGGTTATATAGTCCAAAAAATGTGGCAAGACAAAAATATAACCAGTGCTCGCCAAGCTTTCATAGAAGGCCTGTCTACGGGTATTAAAGTACCTTCGGGAAAAGGAAAAAGACTTATAATCACACATATTGGAAGCGAAGAGGGATTTTTAAAAGAAGGTCTGCTAACCTTTGAGTCGACTCGCACAGGAGATTACCATGAAGACATGAACTCAGACGTTTTCGAGGACTATTTTGGTGAAATGATAAAATTTCTTCCGGCTAATTCGGTGGTGGTTATGGATAACGCAAGCTATCATTCACGGCGAATAGAGAAGACGCCAACTTCAAGTTGGAGAAAGCAAGAAATTATCGATTGGCTGACTGCAAAAGGTATTGCGTTTGAAGCAAATTTGATAAAAAAAGAACTGCTGGCAATAGCAAACTTACACAAAACTCGTTTCATGAAATACGCCGTGGAAGATATAGCCGAAAAATATAATATAACTGTACTGCGCTTACCGCCATATCATTGCGAACTAAATCCTAAAGAACTGATATGGGCGCAGGTAAAAGGATTTGTAGCAAGACAAAACACGACTTTTAAAATGAAATATGTTAAGCTACTGTTTGATCAAGCCATTACGGAAGCGACACCAGAGAATTGGCGAAAAGCAGTCCAGCATGTAATTAAGCAAGAGGACAAAATGTGGGATCTTGACAACCTCATCGATCAGACAGTCGATCCTTTAATTATAATGTCAAGAGGTGATGACAGTTCGTCAGATGACGAAGAAGACTACAATCTATTATAATTTAAAATTGTTATACACTGTTCAAAAAGTGCCAGATCCAAAAGTGACATTTTCAACTGTTTTACTCTACATATTATGTTCAATAAATTTGTGAAAAAAATATATTATTCCATTTAAACAAAAGTAACTTTCTAAAATAAAATAGCATTTAAGTACATTAATTATAAGGTAAAAAACAAGTCCCAGTTGCACGCCTTTGGCGAACCGTTTTCAATGTTTATCAGTGGGTAACAATGGGCAAAACTCATAAATTGACCCAAAACCGGGTGGCACTACCTGCAATCAACGAAAAGAAAGAATTTTACATTGAAACTAATACCCAACTAAGGTAGTGGCATAAAATATTGGTGGATCACCAGGTACCACTTTTGCATACCTAATGAGGTTTTATTGCTCTACACACTTCTGAAATAGAGTATAAAACATATCCCAGAGTACCAAAAAGTACCTATAAGTTGTACAATAAAACGCCTCCTACTAAAAATGGGAAGCTACTGACCAAGATTTATACCCTAGGCCCTAAAAAAGCAAAACTATTCTTTATTATCCCAGTTCACTAGATAGCCGTGAAACACCCGCGATATATCAAAAACCAGTGGCATATAAGTTATTAGAACCCTCTTCCTAATATTTTCTGACGTACAATATAAACGCCATACCCTTTTCGATATCCTTTTCCTCCGCCTGTGTTTGACAACACCACCACCGCTACGTTCATCCTCGCAATTGTACAACGTAACAGCAACTTTTCCCGCCGTAAAGGTGACCTCTAGCGGCACAGACAAAACGTAGGGAACAGTGTTCGGGGGTCGTGGAAAAATCTGCTGTTTCTCATTGTTACTGTCGGCGCTCAGTTGTCTCGTCAGGGAGTTTATAACCTAAAATGAAACGTGATTATTGAGTAATTGAATTGATAAATCCACCTGTACCTTGGACGATTGGACACTTTTGACGTCGGACGTTTCGAATCCGGAATCTTTACTGGCCCGCACCACAACCAATTCCTTTTCGGACAGTTTGTCGCTCGGTGCAGATTCAAATCGTGAATATGGAAATCTTATGGTCGGCTTTTTGTATATCCCATCCTATATTAAAGACCCACCTTAAACGTTTTTAATATATATAACATTGAGCTTACCTCGACTATTAAAGGCGTAATCAGTAAAACAAACTCGGTAAAAATCGTCGAAACCAACTTGATCTGCTGTAGGGACAAATAAACGAAAATATCGCTGACTAAATTCACTTCCGTCGCGTGGCCGCATATCGTGGTGTTATCCTTGTATACCATAGAGGGAGCCACCACTATCGTCAAGTCAAACCTGTAAAAAACCACCGTTATATATAGAGAACACTTTGACGTCATATATGAAGAGTTACTTCTCTAAAATGCTTTTCAAATTTAAAGAGGGCATCGTATTAGGTTGACCTTGCTCTAGAATGTTCCATTCTAACGCGGGGTTTTCGCTCATGCCTCGCAAATTCGATAATAAGTCACTTGAGGGCGTTAAAATCGCACTTATGTCTTCCCATCGGCCGGTACAGATTGATATACCCGTTATGTCCAGTTGGTATTGTCTGTCTTCCACTTCACTACCTGAGAGTAACATCAGAATATCATATTAAACAATAGCTATTAATTTTCTGATTAAAAATTTCAAAATTGGGTGGTAAGTATGCTTCAGAGAGTATCGGAAGTAAGGACATCTGGGCGCTCAATTTAGAAGATTAACCAGAGATGGAGAAGCTAATGGAATTAAGGTTGAAGAAGTTTATTGACGGACAGGATAAGAAACAAGAGGAATGAGACTGTAAATAAGAATAGCGAAACAAGATCATTAAATTAAATAGCAATGAAAACAAACTCCAAGTCACAGGTCTCAAATTTATTAAATTAAAGTCAGAGATTAGACGTGTTTTGCCCATACTAGGCATCATCAGATCCACTGTAAAAAGGAACAGAAACAATAGGCTTTATAAAAACTTGCCAGCTAAACCTAATTTACACTAAAATTACAAGCTAGTTCCTACCTTGTGTATTCACTAATAAAAAACAATAAAAAAGAAACAGAGAACAATACTACATGATACAAATCAAGGGTAGAAATTAAGTTCAAATTGGTAAAATCGGACGGAGACTACTTACTAGTAACATATGTAACATGAAAAGAAGGACGAGATTTACAACTTACAGAAAATCTTGATACGAAACAAAAACGAACTTTGTGACAATTAAAGAAGAATTAGGGCAAGAACAAAAAAAAAGATGCAAGAACTACAGATGAATGTATATGTATATGCCTCTCTACATTCCTTTATTGGAATTTAAGAAATAATGAAAGTGAAGGAAGATGAAGCAAAGAAGCATGGAATTCCAGTACTTAAATCAGTTTGAAACCATAAAAATATACCTAAAAGAAGTAGCTACAGATTTTGTAGATTTTGAATTATGATATTTGATGATCAACTTAATTTCGACGTATAGGTGCGAGATGAGATCCAGTACAGCTTATTTATGATAAGTATACCAATCTCTTAATTTGAATTATCCAATAAGCAACAACAAGCTAATTGAGTCCAACAATTTAAAGCCAATGTACTGCAAAAATAAGGATTTAGCTACATTGGAGGTTATGTATAGGGTATGCCTTTTTCTCCTTCAAAACAAGCTTTTGAAAAAGTCACCATCTTTTGTCCAAGACTAAATATGACCATTTTTAATGTTGACGACATTTACACACAAAAAAACGCTATGAACAAATTGAAAAATATCGTTTTATACTCAATAATTTCTCTTGAAAATTTGAGCCCGGGAGGTATTTATGGTCTCTGAATTTCTACATTTGTATAGAGTAGGAGTTCTTGAAGATTGATTTGAAGGTAAAAAAGTGATTCTTAATTCAGGATTTGGGCAGTTGTAGCTGTTTTGAATGGGGTAATCTTTTTGCTAATTTTAAAGGTTAAAGAAAGAGCATTTCTCACCCAATAATACCATGTAAGAATAATATCATAACATCACAAAATATTTTTTTGAGCATTGATAACCATTTGAATATGCAAAATGACAAAGTCTCCTAAATATTCAAGGATATTCTTAGAACGTTTTTCTTGGTCTACATAAACATTTAGTTGAATAAAATGATGGAACATGTTGTATGGTTAATACATCGTTTTCTGAAGACAGACTCAATCCCATTATTTATAAACCTGTGGTAATATTATTAAATTAACGAAAATTATTTTAGATCTTCGGATTACACCCAATAAGTTAAATTTATTGCTGGAAATCAAAAAATACAGTGAAACTTTCAAAAGCTTATAAAAATAACTTCAGGAACCTGAAAACTAGAAACATTATTTCAAATTAATAAAACACATACAAAATTACATAAAACCTCTGGAAGATTTAAAAAATGACACTAAAAGCCTGACAAATATAGAAAATTGTTGCCAATTCATGAAAAACGTCAATATTTAGTCCGAAGGCTCAGAAAACATGAAAAATCCACGAAATACATGAAAAATTATGTTAAATCTCTAGAAGATACCCAGTACGTTAAATTTATTGCTTTAAAGTCAAAAAATTAAGTCGAATTTCTGGCAGTAATAAAAAATAATTCCGGGGATTTGATATATATGAATATTTATTTGAATTCCCTGGAATATGTCAAATTCCTCGAAGACATCAAAAATTACTTCATACGCCTGAAAATCATGAAAAATCCATAGAATACATACAAAATTATGTGAAATTCCTGTAATATATAAAAAATTACTCCTGATGGCCGATAAATTAAAAAAAAATATTTTCATTGCCTAGACGACCTAGATCTGTAGTCCAAAAGCTTAGGAGACATGGAAAATAGCTCCAAAAGTCTAAAAAAACATGAAAAAATATATTCAACACCTGAAAGACATTAAAATTTATTCTAAAATAGTAGAAAACATTTACATTTTTAAAAACACGAAAGAAATTGCTTTTCTAGAGATTGCTTCCGAAAGCTTGAAAATACACTTTTTTTTTAAATCTATGCAAAGTATACAAATTCGCTTAGGAAGGGTGAAAAACACGAAAAATGGTTTGAAAAGCCTGGAAAATACTACTTAACCTACGATCAAATATTAGTGTAAATTCCAGAGAGTCCCACAAGTGTTTTCACATGCCTGGAATAAAATTGAAAATCAGTCCAAAAATTGTTAAAATTAAATGTGATAATAATTAGGGAATCTGGAATAATTTAACTAAATAGTACTTTTGCATTGAATCGGAAACTCAAGAAAACGTAGGAAATGGCTTTAAATGCCTGAAAGAATAAAAAAGTATTTTAGAAGTCTTGACAATATTAAAATCGAAAATTAACTCCAAAGTAAAAACGTCTTAAATAGTAGAATATTGATTTTAAGAATTCTGATTTTTCCAAAAATAGAAATTACTTCTTGAAATTCCCATTCAATAAAATCTCATGACTTCTCATGCATGAAGAAATCGCTAAAATTTGATATATTTCATAATATATCAAATTTATAGAATATAGATTAGAAATAGAATTTAGAATGACGAAACTAAGACAAAACCGTTGGAATTTTCCCGATAATGGCCATAGACACACACTAAGTTAAATTTATTGCTGGAAGTCAAAAAATAGAGTCAAATTTCTAACAGTAATAAAAAATTATCCAAAGGACTTGATATAATGAAAATTTATATTTATAAATTCCCTGCAATACGTCAAATTCCTGGACGACATAAGACATTACCCCGGACGCCTGAAAATCATAAAAACGCATAGAATACATACAAAATTATGTTAAATTTCTGTAAGATACAAAAAAATGCTCCTGAAGCCTAATAACTAAAGAAAAATTATTTTCATTGCTAGGACGACCTAGATCTTTAGTCCAAAAGCCTAGAAAATATGGAAAATAACTCGAAAAGCGTAAAAATATTGAAAATTGCCTCAAATCCATGGAAAACACAAAAATAGACTCCAAAAGTGTAAAAAAAAACATGAAAAAATATATTCAATACCTGAAAGACATAAAAATTTATTCTAAAATAGTGGCCAACGTAAAAAATCATTGGAAAATAGAGAAATTGCTTCCGAAAGCTTAAAAATATGAAAAATTATTTTAAATCTATACAAGGCATACAAAATGGCTTAGGAAGGGTAAAAAATATGAAAAACGGTTTCAAAAGCCTGGAAAATACTACTTAACCTAAAATCAATTATTAGCTTAAATACCAGAGAGTCCTACAAGTGTTTTCACATGCCTGGAATAAAATTGAAAATTAATCCAAAAATTGTTAAGATTAAATGTGATGATGATTAGGGATTTTTGAATAATTTAACTAAATAGTACTTTTGCATTGAACCAAAAACTCAAGAAAAAGTACGAAATAGCTTCAAATGCCTGAAAGAGTAAAAAAGTCTTTCAGAAGTCTTGACAATATTAAAATTCAAAACTAACCACAAAAGTAAAAACGTCTTAAATAGTGGACTATTAATTTTAAGAATTCTTGTTATTATTAATTTGTAAAATCATGAAGGAGATAAAAAACATATTTTTTACGCATACCTGGCACGTGTAAAATCCGTGCATGAGCCGCCTGATCATAAATATCGGGCCTTATGGGATTCCGACAGATGGGATTCACCGCCTGAGGGTTCAAGCTGATTTTTTGCAATTGCAACACCAGCACGTCGTGTAGAGTACCACTACCTGCATTAAAAAAATTATAATTTATTCCAATAACGACAATTATTTTCACACCAAGTTCTTACCGCATAGTTCTTTCGAGGGCATGATCACCCTGACATCCTGACAATCAAGATAGGCCAGCGGGAGCGTTTGATTGCTAACAGACGACAGAAAATTGACGTTCGTTGAGTCGGTCTTTCGAAGTTCTGGTGTATGACCGGGGATATTTAGGAGCGGAACCTTTATAAATAGGTTTATGGATATTAATTGTAGTGTCACTTTTACAAGCCTCTTGCAAATGAAGGAGAATATCATGAAAAATGTATTCGAGTTATTTTATTGTCCAGATCTTAACTAAGAAATTTTAAGCCTCACATCAAAAATAGACTCTAGTTTATCATATAAACGTATGTCGAGAAATGCTTTTTCTTAGAGATACATGGTCTTAAAATTATGAGAAAAAAAGTTTTTTATTTATAACTTGCTTGAAATATTTCTATGAAAGTTGGGACATAGCCTTTAAGCATCAAGGACCACTTTTTGCAATTCTACCAGTAGCGTGCGTATTGCATCGAGATTGAATAGTTTTAGAAAAAAAAATGATAGGCCACTGGTTTTTCCAAAAATAGAAATTACTTCTTGAAATTCCCATTCAATAAAATCTCTTAATAAAAAGATAAACCCGTTGGAATTTTCTCGATAGTAGCCATAGAAGCCGAGATATCGACCTCCAAAGTTTGTAATTTTTCATTTTTCGGGTATACCCCCGTATCGAATTTTTGCACCAAAAAGTGATTTTTTTCGAAATCGAACTAATTATACCATCGTCTTAATCTTGACACCCACATCACGAAAACACCGGGTTATAATGGGATTCGAGCAGAACTAACTGAATGAGAGCACTTTAAAAATTTAGAAAAAGTCACTTTTCGACCTCGTTTTTGAGGCCAAAAATGGGCTCCAAAAATGCGATATCTCAGCTAATATAAAAGCTACGATCTCGCGGATGGTCTCGTTGAATTCAGAATGGCGACACTAAGATAAAACCGTTGGAATTTTCCCGATAGTAGCCATAGGAGCCGAGATATCGACCTCCAAAGTTTGGGATTTTTCATTTTTCGGGTATACTCCCCCGTATCGAATTTTTTCACCAAAAATTGATTTTTTTAGAAATCGAAATAACTATACCATCTTCTTGCTTTTAACACCCACATCACGAAAACATCGGGTTATATTGTGATTCGAGCAGAACTAACTGAATGAGAGCACTTTAAAAATTCGGAAAAAAGTCACTTTTTGACCTCGTTTTTGAGGCCAAAAATGGGCTCCAAAAATGCGATATCTCAGTTAATATAAAAGCTACGACCTCGCGGATGGTCTCATTGAATTCAGAATAAGGACACTAAGATAAAACCGTTGAAATTTTCCCGATAGTAGCCATAGAAGCCGAGATATCGACCTGCACAGTTTGGGATTTTTCATTTTTCGGGTATACTCCCCCGTATCGAATTTTTTCGCCAAAAATTGATATTTTTGAAAATTGAACTAACTATACCATCGTCTTGTTTTTAACACCCACATCACGAAAACACCGGGTTGTAATGGGATTCGAGCTGAACTAACTAAATGAGAGCACTTTAAAAATTCGGAAAAAGTCACTTTTCGACCTCGTTTTTGAGGCCAAAAATGGGTTCCAAAAATGCGATATCTCAGCTAATATAAAAGCTACGATCTCGCGGATGGTCTCGTTGAATTCAGAATGACGACACTAAGATAAAACCGTCGGAATTTTCCCGATAGTAGCCATAGAAGCCGAGATATCGACCCCCAAAGTTTGGGATTTTTCATTTTTCGGGTATACCCCCCCGTATCGAATTTTTTCGCCAAAAATTGATTTTTTTCGAAATTGAACTAACTATACCATCGTCTTGCTTTTAACACCCACATCACGAAAACGCCGGGTTATAATGGGATTCAAGCAGAACTAACTGAATGAGAGCACTTTGAAAAATCGGAGAAAGTCACTTTTTGACCTCGTTTTTGAGGCCAAAAATGGACTCCAAAAATGCGATATCTCAGCTAATATAAAAGCTACGATTTCGCGGATGGTCTCGGTAAATTCAGAATGAGGACACTAGGATAAAACCGTTGGAATTTTCCCGATAGTAGCCATAGAAGCCGAGATATCGACCTCCAAAGTTTGGGATTTTTCATTTTTCGGGTATACTCCCCCGTATCGAATTTTTTCACCAAAAATTTATTTTTTTCGAAATCGAACTAACTATACCATCGTCTTGCTTTTAACACCCACATCATGAAAACATCGGGTTATAATGGGATTCGCGCAAAACTAACTGAATGAGAGCACTTTGAAAATTTTGAAAAAGTCACTTTTCGACCTCGTTTTTGAGGCCAAACATGGGCTGAAAAAATGCGATATCTAAGCTTATAAAAGAGCTACGACCTCGCGGATGGTCTTAAAAAAAACGTGCGACACTCAAATGAAATGCGAAACAGCGACACTCAAATGCGAATTTATTTATTTACATCTCTCCACAGATTCACATCCAATTGTGAAGAAAAAAGACAATAAAGAATATTAATGAAACAACTTAAAAATTATCGATACAAAAAAAGCTCCACATAAAAAAACGAAATTAATTAGATAAAATTACAGTTATATAAAAACAAGAATACAAAATAAAAACATTTGTGATTAAGAAAAGTGTAATTTTTAATAGCTGCAATAATACAGTTAAAAATGTGACATTGATCGAATATGTGTGTTGCACACTTTACGCAGTAGCGAAAATTAATTGATGTTTCTTTTAGGTCCTGATAAGTAAAGTGTTTGTGGGTGTCTGGCTTAGATGCGAGGCACATGAATATAAAGCAGTTCGAACATTTCAGGCAAATCAATCAAGTTATTTACCATTTTATATAGAAACTGCAAATCAGCAAATGTCCCCCTTTTCCCTAGAGCAAAAAATAAAAATCTTTCCAACAGTTCAAGACAACTTTCGTCGCACTTGAACTATAGAAATTTGAATATCATTAATAGTTTTGAAAATGGGAGAACCAGACTTGAGAAGCATACTGGAGTATAGATCTGACATCAGAGAAATATACAGGTTTTAAATTACTATACCGTTTTTAAGCATTCTGTAGCTTACGTTTGACAATGTCTGTTATATGTTATTCAAAGAAAAGGGAACTGTCAAAAAATACCCGCAAGTCTTTAAAAACTGTTGATCTGGGTACATTTACATTATTAATAGTATAATGGTAAAGAATTAGCTAATTCTTTAAGAGACAATCTCAAGGAATTCAGTTCTAAATTAATTGCAGTTAGTTTCACTGAGATCGCTTTGGCAGTTTTTGAGTAAATTTACTTTGAATGATGGAAAGTGACGTCCTGAGTCACCATCTGCTTTAAGTCTGGATAACTGGAACAATATTAGTCTGAGACTTTTGAACCCTAAACGTCATTTTAGGAAATTTAATTTCAAATTTAATAAAATTGGTCCATTGAGATCGCTTTAGTAAATTCTGAGAAAACCTACTTTCAATCGTAGTAATTTCGGTAAAAAGACAAATCAGGTTTAGTAAGTTTAAGCCTGGATAATTCAAAAAGTATTACTCTGAGACTGTTGAACCCTGAGAATAATTTTTGAGGAATTTAATTCAAAATTCAATGCAATTGGTTTCATTGATATCGTTCCAGTCGTTTTTGAGAAACTCTACTCTCAATGACAGTGACTTCGGTAAAAAGACAAGTGACGTCCTGAGTCACCTTATTACTTTTAAGCTACTATTTTTGCACCAAATATTAGGTATGTTTAGGTCAATTTGAAGTATACAATTTATTATATTGTAAATTATTATGATAGAGTTTTGTATCGTCCTATAATAGACTTTTTGAGGTCGTGGAGTTAAGTAAGACGAAAAAAAAATTAAATACGTGGAAAAGCCATAATTAGAATTAAATTCCGTTAGAGAGAACTGGTTTGTCATGGTAGATCTACCTTTCGCAAAGCCATAATGTTTCGTATTAATCAGATTTTCCATTAAGGGATATAAAGCAGAATGCAGTACTCGTTCGAGACATGTAGAAAAGTTAATAATTATTGTTATAGGTCGATAATTCTCAAAAAGATTTTTATCATATTTTTTGTATACCAGTATAATTTTAGATGTTTCCAGGAAAGCAGTCTTGTTATAACGCTAAACTATAAAGAACAATCAATGGTTTCACAAAAGCATAAGCACGAGTCATTTATAAGAAAAGCAGGAAATTTACGGTTGCTTTTGACTTAATTGTCTAAAGGTCTCCTAACATCTCAGCCCTTAAAAATTATTTATAGTTAAATTATACTAGGGTGTTACAAAATTCGGTGCAAATATTTTGAGAGCGTATTGCTGGAGTTAAAATAAGACTTTTTTTTTCTGTGAACATGTGTCCTCTAATGCACCCCCTCAGAGCAACAGCCCGCGCAAATTACTTGAAGAAAATCGATTATTTGTAACCCTAACTACAATTATGTATCAATTCTTCTAAAAATTTGCATGTCTTTGTTTTTTGGATGCTCTTTTTATTTTCCGTCTCAAAAATGATATGAATCCAATTTTAGGGGAGGATTCAGGGGAGCTTACTGTTCTTATAGTCCGTATCTTATGTTTCCCATACGAAATTTAAAAATCTAGCAACACCATCTATTTAATAATAATAAGTTTATATAGATATAATTAAGCGTTTTCGAGAAAATCGGTGATAAACGGAAGGGGAGCATTATTAAACCCGATTAAACTATTAAATTAAAAAAAAAGAACTGGGCCGTGACCGTTTTATTTTTTTTTTCAAATCAAATTAATTTTATCCAAAAATGCAAAAAATATAATTTTAGATTTTTTCATGGCTAATTAGATGGTGTTCTACATTTTAAAATTTCTTATGGGAAACATAAGATATGGGCCATAAAAAAATAAATCCTTTCCAAAAATTGGGTTTATACCATTCTTGCGGCAGAAAATATCAAGAGACCCAGGACAATTAGGACTTTTACGAAACTCGAAAACTAGCATATTTCCAAAAGATTTGACGTATAACTGTGGTCAGTGTTCCAAATAATCGATTTTCTTCAAGTAATTTGCGCGGGCTGTAGCTCTGAGGGAGTGCATTATAGGACACATGTTTATAGGAAAAAAGTCTTATTTTAACTCCAACAATACGCTCTTAAAATATTTGCACCGAATTTTGTAACACCCTGTATATGTCCTGATCATTACAGGTGGTTAATTGAGTATGTGTGGAAGAACCGTATGAACTTTGAAAAAATTCTGCAAACGCATTTGCTATTGTTTGAGAATCAGACAACAGTGTTCCACGTTGATCGGTCATGTTTTGAGGTAACAAGTTATTGTTTTGTGAACTCTGAATAAGTTGCCAAAAGTTATTAGGTTGAGACACTAAATTATTTTCGAAATTAATACAGTACCCAAGATTGCAATTACTGCAAGACTCACCTTTATTTTGGCTTCATCCTGCAGTTCTTTCTTGATACTGCAATGTCAGCAGAAACTTGACTGCCATTTCATCTATGCGATCACTTAACTTTTTCTTAGCAATATTAGCTTTTTTAGAGGATTCCTCCCGTTTAATAGCTCTTAGAGTCATTTTACCTCACTTAATGTCACAGAATAAACACTTTTTAAATATTTTCTCACAAAATATTTGGCCTAAAATTTTAAATCCTTAAAGAACTGACGTATAAACTACTTTACTCGTCGCAGCCCATGCTAACTCATATTGGCATGCTCTGCCATTGGAAATTTTTAAAAATTTCACCATTAACTCACTCTGGTAAGAAATAGGATCCAAATAGATAATTATTATAAAGTACAACTATAAATTCCATATTCTGTTCTATTAAACCTGTATCATATTTAGTATATGTTTTAACGCCATAGACTGGCTGCCAAACGTAAATTTGTCATTCTGCCATTGAACTCGGCACTTTTTATTTGTCCATTTAAAAAGTAAATTTTGATGCATAAAATGCTGAATTTGAATTTAGAATATTCGATAACATATTTTTTTCCTACATACGTTTCATTGGTAAACTCACCAAAACCATATAAAAACTCCTCAAAGTATACAACGAGACGACAAAATCCAACGGTTGCACATTCACGACAATTTCCGTAATGTATCGGTGTTTCGACAACAGTTCCGGATCCGCTTCCGGTTTCTTCTCTATAAAACAGGAAACGTAAATCGAATCCACTCCCGTATTTACTTTTCCCTTATTTACCTTTGTTCCTTTTTTGTACTGCGCCCCAGAGGGTGTGCGTGTGCTGACAGCTCGCCCTAGTGATCGTTACCGACACCAAACTGCTGTCCTGCTCCTGACGTTGCGGATGATGACGTCCCGTTGCCAGATCGTCCCGCAGCCGCATCACTATACCGGAAAAGGCGCCCGGTTGCCACTTTGACACCGGCGATAATCTAAACATTCCCGTTTAAAAAATAGCCAATAAGCGACCCGAATTATTTAACCTCGTTTCATTTTTTTACCTTTCGTAGTGCTGTATCGAAGCTGATCCGATTTTGCTTTTGACTTTTAAGTAGATGCTTTGAAAGTCCAATGAGCTGACGATATCTTCGGCGTCCAGGACTAGTTTTAGTCTCGGCTGAATTGGACCCGACCTTTCGTGGCCTAGAATTAAACCACGTAAAAAAAAACGATCAATTTGAATATTGGCAACGTTGCCTGACAGCGAAAAGACTTGTCTGGCAACGTCTTAGATATTTCAAAAACACAGGGTGACCAACAACAAACTAATATGTAGACGAAGTAGGCTTTAGAAATTTTAGATAAAAGGAGGGCGGGCATACGCCCAAGATGTTTTGACAGTACCGCTAAATGGGGAAACATTGACTCTTGGCAGACAACCTTGGCCCAAATAAGGAAAAAAGATTAATTTCAAACTAGGGCAAACAAAGCAAACAACAACTCTATGGTGGAAAATCCTTGCTAAATCATCCTAAATGCTTTAGCTTTTAGTAATTTTAGAGTTTTAAATAATATTACTGAGAAGCAGACTACCTGTGTAACAGAACAACCTGTGTACAAAAACACTTATTGATCACGTTATTTTAGATAGAGGGATTATTAGCTTTAGCCAAATTAAAATTGAAGATTATTGTCTTTCGGATTAAAAGTTAATGAGATTTTCCATAAAATTTTACATACAAAAATTCAAACCTAAATTTTATCATGAAATAAAAATATTAAACCATAAAAAATGTCAACAAACATTTGAAGAAAAAACTAATAATAAACACTTTAAATGATTTGAAGATCCAATTAATTTAATACTTACATGTAAGAAAAATTGTGAGTATACTAAAAGAATTAAAATTAGGCAAAATAATGAATGGATAAATAATGAATTAATTGAAATGATTACAAAAAGAGAAAATTTATATGAGAAAGTAATTTATATAAAAAAGTTAAGTATACACACAATCAAACATAACAAAAAATCATAACATTAAAAAACAAGCATTTTAGAAATAAAGGGAAAAAATTGGTAATAACATAACAAAACAATGGAATTTTATAAATAAGTTTTTTAAAGACGGAGAGGGTATTATTGACGAGAAGTTGATAATTTAATTATAAAAACAAAAGAGGATATTGTAAATAGTTTACAGGCACTTTATAACAGTAGGAAAAAATATAGTAAAGCAATTAAATAATGATATACATAGTCTGGCTCAAAATCCTACATTTGATGTAATTTTCTGTAATAACACTATTATATATTAAGGATACTAGTGAGCATGAAGTTAACGACGTTATATCAGAACTTAAAGACTGCCTTATAAATATATTAGTGGAATAATTATTTATTAATGTTTTAAGAGATGGAGAATTTCCAACAGAATTAAAGTGTCTAGAATTAGTCCTGTATTAAAGTCAGGGAATCGAGAGGATATGAATAACTATAGACTAAAAGCCACTATTATAGTCGGATTACCGAACAGATGGAGTACATGATGTACGCGAAATATAGGCCGCCCATCGATGCAACCTTGGCAGATTTAGACGAGGAGAATTATGCCTACTTATTTTAAATTATTTTACCGTACAGCTTTGCTTTGTAAGCAGCTTTTTTTAAAATATAATACGGTCACCTGTAAAATGGGTCCAAACCGATTTTGAGGTTGTGCCAGGTAATGATATAATAATCCCTTTTAAGTATTTTGCTATGCAAAGTTATTTTAATATATTGGGGTTTTCATCCAAATTTCATAACCATAGGCCTACTTTAATTTTAATAAATTTCAATCTCTAATAATTAAATATGAATAAAAAAATTCATTGGTACACAAAACGTAAAAATCAAAGTAGGTCTATGGTTATAAAATGCGGTATTCGGGCATAATGTTGCATTCTAAACAACTTTTTCTTATAAACTTTTTTTACATCATGCCTAGAAATACTACTTTACCTACTCATAAAATTTTAAAAATGCTCATACTAAGGCTTGATTTAAAAAAAATAAAAATATGCTAAATTTCATTCTTTAATCAAGCAGGGCTGGATGCCAAACGGTCAAATTTTAACCACAACATTTTTTGTCATTTTCACGTATAAATTCGCTCATCCTGGGACACCCTGTATATTAAAAATATTTATTACCTGCTGCTTCTGCTATAAACTGGACTTTTTGCACTTTGTTGTATGGTGGATGCTCGTTATCACATATTTTATATATGTTCATAATCACTTTCGAATAGCAGAAAATTCAACCAAAACGATCTAAAGCCGCTCGACTAATAAAATTAAATAAAACCCCAAGTCATGAACCCTTTCGAGGCTCTAGGCCACACCTCCGGCGCAGAACGATCACGTGACCACTCCATCTGTTCGGTAACCCAAGTATAGTATATTTTCAAAAATTATATAAAAAAAAGATGGATCTCATTTAAAAATAAATATAATTTAACTGATCAGTATCAGTATGAGTATGGTTTTTTATAAAACAGCTGTACTCTTAGCGATACAACTGATTTTGTACATTACATATCCAGAGCCCCCAGAAATAAAGAGATTTGTATAGTAGTGTTTGTAGACCTGCGAAAAGCATTCGATGTTGTTAGGCTAGATCTATTAATCAAGAAACTTAAAAGCAACAATATGTCAGACAAGATAATACTAACAGTATCATCCTAATTAATGAATATGGTACTTCCACAAGGGTCCGTTCGAGATTAACAGGTGCTTTATTACAAGCCAAATATTACCAAAAAAATTTAAAAAATTGTTGGCCAAAAAGTTAGTTAACAGGCCCATGTTTCCCCATTTGACAACAGAAAAGTTGCAAAGCTTACTTTGAGTATTTTTACATTTCGTACCAATAAACTCGCTGGACAACAGCTCCACGGTGAACCTGGTGATGGTCCATTGCACCCACGCCGTTAATTTCACCGAATCGCTACTGTCAAAACTGTCACTTGTCACCGTCACGTTGAGTGGCGGGGGGCTTTTGTCGCTTACGTCATCCGCAGTGGCGGTTTCTCTTAGCAGGGAAGCCGATAAGGTGGAATTATCTAAAAATTCCGATTAATCAGTTTTTGTGTATTAAGTCAACAATAGTTTTGTAAAAATGGTAAACTTACCCTTAGTGAAAACTGGTGCGGATGTATCCCTCGCGATCTTACCAAGTTGCTTCTCACCCCCGCCGGCGGGCAATAAATTACTAAAAACCTCCATAATTCCATATAAAATGCTCGCGAATAAATACACTTGCACCTCCGAGGTCGATATTACTACCGGAGTGGTGTCGATATGGACGCACACCCCTAAATAGCCGATTTCGATTTTGGAACTTTTAGGGCTGCTCTGCGGTTTTCTTGGTGGCCCCTTTCTACCGACGGGGCTGTTTGGGGGGCTACTCGTGTGACTTTTGTTGTATTGGGCTTTTGAACTGCTCGCCCCGCTTTGGGGCACTGTTATTGCGGAGGTTTTTGTTAATTTACGTTTTTGGTCTGTCGTCGAAGGTTCTTTTTTAGGTCCGGAGCCTAGAATAAGGATTTATTAATACGATAATAGCTTTTATAACATATAAATTATATAATAAGTAAATAATAGTAATGTTTTGGTTGAGAATAATGAGAAAAAGTCTCTATTGCAGCGAAAAACAGGCCAGTAAAACCCAATTTGTTTTTTTTTCATGAAGTTGAAGTTTAAGTGTTGCCGTTTAATATTCAATATTGGAAAATATGATAGCATATCTTATAAAATTAATGAAACTAAATAGTTAAATATGACAAATCGAAGGCTATTACATCTTGGAATCTTTTTTCATGAACTTATAAATAAACGCAAATATATTTCAACGTGCTTCATAGAAAAAATCAAGACCAATGACAGTGTACACTCTAGAAATACTAGAAATAAAACAAAGTTCGTGATTCCTAAACATAAAACAGCCTTTTTTCAAAAAAGTTCTTTGTATACCTCTGTTCATCTTTATAATTCTTTGCCCGATTATATGAAAGTATTTACAACAAAAAAATTTAAATCTGTGTTAAAGTCTATAATAATGAGTAAGCAAGTACAGGACTATAATTTGACCCACCGCTAGTCTGTTGCCTGCTGCCCGAAGCGTAAAAGATTTTCTCAGCAAAGTGACTATTTCTTTTTGATGTTTTTGTTTATTTATTTATTTTTTGTTAGGTGTATTACGGAAACATTTTCAGGTTCCTTTATATTTGCTTTTTTGAGCATTTTTTTTTCTTTAATTACTGTTAACTATAAGTTAAGATTACATTATTTAAAGTGCGTTTCAAGTGCATAATTATTTGGCACATGTGTGTTATTTAGCATTTTTTGAAATCTGTTAGAGGGTTGAGTTTGAATAGCCCTAGGCTAGACTTCGCCAACTGATAGGTTAAGAAACATATTATACAAATATTATGTAATGAATTTTTGCAAATAAAAGTCGTTTATTATTATTATTATTATTATTATTATTAAGTAGCTTAAGATTCTAGAATGTATGTTTTCATTTCTATGGCATTGGAAGGTAGGTTTGCCTACTACCTACAGTGGGATTTCTATATAGACATTTTTTGCAATAAACTAATTTCAATGCCATAGAATTTTTATCAGTATTATGGTAAACAACCTCTTTTAAGTGGATATAAAGCGAATAGTATGAAAAAATCAACATGAACCCATAGACATGATACACGTTTTCAGATATTTTTTCCTCAATAATTTAATGGTAGACATTTTTTCCATTTCATCAAGGGTTTTCTTAGAAACAGCTATTTTTCTTAAAATGATCATAGGCTTATTGACGTGGTACTCATTTTTAGTTAATTTTTTCAAAAAAGGCTTAATGTTAGAATCAGATTGTTAGTACCGACAAGAGTTTTCCCAAAATCAACCATTTTCCTTAAAAATATTTATCGACCCATCGACATGGTACTCTTTTTTAGCTTTTTCCTCAAACATTTAATGGTATATGTGATTTGCTTTGTATACTTACTTACTTAATTTTTCCAATTCTTAAATTTTTTTTTGTACATCTTTGCTAATTATATAAAACATTGTATCGTCTGCAAATAAGATCAGTTTACATATTGTATGTGCCATATCATTGTTGTACAATAAAAATAATAATGGGGCCAATACCGCACCCTGAGCTACTCCATAATGTATCTTTACAGATTCAAACACACAACGTTTGTACACTATACATTGGGCTCGATTGCAACATCTCAAAGTCTCTCTCAAGGATTTAAAAAAAAAATCTAAAAACACCAGTTTATCACAGTCAACTGCTTCGAGGAAATCATCACAAATACCAACAACAACCGAATTTGATTGGGTACCAATATATTAATTTTTTAACAAAGGTCATGCAATTGCTCTTTTACAGTAATTTTTTATATATAGGAACTATATTAATTGGGCAAAACTCATTGTAGCATTTAGTATTTGGGAGTTTAGAAACAGGAATAATCATTGAAAATTCTGGAAAAATAGCATTTTCTAGGGAGGTGTAAAGTATCGCAAAGTACTTATTACGCTTCTCACTTGCACTTTTATGCCTTTTTCAGACCTTTTAAGGTTTCCTCCAATTTTGCCATTGATATTTTTTTTAAAATCAGACAATACAATATTAGTTTCCGTCATAAGAAAATCTGGTATCAAATTAGCTGTTTGAGACATATTATCAATATTTTAAATGTTACTTTGATTCCTTGAATGTTTTCAGATTCCACCATAGCTCCTTTGGATTTTTTATATTTAAGTCTATAGTTTGTGGGTAAAATTGTTCTTTTTCTGGTTTAATTTTCTTAAAAAATGTTATTTCTTTTAGCATTATATTCATTCCATGTGCTCACATTTTTATCATCCCTTTCCGCAGTAATCCATTTTTTGTGCAAATATTTAAGCTTTGTATAATTTTTATTATTGGACACATGCCATTTATGATATTTTTCACATCATTGACAAAAGAGTCAGCTAATATATTTACGTCAGATATATTTATATTCCCTCCAAACATCAGCTTGTTGTAATTATTCGCAATCATAGTTTTTAAAAGATCTTTGGATATTAGTGTTTTGTTCATTCGGCTGGTAAATGTAACTGATAAGATCGAGTGGTCACTGTGTGTATTTTATGATAGATATGTTAATAACTTGTAACTATACATCTTTTCAATTTTATTTTTAAACTATTTTATTTAATTCTCTCTTTATTTCAATTAATTTTTTCATTCCTTATGAGTAAAAAACATCCTTATCTCTTTGTTTTTGAGCAGTAGGCACAACGGCCTCGTTTATGTTCAAGCTAGTTTTGAAGGGCGTCTCCTTAATTTTTGGGCAACAGTTCCAATTTCTTTTTGTAAATGTGGATTTTTTGCCCTTTGTAGCATGTTCTCTTTGACCAAGGTTAAACCAATTTATTTTAAAAACAATTACCATGACTCATTTTTTGGTATTCTTGGCTACAGTATACTCTTTTGATCTATTGAGTAAACACTAGATTTTATTATGCAGTGCGTTTTTTTAATGCGGTACATAGGATTTTACATGGTAAAATTTCAAGTGCATGTTAAGTTTATTTTTACTAAGCTTATGCAGACCAAAATTTACATAGGCAAAGTTTAGGTCTCTAGAAACATAACAAGCTTTAGTTTCTTCTTAAAAACTTGCTAGATTTTCAGAAAAATCAAATTTAATCTTAGAAAATAAACACTTTTTCATAGCCTTGTATATTGATTTAATACCAGCTATTTCATCATTACATTGACAATGTCAAAAAGGATGTCAAAAACGAAATTTATTTTACAAAATAAGCATTTAATTTTAGTAAAAATAAATCCATATAAAAAAAATAAAGAAATTAAATTAATAATTTATATTTTAATGCTTTTAAGCAGCTACTTCAGGAACAAATTACATCACATTCTTTTAAGGACCGTAAATTTGACGAAGGGTTTTTGTTTACTCTTAAAAGAAATCTTTGTACTACTTATTGATAATCTTTCTAATACATGCTTTCTAATTGATTTGCGTAGAACTGGGCGATCTGGATATAAAAGCCAGTAAATACATTTGCCATTTCCTGATATGAGACTGATACAATCTTCAATATTACTCCAATCGTATAAACAAGAGTCATTTTTTAATAAATAATTTTAAAAATTAATAAATAATTTTAAAAAATTGAGCTTTTATTTGTTGTTATGTCAAAACATTTGACAACTAATGAATGTCTGTAGCCGGTGGTCATGTATTGTACGGGGTATTTCAAAAGAGCCGATTAAATTTTTAAATTAATTTTTAGAATAAATTTAAGCATTTTTATTCTAAGAGCTGGGAATAGTATGCTGCTAAGAGTCCAAACTTGGCCTGTGTTAATTTTTATAACTACAGTAGAAATGTGCCTAACATGCACTTGACATTTTACCATGTAAAATCCTATGTATCGCATTAAAAAAAACGCACTGTATTATAAAAGGTAACAATATTTGAAATTTCTCATAAATCTGTTACTGGGAATATTGGGCGATGCTATTATTGAGCCTTATTCAATCACGGTAATTGTACTTGGAAATGTTAGACACCATTTATCCTCTTATAGTAAAAAAAAAATTAGTTAGATACTAAGAGAGTAGTTAGATACTAAAAGAATTAGATACTAAAAGAAACATTACGGAAAATATATTTAAAAAAAAACGAATTTGCGGTGTAGAGTGTTGATTTGACTATTTTGTTTAAAAATTTGTGACGACTTACCAATTTCTTTATGAGACTTACAAATCCTTGTCCGACAATAAAAGTATTAGTACATTTTGTTATTCCTTTAACACAAGGCTTTTAAAGGTTTTAGGAGTAAACAGAAATTTCTCATGAATCTGTTTGTAAGGTACTTAAATTAAATCATTTTCATCTGTACAAAATGCAAACACACATATAATTTATCAAAAGGGATTTATTTGCTTAGGAAAGCTCTTTTAACTGTATACTGAACCAATAGTATGAAAAAATCAACATGAACCCATAGATATGGTACCCTTTTTAAGTTACTTTTAATGGTAAAATCAGATTGTTAGTACCACCAACGGTTTTTCCAAAAGCAACTATTTTTCATAGAAATCACTCTAAACTCAGGGATATTCACTCCTGTCATTTATTTATTTATTTATTTATTTAGCAGTTTATTTCCAACAGGCAAAGCCCAGTTACAGGAAAATCTACAATTAATGTTTTGAAAGTGTAAACAAGTATTAAATTACTATAAATTAAATAACAAAAAGAAAGAAAAATAAAGAAAAATAAGGAAAACTTAAATTACTATAGTAACATCATGTATATATCAAAATTAAAGGAAATGTAAATTAACATTAGAATGAACAAAGAAAGGGATTCATGGGACAAGGGAAAAAAGGAAGAGAAAAGGAATTATGGTAACTGTTGGTTTGTCAGAGACAAAACTAGATCCTTTATGGAGCATACAAATATGTCACAGGTTGATGATACTGAATTAAAAATTCTGCACATTTGATATACGGGATCCTGAAACCTAATGTTAGTTCTGGCGCGATCTAAAGCAAAAGTGATATTTGCTCTAGAAGCAAATCGTGGTACATGAAATAGAATATCGTTCAAGAGAGGAGGAGAATTTATTTGATTATTGACCAACTTCCATAAGAATGTTACAAAATAAATTGTTCTCATCATGGCCAGAGATTGCAGATTAAATCTACCTAACATCAGATCATGATCATGTCCCCTAACAGGATATATTCCATCCTCACGAAACATAAGAAACTTTAAAATATATTGGCGCAGTAATTTAAATTTGAACTTTAAAGACTTTATAAGTTTTCTTTTCTTAATAAGTTGGCTGTTTAATAATTCCAAAGATATTTTAATAAAAAAAAATAAAACTAAAAATATCGTATTGTACGAAAAAAACAAGGTCGTACTTAGGAAAGAACACTGATGGTGACATTTTTCTTGTATTTAAAGTTGTGACTAGTGAATGCAAATTTTTTTTCAAATATGAAATAACAAACGCAGAATTGTTTACACTTTCCTCTGAAGAGTAAACTAATGAAAAGTTGGAAACTCTATAACAGCCCATTAAATTGATTTAGTAAAAAATCCAAAATGTTCTCTTCCACCTACAATGTTTTCGTTAATTGAAATGGTACCACCTTAAATGATTTATTCAAAGCCTTTTTTTTTCTTACAAACCGAGTTACAACAAAATAACACATTCTACAAGTAGTATCGTAGATCGTAAGTCACAGAAAGACTACATTAAAATTACTTATTACATTTACACTCTTAAGTATATTAAGATCACCTTTGGGCGATCTGTAAACTGTAAGTAAACAAAATATATATATATTTATATTTATTTTTAGAACTATTGTATCGAAATTGCTTTGTCGACTTTGTGTTAAAATTACAAGAATTTCGCTGATTTAATATATGTTCCTAATGTAATAATATATAATATACGATCTTACCAACTTTTTTGGCAGTACTTTCAGGACTTTTAGGGGTCTGAGCGGGATTCGCACCCTTAGAAGGCCTGGTCGAGAGTCCCACGGTGGCACTCAGAGAAACCGGCTTTAAAAAAATCAACTTTTCCCCACGCTGCATCGTGAAACAGCTCAGTTCCGATATAGACATTGTCCAGGGAAAACTGGACTTCTCTTAAACAATACGGACAATATTCAACAAAAACAAATCAGAAAAATACTTTGTACTATACCGGGAGTCCATATAGAGTCCGGTAGGGTCACCGGTAGCTTGTTCAAATATTCGGCGACGTTTTGCCTTTGGGCACTGCGAATGTTGGCGAACGGTAAAGTGATGACCAGTATGTCCGGAGGGTCGTTGCGGTTTATAGCTTGTTCGATTGCTTCTTGAATACCTTTAAAATATTTTAAGGAATGTTTATTGTTATAATAATAGAGAACGAGGTGTAATTTACCCTGAGAACCAATGGCCGATAAAGAGTCCATGGGGCAATAAACGGTGCACTGAGAAACGTCTCCGTATAAGTACATGCCCTTCCACACTTCGAACCACACTTTTAAGAAATTGTAGATTTTTTCCTGCATCTGTAAATGGTTATTTGTGTTATATGTATAATGTTATTGTAAGTGTGAATTCCCATAGCTTTATTATCTTATTATAAATTGCTACAAAAAAAAGGGCCTGCACAAATAATTTTTATAAAGCAGCATTTTGTTATTGATACCTTTTTTAAAAAGTTATTATAAGTGCAACCCCATATTATAATGCAGAAAACGTAAATTAGACTCTATCAGGGTGCTGCATACAATTTTTAAGACAATTTTATACAGAACATATTTCTATTTCCGTGATTCATGAGGAAATGTCAATTCTTCAGGTATGTATTCAGGACCCAAAAATAAACATAAAAGTATATACAAATATGGGTCCCCAAGGCCTTCGTTTAAGAATTTAATTTTTTTAATAAAATCAATGATGACGTAAATATTGGAGTAAAAACTGGTATCCAGAGGTTTTAAAACTACATGATTTTAAATTATGACGCATCTGATTTTTTTTTATCAAATACACATAAAGTGCCTATGCATGTATTGTAAAAAAATAGAAATGTGCCTTGCCTGCCAGAACAACTATTGACTGGCGTTCAAAGATCAAATTTTGTCATTATCAAATTCTGTTCAAAACTTTTATTACATTATTATTTAAGAAACATTAGATCTAAGTATGTTATTATGGTTGCAAAATTATCACATCGTGAGTCTGCAACGGAGTCTCAATTCAAGTAGTCGTTTAGTACCAGCGTCGTTTTCCAGATAGAAGGTTGCCAAACAAAACGAATTTTTCAACAAACCTGTGATATTTCTAAGTATGAAAATTGTATCTGAAAGAGAAGCGAGATCCAAGTATAAACTCTAGATGGCTTGTAGATACTTATCAGGTTACACAATCGTCAGTATTGAAAAATCTTCACATGAACTGTTTATACACATTTCATTTACAACCGGTTCATCATTTGCAACAGGATGATTTTAAGTTTGACAATGCAATTCTGTAATTACAATAATGCTCTGATGAAGCACAAAGCCCTCATGCTATCGTAGAACATCATTTCCAAGATAAATTTAACATTAATGTGTGCTGTGGAATATTAAATGGTCATTTAATTGGTCCATTTATAATCGTCGGTAGTCTTACAGGAGAAAAATATTTAGACTTTCTAGAAAATCATTTGTGAAATATATTAGAATACATTTTCAGCGTTCCGAAGTAGATTTTTGTGACTTCCAAGACCTCATTTTCAATGTTTTCATAGACAGTTTCAGGCAATTGTCACCATTTTTTTCAGGCTATATTAATTTATTTCCTAATTTTTTTTTCATGCAGTTGGCGAATTATTTCAATTAAGAAAAATCTGGTTATTTGAAAAACAAATTAACTGCATCTGCCTGGACGAAATTAAAAGTCAACTAGGTAGTAAAAATTTAAAATGACTTCAACTGCCTGGAAGTGATAAAAAATCTTTAAAAAATCATAATTTGAAACTAATGGAAAAATTAAAAACTAATGTCAACTGCCTGGAAGAGACTAGGAAAGTAGAAAAAGTTGAAAAACAACTTTACCTGGTAATAACTGTTTTCAAAAACTGATAATTTAACGTTATTTTTAAAATCGGTTTTCAATTACTTTCAGAACGGTATTTTCAGAACTTTCGAAGTGGTTTTTTCCGACTTTCATTTTCACTTATTTAAAGATAGTTGACGTCAATTACTTCCAGACATTTTAAATAATTTTTTAGTTCCTTTTTTCAGGCAAATTACATTATTTTTAGACGTATCGATATCGTTTATTATTAACAGGATGTTATTTATCAACGATTCCACAGTCATTATTATTGATTCCCGACATTTTTTTAAGAAACTTGATATTATTTTTTAACAAAATAAAACTAAAACAGGAAAAACGTTAAACTGCTTGAATAACGACCTCAACTGCCTGGAAAAAAATTGGCAATAACAACTAATCAACTGCCTTGAAAATTGAAGATGAAACATTCATTTGCAGCATAACACGTTGCCCCTGCATACTACAATTAATATGTAAGAGATTTTTTAAAGCAAAACTTTCTAAGCTGATTGTTCGGAGTGATCCGTATAATTGGCCACCTAGATCGCCAGACCTTAACCCTTTGGATTTATGCCTTTGGAGGTGGTTCAACTCACTGGTGACTTCCAGTTAAGTAAATACAAGAGAAGCATTACTGATTCGGATAACAAACGCAGCACAAACTCTAAGAAATTTTCCCGAATCTATCTACAGAACTGACAATTGAAAATCAAAATACATATTGTTTAGTTATATCTTTCGTTTAATTCTTTTTTAAACTTTGCGGTATAAAATCAGATGCGTCCTATTTTTTTTAAATTAAATATCTCGAAAACGGTTGCTCTTATCAACTATTAACATGTATACCTTTTTGACCTAAAAATCAAAAAAGTATTATTTAATTTATTTAAAAATGGTATACAGGACTGTTCCAGAAAAGTTGTGATCGTTTAAAATAGTAAAAAGGCGTGTAGGTGGCGCCTCCGGATACCAACGTTTACTCCAATATTTACATTATCATAAATTTTATTTAAAAAATAGAAAGATTAAATAAAAACTGCATTTCGGAAACGAGGATTTGTGATTTCCTCATGAATCACCCTATATAATTTCCTTATCTTTTAGTTGTTCAAATTTTTGTATCTTCTATCAACTAATTATTATTAATTAGTTGATCAGCTTGCCTCATATCCTAAATTAATTCCCTGACTTAATATGTAAGAAAAAACTTAAAAAACCAACGTCCTAAAATATCTTGTTTTTTAACCTTGGTAGTACGGCGAAAAAAAGGCTGGGAAATTATTTGAACTTGCTAATAAGATAATTGAACTATATTCGATACTTAAGAACAAAAATTGACCAAAAAATGAATAAAAATTACTTAAATCGTGATTTACATTGAAAAAATCATAATTTAAGCCTTGATCCTGTAGCAAATCGCAGATAGTAATGATAATAATAATGTTACTATTAAAATTTCCAATGTGTAAATTATAAATGACGATATAAAATTGAGGTAATTACAAAAGCATTAAGATGTTGAGCTACGTCAATTGGATTTAAATAGTGTTGCTGAGTGGTGTAATAGCAGTAGTTTGGAACTCAATGTATATAAGTGTATAATTATTTCGTTTGGTCATTAAAAATCAATACATGATCAACAATAATGAACCTAGGCCAGTTGCTACAGTTCAATATTTAGATGTTTTTTTTTACCGCACATTTTGGATATCATTAATAGGATTAGAGTATGCTTAGTCTTAAATTTATTACTAGAAATAGTATCTGTCTTTCCGAGTCTGTCTTTCCGATGCCGAGCTCACTGTTTATCGAACTGTGTTCATAGGTGTATCGCCTAGTTCAGCGCCGTACTTAGTGACTATTTTGATAGCGTTTTTACAAAGCGTAGTGTTTTTTATAAAAACTTTTGTGATTTTGATTAAAATTACTCAAAGAATGGTCTCTTAAATTTATGGTACATACCTAATTAACTTCCTGCACGTATTCTTCTATATCGTCGTTGTTAGATGTAGAAATGCGATGTTTATTTTTGTTTAAATATTTTGTTAATGTATGAACTTTATTAATATTAAAAAATAAATATTTGTACTATGTAGGTATTTTTATTTTACAAGATAATAATATCTAAAAAAATGTTTAAGTCCGGCTCTAGCCAAGGCAAAAGCCGCGTGGACCGTAGCGAGTGTCAGCGGCATCCCTACTATAAGCAAATATGCCGCGCCTGCGTTAGTACACATGCACCAAACTCGCTTATTCAAGCCAATGTATTTTTATTGAAGTGCGACTGCTGGTTTCTTTATGCTGTGGCTTTGGTTTGTTCCTTGCTTGAGTGTGCGTCTGTAATTGGGTCCCCTTATTATGATTCTTATATTGGACGTATTGAGGGTGTACAGAGAAGATTCTTAAGATACCTTGCTCATAGAGCTGATATTCATATTTTTCAAAACTACTATAATGCTATCAGTGTCCAGTTTAATACCCCTAATCTTGACGTCAGATGGCATCATTCTGATGCTTTAAAATTTTTTTCTTGAATGGTTGACATCATTGGCATTCTATATTGCAAGTAATTATTTTTAACACCTGTCAAAGACCTGTCTCGTTTACCTTTTCATTCTGTCAACTATGGGTTTATTTTTCCACTCACTAGGACTTTAACGAAATGTGTAACGTTGCGTTTCTTTAACGAAAATAGTTTGGATTCATTATCCAACAGCTTATAGTCATTCAAAATCAAAAATTGTTATTCTAAGACTGTAACCTACGTTCCTTGTATAGTGTTAAGTTTTTAGCTTTGTTAATGATTGTTTGTTCTGATTTAGGCGTCTAAGGTTTTATCTTGATATGTTTTTTTTTGTAATCTAGTAGTATTTTGTATTATCTAATATTATTTTTATAAACTGGCTCTGCCGTATATTGAAATAAATAAACATTACATTAAAACTCAGTCAAAAATTAATTTATATTGGTAAAGCTAGGAGGTCTACAAAAGATCCCTAAGGCGTTTAGAATGCCATTCATCATTTAAATCCAATCCATATTTGTGTAGCAAAATTGCATTGGAAGTTATTTAGAACAGAATGTTTTAGTATATCCTCTATATACACCAGAATACCTCTACCTACAGTGTGATAGCATCTAGCCAACAATCTCATCCTTAAATAAAATCTATTATTTATTCCATTTGTTTAAATTAGCCATTTGCACACTCCATATCCAACTAATATTTCAATATAACAAGATTTATATCTCAACGAATTTAACGTAGTCTTATTTTGTATGTAATCAGTATTTGAAGTCCTTTGAAGTAGGAAGTATTTGAAGAAGTATTTGAGTCCACTAATAATAGAAACAAAATATTCTCAATAATCCTATTAAGTTTAATTATATCCTATTAACCAGCTTACTTTATACAGGGTGAAATAGACTTTCATTATAAAATTGTTCTCAGAAATGTTTAATAACAAAGATACAGGGTGTTAAAGTTAAGAATTATTATTTGTTTAATTAAAATTGAGCTGGTAGTTTAAAAGTTATGATAAATAAATTTCGCATGCATCGCATTATTGTAGTAAAATGTCAATTACTGATGAAGCTAATTTTGAAAAAAATTGCCAGTGGCGTAACATACGGAGGGACTTTTTTGTGAAAAACAGTGCCTTAAATCATAATTTTGCAAAAGTAACTTTTTTTTCCAAATTGACTGGAGAATCTAACATTTGACTTCTTATAAAAAAAATATTTTATCACCTCGCAGTTTTGAGACAATTATTATTATTAAAAGTTATGATAAATAAACAAATAATTATTCTTAACTTTTACACTCTGTGTCTGTTATTAAACATTACTGAGAAAAATTAATTAATATAATTAATTAATATAATGTATAGACTTCTCCTCCAATTAAATTGAGTAAAGTAAATATTATTACTATTTTAATACAGGGTAAATCTTACGTCAATCGGCTCCTGTTTCCCTGCAACTTGCTCAGAAACAACTTGCTTCTGAGCTACCCTATGGTGTTCCCGGTCTGAGCTGCTGTGCACGGACTCAAGGTGATTCCCACTGAGCCGTCTGGATGTGTCCTTTATGCTGCCGCTCGCTTCTGAGTAATTTTTCGTTTTGCCTAGACATGGATCCAATAATATATCGCTAAAAAATGTATTAATGATTTAATGGGGAGGAGAGAAGGGGTTTTCATTACCTGAACAAGTAGCTCCTTGGCACGTACAGTAGCCATTTGCATAGTAACGGGTCAATACAGATCCGAATCTCTTGCAAATTGAAAATTACTATGGGGGGATGCGCTTGACGTTCGGGTTTTAGCGGGAACTGTATTGTTGCCGTCAGCAGTGGGGAACTCTCTAAGTTGCTTTGGAAATTATTAAGTTATATGGTATATCTGAAACGTTTAATAAACTTACTGCGGTACGGTGGTTTCTGGGCCGCTAATAAACAAAACTTGCTGGAGATTGTTACTTTTTATGTCGCCAGATTCGAATATAAATGCTTTTATTGAGTCTACGCTCGCGTCAAGGGTTTGGGTTGAGTTTGTTACTACTCGTTTAAATCGGATGCCTTCTATTGATATCTCCATATAGGGGAAACCTGTGAAGGAAGATTGAATTTAAAATACGAATTATTTGATTAATAATCATTAATATTAGGGTCCTGGTAAGAATCAATCAAACAAGAGTAGAAGATTTACATACTTATTTCATGGTATAATTTTGTCTTTTGCCTGATCATGCTCTAATCTAAAGTAAACAAACCAGGTATAGAAAAATGAATGCCCTACTGTAAAAATTCTCAGTGGTCAAGAAAATGTGAACACAAAGTACTTTTTGGTAGTTTTTTGGAAATTATCCAAGACTTCTTCTTTCTTTACAGACATCAAATTGGAGAAACATTTTTATGGACATGAATGGTTTTTCCTGGATTTCCTATGGAAAAGAAGATTGTCCTATTAATATCAAAAAAATTATAAGTTTTGATTAACCGATTTATTAAAATTCTTAAATTTTTCAGTCAGTTTTAGTTTAAAATTCCTAAAAAAAGGGGATTCTGGTGGATTTTCGAAACGTTTGCTTAACTAACTAATAAAAACTTGGCTTAAAACTCCTAAAACACAATTTTTCTTTTTAATTTATTGGAATTATATTTGCCATTCTGCCATAGAATTCGGCACCAAGGTTTTACTGATCTGCTAAAAGTTTCAGAGAGCAGAAACGATGAGGTGCCAAGTTTGACAGTGGAATGGCAATGAAATGAATAGAAATTTTATATAGAGTATATAGGGTGTTTCAGAACTATGGGATCAAACTTTTAGGGTTTATTCAGTGCAACAGTAGAAAACATTTTAGTATGTTTCTAGGGACTAGGGACCCATGTCCGGAAAAGTGTCACTACCGCACTACGGCCCTAAAACGCGTTAAAATTTAGAAAGACCATGAATGGCCTAAATATGATTTAATCCATTTAATTTTTGCCGTTTGTACCGTCACAATAATTGTTCAAAATCTCACTACACCGATTTAATCCGTCGCACATGATTTCGGCGGATTTGACTAAAAATTTGATACTCGTTTTGAAGGATTTCAGATAGATATAATTCGTCCAAATAAGTCTCGTTCTGTTTCTACTGGAGTTTCGTAGACCTAATAAGACTTTATATGTCCCCACAGGAAAAATCTAGCGACCTTAAATCGGGTCACCTAGGAGGCCAAGAAACTGCTCCAATGTTATCGTTTTTAAAAATACACAACTCACAAGCGCCAAAATTTTTAAACATTGACATTGACAACTTAAACAATTGTTATGTTGCTATCATGTACAAATGGGAAAAATTATATGCATTAAATCCTATTTAGGTACTTCATCGTCTTTCTACATTTGAACGCGTCGTAGGGCCGTATTGACACTTTTCCGGACATGGGTCCCTATACTAAAATGTTTTCTATTGTTACACTGAAGAACCCCTAAAAGTTTGATCCCATAGTTATGAAACACCCTGTATAAATAAGAGAAAATGAATAGTCTCTATTGTTTATAGAAGGATTACGAAATTACTCCAAGAGTCTGGAATATATAGGAAATTACTTTAAATTCCTGTAAGAAATAAAAAGAATGATTTCGATTGCCTCGAAGAAACGATTTTAATTACCCGAAATGGCGTCAAATTACCTGAAGTGACTTAAAATTATTTTAATTTCGTGGAAGAAAATCTCAACTGCCTTGCAGGAATGACTTACCAGATATGACTGCAATATCTTGATCTGTTGAAAAATTAAGACAGTAGAAAGGAGAAGGTGCTGAACTGGATGGTCGAATGGCAAGTGCTGCTCATCAAATAACAGAGAAATTTTATGTAGAGTATCCGAATTAAAGAAAATCGTGAATGAATAAAAAAAATTGCTGGATTTCCTATAAAACATAAGCGTTTCTTATGAATTTCTTCGTATTTCCTTTAGACTTCCTCTGGTATTTGGAATAATTTAGGAGAAACATTTTTATGGAAATGAATGATTTTTCCTAGCGTTTTCATTAATCGATTTTTTAAAATTCTTAAATTTTTCAGCCACTTTTAGTAAAAATCCAGGGGTTTATTTATTTTTATTTATTTATTTCAAATATATTTATTATATATTTTATTTATTTCATGAGGGAATAACGTCGCATTTAAGACAGAACGTCTTCCAGGATTTAGACTCCTTGAAGGACTAAATAATAACATTTATGAATTAAAAGTCCTACTTACCATAATCTTTACAGGCATCCGCTAACAAACTGGAACTATAAATGCTCTTGCCAAACGCGTCCGGTTCCCGAGCCAAAAACCGCTCGACAATATTATAAACCACCAACATTTTCGCTTTGGTGCCATTCAAATTCAGACTTTCGCTTTCGAAAACGACGTCCTCGTGCGGGATATCCGAATTGGTCCAGTACTGTGGGCTTAAAATCGTTTTTGCCCTGAAATTTGTAAAAGTTTCATGTAATTTTCTTGATAAATCAATGTTTCCTTCTCACCCATAAGATATACTGCTCGGGGCCAAAATGATGCTCTGACAAACCGGATTGGTCACCAAACGGCTTAATAAACCGACAACTTTGACCGATTTTTTCACAAAACAGGCATCGAATAATTTCTGGGGCGGTTCGGGCAGTTGACAAGTAGTGTGCACCAAACGGTTCACGTACATCGGATAGGTTTGACTTATGTCAATAAATTGACTTTCGAGGGTTACTTTCGGCAACACCGCAGTACTGATGGGGATGCTCGATGACGTCGACAGTTTCTACAAAAGAATATTAAGATCTTTAACTATTTACTATGGTTTTTTAATGATTATTTGGGGAGCATAAAACAATTTCTACCTAACGTATTTTTGCTAATTTTGGACACAAAATCCTACTGACACAAAAACCTGCAAGAAAAGAATGAATTTACTGCTTAAAAAAATATTTAAAAAAAACAACTGGGTGAAATATATCAAGGACAATACAGGGACAACCAACGTTTAATTAGCTTGATTACCTAAAATAAATAAATAAAAAAAAATCAGGACTACAGAAAGAATAGCTTTTAACAGCTTTAATAGATACAAAAGTAAAATTTAAATGAAACTTTTTCTGATATAATAACAAAAATAAACTTTTCTTAATATTGCCAAGTAAGTAATACAATTTTAATCTTTGGCATTTTTATGTTGCGAAAGTTTTATTATGTAGAAAAAGTTTTTATGACTCAATGGAATCGAAAGTATCAAGCGCAGCATAAACTAAATCATAAAACCATTCACAAGTGATGTCTACGTTATCTACGTCAAGAATTTCACTCCTATTCTGAGATGCAAAAAGTCATTTAACCCTACATATTTGGCATTTCTAAGATCTTAATCCTGAATATCAAATTTTAAAGGAGAATCTACTTTAACTTTTACATTAATATGTGATGATGACTATTTTCAATAAGGCTATTAATAGCTACACTTACACTAAGTGCAGGTAAATTGGACAACATTAGTCTAACATCTAAAAATCTATTTTGTCTGTTAGAAATCCTGTTCATTTTCCCAAGATTTAAATACGGAAAATTACCATAAATGCTGGAGAATTAATAATTACATCATATTTATTTAATACAATTAAAAAAAAAACGAGGCGAAAGCATGTATCTCAATCCCAAATATTTACAGTAAAGGATAGTGTTAAGAAGTACCTACAGTATATGTCCAGTGATAAAATAAGCAAACATTATGAAGTGTTGCGCTTTACATCTACGTTATCAAATTTAACAAAATAAATAAAAAACACTTGTGACAAAACAGAACAGCTCGTAAATACGCTCAGCGGAAACTGCTGTTGAAATCCATCGAGCTATGCACCAGTGATACCAATAAATGCCTGAATATTATTAGTAAAATTATTTAAAATTGTAGATTTTGTTTTATAGTGTAATAAGAATTATGTCCCTTCATTGATTGCTTAATATCATGTTTATAGATGTACAGTAACTGAGTATATTGGGTTATAAGGTTTTGGGTGTCTATTCTACAATTTACTCTGGCCCAATGAAGAATGGTGCTGTGCTAAAGCTCCTTTTTGTCTTTATTGATAATATTGCAATCATACCACACCAGACAATTAGTTCTCGATGTGACCAAACTGCTTCTGGCATATTATAATCACCTGCCAAAATAAATCTATGACCAGGATAACTTATTTCATTTAATTGTTCTACAACTTTACAATAAATATCGTAAATAGCCAAGTCAGATATAGGATACCAAAAATAAATTTTATTAAAATGTAGGTATTAACACGTTGAAGAACACTAACACATTTTAGAAGTTGTCAATTTTGGCAGTTTATTTTTTTTTAGATATCATGTTTTTAAGTATACCAAAATATTTTTAACACTTTGAATTAAGTAAAAAAAAAACATTTTAAATTAGTTTAAATTTTGACGCTGATGGACGTTCTGTCACAATATTAAGAATTTACCAGAGGCGATAATGACACAACGCTGATATGCGTCTAACGCTGATCAGCGTCGAGCCACATCATAATTCCACATAATAATGTGACTGTGTCACAACGCTGATCAGCTTTATTTGTTTTTCTTTTTAAATGAAAGTTAACACTTTCAAGAGAAATTTCTTTATTTGAAAAGATACATGGGAATGGCTTAAGAAAGACTAATTTATACTAATTAGCATTTTTTTTCATGCCACTCCTCGAAACAGTCTGGATCATGGTGGCTTCTCAGCACAGCCTTTGCACCGGTAACTTGTCTCCTTACGTATTTTCTTGCTTGTGCATAACCTGCATTTAAAAAAAAAAAACAGATTTTGTTTGATTTTGCGGTAGGCTCACCTGCATTTTTTTCTGGCCAGTGGCCATTTGAACTTAGTGCAGGTTCCTGTGCATAAGTTACTTCAGAGAAACTTTTCTCTGAGCGTCGATTGTCATGTTTTTGACTACGTATTAAATCTTTTGCTTCAATGTCCCTAGGCAATTGAATTAAACATTTTATTAATTCATCTCTAAATTGAAGATATCGGAATTTTCTGGAGTTGCCTTTGCCGAATTTACGAGTAAGATAATACGCATTCCACACCGTTACATCAAGTAAATGAAAAAGAGCCTTTTTGTAACACCGTATGGTTTTTCTGGGGTGGAGTAGGTCGATGTCATTTGATCGCAGCGGTCAATGCCGGTCATATGATCATTGTACGTGGCTACTTCTTTAGGTTTCATTTGCTCTTTTCCATAACGATTTTTTACGCAGACCATCTGAGGATGGTTTCGGGTAGTAATCACCAACACGTCACGCTTATCCCGCCATTTAGACACATAAACTTGTTTCCTCCTAACCCAAAAATGTTGGCCCTTTTTTAGTTTTCTTTTAATTAAAGTTTTTGGGTTACTTTTCCTGTTTGAACGTAAAGTGCCATTGGTGTGCGTCTTGAAACTTAGCAATTTTTCGGACAACTCATAGCTATTATAATAGTTATCCATAAACAGTTCATGAGCTTTTATTAAATAAGGTTTCTTCAGCCTTAGCACTAGAGCTTCAGTCTTAGTGTTGTTTGACTCGTCATCTTCGTTTACTGGACCACTGTATAATTCCATATTTAGGAGGTAGCCGTCAGATGTTGTTAGTTCAAAAAATTTAAGTCCATATCGGGACTTCTTATTCTTTATGTAAACTCTGAATTTTAATCTTCCACGAAAACTCAATAACGATTCATCAATTGAAAGTTCCTTGGAAGGGCTATAAACACTCTGAAATTGCTGAATTAGCATGTCTATTAGGGGCTGGATTTTATCCTTGCCTTTAGAATTCACTGGAGAACAACATAGAACCCTTAAAATTTGCTCAAACCTTCTGGATGACATTAAATATGAAAATATGGGATGAAAATACAATGTATCCGAATAAGAAAAATAGCGTCGCATGTTCTTGGTAAAAACTTGTCCTTGTAATAGGCACAGACCCAAAAACCTCTTCATTTCTTGGTTGCTTACCGGGCGAAAACTTGCATATCTGCTATTGTTTTAGGTCTATTAGTATTTGTTAATGATATACCGTAGTTGTTTGTACAGTCAACAAGGTAGTCTAATATACTTGAAGTAAACAGGCATTCAAACATTTCCATAACTGTTGAGTGTGGTCCAATATTTATTTTTAAAACGTTGCTGCCCTCATCAAAGTTAAAATCAGGAATTGGAGCGATCGTAGGTTCCCAGGGATCTATATCCGAGACTAATGGTGAAGAAGGTCTTGGCGTGTGTGATGGAGAATCCTCTGATGGAACAACTTCGTCATCTAATACAGGTACTGTGTTTTTTTTTTGCTTGTACGTGACTGTCTTTCCATATTTGGAGCACTTGAAGACAGTTCATCACTTTCATCAGATTCGGAAGATGGTTCATAATTTTTGTCAGAATCATAGCACATCACCATCAACATCTGCAAATGGATCTGGTTCTTCATCTGTCGATAGTTCATCGAAAAGCTGAAGAAGCCGTTGCTGATCTCTTTCGTATGGATCATAGTTATTTGTGTCTTCCATCTAAAATATATAAAAACTAATTAATGAAAAGATCCATTTCCCCATTTACCCACTTATTTTTAACACATATTATAAATAATTCCTAACAATACTAACCTTATTTTACACAAATCACCACGCTACGATATTATTATTTTATAACACTAATCACAACACAAATCAGTTTATCAACATGGCAGTACGGCAGTAAATGGGTAACTAAATGCAACATAAGTGCTTCCTGGGACGCTGCAGGGTACTGTAATAGGGTGACAGTACCCTGGTAATATTCGAATGCCTTGTGACAGTGGCTAATAAAACCCATTATATTATACGATATATACGATAAAGCAAAACGCTGCACCGCGTCCTGCCATTTTTAGCCATCAAGCAAAGGACGCAGAGCAGCGTTGTGTCATATCACATTTTTACGAAAAGACGCTGCTCAGCGTCTCTGTCCTTCAACGTGTTAATTAACTATAAATACCAAAGTTATTAAAAAATCTTAGTTAACTAAGAAGCATACTTGTAAATAAATAATAAATATTTATAATTTTTTATTTGAATTTGAGATAATATAAAATTTCACATATGTAAAAACTAAAAACCCACCTAAAAGCCTCGTATGAACCTTGAATAAAAGAGCTTTTGTTACCGAATAATCTGATGTAAGAACGCCTTTTGTATCTTAAAAACTTTAGAGAGATTTATAGTCGATCAAGATCTGAGACACAACAAATGTGTAGTTTTGAAACGCATATTGGGATTTTTGGCCTACTTAAGATATGTGCATATTTTAATTACATTAATATAGAGAACTTCCTGAAAACAGCTAACAGCGTAAAAATGTAACCCAAATTATTACCTAAATCTGCCTAGAAATACTCATAAAAATTTAAAAATATTCACATCATTCAACATTTCCGGAATAATCATGAAATATTACACTTACCTGACTCTTTCTAAACAAAAAACCTTTAACAGGTTCAAAAAGTTGATGGTCCATCAGTTCCAGCTCGATCATAGGGGCGAACAACGTGATCCTTATACTTCTTTGCGGAATAAACTCACTGAGGGCATCGAAATCTTCTGAGGAGGGCGGGAGTAAGTCCTCCAAAGGGAGATCTGGCTTAGGAACATAGTAAGGAGGATAATCGTAGTAAGAAGCGGCCACATTGAGGGTTGCAAATCGGTGCAATAGACCAGAACAGATACGAAGTTTGAAAGGTCCGAAGCACAGGCGTAAAGACGATTCTTCAGTAAGGTTACTAAAGAAAAACGGTTATTTTGAGGAGACCTCTATAATACTTTTTTACCTAAACTCGAAATTGCTTCCCAAGTCCGAAATCATCTCACTACTAAAATCATTAGGTATCTCCAGCTGATACACATAATCAAAAGCAAAAGCGGGCGTTTTCTCCAATAAAATCGACTCGTTTGTGGTGGTCATATGGTACTCCCAAGAAGTATTATACTCCCTTTTACCCCCTTTATTTTCAATAGCTTGTGCGTCAAAAAGCGAGTCAATTTTATGTGTATTAGTTAATGCACCTGAAACAAATCTCACATTTAAAGACTTTACTTAGAAATTACCAATCCCTCACCAATTTTCAAGTAAGGCACAGTATTCTCGTTAACCTCAGCATTGCCACAGCTACAATTGCCGACGGGAACCAGACGAGCCTCGCTAATGCCTCCGGTGCAATTAAACCACTGGATCCCATGGATTAATGTGTCACTATAAATGCCCGTCAGGTCTAAAGTAAGCATTGGATGGTACTTAATTTTTTTGTGTGAATAATAGCCCCTTTCTGAGTTTGATTCTGAGACCTATTAAAAGTCCAAAACTAAGTTAAAAGACTCTAAAACACATAGGGAAAATGACCTTAAAAGTAATGAGGGCTCTGTCAATATAAATGCCAAAATGTAAAGTATGTCCCCGGTGACTTTTTAAGTCCTCACTGTCCCATTCGTCCTCCCAAGGGGCTGGTAATACTGAGGATACATAGGACCATGCCCAGCCCGTCCAGGAAACATTATCATCATGGTATTCTTTGTAAAAAACACAATTTTAAATATTATTGTTATCATGAATGTTACAGTTTTTTTAATTGCATTATATTACTTAGTCATAAAAACATTTGATAGACACAAGTTTAAATATTCATCAACATTAAAACAGCTATGAAATATATGGACAAAAGCATTTTCTTAATGCCAGGAATGCAAATAGTTAATGTATACCTCCATATAGCACACAAATAAAATTTTAATCTCCTAATGTGGCCTTAAAATGTATAATACCTTGCCACCAAATATAAAAGAATGTACGAATCTTAAAAAAGTCCTATTTGGTATCAAAGATAATTTATTCTCTCATGATTCTCTCAGAATCTCACCTTAGGTATGGTATACCATTCTGGGGTGTTGCTAATCAGGGCTTACTAAACTTAGTTTTTGTTCTTCAAATAGAAGCAGTCCGCTTTATTGTTAATATAACACAAAGAGAATCATGTAGATTACACTTTGTGACTCAAAGAATTTTAACTCTTACATCCGTTTTCATACTGGAAACATGTTCCCTTATCTTTAAAAACTGTGATGAACTCCAAGGGCCTATTCATCATCCATGTTAATGTCACAAATTGTAATAAATTTTTAGGGGTGTTTATTGATGATAAGCTAAAGTTTGATAAACACATTGAGAAGCTTTGCACTGAATTGGCATCTGACTGTTTTGCGATTAGAACATTTAAGTAAGCAAGATAAATAAGAGTATTGCTAGAAAAGCTTACTTTGCCTTAATTGATTGGTTCACCTGGCTTATGGGGTTTGCTTCTGGGGCAACTTATCTCTTTCTTTATTTAGTTCTGTGTTCATTTTACAGAAGCGTGCAGTTCGATATCTGTGTGGACTTAATTTAAGGGACTCATGTAGGCCTTATTTTATAAAGGAAAATATATTGACTCTCCCTTCAATTTTTATTCTTGAGACTGCTTACTTAATGTATATGAAATATTACTCTGTATTTAACTCTGTTAACTTAAATAATGGGGAATATATAATTGCACTTTTGAAAATTCTTCTAACTTTGTACCTACAAACTAAAAAAAGGCAGATTCACACTTTGCGGTAGGCGAATGTTAACGTTTAGCCTAGCCTAATAAAATGATATAATCTCACTTTGAATTAGATACGTTTTAACTTTAACCTTTTTTATTGCAAAATGATACATTCGCACTATGGAATGGGTACATTTAAACCTAAGGCTTGCGCACTATAAAATAACAGAATCGCACTCTGGATTAGGCTGGCTGGGTTACTTGCACATAATTTGTAGCGTGACTTTCTCAGCCTCTCTCTCCCGGTTTATTTAGTTAAAATTCTATGTAAGTCTAAGTAGATTGTTTCAAAGAGCCAATCTTTTTTATTTAAAAAAATATATAAAAATGTTCACTTGTATCTATATCGAATTTTAGCGCTTCCACATTGCCAAGAAAGTTACTTTACAAATTTTTTGCAAGCAAGTAAAGTTTCGATTGGAAATAATAATTAACAAAGTTTAATGGACTTGTATATAATATACACGTGTTTATAATATAATTTCTGTATATTTTTATTAAAAAAAAATAAAAGGGTACTGGCATTATTACATAACTATGTATATTATGTATGAATAAAAAAGTATCATAAAACAAATATGTGTGAAATAGGCTATAATACTACTGAATTATTAGAGCCTTTTTTGTTCCGGACGGCATTCCTCTCTTTCTTTTTAGGCCAAGGGTAGATTTTTCGCTTCGATTGGCACCTTTTCTCGCTTCAAAATGACTAACAAACCCAAAGAATGTTGGCATACATTCTGTTTCAAGAAACTTGAGTAAGTACACTGAGATTTTACTTTGTCATTGTCAGAATAGACAGTTATTCTAACTATTTTCTAAAATTTACGAAAACTTTCAAAACATTCCCAATTCAAGTGGGTATTTTTCCACATTGCGGAAAAATACCCCATGTCTTCTTGGGTTAACACTTCTGCTCCATTCGTTGATTTTGTATAATAAAAAAAGTTCTTTCATCTTTTTTTTCTTCAAACATTTTCGGTTTTAATTTTACCCACTGATAAACTTCTGTCCATATTTTTGTTGTTAATTTAATGGTTGCAGCAAATGGTTTGTGATTGGGGTTCGATGGGTTACGTTCATATGACCATTTTTCAACTAATGAAACTCTCAAAACTTCCAGAAACTGGCCTACAGGAAGTCGGAAGTCGTGCTTGGAAATTGATCACTGGCACCTTCGTACCAAAATTGATTTTCTCCGTCTTTTCGAAATAATTTACGAAGTTCTTTATACTTGGGTTATCGTCACCCACACCATGCCATTTTTTAGGAATAGAAGTACAGCAGCTGTAAAAGTCTCATCGTCTATACTGACTTGTAGGGCATGAATATCTCGAATAATTTCATTTTTTTCTTTTATATTTCGAATTTTTAACTCAATGTTTTTCAAAACATGAAAAAAACACTGAATTCTTCGATCTGGTATTCCGAATACTGCTTTAAATCCATTTGTGATTGCAACAGAAGCATCAGCAAGCAGCACATTTGGTTCTTAAATTGTTCCATGTAGACTTAAACACGATTTTTTTGTGAATTAAATATAAAGGAGAAATCAGTTTCTGTTTCGCTATAACAAACTGCAACAGCAAGTGGGTGAAATACTCTACAAACATCTGATGTTCCAACTATCAGAACTGGATAACCTTGCCAAATTAATTTGTATGTGGCATCAGTTTGGATTTTCTTGATATGCGTTAATATTTGTAGAAGTCTCTTGGTGGATAGAACAATTTTCAAATCCTGGTTTTGAGAGTCCGTGTCATCAACTTCAATTTTAAAATCTGAAGATAAAAATATGTTAGTTTTTATATCAAAATTATATAAGAGACTTATCTAGTACAAACGGTTGATCTTCATTATTTGGAATTAGTAATGCACCAGCTCTGTAATTCTCCTGCAGAAATAGTAGATGATCCAAGAGCTTTTGAGCATAATTAAGTCAAAAATGTTTTCAACTGTGATTTTACAGGTGATTGTTCATTCCGACTACGGAAGGCTGCAATTATGGCATTAGGTTTTTTGATGCCATCGTTATAGAGCTGACGCACTAATAACTTTGCTGATGATGAAAGCGCTTTGCTGTTATCTTCGTGATTTGCATGCTCATCTTCTGTTTAAAAAAGACTCACTTTCATGCATTCAGAGTGATACAATAGATACTTTCCTGCAGGACATTCATTCTTCCTATATCTACATGTACATCTGAAAGTAACCTTTAATCCTTCCATTGATTTATAAGAAGTAATTTTTTTCCACATATTTTCGCTTTGAATGAAGTTCTCAGCATCCTTTCCACTATAATAAAAGGGGAGTTACACATTAGAAATACTGTTGCCAATGGATGGAATCAGTACTTCCACTCCGTACTAGTACTTTTTTTGAGGGATACCTAAAGGGAGGGATATCTAAAAAATTTTAAAAGACAAATTTCCCGAAAATTATTCAACTTTAATTGAAAATTATGACAGATCCTTACCCTTTTCCCCTAAAATAAATATCCAAAAAAACCCTAAATTATTAAAACGAGATATCACTGATCCCTCTTTTTACCACCTATACCAATCCCTACCCCGAAACTTTGGTTTTAGGATTTATGTACATAAGTTTTGATGTAAAAATAACTAGTCTGTTGGAAAAGGACATACAACTAGAAGAAAATTTGGAATAAGGCCAGTTTTTCACATTTACATTTTTTTTTGACTCAAAAACAAATCTGTGATTCGTACGCACCAATGTAACCACATAAAAATGTTCTTGATTTCTGACTTTATCATAACACTTCCACTATCTACGGAGTGAACGTAACTCTATTTTAAACAAACAAACCATAAAATGGCACATTCGCACTTTGACTTACTTATTGAAGGTCATTTGTTGCCGTCACACTTTTTTTTTCGCTGGCTTCCGCTTTAGAGGTATTGCATTGTCGCTGTCAGAGTCATCGGATTGCGGATCGACGATAAATTCTTTACACATATTATTCATTATTTTACTTTATTTTACGCACCCACACTTGTTTGTTGTCGGAAACTAACCTATAAAAATGTCTAGTGTTTACACGCCCATGCAAAGGCCCGGACTGCGAGCATCTGCGATTTAGCGTTTTTCGTTCACGTTCGGCCCTATTATTCAAAGTGCAATGTATCGTTTTTTCGTGTAAACCGTATTTAAAAAGTGCATTAAAAAATTTAAGAGTGAATTTTTTTTTTTAAAGTCGAAAATTATTACAATAAGTGGCTGCGATTATTTTCGTATTGTATCAGATTTTATCTCGAGCTAATGTTATTTTCTTAAAGTGCATTTTGTTTATGAAAAGTGGTATATATTAATTTTTGTGCATCACCTTTCATGAAAGTTTGAAATATTTTTTGATGTGTATTCATTTCTTTTTAAAGTTATTTTACTCTTTTTTAAAGTGCGCTTAATTCTAACCCTTAAATAATACCAGGTCATCTTTTAACATACATTTGCCAATACCTACTTCTGGTTTGACACAAAATTCAATTTTTTAGAAGAGCAAAAAAATATTTAATTATCTTCCCACATGTGATTACAGAAGATTCAAACATAAAAACGTTTTCGACAGCAGGTAAAAACAATCCTGCTTTATAAAGCATTTTATAGCTTGGAGGAATACTTCACAGAGCATTTTTAAACTTAGTTATGTTTTAATATACACTATGTAATGTCATTTGTTTGAGTTTGTAATGTAAGTACTGTTTAGGCAATAATAATGGACATATTTTAGATTTTGATTTCTTACTTGTATATTTGTGTTGTGCTATTTATTTTGATGTTACACTAATATGTTTTGGATAAATGATTGATTGTCTCAGTTGTTGATTGTTTTCAAAAAGAAATATATATATGTATTTTTTACCACAGCTTTGATAACAACACCTTGGTGTTTTAGACGCATAAAGCTTTATTTGATTTGATCTGATTTATTCCTCAACACAAAACACATCAAATTCACTGTTTTCCTTTACCAATTCCCAAATCTTCTCTAGTAAAAAAGTCTCTGATTTATGAGGGTCGAAAAATGTTTAACCATGTGCCAATCAATTTAAGAACAACTTTTTCTCTTAAAAATTTTCACTGTCAACTAAAAAAACTACTTTTAAATAGGGCTTATTACAGTTTGGGTGAATTCTATCAGGATGAGCTCTAATATTTAAACTTTGATTGCTTGTTATCATTAAGTGTATGATTTAATTTAGGTATGTTTGTATAGTAAATTTTAATAAATTAGTTTTAGTATTTATGTGTGTAGTGCTCATTAAGTGTATGATTTAATTTAGGTATGTTTGTATAGTAAATTTTAATAAATTAGTTTTAGTATTTATGTGTGTAGTGCTTAGGTTTTTATTATACTATGCTTTGTTAACAAAATTTTATGATGATAAAGCACTTTTTAAATTTGAATATATATTGTAATCATAAACTTAGATTTGTAAGGATTATTAGTTTAAGTTTTTCTTTGATTTTTCAGCTAAATGATGTACTGACGATTCTTCTATGATTGTTAAATATTGTCAATTGTAATATTTAGAAAATAAACAATTATTAAAATCTACTTACCACCTTTGTTCTCAGAAGAAGTAGTGGCCCCATCGATGGCAGTTTCACTCTCTGGCTTCAGCTGTTTCTGTTGCAAAGCATAGAGGAGCATTAATAACCGCATGAGCATTGGCACTTGTTGCTCCGTCATGCTGAATTCCATGCTAAAAATTAAAAAAATAATTTTTTTTTCATGTATGGACCATTTCTTACTTGTTGCAATAAATGTCTAGTCTTGTTGTTGAGGCCACATTGGCAGTGGCGGAATGATAGTTCCTTAGTAAGTGCATAGTCATTGAGCATCTAAAAATACCAATTAAGAATTATTTATAAAGGATTTTATAGTGTTGTACCTGTAAAGCATTGGTTCTTGGTAAACTTCAATTTTTCCAGAAGCATTTCTTTTGTCCAAGCAGAGGGTTAGATCGTTAACACTTATCACTTTCCTGAGGATCACTTGAGCGGGAGAAAGATCTAAATGTGATAGTTAGGGAGCATTAGAAACCTTTTAAATGGTTTTATTACCTGTATATGCTGGCTCCCACTTTTCATTTGCACTTTCAAACTTCAATAGTTTAACATTAATTGACAACACAATGTCCTCCTCTACATATTTCAATATTAAATTGTTGCAATGTATACTAATATTGCTCACTATTTTGTTTATTAAAGATTGTATGTAACCTGGAGGGGCTTCTTTGAAATCTTTGCTAAAAAAAACAATAATTTACAAGTTTAATTTAAAAACAGCATGGACTTACTGTTGTCCTGCCACTTTTTCTTTGCCTTTTTTCTTTGGGGTAGAAGGCCTAACTCCCTTTCCTTTTAAATTTAAAATGCATTCTAAAACGAAGGATAAATGAAGGGTCAAATTCAGTTATTGAGATTAATTTAATACCTATAGTATTTATAGTGATTCTTATGGGTTCAGAGGCAATTTTAGTCCATGGCACATGAATAGTTAGTTCCCTGATGCTGCCGGATATAAAACTGAATGGCAATTGTAATTCTTGCTCAAGCACTTCTAGGTTAAGTTCCAAGTTGTGGAATGTGGCATCTCCACCCCATAATGAGACCTGAATGAGGATTGCAAACGTTTCTTTTTTTTGATATATAGAGTTATTACCTGTGAATCTTCTGGTTTAAAGTTATTAATGTATCTGTTTACATAGCTCAAGATAATGGGAGTAATATAAGACTCCAATTTGAACATTTTAAACGGAGGGTTTTTATAACATTTTTAAAAAACTCGGCCGATAAGATGGAATTTACGTGTTTAATGATAAGGAAAGACGATAAATGCAAAACGGATAATTTATTGGTAAAATTGTGGTTTATTTTTGATTTCCTGATGACAATAAACAAACCGGTTGACAATATTGATAGAGAACATATGACTTTGACAACTGACAATATGTACAAGGAACCGCTAAATGGGGGAAATAACACAGTGTTGTCACATAAGGAAATTGCAGTTTAAGCCTTGTCCCCAGAGTGGCTGACTCATGAGTGCCTTCTCTAAAGTGGATAATTCACTCTGTATTTTTTTAGTCTCTGTGTTATGCGTAAAATAAAGTAATATGATATTTATTATTGAAAAAAAAACATACCGAAGACACCCATAATGTATTATTATTTTGGTAATTTTTAGATTTCGGTCCGAATTAAAAATAATATGAATAATAGGATAAAATTAAATTCATTTTTCATATAAATAACAAAAACAAAATTCTCTTTCATCTTTCTGTTAGTATTCTTTTTTATTGACGTGTTTGACGTTTGACATAACGCCGCAAGGTGACAGCGTTGCCATACATGTCTCTTGATTAAAGAATTTGTTATTCCTTCCATATGAATTTTTTTAGTGTGTTTAGTGTGTAGTATCTGTTGTTAGAATTATATAATGTAGAAATATGTTGATTAAACGTTTTGCTAGATAACAGCGGTATAGATGCAAAAGAAAAACTTTACAGGAGAGGCAAAATTTCGACTTTTTGGCCGGTTTTTCGGACTTATCCCTGTCTTAGTTCTTTAATATCCTCGGTATAATTCTAAAAATGTCCTTTTCTATTGTGGTTTTTCCAATTACGTATAAAAACACTCATCTTATAATAATTCTTTGCCCATTTTTAAACTATGTCCAGGATATAGGTCTCAGAAGAGGCAAAATCTCACCTATTTGAACGGATTTTCCTCTTATTTTAATATCATAGTTTCATGTTACGAATATTGTCGGAATCGCCTAGAACTAGCGTAAAGTATCTAATTATACTCAAAAAACATCACTTCATTTCCATCCTCTTTTAATTTTTGAAGTGCGATAAGGATATATAAATGAGAATTCGTTTTTTTACCTTTTTATATATCAGCGTTTATCGTTTTAAGGTTTAAAAATACTTCAGATTGGAAAGGAAATATACCTACCGATAAATTAATTGCCAAATTAATTCAAACCTAACCAAAAAACTGAAAAAGGGACAATTTAAACTCTACTAATAGCGTTCCATTTACGGCACACTCGTTCACAATTTTACAGCACAAAAAAAGTGGCAGTGCCCTCCAAGTCCTTCACTCTCCTTACAAGTGGAAAACGCTATAAAAAAGCAGAATAAGGGAGGCTTGATGATATTGACATTTCATGTACGGCCATATGTCAAAAAACTGTCAATTGAAAAGTTTGTTTATAGTTGTATAATTGGCAAATTTTACCATTTGTGCATAAAATCCTCAAAAAAAAACAAATAAATACCCTACAAATATGGCTTTTGCCCGGTTGGCAGCCCTAATAACAACCCGTCACGTATGTTCCATTCTGCCGAACCAATTGGGACCCCAGGCCCTTCGAAAAGCGGTTTTTTCCACAAAACCTCTGCCAACCTGTTCAACCCCCTTAGGAAAACTCCAGGGTAGACTACGTTTGGAGTACACTTGTAAAGTGTGCAATGCAAGAAACCACCATCATATTTCCAAGGTGGCTTACAAGGAGGGAGTTGTTATAGTGGAGTGCTGCGGGTGCAAAAATAACCATTTAATAGCAGACAATTTAAAATGGTTTACAGACTTGAATGGTAAAAGGAATATTGAGGAAATACTTAGGGAAAAAGGTGAGACTGTTAGAACAGAATTATTGGACTACCATAAGTGATTAGAGTGGGAATTTCCAGTTTATATATATGATTAGACTAATTATTATAGTACCTGTAACATAATAAAATGTTTCGCTTGTGGGAGACTGTTGTGATGAGTAATTATTGTTAAAATAAACAACCACTGGTTTTTTTATATACAGATTTTAATTTATCGTCCTGCCACCTTATTTTGCACATATCTCCTTATATACTCATATATAAGGTATAAGGTTGTTGGCATGGCAACTGATGTTTGTATCTCACTGACCACAAAAAAAAAAAAGGTAAATACTGCAATTACATATTTACCAACAATTCCTGCACATAATGTGATAAAATGGGACTGTTTCAAAAATTGGCACATTTCCTGGGAGTGAGAAAGAAAGAAGTCAATGTCTTGGTGGTCGGTTTGAATAATAGTGGTAAAACAACTGTGGTAAACAGTTTTAAAAATGAAGAGAACCAAACTAATGAAATTGTGCCCACGGTTGGGTTCAGTGTGGAGAGATTTCAAAGTAAGTTAATTATTTGTACTTTAATTGATAGGGGGTGCACTATAATTTATTCGTAGATCAAAGTTTGCTCTTCACAGCCTTTGATATGTCAGGGCATGGAAGATACAGGGATCTTTGGGAACATTATTACAAAGATTGCCACGGAATTATTTTCGTTATAGACAGTAGCGATCGTTTACGTTTGGTGGTGGTAAAAGAGGAATTAGATTTACTTTTACAGCATCCAGATATTTGCCAGAAAAGAGCCCCTATTTTGTTTTTTGCTAACAAGATGGACTGTAAGGACTCGTTAAGTAGTGTTAAAATTGCTGCTGCTTTAGGTAGGAGTATTTGGAAGGCTAAAAAATATTTTTTTATGATTTAAACATTGTAGGTTTGGATAAAATAATGGATAAGCCATGGCATATAGCGGCCAGTAATGCTATTACAGGCGAGGGTCTACAAGAAGGAGTCGAATGGTTAACGCAACAAATAAGGGAGATGTTAAGTGTTAGAAGTTAATAAAATCGCATACAAACTTATTTATGTTGTGTTTTATTATTGATTATCCAAAATTTGTTAGAATTAATTATAAATTTAAATTATGTTATTAGTAATACTGTCTGTCGCTAGATGTCACACTATCGAAACACATGCGTAGACGTGAAATCATTTTGAACTCTTGACACCCCCGTATTTACATTATATTGCTGACATTTGTGTTTTTTAGGTTATGTCCAATTGTTTGGAAAACATGAATTTTAACATAAAAATTCAGCGATTATGCCTAAAATGCCACCACATGACCAAGCTGCGCTTCAGCACAGCCAAATTACCGAAACACGATTTGGCTAAAATAAGAAACATTGGAATAAGCGCTCATATTGATGCAGGTACCACTTTTGCATTAGGTTCTCTTTAGAAAAAATGTGCCCTAACACCTTGTAGGAAAAACGACAACCACGGAAAGGATGCTCTATTACTCAGGGCTTATAGACCATATGGGTGAAGTGCACCACGGGAACACTGTTACAGATTTTATGGACCAAGAAAGGGAACGAGGGATAACAATAACTTCTGCGGCAGTATCTTTCTTTTGGAAGAATCACCAGTTTAATTTAATAGACACGCCAGGTCATATAGATTTTACCATGGAAGTTGAACAAACTTTAAATGTGCTAGATGGAGTTGTGGTTATTCTTGATGGATCTGCAGGTAAGAAAGAATTCGAACTAACAGGGTTTCTTTTTTAATTTTTTAAATATTTTTTTTTTAATTAAAAGGATCATTTTTTTTTCATCTCTGTCTAGACTATAAAATATCAAAAATCCATTATAGCTAAAAAATTTATACATTTATACATACATTTATAAAGGTTGTTCTGATATCTTGTGCACTCCATTAAAAACCATTTTTAATTGTGTGTCTAAAAACAAACACATTTCCAGAAGTGCTTAAATATGCTTTGGTTACTCCAATCCTCAAATCAGGAGATAATTCTTTGGTTGACAACTACAGACCAATTAGAGTTCTTAATTCACTCGCAAAAATTTTTGGAAACATTTTATACCAAGATATTTTGAGCTCTTTCATGAATAAATTCTCTCAGCAACAACATGGATTTCTACCAGATGCCTCAACTGTCACCAACCTCAGCACTTTGACTGAGGCAGCTGCCAATGCAGTAGATAGCCAAGAGCAGCTAGATGTTGTCTTGACAGATTGTGCAAAGGCTTTTGATCGGGTTGACCATGGGCTGTTGGTGAATAAGTTGGGTAAATTTGGTTTCTCGCTGAAAGCATGTAGATTTATGGTATCTTATCTTACCGGAAGGCCTAAGCAAGTAAGAAATGTATTTTTAGATCTAGTTTTTTCTAATGTTAAGGACTTAAGTGTTCTTAAAGCTTCTGACCCTCTTTTTGAAGCTAATTTTCATCATATTGGATATGAGTGTCATTTGAATATTTCAACAGCAAATAACTCAATTTTTTCAAATCTAGCTTATGAAGAATTTTTTTATGATTTCCGAAACGGTAACTACAATGAGCTTAATATCTTTCTATCCTCAATTAATTGGAACGAGTGTTTATCTCATAGTGATCTTAACTTATCAATCAGCGTTTTTTATGAATATCTCTCTATGGGGATTGCATATTTTATTCCTTTAAAGAAATATAGAACTTCCTCATTTCCTAAGTGGTTCTCCCCTGAACTTAGAAAGTTAACTAGGAACAAAAGGAGTGCTCATTCATTATCTATGAGAGATAATACAGACGAAAACTATATAAAATTTTCTTGCCTTAGGTCTGAATGCAAATGTATGTCTGATTTGTGCTTTCGACAATATATTGAAGGGATAGATTCCGGCTTACAGAATGACCCTAAATCATTTTGGAAATATATCAATGATAAGAGGTCCAATTATACCCTTCCCAATACCCTCTTTTATGGTGACAAGCAAGCGTCCAGTGGTTTGGATATTGCAAACATGTTTAAAGAATTTTTCCAAACTGTTTATTCTCCTGGTATTGATAATAATCAGCTGCAAAATGGTCCCGCTAATGGTTTAAATTTAAACATTAGTAAGATCTTAACATATGATATATTTGAAGGTATTAGCTCACTCCCTAACAAGATTACTGCAGGCCCAGATGGGATTCCGAATTTTCTCTTGAGGAAATGTGTATGTACTCTTGCCATTCCTTTATCTTTGTTATTTAATGCTTCCTTACAAACATCCACATTTACAATTGCCTGGAGGGAAAGTTTTATTGTGCCATTGTTTAAAGCTGGCCATAGGGATGTCATAGATAATTATAGAAGTATTTTCATTCAATCTTCAATACCTAAACTTTTTGATAGCCTTATAGCTAATCAACTTTCTTGGTTATGCAAAGGCTTAATATCAGATTCACAGCATGGGTTTTGCAAGAATAAGTCTACTGCCACTAACTTGATCTGTTATCAATCTGATCTTATGAGTAAATTAGAGGATCATAAACAAATTGATTCTATATACACCGATTTTAGTAAGGCGTTTGATCGTATTGATCATCAAATTCTTCTGTCAAAACTGATCTCCGTAGGGTTTCATGTTGATTTTGTGAGTTGGATTAAAAATTCTTTAACTGGCCGTATTCAAAGGGTCAGGGTAGGTGGACATCTTTCTGATCCTATCAGCGTAAAATCAGGTCTCCCTCAGGGAGGGCATACATCACCCTTATTATTTAACTTATTTATTAATGATATAGTTAACTGTTTCCTGTATAGTCAGTGTTTGATGTTTGCAGACGACTTAAAATTTTGGAGGGTGGTTGGTAGTATTGTGGATCAAGAATTACTACAAGCAGATATGGATAGCTTAAATAATTGGTGTGAACAAAACAATCTTCATTTAAATGTTAAGAAATGTTGTGTTATTAGTTTCACTCACAGGATCAACTGGTTTCAATCCAATTGCTTCATTATTAATGAGCCACTGAATTATGTTGCATCTATTAGGGATTTGGGAGTTATTTTTGATAAGAAACTCACATTTATTGATCATATTAATTCAATTTCTGTAAAAGCATTAAAATTGCTAGGGTTTGTTATGAGAAACTGTTCATATTTCTCAGTCTCTTCAACAAGAAGAGTTTATTGCTCCCTAGTAAGAACTATATTGGAGTACTGCTCTGTAGTTTGGTCTCCCAGTTTTGGTACCACCAGATTAATATTGATGCTTTAGAAAGAGTTCAACATAAATTCCTGAGATATTGTGCTCATAGAACTTTAACTGTTATTGAGAACCATGACTATTCTTATATTGAAAGTCAATTATCTATTCCGACACTGTCGCAACGCCGTAATATTTCTGGTGCTAGTTTTATATATAAGATCGTTAATAGGCTTATTGATTGCCCTGCTCTGTTGGGTCGCATACGATTTAATGTTCCTCATCACGGGTTGCGCCATAATGTAACCTTTAACATTCAATTCCACAGAACATCCTATGGAATTAATAATCCTATGGATAGGTATATGAATTTGTTAAACAATTCGAATATTGATGTGTTTAACATAAGTTCCTTAATGCATCTAAAGAGGTCACTTACTTCATAATTGTGCATAAAATTTTGTATTTACATTCTTGCATATAAATTATTAAGGTTGTTTCTAGTGTATGTAGTATAGGTGTTTTTTACTAGTATTAATTTTTTAAGTAGGTTTAGATTATGACAGTTGTTTATGTAAATATTATTGCTTTGTAAAATTTACAGTTAATGGGGTTTTCCCGTATTATAAATAAATAAATAAGTTAAAGTTGGTAAAAAATTGTCAAAAATATATATAGTAACATCTGGGGTGCCTCAGGGCAGTAACCTTGGGCCTCTCTTATTTCTAATTTTTCTGAACGATTTGCCAAACTCTATAAAGCATGCTGGATGTCTCGTGTTTGCTGATGATTTTAAATTATTTATGCACATAACATCTCTGATTGATTGTCTTGAGCCGCAAATTGATTTGAACTTGGTGGCCCAGTGGTTCAGAGAAAATAAAATGTCATTAAACATAGATAAATGTCAAATTCTCTATGTTTAATGTTATGTAATTTACTACAAAAATCATCTAAATCCTGCATTTTCAAATAACAAACTGCAATCAGGTAGTAATGTCACTACTATGAAAATTCGCTTAGATCATCTAGATTATAATATATTCTCTACCTACCGATCCCCGTCAACCAATGTACTTAAATTTTTGGATGACCTTGATTTATTTTTTAAAAATTGTCAAAAATCTAACATAGATCTGTTTTTGGGCGACATAAATATAGATTTTTTGAAAAGTAGTGATCAAAAAGTTATAAAATACCTAGCCTTAATGAATTCAATTGGATTTGTTTCCATGTGTAACAAAACTACAAGAGAAATTAGTAATACTTGTATAGACCATATATTTATGAGAAATAAAATGAAAGCCAAGGTAAAAAAAGCCACAACATTTATTATTAACCACAACATTACTGACCACTTGCCTATTATGATACATATCTCAAGTCACGACAAAGAAAATATAGACAGCACTGACACAAAAACTGATTACACACGACTAAGACATGAAGCTGAGTTAGTTGATTGGAATGCTATTTTAGCCATCAATGATCCAGAAGAAGCATGCAAATATTTAATAAACAACCTCACTGACATAATAAAAAAAACTGAAATAAAACTAAAATACAAAAGAGCAAAACCATGGATTTCAACTGGGTTAATTGTTTCTAAGAAATTTGAGATTAAATCCTACTGACGAAAATAAATTAGAATATACTAATTACAGAAATAAATTAAAAAGGTTAATTACTGTCACCAAAAATGAATACTATAAAAATCAAGTTTTTAAGCATGAACATGACATTAGAAAATTGTACAAATTAATTAATGAGGCCACAAATCAAAATGACAAAAAACCACAGATATTACAAATTAGAAAGCAAAATATGATTCTGACTAAAAACAATGAAATTGCTGATTATGCTAATGATTATTTTGTTAATATTGGTGCTCAAATTTCTGGTGCCCTTAATATCCCAGAAACGCCAACCCCTATAAAAGAATTATTGCTCCCCTGGTATCGATCAGATTACTTCTAAAACAATAAAACTTTTATCTTTAAAACTTAAGGATCCAATTACACATATAATAAACCAAATTTTCAAAAGAAGCATTGTACCATCTTACTTTAAGGCTTCAATCGTTACACCAATTCATAAATCAGGAGATAAACTTGATATAGGAAATTATAGGCCAATAAGCGTTATTTCAAATTTTGCTAAAATTTACGAGAAATGCCTTAAATCACGACTTGTTTATTTTTTGAATACCATTGACGGCATATCAGAAAATCAAGATTTGGATTTCTTGAAGGTAAGCGGACAGCTGATGCAATGTATGAATTGGTAAAAAATGTTACTGGTAATTTAAAAGTAGGCAAAAAAACGATAGCTCTATTCCTGGACTTGCAAAAAGCATTTGATAGCGTATCCCATTCCCCCTCCTCATTAAGGTCCTTGAAAGAAATGGTGTGGGGGGACCGGTTTTGAGCATCTTTGAGAATTATCTCACAAATCGTACTCGATTTGTCAAAATAAATATTAAGCTCTCCCAAAAAAATTAAACATGGCGTGCCTAAAGGTACTGTTCTCGGACCAATTTTATTTATTCTTTACATAAACATGCTTTGTAATCTTAATGTGGGTGGGAAGGTTATAGCTTATGCTGATGACACGGTAATAATTTTTTCGGATAAAACTTGGGAAGGGGTGAGAGAAAAACTTAAGGTTGCTTTCAAAAAAATTAAAAATTTTCTGGATACATTCAAACTAAGTTTAAATATTTCTAAAACATATTATGTAGCCTTTTCACTTACAGCAGCAAATATACCAAATTTTAGTAACATTAAAATAAATGATAACAATTTAATAAAAGGGCAAAACAAAATAAAATACTTAGGAATTATTTTAGATAACAATTTAAAATGGAACCAACATGTTATATATATTACTAAGTTTTATTTGCTTAGACAGTTCTCAAACAAAAAAAATTTAATTGTAGTGTATAAGGCACTTGTTGAACCGTTGCTTAGGTATGGTATGTTGGTGTGGGGTGGTATGTACAATATGAATATGGAACAGTTAAGGGTTATACAAAATTACATAATTAAGATCATTTTGAAAAAACCAAAACTCTACCCTACTTACAAGTTATACTCAAAAGAAATATCTAAATATTAAATATCGAAACTTTACAATTTGTTACCTCACAATATAAGAACTATAGAAATCCTGGGCACATTTAAGAAGAAATCTAAAGAATACATTTTATGTAACATCTTAAATTTTTTAGAAATTTTCAATAATAATTAAAAACGATTTACCATAAATCAAAATTAAGTTTATCTTGTGTATTATAAATTTATTAAGCGCGTTAGAAGTAACTAGAGCGTTTGGAAAATAAGGCAATTGTTGTAATTTTTAGAGTATTTGTTGTATTTTTCAAGCACATACAGGTACTGCGTGCCTAGGTGCCAATATTTATATAGCTTTTCTATTTTGTTAAAACTCGATGTAAATTACTTTATGTTTCTCTTTAAATATTAAATAAATAAAATAAATTATAATTAAAAAAAAATTCATAGGCAACTTATTTAACTATAACTATATATATTTCCTAAATGTTATTGACAACAAAATAAACACTTTATGGTCAAAAATTATCACCATCACTACTTTCATTATTTGACGAACACCCCAGTTTCTTCTTTAACCAGTCACCCTTTTTCTTAAAAGCCTGTTTTCTAATATTCTGCCTTATATTCATTATGGTACTATCAATTTTAGGATTACCCTCATTTTCACTTTTTACCTGAAGGCTACCAAACAAATCATCATATTCCTGTTTTATTTCACTTACTAGGGATGACTCAAATGTAGACACACTGGGATACTTTTTAGCCAACTCTTGCATTTTTGCATTGTAAATCTTACATGTCTCATCTAAATTTTGGATATTTTCACTCTTAACAATATCTTTAAATGAATTTACTGGCCTGTCAAACGTTTGGAGTACAATATTGTCAGTTTCTTCAGGCATATCAAATTTCTGCCCTGACACTATAGCCATTGGCTTTGGATGTGCCACAAAGACAAATGCTTCATCAGACTTCATTTTGGCGAATATATACAAGGCATCATATTGCCCTTTATCACACATGGTTTGCATTAATGCCTTTAGACTTCGGTATTCCTCCAGGGTCAATCTTATTTTCACAAAATCCTTTAAGGGTTGTTTGTAGTATAAACCATATAGTAAATAAAAACAACCAATTTTATTATAAATATCGGGATGATCAAAGATTCCTTTTTTTAGTAAAGTAAAACATACATCACAAAGCACTTTTAGGGCCCTGAGGTTTTTTTGGTCGCAAAATATGCAAGTCATTTGCATGGACTGCCAGACAAGGGCAAAATCTACATAGTTAAGGGTTTGCTTCTTGGTGAATTGGGCAAGCAATGTGTCAATATCTTCTTTTACTGCTGTATATAAGGCTATACAGTATGAAATATATAGAGATTCTTTACGTGGTTTGTAACATTCATAAGCCATTTTTGTAGGATCCATTTTTTTGAAGACCAAACCTAGAACATAAAATATTAAAATTTTTTTAAAATAAATTTATTTGGCTTCTATTTTAAAGGTGTAGAAGCTCAAACCCTAACAGTCTGGAGACAAGCAGATAGATATAATATTCCTAGGATAGTTTATGTCAATAAAATGGATAGAACTGACTCAAATATTCATATGTGCTGTGAATCTATAGAGAAAAAGTTGGATGTTTCATCTATTTTGTTACAGTTGCCTGTGGTTGAGAATAATAGGTTAGTTGGTAAGTTAACACTGTTTAAGAATTGAAATTCAATTCAAAATGATGCATGCTTAGCCTTATGTAATACCCTACTTCATTCACTTAGGTATAATAGATGTTTTATCCCAAGAACTAATTAGTTATGGATCTACCACAAATAAAAACATCTCTAGAACACAATTATCAAAGAAGGAGCATCCAGAACTGTTTGATAAGGCACAAAAAGCCCGAATAAAGGTTATAGAGCAACTTAGTGATTTTGATGATGAACTCGCTAATAAAGTAATATCATTAGAATCATTTGACAGCATTTCTACCATAGAAGTTGTTAAGGCCCTACGGAATGTTACACAGGAAAGGGTATGTACTGCATTATTTGTTTTACTGTACCTGACTTATTAAGGTGTTATAAGGCCAACAATGCGGATATTGTTCTACTTTTGTATGGTTTGTATTTTTAGATGCTTTAGCCTTTAAAAAATTGAATTTTTTAAAATAATTTCAAAACGTAAACAATAAACAAATTTACTTGACATAACCTCACTTTTTCTGACAGTTCACTTGTCATACTTGACACCTATGTAAAGGTGCTTTTACACGCACGGCTAGTAACTATCGTGGTCCTACTTTTTATTCGCCGCGATACTTTCTATGACGTACCTTAACTTAGACGATGTAAGGGCCATAATGTAGATATCGGCTTATTACATTTTTTAAAATGTTTACTTTTTATTTCGTTAAAAAGACAACTTTATCTGATTCTAAACCTTACTTTTCTAATAATTGAATTGTCATACTTGTCATTTAAAGGTCCTTTTGCATAAACGCAATGCAACGACGACGATAGCTACAATATACTTACGATAGCGCATTGGTTTATTCAGTTTCTCGAATGGTCACTTTTCAACTAATTAAGTCTAAAAAGAAAACAAGAACAAATAACTTTAACATAACCTTACCTTTTCTGATACTCGAATTGTCATAGTTGTCACTTAGTTTAAGGTCCTTTTACATAGTCGCAGTGCAACGACGACGATAGCTGCCAAATACTTAGCTTTATAAAACGCATAATTATAGTGAATATCGAATTATTCAATTTGCACTACATTTTCAATTTTTACTTCATTAAATTCTAAAAAAAAATTGAAAACAGCTTTTTTTGATATAATAACCTCAACAACTTTTTTTTGACAGTTCACTTGTCATACTTGTCACTAATTTAAAGGTGTTTTTGCACGTGCAATGTGTGGCGTGTAACTATTGCGGCGCTGCTTCTTATTTGCCTTGACTTAGTTTATACATTATACTTCTTATAGATGTAGATATTGGCTTATTCATCTTTTTTTTTAATTTTTACTTTTAATTTCAATAAAACTGGAATAAACAATTTTATTTGACATAATCTTCCATTTTCTGATAATTCTCGTGTCATAATTGTCACTTATTTAAAGGTCCTTTTACATAGGAAGAGTTCAATGACGCCCATAGCTGCTATATACTTAGGCTTCCTAAGACCCATGATGTAGATATCGGCTTATTCAGTTCCCGTTAATTTTTGCTTTTTACTTCATTAAATCTAAAGAGAATCTAACCAAACAACTTTATTCGACATAACCTTACTTTTTCTTACAATTCACTTGTCATACTTGTCACTCATTTAAAGTTGCTTTTACACGTGCGATTTGTGGCGACTAACTATCGTGGCGCTCTCTTTTATTCGCGGCGATAGTTTCTATGATGTACCTTGATTCAGACTATATAACGCCAATAAGGTATATATTATCGACTTATTTTATTCTTTAAAATTTTTTACTTCATTAAAAGAAAAAGAAAAATTTTCTTTTACATAACCTTACTTTTTTTGACAATCTACCAATCATACTTGTCATGTATTTAAAGATCGTTTTACATAGGCGCAGTGCAGCGACGTTTATATTTGCAATATGCTTACGCTATCTGCTTTATAAGACGCAGCGGTTTATTCAGTTCCTCAAAATGTTTACTTTTCTTGTTCTTAAATCTAAAAAAAAACTTACTTGATATAGCCTTACTCTTTTGACAGTTTACTTGTCACTCAGATAAAGGCCCTTTTACATATGTAACCGCGATAAGGATAAGAAATTCGTTTTTTCCCTGGCGAGAACTAGACAGTATACAACTTTCTCCAAGGATTAAAAAAATGTTTAATTCCTCTACCACAAGCAACTTTTTCCAAGATTTCGTTTTCAGCGTGCCGTTCCGGTACTATTAGGAAGTTCCTACAAAAACCTCGGAGTTCAAACGCTGATGGACTCCATAATACTCTACCTACCATCCCCGGAGTCCACCACGAAAGTCTTTTCGCATTTCGAGGACCATTTCTGTGGTCGAGCCTTCAAAGTGAAACATGACAAACAAAGAGGTCCCTTGGTATTCGTCCGCATGTACAACGGACTAATAAAAAAAGGACAAAAAGTCCATAGCGTTCAACGGGGCGAATCCGAACAAGTCAGCAGGTTATACGTAGCTTACGCGGACGACTATCGCGAGGTCGACCAGGTGGAAAATGGCAATATCGCTGTACTCGGTGGACTTAAGGTGAGTCAGTTATGTCACGTTTTATGGCACTAAAATTATTTGTTTCTAGAAAACTATATGCGGTGACCTCTTGACAACTTCCCAGTCAGCATATGAAAAAGCCAAAAAAAACTTCTTGAAAAAAACATCATCTCAGGATTCCTTAGAGCCTCAGTTTGGCATTAGTGCTAGGGTACCTGAGCCGGTATTCTTTTGTTCGATCGAACCGCCCTCTATGGCCACCCAGAACGCTTTGGATCAAGCATTGGCCGAACTACAGAGAGAAGATCCGAGTCTCAGGGTTACTTATAACAGTGAGACGGCGCAAACTGTTTTGGGCGGCATGGGTGAGCTTCATTTGGAAATAATACGGGAACGGATCCTTAGGGAGTATAAAATCGATGCTGATCTGGGACCCTTGCAGATCTCTTATAGGGAGGAACCACTGGAACGATTAACCGAAGAGCTGCGGACGGACGTTAAAATTGGCAGCATAAGAAATTCGGTTTTTGTGAAGTTGTCTATTATACCAGAAGAGGGAGTCGGAGGTGTTAGTTTGAAATTTGACAAGTCACCTGAGAGCGCTAGCAATTTATCGGGGTTGTCGCGTAGGAACTTGACGGCAATAAAGCAAGGAATTGCGGTTGGGTTAGGCCAAGGTCCAAAAATTAGCTCACCGGTAAAATATTATGGAATAATCTCCACAAAAAAAGTAGTTGTAATAATATTTTAGGTTATTAACACCACCGTGATGTTGCATTGGTTTGAAGTCGGACGGGGAACATCAGACACTATTATAGTGTCCACTGTGACTCAACTAATACAAAATGTAATTTTACATTTGCTTTTTTTTTTAGTTGAAAATAATTTTAGTGTTTTTCAGCTTCTGAAAGAATCAGGTACCTGTATACTGGAACCGGTGATGTTACTAGAAATAGTCACTCCGCCCGAGCATTTATCAGCGGTAATGTCAGATTTGTCCAGAAGGAGAAGTGCGATAAACAACGTGGACATGCGCGGGAACTCGAAAGTCGTTTCGGCAACAACGCCTCTGTCAGAATTGATGGGATATTCGACAGATTTACGAACGATAACTTCCGGCACAGCGGTTTTTACTACCGAATTCTTGCAGTACCAAAGGATGTCACCCTCCGATGAGGAAAATGCGATTAAAAGCGTGAGAGGATTTTAGATTTTAAGAGGGATAGTGTGTGTGTATATAAAATATATTTTCATGTTGTTATTATTTTATTCGTTGTTTTCCTCTTTTTTTATTTGCGTTATCGGCTCTCATAATTAAACTTCAGTTCTTAGTTCCTTTTATTCCTTCTTCTGCTTTTATTCCTTTTAACAACAACGTAGAGGAATTCTTGAGGCTGGATTTGAGAGTAAAACCGTGGTCCGGAGTTAGGAGTAAAAAAAATTAAAGAAACATAGGCACATATAAATACTTCAATTTTAGCAAAAAGAAAAACAGTAAATAGGTATTAGTCGATGAAGCACGCTTTTTGGGATTCATCGAATGTTCCCAACAATGAACATGACGCATCAAGCTTGGGTAATTTAATTATAGAATTTTTGGATAAAGTGGGTATACCAATAATTGCACAATGTTAAAAAATCTAGCAATCATTGCAAATCTAGTGCAAGTATTATGTTAGAAAATATTAACGGCCTACAAGCCAAGATTAAAGAAAAATGTCCTGATGTAAATGATGAAAGATATCCTGCGGTGTATACGAGGACTGGCTATTAAATAACGAGACTGGGTGCCCTAGACGGGTGGGGAAAAAAACGAGTAGTGCGTTGGGTATCTAGATATCTTGTCTATGCACGTACCAAAACACGTTTTCGTCACTATTATAGTATTCGTGCAGTAGCGGTTTGAAATGAAGGTGTTTTTTTCTCGTGACGAAAAACAAGAGCAACGCATCAATCTTAATTTCTCGGTAAATTTATTTATTTATTTAATATATCAACGGGCTTTGGCCCAATATTACAAAAAAATATAAGAATAATAGTTGGATGATTAAACTAACCTAACCTAACATACAATTAAAGCTTAGAATATAAAGATTACCTATGACAAAGGAACAATTACCATCACAATTCACAACACCTTATAGTTCTAGTTGAAGACAGCATTATCAATTAATAAGATTTAATTTCTTAATGAACCCTGTGCGCCCCTCAAAGCAATCAATTACATCAAAATACTGATTAGCCTGCCTAACAGTCCTTGCCAGAAAAGAATTGTGACCATAATTTGTGCGGTGTGTTTGGCTGTAAAAAGAAGTAACTTGCCTTAAATTGAAAAAAACTCCGACTGAGTGCTATAAATTGTTGCAAGAGGCCTATGGGGAAAATTCTCTCTCTCGTGCGCGTGTTTTGGAGTGGTGTAAGCGCTTTAGTGAGGGCCGAGAGAGCACTGAAGATGACCAGCGGTCAGGTCGCCCTTTCACTGTTTCATCTCCGGAAACAGTGACCAAAATCAACCAAATTGTGCGTGCAGATCGTCGAATGAGCACCCGGATGATTGCCGAGGCTGTTAACGCCGATAAAGAAACGGTTAGAAAAATTTTACACGGGGAATTACACATGACAAAAGTCTGTGCGAAGTTGGTGCCAAAAACCTGACTCCTGACAAAAAGCTCTCGCGTCAACCGGTCTGCTCAGATTTCCTTGAAAGGTTTTTTTTTTCAATACGATGTTGAGACCAAGCGGCAATCGATGCATTGGAAGACGCCTGAATCGCCCAGAATAAAAAAAAGCAAGGATGTCCAAATCAAAATTCAAGGCAATGTTGATCGCTTTTTTCGACATTAACGGTATCGTGATGACTGAATGGGTTCCAGAGGGTCAGACTGTCAATCAGACTTACTATTTGTCAGTTTTGGCAACACTGCGAGAACGAGTTCGTAAGAAACGGCTCGAGTTGTGGAAAAACAACTCGTGGATTTTGCACCAGGACAACGCACCTGCCCATAACGCGCTATCTGTGAAACAGTATTTGGCCGGTAAGCGCACTCACTCCAGTGCTCGAACACGCACCGTATTCGCCAGATTTGGCCCCCTGCGACTATTTTTTTGTTTCCGAAGATAAAATCTGCTTTGAAAGGGACCCGATTTGAGTCGATGGAAGCGGTAAACCAAAAAACGGCAGAGCTCCTAAAGGTGCTCACCAAAGGAGATTTCCAGCACTGCTTCGATCAATGGAAAAAACGTATGGAAAGATGTGTGCCGAGGGGAGGGAAGTATATTGAAAGGGAGCATTCGAATGTATAATAATTTTTATAATAAAACCCTTTTTCGTAACCAGTCTCGTTATTTAATAGCCAGACCTCGTATTCATTGTATGGCCTATGGACTTAATCTCGCTGTAGTGGATGTGTGTACTTGAAGTGACATTTAGGAAACCGAAGAGTTTTTTAATGTGATAGAATCTAATTTTCGGTCACTTTTTGGACAAGGATAAGGCATTCAAAGATATAAAAAAAGAATTGGAAATAAGTACACTTAAATTAAGTAGGATTTCAGACCCAAGATGGGATTGTAGAACTAATAACTGTCAAGCAGTTAAAAGAAATATTCCTCAATGATTTTAGTTTTAAAAAACGAAGTCGAAGAAAATTCAAGCCCTTGGTCTCCTTTTTATTAATTATGAGAATCAACAAGTTAATTTTGGATTTATATAATAAACTAAGGAAAAATATATTAAAAAATTGCATGAAAATGTTATAATTCTTGAAACTGGAAGATCATCCAAGGGAAAAAACTCTGTTTCAACTAATTTGAATGTATACCGACTATACGATTATCTGAAATCAGTCAAAAAGTCTCGCTATCGCAACAACTATATTTTTTTAAATGAGTAGTCGAAATATGAGAATCCAGTAGAGTATGAAACTTTTATAGAACAGTACCATAGAAAATTATTTAATATTGAGAAATATTTCCTAATCGCGAAGATGCAGGTAATTAAAAACTGTATGGAGGATAATGTCAGTGAAACTGATAAGTTTTCAAACTTAAAATCTATTGTGACGAAAGGCATGTTTTTCAACACATTTACATTGCTTCAAGTAGCACTGATACATCTTATTAAATCAAATGCAAAAGATCATTTTCATTTTTCGACAATGCGAAAAATTAAAACGTGGCTACGAAGTTGAATTTTCCAATCTAGGTTTAGTAACATTTTACTTCCTAATATTGATGTTGCCAAAAATATTGAATAAGAAGCTTTAAAGGCAGGGAACTGAAAATTTGCAACAGCTCTCTTAATATACCTGTGTTCAATATACGTGAGGTGGTCATATGTATAATAAATATTCTAAGTAGTAGAGCGTTGTTTATTTATTTCAAAATATCTTTGTATTTTTTTATTTTTATTTAATTTTTATTTTAATTACACCACTCCACAGAAGAAATTCCAATTATTGAGTGGGGAAAAAAAATACAATATTATACAAATTACAATCCAAAACTAGAGAAAAAAAAAGAATACATTATTAATAGCAATAGTTTCCTACAATATTATACAATACTTGAATAAAAAATAATTTTGTTTATGTCTACGATCTAGGAAAAGCGTACTCTTTTAATTTCGGACAAACTGCAGTTGAATATGTCACATTAATCCTGAACAGAATTAAAAGTGCCACATGCTCTACGCATTGGAGAATATTTACAAATATTCGTTCTAGGTCTAGATAGGTAAAATATGTCAGAATTTCTAGATGATTTATTAAGTACAAAGTATTTAAGGGGGTCATGAGATACATCGTTTGAAAGCTCTTACTGAACGCTTTATAGTCCTAGAATATTAAGTCATTAATTCTACCCATGCAAAATGGCAGCCTTTCAAAATCTTATTTTTCGCATTTTTATTTTAAATAATTAAACTGTAGGTAACAGACTCTGACTAGACTAGACTAGAGACTGTAACTATTTCACTACAAAAGACTAAACTATTTCACTACAAAGATGTGTAAAATGTGCACCATTAACTTCAATACAGTAAAATAATCTATTGGAGAACTTGAACTTGACGAACATTTTGGAAAGTGGCAACATCAATATTGCGACATGCATCAATCATTCTTTGACTTAGATTGAAGATCTCGCCCGTAAGCCGATCTCGCGTGTAAGATCGGGTGACCTGGCTGGCCACTCGGTAGGCCCTCGACGACCAATTCCATATGTATGGAATTCTGCAAAGTAATAATGATCGAAAGAATAGGACGCCAACCTGCCAATGTGAAGTAACATTTGTTTCAGTGATGAATGTACTTTTTTTTTAATGGTTATGTTCATAGAGAAAATGTCCGTTATTAGAGGGACGTAAATCTCTACATATTTTGTCAAACACACACACAATACCCAGAAAAAATAAATGTGTAGGCTGGTATATTACGGAATTACGTTGTTGGGCTTCTCTTTTTAGACCTTTAGAGAAATATAATGCTGATCCAGGCCCCTTATCAATAAAGTATTTACTGGAGGTACCTTTCCAGAGGAGCTTAAGGTGACAAAAGAATGTCCAATCTTTAAGTCAGAAATGCCACGGTTTCGAGCTATTATAGACTTATAAGCTTCATCAGTGTCTTTTCAAAAATAGTATAGAAAATGTGCGTAAAACGAGAGTTTTTGGTTTGTTGGTTTGTTAAATAAAATTGGACCCATATCAGTACTGTTTTCACAAAAATAGTAGAACGCTTAGTGCAAATTTGGATCTGATTGATATCATTGCCAAGAACCTTGTGCTGTGTTTATAGATCTACGCAAGTTTCTCATTTTTGCAACATAAATTTTCCACCAATAAATAAAATTAATGTTGTCGCTATAATCCATATATTATATCATGACTTTCATTAGAAATTATTGAGGTATTGAGGGATTATTGATTATTAGGTTCTAAATGCTTTTGTATCTATTGTTTTATTCTCTGTAGTACATTATTTCTCTTTGATTTGTTAATAATAATTTATGTGTTGTAAAACAATAAATCATATATATCAGATAATAAGGTAGAAGAGTCAGCAGTGATGCCTAGACATATGAGAATTGAGATTTAGTGAACGGTCCAATAAAATCTTTCTTGTAAATCTACAAAATCATTACTGTGGTTGCAGTAACCATTAGGAAACTTGTTGTTTATTATTACTTGTAATCGAATTATATTAATTACAAGTATTAAACGTCCTCCATACCTACGACCTAAACAACTTTTTACATGTTTAACATCACTCAAATACCTTAAGACTACTTGAATACATTTCTCAATGTATACAACATGTATTAATCCATTTCTAGGACACCAGTATAGTAGTTTATATCCTCAAGATTTTCCAGTGTACTAATGTATCCACAACCTAATATGAAATTCGTTATTGGTTCTTTTTTCCCTAACATTTTCTTTCAAATGCTTTTGTGATCAGTCATAATATATGTAATGTGGCATTTTCTCCAAATATAACAAAATTCCCTTGCTTTGCTCCACTCCAAATTTAATTGATGTTTATTAAATGCATGTCTGGATTTTTCTGGACAATAATTTCTCTGTCTAGAAAAATTTAAGAAATTGAGTTTGCAAAGGCTCCTGAAATATATCAACGAAACATTATGTTTTTGAAAATAAACTTTTTAAGGAAAAGGTTGAAAACATTTAAAAGAGCTTTTAAGATCTCCTTTTGCCACAATTAGATTGTTCGAGGTTATATAAGGGATTATTTGAAATTCTATCATTGTATAATTAACACGCTTATCCTAGAAAATCAGTACTTCTTTATCTGCCTATATCTCCAGGTTCTTTTAAACATTTTGTTACACCTGCTCACCAATACGGTAACCTCTTTTAATATTTTCTAATCGACTGCATCAGAATTCTGTTCAAAAGTGAATGGGTACGCAGGACAATGTGGAAAAGTCAAGTCATTCCTAGATATGTGACAATTGACATTTAGTGAACGTTCTAACGAACAAAATTACTGCTGTGACAACAGTCATCACCCAATGCTTATCACCACTTGTAAGCGAAACATCTCAACTATAAGCATTAAACGTCCTCCACACCTACCAACAACGGAACATATTATGACACATTTGACATATTAATCATCATTTAACGTGATTACTCTCGCACTCAATACAACACCCATGTCTGAAACAAGTCAAGAAACTACCCTGCATCCACCCAAAGTAAGTATAAAAGATGCCGCAGGCGCACCATCAGCTTCGACAGACCAACCGGATCTTACCAAAGAAGAAAGTATTCCGGCAGTAACCGAGAACGATTCAAAACCGACCATCATACAAAGTAGATCACTTTAGTTCCGGCAACAGTAGATTTATTAACTGAATTTCTTTTTACTGTTGTAGGTGCCTCTCAGCCAGTAAAACGTAGATCAAAAGACAAGTTAGACTTAAGAAGCATGAAAAGAGACTCAATGGATTCCACGGCTCAACCGGAGGAGGAATTGTCTGCCGAGCATTTGGAAGAAATCCGGGAAGTTTTTAAGATTTTTGATAAAGATGATGACGGCACTATATCTACAAAAGAACTGGGAACCGTTATGAAAGCTTTAGGGCAAAACCCTACAGAGGCCGAGCTGTTGGTTAGTTTCATACTGCACTTCTACAGTTTCTTATTCATCTATATCTGCTTTCTTCTCATTTTGTCATTGATTCAAGGACATAATCACTGAGGTGGATAAGGACGGTAACGGCCTAATAGATTTTGAAGAATTCACGGACGTTATGAAAAATATTATTAAAGAATGTGACAACGAGGATGATATCAAGGGAGCATTTAGGTGAAATCTGTTCTCGCTTGTATTGTAAAGTTGGTTTTACGATCTCGGTTTAATTTATAGAGTGTTCGATAAGGACGGAAAAGGATATATAACAGTAAAAGATCTAATGGAGACCTTATCCAGTCTTGGAGAAAAAATTCCAGAAGAACAGTACGAGGACATGGTGAGGGCCGCCGATCTGGACGGCGACGGACAAGTTACTTTAGGAGATTTTATGGAAATGATGATGCCGCCCGGATGGGAACGACCTATTGATTAAATAATAAATTAAATTAACCTTGTTATCAGTTGCATTTTTCACGTATGAATGACGTATTAAACATTTAAAATGATGGAAAGGTGCTTTACAGTGCTGAACGTTCTGTGTTGTCGAGTTACGCCATGGAAACCGTTTTGATAATCGATTAAACAATCATCATTTTACGCTGTTTCTTCAAAGTCAAACTGACAAATAACTTAAGGTTTCTTGGTATTTACGAGAAAAAAAACGCATTTTTTCAAAATGGTGATCATCCACATAAAACATGGCGACGAAAGTCAGTTTTTATATGAAACCCCCTTGGCCACACCAGTCGATGACCTCGTAACGAAAGTGGTGGCCATTTATAATGGAAGATTGAAAATTAACAGGGTTGGGATGGAGATGGAAGAGTTGGCCAAGCATGGAACACTTTTACCACCAGGTGAGGTTTTGAATTTTGAAAAAAAAAACTATTTAAGTGGGTGATTTTTTAGAAATTTTGGGCCTAACAGAAGACCAAGTGGACGAACTGAAGCTGAAAGACGAATGGGGCGATCAGTGCATCCCTAGTGGGGGTTTTACCATGAATAAGGATCCAGTTGGTAGAAGAAATGGTAAACAACCCAAAAAAGCCATGCAAGAGGTGTTGACCAAGGCAGTGAAAGATGCAAAGGAAATGGTTCATAAAAATTTGGTGCTTCAAGGTAATTCTTGAATTGTTCATAATTTGGGGTCCGGTAAAGTTAAAGGGACGTCTAAAAGCCGATTTTTTTTAAACATTTTTATATAGAATGTTGAGCGGGGTCAAAATATTGATAAAAAAGTGAGGATGATTTGAAAAAATACAAAACTTTGGAAATTATGAAGATTTTTCTACATACGTTATATACGTAATTATTGTCGGCTTGCACAAGATTTTTTAGCTCGTGACTTTTTAGGAGCTAAAATTGTAAATATATAGGATTTTTTAACGCTTTGTACCCCTATAATTACATATTTTGTAATTTACACACACGAAAAATAAAACAATAAACTTATTGACAAAAATAGGAGCGGCTTTACTATGTCCCCAGTAGTATTTTTTGATTTTGCCTGGAACACTTTGTAGTTGGATGGGTTGGCTGTGGACTCAATTTTAGATAATAAAGGCATAATATAGTTAGATTTTACATTACATAAACAAAACACATTTATCAGGTGTTCAAAAAATTAAAGGTAAAGGGATCCAGAAGATCCAAAAAAAGGCAAACTCTTGAAAATTAGAAAGCGGATTTCTCATTAGGCTAATAAAAATTTTTAGAGGGACTGATCAGTAACGTCTTGAAAAATTGTAAAAGATTTTCCTATTACACTCATGAAAATTTGTACAGGGACTGATCAGTAGGCTCTTAAAAATTTGTATACGATTTACTCATTAGACTCATGAAAATTTCTATAGGGATTGATCAATAGACTCTTGAAAATTTTTACGGAGACTTATCAGAAGACTCTTAAAAAATTATAAAGGGATTGCTCATTAGTCTTTGGAAAAATTCTGAAAACAACGAAAGTATAAAAATTGCTAAAATAATATTATCAAGCATTTATTTCAGCGTTTTTTGAAAAATATACAGGGTATTGGAAAAACCTTTTTCCAATTCCAAAGAAAAAATCCCACATAAACCTTTGAAGCGTCCTTTCATCTGTACCATCAAAAACCAACATTTTCCAATTGAAAACCTTACTGACCTCCTATACACAGCGTTCAGGTCCTGATACTCTTAGGACATTATTGTTTGGTTACATCCTCACTACTTATATGATATTCCAGGAAAGTCCTTAACAATGAAAGTGATCCAGGAAGCAATGAACATCCTTAAAGGTGCAGTAACCATCGTGTATCCAATGAAGTTGCCTCCTCACGACATCATACGTCAGGAGTTCGAGAATATCGAGGATCTCTCAGGTACGCAAGCCTCCTTGGACATTATCGATCCCACAACCGCTCAAGTATGGTTCTGCGGTAAGGAAATGTACAGGGATCGGAAAACCGTTGGAGATTACGTGGGTAAAATTGAAAATTGCAAGGTTGGTACTATAAAACAGGTTCTGGGAGGGAGTTTGAATTGAGTGTTATTTGTCAAAGGTGATAATTAAGTTGACGAAGAGGGGACAAGGTGCTCCAGGCCGTGAGCCGATCATGTCGGAGGAGCAAAGGAAACAGCTGATGTTGCACGCCTACAGGAGACAGGAAGAGTTGAAGAAGTTAAACGAGGACGACGATGATGCTTACTTGAACTCCGAGTGGGCGGATAGTGGAAATTTGAAGAAGTCGTTCCACGGACTTCATAATATTTCTTGGAGAGCCAAATAAGAACTTGGTCCATTTTTTTAATGGCTTTATTTAAAATAAGAATAGTTTGATGTATGGAATAAATGATTTAAATGAACAAGGCTGTTGTTTTTCTGCTCAAAGAATATAAAGATGTTCTGCACATGGCATTTAAGACGTATTTAAGATGATCGTTTAATAACATAGACAGTCCTATGGTTGGCACCTTTGGAATGACACTGAAATTCAAAATATTCATTCATTATTCTCAAAGAGATTTATGTAATATGTAACAAGGAGGAAAATAAACTTGAAGCCATTTTTAAGTCTCATAAATGTAGCGTTTATTAGTTAAGTTACGCTTTTCACTTTCATCATCACACCTCAGTTAATAGCGATACACGATGTAGTTACCATTTAATTTTTACCTGTATGTTATCATAAGTATTCTTTAATGTGTGTTACTGTATTTAAAATAAAGTCTGATGATGCCAAAATGCGAAACGCGTGACCTAGCTAACAGACGCTACATTTGTGAGATTTTAACTTCGAGTTTACTTTCCTCCCTGCTATATTCCAATCAAAAAACAGTTTTTCACTCGCAATTCAGGAATATCAAATATGTAAATACGGATTAATCCATAAATAAAAAAGACTGTCAAATGTCACTTACGTCAACAAATATTATGCAATAATTATGTATTTAACGTATATAGAAAAATCTTCATAATTTCCAAAGTTTTGTATTTTTTCCAATCATCTTCACCTTCTTATCAATATTTTGACACAGTCAACATTCTATGTAAAATTTTCAAAAAAAATCGGTTTTAGACGTCTTTTAACTTTACGGGACCCTTGAATTGTTCCTAATTGTACCAGAAGATCCAAAAAAAGGCAAACTCTTGAAAATTAGAAAGGGAATTCTTCATTAGACTCATAAAAAATTTTAGGACTGATCAGTAGTCTTGAAAAATTGTCAAAGATTTTCTTATTACACTTATGAAAATTTGTACAGGGGCTGATCAGTAGGCTCTCAAAAATTTGTCTAGGATTTTCTCATTAGATTAATGAAAATTTGTACAGGGATTGATCAATAGACTCTTGAAAATTTGTACGGAGACTGATCAGTAGACTCTTGAAAAATTATACAGGGATTGCTCATTCGACTCTGGGAAAAATCTGAAAATAACGAAAATATGAAAATTGCTTAAATAAAATTATCAAGCATTTATTTCAGCGTCTAGACTATATTTATTTTCAGACCTAGCCATCAGACGCTACATTTGTGAGACTTTGACTTCGAGTTTATTTTCCTCCCCATTATATTCAAATTAAAAAAACAGTTTTACCACTAACCAAAACTTTTTATTTTATTCTCGACACGTATTGCGCTAACGTTGCTAGCATCGTCGGGAGAGGAATAAAACTAAATTAAAACTACTTACAGGTGGCCTTATAATATACTAAAGATGTAACTAATTGACCAAATAATCCAATAAAGGCTTGGACCTTTATTCCTATTAACAATGGTTATTAGATTTTTAAATATTGCTATGGCTGTAACCTTAAGTTGTTCATAAAACAAATTGTGGTATTGATAAATATTTTGTGACATGTCAATCTATGCCTGGGAATAAAGAAGATAGATTGAAAGAAACAAGAATTTTATCTTCACTTAAAATGAAATTATTGACTTGTGAAAGAAACTGTTGACCTTTTTTGTCTGACAAACATTCATAAGGTAATTTTAATGTCTGAAACGTGCTACGAAATACTTTAAAATGTTGTAAATTAGAGATCCTATAGTGGTCTCATTTTCCTGCCAGGCTTTTAGATTTTTAGCAAACAATTAAATTTTGCAATTGTTGAATGCTATGCTAGTGGAATAACCTGCGAGATCCTTTTTGATAAAGGATTTTTAAGAATCTTTTTATGTGGGCCATGTTCAATAAGATTAACTCGTCATTTCCTTTGTTAGCTTTTAACTAGAAACAACCTTTTTCTCTCAGTCGTTTAACAATATTAGAACCTGATGTGTTTTTCGATTTGGTCAGATTTCTTTCTTTTCAGAGGTCTTTTCTTTCTTTGGTTGTGAATCGTTCCTCTAGCAAATCCTTCTAAAGACTGGCAAGTATTAAATTATTGATTTAACACTTACTATAATCTTCTCTAGGTTGTTTCTGCAATTTGAAACTGGTGCAAAGTTAATAAAATACCCATCAAGTTCTTTCTCATTAAAAAACTGAGAGGACTGATTTTCAACGATGTTATTTGGTTTTTCTTTTTCTGGTTTATCCTTCGAACTCACCAACTGTTTAAATTCCATCATTCACATGTTTCGTTTTTCTAAAAATAACTCCATGCTTGATACTCCAAATCAATTTGTCTAAAAGTGGGGTTCCTAAAATGTGTGCATGCTGCAACTCTAAAATGCTACGTTGACTATATAAATGTTCGGTCAAACTTTTTGGCAAAATGAGATTTACTTTTAAAAGATACATCACTTAACTTCGGAATAACTGAAGGGCGTTCGTAAGATTATAGAAACCAAACATCTTTCACCAATGATCTACCACATAAAATTCACACTCTTTGCTAATAATTCCAACATCCTTTCATGCTGATCGTTGAAGGCCAATGAAAGAATTGAGAGGTGATTGATATGATATGGTGAATGCTGATAAAATAGTGTTCTCGATGCGGGGTCTATATGGGGAGGAATTTCCTAAAAATATTCTGTAGATTCACCTGGATCATCAGTCATGATCATGTTAGAGGGTCATGTTAACTAGTTAGCTTCCTGAGTGTTCCAGCAGTGTATTTCTTTGTCGAAATCTTTAATAATAATAATAAAGCTAAATACGCAGATCTGGCACACGAGATAAAACAACAATGGAGGCAAGATAATGTATACTCCCTCTAGTTATTTCATCCACTGGAATTGTCCCTTTAACACTGTCCAAAAATCTTAAAGCATTGGGTCTTTCCTCCTGGATGATTGTCACTATACAGAAATCTGTTATACTGAACACATGCAACATTGTTCGAGGGTTCCTAAATTTACCATAGCAAAATCATCTTGCCTTAATAAGCATAAGTATAATAATAATAAGCCTTTATTTTTAACTTGGCGAAGTTCTGAAAAAGCTGTTATTAACCGAGCATACATACAAAATACATAAAATTAAATTTACATATTGGCAACTTAAGGTACTAACTAAGCAATGATACTTTTATAATTTTTAAAGATATACACAAGGTAGGTAACACAAGCGTAGGAATAACATTTTATAAAATCACTAAAAAATTTTGACATTCTATGGCGTAAGTATATTGCTTTTACCAACTAACAATTTAAACTTGGCTAAGTAAATGTTGCTAATATTTTTTCTTAAATGTCAAAAATGGTAGGTCATACAGTTTGCGAAAAATATCAGTGTTGGCTAACTTAAGTAACAAATAGGAAAACGAACGTTGGAAAAGTTCTGTTCTACGCCTAGGAACATTAAATAAATCATTAAAGTGTATGTCTCTGTTATGAAGAGTATTTTTTATAAAGCTTAGCCTGGACAGGAACTATCAAGTAACCGTTTTGCTAGACAACTCAGGTTAAACCTCTGACGATCGCATATTTTCAACCAAGTTCCCAATATTTTGAAGTGATACCTTCTCTTACACTCACTCGAAAGATGAACCGTACACAAGCATTTTGTATTTTTTGAAGCCAGTATTTTGAATTTCTAATAAGAAAAGGCCAATAAATTGTGTCACCATAATTGCAGTGTGATAAAACAAGCGATTTCGTTAACTTTATTTTCAGGTTTGTGTTAATAATTTCTCTACTCTTGTACAAATTTCTCAATGCACAGAAAGATTTTTGGACCACCTTCACAACCTGACTTTCAAACTTTAGGCTGTCATCAACAATAATACCTAATTTTTTGTATGTATCTGCATTTGGCAATGGTATATTATTTAAAGTTATTATAACATTATCCTTAATCCAGACCCAGGTCCAAAAAGACATAATTGCCGAGTTAATAGGATTTAATTTTAGTCCATTGTTAGTAAGTGTATTTGAGTAAGAATATTATGGAATTTAAATCGTTGTTCTTAATTGTTACCTGACATATGCCATTTTGGCATGTAGCTGAAGCTAAACGTGCTGTCGATTTTCAAAGTAAGACCATTAGGGTTTTGACTGGTCTCAGTTATACGGCTAATCATAGACAGCTTTTGTGGACTTATGCATTCTTATACCCTTTTATCAGTTTACTCTTGAGAGAATGTGGTGGCTGAAAAGCTTTCGGGTGACACTCAAAACGCACTCTAGTATCGAGAATAAAATAAAGAGCTTTGGTTAGTGGTAAATCTGTTTTGTGATTTGTCTTTAAGATGTTCGTTTAATAACATAAATATTTTATTTAACACAAAAGTTCGAAAAATCAAAATCGACCTCCATAACTTCGTTCCAGCGACGTACAAAGGGTCATAAATCCAGTCCTTTCGTTTCCCGATGCGAAATTTCCATATAACAAACATTATCCACATCTCGGCATCCAGAGCGCCAGCCACCTCGTCCAAAGGAAACAAAAGAGAACGTGTGCCTCTTGACGCCCGTCCATGATTCCGAGGCCACTTGATGATTCCCACTTCCTTCCCTTTTATCCAGTCGACGTCGTCATGAGGAAATAAAGAATAAGGTCCTCTCCAAGTGGAGGCTTTCCGCCCTCTCAAGTGCAGGCGCATTATATTTAAAAATAAGTCGATTCGGATTTCGGGATTGAAAATGGTTTTTGGGGTGGATTTTGCCGTTAGGTTTATTGGTCAACAACAAAGTGAATAACAAAATTTTTTGTTTGTGCCTTGATTAAGAGTGTAAGAGTACAAACTGTTCGTTTGTCTTTAGCTTGACTTGCTTTGCAGAAGATTTCAGTACAAGTACAAAATGGCCCGTAACTTGATTGTTATTATAGATAGAAACTGTCCTAGTAGCATTATTTATTTATATATTTTGTTATTATTTGAGAGGCAAATATTCTAGGAATATTGGAAATAAATAATATTCTCTTTTAATATTATATTTTGTAACGAAATTCAGGAACACGCTTTTATTGACAAAGTCAAAACCTCTAATTTGACTCGCGTTGATTGTCGTTTAATTATTTTCAAGGTAAAAACTGACTAAACAATATTAAAACTGGATACAATTAAAAATAATATGTCGTGACACGGGCCCTTTTAAAGACCCATGAAACAATTTAGAAATGTTTAGAATTTTCTTCAATGTTTTTGCCTAATGAACAATAATTTCAAGAGAATACTAGGTCGAATGAAAATATTAAACTAAACGTGAGTAGAACCCTATATTAACCCTACTAATCAATTTTAACTACAAACTAGGAATAAAGTATTACAAAACCTAGAAGAACAATTAGCGTATTTACATTTTCATAATAACATACATATTTAATTACGAAAAGTTGCACACAAATATTTAGTTATTGTTAAACTATAAATAACTATGAATGCAGTATTTTATACTATAGATATATACTAAGTACTTTAACACTATTTAATCTTCAACTTTTTAAACACATTTTTTAAAAACTGTTTTGAGTCAACGCTTAAGTTGGAATAAGCACATCATTTTATTTAATGCTATGAAATAGTGTTGTGTCAAACTGCTCATAAAAAATTGAAGATTAAATATACAATTAAAGTAGTGTTAAAGTACTTATATTTATAATTTAAAATACTGTGCAAGATTGAACCGAAATTGCACTGGTTTCTATTTGCTATTTCTCGCATTTACTTATTATTTCATTTAAAGTCCAAATGTTACTTTTTATTAATTTTTATAACTTACACAAATAATCAAACTTATTACACTTTTTTTAACAGTATATATTTTTATATTCTGACGAGCATGCTTATTACGACATAACACAAATATAGAGAAATGCGGGTTGCCTTGTTAACTCGGAGAAATTGGCCCTCTAATGAAGGTGCAATAATTAGAACTAATTTTGACATTTGTACAAACCAATCAGATTTGAAGGAAGGCGTGACCATTTGTCAAGCAAATGCAAATTGACAATTCAATTAAACGCGGGAAATTCGGGCTTTATTACGCTAATTAAAAAACCGCTGCTTCACAAACAACCGAGACGTAAAACGTTAATACCGAACTAAACATTTACATCACAAAATACAAAACTATAGAGAAGTGGTGGTTGCGTACAAACTGATAGAAATTCTTCTGACAGATCTGCTAGAGTCCTCCCACTTGGCAAAGGAAACCGTTGCAACTAACTTAACGGTTTGAGGTGCCAATTGGACCATTCAAAATTCAAAAGAAAATCAAATTGCAATATCTAAAGCAAACATCTAATCAAAAAGGTTACTGCTAGGAAATAGGGCCTTTTTGATTAGGTGTCAGCCTTAGCATCAGATATTAATCAGGATAAAATGAAATTGATCAGCTTTATTTTACGTATGTAATTCAGTTAATGTACTGCAGCATAATCAGTTAAAAATAGGGTACTATATATTATCCTTTTCATAATGGAAATAAAACAATTTTTTTCTTTAATATATTTATTATTTAATTTTTCTAAAGAAATATTATTTAAAATTATCCACATAATTTATAATAATTTAATATAACAAACGTAAACTATAGGACCAATCAAAAAATTTCAAAAGTATTGAGCTACCTTAACTAAAACAGATAAAAAAAAGTTGTAAAGATTTTTGTGCAATTTTCTTATCATGCATTTAAAAACCTTACCGTTAGATTTAAGATATCCCTATTTTATTAACACAAACATAGATTCAATAGAGGATGAATTATCTTGCTCAATCAATATGCACTTGTTTTTGTTTCCTAAAGAAAAATTAAACAGGCTTTAAAACCTAATTAAAAATTCTATAACAAAGTACTTATCTAAAAAAACAATATCTAAAAAAACAATATATCTATCTGCAATACAAAATAAAACCTTTGAAAATAAAAATAACTCAATACTACAAAAAAAACTTAATTGAAAGACAAATTTGTACATAAAATAAAAATAAATTCTTAAAAAAAAACAAATTTTAACAAAAACATTCAATCTGATCCATTCTGAGTGCTCAGCTCTCTAGCTTAGTCTATATACATCCGTCTCGTTTCATGAGCATAAAATAAAATTAAAAGACAGGCAGGTCAAACTTTATAAATTAATTCGTTAAATGATTCATGCGAAAAGTACTCACAAAACTAATGGTTAAATAATTATTCCCTATTGTAGTGTAAAGCCAGCACTATCAGTGGCATCAGCGTTATCAAAATTTGTTGGAGAGAAATGTTTAGAAAAAATACTATAGCTCCAAGTCTTTGGGTTAAACTTTTTAATTGAAACCAAGTGCATTTGATTTTATTAAAGACTAAAAATTGACAATACAAAAAGACACAATAAATAACATCACATTTTCTTACCGGAAGCCTGGAATTGCTGCAAATCAATTAAAACATTACCCTGATATTAAAAGAGACTTAAAACAAACCTAATCCACGCTTATGACATACATTGGAAAACAAACTCCAATGATATGACAAATGATGTTCCATCAGTCAATGTCAACAACGTCATTTCTGTCAGCATTCTGTCAATTTTGCCAAGCAAGATGGCCGACATACGATTCCGATAACTACCATACAAGCTTCATACATGTGGTTTACATATACTTGAAGAGCGGGGACGATTAATGTGAAGAGCGAGGACAGAGGAGATTTCTTAGAACCAAATCTCGACTTAAGGGCGAATTTTGCTTAGGGACTTTTATGGTGATTTATTTATTAAAATTACGGAACAAATACTGTATTTATATTTATTTATAGCTTAACATTAATTAATTCTTCCAGGTAACTGAAATATTTTCATGAATTAAAAACTCCAAAGCTTCGAATAACAAGAGAAGAAGCAGAAGAGAAGAAGTCTTGAGGAAGAATTTCAACTTGAAATTTTTGCCTGAACGAAAGCTAAAATGTTCTCTGGAGTCTAGATACTCCCCAGGACCCTCACCAAGTGTGAAAAACATTATGAAAAAAACAATAAACTTCTTCGAAAGAGTTGATGCCAATCTTTCACGACAAAGCGTAGAGGCAAAGTCTGTAATCTTTCTTCTACTATCTGAAAGAAAACAAGTTATTTCTGGTTAAAAGATTAGATATTCCATAGGAACTTCACTAGTTTTTCGAGCATTTCACATTAAATTTCAAAAGGATTTTCTACTTTCTATGATTTAACTACCTTATTTTTCCAATGCAGTTGACGATATTTTTTTAGGGATTTGAACTATTTTTAATTTATTTCGGAATTCTAACGTCACTGTTTCTGACTTCCAGGCATTTGGCAGTCTTTTTTATATGACGATTTAAAGTAATTTTGATTTCCTGTCAGGCAGTCAATATCGTATTCTATATTATCCAGAAATCTGATTTTTTATCATATCTAGGCCTTCTGACTAATTTTGCATACCTTCAAGGAATTTGACAGTGGTTCTATATGAGTTTTAGATGTATTACACTTTCGGAAATTTGTTGTAATTTTTCATGTTTTTCAGGCATATGACACAAGTTTTCCGGGGATTTAAAATATAATTTTTTATTGATTTACAGTTTCAGTTTTCCAGAAGCTTGACGTTGATTTCTTCTGACTTCCAGGCATTGGATATAATTTTTCATATTTTAAGAAATTTTCCATTTTATTTCAGATATTTAGTCTTTTAGTCATAGAGGACTTATCATTCCCCCTCCGCATAATACAATATTTTACCTACCATTATACCTACAATATTTACTTACTATATAATCAAATTTCAACAGAGCCTAAGAATTTATCTGTGGGGGGAACTAAATGTCATTAAAATAAATTTTAATGCGAAAAACTTTAGCAGGTATATTTGCATCATGCAATGTATTATGTATTTTATTAAGATTTTGTTTTTGTAGACTCTAATTTAATATAAGGTTTGGGTTTGAGCAAACGTACATAAAATAATTCGTAGAGTGCATATAATTTTGACATATTTTGATAAAAGAGAAATGGTATTTAGTCAAAGGTTTGGCTGCTAATTTGATAATTTTTTGTATATTTAATTTATTATTTTAAGTTACTTTACTTTAATAGGATCTTAAACATAGCATCTTTTTAAAATTGCCTTTTACCTCCTTTTAGTCATTTCTATTTTTGTGTGTTAATAAAAAGTGTATGTGTTTGTTAATACACAAAAATATAGTATGTATGGAAGTTTTTTTTATGTATTGTAAGAATGAAATGTACTAGTAAAGAAATAATTTATTATTATCAATATTATAAGATATCAATTATGCAATATTTCAAAAATTTTATAATTTTTTTGATAAATTACCACTTTTGGGAAAAATTTAGGAAGTTTGACTCCTTTGCATAGGACTCTTCTTGCTTTGCAGAAAATTCCCATTACAAAATCGCTTGTAATTTGATTACTATATTATAGATAGATATTTGATTTAATTTTTATTACATAAAAGATCAATTGTGGAAAAAACGAAAAACTTTGACTCCTGTGCCTTGATTTACTATGCAGAAGATTGCCATTGGAAAATGGTTTATAACTATCAAGTTTGTAACTATAACTATTACAGATAGAGCAGTTTATATTTTTTTTACGTAAGAGATGTTAATGATGATAATTATTGCATGTGGTCAAATTGAAAATTTTCCAATTTTTTTGCGAAATGTTTATTTTTTGTAAATGTTAAAGAAAATTGTCTTCCTTAACCAATAAGCAAGAAACTAAATTTGGTATGATAAACAAATAATAAAACGTTCAATATTTCAATCGTTTGTAAATGATGTTTTTTTTTATTTTAAGGCCTAATCTTAGACGTAATAAAATGATCTTTACTATGAGTTAAATTACTATGCCTAGCCAATTCAGCTAAAGAAACAACTCTTTTTTCTTTTTATTTTTCTATATAAAAGAACAGAAAAATATTCTCTATACCCAAACAAAAGAAATAATCCAAAAAACAAATAAAATATAACTTCGGGCCACAGAATCCGGTCTGCTACAATGGCAGTTATTTACTTGTTGGTTTTGATTCGCCTCCATCCAGAAATTCGAGTTTAATCCGAGAACGGAACAGAACTGCCTGTAGGCGAAATATGTCCAGAGTTTCATATTATGTAATAAATAGCTTCAAGCTATTCGAAGTTTAATAGAGCCAGACCAATGAGTTCTGACGGCTGAATAATGATAAATTACGTTATTCATAATTTATTCAGGGTATATCTTAGGAGGACGGCTTAAACGATCTAATTTAAATAAACTCCCTGCTACCAATGTTTAAATTCGAGACAAAAATTTAAAAAAAAACTGGAAACTACGGTCCTGTTTCCACATCCTGAATGGATCCCGTCGCGTATCCGCTCCTCCCAACGAGTACTACGCTTCCTCGTGGTTTCCCTGACGACCAGCGTTTACGTCATTGACCGCTTGTCAGCGCCTACTCGCTAGTTTCCATCTCAGCTACGGCCAGCATCTAGCGCTATCCTAGAATATAGGCCGTCCGACAGAGATGGGAACTGGAACGCTATCTATCTCTCTAGGGGCTTAATTAGTAGTAAATTGATTTACTATTTATATGCATGACATAAATGATTAAAGTGTTTTAATAAGTTTGGATCAATCTAGACAAATTTTAAATAAAATATTGTAGAATGATGTAGGAACTGAAATAATATAAAGTTCAACCTCATAGAAACTTTGATGTGATGATATTAAATGAATATTGTTGGCTTCAACTAGCGGTTGATGAACCAACTATTCTTACTTTATTTGTCGCCACTCTGAAAAGTTCTATTGAGCTACAGTTAAATCAATCCCTTAAGTGTCCAGCACATTAATGTTCTCATTCTTAGTTTTATTGTGAAGTCTCTAGAACACAGAATTGTTTTTAGTTCTACACACTTTGTTTATGTTTGATTGTATGCTTGACTTCTTTAGTATTATCATATTTTTAGTCTCTTTTATGTTTAGGTTTAATCCATATTTTTCACAAAATCTACTGGTTGTATTTAATAATCTTTGAACCTCTTCCGCAAAGCTTGCCATAATCACTGTGTCATCCACAAATCTTATATTGTTTGATAGTTTTCCATTTTATATTGTTCCTTCATCTTTAAATAGTACTGTCTTTTCAAAAGTTGGCCATTCTATATATTAATAAGCAGAGGTGACATAATACCTCCCTCTCTCACTTCTCTCCCTATTTCTATTTTTGGGCTTTGTTCATTGTTGACTATTTTTCGTGCCCGTAATTTCAGTAAAGATTTGTTATTAAACTAAAGTCTCTATTATCTATGTTTTTTGTTCTAAGATTTTAATTAGTTTTTCGTATTTTACCTTATTGAAGGCCTATTTCGAAGTCAGCGTAACATACATGCATATTCATATCTAGACAACTCTGTTCTAACACATTTAGTGCATATAACAGATTTCTAGTACCTAGTACGTTTCTGAAACCAAATTCACTGTCATCGATTCCGTCTTCTAGTTTTTTATGAATGCGTCCATGTATTATTTTTAGAAATACCTTGAGTGCATAACCTAATAAATTTTGTGCTGTATTCACAACAGTGAAGTTCTTTAGTCGTTTGTGATTTTTGGGATAAGGTAGAAGGTGAAAAGTAATAATTATTCCGGTATATGTCCCGTTTTGTATGCTTTGTTAAATAAATCTAGTAGTATATCCAAGGTAATGCATTTTAATGTTTCAACGTAGATCTGATCTGGACTTACTGCTTTCCTATTTTTGCTGTTTTTCAGTGCCATTTTCAATATTTTTAGAAACTCGCGATTTTCATTTGCCCTGTTGTATTATCTCCAAACAACTTATTGATAATATATTTTGTCGATTTTATTAGTTTCTAATTTGTATCCAATGTTAGCTTCCCATTCGCATCTCTGAGTATTCCTGGTTTTCTTCATCATCTCTGTTTTTGAACTGTCGTTTTTCGTCTATCAATGCCAGGATCTCCTTTGTCATCCATTTTTAATTTTTGTATATTTTTGGTGTTATTACTTCCTTAGTTCTTTGTTCATTTCCTCTGTCAAATCTTGTTTCGTTTTTGTATCTGTTAGTCTGGTAGTATCGATTCGAGTCCTTTTCTGATCTTCTTATTATTTGATTCACTTTATGCCTAATTTTTGTTATTACCGGATAATTCTCTTACCCTATGTGGTCACTTGGATGTGTTTTTGTATCTTTATATCTAATCAACCCATAGTCAATTTATTTTCTTACGATCTATCCTTTATTTGCTGACAGTCTGCGTTGTTGTTTTGACAGAATTCATTAAGTCTATCACTCTTTTAATTTCTAACTTTCAGTCCATAACTACTTGTGCATTCATGTAATTTCCCCACCTCGTACCTGGCATTAAAGTCTCCAATTATAATTGTCACATCTGGTGTCTTGGTAGATTTTAGGACGTTATCTTAATCTTCGTAAAAATGATCTATGTTGTTGTCTGGTTTGTCAGTGGTAGGAGCATAAACTTATATGATATTTACTTTTGTATTACTTGTATTAAAAAAAAAAAAAAAAAAAAACTTTTATTACCATTCAAAATTATTAAACATTATTACAGAATATACAAAACAAAATTCCATGAATATACAAAATTACAACAATTTATTTGGTAACCGGAGTGCAACGCGATTTTTATTAAAAAAAAACCGATACACATGCAAGTACATAGATTACTTGTACATGTGCTGTACAACCCGTGTTCCTAAATAAACTTTTTCCTAAAAAACGTAATATTATGTATTTACAATAAGGTCCCTTATCCCCCGGTATAGTCTTTATCCACGATTATAAGAGGTAGAAATCTCCACTCATCTACTCCAATAACGTCCACAACATCTACATTGACATTCACTGTTAAACCGATCCACCCAGGTCCCCCATCGCAATCATGCAGCCCTTTTGGAGCCAGGTTTGATTAATGTTTGTGACGTTTAGTGAACCATGCAGTCAGTAAAACAACCTAACCAGTAAACCAAAGTCCTGTCAACATTCATTAGCTTTACTGTAGTATATTAGACTGAATACTAACCTCAAAATTACATTGTTACCAATCTCATCATTAGATTTTACTACCACACCATTGTTTTGAATAGTTTCATAACAACTAGGTGCATATTAGTTATTTTATTGAAATAGACCGTATAGATCTTGTAAACTGGATAAATAGGCCTATTTCGAAAGTACTCACGCAAACTTTTAGCCCCAAACAACATAATATAAGATTTTAGTCTTGATATAAACACTATATTTAGGAAGGGCAACATAACTTGTTTTTAAAATAATAAGTTTGATTATTAATTTTTCTTTTAATATAGATTCACTTAAAACTGTCTGTTCTTCCTTGTGAGATTTTCTTTCAGGTTTATAGGTATAGTGCTTTTAGTAATTTCCTGTTTTCTTGGTCATCGGGATTTTCTTATCCATCTGGGATAAAACAGGTGGCGCTTATATTTTATTGATCTCTTGTTGAATCCACGCCACTCTACCAAAGTGGTTAGTGCTAGTCGGCTTCCCTTTGAGAAGATCCCCTGAGCTGTCTCTATAGCCTATGGTAAGTCTCCCTCCTTCCATTGGTTCCCATGTAACCCACTTTCTAACCCTCACTCCCCATATCTTTACTCTCCTTTTTCCTTCCTGTTATTCCCCATCCCTCCATTCAAATTTCATTTAATCCAAGTATAATTAAAGCAATATTAAAGTAATAAATTTTTATTGATTAATTATAATTATTAATTCTTTATTTTTTTTATTTTTTTATTTTTTTTTTAATTTAACAAATTGGCTTTGTATTTAGTTGTACCATTAAGATTCTGTTTGATTGGTTGATATTTTTATTTAAAACTCTGCCCACTCCATATCCGTGAGAATAGTCTTGACTTTCTAAATAGTTTTATTGTTGTTACATTATTAAAAAAATTAAACTAGAATATAAAAATACATTTACTGATGCTCATAGAAAGTGGACATATGAACTTTAGGTTTTTCAGGTCATTTAGGAGAAGTGGAGGAAACGATATTGATATTTGGTATATTTCAATTAAAAAAATCATTACACGAAAATTTATCCTATTTTCAACTAGATGGACACTTAAAAATATAATTTCTACAAAAAACACTATTGGCTCAATTCAGTGAATTGAAAGAAGTAGTTCTATGGATGCTTTATTCGGACCTGGCGTATCTTGACATTACCTTAAATCTGTGATATGAATCATCTGTGAATAATTATCCAAACACTTCTTCTTTTTTGTACCTTTTTCTACTTTTTATTTTCTATTGCTCATGAATATAATTCAGTTATTACTTCAAAATTATTTTGTAGGCATTTTTCTTCTTTTCTTTAACTGCCTATTTTTAGATCAATGGTCTTATTAACGCAATACTGAAAAACCTTCTAGAAAGTTACCAGTTAGAAACACTATATTCCAATTCGTTATTACATACATATATTTTTCCTTCTTCTTCTTCCTCTTCAAGATTCTTTAACTTAAAATGAATAGAGTTTGAGAGACAAGATAGATTAGCGTCTCTTACGTCTTTAAGGTAATTAATGGAACAAATAATTGACTGAATCCAGTGAATTTAAAGAAGTGGTGTTATGGATACTTTATTCGAAACTGACGCATCATGACTTCACACAAAATCTGTGATATGAATCATATGTGAATCATTTTCTATTTTTGCTTATTTTTCTACGAGCGCTTCTCCTTCTTCTTATTTTTTTTACTTTTCTCAACTTTTGCTTTTTTATTATTTCTTCAAAATTATTGTGTAAGCATTTTTCTTGTTTCTTTTTTTATTGCTCCTATTCTTATAATTCCTTTCAGTTCATTAGTTTTTTAACTGCGTGTTTATAGATCAATGGTCTTATTAACGCAACACTCAACATTATTTTTATATCAAATCCCTCATCTACAAATCATTGAGTAATATCTCTAAAATCATTCTCATTCTTCTTCTTCTTAGGAGTACTCTATTCCATTTGGTTACTACATATATACCTCATTTCTTCTTCCTCTTTCTCTTCAAGCTTCTTTAATTTGAAGTGAATAGAATTGGAGGGACAAGACACAGGGGTCTTCAGAAGCCAAAAGCCTTGGAACAGCAAATGAGGTGCTCTGGTTTAAGAAATTTTATATCTCTGTAGTGTCCATAGATTTGTTAATCTGGTAGGCTAGGCACATGCCACAGTCTTTTAATCAAGATACTTTCTTTTATGTTTCTATTAATCATAAGTTCTGATAATTCATATTAGTTTATGTAGACTTAAATAAGCAATAAATGGTCAGAATCAATGAAAAAAATGTATGATCTAGTGTAACATAATTATTGATGACTAAGTTGAAGGATTATTAAATAAAAATGATAGGCTTTTAAAAGCCTTGATATTGAGTAAATAATAATTTTGATGGTCATCAGGACAAAGTTAGCATTGATTTTAAAAATGACATTTTCATTTGAAAAGATTATCGATCTGGAATCAATAAAATAATCAATACGATTTAGATAAGTTCTCGTCAGCCTGATCGATTAAATTTAGATTCAAGTTCTCATGTTGCTTTATCAATTCAAAACTGAACAAGCTTGGAGTTGATTAAATAATAATAAATAGAATGGTTGATAATTGACTTTGAAATAAAGTCTTCCTGAACCCGGAATTTATTAAAAAAATAACATATTGATTTTAAATGATCGTTGCTTCGTAATCACTTAAGTAGTTATTTTGATTTAGAGATCTTGAAATTAATTAAATAATCAATATGGTTATTGCAAATGTCTACCTAATTCCTGTTTTGGAATTGACTTGAGAAACTATAGTAGTTGATAATAAATATCGAAGGGTGCTAAAATTGATTTATTAATAATAAAATAATGAAAATGCGCATCGAAAAACTCCTAATCAAAATTGTCCTAAATCCTTAAAATCCTGACTTCCTAAATCTTTAAAACTAAAATCACGTTTTACTCATCAAATTCATTCCCAGAAACCCCCTTTATATCGACGTAAAGAAAACTTGAAAATATTTGACGTGGCTGCAAAGTTAGGACCAAAAATGTTCACCAAAGAAAATAAATCTGGATATCAGGATTCTATTTTTCGAGCTAACTCTAACTTTAGGTTTCAGCAAACATAAATGTAAACAGAGTGTATTATTGTTGCTATCATAACTTGTTTTCAAGTGTTTTATTTTAACATTAAATACAACAGCCATAAGGTCCACTAAATATACTGGTAAAGCTGATTGGTCAGTAAGATTTAGAATCTATATAGTTTAGTTTAGAGACCACTTTCACTTAATGGTCATTGTGATGATTCAATCATCACATCGTAGGAAATTATTTTCAGTGATGATCAATAATTCTCAGAATAATTCTATAATTTATTTGACATACTGCCTGATTTTTCTTTTTCTTGAAATTTCTTTCGAAGAACATTTTCTTTGATTCTTTGAAACGACAATTTTATTTAACTGTTGAAGATTTGTATAATATTTATTTGTTTAAAATAATTCTTCTACTTCTCGTTCTTTACTGTATTCTAAGTTGTTTTGTATAATGGAACTTCTTCCTCTTCTTCTTTGAAATTTATTAATTTTTTCTTTTTGGCAGGTCAATAATCCTTGACCAAATCATCGTAATAAGAAGATGCTTTTAGAGCTTTTATGTTCTTTTCCTTCGAACGTTCCCAATATTTATTTAGTGTAATTTTTTCTATTTCTTCCTATAGGAACACCTAAATTCCAAAGACCATCTTCTTCTTCTCTCCGTCTTTTACCTTTCTCTCATCCTTGTTCTTCATCTTCAAAGCATTCTTTTTTTTTCTAGCTTCAATCTAACTCGAATCCCTTTATACATTTCATTATCTCACTTTTCAATTGGCTTTCCAACAATAAAACAAGACGTTTTTATCCAAGAATCATGTAAAACGTTAATGTAGACAATAAAATACCATTTTGGGTCCCTTAGACAACCTTAAATCAAAACAAAATGTGAAGCAACTTGTAAAATATGTACCTTACCAGGAATTTTCATTATGCTTCTGACAGCGTAAATTCCAGCACGATTTAGTGCTGTTTGGGGTTTTGCGTTGTAAATATTTATAGGGAGGGGAGGCCTTTGTTTATTGTATACCAGAAAGGGTAGTTAATTAATTTCGCGTAAGTTTGTAAATTAAACCAGATGATAGTTAATTGAATTCTATTCCTAATAATAGTCTCAATAAATGTTTAATTTACTATTTTTAAGTGTAATTTTTTATTTTTTTTAAATTCAGACTGTTGTATGGTCTTTTGAGCTATTTCAGGCATTTAGGGTAATTTTTTTTTGCATAACCCAAATTAACTCCTCTGACGATTTTGAAAGGGATCACTGTCATTTTCCACGGTTTTCCTATGCTTCTTCTCCAGAATCCAAAAGTTTTAATTTTCCAAATGGGCTAGCATCTTTGGAGTGTGTTCTTCCAGGCATTTAATATAATTTTGTCATTTTTCATCACTCATTTTCATCAGGATTTTCCATAAGTCATATTTTTTCACTTGCATCACACAATTTTATTTGACTCAATATTAAAATATTCGATTAAATATTCCAAGAAAATTACGACTCTAATTTGCGTATTCCTAAACATTTACTTGAACATATCTCCTTTTTAGTACCACTTTCATGAGAAGGAACATTCTAGAAACCTGTTTACTGTCTCAAGACCAAGTAGGATCAAATTTCACGCAAAAACTCTTATACAAAAAACAAAATAAAAGTCAAATGCTGATTGAATAAGACATCTCTTTAAAGACAGCTATAAAGACTATATTCAGAAAAAAGAATGAAATGAGAGTATTCCAACTTTCTAGAACTTATCTGACAACTTTATGAAAATCTTTTGTGGTAAGTAATCAGTGATCAGTCATAAGAAGATGTAAATCAGTTGCTACTGGTTAATCAATTATGCTAAGGAGGAATTGGAGATAGCGCAACAAAGGAGGTGAGTATGGTGTATTTTCTATTATGTATTATCAATATTTGAATGGTCAAAAATTTCAATAACAAGTAACAGATACTACACGAATCTCCAAGTGACTTCCTGGCTCTTTACTGTTAGAAGTACAATCTACTTTGGCAGCCACGGATATATTTTTCTCATCTTATTAAAGGTGGTTCTTTAGGCTTTGGTGAGACAACTATAAAGACACGAGTATTTGCAATAAATGCTTGAAATTTAAAGGCTTACCCGTTCTGTTGATAACGTCCATCCTTGCATAATCTAATTCAGTTCTTTTGATTCTTTGAATTTGACACAGTTTTTTTTATTATTATTTAAGTATTTTCTTCCATGCATTTGATGTATTTCTCTCACCCACGAACCCAATTTTTCTCATCATAAGAATAACCAGAAGGTCCAGAAGCTTTTATTTATTATCTAAATGTTTGGAATCCAAAGACATACCAGTTGTGTAGTTATACTATATTCCATTTTTGCATCACATAATCTTACTACGTCTTCTTATTATCGATCTAAATTTTTTGTAGCTTTCTCCAGAATATTAGAAGTATACATTTCCGGGAATTTATAGTAGTTTTTTCATTACCAATTACAAGAAGATCCAGAAGATCCAGAAACTCATACTTCTCAAATGCTGAAACTTTGGAATATTTCTTTCCAGGCAATTAAAATAAATTTTTCACTCTAGAATCCAGATTTTTTCTTAATATTGTAAACTCATTGAACCAAGGATTTTGTTTTATTTTCCAAAATCCTGAGGTTTTCAATAATTGTGTGAATTCTTGGAGCACTTTCTTTTAGGCGTTTAATGCCATTTTTTAATTTAACTAAAATTTTTTTATAAATATTATATCCAGAAAAGAGACTGACCTAAGAGTATAAAACCTTATCTTAAAAGGGATACTTTTAATTTTCTAATCTAGGGTTTTTGCTATTATTTTCAGAATTTTTATAGTACCTTCTTCCAGGTAATAAATTTTTTTTTTCATAATCCAACCTAATTGTCCCAAGAAAGGCCAGAAGCTCATACTTCCCAAATTAAATCATATCCATTGAATTAAATATCATTTTTCTCTTCAGCATCTTTTTTTCCTAATATTGCAGACTCGGAGGACCAAGTATTTTTGTTTACAATCCTGAAGCTTTAATTTTTCAAATTTCCTACATTATCTTCTAAAATGATCTTCTTTACTTAAGTAGCTTAGGAGATTAAGTAGCTTTTAAGATCAGAAAGTAGCAGCGGAATGAGGCTTCAACTTATTCAAAAACTCCTTTTCAGAACATTCCTCAGCCAGAAATTCTTTACTCTAAAGTGGTGGAAATCGCCTGTACACTAATATCAACTCTGGTTAGAAAATGTGAACTTCCTGCGAATCACTGGAAAAAGTGGCCAACAATTCTGAGTAAATAAAGAGTTGGATAAACCTGAAGCTCGGCAAAAATTATTGGCAGTTAAATCAAAGGGGTACGAGAGTATTTCCGTTGCATTAGCCCACAGTTACACTTTTTTTGACTATAAAGTTGAAGTTATAAAAATTTAGCAGGAAATTGATAAGTTGATTTCTAAGTTTTCTGTTGAACTTGAAACAACCAACTGAACTTCACTTATAAATCCACCATATATACTTATCCTTATACTATTATATTATTTGCATTCTTTCTTTGTCTCACTTTCCCATCAAGTCATAGCTATGACCAGACTGGTTTCCAGGAGTTGGTTCAAATCATGCGCTGATGCCTTCCTGACTCCTCACGTAAAGAAATAAATTAAAGTATATTGCAGCGGATTACTTGAAGCATTTTCTTCCAGGTGTTAGTGTAATTTTTTAATTTATACTTAAATCACATTCCAGTCATTTGAAGAGACATTGAGGAAACGTGCTTAGGATTCCAATATTTATGTCACATTTAAAACTCGTAAGAAGATAAGAGTCAAATGCTAATAAGTTTCTAAACTTTATTTTTGAAGACTATAATATCTTTAGAAAAGACTGACCTGAAATTATTGCAATTTTCTGGAAACTTTATGAAAAACTCTGATGCTAAGGGGTGATTGATCAATCACATGAAGATGCACATCGGTGCTAAAGAGGAGATTTATGAAAACATGACAAAAGGCGATGACGATATTGAATTTCCTCCTAGATACCATATTGGGGAAAGTGTAAAGTGTAGCATTCTGAATAACTGAAAGATTGAATTTAGTGATAAACAGAAAGAATGAGAGGGATATTGAGAAAAAATATACAACCATACAGTAGGTATACATTATTTATAAAATCAAATCAAACAACAAAATTCAATCTTCAAGGAGCCCCAAGGGTCTGCTCAACTGACTGACAGGAGTGGAAGCTTGCCAAATTGAAAGCGATCATCATTTTTTGGGATCAAGGATCACATAATTCCTTGTTGAAATAAGAATTGAAGACGGAAGCAACCCTCGTATAAGGACACGACATCCAAAATAAAATAAAATATCAAGCTAACTGCGAACAGTGATCATTTTACTTGAGAATCAGTTAATAGTAGCAACCATGAAAGTAGTCATGGTAGTGCCCTTAAAGATTATTCCAAAAGTTGTCCTGTATACCATTCAAATAAGTACAAATTATATATGCAAATCTATTTGACTAATTATTGGCCGAGATGAATATAAGCAACGTCCTTAATGTGATAAAACTGGATATCAATAAGAGCACGTGTCATCTCTGCAGTGGGTTTCTGTCTTGTTTTACCTTTCCTCAGACCTGATCTCACTTGTTCTTTACTTTTCTTACTGACCACTCTTCTGCTTATATAGACCTAAAGAATTCTTCTAATCACAAGAAGATCCGAATGGTTTAAAAGCTCATATATCACAAATAGTTAATGGTTATCATAAATAGTCCTTGGATGAATTCAGAGATTTCAAATCATTTCCGACCCAAGTATATCGAGTGTAGGACTATGAATAAGTGAAATAATAAATTTAGCGATGAATAGAAACGTTAGGGTAGGTTATCGAAAAAAATATCTAGCTATACAATAAGTATTCATTATCTAAAAAATTAATAAATTCCAGTTTCCAAAGGCCACAATACGCTTTATGGCTCTATCCTGATAGAAGTACAAGCTCCTTTGGCAGTTTTACTGATACAGTTCTTCTCATAAGTTTCAATCAAGGTTGTTAATGTCATATTGCAACCCCTATTGAGACAATTATAAAATCATGATTATTTTTAATAAATATTTGAAATCCAAATACTTTTCTTTACATAAACCTTCTTTATATACAATGGTTGTAAAACAACTGATGTGAAGATGGTGAGGGATCGAGATCTTGAAAAGCCAATCAAAGTTTCTTTAAAAGCAAAGAAAGACAGGTAACATCTTCAATATGATAATGAATTTCAACTGAAGAACGTGTATCGTCTCTGAAGTAGCTTCTTTTATCTTTTCTCAGAGTATACCTGACCTCACGTGCTTCATATCAAGGGTATTGGAAATCGGAATGGAATGGGTTTACATTCATTCATAAATCTCTTATCTATAGACCATCAGGCCCATTTAGCAAAACCCTTAATTAAGATAAAGCAATATGCTCGGTAAACCCATTAAGCAAATTCTACTAAAATGATATAATAAATAACATTAAAACTAAACGTCACATTAAGCCCTAACATTAGCGGCAACAATATTATCTACTTATCTTCCACGTTGTTTACTTTTATTCTCTGATATATTTACATTGAATTTTACGTTTACTTAAAGACAAAGCACAAGATAAGAGTAAATAGTTCTTAATACTTAACTTATGCAAAGATTGTTTGTTTCCCATCATCTCGGTGGCCGATATAAGATAATATCGGAAACCTACTTTTTTTCTTTTTTGAAAGTAGCTTCAGTCTTGACTTGACTGAGCGGGATCTTTAATACCATATTAAGGTTTTTGGTTTAAGGGAGGTCATAATGGTATCCAGGAAAGAGAGTAAACAGCCTGAAGATACCGCGGAGCGAAACTACGTTATGGAGGCCCCCGACGGGGGTTGGGGGTATGTGATCGTTTTGGCAACCGTAGTGATCTTTGTAAGTAACTTTACTTGTTTTAGTTAAATCTCTAAACGGAGTGTAATGGTGGGAGGATCCACTCTATTGCATAATCTGGAGCTTATTTTACTCCCTCAGGCTGTTAAATAATGCGTATATTGGTTAAAAGTTTTCTGTTTCCCAATAGAGTCGAGAATTGGAAATTTTATTCCAGGCATTTAATCTATTTTTGATTTAGAGGCACTCTTTGCCTATAAGTGGTATTTACCAGAATTGGAGAGCGGATCATCTTTATTATTTAACCATCTTTAAGGTGAAATTATTTATTTTCAATCTTTTAGCTTTTAAATATTTTTATAAACTTAGTGGCACATAATTCAATTCATTTTTCCAGAATACAAATTTTTTATTTTCTCATACTTTGTGTAGTTTTTGAAGGATTTTCTTCTAGGTATTTGTTCTTAACAATATAAAGTTTTCGTTTTTTTTCCAGAATCTATAAGCTTCTATTTTCAACTGCTTGGAACTTACTGTATGTACCAAAACCTTCCGATGTTCAAATCCCAGAATTTTTTTCTTGAAATCTTGTTAGTCTCCCTGGAACTTCTCCAAAGTGTTTATAATTTTCAAAGTAATTATTAGTTCTATATAAGAATCCAAGGTTTAAGTTCTTTACTACATTTTCTACATGCTATGGATTCTTTCGTTCCAAGAATTTTCTACCACCCAATCCAAGCAAATCTATCCTCTTTAAATTATCCCTTTGACCCATTGGGCATATTTTTGAACCCTAACTGCTCGTATCCTAATTCCCAACCACATTTCTTGGTTAAATGTATGCAAGCAAATGAGAGCAACGTGCTCTTATCGATATCCAGTGATAAATTCTCATCTGCTAATCACGTATTTGCTTTAGTACTACCTTCCTTCATTGTGGCTATATTTTTGATGCAAAAAAATTCATTTTTTTGTAGATAGGGGGTGAAAAAAGCTATATTTTAATATTATTATATACAGGGTGTTGTGTGATATATACAGGGTGTTCACAAAAAGTGTGGCAAAAGAATTTTATGCTTTTTTAAATGGAACATCCTATATAATATTTGATTCTCTGATTCTGCGTTAAAATTAAAACAATTTGATGTTATACTTTAATAAAGTAGTTTTTGAATTAGAGACAGTTGAAAATTGACTTCTTTTAGCTTTAAGAATCTATAGATCTATAACTATTCATTATAGGATAAAATGATTTTTACATTCTTATCTTAAATTTTTTTGATAATTTAAGGAAAAACAAAGACAAGTGATAGTAGCATTTTTTAAATTAAATTTAGCTTAAAAAGTTAAGCTGGGAAAGTAACAATCGTTTTACTCTATGACAAGTAGATATGGCTCTGAAGCGTCTTAAAGTTAAAAAAAACCAAATTTCAACTGTCAAAAAGTACTTGATTAACATATGACATGCATGACATCATTTTTTTTTAAATTTTACGAAGAATCTTACAATCAAATAATATATACGGTCTTCCAGTAAAAAAAACATAAATTTCAACTGCTATGCCTTTTGTGAAGACCTTGTATGAGTCAAAACAATTTTAAAATATAGCTTTTTTCACCTCTTGTGCACAAAAAAAATGATTATTCAACTGCAAGCCTTTGGAATAGTTTATCGACCATTTTAAACAGATCATCGATGAAACGAAGGTTTTTCTCCAGAATTCATAAGTCTCTATTTTTCAACTGGTAAGGAGTTTCTGTATGTAAATTTTTTTCTTAGATATTCACACTTATAAAATTGTACCAAAACCCTTTGATCTTCAAATCCAAGAAACTTTTTTTTGAGACCAGGTAAACTCACTGGAAATATTCTCCAACGTATTTTTAATTTTTAAATTGAATTATTGGTACTACATAAGAATACAATGCTATGGATTCTTTCACTCCAAGCTTTTTCCACCCAATATAACTAAACCCATTATCTCTAAATCATAACCTTTTGACCCATTGGGCATATTTTTCAACCCCAACTATTAGTACTCTGATTCCGAACCGTATTCCTTGGCTAGGTCTACATAAGCAGAAGAGATAAGAGCAGAAGGAAAGGTGATAAACATGCTTTTATCGATATCCAGTGATACATTCTCACCTGCTAATCCTATTTGCTATATTTCGTACTAAATCACATGGTGTGACCACTGGTTTATGGATCATTTTTAAGACAAATCATCGATGAAACTTCGATGAGTTTTCTTCCGGAATCCATAAGCTTCTATTATCTAACTGCTAAGGAGCTTTTGTATGTAGAATTTTTTCCAGACATTTAAAATCATTATTTTTATAAAATTCTACCAAAACCTTCTGATCATCAAATCCAAGAACCTTTTTGTTGAAATCCAAGTAGACTCACTGGAACTTTTCCACAGTATTTGTAATTTCCAAATTATTGAATTATTAGTACAATATAAAAATGCAAGGTTTGAGTTTTTTCCACAAACCAGAAGTTTCCATTTTTTACGTGCCATAGATTCTTTCAATCCAAGTATTTTCCATCCAACCTAACTAAATCCATTGTCCTGATATGCGCATCTCAGTTCAGGTCCTGCGACTATACATCTAATTTCTACTTGGCTGTAAATTACTTATAAGCCTAGAGAATAAAAACAGTTGAATTTAGACATGCATCGGTGTATCATTTATTAAATAAAAACCATAACATCCATTATCTCTAAATCAATATCTTTTGTTATATTGGACATATTTTTCAACCCCAACTATTGGTATTCTGATTCCGAACCATATTCCTTGGCTAGGTCTACATAAGCAGAAGAAAAGGTGATAAATATGCTTTTATCGATATCCAGTGATACATTCTAACCGGCTAATCTTATTTGCTATATTTCGTACTAAATCACACGGTGTGACCAGTATTCCAATGGTAACTTTTGAAATGGTTTATGAATCATTTTTAAGACAAACCATCGATGAAACAACGGTTTTGTTCCAGAATCCATAAGCTTCTTTTATCTAACTGCTAAGGAGCTTTTGTATGTAGAATTTTCTTCCAGACATTTAAAATCATTCTTTTTATAAAATTATACCAAGACCTTCTCATCATCAAATCCAAGAACGTTCTTCTTGAAATCCAAGTAGACTCACTGGAACTTTTCCACAGTATTTGTAATTTCCAAATTGAATTATTGGTACTACATAAGAATGCAAGGTTTGAGTTCTTTCCACAAACCAGAAGTTTCAATTTTTCACGTGCCATAGATTCTTTCAATCCAAGTATTTGCCACCCAACTTAACTAAATCCATTCTCATAATATGCGCATCTCAGTTCAGATCCTGCGACTATATATCTAATTTCTACTTGGCTGTAAATATCTTATAAGCCTAGAGAATAAAAACAGTTGAGTTTAGAGATGCATCGGTGTATCATTTATTAAGTAAAAACCGTAACATCCATCATCTCTAAATCAATATCTTTTGTTATATTGGGCATATTTTTCAACCCCAACTATTGGTATTCTGATTCCGAACCATATTCCTTGGCTAGATCTACGTAAGCAGAAGGAAAGGTGATAAATATGCTTTTATCGATATCAGTGTAGTGATACATTCTCACCTGCTAATGCTATTTGCTATATTTCGTACTAAATCACACGGTGTGACCAGTATTCCATTGGCAACTTTTGAAATGGTTTATGAATCATTTTTAAGACAAATCATCGATAAAACAAAAGTTTTCTTCCAGAATCCATAAACTTCTATTATCTAACTGTTAAGGAGCTTTTGTATGTAGAATTTTCTTCCAGACATTTGAAATCATTCTTTTTATAAAATTATGCGAAAATCTTCTGATGATCAAATCCAAGAACATTCTTCTTAAAATCCAGGTAGACGCACTGGAAATTTTCCACAGTATTTGTATTTTCCAAATTGAATTATTGGTACTACATAAGAATGCAAGGTTTGAGTTCTTTCCACAAACCAGAAGTTATAATTTTTCACGTGCTATAGATTCTTTCAATCCAAGCATTTTAAACCTAAACTAAACAAATCCATCCTCACTAAATCAACACTGTACATCCAGTGATATATCCTCATCTCCTACTTACCTATTTTCTTACATATTTCGTACTAATTTACAGGGTGTGACCATTATTCCAATGGCAGCCTTTGGAATAGTTTATGGACCATTTTTAAGACAAATCGGCGACGAGACCACTGGTACCACCATGAGTACTTCCATGTTCAACACTATTAACTCTTTTACAGGTAAAACCCTTAACAAATTTACAATATTCGTTTTTAAAAAGAGTTTTTTTAGGTCTACTTGCCAGTGGCTTACTGAACAAGTTCTCTTACAGAAAAGTAAGCTTTATGGGCTCATTCTTGTTCATTGCTGGTACTATTGGGTTAATTTTCGCTCAAAACTTAATCCACCTTATTATATTTTTCGGGATAATCGAAGGTAATGATTCCAAAATAAATGCCCTTCATAAATATGATATGGAATTTTTCTTGTTAGGGCTTGGGTTCGGTCTGCTTATGCCAGCGTCACTTTCCGCCTTCAATTCATATTTCAACAAGAAAATGGCGGTTATGATGAGCGTGTGTCAGGCTCTGATGATCGCTTTCAATATGGCCGTTCCACAGCTAGCAGAGTGGAGTATGAAAAATTTTGGATTCAGGTATAAAAACTATTTATTTCCGTTGATTATTATTTAATTAGGCTATTTTAGAGGAACCTTGATTGGCTTATCAGGCCTTGCATCCCTCACCATCTTGGCATCAGTTACTTTACAACCAGTTAAAAAGCACATGAAGAAGGTTTGTGTGGAGGTTATTAACAGCACTGGTAAGTCTTTACATCTTAAGCATTTATGAGAGATAATCGTTGTTTTAAAGTTGTTTCAATGGATGCTGAAAAACCACATGAAGAACCTTTATTGAAACATTATCAGAAGAATCATATTGGTAGCAGCCAAAGAAGCTTGCATTCCCATCAAGGTAGAGCCAGGAAGTCCATTGTATCTCTTGGAGATCACGGAGCCTCTGTTACGAATATCAACGACTTAAAAGATGATGATCATAAAGAAACTGAGAGTTTTTGGTAAGTTTTCCATGCATTTCCCCTATATGGTTTGTATGAAGAATATAACTTTTTAGGCAATCTTTTGCAAGCTCTATGGACATGTCTCTGCTAAAAGACTGCAGATATCTTAACATCAGCATAGGATTGGCTCTAGCCTTTACAGGAGATATGACTTTTATCTCAATAATCCCTCTAACCTTAAGAAATAGTGGATTTAATCCAGCAGAAATCGCCACAATGATGTCAGTGTTCTTCGCGTCCGACTTAGTCGCCAGGATTATTTTAACAATCGTTTCCAGCCTAGTCAAATTTAGAAGTAGATTCTTAATTTTGGCAACATGCGTGTGCGTTATCGCTGGAAGAATTGGTAAGTCTCCTAAAAGATTATCGAATTTATTTAATTATTAATTGAACTTCTATAGCACTGCTTTCGAACAACACCTACATGTGGACCTTATCAGTTCTAAGTATCCTGGGATTCTTGAGATGTTTCATTCAAACTCCGCTGCCATTAGTATTTTCTGAGGAGTATCAGGATCAATTTTCCACTGCTTACTCATTGTTTATGGCCGTTAATGGAGTTGTTAGTTTGGTTATTGGACCACTCATGAGTAAGTATCCTTAGCCAAATCAATAGTAAAGAATAAATAATTAGTAAGTGTTTCAAGATATCAGCAGTTTAACACTAAGACAAGCAACTTTCTTTCCAAATTAAATAGTATGTAAACAACAGTATGTCCAGAAAACTATGAAGATTAGAATAAAATGCTAGTTAAAGGATATACTAGAAAAAGAGATACTAAACAATGATGAGTTTTAAAGAAGAAGAAATTGAAAAGTCCGTTTTAAGTGATTCTGGTAATAGATAAACAAAAGCCACTTCTATCGATTTTGTAGATGTCACGTGACGAAGCATCTGCTACTAAATATAGCGTCACATGATTGCTTTACCAAAAGTAAACTCCTCCTACAATCTTGACGTGGCAATCCAAGATGGCATCCAAGTATGATGTACCAGGGCAATGTAAAAACTTGGGTCAATCGGATGAAGATACTTCTCAATTTTTCTTTTTAAAATTTGATTTATTATAATGGATATTTTGAAAAGAAGGGGTAAACGTGTTTTATATTTTATAAATTCATACTCCAACCTATTGTCCAGACCATATTTTTTAAATTCATTGGAAAATAGAGAGACAATGCAATTTCCTTCAGAAACTCACTTTAGGAAATATCTAGATGACCATTATCCAGAAGCAGGACAAGTAAATCATAAAAAAGAATAATAGGTAAAGTTGAAATATTGAATTTTAAGGCTTCTTAATGATCAGGACGAAGATCCAGATGAAACATTAATGAAAACAACTTTCATCAGCAATTTTTGATGAATCCAAAGTTCTTACTACCGTATACTACTGATACGTTCTTACTACTGAATCACATTTAGTTTCTGGATATGGAACTCCACTGATATGAAAGAAACTCGTGCTTAAATAGTAAATTGTAAATGAAAAATGAGTCTCAAAGCTCTATAGATGTTAAGTAGGCTGTTAATGATGACCACTCAATAATAAACTCCTTTGACTCTTTAATGTGATTTATAATTAAAATATTTTTTTTAGGTGTGGTAAAATCGGTGACCGGAAGTGATTTTCTGGTGTGTCACATCTTGACTGTAGCTTATGTCATATGCGTCATCGCTTGGGTTGTAGAGCTGACATTCTGTAAAAGGAAGACTGAAGAACATCCTAAGGAGGGCAAATAGTGAAATATATCAGAAGACTGGTGTAGTAGTAGTGAATTGCTTAATTTTATGAGCAACCGAGTGTATTACATATTATAAAGTGGTGATTATCATACGAAGAGCTTGCTTTCTCAGAAGTTCACATGCAGTCCATAGATGATATATAGTAATGTTTAAGTTTTCTTTGTAACCTTAATCTGAAAAGTCAAATTACTTGAGCATAGCTCCTTTGAAAGCATATAGTGTAATGACTTTTCAAATGTTCTTAATTGTCCATTTTTTATACTTTATTATTTTAAAATAAATATTTTATTAATATAAATTTAATTTTATTTATATTGGCATTAAAATATAAATTAAAAAACATTTTTTGTTCTTATTTTTTATTTTTCTTCCTTAGGATAAACATTTCTATTGTCCAACTAATGACACTAATGGCAAACGCTGCCGTCAGAACATGACAAACCATGGTGTCGCTGTGGGTGTAGTCCTTAACACCACCTTAAAGAAAAATTTATTTATTAGAAGAAATAAATCATAAATTACAAAAAAAGAATTGTTATTGACCCCGGTAATAAAACATACGCCACGCCTTCCGTTTAGTAGATTCGTCACGTGGTCGAGTAGCTGTTGCTAAAACATTGGTCACGTGATTGTTCTGTTAAAACTAAGCTCCGCCTAAAATTATGACGTGAGATCCAAGAATACCAGGGACATGCAAAAATTAAACGGTTGTATTCTTCCTAAAACGTGTTCTATTAGGCCGGAAACTTTGTAAAATGTTTATTTTTTTGTCTAGAAATTGCCAGAAAACAAATTGACGTAGTTCAGAAAAAAATAGTTAAAATATTTTAGAAATCACTTTTGCATAACCCTTCTATTAACCAGTCCAAATTCAAGTCATCCCATTAGGTAGGTAAGTCACGTGACGAATTATGTGGTGATAAACAGTCATGAGGATCCACGAAAGTGACATGCCAGGGACGTGCATGACGTTGAGGTTTTTTTTATTACATTAACAAAAAAAAATGTTCTGTGAAATTGAAAATCGCTATAATTATTCCAAGCTAATAAACCCAAAAGTTTTCGCCATATTACTTTACAAAGTCCGAACTTCACAATTACTTTTTGCATGGTCCTTGTAATAAACAAACTCAAGCCACTCTCTTTCATTTAGCATATATGTCACGTGATCGATCATGTAATATTAAACAGGTGGTCACGTGATCGTTCTGTCAAAACTAAACCCCGCCTACGATTATGACGTTGTATTGGAAAGCTTGGAATCTCCACAACTACTTAAAGACTGGCAGATCAGATTAGGTCCAAATTATACGCAACATATAATTGAATACCAACAGCAGACACTGAGTAGAAAAAAATGGAATTAAGATATAAAATTACAAGAATACGTGCTTGAAGACAAAGACCCAAAGACATTAAAAGCAGATGAAAATATCCTGAAAATACGACAAATGCTTGCTAGTACTGGCATGAAAAAGAGCGTTTAATAATTAAAACATTATTTTATAAGTTTCTGGAATTAAAGAATACTCTTTGAATAATCCGTCACGTGACCGATCATGTGTTAATAAGGAAGAACGTCTGAAAATGACGTACCAGGGATCCGAAAAGAGTTGTATTATGCAGATACATTTTTTTTTTTAAATTTCAACTCCTAATTGTTATAAAGCAAAGTAAAGTAAATATTTTCAACAAAGTTTAAGCAAAGAAAACACTTAAAATAATTGAATGATTCTTTTTGCATAACCCTGGTAAAAAATGAACCAAATCCATGGCCTTCTATTAAGCAGAAACGTCACATGACCAATTACGAGGTAATAAATAGGCGGTCACGTGGTTGTTTTATCAAAATTAAACTCCGCCTACAATTTTGACATGACGATCCAAGATGGCGCTTCAAAGTGACATACCGGGGAAATGCAAATAGTTTCTTTTTATTCTGTTTTTTTTTTTAATTTGCTGATATTTTACGCTGTTTAACTCGAAAATTAGCAATATATATTTAAAATACCAAAATAAAGGCAAACTTTATCTAAAAGGTCCTGGAATTTAAAAATCCTTTTTGAATAGCCCATGTTACGTGACCGGTCAGGTCAACTAGACTCCGCCTTTAATTTACCGAGGGAAATTTAAAAAGTTTCTTTTCTTACTGAACTTGGAAGTTTAGATCAAAATTGAGGAAAAAAGGCGAAAAGTTCTGAGGTAAAAGGCACAATTATTCAAATTTCTTTATTTACGATTATTGCACTTTCTTTTATGGTTAACTTTTGGTGTTAAAAAAGTGGGTGTATTGTCGTCCAATCCATCTAGAAATTTTGTCAGGGAAAAGTTACTATGTGTTTTAAGATAATTTGCACAATAAGGCAACGATGGTATGTGCTACCTGACGCAAAACATTACTTATATCCCTAAATGAAAGTAAACTTGCTAAATCCTAGATTATATCTTCGATTTAATGCACATTTTTCGATAAAACAAGCTTTTCTACTACAAAACACAATAGAATTTACCATCCAGTAAATCAACAGACTATCTTTTTCTAAACAAAGGTTCCGAAAATGTCGCTCCACAACACCTAACCTTATAACTAACCACACAGACTATAGCTCAAGATTTGTCAAAAGCAATTGACAAATTTGATCCACAAATCCTGTTGTATAAGCTAAAGCCATTTGGTCTATTTAAGGGTCTTATATTGGTGTTAGGTTGATGGCTATCAGAACGATTACAGATGAAGTGAATACCTGGCCCACCTTTATTTGGTATTTTTATTGATGATAGGTGTGTCAGGCTTAACTCCGAGTACTTCTTTATGCTGAAGATCTTAAACTCCTCTTTCAGATAAAGACAATTAATGACTGCTGAAAACTCCAAGAAGATCTTGATACTCTAACTATATAGTGTAACAATAACAGATTATCGTTGTATGTAACAAGTGTCAAGTTCTATTATTGTCATTAAAAACAAATCCCATTCTGTAACTTAAAATAATGTAAGATTATCTAGGGCAGACTCTTTTTGGGATCTTGGAGTGACATTTGGCAGTAAACTATTGTTCACCAAGTACTATGGATCCAAAATATCTGAGTCAAGCAAGGCATTTGGCTTCATCTCTATTCTGATTTGTAAATTTATTAATGTAGCAACTCTTAAATATCTTTTTTTTTTCTTTATTAGATTTGGACTGGAGTATATAGCTCAAAAGTCTGATCACCTGAATGTGATCAACATATTAAATATCTTGAAAGGGTTTAGAGGAAGCTGCTATACCCCAAAGAAGAGTTTGCTAAACTATTATACAATCCTTTTTAATCAGAAGAATTAGATCTTTACTCCTCATGCTCCTATATTAACCCTTCCCTTAATGTTGGTTGTCCCTTATAATATATTCATAAATTGTGAATTATTGTTAAGTGATTAATATTAAATATTAATTATTTTAATACTTTTTAGATTTCTTCTTCTGCTTTGTAACTGGGGTGTTCCTGTTAAACAGTATACTAAAGAAAATAAAGTAAATTAAAACTTACTCATGAGAAATCCACATATGAGACACGTAAACCCATTGACAAACATGTACAAAGAGAACGCCGACGAGAATTTATCTGGATACGCCTCCGATATCACCAAAGAAACCAGGGTCTCTATAAAACATCTTAGAACGCCCAAAACTGCCATAACGGTTATTTTATACCAAAAATTGTCATTTAGGAGCCAAACTGTGAAAAATAAGCATTAAAAAAAATTAAAAAAAAAAAAACAAAAAAACTATTACCAATTCTCAAAAGGGCACTAAATAAGGCCCCCCAATAAAACAGACGCCTACACTGGTACTTGACAAAAATAGAAATAATTGACATGCAGATTCTGGCTACCAAATCCGCCCCAAAATACACGCTCAGTATAAGGGCAATCTGAGAACTAGTAAAACCGACGTTGCCAAGTATAAGCGGTATGATTGGGTAAAATTGTATGTCAGCTGTGAAGCATAGCGCAAGCCCAATGCTTAAGTTCAGGTACTTCGGGTCTGTAAGAAGAGACAGTGAGACCTTGGTTGCTTGCCTAGAGAAGGATAAGGAATATACGAATATTATATTAATGACAAAAATATTACCATAAGGATGGTTTAGTTGGTTTATCCACTTTTCTTTCCCCTTTATTAAGCGGCTCCTCTTCTTCTTCTATTTGTTTATTAATAACAGAGAGTTCTACAATTTAATTTAATATAATTTAAAGAACAATTGATTTCTTTGAGATTTCTATACCTATTTCCTTATCAGTCTCTTTATGGATGGTCATTTTCATATGCCATTTGACAGGCTGTAGAATTAAGGCAGCAGGAACAGTCAGAGCGCTAAGTCCCGCCAAAAAGATCAAACTACCCCGGAATTCCAGTGCCTTAATGAACCAGGCTGCTATCGGGGGCATTAGAATGTAACCGATTACCATACCTACAAATGTATTTAAAAGGACAAGAGTTTGTTATGTATGATAACATTGCTTATAAAAATACACCACTAAAATCTATTTTTAAAAACACAACCCTTTCATTACAAAATAAAATTCGTAAAGTACACATAAATCTTCTACTTATTTAAATAGAAAATATATAAATATCGTAAAATATAAATCCATTACGAGGTTGTTAATCACGAGTACATTTTACGAGAACGTGTAATAATCTTAATATTTCATTCGTCATAAAAGATTAATTGAATAAAATCATATATGGAAATAGGCACTTAGGAGTGTAAAATCATATTTTTATATCAAAAAAATATCTGTCTAGGAAATTTCAATTGAAAAGTCAGCTTTTATAAATAAAACTGATAACAGATAAGAAAATACCATTATCCGACAGTTGTGCGTACGTTTGCATTATTTAGCAGATGACAATTAACCTAATTATGGTTTAAATCAGCTTTTAGTTTATTTCCTAAATATCTCTCCCTGTATATTTGAAAAAACAACTAAATAAATATTTTTTGTTGAAAATTAAGAAAGTATTTTTTCCTTTTTTCATAAAAATTTTAAAAAAGAATATTCTATATTTTAATTCTATAGAAAAAAAACATTATATAACAAATAAACACTAAAAACCACAAATTCTCCTGCAATCATAAACACCTATTACTTGACTCATTATGAGTCATTAGGTGCATTATCTAAAAAAATACTACATATTATTATTATCAAATATCTTAAAATGTAAAAATCACTTATGAAAATATTCACGAGAAATCTTACCTGTCTGGGAAATGCTCATCCACATCTGTAACTTCTCATCAAAATAAGCATTAAATGCTGACAATGCTGCTGGTAGAAGCAAACCAAATCCCATGCCTACCGAACCCCAATTACTATTATTTACCACTTTAAAAAATAATCGTTTTACAAACCTTGAAAAATCCCTAAAAACGTGATCAGTTGCGGCATGTTGGTGGCAAATATGGTGCCAATTGTCCCTATTAAGTGAAACATTGATCCTAACAAAGCGACTTTTCTAAATGATATTTTATTCAGTAAGATGGTCGCTAATAAACCTGGAACATTCTTTAAATAAATCACCATTTTAATGTTCAATTAATATTCTTACCGGTGAAAAAGCTTACGGTATTAAATAAGCCATTTGTTAAAGCGGCATTACTGGTTTCATCCCCGAATTTTTTAAGAAAATCTTTAAAAATTGTACCGAAACCTGCCATGGGAACCACTGTGCAAATCTATTCAGAAGTTGATAAGAAATTAATTTAAAAAATATATAATTACTTACGTACATATATAATTGTGGTGGCCAGTGCGACTAATAAACCCCAACCCCCATCAGGAGGTTGAATCTGATAAACTACCCCATCAACGGTGATTTTTTTATAGACTTTTTCACCCATAAGTTACACTTGTAAATTATTGGTTTTATTTATGGATAACTATAATGTTTACCTATGGGAGGTGTCTATATAGAATGATTAGACTAAATATCACTGTATGTGTCAAGTGGGTATTTGTTTTATTAATTTAAGTATCTGATAATAGGGATAATAGGCCTTCATTATGTAGGTGTGTTTTATCCATTTGATACATTTTCAAGAGGTCACATGGAAATTGGTTCTCAGGGAAGTTGTACTCTCCTGTACCCTCGAATTTTTAAGAAAAAACTGTAGTGTAGACTGAATTTCGCATGCATCTTGTATATATTTTATCTCGCGTAGACATCGAAGTACGATAAGTTATATTTATTTTTTGATTACAATAAAGATATTGCGATAAACAAAACAAAGTTTGGCTATAAGGTTGTTTTCCTGATTCTATATTTTTTGAAAAGATAAGTCCTACCTGCCATTGTTGTATAGTTTTGAGTAGAAAATCAAATATAGTTTGAGGTGACGTCAATATTAAATGCGAATTATTTTTGCACATTTTTAAAACCTAGTGGGAATTGTATCGCAATAAATTCGTTCGGGATGGATATTTTCACTCATAATGCCAAAATCAAGATACATCAAATATTTTTAACTAAGAAATAAAATATTTATTTTTTTATAGTCCTAGACAGTTGACTCAATAAAAATGTCAACTTAAATATTAATTAACTTTTAGATAGTTAAAGCATAAAACGTCCTTCAATATACTGAATATAGGTTTCAGTTTCAGTCTATTTACGAAATGGCCAATTATTTGGAAAAAATATATTTCAGGCAATTGAGGTTTCTAATCGAAAAAGTCAGTTTAATATTCATTCTTAAACTAGTTAGGGAAATATCTTGATTAAGCCGTCACTATCCAGAATACAATATTTTATATTATTAAGAGAATATACTAACCTAATTAGTCCTGGACTATATAAGATTGTAATCAAAAAATATAAATCTAACTCTGTTCCATTTTTTTTTAAACATTTTAGGTACACCTGGACTATTATCATAAATAGTCCAAAAACGTAGGATAAATTATTAAAATTTTTAAAAAAAAATCAGTTTTTTAGTACAGGCACACCAGAACTATAGATTTATAGCTAATTTACACCGTACGTCTGGACTATAAGCAAAGGTGTAATCTAATTAGATTAATTAATTCCTTAGATAATCCAAGAGTATATTTTAGCTCAATTAATGAAAGTTGAATAGATAATTTATTAATACTGAGACGCCTGGACTATAAGATAAGTTAAAGCATTTTTTAGTACATGCACAAATAGAATACAATTTTAAATTTAGTTTAAGTGTAAAGGTAAGTTCATGGTATTTATTAATATTTTTATTACTGCTACGTCTTAATTCTGGTCGTAAATGTAGTCCTGAGGCGTTCATTTAATTTTGTGGAATTTATTAAAATTAATTTTATTACTAACAAAATTACAAAATTACGTTTTAACTAAAATAATTAAATAATTATCTTTAATTGAGAATTCCAGGCAGTTCAGCTGTAAAAAATTATCTATTAAAATTTCGGGAATCTTAATTAAATTGTGCCTCAATTGCCTGGAATAATTAATTTATTAACTAATTAATGACTCTTGTGTAAATTTTGACTCGCTTACTAATTGAGGTAAGCGAGTCAAAATTTTACCTCAACTACTTGGACTAATTAATTAATTTATAAATTATTTTAAAATAAGAATTACAGGTAATTGAGCATTAAAATTTCTTTGAAGCTTCAGGCAGTTTTTCCTACTTACCCACATGTAGGATGAATTATTAATAGTAGAATTAATTAATTTTTTTTGGATTACAGCTATAAATATATACTCAGTGTATAATTCCAACTGGTACGGGTGATGGTACCCTATCAGGTATGTTCTCAAGCTCCCAAAATCTATGCAAATTTACATCGAGAGAACTAGGAATTGGGATGCTACTTGGCACAGAGGTACACAATGACACAAATTCGTTGGTGGGAATAGTATTTCCACGTACTAAAACCCATCCAAATATGGTTTTAATAGCATATGGACCACCATTAGTCCCTTTTCTGGAAGACCTGGAAGGATAATCTGAGAAAACAACGAAATACCTAGGAGCATTTTAACACTATGGGGTAAACCAAAATGCTTGTCTGCTAAGTCCAGACCCTTCAAATATTTCCACTTGATGGTATTGATGAGATAGGTTGATGTATTTTCACAGATGGAATGCACAATAATGGCTTCAAACTCCAAAAATGGGCCAATTTTGGACAATACTTTTAGGTTAACAGAACCTAATTATGAAGATGTAGACATATTATTTATACCTTGAATAGGAATACGGCTGGGTGTAATGGGTAAACCAAGTCGCTTTACATAAGATAAGGTCACAAAATTGGTTACACTAGCACAATCAAGAATGGCAGGTAGTATTATATACTGATATTGCAGCTGTAGCTAACAAGGTAGAATCTTCACGGGAAATCAGACTTGTCAAACAAGGAACAACAGGGGAAATGGTACGTACTATTAGTAGGGGATTCATATACATTGGGAACATTATTTGATGGTTGAAAGTGCAGCAAAGTATGGTGTTTTTTGGAACAAACTTTACACAACTTTCAGGTTCCAGGACATCCAGACACACGTGTGTGAGTCTTAGGAAATAATTGAAACACATACGTTGGCTGTTTTACAAAGGAATTTCTTTCTGAAATTTTTGCCTTAATAAACTTTTCATACTTTATATAGGGGTGTGAATCTAGTTTACAAAACAAACATCCATGATCGACACTGGTCATAAAAGTTTTCGTTGGCACCACTTGTTTTAATTTATTGGGGTCATAAGATTCCCTTTGTCTTAAAGTGGGTTTGGAGAATACTTTTGGTTCATTCAGAAGAACAATATTTTCCAGAGCCCTACATTTTAATTAGAAATTTAGTTAACATAACTAGGAATGGGTTTGTCACTGCACTCAACTTTAAATCGGGTTTTTATAGAAGAATCAATCTTCTGCAATAGCAAATTTAATTTGGTGAAATCCCACAAAGCAATTCCCTGCAAAGAATTTAAAGCTTCCATATTTTGAGAAAATGTGGTGATAAGCTGTGTTAGATCATAGGCAGAATGAGTTTTTGCTACAGGTGCATTATATATAGCAAGCCAATAATCAGTTGCTAGGGCTCTCTTATTCTAAAAAAGGTTAAATAAAAGCATTAAATACTACATGGTAGTTGGCTTCAGTTATAGTAATATTTTTAATAATTTCAGCTGCTTCACCTTGAACAGCCATTTGGAATTTTTTGTATATCGGAGAGGAATCTTTTCTCATGTACAAGGGTTCTTAATAGATCATAAAAGGCAGGCTAATCTTTTCTATTTCCAGAAAACACAGGGACTCTGATTCTACGTAGATCAAGATCATGTTCATGATCTTTACTTGGTAATTCACCAACAAAAGTATTGCTGCTCTTACAGCCACTTTTCGGGATAACATCCACTAGAGTACTTAAATCTCTAATTAAAGAATGAACTGTATACTTGATTTCATCGAAGTTGTGTCTAATGGAATGTTGCTCATCCTATTTGTCATCATCTGAACAAGATAAAATATCTAATTGCAAGGTATCAAAGTAGGAACATACACTAGGTAGATCCTCTAAGCGAACCTTTAATAGATTCAATTTGGATATAACTCCCATTAATTAATTTAAAGAAATTTTTGTATTTTTTAGTACTACAACAGTTGAACTATAAAATTGTAAACAGAGTGTGTAGACCTAATTTTGCTCAGTAATGCTTCTTTTTCAAATTTTTGGCTCATCTAGACTATAATAAGGTCATGAGAATTCCCGGCAGTTCAGCCGTATAAATTGGCTGCTAAAGTTCTTAGGCATCATAATAAAAATTATGCTTCAATTGCCTGGAGTAATTAATTTATCAATTAATTAGTGATGTCAGGCACTTTAATTAGAATTATGCCTCACCTACCTAGACCACTGAATTAATTTAAACTAAGAATTCCAGGCAATTAAGCAGTAAAATTCGTTTGAAGTTTTCGAAAGTTTTTCAGTTAATCGGCTCTTAAGACGGAGCATTTAAAATTAAAAAAAAAAAAAACTTTTAATTCACTTTTCTCACTTATTGATTTAATGGATTTTTTTCAATACAACTTTCATTCATTAATAGAAGTTAAATTTAAAGAAATTACTGTATTTTTTTGGTACTTTTAAGTTTCTAATCGAAAAAGTCAGTTTAATATTCATTCTTAAACCAGCTAGGGAAATATCTTGATTAAGCCGTCACTATCCAGAATACAATATTTTAAATTTTTAAGAGGATATACTAACCTATTTAGTCCTGGACTATATAAGATTGTAATCAAAATGGGTAAATCAAACTTTGTTCCGTCAATAGATTTTTTTAAATAATGGTACACCTGGACTATTATCATTAATTACAGTCCAAGAACGTAGGTTCAATTATTAAAATTATTAAAAAAAAAATCAGTTTTTTAGTACAGGCACACCTGAACTATAGATTTATAGCTAATTAACACCGTACGTCTGGACTATAAACAAAGCTGTAATCTAATTAGATAGATTAATTCCTTAGATAATCCAAAAGTATAAATTACTCAATTAATGAAAGTTGAATAGATGATTTATTAACACTGAGACGCCTGGACTATAAGAAGAGTTAAAGCATTTTTTAGTACATGCACAAACGGAATGCAATTTTAAATTTAGTCCAAGTGTAAAGGTAAATTCATGGAAATTATTAATATTTTTATTACTGCCACGTCTGAATTCTGGTCATAAATGTAGTCCTAAGGCGTTCATTGAATTTTGTGAAATTTATTAAAATTATTATTATTTTTATTACTAGCATATTTGGCCTATTTTACACCTTAATAAAAATTATGCCTCAATTTCCTGGAGTAATTAATTTATCAATTAATTAGTAATGTCAGGCACTTTAATTAAAATTATGCCTCAACTACCTAGACTACTAAATTAATTTACAAATGACTTTAAAATTTCAGGCAATTAGGCAGTAAAATTCGTTTTTGAAAGTTTTTTAAATCGGCTCTCAAGACAGAGCATTTAAAATCAAAAAACAAAAAAAAACTTTCATTACTAATTGAGGTAAGCGAGTCAAAATTTTGCCTCAACTACTTGGACTAATTAATTAATTTATAAATTACTTTAATATAAGAATTACAGGTAATTGAGCATTTAAGTTTCTTTGAAGCTATAGGCAGTTTTTCAGTTAATCTGAGCTCATAAAACGGGGCATATTAAAATCCAACAAAGTTAAACTTTTAACCCACATGTAGGATTAAATTAAAATTAATTTAAAGGAATTGTTGTATTTTTTAGTAATACAACACTCGAACTATAAAATTGTAAACAGAGTGTGTAAATCTAATTGTGCTCATTAATGCTTTTTTTCTTAATCATTGGCACATCTAGACTATAAACAAAGACACATATTAAGTACTTTTACTATCTGAAAATAATGGGATAGTTTTGATTAATTGTGATCAGATACTTTCATTAAAATTATGCTTTAACTGCCAGGAATAATTCATTAATTTATTGATGTAAAGGTTATAAGAATTCCCGGCAGTTCAGCCCTATAAATTGGCTGCTAAAGTTGTTAGACACCATAATAAAAATTATGCCTCAATTGCCTGGAGTAATCAAATTATTAATTAATTAGTAATGTCAAGCACTTTAATTAGAATTATGCTTCAACTACCTAGACTATTGAATTAATTTAAACTAAGAATTCCAGGTAATTAGGCAGTAAAATTCGTTTGAAGTTTTCGAAAGTTTTTTAGTTACTCGGCTCTTAAGACGGAGCATTTAAAATCAAAAAACAAAAAAAAACTTTTAATTTACTTTTCTCACTTATTGATTTAATGGATTTTTTTAAATACAACTTTCATTCATTAATAGAAGTTAAATTTAAAGAAATTACTGTATTTTTTTGGTACTTTTAGGTTTCTAATCGAAAAAGTCAGTTTAATATTCAATCTTAAACCAGTTAGGGAAATATCTTGATTAAGCCGTCACTATCCAGAATACAATATTTTAAATTTTTAAGAGGATATACTAACCTATTTAGTCCTGGACTATATAAGATTGTAATCAAAATGGGTAAATCTAACTTTGTTCCGTCAATAGATTTTTTTAAATAATGGTACACCTGGACTATTATCATTAATTACAGTCCAAGAACGTAGGTTCAATTATTAAAATTATTAAAAAAAAAATCAGTTCTTTAGTACAGGCACACCTGAACTATAGATTTATAGCTAATTAACACCGTACGTCTGGACTATAAACAAAGCTGTAATCTAATTAGATAGATTAATTCCTTAGATAATCCAAGAGTATAAATTACTCAATTAATGAAAGTTGAATAGATGATTTATTAACACTGAGACGCCTGGACTATAAGATAAGTTAAAGCATTTTTTAGTACATGCACAAATAGAATACAATTTTAAATTTAGTTTAAGTGTAAAGGTAAGTTCATGGTATTTATTAATATTTTTATTACTGCTACGTCTTAATTCTGGTCGTAAATGTAGTCCTGGGGCGTTCATTTAATTTTGTGGAATTTATTAAAATTATTTTTATTACTAACAAAATTACAAAATTACGTTTTAACTAAAATAATTAATTAATTATCTTTAATTGAGAATTCCAGGCAGTTCAGCTGTAAAAAATTATCTATTAAAATTTCGGGAATCTTAATTAAATTGTGCCTCAATTGCCTGGAATAATTAATTTATTAACTAATTAATGACTCTTGTGTAAATTTTGACTCGCTTACTAATTGAGGTAAGCGAGTCAAAATTTTACCTCAACTACTTGGACTAATTAATTAATTTATAAATTATTTTAAAATAAGAATTACGGGTAATTGAGCATTAAAATTTCTTTGAAGCTTCAGGCAGTTTTTCCTACTTACCCACATGTAGGATGAATTATTGATAGTAGAATTAATTAATTTTTTTTGGATTACAGCTATATATATATATATATACTCAGTGTATAATTCCAACTGGTACGGGTGATGGTACCCTATCAGGTATGTTCTCAAGCTCCCAAAATCTATGCAAATTTACATCGAGAGAATTAGGAATTGGGATGCTACTTGGCACAGAGGTACACAATGACACAAATTCGTTGGTGGGAATAGTATTTCCACGTACTAAAACCCATCCAAATATGGTTTTAATAGCATATGGACCACCATTAGTCCCTTTTCTGGAAGACCTGGAAGGATAATCTGAGAAAACAACGAAATACCTAGGAGCATTTTAACACTGTGAGATAAACTAAAATGCTTATCTGCTAAGTCCAGACCCTTCAAATATTTCCACTTGGTGGTATTAATGAGATAGTTTGGTGTATTTTCACAGATGGAATGCACAATAATGGCTTCAAACTCCAAAAATACGCCAATTTTGGACAATACTTTTAGGTTAACAGAACCTAATTATAAAGATGTAGACATATTATTTATACCTTGAATAGTAATACGGCTGGGTGTAATGGGTAAACCAAGTCGCTTTACATAAGATAAGGTCACAGAATTGGTTACACTAGCACAATCAAGAATGGCAAGAATATACTGATATTTCAGCTGTAGCTAACAAGGTAGAATCTTCACGGGAAATCAGACTTGTCAAACAAGGAACAACAGGGGAAATGGTACGTACTATTAGTAGGGGATTCATATACATTGGGAACATTATTTGATGGTTGAAAGTGCAGCAAAGTATGGTGTTTTTTGGAACAAACTTTACACAACTTTCAGGTTCCAGGACATCCAGACACACGTGTGTGAGTCTTAGGAAATAATTGAAACACATACGTTGGCTGTTTTACAAAGGAATTTCTTTCTGAAATTTTTGCCTTAATAAACTTTTCATACTTTATATAGGGGTGTGAATCTAGTTTACAAAACAAACATCCATGATCGACACTGGTCATAAAAGTTTTCGTTGGCACCACTTGTTTTAATTTATTGGGGTCATAAGATTCCCTTTGTCTTAAAGTGGGTTTGGAGAATACTTTTGGTTCATTCAGAAGAACAATATTTTCCAAAGCCCTACATTTTAATTAGAAATTTAGTTAACATAACTAGGAATGGGTTTGTCACTGCACTCAACTTTAAATCGGGTTTTTATAGAAGAATCAATCTTCTGCAATAGCAAATTTAATTTGGTGAAATCCCACAAAGCAATTCCCTGCAAAGAATTTAAAGCTTCCATATTTTGAGAAAATGTGGTGATAAGCTGTGTTAGATCATAGGCAGAATGAGTTTTTGCTACAGGTGCATTATATATAGCAAGCCAATAATCAGTTGCTAGGGCTCTCTTATTCTAAAAAAGGTTAAATAAAAGCATTAAATACTACATGGTAGTTGGCTTCAGTTATAGTAATATTTTTAATAATTTCAGCTGCTTCACCTTGAACAGCCATTTGGAAATTTTTGTATATCGGAGAGGAATCTTTTCTCATGTACAAGGGTTCTTAATAGATCATAAAAGGCAGGCTAATCTTTTCTATTTCCAGAAAACACAGGGACTCTGATTCTACGTAGATCAAGATCATGTTCATGATCTTTACTTGGTAATTCACCAACAAAAGTATTGCTGCTCTTACAGCCACTTTTCGGGATAACATCCACTAGAGTACTTAAATCTCTAATTAAAGAATGAACTGTATACTTGATTTCATCGAAGTTGTGTCTAATGGAATATTGCTCATCCTATTTGTCATCATCTGAACAAGATAAAATATCTAATTGCAAGGTATCAAAGTAGGAACATACACTAGGTAGATCCTCTAAGCGAACCTTTAATAGATTCAATTTGGATATAACTCCCATTAATTAATTTAAAGAAATTTTTGTATTTTTTAGTACTACAACAGTTGAACTATAAAATTGTAAACAGAGTGTGTAGACCTAATTTTGCTCAGTAATGCTTCTTTTTCAAATTTTTGGCTCATCTAGACTATAATAAGGTCATGAGAATTCCCGGCAGTTCAGCCGTATAAATTGGCTGCTAAAGTTCTTAGGCATCATAATAAAAATTATGCTTCAATTGCCTGGAGTAATTAATTTATCAATTAATTAGTGATGTCAGGCACTTTAATTAGAATTATGCCTCACCTACCTAGACCACTGAATTAATTTAAACTAAGAATTCCAGGCAATTAAGCAGTAAAATTCGTTTGAAGTTTTCGAAAGTTTTTCAGTTAATCGGCTCTTAAGACGGAGCATTTAAAATTAAAAAAAAAAAAAACTTTTAATTCACTTTTCTCACTTATTGATTTAATGGATTTTTTTCAATACAACTTTCATTCATTAATAGAAGTTAAATTTAAAGAAATTACTGTATTTTTTTGGTACTTTTAAGTTTCTAATCGAAAAAGTCAGTTTAATATTCATTCTTAAACCAGCTAGGGAAATATCTTGATTAAGCCGTCACTATCCAGAATACAATATTTTAAATTTTTAAGAGGATATACTAACCTATTTAGTCCTGGACTATATAAGATTGTAATCAAAATGGGTAAATCAAACTTTGTTCCGTCAATAGATTTTTTTAAATAATGGTACACCTGGACTATTATCATTAATTACAGTCCAAGAACGTAGGTTCAATTATTAAAATTATTAAAAAAAAAATCAGTTTTTTAGTACAGGCACACCTGAACTATAGATTTATAGCTAATTAACACCGTACGTCTGGACTATAAACAAAGCTGTAATCTAATTAGATAGATTAATTCCTTAGATAATCCAAAAGTATAAATTACTCAATTAATGAAAGTTGAATAGATGATTTATTAACACTGAGACGCCTGGACTATAAGAAGAGTTAAAGCATTTTTTAATACATGCACAAACGGAATGCAATTTAAAATTTAGTCCAAGTGTAAAGGTAAATTCATGGAAATTATTAATATTTTTATTACTGCCACGTCTGAATTCTGGTCATAAATGTAGTCCTGAGGCGTTCATTGAATTTTGTGAAATTTATTAAAATTATTATTATTTTTATTACTAGCATATTTGGCCTATTTTTTTGATATGTCAAGCACTAATTAAAATTACGTTTTAACTAAAATAATTAATTAATTACCTTTAATTGAGAATTCCAGGCAGTTCAGCTGTCAAAAATTTTATCTATTAAAATTTCAGATATCTTTATTAAATTGTGACTCAATTGCCTGGAATAATTAATTTATTAACTAATTAATGACTCTTGTGTAAATTTTGACTCGCTTACCTCAATTAAAATTTTGCCTCAACTACTTGGACTAATTAATTAATTTATAAATTATTTTAAAATAAGAATTCCAGGTAATTGAGCATTAAAATTTCTTTGAAGCTTCAGGCAGTTTTTCCTACTTTTTTTTCTACTTACCCACATATAGGATTAATTATTAATAGTAGAATTAATAGCTTTTTTGGATTACAGCTATATATATACTCAGTGCATAATTCCAACTATCTCCCATTAATTAGAAATTGCTGTATTTCTTAGTACTGCAACACTTGAACTATGAAATTGTAAACAGAGCGTGTAGACCTTATTTTGCTCATTAATGCTTTTTTTCCTAATTTTTGGCATATCTAGACTATAAACAAAGACATATTTCAAGTGCTTTTACTATCTGAAAATAATGAGAGAGTTTTGATTAATTGATATCAGACACTTTAATTAAAATTATGCTTTAACCGTCAGGAATAATTAATTAATTTTTTAATGTAAAGGTCATGAGAATTCCCGGCAGTTCAGCCGTATAAATTGGCTGCTAAAGTTCTTAGGCACCTTAATAAAAATTATGCCTCAATTGCCTGGAGTAATTAATTTATTAATTAATTAGTGATGTCAGGCACTTTAATTAAAATTATGCCTCAACTACCTAGACTACTGAATTAATTTAAACTAAGAATTCCAGGTAATTAAGCAGTAAAATTCGTTTGAAGTTTTTGAAAGTTTTTCAGTTGATCGGCTCTTAAGACAGAGCATTTAAAATCAAAAAACAAAAAAAAACTTTTAATTCGCTTTTCTCACTTGATTTAATGGATTTTTTTTTAATTACAACTATACTCAGTGTCTAATTCTTACTTTTATTCATTAATAGAAGTTGAATTTAAAGAAATTTTAAATTAATTTAAATAATTTCAATTTTTAATTTTTCAATTTTTTTGGTACTGGAATACCTGCACTATAAGTTTGCAAATACCAGATTGCAGACAGTTTTACCACAAACCAAAATTCTTGAATATCAAACCAAAGGTTCTAACCATAGGACTAATGCCACACCTAAGCTATTATCATAAATATTAGTCTAAGAATGTAGGTTCAATTATTAAATTTATAGGAAAAAAATCAGTTTTTTAGTATAGGCACATCTGAACTAGAAGTTTATTTTATGCATGTGTAGGTCTAATTTTTTTCTAATATTTGACTTTTAGCAAAACCAAGTATACCTACCAAGAATAATTTTTTGGTAATTATTGGAAATTATATGTTCATAGACATTATTAAGCTTTTTGTAGTATAAGTACACCTAGACCATGCGATCATAGTCTGAGGACGAAAGTCTTAATTTTGTTTTATCAATGGATTTGAACTTTTGATACGCCTGGACTATAAGCAAAAACGTAGTCTACGTTTTCTTCTTACATAATCCAAGTGCCAAATGAAAAATAAATTGATAAAAAAATAACCATTTTTTACTACTGAGTCGCCTGGACTATAAGATGAATTATTAGTATAATGTTTTTTCCATAGAGGATTTTTTTATCACTGACAAATTTATGTTTAATATCTTATTAAATAAAATTGCCATAGGTCATATGGGTGTAAAAGGTGCATTCGACATAAAATATGTTAAATGAATATGTGAATCTACAATGAGGGTATATTCTTAAAAGCCATCTGTGGTTTTATATCTGAATTTTTAATTTTAGACTCTATATTTAGACTCTCTGTTTGAATAAAAAAAAAATTAAAATTCAAAAAAGTGAAACAACAGATATCTAGATACATTCTTTAAAAATGTATTTCTTCAAACCGTATAAAAAAAGAAGCGCCCAATTTTGAGTTCACCGTCTTCCTAACGTTTTTATTCACCTATTTCGGAATATTTTTTTTTAGTTTAAGGGGAGTAAATATTCAATTTTGGTTATGTTTTGTATATTTACTTTATTATTCAATTTACTTTATATTTCATCATATAGAATCGAGGTTAGATATGTTAAGAAAAAATGGATATTTCAACAAATGGTAATAAAATAAAATCGTATATGGCATTATTAGTAATACAGAATTATTGATGTTTATGTTTTTACACAAATATTAAAATTTTTTGTTAGTTTGTGCATATAATGAACATAAACTATGTATAGTACATATGTATAATAACCGTTTTTTCTAATTTTAACAAATAATTACTTATCCTTCAAACCTTATCTATAAAAATCTAACCTTAACTTCATATTTAACTATTGTATAAATATGATGATGCTTTTTTAATTAGTAGATTTCTTTTAAGCCTACTGTCAATAATTTCAGTTAGAACACATTCATAATTTATTTTAGTTTTGGTTTTAATTTCCCCTACACACTTATCATTTAGTTATAAAAAGTAGTCTCATATTTTGATAAAACCAATGAACCGATGTGTCTTAGGCATACTAAAAAATTAAAAACTCATGTAATTTTTCATATTGTCTCACTTTAACATGACGTTCAATTTATTGCTATTAAACAGCAGAAAAATGCGTCACTTTCCTAATTAATCCACCTTCGTAATTTTTTCTGGACAAACCAAAACACAAGCTCAGAATCGAGCTTTAATCATCATCAATTGCAGATTTTATAGATAAAGAAAATAATTTTAATTTATCTGTACAGGCAAAGAAATCTACAAAACTTTAAAAGAATTTTCCTAAAAAAATATATTGTTCGAAAACAAACGATTAACGACAAATTTAACATTTACTTAAGGCTAATCGTTGACACCAGACATCTGGTCTTTTTATCAATAATTTTATTATACTTCTGTTGTCTTTCGAAAACCTGCTATAATATCTTTATGGGGGGCTTACGTGCAAATTTAAATAGAAATGTTTCCCTAATTAGTGATATCATGGAAATCTCTATCTAAGATCTTAAAGATAACAACTTTTATATATAAACAAGAAGCTTCCAGTTGTTACATTGTGAATATGTAAAACAGGTTTGTGAGGTTTTCTTTAAAAAAAAATATGTCCAAGGAAGACATCTTCAGTTATGCCGTATTTATTTCAGTCACTATTATTGCTGTAAGTATAATAAAAAAATTAAAAGAAAAATAATTATTTTTTTATTAAAATTCTTAGATTCTAGGAGCAGTGCCTCTATGCATTTTTGGTATAACTTATGGACCCTTTTTGGCCAATTTAGGGGATGAAACCACCGGGACTTCACTAGCCAATGCAGCCTTTAATACTGTCATGTCTATGGCAGGTACAAAATTTTATAATTTTCAATGTTTTTATTATTATTATTATTATTATAATTTTATTTTCAGGTCTATTAACTAATGTGTTATTGAATATTTGGTCCTGTAGGAACGTAGGACTGCTTGGGGCTCTATTTTGTCTTATTGGCAGCTTTAGTTTGCTTTTGGTGAACGATTTTATAACGTTTTTGGTTATGTATGGATTTTTTCAAGGTAAGCGGTAAAAACTACGCGAAAAAAGTGCTGCTTTTAGACAGTAGTTTCGAAAGTGTAAAAAGTCAATTTTTATTCTTATATCGCATTCTTTATATAAACTAATTTATTTTTTGTGTCATAGTCAAAATTTTAAAAAAATCGAGGTAATAGGATAGAAATAAAATATTTAAAGCCTCTCTTCTCTTTGTTCAATTTAAGCTAAAACAGTAGCATTGATTTTAGGCTTAGGATACGGCATTTTACTGCCAACGTCCCTTACAGCCCTAACGGACGCATTCGACAAACGTTTAACGTTAATGATGAGTCTGTCCCAGGCTATAATGGTGGCCTGCTGCATGGTCCTGCCACCCTGTGTTTCGGCCATAATCACCACCTGCGGCTACAGGTCAGTTTTATTAATGCACCTGTATCGATCCGGATTTTACTTAAGTCTTCGTTTACAGGACAACCGTATTGTTTCTCTCCGGATTGACCGTTTTGTCAATACCGTCAGCCATGTTCTTAACTAAATTTAAATGCAGCAAAGAGGGTAGTAGAGGCAGATATTTAATAAGTAATATTAGGGAAAGTTCTGGTAAGGCTTTTTTTGGAGATCTTTAACGTTTATTAGAGGTTTCTCTAAACGTTTCAGCTGGGAGGAAGTATGATTTGTCGGTAAAAAGCAAATCTGTAATTGATCTTAGGATAGAACAATCGAGGGATCCTCTATTGAAGAAGCACAACAGTCTTAAGGAGCTGATTTTTGAGCAAGATGTTAGGTCTCCTTATAAAGCCATATCGGCTCTAAAAATCAATAGAGGGGTTGAGAATTCCTGTAATAAAAGGTGAGTGTTGCAGTTGTGACTGTCATTAATGCTCAATTTAAGTATTATTAGTGAATTGGGAAAAATTTTAAGAAATTTGTGAAATTATCACGTAATCTATACATTATTAAGTAGATTTCTTGACATGGAGTAAATTATTAAAGGTTGGACTGCGGTTTCTTATCTGATACGTATTTTTTCGTAAGTATATAAGTAAACGTAAATAAAATTTAAAAAATACCACTTCTTCTCGCATGATTTGACAATAGCGCTAGAGGATTCGGTATGATACTTACCTACTCGATAATAATAAAAAATTCGCCAAAGGTGAGCGTATGACGTGGTGTTGCAGTATGTTGGAACAACACGTTCAATTTTTAGTTGTTAGTATTTTTACACATATATTTGTTTTTTTTTATATATTTAACTTACATTTATTTATTTAGTCCAATTATTTCTTGGATTTAGAAACAAATTTAAAACATTTTTTTATTGTTTTTTTAAAAAAAGAGCAAAAGCATACACCTAAAAAAAATTTAAAAAAAAAATGGTTATCGTGATATAGTTCGAAACATTTGTCTCACCAGCTTGAGCTAAAATAGCTAAAAAAATAAATAAAAAAAACACAAAACATGAAGAGAAAAATAACAGAACTGTATTTACCTTTATCGCATTCTATTTATTCATTACTGCTTGAATAATCTTATGGTCGTTATTTATTGACGCAGTTTCACTCTTTTCATAGGAAAAGTATACAATTATTTGGATTTCAGGTTTGTACGTGTGATGGGTTTTTATGCGTAAAAAAGAAAGAAAAAGTAGAAATATATACACGCATGTCTTAAGTTACACCAGTGACATTTACTTTATACCAATATTACACTAAATCAAAGTAAATTAACAATATGTTGAAATGCATATCAAATCCAATTATGCAATATATAGTGCAAGTTATCCACTAATATAAAAAAATCTATAAAACTATAATCTTGTTGTTTTTCACCAAGTACATAAAATAGTAGAGCATACTGTCAGCGTATATTTCATCAAATAATTATCTGCAAATCTTTGTACATCATAGTTAAAATGGTTCTTAAACATAATGCAGTCCGAAAAGAGGAACCAATATCTTAGTTCCTTTTTCAAATGTGATTTCATCTGTGAGCTAATAATCAACATGCTGGACATAAGTCTCTTCATTTGGTTATTTTTATCGTCCATCTGCCATTGTTTATTCTAGCCACCAGTTCCATTAGAGATTTTATATTATTGCGATGGCATCCATAACTCCACTTCTTCTCAACTTCGCATTCGGAAACTGGTAATAGACAATTTTCCAAAGGCCGTCCGGGTGATATTCTGTCGATTTCACAAGTTTGATTGTCTATCCCCAATCGAATTTTGTGGCCCAGTTATAGAAGGATACTTGCTCAATATTCAACCCGTAAAAGTCAGCAGTAAAACTCACTGGTGACTCAATTGGTCATGCACTTGGTCTTGCTGATGTTGATAATTGGCCCAACTTTGAGGGATATTAGTTCCGCCATATATGTTTATACAAAAGTTTTCGATCTTATAACGCTTGAAGTTGAACTTATACTCCAACAGGTTAGCGAATAATTTGGGAGAGATAACATCACTTAGCCAAACACCTCGCTCTATTTTAAAGTCAGGAGTATATTCAGGGAGTCTAATGAGAGCATTCGCTTTCTATGTAAATATGCTTTATAAGATTGGTGTAACGATGGTTGATTCAATACTACACGAGATGTTGGAGCATACTACGATGATCCACATATCGAAAATTTTTTAGTCCGTAGTTTAGTTCCGTAGTCCACGAAAATGAGCACCAAAGGCTTATTGTACTCTGTTAACTTTTAAATGAGAATTTTTATCATGGGGAGGTGATCATTGCTGTCAGAATTCTTACGGTGTCCTGCATGTTCGTTTGATTGGTAGAGATCAACTTTCATTCTTAGCCTTTTGGTAGTAGAAGAATCTGATCCGAAATTAAGTTGATTGGTCTATAGTTTAGTATGTCGTATTTCTCAGGCATGTATTGTATAAATGCAAGTTTGTACAGTATTTTTAGTAGTGCTGTTCTTCCGATTTTGATATTTTCAATGCTTACTCCGTTGTCACCTGGTAATTTGGTTTTTTCATGTCCGATGTTGTTAATTTCCTCTTGTGTGATATTTGGAATATCTGACCCCTGATAGTTTTGTACTGTGCCCTTCGATACTATTGTTTTCTTGTAGAGATCCACATGGAATTCTCTTATAATTTTCATAGTTCCTATTTATCAGTCCAGGGTTACTATCTGTAATCTTGTATATTTGTCTTTTTGCCTTCTGATAACTTTCTTCTCCTCTATTACCTTGGTTATTTCTGCAGTGTTATGTAGCCTTCGAATTACTTTGTATACCTCTTTAATATTTTCTCTAAGCTATGTAGTATGTTCCCTGATTGTTTTTCTTCATCAGGTTTCTAGAATCACTGCTCATCTGTTCTCTTTTTACAATTCTAGCCAAGTTGTATTTATTTTTCGCTTTCTTCATTGATGCCACTGATTTGTCTCCTCTTTTCCTTATTTGCTTCGACCTATCCTTTTCTTAAATTTATTAAGATTTTTGTTTTGACTGCTCTTTGATCGCTTTCTATAGATAAATTGTTAGAACTATGATATCTTGTACAATGAAGAGTCTTTTTAGAGAAGCTTTTCATCGCATATAAGTTGTATTGTTGCATGAAATTAACCAGTGTCTATCCTTTGTGGTTCCATATTGCAAACCGATGATCTCTCAGCTAAGTTTTACAGTCACTTTGCTTTTACTCTAGTTTCCCATTGAAATCTCATATAATTAAGGTGTAGTAAAAAGGGGTCTGCTGCAGAGCTCTGTTAATATCGACGTAGAATTCTGCAACTACTTTCAAATATGCGTTAATTTGGGAGCATCAGTCTGTATTACCTTAAATGTGTATCTACTATTTAGTTTAAGTGTCAGAGATACTATTATAATTTGTATTATAATTGCAAAACATTTTGTATATGAATTTGTGTATTATAAAGCTTAAGATTAAAGAAGAACATTTCCTTAAAGCCTTTAGAAAATATTAATAAGGCCCTTAAAAAAACTGCATAATATTATAAGCGCATTAGAGAAAAGTGGGAGGAATGGTTCTGAATTGTTTTTTTAATCATTTCTTAAATTAATTTAATAAGAAATTTGTCATCATAAGCTGATTTTGTAATCTGAAAGCTTCCTATTCTTAACTAGTTTACGTTCGTAAACTAACCATGCATCGCTCTTATTGAAAAATTTATATTAGTCGATTTTCCTATAAGAACTCTCTATATTATATATGTTAAAGGGAGACAAAATAATAATTCTTCTTTTTCTTCGTCTTCTTCGTCTTCTTTTTCTTTTTTGGTTTTTGCCACATGGCTAACTTTGTCCATCTTTCATCTAGCATCTTTTCCATATGATCTTATGTGTTCTACCACATTATAACTAACTCATCATTATATCCTCGCCTCTTACTCTTTCATCGAGGGTAATGCCCTTGTTGGTGGTTCTTTATATGTTTATTTAGGATAATTCTTGGTGTTTCAGCCCTGGTTTTTGTAGGGAACGTTAAAATAGGTCTTAACATGCATCCTCAGCTTGCTTTTTGCACTCATCATTTAAATTTTCCATAAGATATCTCTCAGGTATCCGCTGACTCTTGTTGCTTTTATGGCTTGCATTCATGGTTCTTCAATAAGCTTTCTTTCGTTTTATACCTCTACTTCAAGCTAGTTGAATCTTCTCACCTGCTGGATTATCTTGTTGTCAACTGCCAGTTTGCTCCTTATGGGTTATTAAGAGAAAAGCATTGACTGTGTTTCTCCTCTTGCGATGTTCATGTTAAATTTGTGTGTTGTTATTTTCGTCTTGTATAATAGGCATGGTAGGACGTCCTCACTCTCTGCTATGAGGATTGCATCGTCTGCATAGCATAATATTTTATTGGTGCGATTGCTGATCCTATATCCGGTGTTAATTTTTTTTTACTTTTAATGATTTGGTCTATAATGATATTAAAAGGTAAGTCTAAAACTGTAACCCTGTGGTATGCCCATATTGATTTGCTCTTCCTCAGATAGTCTATCGTTGTTTAATTCTTTAGTACCAGTAATCGATGTTGTCCTGGTCTAGAATCTTTATTGCATCATCTAGTGGGACCCTATCGAATTTTTGGGTTAAATTAACAAAACAGACAAACAAGAGTCATTTAGCGTAATACAAATATTGCGTCCACCGTTGATCTGTTGAACATAAAACCTTACTGTTTTTTGGATATTGGCACCTTTCTCACGAGCATTGTAGCAAAGATTTTAATCAAGATCTTAAATACCGAGGTCAGTAGCCTTATGATTTTAAAATTATTATTAAGTTTTCTTTCCTTTTTTATGTATGGGTTTTCAAAGTATTTCGTCCATGTTTCCGATTTAATCTTTCTCACTTTCACTTTCTCAGTAATCTGTTTTTTCCTATTTGTAGCCTATACCACACTTTTTTTAAACGCCGTATAGATTTATCATATTTATTCGATGTTCTGAATAAGTTCAATTATTTCTTTTCTCTATCAATTTCTTTTACTTTTTCTATTTCTGTTACTAAATCTTACCATTAATCTTTCTTTTCTTTTCAGAAACTTAATGGATTTTTCCCTCTTTAAGTCAGGCAAGTACTTAAACATTTGTACAGGCCTGGCCTTAAGTTACACAAGCGACATCTACTTCATAACGATACTGCCGGTGGTATTGGGTGATTTGGGATTCGAGCACACTACCATAGCTAATACCGTATCAATTTTCTTTGGATCTGACTTGGTTTCCAGGATCGTCCTCGCAGCCGTATCCAGTTTTACCGTAATAAAAAGTAGACATTTGGTGTTTTATGGATCTGTTTTATCTGTGATATTTAGATTTGGTAGATATGTGTATTTTTCATTTAAAACATTTTTTTTAATACATAATTTTTAGGTTTCGCTTTAAGCACAACTTTTGTGACGAAACTGGTTATGTTAAGCATATTGGGGTTCCTAAGAAGTCTCATTCAAACGCCTTTTGGATTGGTTATGGCCGAGGAGTATCCTGACAATTTTAGCACCGCATTTTCTTTATTTATGGTCTTCACTGGGATCCTAATGTTGGCTTTTGGGCCCCTAATAAGTCAGTATTAATACACATTTGTAAACCAATATGAGAAATTTATTTATGTTTTTAGGTATAACCAAATCATTGACTGGCAGTAATGAAATGGTCTGCTATCTGTTAACCAGCTGCTACGTTATTTGTATATTTTTGTGGGGAACAGAGATGATTTTAGATGCGAAAAAGAAGGATAAACGTGCATCTGAAAGCCCTAATAGCAAAATATGAGTATTGATATACATTCTGTAAATATTAGGTTATTTTTTTTAATTAAAAATCACTATTTTTGTATTTTTTTGTTGTTTTCCTACTGGGGCAGGTGCAAATGTGCTACGTAGACGAAAAAACACTATAAAACCAAAAAAAAGAAAATAAAGAGAAACTTTTAATTTTTAATGCGGATATTAGAAAGTTTTCTCTCTGCATTCTCTTTTCATAAAAAAATCATTTAGTTGCCAAAACTTTTCTATGGAGAGTCTTTGTGAGCTCGCCCCGTGTACGTACGCCTGCGAGGAAACTTTTTTAATATTTTCTTACTCCACTTGCTTTTAAATTGCCTTAATGGTAGTCGAGGGAGTTTTACGTTTTTAGTTGTTTGCTCTGTAAAGTCATAAACGTTTAAATTATTTATATTTCGCTATATACATTAAAATTTTCTTTTAATTTAATTATATAGTTGTTTCCATATTGTTTTTTCAGAGTGTCTAACAGACCAGTGAAACATTAATCGTCATTGCAACTAGAAAACTTTTTTAATTTTATAAGTAATTTTGCATTTATTTATTCCATATTATTTTATCCTATTATTGATTGCTACTAAAAAATGAATCTGTCATAGCAGTTGATTTGTTAGATTAAGGATTTAATTCACGATCAATTATTAAAAGTCGGACCTTTCGCCAAATATATCTTCTTCCTTAAGGCAAGTTAAACACACTCATAAATAAATAATTATTTTATTTAATTTTAGTGGGTTGATTAGAATAATTATTGAGTTAAATTTGTTTTAAATTGTTGAAATTCTTTTCTCTTCTCGTATTTTAATAATTTTCTTGATCATTTTTTGTATAATTTTAAGGACTTTAGTTATTTCATCATTCATTTGCGTCTTTCAGTTTTGAATTTAATTTTTATTACTATAACATATTTTATACATAGAGTATTATAAAATGCAATATAAATATTTAAGGAATATATTCCTGGAGTGAGAATAAGATTTTTTTTTTCTTATAAACGCGACTTTTTAATTCATCCCTGGCAAGCTACGGCATCGCGTTTATATATTTATTAGTCACTTTATTAATTTTTACTTTTTAAATATTTGCATTTTTTCATTTTATTTTGTATTTATTTATCTCTTTATTTCTTCATTGTATGATTAATCTGTCGTGATTGATTTGTTGGATTAAAAATACAATAACCTAAAAGAAACTCGCTAAATATACCGACTTCTTTAGGGCAAATTAATATAAATTTATAAATAAATAATTAATTACATTTATTTCATTGTGATTATTTATTTTTGAATCTGACTCCATTGCGATTGGAATTTAATTTGTTTTTAAATTGTTGGTAAATTTTCTTTATGTTCTCGTATTTTAATTAACGTGTTTGATCGTTTTTTGTTTAGTTTATATTAGTTTAATTATTTCTTTTGCAATTTGGGTATATCAATTTGATAATATTTTTTGATATTTAATTTTTATCGATTTTTCTTCGTTCCTTTCTGATTCATTTTCTTATTTTGAGAATATGACGAATTTATTACTGATAATTGATTCAAACTTTGTTGCGATTGAAAAATCACTTTTTTATTTCGTTGCAATTTTTAAGCTCTCAGTTTCGAAGATGTTTTCTTTCAAATTTCTATTTTTTACAAATCTTTCGTTTTTTAAGGTTGTTATTCAATTTTTGTCCATTTTCTAATATTAAAATCTAATATAAAAAGGAGTAAGTAAATTTTTTACTCCTAATGTGTAATTTTTTTTGAATTATTATTAAGTGCTAAACAATAAAAAGAAAATATCAAATGTCCAGAAAAAAATATTCTTGACAAATCATAGACAAATTCGATACAAGGACAAGGAGAAAGGAGATGAAAAACAAAGAAAAATTAAATAAGATTAAAATAAAACTACATTTTATACAGTCTGAAAAGAGAAAGTAAACGAAGGAAATAAGTATACAAAAAAATACGGAAAAATAATCGTAACATTTTTAATTCTAAATTTTAAGAATCAAGTTTCTTTCCGCAAAAGTCGTCCATTTCTACATTTTTCCCAAAATTTAATTTTTCAAAAAATATCTGATATCTCAAGATCAGTATTGCCTGGTACTAATGATTTATTTATTTATTTGTTACAGTATCCATAGCAGTTATACAAATTACATTTACAACTTAAAATATAAGAGTACATTAAATACCATATAAAAATACAGTAATAATGTAACTTTACTTATCAATGTAGGAAATAAAAAATTTTAAGCAGAGCTCTAATTTGTGGTCTAGTAAAATTTTTCATTTCATTCCAATGAATTCATCATCTAATTAAGATAATAAGATAAGATAATACGACTATCAACAAATCATAGTTCTAAGATATCATTACAGATTGTTTATAAAGTTTGTTAGTAATTTTAATTTGAGAGTCCTTGAGAGCAATTAGTAAATACCAATATCAGAGGCATACAACTACATACAAGTCCTAATACAACTATTTTAATATTTTTTAAAAGAAAATGAAGCATGTTTCTATCTCTTCGTGTTTTCTTCTATAGGTAAACACTAAAACAGAGGATATCTATGTCACTTTTCATTGGCTAGGAACTTCCTGTTCATTAAAACATTTGTTTAACATTTGAGTTAAAAATGTTATCATTTATGCCAATTCAGGGTACCTACACTCCTTCTAGTCCGCATGACTTTTAATTTTTTAGTTCGTTAATAGCTGCTTTTACCATTTCTACTTCTATTTGCACTTGTTCTCCGTCAATGTTAACTGGTATTTTTTTATGTCTATATTGTCTTCTTGTTTCTGTTAATAGGTTCTTATAGTGCTACAACCACTGTTAGTATCATTCAAAAGTATCATTTCAGTGCCCGTTGATCTAACTCTATTGATGAGTCGTCATGCTTCTGTACATTTTCTTTTAACTTTCCTGTAGTATTTCTTTTTTAGCCCTGTTATATGGTTTTTTCCTATTGTTATTTAATGCCTAATACTTCCTGTGCAGCTTTGTGAATGCTTTGTATTATGCTATTGTATCTTTCTTTAGAAGACATATTCTTAGACAAGTTTAAGTACTTATTTATCTAGGTCTTTTGCCGGTCTTCTAAGAGACTTTCCAATTTATATTTCGGGTAATTCACGAATCCATTATCTATTTCATACTGAGTGTTCCTTATTTTCCTTGTGGTAGTCCATCTTAGAATATTATGGAGGAATGAATGGAGGCCTAGGGGTGGGTGATTCTGGGGTTGGAGAAAAGGGACTGTTTAGGCCTACTTGCCGAGCTCTTGCTCCCCCACCCTTACTACTACTACTATTACTACACTAATGACATTTTTTGAGTTTCCTTAAAATTAAACAAAGAAATGCATTTGAATTAGTAAATATCATTTATTCTCTATTTACTTTTATCCTTTGTTTGCAGCTCGGAGCCATTTTCTTATGGCTGTCTCTATGGAATTCTTATCAGCTCTAACTTAACTTTATTTATAGCAGTTTTTGAAAAAATTACTAAAATTCATGGACTAAAAATTAAGATATTGACATTTTTCTCACTGGAGTACCTGGAAGAAATAAAATAATTTATCTCTTATTGGCAACTGAATAAATTAATTTTTAGTAAGATTTTCTTAATTTTTACAAATATATTATTAAGTATTTCACGTGTCTGGATATTTACATTTTATATTAAACAAATAAGTCCTTTAGATTTTTAATAATGAATCTTTGGCATGACAAGTAATTATTATTTTACCTTTTACAAAGAATAGTACTATAGACTCAATGGACGTTTACTAATCACAAAACAGCACACTAATAATTAATCTAACTAAACTAAGGCGCTTTTTTACATTTAGTATTGAAATCCGCCATTTAGGATGTGGTTCGTAATTCGAAAACTCTCCTTGTACTTTCAGCTCTAATACATAACGAAAACAACATGACGGTGAACTAAAAGTTAATGTATTAATTTACTTAATTCTCTGCCCTTCAAGAATTCTTATAAAAATATAGTCGTGTCAAACAGCCATAATCACTGTTTGAAAATAATTTAAAATTGATCAGCCGTTGCAAAAGCAATTTTAATGCTCTTTTAGAAATCCATACTTTTAACATTGGACAATAATAAGAATACAAATGAATACCCTCAGCCGGTAATCCATTAGATGTTCAAAATTGGATGTTCAATGAATATTCACTGGATATACTGGAATAATAATTGGACTGATTTTAAACATCCATTGGATAAACGGCACTCTTTGGCTACTCTATGTTTATAATAAGCTTCAATATTTAATAATATTAATAATAATAAAAAGCCGGCATATAGGAAATTTTACCTTTTGACATTGTGGCCAGGCATCAATGTTTAAATCAATTCTGAAGTGCGATAAAACTAATTGTAATTCGTCGTAATTGTAATTTTAGGTGCGTTGACTGCTTCATAATCACATAATCTATTATCGACTTCAGTTTTCGAGTTGTACCCATTTATATTTATGTATCATTTTATGTTTGAAGAAACCATTCATTGTTCACAATCGTTTTTGTGCATAGATGTCGATTAGTCACATCCCGTTATTTGCCCAAAAAAGCGAAGATTAGCTAAAGCTACTTTTATCTCTTAACCCTAATAATAATAATAATTATAAATGTTTTGACAAACAAGCAGTAATAGTAATATAAAAATTAACCAAAGAACCAATTAAGAGAAAAAATAAAAACTAATTATGCAATTGGTCCTTCAAGAACAAAGTTTTGTAATAATTTTTAACGCGAGATATTACAATTGAAAAATTAGGTCTAAATCGATTATAAATTGTTACGGCATTGTAAGAAAAGAGCTGTGCTATGGTGTGGCAATGGCATAAGACTCTATGTCTTACATGTCTATCGTGAATTGCATTTCTTGGAATTAATTTCTCTAATAGATATTTTGACTTTTGGTTTTTATAGAGCTAATACATAAATGTAAGAAAATGAAACTTAAAAAGTTATGACATTTTTGGCCACTGCAATCGATAGATATATGTAGACACATGATCAAATTTTCGTAAATTACACACAAATCGACAACACGTATTTTGTACACGTTGCAGGGTTATTTTATCAAGACAAGGATCAAAGAGTAATTTAAAATGAATAACACTAACGATATAATTTTATAACGAATTAATTTTTTTCGTGATTCTTATACTTGACAACACTTCATTAAGTTATTTAAAAAATCATGTTTTGCTGATACAGAAGTTCATCCTCCAATAGCGCGTATACTCCAAGTAATGTGATTTTTCACCCATATTTGACGATGGTCACTTTTATTATGTTCTCGGTAATAGGTGACCAATCAGTAATATTCCTCTTGAATATTTGATGATTAGGAAGAAAAATCCCCGTTTTGTCTTTATCCTTGGTTATTCCACTAAACAAATTGATAAATTTTCCAACAAGTTTGCTCTGATTTGGTCTGAATGTTTTTTTCCATAATTTCTCTTTATCTCTTATTATTTCTAAAATATAAATTTCTGATATCTCCAGATCAGCATTTCCTGGCATTTATGATGTCAGAACCATCGTATCATCTTCATCGTCATTATAGAAAATGCAGTGAATGGAAGCCAAATAGATGACCAACTTTTAGTTCGAGCATCTATTAGAGGTTAATGATATAAAGAGCAAAGGAGATGGGAAAAAGAACGATATTAAAATAGAAGCATAAGACAATGATAGTAAAATGGTGTCATTTAAGTTGGTAAGGGCAAACCGCCGCCGCTTTTTGTCGCTTCCATTTACTCCTCCTCTTCCTCCACCTCCACTCCGCTCCAATAAATAATAATTCGGTAAAAGCTCGAGCCGAATTTTAGCGCCGATGATCGATCCTAATCCGGCCATTTAAATTTTCGGATTGCGGCCTGAATTATGCATGGATGGAAATCAATTTTACGTTAATGTATCTGACCCACTTCAGGCTCGAAATGTGATCTGATGCCTCTCCGACGCCGACGACGTGATGTCGACGACGCTGCTACGTCGACATATTCGGGAGTGCGGGGGGAGAGGGAGGCGTCGTTCCTCATTCCCTTCAAAACCCACGGGAGTGGGTTGAGTGAGGGGTGCTTTTGATTGACACTTGTGGTTAGATTGAGCAGGGGTAGTTCAAAATAAAAAGAAAGTGTGCATGTTTAAGTTGTATTGGAAATATCTGGAAAGTCTGGAGGAAACTTGGGATTTTTGCTTTATCTATGGTTTTTCAAGCTACAGAAATAGAAGATACTGGCATCGCTATACTATACCGACACAACAAACTGAAATGGTTGACAGACCATTTATATATAACGCTATCAGCATCCACAATTTAATTCATATAATTTTTTTATGAAGGTAGCTTTTACATAAATGCCTTATAATTTATCAAATTATGTAAAATTCGATACAGTTAAGTGAGAATAGCAAGATTTGCTAGACTTCGCTTATCAACGGTTTTGTTTCTTGTAGTTTTTAAAATAATTATTAAAAGTCTATTATTATTATCTGCTTTTTATTCTGTTTGTTAATGATCTAGAGAAAGTTAGAATTAGCACTCTAAATGTGCTGTCTTATTTTTACAGGAAACAAAGTACATTAAATTTCAATTATAGCATTGACAATGAATAGCAATCAATAATAATAATGTTTATTGATGACAAACAAAGAAGGAATATTACAAACATATTTTAAACCATTTCTAATCTAATACTTTTAAAGATGACACATATCTGTCACAGCATTTAATTTATAATTTTAATAAGTTTAATATTTCTGAAAGATTTTCCTCATTATCCAGAGAAAAATTATTGTCTGTCAAACCATTTTCCCAATAAATAAAAAAATGCATCTCAGGAGTGATTTTCTAAAGGTTCATGAATTCATAAATTAAAATATAAAATAAATATAATAAATAAATATATAAAATAATTTCCTTATTGGCTTAAAAATAGTAAAATATCTATCTCAGCAGTAATTTCACAAACTATCAGGAAAACAATATTTTTTAATTCAACAGCATACAAATCATGATATATTTATCTCATCAATGATTTAAAAACAAATTCATTTGCTATAAGGTATATTCCGTTTTCCATATACGGCTTACGTACCATCGGTCCTCAATCACCTTATATATTTATTATAAAAATATTTATATTACTGCACTAGATCGATATATACATATTTTATAGGATAACCGTATTCAATTTCCTGGTATCTTAGCCAGCAGAATAGCCAGGAAGTGGCCTTTAAATAGAAAGACAAAGGGAAAACACAACTATTGTCTTCAGTTTATTATATAACTGAATAAGGAAATCATCGAGCTCGTGGATACAGAGTCGTCAGATGCTCTATGTTTTTTAATCACAAAGAATGTAATCTGGTTTTTGCTATATAATTCTATACTTTTTTATTATTTTTCAAGTCATATCAGTAGTTTTTTTTCATAATTATTACAGGATCCTACAAATCAATTTTTTTTAATTATCTCAACAGTGATTTGAAAATTTCATTAATATAAAAAAAAAAAATTATATTTTTGAGTGCCATAGAAACGGTAATAGTTTTAGTTAGCGGTGAGTTTTTAGGTTGGTTGACACGAAACACAAAAAATTTTTTTAGAAATTTATTGTCAAAAATGTTCTTGACATTTTTCATGCTTTAATGCGTAAACTTATTTGGTATTTTTAATTTTACTGTTTTTACATCATTCATTGATCATTTTACACACTTTCTACATAAATAACTATTTCTTTACTAGTATGAAAATTATCAAATGTTTAATATATCAGGGATTTCAAACGTTTATTTATTAGCCCTTAAATAATAAAATCAAATTTTCAACCAAAAAAATTCTACTGTTTCTTCGAACTAATTAGAAAAAATGGTCTGCGGCTTGAAAGGATTAGATATTGAAATTACAATAAAGAAAATAAGAAATATATTTTACCTAATTAAATTTCAAATTATTTCACATGTAAATTCGTCACTCCTATTCGCAATCAAACCCGAATTAATTTATATGTAAACCATAAGCTAATGTTCGGTAATATTAATAATTTCTTTTCCTGATCGATTTGTAGAGAAACGATTTATTATTTTACATTTATGATAAATTTAATAAATTTTTAAACCGTTGTTAATGGACACAATAAAATGCTATTTAATGGCTTTTAAATAATTATTAATTTAATTCTGGATCAAAAACTGGGAAGCTTAATAAATTAAAAAATTCCTGAGGAAGGAACATTAAAATTATTAAAAAAAAACTAATAAAACCATAACTAATCAGAACATAAACCTCTAAAAAGTCACTCTGAATTTAACGTTACCCCTATCATCCAAATTAAATCAATTCAAATCCAATCTACTAATTGTTTACCCAATATAAACCAGGCACAATTCCGGACCTGTAAAAAGAAGGAGAACGTCCAGGGGGGATCCGGCAAGGAGGCAGAGCAGGTGTTTGTTGGGGTAGGATGAAATGATCGAGACAAAAGGGGCTGCAAAAGAAATACCCCCGGTAAGTGATTAGATGCTATAAAGATACGGTGCTGCACTAACACTACTCTTACATAAATAATGATTTACTAGGGGAGGGGTGTTTAAACAGAAAAATTCAAGATTAGAGTTATGTGACTTTGTTAAATTTATTTTTTCACAAAATAAAGGGGACTAGAAAGAAGTTAAGTCCTAACCTATTTAGTTTTCCATTAAATAATTTTGTTTAAATTATTGTTTTTTTTTTATTTGCAAATATAGAATACATAAAATAGTTGAATATATAAAATAAAAATATATATATGCAAATAATAGGGCCTACAAATTTAGATTTTTGTAGTGCAGATTCTGGTCTTTAACCTTGTGACTCAAAAAAAAGGAATATTTTATTAAAGGACAATTGAATGAATAATAAGAAACAATTGAGTAATAATAACTAAATATTATATTTTAAGAAAACATGCCAGGCAGACAGACAAAAAGCAAAATAAAATAAATACATGAAATATTAATACACGAAAAGTATCACTAAATAAAGATTCTGGTCTTTAACATTGTGACTCAAAAAAAAGGAATATTTTATTAAAGGACAATTGAATGAGTAATGAGAAATAATTAAGTAATAATACCTAAATATTATTTTTTAACAAAACATGCCAGGCACACAGACAAAGAGCAAAATAAAATAATTACATGAAAGATTAATACACGAAAAGTATCACTAAATAACACTGGAAGACTTGAACCGTAAAAATTAACATAAGAAGCAACATTACATAAAAAAGATCTTTTAAATATTTCAGTTTTATATCGAGGTATATAAATATAGTTCCTTCTCAAACTTAAATGGTGTATGTCCGTTTGGAATGTTATTTTTTCGTAAAAATAAGGTGGAAAACTTTTTATGGTAGAAAGTACATGATTGGAATATTCTTCAATTTTGCATATTAAGTCACGTGATTTCTCCTGCGAATACTACAGATAAGATGTATACAAGAGATCTGCAAGCAAAGAGATTGCAATCCAAACAACCATAAACTCTATCATAATAATTACACTGTGAAAGCACTTGCGCAATAGTTTTTTCACATCTTGTTGTAGACAATGCCTGTGTAGATAGATATAGTAATTTAAGAGCAAAATACGCTTTCTTAAGAATATAAGAATATATGGGACATGAAACGCAGCTCAGTATTAATAGACAGACTTTCGCACTTACTCTCAATAGAAATTTTGCCATCCCCTATTTTAATATTTATATTATCTTTTAAATTTCTCACATTTTTTTTTATAAATGATGAAAAAGATGACACTTGACTTGGAGATGGATTCAACGTTAAACTATATTTAGAAAGAATGTTATACGAAGCTAGCAAATCATTATTAATGTCTCTACGTTTTTAAACTGTTCAGGTAAGAATAAAAAATACAACGGGGTGTCATCTGCATATAAATGATACGAGCAATGCCTTATTTTAAGGACATTATTTTAACGTGCTGTGTTCGATTACTTTAGTAGGAGCTAATTAAATCAATGGTACCGTCAGAAAAACTCGAAGAGAAAACTCTCGGAGAGAGAAAACTCGACACACTAAAAAATTGACATTAAAATTTTATAACTCACAAAATCAAAAGCCCTAATAAATCCTTATATTCCACTAAGTATACATTTTCAATTTAATATTTTAATGATTCATTAAATTCTCTAAACTTTACTTTTTATGTTATATATATCTAACTGCAATACCAATCATTTTAAAGGTCAGAAGAAAAAATGGAAAAGTAGGAATCATATCCATTTAAGTTATGCCTATGTTCTATTCTATTTTTTTAATCATAATTTTAATAATACAGAATATAAAAAATGTAATAGTAAGGTTTTAAATAAAGAGAATTATCTATAAAATATGTTTTAATAAACAAGACCATTGTCGGAATTCTATTGTTATCACGCGATATTTGGGTGGTAAAATATTATTTTCATTAAAACATTTGCATATTTGAGAGTGAAGAATACGTTCAAAAATTTTTGAAAACGTTGACAGAATACTGATAGATTTTAACTTACCAAAACTAGTTGGATTGCCCACTTTAGGTAACGGTACCATAAATGCTTCCTTCGAACTTTTAGGGAAGCAAATTTATAATTTTTATACGCAAAATATAAAGAATTAAATAAGGACAACTGAGATTAAGGAAAGTTATATTAAGATTATCCACTCCAAAAGCTTTATATACACGGTTTTACTTAGTATTTCGACAAAATTCCTAGTCCTCTGAGGTAATTTTTTATCCCTCAAGTATTTGAGATAATTCTCCACTTCATTTCAGGCATTTGATGTAATTTTTTGCTTTTTTCCAGGAGACATCTTTTAAATCTTTCAAGTATTGAAAATAAGTTTTCATATGTTTCAAGCGTTTGTGGTGATTCTTCAAATGCTTCGTTGAAATAAATTGAAAAATAATTGCAGATTCCTGGAATGAAATTAAAAGAAGACAACATAAAAAATTACTTCAAGTACTTGAAAGACCAATATTTTTCCAAGAATTTTCAAGTTATCAAAAATATTTCCATATTTCTGGAAAACATAACAAATGTCAAATTGCTAAAATGAAAGGAAAATAATTCCAAATTTCTGTTGCTTTTGTTTAATAGCATTGCACTTCCGCATTTGCAGTATTGCTCTACGTTGTTGTTTAATCTGCCACAACATAAAATACACCAGTTGGAAGTAATACAGAATGGAGCTATGAGACTGATTTTAAAATGTGATCGATATACACCAATTAAATGTATGTTAAGTGTCCTAAATATGATGTCTGTGACTGAACGTATAAAGTTTAATGTCTATTTGTTTATATTTAAATTGAAACATCGTTTATTACCCAGCTATATCTGTGATAAGTTAAAATCGTTTGAGGATGTACACACATACAATACTAGACATCGTCAAGATTTCGCCATAGTGGATAGGTGTAACACTGTTCAGTTACTTAATTCGATTTTATTTAGAGGCTCAATAGAATGTAATAAATTGCCTGTAATAATTAAGACCTGTGATAATGTAAACCAGTTTAGGAGGCTATTGAGAAAACATCTTTTAAATAGGGATAGCTAAGAGTATTTCTATTTTTTTTTGTGTGTGTTTTACATTATAATCTTTTTGTGATTTTAGTTATGTTTTATTATACCATTTGTGTTGTCCTAGGTTAGGTTTTATTTATACCAATAATTGTTGTGTACGTTTTTTTTTATTACGCTGATCACCACTCTATTATACCTAATGTAGCCCTATATGTAATGAACTTTTATTGGTTTATTATTATTATTGTGGTTTATTTTCTTTATAGACTTTAGTACTGCTTTATAATTATTATAATTATAATTATTGTAATGTATGTAGCTATTATGCTAAATAAACTTCTTTATTATTATTATTATTTCCAAAATATATTAAAAATGACTCCAAAACAGTAAAACTTATTTTTAAATCTCCGCAAAGCGTATTTTTCAGGAAAAAGTAACTAATTTGACTCTCTTTAATTACCTCAGGAAGATAGAAACCTTTTCAAATTCCTGAAATATACCTGCATATACCTAAAATAAAATGATAAATACACCAAAAGCCCGAAAGGCTTCTGGCTTTCAAAAAATTATTCCGAATGCCTGAAAGATGTAAACAGTTTATCCAAAAATTTCGAACACATGAACAGTTTTTTAACATTTCTGGAAAACATAAAAAATGTCGTCAAATGCCTGGAATAAAATGATAAATATATCAGATGGCTGAAAGGTACCAAAGTGACTCGAGGGGTTTTAAAGGGTCAAAAGACAAAAAAAATTACTTTTAATATCTGAAAGACAAATAATTTTTCCAAAAATTCATAACACAAAAATATACTCCAAATCTCGGAATAAAATGAAAAATAATTGGAAAAATAAAAAATCTGTAAGATGAATAAAATAGAAAGAGAATGAAACGAAATAACTCCAAGGGCTTGAAAAACATGAAAGATTACTAAAAATATCGGAAAAATAAACAATTTTTTCAGCAAATTCGAACCTATGAACAATATTTCCACTACAAAATATGTTAAATTCCTAGAATAAAAGGAAAATAATTTTAAATTCCTAAAAAATATTAATAAAAATGACTGAAAACAGTTAAATTTATTTCAGTTCTCTGCAAAGCCTTTGTATAATAATATACATAAAAAAATACCATTTAAAAAAAGGTATTTTTCAGTAAAAAGTAACTAATTTGACACCCTTTAATTACCGTAGAAATACTCAGAAAGATAAAAATGTCTTCAAATTTTTGGGATGAAAGGAGAATAATTCCATATACCTCAAATAAAATGACAAATACTTCTAATGCCTAAAAGACATAAACTATTTATCTAAAAATTTCGAATACATGGAAAAACTATTCAAAATTTCAGGAAAAAAAATCGATATTAGTATAAAGAAAAGGGTATGGGAAGGGTAGCTACTGACGTACAGAACAGAAATGATCACACTTAAAAAAAATGCAACCAAGCTCATAACAATATAGAGAACGATGGACGGTCAATATTTGGCCTAAATCTTAGGGACCGAATAAGAAACATAGAAATTAAAATTAAGAAACACAGAAATTAGAAGTATAAGCCGTTCATAGTACAGACGGTCAGATGACCGGAGGATAAAAAGACTTATCCTGTGCAACCTCATAATCAATCATCTAGAGTAGGCCTATATCTAGAACTGGGCCAGAAAAGGCTAAATGAAGAACAAGAAGAAGAAGGAGAAGAATGAGAAAAAATTACTGTTTTAAGTTGATGAAATTTTCAAATCACTGTTAAGACAAATGGATTATATCTTTAATTGTGTTTTAAGATGTAAATGAGAAAAATATGTTTAAGAGAGCTTCTGTGTTCTAAAATCGTATAAATTACTATTATGAAAAATAATTCAAGCCAATAATTACTTCTATGATCAATGTTTTATTATTTCCTAATAAAGTGTATTCATCTCTATATTTATTTATCAGTCTTTGTTTGGTCATTACTATAGAAAATATTTATGCTACTAAAGGCAAAATATTGTCTAATAGGCCCTTAAAATCACTACTGTGATAAAAATTTACCACTTCTGTAATCAACATTTGGTCCTCTGCTTGACGAATCACGGCTTAGCTAACAATTTTAACATTTCCATAAAAGGGGAAAACAATCTTATCAACTTATTATCTCATTCTATCCAGTCCGACCCTGCGTTCATCCGTCGCCATCAGGCATCGTCGCCGAGCATTGCCTCTGGACTGCTCTCCGTTCATCCAGTCGCTTTTCGGGTATCGTCGCGTTAAGCATCCAGGAATTCCAGGGATGCCGCTCGCGCTCCACACCGGGTTATAACCCCTAACAGGGAATTTCCAGATAAAATAATACACAACAAAAAAAACAAAAATCTGGACAGCGATGAATATTTTGGGATGGGGTTGGATAGTACTCGTCGCTTTTGAAACAGGTTGGTGCTATTTTAGGTTAGGTTTTATTTGGGAGTGAGGTTAGGGTAGTTGAGTCGGTTTCATTAGGTTAAAAGGATTTTTATGAGTTTTTTATTGTAAGTAGTAAGTAATGGTGTGAAGGGTTATTGCAGTATATTTGTTTTTATAGATTAGATATTGTAAGGATGTATAAATTGTTCTTATGAGGATTAACTGTTAATTAAAATTGACCGTTTTTAAATTAATTTTAGGGGATTATCCAATAAATTATATTTTTTGAAATTTTGGAGATTTTAGTTATTAAATTTTATTATCCTGGAAGCTGGGTTTGAGGACAAGTGTTAACCATTAGGATCTTCGTACTAATTTTAGAAAATACATAATTTTGATATATACGAACTGAAATTCATACAAATAAAAAAATATAATTGAACAAAAGTCGGGTTTTCTAGGCGGCCTGGCTAATTATGCTTTATTTCCTTTTTAATAAATTAAACGTCGTAATCATAAATTATTTTCAACATAATGGTGTTTTTTTTTTAATTTTAAAATTTTAATAAGGGCTTTAAATACGACTATCCAGAAGGACTGACTCATTAATTTTGTTTAAATCCAGATTTAGCATGCTGGTTTGAAAAATATTTTTTAAATATATGGAATTTATTTTCAAATCATCAATTTAAAAAATATATTTTTAATTTTATATAATTACTACATAATTATTGTTTCTGAGTAGTAGTTCAGTAAGTAGGTCTTGATTTTTTTTTATTACTATAAAAAATTAAAAATACCATAACGCTAGAATACTAAATTTTTTTAAATATTAAGAAAATTATTATTTTTTTTAAATTTTTGTCTAAATTTTGTAACAATAAATATTTTACTTGTTCTTCTTCTTTTTTCTATTACTGATTTTTTTATTTTTAAGGTACTAGCAATTTCTAATTTTTTTAAGGAGGTTTGTTAAAGCACCATTCCTTATTTCAAAAGAAATAATTATTTCTGAGGAAAAAAGGCCTTTTTTGTTGATTTATATAAAAAAGATATGTAAAAAGTTTTTTTTTAAATTGTGTGATTATTTTGGAGTTATTATGAGTTAAAAAAATATATTTTTAATTTTTTGTATAATTACTATTTCTGACTAGTAGTCCTTTTTTTTTTTAGTATCTTTTGAGATAAATATAAATCTTTCTTGTATGCTATAATTAGTTCCGATTCTCTGAAAATTTTTGGAAAAAGAAAGTTATTGTTTTTCAATAGATTTTTTTTTAATTTTTCTGTAATTTTTTTCAAATCTTGCAACAAAAGAATATTTTTCTTGTTCTTCTTTTTTCTTTAATTAATTTTGTTTTTAATATACTAGCAATTTCATTTTTTTTTTTTGAGAAACAAGGTATTTTAAAAAATAACAACATTATTTCAAGATAAAAAGGGTCATTTAAAAAAATATATATTTTTAATAAATATATTCTTTTTGTACAATTGCTGTTTTTGACCAGAAATAAATAACTTTTAAAATTTATTTAGTTTTAATTTTCTGAAAATTTTTGGAAAAAGTAAGTAATTGTTTAAAAAAAAAATTGTAATTTGGTCGAATATTATAAAAAAAAAAATTCCTTGTTGCGTTTTTATCTCCTTTTCTAAAAAAAATGAAAAAACTAAGCTTTGTTGAAATTCAGATTTTTCCTTTATTTCCTTTTTAATGAATTTGAGGATGACAAATTGTTGAATAAATGAATATTATCAGAGGACGTTTTTTTGCTGATTTTTGGGCTTAAGTATTAATGCCTATTTTAAAAAAATTTACAATTTTAAGGAAATAATATTTAAATTTCCGAAATTATTTTTATAAGGCAGGCGTTACTCCTCTTTAAAAAAATCAACTAAATTCCATAAAAGCGATCTTTTATTTTTTTTTTTAATTTTTTGACTTATTATTCTGCTACAATTTGATTTCTGATTTGAATTGGTAATTAATAACTTTTTCAATTATTCCTTCCTCTCAAAAAAAAAAATATTTAAATAAACTTAAATGTATCAGACTAATTGCAGAAATGATATTATACAGGGATTTTTAGGTCTTTACTTACCATTCATTTGGATTTTAGCATTTAGATTTTATTTTCATTTGGGTATTAATTTAAACACATGCACATTAAATACCATGACTTAAAACTATTAGAAAAATATATTTTTACACTATTTATTTTCTACTTAGTATTTAGTTTTGAAAGTCGGGCCAATATTTAGAATTGTCCTCCTAGCGGCAAGATCTCTCTATCAGGTAGAATACCGTTTCGAAACATTCGACACTTTTCTACGTATATGTGTACAAGTCCTGACTAAAAGTATAATTTAAAGTACATCACTGAGAAAAACATCACTGTGGTAAACATACCCCAGTTCCATATCGTAAAATAATTATTACTATTGTGGGTTTCAAAGTGTTCGGACAACTGAAAATATTTCAGCTATAAGAGAAGCAGTTGAACGAGTAGTTAACACATTAAAATCTAAAGTTCCATCAATGCAAAATAACTTAATGAACGGGACTGGAAAAATCATAGAGCTATATATAGTAGTGGCCAAAAGTAGATAGACAAAGTATTATTTTCATATAATTGTTTAAAGATTTACCCGCAGGTCCCCTAGATTTTAAGTTATTGTTATTTATAAGGCGGCCTATAAAAAGATACCAATAAATTTCAGTTAAATATTTTGCTTGCTATCAGATAAAGCAATAATATAAATATAGCTGGTCAAAAGTAGATAGACAAAAACAATTTTGGATTTTTTTTTTGTCTAGATATTTATAAAATAAAATTACTATAGTATTGCTTCTCTTTAACTCAAGGTGCAACATGCCACGCAAAATTAGTTTCTCTCTTGAAGACAACGCATTATTAATGCATATCGCGCGGGTGATCGTCAAATTGATATTGCTCGTAGATTTGAAGTTAAAAGAAAAGCTGTTTGGGCAATTATTAAAAGATATGAAAGGACAGGATCATTAGAGCCAAAAAATAAATCTGGTTGACCAAAAAAAATGGACATTAGAGCTGTACGCAAATTAAAACAAATTAGCCAGAATAACCCTTTTATGACCTCTCGTCAAATTCAGATAGAATTACAGGCTCTAGGGATTTGTAATGTGTCCTCGAGGATTGTAAGACGAAGATTGATAGAAGAGAATCTATTTGCACGTAGGCCAGCAAAAAAACTATTGCTTTCAAAAAAGAATCGCTTAGCCCGATTGGAATTTGCCCGTCAGCATATACACTGGACAAAGCATGAATGGAAACGTGTTTGCTGGAGCGACGAATCGAAGTTTAATTTGTTTAATTCCGATGGAATTCAATATGTTAGACGTCCTTCTGGCCAGCGTTTGAATCCCAAGTACACAAAACCCACAGTTAAGCATGGAGGTGGATCAGTGATGGTTTGGGGTTGCTTCTCAGGTTATGGAATGGGCCCGTTACATCGCATAGCGGGCATAATGGACAGGTTTATGTACAGGGATATTCCCAGAGATGTTATGTTGCCCTATTTCTAAGACAATTTACCATTGAGATTCCAATTCCAGCAAGATAATGACCCGAAGCATTCCTCCAAAATTATGAAGCAATTTTTCGAAGAAGAAGAAGTACCAGTTTTAAAATGGCCATCGCAGTCACCCGATCTTAATCCCATCGAAAATTTATGGGAAATTGTAGATCGTGATATTAGGGATACAAACTATTCAAATAAAGGTGAATTATTCAAACGGTTGCAACAGAAATGGAAAAATATTGGTTTTAAACTCATAGACAATCTTATTGAATCAATCAATAATGGGTATTTTACAAAATACTAATGTTGTAGATGGTTTAGTTTGAAATTAAAAAAAAATACTTTTTAATATATTTTTTAAATTTCTCTATCTACTTTTGTCCAGCGTATATTTAGTTATTTCTTATTATTTACCAAATTAGGTGATTGTTTCTAAAGAATGTTTTATTATTTTTATACATGTTTATGTTGCCCATAATATACTTAAATATCTTCATTATAGAATTTTTATTTCCTTTGATTTTTTAAAAAAACCATTTGTCTATCTATTTTTGGCCATTGCTGTATATGTTCCAACGATAATCTTCAAAATGTTTCATAAAATGCTCTTTTAATAACTAGTAACGAAGCTCATTCCCATTTGCCTGAATGTGTGAACAAACAGAATTTTCACTATTTGACTATTGGGTACCAGAATATAGCTACCGTTCATACAGCAAGAAGGACAATGGACGTTTTAAGAAAAATGTTTCCAGAACGCGCACTCTCGTTACATGGAGACATTCGATGGCCTGCTCGTTCACGCGATCTTGCCCGATGTGATTTGTTCCTTTGGGGACACCTGAAGGCGAAGGGATTTTAGCACCATCTCCGAACCATTGACGATTTGAAAGCAGCAATACATCAAGAAATTACAGGAATATGACTGCTTGAGTGATGGAAACTTTTAGAAAGCAGCTTCGAATGTGTGAATGTGAATGAAATGGTCGCCACTTGGAAGTTAAGAATATTTTGTCAGTTAATTAAAATTAAAGATAAATAGCATTTACAATCGCTTTTTTATTAAAGGTAAATATATTGGAGATCTGAGAAATGATAGATATTAAGGGGATTTTTGTAGATGTTGATGATAAACCGAGATGATCCCTCACCCACTATTTTTTATTTTAAATCATTCTTCTCCATGCAATTTTTAAAATCCTGAAAATTTTTGAAGCGAGTGGATGTATACAACTAAATTTTTAAATTATATTAAAAAAAGAAGGCAGTTTATTCCGATGAATTTTTGAAATATTTCAGAAACAGAGGCGCATGCATTGTTTTTTAAAAAAAATTAAAACTCGTTTTTAAGTACTAAGAAGCTTAAAAAAATCTATTTTTTCTTCTTCTTCCCTATTATTTCTGTTTAATTAATTTTTTTTTGGAAAATCGAAAAATTTCGATAAAAAAGTTAAAAAAAAAGTAAAAAAAAGTGTTTCTTAGGGTAAGTGGAAGTACACTAGCAAATTTCTAAATTTTGTTTAAGAAAAGAAATTCCATGTATGCTGATCCCATTGTTTACAAGAAACGCATCTTTATATGCATTGTTTTTTCAAAAAAACTCACACTTACCAATAAATTTCTTGTAATTCTTAAAATATTCATCAAATAATTTTTTTTTTCAAAAAAGTTTTTAAAAAATAAGTGTTTTAACATTTTATTTTTGATATAAGTTTCTCTTTACATTTTATTAGTAGCTTTAATCTACTCTTATAGCTTTGGCCTAAATATGTTTTTTGTTTTAGTTTAAGTATTTACACCTGTCATACGGCTTACTTTTTAATATTTTTTTTGTTGTGCTGCTACTAAATAAATACTACGTACTATTTTGTGCTTAGAACATTGAAAGACTAGAATTAGTAAACAACAACTTTATTTGAATTTAACATGTGCACAGGGGCAAGGGGGGTGTTTTGTTTACAAACATCTTCATCGATTCCCTGTTGTCAAGTTTACACGCATTTTCAAAAGGAAGGAACGAGGAAATTTTCAGGTACACAATAATAATGTTAATTTAACTTATTGATATTAGATTTTCAATTAAAAATAAAAAGTAGAAATAGATATGTTATTCTAAGGGCAACAATAATATTTTCAAAGCAAAAAAAAATTAACATACTTATTCCTAAAACCGCTAGCTTTTAAGATTTTGTGCCTGGCTTGTACTTCTTAAAGACATAAAGTATCTCCATCCAAGTAGCAAAAAATATATTAAGCCTTTGTTTTGCAATGGATCGAACCTTCATCTATATAACCGGCTTTCCTCTTGACCAAAGCTTTTAACATCCATAATGAATTTAACTTTTGAACGTTTGTTTTAAGAAATCCACGTATCCTCCTTCGGGCAATTGGAGGAGGATGTTTAATGGTGAAACAACTCATGAAATCCTTAAACCAATTATGCAATTATTTTTTTATTGAAACTTATCCAGAGAATTGAGGCCAGGGTCATCCAGTTCTAAATTTATCATTATTAAATTGTTAATATAAAAATTAACGCAAATATCAGATTAATAACCGATGCGAGAGACGAAAAGTTGCAAAATCTGTTTTCAATGGAAAACTGATAAAAATCCCCTGGAAAATATCCATTATGCACTCAGAAAAGCGTCACGGACGATAGGGAGTGCATTAAACGACAAAGGGCATTTTAAATTTTCGAAAAGTGCATTTTTGCATAAAATTCAGTATTAACTGAAAAACTGAGTGCGGCTAAAAGCCTCGTAATTAATTCCCTTTAGCAGACGAAATTGAGCTCTTCTATTGTAGCGCCTAATTTACTTACGCCAGCACATGCATGCAGTAAATCGAGTTTCGCAATCAGTTAGTAGGAGACTGAGACCTTATCTTTTCGTATTTTATTTTTAATATTATAATGAAACGTGTGAAAAGGTAATTGTAATAAAATCACAGTCTTAGTAGCGTGGTAAAGTTATAAAGAACTTACTTCTCAGCTAAATTTGGTACCTTCAAGATAAATATTGTATGCATAAGTGTAATTAAAAAAGCTTAAATTGAAAAAGCTTAAATGGTCAAATATTGAAAAAAATTTAGTATTCAAGAGCAAAATTCGATTAAAAAAAAATAATGAGAGAATATGAGGGAAAAAATTTGGGTCCGGCAGCCGCGGAAACCAAAATTAATCATTCCGGAATCGGGCGAGGCTAACGAGCTTCAAAAGCTGCTTCAAGCTGCTGACGATGGCGTAAACTAAACAAAATTGCTGAACTTTAATTATAAAGTTGAGGAGTAAAACCGTTCGTTCGTTCAAAGTATGACGTCATTCAAAAGCTCCGCTTAATTAACTTTAAAGGCATCGTTTTATCCGCGTGACGACCCCAACTTTTCGGATATTCGGGACAAATTGTTCGGAGAGGTTCATATAAAAAAATCCCTCCTTTTTTATAGAAAAAATTATTAATGTACACTTACAAGGGTATAATTACTTTGCTTATAAATCACTCACACCAATAATTTTTCTTAAAATAAAAATCATTACCAAAATCCTCGTTAATCTCTAAGCAATTTCACCCTCTTGGTTTTTCTTCATCTGAGGCGTGGTTTTCGCTCAAAGTCCTCAAGAAAATTTAATGCGACATGGAAATGTTTTTCCACCTGGTATAGAAAAACACTTTTTTTGTCGCCAATGTAACTTTTAAACTTATAGAAAAATATGTTCTTTGTTTCACACATAATTTTGAACAAAATTTGTGCAAGACTTCACACCTTATGGAAAATCTCCGGAGAGTACCTGTACTCTTCAAATATGGTTATAACAAATCATCCAACGTTTCCCAAATAGCTCTACCTGTATAAAATTTTCTGTAGATTTTTCTTATAATGTTGTTCAAATCAACGCTTTTTAACTATAAAGCGTGGTCTATCCAAAATTATTTAGCTAATATATAATTAACAAATTTTTTCTCTAAGCAATTTGATGATAAATATTCTCCGTACTCGTCTCATGATGTTCTTTGAGTGTGGTCTCTCCCAGACTACACACGTCAAGTATCCCGCCACATCTATAAGCTGCAACTAGGCACTACTACATTACAAAAACTGATCAGTGAGGCCTAGGGTCAGGGCCTATAACGTGTATCATGTCGCACTTCAGATCTGAGTTTTGTTTGTAATATTCTGATGTCCTAATTGACGTCTCATTGTTTTTTTTCTATACAGGATGGCCCATCGAAAACTGTTCAGCAAGGTTATTAAATCAGACGATTGGCGTGTTCAACTACCTGGAATAAAGAGAGAATTCTTCCAGGCAGTCGGAGTTACTTTTTATTTAAAAATTTCAGGGAAATTGCACCTGTTCAGTTCCCTGGAATAAAGACTTAACTCGTGCAGGCAGTCGCAGTTATTTTTTCTGCAAAGTTACTGTGGAAATCAGACTATTGACGTGTCCAACTGCCTGGAATAAAAAGACAATTTCTCCAGGAAATTTGAAAATGCATCTGTCCAGTTGCCTGGAGTAAACACTTTACTCGCCCAGGAAGTCGAAGTTATTTTTCCTTTAAAGTTTCTGAGGAAATTAGATGATTTGATGAATGGTGAATTGTCCTACTGGCAGGAATGTGAAAATAAAAATAAAACCCTTGGCTCTGTATACTTTTTTTTCTAAGAGACATATTTACACATAAAATCCATTTTACATTTACACATTGTTCATTTGCGGGGTGAATTTAGTACGAATAATACGAATTACTAAGTTAGTACGATTTGTACGATTTGCCCAACTTTAAAAACGTTTTGACATCCGTCAAACACGTGTCGTGGAAAGTGATGGCAACAGTGCATTTGTTGGGAAAGTTGCCTAACTTGATGAAGGTGATAGTAAAATTGATAGGCAACCACAGCGGATTTCAAAGTGAATCACAATTTTTCCAACTTCAAAATTTCACTTGTTAATATTTTGGACTGTTTCATTCTAATTGAATCTCAAAAATTACAAAATTTTAAGAAGTCTTTAGACTTCTTACAAGAATCTCCGAAAAAATTAATTTAAATTTGGCGCCACACACGGTATAAAACTGCAACTCTGTCATTAATACACATTTTCGTTTACGTTCATGGTTGTCATGGCTAGAATCATAGCAGGGCATACAGATAGCAATTTGTACCTTAGTGTTGCCAAATGATTTTGCATACAAATTTTGATGTTAACCTTTTAAATGATCTGATTTGAATAAAATAGCAAATAATATGACAGAAACGATGAAAATTATGAAAATTATATTGAAAAGTTTTTAAACATTAAGGTTCAGTCCAAAGCAGATTATTGGGTTTTACATAGACAAATAAACCAGGATTTTTGACGTCAGAGGAGTTCTTTGGATAGTTGCCTATCTTTATGGGGTACGTTCGTGGCCATCCAACAATTTATAGGCAACCAGCTTGACTAGTATGTAAAAACCTCAGCGCATCATAAATTTTTTCACCTGAAAGTTAGTTTTAAAGACCACACGTTTTTGAAGAGTTTACTGGTTAACTTATGGCATTTTAGAAATATAAATTTAAATTTAGCGCCATGGTAAATAAATCGGGACTCCACCAATATTCAAGCTCGTCATTACTAGTAATAGTGGAGCTTAAAAATTATAGTGCCAAAGTGAGTTTGCATTAGGCATTGCGTATTTCGTCTTTCTACAAAAGTTTTTTAAAGTTTAATTAAGTTCCAGGCAAAAAATTGGATTTTAAGATAAAACAAAGGATTTGGCACATCAGAGCAGCTGTTTGAAAAGTTGCCCAACTAAGTCGATGATTATTTCGAAGTTTATAGGCAACCAGCTTGACCAGCCCGAAAAAACGACAGCAAATTCTCCGAATGGTTTCAACTTAAAGTTCTTTTATTGTTTGGTTTTAATTTAACCTCAAAAATCTTTGGATTTATGGATTGGATTTAATTTTGAGTTATGATTTTATTTCAAATGTCTGCCTAGATTAAAATAGATAATAATATTTAAAAAAAAACCATTAAAACTATAAATATTGACTCTTTAACCTTTACTTCTTAACAAATCAATTCAAATTTGACGCCACACACGACATTCAAGCAGTAACTCCGTCATTATTGAGCATTTCCGTTTCCGTTCATGCTAGAATCATAGCAGAGCATACGGAGAGCATTCTGTATCGCGTTGGCAAGTGAAATTGCAATAAAATTTTAAAATGATCTGATTATAATAAAACAGCAAATATTATGATGAAACTATTGAGGATTGCGTCTATTGCCTTCACACATCAGTTTTCCAAAGGTGAAGTTTAGTCTAAAGCAGATTATTGAGTTTTAGATAAAAAGAAACTAGGACGTCATATTGTCAGAGCAGTTAAGAAAGTTGCCTAACTTTATGGTGTCTAAGTTGCCTAAGTCCATGGTTATACCACTGTTTATAGGCAACTAGCGTGACTAGTATGTAAAAATCTCAGCACATTATAAATTTTCCCATCTAAAAACTAGTATTTTGAAAAGAACACACTTTTGAATAGTTTATTGTGTGTCTTATGGCGTTTCACAAAAATAAATTTAAATTTACGCCATCTAAGGTAATCAAATCGAAACTCCGCCCATATTTAAGCTTGTCATGGCTAATCATAGGACAACTTAAAGACAGCATACCGCGGTATTGCCAAGCGATTTTACATCTAAATAAATAATTATATGTGAAAACTATTAACATTTTCAGAATTGCTATTAAGTTTTTCTAGAACAGTCAAAGCCAAACTATTGGATTTTAAGATAAAATAAACTGGGATTTATGACGTCAGTGCAGCTGTTTGAAAAGTTGCCTAACTATGTCGATGATCATTCCGCAGTCTATAGGCAATCAGCTTAACGAGGCCGAAAAAACCATAGCGCATTTCTGGAACGTTTTCAACTTAAAATATTTTTTTGATTATAGTAAGACGGCCAATAATATGAATCAATCGTTTGATATAATCTTTTCGACCAAAGATCAGAAAACAAAAAGAAGTTGTGGCAGCAATGCTAAAGCGAGCTGTTACGAGTCATGACGAATCAATAAGATTACTGATCGCTGATGAGAATCAATATACTTTTGCGCATAGCAATGTTGCCATATGTTCATCAAAATAGTGAAACTACGATACTGTTACCATAGTATGGGAAACGTTTTGCTTTTAAATTAATTAAATATTTTAAATTTTTAATAGCAAAAACTTCTGCGGCTAAAAAACGAATTTTTGAAAAATAAATATTCTCGTTAACTAGACAGTTTCATAACTAATAATTGAACGCTGAAAATGCGAATATCATTAAAACTTTTTAGAAACTCTCTCTGGAAATAAATTAGCTTCGAAAAAAACATAATTATGAGTTTCGTTAAAAAGCACAGGAAAAGTTTACGGCAAAAAAAAGTTTTCCTTTTGTACGAACCTATTATCTTATCCATCGTATTTTCAACTAACCGCGTCATATTTTACTAAGGAAATTTCCCATTTTCGCTGTACAAAAGATAAAAGTTTAACGAAGTTTCGCTAAAGGGATTTGATGCGCGTGTGTCGAGAAACATCGTTTCTCCGTGCTTTTACATCCACTCAAATATTCATAAGCGCCTCTCCTCCTCTTCGTCTTCCTCTCCTTTGGTCCTGCGATCCGAGCGACCCGAGTTAAAAAGCTCTCCTCGGGGTGTGAAGAGAGAGTGTGTCATGAACCTTTGGTGGAAAATAAATTTTCATTATTTTTATCACCTGATGATGCGGATAAAAGTTTGAGAATGTTTTGTTCGAGAAAACTTGCATTTTAACCTTAAAAATCAATGTCAAAAAGCTTAGTTTAAATAGCCAAGTAAATTCAAATGTGGCGCCACTTAAGTATATACAGACAGCATCCCAGACCGCGATATTGCAAAATGACTTGCGTATTTTTGTGTGAGATTTTTCCTAGAAATGTTCAATTTAAACTTCAAAAGTTATTCTGTCCAGAAAATATTTATTTGTTCTAATAATTTCACTCATTTTAGTACAAAACCGTTAAACTTGGCACAGAAGAATGTTGTTGTACTTTTGTGTAATTGTTATTAGTCGAAACGAATTCAAATTTGGCGCCATTTATTGTGTTCAAAGCTTAACTCCATCTTTCGTTATAATCACCATTATATTACACATTTCCGTCTCCATTCTAGCTTGTCATTGCTGCAATCATAGTAGAGCTTATAGACAGAATAACACGCTATTGGCAACTGGAAAATCGTTTCGTCGTTCCGTAATCTATTTTACTTTTTTTCGAGTGTTTTTTTCCTAAAAAATGTTTTATTTATAGTAGAAGAACTTCGAACTTCTTCTTCTTCTTCTTCGAACTTCCGGCGATCACCGTTTCCGTTCTTACTTGTCCATACTATATCACTATGGTTTGTTCAGTATATTTTCAGTATAGAGAGCATCTCGTACCGCAAAGTTGCCAGAATTTTGAAGTGGATAACCGGGAGTTCGTTTCTTAATTTATTTTATTTCTTCTGTATGTGTTTTTTCCTTAATTTAAGGCACTTCAGTAAAATCAATTTTAATTTGGCGCCACCACTTTTCCGTAGGTCATTTTTATAATTATGGATATAACAATGAGAGGTGATTGCAGACAGCATTAAGTACCGCAGTATCGTATATTATATTATGCTAGTTTTTGATCGTATTTTAATTTTCTATGAGTGATCTTTACCCGACAATTATATTTTTCCCTTAATCGCCGCTCTCTTCCTTACCCCGTTTAAGTAAAATAAATTCAAATTTGGCCCCACACTTGTAGCGCTATTCAAACAGCAACTACAACTTTCGCCGGCCACCATCGGTGCGCTAGGGCTTATAGACAGCATCTCGCACTGGGTACTGCTAAGCTGTTAGCATATAAATACATTATGGTGTTGCCAGAATATTTCTAGGTAATTGATAGTTTCTCACTCAATTTTGTTTTTCTCTGAGTACTTTTTACTAAGCTTTGATTTTTTTAATATATAAACCCAATCTCTTCCGAATTACCACCATTAATTACTGTGCATTTCTTTTAACGTTCCTGTCATTACTACAATCATAGTAGAACTTAGAAACAGCATTTCATACTGCGTTATTGCCAAATAATTGGTATATAAATTCCGTCACCAGAATAGTTATTAAAGTTCGGTTCCTGGAAAAAGAGGAAATATTTTTTCCGATTCAAGGGCAAACTTTCTTGTCTTGGTTTACGGAAATTACTTAATTCACTCAAAATACTCTTCGGCAATGTTGGCAATAGAGCGGTTCAGTATGCTGCCAGTATTTAACAAAAAGTAAATAAAATTGACAATTCCCTTTTACCATTCGATTGGTTAGGCTTCGGTGTTGTGAACATATTTTACAGTATGTGCAAGTACTACTGTAAAATACCTGCTTCGTAATGCTGTCTACAAGTTTCCAATCATCTGTCATCATTCTGTTAATTTGTCATATGACCGAATAAATACACAGTACGAAGTTTTAAAAATGAATAAGTTAAAGCTTCTAAGCCTAACCTTCTTAATGTACAGACGTGACACTCTTTGGCGGCAAATTTAATTTTTTGGCTTGGCGGGAGATTTAAATCTATACAAGTAGGTTAGAAATTGTTGTACAGAATAACCATATTTGAAAATAGTCATTGCTTGAACCTTTTAAACTATTACATCCACCCTATTATCAGGTTTATTAATTTAAATTGTTAAATTCATTGGTAACAGGCATTTAAATTTATAATCCTCGCGAATAACAAATTATTTCATTAACATCAAATGGCTAATTAAAGTAATTTTAATTAAAGCAATTTAATTAAAAATATACCACGTGTTAAATTCTATTGGTAACCCATAAAATCCCTAAATTAAATCTAATATATAGGGCGAAAGTATCAATAAAACCTCCACGGCCAATTTGCACCGGGTATATGGGTCGTCTATTACAAAGACTATTCCATTTTACCGCAGAATCGCCAATAAAACGATAAAAATAAAAATTATTACAGATATTAGGGTGAAATAAAAAAAAAATAGGAAAAAACGTATCCGGATGGTAAATCCGTGCACGTAGAAACCGTTTGGTCTGGCATGCGGCGTCCATTTTCCATTATCCAACTGGAAAAATTTTATAAATTGATGTTTCAACTGCAATTGTTTCATTGTATGGTATGCATAGAATTTATACTGATGGATGTTTGATTTAAAGGGTTTTATTAATTAATTTTTTTTTATTGTGATTATAAGATTATATTATTTTTAAAACAGGGCTTAAAACATTTGTCAAAATATTTAATTTATTTTTTTTATATTGAGACACTATCTTCGTGTGTGATATTATAAGTGGCAATAAAATGTTTGTTTTTTTGTAATATAATAAACTGAAATAACTCAGTTTCTAGAGGATACAGAAAACAGAAAATCAATGTTCGATATAATATAAAAATACTTATTAGAATAACAGTACATAGGAAATCTAATAATATAATAAGAAACATTGACATACACACTAAAGTCGATTTTTGACATTGTAAATATTTACCAAATAATAATTTTGTAGAAAAAAGTTGCACCTAGGTATGATAATAAGTAGTAAGAAATAGGTTAAATAAATATTCATTCATATAATTCATTTGGTGCTACAATTGGGATCTTTTCGGGAATTTCAAACTCTTCTTCTTCATCCTCGGACTCTAAATCCGACCCAACTTCGTCTAGAAGTTGGAACAATGCCTCCTCGTCATCCCTTATATGGTCCAAATCAATAATTTCTTTACTTCTTCCTGTAACAAAGAATTAATTGTATCCAACTTAATTAAAACCGAACCACGTTAACTCCCGTGGCTCACAATTGTGATATACATAACAAAACCATTCTTGGAATCAACAATTTTAAAGATATTTTCAATCTCTAAAAACAATACACTTAATTGAAGTTTATTATACCTATTTAATATTAAGCACTTCTTTTTTCCCCTAAATTCTATAAATAAATAATAAGTAACTTACCTGCACGAGCCATTGTTGAAAATAATCTGAAACTTTTCAGGTTGACAAGAATGCACTCTCAGCAAAATAAACGATTTGCGCGTGCACACCTATAAAATGGACTATTCACGATCATGTCGCACGATTCTCTACCCAGATTAAACATTTTTGGATCCTTATAAAACTAGTAAATAAGGAAGTCACAATTGTGACATCGGGTAGCGTAAGGGATACAGTAAGGGGAAGATTCTTAACGGCTACAGGCGACACATTGTGAAAAACTGTACTACGTATCTTTATGGGTCCTCTAAGCTTGCTCCTGGTATAGTTTGAACGAATATTAGTATGAGTCATAAACCTCTCAATATTATCTCACACAAACATGAAGCATAGGAGAATGTAGGCACATGGCAAGTTAAGAATTCGTAGTGTTTTTAAATTTCTTTTTAGGAATATACATCTTGATTAATCACAAATTTCCCGTGGGTTCAATAAATAAGCACACTTGAACACACTTTTATTGACTACTTTACAATCACATACTATTTTTACCACTTACTGCGTGCTTAAATACAACTATATACCATAGATTAATACTTCTTAGATAGGAAACTCCCATAAAGCTAATAGAACACTGAATGTCGATTGACTGTTGCGCCCTCTGAATATCGAGGAGTAGTACTAACCAAAAGTAAAAATGGGTTTGTTATAACGTCACAAAATAGCGGGTAATTTAAAATTACATTATGGCGCCAAATTTAAATTTGAATTGAAAAAGTGTTAAATTAGGACTTTTTTGTCCCCATATTAAATAAAGTCCTCGATTTGTCACTTTTTCTATTTGAATTCTATAATTTCTGAAAGACCCATGCATATATTTCCTACTAGATACATAGGTCTGGGTTTCAGAAATTAAACAAGAAATATTCACAAACTGTATTAATATGAGACTGTAGCAAAAAATTATCAAGTTATACAATAAAAATTAACAATTGGATACGCTTGTTAAAACATTACAAAAAATTAAAAAAATTCTTCCAAATTCCATAAATTACAACTTCCAAACAATTCTTCCAAATTCTATAATGTATAGGAACCCAGAACTCAATTAATTGAGGAACTTTATTGTATGAAGAGCAAAGTTTGCAAAGTAGAATTAATACAGGGTGAGACAAAAGTTATAGAACTTGCAAGAGTGCCTGTGTAGATAAATAATAGACAATAATAAAATGCGAGAAGCGATTTTTAAAACGTCTATATATATTTTTTAGTAGAAAATTAGCTACGCTAGTAGAAAAAATATATACATACAAAATATATACATTTTATTATTGTCTACTAAAAAGGTTAGAGTAAATGTACAATTGTAATAGAAATTTTATAAAATCGCCAAGGAATTACCCCGTATTCAATTAACTAGTAGTGTTCCTTAGTATATAAAGTTAATGTTCCTACCAATAAATTAATAATGAAAGAGGCAATAAGTAAATATGTTAAAATTTACCGGAGTTACAATTTTTCTGTTTGCCTTTGAAAATGTCATAGACTCCAAGATTTGTATAGATTCCAAAATTGCTGTTAAAACTGCTGAAATTGCTCTTCTCTCAGTTTATGCGTCAGATTTAGAGTAAACTTCGATATTGAGGCTGTCAAAAAGTCTATACAGAAACAAAATGAAGTCTGCGGCACATTAAGCTTCACTGGACTCGAATGTCTAAAGATAAAAAATATATTTTGAAGTTCTAATTTTTAAAATTCTTAAAAAAAAATAAAACGTTACTCCATTTTGCCATATTATCCGTCTAGGATCCTATGATATTACTAAAGACCTGGATGCAGTTTTTAATTTTCAAGTTTCAATCCATCAAAAAAACAAATCAATAGTAGTCAGTTCTTTATAATCGTGGTCTTAAATGTCATTTTAAAAAAAATTAAATGATATTATTTTATTGACATTACTAAGTTAAGTACAATATTTTTTGACTGCGATTAAAGTAAATTGTTAATTAAAGAGCTTAGTTAAGCTTAGAGCTTACCCAAGTAGTTTATTAGCAATAATTAAGCTTACTACCTCTGCTGACGTAATAAATACGCTTCAAAGAACGCAACGCTTTATCCCCATTTAAAATCTTTTATTTGATTACCCTGTATATCAACAACATGCAAATTAGCTTACTCATCAAAATTATTAAATTAATTGCTGAGGCCAACCTAATAATCATCAAATTACGCATTACTATTTATCCAATTAACTAAAAGCTCGTTCGAAAAGAAAATTAAGGCGTGACTTTAACTATATTAAATTAATTAGCATGAAAAATAAATTCATTGATGGAAAATTCCCTTTTTAAAATTCCATCGTTCGTATTTTTCGCTCGAATTTTCCCTCACGTACTTCATTTATTTATACCTAATGCACTTTCCGGCTGTCTCCTTTTAGTTTGACGCGTACGGGTTATATTATTTGAATTTTCTGACACACCTACATTGAATATGGATAAGTTTATATTAAATTCGGAAAAACACCGAACGTTTGTAATGTATAGTGCCGAGGGAGTGATGGAAACACGATAGTAACAAAAAGGAGTGTTTTTTAATAAGGTTTTAGTTGTTGAGCAATTAAAGTCTGCTCTGCCCCATCTCTTTATTTCCAGACCTTTTTTTAATTATTCTTCAGAAATTCCGAATCATGTTTTCGAAGTAATTCGAGCCAAATTCAAGCTCAAACACCCTGCAATTAAGCACTCATCAATCCTCAAAAATAAAGTGAAAAACAAAAGACCAACTACGGCGTTCAACCCCCCCTGCGAGCAGTAATGATCGGCTTTTCTCGAATAAAGTGCTGATGACAGCGATTCCTGCATCGGGATAAGCACTGACTTATGACAAATGAATATTTGATGAGCTTTTTTTACTCCCGTTACGATTATGACTTTCCTGCCGTTCGCTCGGCCGTAGCAGAAAGCATCGAGCAGTAAAAGAGGACTTATATAGCCATTTTAGAGGGGATAGAAGGAGATAGAGCGTGCGGTAAACGTGGAGAAACTGGTGGGAGGAAGATAGAGATGGGGCATCCTTGTGGGTGTTTGAAAGCAGTTAAAGTTATAATGGAGCTCGGTTTATAATAAAACGGTCTTTTTTTATCGAGAGACAGTAAAATAGAGTGATTGAAAAAGGAATTAAGGTATAGGGAGGTTTACCTGGAAGACCCTCAATTATATATGCCAAATTATAATTTTCTTTTCTAGTAGCTTTTTAAAAATCATTTTTTAATAGCCGAAATATTACTTTTTTAAATTTTAATGAGTTTCTAAGAACACGAAAAAAAAAAGGAAATTTAATCTTGCCGGCACACACTGACTGAAGTTTCTACTTTGGAATTCGCTCGCGCGGAAATTCAATCAATTTCCTAAAAATAAGTTTCCATTGTTTTTAAAGCTGACTTTCTTCATGGCCCGAGTTGATAAAAGTTTCTCCTATTTGAAGTGAAAATTGGAATGTTCCTTGGACCTGCTAATATGGTTGTTTTTTTTATGGAAATTTATGTGGGATCTATAAGGGATGTTAAGCTATCTTCTGGGATAAAATTTGGATTTTCTGTTTGAATTTCCAAAAAAAACAATTGTTGAGGAATGAGTTTTTGTTTTAGAGTGAGAGAAACTGAAAAAACCCTGAAACAAGTTAAAGAAAAAAAAATCCCAAAAAATTAGCATACTATAATACTATATAAAATAATTTTAAACTTAATTACTTTAGGCGCCTTAACCCTTTGAGACCAGATTTATTTTTTTTTAACCTTTGGTGAAAATTTTTGTTTTGCTCAATTAATTAAAGATTATTTAATATGTTTTTAATATTAAATCTTTTTTTTTGCATATGAGTTAGTTACAATGAGGTGTGCTCACTGTAAGGACACTAGGCAGATAAATAAGAAAAAAATGGCAAAAACTAATTTTTTATTGCTAGAAAAATACATTGATTATAAAAACTTTATTTGGTATGATATTGACGAAAACAGTTTTTCTTATTTGAAAGGCACAGGGCAGCATCACACCTAAAAAAATTAAAATAATTAACTATGTTTATTTATTTATCAATGTAATATCAACAGCTACCTTGTACAATGCCATCTTGATTTGTGAGGTTCCGTCTTGGTACTACAAAAAGCACATCTTCCAGGCTTGTCATATAGAGGCATGTGGGAACAAGAGTCGTACCGAATTTCGTATGATATAGTACGTTTGAAATGATTCACCGTTGCTGATGGTCGACCCCTTTTCGGTAAACCTTGTTCAGCTCTCACAAGTCCTAGGCCCACTGAAAGTCGAAAAAGTTTTAGCGAAATTTGCGCATTGGAATAAATCCGTTTTTTTTTGATACAATATGAATGCATTTACTAAGGATAAATCTATGAAATAGAAAAAAATTCTATGCCACTACTTTTTCGACTTTCGGTCAACCTCATAAAGAGTTTATCCATCTTTTTTTTTGGGAAATCCATTGATTTTTGCATGGATCCAGATAATTAGTTAAAAAATGGACTGGCCTATCATCCATCACTGCTTGTCATCTAGTAGATCTGTTGGTAGATTCTTTCGATCTTTTCTGACGGTACCGCAAGCGTAAATCAACTCAGTTTGCAGTTGTTTTTGCAGCTCGACCGAATTAAAATAATTGTCAAAATATATTTCGTACCCTTTTCCAACTAAGTCTCTCGTAAGGTCTCTAACAACTCTACCACCAAGAGACTTTTCGGTCATTTGACCTATTTTACCAGTGTAAATCTGAAATTGACGTACGTATCCTGAATTTTCGGAACGAATCCAAACTTTATAGCCACGGTTTACTGGTTTCTTTGGCATATACTGTTTTAGGGAGCTTCGTCCTTTGAATCGGATCATCGACTCATCAATAGCTTGATGTTGACTTGGTTTCAAAGCATTTTTATATGTATCAGATAATACATCTAACAAAGGCCGTAATTTGTAAAGTTTTGGTGATCACGGCCAGACTGTACAGAGTTGTCATTTAGGTGCAGGTTGGCTAACATCCATGAAAACCTGTCTCTTGACATTATCGAACTTATGAATGAATCTCATTTCCAATTGTGAGGACCAGTAATCCTTGTAGCTGGGTAGCTTTTTTATGCCCATTATCAAATTTATTGCAATAAAACCCTTTATTTCCTTTACATTAGTAGGCGTAAATGCATGACTATTACCTCCGTTTCTTTGCAAGGCATATAAGTTAGTTTGAAAAGTTATGTGGTCTAACAGATGCTCAGGGAATATATGCAAAAACATGTCGGTAGGGGTTTCTATATCGATGGGAATGTTTGGTTTCTTATTTCTTTCTCCTATTTCTTCTCCAAATTCTTTAAAATTTCGAACACAGTGTGAGTTGGAGTTAGTCCATATAGTTTTTTTGTGAATTTCCTGGGCTCGTATTACTGACAAAGGTAGCTCATCCTCACTGCTCCATTCGGCTAAGTCAGCATCAGCGTCTTGGGACAAAGTATCATTCCCAAATATAATAGGCATATTTTCTATGTCAAACAAATCAATTGTTGGCGACGCCGCTGCCGTTGGGCCTACTATTTCTGCGTCCCCTTCAATCTCATCTTCACTAACATCTCCTAACTCGCTAATGTTGTCACAAGGAATTTTTTCCAAATAATCATACAGGTCATTGGAGTTGAGATTTATAAGCTTGTTATAAAATTTATCTGTAAATAAAAATAAAATCCTATAAAAAAAACCGTTAAAAAAATACTCATGATATTTTGAGAAAATTATTTGCCTAAGAGACTGGTGTTTGTTCTGGAGTCAAAGAAACTCAAAAAATATTGGATAAGTTAAAGAAATATTTTATAAACCCGAAGGATACGAGCTTAAGCTGCATATAGAGTAAAAACATATTTCTAAATAGATGTTAAAACTAGATTTTTCAAATTACGGTAAAGGACAATAAAAAAAAAACAATTTTAAAATTGGGTTGAACAAATAAAGAAAGAAACAAAAAAAACATAAAATAATATAATTAAAGTTTAGTAATTTAAGGTACCTTAACAACAGTATATCTCTTAAAATATTTTAAATTGAAATTTGTTTAGAGTCATGGAAACTCAAAAAAATATCAAAAAATTAATATACTATATAAAATAATTTCATTATTAATTACTTAAGGCGTTTTAACAAGGGCATTATACTTCTTTTAAATATTTCAAATTTAAGATCTTTCTTTTAGGATTGAAGAACCTTGAAAAAAATCAACTTAACAAAAGCAAAAAAGATTCCAAAAAATTAAAGTAATTTTAAGCTTTAGACACCCTAACAACAACATTGTATCCCCTTGAAATATTTCAAAATTGTGTTTTTTATTTTAAGATCTGAGAAACTCAAAAAAACTCCCGAACAAGTAGCAAAATTATTTTAATAGTTTTAATGGATTAAGATTTAGGCATTTTATTAAGATTTTTTCTCATCCTCAAAATAATTTAAAATTTGAATTTTTGCTATTAGGGTCTCAAAATACTCTTGAACAAGTAAGAGTTAAAAAAGACGTAGTAGTTTGAAAGGCTAGAATTTTTGACTTAAGGTGATTAAAACTCAAAGAAACTCCATTTTAAAACAAGTAAAAAAAATTAAAAAAAAAAAATAATTTTAAGCTTAATGGTTTAAGACGCCTTAACAAGAGCATTATGTTCTCCTTGAAATAGAAATTGAGCAAATTGCTACATATAAAATACAAAGAGGTTAAAACGACAAAAATTAAATATAAAAAACAAAACATGGGCCTAATAATACAATTTTAAAATATGTACTCTTAATAATCGTTTAAAACTATTTATATTATTACAGATTTTTAAGTCATTAGGCAATTTATTAAATTCGAGCAAACCTTTATAGAGCACGGAATTAAGCATTTGAACGGTGCTATACTTATGAGATAAAATAAAATCAGTACAATTCCTAAAATCAATACAAAAGTATTATAATTATGGACATCACGAAATAGCACTAACTTATTACATATATAATTAGGTAAAGGGCCGTTCTTCAACTTAAATATAAATACATTAACATTAAACATAATGTCGTTAATAATCGTTGATGGACGGTCAACATATTTAAGACATAACATTAGCTAACATTTAACATTATTTTAATAGGATTATAGCGGTTACATCTCAATATTGTTCTCATTGCCCTATTTTGAATTTTTTTGCAATTGAGAGATTTTATATTGCGGTAAATTATATAAAAGAGTTGATCAAAATTGTAAATGCGGAAGAGCTATAGCATTAAATAACGTTATTTTTGTATTCATTGATAAGTTTTGTTCCACCCTACTAATGAACCCTACCTTTTTAGCAAACTTTCTCATGATATAATCCGCATGAGCCTGAAAAGCTAAGTTCGAGTCTAAAATTACTCGGAGATATTTAATTTGATCCTCGTAAACTAATTTCTGTCCATCCCCACAAACACTTACACTTTCAATGTTAATAGAAGATATCTTCGACCGTCTACCAAATATACAAAATTTTGATTTTGTGGTATTTAAGCTTAACTTATTGTTACAAAGCCAGTCAAACAAATTGCCAAGTTCTATGTTCATGTCGCAAGCAAATAAAATAATATTTGATTTTTGAGCCACCCTAACCATATCATTAATGTAAAATAAAAACAATAATGGATCCAAAACAGTACCTTGGGGCACACCGACATCGACATTTACAGTTTCAGACATAGCATTATTAAACTTCACACGTTGTAACCTATTACAGAAATAAGACTTTAACCACTTTAAAACGTTCAGCTTAATTCCTATGTGTTCTAACTTACCCAACAATATATCTCTATCAACAGTTTCAAACGCCCTTTTAAAATCCAAAAACGCAGCCAACAAATAATTACCTGAGTCAATTGCCTTTAAAAAATTATCACAGATATTCAGAAGTACAGATTCACATGAATGATGCTCACGAAAGCCAGATTGGTTAGGAACTATAATTTGGTTGTTATCTCAGAACTGCAGTAATTGCTCTTTTACACATACTTCTAAGACCTTTTCATATATAGGAACTTGGTATTTGATACCTTTGGGACAGGAATAACTGTTGATATCTTCCAGGACTCCGGGAAGACGCCATTTGAAAGTGAGGTGTCTACGACGTCCAACAGGCTTTTTCCAGCAACATGAAAGACATCACAAAGAATCTGTTTGGAAATGCCATCTTCACCTCCGCCTACATTTTTTAGATTATTAACGACTTGTCTCAATTTAGCCATTGATATTGGTTCAAAATTCTGGAGAATATTAGTTGAGGTTAGACTTCTTGGGGCATTGCTAACTAAATATTTTGTTGCGGTATATTTTGAATAATCTCACTGATACTGTGATACATTGTAGAACTTCATTAAATGCCTCGATACACTGACAAAGAGAAGAGTTTTGTACTACTACTTCAAATTTTGATATCTCTTATTGATGTTGTTCTAAAGACTTCTGCAAGTGTGATATATTTATATTTAAATATAGTTTTTATACAACAGGTATAATATTTCAACATAGGCAACAATATTTTAACAGGGAGTTACATACCTTAAGTGTGGTACAATAAAATTATTATAAAGCAGTGATATTGGGTTAAAATTTAACATATACATTTTCTTATGTCACTAACTATGAGAAATATTTTATTAATAATATATAGCCCAACAGAAATTTAAATATTTATACCCACTACAAACACTTTTTTTAATTTATTGATGTTATTCAAGTACCCAATTATATCACAATCTGGCTAATTTTAAATATTCTTATCTATACAGTTTGAAAAACATGCAGTATTATATTTAGGCAACTTAAAATTTTAAGTTCTTACAATCATTAAACGAAAAATCAATCACCGTACCATAAGTAAATTTAAAATATCTTATTTTCACTCCGAGACTAAGTCTACGTCAACTGTGTCAAGAGCTTTCACTAAATACACACAGAACATATTTATTTTGCTCTAAGTTAGTTATTATATGTTTTATTAGATCACTTGTGGCACTTTGTGTATTCATTATTTTCTGAAATACGTACTGATGTCAAAGTTGTAGTTGTTTTTCATAAAACGAAAAAGCCTGATTTTTATTACTTTTTCTGCAATTCTTAAGAATGTTGTTAGTACTGATACTTTTATTGCCATTGAGCTTGTTGTTGCCTAATTCTGCGTGTGATCCCTTTTAGTAAATCTTTTTCTGGAAATATTCTTGTAGTTATTTGTTATGTATTCTCCTGGTGCACAGTTGTTTTTTCAATTTTTCGGCAAATCATAAATTCCAGGCAATGTGGCAGATTTGAAAAATATTAAATTTTGAATTTCTTCCTCCTGGAATGTTGTTTTTTAACTATCAGATATTTTGGGAACTAATTTTTTCTTATGTAAGGCTTTTGTTGATAGGCACATGATCTATTATTGTTTCCATTGTATCTGTTTCCTATGTAGCATTTTCACAACTTAAATAATTCAGAACAGTGAACGTTTTAAGTTATTAATTTTTTGGTGCACCGTTATAATATTATAATATAATACAGTTATAATATTATCATAGTGTTATATCTTTCCAAATAAAGTTTATTCTGTTTTTGATAAATATACTACTAATACCTTCCCTAGTGCTTCTACATTGATGGATTGCATGACAACAGCATGCAATTTTATACCTTAAACGACGTATGTTGGCATATATTAAATATTAAAGTAATTTTAAGCTTAATAATTTGAGGCACCTTAACAACAGCATTATATCCCTAAATATATTTTGAAACCATGGTTTCTAACTTAAAGTTATAGAAACTCAAAGGCTCTAAAAAAAATCAACAAAAATCAAAAAATCTTATATTTTTTTAAAAATAATCTTTTGTCACAAGAGTTTCAGGGCTATTATAATATTAGCCTAATATTTTTAAAATTTATTGAAAACTTCAGATTTGCTTTAGGACATTAGAAACTTAAAGAAATCTCATTTGGAAAAATAGTCTAAGAATATCAAAATAAATTAAGCATTCATCAAAAATACGTTTATTAAGTAGCTTTATCAAAAGCATGTTCTCCTCAGATATATTCCAAAATTAGGGTTTTTACCCTTGAAATTTTAGAAAAAAAGTAATTCTAATTAATAAAAAAGTTACGACCAAAAAACATTTTTTCCTTAACCTTTTAATACTTTATTTTATCTCGATATATGTTTATTATAAAAAATTAAATCTTATTCTGAATATAAAATGCGCTGTTAAAGTTTAGACACTATAATTCAGAACACCTTGTATATTGTATTTAAAATGAATGTGGTAATAAAAGTTTTTTTATATTTAAATTTGGATTAATACCATAGTATTTATAAATTAATTCCATACGGTAGAAACTGAAAACAAAATTACTCCAAAACCACATCTGCTTTAATTTCAATACGGTTTAACTTGTACCAACACTTTTTCCGCTAAATTTCAAAATAATTTTTACGAAAACCGACGATTATCCCATCCAGTTTTAATGGAAAACGAGGAATATTTATTCGAGGGCTACACCTGGGTCCCCTTCTCTCCCTGGGGATCCCACTCCGTCCCCGGGATCCCTTTGCATATTTCAGAGTAATTTGCGGTAATTACGTTTGGTCCGTCCGCACGCCTTCGGCCCTTGGATGCAACTACAAAATGACGTAAATAATGGATAATGTAGTTATGGTTTGATGATACATTATGGTCTGCTAGAGATGCCAAAATTTAAAATGGCGGTCACTGCAAAAATGATTAAATTCGTCAAATTTTTTTTTCATATGTGCCCCTTTTGAATTTTCTATGACTGTTTCAATTATCATAGTTTTTTATATAGATATAGATAGATAAATAGATATTCAGTACTTAGACACAAATAAAACTCTGCATTATTATTTATTTATAATAAAGTTTTGAAGATTAAAAAAAACTTTCTGCAATTTTCAAGATGATGCCATTTAGCTTTTTGTATGTCTCTGACCAATATCAATATGTCCATTTCCACCGTTGCAATTCTAAACAAACAGTCTCTGAGTCTCTTGTTGACGTAATTCACCTCTCTGAAGTATCATCATACCTAATATTAAAAAAAAAATTTCAACTCATTGTTTTAGCATTCATAAACTCAAGAAGATTCTCTAAATTATTCCCACTTAATTTTACAAATAAGTTTATCTTATTCATGGTTAGAGAAAACCCGACTAGACCGAAGTGACAGGCATTAAATCTGGCAATAGGAATAATCCGGTGTAGTTTGTTACGATACCAGCTATGGAAATGTAGACCAAAATCCCCGGGCTTTATGAAGAGATCAACTCGGATAATACGGGTATTCAATTTCGGAGTTTCTGATATTCAGTTCTCCGTTTAAAGGACGTGTTTCGACTGCGTCATTTCCTCCCTGGGGCTCTCGTTTATTTCCCAATGGTACATACGTTATTAAGAAATATTAGTAGATTGTTGCCAATTATTTAAACATTTAAAAAAAAATCCAATTTTACCGAAAAAAACTCTCGCCGAGGTTTTATAAGTCTCCGAGGAGACGACTTCTTATTAAAATGCAAAGGCTATAGTAAATTGACAAGAGCAGGGTGGAAACATCAAGAGGCTTCACCTGGTTTTATGTAATAATCACGTATTTCGTGACCGAGCATAAATTTCATCTCGTTTGAATAAAGTTTTTGCTACCAATTTGAATCTGAGGAAGGGGTCTTAAGATGCTAATAAACAAATTAGTTGGGGCACGTACATTTTCATTTTTTAAGACCTAAAACGTTCCCGGAATTATAGGAAGGGTAATTAATTAAGTTTTAATATTAATTTTAAAATCGAATTCTTAATGACGAATTTTCTTGTTTATTTAAATTGCAGACGGCAGGTCAGAATTATTGAAGACTGGAGGTTGGTAAATTAGGATTTAATATAAGTCACGGCCTGTACGTTATGAAAATGAAAAGAGAACCATCAAATTCGCAAAATGTAATCAAAGATTACTCTTTATAGAAAATCTATTGTTTAAAAATTCATTAAAGTAATAAAATGAATAAGTACTCAATAGGTCCCTAATTTCGTCTTAAAATTTTAAAATTGGAAGTCATTTTATTTGAGCTAGAAGTTTGCTCCAGAATTTAACCGCCCAGTACCTAGTTGCTGTTTGGTATTTCAACTTTAGTCTGTTTTAAGGTAGTACAAAATTCAACCTGTGGCTTGTAGGATAGCAATGCATATATTGGTCTATCTCAATGCTTCGATATAGATAAATAATGATAAAAATGTTTAAATTTTCTGTGAAATAAATGCTTTCCTACAGTCTTGCTTATAGCTAAGCTAAAAATGTGTTGAATATTTACATTACTGACATTACTGACTGTACTGCATCCTGTGTGCCATTTTGACGATAATTGCCAGGTATCTCCATGGCCCGAGATCTTGGATAACTCAAATATATCCAAAATGTTTTAATTTAAATGCAAACATTGTAATAGCTAGAGAAATTGCGTGAGAGTGCAAGGTTTAATAAAAACCTCAATACTGAAATGGCTTAAGCAAAATTAGTAGAATATTGAGGCAATAAAGCTAATAACAGAATATACAGGGTATTTTAATTACAAGAAGTTACTTGCAACAACAGCCCTGAGAACAATAAAAAAATATTAAAATTATGAAACGTTATTTTCAGGAAGAAATATTTGGCTATATAAAAATCCGAAACTTATTAAATAACATAAAGCACAAATATTAAATGTAATTTTTCTATTTAAAATAATTTTTTAGTATGTTTTTACTTACATTATTTAAACTGGTAAAAATTCATAAAAAATTTAAGTTTATAAGATGTGTCAGTTTCAAAAAAACACCCAACTTAGCAGTCAAAAAAACTATTAAAATAAGATCAAATTTGTGAAACTTTTATTTTCGAGAAGAAATATTTGTCTTATTTTAAAAATGCAATGCATAACTTAAATGCATGCAAAGCACACGTTCGTATTAAATTAGATGTGGACCTTGTCATATTTAATGTAATTTTCTAGTAAGGAGAATAATAATAATAAATTATTTTTATTAATAATCAATTATCTCTGGCTACGAACAAGTCGTTCAAGTACAACTTTTTAAATAGTACAAAGTTCTAATAGTATTTTGTACTGTTTGTCCTTCAGTTTTACATTCAAAATATACAAAAAAGAATATATATAAAATTGTACATAGATTTCGTCAATTTAAATGTCGAAATTGGGACAATTGAAGAAATTTTATGACGGTGCAAGGCCTCTGTCGAACGTATTACTTAAAATAGTCTAAAGTTGTGTTAATATTTCCTACTGTTTATCACACACTTTTATATTAAAATTGTGATAAAAATGTATGTATTCACTTTATTAAGCATTGGTTGATTCGTGGAGCACTATTGTTTCATTAACTTCATCAGGAATCGAGATACGCACTGCAGTATCATCTGCACATAATGTGTTAGGAGTAAGACCAGGCACTATTATCCCAGTGACAAAGCATGTAAGTAACAAAGGCTTCTTGAAGGATTCTAAGGCTAACTATTGCATTGAACTTCATTGGCATTCACTTAATTTTTCTTTGTGTTGGAAGAAATATTATCACTTTTACACCATCACTTCTGTTACCTAGGTGGTATAGTTTGCTTTCTATAAATGCCAAGTTAAAGGTTATAATATTTGGTTTAGGGTTTTTCTACGTGGCAGTTCAATATACAGGGCGACTCAAAAAAAAAGATATGACGTCATCAATATGTTTTTTAAATGGAAACTACCATTTTTTAATGCAGAAAGAACGCATTTTTTACGCAAGGATATGGTACAAATGAATAGTGGATACATAAGCAATTTTGAACGAAAAATGATGATAAAATGTAAAATAAAAAAAATACCTATCTAAATTAAATGTTCGAATTGAGCACCGTTAATAACCTGACAATAACCAAGGCGATTTAAAAATTCTTTTTGAACGTTGTCCATAACATCTGGAGTATATTTCTAATTTCCTGGCGTATTTGTTCTTTTAAATCTTCTAAACTCGCTGGTTTAGTGACATACACTTTACTTTTTAAGTATCCGCATAAAAAGTAATCGAGAAGAGTTAAATCAGGCGATCTGGGTGGCCATTCAATGAACCCTCGTCTACCTATCCAAGGATTTGGAAAAACTTTATCTAGATAATTGCGAACGGGTAAAGCATAGTGTGAAAAAAAAGATCACGTTAGTGCACGTGGGGTTCTTCCAAATCCGGATACAAAGTTATTAGAGCGAGGATAAGATCCTTTTGAAGAAAGTTCAAATACCTTTCACCAGTAAGAGTGGCATCAAAAAAGTAAGATCCTAAAACTTGGGGGTGTTGTGTATGACATTCTGTGAACTATGATGGTTTTCGGTCACTCAGTATCGACAATTTTGTCATTTCATATAATAAAGCGTAGTTACTAATAAGACGCAGGATGACACTGCTTTTGCCTCTGAAAAACAAAACACCACTTGCAAATGTAAAAATACTTCAAATAGTTGCACCAAAATACATTTACTTTTTGACACTGGCAACAACAACTAAAAAACCAAAATACCAACATTTAATATAGATAGGTATTTCTTTAATTTTACATTTTATAATCGTTTTTCGTTCAAAACTGCTAATATAACCATTATTCATTTGTACCATATCCTTTTAAAAAAAAAAATTTGGTTTCCATTCAAAAAACATATTAATGACGCCATATCATTTTTTTTTAATTACCCTGTATATTTAATTTCAACGTAAAAACACCTTAAACCCAATATTAAAATCGACGGGTTTGGGCATTTTTTTCAGAAACGGTCCATTTAATTTTTATTGAATTTATCCGTTACTTTACAGATGCATTGTATAAAACATCAAAGGCAAACGTAAAACATAAACACAAAATAGACAAAATACTAATGCTGCTTGACTTACCCCGGTAAGGGCACTTCTATCAGAAGCACCTGACACTCCTGCGGAACTTAGAAGATCAGGGCTAACAGCAAAATTTTCAGGGAAAATCATGTCAAAATCAAATGATAAATGAAGGACACAATTATTGGACAAGGCAACCAATACCAGCCATAATAGAAGATGCGGACCAAATACTGTATTATTACAATTACATCTACAGAGACTTCAAACTACCATGTCACAAGTTCTCCTACAATATACAAACAAAAAGAATAGAATACCTAAAGAGCAACCTAAGCAAAAAGGGGCAAAACGAATTGCATGTCAAGCAAGCAACCATGCAAATTTCAAACAGAAATTATCCAAAACATACAAAAATATACACTGCGCATCTGTGAACCCAAATAACTATGCCTGAGGATATACACATATACTGCAGAAAAACAAAGGCAAAATTGAGTCAGATTTAGAGAGTAAATCCATCAGATCACAAAATTATATAATTTCTTTTTATTCAATAGAAGATAACCAACTCAAAAAAGTAAATATAGTCTGAGTTTTGTGTTACCAACTATGTTGAGTGTATGAATAACCCTAAATTGTTTGGCTATGCATATATATTCAAAGAAATTCTACTTAATCTTAGACTTATTCCGCAAGTATACATAAAGTGTTTCTCTTCAATTAATATTATTTGATTAGGGACCACTATTGTTAAAAGAAAATATATAATTTTCAGACTTTCGGAACTTCATTACTCATTAAAAGAATATCAGAGTCTAATGAAATTCAAGAAAAAAATATATTTTTTTAATGGCAGGTAGAAAGTTGTAGAAAACCCAAAAACTACCTTATTAAGAGTGTGATCAAGTTAAAGGAAATTTTTTTTTTTAAATAAAATCAACTGCCTGGAAGTAGTAATAAATTGCTTCAATTTCCTGAAAGAAAATATATAATTTTCAGACTTTCGGAACTTCATTACTCATTAAAAGAATATCAAAATCTGATGAAGTCCAAGAAAAAAATATTTTTTTTAATGGCAGGTAGAAAGTTGCAGAGAACCCAAAAACTACCTTATTAAGAGTCTGATGAAGTTAAAGAAAAAAATTATTTTTAATAAAATCAACTGCCTGGAAGTAGAAACAAATTGCTTCAATTTCCTGAAATAAAATATATAATTTTCAGACTTTCGAAACTTCATTACTCATTAAAAGGATATTAGAGTCTAATGAAGTCCAAGAAAAAAAAAATTTTTATGGCATGTTTCAGAGAACCCAAGTAGTAAAAAATTGTACTAATTGCCTGAAAGGAGCACATTTAATTTTTCAGGATTTAATAACCGCATTTTTTATAAAAAAAAACTATCAAAGTCAATAACTGCTTGAAAGTTGTGAGAAATTTCTTCAACCTTAAATAAAATACAAAAAAATAAATATAATCTTGTCAAACAGACCGAAAACCTTTTACTAAACAGAAAGAAACCATATAATAAAAATCATTTGCATAAGTTTCACCAGAAGTTTTCATTTTAGGTCAATACATGCGTCCCTAACACTAATAATAAATTTTAACTTATTTTAAACTTTACGACTCAAAATGTCCAATTTTTTTCCCAAATCTCGTTGGGGATTTTACACCTGAAACCCCCTTTTAAGGTTGACACCCCAATGCTTTCATTATAATGTTCCCTAACAAGTTTCTGCTCTCATTTTAGAGAGCCCGAGCTTTACTGGCACGTATGAAATTCCTGTTTTGTTTGGGTAGTAAAACAAGGAGGAATTTTAAGGTAAAATATTCTTTTATGACGTACGGGGTATACAGGCTTTCAAGGGAAGGGTGGATATTATGTAATGGAAAAGACAAAGCAAGGCGGAATGAGAAAAGTGTTACGTGGTGGCGCCGACGTCACTATGGGCGTACAAAATATGTGCTTAAGGGCGGTTTTGAATGATATCTGATTTTTGGTTAATTTTTACGGGGTGAATGAAATTTTTAAATGGAAATGCTGCCTCAAGAGTTTCAAGGAGAAAGTATAAATTTTTTTAACGTTTGTACTTAAAATGGACCTTTTGGTTGGTTAATTACGACCAGGTTATGTAGTTTAATTCTTATTAAAATGATGTTTGATATTTTTGAAAATTGCAAATATTTGAGGAGAAATTCCATAATAATAATAATAATAACGTTTATTAATCCACATATACATATGTTTACAAAGCTGTAAAAAAACATCATTGTAACAAAAAGTGACAGACAAAATGCGGATTAAAAGGCATAATTTCAGCTTCTCAAGGCAATTGAGGGCTGTTGTAGCCTATAAAGTAGAATCATTTATCGAAAAAAAGGATCTAATAGTAAGTACCTAAAGAAAAATAAATAAATAGTACTCAAATCGAGGAAACACATTTAAGAAAATGAGCGTTTAAAAATTTCTTTTCGATGTTGTGGAATATCTAAACGCCGTCTATTTCTAACATTGGCCTGATGATGAATATCAGCTCTAAATACCACCCTATCCAAAAGATATTGTGGGCATCTCATCTTAAGAATATTGCAGCAAAATACCACATAATGTAACTCTCTCCTCGATGACATATTAAGCCACTCAAGATCTGTCAACTTGTGCGACACTCCATATGGCTTGCGAATACCAGAAATAAACCTTATATATGCACGTTGCAATTTTTGTATACGCTTTTTATCTCTGTTGTCTAAACAAGGGCCATAGTATCACAAAAGTCAAAATGAGAAAAAATGAGAGAGTCGCACAGCATTCGCTTAGTATCCACATTTAACTCATGGCGCTACGGATATAAAGTTTTCAACAATGAATAGGCTTTCTGCAATTTTGATGTCACATGATATGAGAATCTTAATCCTACATCAAGGTACAAACCGAGATTTTTGCAAATATCTTGAAATACGATAGGCTCGTTATTAATTTGTATCTTTCAATTTTCCAATAGGTGCTGCCTTAAATTTTGTTTGGTAAACAAAATCGCAACAGATTTCTTAGGGTTTAACTGTAAGCCATGTTTTACAGATAAATTATATAGACTTGACAAGTCTTCATTTAAACAGTCACCAGCATTTTTATAAAAAATAAAAATTTACAAGGACTTTTTTTTCTGACGGTATTTTAAGCCACATTTACTATCATATATTTTGTATTTAAATTAAAGCCCTTTTAGTACAATTAATATAAAACTGGTCGTCAAACAATACAAAAAAGAAGTTTGTACTATTTAAAAATTTATACTGAAAAACTCCTTTTTAAATATACCTAAAAAAATTAAATGGAACAACATCAATATTTCGCAAAAATTTAAAAAAAAAAACAAAATTCATACCTTTATAAATTAAGATAGCATGTTGCTATTGTTAAGAGACTGAAAGCCTCAGATTAAAAGAAAAAGGGACAAAAATTATGTAAAACAAAAAAATATGTATACATAATATTTGTGAAATTTTTATTTTTCGATAACAATTGTTCGAGCAAACATTGAGAGTGATTATAGTTGAACAAATAGCATGAAATGAAAAACATGGCAGTTTTAAGATCAGATAATTTAAGATAGTAAAAGAAACGCCTTTTAGTCATTCATAACCAGGTATAGATCCGCAAAATTTACATATAGTTCTAACAAGTGGTTCTGTTATTATACAATAATTTTAATTTCAAAAATGAGTTCTGCACTGCCTTAATAACATGTCTCTTAAATCTTGGATCAAAATTTAAGAAAATCTAGATTACAAACAACAGGTATTACCAAAAGAGCTTCGTTGTTTAGTATAATGTCGTTGATTCAATCAATATTCAATCAACGATAATGTTTTACAAATTTATTAAAGTTTAGGCTTTTTTTCTTTGCTTTTTGATTCAGAGATTTTTCAAAAAATAGAAATAATTTTTGAAGATCACTCTTCAGTTTTTCTAAAGCAACTGATTCTTAAAAAATATAAAAAGCTCACTGTCATCGCCATAAAAATGTGCTTTACAATGCATTTGATCCAAGCACCAACGAAATTACATGACCAAGTTTAAAGCAAAGAATAATATCATTTATAGAAATATTGAATAATAAAGAATCTATATGTCCGTCTTGAGGAACCTCTAATGACTCTTTAGAAGTTGATGATTGATTTGTTTTTATATAACTATTTGGAACTCTCAGTAAAATGACACTGTATTCACTGTAACAACAGAGTTTCAAGCTCATAATTTTTTTAACTTGAGATAGAGAAGGTTGGTTTCAACTTTATTAAATGCCTTGGAGAGATCGGTGTATATTGAAGCAACTCCAAAGCACTGCTTTGATATATTATACTTATTTTATTGTATTTATGCTAACTAGTGAAACCAATTTCTTACTAATTTCAAGCAGTCATTTTTGTGATATCTTCAACTTCCCCTAAAAAAAGAATTTTTTCTTAAAGTTTTTTAGACTTTAGTAGCTTTTTTTATGTAAAATAATTTTCCTTTATAGATGAAGTGTTCGAAATCTGAAAAAAAAATATTTCTGTATTTCTTCTAGGCATTTGAAGCAATTTATGACTACTTCCAGGCAGTTCAAGAGGCCATTCTTGTGCCTTCTATAATAGGTATTCCAATTGCCTTTAAAAAATATTTTATTAGTTTACTCTAGAATGCATTAAAGAATATTTCAAATCCCTCCTGTGTTCCGAGTAACCCATGAAAGTCTTTAAGTAACCCAAAAGCCTGGAATAAGCTCTTGATTAATTTAGGGCTGTGAAATTATTTTTCTAATGCCTGAAAGACATTTAAAATTATTCTAAACATCTAGAACAAAATAAAAATAACAGAAAAAGCCTGGAAGACTTAAATAATTTAACAATAAAAAAAATAATTAAAAAATCCTCTCAAAGGTCTGAAACCTATAACAAATTTTTATACAAAATTTTTACATATATATATAAAAAGAGCCAAAAATTCAGGCAAAAACCACTTTATATTCCTGGAATAAAATGACTTCAGAAGTATATAGAAAAACATAAAGGGCTATTTTAACTCTAAGGAAGGGATATAATTCCACATTCCTAAAAAAAGGTAAAAATCATTTTAAATGTATGGAAATGTAGAAATAAATTCAAAATATTTGCTGTATACAAGAAATCGCCTCAAAAGTATAAAGACACTAGAAGTCTAGAAAAGAACTAAAAGTTTCTGGATTAAAATGAAAAAGTCAACAATCTCCTTCAGTAGTGTTTTTTCATAGATAATGAACTGTAATTTTGCATTTTTTGTAGACAGTTGAAGCAATTTCTAGGCAGTTGATAAAGTCATTCTATTCTAATATTTCCTACTTTCATGGATAATAATTTTGATTCTGGAAAGTACCTGCAATTCCTCAAAGTCTAGAAAGTCAATTTTGTATTTCTTCTAGGCCATTAAAGCAATTTCTTACTACCTTTACGCAATTGATGAGGTCATTTCTTCAGCTTTCCAGCTGTCCTTGAACATATTTTTGTTTCTTTCAGTTCATCATACTTTCTTTCATAGAAAATGGGACTTAAACCTGATAATTTAATTTTGTATTTCTTCCAGGCAGTTGAAGTAATTCCTTACTGTTTTCAGGAAATTAATAAGGCCTTTCTTCAACATTCCTATTACCTTTAAAAAAAAAATTTATAAGTAAGTTATTCATTAAATAAAAATAAAAATGTATTCAGGCTGGACAGTTAATTAAGTCGCATTAAAGCCTAACAAAAGCCATGTTTATAGAGAATAAAGAAACAAAAAAAGAAAAAAACAAATTAAAATTTTAAAAGTCATTTAAAAGCAAAATATCCACTCTTTCGGTTTAGTTAAAATGTAAAGTAGGTTAAGCTTGGAGCCAAGCAATCCTCCCCATTTTCGTTTTAGTTTTAATTAAACTGCACAGATTAAACAACTAAGTCTCCGCAACATGCATTAAAATTGGAAAGCATTTAAACCAAAAAAAGTTGGAAAAACATCCAGGAAATAATGAAACTGTTTCTTAATGAAGGGGAGAATCTGTTACCGACTTAATTAATTATATTTTTATTTAGATTTTAACTGGGAGGAGAATCGTTTTTTGTTCTGGATGAATTTAAGAAATGGGGTGTCGTGACCCCTTTCGGTTTTGTAGATGATTTTCATTAGAAATAAAGTGGTAATTTAACGACGTTATTCGGTTTTTATATGGTTTAATGAAAAGGTAAAAATATTTTCAATCTTTATTTTAAGAGTAATAAACCTTATAATTTAATTAAGTTAATTTAATTCAATTTTTTTCTAGTTTAATTAATTATAAAAAATTAATTAAACTGACACTTAAAGGGAATTAATTTGATTCCTATTAATTTTTCCTGAGTTTTGTGTTTTCATGGCGTGTAAATTATATTTTCACGTAAAACTGATAGTGAGTAAATTTTAAAATGTATGACGACCGCCATCTTAAAAATAAACAATAAAATGAGGCGCTGAATTATTTTTCCAAATGTTTTGACTTTCACGCCATTTGACTTTGACCAAATAAATGCCGCCATTTTACTTTCGAGTCCAATATTAACGCAAAATTCTCCTAAGAATTAAATCAAAAATTAAATCCTGTTATGTAACAGGATTTAATTTTTGAAAGGAATTATATTTTTACATAAGCGACAATAAGTAAATTTCAAAAATTAAGACGACCGCCGTCTTGAAAAAAAAATGAAATAAGGCGCTGCAAAATTTTTTTAAAAGTTTTGGCTACCATGTTCAAAATGGTGATTAGTGACACTTTAATTAAATAAATGTAATGCCGCCATTTTCTTTTTGATCCGTGCATTAACGTAATATTTTAGCAACATACTCGTATGTATGAATTATACTCGATAGACTCGATTTCGGGAAAAACATAAAAATTTTGAAATGCAGGAACCTTCCTTAAGTGGTTCGATTTTTAGAAAGGAATTAATTTCACGTAATAGTGACAGTAAGCAAATTAAAAAAAAAATTGTGACCGCTATGTTAAATATAAAATATGAACAGAGGAGTCACAATTTTTTTTTTCAAATGTTATGCCGCCATTTTTTTTTTGATTCGAGAGTTAAAGCTATGTTTTTAAAGCATACTATTATACTCCTATGTATAAATTATACTCGCTACATTTTTGGAAAAAAAATTAAAATTAGAAATACAGGAATACCCCATTATGTAAGAGAGGAAAATTTTCCCACAGTGAGCAAATTTTGAAAAATTAAGACTACCGCCATTTTGAAGGTAAAAAATTAAATAACACGTTGTATAATTTATTCAAAAGTCGCGGCTCTCAAATTCTAAATAGTGGCTTAGCATAATTTTAAGAAAATAAATGTAATGCTTCCATTTTGTGTTTGATTCGAGAATTAATGCTATATGTTGGAAGCCAGTATGTATAAATAACACTCGATATATTTTTGAAAAAACAAATTTTAATTAGAAATTTATCAGATATACGGGATTTTCCAAAACCTTCTATTAAAACTACGAAAACTTTTTTAATCTCTCAAAAATTTTCCAATTTTTTCTTAAACTTAGGCATGGTGAGAATTTAATTTAGAATTTGAAAATAAAACATAAACATGCATACAAATTAAATGCTTCATATTTTTTTTCAAAAATCTTGGCTTTTAAATTCAAAATGGTGTATTGTCGCCAGTTTGAGAAAATAAATTAAATATCAGCAATTTGCTCTCAAATTGCAAAGGGGATAGAATTTTTTTTAAAAGAAAGTTGCTTATTCTTTCTTTGGGAACTTTTTCAAATTTATTACCGTTTGTATATAAAAGATGTTTTTTTAGAGGCGGAGAACTTTTATTTGGCAACACTGTTTTTTATGACAGCCGACCTGACAGTTCTGGGTTATTTTTAGATTAGTTTGGTTTGGCAATTCATCATGAACGGACTCACGCCGGAGCAAAGTTTCCAAATTGATTTTGAAAGACATGGTTCTATTCGAGAAACATATCGGGCATTACGTGAGTTTTATGGTGCTCATAATCGTCCTTCAGAGAGATTAATTCGAAAACTGTTGATCGTTTTCGCAATACTTTTACTCTAGTCGACAATACGCATCCCGTAAGACGCCGTACCGTGCGCACGCAACAAGCGATATCTGCTGTGCAGCATAGTGTTGATAATGATCCAAATGTGTCAATTTGTCGTCGTTCTCAACAAGTGAACTTATGTCCATCCACTTTATGGAAAATTTTGCGCCAAGATCTCGGATTGCGAGCATATAAAATTCAACTTATCCAGGAGTTGAAACCCTAGGATCATCTTTTGCGCCGTACATTAGCTGAATGGGCGGAAGGAAGGATTGCTGTTGATCCACGATTTCATATCAAAATTTTGTTCAGTGATGAAGCACACTTTTGGTTACATGGCTATGTAAACAAGCAGAATTGCCGAATTCGGGGGGATGAGAATCCACGAGCTATTGGCGAAAAACCGTTACATCCAGAAAAACTAACCGTTTGGTGCGCTTTATGGGCCAGTGGAATCATTGGTCCTTATGTCTTCAGAAATGCTGATGGTCAGAACGTTACAGTAAAATGATAACCAACTTTTTTGTGCCTCAATTGGAAGCCGTTGCAGGCGTTGCAGAAATGTGGTTTTAGCAGGACGGTGCCACGTGCCATACAGTGCGCCAAACCATTAATTTACTGGCAAGAGACATTCGAGCAACGAATAATTTTAAGGAATAGACCTGTAAACTGGCCAGCTCGTTCGTGCGACTTGACGCCATTAGATTATTTTCTGTGGGGCTATGTTAAGTCGCATGTCTACGCTGATAAACCCGAAACACTTGAGCACTTAGAAGCCAACATACGACGCGTGATTACCGAAATACAGCCTGCAGTACTGGAAAGAGTGTGTGAACATTGGACCTCTAGATTACGCCAACTACGCGCCAGCCGTGGAGGTCACATGCTCACATGCCCGAAATCATTTTTAAATATTAATGCCAAAAAAAATCTTTAATATAAAAGCAAATTCGTTCATATCAATAAAATATGTTGTGTTTAATTTCAATTTAAAGTTCTCCGCCTCTAAAAAAAACACCCTTTATATACGCCACTTGTATTTATATTATATGTAATTTACATTCGATAGACTTTTGAAAAGAAAAATAAATATTCGAAATTCTTTAGAAATACAGGGAGATTTCATTTAAAAACCTTTAATTTCCATTTTTTTCCTAAATTTAGGAATGACGGGTAAATTTTATTTTTACGTAAAACTGACAGTGAACAAATTTCAAAAATTGTGATAACCGCTATCTTGAAAAAAGAAAATGAAAAGAGGAGCTGCATATTTTTTTGAAAAGTCTTGGCTTTCAAATTCAAAATGATGGTTAGCGCTATTTTAATAAAACAAATGTAATGCCGCTATTTTGTTTTCGATCCGAGTATTGATACTATTTGCTGGAAACACACTAAACTCGTATATATATTATTTATACTTGATATATTTTTGAAAAAAAAATAAAAATTTGAAATTCTTCAGAAATACAGGGTTTTCCTTTCAAAAGTCCTCGAATACCTATTTTTACAAATATTTAGGCGGGGTCAGTATAGCACCACGTAAAACTATTCCAGTTTTTAAAATGGCAAGTGGCAGCCATTTTGGAAAAATCAAAAACAAAAAGAAGAGAAACACCAATTAAACACTCCGTATGTCACGGATGTCAAATTGGCGCTATTTTCACAAGAAATTTAAATATTTTGATAACGCAGACATTTTGTTTTTGAACTAACGCACTGGATCTACACTCAATACATTTTAAATTTTTTACTGGGATTTGAAGAATCTTTAAAAATACACAGGATTTCCCTAAAAAACCCTTAATTCGCATTTTTATCCAAAATTTTAGGCGTGACAGGTAAATTATTTGTTAGAGTGTACACTTTTTACCAAGATACTGATGACCATATTGATGATTCTCAAAAAATCAACGAAATAGTTTTACCCATAAATGATACCGCATAGTTTTACTCTGTATTAAGTAAGTCTTTTGTACATGAAACCTAAGAAGTTTATAGATTGTTTTAGAGACTCCCTGCATAAACTGACAAGAAATTGAACGCCAGTTTAATATCAATTTAGTCCATGAAACTTTTAATATCCAGGCTGAAGAAGTTTCTTAGAAACTTCTTTTAATAATTGCCGATTCAGTTTTAATTTGTAAGTTTCTACTGCTAAAAGGCAACTGTAAGAAAGCACCATTTTAATTTTAAAACTAGATGGATTTTCCGAGTTATATCTATTAGGCAAAGTCAGAAAGGTTTTTATTTTCTTTTAAAGGTAGTAATTTAAAAAACAAGGAAATACATTCTTAACTACAAAGGAGACAATTTTATTTCAGTTTAAACGTACAAAACATCAATCAATTTGTATACGTGACTTCGCAGTAAATGTCATTAAGGGCGGTCGTTTTTTAAGAGGGATGCTTAGGGCCACAATAAACCAAAGTGAATTACGTGAAGGGGTAAAACTTCTCTTTTCTATTGAAACTTTTGTCTTTTTCTCACTAAAAAAAGTTCGTTAATTTTTGTATATTTAAAACTCTAAAAGCTTATACATTTTTGATCGGACAAATATCCCGGCGCATTGACGAGTAATAATAAAGTTTGTTTTTGCTCGTTTCCAGTTAAAATTAACTTGGAAACTGGATTAAATCCTTCGAGGATTTAATAATAGAGTTGCAGTGGCGTAATTAAAATTTGAAGAGTAGAACTCTAACGGGCAAATATTAATTTTTAAAGGGTAATTTTTTGTTTTTATTGAATATCTTTTGGGAGATCGATACTATATTTTTTTTCAATTCGCCTTGATTATAAGAAATGTTAAGTAATTCAGCAGCAATTAATAAGAGGCAAACCAGTGCTAATGAGTCTAAGGAACAATAATAATTTAATTAAAATATTTATCTCAGCAACGATTTCATTGATGAACATACATTTTAGTAAAATAGTTCACTCAAGGAAGTCTTAACTTTTTCTACTTGAAACGATAAAAAATATTTATCTCAATAGTGATTGCAAAGCACAAAACACTTCTAACTTTAATAGCTAATATATTATCTTATCTTATCTTAAATTATAAAAAATTTATTTTTTATTTATAATTTATTTTATCTCAGCAGTAATTTAGAAGTTCATCGATTTAAACTTGAGCAGTGATTTTAACTTTTCATTCACTTTTATATGTATTGAAATAGTAAAACAAAATTCTTGTAATAAAATATATATTTTAATAAAAGACTGAAAATTTGATCTGTTTCTCTTTGAAACGATAAAAAATATTTACCTTAACAGGGATTATAAAGCAACACTTCTAACTTTAATAACTAATACGTTATCTTATCGAATGTAACGTTTTTAATTTTTTTTCTGCAAATAATGAACAATTTATCTCAGCCGTGATTTAAAAGTTTATCGATTCAAACTTGACATCTTATTACTGTTTTTAAAGATTCACTCGATTGAAACTCATGACATTGATTATTTCAACATAATTTGGTTGAAATATTTATATCAGCAGTGATTTCGAAATTTTATCGACTCGCATATGGATTGAAATAGAAAAACAAAAAAAAATGTTTTAATATAATATTTATTTCAGTAAAATGGTGATCACGTATGGAGACCTGAAATGTTTTTCCTTTAAACGATAAAAAATATTTATCTCAGTAGTGATCTTAGCCAATATAACATTTTATTTTATTATTTCCTACCTTGAAATTATGAACAATTTATCTTAGCAGTGATTTAAAAGTTAATCGATTTAAACTTGACATCTCAATACTGATTTTAAAGATTCGTCAGTTAGAACCAGTAAAAAAAGTTTTATTATTGCTCTTAAGATATAGAAAATCATGAAATGTTAATCTTTTTAAATGCTCATAAAAATTCTTTTTGAAATGATTTTCATCATATAAAACAAAAATATAAATAATACAATAATTAAATGTGTTAAGCTGTCATTTAAAAAAAAACATTTATTTAAATAAACCGGGGGGCAGTAATTAATAATAAATTTATTAACGTGATGCTGTACGTTAAAATATGATTTAAATAAACAAAGCTATTGTTAATCAACTGGTGCGAGATATATTGCGTTTTATTTATAGAATATATTTAAAATATCCCTGATTCAAATACATATATTCCTGTATATGTATTTATTGGCATTGATTGAATTTAATGCACTTTTTCTGCCTATTAACATGTTAAAATGAATGGCAAAAAAGAGCGGACGATCGAGCGAGTTAACAAGAAATTATAATTTGATTTAAATGCGAAATTTTATTTCGATTTATTGGTGAAATATAACGTTGTAAAGGCAACGAGAACAGTTGGACTCTTGTTTACACGACGCGCCTATTTTTCTATTTCCTTTTCCATTTCCATTATTCGGAGCAGTTGCAGCAAGCGAATTACCTGGAACAAACGGTTTTCCATTAGACTCCATAATAGCAGTTTTACTGTTTGCTATAAACAAGTGGAGAGTCGAAAGCTCTCGTAGAACGGAAAATGTGCAACACTATATTTGTTTTTTTTTAGGGAAAATTTAACTTGATTTATGAAATTTTAAAAAAAATTATCTCAGCAGTAATTTTAAATAAACCTCAAGCCAATTATTTTTTTTCTTACAGTGTTTAAAATAGTGAAATATTAATCTCATTAATGATTTTTAAGCTCATAGCCAGTAAATTAAGTTTTTTTCCTTATATCGCCTTAGCAATAGTAAAACTTTTATCTCTGTCATGATTTTAAACATCTAAACGTTTAACGAATATCTTGAAAATACTTTTTCTCTTATAGGGTTCGATATTATAAAAAAACACTCAACAGTGATTTAATTTTCTTAAACCATAAAAGAGAAAAATTAATATTTTACTGGTTTAGGAATTTTTTAAAATCATTGCTGAGATAAAAAAAATATTTTTATCCTATTATGACTAATATTAATTAATATTAATTAATTTAAACATAATTGACTATTGAGATAATATTTTAAAACCTATTTTCTTTTTAAGAGTTTAAGCCAGTATATTATTTATTTTTACAGTTATTTACATGATCATCGACTTAAACTAATAAAAACGATTTCTTCCCCTATAGGATTAAAATTTAATATTTTCTTTTATCTTAGCAGTGATTTTCTCTTATAGAGTTTAAAAAATTTAATCACTGCTAAGATTCTTTTTTTAATCATTTACAAGCCAACAGCGAAAAATGCACTTTTGATAAACAAATATTTAAAATCCTTGCATAGAAAAATATTTTATTAATATATGTACATTTTTAATCAATGTTGAGATTTTTCTTATCATATCGAAGCATGTAAGGAAAAAAGTGTTCTAAAGATATCTGATGGTAAATAAGCGTTTAAAATCATACTAGAAATTAAAGTTTTCCTAACGCTACGATAAGTAACAAGACATAATTTACTGGCTATATCTTAAAAAATTTACTATTTTAAATAAAATATTTTTTAATCGCTTAAGGTGCTTTTATAAATAATTGCTAAGATAATTTTTTTAAAATTTCATAAATAAAGGTAATTTTACTTTATGTTACTTTTTAAATCAACACTGGTCTTGTTGATCTTGCAGGCATAAAAATAAAATTTTAAATGATTCATTTTGGAATATCTATTCATTTTTGCGTCGTGTTGCCCTGGTTTTTTCAGCCTCGGCTCGTGTTTTTTGCCGCCCTTCCTCCTCTCTGTCTATTGCACAAATGGTACCTATATTAATGTAATTGATATAGTAAATTATTACACCATATTTTTTTTTGTTTTTAGCTTTTACATGTTTTTAGGGTTTAATGACATATTTTCTAAATAATTATAATTGAGAAAGTCTTTATTCTTCTTTTAGTTGTAATTAGGTTAGTATGTTTTAATGGTCTGAGCAGCACATGCGCGCTAGCTCGTGTATGTATTATCGGTTGTTTTTATAATCGCAGTTCAGTCCGCACTACTCTTAGTATTGTGTAAATTCTTGTAATAAAAAAATGTAATTTTCTATGTACAATGTTTAAGTGGTGATAAAAGTCTTTTGAATTTGAATTTAAATTTTCTTGCTAATATTAATCCTATTTGATCAAAACATCCTTTAAAATTATTAATAGGATAAATATCTAACTTGTTTGAACCCCCTTAGGAGAAAAATATTTTTTTTTACTGATTTGGGTCGATGCTCCTTTTAAGTTTAAAGGATCATCGACGCTGTAAAGAGGTTATAGAAGCAAAGCCATGTTTTTACTGGCTTGAGGTTATAGGGATTAGGGTTTTTTAGGAATTTCTCTAATTTAAAATAAATTAACGTAATCAGAATTTAAAAAACCTTATAGAAGAAAATACTTTTGTTATTGGCTTAAATTGATAATTTTTTAAAATGATATTTATTATCATAGCAGTGATTTTAAAGATTCGTTGACCAAACTCAGCAAAGAAATTTATTTTATTTTCATCTTTAAAAAAATCTTAGCAATGATTTCTTCTTATCGGCGCATATGAAATAAAACGTAAATAAAAAATTAAATCAAAATCAATTGTGATTTTAAAGGAATATTAATCCGATCCTATCGATAGGCAGTAGAAATATATTGAAAGAGCAATTTATCCACTCCTTATAACTAGATTCTAGATTTTCCGATACTGAATTAATGACTTAAAGTCCAGTAATTCAACTGTAGAGACTCCTTCTATTGATGATATCTTCATCAAATCATATGGTACTATTACAAAAAATATTAACAGATAAACGATAACAACGATAATGCAAGTTAAGTGAGTAAATTTAATTAATTATTTCTTTCAGCCAATTAAAATTTATTGGAAGAGCTTATCCACTCTTTATACCTTCATATTTTCTGATGATAAATTAGTGACTAAAGTCAATTAATTCATCTGTAAAGACTTCTTCTTCTGATAATATCTTCTTATCATATTATATGGAACTGCAATGAAAATAATAAGAGATGAATATTCTCAAGAACTACAGACATTATTTTTCAAAATTCCTCTCATTTAGTAGCTCAGCCAGTTGAAGTATATGGAAAGAGCAATTTATCCATTCCTTATAACTGATATATGATGATGATGAATTAATGACTAAAGTTTATTTAGTAATTCATTATAAGAGTTTATCTTTTAAAGTTCCTTCTACTGATATTTTCAATAGTTCGAGTTGATGATCATGTAAATGACCGTTGAAATAAATATTTTTTTATATTAAACCTTTTAAAAGAAAATAATTTTATTATTGGCTTGCTTGCAATTCTTTATTTTATTGCTTATTGCTAAAAAAAATGTATCTTATTCACGTCGATAAGAAGAAATCACTGCTATGATAATAAATTAATAATAAATGTCTATAACCTAATAACATATATATCCCATCAGTGATTATTAAGGAGTATCAATTCAAACCAATGATAAAATTATTTTCTTCTTCATAGTTTAAAACAGTAAGTGATTTTTAAACTTATGACTAATAAATTATGTTTTGTTCCTTACATCAACTTAGAAATAGTAATTTTTTTTTACTCTGCCATTATTTTAAATGTTACTTAATCAGGTATTTTAAAAATATTTTTGGTCTCCCAACAGTCATTTAATTTTTTTTTCAGAAAACCAGTAAATTTTTTTTTGTTTATTACATCGTCTTAGCAAAACTAAAATATTTTTCCATATAAGGATTATAAATGTTAGTCTATCAGAAAATCATATAGTAGATCAATATAGAATATCAAAAAGTCACTGTTGTGATATTAAATATCTATATCTCAGAAAATATCTATATTTAATTTTAAACGATTATCAATTTAAACCCATAGTAAAAGCATTTTCTTCTATAAGGTTCTTTGAGTTCTAAGTAAGTTAAATTGTTTTAAACTAGAAAAAAGTGCTCTTGATGTATAATAATACTCCCAAAAAATAATTAACAAGCCATAACAACCATTACAAATCAAGCCAGTAAAAAAATGGGTTAGTTGGTTACGTTAGGAAACCCAAATTAGTAAAAAAAAAAATATTTTTCTTTTATAGGGTTCAAACAACCAATATATTTATATTATTAGTAATTTTACAAGATGTTTTGGAGAAAGTGACCTTCATTTATAATTTTTTTTTTAAATAACTCAGCAGTTATTTTTAAAAGAACCTCAAGCGAGTAAAAAAATATTTTATTTATATCGGGTTCAAAATAGTAAAATATTTATCTTATCGGTGATTTCTTTGAGCTATAACCAGAAAATTCTATTTTGTTACTTATATAGCCTATATGATGAAAAAAATCTTAACACTGATTTAAAGTCAACATATTTTGATATATTGCATCGCCTTAGCATTAATAAAATATTTTTAAATGTTCGTCTATCAGGAAATTGCATTTTTGCCCGTTGGCTTGTAAATAATTAAAAAAAGAATCTAAGCAGTGATTTTATTTCTTTAAACCCTAAAGGATAAAAATTAATTTTTCACTGGTTTAGTGATTTTTAAAAATCATTGCTAAGATAAAAACAAATATTTATTATAATCCTATAATAAATTATTCATGTTTTTATTAGTTCAAGTCGATGACCATGTAAATAACTATTTAGATAAATATTTTACTATTTCTAATCTTATAAATAAAAATAAATAGTGTTATTGGCTTAAATTGATATTGTTTTACAATCACTGCTGAGATTTATATTTTATTGTTTTTACGCCATAAAAAAATTAAATTATTTTACTAGCTTCGATTCCTGTAAATCCTAAGATAAGCTTTTTTTGTTTTGCTAAGGTTTTTCTTTAGGAAATAGAGATAAAATAAATTTGAAATTGAAAAATTGTTGATTTTTTAAAATCACTGTTATGATGATAATTATCAGTTTTAGTTCTGTTAAAGAGAAACCCTAACTAACATAAATATTCTTGCATTTCCAAGGTTATAAGAGTAACAAGTAAAAAAAAAATACCTACAGACCTCAAAAACTGATAAAATAAACATTTCACGGCTTTTAATCTCAAATAAGCAGAAAATAGCATTTTTGTTACTAATTTTAAATGATTTTGCACATATTAACATGTTAAAATGACTGGCAAAAATAGAGGGTCGAACGGGTAAACAAAAAAACATTATCTGATTTAAATGCGAATTTTTTTCTATTACCTTTTCCATTTCCATTATTCATAGCAGTTGCAGCAAGCGAATTACCTGGAACAAACAGTTTTCCATTAGACTCCATAATAGTAGTTTTACTGTTTGCTATAAGCGAGTGAAAAGTCAAAAGCTTTCGTAGAACGGAATTACTAGATTAGCGGAACTAGAAATTTTAACGGAATTGCTATAATTAGAAAAAAATTACCCTAAAAATGATCTTATCAGTTATTTTGAAAAAACCTCAAGCCAGTAAAAATATATTCTGTGCTATAGGATTGATGTAATAAAATATTTGTCTCAATAGTAATTGTAAAGTATCAGAGATACGAACCATTAAAAAATAAATTTTTCCTCTATAGGATTGTAGGATTATTCTCTATAGTGTTGGAGGAAGTTAACTATTTATCTCAACAGTGATTTTAAAGTATCGTCGACCTAAACGAGTAAAAAAATTATTTGTCTTCGATTTAGGGTTCAATTCGAACAAGTTCAATTCTAACAATCGATGATCTCTAAAATTCAATTCTAGTATAAATATTTTTCTTTTTTTAAATTACAGGTTTAGGGGTCATATTCCAAAATCTAATAACTGAATAATGTTGTGATTGGTTTGAGTTGATAGTGCATTAAAATCACTGTTGAGATAAGTTTCCTCGTCGATAAGAGGGCAAACATTTACTACTTTTGATACACATTTTGGGATTCTCTTCTTTTTGATTAAAGAAATCATTGTTAACATTTTTCTAAATGAAAAAAAAATTAACTATTTATAATTTTATATTTTTTTCCTTAATTTTGTCCCATTTAGCCAATATATCCTTGACAATCATCGATTTTACTTATTTGAACCTTACATATAAAGGAGCGAAATATTGTTTACTGGTTTTGGTCGATGATCCTTTAAAATCACTCATGAGATAAATAGTTAACTTTTTCCAATTCTATAGAGGATAGCTTTATAACATGTAAATAAAAAATAACTTTTACTATGGAAGAAACATATTTTTTTTAGTAGAGTTTATCACTGCTAAGATAAAAAAAATATCTCGGCAGAGATTTTTAATCTTAAAAAAGAGAAATCGTTTTTTTATTTGTTTGAGTTGATCCCGATTTTCAATTTACTCCTTGTATAAATATTTTACTGTTTAATTTAAATTAAATAAAAAAAAACTATAGCTTCCAATGCTATATTTTAAATCACTGCTAAAACAATGTGTTTGAGTTAATACTCCATTAAAATCATTACAGAGATACATTTTTCTCACTACTTTCAATGCACATTTTAAGATAACCTTCTTTTGCGATTAAAGAGATTACTGTTGAGATTTCTTAAAAGATAAGAATGAGATCAATTTCTTTACTGATTTTGGTGCAAGAATCTCCAAAATCACTTCTACAGTAACAAATATCAATTGCAATTCTGTTAAAGAGAAATTAATTTTACTACGTAAACTAGGGTTAATGTATTCTTAAAATCATTGCTGAAATTAGCCTTTTTGTCATTGCCAAGCATATGGCAGAATATAATTTAATGAACAATTTTCTGAATCATTTCCTAGAAAATCATTCATAAGATACACATTTCCTGATTTGTCATCGCATAGGAGCAAAATTTTGACTCAGACAGTGATTTTCACAGCTGTCACTACTGTCATCCAAGAACACTCAGCTAAGTGGCAATTTTCCTGTTTGCTAAAAGTAGTTTTGACTGTTCCTGTTATTTTTTTAACTTTTAACCATATGCTCCAAATACCCCATAAACTCTTAGCAGTCTGTCCAAAATAACGGATCGCTCAATAAAAATGTAAATGGACTCGAGCTCTTCTGCATTTGTAAATATATCGCTCTCTCAATGTTCTGCTCTATATTCGATATACGTTTTCCATATATTTTTTTGATATAATTTATGTTTTTTTTTAGGAAATTGTGCCGATATATTGAGGGCATCAAAAGAGAATTCGGGTGTTTCAGAGTTGAGGAGACGTACTTAATAATGGAGAAAAATTTTAGGTTCTACTGAAACAATTAAATTTTATCCAAAATTTCCGGGAATGTAAAAAGTCTTTAAAAACCATTAATTATAGGTTCGAGTTTTAATAGGAAACTTAAAATAATTTGAACAAAATAGGAAATTAACTCGAAGAATGACTCTGGAATAAACCTGACAATGACTTCGAAATTATGGAAATATGTAAGAAAATATGTTAAATACCTGAAAAAAATAAACCAGGAACTCATGTGTCAGATTAGTGAAATCCTTTTGGTTTGGAAATGCCTGGAATAAAATTTAATTAATACAAACATTTAGAATTTTATAAATTATTTCTTTAAAAATATGAACACACAAATTCAAATGAGCATAATTAATTAAAAATTAATTTGTAATTTTGAAGAACTCAAGAACCTTGAAAAAAATAACTTAGCTTCGAATTCCATGAATTTAAAGAACTGTAATAAAATAACAATTTATTTCAATTATCTGGAAGAATTACTTCAAAGTCTGAAACAAAACTAGGATATATACCATGGTGTGAAAATATGTGAGAAAGTATTTTAAATATCTGGAAGAAATAAACCATGAATGTAAGTGCCTTAGATCAATGGCTTTAAATATCACAAATAAAAATTTATTGTCGAAATGCCTGGAATAAAACTGAAAATTACTCCAAAAATTTGGAAATTCTTAAAAGATAACTTGACTGAGCTTCAAATTTATAAAAAATGTATTTATAATTCTTAAGAACTCAAGTGACCCAAGAACCTACAAAAAACTAATTTTGCTTAAGAATGACTTCTTAAAACCTAAAATAAAACTGAAATATACTCCAAGATTCTGGAAAAATATAAAAAAAATCTTTTAAAAACCTGAAAGAAATAAACTATGAAAGTGAATACCGTGAATCAAAGAATGACTCTGGAATATACTTGACAATGACTTTAAAATTATGGAAATATGTAAAAAAACAATTTAAATACCTGACAAAAATAAGCCATGAATTCATGTGTCTTAGATCAATGAAATCCTTTTGATTTGAAATGCCTGGAATAAAATTCAATTACTTCAAAAATTTAGAAATTTATAATTCATTTCTTAAAAAATATGAACACAGGAATTCGAAATTTATTAAAAATTAATTTGTAATTTTCAAGAACTCAAGAATCTAGAAAAAACTAATTTAGCTTCGAATACTATAAATACATTTAAAGAACAGTAATATAATGGAAATTTACTTCAATTATCTGGAAGAATGAGTCCAAAGTCTAGAACAAAACTAGCATATATACCAAGGTCTTGGAAATATGTGAGAAAGTATTTTAAATATCTGGAAGAAATAAACCATAAATGTAAGTGCCTTAGATCAATGGCTTTAAATATCACAACAAAAAAAAATTAAATAGTTCGAAATGCCTGGAATAAAATTGGAAATTACTTCAGAAATTTGAAAATTCATGAAAGATAACTTTTGGTTCAATGAATCTGAAAGGTTTAAATTTATAAAAAATTTTGTTATAATTCTTAAGAACTCAAGTGATCCAAGAACCTACAAGAAACTAATTTTGCTTAAAAATGACTTCTCAAAACCTAAAATAAAACTGGAATATACTGCAAGATTCTGGAAAAATCGTCAAAAAAGTCAAACAAACTTAACCGGTTCAAAAAACCGGTAATAAAATGGACAATTGCTTTGAAAATGTATGAAACATGACTTTAATTATTTGGAATAACATGGCAAATTACTTTTATATGCTTAAAAAACCCACAAGATACAAGAAATTAATTCACAATTCTCAACATAAATTCAATACTAGGAAGAAATTAAAAACGATTTAAAGTGGCTAAAAAAACATGAAAATGACTCTAAAATAAGCAAGAAAACTGCATAGATGAATTCAAAAAGCTGATATTTATAACAAATTACAATTATTCACAAATAATTTTTACGAACCATAAATGTAAGTGCCTTGGGTCAGGTTCTTTAAATATCAGAAGAAAAAAATTAAATGGTTTGAAATTCTTGGAATAAAATTGAAAATTGCTTTTAAATATTATATATTTATAATCATGACCCTAAATATCTCGAAAAACATGAAAAATTATCTTACTTTGATTATCTGGACAAACAACTTCAAAAGCCTGGACTATATTAGAAATTAATTCTGTTTAATTGTGAGAATAAATCTCTAGGACCTAAATGGACCAAAATCCTTGAAAAAAATTAAAATTTCTTAATTAAAAATGAAAGTGACTGGAAATAAGTAAGAATTTATTTTTTATATATCTGAAAGAAATAAACCATGAATTGAAGCGTTTCTATCTTTCAACGTATTTAAATATCAGGACATTTTTTTCATTGTGTAAATTACTCTATAAATTTGAAAATGTAGAAAACATGTCTATAAATATCTGGAATTAAATAGAATACTACTATATTTATTTGAAATATATACGAAATTACTTTAATGAAAGGACTAGAAATTAAATTACAAAAATAATCTGTTTTAAAAAAATCTTTAAATATTTTTTTGGCAAACTTAAAACTTTCTTTTTTGATTATGTGAAATAATGATTTATAAAAAAAGTTAATAATTAACAAATTCTTAAGTTTAAAAAAAACAATAATGAAAATTCAGAAAGTTAAATTTAAAATATGCTAATATTTAGAAAACATAAGAACATACTCGTACATAAAGCGAAACGACAAAAGAAAGTCACAGAAAATTCGTAATATTATGTAGTACGAGATTAATAAATCTCTTTCTCCGAGAGAAAGACTTTAGAGTAATAAAGTTTTACCCGCAGTCGTCCTTGAGAACAAGTAATAAAACTTTCAGGGCACAAGACTGCCTGAGTTTCTAGTGAAATTTTGCATTTTTATTAAAACTGCTACGTGACAGCTCAAAAATTCAAATCAGGACGTTGGGGACATTTTTGATTTTATGCAAGCATGTACCTAATTTTTTGCTGTGATTATTGTTAAAAAGTGATATGACAGTTTTATTAAATTTTTTAAATTGAACGAAGAAATTCATGTTTAAAAAAAAAGTTACGTAAGATGATTCAGATTGTAATTTAAAAATGAAAGTCTATAGAAATTTAAATACAATTAATATTTTGAGTACTGTTCTACATAACTATTCATTTCACACCCAATAATCAGATAAAATTATATCGATCATTAGTAATAAATATTATTTCGTAAGAGCTAAAATATTTACGGAAAATTGTACTTTAAAAATTACAGTGAAAAAAGACCTTAATAAAAAATATATTTTACTCCATTAAAAAAAATATCCAACATACTTCTTCTTGTAGTGCATCTCCTGTGGGAGGTTTGCTACCATCAAAGCAATATTGTTCCAAGCCTTGTTGATTGTAGCTCTGAAAACTATTCTCTCAAGTTGTTTAGCGAGGATTCCTTGCACCTACCAATGCTCCACTTTTGACCGATCTTTCCCTGTATTATGAGTCGAAAAAGTGTGTATGTCTGTCCTCTCACTATATGACCCATATGTTTAATCTTTTTATTTTTTTGGTGTAAATTTGATGATTTCGCACTCCTGCATCCGGTTCAGTACTTCGGCATTAGTCATTTAATCGGTCCAAGAAAAATGCCCAATTCTATGGTAGCACCACATTTCAAAGGCTTGTAAGGTGTCCATGTAGTTTTTTTTGAGGGTCCATGCTTTCTGCTTCTTTACATCATCAAAGCTATATGTATTTTTATTACTAAAGTTCTAAATAGTTGTTGTTTCAAATATACCATTTCTTTAAATTCTTTAACCATAAATTTCTTTTTCTTTCTATAGATCTTTTGCCCATTATTTCCTGGACAATAGTTTGCAGTAACTGATATTTATCTCCACTCATACTATCTTCGAAATATTGAAGTTTGTGCTTCTTAACAGTAAATATCAATTCTTTTTCTTTGTGCAATATTCGCAAACGTCCACATTTATTACTGTCCGCGCTATTCTCAGTATTCTATATTTGTAATGCTTGTATCCTCTTGGTATCAATCATTTTCAATGATTTCAGAAAAGAACCGATAGCACGTAACAGCTCACAAGGCGTATTTTCAGCTTAAGCCTTAGATCTTATTCGCAGAAAACTTTCATTATTTTTAGTAAATATGTCTCTTTTGCACTTAGATCCTAACTTCTTCAGACTTATTTCTATTTTCGTTAATAACAGTTTCCAAGTAATTATATTTTCTTACATGTACGGTTGTGCCTGGGATGTTTTGTGGTGATTTAGATACTATAATTTTTTTTTTGCTGATGTTAAGTGATAACATTATTGAGAGTCTTTCACCTTTCTTAGTCTCTATTTCTTTCAAAAAAGTTGATTAGTGGTGATAGTAAATTTTAGAAATAATCCTGATGTCCTTTTTATTCAGGCTTTTTTCTACCAGCAGTCTCGTTATAACGTACTTTATCAAACGCTTTGTTATAGTCAATGAAGCACATATATAGATCCACCATACCTTCATTCATACCTTTGGCATATGTCATTAAGTGCAAATAGTACTTCTCTTTTTCCATGTCAATTTTGAAATCTAAATTGGGTATCACCAATATGCACATTTAGTTTTTAGTGAATCACTTTAAAGAATAATTTTAATGTGAATACTTTTATTAGGATTATTGTGCGGTGGTCAGTGTATTTTTCATATGGTGATAAAAGTTGAAAGGAGCCATTCCTTTAGTATTTCTCCTATTTTGCAAATGCAGTTTATAATATTCGACTGAAGTATTCACTAAATCACCTTCCTTGTTTCATTCTGGTCCTTCATCTATATGATACTCTTTTCTTTTATCATCGAACAATTCTACATAAATCTTTTAAGTCATAAGCTTTTGTTGTAGATCGGATATTATTTCTCCATTTACGTTACATAATAGATTCGGCTGCTTTCATTTTCGGATACCTGCTAGTTCAATAAATTTAAAGTGTGATGTATTAGTAGCAGTTTTTTAATTTCCTCGTATTAAATTTTGATGAAAGAAACTTTTTTTGTTCATTAAAAGCTTCTTTAGCTGACCATTTTTTGTTTCTGATTTGTTTGTGTACTTTATTATACTTTCGTTTGCAATTTGTCTCATAATGTTTACGCTCTTTCATTGGTCTTAAGATTTTTTCTATTTTTCACTCTTGTTTTTTTTCTTGTTTCTCTCTGGTAAGCAAACTATAGCCAGGTTTTATTATGGCCTCTTTTAAATCTTCTACATGCGTGTTCTGTGTCTTTATAGGAAGCAATTGTTAGTTATCATTGATATGTTGCTTTAGATCTTCTTTAATTTTCGGATCTTAAAAGTCGCTGGTATCTATCTAATCTATTTTTATTTTTACACACGCTATTAGCAGGTTATGATCTGAAAATACTTCTTCTCCCGGATAAGCCTTAACTGATCTTAGAGTTTCGATAACGCTAATTTACTAAGATATAGGATGTCTATCTGATTTCTAACTGTTTTTTGACTTTTGTGTTAAATTTTTTTTGTGTTATAGTCGAGGCAGTACGGCTTTTTACCTTGCAAAAGGTGGGGTAGAAGTTATTTTGGAATATGTTAGTTACGGGTAGACTGTGACCAAAAATACAAAATTTCGACCTTGGGGGAAGACCGCGCGCATCGCCATCTTGGATTACACATACAAAAAAAAGGTTTTTTCGCATTATGTCCATAATGGTTAATTTTATGACATAAACAAAATTAAAGAAAACAAAATTTCCCACATTTTATGTATGTACACTTTTTTTATACCTCTAATATACAAAGATTTACACGGACACAAACATGAAGTTAAAAATACTTCAAACAACCATTTTTTAGTTTTAAAAAATATGTTTTTAGCTATTTCAGTAATTTTGTTACCCTTGTTAAAAGAGGTGATATTTTTTCGCTATCGTTGATAGTAAAATGTCATATTTAATTACATATCTCTCACGAAATTGAAACAATACTCAGTTTGCATTGCAAACTGTTTATTGTTGCAAAAAGCTTATTTTTACACCACCATGAGGTAAAGCTAATCGGCGCGTTTTTTTTACCGTGGTGTCCCCTGTAGGCCTACTCCACATATTTCACTTTTCATTTACGTTTCAGTTTCTATTTTAGATGGTCACGGTTAATTTATGTATTCATCCTGAATTTCGTCATCTAAGTCATTACCAGTTCTTTGGATAATTGGGTTCTCAATTGATAATAGTTTCTCATCGTCGTCCTCGCTGTCGATGAGAACCTCTGTGGCATTGTCGCATGTCTGACCATTACAGAATCTACACATAATAGAGCAATTCAGTCCAGCTTTTTTGCAGCTACATGCTCCTCCGCATTCTTTTTTACAATGACATGAAATAATTTTTAATAATATTTCTGGAGCTGATTCCTCTGTCAGAGTTACGGGAGAAAGACCATTTGCACCAGGTTTCCATCCCCAGTCGTCTGCCTTTTTTTGGATTCCATACCATTGTTGAACTTGATGGTATGTTCTAAATGAATGATACCGTGCGGCGTTCCTACTTGGTGGGAGAGAGGCAAGATTAAATCTATTTTTTGTGGATGATCTTACAAAAAATTTGTAGTAAGTTCTTCTAGGGTCTCTTTTTCTATGTCACCGCCATACAAAGCGACAAGAAACTGTGCTCCTTTTTCCTCAATACATGCTGGTGTGGCGTCATGTTGTTTAAAGACGTCAATGATGCCAGTGAGTGTGGGGTATTTTTGAATAATTGATAAAAATTTCAGTTTTCCTTGGTTAAAAAGGGACGATGTTGTGTCACAGCCACTAAACGCATGAAGGAAGAGAATGTTCTCAGCTGCTTCCTTTTATTGTAGAGTACACTCTTTTAGGATTTTTACCTCTCCCAGGTTTGCAAAAGTAAATGTTGTCTAGATGTGGCGACATCAACGCTGTTAGTAGAACTAAAAGATCCACGTCTTCTCCGATGATGAAAACTGCATCAAATGTTGATCCTAAGGAAATCGCTGTATTCACAATCATAACATCAGCATCTTCCACAGCCTGCTTAACTGAAAATAGTAGTTTCTTTAAATTTTTTTGTCAACATCAAAATCAGGCAAAGTTTGTTGCTTTCATTGTCTAAAAATCGTTCTTGCGAAACTTGAACCAACATTGATTCGTCAAAAATAACATCGACAGTTGTTTGCCTCTTTGATCGGCGGCGGCGTAGTCGTTCTGCTGCCTTTGTACTTTTTTGGCGACCTTCCGGATATCCATCAAAAACAACGACTGCATTAGAACCATAGTGATTTTTTACATACTGAATATATTTTTCTCATATTGACTTGAAAAAATTATTACGATGCCATAGAATTTTGTGTAACAGATACCCTCCATCCACAACATTGATTTTGTTATGTCTGAGATAGACACTTTCGGTACATTGCGTAAATGCAGAATATAACGATGATTTCGTACCTTAACGCATTCCGTCTTCTGAGAAAAGTGACAGAGGAAATGGAGAAAGCTCAAATTTAAGGTAATTCTTCAACTCGTCGTCAGATTTCTTCGTAATGCACATTCTCTGGAATAATATTAGTGGGTTTAGAGAAACTGTTTCCTCACCGACTTTTATGCTACTATTAACCGCTATTAATGGAGTAATTTTATCCTTGCGTTGTAAAATTAAAAAACCCCGTTTATAAATATGAAAAATCTCGAGTTCTAAGTATTTTTTTAAGAATACCATCTTTGTGTCCGTCTAACTCTTATATTATATTATACTCTTATATATTAAACGTACAAAAAAACTGTTAATACATAAAATATAAGAAATTTTATTGTCGTTAACTTTGCTTAGAACATTTTGTTGTAAGGTGAGCAATTACGGAGATAATGTTAAAAAACTGTTTGTACCTATAATCCAAGATGGCGGCGCGCGCGGTCCCACCCCCAAGGTCGAAAATTTGGATTTTTAAAGAGGGTCTACTCATCAATAATATATTTCTAAATAATTCCTACCCCACCTTTTGCATGCCAAAGACCTTTTTTTGTACCCACTTACTGGTCTATTATGTGTAGACTCAGTTTTGGGTAGCTCATAAAATGTGTTCGAAATTATCATGTCATTTTCTTGGCAGAATTGTAACATTCTGTCCCTTTTTTATCATTTAACGACCTGAAGCCATAGTCTCCCACATATTATCCGTAATTTTGGAGTTAAAATTTTTAAGGATAAGTGTGATGTGACTCTATAGAAATATCATAAAATTTCTCAATTTCCTCATTTGATTATTCGACAGTAGGAGCATCGATCTGTATAATAAGTGAAAAATTGATATCAGACTGTGTCATTCTTTTTAAAGCGACAACTGCTATACCATTTTTATGATGCTGGTCTTTATTTCCTGAGAAATAGATCATACCGTTGCTTGTCGAGAAGTTGCTTGTACCTAGTAAAATATGATGACTATCTTGTATCACTGATGCTTAGGATTTGCATCTTCTGTAATCTTCTCTAATACAATAAGTATGTACATCTTAACACTGCTCTTTACTGTATATACTCGAGATTGAAATACATGCTTTCTTCTTCTTTTTTTGTGAATTATAATCTATAAAATATGATGTAAATAAGAAAATAAGACTGTCTATTTTATAGTGTTTTTATTTAATTTTTTAATTTAGTTATTTGGTAATTTAATTGTAAACTATTGTAAACTGTAACATTTTTGCTAAAATAAAATCAGTCTTATTTGAAATTCTAAACCTGCGGCAACTTTCCAGTAAAAATTAGTCAACATTTTAAGGCATTTGATAAATGACCACCATTGCACGCACTGTGACAAATATTTTCCAGGCATTATTAAAATTTTAATTTTTTTACGGTTAAAGGCAGAAATTAGTCAATATTTTTGACATTTGATAGGTGACCACTGTTTTACAAAAAATGACAAAATTTTCTAGGAATAAATTTAAATTTGTTATTTTCATTATTAGAGGTTAGAAAATAGTCGACACTTTAGACTTTTAATAGATGACCACTATCTCAAGAAAATGTATAAAAATTTCAACATTCTCCAAGAATAAATTAAAATCTAAATTATTTCACTGTTAGAGGTTAGAAATTAGTCAACATTTTTGATATATTTGCCGGATGAACACCATTTTCAGGAAATTAGTGAAAATGTATATTAAAATTTTAATTTTTTTACTTTTAGAGGTTGGATATTACATTTTGGATATTTAGCAGATGTCAATGTTAGTCAAGAAAATTAACAAATACTGCAACATTTTTTAGAAATTAGTTCATAGATTTTTCATAGCACGTACATAAGTTGAACATGTACGTGCCAGGAGAAAGTCTAGGAACTAATACAACCTTTATATATTTTATAATAAGTTTGACGTGTCAAGCTAAATCACTTTAAAAGTATAGCCACATAACTCTTATTAACTCTTAGAGGTTAGAAATTAGTCAAAATTGACATTGACATGATTAAAATGATGGTCATTTAGGGACAGAAACGACAGATATGACAGCAAAAAATTATAGAAAGATCAACTTTTATGCCAACAAATTAACACATCCTGTATGTTTTTAAACCCTACTTGAATTCCAAGACTTGATGTGTCTTAAGGAGAACATGTACCCAAAAAACTTTTACTGGGAAGAAACCTTAATTAACGTCTACCATCTGAAGAAGAATCGATTGAGAAACGAGAGCAAATAGTTTCAAGACAATAAAGTCTTTTTCCAATATAAATGTGAACAATTTAAAAAAAGGAACTTCTTTATATCAAACTCAACCTAAAATTAATAGCATATAGCTTCCATGCAAGTGACAGTTTCCCCAATTGCGGTTTCGCCGGGCCCGTCATACTGGCCACACAGTAAAATAACAATTCCGTATATACACTGTAGACCGCAAAAACCACGTAATATGTCACCTAAATCGTATAAGTCCGCCATATTGACAATAAATCCCGTTCAGAAGAGGAGGAGGAGAGTAATAACCTTTTCAGGAAATCAATGTCTGGACCAAAAATAGATTATCTAGGTGACGTATGGGGGCGTTTATTTACTGAAATTACACGAAACAACTAATTAGGTGGGTTTGAGAAGACTTAACTTTATTGACCTATGCATAACCAATTTGAATATAACGAGCTTTATTTTAAAAAAATTCATGTTTTACAGTGCCCAAGAGCAGTTTTAGCCACTAATCAAGTTAGGTGATGCATAACTTTCATGGATGTGACGTACCTTATTTTATATAAAAAAAAATAATCAGACACTAGGGTGCTACAGATGTAACATATTAATTTATGATCACTATATCGCGTGATCTTTCTAAATGGAATTAATCTATACTAATTTTTTCACTCTTACCTTGAGCGGGATAAATGTTGAAAGAGCTCATCCAGGCGGAGAGAGAAATTTGAAGCTTTCGACCGCCCATCGCGCTTCTCCACGAGGAATTTAATATAAAGACAATGATTATTTCCAATAAAAAGAGAAGCGGAATTTCCCGGAGAAAATTATTCGAGACCGGGATGAGAGAAGCCGCCTTAAAATTTAAGTGATTTACTGTAATAATTTCTGAAAGCAATTTCGAGATGAACACGGTCGCCATGGCTACGATGTCAGGACTGTTTCATTCATTTTTTTTTCTTCCGACTGTGCTGTACCGAAATGAAGTTGGATGAGCGAAGGAATGGATGATAAAAGTATAATGGGGTAGCTTAAAAGGGGTTTTTAGGGAGGTTTTATTATGGATTTTTTGTTCGTTTTTTATCGCGATTTTCTATTATTTTGGGTAATTATTTCTGGAATTGTATAATGTGTTGATTTTTGGGGTTTTTTTATTTTACGGGTGTAAACTTTTAGTGCAATTCATATTCTAAATCAACTTGAATACGATTTATTTACGAGATTTAGGTTTAAAATGAATGTTTTATTCGCTGGAAAAATTACCAAAATATTGAATTTTTTTGAGGTTTCCGTAATCTTTAACTCCCTTTTATAATTCCTATCCCTTTCAGATGTTGGCTATCTTAAATTTCTTCACTGGAGCCCGAACCAACCCAGTTGTAGATACACCAAAACTATAATATATATATGCATTATAGGTTATAATGCTTTTTAACTATGCGATTCGTTTTCTACCTACACTTAATTTTCCTAGTACTTTTCGTTGCAATAAGAGAAATCTGTTTGTATTGCTCATTGCATCTTCCAAATATTGAAGCTTTCGTTCCTTGACAGTATTAATCACTTCCTTTTCCTTGCCCATTCTGGTAAGAACCTCGATATTTGTTGTGTGGTCCATAGTATTTTCAATATTCTACGATATAACCTTAACTCGAATAAGTAAAATCTATTATAATCTTTCTTTGTTTAGCAAAAAATAAGAATAATATTACAATAATAGTGTTAATATGAGGTACGAGTCTTGTTGGCAAATAAACATGTTTAAGATTATGTATTCACATATGAGTGGGAATATACAAAAAGGTAAGAAAAACAAACATATACAATGTAAAAAAAAAATCATACAAATAAAATCTTAAGCTAAACGTAAATAAATAATAAAACATGAGTTGAAATATGATTTTATAATATAAAAAAATCAGAACACAAACACACAATCAAATTAAGGTAAAATAAATAATAAATAAAACTAAAAATGACCTAAAATAATTTAAACCTATAAAATAAAACGTAGAATGATATAACACAGAATATAAAATTAATAACACAGAATAAAGATAATAAAGACAAATACTAAATCTAGAACAAATTTTCTCAAGAGCCTTTTAAACACGTTAAAGCTATCACAGGGTTTAAGATTTCAAGATTTTAGCCGGTAACCTATCGAATTCTATTAAGCCCCTATATAATATTAACTTGAGCAACTGAGTTGTATTACATCTGTCAACTAGGAAATATGATAATCGTGAACATCACTAAAAATTGTCAATTTATCACAGATATAATCTGGTAGCAGACGATGTTTTAATTTAAAAATAAACAGATAAACATTAAACATAATTCTTTGGTTCACAGACAACATACCTAGGACGTTTAACATAGACACAACTGGGGTATAACGATTACATTTTAAGGATCAGTCTCGTAGCTCTATTTTGTATTATTTCAAACTGGTTTATTATATATTGGGGTAAATTAAATAATAATGCCGAACAGAATTGCAGATGGGGAAGGGCAATAGCATTATAAAGCATTAGTTTTGTATGCATCGATAGCTTTTTTCCTATGCGTGCTAAAAATCCAACTTTCTTTGAAAACTCTCATAATGTAATTAGTATGCACATGAAAGCTTAGGCTTGCATCCAATATAGTTCCTAAGTATTTTATTTCCTTTTCAAAAAGAATTTTTTCTCCATCTACAATATTGTCTATAGGGTGTTTCAGAACTATGGGATCAAACTTGTAGGGGTTATTCAGTGCAACATAGAAAACATTTGAGTATAGGAACCCATGTCCGGAAAATGGTCACTATAGCATTACTGTCCTAAGACTCTTAAAAAGACTATAAATTGCCTAATATTAGGTTCTAATAATGGATAGAAATGTTATATGAATCTATGTTCTTATATAATTAGATTAAAAATTAAGTACCTAAAAAATTATCCGAAAACAGTTTTAACTGGCCCCAAAAAGTTGACATTAATTATGTGAACCAAAAATATGTGTTATATGGGCCAATTAATCTGATCGGCACTGGACCGTTTTCTATTCATAACTCAGTCTTAAGATAAATTAAAATTCCGTACAAAAAATTCCGTAAAATAGAAAATCCAATATGGTAGGAAATTTAGATGTAACATCTTTAAATGTTTCTATAGTTTTTTTATTTTTTTTCTAAATAAAACTATGTAAAAATAACTATCGGCAATTATTGGTTTTTAATAGGGTGACTACTGGATAAAATTGGCAACTACTGGTGAAAAAATGCTACTTTTTCAAAATTAAATTAGATTTAAAAAAATGTTTTTAGCTGATCTGTCTACGGCTTTTATTTAGCAACATACCATTTTATTGGTACACTAAAATATTTTAGTAAAAAAAAAATAAGTGAATAACTAATTAAGTTTGCTGTACACAACTCATTTTCAAAATCTTAAGTTGGCATCTAGGGGTCTTTACCCTAGGATATTATGCATTTAATTTTTGCCTTTTGTAAATTTAAAATAACTAAAAATTTGATCATTGTTTTGAATTATTCCAAATGCTGCTATAATTTTGTCTAATTAAGCCTTGTTCTGTTTCTACTGGAGTTTCGTAGACCAAAAACTTTACATTCAGGAAAACATCTAGCGACATTAAATCGGGTAACCTAGGAGGCCAAGAAACTGCTCCACTGTTATCTTTTTTAAAGATAACAACACACAAGTGCTGGTAAATTGTTAAAAATCTCCTGCTATAAAATTTTTAAACATTGACATTGACGTTCACATTTTAAACAATTGTTATGATGATATCATGTACAAAAGGCAGAAATTAAATGGATTAAATCCTATTTAAGCAATTCATTGTCTTTCTAAATTTTAATGCGTCTTAGGGCCATAGTGCCGTAATGACACTTTTCTGAATATGGGTCTCTATACTCAAATGTTTTCTACTGTTGCACTGAATAACCCCTACAAGTTTGATCCCATAGTTCTTAAACACCTTGTATAGCGTCAATGTCTACATGGCTTAATCTTGATTTTCTGTTAAACATACAGAATTTTAATTTATTGGTATTTAAACCCATTTTATTGTGGCAGAGCCAACCAACTAAGTTAGCAAGATCAGTGTTAATATTAGATTGTACCCTTATTTCCTAATATTTCTAATTTTTGAATTAAAATATTCCTATCAATGGTTTCAAAAGCTCTTTTAAAGTCTAAAAATACGGCTAAAACATAGTTATCACTGTCAATGGCTCTGAGACAATTATCACAAATATCGTCAACCGTAGATTTACAAGAGAAATTCTGACGGAAACCTGATTGATTGGAAACGATTATTAAATTTTGGTTGTAAAAATCAAGAAGTTGCTCTTTTACACAAACCTCAATCATAGACAGGTACGGTGTTAATGAGTCTGAATTCATTCTCATTAACGGTATTTTGTACTTTTGGAATAGGAATAACAGTAGACAGTTTCCAGGATTCTGGAGACATACCGTTGCTTAAAGAACTATTTATAATAATTAACAGACGGTCACCTGCAGCATAATATACAACAGACAATCAATAAGTACTTATAATTTCTTCGTTGTTATTTAATTCTGCTTCGTATTTCCTACGAATCATACCATTGCTCGTTCATCAGAGTTTCGAGATAAGTAATACTGCTTACTCGGTCTATCGAGGTGATTTTGGTTGACTACAAGCTGACATTTTTAATGTTATTTTTGCGTATAATTATTAGTTTTAATATTTATACAAGTCAAATGGTTGACTGCACTCTGTTAGATTATCAATATCGTGATTTTGTAGCCCCGTACGTTGTGGGCAAAAATGACTGTATCGTCTGCATAACGAATATTACTCATTGTTCCTCCATTCAGAGCATGCCTGAATCTCTATGTTTTAGGGCTTTTCTAAATATAAATCCTAAATAAATGTTTAACAATAATGAGAAGAGAATGCAGCCCTTGTCTTAAACACTTTAGTATTTTCATCTCAAAAAACATTATGATCAATTCAATGACTAATTAAGGAATTTACTTCAAATTTAACCTACTCAATTATAGACAAATATTTTTCCTTCAACCTCTTCTCTACTTTTATTGTTTAGTTCAGCAAAAGATTTAACGACCATTACTTCTGCTGTTATTCCGTTTTTTTCGTACCTACATAACTGCCCAAGCTACTACTGGAAGTTCGGCATTCCTCGGAGATAATAGTTCACCATATTCCTTTAGTCTTTAAAACACTTTTTATATATAACTCAGAGTTATACGTAAGTGCTTATAAATACCTTCTCCACCTTGGTACAGTGACATTTTCAGCATGTACTTTATGTATTTCATATTGGTTCATCAAATTTAATAAATGGAGTGTTCTAAGTTTTCTGTACCCGCTAACCTAGATCCAAATGTATCAGTAAATAGTGCTAAATCTTGAAATACTTTTCCCTTAAAACATGTTTTCATATTGAGTTCAATGCGAATTTTTTATAAAATATATATTACCTTAAATTCTCCTTTGGTAATAAAATCGATAATAAGATTTCCTCTATTGTCGCATTTCTGACTCTAACAAAAGCTGATTCATTCCAGTACAGGTTGACTATTACATTGAAGTTTTTTCCATCCAGCAATTTTGTAGAATTTTAGTCTAGTTTTTTTCTAGAAATTTTAGTCTATCAAAAGTCTTCTGGTAGTCAACAAAATATGCGCTACAGTTCATGTCTCTGCATCCCTAAAATAAAACTTCATTGCTGTATATTTCTTGGGATAAATTATAAATTAATTAATTATTGTTAGTGTATCTCTCGTTTTTGCTCCTAAATGACCGTCGTGTTAATTTGATAAATGTCAAAAAAAATGTTGACTAGTTTCTAACCTCTAAAAGTCAAAAAGAAGTATTTGGCAATATTTTAAATTTAACTTAGGATTTATTCAAAAATTTAATAATATAAAGAATGTCTCAATTTCTTCACAAAAAATCAATCGATCAATTAATTCCTGAAACATGCTGAATTATTTGACAATTTTTTTGAAATGGAAAGCATCCGTATATTATCAAAAATGTTGACTCATTTCACCTTTAAATTTGAAAAAAAATATAAATGTTAAGTTATTCTCAAAAAAATGTTAAAATTTTTGACAATTCGATTAAAATGGTGATTATCTGTTAAATATGAATAACTTTGATTTATATTTAACCCTAGAAGTAAAAAAAACCTAAATTTCAATTTATTCCCAAGAAATGTTCTAATTTTTGTCAGTTTCCTTAAAATAGTGGTTCTCTAGCAAATATGTCAGAAACATTGACTTATGTCTAACCTCTAGCAGTCAATTTTTTTCTGGAAAACGTTGGATTTTTTGTCAATATTGAAATAGTAGTCATTTGTAAAATGTCAAAAATGTTGTAAAATGTTTTTCTATAGATCAGAAAACCATAGAAAAAACGAGGAAAGGGGACCCTTTGGTTTACCGACACGATTTCATTCTATCGTAAAGAATTAGAATTATTAAAATAATTATTAATACGGTTTTGAAAAGAAAATCGAGGATTATGATTTTTTGGTTGAAATAAACGAGTGTTCGTAGAAAATTGGTTTGATCTTAAATCAAAAACATTTCTAGATCTTCCGGACCTTGAAGAGTTACCAAATTTAGTTATTACCTCCTGAATAGTCAAAAAATTACCAGCTTCCACTATAAGGTTTAATTTCTCTTAATATTTATATTTACGTGAACTGTAGCTTTCACTACGCAATTTTCAGCAACTTCCGACGGTACTTCCTCATGTGAAAGCCTTTTAATTTACAATCCAAGTCTTTAATTTCCGAAGCGAATATAGATTATAGATTCCTCGGTTTTGTTTTACTATTCAATAGTTTTAATAAGCGGATGCTTTCTCCTTTTATGCCAGTTTTCAGTTTAAGGATAATTTCATTTAAATTTATTCATTATTTATTTAATTTATGGCTTTATCTGACTACCGAGTTTTAGCTAATGCTACGGCATTGTTTTGAAATTTACTGGAAGTAATTCTTAGGCATCTAAAGAGGATCTAAGATTATTGAGTCATTCATTCATATCATCAAACAAATTCAGGAGAAGATTACTTGCACCATTTAAAAATTCAATTGCTGTGATAAATAGTTTTTCAAAGTTGCTTGCTCCTCAACTAAATCATTTGATTGTTTTGCCTCAACTCACTACATTCAAATTAATCAATCTATTTTTTCTAGTAAAGGCGTAGGTACTTTACAATTTACTTCTTAAATATGACATGATTTAATTACTTTATGTCTTGCATTATTAAAATATTTTAATGTACCAATGGGTGGCAAGAAAAGTGCTAAATTCCTTAAAAAACTTAATCAGTTGATCTTGTACATCACCTCGTATCTCTATTTTTTGGAACTTCTTTTTTTAAAAGTCGTTTCAATAAAATTAAGTTCAGTATTTCCTTAGATGTCTGCATCTATTTTCTTAACTCTAAAAGCAAATTATACGAAGGTACATAAAGTATTGACTTACATTGTAATTGCTTCTGCTGAACTTGTAGTTTGCATCTACATTATTTATCTTTATTCACTAATTTTAACTACTATTATATTATCTCTGACATCAACAATTCTAACTACTTAAGTCTTAAACTGCACTTAGATTTGCCCTGATGAAAATTACCTAAATAGATTTGGAGAAATTTTTTATTTTTTTTTAAATTTTTCTCTGGTTCCCCTTAGACCGCGTTATTTATCATATATGTAACCACAGCAAAAGGATGAAATTTTTGTCAATTTCTTTAAAATGGTAGTAGTTCTTGGTTTATTTTCAAAAACTTTGACTAATTTCTAACCCTGAAAATTAAAAAAAAATAACTTGGAATTTTATTGCTGGATTTTTTTTCTCATTTTTGGGCCTACACGTTTCTTACATGTGGGCATTGTGTTATTTGTGCAAACATTTTGATCGTACCTAACATAATATCCTCAAGAATCCTCCGGAGTTTTAAAGGAAAATTGGAATTGTGTTCCAGGCAGATGGATTTCCTTTGTTAATTTGATCAAAGAAATATTGGAAATAATAAATAACAGTGATATGGCGTCTTAAAAAATCCTGGAAGTCTGAAACTATGAACCCGTGGAAGAACATTTTAATTTCTATCCCGAGTGATAAAAAAGACAGCTTTGTACGAAATACCTCCTTCAAACCTAATTTCTTTATAAAGAAGAATAAACGTAACCATCATGCGCATTTCTGGATGGTGTACTAGAAAACACAAACGTACCAGAGCTGAACTGAAATAGTAATTTCCTAACACCTTAATAAACACTTAAGGCGTTTCTCAGTGACGAAACCTCCCATCCTATTTAATACTAAAAAGTTTCCCAAGCAGCTATTTCGCTCAATAAGCTGAACTTTTGCTCGGTAACTTTATTATTGTTACGAGGCAAATGTTCAGTGCCGCAGCCAGTTCCACTTTTTAAAGTTTTAACTTTTGTCCGGGCTACGCTACGCAAAGCACCTTTCACATTTTAATTTGATTCTCTTTAAAGAAAAGCTGGAAAATGCTACTCAACAAAGTAGAAGATTTTATTCAATGAAACTGTTAATTTAGTTCAGCCAATTAACAGTTTTATTTCCTTTAATTGTCTAGAAGTAAGCAAACAAATATGTGTCTGATTTACAGAGTTCTTCTTGACTTTCCTGAAAATAAATATTATCCCCGTCTAAGCAGAGTCAACGAAGATTCTAAGAACTTTTGTCTTCTAAAGCTTTTAGTAAAATAATCCCTAAAAAAATACGAGTTTCTTAAAAAAAATGAACGTTTAGGAATAAATCATTAATTGTTCTTTGAGTTTCCTTAATCTAACAATTCTTCTTCTAGAATTCTACACTCTTTATTGTAGAATTTTGGGAAGTAAATTTGAGTTTTCTTCCAACCAAGTGAGTTTCTTTAAAAGAACCTCAAGAGTTTTGGAAGAGTTTATGAAAAAACTTAAAAAATTATAGACTTGAGAGAAACTCTCATTTTTTAGAATTCGAGGCAATTTGACAATTTCTTGGCTTTTTGAGTACCTGAAAGTAAGAAACACATTCTTATTCTGTCTTAGTAGCTTAGCTTCTTTGCTTTTTTGACTGTCTGAAAGTGAATTTCTTAAGAATCCCTAAAAATTCTAAAAGAATTTATGACATATTACACATATTAAAAAAATTCGATTTTTTTTCCAAGCAAGTGATTTTTCTTACGTTTCTGAGACAATAACAAAAAAAAGGCACAAAAAGTTGACACAGAGAATTCAATTTTTTCACTTATTTTCTATATCATTATTCCGTTTTCTAAATAGTGTTTGGATCACCTGAAAATAGTATTTTTCTTCCGTAACGTGTCTAATTATACTCGACAAACATCATTTCATTCCTATCATCTTCTAATTTTCAGGCTGAGATAGATGTATATAAATGAGAATTCGTTTTTTCCACTTATTTAGTGTTTAAATCGCCAGATCATTTAACAATGGAAAATTTCTTCCAGGCAGTTAAAGTTTGTATTTGACTATCTTTGTTTGCTCCTAAAAACTAAAAATAATAAGGCACCGTATATGAAACAACAACATAAATATGCTGCAGCGTGAAACATCGTATATAGGTTATGAAAATATTGGCATAACCATTGGACTATACGGCAAACAGTAATCTTCAGTGGTACGTGATCACCTCGAAACTCGCCAGAATAAAAATGTTGTTTATGCATTATTTTAAGAAAATCTGTTTACCCGTGCGAAATGAGGTTTTCGCTATAAAAGCTACCGCAGCACCGCCGTAGCAGTTTCCAGTTTATATTCCACATAAAATTTAATAATGTTTAAATGAAAACTCAAAACGTTAATAGTTTCATCAAATAAAATCTTACACTACTACTTAGATTACAGTTAGTTTTATTTTATTGCAATCATTATCAGAAAAGTGTTTTTATGAATCTCTAAGAATCCAGAAAAGATTTATGTCAAAATCGTTAGTCAGTTAACGATAATGTCTAATCAGAAAAATTTGTTCAAAGATTCACCACTAAAAAAACACTTTGTTTTTTTTTATTGACAATAATACTGCTGTATCATTCGACTGCCTGGTAAATTATATTAATTAAATAAGTAGATAATAAATAATCAAAAGTATAGTTGAACTAATCAACCTGCTTACCTTGTGCACAATTGAAATATTATATATAAAAATGGCCATCCTATCCATTTAAGTTATGCCTGAAAAAACTATTAAAACATAACTAATTGTTACAAATCATAATATCTGGCAAAAAATTTAGAATATTGGATCAGGCTTGTTGCAAAACATGGAAAAATAGCATCTATTCATGTAAAGATATTCAAGGCTTAATAATTTACGCTCCAAAAAGGTGTCGAATCTAAAAAGCAGAAGAGTGCTTACTTCCAGATAGTCAAAGAAGAATAAAAGCTACAAATGCCTAGAAAAAATCTAAATATCGGAAACCTTAACCTTGATTCACTAAAACTCTATATATAACATTTTTATATGGTATGCATCAAAGGACTTGCAGCATACTACCTGAATTAGTCATACATCTGTCATTCGATGGATACGGAATTATTTTTTTTGGTTGAAATACTTGCTCCTTATAAGCCAATACATTATTACCAATCATACATTAGTATTTTAAGTGATTCGTAAAAATTCCGGAACTGAGAAACTTCTAGTGATACTGTAAAGGCATTTAGCACCTAGAAGAACTTGGTTTCTGATCAATAAGAAAATATGTGCTGAAATAGTGACAGGTGATCATTACTAGGTCAGAATATAATGAGTGAATTACATTTTGGATCGTACGTCTATGTTATAGGTTAAATCCAGAATTAATTTTCAAGTAACATTTTAAATACTGCTTTCTTTATCTATAAGTGTATTACAAGCCAAGTAAATTTGCATTGCAATATTCTTGAGATAATCTTTCAACTATCCTTTGGTACCCGCACTGCGTGCTTCTTTTTATATAAATAACTTGCTTGGTCAAGCAACTTTAAGTACAAGAACTTGATTTTATTAAGCGATTTTTATAACAAGGTACTGGATTATTAACAGAACTCAAGGTACAAAGATTCTCAATTTTTCCAGAATGGGGAATCAATAAAAAAAAGCTGCTTAGATACAGCTAACGTCATTCGTCAGATAGATTTGCTTAGATATAAATAACAGTATTGATGCAGAAGTTAAATAGGAATTGCCTAGATGAAAATTTCACAAACGATCCTAACGCTTTTGGTTTTTTTAGTCTGAGGAAGTACCCTGCAAAATTTCTCCCCACATTACTGTGTCAGCGGCAAGGATTTTGACTGCCTAGAAGAATATATTAATTTAATTATTTTATTTTATAAACCTGTTCATTTTGTGTATAATTAAAACATTTATAGAAAAATGTACAACATATCCATTTAAATTATGCCTATGAAAACGATTAAAATATTTATTGCAAAAGAAGATTTTCTGGAATTTCACCCATGTAAGATATAGACGAGTTTTGGTATACAATATGGAAAAGAAACATTTATCCCTGTTTTTTTTTGTAATACTTAATAGTCAATAGCTTACACTCAATACAGACGTTAAATATAAATAGCAGAAGAATCTAATTGCCTGGAAATACATTTCGGTTTTGCACTAAGTCAAATAAGAAAAATATAGTGTTAGGGCAAAGAAATTTGTAGAAGAACATTCCAATTTATTTAGCTGCTTAGAAAAGCTTATCAACTTATATTGTTTACTTCAAGGTAGTGAAGCTTTAGCTTTAAATGTCAAAATACCATGAGAGTTTACATTCTGGATCCTACGTCTAGGTTAGAGGTTAAATCCAAGATGTTTCTTTGAGTTTACGTGCTTTACAAGTCAAATAAATTTGCATGAGAAATATTTTTCAGATATTCTTTAGCACCCGCACTGCATGCTTCTATTTACACATATAAGTTGCTTGGTCAAGCACCTTGAAGCACAAGAGCTCATTTTTATGAAGTGATTTATAACAAGGCATTGGATTATTAACAGAACTCAAGGTTCGAAACTCAATTTTCTCAAAATTGGGAAACAATATAAAAAGCCGCATGCCTGCATGCATGCATAACGCCGTTAATGTACCTCATTTATGCTGGACTACTCACTACACACTACCCACTATCTGCATAATTAAAAAATAATATATAAAAAGGTGCATCATACCCATTTAAGTTATGCCTGTAAGAAATGTTTAAAATATAATTAAATGTTTAAAACCGTCGGTATGAAACTGTAGCTCTCAATATGCTAATAAATTTAGTTTAAAAGGTCTACTTGCTTACCTCTATTTACCCACATTTTCTTAAGGCAACCCTTATTTACATTACCGCCCGACTAGTAAATGTAATTATACTGCCGACATTAACACTACAAACCGCCCTTTAAGGTTTTCCATTGTTCGATTCCCGGGGTACCCTTGTACGCCGGTTTGTATATGAGTTTCTAATTAAAACTTTTAGAAAATTAACCAGCCAGATTAATGTATTGTTTGTTTCAGCTTTAAATATGGTTTCTGGGGCATTGTGGCGATCCGCACCGCGCCGCTTTTCACTGAACTTTTAAGCGGAGCTAGTTTTGTTTATATTAGGAAATGTTTAGGCCGTTGTGTTTTTTTTTGTTTTAGTTCGGCTTTGCAAGCATGTTCCTTTGTGGTTTACGAAATGGTTCAAATTGGGTTTTGTGTAAAACGGGGTGAATTTACGTTTGTAATTCACGTAACGTTGGTACTTTTGAGTCGGATATTTTTTAGACTGATTAATGAAAATTAAAAAATAAAAATGAATATATTTTTTTATTTTAAATCATAATTATAAAACAAGCTAAAAAAAGAGTGTCAATATTCATTATCTGCATTCTGGATGAAAATATTCTACTTGACAGCAATGCCACCAACCTCTTCCTAGTATTCGTAATTAAATATCTATCGGAACAGTAATATTTATTTTGAATATTCATACAATATTTGCCTAGTATTACAAATATTAAGAAAAGACATAAATATTCTAGAAATCAATAATGCTACGAGGACGAAAAAAGCAATACCTGGAAAAAAAAATACTAACTTAAATTATTGTTAAAGTTATTTTTTTTCTCAGTTTTTCGAGTATTTGACATCATTTCAAAAGCATTTTCAATAATATTTTTAAAGTTTTTAAATGAATTTTCTATCTTATATCTCGGACTTAAACTGCCTAATTTTTTAATGCATTTGACATATTTTTAATTTTATTCCAGGCATTCGAAATAATTTTTCAGATTTTCTAGGCGTTTGATATAAGCCCTCCGAGAAATTAAAAAAATAATTTATTTCATATTTTTAGATTGCTCAAGAATTCAACGTGATTTCATCTGACTTCCAGGCGTTGAAAATGATTTTTTACATTTCAAGAAATTTTTTATTTTATTCCACCCATTTAATTCTAGAGATTTAAATGACAAAAGGAAAAGCAGTGCCTGGAAGAAAAATTCCAATTGCCTGGAAGAAAATTGACAATTTCTTTTAATGTATAGGTACATTAGACATGATTTTTCGCTTTATTCAATTTAAAGAAATGTTTTTATAAATTCTAGAAATTAAGAATATTTTTTTCAGGTATTCGAACTCTCTTGCATACCTTCCAAGTATTTCGCTGTACAAAAATTCTAAATCTTCAAATGACAATACTAGTAACATCAAAATATTAAAAATCAAATATTTGACGAATATATCTCGCGCCATTTTTGAAACAGAAATTATATTTGCAACTAGGTCACCTAAAGTTCAACATTAATTAATTATTTGTGTCCTAACTATTCGTAATTAAATATATATATATATAATATGTAATACATATTGATACAGTAATATTTATTCTGAATATACACAGAACATTTGCTTAGTCTCTTAAATATTAAGAACCATAAATAATGCTACTAAGGCTGTAGCAAAAGTTTTCGGATTCATATTTTTTTAACACCTTCAAGCAGTTTAATCATGTTATCATAATAGAATTTTAAATCTTATAATATCTATAAAAATCGTATAGATAAATGTAATGATCCTTTTGTTCCTGAATATAACCATCACATGCCTATAAAGATAATTAGTGTAGTAGGTGAAAAAAATATTTCTTGTAATTCATATAGAGACCTAAAATTTAACAGGTCAAACTATAACACAATTAGTAAAAAAATTTCCTCTTTCCAATAGTACACTATATTAACTTCTACTGATTTAAACATTTTTTATATAATTTTAGATGAAACTATTACAAAAGGGTAAAAATTAATACAAATCAATACTCTTTAGGGTTTTGCAAATATATGCAATATATTTAATAAAAATAAATTGAGAGCACACAAACATTAGAAACTATTTAAAAGGCGGAATATGACAGCTGTATTGATAAAAATTAATATTAAAAGAAGCTACAGGGCATACATAAATTTGACTGAAAAAAATATTAGGAAAAAAATATAATACTTTTGATCTTTTTTACATTAGAAACAATATACGATAAATATCCCTTTAAAAGTGAAATTTAATAATTTGGAAGCGTCAAATAATGAAGATAATTGTGAACTTTTTTTTTAATATTTTAGCTTCATCTTTAAGGCATCTACCACTCCACTTAAAGTGAGTTCTACTACAGGCTCACATTGTTTTACGATAAATCATATAGAAAGACATTCATTTCTAATATGAATTAAGAAGTAAAACAAGCTCGAGCCAAGTCTTATAAATATGTCTGGATTAATAATGGCAATATTTTAGTGCGAAAAATGCCCGGAAGCAATGTCAAGCAAATAAGAAGTGAGGAAGACTTACTTACTATGTAGGCTTTTTCTTTAAAATTTAGCTTAGATTTGCGGCAGTGACATTTTCTTGGTCCTAATATATCCTATTCACGTTTTTTTCAACTTTTTATCAAAATGTAAGGGGCCTAAGATCTAAAACTTATGATTTCAAGTGTAATTTACTTTCCAACAACTTTAATTGTATCTTTCTAACAGAAACCTGGTTGAATACTGATGTTTTTGATTCCGAACTATTCGATGATTACCATGTCTTTCGACGAGACCGAGAACAGACTGGGAGCGTGAAAAGTGATGGAGGTGGATGTTTAATTGCTGTGTCAGACGAATATACTTTTGTGAGACGTTTAGAGTGGGAAAGTGATGCAGAGGATGTCTGGGTTACGATTTACTTTAAGAATGGCGGTAAAGCCCATTTTTGTTGTACTGTTGTTTTGTGTTTATATTCCACCAGGTAATGATCTTGCGCTAACCTGCTTCTTGGATAAGCTTTATAGCATATCAAATTTTATATTAGGGGATAAAATTTGAATCTGCGGTGATTTTAATTTCGCTACTATTAATTGGATACCGAGAGAAACTTACTATGTAACTGAAAATTATAACCCTAAATTTAATACTTTTTATGACATGCTTAACTTCTTTGGTCTTTTCCAAATGAATAATTTCAAAAACCAAAATAACCGAATACTTGATTTAATTTTAACCAACGATTTAGTTTTTTGTCAAAATATTAAGCATTGTCAGCTGCCTTTGGTCCAAGAGGACCCCCATCATAAATCTATGGAATTTGATATTTGCCTTTCACCTGTGGATAAACTTAATTGCAAGAATAACACTAATGTCCATAATTTTAAAAAAGGTGATTACGATGGTCTAAATTTGCATTTTGATAATTTTGATTGGGAAGACATTTTTAAAGATCATAACAAATGTATGTATAAGTAAATTCTATGAAATTGTAAACCATGCAATAAATAATTTTGTACCTTTAAAACAAATTAATAAAAATTTTCCACTTTATTTTAGTAAAAAAAACTAGTGATAAAACTTTGCATAAGAGTCGAGCTCATAAAAAATGGAAAAGATCAAACTCTGAAATTCATTATCGCGTATTTAGTGAGTTACGTCGACAAAGTAAAACAATGATACATTCGGATTATGTTAGTTATGTAAAATCTGTTGATAATGATATTTCAAAGAAGGAAAAGAAATTCTGGCAATTGATCTCGGTTAACAATAAAAGTAGTGGGATACCCAATTCTATATACCTTGATCAGAAAGCTGCTCGGGTACCTCAGGTCAGCCAACTATTCTCAGATTTTTTTAGGAAAGCTTTTCAACCCTATGTACAGTCAGTAAATAATAATAATTCACCCATATTTGATGCAATTATTCCTAATGCATTCTTTTTAGATTCAGAGGAAGTATGGAGAGCTCTGTCCGACTTGGACGAGAGTAAGGGTGGCGGGCCTGATGATATACCGTCTTTTTTTGTAAAAAAATGTGCACAGTCGCTATATAAACCATTGTCTATTATTTATAACTTATCTCTTAAGCAATGTGTATTCCCTTGCAAGTGGAAGATGGCTAATGTGGTGCCAATTTATAAAAGTGGTGATAAATCTAGTGTGAAAAATTATAGACCAATAAGTAAACTTGATATCTTCGGTAAAATGTTTGAATCATTAATTCATAATATTCAATTCAGTTCATTTATTATATAGTATATTATATAGTTTTTGTTCAATATCAGTTTTTTTCCCAAACGATCAATTGATTCCAACTTAGTTGTTTACTCGGAATATATACGCAGGTAGACTCTGTGTACACCGACTTCAGCAAAGCATTTGACAAAATTGATCATAACACTTTATTACAAAAACTTACTGAAGTGGGAGTTCATGGAGGTCTCCTGCGGTGGTTGGCGTCGTACATTTTCAATCGATCTCAGTATGTCACGGTATATGGCCACCAGTCCTCCACGTATCCAGTTACCTCAGGCGTACCTCAAGATTCACTTGGGGCCCTTACTATTTATAATCTATTTAAATGATGTTATAAAATGTTTTACCTTCTCCAAAATATTACTTTATGCAGACGATATTAAGATTTTTGCTTCCATTAATAATCTCGGTGATTGCTTTCTCTTACAAAATGATTTGAACAGATTTTATGAGTATTGTCAGAGAAATAAACTTTACCTTAATTATGATAAATACTCATTCATTAGTTTTACACGTAATACTAACTTATTTCAATTCAACTATAACTTTAATGGAATTCTACTTAATAGGACTGATAAAGTGAGGGATCTGGGTGTCACATATGATCAAAAGCTAACTTTCATTAAGTGTATTCGAATGCTGGGATTAATTGTAAGAAATAGTAGGTTATTAACCTCTAAAAGCTCTCTAAAAGCATTATATTTTGCCTATATTTATAGTCCTTTGAGTTTTGCCTCCGTCGTCTGGGCTCCGCAATATGCGGTGCATGCTAACAGATTGGAAACAATACAAAATAAATTTTTAAGATTTTTGGACTATAAAAATACTGGTATATTTAACCTACATGCTAATTTAATGGAACTTAGAGTTATATATCAATTATATTCACTTGAAACACGGCGCTCTCACACAGACATGTTCTTTCTCTATAAAATAATTAACATTAATCAGATTGACTCGAGTTATCTAATATCCCAAATACCTTTCCATATACCTCAGCGAAATTTTCGAAATTCTCATTTGTTTCCAGTCTGTTTGTATAGAACCAATGTAGCAAGTAATTCGCCGTTAAGTCGTATGCTTTCCTTATATAATTCCAAATTTTTTTCTGTAGATTTATTTTGCCGCTCTCTTTCTATGTTTAAAAAGAGAATCAGAGATTAACAAAAACACAAAATTAGCACTTTACTGTATTTCTGCTCTTGTATTATTATTTAAATTTTGTATTAGTTAAGTATTAGTTAAGTACGACTGAAACACTTTGTAATTTGTGGATGTTCCTTTGGGTTTTGGCCTGTTAACATCCTATTTGTTTTTGATAAATAAATAAAAATAAATAAAAAGTGCAATGTTGTCTTTTTCTTGCCCCTAAAAAGGGTTCTGGACCTAATGTTATTCCTTAATTTTTTTGAAATATTATTCTATTCTCTCTGATCCATGGCATATTTTATTTTATCAACGTATATCAAAGAATATATTTTCTATTTTTAAATCTAGAGATGATATGTCTATGTAATAAATGGTGTTAAATCTGAAAGTAATAGCGTAAGTTCAGGAGTGTTTCAAGAATCTCACTTGGGTCCGATATTATTGTCTCTTCTATTAAATGACGTTGTATAATGTTTTTCTGATAGTAATCACCTTTTGTATGCAGATGACTTAAAAATATATAAAACTATTAAAAATCCATCATATTTTCAAACACTGCAGTCAGATATTTCTAACTTTGTACATTACTGTACTTTAAATAAATCATTTATTAATCGAGAAAGATGCCACTGTATACTTTTTCAAAGAAAACACCGCAAATTCAGGATAAATGTGATGTTCACCTTGATAGAACTAAATTAAAGTATCTGGATTGTATTAGAGATTTGGATGTAATATTGGATTCCAGGCTATTGTTTGACTTGGTTTAATCATACCGCATTAACGGTTATACCAATCGTAATAATTGTAACAGAATCTGCTTCACAATTATTCAATTTTTCATTTTAGTTGTAGTTAATATGACTGTAGGTCAGCTACCAAGGAAGTTACAAGAGATTTTTGTGTCGTGACTTTTTTAAAGCAGATATTCTGTCTAGCAGCTGAGATATCTTTGAAGATATTGCCTTTAGAGCTTAAAAGATCATTATCAACATTTTAGGCTTAATTATTCTTAAGCTAATAAAAGTTATGCTATTAGCTTAGCCTAAGTAGATTCGAAGTTATCAACCAAAAACTCTGAGGCTAACTCAGCAAGTGGTTACTGACGTCCAGCAAAATTTAAATGATCAGAACTTAAACTTAACAGTTATTCTAACTTAAATAATTTTAACAGAGAAGATAGACAATCACCTAAGCTCCTACTTTGGTAATAATCATAATAAGTGTAGGTCAACTGACAAAGAGGACACAAGGGGTTTTTGCGTCGTGACTTATTTTAAGTAGATATTCTGCCTTGAAGCTGAGATATCTTTAAAGCTATTGAGTTTAGAGCTTCAATTCTAATTATCAAAACTTTAGACTTATTCGTTACAAATGTAATAAAAGTCATTTTATCATCCTAGCTTAAGTAGATTTAAAGATATCAACCAAAAAGTCTGAGACTGACCCAGGAGGATCCTACTGACATAAGGCATAATTTAAATGGTCATGCCTCATAAACAGTAATTCCAATTAAAATGTCCTTAATGATGCCTGCAAGTCATTATATTTTACCTATAAAAAAAGAAATAGGAACACAAGAAAGAGTAAGAGTGCAATGACCATTAAAAAGAGAAGAAAATACAAGAATACCAAAAAAATGAGACTAGGATAAAAAAGAATAACAACATTCAAAGGTAAAAAATAAAAAGAAACAAGAGCAACGAAAACAAAAATAACAGTAATAAAAAGATGATTTAAAAAAAAAGTTACTATAAAAAAGTAGGATAAATAAAATAGTCATATTTTGGAAAAATCACATTTTCCTCCTTTCTCTTAAAGTATTTTTTAACAGATTCGTAGTTTTTCTTCTTTGACCTTTTTTATTGAATTTATTATCTTTTATTTTTATAATTTCACCAGTTACACATATAACAAATTGGATTCCCTTTTGAATGGTAATAAAATAAACAAAATGAAATATATTAGTCTCTAAATGAAGAACTAAATAGGGCATTAGGTACATTAAACTAAATGGAGAGGGCATAATGCTCCTACAATAGTTAGTTATTATTAGAACAGCCATTATAAGCACTCATTGTAATATTAATAGTCTCATTATGGCCGGAGGCAACATCAAGGGATATAATCTTGACAAGTAATTATGTAAAAGGAATTAACTCTACTAAATAATCCTAGCAATTTAATTAAAATCTACACTAATCCTGAAACCGTAATAATCAAGTTTTTCTTGGATCTCCATAACTCATTTTTGGCATTAAATATTTTTGATTCGATTAAATGTGAATTTCTATCTTCGATCTTACTTCCATTATTTCCTTCCCTTCATTTTTCATTCTTTTATTGTCGCCCTGACACTAAAGCTGCTCCGGGGAAAAAAGAATTATCGGCTCTGGTAAGGCTAATTTTAATTTAAAATGTAATAGACGGGAGATTTGGGGAATCAAAGGATTTTTTTTAAATATTCTTGAAAATAGGGTGGAATATAGTATTTTATAAAATAAGAAAAAACAGTTTTTGCTTAAAAATCTAAAGCTTGTTTCCCAGAAAAATAATTGTAAAAAAGTATATAAAAGTTGAATATTAATAGTTAAGTTATACAGGGTGTTTTTTATATATTGCGATGAAATTCAGGAACGTGTCCTTTGGATAAAAATTCGCAAAAAAGTTCCTATAAACATAGGTCCTAAACCTTTTAGATTTTGAGCTACAGGGTGGTAAAATTTTAACAAAAAAATGATTTTTTTTCGATAACTTAAATACCCTTGTAGATATTTGTCCAAAGTTTGGTATGCAGGGTCTGTGTATCCAGAGCCATTTACCAACATACTTTTAACATTTTTATGTTCTCCAGTGGCGTGTGGACTTTGTCCGTTAGATGCACGATTTTCGCACAAAAAATTAAAAACCATGGACATATTGCTCAGATTTGATTAGACTTTCTTTATTCTAGTAATTATTCGTTTTTTTAGTTTATTGCAATTTTAATAATAAATATATTTAAGTTATCGAAAAAAAATCATTTTTTTGTTAAAAACTTTACCACCCTGTAGCTCAAAATCTAAAAGGTTTAGGACCTATGTTTAAAGGAACTTTTTTGCGAATTTTTGTCCAAAGAATACGTTCCTGAATTTTGTCGTAATATATAAAAAACACCCTGTATAATAAGACAATTTTTTTTAATCTTGCTTTATGTCAGTACAAATTATATTTTATTAAAAAAAAGCCATAACACAGAAATTTTTTCTTTGGTAATTGACGTATATCACTATAATCTAAATTAAAGCGCAAGTCCTTATCCAGCTAATTAAGTAAATATTTTGTTAGTTAACAAATATCTTAAAATATCTAATATTTCTGGTTTTCATGAATGTTTATAACACTTGGTATATAAGTAATATAAATTCTGGGAAATATAACTTACCTTTATAAAATTAGTATCAAATATGGTAATAAAAAAGGTTTAATGTACAGTCTTCTCTTCCAAAAAACAACAATAAATACACCTCTATTCAAACGTGCCTTTAAGACATAATATCTTATTAATCTATAGGTACTACCAGGAAATCTTTAAGCCTATCAAGATCTGAAATTCATTAAAATTCCTTCTAAAATTTTTCAAAACTTGAATAAAAAGCTCCAAGCTGTACCTGAATTGAAATATGGCTAAAATTTTAAAATATCACACATTTCTGGAAATACCTAAAGCTTTAAAAAAAATATTTTTTTAAGTGAAATTATTTAATTTATTTAAAATTTTTTTCTAACGTTTATGTTATTTTATAACCATTAGAGCCCTTTGAAATAATCTCGTTAAATAATTTATTAGGGTTACTGATTTTAAGAATATTTTACTAGAAATTAACACTAAAATAAACTAGGATATATAAAATATTTCAATTTAATTTTTTTCATTTAAGCCCCACAGTTCGGCACCAAAAAGCCTAGTGAAAAATTATTTTAGCCTAAATAAATACCAGTTATTTATTGCTTTCTTGAACGAAATTAAAAAAACATTAACAGTTTAATATTTTAATATCCGGGAATTAATGAAAAATTTTTTAGTTAGGACAGGAACAAAATCTGGACTTTTTGAAAGATGTAATAAGACTGCAGTTGCCTGCAGTACAGAAAAAAATTGCATATAAGGAAAATTAAGGAAAACTATGTTTATTTCATGAAAAATTGCCTTCAAAGAATTGAAAAAAAATAAAAAGTTAGTCCAACTAAATGAAATAAATAAAATAGTGAATTTTGTAAAAAAGTCTTTAATTGCCTGGAATAAATTAAGAAATTTCCTAGTTACAAAATCAACTACCATGAAAAAGTATGACATCAATAAAAATTTTCTATAAGATTTATTAAGTCTTCAATGCTTGGAATAAATGAAAAATGATATATAAGAAAAATTAGGAAAAATAATATTTGATTTCTGGATTTTCTGGAATATTGCATTCAACTGCTTCGAACAGATAACAAAAAATTAATTGAACTGTCTAAAATAAATTTAATTTGTAAATAACAAAGGAAATCTGATTGGAAATTAAATATTAAGTTTCACATTATTACGCTAAACACTTTTTTTTTATTTATTAACATAAGAAAATTAGTATTTTTAGGAAGATTACAATTTTTTTTTGTCTATTAGTAATAAACTGAAAATCCTATTTTCCAGAAGAATATCCCTTAAAAATGTTGGTTTAAATTTTTAACAGCAAAAGGAAGAATTTATTATTTTTATTATTTTGCCTTAGTAGAAATTATCTTTTTTTTCTCAAAAAACGAAAAGGTAGCAAAATACATGTATGATATGGTGGTGAAAAATTACTTTTTTTTCCGAAAAAAATAGTAAATTTCAAATCTCTATTTAAACATACCTTCAAATTATAAAATCTCATAAATCCATAGGTACTACCAGAAAATCTGTATCTATACATTTTTATATATTTTATATATTTCCTTAATTACAATAAAAAACTCCAAAAAAGTACCTGAAATATTACTGAAATTTTAAATATCGTACATTTCTATGGAAACATCTGGACTATTGAAAAAAAAGGTAATTAAAAATCTATTTGAAAAATAAAAAGAAAATTATTGCACTTGTCAATTGATTAGTAGATCGGTTGTAGTGGAAAAATTGTAGATCAAGGTCTGAGATTTGATCTATTCCAAAATGTGGAAAAATTGGGCTTTCAAGGAATATTTTGAAAAAGAATTATTAATACTGCTAAGGCTAATATAGAATATTAATACACGGGGTTATGGTTTAATGTATTTAAAATAAAATACATTATACAACCTATATGATTATTACTATTATTTTTCTTTAAAATTGTAAAAATCCAAGATCCTTTAAGTGAAATTGTTTAATTTATTTAGACATTTTTTAACAACTTTTATGTTATTATAAACATATTATTTTAGAAATATCTTATTAAAAATTTAAGTTTTTGTGCTATTTTTTAAATAATTTCTTATAAACACTGAATTAAACTGGGCTATATAAATTACTACAATTTCAAGCCATACGGTTGGGCGCCAAAAAACCTATTTAAATAAATACTTTAATACCTATTTTAATACTCAGATATTTAATATTGTTGAAAAAAACTAAATTCAATATTAATTTGATATGTAACTATGAATGTCTGTATGGTTCTTCGAATTGTGATTGTTAAATGTTCGAAAGTGCATTAAATAAAAAGAAATTATAATTGAGAGGGAAGCCTTAGGGAGCCATAATTAGATTCACAATTAATACTGATGTCTTCAAGGCATTTGATAAAATCAGCCATAAAATTCTATCAGAAAAACTTGTCAAGCATGAATTTTTTAGAAAAGAGAGGGACATAGATAAGGAAAACAAATAACAAAAAAAGATCAAAAAACTAATTTTTCTTTTGCTTATAAGTATCCAAGAGTTTCTTATAAAATTATCTTAAACCCTCCGTCTATTTACAAGTCACAATCATTTAGACTTTGATTTACGTCAGCAAGCCCTGAAAGGGTCAGCCTGAGACCTTTTACAGGTAAAAAACTCAATCTTAGATATAAAGATATAAGAAATATGTTAAACATGTATATATCTACATATACCTCCCTCAGATACTCACACATATTGGCCTTATTTCCCTTCGGTCTCGCCGCCCCTTTTCAAGAATATAAACCAAAAGATCAAACTACATCACTTTTATTCTGTCAATTTCGCACAAATTCGGTTTTGGCCTGCCTAATACCTTTCCAAGGTATAAAATTCACATAGAATTTGAATATATATACCGTATAGGGGTTTTAAATTTGCATAATGACACGACCAAAGTCTGGGGTGGCCTTTGTAGAGTTTATACGGTATGGCATACGTACCCTTAGGATTTTTCCGATGTTTTTTTTGGAAATTAATCCAAGGTAAAATTAAATTTTATTCGATATTTTACGATGATGTAAACCGAGAGAATTACACTGGATTTTTATAACGAATGGATTTTTAAAACACGATATCAATTAACCCAGTTCGATATCTTACTGAAGGATTATGAATATCAATCCGTTTTATTATCCAGGCACTGGCTGGATTTGGGTTAATCCCAAGTATTCCGAAGCTAAATAGAAAGAGAAAACGCGGTGCAGCGTGTAGGAAAATTTATGGCTTTTCGGGCCATATCTTTAGATATTCCCCACCCGTTTCGGTTTATGTCCGATTTAATAAATGTTTTGGTGTTTTAAATTCGGAATGAATAAAACATTATATAAGGCAATGGATTCTTTTACTTAACTCATCCATTATTTTCAAGAAATTTCATCTTTAGAGTAGTAGTTTAAGCTATAATAAGTCATGACTTTTTGGATTAAAATATTTGGAATAATCTGGAAAGATTGATATGTGGTGGTCAAAAAAGCGTAAATTTGGATTGTTTTCTGGAAAAAAAAATTTATTGAATTATTTCTTTAAGTTAGCAAACATTTTTAAAGTATGGTACCACTGGTTGTATTTCTTCATATATTCTTTCAAGGATTCAGTTAAAAATTAATTGGTTTTAAATAAAATATCATTTTAAATTGGTGCTTTTTTCTGGAATGCATGAATTCGAATTTGCGTTTAGGATAAGTATAAAGAAATCTGTTTTTTTTTGATAATAGACGTAACAGCTAAAATGGTCTAAAAAAATTAATACGATATAAAATCTTAAAAATATTGTATTCTAAATTGTAAAATGTTACTACTATGTTGTATGGATCATCTATATTTTAGGGGAGATCAAAATCACAATCTGAAAATAGAGATTTTTCTAGCAAAATTATAAAAATATAAATACGCTAAATATTTTTATAGTTTTGATTAGTTCAGTTTATTTAGGGTATTATTTACGTTTAGTTTATTATTTTCATTTTAGTTTATATTATTGTAAATCATTATATTTTAAGTTTTCTAGAATTTGTATGTTTGCCTGCTTTGACTGTCAGTATTAACTATTTTTGGTGATAAAGTCCAATAATTTTAATTACTTTAAGTAATAATATGGTAGCAATGTAAAAAAATCCAAATGTTTCTAAATTGTTAATATAGTCCACTTTAATCAGTTTTATTGTTTACCTTGAAAAAAATCAAATAAAAGATAATATTTAAAGTCATCCTGACAAAAATCCTGAAAATAGATATAATTATAAGACAATTTTAAATTATTCAATATTTCCATCCAGGATTTTTGAAATAGAAATCTAATAATTAAAATAAATATATATAGTATAGTATATAAGCACAACAAAATCTGGATATATCTTTAAGACATAAAATGTCACTAATCCATTACTAATATTAAGAAACTTGATCTGAATTAGGGTAAAGTGGGGTAAATGTAATCAAGCCCTATGATTTTTTTTATAACGTTTTGGAACATATTTTCTTCGAAATTCGAAAATAAGACCCTGTTTATACCCATATTACTTTTTATTAACTTCTTAGTTCCAGTTTCAAAGATTTCCCTTTTTTTTTGTACTTTGACATTTATAATAATTTTGTGAGTGCCTTTTAGGAATTTTAATTCCCTATTACTACTGCTAATATTAGTATTTAGTTGTAATATTTTGCTCCCTTAGGTAATTTTCGACAAGGATGTTGATTCTGCTATCAGATTTGATTTTCGATACTTAACAAAAAATGTATGCCAGCGATTACATTTACCCCGTCGAAATACGCATATGGGGTAAGTGTAATCACTGAGACTGGGGTAAATGTAATCACTGACTACATTTGCGCCAGCCTCACCCTTCTTGAGTTTTTAGGCTATAACCTATCATTTTCTCTATTGTTACAGGCTAAGACTAATATCGAAGAAATAGTGTAAATACTTACCAAAGACTTTAATTAATTGTAAAGACAGTGTGAAAATTTTTAAAATAGGATCGATCTAAGACTAGTTTATACAGTTCCTAGTGAGTTCCTTCAAAATGGTGAGAGTGTATAAAAAAAAGAAACAAGACCCTTCTTACAGGCCAAGAAAATCGTATCAGTATTCGTGGTGCTGCCCAGAGGTATCAAATCCCATTTTCCACTCAGGAACCCGAGGATCAAAAAGCACATCCAAAGGAAGACCCACCGCAATACCTGCAGCTGACGAAGAAAAATTAGTGAATGCCAAAAAAAATCATGGAGAAGTGGGGTTGGGGGCTCAGCAGAAAGGAAATCTTAGAATTGGTGGAAAATTATGTCACGAAAAATAATATAAAAACGCCATTTAAAGATGAAATACCTGGCGAGGATTGGTTCTTATCCTTTACAAAAAGGCACAGGCTATCTTTAAAAAAACCACAAGGACTGGAGTATGCCAGAAAAAAAGCCAATGATCCATCTGTGATTGAACAATATTTTGACATGTTAAAAGCAACCTTAGAAAATTACGACCTGCAAAATAAGCCTTCTCAGATTTATAACATCGACGAAACTAGTTTTACGCTCGATCCAAGTAAAATTAAAATTGTGGGTCAGAAAAATGCCCCTGTTTCAAGAATAACCACCGGGCCTGGCAGAGAGAGTACGACAGTTCTCATGGGGATAAACTGCCTCCATTAATTGTTTTTAAGGAAAAAAATCTATGGAGTACCTCGCTGGCTCCCAAGGAATCTACCTTTCCAGCTTATGCTGCGTCACCAAATGGTTGGATAAAAACCGAAATCTTTGTAAACTATTTTACAAAAACTTTTATTCGCAACGTTGTACCTGAAAGACCAATCCTGCTTTTGTATGACGGACATTCAACGCACTTAGACCCAAAACTTATCGAGGCGGCTGTCGAAAATGATATAATTGTACTTAAATTATCCACACTCCAGCCACCTATTGCAACCCATTAACCTAGCGGTCTTTAAGAGCCTTAAGTCACGGTGGGATTCCAAATTAGCGGAGTACCAAAGAAAACATGTGGGTGTTAAAATACTAAAGAAAGATTTTTCGGTACTTGTGAACACAATCAAAACCGCGACCAGAACCAATAGCAGGGCCAAGTAGACCAATACCAATAGCAGCACCAAGTAGTGGTTCTGTATCATTTGAAGAATTGTTGCTGGAAACAGTGAGGCAATCGCCCCGCCCTAACGAAAAAGAAAGAAGAAAAAGGGTAGTTCCAGGAGCTGCAATTATAACAGCAAAAAAAAAACATAGAAAAAAAGAAAAAGGCTGAGCAAGAAAAAGAAGATGAAAGAATAGCGAAAGATAAAGCAAAGAAAGCGAAAGAATTAGCAAAAAAAACAAAGAAAGAATCAAAAAAAATTACAGCAAAACATATTAATGAGAGCTCTTCAGATGAAGACGAACCGCAAATTTTAAGTGACAGTGAATCCGACGACGTCAACTTTGAGACTTATGCAAAAAGGTTAGAGGAAGATGAAGAAGCATTAAAACAAGACGAATTGTTTCTCAAAGGGGTAGAAAACCTTAACATTGAAACTGGGTTTTGGTGTCATTTAAAGGAAAGAAAAGTATACTTTTCTATGCTGGTCAAATAACAACGCTTGATGAAGAATCGCAACCTACTATTAAGTTTAAAAAAAAAATCAAACCGAAACGCGCATAGTTCAGTGTTTCACTGGCCTGAACAAGAGGACCATCACTTAGTGGCTGCATCAGATATAGAGCGAGTTTTACCAGAACCCACTTTAGGGCGAAGAGGAGAACTAACTTTTCCAGTATCCTTTACCTCATATAACGTTAAATAAAATTTAAAAAAACATGTCACAGCCTGTTTTGCTCAACTTACCTACGTAATATATTTTTCAGAAAATCTTTGAGTTTTATTCCCTATCATTGCTCCACGAAAAAAGTTCATAACTTCCTTATAAATTAAGATAGGTATCAAGCTATTTTTTTAATCCAGAATTTTTCATTCTATAGTACACTTGCCCCAGATCCATCGGCAAAGTAAGCATATGGCAGTTAGGAGCCGTGAGTACACTTGCCCCATTCTCTCGGACAAGTGTAATCAGCCGACATGTTTTTTTTATTTTGGTTTATAAAAAAAACAAGAGCAGACAAAAAATAAATAAATATGACATTGATTTAACAAAGAAATAAGCTCTGTGCCTACTAAAAGTGAACCCAATTTCTCTTTTGGTTTTTTTGTTATGAAATTTTAAAATGCCACTATCATTTTTTTGATTACACTTACCCTACTTCACCCTATACCATGCCATAATTTGTCAACTATGGCATAAAAAATTCTGCTTGCATTTTAAAATATCGTACCTGATTTAATTGTATCCTGGTAAGGGCTTTATCTAAAATATACAGATTTGTGGAAAAAAATAAAATTATATATTTTTTTAAATATTTCTAAATATATCGTTAAAGTTGTTTTAAGGAAAATTATCTACCAGGTTGTAAATCTTTTGTATCTGAAGTGAGATCTTCTAAAAATTAGGAACATTACACTTGTATAAAAAGTTTCCATAAAAAAATCGCGAAATATAAATAAATTATAATTTCAAGAAAATACCTTGTTCTGAACTTCCTTTTTCAGGTATAATAAAGATCTGGGCATTTTTCTCAAAAATATTTTTTTTATTAACAAAAAAAGTTTTTTTGTTATTTTGATTTTAAAATTTTCAGGTTTTTGCAGAGAAATAATCAAAATCTTTATAAATTTTTCATAGAAAATTAAATAATCAAAAAATGCATTATTTTCTAAAACACATCAGCTTTCACCCCCAAAATGAAATTTAAAAAACATAAATTCAACGTACTCTCATATAATTACATCCTTCACAGTAACATTAATAAAACTAAAAGACATTCAACATAATGCATAACTTAAACGAGCACGATTACCATTTACTGCCGAAATTCAAATAGCTATTTAAGCGTAAACGCTTTAATTATAGAATATATTTGCCTATTTAAAGAGAGAATTAATTATCAGTTAAACAGTGCCAAACAGCAAAACTTTTGGCGAATGTTTTACTAACCCTTCCACACTGAAGCTACGAAATGGCCTAAATAAACAAGATTTTCATAATATCCTTTCCAAACAACACACTAATAAACGAACCCAAAAATAATCCATTATAGAGGCTTTATTAATAGGACAATAGACTGGAGGCAAGAGTAAATGGAGACAGAATAATGTGAAGACAACACGTAATACAAATTAGTATATATACGTTGTGCGGCGTGATTGTAATATTAATAGCTATATTACTGAAGGATGTCAGGCATTAAGGGTTATGGATCAGATACATTAATGTTGCAGAGCTATACTACGTAATGGATAAAATAATGTTCGCAAACAAAGGATATTGAGGAGACGTGCATTACTCACAGGCATCAGAAACGTTGAATATTGCATTATATATTTTTAAAATTAATCTTGTCAAAAAATTACCCTACTTATTAAATCAATGTATTAAGTGCATAACTTAAATGGATATGATTAACATATATTTACTAAAATCAATTAATTTAATTTTGGCATGTGATTTTAATTAAACAAATATTCTTGTTGGTATTAAAGGTTTTAAAGCAGGCATATTAATGTCTCAAATAGTAACAAAGGAAATGATAAAGAATATTATATTTAAATGCCAGAATCCATAAATGATTGTCAATTTTTAAGATTTACTGTCATAACTATCAAGATTGTTAGTATTGGGACCTCCTGTGGAAATATTTTTTGTGGCAAGAGAATGCATAACTTAAATAGATGTGTTTCACATTAAATTCAAATAATTATTGCTAGATGCTAAGGATTAAATATCTGATTTATACTTAAAGATATTACCTGAAAATTGGAAAGATGATCTATAAATTATTTTCTCTTGTCTGAATAAAAGGTAAACGAATTAAATATCGAATCGAATCTGTCCCTTGTCAGTAGGTTCGACGATAAAGTACCCCATCATTTACTTTTTATCGCCCTTAAGGGTTACTTGCGAAATAAAGGACTGAAGGAACAAGGTAATGGACAAAGTGTTTTTGTATTTTAGGTGCCCGGTTGGCTCCCTCAGGTTTACCAACTCGGGGAAAGTACGGTGTTTTTTTTTTGTTTTGACGAAGTTCGGGGTTTTGTCGGGTCCGTAATCTTTTTAAGCTTGTTGGTCGGTTTACTTGGTTACGTGGACACAATAAGTAGTAGTTCGAAACTTTGTTTTCGCATTTCGGTAACTTTGTTTATTTAAAAGTTTGCGGTCGGTCGATTGTATTATAGGTTAAGGTGAATAAATGAGTTTTATATTAGGGAGTTAGTCCAAAAATTTAGTTCCAGTCTAATTTAGATCAAGAAATTTTAATAAAAGACTCTGAGGATAACCCTTTAGGCTGAGATCTACTAAAGAAAAAATTTTAAAATATTAATGCTTATGATAATTAAGATATTAATACATTAACGGATTTTTATTATTAAAAGTGTATTTTTCATAATTTATTTAATTTAATTTTCTCTTTCACATTTTTTTTATTTAATTAACTTCTCTTGCTATGCAATAATTATAGAACTATAAGGCATAATTTTAATGAATACGAAGTACTGATTTAATTTAAATTAAAGAAATTTCATGTTTTATATTTAAACAAATACAATTACTTTCTTTTGATAAGACGAGTATTTGTGTTAAAAAATTTAAATGTGTCTCTGTTATAGTTCATTATTTTATTCTTCAATTTCCTTTCCTATACTTGTTACTAATTTAAGCATTTATTATATATATATATATATATATATTTATATAAAAATAAATGTATAGAAGTATATATTTATTAGTATAAATAGAAACATGGTAAATAATTTAAGTAGATGCCAAGCAAATTTTATATTAAAATTGTTAAATAAATTACTGGAATAATAAAGCCTTAAAGTTATATATATAAGGTATTTTGTATTATTTTACAAGAAACTGTCTGTGATAACAGGCATAAAAACAATAAGAAGAATTAAATTTGTAAGGAATCATTTTCAAATTGAAATATTTGTCTATATTAAAAGAATGTAATGCATAACATAACTGGATATTAAACACACATTCATAATAATTATATATATATATATAAATATATCATAAAAACATAAGTTTAAATTAAGTCCATTTACTGGTATGTAACTTGAATAGACTAATATTATTGGAACAACAATATTAATGGAAAAAACATCTGAAATAAGAGATCTAAAATTATTTTAAAAAATCTGAAATTTGTAAAATAATTTTTTATATATAACAAATATGATGCATAACTTAAATGTTAAACTTCCAAATTTTTGGTCAAACCATCGGTTTTCGTAGTATGTTATTGCACTAACCTAAATAGATACAAATTCATATTAAATATGATGTAATTTTTATCTAGTTTAAAATCCATCTTTGGTAACTAAAAATTACGTAAATTTTTAAATTGCTTAAAAAGAATAAGTGGGTAAATGAGACATTTAAGTCGAATATATAGGGTGTTTTATTTACGAGAAACCACCTGAAATAACAGCCTTAAAAAAATTAAAATAGGAACCAAATTCGAAAAATATTATTTCTAAAAAGAAATATTTATTTCATCCCAGTGAATATAAAATCTTACTGTAATAAAACTAAAAATTAATACTCATAATAAAATAAAAATTAAATTGTAAAAAAAATCTTTATAAATATATAAAAGCAATTTTTGGACTAAAATTTGCTTTAGAATGCAAAGTTTATGTAAAAGTTTTCGAACATTTTTGGTTGGATTGAAAATCTGATGATTCCATTATAGATATTTATTGATTATAACGCTAAAATACTTTGTGAAGGAAAATTTGTTAATAACATACTGTTATTAAAACTGAAATTCATGAAAAAATATTCACATAAAAATATGATGCATAACTTAAATGAATATTAAAAACATTCATATTAAAGTAAATATTATTTTTGCTTGACTTAAGTTCTTTTTTTTAGTAGTTAGAAAGAGCTTTAATATTTCAATGGCTAAATTAAAATTAATGAATATCGAGGCAGTAAAATTAATAATAGAATATATAGGGTATTTTAATTACAAGAAGTTACTTGCAACAACAGCCCTGAAAACAATAAAAAAACATTAAAAACGTGAAACATTATTTTCAGGAAGAAATATTTGGCTTTATAAGAATTCGAAACTTAAATAACCTAAAGCACAAATTCATAATATACTCATATTACATGTAATTTTTATATTTAAAGTAATTTTTTAGTAAGTTTGTACTTTTAATATTTAAACTAGTAAAAATTAATGAAGTATTAAAGTATTTAAGTTTATAGGATGTGCCAGCTTCAAAAAACCCTTAGCAGTCAAGAAAAATATTAGGAAAAAAGATCAAATTCGTGAAACTTTTATTTTCGGAAAGAAATATTTGTCTATTGCTAAAAATTTAATGCATAACTTAAATGCATACGAAGCACACGTTTATATTAAATTAGATGTGGCCTTTGTCATAATTAATGTAATTTTAGTAGAAAGTAGAATAAAAATAATACATTATTTTTATTAAGAAAAGAAAATGAACATAGAAACACAAATAAATATATATTTATATAGATTTTAATAAAATTTATATAGATTTTTTTTATAATTAATGTTACAATTACTTAATATATAATATATAGATAAAAAAATATATTAATGAGTGAAATACCTATGATACATAGGAAAAAAAGAGAGACGAAATCAATGGTTGGGCAAAAAGATGCCTTTGAATTGGACTCTAATATTTAAATTGCTTAAGAAAAATTAGTGGAATATTTAGGCATTTAAGTTGAATAAACAGGGTATCTTATTTTCAAGGATCTAAAAATGATTAAAAAAACTGAAATTCATAAAAATTTATTTTTAAGAAAACATGTATGTTAATTAAAATATGTAAATACATAATTTTAATGAAGATTAACCACATATTCATATTAGATTAAATGTGATTTTTGTCGTATTTAGGTTCGTAAATTTATGGAATATTGGGGCAATAATATTGAATATACAAAGTGTTCGAATCATAAGAACTCATCTAATGAAAAAAAAAAACAACACTAAAACTCGTATAAGAATCATTCATTTATATAACAATGTTATGAATAACTATCCATTTAAGTTAGCTGAGCATAAGTTCATATAAAATTAAATATGATTTTTCTCTCGTATTTAAAGTAATTTTTTTGGTGAATGGCGAAAGCCTAAAATTAAAATTAATAAAATGTTGATACATTAAACTTAATTATACAAGATGTTTTATTTATAAGAAACCACCCAAAACAACAGAAATATTTAATTATATAAAAATATAATAAATAATTTAAATGGATACTAGCAACAAATTCATATTAAATTGAATATGATATAATATAAAACGTTAATGCTTGAATTATGCAAAAAATACCTGACTATTGAAGCATAAAATTAAATCTACAGTGTTCTAATTATAATGAACAACCTTAAAATTAATAAAAATAAACTTGAATTTGCAAAGTATTCATTTTAGGATGAAATGTTTTTTTTTTATTTTAAAATTTAATGCATAATTTAAATGAATGCTAAGCACATATTTATATTAATAAAATATTTTTTTCCTAAGTCACTTTCAAAAAATTATCAAAAAAAAATTAAGTATTGGCCTTAAATGTATAGGATGCTCTAATTACAAAAATCCACATTCTAGTTAAAATGCATAATAATGACAGTATGCTCATTTTACTTTTATAAAATACTTTTTCTGTATATGATCAAATATCTGACATTTAAGGCAATATATTGTATATGACAATAAAAGCTTATAATCGACTACCAAACCATATAAAGTGTATTAAAATATTTTCAAAATTTAAAAATAAATTAAAGAGAGTTTTAGTTTTTTGACTACTTTGGTTTAGTGTTAGAATACCTTAAATAGTATTTTAATTTGAAATAATTAAATATATAATACGTTGCCATGTTTTTTTAGGTATCGTGACTGAATTGCTATAAACGGTATGCCCCTTGGAAATGGAAAATTTTATATAGGACACGTTTCAATACAAAAACAATATTACTTATAATAAATCTGAAAGCAAAATCGAACGTCGAGGCCTCGCTTGTCTAAATAAACCAAAAGTTCTAATATCCGGCTTTCGACGAAATCCCAATATGGCAAGTTGATTAAATAAATATTTTGCTGCTCAGACGTTCGCTCGATATTGCCGAGCTTTGCTATTTTAGTTATTTATATTGTAATCCGGTGCAGGCAGTTTTTTTATCATTATTAATATTAATTTTCCCATAAATACATTTTTATTATGAATTCCATTTAGTTTTATACCTGCCGACCTTGTTTCAAACCGTGCCAAAATAACCGGGAGCACTTAACCTTAATTGTAGCCCGAGCGTCCAGGATAACGCGGTCCCATTTTTCATCTACGGTACCCAGCGGGGCTCTCGGTAGCTGTTTGACTAGCCGAGGATAAAGTTAAACATGCATTATAGATGATTCATTTATACCGTAGTTTGCGGCTAAGTTTTCGCATGAAACATGGAAGTTCTAGAACTACATATTATTTAGTTATAAAGTGAAATGTATCCGGTTTTAGAGTGTATATTGATCTTTCTATCTCCACTATTTTGGCATTAAAAATATGAATAATAAAAGTGCTATAAATCAAACAAAAACCAGGTAAAATATAAATAAACGCCTTGGGTAATTTTAATATAAATATGTAATTCGTGTCCCTATAAGTTATGCATAATATCAGAAGAAACCCTGCCAATTTTCTAGAAGAACTAATAAAAACTTTTCGAATTCATTAGTATCCTAATTGCTTGGCTTAATTCTTAATCTTTTTATGGCGTTCGCACATATTTCTTCTTACTGGTTACAAGTGCCTCATTAGCGATTTTTAAAAAGTTTTCAACATTTATAAGGATGAACGTTTGAAAGGAGTTTCCCGGCCAAAGCTCCTTTCTCCTCGTTAGGTGTGTCTTTAAATATTTTAACTCTAATGATCTCTTCTTTTTCATAGGGATTTTTAGGGCCTTAACCCTTCTTGGGGTGGATCTTTATTCACGGTTTGTATAATATCCTAAGTGGAGTATAAGTTCTTAAGGGTCGGTGCAGTTCGTGAGTGGGATGGAAAAGAGAAACACGTAATTATATATCTAACTGATGTGAGTAGATTGTCACAGGATTTTGAAGTTTTCCTGGATCTTTTGAAAAATTATAAGGATAGGAAGGATCTTTTGATTGAAGTTTTGAGGAATGAGGTTTAGTGTTTTATAATAGTCAATTTTGAATTTTTTTCAAAAACTTATGTAACAAATTATGATCTGAATAGAAATGAGATCAAAATGCCAAAATTGGTCGATTGGGACGATTTTTTAGCACACAATTGCCACACAAGTGGAGTATTCTTTATTGTTCATCTATAATGGCTATAGAATATCTAAATTTAAATTAATATTTCATGTGAATGCGTCATTCGTAGAAAGGCTTTTTTTTTTATTATTTTTTTTTTTAATTATTTTAATGCATAACTTAAATGCATGTAATTCAAATTTTTGTATACTAAATGCAATACATCTTTTCCTGTATTTTAAATTGTACAAGATAAAATTACTACATAAGTTTTTAAAATAAAATTGACAGTATTGACATTTTTAAAAAAAAATCGGTATTTAAGTTTTCAAAATATAATATATTATATCAAGTGTAGATTAGATGCAGTATTTCTAAAAATGAAATAAAAAATATGCCTGGAATAAAATAACTTCAAATGAAAATCATGGAAATTTATTTGATTTGCCTGAAAAAATTATATCAAATGTCTGAACAAAAATAAGCTTTGAGAAATTGAAGGTCAAGATAAGGAAATACAAAATGCTTAAATAAAAAGCATACAAAACATTAAAAATGGTGATTAAAGCCTGAAAATGCCTAAAATTAAATAAAAAATAACTATTTATTAAATAACCCCAGAAAAAAAATTACAGCAGATGTCTGGAAAAAATTATTTAGCATTAAAAGAATTCAAATTTAATTTGGGAAAATTTAAGATGCCCGAAAGACATCAAAAATGACTACAAAATCCTGAAATTCATGAGAAGTTATTTGATATGTCTGGAAAACATTGAAAAATAACTTCAAATGCGTGAAATAAAATTAAAAATGACTAAAAGATTCGAAATGGATCTCTAGTGCCTAGAAGAAAAAAAAGTTGAAAACCATGAAATCCTGAAAATTTACTTAAAGTATTTTATAATATAAAGAAATTAACTTAAAATGCTTAAAAATAAAATAAAATGTGTAAAGAATATGTTACTGTGATTTTTTAATTCATCCAGATGCAAAATACCAATTTTCTAAATTTCTACTTTAAGGGAGTTATACCACTTTTCCGCTGAACGGCTCATTTAAGAACTATAATTCTGTAAAATTACAAGAAGAACTTCTTGCATTCAAGTGTAATAACAGTATCTCTGATGTAAATAGATTGGGTAATTCTTTTGTGAATGACATAAAGAGTATTTTAGATAAAATGTGTCCGAGGACTAAATGTTTATAAATATTAAAATATAGGGATAAAAAATGGATACCCGAGGAGATAAGAGAATTTATGTGTGAAAGAGATAATTAATATAAGAGGGCGATAATTGATAAAAGTGGAAATACTTGGAATCAATATAAGGCCAAAAGAAATTTCACAGTTAACAAAATTAGAGTAGAGAAGGAAAATTATTTTTTTGAATGTATAGATTCTAATAAAAAGAACCCGAAGGAACTATGGAAGAATTTGAAAACACTGTTGCCGAGTAAAAGTAGCACGCTACCGGAGCAAATTAATTTTAATTTAGAAATACTCCAAGATGAAGAAGTTATATCCCACAGATTTAATAAATATTTTGTAGAGAGTGTGGAGGATATTATAAATAATATACCACAAAGCGGAAACAGATTAAATAATGTTGTATGTCCCCCCGTGTTTAACATTTTTTCTAAATTCAAACCTGCCTCTATGTTAAAAATTAAAAATACTCTAAAAAATGTTGGTGGTGGTGAAACTGGTATATCAAAACATGTCCTTTATGATGTCTCTATTGTGGTTGGTAACAGATTGTTAGATATTATTAATACTTCTTTGTCTAACGGTGTTTTCCTAGATGATTGGAAACTGTCTACTGTTATTCCTGTTCCCAAAGTACAAAAAAAAATTTGCATAATGAATTTAGACCCATTGACACGGTACCTGTCTATGAAAAGCTCCTTGAGAATTGTGTTAAGGAACAACTTGTTGAGTTTTGTGATAAAGGCAAAATAATTGTTCCTGGACAGTCGGGATTTCGTGAGCATCATTCTTGTGAATCCGTTGTCGTTAATATTTGTGATGATTTTCTCAAAGCTATCGAGTGTGATAATCTTGTTTTAGCGGTATTGAGATTTTAAGAGAGCCTTCGAAACGATAGATAGACAAATTTTAATTACCAAACTACAGCAATTAGGAATTAAGGATAATGCTTTGAGTTGATTTAAGTCGTATGTGTCCAACAGAGTCCAACGTGTAATGTTTAAAAATATTATACCTCAGTGTGTTTCTGTTAATTATGGTGTGCCTCAAGGAACTGTTTTAGAACCATTGTTCTTTCTACTGTACATTAATGATATGGTAAAAGTTTTTGAAAAGTTTTTGTAGGGTGGTATTATTTGCAGATGATACAATGGTGTACATTCTAGGCAAAAACTTACAGCAAATTCAAATCGACCTAAAAATTGAATTGAATAGTTAAGTTTTGCATATTTGGCAAAAAGTCACGAATTAATCAAATAGACATGGATAGTGTGAGCATTAATGTAAATGGGGATAGTATGCTTTATGAGAGTGAAATTAAGTATTTGGGTACTATTCTAGATGCCAATTTAAACTTTTGTGCACATGCAGACTACGTCATGCGAAAATTCTCCAAAAAAGTTGAATTTATCACCAGAGTGGGAGGAAACCTCTTCATGAGCACAAAGTTGCTTTTGTTTAATAGCATTGCACTTCCGCATTTGCAGTATTGCTCCACGTTGTTGTTTAATCTGCCACAATATAAAATACACCAGTTGGAAGTAATACAGAATAGAGCTATGAGACTGATTTTAAAATGTGATCGATATACACCAATTAAATGTATGTTAAGTGTCCTAAATATGATGCCTGTGACTGAACGTATAAAGTTTAATGTCTATTTGTTTATATTTAAATTGAAACATCGTTTGTTACCCAGCTATATCTGTGATAATTTAAAATCATTTGAGGATGTACACACATACAATACTAGACATCGTCAAGATTTCGCCATAGTGGATAGGTGTAACACTGTTTTGCCTGTGATAATTAAGACCTGTGATAATGTAAACCAGTTTAGGAGGCTATTGAGAAAACATCTTTTAAACAGGGATAGCTAAGAGTATTTCTATTCTTTTTTTTGTGGTGTACATTATATTCTTTTTATGATTTTAGTTATATGTTTTATTATACCAATAATTGTTGCGTATGTTATCTTTTATTACGCTGATCACCACTCTAATATACCTAATGTAGCCCTGTATGTAATGAACTTTTATTGGTTTATTATTATTATTGTAGTTTATTTTATTTGTAGACTTTAGTACTGCTTTATATTATAATTATAATTATTGTAATGTATGTAGCTATTATGCTAAATAAATTTCTTTATTTATTATTATAACAAGTTACTTCAGAAATATAAAAAAATAGGAGTATTTAAAATATAAGAAAGAATCCTAAAATGAAATAAAAACTTACTTCAAATGACTGGAAAATATAGGAAATACCTCCAAAAGCTTGAAAATTAATTTCAAAGTTCTGAAAACATAAAGAGTGAAAATGTCTGGAAAATTACCTTAAATGACATTAAAAATTACTACGAAAGCCTGAAAATTGTAAAAAAATCATTTGATATACTTGGAAAAAATTCATATCATAAGTGCCTGGAATAAATAAAAAAATTATATTATTCACGTCTGTAAGACCTGAAATATTATCGCAAAAGCCTAAAAAATTCTTATTTGAAATTTATGGAACCAAAGAAAAAAAATAATAAAATTTTTTAAGTTCCTGGGATAAAATAAAAATTACTTGAAATGACCGAGAAATAAGAAAAACTATTTGATATCTCTAAAAAACTAAAAAAAAATATAATATCCATAAAAAATAAAAAAAATTAATTCAATTACCTGAAAAACTAAACTTGAATGTTTTTAAGGTAGATTATATTCAAAGAGTTATCCTGAAAGTTAAGTCTAAACATGAAAAATCGCTACAAAATCCTGAATATTTCAAATAAATATTTGATATGCCTGGAAAATATAAAAAATTACGTTAAATACCTGGAATCAAATAAAAATTTACTTGAAATGACTGAGAGAAGTGAAAAACTATTTTGGAATAAAATAAACTGATTACTTTGTTTATTTAATTAATAAAATAAAAAATTAAAAGAAAAAATAAGACCAAATTTTGATATGAATGAATGAATTGATGAATAAAAAAATTTGCTTGAAATGACTGAGAGAAGTGAAAAACTGTTTTGGAATAAAATAAATTGATTACTTTGTTTATTTAATTAATAAAATAAAAAATTAAAAGAAAAAATAAGACCAAATTTTGATATGAATGAATGAATTGATGAATAAAAAAATTTGCTTGAAATGACTGAGAGAAGTGAAAAACTGTTTTGGAATAAAATAAATTGATTATTTTGTTTATTTAATTAATAAAATAAAAAATTAAAAGAAAAAATAAGACCAAATTGTCAAAAATGTTTTTCAGAAATTAGAAAATTAGATCAAATGCAATCACTAAAATCACTAAAAAACTTTATAAATTATTTAAAATTTCTGGAAACTAAATAAAAATATTGACGTCAAATGCCTGAAAAATATTACCTTAAATGCCTTTAAATAATTAAGGGTTTTTTTGAAGAACTATTAAATTTATGGAAGATCTTAAGGATAGCTATGAAAGCCCAAAAAAGATAAAAGAATATTTGATTTTTTAGAAAAACATTGACAAAATTGGATCAAAAGCCTGAAATGACATAAAAAATTACTTCAAATGACTAGAATAAAATACAAAATTAATTAATTAAAATGAATAAAAGCCATAAGGACTTATTTGATTGCCTGCTAAATAAAAAAGAGATCCTAAATGCCTGTAAGAATATGACTTTAAAAACTTGAAAGATAAGATATGGCAAAGTCTTAAAAAATATTTCAATAACCTGAAAGAGATAAAAACTATTTAATATGCCTGGAAAATATAAAAAATTATTTGATATTTTGGAAAGTATAAGCAATGAACATCGAGGGCCTGGACTAAATTAAAAAATTACCTAAAATATATGAAAACTATATAATATCTCTAGAAGAAAATACAAATTGGGCCCAATGCCTACTAAAAATAAAAATTTCAGAAAATTTAAAATGATTTAATGATTAAAATGATTTTATAAAGTTCGTAGAATAGCTACAAAATTCAAAAAAATTAAATTTTCAACCCATTTTTGTCATTCAAGCTCTTCTACGGTCCAAGAAACTTTGACGATCATGATAAAATTATGCTCTTCGTCTACAGTGGGTTTCACTACATAAGTAAAATAATTTGTCAAGGCTCTTGAGGATATAAATATTGGTTGGCATACAGTAAAAACCTGAAAAATTAACTTTTCACCCCATTTTTCACATTCAAGCTCTACTTCAGTTCATGAAACTTTGATAATCATAATGAAATTATGCTCTTCATCTAAGGTCGAGGGTTTAACTATATAAGTAAAATAGTTTTCAAGGCGATTGAGGGCATAAACAAGACCTGACATATAGACCTAAAGCCTGAAAAATTAACTTTTAACCTTATTTTGACTTTCAAGCCGTTCTCAGGTACAAGAAATGTTGACGATCGCAATGAAATTATACACCTCATCTATAGTGCCTAGTTAAATAATTTGTTAAGGCGATTGAGGACGTAAGTGAGAAGTGAAATACCCGAAAAAATAACTTTTCACTCCTTGTTTGACATTTATTTAAGTTCTTTACAAGCCTAAGGGACTTAAACAATCGCTATGAAATTATGCTCTAAAGGTCTAAAAATTATTTAAAAAAATTGATAAGCCTGAAAAACAAACAAGAAATGATGTTAAGTACCTGGAATAAAAAAAATTACTTGAACCATCTGAAAAAAAGCAAAATTGGGCCAAATCCTAAAAAAGCCTAAAAGAAAAATTATTTGATAAGTCTAAAGAACAAACAAGACATGGCGTAAAATGCCTTTAAATCTAGAGTTTCATTAGGCGGTAAAATCTCAATTTTACCCTTACACGTAAAATAAACTATTGGAAAAAAGTCTACCCTTATCTCGCACTCTAAGCGGGTGGAACGCCCCTCACTATACGAGAAAAAAAAACAATTAGAAGGTTTTGTTTTCGCCACGCAAAACAAAACACTAAATCACGGCTAGGGTAGAAGTGCAAATTAGAGGGGTAGAGAGGGATCCGACGAAAAACGACAGAAACAATGGAAAATTTTTCTGGCGCAGTCTTGGCTGGATGCCTCGTTTAATTAGAGGGAGGTTTTTGAACTCGTGCTCACTCACTCACCGTGTACCGGCAGGTCGGGATTTATAATTGGACCTCATTAAACTGTATGGGGGGGTTTACTGACCTAAAATATCTTCTTTTTCCTTCTAATCCATAAAACAACTTTAAACAAAAATGCAGGTACAAGCAAAAAGGCCTCGTAAAAACGTTTAAAAAAGTTCTTTTCATGTCGACATGCAAAAAGAAAGAACCTCTCAATCATTTAAAATAAAAAAAAGGCTTTAGCGTCACAGGTATGGTGTCAAAGAACTATTACAGTTCCGTATTGTGTTTTGGGTATTTGATATGCAGTCACTTTGCAGAAATGGAATTGCATTTTGCTGTTAAACGACATGGGGATATTTTCGAATTTAATATGATGCCTCGTGTTTAGGAATCGATTGTTATTATGATTTTGGGTTTAATGTGAGGTTTAAATAGAATATTAAATGTGACCCATTTTACTTGATTTTTTTCACATAAACTGGCCAGGGCTCTTCATTACCCAAACTATTTTCACGGATACACCGGACATTTTTCCAGGGTACAATTTGCATATCGGGCGACAGATCGTAATTCAAAACGCAGCCCTATAATGGCCGGGGCTTTTATCTTCATTTGAACAGAGCCTGAAAACTAGGCTTTGTTCAATCCGAAAATATGCATCGAAGCGTCTCAGTTACGGAAAATTTACGAGATATTATATGATGATAGTTAGATATTTACTGCAGACGGGTAAATAGAGCGGGGTGTTTTATGAAGGCATTTTGCAGCTATAGTACAGAAAATTTGATATCATATAAGGTGTCTAAACCCATGCAACCTTTCACATTTTTAAATTTGATTTCCTAAACCCGCCTAAGCCGTAAGCTGTATTAAGTGGGATTTATTTATTTGTTGAAGAAGTAGTCCATACTTGCAGTGGAGTTAATAAGTCAAAGGGTAACTAAAATTGTTTCTGTCATCCTCCACTAAATTTAGGATAGATGATTTTTAAATACATTTAGTGGAGGATGATAGAAACAATTTTAGTTACCCTTTGATTTATTTATTTATTTTATTATCAGCGACTAGCACCAATTGCAAATTATATAAACTTAACCATTAAATGTCTTTAAAAGAAATGTATTATAACAGAACGAGAAATCAGCTGATTCTCCGTCATTTCGGAATGACACATGTGGCACGACGTCCGAAAGGTCAGCGAATCTTCCGGAATCATGGTCAGTCGAGTATATAAGGAGCCGCGTCGCCGCTGGGAGTCATTTGACAGTCCAGTCGAAGTTTGGTTCAGAATATTGGCGCGAGATTTAAATTGGACATAAATAAATTACTTGACTAATTTCGATTGTTTTAAGTCCCACAGCGAACGGTAAAAAACTCTATAATATCAGTATTAATAGATGCTTTCATGTATCTGCTTCATGGCATGTATGTAAGGAACCAAAAAACTCCATTTCAGAATGTTGATTATCCAGTCTGGTGGTTCTAGAGATAAATTTATTTAAGACATAATTAGTACGGTGAAAACTAAAATTGCCTCTTGTAGCTCTTGATGGAACATGTAAATCAGTTTCTTCAAGTAAATCAGGAGCCGAATATATAAGAATTTTATAAACCATCAAGAGATCTCTTCTTTGATGACGTGTTGTAATAGGGGCGATATTCAGCAATTGAAGTATTTGCGAATCTTTATAATTATCTAAAATATATGCCTTATATGCTACAAGTTTCAAGCAACCAATTTCTATATAATACCACTTCACAAGTCTGAAAGTAGATAAGATATTTCTAATTGAAGAAGCCAATTTCTACAAATTTGATAGTTCAGCGACAAAGCATCTCTCTTAACGCTGTAATAATAATATAATTAATTTTTATAATTTTTAACAGGTTTAGACCTCTGAAGTCAACAAACGAGCTTGTATAAAAATCCTGAAGTTTTTTGACAATCAGCAACAGGTTGATATTCCAAAATTTCCGAATTTCATTTCCAAGGATACCGATATATTTCATATTTTATACATGACTCTAAATTTTATATGTTTGTCGATTTTTATTTACACATTAAAAAAAATCATGTAAAGCCTTTGCTCGTACTAAGATTTATTACATATTCTTTCATTGGAGTTAATGAAAAATTCTTGCTCCTATGCTTCCTAGTGGAACGTACTAATTCCAATAAAAAGCTAATAAATCTCTTTGGAGTTAAGATAATCATTTTTCATTTTTTATTACTGCGAATTCCATCGTATGGGGACTATATGCAATATCCATATTCTAGGTGAGGATACACAAGGGCACATTGGAGACTTTTTAAGCACCTTATATCGATAAATTTCTAGGTGCTTCTTCTAATATAATAAATCCAACTACTTAAAAGGCAAGCATGATCCAAATAAGCAATACACTGTAGATTTTTATCCAGTGCAACACCAAGACCTCTGTCAACAGAAACTCTTTTGAGACTGCATGGGTTAATGTTATAATTGAATTCTGTACAACGTCTAGTGCGAAAAAACTCTTAGTTTTACATTTAGAGGGTTCACTGACATCCCATTTCTCAAATACTAGATTATGCAAATTTGGCACAATCCTGGAATGATTTGACAACACAGCTTAGCTTCAGATCATCTGCAAAAAGTAGGTGATTGCACCAAGTAACACATTCGTTATTATCATTTTTGCAGACGTAAAAACGAAGTGGTCCAAGATGTGAGCCCTGAGCACCACCAGACTGGAACCCAAATTACCTTGAATGGAAAACCACCAGCTCGAACAATAACCTTCTGAAGGGGAAGTGTCGCAGGTTTAAGACTTTAAATAAAACTGATTTTATTTCAGAAGAAATTCTAATGTTTTGGCGTTTTTATTTACGCCAGCTTCAAGGATATTTCTATTTAAGAATCAGCCCAGTAATAAAATAAGAAAACATTATAACACATAGCTTTCTATTCGATAAGTAGCACTTGAACCAAGACAATAAAATTCCATCAATCCCAACCAACTTAAGCTTATAAAACAACATATTATGTGGTACCCTATCAAATGCCTTGGAGAAGTCGGTTTATATTGTATCTACCTGCAAATCCTTCTGCAGGGCATCCAACGTGCGTGTAAGTAAGAAGGTTTAATTCTGTAGATCTATTATTGACAGAAGTGACAACTGATGATGAGCAAATGATTTTACAAGTTTTGCATTGACAATTTACAGAAGTAACAATTGACACTATTGACCAATATGTTAGATATTGGCGAATGACGCTAATTCCATCAAATGTTAAATCAAACAATGTAAATAATTTATTGTGAATATAGTAGATATTTCGATCATTAAATACAATTTTCAGAATTTCGACCTTTTATTATTGATGACAGTTGACGAAAGTAACAACTGATGATGTGCAAATGTGCAATTTTTATCTGCGCTGCCAATTTACAAAGCAGCAATTGACACTTGATAAACGACACAAATTTTCATCGCACGTCATATCATCGAATAGCATTTTCGTAGTTTCGAAATTTTATTATTGGTGACAGTTGACAGAAGTGACAACTAATAATGAGCGAATGATTACAAATTTTTATTTGCGTTGAAAATAAGTTAAGTGTAGATCTACAAGGTCTAAATCCAAATTATTGTCGCAACAATAATGGAACTAACTTTGGGGACAGAAAGTTACAGATTAAACTTCGGTATTGCACTTAGTATGCAAATGAGGCGATAATTAGTAATCGATAATGAGTATCATCTGACTATGAAGGCTGATTTAATGAAGCTCTCTTTTCAAAAATCTGGAAACATCACTATTCGAAGAGAGAGATTATAGATGTGAAGCAACAGTCTAGATAGGTTAAAGCTGCAATCTTTTAAAAAAAGTGTACGTATTTATGAGTAGGTGGCCAAGAGAAGATAGCTTGCTGAATATGTCTAAAAATATAATATTTTGAAAATGGATATTAAAAAATCTATGCAATATAAAGATACATGAATGATATTCTACTTAATGTAAAAACAAAATCAAACAGTTTTCAAACGTTAAAAGTATAATACCTATAATACAGTGTATCCCAGGATCACGAATTTATACGTAAAAATTACAAAAAATTTTGGGGTTAAAATTTGACTGTTTGGCATCCAGCCCTGCTTGATTAAAAAATAAAATTTAGCATATTTTTATTTTTTTTAAATCAAGCATGCCTCGATACGAGCATTTTTAAAATGTTATGAGTAGGTAAAGTAGTATTTCTAGGTAAGATATAAAAAAAGTTTACAAAAAAGAGTTGTTTAGAATGCAAAATTATGCCCCAATACCGAATTCCATAACCATAGGCCTACTTTGATTTTTACGTTTAAATTATTTATTAATTATTTATTCTCTCTTTTTTAAAAATTTAAACAAAAACCAAATAAATATTAATAGTTAAAATAGTGAAAGTTATTGCCCTTGGACTAATTCTATTTACGATCGGTACGAATTTTTTGCTCGTGGAATGCATACCCCTTATTATAATGGGTTCTTTTTTGATGAATTTACGATTTTTTGTCGAAGTTTTTAAGATATAAACTTTATCAGTTAAATGAGGCAGCTGAATGACCACTATAAAACATTGTCACTGTCAAAGTTATGTACAAAAAATTTACTTATATCAACTTATTGTAAAGTTATCGGCGATGCTGAACATAAGCAAATCTGAATTAAACTTTTAGCTCTATCATGCCAACAATATTAAAGCATTCAAACCTTTAGAAGAGGAGGATGAAGCGCGCCGTTTATTATTTTCTACTTGGTTAGGCGATAAAATTTTACGGATTTTTATAAAAAAATAATATTCTCGGACGAATCTACTTTCACGACAAATGGTGTAATTTCATCCCAAAATTGTCGATTTTGGTCCAATGAAACGCCAAAATTTGTAATCCATGGCAAGAGGCAATATTTTCAACGTTAGGTGCGCCATATCTTACCATTTAGGTATTATTGGACCATACTTTATTGAAGGATCTCTTAATCAAGAAACGTATCTTCAAATTTTGGAATGATTTTCTGAAGAATACTTAGAACCTTTACCAGTTGATCAAAGAATAAATCTTTATTTTCAGCGCACTCCACTATTTGAGTAGCAGAATGGTTGAATAGAACTTTTCCGAATCAATGACCTGATTTAACCATTTCTGATTCCTATTATGGGGCCGGTTCAAGCAAATTGTTTATTCAGAGCCATTACTAAATGACAGGGAATTAAAACAAAGGAAATTAAAAAAAAATAATTAAAACAAAAAATTAGAGACGCTTGTAATTCAATTTCCATTAAAGAAATTAGAAATTCTTTTAAAATGTTGAAAAGTGGAAAGTGGTTTTAAAATGTGGAAAGATATTGAAAAATGTTTCGACATTGAATAAATTTAAAATAAGTAAATAAAATGAAATTTTCTTGCTAAATTAGAGGTACTATGTACATTTTATTACAAACATATTTTTAAGGATGGTTTCTAACTCTTAGATCAATGATTTAACTATTTGATAAATAAATTAATTAGTTTTTCTCTAATAATTAAATATGAATAAAAAAATTAATTGGTACACAAAATGTAAAAATCAAAGTAGGCCTATGGTTATGAAATTTTGCATTCTAAACAACTTTTTCTTATAAACTTTTTTTATATCTTGCCTAAAAATACTACTTTATCTACTCATAAAATTTAAAAAATGCTCGTTTCAAGGCATGCTTGGTTTTAAAAAAATAAAAATATGCTAAAGTTTATTTTTTACTCAAGCATGACTGGATGCCAAACAGTCAAATTTCAACTACAAAATTTTTTGTCATTTTTACGTATAAATTCGCTCATCCTGGGACACACTGTATATTGACGTAAATATATTAATAATGATTAGTTAGTGATTGCCCTTAAAAAATTAGAAATGGAAAAATAATTATCGGTTATTACTTAAGCAGCATGCAGCAATAGTCGAGTAAATTGAGTTTAAATTGACTTTGCAGGTCATATATCTAATGGCACTTGGTTTGTATTTCAAACAAATATAATTTGAATTTGGATCGAAATTTATCTGGAAGTAAATTCAAAAATATACAGGAAACTAAAAATTGGACTATTGAAGTTGAAAATTTCAGTAAGATGCAACAAGTTTAAACCAAAGCATTAAAATAAAACAATTAGGTAAAATAGACCCAATGTTCATGTTAACTGGTTGTTAACTGATATAAGGGTTTTTCAATTGAAGAGTTGCTACATTTAAATAGCGAAATATCTGCAAGGAGTAAATCATATCCCGTTTATTTGAAAAAGCTTTTCAGGTTCAAAACAAACATTAATTCTTAAATTTTTTATAATAATAGAGAAACATTGTAGTAGTTACAATCGAACAAGTAAACCTGTAATATATACAATGGTTGGGAAATGCTATTGTAAGTCTAAATTGTAAAGTGTTACGCATAATGCAACATTGGAAAACAGTGGAAACAGATGAACTTAAAGGTTTAGTATTATATCAATTCATCTTGGGTGCATGTTTCTGTCCTGCAAAGGGAAAATATGAGGCTAGTGCTGTTTATATACATAAAAGCATATACTACAAACTTAGCAATAGGATAAATAAATTATTATTAATGAATAATACTGAATGTGCTGCTATCGAATGTAGGGTAAATATTGCTATATATAGACGACCAACAGCAAGCATAGACATATATATTTATCTACAAACACTAGAATCACTTCTACCTAAGAAAACTGTCTAGACAATATTTTTGTAAATTTTAAATATGATATTAATGAAAAAATAGAAATGTCTGGTAATAAAAATAAAATAATGTGGATAATAATTTAGTAATGAAATTACTAAAAATGCCAAAAAATAGTGATTTTTGTGTAAAGAGAAATCCCATCGGACTTGCAAATAAATACAATCAGGATATATTGTCAAGTGTATCGGAATTGCTGAAGACTTTAAAAAAATAAACATTTAGCTGTAAAATAAATCCAAATATTCAATGTATGTTTCTAACACCAGTAATTGTGTCGGAACTCTGTGAACTATCAAAACAAAATGGCAATGGAATTGGCCAAGTCTCGTCAAATTTAAGGCAATAATTCTAGAGATTTGCGACAAACTGTGTTTTCTGATTAACAACTCGTTTAGGCATGGAATTTTTCCAGTTCATAAATTAGCTGTCATTAAGCGCATTTATAAAAAAGACGATTCAAACTTGAAAACGACAGACCAATAGGCTTTTCAAAAATCTTTGTCCAAAAGACTGTTATATTTTTTAAATCAGTTCAATTGATTAAACCCACACTAACATAGCTACACTTTGAATAAATCTACTTAAGCAGCTGCTTTTCAATTTACGAAAGTCATTTTAAAACACTTTAAAAAAATAATTTAGTGCTAAATTACCACTGCATCGATGGGGGGCTACTTATGAGAAAACTTAAACTGTCTGGTGTAAGAGGAAATGTTTTGATGCTGTCTTATTCTTATGTGAGTGACAAAAAACAAACTGTAAAAATAGCATCTATAAAATTCGACAACACTGTCACGTACAACGGCTGATATGATATGTGAGGTTATAAAAGAGGTATTCTACACTTCTTGGTTAGGTTAACAACGAACACGTTTTGTAACAGTGGACTGCAAGCAATTGCCAAACCTGGAATTAACAAGGAAAGTGACTATATAACTCTAACAACAAGATAAGAAATAATTAATAGAGGGGATGATAACATAAAATTAATGTGAATACCAAGTCATACAGGTATAAGGGGCAATGACAGGGCTGATGAACTCGCCCAAGCAGGAAGACTACTGGAACGAGTAACCTAACCAAATCTTATCAACGCAAAACGTTTCATTAATGATGGCACAACAGCAATATGGAAGAAATGAGAAAGTCGGTACACCAACTGGCCAATGGGAAAAGGAGCAGAATATGCAAAAATGGAACCAAAACCACTAAAAAAACCCTGGTTCTCTGATATTCCCTACATTAAAAGAAAATCAATTACACTCCTTAATAGAATGAGATCTAGTCACTGTTTAACACCGATGCATCTAAGTACACAAGATAGGAATTAACGAAAACCCAAACTGTGTATGCGGACAGCCAGGAACACTAAACTATATCCTGTGTAATGTGTAATGTTCGACTGTGTAATGGACGAAATGAACTGCCAAAGAAGATACCAATCGGCTTTGAAAGAACAAATGGGACCAGTTAATGAAAAGTCTGTATGTGCAAAAATCAAAATCTAAGACCACTCAATTTATCATAGAAAACCTTATCAACAGTAACATCAATATGTAAACATGCATGTATATAGATAAAGAGTGTGCTTGGTTATACGCTTACTACCACGCTTACTACCCTAGCTTTTTAATCCTTTTATCCGGCTGTCTTGTGTAATGCTCTGATAGCCACAGAGCGAGAAGAGTGTCTATATATGTTTTCCTAATTCCTAAAATTTGTCCAAACTAGTTAAACCAAGTAAACCTATAAAGTCACCATGAAAGGCATGGATGCCAATCCAGACGTGTCCAGGCACACCTTTCATTGAGGCACGGGCATTGGGCGGCCGTCAAAAGACGCGAGTCCATTGTAGCCGAGGAAGAAGAAGAAGAAGAAAGTTGAAAACAAAAATAAAATGCAGTTTTTTGTTAAATTTACAATAGTTTTATTAATTTAAGCAATGAATAAACAATAATAATTAACATAAATAGTACATATATGTGTAAGATATTACATAATAAGTTAAGTATAGCGCAGGGTTGTATTTTATTTATAACTGTTGACAATGACCTTTTCTCTATAGAAGATGGCCAGCATATTTAACAGTAGAAGGGGGTAAACTTCAAAAAGGTCGTAAGCAAAGGAGGCATTTTATTAAGGTAAAAGAAAATCACCTCATTCTGAATAAAGAAAAGACCAATTTAATAATAATTCGAACAAAGTCATCAAGAGTACATATACCCACCGGCTTCTTGTTCTTAATGAAGAAGTAAATATGGTTAAAAACACCCAGGTTTTAGGTCTGCACATCAATTAATTTCAGGTTGGATTACATAGGTATATTACATGTGTCTATGTTTATACAATAATTTACCAGTCAGTATTGAATCCATTTTAGACAAAAACCAAGACAGCTTTAATGGAATTTGAACCATATTGTTTGAATGATTATTTTAACATGGAATTGTAAAATTTAACTTTTAAATGTATTAGTCCATTCTTCAGGTGATTTAAGTGGTGCTGTGAAAAACAAATGTAAACTTGTATTTATTCATTTCATTCGTGATTTATGCCCTCCTTAAACCCAAATCCGAAAGAATTATTGCTAAACTTCCAAGTTTATTTAAACAACAATTCCTAATTATAATTTAATTCCCGCTAATTCTTCACAACTCAACGGGCTACGATAAACACTTATTTACAGCGTCTACATCCGCGTTTGTTGCTAAGCTGTAGAGCCGGGAAGTGCCATCTGTTTAGCAATAAACAAGGAGCCTTATTGTAACGTAATAATCACGCATTTCTAAATGATTGCCTCAAGCTAAACGAGCCGTTTGCGAACTTGCCAAAACCCGTTTTGCCCGCAGCCAAACGGCAGTTTTGGCACAGCTGCACCCTCCCCAAACTCGGTTTAATTATGTTAACTTTATGGATTATAGGTCGTTTTTTCTGGTATTTTCATTATTTTTATTTAGTAGAATAAATAATATTTTGTAGGACAGTCAATTGGAATTTTGAGAAATTCATGAGGTCTCTATTAATTAAATTTTTCGAATTTAATTTTTCGTCAAACCTAAAATAATAAACAAAAAAGCCTTTATTTCATCCGCGGCGAAGGGCAGCAATGGTGGTTACTAATTACTGACATTAATCTTTACAAATAGTATGTATAAGATATTAATTCGTACGAACATTTAATGATTAAATGTATGAATTTCACAGTTTAATAAAATACAACAAGAAATGGTATTTAACAAAAAAATTATTTACCAGATAAAATAAAATCACCTAATCCCCTGGTACTGCCTTATTTATTGTTGGCTTTAAAGCAATATTTTTATTAAATTGTTCTTTAAGGAATAAAAAGGCATCCCTTGACTAACATATTTATTTATTAAATTTGTATCGTGTTTATTGTTTTTATTAAAGTGTATCGAACTTTAGAACCATACTTGTTATTCGAATTTGTCTCTACAATAATAAATTCTCGACAATTTACCTTCAGCGAGTGAAGACTTACAACGAGGACAAAGTTATAGAGCGCCAAAATCATAAAAATACAGTATTATGCGTCAAAATTACTTTTTTCATCATCGTAAAGTCCTTTAAAGTGATGATCACCTAAAAACCTACTCATTTCATGTTGGAATTCATACATTTTCTTTTTGCTATTCACTTATATCGAGATATAGAGGAATTATTGTCCCGACATATATTTTTCGATAATTTGTTTCTAGTTGCAATTACAGGGTGCTTTGCAGTAATTAGCCACGTGTGTGCGCGCATTCTTATTATATATTTAATATGCGAGAAAATAATAATTTAGAGATAATTTTTTTGTTAAAATATTGGATTGGCAATTTTAGATTAACGTCAATGAATAAAGGCAATATTAGAGGCTAAATTTAAGTTCTAAGCATTATATTTTATCGGTTAAAACCGATAATAAAATTTATTTTTTCACTAGATATCGATTCTTACAAATAATTTCTAGTTTTCACTTAAAAAGTTTATTTTCCTACTAAATCGTGTAAAAAATAAATAATAAAGCCGAACCTCTAACTATTTATCAATGAATTATTCCAAATTTAACTGAATATTTGAATTAAATATCCGAGCTACTTAAACCTAAATAAAAATAGGGCACGCAATATTTCAGGAATACTTAGTTCTTATAAACCGCCATATTAATCATTTCTTCTCATTTATTTTTTTTTTCTTACAATTTATAACCAAATATAATCCGAACCTGTCCACTTCCATATGCGATGCAATTGACAAATGACAGTTCACCCTTGCATCAAACGTTATTCAGAAAAGCGCCAGGTGATAAGCGACAGCTCGTTACAGGACCGCAATAAGGATTTTTAATATTTAGTTGTTGCATTTAATAAATTAGAGCTCGTAAAAGCTAACTTATTAGATCTTTTGTTCTAGTTATAGCGTGGGGAGGTCTTTTGGGGAGCGGTTCCGACCTCCAAGGGCCAATCTTCGTAATAGAACCACCTCATCGAGTGGAGTTTGGGTCCCAAACAGGCGGAAGAGCCGATTGTACAGGACATGGCAGCCCACCACCGGAAATCGAGTGGGTTTTACAAGATGGAACACCTGTACAGCAAGTAAGGGCTTAACTTCTAATCTTGTCATAAAAAATATTAAATTTGTCTCAAGAAAGATATCTATATTCAGTAAAAAAGTACCACTTTCTACAATGATTCCTCCCTATAGCTTTATTGAGGAAGTGATAGTTTTTCATACAAGTGGGAGGAAATCAAAAAGATTACTTTACCACTAACCGCATTTATAAAAGAAAGAAATAGAACTATAAATTCCTTATTTGGAAGAAACTTCATAGTTTTCTGTACTGATCTTAAGTCTTACTTTTTAGATCCCAGAGCTACGCCTCATTTTCCCCAACGGTTCCCTAATATTCCCACCGTTCTCAAACGATCGCTACCGCCACGACATCCACACCGCCATCTACAGATGCAAATTGAGAAGCACTTTGGGAATCACCTTAAGCAGAGAAGTTCACATAAAAGCAGGTAAGCAACTACCTTTTTTTTTTCTTTGTTTGTTTTTTTGTTAGAGAAACCAAATAAAACCTGATTGCGAAACAACCCTTGAAAACATTCAGACCCTAAAATAAACCCGATAAAGGCAATCATAGACAACGAACTTCTTTCTTGGGGTATATAAAGAAGATAAATAAAATTTACCGTATTTACACAACACAGAAGGGCAACTCCGAACTCGATAAAAACTTCTCGAAACGGGAAACATTTCCGGGGTTGAAAAGAACTGCCAAATTTAATCTTAAATCTGATTTTGCGCTTACGGACATCGCATCAAGTCGGGTATATTATGGGGAGGTTCTTCCTAGGCGATACACGGTCGCCTGTTTGTCCATAAACAGGCGGCTGGAGTGGAATAAATTGATATTTTTTCTTTCATCGCACATTTTTGGGTGTTTGAACCGTTTCTTTTTTCAAATACACATATGGAAAGTGTTGTCAGGTCTGGGTCAGGTGCCCAGGCACATATTTATTTCAGTTTATGTTTTCATTTTTACTTTTTTTAGACTATTTACGTACTTCGTTTCACAAATTAAATATCAAAGAAAATTTGATACAATTTGATAAAAAAAGGCGAACCGGGGCCATTCAGTCCATACCAGTTAGGTAGAATTGGTCAAATAAGTGTCGTCTTTTGGTTCTTTTTACACCGTCTGATCAATTTAGCACAATTGATCAAAGAAGGTAGGGAGAAACGGGTTAGTCCTCCATTCGACCAATTCAGAAGATGTACTCATAAATGGTCGAATGGAGTTGTTTATCTAAGCAATTTCAGTCCCCCGTCTGACCAATTTCACATAGTTGATCAAAGAAGGCGAGGCCAGACCGTTAAGTAATCCGTTCGACCGATTCAGAAAATATGTTCAAGAAAGATGGAGGATCGTTGTGCACTCCATCCGAGCCGTTTAGTAGATTTGACCAAAAAACGCGTGGAGCGAGTCGAGTATATTATGGAAAGGTTTTTTCATAGACTATACACAGTGGTCATGATTTTTTTTTATACATTATGCGTTGTTGGATATTTGAACTGTTTCCTTTCTTTTTAATTAAATGCGGAAAGAGGTTACAGAACTAGATCAGATGCCCAGGAGCTCTTGGAGAGTCAGTGAGACAAAGGAAGGAACGAAGGAACGAAGAAGCGTCTAGTCCCTCGTGACTAATTTTAAATAGTTACTCCTTGAGTACTCCGTTAGACCCACTAGACACAATTGGTCAAAGAAAGCGTTTACTCAGTTGACAAAATTTGACACAGTTGATCAAAGAAGCCATGGCAAGACCGTTCAGTCCTCCGTTCGACCAATTAAGTAAATTTGATCAAAGAAGGAAAAGAACCGTTCAAACCTTCTATCTATTTGATACAGTTTATTAGAGAAAACAACGCGAGACCGATTAATTTGATATCGCTTAAACGCGAAAATCAATAGGCAACAGGAGTAAAACAAACAGATTTTTTTCCCTATAGGTTCTTGGTACTGAACTATGCTACAAACTTTTTTAGATTTTATGTTATGAGGGTTTCTTACACTAAGATTATAGAGTTCATAAATTGAGACTAATTAAATATTATTAATCACAAAAAGCGAATCAACATCGTTCAGTCCTCCATTCGACTAATTTGTTAGATTTGGTCAAAAAATACGAGGAATTTTCAGTCCTCTATCTGATTAATATGATACAGTTGATCAAAGAAGGCGAGGCAAGACCGTTTCGTCCTCCGTTCGACCAGTTCAGTAGATATGATCATAAAACGCATAAAATAATTTGATTAGTGCTTAGGATTGCGGCTTTTTCCTAAGCGTCCATCCAGTGCACGTAATCCGATATCTAAACTATTTCTTTTTTCAAAATTAAACGTGAAAAGAGTTGCGAAGACTGGATCGGGTGCCCAGAAGCTCTTAAATAGTCTGTAAGGTAAATGGCCAGGTTTTTACCTCTAACGAGTATACATTTACCTAGACAAAAATTATTAATTATTGACTTATCAAATTAGATATTTATAGAAGCATTCAACGGGCGAGTAACCTTTCCGTCCTCCTTTTGATCAATTTTAAGAAAGTGTTTATCAAAAAAAGGAGAGGCGATACTGTTCAGTACTCCTTTTGACCCATTCGACACAATTGGTTAAGAAAAGCGAAGCAATGCCGTTCAGTTCTCCATTCGACTTATTATAAATACAAACCTACCTAGAATTCCGTCCAAATAATTGGATATACTTGGTCAAAGAAGGCGAGGAGTAAATTTTGAGCAAATAAGACGAAAAAAAGTTCAATCCTCCGTTTGATACAGTTGATTAAAGAAGATCAGTACTCCGTCCAATCAATTTGATATATTCACTCATAAGGCAAAATAAATAAGCAATAGGAGTGGCACAATAAGATTTTTTTCTTTCCAACACGTTTTAGGATACTAGTGCCAAACTTTTCCTACTGTTTAGACTAATTTAAATGTAAATAATTAAGAAGTCTGTCAAAGCGGCATCGAAGCGGTCAAACCGTTCAGTTTTTCATTCGACTATTTTAAAACAGTTGATCAAAAAACGTGAATCGAGTTTGTTCAGTCATCCACTTAACCTTTTATAAATGTAAACCTGCTTAGGAAACAAATCTACTTTTTCAAGACTTTTCTAGAGAAGAGAAAAGATAAGACAAAATTTAAACACTCTCTATCTACTGATAACCTAATCTCTTATAAAAGAACAAGAGCAAAGGTTAAAAGAATCTCAAAAAGGTCAAAGAAATCCTCCTGGAAGCAATATATTTCTTCAAGCATTTCAGTCTTCTGTCAAGAAAAAAATGTTGGTCTTAAATCGCTACGGTAAACAGGATAACACATAATAATGACTGGCTAGAAAGTATTTGTATAGTATATCAGTATCATATAACTATGACCCACAATTTTTAACATTAAAATCAAACACCGAAAAAACAGAAATAAACTTTAATAGGGACACTCAATTCTCTTATAATATACCAATAACCTTTCAAGAACTAGAATTTGCAATAAATTGTAGCAAAAATTGCTTGCGCACCTTGGCCCAGCAGATAAGATTTTTGTTTCAATAAGTACACATTTCTGCATGTAAATATATTATTATAAATATATCTGGTCCACAAACTCCTTTTCTGATCCACGGGAACATTTAATTACAATTACAATTGTAAAACCTGCAAAAAACATACTAGAACTACACATCATTGTCGGACCAATTTGACACATTTGTTTAAGGAAGATGAGGAAAAACCGTTCGGTCCTTTATTCGACCAAATTAGTAGATTTAATAAAGAAGGCGAAACAAGACCGTTCAGTCCTCCGTTCGAACAATTTAACAAAATTAATCAAAGAAGGCGATACCATTTACTTCTCTTTTTAACCAATTTGATATTGTTAATTAATTAATAAGACAAGGGAAAACCATTCAGTACTCAGTCCGACCAACTGAAAATAATTGTTCAATGAAAAAAATTAAACAAGCGAGGAGTGGAACAAAATACATTTTTTCCTCCCTCATAAGTATTCGGATATCAGAATTGTTTTTTTTTTCTAAATTCAAAAGAGTTGTCAGGACCGGATAAAGTACCAATAAGAGACTATTTCCACCAATTAAATACGAACAATTAAGTAAGGGAAGAGCTATCTGACAAATTCTAAACAGTTCATCAAAAATGAATATGAGATTGTTCAGTACTCCGTTCGACCCATTTATCACAATTCATCAAAAAACACCGTTCAGTCCTTCATTCGACCATTTTAGTACATTTCATCAAAAAACGTGAGGAACCGTTCAATCCTCTATCTGAGCAATTTAATATACAATTGATCAACGAAGGCGAAGCAAATCAGTTCATTCATTCATTTGACCTATTATAAATGCAACCCTGCTTAGACGTGATACTGTTAATAAAGAAGATAAGGTGAAGCCGTTCTGTACTCCGTCCGACCATTTTAAAATATTTAATTAAAGAAAAAAATAAAAAAGAGAAGTGGAACAAAATAAAATTTTTCTTCCCTTACCTGGTTTCAGATAAGTAAATAGTCTTTTTTTTAATTCAAAACAGCTGGCAGCACTAGATTAAGTATCAAGAAGAGACTATTTCGACTAACTTAATATAAGTAATCAATGCGAAGAACTTCCTGACCAACAAACTTCCTGATCAAAAGAATTAATGCGAGACCGTGCAGTTCATCGTTTGATAATTTTAATATAGTTAATTAAAGAAGAAGAGATGAGAACGTTCAGTACTCCGTTCGACCAATTTGATATAAACGGCGAAAGAACGTTCAGTCCTCGGTATGGCCTCCTATAAATGCAAACGTAATCAAAATCTGCGGTACGTTTTTTCATAATTTATTTAGGTGAAAAATGGGTCCAGATGCGCCAGTTTGTTATTGTTAAAAAACATGTTTTCTATTGGGAACGAAAACGCAAATAATGGCATTCAATTACGTTTTTAAAAGAACGTTTTTCTCCCCATACAGTATTTATTTATTCGATGTTATATGTGGCCAAATGCACGTTTTAAACTTGTCCAAACCAACATAAAACAATAATAGTGGCATAAATTTCAATTTTCCGGATAAAAGAAAAACCACGTGTCCCAGCGAAAATCCAAATGGCCATAAATGCCAAGATAAATCTTCATAAAAGTGCTTCTATTTACCTGCAAACCTTTTAGCCGCCCTTAAACAAAACCTGAATAAGCTAAAACCTCCCCGTCTTATTTATCTTAATAATTCACGGTAACTTCTAATTACTGCTTGACCAATTCTCCCACGGTATGTCAGATAAGCGCGGTGCTTGTTTTTCTCTCTTAGCTCCGGCAACCGGATCTTTTAGGATCCAGTAACTCTCCGGAGAGTCCGGAGCTCGCTTTTCCGACAAATTGAGATCAAAGGCAGTTAATTTCTATGGCCGGGATCTGGATAGTTCCGGGAGGCGATGCCGTCTACCCGGATTTAGTTAGGCTCGCGTTCAATAGCCCGTGTCGTTTATTGGTTCCCATTTTTACAGATGGTTTGGTTGTTATGTGGCGTATTGTTTCAGATTTAAGGAGATAATTGAGAGCTTTATTGGGAGTCGTTTCGTTAAAATTAAAGTGAATAGGTTTTGCGTCAATAGATTATGAAACAGAGAGGTGTACACTCAAAAAGTTGAATATTTATGATTCAATATATACAGTGAAACCTCTCTTGAGCAGACACTCATAGGAACTTCAAAAAGTGTCCGCTCAACGGAGGTGTCCGTCCAAGGGAAAAAGGCCACACAGAAGCAAAATTAAACGGCATGTAATTTTTTTAAACAAGTCTAATATTAATTATTTAATGACAATAAGTATATAATTAGGGATACAAAATAATTATAATTATGCAAAAAAAATAAACTTAAAAAACAAACCAAAACAAAAACTTATGAAATAACAAACCGAAAATAAACTAAACTAGTACATACATACATATAAAGATTTTTGTAAGAAATAATATGTAAATATTTTGGAACACATGTACAAATTAAGATCATTGTTTATGTTTAAAATATTCTAATAAAGACGTTTGTCGATTTTTTTTGTTGAGCAAAGTATCTTGGAAATGAAGATCAAGCATAGATAGTAAATCTAGAGCAGATAGGTCACCCCTAGCTTGAGTGAAGCGTCTTAACTGTTGCGTCATATTAAAAGCCTGTTGATAGGTAGTCAATTCCTCTTCTTCCTCAACGTGTTCCTCTTCTGACTCATCGGATGATACCACTACTTCCTCTTGATTCGAAACCTCCAGAGGAAGGTCATCAATTTGCTCCATTATTAAATCATTGTCTACATTAAAAAATTTGTTGATATCATTATTGTTTATCATGCCAAAATTATCCTTATTCCTCAACATTTGAGCTAAAAGTGACAATGGAATGTCGTCTTTATTTTCCCAGATTTCCAGGTTTTCTGCTCTATTTTCTGAACTATTAGAGTGTGTAATGCCAGACTTAGTAAAGTAATTTTGAACCGTTTTCTTCGTTCACTTGGTCCCATGCAATGTTTATAAAGTAAATTGCATCTAGGTGTATTTTTCTGGCTAATTCTTGGGCTGATTCAGCAGTATTTATGGCTAATAAAAGTTTTTTAATAATGATTGTCCTATAAAATGTTTTAAAACTCTTAATAATGCCCTGATCTAAAGCCTGTACAATAGAAGTGCAGTTTGGAGGCAAAAAAATCAATATTTTTCAATCTTATATCCTTTGGGTGACAACATGCATTGTCGAGAAATAATAAAATGTCTCGTTTTTCACGCATCATTTTTTTATCGAATTGATTTAACCATTCGACCATTAGTTCACCGGTCATCCAGGCTTTTTTATTCCACCTATAAGTAACTGGCAATTCTTTCACATTAATATTTTTAAATCCTCTTGGTTTGGCCATTTTTCCGATCACTAGAGGTTTTTCTTTTTGTCCCTCCGTATTTACACAAAAAAGTATAGTCAGTCTCTCTTTTGAAAATTTACCTCGAATACATCTTTCTCGCTTCAAATGTAGTCCTGTTTGGCACTGCTCGGAAAAATAGTCCAGTTTCATCAGCATTATAGATATTTTTGGGAGCATAGTTCTTAATTATAGATGGTACTTTCTCCCAAAATGTCGTGACATCGGCAGAGTTCACACTTGCGGCCTCCCCACTGATAGTTCTAAAAGCAATGTTGTGCCGGGTACAAAAGTTCTGATGCACTGAAAGTTCTATACCCCAAACCATCAGCGATTTCTTTGGCTTTCGTTTTAACAATTGTACCTAAAAAGATAATAGGCACATGTAAAATATACAGTAATATGTGTAATAATTGAAGTATGTTACCTGATAATGGAATATTTTTGCTTCGAACTCTAATGAACCACTCATAGCACTGCGTGTCAATATTTCTGCCTTCTTCTCTTAGGAAGCTTCTTTTTTCATTCACATTTATATTTGAGTGGAACTTACTTAATAAAACATCCTTATTTTTAATAATCTCAGCTGCTTGTGTTTTTCCTATTCCAAACCGTTTTACTAAGTCGCGTACGCTTAGTTTGTCTTTATTAAAAATCTCAATTACGTCAACTTTTTCTTTAAGAGTTAGCACTTTACGTTTCGACGACATATCGGTTGTTACGCTAATAAAGCTAGAAGATACGACAATAAACTAAAGCCAAATGCATTAACAAAACAGTCAAAACACAAAAACATCCCGACAAATCGGCGCCATGCGAAGAGTACCGTCGTATCGGGGAAAACCCAGGCTCTGGCGCCAATGCAACCCCCGATTGCGTGTTTAAATTTTTTCTGTGTCCGCTCAAGAGAAGGTTTAGCGGTTCTTCGGACCACTTTTAGGTGTCCGCGTCCGCCCGAGGGAGTGTCCGTTAAAGCATATGGGAATTTAGTGTATTTTCAATGGGACCAAAAAAAATGTCCGCTCAAGGGAGTTGTCCGTCTATTGGAGGTGTCCGTATCGGGATGTTTCACTGTATTACAAATGATAGCTACAAAATTACTGGTCTTCATGACGTCAACGTTGGTCTAAGAATCATTTAAGTTAGAGCGTTGAGTCCTCCGTCCGACTTATTTAGTAGATATGATCAAAACAGGTGAAGGAATCCATTCCGGGCATTTGAGGCCATTTCTCTTCAAATATTTTTGTAATGTTTCATAATTTCTTTGTTATACTTGAAGTCATTTTTGTTGGGGTTTTTGGGACATTTCTTGTGTCCATGTTGATTAATTAAAAAAAAGCTTAAAATCTGATGCAGTGGTAATTATTAAAGAAATTTCTACACTTCTAATAGTTTACATATCAAATTGCCCCGGCTCCATACAATACCTTTATATGATTTTAAAACTTATAAAATTGAATCCGAAATTAAAAACAGTAATGCTAAGCTTATGTCTGAAATTGCTAAAAATCGCCTGAATTAGACCGTTCAGTCCTCCGTTCGAGCAATTTGACACAATTGATCACAGATACCTATGAACCGTTCAGCCCTCCGTCCGACCAATTAGACACAACCGATCGAAGAATGAAATAAATCAGTATAGCTTTGATATTCTAGAGGTCTATATAGCCAATCTTCACAAATAAAGAGAAATTTTGTATTTTTTCCACAGGTAGCTAATGGATTGGTGCGAAAATTCCGGATTAATAGAAAAATTTTACCAGCTTATATACATTTATTTCTCATATATTATAGACATTTGTGGTAATTTTCCAATTTATTTCAAACATGTCTTCGAAGTAGTTCAATTTTTTGTTTATTTCTTCTACGTATATTTGTGATCTTTCATGCTTTTGAAGTATTTTCTTTTTAAATTCTAGGATATTGTTTTTTTCTTCTACTTGAAGTCATTTTTAGTGACAAATATATCTGCCGTGGTGAAAACTTTTAAAGTAATTTTTTGTATAGTTCCAGACATTTGAATTTATCCTTTTATATCAGCTACATCCATAGTTACTTAATTTCAAGCATTTGAAGTAACTTTTAAGGTTTCTGAGTGATTCAAGTCATTACTTTAAGGCAGTTAAAATCACGATTCATTCAATTCTTCCAAGTTCCTTAAAGTGTTTTTATTTTTTTCCAGGCATTTTAGATAGTTATTTATTTGTAATGAAGTTAGTTTAAGATTTGTCCTGGTATTTGAAGTCACTTCTTGGAAACATTTAAAATCATAGTTATTATTCCCGATATTTGGAATCACTTTCCATATTTATAAATTTTTTATGGCAAATTGGCGATTTATTCAAAAATTTTCCAAAAACTTAAATAATATATTTAAAAATTTTGAAAATTTGTATCCAACTAGCTTATTTGAAATAATTAAACACCTATTTTAGCATTTTTTGAAAAATATAAAAGGGAACGAGATAAATACTTTTTTTGGTAGAGATTTTTTTTTAAATTTTACTGAACTCCTATAAGTCTAAAACCCAGAAAGATAGAATTTTGAAAATTAAAATTCAAATAGGTTGTTTAAAATAATTAGGGATCTATTTCATTATTTTCTGAAAAACGTACAGGGAGTTGAGAAAAAAATGTTGGTAAAGAAGTGTTTTTGTCATGTTGTTGTTTGTGTTTTGTAATTTTTTCCAAAAACTTAATTAAATATCCATAACTCAAACACCAAAAAAGATAAAATTTTAAAAATCTGTATTCAAATAGCTCATTTAAAACAATTAGACACATAGTTTTTTGAAAAATATACAGGAGAATGAGAAAAAAATATTTTTTTTGTTAAAGGGATGATTTTTTCATAAATTTTAATAAACACCGATAAGTTAAAAACCCAAAAAGATAGAATATTGAATATTTATCATTCATTTAAAATAGACATATATTTCATCATTTTGATGCACATTAGTTCCATATTTTGACATGATAAGTCTTATAAGATCCAAGTATGATGGATTGATTTTCCAAGCAATTAAATAAAACGAAAAGAAATAATTAAGAGTTTAAATAGAAAATTATAACTTATTAATTGACAGTAATAATTGTGTAATTCTTGATCATAGCTTGGTTTTTTGCATTGCAATTGATTTTCATTCTTAATATATTTCTCATTTAAATGGACCTTAATAAAATTTATATGCACCTAATCCAGCTCGAAGGAACAAAACTGCAATTTAGCCCCATAAGTACCAATTTATGTTACACGTAAGTACTATACAAAGTAGCAATTCTGCTTTAATACTTTTCCTAAATAATCCTAGAAAAACTTAATTTTCATGTAAATTTAGCCAACTCCAACAAGAATTTTTTATTATATTTTTTTACAGCTTTATATGTATACAAGTGTAAAAATTCTATTTTATACTTGGTCATAAAACCTTAGATTTTCCGAAAATCCCGAAACCGAAACGCCGACCGACCGCTGTCCGCTTCGACGTGCAATTTCGGACAGGAAAACCGTAAAATTTAACGTCGCTTAGACAAAAAAATAACCAGTTGGCACGTTACCTCGTAAACTAAATTGACTACAATAGTAGGGAGAAAATCAATTTTCTCTATAGTAAGACCTTTTTTAGTTTTTCCTTTTTAAGCCGTATTAAAATTAAACTGTACTTAACTGACCTGTACAGAATAATACAGTAGGACATCTTTGTATATTTAAATAAATCTTTATCATGCAAACAAAAAAATCTTTGAGAAAGTTGAAAAAATAATAATATAAACAATGAAACATTTAAATATTGAATAAAATTAAAACGCAGTAAATTGAGATCTTTGTGGTAGACCAAAGATGCTGTACTCGTTTTTCCTTAATATTGAACCTATTGACACCCAGAAAAATATTGTAGCGGTTTTCCCGTTCATTAGTTATGAATTAAAACAATCAAAAAGAGTCAAGTAATTTACTCTCACACTTATGAAAAAACGATCACGCACGACTATTAGAAATATCTATTTTTACTGTAATTATTTACAACTATTGTGGCGTTAACTTTACAGTGTTACTATTTTGCCAAGAGTTTGCAGACGGTAGCTCAGAATTATTGGAGGCTTGGGATTGTTCGAAGGTTCACTTATGACTGGCTATTAAAGAATCTAAACTTGATTATAACTATTAAATAAGAGTACAATACAACCAAATTATATTTACATCAAAGATATGTACACACCTCATGTTCTAATCTGATAAATGTTAATAATTTACTATGAATTAAAATATGAATAATGTTGATATGATTAAAATAAGTTTGACAAAGGTAATATTTAAATTATGATTTCACCACTAGGTAGATTTCAGCACTTGAATAATAAATTGCAATTATTAAAGTTTTTAGTATATATTTGTATTACGCAGGGGAGTTCTTGAACCTTTTTACCTAAGGCATATCAGCCTTAACCGTGTTATATCTACTTAACTACCCAAAAGGGTACTAAAAAATACTGAACAAAAAATAATTAATATTATAGATAAGAAATTGACGTATTAAATTATGACATTGATTGAATATTTATAACGTTAAATTGAAATAAAAGGTATATTAATAAAAATGTAAATAAGTGAGACAAATCTATGGTTAGTAATATTTAAATAAATTTAATAAACTGGCCTGTATATTCCTCCAAGAAATGAACGGCTAACCTTCAAAACCAAGGCTGTGAATGTATGCCATTTTTAGCTCAGCTATCCGGACTGGGAATCTCTAGCTCTAACTCTGGCTCCAGCTCCATCGCTTTCAGCAATTTCCCAGGGAAATCAAAAGCCTGCAGCGATCAACAATTGAAGAAGAATAAAGAGGAAAACGGAAAAGTAAAACCCTTGCTAAGTTTCATTATCTATCTATCAAAATCTTAGGCATCCTGCACCAGAATTATGAAATAAACGATTCCCTAAAGGAACAAGATTCAGGACCATAAATTATAAACCATATTGGTCACTTCCTGCTTCACAAACTTCGGAAATAAAAAACTGGTCTTTTACGTGCGCTCCTACCTGCAATATGGGAACAAGTCCTCGAAAAATCGACGCAGTACCGACTAAATCGATAACGACCCCACCTGTCGCCTGAGCTGTCAATATCAGCCAATCAGAGAAAATATTAATTATGACCAAGTAGAGAAGTGACGGAACGTCAACAGATAGCATGGATAATTAAACCAGGAGAGTGATGCGTTACAGTAGTAATGTGTCATTGCCAGTGTTAATTTATAGAAATATGAATAAAAAAAATTGACTGAAATTATTAATGTAGTTATTGAAATTAATGAAATATCAATAGAGCGTTAGTGAACATAAGGAATAGAAAAATAAAACGCTACACTATTTATATCTGATTTAAATCTCGCGCCAATATTTCGAACTTTACTTTACTGAACTGACAACGGATTTCCGTCGGCGATGAGGCTCCTTCTCGGCAGAACGCGGTTCCAGGAGATTCTCGCCAACCTTCGAGACGTCGTGCGATGTGTCACTTGTGTTATTCCGGAATGAAAGAGAATTAGCTAGTTTCTCGGTGTTTACAATATCGTTACAATATGCGTGCAAAAGTCAGTATTTAAAACCGTTTTCTGAACCTAAAAACCTGCTGAAAAAAACCCGATATGGACTCGATAATTGCAAAATATACATTCTTAGCAGCAGATTTCTCCAGCAAATCTTCTCCACAGCACAGTCTAATTAATTTCATCAGTGTAATTAATTTCAACACTCCTCTGAAATTCATTACACTGATCTTTGTAATGTTGGTAATATTTGCATTGCACCAGTCCTGGGATAGAACTCAGATCGATCAACACAAATTCCTTCAGGTGTATCGAAAGTTTGTGATCCCCTAGTGAATAAAGAAATGCGTCTATTTGAGACAACAACAGCAAAAATCATGTCTATATATAAGGAAAAGCAAAATTATGAATAGTAAAATATATTCTTTATGATTCCTCAGAATGAGAGGGTAATATAGATTGGGATTTTTTAATATTCTCGTTTGATTGGTATAAAACTACCTGGATCTTCTGGAAGTATATTTTTCTGAAGTTTTCTGTCATTCTTGATAACACTGTAGAGTGAGTGAATTGCGTACTTCTCATAAGAGATTTATTGAAACTTGCAGAAGTTGCCACATCAGAACACGAGACACAGAGGATACGTGGAAGGAAATGCCAAATCACTACAATATGAAGAGTGAGTGCAAGAAGGTTTTTAAAAGAGCTAACAGGAATGCAAAAGAAAAAAGGAGGTAGAAGTCCTCAGAAATGCGAGTAATGAGATCTCATGATCACTTATTTCAAATTATTTCAAGAGAGAATATTGTTATGGATCTTAAGGGGTTTACACAAAAGCTTAATAAATACGAGTCATTTTAGGCATTGGTGATCAAAAAGCAAAACTGTTCTTTAAGGTCAATTCATATCAAAGTTATCAAATCTTTTTATAAAACCGAAAGGATCATATTTATTGGAATATTCTTTGGAAATTAGGTATTGATTTCCAAAGAATTTAGGTAAGAATTTTTGAAATATTGGTCATTTAAAGCACTAGCGACAAGAGTAAATAATGTTCTTCAAAGTGGCTACTCATTTCAAAGCACAATATTTTAAAAACTAATTGGAATATTCTTAGGAAATAAAAGGCGTAATACTCCTTAGAATATTCTTTAGAAATATTGGTTTAATACTAAGTTGATCAAAGCAAAAGTTTTAGAAATGTTGGATATTTCAAGCAATGGTTACCTACAAGCAAGACTATTCGTCAAGGTAATCACTCACTTCAAAGTGCATTAATTCAAAAAGTAATTTGAATATTCGCACGAAACAAACAACATGAGACTTATTGGAATATCCTTTCAAATATTTATCCATTGGATAAGTCCCAATGAATTCAATCAATGTTTTTGTGAATATTGGTTATTTTAGGGAGTAGTGACCAAGAATCAAGTTTAAAAGTTTCTTCAAGGTGGCCACTCACTTATGATCAATGGTATCGAAGAAAAATTAAAAAGATGTAAGAAATACGTAGAGGAGCTGTTCGATGATGATCGGCCGGAGCTCCCACATAAGTAGATGATGACAGAGTCATCCATTCAATAAAAATTAAGAAAAACAGAAAAGAATTAGAACAGATTAAGTACATCCAGAGGTGTTTAAAAAATCGCAAACAAAGAAGATAAGGACTCAGAGCTTATAGATGAGTTATTCGAGACCATCTACAGTGCAGGGAAAATCCCTTCTGATTGGATTAAGTCTACCATCGTGGCGATATAAAAAAAGTCGAACTCGTCTCAGTGTAATGATTACCGCATAATTAGTCTGATGTCCCACGTCCTCAAAGTATTCCTAAAAACTCAAGAATCCATATACGGATTTATAAGAAATGCGAAGGACAAATGGTAACACTCAAGGCGGATTTTAGAGTGGACTCACTCCAGAACTCATGAGAACATAGAACTCATGCTAACACAGAGATGTAGGGACATGAACATGGATGTGTACGCTTGGTTCATTGACTATCCTAAAGCATTTGATTGCTTCAGGCATTAGATGGTCCTAGAGATAGTATTAGCAACCAAGATTAATAAGAGAGACATTGCAATTATAGCACAGCTCTGCTGGAACCAAACTGCGAAGGTAAGAGTACTCAATAATGAATTACTGTAATAATGAACTATTTAACATTTATTCGGAATCCATTTTCAGGGAGGCTTTAGTGAAAGATAATATGGGAGGTATTAAACGGAATGGAGTCCTTTATCATAGTACTAAGATATTTTATTATAGTATTTTATTTGTAAGTTAAAGTATTAATTATATTATATCTTTGCCTTTTTTATCCTTATTCCACTCCAACTATTTTTTTTAATATATTTTTGAAATCTTAATGGAATAATTGAATATGTGAATATAATTTAATAAAAAACCTAAAAATAAGAATATTTTACTCTATAAGCTCCTATGAGAAATTTATCGCGGTTCCCCGTCACAAATACAGATTTATTTACTAGTCTTAACTTGTCACCTTCGGTTCCAATCTTTCTAGTAAATTTACGGCAATATACCAAAATTGCCAGGCACTTTCGGATAATGCGGGACTACTATCCCGTGGGAACGCTTCTCGCACACACGTCTCTCTTCTCCCCCCTCACCTCACCCCTCCACCGCATCAAAGATGGGAAAATCGATAAAATTTCATTTTAAAAATGAAATTGGGGAAAATTCGCCTTTTAACTTTTTTGTATTTCGTTTTGTTTCAGTTGTCAAGCAAAAATACGATATTCAAGTGAGCGACGAGTACGTCATAGCGGGAAATACGGCGGTACTAAAGTGTAAAATACCCACGTACGTGTCGGATTATGTGATGGTCACCTCCTGGGTTCAGGATGAGAATATTAATATTTATCCCAATACTGATATTGGGGGGAAGTATGTGGTCCTAGGAAATGGGGACCTTTATATTAGTAATGCTGGTCCTGGGGACGGATATAAGAACTATGCCTGTAGGACTGTTCATAAGCTTACAGGTAAGTTTTATTAATATTTGTTAGTGTATTAAGAATTCCGTAAAAGAATAATCAACCTAAAAGCAGTGATTTTTTTTTTTTAATAAATTAAAAAGGAATTTTATAAGCTTTTTTCATTAAATAAGAGAGATCTATCTATGACCCGATTGATCATAGTGAGGCTGAAACTTATTAAAATAAAGCTAATTAAATAAATTAAAAAGGCAACTGAGAATGTTTCATAATTTAAAAGTGAAATTTTAGAAAGATTCCTTGGAAAGTTTCAATTTTTAAATATTTTATAAAATCATCAAAAAAAAAATATAAAAATTCCTTAATATCCTAAATTATCAGTAGCTTTAAAATTGTATATCATAGAACTTATTGATCATAAAGAAATGAAACAAAAATTGAAAACTAATTAATTTTTGGAAATTCTTGATTGCAAAAGCCATTAAGCTTTACAATTTCATAAGGGTATTTCAAAAACTTTCTAGTCAAAATTTTAAATTTTCTCAAGCTAACAGTGATCCTAACATTTTAATTCTGCTATTACTATTATGTATCTTGATTGCGAATAAATAAAAAAATAAATATTCTAATTAATTTTTCGAAATTTCAAGAAGTCTGCAGTCAAATTACAAATTCTAAAATTTTAATTCTGGTACTACTGGTATGGAACTTGATTTTGAAAAAAAACTACAAAAAATACAATTTTAATTAATTTCTTGAAATACTCGTACTTGATTCCAAGTGCCACTATATTTGACAATTTTAAAAAGTTTTCTATGAAAGTAGTAACTTACTTGTAGTAGTACTATTGAATAGCATGTAACTTATTGATAGTAAAAAAAATTGAAAATGTTGATTAATACTTCGATATTTTTAATTCTACTACTAATGTTATAGAAAATTTTTAAATATATTGATTGGTGACAAAACCAATTGAATTAAAATGTTTATTTTTTTTTATTCTTGATTTTAAATCCCATTAAGTCTCATAATTTAAAAATGGAAGATTTCCATTGTAACTTTTAACAGGGTTAGAATGGAATTTTTAAATTTCTTAAGCTCCCAGTAGCTCTAAGTTTTTAATTTTGGTACTATTGTTATGGAATTGATTGTAAAAAAATAACCAAAATATTAAAATGTTTAATTATTTTTTAAAATACCACTAAGTTTAACAATTTAAGAATATGATTTTAGAAAATGTCCAGTAAAATTTTAAATTTTCTTATTTTCTTCCAGTAACTCTAAATCTTAAATTCTGGTATGTAACTTATTGAATATAATCCAAAAATCTCATCCATTATTCTCTAAGAGATCAACATACAAAATTGACGAAAAACAAAGAAAAACACAAAATCACGGTCTCACAACATGTAATTAAACGGACTACACGTGTTTCGCTAGTTCTAACTCTAATGCTCTAACTAGAGCGAAACACGTGTAGCCCGTTTAATTACATGTTGTGAGACCGTGACTTTGTGTTTTTCTTTGTTTTTCGTCAATTTTATTGAATATAAGAAAAAACATTCTTGATTTTGAAAAATGTCCATTAAAAATTAAGTATAGGTCTTTTTTTAATTTTCTTACTCTATTAATGGTTTCAAATTTGCATTTCTATCATAAAATTTATTGGTTGCGAAAAAAAATTAAAAGTTCTAATTTATACTTAAAATAAAGTAAAGTTAGATAAAGTTTTCAGTAAAAAATCAAATTTGAATTTTCCTCTTTTACCGGTGGCTTTAAATTTTTAATTTTGCTGTAATGTAACTAATTTATTTTAAAAATAATTAAAATTTTAATATTTTTTTGGAAATTCGTGATGCTATTTAGTTTCACAATTTCAGAAAGTTTCCTGTCAAATTGCAAATTTTTAATTTTCCTTTCCTACCTAAATTTTTAATTCTACTACTATTGTTGTGTAACATAATGATTGTGATAAAAAATTAAAAAACTTTTTAAAATTCTTAATTCCAAATGCTATTTAGTTCCATAATTTTAAAATAGGATTTTAAAAATTGTCCAGCAAATGTTTTATTTTTTAATTTCCATTATGAAACTAATAAATTGTGAAAAAAATTCAAAAAATGAAAAATTATTTTTAATTATTTTGAAAATCATTAAGTTTCATAACAGCAGAATTAAAAATTTAAAGTCACTGGTGGAGAAGAAAAATTCAAATTTTGATTTTTTACTGAAAACTTCTAAAATTTGAATTAAGAATTTCCAAGTATAAATCTCAATTTTTCATTTTTTTAATTTATAATTTTAAATGCAAATAATGTCAAAGTTTTCTGTAAAATTTTAAATTTTAAATTTTCCTAAGCTAGGAGTGGCTCTAAATTTTCATTTCTGCCCTCTTAAACTTATTGATTGTAAAAAAAACAACAAAAAGTTAAAATTCTAATTATTTTTTGTAATATTTCGGATTTTAAAAACATCATTAAGTTACAAAATTTCCAGTCAATTTTAAAATTTTCCTAAGATACCAATAGTTATAAAATTTTATTTCTGCTTTCTTATTATGGAACTTATTGATTGTGAAGAAAAAAGTACGAAAAATAAAGATTCTGATTAATTTTTCAAAATTTTTAATTCTAAATACCATTAAGGCTCACGATTTTAAAGTGGAATTTAAAAAGGTTTTTAATCAAATTATCTTAATCTGCTATTAGAACTTAAGAAATAATAAAAATTCTAATTAATACGTCGAAATTCGTGCCTCAAAATACTAAAATATCAAGATGGGACTTGAATGGACTAAAGTTTCAAATATTGATTTTTGAAATTCTAAAATTCTGATATGGAATCTAAATGTTGGTTTTTTAAAAATCAGTGTAGTAATTATGACGTTTTTGTGATGAAACTCACAATTTAAGTAAAAATTGAATAAAAAACTTATTTGTATTTCAGTTATAAAAACAAAATATCAATTTTTAGGGCTTCTAATCATAGAACCCAATTTAAATGGTTAATACAAAAAATATTATTATCAATTTTTAAGCTTCCAAATTAAAAACATAAATCTTAAGCTGATTTTAATTTTAAATTCCAACGAGTTTCTACTGGACAACTTAAATAATTTAATTAATTTTTGTTTAAATTCTCAGACAAATGTTAAAAAACTGTATCTCAGTCTGCTATATGGATAAAATCGGTAATCAAATATGGCCTTTTCCTCCTACTTTTGGCAAATATATTTCCCATTAATTTATTTCAGCATAACAGTTTTAGAGCTACGAATTTCTTCAAAACACATGGAAATACAGCCATTATTAAGCTACTTTCTTTTGCCCTTAAGTTCTCCCTAGTATATTTTAAAAGTAATATTTCAATTAGACCTTTAAATTAATAAGTAATACCCTAATTACCTCATTAACATTAAACATATTTCAACAATGGATAACATGCTTTGCTAGCTTCAAAGCAAATTACTGCTAAGATAAATTATTGCCTCATGACATAATATATTACAAATTGGATATATCCGTTCGTATGTATGGATATTAGTTAGCTTCAGGGAGAATAGATAACTCGATTAAAATTAGTTAATTGATTTATGATTAGTTTTGCTTTACTTGTGTATGTGCTCAAAATATTAATATCTTCATTTATATTCACCCAGCCTAACACTAAACCAAGGATAATTCCTCAATCTCATAAAGGAAATTCAAGTTTTCATTTGTCAATCTCTAACAATATTGTTGGATAAATATTTCCGCCTGGAAATGTCTCAAAACTTTTATGAGAGGAATTGAAGATAAAATTAAATACGCCTCGCTTACTTTAGCCTTACGACAACTTTAATTAAAATAAGAACTGTCTAATCCGGAAATACTTGGATTTTAAGAAGGGTGTTAGTTTGGTAAGGACTTTTAAAGCCATTTTCAAATTTTGTATTTATTAGTTTTATTTAGAGATGTCAGTCGTGTTCATTAAAATTATGCATTATGTAAATTTGGATACGGGACAAATTGACAATATTTTAAATGTATATAAATAATTGAAATACTTTTGTAAAATTGTGTTTTTATTTGCAAGAAGTTAATGATTTTTCTAAATAATATTGTTTATGGAATCGATGATACCTAAAGTCAACTAGAACCTAAAATAAAAATATTAACAACAGATTCCTTAAAAAATGAATTATAATAATATATATAATAATATAATTTAAATAATTATTATTTCATTCTATATACACTAAAGTGATAAACTTGGCATAATAATTGGGATATTGCAAGACTACATTTCTTAAATTATAATGAAACCAGGCTTTTTATTTTTTTGGTGATTTTTTAAAAAATGATAAATTATCCTTGAAAATTAAACTTGAATTTTTTTTTATTTATGAAATTATCCTTGGAAATTGAACACAATTTAAATTTCGAAAGAGAAGCTGATCACCACTACTTAACAGTTGGTACTTAGATTCTTCTAACGAAATCATTTAACACCTGTTTCAGTATATTTTCCAAACGTAAAAAAATGTCTTGAAAATTGAAAAGGTTTACCTAAAAAACGAGAAATGGTCAGGGTTAGTTACCCCTAGATATTTTATTACGTGCTCCTATTTATTTATTTTTATTATGCATACTGTATGGTAATTTGGTGCTTTTTTAACACTACTTTTTTGCTGATTGATATGTGTTTATGATGAATATTATTTATTAAAATTATGGCAATTTCTAAAATTCATTTCATGCTTTCTATAAATTAGCTTAAATAGGAAATAATTTGTAAACTGACATAATAGAATAGACGACATATATAGAGGTCCGAGAAAGAGTAGGAGCTGTTTTCAAATAATCGCCTATTCTTTTAATCTGCAATTTCGGGCAAAAAGATATTGGAGCTTTTTTTTAGGTATTCTGGCAAAGAATTGAATGTAATAGTAAAACCACCAAGTTTCCTCATAGTTCCAGAAAAAATTGAGTAATATTGATAATCGGTTTTCATTAGTTTTCTCGAAAATTGCCATAGATAAAATCATAACATATTTTGAAAATTGTAGTTCCTTTCAGGCACAACAACTTTTATAAAAATAATTTTTCTTTCAGCCTTATAGATTTCCCAAAAAAAAAAAATTTTTTTGGAGAATTTTCCTGGGCGATTTTTCAAAAATCCTCCTTAATTCCCTTTATTTCCAGAGAAAACTGGAAAAATAATGTTTGTTTTCGTGAATTTTCTCGAAAACGGTCTTAGATAAAATTATAAAGTATATTGCAAATTAGGGCCCTTCTCAGGCTCAACAACTTTTATTCAAACGATTTTTATCTTGGCCTTATAGATTTTCCAAAAAAAAATGAAAACCATTTTTTAAAGAATTTCCTTTAGGAGTATATATCCTGGAAATTATGACCCAATAATTGATTTTTTTAAATTTGTTTTTTTGGTTCAGAAAACTTATTTATAGCAATTTAAAATCATTTGTTCCCCTCAGACCATGTTATAAATGAGGCATTTTTAAGTAATTTTAATTTTCAAAAATTTTTTTGTGCCATTATTATGAATCTTAGAAAAAAATGGTTTTTTGATGATAATTTAATGCTCCACCTATTTTTCGAAATTTTAGAGCACCAAATTTGGGCTGTTTTTAAAGAATCGCCTATAGCTCCTTTAAGATACATTTTAGGGAGAAAAAAAATACAAGTTTTTTTTAGGCATTCTTACATACAATTTAGTGCAATAGTAAAAACACCGACTTTCCTCATAGTTCCAGAAAAAATTAAGAAATAATGAAAATCGGTTTTCGTGAATTATTCTGCAAACTGTAGCTCCTCTTAGGTCCAGAAAATTTTAATCCAACAAATTTTTCCTCAGCCTCATAGGTTTTTAAAAAAAAAATTAAGACCATTTTTTAGAGAATTTCAAAAAATCGATTTTTTTTGATTTTGCATTTTTAGTTCTGAAAACAATTTTTCAGCAAGTTTAACAAATTTGCCTCTTCTAGGGGATTTTCTAGTTAATAATTTTTTGAGGTAGAGCCAATTTTTGAGTGTTTTTTCTTGCCTACTGCACATTCCAGGTGCTTTCTGACCCGGAAAGCTGGTACCTGTTTAGGGTCCCTTGTCCAGGGTTATGGATCAAGAAGATGAAGGAAAAGCCACAGATGAGGAACAGCTTCTGGATGATTCAGTCTTTGACAAAAGCTTGGTATCCTTTTTTCTACTTTGTTGTTAAGATACAATAATAATAATAATAATAATAATAATATATATTTATTCAGCATAAAAGCTACAAAGAAAATTTATAATGTAATTGCATAAATAAACATTTAAAGGCATAATATGGTATAAGTATGAAAGCAAAAGAAAAACCCATATAATAATATTCAATATAAAGCAATTAGAACAACATTTTTAATTAATCTGTTAAATGATTAACAGATTAAAGTTTAACAAAACTTTTATTTACAATTGTATTTAACATCTATAGAATATTATTTAAATAGGATGAAATCATTACGATTTCTAATATAATAGGTGGTCATTAGACTAAAAACAATAAATTTAGATAATCCTAACTAACAACAGCAATTTCTTCTACTTGAATAGAGTCATATATGTAATGCTTAATAATACTTCTTCGAGGCTTATAATATATGCTCTTCCTAATTATCTTATGCTAATAAAAAATACCATAAGCCATAAATAGGCCAAAGAAAGATATAAGAAATTAAGTATTACTCTATTACAGGGCACCAACTCTTGAAGAAATGAAGACATTTTACCATCAAGTAAAAGAAATTGCTGTTATTAGTTAGGATTATATAAATTTATTGTTTTTAGTATAATGACCACCTATTATATTAGAAACTGTAATGATTTCATCTTGGTTGGCTCTAACACAAAAAATTATTAACTAGAAAATACCTTAAGAGAGGAAAATTTGTTAAATTTGTTGTAAAATTGTTTATAGAACTAAAAATGCAAAATCAAAAAAATCGATTTTTGGCCCGAAACTTACAGCATAAATTTTGCCCAAATATCGATTTTTTTTAATTTGATTTTTTTTGATCCAAAAAACTTACAATTTCAACTAATTTTCTCCCCTCAGACCATTTGCTACAGTACTTTATTTTTTAAAGCATTTTTGAGTATTTATAATTTTGAAATTTTTTTTGTGCCGTTATTATGGAACTTAGAAAAAATGTTATCAGAATTTTTTTATGCTAATGTCACACTCTATCATGTGGTAATTTTGTTTTTTGATTTTCTCAAAATTTTAAATTTTTCGAAATTTTTAAGGTCCAAATTTGGGCAGTTTTCAACGAATCGCTCATAGTTCTGGGAAATTAGGGAATTTACGCCTTTATTGATGTTTGTCTACTTAAGAATCTCATTAATTTGTCACATTTTTTCATATTTAATTTTAATTTTGAAAATTTTCTGCTTTTCAAAATTTTTATGAATACATTTTTGATCTAAATAATAGACCCGTATATATAATTTTCAGACTGAGATTGAGATGGAATTCAATTTTTCCTCTGTTTTCTATATAAAGGACTATTTACACACATCAGTTCAGTATCAGTGTCAGTGAAAAATAAAATATCGCTGCCTTAATTTTAAATAAACTTGTTCAGACAAATCCGGCGCAGTGACGTTTTTTACCATCAGTGCTGCTTCAGTTTTAGTTCCGTCCTTTGTATTAAAGTCGGGAACAATATTTTTGTGTATTTCACTGACGAAAACCGTTTAGAATTTGCGTTTGAATATGAATAAAAAATTAATCGAGTTGGTACGAAATTATCCAGAATTGTATGACTTGTCACACAAAAAATATATGGATGTCGGTTTTAAAAATAATATTTGGAATATCATAGGAGAAGAATTAAAACTCGAAGGTAAGTGGGTACTTCGTATATTAAAAATTAGTATGTAGGTTTTGGATTAAAGGTTATGTCGGATATCACACAAAAAACAATGATGAACTTAATTTTTTTCGTTTTGCCATGGCACGCGTCCAATTTCTGAAGAAAAGTATTCTGTAAACAATTCTCTTGCTTGAAATGCGTCAGCAGTGGCATTTCCCCCCTGCATAGGTAGATTTTGGTGTACTTATTGTTGCGGAACATTATTGAAGTTTGCATTTGGATAATTATAAGTATTTGTATCATATTTTTTTATAAAATTATGTAGAATACAAGCTGCCAATATTATGTAATCTACATTTTCCGGTTTAGCCTGGATTCTTCTAGTAAAGATTCTAAATTTTTGTATTAAAATCCCAAAAGCGTTTTCGATGATCCTCCGAGCTCTACTTAAACACGCGGTTAGAATTATTCAGTTCTCTTCCTGGATATGGGCGCATAGAGGGAATGCCTCATCACCTACAATTACATAAGGAGCCTCCATATCTGTACCTGATAATGGTGCATGCTGTATACAGATAAACTATTATTTTGAAGTGCTTTTCCCAGATTGGATTTTGCAAAAATGCTACCATCGCTATTTTTGCCATATGCACCAACATCTACAGCTACGAAATTGTGCATCAACAAGTGCCAACAATACAATAGGAAACGTTTTTTTGTAATTAAAAAATTGCGAGCCGCTATTTGGGGGTGCTTGAATTGTAAAATGTTTACCATCTATCGCTCTCAAACAGTTGGGGAAATTCCAAATTGTGTTAAAGCTGTCAGCAACAGTTTTCCACATGTCCTCTGAAGGTTGCGGCAACATTTCATTTATAAGATTTTCAAATATGATTTTGCAAGTTTCCATTACAATATTTTGCACCGTACAGTGCCCCATGCGGTAACTAAATGATATACTTTTTAAAGAATCTCCAGTAGCTAGAAACCTACAAGAAACAAATTATTTATTGAAAAACTTCATTTTATGATAATTTTATTTAATGTTTATAAACTGCAAATAAATTTTGTTTTTAGGGTCAGCATGTAAGACGAGATGGAATAATATCAGAGACAATTTCAGGAAATCTATAAAAAAAAGTGCAAAAAAAAAGTGGACAAGTCTAAAAAAAAACAAACTTTATAAATATGTTGAAGCATTAGGATTTTTAAATAAAATTTTTGATGAAAGAGATACGAAAGAAAATATTGAATTTTAAAAAGATGAGACTGAGGAACAGCAAGATTTTGAAGAACAAGTCAGTGAAGAGGAGAACATAATACCGGGCGCAGTACATGAACTAAACACAACTGCATCAAAACAAACTGACGATGAATCAAGTTAATCATCCGTTACTCAAAGGCTAGTGAAACGAATTGAGCAAACACCCAAAATGGCTAAAAAAAGAACAGCTTCTCAAATAAGGACACCTTCGGCATCTTCTTAGTTAATGGAGTCCTTAATAAAAGAAAAATAGGAGAAACCTGCTACATCAACGTCGACGCCAACACATCCCGTTGACGCATTTTTAGGTGGTATAAGTGCTACTTTAAAAACGTTTAACTCGTACTTGTTCAAAAATATGAAATGCGAATGATTACGGCGTCGGCACAGACATCTGGGACATTATCCAGTGAACATCCAAGTGGATCTTCGGGAATATACTGTGAAAGCCATTTGATATCTCGCAGTGATACGACACAAGAATCATCTTCAAATATGTCTCCAGAAAGCCACTATACAAATTTGACATCTCCCTATGATATATCACAAACACAAACATCCTTTCCAAATACACTCCGATCATTTTTTGGTAATTATCAGCAGGAATAAGTACATAGATTGTACGAGTATATAAACATTGTATTTAGATAAAGTAGATCACGTTTCAAAAATAAAAATTTGATGTAAGAAATAAGAAATTGTATATCTACTGTATTGTATGATTTTTTTTTATAAATAAAAATTAAAAAATATAAATGAAAAAACTTATAAATAAAATAATATTTAATTATAATAATAATTTAAAAATAAAAATATAATTTAAAAAATAATAAAATTCATAAATAAAACTTTACGTTTTTTTTTCATAAATAAAAATTGTTTTATTTTTACTTACCTCAAACAAACTGCTAATCGTTCCCTTGGTGTAATAGCTTTTCTCCAAATAGCTTTTCTATTTTATGAAGCAACATATTAAAACAATTTTAAGACATTCTGAAATATTCAAAAAATTTTGTTTCATCGTCCACCAATTCCTTATATAGAGTTATAAATTCTCCTTCAGTTTCTCGTTTCATCCAAGCTTTATGTACCCATTTTCGTTTCTTTATTTGATTTTCTTCCTCTTCCTCTTCCAGAACTATGGCAATAATAGCCATCTGAAAAAAGTTCTGATATTTCTACGTCCGTGCTCAGTACGGAAAAAGTGCTAGTTGGTCTAATTATTTATTTAGTTTAAAAATTCTACCAGGCGCGTTTCATGCGCTTCCCGTTCAATGTATACGCCTCTTTAGACTTTATATAACAATTAAATCAAACCAAAAATTATAGAACCTATAAAAAGAATCAAAACTCAATTTTTTTCATTAATACAATTATTCTACATTTTTATGCATGAAATTATAGGGGCGCACAACTGAGAAACACAAAAAATCCTAAAAATGGTTTGTTAAAGAAACATGTCGTTCTTAGATATACCTAAACAACATACAGGTACACCTATGTGATGTTGATTTTTTTAAAATAATTTTTATTGTCAATATTTGTCAAATTGCCTAGTTTAAAATAAAAGGAATTAAAAAATTTCTGTTTTTAAAAATTATTACGAATAAATTAAATCTAGCACTCTCTGTTTTCCTAACAAACAATTTGTTATTACATTTTTAATCATTATTTTAATATCACTTCCTAAATATCTTTTATTTTTTAAATGTCTATGGGGAGCACTAAAAATTTGCCCAAATTAGCTTCATCATTTACATGCTCTCTCTCTCTCACACTGCGATGGAACCGATTGAAACTATTTTTTTTTATTTTGTTAATTTATTAAATGTGACTAAATTCATTTCACTTATCACTTGCACCATATAGAATCAGAATAAACTATTTCATCCATAATTAAACTACGAAGAAACTCTAAAAAAAATTTTAAATTAGGAAAATAAATTCACAAATTAATTAAAACTGACTTACATCCAAAGCAGTTTCATGGATACACTTGATCAACATATAAGATTTTTCGCACAGGTCATTGATGTTACCTAAAAATTCATAATTTAAATTAACTATAATTTTAAATTAAAAAACAAATATTACCTAATTTCTTATTGCAATCGTCATACGCTGTAAACACCTCTTTGCTCATTTCAGCAGGAACAATGTTGGCAAATGGTGCAGGATTAATTTCGCTATTGTCTGTCCACTAAGCAATACATTTTTTCTCAAAATTATATAATTTTCTTTATAAAGGGACTTACCAATTCGATTCCTAAGAAGTTGCATTTAATATAGCACTAAAATAAGCAAAAAAATAGATTTATTTTTTTATTGACGACGTCTTGGTTATTTATTTGATCATCCTCAGGTTGTGTTAAAACAATCAGAGCTATTTGTAATATAATTTTTTAATATTCATAACTTAAGAATGGCTCACTAAATAGTCGAAACCTCATTTTTAATAACAGATCGTTTAAGTAATAATTCATTATTTTAGTTGACTAACCTTAATTTTTGGATCTTCAGTAAATATTCCCTTTCTTAATGTCTCAATGTCCTCTAGAAAAACAAATAAAAAAGAAACGTTTCTTTTTTAATTAAATTATTAATTTATTTATTTTGATCTGGTATTTGTAAATGATTAAAAAACTTACCTTCAGTAGCTCCTGTTTCTGTGCTACATAAGCCGTGAAGCTTTAAAAGTTGTGCTTTAAAGTCGTCTGTTATGTTCTACAAAATAAAAATCATTAATTATTTTATAATTTGTATTTAAAGAAATTTTAATTATTCATATTTTTTCTATGAATTTTCGTTAAATGACGATAAATAATTAAAAAAAAAACCTACCTCTAAACTCAATTTGGTAGGTGACACAGCAACAACACCTAAAGCAAAAATCACCAAATTTTTTGTAACTAACATTTTTTTTAAATCTTGAAAAGTGAACGTGAAGTTTTTTAATCACATTTATAGCAACCGATCCACAAGTTTCTTATTAATTAATTTTTAAATAAACCTTTCGATATACCAATTTAATCATTTAATTACTAAGTTTTAGCTCTTATTTTTTGGTATCTTACACGCTAGCAGTGTAGTATCATTAAAAAATAACATATGTTTTAGCCGTGATAATAGCCTCCCAAAACACGCAAATTCATTTCTTATATAAGCCAATTATTTATTTAAGTTGATTTATACAAAGCACGAAATGAATTTAAAAAATTGCCATAATTTTAATATATAATTTTCATGATACACACATATCAAAAAAATCACGCAAATTATACTACAGTATGAATAAAAATAAATAAATAAATAGGAGCACGTAATAAAATATCTAGGGGTAACTAAAACTTCGACCATTTCTCGTTGCTCCACTAGCCCTAATTTGATTCAAGCAAGTTTTTTTTTTGGCGAAATTTGAAACAATTTAAGACAAAACGATCCAAAACAAAAACGTTTGCGATAATCCTTTAATGGATTTAAGTGGATCCGTTAAGCTCGGCCGCACATTTTAGTAATTACTCCGCAAGAGATAATGCTATATTGAGAAAATCAATATACTCCATCTCTCGCTTTTTACTAATTACTTCTACGCGAGTTTTGCAGATACATTTTGGGAACCCGAGGTCCTCCCTTCCACATCTTGTGTTTGCCAATTAAGTCGGACCGTCGTTGTTTAGTTTTACTTAAAGTTAACGATGTTTGGTTACCTTAGGGACCATTTTATTAACAGTTAAGGCAAAAAGAATCAAAGAACAGATTCATAATAATGCCTATTTAGGGTGGATGCCTTAAATTACATCATAGATACACAATATCCAAGTATTTTCAACAGATCAGGCGAAATATTAAAAAAAGTGTTGTCCACGAAATCTAAAGAACAGAGTTCATTTTTTTCAGAATAAAAGGGTTAAAGATGATAAATATCTGTATTCTTTTTATGCAAAATCCGTGGACGGAAAATATTTTTCCCAGGTGTCCATAATGGCGATATTTTAGGCTCTATATAAAAGTACATACTTATATACTTTAGTCAAACAATTTTCTACATGAAATATGCAAAAAAATCTTAGTGCGGTTCTGTCATGCCGCCTTATTGGGCTGCGTGCGCCTTTCATGGCTCCGCCCACACTTGCGCATAATGGTTTATTAATAATTATGATGCGGCAGGACCGTACTTCAAACTAAAATTTCCTTTGAATTTATCACTTTGCTGTCAAATAACCCTCAATAATTCGGTAAAATGTTACGATTTTTTAGTCGCACTGTATACGTATATTGCCTGCAGAGTTGATAAAAACCCAACGAAATTACCGTCGTCGGTCGGCGTCGTCTTTGTGAAAAGGGGCTGAAAACTGGAGCCTTTATTCCCTAAGGAAGTGCGTCAAATACAATTTTCTCTAGAAATTTAACGCTTAACCGATGTACCCTTTTATGTCAACCCTTATAAAGTCAGTTTTAAGGAAAATTGCTGCTATTAGAGAAATGTGTGAATCTACTTTTAAGAAAATCCATTTAAAGAAGAGTTTTTTTCATGAAAATTGGAGTTAGGTAGTTACAAAATTAGATAGTTATGGATTAAACAGCTGAAAGAGTCAGCAACTGACCTGAAAGCTTACTCAGGGATTATTGCATTTGATCATGTGACAACTACCAGTCAAATAATATTGTTTCATTTATCAAATATCAATAAGTCACTTGTCCAAAAGCCTTTCTGCCATGCTTCATCTCTTAATATTTGCAATTCACTAATATCTCTGGTAAGTCAAGGAGGTAATGTTACTCTTACATTTCTAATTGCAGCATGTTTATTAAAAAAGAGAAATAATAAGATCATTGAAGATATTAACTTTTTTTTCTATGCTTCTTTTCCAAAGAATTCCATGTTGTAGTAAATTTTGTAAATCATTTTTAAATGCATTTAGACTGAACTTAATTTATGACTATCAAATGTTGTCATTGCAGCATTTATTAAGTGTAAATCATTATAGTTGTTTCTGTGGGTGCTGGATTATCCATGACGGTCATTACATCATCTGTTGAATAATCGATTATCGAATAGCGAACAGGGATACTCAAAATCCACGACTTTTATTAGAATTGAATTTCAAAATTATCCTAAAAGGGTTTTTAATCCTCCAGGGAGTAAACTAATAATAATTATAATACGTCTTTAGAAGGAGACTTATATCTTAATTTCCAGCTGTCATTATTTCACTTGACAGCTGCCATTACGTCATCTGTCAATAATTACTACGTCAGATTCCAAAAAAAAAGCATCAGCTCCTTGGATAACCTTGGATAACAGAAGAATAAATAGCCTGGAAACATACAGACATAATTCCCGTTCCTAAGGTCGATATCTCAAGTTGTTAGTATCCTTCCTAGTATTCGTATGTCTAAGATCTTTGAAAGGATTATTAGTATAATGACCAACTAAATGGTTTACTAAATGATTTTCAGTTTTAATAATAACCTGCTACCATGCATTTACTCAGTTGGAAATTCAGTTTAAGTACAGCTCTATTTCATGCCTGTAATTACATATTTAAAGCTCTTGATCAGCGTAAGTCAATAAATAGTATTAGTATTGTTATATTTTAGTAAGGCATTTGACACCTTGGATCGATATCGATAGTCATATGTAAGAATAAATTCTTTTTTTATCAGACACTACAATAAGAAGTTCTGCAAAAGGACCATTCTAGGACCTTTGCTTTTTTATTTATATTTATACAATTTCCATAAGTGTATTATCTGATTTATGTACAAGCCATAAGTTGGTTCTTAATGTAACCAAATCCAAAGTCCTAGTATTTGGGAACCTCTTCCTATGGTTGGTTGGTTTAATATGAAAAAAATTGGGAATTATTATGGATACTGACCTTAGATTCGCCAATCACGTATCGAATTTATTACAGACTTGTGTTTATTAATTAAAAGTTTTATATATGAATAAATAATTTCTTACGACTGCAGTTAGGTTACGACTTTGCGATTCCTTAATATTATCGACTATATGTAAATATACTAATTTGGCCATAATTTTAAAAGTTTGACTATGTTAATCCGCTGTTGATAGAATTGAAGTCGCTATCTTTAAACGAACGGTTTCAGTTGCAGTTACTTGTACACAGAGTGATGATGTTTAAGCATCCGATTTATTTAATTAAAAATAAACTGATTTCCAGTGTGAGTATCCATGTTGAAAATACACGTAACAGCTTTGTAGTTCCAATACATAGATCGGCTAAATTTTAGAGATATGTTAGTTATAATGGGTACAAAATATATAAAGCTATTCCTCCTTACATACGGTCCATCTCTTCTTTAGAACATTGAATACGCTTGATTCATTATTTTTATAAGTTGGTCTTATAAAAATAATGAATCAAGGAGTTGATCTTGGAGTTATAGTCATTTTTAGATGTTATTTCTTCATTGTACTTTTTATTTCCAGTTGTTGCAATTTAGTATTATATTAATAATTGCATTTAAAATTACCGTTAGGATTTTTAAGGTACTCCAAATATTGTTAGTGATATATAATTCAATAGTTCAGTTTTAGGTAAGATACTTAGATACAGTAGTACGATTATCAGTATTATTATTATTAGTCTTGATAAAAAATTTATAAAAATACGACCCTGTATTTGTAGGTCACTGGCATGTATCAATATTATGGCATCACAACCCTCGTTATGATCTGTCAAATGTCATTTGTCAATACTTTACATAGAAGAGATAAAAGACGAGGGTTGGGATTGTTAAATGTTTACAACACTTGGCTTTGAAACAGTTATCATCAATTGTTAAACATCATAATTGTCATTCAAAAAATGTTCAGGATTTTAGATAATTTATGCTAATTTACATTTTAAAATTAACGAAAACTTTTACTTACTAAAAATGCCCTGCCCAAAAAAACAACTTTATTTAAATTACTTCCTAAACATTTCCAAAATAACATCCCGAGGCCGACTACTAATAAGAATTCCGAGTCGGTTAAAAAGTACTTTGGAAAGTTTTAACTTTGGGCAACTTCATATATAAAGTTGAAAGAAGTTGTTTTCCTGGCTTACCGCAGATTTAATATAGAAGAAGTTTTGATTAACGTACTTTAATTACGTCTACTGTTACTAGTATCGCGACGTTGCCAGCGTACCTATAATTTCCGAAAGGTTTGAAGTTAAGCTTATTGTTTTTTACAGGTGAAGTCATAACCTCAACTTATCCAGGCCGAATAATCGTAACGGAACCAAAAGGGAGTGTACAGCCCCGAATAGCCGTAGGGAAATTCAATGCTAAAAGGGTTGTTGTGGGTGATGACGTTACTTTGCCATGCGTGGCTCAGGGACATCCAGTTCCTGGTTACTACTGGAAAAAGGAAATTGACGGGCAAATGATTCCGGTTGCCTTGGGGGAGAGGAATATGTTGTTGAGTGCTGGATTACTACGCATATCAAAGGTACATTTACAATTACATTTTTTATTATTACATGCTAATGCTTGTGTACACAAAATCCCAATGTTTTTAGTGAAAAACCCAACTAAATCCTAAATTAAAAAAAATATTTAAAAACGTATTATTCATTAAAAAATTTGGGTCAACATGATATAATTTTTAATAAAAATATATTTTCGTAGAAACTCACTTGAATTTTTTTCACTTTATTACCGCGTATTTTTCAGGATTTATATGTACATTTTTAGAATCCTCTCCCGTCGTTTTCGTACTTAATGAAAATGGTTTTTTTTTCCCGAGCCGACGTCGCTCGTTCATTAAACAAATTGACCCGTTTTTGCCTCTTCGCCCCGGTTATATAACTTTTAATAAAACTGTCACAGACCAAGCGAGGCTCTATTATTTCCGTACCTTTTCGCATATCCCCATAAATCCCATGTGAAAAATAACAATAATATTTTCCCTCCTGGTTTCCATTCCGGGAACCAACCAAAAAATGGCGAATGCATTTTAATTTCCTGGAATATGGAATCTTCAAAAAATCAGTTTTTTAAAAACCACCGAACCAAAGTGAATGAAACCACGTACTAAATATAAGGCAAACATTTCTCTACAAATTTTCTTTGATATAGAAAAAGCCGCCAAGAAAACTTTGCGAGGTATAAAACGTTTTTATTGCATGGACGAATAGATAAAACAATCAGTAATAGAGTTCTAAAAAATTCAATAACTCAAAAACTATTCAACCAAACTGAATGAAACTAATTGGCAAATGTTGGAAAAACACTTTTCTAAAAACTCTTTTTGAGCTATATGTAGCCGCTAGGAAAACTTTGTGAGATACAGAACTTTCTTTAATTCCTTGGCTAGTAGAGACAGATAAATGGCAATAGGCTTTCTGTTAATGCTTTGACAAATAAGTAATTTTGTTATTCTTTATATTTGGTCACTCCATAAGTTTTTTACTTGTTATCTTCATCTTGTTAAGATGGTGTAACAGACCGAAAGCGCTTCGAACCGAAATCGGTTAAATTTGAATTAAAAATTATTACACTGACATATAAAAATAATGTCTTATTTCGTCGCTACGGTGTACAACCTTACAAACTTGAAGTCAAGAAATTGCAACAGAGGTAATATGTGTCTAAAACATCCGATATCTCAAAAACTACGAAAGTGACCGGAATGAAAGTAACACGCAAATGTTAAGAAAACATTCCTCTAAAAACTCTCTTTGAGGTACTAGTAGCTGCCAGGAAAACATTGGAAGATACAGAACTTTTTTTATTGCATTCATTTGTAGAGGTAGTAAATTGGCAATAGAAGTTATGTGTGTCTAAAAAACTCCATATCTCAAGAACGTCTAGCCAAACTAAATAAAACTAACTGGTAAATGTTGAAAAAGTAGTAGTCTACAAACCCTCTTTGAGGTAGAAATAGCCACCAAGTAGATTTAGTGAGATACAGATTTTTTTTAAGGCCTTGACTAGTAAAGGCAGATAATTGGTAATAGAGGTTACGTGTGTCCGAAAAATTTAATATTCATAAACTACCAACCAAACTGAATAAAACTAACTTGTAAATGTTAGAAAAACACTTCTCTAAAAATTTGCTTTGAGGTATAAGTAGCCGTAATAAAAACTTTGTGAGATATAGAACTTTTTTCAATAGAAACAGTTAATTGGCAAAAGATGTTAAGTGTGTCTAAAAAGTTCAATATCTTAAAAACTACTCAACCAAACAGAATGAAACTAACTGTTAAATGTTAGGAAAATATTCCTCTAAAAACTCTCTTTGAGGTACTAGTAGCCGCCAAGAAAACTTTGTAAGATACAGAACTTCTTTTAATGCCTTGACTAGTTAAAAGAAATAATTAGCAAAATTTAAAAGACTATCAAACCGTCCCAAATCAAACTAACTCTTAATTGCTGGTAAAACAAATCTTCTACAAACCATCTTTGAGGAACTAGTAGCCACCAGGAAAACTTAGTGAAATACAGAACTTTTTTTTAAGTGCTTCCACTACTAGAGACAGATAATTGCCAATAAAAGTTATGTGTGGGAATGAAAGCAATAACTATGGAGATTTAATAAAATATATGTGAGGCATAAAATGAAGAAAAAGAGGTAAAAATGAACGTACTATAGGCTGTTGATTCTTTTCTTCTATATATACTTATGCTGCCCGTCACTCCCGTTACCAGCCGGTATTCTCATGATACTTTTGATAGTTTTTCGATACTTTTAATTGATTACTAGTGAATTATATATCAAAAATGCGCAAATGCCCTGGCCGCTCCTCCCAGTTCTTGTTCCTCGTTCGTTTTAGGAGGGAAATGAGGAGTTTTGGTGTTAGCAGGCAGACTTACTTTTAAATATAGAGGTCATTCAAAATTTAATTGATGAATTAAGACTAATATAAACATTTAAATAATTAATTTAAATAATGCTAATGCCATAACTGATTATTATGGTTGTCTAAAAAATTCAATATCTCAAGAGCTACCTAAACAAACTGAATAAAAGTAACTGGTAAATGATCGGAAAACACTTCTCTACAAAGAGCCTTCGTGAAACCTTTATAAAAAGCAAAACTTTTTTAAATACACTGATAGGTAGAGAGATATATTTGAGGATAGATGTATCCGTATCTAAAAAATTCAATAACTCAAAACCTGGCAAATCAAACTAAATGAAACAAACTAGTAAATTTTAGGAAAACAGTTTTCTACAAGCCTCCTTTGAGTTACTAGTAGCCGCCAGAAAAACTTTGTGAGTTACAGAACTTTCTTTAATGCATTGACTTATAGAGACACATAATCGTCAATATAAGTTATGTGTGTCTAAAAAATTTAATATCACCTGAAATACCTAACCAAACTGAATGAAACTAACTGGCAAATGTTGAGAAAACAGTGTTTTCTACAAACCCTTTGTGAGATATAGAAATTTTTTTTAATTCCTTGATGAGTCATGCGCATCAAGAGAATTCAATATTTCAAAAACTATGAGAAAACAAAATGATGAAACTAAGGCGTAAATGTTGAGAAAAGAGTTTTTTGCAAACTGTCTTTGAGGTACACGTACCCTCCAGGAAATTGGTGTGAAATGCAGAACTTTGTTAACTGCTTTGACTAGAAAAGACGGATAATTGGCAATAAAGGTTATGTGTTTCTATAAATTCTAATATCTTAAAAGCTAGCACACCGACTTAGATGAAACTAACTAGCAAATGTTAAGAACACATTCCTCCAAAAATTCTGTTTGAGGTCTAAGTGATCACTAGAAAAACTTTATGAAATACAAAAGTTTCTTTAATGCTTTGGTTAGTAGATACAGATAAATGGTAACAGACATTATGTGTATCTAAGCAATGCCATATTTCAAAAACTACGCCACCAAACGGAATGAAACTAGTAAGTGTTCCTATAATTCTCTTCTACAAACTTTCTTTTAGGTACCAGTAGCCGCCAAAGAAAGTAGGTGAGATACAGAACTTTTAATGCCTTGTCTAGTAGAGACAGATAATTGGCAAGTCTTTTTTGGCGTTACAGCTTAATCCAGAAACTACCAAATATAGTAAAAAGACTAACCTTTCCCTGTTTATTGCAGTCCAGCAGATCTTGTTCTTTCGTCTTTAATTTTGATTTTTCTTCTCTGCAAACCCCTAAAACTCAATCTTCCCAAAGGTGTCGCAAACTTGTGAAAGCCATTGAATCATATGCTAACCAAGTATTTTAGATATCGATAATGGAGGTCTTATACTCATAGCTCCTTATCAATGTAGTTAAGTTTATTTGCATTGAAATAGATCAGTTCAAGTGGTAACTCACTTTAATTCACCTATTTCTTTATGTCCTAGTTTGGCTTTTCAACCTATGTAAGGCCTTTTTGTTCCTCTTTCTTAGTAAGTCACCTTTATGAGGTTTTTAAGACCAGTTTTCTACTATTCCTTACCTTGGACTTTGTCGAATGCAATTTGTCGAAAGTTTATAAGTACCTAATTAAATATTTATTATTCTGTATTTGCATCTTTAAAAGTAAAACGCTTTGGAGGAAAAACTAGGAGTGCGTAATAAAATATGTAGGGGTTCATAAGTCGCTTGCTGTACTTGAAAGGCATAAATGCAAAACGAAATTAGGGGGTTTGTAGAAATTACTAGAGGATTATTAGCGTACCTAAAATTTTAAAGTGTGTCAGGAATGAAGCTTGCAGTTTCTTCAGATACAACTAGGAAACTTTTGTAAAAAAAAACTAGAAAATTACTAGTAGCTCATCATATTTTGAATATAAAAATCTATCGATAAACGAACTAGCAGTATCTTCAGATATAACTAGAGGGATTACGTACTTTAAAATTTGAGAGTGTATGAATAGACAAACTAGGGGTTTATAAAAATTACTAGTGGGTCATCCTACTTTTAGTATAAAAAGTATGTATTTGGTATCAATGAAAGAATCAGCAGAAACAGTTTAAGGAGAAATTCAGGAGGCAAATAAATAGTTAAAATATGTATCCTGAGAACTACTGATTTTCCAATTCTTCGAAAGTGCCATTAATAATAGCAATTAATAATAAGCACTTCATCACTGTCATCCACATATTGTCTATGTTAAAACTGCCATTACAGCGTCAGGTAATTTAACTTGTAAATGAATTGCTAATACATTTGTTAAACAAAATTTGTAACTTGGACAATAACTGTAACTCGCTCCGGTTCGTTCTGCCTACGACACGGACAATTATAAATTCATAAGCCTTGGATCTCGAGCTTTTCATATGCAGTTCCGCTGCACAGGTATAAAATATGCAAACACAATGTCCATTGTAAAAAAGGGATTTGCTGCCACCAGCCACTCCGGATCCATAAACCATAAAGCGTGGCCTCGTTAACGTTTCGCGAGGAAAAACAAAAGATAATTAGCAATAAAAGTTTTTTTTCGACTATTTTTTTGTAGCTGCAGCTAACGATATCACGTTTGATTGTTGTTTTTTAGGTTCGGCTGGAAGATAAAGGGGTGTATGTGTGCTTTGCGAATAATTCTGCAGGGGAGGAAAGTGTGAGGATCACTTTGGAGGTGACCTCACCTCTATCGGCTCATATACAACCTCAAATGTTGGTGGTGGATGTGGGGAAAGACGCGACGTTTCAGTGCGTTATCAATGGACATCCTGCTTCTCAAATTCATTGGTTACATAATGGTGAGTCGTTAGAAAACTGAATAAAATTGATATTTAAGGCATATTTTAAATGGACAAGATACTCGTTTTTTATTTATATTTAGATTAAATTTGCATACGTAAAAATATTTTTATTATGTTGGTCGTAGGTAGTTTTTTTACTAAAAATGTTTTATTTTTTTTAATTAATCACAAGTGTGAAAAATGTGAAAGTGCATTTTTGAAAATATGATCTTAGGCATAACTTAAATGGACACGATGCTTATTTCTGTAATAATTTAGTATTTTTAAGTATATGAATAGAAATGGTATATAAGCAGATAAATAAATAAAAATCAAATGCGTGACCGTATAGAAAATATCGTATAAAAAAATCTAAAAATTCATGATATTTTTTGCAATTTAATATGCAATTGATATCAGTTTCCAATAAATAAATATATAACTGGCATGAAAATTGGCTATCTTGTTAAAACGTTCACCCCTGGGAAATACCTAAAAATTTGTATATGAAATTCAGTAACACGCCGCGATACTAATAAATAATTTAATATATTCTTCTGCGTTTCCAATTTCGATCTTATGGATTTAAATTTCGCTCTGATGCGCTCAAATTCGAATTTATTTAAAAAAGGAATTCAAATTTTTTTCAGGCAAACCTAAAGCAGCAGATAATAGGGTGGAAGTTCAAAATGAACCTCCGCGTTTAATAGTTAAACAGCTGACAAAAGATGATCGTGGGATGTATCAGTGTTTTGTCAGCAACGACTGGGATCAAGCTCAAGCTACTGCTGAACTTAATATGGGAGATGCTGGACCAGAACTTATTTACTGGTAAGATGTGAACTGTGCGTTTAGTTTTTAGTAAAACCTTTAATCCTTATCACCATGTCCTCATACTAGACTCTCGAAATGGTTGCAAGCCAGGGTTAAACTCTCTAATATTGTAACTTAGATTGCATTAGTGCTTATAGATTTAAAGGATGTTTTCATACTTAAAAGGTATTTCAGGCACTTTAAATTATATGTAAAATAACAGACTTCAATCTTCCATTATGTGTCTTTAGAGGATCGAACATCTTCTAATTAAATTTTTTAATTTTATATTTAATGGAGGAAGGATTGGGAGGCTTAGGTTAAAATAATGCAATAATTGACTCAGTTATATTGGTAACTATAATATTTGAATATTGGAGCGAGAATATTCTAAGCTTTTGGAAAAAAAAATGAAAGCTGATTAATTCCATAAGCTGTTGATCTACTAAGAAGAAAAAGTAAAATCAAATAATTGAAAGAATAAATAAAATAATAATTTCAAAGGGGAACCTTAACAATTCATTCCAGAAAACTCGGAAAACAGATTAATCTGGAAAGGCAGTCTTATGATAACTTTGAAAGGTGATCTCAATTGAAAACTTGATAGGACTCAGATCCACGTATGACCCGACATATTGCCTGTATGAAGCAGGGAGACATGAGAAAAAAAATTAAAATCAAAAGAAAATACTTGGAAATTTCTAGATTATTTCCCTATTAGACTTACCTCTATATCCTAAGGCAAATATCTGATTTGGATTTTTGGAAGAAACAAAAATATGTTAATTTTATAATTTTTATAATAATAACACTTCATTTTATTGTTGATTTTTCTTTTCTTGACCCATTTTAGGCTATTTGCAATGCATGATTTTAATGGACATTTTTTTAAATTGTAGGTTCGCAGAACAAACATTACAGCCGGGCCCTACCGTTTCCCTTAAATGTGTAGCATCAGGAAATCCACCTCCGCAGTTTACGTGGGCACTGGATGGCTTTCCCATTCCAGACAATTCCAGATTTTTGGTGGGTAAGTATATAAATTATTTACAATCCAACGATCACTCTATATAAGATCTTATAAACGTAAAACTTCCATAAAGAAAAGCTGAACATATATTTTTTTTTTTAATTCCTTTATTTCAGGTCAATACGTGACCATCCAAGACGACGTTATCTCGCACGTGAATATAACGAACGTAAAAGCGGAAGATGGGGGCGAGTATTCGTGCACGGCCCACAACAGTGTGGGAAAAGTGACCCACAGTGCACGGGTGAACGTGTACGGGCTGCCGTACATCCGGGAAATGCCGAAGGTGATCGGGGTCGCGGGAAACTCTTTAATAATCAAGTGTCCCGTGGCCGGATATCCCATTGAAATTATCACCTGGGAACGAGAGGGACAGATTTTGCCAGTGAATGCGTAAGTTTTTGTTTTGGTTATATTATTTCTTGTTTGACAGAGTGATTGAAGTTTATGGAAAACTCCCCTTTAGCTTATATGAACACTTTTTGGGTGTCAATAAGAGTAATTATAAAAGTCTTTATTTTTACATATAAAATCATATAGGAAACGAATAAGAAATGGGCGGTGCCGTTCGATTTAATTGCTTGACCACGTACCAAAAATACATGAATAAGTAATAATACCAAATCAAATCGTGAACTACAGGCCAATCTCATTCTCAAAAATTTTCGAAATTATCGTAAATCGGGCGCTATTTAGTCACGCAAAAGAACTCATCTCTGTAGACCAGCATGGATTTTTTAGCGGGCGATCTTGTGTTACTAACTTATCCTGTCTGTCTAGCCACATCTGTGAATCACTTGATGTTAATACTCAAGTCGATGTTATTTATACTGACTTCCAAAAAGCCTTTAATCGGATAGATCACTATATTTTGCTGCATAAATTAACTCAGTATGGTGTTTCAGGGAGATTATTTAATTTATTTCATTCCTACTTGATTGGTAGATCTCAATATGTTGAATATGATTGCTTTAAATCGAAACTTTTTACCGTAACATCCGGTGTGCCACAGGGCTCGAACCTGGGTCCGCTCCTGTTTAGTTTTTTTATAAATGATTTGATTGAGTCACTCACTTGTCAAAGGCTGGCTTTTGCCGATGATTTGAAGCTATATTTAAATGTATATGGTTTGAAGGATTGTGTTTTTCTTCCGAACTGCCTAAATACATTGGAGGTATGGTGCGCTGTTAACAGGTTAGGCTTGAATGCGGCTAAATGCAGTGTGGTCGGTTACTCTAGATCAAAAACATATTTTGAGTAGATTAGAGCAAATTACTGATCTTGGTATCACCTTTAACTCTGAATTTACATTCGTTCCACACATCAACAACATAGTCAAGTCAGCTCTGAGAAGGCTTGGGTTCATAATTAGAAGTTCTCAGAGTTTTACTTTGGAATCTACATTAAGACTGCTTTTCTGTTGCTTTGTGAGATCAAAACTGGAGTTTGGCTGCATTATATGGAACCCGCTCTATCAGAATCATGTTGATCTCTTTGAATCTGTTCAGCGTAGATTTGCTAAGTTTTTGCCTTCAGGCAGAATGGCATATAACCAGTTAGAGGATTTGATCGTCGGCATCTATTGGAATGCTTCAATCTACATCCATTACATCTCAGAAGAATGATCTTCTCTGCAAAATTCCTGCATGGGTTACTAAATGGATTCATTGATAGTCCTGTACTTCTTTCTGGTGTACGTTTCATGGTGCATAGGCTTAATGCTAGACATCCCCTAACATTCTTTCTGCCAAGGCCTCATACTAACATCCTATTGAAATCGCCGCTATATACAATATGCGCTATATTTAATCGGATCTGTCACATGTGTGATATAAATTTCTTTCCGGTTTATGTGATTGTCGATATCTTGGTGGATCATTACTCTTGGGATTAAGACCACTGTGTTAAAGTTATAGTTAGTAGGTATATTGCAGTTAATTTAATTTAATTTTGTTGAATATGTGATTATCTTGTTAAACTTTTATAATTGGGTTTTTATAACATAATAATAGTTATTTGTTCTAAAAATATTTTATATAACTTTGTCGTTCTGTCTGTAACGCCTTGATAAAAATTTAAAAAAAAAACATATGCAAAGAGTTCAAAACACCTGTTTACGGTATATCTACGAAATTCGTAAATATGAAAGAATTTCTTATAAACGCTGGGCAACAAACCGGATTAAAATAGAAACCGGGTATATTGTGCACTGTGCATCTTTTCATAGTAGGTTATTATTTTATAAGACACCTATATATGTTTACAATAAAATTATTTATAGATCGCATGTACATAATATGAATATTAGATTCAAAGAATTGATCACACACTAAACTTCTATTTATTTCCCCATTATTTCAAGATTTTGGAGCCAGGAATCTTTAAACAAAAAATCTTTGATTATTATAATATAACTTTAATTATGCTTCTATTTTTTATTTTAAAATTAGTTTGTTCTTTATGCTGTTGCATTAAATTGTATAACTCTATGGCATATTGATAATATATAATTATTTATTTTTGTGAGATTTTGTTTTTACATATAATTTGTATAGAATTCAATTATAGTCATATAGAAAACTCTTTAGTATAATTAAGGTACACTACCCAAGTAACAATTTAGGTTCTAAAAAGGTTATAAATATCTCCTAGAACCTGTTTAAGAAAAATTATTGATTATGCTATTAAGCACAAACAACGTTATTTATTAGCCCGCATAACCTCCTGTAGTAAAAAAAAGCCCAGCCCTAAAGAGGTTGTCGTTGCCAATAGGTCCTGGCCAATTTGAAACCAGATCGCATATTACAGAACCTATATAGCTAATAGAAATAACCTTTACCGAACCCGAAGATGCCTAAAAGTAACCTGTGTAGAACCTGAAACCTTTTACGCCTACCTGTTTACAACCCTTTAGCAAAGTCCTTTTAGACTTTTAGGTGGTTATATAGTTTGGCCTGTTCGCCGGCTTTTGGCATTTCAGATACATATTGAAGTATTAAAATTTTGCCATTTAGTTTTAAATATGATACAGCCAGGGTAAAAATTAGACAACGCCAAAATAAAAAGCAATGGCGACATTTTCAGTAAGTATGACTTTATTTTAGAAAAAAATATATAATACTAGAATAGATGACCGATTTTCATTGCGCACTTGTTTACATATTACATTATTTTTGCCTGTATTTGAATAGCTTATAAAAATGGAAGAATTACATTTTTTCTTTAAAATGGACGCCTAGGATATGCTTTTAAGCTGCTATAATAACTTAAGTAAGTATCAAAAGCTATGTCGTAGGACAAAAGGCTTAAAAAAATGCCAGTGGGTTTTAAAAAAAGCTAAAACAGGGCTAACTAGCATCTTCCAGGACTTCTAGGCCACTTTTAATAACCAATTAGCTGGCAAAGTCTGGGCGAATTTCAATAAATGGCTTTTAGGCATTTAGTAGGATCTATTGGCATTATTTATTACTACGCGGGACTTCTTGAGTCTTCTTTATTGCAATTCAGTTTGCGTTTGGTTTTGGTGGTTCCAGTTACTGTGAAAATAAAAGTGTGATTTTTTTATCGTTCAAATTGCATACAGGGCTGTATTTAGGTACATATTAAGGTAAGTTCATTTTAGTTCGTATAATAAAGATAGGCAAAGCGATTTTGATAAAGATAAATACAAATTGTTGCAAGTTTAGAGGTTATGAGTACCAAATCATTTTTCTTTTAACACACCCATGCAATATTTTAATTCAAAGTATATTAGCACTACGAAAAAATTGAAGAAATATAATGATTGTAAGACTGTATGTATTTCCAATAAATTAATACGATGTGAATCCCCGAAAATCAATACTATCAGATGTTATTTGCTGCCAACAATCGACGACAACCAACCTAATGCGAGGCGATCCGGTGTTGCTATGTCTTATTGCTAAAGGACCGTTTATACTTAATATTAACGCTAACGCTATGGGATCGTTGAAATTTTTGAGTAACGTTCGGATTCATGCTTATTCGTGCTGTTGAGGATAAACGTCACGAATAAGTCGTGAACGTACACAACACTAGTCATAACAAATTACATTTTTTATTTAATTTTACTCTTTTTTAAAGTTAAAAAAAAAGCTTCAACAATAAAGGTAATTTATGTTTAGATTTATATTCTTTATAAGTTTTGGCTTTTTTTTATTAGTAAATTTAATAAATACAAAAATATAATACATATAAAAGGCAGATTTTTAAATATTTAAAACTTAAAAATTGTATAGTGTTGGACTTCATATTTTGGTATGTTTTTGGTTACTGTGAGCAATCATACCTACTTTAATCCTTGTATTAACACTACATTTTTATCTTTGTAATAGTATTCTAGTATTATGATTAGGTACTGGAAAACCTATTGGATCAAACTTTAACCTAAGCAATATTTTTTTTAGAAAATGCCATTTGAAGTGGTCCAAACTATAGAACAGGGAACGATATGTATATCAGCAGTCGATTTGTCAATATTGACCTCCCGCAATATCCCAAAAATTTATTTTACATGGAGTAGCCAGAGGTTCTAGGGTCCTTCGGAAACTTGACTTCTGTATTTTTATTTTAAATTTTTCATGGCAACATGTCTAATGTTATATTTCAGTGCCCAATCTTTTAAATCTTGACTAAAATCAAATTTCTTAAAGTCATCACCTTCATTCCAATCCATCGATGAGCTTAGTTGTTGTGAAGCCAGTTTTTCTGTTAAGCCACTGGTACTGGCATCGTGAATATCTGATTCTAGAGGATCAGGTTCAATGCCAAGACCGCCATCAGTTAAATTACGAGAATTATTTTCTTCCGGTGTATCTATTGCAAACTAAATTTTTTTTACGTTATAATCTACCAAAATTGTCAATATTTTATTTGTCATATTTACCTGACCAGTTGTAATTCGTTGGAAATTTCGCTTCACTTTTCTTTTAAAATTACCACTTCTTACAATTTTGTGCCAAGACATCCCTGTATTCTAAGAATAAATGACGTAGGATTTAATAGTCGCGACCGTCCGCAAACTGTGTTTTATTGTGACTAGTTGGTTAAACCTTATCCCATAAAGTTATCTTATTATCCATATGACTTTTAGCAAGTCCTTTAGGTGTTAAAAAATGCTATATTCTCCGGAATAAGCCGTATAAAGTGCCAAATAGTTAGGCGATTGATTCAAGACCATGTGGTTCTGAATAGGTAATTTTAATGCTAAAATCGTTCTATATTGGAATTTTTTATTGCCAAATTAATGCTGAAATATAACCTCTCCAAAACCTTATTATCTCAAAACCATCAAGCCCTCGTTTATGGCCATAACAACGTTATTGTTGACACTTGACTAGAACTAATTAGATTTGTAATTTACCTAAGGTTCCTAGTTCCTATTAGCACAAAATTTAACCTAAATAGTTCCATCAAGCAAGCCAATGACTATTGCAGAACCTTGGTGCGGCTAAAAGGCTTTACTTTAAAAACCAACTGCTTGAGAAAATGTTACTTGGGTATGGATATCTAAGGTTGAGTAAAGTAAAGAGAAACTTATTTGTATAGGTAATCTATATCTAAACTTCGCCCCTTTTGACATGTTTCGGATACACAATAATTTGTAAATCTATCTGCAATAACATTTAAATATCTTAAAATTTGATGCGTCACCTTGAAGTACACTTTGCTAAATTTTAATACTCGTTTATTCCCTCAGAGTATTTAACCTGATCAAATAGAAAACTCTTATTTAGAAGGCACCCCAAAAGGGAAAATAAGCGATTTATTAGGTAAAACCACCCCTTTCTCAAACTGAGTTTCCGGATTGTAGCTTCAGAAACTTTAGAAGTGATTTATATTGGTGAAACTGTTGTACTAAACTATTTCTTGGTGTAGAACTGTTAAAATATTTCACTCTATAAATTCGGATAACTTACTTAAATACATGTTTTGGAAATAAGTAGATTTAAATTTATTTTAATTGATGATGTGGTGAATTAACGTAATTTGAAAATATAATTTTGTTATTTAGATATTTTAGGTACATTCTCGGTATTAAAGCTTCTGATAGAATACATTTTCTAGAATGTCTCCTATATTCATATTGAAAAATGATTTACAAATTTCGTCTCTATGGTCCAAAAGAGATAAGCTCTTCTGAATAAAACACCCTTAATTAATTTTTTTCCAATATTTCCTAATTTTTTTCCTAAAAAACGAAATTTCATAATTTTTCACCGAATATTTACCTCGACTAAACTTAAAAAAATATATAACGCTAAACCTTTCCTATATCTGACTCCCTCGCCAAATATTATTTTTCTTTCAAAAGCTGCTGCTATTTTAACTCTTTTTCCAAGGGTTATAAACGAATACATGATTTTTTATTTAAAATTGACCTTTTGACCCAAGGGGCATAAAAAAGTCACCTTCCAAAAAAAAATCTTTACTTATGATGGTTACTCCGTAGGCCCAAAAGCCGATTAACTAAGAAAGTCCCCATATTTATGACTTTAAGGATAAAACAAGGAAAATGCACCGTAATTTATGGCCGAGAGCATCTCCGCCCGTTGAGTCAAGCTTCGGAATTTTGGAGAAGCTTAGAGCAATTTATTATTGGAAAATTGTTTAGGAACTATTTATAGTGGCCGTCTAGTCATGCTAAATACCTGGAATTTCTCTCTGTTTTCAGTTTACCTACGGGAAATTTAAGGATGTTGACGTCACTGCGGTATAATATACGCCTTCAATTAGAAACCTGCATCGATTTTCCACTGTTGATAAATATTTTGATAGAGAATCAATATGTCATTTAAATAATGGAAAATACATGAGTGGTAGGGAGTGAATTTAATACATTTGTTCATCAATTCACCACAAGAGGTAAAAATTAAAAGAAATCACTATTAAACAGATGGATTGGGAAAACAAGTCTTCAATCAAGTTTATTTCTTATAAAACCACAAATGTGTATAATATCTTACATAAATCATAAAAAAAACAAGATTTTAATTTAAAATTACTTACAAATTTAATGCGACTATACAGGGTGTTTCCTAACTACGGTACGAAACTATACAGGGTGAATCATTAGGTCATTTTATTAAAAAAAGTTCCTATGAACGTATGTCGGGAGTTGCTTTGTTTCTGAGATACAGGGCGATGAAGGTTCAAAAAAATAACGGTATTTTAAAAATACTATAACTATCCTTAAACCGATTTGGTTGAAATTTGGTGCAGTTATTTGAAGTTATAAGACGCTTATTTAGCTGTAACTAGATTGAAATTATTAGGTCCAGTGGCGTGTCAGTGGGCACCACATGCTTATTGTTGAGAAAAAAATAAGGCCAATAATTAATTGTTTTGCAGCTTTTTATTTATTTTTGTATTTAAGCTACTAAAAATACAACTTTTTCGTATGTTATATTATCTTCATATCTGGCTTTGTTTTTAAAAAAAAATTTAAAGTATCTTTAACTTATTCTAAAAATTATCCATGGACGACAACATGAAATAAAAACCAATTAATTCGATAAACAATTTCGACCTTAAAGTACATGAGCAAAATGTCCACCCTTCAATGCACGACTTTTTGGTCTCTTGTGTCTTGTTTACTATGATAATAAACATTCAACTTCTACGATTTTTATTATCAGATTTTTGAAATACAACAAAATAACAAATACATTGCTTCTTATGACAAATAATTGGCAAGTCCATTCAAGTACCTCCTTTGTACCTACCTGCTTTGCAGACCAGCTGACAGTGATAGAATTGCTATAAGTAAAATTCAGCTATCAATTAGCAGTGATTCATTACTCCATCATGAATATTTTTACTAACCATGAAATGACCGACATGCACTTTATTTATGGATTAGCGAATAGAAATGCGGAAGAAGCACGAAGAATTTACCAGGATAGATATCCTAACAGAGTAATTAAATGTGCAAAAACATTTAGAAAACTACATGCAAGAACGACCTTGATTCACCCTGTATAGTTTCGTACCGTAGATAGGAAACACCCTGTATGCCTAATTATTCGTTACTTTTGATGAAAATGTTAAGATTTCTACGTAAAAAATGGAAAATCGATCCCAAAATTACAAAAAGTCTAGAAAAAAATGTGCAATAATTGCTTCAAGACCGCACCCTTCAGCCATTTTGACAGTGTTATTATAATCCCAGATTTTAAGGGTACAACTAACTTTATTAGTTCAAGAAGTCCCATACCTAAAAGGTTTAGAGTAAAATGACCCTTTATTTTATTAATAAAAAAAAAATAATACATCCCTGGAATCTTTACCTTACTTTAAAAAACGTGCTTACTTAAAAAAGTCACAATAAAAACAAACGTTTTTTCAATAGCAATTTTTTGCCAAATTTGTGCACAACCTGTTGAAATACGACTGTCAATATTCAAGTTGTAACTGGAATTTTAATTCAAATATATGAACGGCATTTTTTTGTCAAAATTGTGCATAACCTTTCAGATAACGACTGTTCTATTTTTTACCTAAAAACCATAATAGATACCCTATACAGGGATAGTTAAGAATAAAAATTATCCATTTCCTGAAGTTATAAATTCTTTTACAAAAATTATAATTTATAGAGGATCGCTGGTTGTTAGGAATTATATCCGAACACATATTTAAGTTTTTATCTCACTCTTATCAAATCAACCTCTAATTAATGAGAATTGAATAAAGAAGAATTATGAGAGTTTGTGTTACTTATTGGAAAAATATCTATTTGAAATAAACCAGAAACAATGAAAATACGAAATTCCAAATACCTTTTTTTTTCGATTTTCTCTCATTCTCTCAATTTGCTTAGACTATTTTTTGTCAGAATTTTTTGCCAGAAAACGATATTTTTAACACAAATTATGCATCTGAGAAAATTAAATTTGCTCTATTTAAGTAGTAAAATTCATAAATAATTAAGAAAAAATTAATAGCATAAATATATCTAAACTAAAAAGAACAATATATAAGTTCTGAAAAATTCAAAAGGGTTTTTTTATTTTACTAATGGTATTTATAATTTTTTTATTAAGAACTTAATTGTTTGTCCAAATTTCCAAGGAACTCAAATTCCAGGTACCTTTACAATTAAAAATTATTTTACTAATCTTATAATGTAATAAAAATGACTTTAGATGCCTGGAGCAAAAATTAAATTTGACTCCAAGATACTGGAAATGCATATATAAGAAATATATCATGAATTCAAGTGTCTTGGATCAACGTTTATAAATATCAGGGGAAATTTCAGATCCTCTCAAATGCCAGGAATAAATTTGAAAATGGCTTCAGATGCCTGGAATAAAAATTTAATTTGACACCAAAGTCCTGGAAATATATAAAAAATAAATCATGAATTCAAATGTTTTGGATTAAGGTCTGTAAATATCAGAAGGAAATTTAAAATAGTTTTAAATACCAGGGATAAATTCGAAAATTACTTCAAATATCTTGAAATTTAAACCTACAAGAAAATTTACATTAAAATTCTGAAAATATATAAGAAGTAAATCATAAAGCTCAAATCAATATTAATAGTGCAATAAACTTTTAAATAAGATTACTTATTATAAACTATTTTTTTTTAAATAAATGTAATGGCAACGCCTGAACTTAGAATTTTATAATTTTAGTCAAGAATATTTCGGTTAAGTTTTTATTTTAATTTTTATGAAAATAAAATTTTTTATATAGAAAATATGCAGTTTCTTTTTTAATATAACAAAAATACATCACTGAAATGTTTATAATACCAATTGAAATTCCTAATTAAAATATAAATTTAAAGATATTTTTAATTTAATTGGATATAGGGTCAAATAAAATTCCAAGTCTTTTAAAATTTTCCTTTATGCTAACGTTTCAGCTTATTCTAGGCCTTCTTCAGGGTGCTAGAAATAATTAAAGACCTTTTTTTCTAAAGTGAAACGGCACTTTAGAAAAAAGGCGACACAACTTTTAAGATGTACTTTAAGGATCTATTTTCGGATAAAAAAAATAATAACCCAAATATATATAGGTATTTTTGTTCCAGGATTACAAATGCCGAGTACCCTTTAGCTATTTTGAAAGTGTTAATGGTAAAGAAAAATAGTTTAGCTGCATTTCTTTAACCCATTCGTTCCCATTGTACTCATATGAGTACAGTGAACAAAAAGACCTAGCGCTGACATCTATTTTTGAATTTTGAAATTTCCGTGAAATATAGGGATGTGTAAACAAGTATAATTTCATGTAGACCTTTAAAAATGTGGTTATCGCGATGCAGAATTTTGTTGTTGTTGATTTCGATAGTCAGTGTCCAACTAGTGTTAAAATCCTGTGACTGCCCAACGTAAGTTATTGTTTTTTGTTACCAATTGATAAATCACTAGGTTTCAATGTTGATTATAATGGTCTTAGGGGATCATAAAACGTATTTGTTTTTGTAAGCCAGTAATATTACTTTTCTGTTGTCACAAAATGGCCCCTCGAACCTTACTGTACTTATTTGAGTACAGTGGGCACTCAGTGTCTATTTTAGGAAAAATGTTTTGGGTCCTAATTTTTATAAAGTAAAAAAATTATATGTGATAAAATATGGTCTAATAAATTGTTTACAAAAAAACATAGAAAATATGTCTTTGGCTCTGTCGCCTAACAATATTTTTTTTATTGCTAGAACTGATAACAAAAAATGGATTTTGATGACGATGCCTATGTGCCAATTCCCACCTCAAATTTTTATGGTAAAAGGTATCAAAGGCTTGGAGCTGCTCTAGAAGATATCTGTTCAATAAATAAGAACGTTCCAGCTGATATCATTATAATACCACCTGATCCTGACAGTCAGACTGACGAAGAGGATATAGATGATGATTTGATTAAAGAGAATGAAGTAAGCCAGTTTCCTAGGGATATCCCAGGTCAAATAGAGGTACACTATGTGGATGAAGATACTATTGATGAAGACATGGTTTTGCGCCAAAATCTACTAAAAGGCTCTGCAGCTATCAAACTAGAAGATGCTGCTCAATCGTTGCGAAAAAAATAAAAATCCAGTGAACCCAGATGGACTGAAAATATTATTGATATATCTTTACCATCAGCGCCTGGGACCACTGATCGGTTAGAAATAGTCAAAAGCGACTTACAGGATTGTACTCCAATTGAAATCTTTGAAAAAATATTTGATGACAAGATTGTAGACCATATTGTACATGAAACAAACTTATATTCCTCTCAAAAAAATAATCATGCCTTTTTCGTTTCTAGAGCCGACATAAAATTTTGTTATTTACTGGATATCACAAGCTTTCCCGTAAGCGTCTTTATTGGAGCCTTGATGAAGACGTTGGCGTACCCTATAGCAAATTCCATGTCTAGAAATCGTTTTTAAGATATAAAGAGATATATTCATTTGGCCAATAATAATAATTTGGACGGGAATGACAAGCTAGCAAAATTGTGCCCTTTGGTAGATCTTCTAAATCAAAATTCTTGCAATGGGGCATCTTTCACGAGGAGCTCTCAATAGATGAAGCTATGGTGAAATATTTTGGGCACCATCCCTCAAAACAATTTATAAAAGGCAAGCCTACCCGTTTTGGTTATAAGGACTGGATGTTGACCAGCTTCACAGGATATTGTTATTCCTTTGATACGTATTGCGGTGCCAAATCGTCAAATTCCGCTTTAGCTTCAAAATTACCTTTAGGATCAATGGTAGTATTAGACCTCTTAGAAAACATTGCAGTCCCTTTGTACCATACTGTGTTCTTTGACAACTGCTTTACTAGTTTTGACCTTCTAAAAACACTTAGAGAAAAAGGCCAAAGGGCCACAGGCACTGTTAGGGAAAATAGGACCAAAAAATGTCCACTGACGAACAACAAACTATTTCAAAAAAACGAACGTGGTTCTTATGAATATAGGTATGATAGTGATTCTCATGTTTTATTTGTAAGGTGGAAGGATAATAGCGTTGTAACTTTAGCAAAAAACTATGACAAATTTGAACCTTTGTTGTTGGTCAACTGCTGCAAAAGAAAAAATTGATGTTCTGTTCCTCAGCCATTTTTATTTCAAACTTACAACCAACATATGGGAGGCGTTTATCTACACGACCAAGCAGTCAGGAATTACCGAATCAATATTCGCGGTAAAAAGTGGTGGTGGTGCCTGTTTACCCATATGGTGAATATGTCAGTTGTAAATTCATGGAGATTACATCAATTAGCCTCAGCAGAGAAAATGGATTTGCTTGGATTCCAAAGACAAATTGTGTTGCATTACTTGAATTGCTTTGGCAAATCACGGTTTATGAAACAGAGACCTGCTGCTCAAGTTCTTCAAACGATTAGACAACACGAAGGTGGTCACTTCCCACGCAAACTGGAAAAGCAATTAAGGTGCACTGTGTGTCGTCAAAGAGCTAGATGAGCTTGCATAAAATGTCAAGTAACACTTTGTTTGGAACGAACCTGTTTTATAATGTATCACTCTCATTAAAATAAGTTTTCTTTTGTAAAATAAAAAAGTTGTTTTGTCTGCCAAGTTACCATTGTACTCATTTGAGTACATATCTATATCTAAGTTATCTTTAGAATTAGAATATAGGTTTATATGTCGTTTTGTTAAGAATATAGATATTATCACAATGACGAGTATTTTTTTTATTTTTTTGACTAAAAGGTACCGTGGGATCTACTGAGTTAAGGTTAATAATTAAAAGTTATAAACCACAAAAAAAATTATCAAGGGAGTTTTGGATGAATGATTATGGGTTGAAATAACTCAATTTGTTTAACTTTGGTTTAATTACATTAACTCTCATTAATCCCATTTTCTTACATTTAAATACTACCTTTATGAGCCACGCCCAAATTTAAAAAAAAAACATAAAATCATTAAATAGTCCACAAGGTAAGATACAAGAATGATTTGATGAAAAAATTTTCCTTTATCTTATAAGAATCGCATTTCTTAGTATTATTTGTAATGAATAATCAAATATATAGGGAAAAGGGAATATTACACCTTTGCAATATTCAAATTACCTTAAAAAAATTCTAGTTACCTTAAAAAAAACAAAAAATTGTACTATAACTTTTGTACTATATTTACAAAGACCTAAGGCAAGTTAAATTTATTTTAAGATTTTTATTGACTTTGCAGGTTAAAATGCATTTTCTACTAAAATTATGCATAACCTTTAAGAAAACGACTGTTGCATTTTTTTGCTTAAAAAATCAAATTATAGAATCTGATACAGGGATGGTTAAGGATTGACATTACTTATTTCTTTTAAGCTTTATATTGGTCACGCTTAAATTAAACAAAATATGCACTCTTTATTAAAAATAAATCAAAAATAGTTAAAAGAGTTTATTCCAGTGAAGTTTAAGGACTTAAATAGTTCAATTTGTTCTTTTTTCTTAACGATAAATGGTCTTAAAATTTCTATAAAAAAATAATGAAAATGAAGAGAAATTCGAATTAAAATTATAATTCAATGAAAAGAGATTTATTGTACTCTCTATAATCAAAATCAAAATAGCCAAGGGAGTCAGATTCAGGTAACTCTAAGGGTTAAAAAAGTCCTGTTCTCTTTTATCTTAAATACTTTTAATATTTCTGTAAAAAAAATTTAAGTCAGAAAGGGACAATATGCTCTCTGTATTAAACATTCAAGGAATTCAGGAGTCAGATTTAGTTACAAGGGTATTTCACACATTTATTACTCAATCCTACCTATAAATAAAAAATAATCCTCGAAAGATTGACATATACAATAGTTTAAAAGAAAAATTCGACTCAAAAATTTTATAAATTTTGAGGCAGTAGGGGACACTATCCTCTAAATAGAAAAAATATATTTAAAAAATAGTCAAGGAAGTCAAATGCAGGAAAGAGTTATAAAACCCGTTAGTTTTCTTTATGATAAATGCTCCTAACATTTCTGTAAAAATTTTAGAGAAACTAAGAGAAAATTGGCTCTAAAATTTTTAACATTTTAGACCAAAAAAAATATGTACACTCTCTATTAAGAATTTAAAAACTATTTAACAAATTGTCAACTGTTTTAGATTCAGGGAAGTTCAGGGGTTAAAATATACCTATTTCCTTAATGATAAATGTTCATACATATACAAATAGAAAATCGATAATTTTAAAAACTCGAGAAAAAAAGTAAAAATATACCATTGCATTGAAAAACATATTTTCTTTTAAACCTCTAAATCTTTTAAATTGCCAGTAAAATAATATAAATATATATGTAAGACTCCACTTATGCATAACTTGAAAGGGCATGACTATCAGTCATGCTCGATAATTTTAAAAACTAGAGAAAAAAATAAGATTATACCCTTTGCATTGAAAATTAAAAACTTATTTTCTTTTAAACCTTTAATTCTTTTAAATTGCCAGTAAAATAATATAAACATAAATAAGACCCTACTTATGCATAACTCGAAGGGACATCGACTGTCGCTCACTCTAATTCGCCGCAACTAAGTGACTATGATAAATGGAGAATTCATTAAGCTTATCAACGGATATAATAGATAAATATCCGTTCAGATCTTTAATAAAATGAAATTCCGGGTAATTTTCTCGAATTTAACCAACCGAAATTAAAATTCTCTTTAGTAGAAAAATTAGGTCAGTAATGTAAAACGAGGCCCCACCTGAATTTCGTAATCTTCTCTCAGCTTGTTTCCTTATAAAGCAATTAACTTCTCGTTAAACTTTAAGCAAGATTAATGAAACCGGGCTGTATAAATTCTCATTTTCAACGGAACTAAGCTTTTACCTACCAGGAATTCCCCGACAAATTTCCTTTAAACCTTCTTTCGTTGATAATTTCATGGAATTTACTTGAACTTGACATTTTTATATAACATCGGGCCTAGAATGATTAACTATTATTAGCTCATAAAAACCATCATTTTACATTCGTTTTGCATAAACGAAAATTTAATGGCGGGACAGAGCAGGCGGATTTAGGGCTCCCAAATGAATGCTTAAACTTTTCACGGCACCCCTAAACTGCAATTAAGGTTTAGCGGTCGATGTAAGTACCATTAAAGTCCCCGAGTGCTGAAATGATTAACGGTTTTAATTTTTCAATTTTTAACGACCTATATGTTCAGGTAGTTTTCTTTTTAATTGCAGGAGACAAAGGGTGTACCCCAACGGCACCCTTCATATCATGCAAACACAGAGAAGGGAAGACGCGGGTACATATACGTGTCAAGCGCAAAATAGGCAGAGAAATTCCGCTAGAAGGGATGTAGAAGTACAAGTTATAGGTAAGTTTAAGATTAAATGTGAAAGTTTCAAAGGGTTGTAATGGTACAAGGATTGAAGAGGATCTAAATTAATCTTCCCTTTTTGACAAAGAATTAGGGTAAAATAGTTATAAAATCAGAAAATATATGTGATTTTTTATATATATTTTTATATATCTTGTTCCATATTTGCGTCATAGTTTGCCTTCTTGAGATTATGATTCTAACATGTTTCGGCTGAAAAACCGGCTTCATGAGTTCGCATTGAAGAAATTTCATGGAAAAAAATTAATTATACCCCAAGCTTAAAGAAAATCCTAATATAATGACTTTAATTTAAGGGTTTAGAATCTAAAAGTAAAAATACCGATTTTATTTAGACAGGAGCAGATCAAAAAACCTGTTATCGCTTCTTTTCTTCTTTCTTAAAAGAAATTTGTATCAGTTTTTTACTCAATATCTTTATACTCATTATTATACGTCTTCAGTATCTGTTCTAATACTAATAACGGTGTTTTAATTGAGTCAGTTAGTCTTCATCTCAGTCTTTTCTTATTAATAGAGTGATTCAGGTCCTTAAGTCCAATTTTTTGTCTTCCAGGCATTGTCTACGATTCTTTATGTCATTTATTCATCTGAAATTATTTTAAATTTTATTCCAGGATTACGGACTATTTTTTATGACTTTTTAAGGTATTTTTTTTAAAATCTTTCAAGCATTTTAAATATTTTTCTTTTTTTCCAAGATTTTAAAGTAACTTTTCAGGTTTTCCAGGCTTTTGACATAATTTGGAATGTCGTCCAAGTATTGATTTTTTTTTCTGGAATTTAAAGTCGTTATTGTTTTATCTCAGACTTTCTTTAACGGTATTTGTTGAATGACGAATATTGAATGCCTTCCAGGAATTATAAATAACTTTTCATTTTATTTCAGAATTACGTAGTAATTTCCAGGTATATCAATAGAGTCAAGCTTTTTTTAGGTTTTCCATACCTTCCACGTAATTCTAACAATATTTGTTTAGGACCCAATTTCAGAAATTTAAAACAATTTTTTATTTAATACCAGAATCTTGAAGTAAATTTTCAGAATTTTGATGTTAACTTTAAGTTCTTCAATGTAAATTCGTTGAAGTGATAATGTTTTTTTGATTATGTCTTTATGATCATTTAAATAATATTTTAAATCATAAACACCACATATGCAAAAATAACGACAAATTTACCAAATATCTAGAGTTTTTCATATATATTTAATTGCCTTGTAGGTAATAAACAATATATTTTATCAAAAATGTGCATAATCTGTGAGGACACGACTGCCACATTCGAATTTCATTGGTTCAAATATACCCCTTTTTATTTTACAAAGAATGAAGGTCAGATATCCAGAAAATTAATTATTTCTGGCTCTAATGTGCGTTTGTTAGATGTGTCGTTTCGACTAAAAAGTATTCTTCAGGAATTTACATTGAAGAAATCGAAAATTTAAATATTTTTGTTCCATGTGCTATTAAGAAATATTTCGTCAATTTAAGAAGGAGCGCTATCATATTTTATTTTTAATCATATATGCTTTATTTTTTATCAAAGTTAGTATTGTTGCTGCTAAAATCCCACAAGAAATGGGGAAAAATTAAATATTTTTATAAATTTAGAGTTTAATATTAAAAAATAAACAAAATATTAAAGCCAATTAGTGTAATGTAGTATAAAATATAAATATCTCGAACTTTTGCAAAAATATCAATTTTCTGGTAAGCTAAAAAGGATTTGCATGCATAACTTTTAAGAAGACGACTGACACGTTCTCATTTTTATTATTTTAGCTTTACTTTTGGTGATATATTTGTTAGTGCTTTGGGTGCACCACTACACCCTGTTTTGCCTGAAAGCCCATCTTCAGGGTAACACTATTCCTATATTTCAGATACTATAATATACTCGCCGGCACAAAATTCCGTCACCCTGAAATATTGGCCAAGTTAGATGTTTTATAAATTTTTTATTTTTTATCAGATTCTCACGATTTTGCCATCAGTTTTTAGATACATTTGTTATGATTTTTTAAAATCATTTTGTAAAGTAGCATTTTTCGATAAGGCTATATTATACAGGAGTAAAACAAACTGTTGTTTTTTCTCGTAATTTCAAAAGACCCTGTAGGAAAATTAAGGTGGATAATTCTGTTTACATACTGTTCGTTGTAATCTTTGATGTATTCTAAACATTTCGATTTTTGATTCATTCCATTATCTCATTTCTGCTGCGAGCTGCAAATTTTTTATTAAAACGCTGATTTGAAGCTTATTTTTAGATAATTAATGTCAAGTTTTCGGTTAAAAATTATCGACGTTGGCTAAGGACGCAATTAATGTGACATAAAGTTTGACAGTGTCACTATTATAATTTGTTGTGTGTCAATATGGTATTTACTCCAGCAGACATGGATAAAATTGTTGCGTTAATAGAGGATGGCCGTACTAAAAGTTATGTCGCCGTACTCTGAGATTTCCGCGGTCTACAGTTCGAGATGCCTGGAATAGGTATTTACAGATGGGAATTTTTACTAGACGACAAGGCTCTGGCAGAAGGAGAATGACCACTGCAGCTGATAATCACTTTGTCACCATTAGTTCTTTAAGAGATCGAAGATCTACTGCTGTGTGTCTAAAAAATGACTTGCGAATACTTCATGGAGTAAGTGTAAGTGAAAGAACGATACGTAGAAGATTAGCAGAAGCTGGACTTTATTCACGAAGGCCAGCAAGATGTCCACAATTACTTCCTCGGCATCGACAACACCGACTGAGGCTTGCAAGATCGCATTTTGAGTGGACTCTAGAACAGTGGGCAAACGTACTATTCACAGATGAATTCAGGGTTTGATTAAGGACGCCGGATGGTCGTGAGCGGGTATACAGACGTAGAAATGAAAGATATGCTGACTGCACCATTTCAGAACAAATCTCATATCGTGGCGGTTCAGTCATGATTTGGGCGGGTATTTCTACCGAAGCACGCACCAATCTTGTATTTATTGAAAATGGAGCTCTAACCGCCCACCGTTACATTGAGGAAATCCTTCAAGAAGTTGTTCTCCCATTTGCTCCATTTATTGGGAACCAATTTACATTAATGCATGATAATGCTAGACCTCACGTTGCACATGTAGTGAGCGAATATCTGGATGAAGTTGAACTCCCAAGATTGGAATGGCCCGCATGTAGCTCGGAAGTCAACCCAATAGAACATCTTTGGGATCAACTTAAAAGGGCCGTTCGTCGTCGTCCTGTACAACCACAAACCTTGCAAGACTTACGACTAGCGCTGATCGAAGAATATGAGGCTATTTCTCAAGAAAGAATAAGGAACCTTATTCATTCGATGCCGCGAAGACTGCAAGCTGTTATTGCTGCGAGAGGAGGAAATACACGCTTTAAAAATTTATTTTTTAATTAACTTAACAGTTTGTTTTACTCCTGTATAATATAGCCTAATCGAAAAATGCTACTTTACAAAATGATTTTAAAACATCACAACAAATGTATCTAAAAACTGATGGCAAAATCGTGAGAATCTGATAAAAAAATAAAAAATTTATAAAACATCAAACTTGGCCAATATTTCAGGGTGGCGGGATTTTGTGCCGGCGAGTGTATATTATAGACCTACATATCATGAAGAATCGCAATAAACTTGTTCCAGCTTTAGGATATGGAATAACGAAGCAATAAATGAATAAAATAATATATAGAATATTAGAACATGAATGATGAAGCAACTTTCCTGCCTATTTCGATAAATAAGCGCAAAGTATCCAGTAAAAAATCATATATTTGAGGAAATATAAAAACTTAATTCACTTTTATTGTAAGTTGAAAGTTATCTTATCTCCATGTTATGCATAACTTGTGAGAAAATGAATGACACATCCATATCTAAGGCTTTGCGATATTTTGTTTGATGCCCTTGATGTAATAAAATCAAAAAATTAATAACAATCTTCCCATTTTCAGACACGATAATTTATTTTAGACCTAAGTATCATAAAGAATCGTAATGAATTAGTTCGAGTTTTGGGATATATAGAATAACGAACAATGAATTAAAAAAAAAACTAATTATTCGAAAATAAACACTGAAACAACTTTCCTGTCTATTTCGATAAATAAGCCCAAAATATCTGTCTTACAATCACATATTTGAGCAAATATAATAGTTTATTTTAAAATGCCATAGATTAAAGAATTTTGTGCAAAATATGCATAACCTGTAAAGATATTATTGCCACGTTCTTATTTCGATAGGTGCCAGCTTTAATTTTTTTATTTTTTGCGCTTCATTTTATCTGATATTCATCTTCAGGGTGCAAAATTCTTTTTTTTATTTGGACATAATTTTTTTATTCTATTTAGCGCTCATGAATTATAAAAAATTGTAATGACATAATTACAATATTAGCTATTGAAATATATCAATTTTTTGTTTCTTTTACAGTAAATTAAAAAAAATATATATTCAGAAAAAAACGTCATATAATTCAGGAAATAAATTAATTTATTTCTATGTTATCATGTCATCAAGTTACAAGATATTTTGTGCCCATTTTATGCATAACTTGTAAGAAGATGACTGACATATTCATATTTTTATTTATTTATTTATTTATTTAGTATACATTATAAACACCAGCAAACCGGTAATTACATGCAATGAGATGGCAAAATCAAAAATTATAAACTATACGTTACAAATTTAAAAGAAACTAAAGACAGAAAAAGAAAAAAAGGTAAAGATATAAAGAATTGACGTCACTATACCTAAACTGAGTAGATTTTTACCTTAACACACATTAATTTACATATGTCGTAATTGATTTAAATTAGTATAGAATATATCAACGTGGAACTGTATATCTTGAAATATATCAACTTTCGTTAATTTTTGAATTAATAAGAACAAAATATTCAATAATTTATCTTTAAGTAAATTTTTTTTTTTTTCGAATTTGACTGTAGGATAAAAGATAATTTGTATCCATGTGCATGCATAACTTGTAAGAATATGACTAACATATTTATATTTTATTCCTTGTGGTATGTTTGTTTGATGCTATTGGTGTAATAAAATGTTAAAATCCCAATACGTTTCGACTAAAAAATAATTTTTAGGGCTAAGAATTTAATATTTTTTCCCATTTCAGACTTGATTTTCCATTTAATTTCAAGCTCAAGAATTACGAAAAAAATTTATGAAATAATATTAGTTTTAGGTCTTAGAATATACCAGCTTTTAATTTATGTTATATATTGAGAAAAAAGTCATATATTTGAGCATAGATGATCATTTGATTCAATTTTATCTTAGGTTCAAAAAGTATTTTATTATCATATTATGCATAATTTGTAAGAACATGACTGACACATTGATAATTTAATATTTGTGGTATGTTTGTTCGAGTGAAATAACACCTTCTAAATATCGAAAAATTCATTAACTATAAAAGAGTTTTCTTTTTAGTAAAAATTTTAAAAGCTTTAAAGTTTTAACAAATTATTTGTTTCATGCTTACGTTTTCTGGATCTATCTGGTGTCAATTGAAGCTTATCTTTTCAAACAGTAAAAGCTTAGAATTTTCATTAGAAGTACAATTTTCCAGGCAACTGAGATTGGAGGTTTTGTGTCTAAATTTGCGTTGTTGCAGTGGATTACTTAAAAGTAATTTAAATTTCAACTTCAAATACGTTTTATTTGCCAAATATTAAATTATACAATAATTTTTATTTTAATAGTATTTACATAGCATGGCAAACACCAAATTACATATAGTATGGCAAACAGCGGAAATAAAGCATAACCATTTTGATATTAAAGATTGATTACTGAAAATTACAGGGTATTTTTGATCTGGTATTTTTTTTTAGACGAAGCTTCTTTTGATAATAATGGCAGCGTTAATTAGCGCAGTTTTCATTACTAGCAATTTATTTTTTACTAGATAAATTCATCACATCAAATTTTTTAAATGAGTATTTTGGTAATCAAAGGATAGGTAGAGGCGGGTTGGTATCTTGGCCTGCAAGGTCCCCGATTTAACCAAACTGGATTTTGTCTTGTATAAATTATACTAAACGACTCCTACCACAAGTGAAAATTAAAATTCGGAAGATTTTTTAAACAGTTACCCCTATTATGTTGATAAAGGTTAGTGACTCATTTTCTAAAAGAATATTACCGCTACAAGCCTTTCTTTGCTCTATCTTATTCGGTGTGTTTGTTCGGTCTTTTTAATGTAACAAAATATTAGAATTCCAATACGTTTTTACTGAAAAAACATCTTCAAAGTAAAAAATTCAAGATTTTTTCACAATTTTTGAATATGCATAACTTTAAAGAAGATGACCGTTACGAGCTTTAATTTACCTTATTGTTTTGCGGTGTATTTATTTAATATTCTTGTTGCAATAAAATCTTAAAATCACAATCTGTTTCGACTGAAAACCCATCTTCAGGGCCAAAAATTCAATATTTGTTCCACAGACGATATAGTTATCTCAATCCCAAGTATCATAAAAAATCGTATTACTCTAAAATTAAATGCGATTTAAATAAAACACAAAATACTTAAATTATTTATTAGCCATCCTTGTATCAACATAGTCTCTGGTTTTCTAGTCTTCAGAATGAGCTTATTACCTTTTGCTCAGGGAAATCAGTGTGCCCTAAGTGATAATTATTCCCTCTAAAAGTGTTTTACAATATATAAAATTCACGACAGACCCTAAAGGCCCACGTCCACTGATTAAAAGTGTGTTTAGAATTAAAAGTTTCCCAATTTTTAGTATTTTTTTAAGATGGATTCCTAATTAGTTAGTGTGAAATTTTTGTTAAGTGCAGCTTTAGTTAACTTTAACCAATAGGACTTTTACCATTTTAGATCCGAAAAATGTATAAAAAAAAATATTTTTTTTGAAACCGAATATTTTTTTTTAATTTTTGATAATTTTAGGCCAAATAATTTAAATGTCAACCAAGGTTTGTCACTAAACGACGTGATAAATAAACTAATTTACGCCCTATAATTGAGTTGGCCTACTTTTCCTTCCCTAAAATAATTAAATTTTAAAAAGTTCACACCCTTGTTACCCTGTCAATTTGCACAAGTCAAAATACTCTCAAAGTTATTAATTATTCACTAGTTGGAAACTTTTAAGGGTTGTTCGATGTATACAAACTAATGGCCACTTTATGTAATGTTTTGAAGGATTAATATTTTTTTATTTAGTGCAGATCAATAAAATAAACTCCCTTCTGCTGCTTTTAATAGTTTGCTCCCGTTTCTCATCCACAAAAATAAAATAAATTCCGAACGATTCAATTTCCTTTTTCGCCACATTTTCCGGGTGGCTTTTCGGAATTTTAAGATGCCAGGGTCGTCGCGAGGCACGGCCTAGCCAGGCAACTTCTGACAATTTAACTTATCCTATAATTCCGGTGGAAGACCGTAAGTTATAAATGACGTAGAATATAAATTCGAGTCAAAAGGAACAGCCGAGATAGCGACCGCTAAGGAACGTTTCCAGGGTTTTGAATAATTGCCCTCGCCTCGTAAAAACTGTTTTGTTCAGTTGCGACCGGAAATAGTTCGAGTCTAAAGGGTTGTTGCGGATATAAATGAGACGTTTATGTTTGTTGCATTTTCTGGTAATTTTCCGGTAATTTTTAATCTTAACGGAAGCTATTAACCAGGAATAATTACCAAAAACTTAACTTTAGCGAAACATCTGAATACGGGAAGAGTCCAATCCAGATTTCATTCATTTATTTATTTTTTTAATAAACATTCGTCTATAAATTACTTTTAATGCATAACTTAAATGGATACGATTTACTTTTCCTTCTACTAAGATAAATACAAAAAATTATATTTTTTAGTAATTAGTTTGTTAACTTGTATTACCTTATTTATATGCAGAAATTAGGACTATAAAAAGAGTTTTATGGTGCACGCATTTTAGTACTAATTTTCAAATGGCTTAAGTTTTATTATCAACTTCACTAGTAGAAGGTTACTTTTTATATTTAAACCATTTACACAAAATATACGTAAAAAGAATATCTAAAACCGGGTATAGTAAAATACAAAAATTGTGATTATAAGGAGACCTGAGCTTGATTTCTGGCCACACACTCTTTGAATATAAATGTTCAAGTAAATTGCCAAAATTCTATTACTTTTTTTTTGTAAAATTATACATAATTTATTATGTTCTTTACGTTTATTACTCAAGAACTTCCAGAATGTTTGTGTATTAATTTAATTTTTTTCTAGCTTTCGTTGGATTACAAATTACTACAGAGCCCGATGCATAACTTAAATGGATACGACTTACTGTTTCTTTACCTTTTCATTAATTTGAAATTTTGTAGGATAACTACTTATACTGTGACAGTAATTGATAGAACATTCTATTAACAATAAAAAAATTATTAACCTACTACAAAATCCAATGCATAACTTAAATACTTGCGTAACTGCATAACTTTGAACTTTATTTAGAATTGAAACTGATACAACAGTGTCAGCAATTTTAAGAGTATCAATCCCGAACATTCCATAATTAGTTGAAATAAAACATTTGAGGAATATTTTCTTAAATATAACATTCACAGATTCGTGAAATTTTGCGTGAAAAATCTGTATATTTGTTGATACTTATCTAGATACTGATCTATATACTTGTTTCAAAAATATCCTCAAATTAAAAAAAATAAATATGTTGAATAAATTAAATTATCAACCTAAATAGAAGTGTGCTATTTAATTCAATTTTACGAGTTTCTTTAAACGTTTAGTTCAAATAAGAATTTCATAGAGTTTGTATGGGGAAATTCAATGGAGTTAAATTCTTTTCTATTTTTGAAAAAAAGTTCTATTATATTATTGATGTTTTATATAAATTATTATCGTATTCAACAGCTTTTTAAATCCGTGGGCCCCAATCCGAAACCCAATTTTTGAGGTATCAATTGTAATGATTTGAATATGATTTTTTTTTCTATAATTAAATAAAAATTAAAAAGTGGAAAAAAACTTACATAAAAATTAATAAAACATAGAAATTAACATTCAAATATACAATAAAATTTGTAGTAATTAAAAAATAAGTTTTACGTGTTCCAATAGAGAATTTCTTATGTAACATTATTCACAAGGTTCTATTAAAATATGTACATAAATTATTAAAGACCAAAATTTTATTAATTCATTATTTAATATTGTACATAGACGTACAGATATGAAAATCAAAAAACTATTTGTAATTAAAATAAATAATTTACTATCTTCCCTATTTTTATTCTTTAAGATTTTTTTGGGTATTAATTTATTTTTTGTTACCATTTGTTTGGTTTCTCTAGAAGATAATATTTTAGTCCTACTGAACATAATGCATATTTAAGTTGGATGTGATTTGCTTTTTTTTAAATTAAATACAAAAATAAAAATTTATAGAACGTGAAAATGAATATTTAAAAATATAATAAAATGTTCAATAACTTAAAAACATGTCATATAAAAAATTAATATGACATATTTTAAGTGAGAATACCTTATGTAATAATAAATTATTCATAAGAAAGTGCTTATGAGATATTGTACATAGATGTACAAATATAAAAATCAAAAAATGACCTGTAATTAAAATAAATAATTTATTACCTTTTTTATTTTTATTCTTCAAGAATTTTTGGGTATTTATTTAATTTTTTTACTAGCCTTTATTTGAGTCTAAGTTATTATAGAGCCCGATGCATAACTTAGAGGGATAGGATTTACTTTTTTTGCTATATATTATGTGAAGACCATATTTAATAAAATATGTTGTACACGAAATTTATATAATCTTTTCATTAATCTTAATACAATAATTAAATTACTAAGGAACCCTAAATAAACATATATTTAAACAACTAAATGCATAATTTAATTGGATGCGCTTACTGTTTTTTCAAATAAATAAAAAATTAAAAACTGGAACACGAATTTAAAAAAAATATATAGAACATAAAAATTAACTTAAAAAAATACAATTAAATTATCAATAATTAAAAAACAGATATAATTTTAAAAAATAGTTATCAGAAGTAAAAACTTCTTGTTTCAAGTTGCTCATAAAATATTTACACAGGTATGTAGAAATATATATTTTTTAAATATAATAAGATAAATAATATAAGAATAAACAATTAATTATCCATGTAATAAAATATTTTTTTAAACATTTGATAATTAATAACCACAGAAATACATAATTCAAGTCGAAACGATTTACTTTTTCTTATAATAGGTAAAGAAATATTCTTTTTATTTTTTTTAAGGTTTTTATGGGCAACGGCAAATACTAAAATAAAAACATAAGATTAAGCTTTTAAAAATATATTTAAATACTTATTAATTAAAATGGATATACACGGTGATTTGAAAGTAAGCGTAAACCTTTAAGGAGCGAAATTCTTGAATGAAACTTAAACAAAAATTATTATAATAATAATTAAAATAATAAATAATAATCTTTAAAAAATCAATCAGACGATTCAATCAATCATTAAAAAAAAATGAGTAAAAAGCTCAAATTCCTTTGACTAATATTTACATTTTCAATTGGTGTGATACTAGAATATTGCAGAATAAGATCTATAAATTCCAATGCCAACACTCTAATAGATAAAATTATTTTATACTGAATATTCCAGTTTCTTTATGAAAAATTAGAAAAATTATTGTTTAGTTTTTTTCACTAAACAGTTTCCTGCAAAGTTCGTTTTCCTTTTTTATAACAGTCTTATAGTTTTTATATTTCACAACTTTTAAAAACCCATTTCATGACTCAAAAAATCAAAAATTGGGGACATACTTGAGAATTTTTGCAAAAAAATAAATTTTAACTTTCATAATCTTGTAGGATAAATTTTATGGAAAAAAAATTTAATTTTCTTCATAGATTTAAGAAATATTAAGAGAATCAATTTCTCTTAATATCTAACAATATCTCAGTATGAATCAGAGATCTCAACTAAAAATTAAACTTTTTCGTTAAATATCCAGAATTTTTTAATCTCTTTAATAGTTCTATTTTTGAGAACTTGATTTTCCTTCAAAATTCACGAATTTAAAAAAAAAACATTGAATTTACAGTGACGGCTTAAAAAAACTATTTTCTAGAACTCATATAAAAAAAGCTTAAAATATTGCAAAATAAGATGCATAACTTAAGTGGATTCCATTGACATTCTTTTAAGGGATATAAATTACACCCAAAAAATCCCAGTTTTATTAACCATCTGGATCACAATCCCCGAAAAACAACAGTGTTTCTTTTATAAGCCTCTTCCAGCATACGTGTATTACAGATTAAAACCCTTACAGACCCTTGTTACGAAGCTTAACACCCAGTTAAAACAAAAATTCATATATTTTATAGCGTCACACGAAGAAATAATAACGGAGGTATAACCCTCATTAATTTTAAATACGCCCCGTGAGTGCCGTTCTGCAAAATTAGGTGGAGATCTTTGCCGGGCATAAAGTATAGAAAAGAGCAGACGCGGATGTATCTCGCGCTTAACGTCACGGAAAATATGTCGGAAAATTTACTTTGAAGAGGGCACCTTGTATGTAAATAATCCTGTTTTATGTTGATCGAGTTTTCCCTGGTATATGTAGGAAAACCCTTCAAATTGAAATGTAAATGTTTTTCTCGTGGAAGTAAATGTTCCAAAGGGAACGTTCGAATGGTGTGACGCAAAAAAAGGAATTTGAGCTCCTTCAACATGACGTGTAAGCACAGATTATTTGAGGAATATACCAGTAAAGTTCTATCAATTAGAAATCTTGGTAATATTTGCATTAAATAGAAGTCAAAGTCCAAGAGCTATCAAATATGAATTTTTCACGGATATTTTTAGCAGTAGCTCAAGAACAACTTGTAAATGCAATAAATGAAAAAAAAACTTCATTTAATCGTTTCAGTTCCCCCAAAAATACTGCCAATCAACCCGATGACCGATCTACTACGGGAGGGAATGCGGGCAGCAATCACCTGTCAAATTATGGAGGGAGACCTGCCAATCACCTTTCGCTGGGAACGAAATGGAAAGGTTCGTTTTTTGTTCTGTTAACATTAAAATTTATTTGATATTTTTTTAAAAGGTATTAGGGTTCAACATTGTTTTTCATATGAGAACAATTCTTATTATGATATGTCGACCTAAGTGTGATAAAAATTTCTAGGTTATAAGTCTTTTGATTATTTTGGTATGTCTTAAAACAGTTTTAAAATATAAATTTAAGAATAGTTACAGGCATTTGTACTAGCAGTAAGAAAGTGAAGGATATATATAGTATTTTGATCAAATTTTTAAGGAATTTTTCAGTCGGTTTGACCTTAAGCAGTTAGTCAAAATGTTTTAACTCTTTGTATTATTTTGGTATATTTTAAAATAATTTTAAAATTGGAATCTAAGGATAATTAGAGGGATTGTACTAGTTATAAGAAAGTGAAGAATCGAACCGTTCTGTTCACCATCTGACCCTAAGCATTAGGTCGACGTGTTTAGGAGGTAACTTGGTTGGTGCACTTCAACTGCCTGGAAGAAAAAAACGATTTCTTCCAGGCAATTGGAGACTTGACAGTAAAGATATTATGCTGACCTATAACTGTCTGGAAAAGTTTTTTTAGGCAGTGGATTATTGAAACAGTAACTTTTTATTGTACCTCAACTACCTGGAAAAGGAATATTTGATTAATGATAAAATTGTATTTGTATTATTTTTAGTAATATTCACCAACCAGTTGCTTCTCCAACTCGTTATAAAAATGGACAAAGCTCTTTATTAGATGTGTTTTTATGCAGTGACCACAAAAGTGTTTTTGACCTGTACTCAGAGCCATCCATTAGAAAAAATGACCATGTGATTTAAGCTGCAAAAGCTCAAATAACACTTAACCTCCCAGACCAACAAAGTTTTCGGAAAGAGGAAACTTTTATTTTGCTGATTATCAACAGATAAATAGTTAAGTTATGCAGCAGATAGCCAATAGATATAGTTGCAAATTTGAACATTTTGACCATCTGGTTTAAAATGCTATAGAACACCAAATCTGTTCTGAGTTAATTCTAAGCCATGAATCAATGAAAGAAATTTGAAACTAATATACAAAAAATATAAACTATGAGACAAATATAAAATCAATAAGACTGAAAGAAATTATGAGGCTTGTACAATACACATCAAGTGCCTGCCACCTAAGCATTTGGTCGTAGTGTTTATACAAATGTGTGCAATCGGTGAGTCTTCTATCGGACCTTAACTGAGCTCGGAACCGTTCAGTTCTCCGTCCGATTTAATTTCAATAAAAAATTTTAGGTTTTAACTCTTTGTGTTATTCTGGTTTGTGTTAAAACTGTTTGAAAATAGGAATTTAAGGATAATTACAGGGTTCTGTTAGTTTGATTTTCAGCATCGAGATACTGATGTTAGATTTATTTGCGGTCTGGTTTAACTCGAATAGCATTCGCTGCAAGTTATCCTTTCTGTAACCTTATCCTATATTTTTCACTTGATTTATTATGTGGCCCATTAGCAGGTTGAAGAGTATCGGTCTCAGGCTCTCCTTGCCTGATACCTATAGATAGATTCTTATACTGGTGTTGATATTCAGTTATTTCATTACCTGGATTATATTGTTGCTGGATCCTCATTCTTCTAGCATTCTTAGCACACCTTTTAGTTACACTCTATTAAATGCTTGATGTTAAATGTTAGGTCAACAAAGCAGAGGAACGCAGGTTTGTGAAATTCTATGGACTTCTCGATGACTTGTCGAAGTATAGATATAGAGTAGATTGTTGATCTATTCTGCCTAAATCCTTGTTAACTGCTGACTGTACTTGATAGATTTGGATTATTATTTTGGTGAGTAGCTTCATGGCGGTGTTATGCAGGCTTGCTTTTCTCTCTTCTTATAGATAGGGATTGTAATGCTAGATTTCCATTCTTGGCGTTCTTCTTCTGTTAATACCATGTTACACTGTAAAGGTGAGCTCTCCATATTTGAGCGATTTGTTTGTTATTTTATATGAGACTGATGATTTTCTGTTCTTTCAGTTTGTTAGTTGTTGTTTTGATCTCTGTTTTGATTATAATGTACCTAGTTGTCGGTCTTGTTGGGTATGGTACATATGGCTTGTTCTTTGGTTATACGGACTCTCAAGGTGGTTTATCCATTCCTCAGTAGTAATATTGACAATTTATTAATTAACAGCTAACAGGTAATTAATTAACATATTTTCCAAGAGACTTACTGAGAACTTTTCTCAATAGTCTTTTTTGATTTATGTTATTTTAAAATTGACTCGTATTGCTGACGTTGTTATTCTGATTGTTGGTGAGATACTTGATGTAGGCTACTCTTTTGTCTGCAGCGAGGGTTTTTAGTTCTGGAGTAAATCATGGTTTGTTGGCTTTTTTATTCACGTTTATCGTTTTTTTTTTTGGCAATCGCTTCTTCTGTTACTGTTATAATAATAATTTTGATTTTGGACAAAGCCGTCTGGATTGTATCCTCAGCTGTTATTGGATTTGCTGTTATTTTTTCATGATTTGTATAAGGCCTTGGTGCTATCATTGTATAAGGATTCTATATTGAATTTTTTACGGATTACTGGTGGTTTTTTCAGAATAGTTACACTCCTAGTTTTATTTTACATAGCACCAGTCTGTGTCCAACTCCTATTTTTGGAGAGACAAGTGATTGTATATCCAGGATTTGCATTGGAAGATATTTCTATTGGTTATTATGTAGTCTATAGTGGACTGTTATGATCTACAGTGGCATAGAATTTATTATTTATTTGTATTTATACACTTACTAATATTGCATGTATTAGTCGGTTATATAGTAAATAGTAAGTAAGGTATGCTCATTTTGTGTTGTTTATATTTCTAGTACCAGATTTGCTTCTCTCGTTTCTTTCTTTTGCACTATAGATAAGCATGTAATTGTTGTATTTTGTGGTTCCGCTCCCTTTTTTTTAATTCAGATATTTCACATATATCTAATCGGAGTCTGTGTACTTTCATGCGGATTTCCTGGTTTTTTGATATTTGAAAAGTCAAAATGACCAATTTTGAATTTGGCGGTCGAATGGCGGAGGACCGTTCAGTTCTCCGCCCGACCTAACTGTGATAGAAATTTCTAGAAGGTCTTAACATACACACTGGATAATGATTGCAGAGAGGTATGGATAAATAAATAATTTACAGTGGAAATAAGTTGCGAAATAAAGCAAAATTTTAATAAATATTGCAACAACTGAAAAAAAATTGTATGAAGCAAAAAAAATTTAAAATAGTTTAATGAAAATCACTCGGAATTTTTAGGTGAAGTTCTCATAGCTCTGGCAAACTTGAAGTTTATTTCTAAGGTTCAAAAGTTTACTTACACTTACAGAATTGAAAATTTGTTTTTTATGTTTAATACATTATTAATTCCTTGAATAAAAAACTGGTTATTAAATAAAAAGAATAAAAAATACAGGTACAGGTTTTAATCAGTGGTAATAAGCAAAAATCACAAAACGAGAATAATCCAGAAAATAGTTGGAAAACTATTTGGATTAATAATTAAAATTAGGAAAGATGAAGAAGTAAAAAAAACTAGTTAATCAATTAAAAAAATTATATTTAAATTTAATATTTTTTACAACATTTTTCTGCTGTAATTTAAGAGAAGAATATTCAATTATTTTTTAATAAACTTGCTTAACCTAATTTCTCAGTTTCTTCTTTAAAATAAGAACAAAAAATGTCTAAAAAAATCTAAAAATAGTGAAAATTTAAGAGAATATTTAAAAAATAAGGTTATTCATTTTTTAGACTCTTTGTGTTATTTCGGTATATCTTAAAACAATGTCAAAATAAAAATTTCAGCGTAATTTCAGGATTGCATTACTTATAAGAAAGTAAAGAATATAACCGTTCAGTCCTCCGTCTGACCTTAAGAAGTTGATCAAATTAACAGGAGGAGAACCGTTCAGTTCTTCGTCCGACCGAACAATATAAATAAATAATTCAGGATGGAATTAGAATAATACGAAATAAAATAATATTGAAGACGTGATCCAACAACTTAAAAATTAATTATAAGAAGCAGGAAGATTCAAAGAACGAATTAATAAAGAAGTTTCATAAAAATTACTCGAAATTTAGAGTATTATTTAGGTGAATTTAATGTAGATTAACTTGAAATTTAGGGTATTTCTCGCCTAATAAAAGTGAATTTCGCTTTAAAACCCCCAAAATTGCAAGCCAAAATGAATTATTAGGATATTTTTAAAAAATGGGCTTTGATTGGTGCTAATAATCAGTAATCATAAAACGTGAATAATTTAGTAAATAGCCATCTACTTTTAAGATTTTCTGCACCGATTTAAGAAATTTTACGAAACTTATTTTCATGGATCTCAACTGGAAATTCAACTTTTTGGTAAATATCCAAATTTTCTTTCATATTTCTAATGGTTTTCTATTTTTGATAACTAGTTATTTCTTAAAGTTCACAAATGTAAGAAAATCATTAAATTTACAGTGGAAGCTTAAAAAATATTTTTTAGAATTTTTTGAAAAAAAAAAGTGGTTTTTAACAAAATTAAATTGCAATAATAAAAAAATATATATTTCTTATCGAACATAGAAATAAAAAAATTAAAATTTAAAATATAGAACAGGAAAATTAATTATTTTAACCTTTTAAACACCCAACTGCATTTCAAGTTGATCAACTCCAGCAACTCCAAATAAAACTACAATTTATCTACATAGAAGTCTGTTTAGTCGGGCCGCATTTCACTTCAGAATAGATCACTTACATTTTATTGCTCCGTAGCAAAAACAGATGAAAATAAATGGAGCTTTTCGGCCCGCGGGTGAAAATTTATGTTCTGCTCCACGGCTTTTATATCTCCCGCCCTGAAATTGATAGATATAGACAGCTTCCTTTAACTTAAATCATCTAATCATAATGTATCATCAGCATTTTAGCCCTTAATCAATAATGCAGCCCTGGGATCATTTGGATGGATGAATTTTCTGAAAAGATATTAAAGAATATTGGTTTTGCTTACACCCGATTGGTGGGAAAATTTTTTTAAGTTTAAAATATTAAGTTTTAGAATTTTTGGAGAAAATAGTTATAAACTGCATTGTTTGCTTTTAACAACAATCTTTCTTTAATCTCAAAAATAATATTTTTTAACAAAATTAAATTCCATTTTTTAAGTCAATATTTCGAGCTGTTTTTGAGGGTGGAATGCCTTAGATTTAATTTCAAAATTTAATATTGTCATCTTAAAGGAGAGACCAGCAGCAATAAAGAATTATTTTTTTCTTTTTAATTTCACTTGAAATAATTAATTTTCAGTTTTTCTAGACGAAGAATATAAAATTGCTCTTTATTTTTATAATTTGGATCTCCTACACAATAGCATTATTAAATTTAAAATTTCATTTAATATACCACTTTTTTTCTGAGTCCTTGAACTTTAATTTGAAATTTTTATAAATATGTCCTTCATAAGTTTTGTAATAAAGAAAGTTCTATTTTGCAAAATGAGTTAATTTTTAAAATTTTTAGCAATTTTTGGAAAAAACTTAAAATCATTTTTCCTAATTTTCTTTTCAACTAACGGAGGAAATGAATAATTATTTTTTGTAGATTTAAAAAAATATCTTTTGAGAAAAAAGGCAAAAAAAAATTAATAATAATATTTTGTAAAATGAAAAAATAAGCTTCAATTTTTTAAGAAGTTTTCAAAATACTAAAATAAAAAGTTATACACTATTTTTCTAAAGCTACAATTCACAGATATAAAATGGTTAGATGTAAAATTTTGGTTTTAAGAAAATTGTTTATCAATTTTTGGTGAGTATTTGATTTTTATTTACTTATCTTAAAAATGTAAATAATATTATAATGGGAAATGAAAAAAATATTCAGTTAAACATTTTTTAATTACCCCTAAGACTTTTAATTTTTTTAGCTAAATTTAACCAAATTTGACAAAATTCCGCTATTCGCAGATAAAAAATAATAAATTGTTTTATTCTTATTATAAAAAATAGATACACAATTTGATACAAAATATTTTATCAAATAAAGAATCAACAGATTAACATTTCTGCACAAAATTAGAATCTGGTCTTCTACTTATCTTAAAAAAATCAGAAGAAACCCATACAATTGCCTAAATATGCATACATTAAAATATATTCTCCCCTATACAAAAGTCTAATTTTATTTTATATAATGATTTATAATTTAAATTTTCAGCAATATTCGATAAGAAAATTATAATTTTTTTGTTATAATTATGTTTTTTTTCATTTTTCTTAAACCACTACAGGAAATAGAATATTTATTTATTAAATTCATTCATTGATTCATTCATAGATTCATAAAAAAATTTCAATGCAATAGTATGTAAATTTAAAAAAAAAAACTAAAAAAAAAGCAAAATTTTCTTAAAAATTATTATTTTTTTAATATTTATTAGTTTTATTAAAATATTGTAAGCATGTTTTTATAGAATTGTAACTTATACAATTGTATTTGTAAGTAGCAATTTGCTAAATAAATAAATAAACATAATTATTATTAAAATAGTTTTTGAATTATATATTCATATACTGCTTTTCCTAGACCCGCAATATGCAGATAAAAAATAAACAGTTATTTTTTTTTCTTAATTTTCTCTGTAAAGTTTTTTTTTACTTTTTTAATTTTTAATTTTTTTTTATTTTCTTAAACCTGTCAATAAATTGATTTATTGAAATCCATTACGACAATGGAATGTTTACCTTTTTTGCCAGAGCTTTAAGATATGATTGAGTCACGACGTTTCACCCATAGGATAGTTCTTTTAAGGATTTTGTACAAAAAAAAAATATTTTTTTAAATCTAATCATTTTAAATTTTTAATTTTTTTTGATCGATTTATTTTCAAGAAATTAATATATAAATTTTATAATTTAAGGAAAATTTTAAAAACACTTTTTTTACCGTAATTAAAAATCGCTTAAAAGTTTTCAAAATAGTTAAATATTTTTAAAATTTATCTTAATCAACCTAAAAACCTTAATATTCAAAAAAGCTCCTTAAAAACTTTAATAACTAAAGAAAAAAAACAAGTAATTTTGGAAAAAAAATATATTTTTTATATTCCACGTTTTTCTTCCGAATTTATCATTGTTTATTTTTTGTTGAAAAATCAAAGGCTAAGAATCTATGAAAAAATAAGATTTCTATAGTTTAATTTTTTTTATTTAAAAAAAGATTTTAAATATTTTTTTTTTAAATTTGGTAGTATTTTTAAAATTCTACGTATTTTCCCTATTTAATTTATACCCTTTATACCGTTGCCTTGTTTATACTTGTTGTTATAAATTTTTTAAATAATAATAATAATTCTAAAAATGATAATAATAATAAATTTAATGTTTTTTTTCATCATATTAATTATCAACATGACAACAAATGATAATAAAAAATAATTTCTATATAAATATAATAATATAAATAAAGAGAAATAGTGGCAATATTTATGTGGATTTTACAAGATAAAAAGCCACAAAACAATTTAAAAGTTTAAAATTTAAAAATAAATATCTTTATGAATTAAGAAGCCAGGGTTAAATTATGTAAATAAGACTTAAGCTTATGAGTTACTTACCCTGTAAAAATAAATTCTTTAAAATTTTATAGTATTTTTTAACTTTTACGTTTTTTTTCTTAAATTTATATTTTTTTAACCAAAAAAATGAGATTATGTTAAAAAAAAATTATAAATGGTTTTTTTTATAGATATATAGTCTTTTCTTGAGAAACAAGTTCGTCAAAAGTTGATATACCGAAAATCAAAATCTCTATTAAGTTAAATAGTAACCGTTTTTACAAAAATGACTCTCTACAAGCTTCGAAAATCAAATCCTGTCCACGAACTAAATCCTAACAATTTTCAATGCGCTCTTAAAGCTCTTCCGCAGTATTTACCGCTTCATTATGATACACTTACAATTAGTCCTACAGAAAAAAATTACCAGGCATTAAATCTGGAAAGCGAGGAGGTCAATAAATGGGTCCAATGCGCCCTATCTATTGGGAAACTTATTATTTAAATGTTAATAAACTTCTCGTTTAAAATGTGGTGGAGTCCCATTATGTAGGAACCATATATTCTGTCTCACATTTTACGAATCTCTAATAATTGTCGCAATCTTTAAATTCTTGTGCATTCCATATCGTGTAAATGTAGCTTCGTATTAATATAATTAATTTTGGAAACTAATGCATAAAAGTCACTGGCAAATATAACTGTTTTAGGATGATTTTCAGGTACTATCGTGCCGAAAAAAAACTGGGACAGCAAAATCTCCTAAGTCTATTAGAGTAATATATTTTGATGTTGTCAAAGTTAACTTAATTTTTTGACAGCCGCGTTAACAAAATCGTTCTTTCAAAATGTCTGCATTATCTCCTCAACAAAAAGCGATAATATACACTCGTCTGATGGATGGAGTTCCTATAAGAAGAATCGCAGAAGAATTGGGCATTAGTAAAAATACCGTTTCCTTAGCTAAGGTAAAAATTGCAGAATATGGAGCTATTGTAAGAAATCCAGATTCTGGTCGACCAACAATTTCAAACGACATTCTAGATAGATAGGTAGTTGGCTTTCTAAGAAACAATCCGTTTGAAACGGCAATAAAGGCGAAAGAAGACACGAATTTTCCTGGTTTTGCTAATACAGCACTTAGTAGGATAAAAAATTTGGAAATTAAAAATTGCTGTGCAACAAATAAAATATTTTTGACTGAAGCAAATAAACAGAGAAGATTAGAATTTGCCCATCAATATGCACACCAAAAAAACATATGGGAAACGGTAATATTTTCGGATGAAAAAACCTTTCAATCGTGCAATAATGGCAAAATCCGCGCTTAGAGGCCTTCTAATACCAGACATGATGAAAGATATACACATAAGACTAATCGAAGTGGACGTTTTAGTATAAACGTTTGGGCCTGGATTAGTTTTAGAGGACCAGGCGTTTGTCAAATAGTGCAGGGAAGGCTTAATGCCTTATGATATTGCAATATCCTGAACAATGTTATGATGCCATCGGTTGATGTAGTCTATGGGCAAGATTTTATCTTTTAACATGATAATGCTTCTATACATACAGCCCTTATAGTTCAAAACTATCTAGACGAAAGACGAATTCAAGTTTTACCATGGCCCTCGAAAAGCCCCAATATCAACCCAGTTGAAAACGTTTGTGGTAAAATGGCAAAATATATGTATAAAGATAACTTTAGGCCTAGAAATCAGAATGAATTACGCCTAAAGATAGATGACGCATGGGACCAAATAACCGAAGAATATACCAGAAACTTAATTTTAAGTATGCCACGACGTTTGCAAGCTGTAATTGATAACGACGGTGCGCTTACTAAGTATTAATAATTTTTTATTCCATATTATCAAAAAAGATATTAGTTAGCTTTGGTTTAATTACAAAATGTGTGCCAAATAAAAATAAATATCGAAAAATAACAATTTTGATAAAAGTTTTGTATCAATATTTATTATTCAATTAGGTAATTATTATTATTAGGTAAGACTCCAAAAATTCATAATGCGTAAATATGAATACCATACCCAAGGAATGCGATTATTTACTATAATAGACTAGGAGATAATTCCCTACTTAAATTTTAATGTCCCAGTTTTTTTTAGGCACGATGGTACGCCTGTACCCGTTGATAAGGATAAGGATAATATTGTTTATGCCCTATTGGCTAACACACTTTAATATGAGAAACTTAACAATTTAAACCAAGAATATCAAAAAGTTTGTTATTTTATTACCATTCTTGTTTTTCCAAATTTTTAATGTTTTACTATCTCTTTTATTATGAATAAAATTTATATATATATATATATATATATATATATATATATATATATATTACTATTATATATTATATTTATATATTATATATATTACTATTTATATTACTACAGATATATAACTTCTATATCTGTAGGGGATTTTTGGTATTTCAACTACTTTTAAGAAGTCCTACATGCATTTGAAATAAATGACTCAAATTTAAGAACACCTGGTATATTAAAAATCTAAATCACAACTTATAATCATTTCAGCCCATAATCAATAACGCAGCCCTAGGCACATTGGTAAGAAGGATCGACGAATTTTCCTCCTCTTTAATCATTGACCGGGTCAGCTCTCAGCATAGCGGCAACTACACTTGTATAGCTAACAACATCGCTGGGAGTGAGAAGTATGGTGTACCCTTAACCGTCAATGGTAAGTCTGTAAGTTAATGTTAAAAATAGAGTTTCAATTCAAAGTTTCCCTCGCCCGCAATGCATGAAAAAAAAAGATATTTTCTTTTCGCGCCATTAACAACTGTGAGGGGCGGAGAAGGGATTCCGAAAGTTTTTAACGGCGATGTCAAACTTGCGAATTCAATTTGCCGCAATCACTCGCTCTGAAAAACGATTTCGGGCGCTAAACAAGAAAAGTTTTCATGGTGCTGGCATTTATCGCTGTTTAAAACTTAAATTGAGAGTATGAGGGATTAACGTGTCAATTTCTAATAGGGGCCAAGGGAACAGATAGCGAATTTAGACATTTTAAATAGTTCCATCTCGATTGCACTGTAATAATCCTTGGATAAAAGATTAATATGACCACTAATTTCTCAGGTTATACCTCGATCGGTTTCGATTTAAATGATACTGACTTCATTCAACCTGCACCAGTAAAAATGCTGGATAAAATATTTATCTTAAGAGTGATTTTAGAGGTTTATCGACTTGAAATGATATAAAAATATTATCTATTAGCCTATAGGCTTAAAATCCATCCATGTTTTATCAAAACAATGATTGTTTGCTTCTAATCAGGGATGTGAGGAAGTCATTATCCAAACAAAACTAAGTTAGTGTATTAATTCCATATTGGTTTTGGTACTCTAAAATATTTATCTTCACAGAGATACAAAAAAAAAACCTCAGCGGTGTTTTTAAATTTTTTAATAAAACAAAAGTATTCCCTGACAAAAAAATTATTTCACCTGCGATTTCAATGATAAACTCAGTCAGTATTTTAATTCTTAATTGGCTTTAATGCTGTAAAATATTTATCTCTATAGGGATTTCAACGGTTAGTTTAAGCTGAATTTGGCTGAACTTATCTGAATGAAAAAATAATTCAATCATTGTAATGGTTTTACCTGAATCACTAATAATTAGTGAAGAAAAATTATTTATTCTCGTCTTCCCAGGACGACATTTTTTAGCAGTGGTGTTAATATCAGTCTGCAATAATTATAAAATTGTTTTGTTTTTTTTATAGCAAAAAAAATATTTATTTTTTCTCTCGCTTTGCATTGAATTGAATTGAATCGCTTTGCATTTAATAAAATCATAATCATATAAAATCATTTAATGATTATATTTTTTCCATATACTCAGACCAACTAACAAACTTAATTAAAACGCTACAAAATATTCAGCTCAACAGTGATTTCATAAATTTGATGGCCTAGAATTAGTAAAAAAAAATATTTTTTCTGAATCAGCTTCAATGTGATAAAATATTTATCTCAGCAATAATTTTAAAGGTTCGCTTACCTGGATTTAGTTTAAAAAATATTAAAGTAAATGAGGTAAAATCATTACTTTAGCAGTGACTTTAAACGTTCGTCGACAATAAATAACGTTTGATTTCTTGTTTCCATTAATGCTTGAAAATATTTATCTCGGTTAAGATTTCATCATTTGAGCGAGTCAAAACTAGTAAGCAAAATATTGTTTTTTCCAAAGGGACTTTAATGTGATCAAATATTTATTTCTAAGCAGTGATTTTAATTCATCGGCGGCAATCAGCAAAAAAAACTTTTATTTCTTAAATGTGATAAAATCATCTGTGATTATAAGGGTTAATTTACCAGGAATCAATAGAAAATGATAAAATGATGTAAAATAATTAATTAACCAGCGATTTTGTTGATAATATCTAGAATAAATATAATAATTTTTAGCTTTATTGATCCAAAATTCTGTGATTTGACAGATTCCTTATGATACAAGTAAAAAAAATATCATCAATCTGGAATTAGTCTCAAAAAATATTTTATTCCTCTATAATCTTAAATCTGGTATATTAATTATTTTATCTTATCTATTGACCTAGAATTAGTAAAAAATGTGTGTTCCCTGAATCGGCTTTATTATATTAAAATGATATTCATCTCAGCAGTGATTTTAAAGATTCATTCACCCGGAATTAGTTTAAAAAAATGTTTTACTTACTTGGACCTCAATGACGTTAAATCATTATCTCAGCAGCAACTTTAAAAGATTCATTAACTCGGAATCAATAAAAAAATTATTTGTTTCCTTATTTGCTTTAACGCTATAAAATATTTATCTGGTCAGTGATTTTATCGTTTGAGCGACCTAGAATGAGTAAAAGAAAATATTTTCTTCTCCCAATTGATTTTAATATGATTAAATCATTGTTAGCAATGATTTTAATTAATTGGCCTGGAATTAATTAAAAAAAAAATTCCTTTACAGTCTTGAAAGATTATTATCTCTGTTGCGATTTCAAAGGTCCAATGGCCAGGAATCAGTAAAAAAATATATATGTTTAAGCCAACTTTTAGCAGTTATTTTAATATTAATGCATTTATCTCAACAGTGATTTTCAATTTTTGTTGACCTGAAATTTGAAATTTGAAACTTGAAAATTTTTTGGTAAAGAAAATTTATTAGCTTATTAAACTAAAATCGTATATAAGTTTTTAAAATATCTTTTTAAAGCCTTTGATAATATTAACATTTTTTTAGTTCATTGAAAAAATACTCAAGAACTCAAAAAGTGTTGTTTTTACAAGGAAACTTGTATATGCCTTTTCAATACAGAAACTCATCGACTTTGATATAAAATTAAACTCAATAAAATCCGAACATGAGGTTCAAAAGTATTTAAATTTCTGTAAAGCCTTTGATAGTATCAAGATTTTTTTATTCCACTAAAAAACTACTTAATAACTCTAAAAGTACTGTATTTATAAGAAAACTTGTAGATTAGTGTGGAGCGAATTTTCGATTTCTGGAATTTTAATTACCCTGTATGCTAGGTGCCTACTGTAGTCGTTAGTAAGCCAAAAAAAACTTAACGTCAGAAAACAACTTCTTCGGCTGCCGAAAGTGCCTTAAAATTTCGAAAATTATTATGTTTTTATTAATTTAGCGAATTTTTTATTTCTTAAAATTTAACCACCCTGTATGTTTAAAAGGTGCCTATTGTACTCTCAAGTGAGCCAAAAAAAAACTGAACGTCCAAAAACAATATCTTCGGCTGCCAACCTCCTCAAAATTTCCGTCAACTTCTAACGCAATCGTTTCTTTGGTACCCGCCTCTCAGATGAGTTGTCAAATCACCAAATCATCATCCTCTGCTCAAATGCGACTCCATTTACCAACATTGGCAGAAGCTTGCGATCGCACAGGAGTTTCTGACCGATCAGCGGCAATTATAGTAAGTGCCATACTAAAAGACGTTGGTATTGTATCATCGACTGATTCTTCAAAAATTGTAGATCGTAGTAAAGTAAGGAGGGCTAAAATCAAAAGTCGCACAAACCTGAAAAGAAAATTTGACGATGATTCTTATGAAATATCAATATATTTTGACGGCCGCAGAGATAAGACGTTAATCCAAGAGAAAATAGGAGACAAGTATTATCAAAAAACAGTTGTCGAAGAACATTATGTTTTAGTTTCTGAACCAGGATCGATATATTTTGGACATGTTTGTTGTGACCGTTGGTTGTGACGGAACCGTGGTAAATACCGGAAAATTGAAACAATTTTACCATTAGTTGATCTAAAAACCGTAAGTACCGATGCGTAGTATTTATATGAGATGTGTCAAGGTATCTCTACTGGAGTTTTAAAAGACGATTGGGCTCTAAAAGCGCTAGGGAAATGTCACACTTTAGATGGCTTACCACAGCCAATAGAGTCCTAAGGTTATACGTTGCTACCAATGAGCCCTCTCAAAACCTTAAAATGTTAACAGAGTTTATAGTAAAAGTGTATGCCGTATGCTGGTTTCAAATTAAATGCCATTGGTCTTGTAAGGATGGTGCTAGGCACTTGTTTAGCATTATAAATAAATCTCGTTACCTCCCTGAAGAAATAAAAAAAGGTATTGATTCCATAATTGAGAGAAATGGATTTTTTGCGCACCCAGAAAATATTTTATTATCCACGTTAGGAGATGATAGAAAACATATTCGAGAGTTAGCTTTAAGAAGGATTTTAAAATGCAGATCAACCGCAAAAACCGAGGATGTTAGAATATTTCGCGTGAATAAATTGAATTTTAATTGTCAAGATTATGTCGACTTAATTGACTGGCAAAATGTTGTTATAAGCGAGCCCCCATTAACAATAAAAATTTCGAACGAAGAACTAACTAACATGATTTCTTTGGTTCCTGATGAAATAGGCTTATTAAAATTCCCTTGTCATTCACAGACAGTTGAACGAGCAGTTAAGTTAGTTACCGAAGCCTCTATGGCGGTTTATGGCCCTGAAGCACGAGACGGATTTATTAGAGCTCGTATTGAATCAAGACAAATATTGCCGCAATTTGATACTAAAAAACAATTCTTAGCAGCTCTAGAACAGAAAAAATAAAAAAAATTATTTTAAGGGTGGGAGGGTAGGTTGGAATTCGAGATGCAGCCACCTCCACGTGGTGAGTTCTGAGTAGTTTTTCATGAAAAACTAGCTGAGAGCTGCATATTTGGCTTTTTTTGCAGTTTTAAAGATTTTTTTAATTTTAAAATTTTCAAGGTTCGGCAGCCGATGGAATCGTCATAAGTCATTCGGATTTTTTTGGATAAATAAGAACCCCGAAAGGCATCTTTTGCACACCCAGGCATATTCGTTTTCGAAAATTAGTTATTTTGGTCCAGTTTTCGCTCCACCCTATTGTACATGCCTCTTTAATAAAGAAACCTATCGGCTTTCATATGAAATTAAAAATAATAACATTCGAACACGAGCTTTAAAAATATTTTCATTTTTGTAAAGCGTTTGATAGTATCCAGGTTTTTATATTCCAATAAAAAACTACTTAACTCAAAAAGGTTGTATCTACAAGAAAACTTATGGGAAACTTTTTGGGAAAGAAACTTATTGACTTTCATATGAAACTAAAATTAATAAAATCATTAAATAGGTTTTCAAAACATTTATATTTTGTAAAGCGTTTTATAGTATCATGATTTCTTCAATCCTTTGAAAAACTGCTCAATCATTTCAAACTTGTTGTATTTTGCTTGACTACACTTAGACGTAGTAAAGTCATCATAACCTCAACTGTGATTTCAGAAGCTTCTTGACCAAGAATCAGTGAAAAAAATATTTTTATTTTCTGAATTGGTTTTAATACGATAAAGTGTGTATCCCAGTAGTTCACTTACTTGAAGTTAGTATTAAAAATGACTTAAACTGGGCGAATCGTTATGACATCTCAACTCTGATTTTGAAGGTCCACTAGTCAGAAATCATTAAAAAAAATATTTGTTTAAGCCAAATTTTAGCAGCGATTTCAATAATAATGCATTCATCTCAACAGTGATTTTCAATATTTGTTGAACTGAAGTTTGTTTATAAAAATATTTCGATAATTTATAGGCTCTGATACAAAGGACTTTTTTGGCAAAGAAATTCATCAGCTTTCATATTAAACTAAAATTAATAAAATCGTGTGTAAGTTTTTAAAATATTGAGATATTTTTAAAGCCTTTGATAATAATAACATTTTTCTAGTTCGTTCAACCCAACCCAACCCAACCCAAAAAGTGTTGTATTTACAAGGAAATTTGTACATGCCTTTTCAATAAAGAAACTCATCGGCTTTGATATGAAACTAAACTCAATAAAATACGAGTTTCTAAAATATTTAAATGTCTGTAAAGCCTTTGATAGTATCAAGATTTTTTTATTCTAATAAAAAACTATTTAATAACTCTAAAAGTACTAATATATAACTAAAATTGATAAAATCATTAAATGGGTTTTCAAAACATTTAGATTTTGTAAAGCTTTTTATAGTATCAAGATTATTGTCTCAGTTGTGATTTCAAAGGTCAATATCATATGTGATTTCATAACTTCATCCATTGAAAAACTGCTCAATAATTTCAAACTTGTTGTAATTACAAGTAAATCTGTAAGAGCTTTTTTGGTAAAGAAACTCATCAGCTTTCATGTGAATTTAAAGTAAATAAAATCGAAACATATTTTTTTAATTTAGATTTTTGTAAAGCCCTTGATTGTTTTTTCGAATTTATTGAGAAATTAGTGAATAACTCCAAAACGAGTATATTTATAAAAATACGTGTAAGAGCCTTTTTAATAAAGAAACTTAGCACCATTCATATGAAATTAAAATATAAAATTGAAACATGAGTTTTCAAAATATTTAGTTTTATAAAACCTTTGATAGTATCAAGATTAATAATAACTCTAAAATGGTTGTATTTACAAGCAAACTTACAGGAACTAATTTGCTTCGTAATTGAGCTCGCTCCGTTTCGGTTACTGGTGGTATTGGAATTAATAAATTGGATTATGAATTAATGAAAAAGGGTGTCCCACCAGGGGTTAATTTTTTCACCTGTTATGTTTTCAACATATGCGCCAGACATACGTAGTTGTTTATCTTCATAAATAATCTATAAATATGAATATACATAGCAGTTTACAACAGTAGGTACCCTAATAATTCATAATTTTATTACCTTTTTGGTAAAGTAACACAGCAGCTTTCATATGAAAGTAAAATCAATAAAATCGGAGCATGAATTGCAGAGATTTTTAAACCTTTGTCACGAGGTTAAAGGCTTGTTTTTCAATTATTTGCTCAAAATTTTAGAGTTACCCTCGACATTTCAATCAATTTTTACCATCCTCAGGACATGTAGGTTAATTAATCACCAACTTAGTTCTTATATTGTATCAATTTTATTTCCAGTTCCTCCAAGATGGACCAGCGAACCCACAGATGCCAGCGTAGCATCAGGACAAGACGCGATTATCCATTGCCAAGCAGAAGGTTACCCCAAGCCCATCATAGTATGGAAAAAAGCTCTCGGTAAGTCCATCATTTAAAAAAAAAATTATTTACGATAATAACCAAGATGAAACTCCCAAAGGATCCCATTACTTCCGGATAAACATCCGGTGTGTTCCTTCCGGGGATATTTCGATTTAATGCAGTTATTGATCCGTGCTCTCCCGCCGCGGCTCCGTCGTATCCTTAAGTTTTTTTGGGGGGAAACTCAAAACGCTATTGTGTCAATCGCAGAAAGCGGCTGCTCGGTGGGAGTTCGCATTTCGCCCTGTCAACTTTTCTTGAAACCATTTTTGCGAGATAAATAAACGAGACGAGAAATAAATTATGACCTGCTTCTGATGCCTCCGTGACTTCTTTCAATGGTTTTGTTAACGGTTTTTTCCTTTTTCTTTATACTATAATAGCTTGTCAGATCATTGCTTTAATAAGTTGATTTTTTTTAGTATACGTCGCATTGAACATTGATTTATTTTATGGAAAGTACTTTATTGTGCAATTTTTCTTTTGTAGAGGAGTTTCTGGGACCGATTTGGGGGTACAAACTAGATTCTGAGTCGAAGAAGAAGCATTTTTTATTCAATAGTTTTATGACAGAACCTTTTTTGTACCCAAAAATCTCTTTAAGTTAGAGGCAATTTTCATTTACTGAGTCCATGATTTTTAATTACATGAGGGAGTAAATAAATTAAATAATTTTTAAAAATTTATTTAAAAATTGGTCAGGTATATGGAGCCAAAGTAAAGAAGACGAAGAAGAACAAAAGAAATTTCTGGTGTAAAAAAATTATTTACTCATTGGCAACTGATCAATCCTCTTTTGACAAAATTGTCCTTCTTTTTTAAACTACCTCGAAAGGCTTATATCTAAAGTTAAATATTCTAATAACTGGTGTTACTAATCATTTCCATAATTAAACGAAAACTTGAAGAAGTAAATGTAATTCAATAATATCCGAAAATTATTAGTCAGTGGGAATTATAATAAGGAGCATATAAATGTGCCAGGATCTTGAAAATGATAACTGTTAAAATGTGAAGCAGTAAATATTAAAGCAGAAGTAGATGAAGAAGAAAAGGGAGGAAAAGAAAAATTAAATATATAACTAATTGAATACAGAAACCACAGGAATTACTGCGAAACAGTGATTAAACGCTGAAATTTAAATAGTCTTTAAAATTATCATTTTCAGAATTTCTGAGAATTGGAGAAAAGAAGAAAGTTAAAAAGTTAATATGAAAAATGAGGAAGAAGAATTAGACGAAGAAAAACGTAGAAAAAAAGAGAAGGAGGAGGGGCAGAAGGAAATTTACAACAGATGGATGCCAAAAATCAAAAAGTTGTTGTGAAGTATGATGAAGAAAATGGATAACTAGAAAAGTCCCAGACGTTAAAATTTTTTAAATTTCTAATAAAGGAATTGATTAAATGTAAAAGAAAAAGAAAAGAAGAAATACTAAATATAAGTGAATATCAAAGGCGAAGAAGAAGAATTAGGCTAAAAATGCAGTTGCGAATGATGAAGAAAAATATGTCATTTTCGAAAATTATAATTTTCAAAAATTTTAGTAAAATAATTTGATGCAGTAAATATGAAGAAAGAAGTCTCCAAGGAAACACAAAAACCAATCAATATGAGAAGCGAAGAAGAAGAACTAGAAGAATAGAGAGGGAAAAGAAGCAGAAGTAAATTTAAGACCAATAGAACTCAAAAACCACAAAGAGGTATTGTATAAGAAGATACAAAATATTGACATCTCAGATAGTCCTAAAAATGACAATTTCTAAAACTTCTATAAAAAAAGTAGTAGAGAATGTGAAGGAAGAAAATAAACAAGGACATGATAAAAAAGGAGAAGAAGAAAATTAAGTCAATTTAACACAGATATAAGTCAAAACTCAGAAAAATCGTTGCGAATGATGAAATATATATTAAAGAAGAAGTAGATGAAAGAGAAAAAGGAGAAAGAACTAGAAACTAAAGGAATTTCTGCGAAACAGGATAGAAAACACTGGTAACTGGAATAGTAACTAATACTGCAAATCATAATTTTCAAGCCAATATGGTAAACAAATAAAAAGAATTAGACGAAAATTCAAAAGAAAAGAGGAGAATGAGGAGGAACAGAAGTAAATTTGAGATCATTGGTACCCAAAACCCACAAGAGATGTTGCATAAAAAGATACCAAACATTAATATCTGGAATAGTCCTAGAAATTATTATCTTCTTTCACATTGACTCCATTCCTTCTGGGAAAAATAATAATGGAGTGAATCAATATGAAAGAGGAAGAAAGAAAAGATGATAAAGAAGGTGAAGATAAGACAAAATTGATGATGAGGATCATGTGAATCTGTAAAATCTTAGAATTAAAAACATCCAGTAGAGGAATGTGAAGGAGTATATATGAAAGACGAAGTAGATGGAGCTGAAAAAGGAGAAGAAGAAGAAAATAAACTAAATTAAAGACCAATGGAACTCTAAATCCACAAATGTCTTTGCGAGTGATGATGAAGAACGTGCAAATATGAAAATACTCGTATCTTCAGAATGATCATTTGCAAAACTTCTTCTAAAGGAATGTGAAGAAGTAAATCTGAAAGAAGAACTAGAAAAAAAGGCTTCCAGAACTGCTGCGAAACAAGATAGAAAACACTAACAGCTTTTCTCCTTCTAGAAAAAAAATCAATATAAAAAGCAAAGAAAAAGAATTGGACGAAAATGAAAAAGAAAAAGGAAGAGAAATAAAAAAAGTAGAAGTGAATTTTAGATTAATGAAAAAGCCATAAGAGTCATAAACCTGAAATTTAAGATCTATCAACTTAAATCTACAAACTCAAATGCCAATGATTTGAGTTCTTTAAAATGATCTTTTGCAAAACTTCTCTTAAAAGGATGTGAAGAATTTTTATTAATTATAGAAAAAAGAAATAGATGAAGAAGACTACAAGAATTTCTGGGAAACAGAATAGAAAACACTGAGTCACTGGAATAATCCTAAAAATTATTATTTCCAAAACATCTGTAATGAAGTCAATATGAAGGAATTAAAAGAGGAAAAAGAAGGAAAATATGATGAAGAAGGTACAGAAAGAAGAAGGTACAGGTAGAAGAAAAAGAAGTCAATTTAGAACCAATAGAAAGCAAAATCTATAAAAGTCGTTGTTTTTTTAACTTTCCAAAACTTCTGAGGAAAAAGATAAAGAGTCAATGTGATAGACGGAATATAAGAAACAGCTAAATAAAAATAAAAAAAAGATGAAAAGAGAAAATAAAAAAGAGAAGGAGAAGGAGCAGAATTAAATTTCAAAGGTAATGAAGATTATGCATACCTAAAAAAATCATAAAAAATCGATGACGATGAAAGGGAAGAAGAACTAAATTTAAGATTAATGGAACTGATCCGGGTGTCAATATCTTATCAATGACCTCACTTAAAGCCGTGAGTCCAGAGCCGAGATGAGTTTTTATATTAACCAGATATTTATCTGATTTCTTGGAATAATCTGGAATAGAAGATTCCAGTTCGGAATTTAAAGTTGGGGCTCGTAAAAAAGAAATATTTCGTGGTAGAGGATAATTCCTCTCAAACTCCTCTTTATCAGACTTGTCTATTCCTAGAACGAGATGTTTTTCCCACCGATCAGCTAAAGCTTGCAGAACTGGTTTTCCAAACAGTACATCCTTTCCAGATGGTATATCGCCTAGAAACTGAGCGATCTCTCGGTCAACTTCCGGTGTAATTTCAGCTAAACTCAGTGCTTGAGCGCTTTGAACTGAAATTTCCCGAACAGGCGACTGATCAACCCCATCAGATAAACCATCGTCTGATATATCAGAAAAAGAAGACTCACCTGAAAAAATTGATTTGTTGGTCCAAGAATAAAATACGTCCTCTATTCAAACAAAAATCACAAGGGATGCAGCAAAACAGAACAAAAAAAACACTAACATCCGGAAAAGTAATAAAAAAAATATTATTTCCAAAGTTTCCGGGAAAAATAATTAAAAGAACAAAGAAGAAGAATTGAACGAAAGGGGAAGAGAAGAAGGAGGATCAAAAGTAAATTTAAGACCGATAAATGCCAAAAATAACAACAGTTATTACGAATGATGATAAAGTCCTAGAAATTATAATATTCAAAACATCTGGTAAAAAACTGAAGTAATAAAGCTGAGAGAAGAAGAAGAAGAAGATAAAGTCAAGGAAGTATATAAAGATGAAGAAAAAGGAAGAGGGCGGAGAGAATAAGAGGAAGGAAGGGCAAAAAAAATTCGAAATAAATTTGAAGAATGAGAATCAGAAAAAAATAGGTACTTAGTCAATATTTAAACCAAATGACTTAAACGTATCAGTGAAAATTAAATTATCAATAATTAATTCTATTATTGAAGAAAAAGAAAAAGGTGTAGAAGTTGATGAACAACATGCACATCTGGTCAAATTCTCAATGTCCTCTGGTTAAGTCACGGAAATATTTTATATTTTTTTCAGGACTTTTTTAAATTCCTGATGAAAGAGAAGTGAAACAATCAATATGAAAAAGAAAGGGTAAGTAAATGAGAAAGAGGAAGGAAGATGGAAAGGAGCTTGGGCATAAAAATCATCATATATAATTAAGCTTGTCTTATGTGGTGAACCAAATTATGTGCGAAATATTTAATTTCCAGTTCAGATCATAAAAGAGAAAGGAGAGGCGGTAAAATAATGAAAAAGCTGAAATATGGAGGACAATAGGAGATTAATGAAGGGCATTCGGAAAATTGAGATTGATATTCAAATCCTGAGCAATATACAACTCATGTTGCACTTACGGTCTCGAAACAATGGCTAACAACTAACAACATAAGAGATAAAATACACAAGGAAGACATACGGTGGAGAACCCAAGATAAAAGAAACCCCCGATAGGTGGACAAATGAGATATTAACTTGGAGGCCAAGAATAATAAGAAGAAACTTGGGAAGACACCGAAAAAAAAAACTGGATACAAGCGACAATAAATAGAGACATGAATGGTTTTCGAAGAGGAGCCTTATTGTATTTAACTGCATTCTCCTGTATTTATTCACTGCTCATTCAGGAGTATGTGAATGAATACAGTCTGAAGAGAGAGAGAGAGAGAGCAGGGCTATTAGAGTTATCATCGTTATATTCTAGACGTTAGACTCCAAACTGTATATCTTTGTCTGAAATTATTGAAAATAATTATTTTTTTTTTCAGGTGAGCAACCAGGCGAGTACAAAGATCTCCAATATGAACCCAACATCCAGCAGTACCAAAACGGTTCGCTGGGATTCACGCACATATCAAAAGAAAACGAAGGTCAATACTTATGCGAGGCCAAAAACAATATCGGGGCGGGCGTTAGCAAGGTTATTTTTTTAAGGGTTAACGGTAAGTTTAATATAGAACATAAATTAAAAATAAAATCGTTATTTCGTATATTGCTGAACAGCAATAATCCGGGGGAGGATCGCGTTTTCAATAAAAAAAAGGAAGCCAGATATGTTGTTTTTCTTTTGAACAAAATAAGCTTTTATTGTACCTTTTCCGGAGGGCCACAAAGGAAAACCACAATGCGATATGAGACTTTCTTTATTGGGAAAGAATGACGCGAGTAATTTATTGGCCTTTGAGGGGATATTTTTGATGGAAAAAATAAAAGGTATAACTTGTATTCATGCTGAATATAAAGAATAAAGGAGGAGTATTCCTTTATTTTATTATTTTTAGAATCTTTGAATGGGTTTCCAGTATCTTTTCTTATTGGGGGAATTTTAAGAATTAAAATCAATAATACTCTTGAAAAACTGTTTCTGACGTCTGGAATACGAATGGCACGTAATAAGAACGAGACAAAACGTAGACGGAGATAACAGACGCAGATATATCAAGTGGCATATAAAACGACTCTGTCACGAAAGAATTCTTTGAAAAAAACGCCATCTAATAATTCTGTCTCATAGTCGTTTGTTACCAAGTTGAATTTTCGTTTATAGCTCCGGCTCATTTTGCTCAAAAATCGAAACAAGTACAAGTAATAAAAGGCGAGCAGGCCCATTTGCAATGTTCGGCGAATGGAGATACCCCGATGCAAATAGTGTGGAAAGTTGGAGTGCAGCACATTACTAAGGATAGTGGTAAGTCAAATCAAATCGAATAATTTATTCATGAATTAATTAATGAAAAAAATAATTTAAAACGGTCAGAAAATCGATTAAGAAATTTTTGCATTATTTAAAAACTATTACTTTGAATCGATGTACAGGGTGTCCCAAATTCGAGCCTCACCATTGGGATCTCGTTAACTAGAAGAGATACGAGGCGGTTAAATTGAGATAAAGTTGCGCAATTTGGTGCTCATTTTTATTTTTTTATGGCTCTATTTGAATAGATATAACAAAATAAATTACTCATTCTTATTGCTGCTTTCCCTATATTACAAAATGGTGTAGTCAGATTTTCAAAACAACGTTTCGCATTTCAGCTGTCATCATCAAGTTTGTTTTTTTAAATACGGCCCTGGATTTTTTATTACGGATTTTAAGAGCCCCTTACGTTTAGGGAACCATTCATTTAATAAATTGGTGACGCATCGTCCATTATGGGGTGGTGCACCGTTCTGTTGCCACCATAGTTGACGTGATACATCCAAAGGTTCTTCCATTATGGAATCCATTATGTTGGTCCTTATTCATTCTGTATATTTTTCGGATGTTAAATTTCTTTCAAAAAAAAAAAAAACGGACCGATAATTTTATTGTGCTACATACCGACCCATATATTAAATGATTGTTGTCCCTGAGGTCTTACTTCTAGATTCTGCCTTGGGTTTTCTATTCACCAATAGTGTTCGTTATAAAATTACGAGATAAAATTACCACAAACCAAAACTCTTTATTTTTACTCTCGACACGTGTTTCGCTAACGATGTTAGCATCTTCGGGAGAAGATTAAAACTAAATATACTAGCACTGTAAGGAAAACGTTTTTAATTCTATTAAAAATATATTTTTTGTCTCTCTTTATCACATGAGTTCTTATGGAAATATCCATTAACTTAAAATTTTTGAATAAGTGCGATACATCATTGGTTTAGGAACATAAGGGGCTCTTAAAATCCGTAATAAAAAATTCAGGGCCGTATTTAAAAGAAAAACTTGATGATGACAGCTCAAATTCGAAACGTCGCTTTTGAAAATCTGACGACACCATTTTGTAATATGGAGAAAGCAGAAATGAGAAAGTCATTTATTTTGTTATATCTATTCAAATAGAGTCATAAAAAAATAAAAATGATTTCGCCAATATTCGGTTTTTTCCAAAGATCTTCGGAACTATTCGGAATTTTTGAAATTTCAAAAGAGCGTTTTAATGAGCACCAAATTGCGTAACTTCGCCTCAATTTAACCGACCTCGTATATCTTCTAGTTAACGAGATCCCAATAATGAGGCTCGACTTTGAGACACCCTGTATACTCCTAGGGGCCTGGATAATTCATTATTATTAGGTATACCTGATAATATCAGAAAATTTTAACTTCACAAGTATTTCTAAGGTTGAGATTTTAATAAAATAAGCTTCCCTATAAAAACACGTTGGATCCTGATGGCGTATCAAACAGTTTTTGAAGCACTGCACTTGGACTTTGGTTGTTCCCTTGAACTTACTTGTTAATCTATCTTTGAACACTGCAATATTTCCTGACAAATGGAAACAGAAAAGAGTTTTATAATTTCTTTATTTAGGAACGATAAGAGGAATGTTTTTACTAAGTACAGAAGTGTTTCTATCTAATCGTCAATAAGTGAACAGTTAGGGTTGGCTGTGCCGAGGCTTAATAAACAACAAAATAAGAACACCAAGTCTCGGTCTCAAAATATTTTTATGTTCCAAAGGTTACATGTTTCGCTTAAAATGAAGCATCATCAGATCTGAGTTATTTATTTTATTGGGTATTACGTCACTTATAGCAAAAATCAATTTAGAAATTACTATCTCACACGCTTAAAAAATTGAAAAGAAGAAAAAAATAGACTTATTCACGTATTTAAAAGAAATATGAACTCAAATCTGTAATGATACCGTTTGATATACTTAATTTAAGTTCAATAAGTTTTAAATGCAATAATTATTTACTTGAGGTATAATAGATTTTTTTATATACCTAGGAGCTGAGGTTTAATCTATTAATCTCTGAGCTCGTTTCTTTTTTTCAATATCCTACCTAACTTTGTTTTGAATATTGAAATTAAAAAACGATAAAAACAACGAGAAGACCTACTTTTTTAAAAACTACCTAATTTGAACCAACGTTTCGGTAGTTAATAGTACAGTAAAATGAATTTAAATTATCAGCTTTTAAATCGCTTGCAACTTAAGAAAAAGTACCATCCCTCCAGATATATAAACTCAAACACTGACCGAAATTGTACTTGGGCAGTAGGAAAACACTTAATTGTGACTTTCCAGCTTATTATTAAGTCTATTCGACCGTTTTTCACCGTGGAAAGCAATTATTGATATTGAAAGAATATGCAAGAAAAAGTAATTATTCAATTTAAATATGTCTTAAGAACTACAACTAGCAATATACTTATAATTACATATATGATTATTACAAATGGTTAAGCTAAAAATAGTAATATGTACATACGTACAGAATTAGAGTTGTCCCTTATTAGAAAAAAGAAATTCAAATGTTGCCGACATTCTATATATCAATAACATTTAAATTACATACAGGGTGTCCCCTTTCAAATGGTCAAAAATGCTACAGTATGTACAGGAACCATAAAAAAAAGTGCTTTGAGATAGGACATGGATGGTCCGAAGTGCCTGATTTCTAAAACACAGGGTATTAAAATTTTTCAAGAAAGCCTTTTTTCCCTCTGCATTAAAAACCATTTAAATGATTTTTTTAAGTTTTTAATGATAGGTGGTGAGGCAACTCTTTAAGAAATTGCAGGTAATTTGACTTGTCCAGGGTTGGACATACATTGAATTTTTTATAAAAAATGAGGTGCCACTGTTTAAAAAAAAAAGTCTAATTATTTTGTTTATTTTTAAGAAAATACAGCCCTCACATTTTTGTGCTTCGATGCACCGTTTTGGTGCAAAAAAATAAAATCCCCTCCAGGGTTCTTTATTTTATCAGTTTGTTTTTATTTTCCGAAAATTTTAGCCAGTTTTTCCTGGTAATTTCCATAAAATAAATAATAATATTAATACAATACCTAATTGCAAATAATGTCAAGGCGATAACACAAACAAGAGAAAAATGACTGACAGTAATCAAGCAAAAATCACTTTTAATATTACCACTAATTTAGTAGTAAATTAATTAATTAATTAATTGCCTTTGCTTGGGTACCAGCATCTTGGGTAAACAGGTGCAGAAAATATGTGGAAATGCATGAAGGATACTTTGAGCATTTGGTTTGAATTGTTTAGTTAAATGTTTATTTTTTTGTTGTAATGATATTAAACTTTTCGATGTGACAAAAAATTGTTAAGGATCCTTGTATAGATTTTATTTTTTTTTCACGAAAACGGTGCATCGGAGTGCAAAAATGCAAAGGATGGGTCTTATTAAAAATGAACCAAATATTTCGAAATTTTTTTTTTTTTTTCAAAAAACCGTTGGCGTATCTTTTTTTTATAAAAAAATTAACAAACATGTGCTGCAAGTTCGTTCCTGGATAGGTCAAATCCCTTGCAATTGCTCAGAAAGTTGCCTCTTCACCTATCATTTAAAATCTAAAAATTAAATTTAAATCGCTATAAGCATTTTTAATACAGTGAGAAAACAATCGATTTTTTTGAAAAATTTCAACCTGTATTTTGGAAACGGTACTGCACTTCCGACCTATCTCAAACTACTTTTTTATGGCTCCTGTATATACTCTAGCATTTTTGACCATTTGAAAGGGGACACCCTATATAGTAAACAACACAAATAGTTTCCCCATTTATAGAAACATTCAAATTGGTATGTTCAACACTGGAAAGGCTATCAATTGATCAGAAATATCATATATTTTAGAAGTTGTTATTACAGGTTTTTTGGGAATGCATGTGGAAATAGTAAGACTTTGTCATGATAACGGGTTGGTTTTACCTTCGGTTCACTTTAAAAAATTCCCATTTTATGTTGTTTTTAGTTGGATCTGACAGCAGATACTCCATCAGAGAACAACCTTTGGCAGACGGAATGGTCTCCGAACTAGGTAAGCAAATCTCTAAACGTTCTCACATTGCCTTTATTTTAATAAAAAATTAAAAAAAGTACTTTATTTCACTATAAAATATACAGAAAAATTCCCCTTTATCAGGCATAGAAAGAACCATCCGTCAAGACACGGGCATCTTCATCTGTTCCGCCTCGAATTCCTACGGAAGTGACGACATGAACATCCAGCTGATCGTCCAGGAAATCCCGGAAGCCCCAAGGAACGTCAAGGTCATTGATCAGCAGTCACGCACCATCGGCATCTCCTGGAACTATCCCTATGCGGGGAACAGCCCTATAACAAATTATGTGATTCAGTACAAGCCAGGAGCAGGTAAAATTATGATTAAGCAATATCTGTCATTTATCAACCTAAAAGATCTCTCTAAAAAACACGGCCTTCAACTGAATCCATTAAAATCAAAACCTATGCTGTTTGGCAAAAGAAATCAAAACGAATATTTAAATCAAAATAGGTGACCAAATATTACCATGTTGTAATTCTGCTCGTAATCTGGTTGTTATACTTGATTGTCAGCTTAATTTTTCCGATCATGTTAAGCAACTTCTACAAAGGTCATACATATCGCTTAAAAATCTATATTTCAATAGTAACCTTTTAAGTAATGACAATGTTATATGAAACTCTTGTAGTTTCCCACTTTAACTATGCTCATTTTATTTATGGCCCTTGTTCGTCAAGCGGAACAATATCGTATTCAAAAGCTGCAGAATACATGTATTCGTCTAATTTTTAATTTAAGAAAGTCAGATCACGTATCACATAAAATTAATGATTTGAACTGGTTGAATATGTCAAATCGTAGAATTCAACATTTGGGTGTTTTTATGCATGGTTTAATTACTAATTCAAAATTCATATCTAAATCTCTAAAAAATAAGTTTAAAACCAACATGAGCGTCTATGATATAAATACCAGAAATAAATGTAAATATATTATTCCTCGACATAATACAAGAACATACAAGAAGTTTTTTACTTACGATGCGATTAAAACATGTAACTCCTTGCCAAACAATGATTTACTACGTTTAAGTCAAGATTTAGGTTGTATTTATTTAGAGAACAGTTGAGCTCCTATTTTTTAACTCACTAGTATCGTGTGCTCCAGAGGCGTGCATGATGGTTGTATACGATTGCATACAAGGGTGTTTGTTTGTGTACAGTATTGTTTTGGTGCAGGTTGCGAGTTTTATATCTCCCCCGTGTTGGGTATAAAGAAGGGTATAAGTATTTTTTTGGTGGGAACAATTATTTCTTTATAATATTTCATCTTTGTGTTATTTTTTTTATTATTATTATTATGTATGTTTACAGAAATTTATTTATTATTTATTAGGGTTAAGTTTGAGTAGCCTTAGGCTAGACTTCGCCTTTTTTTTTAATTTGTAATATTTGTCAATCTGTTGTTTTTTTTTGAATAAAAAGACTATTATTATTATTATTATTATTTAGGTATACAAAAAACTAATGCGTAGTGATAAATTCTTGTAAAGACCTGTAAGATCAATAGTTTCTTTACTTTGGAGAGTTTTAGTCTTTCTTGGATACATTAGTATCTATAGCATGCTAGTATGCATTAAATAAAGAGAAAATACAGTTCACTTGTAAAAAAAAGTCTGTAGATACTCAATTTCTTTTACTCCTTTCTCCTGGTTGCGATTTGGAAAGTTATATTAGTCAATTTTGGGATAATGTCACATTTCACAATTTCTCTCTTGTTGATTTTTTTTAAAACTTAGAACTAAATACATAATTTTAAAAATGCAATCATAATTACCTATGCGTGTTAAGTAAATAAATTTCCCTTTATCTCTGTTCAATTTATAAATCAATTCCTTTATCATTTAAATAGTCTCATCTGCGTAATATTTTTTATAGGATCTCGGTATTACATATTTTTCTGTAACCTTATTTCTTGTCCTGTATGGATGTTGGTAATATTTGATGTTTTCTTTTCCTTTAAATGTTCTAGTAGTCATTCGTTGACAAAATTATTATCTTACGTTTAAAAGACCTCATTCTTTAAGTAGTTTTTTTATTGAATATTTTTATGAAATATTACTTTTATTACCGATTTTTGTAAGGAATTTAGTTTAGAAAGGTTATATATATTTACACCTCCCCATCCGCGCAGTCCATAGGTAAATATGACTGAAACAGTGCTTGATAAAGAATGTTTAAGTCGTTTAGCTTAGGGCAATTTCTAAGACGTTATTATCTTAATTTTTCAATTAGATACTGAATTTGAAAATTCTATCTTAAAGGCTTGTCAGTTATGATTTCTAGATATTTAGTTGACTCTATGACCGCTATTTTAAGAGAATCGGATATATTCAAATTATTAATATTCCTGACTTATAACATGACAAAGTAATGAAAAGAGTCTTGTCCACGTTAGTGTAAGGTCATTAAAATCGAACCACTCCTTAACTATAGAAAATTCCTATTCTGCCTTTCTCTCTGTTCAAAAAAGTAGCTTCTCTAAAAGTCCATTTGTCTCAAAGAGACCTCTTAATAATAAAACTTCAGAGATTGAAGGGACGCAAAGTCAATTTACTCAAGTCAATTACACGTGTTTTGCTCTAAGGCATCATCAGATCAGTAAAGCTATTCATTCAACACCACAAACATTCAAGTTAAAACAAAAACTAAATATATAAAAAAATATTGCTGACGTTCACATTATATCCGCTTTCAAAACTAAATAAAATAAAAGTACACAAAACAAGCATAATCTGTAAGCAATTCTTCAAAAATAAACATAATCTGAGACCATTGACTATGTGTGCCTCCAATCTCTAAATTTTTCTTCTCTGTTTCATTCTATAAACTCCTTTTTACAAATATAAAGGTATCATCAGCAAAATTTCCAAGGACTCTAGTCATTCGTCATCGAAAACACGTTTATAAATATAAACAATAAGTGGTAGCGGGCCTAGGTCTGTGCCCTGAGGAACACCATAGGTAACTGTTTGCATTGAGCTTGTTTTATTTATTTGCACTACTTGTTGTCTGTCCACTAGATAACTCTTAAGTAAATTAAGACATATTGCTCTAATTCCATGACGTTCTAGTTTTCTCAAAAGTTTAGAGTGGCAAACCGTGTCAACGGCTTTGGCCAAATCAACGAATATCAATTTGTCTAGAGTCTTATATTTTTGTTTAATATCCTCTGCTGATCTGCCAGATCGAAAACCGAATTGATTTTCTGACAGCCTTTTATTCTTCTCCAAAATACTACTTCTAATATGTAATGATCTGTAATTTTTGATTTAACCAGGACCTTTACTTTAAAACTATTCTTATGGTTGGTTAATATAAAATCTATAATTGAGTCTTTATCCCTACCAAATCGAGTTGTATTATGAACAATATTATTCAAAGCCACATCAACCAAAATATTTCTATATAGATTGTTTGCCTCATGTGTTTTCAAATCAATATCAAAATCCCCAATTATTACTATTAATGATTTATTATATACAATGTTTTCTTTATATCAAAATGAAAAAAAATCTCTCAAAGTCTAGTTTTAATAAATTGGGAGATCTATAAAGAGATTTATTTTTTATTTTTATGCATAATTTCCATTGCAATATTCCAATACTTTTTTTGCTCACTTACTTCTATAAAGCTTTGTAAAACCCTAATATAAAACAACGATATAGAAACAATCTACTCTATATTATATTATCTCACCAGTGGTTCATAAAAAATGTTTTTGATATTTCAGAAGCTTGGCCAAATCAGCCGGCAAAAGTGACGGTACCAGGTTCCCAAACCAGTGGTACCATATCAAACTTGAGACCAGCACAGGTTTACCATGTAAGAGTTTTGGCTGAGAATCGTCTAGGTCTAAGTGAACCCAGTCAGATTGTACAAGTGAATACACTGGAAGAAGGTATAGCTGTTGTGAATGATATTTTCTTTGATCTAAAGCCGCAATAGTCCGGACGCATATGATTGAATATATTAAAACTAATGTAAATGCAGAGATTTTTTTATCAAACAACATTTAAACTGTAAATTTTAAAAAAGAAAAATATGAATAGAACTTTATATGAAATTCACATAAAGGAGAAGGGTCTTCGAGTTCTCTAATTTTTTGTTTTAGTTCCTAACGGTTCCCCAATAGACATCCGTGCCGAAGCAAAAACGTCTACCGAGCTGGTGGTGACATGGGAACCACCTCCCAGAGAAACATGGAATGGAAATCTACTTGGGTACCACGTCGGTTATCAGGAACTGGATGAGGACAATAGTGTATCACAGAGTTACGTATTTAAAAGTGTTGAGGTGCGAGCTCATTATGGGGGCGAAGCTGTTTTGCAAGGGTTAGCCAAGTTTACCACCTACAGCATTATTGTACAGGTATGATATGAGGGTAGTTTTTCATCTAGTGGGTTAAGGTAAAAAATTTGTTTTTTTTTTTCGATGTTTTATTTTTTGAGTAGTTTGGTGTTTAAAATGAGAGTTTTACAAAACCAAGTTTAAGACTAAGATTCGCCTGGCCTCTCGCTATGCCTTACCTGAAATTAGAGTACAGTTTCAGAATAGAAAACTGTACTCTAATTTCAGGTGAGGTATTATCCGTAGACATTATGAGACGTTAGATTTCTCGCTACACATCTTCGAAATTGGAAAATTCTTTGAAAATTTCATAGGTTGAGGATTTTCATTTTTCTGAGATGAAGTACATGGGTCCAAAAATGCATAGCTTCGAAATAGCCTAGTTTCGAAATAGCATTAATTGATAATAATACTTTGTTGTGAGTATTATTTTCTTATTTATAGCGTTTTTTAAGAGTTTTGATTTTTGAGACTTTTGGTCTTGGCTCTTGGAATATTGTATTGTATATTATATGTTGATTATTGGAATTTTAAATACCAGCACTAATTTTTTCATTCCTAAAGGATAAGTTTCTTATTCTTTCGAGGATAATTAGACTTTTAGTCCTGACTCTTGAATATTGAATGACAATAATTTTTTTTTATTTGTGTATCATCCTTGGCATTTTATTTTCTTTTTTGTAGAATTTCTTATTATTCAGAATTTATTGCGTTCTTAGAGTTTTAAACTCGGCTCTTGAATGCTTGGAATATCGAAGACCAATACCAGTTTTTTGATGTACAAATCCCCCTTGAAGTCTCATTTTCTTACCGATTGAATTTTTTACATTCCTATATGAAAAATTTATTGTTTTTTCAAGGATATTTAAAGTTTAAGTTTTGGCTTTTAAATTCATGAAATATTCAATATAATTCAATACTAATTTTTTCATTTGCAAAAATCTCCATTAGAGTCTCATTTTCTTATCATTTTATTTATTTTTTTAATTTTCAAGAATAATTAAATTTTTAGCCTTGGATTTTGAATCCTTGAAATATCCGATATCAGTGTTAATTCTTTGATATGCATATCCCCATTTGAAGTGTCATTTTCTTATTTATTGAATTTATTATAAATTTCTAAACAATAAGTTTGTTGTTTTTTCAAGGATAATTAGACTTTTAGTCTTGACTCTAGAATCCTTGGAATATTGGATGCTATTACATTTTTTTTTAATTTGTGTATCATCCTTTTATTTTCTTTATTGTTGAATTTCTTATTATTCTAGGCTCAAAATTTGTTGCGTTTTTAGACTTTTAAACTCGGCTCTTGAATGATTGGAATATCGAAGACCAATACTAGTTTTTTGATGTACAAATCCCCCTTGAAGTCTCATTTTCTTACCTATTGAATTTTTTACATTCCTATATGACAAATTTATTGTTTTTTCAGGGATATTTAGACTTTAAGTTTTGGCTTTTAAATTCTTGGAATATCCAATATAATTCAATACTGACTTTTTCATTTGCACAAATCTCCATTAGAGTCTCATTTTCTTATTATTTTATTAATTTTTTTCATTTTCAAGAATAATTAAATTTTTAGCCTTGGCTTTTGAATCCTTTAACACGTTAACTGCCACGTGAATCAAGTGTGTCTCACAGTTATCATATTAGTTTATGCCACGTGAATCAGCCGTGATTCACAGGAAAATTATTGTAATTATGCCTGTAACTCGCCGGTGATTCTCAGCTCAGTAGCCATATAAATCAATGATAATTTAAAAATCGTGGCCTGGCGTATAAAATGTAATGATTAGCACACGAAATTTTTGTATATATGGCGTTAAATGCAAGGTTTTTTAATTTTATTTATCGAACAAAAACAAAATTTATTTTTGAAGATATTTTTATTCGGAAAAATTAAATACATTTTAAAAGCTTAAAGTACAGATTAGGTATACAAGGTACACAGTTTTTAAAAGCATAAAAATAATTATTCTTTTAAGCAGACATGACACTCGGTGAAACAACTCACGCAGTAGTACTTAAGGCACTGAATGCACTTCCATCTAGTTTGTGCAGAATTTTTAGCTGCCACAGACCTGCCCTTTTCTTGGGATATTTTGGAATAACAAAAGCAGCATCTTCGCCGGTTAGCAGTACCGACGTCTCCCAAAATATGTTTCACTCGATTTGCGTTTATTTGTGAATCTCTTCGCTCATTCTCAAGACGCTGCTGTTCTTTATTATAACTATCTAAAATTAGCAAAAAACAAGATTTGCGATAAAATCTTACCTTAGTCAATAATAAAGACCGCTAATAAACAAATATAAAAACACACACCTTTTCAAAACACAAGTTTTTTACTGTTTGACTGATCACACATAAATGACGATAAACAACAAGAATAGGCTAGTTTTGTTTTGAATCAAGTATGATTCACGTGGCCTACTGTGCAATTTTCGTCAGCCAGGCCTTATGAGACACTTGATTCATGTTCAAAAACACAATTTTTGACAGGTATTGACAAGTAGGTCATTGTGGGTCATCATTTTTATTATTTTGGAAGTGAAACAAATAAAAAACAGCTTTTGGCTCGTGGGGTAAAAAAAAAATTGTATTGTGGCAGTTAACGTGTTAAGTATCCGATATCAATGTTAATTTTTTGATGTGTATATCCCCTTTTGAAGTGTAATTTTCTTATTTATTGAATTTATTAAATTCCTGTATTATTTTTAAGTAATTTATTAATTTTTTTAAGTTTCTAGATGACTAATTTATAATTTTTTTAAAGGATTTTTGGAGTTTCAGTATTGAATCTTAAGTTCTTGGAGTATCAGTTATTGAATTTCTAGTTCCTAGACGCGAATTTAATAGTTTTTTTTTAAAGAATATTTATATTTTTAGTATTAGATCGTAAATTCTTGCAGTTTTATTTATTGAATTTTTTAAGTTACCAAATAACTAATTTATAATATTATAAGGATATTTAGATTTTTAGTCTAGGATCTTGAATCCTTGGATTCCATATAGGTATTGAAATTCTTAAGTTTCTAAATGACTATTTTATTATTTTCTTAAAGATTCAGACAGTTTTAGATCTTAGATTTTTAATTTTTAAATCCCACTTGCAGTTTCATCAATTGAAATTTTTGAATTTTGAATTGAAAGTTCCTAGACTAGTTTTTTTTAACGATATTTAGATTTTTAGTCTTGGATCTTAAATCCTTATAGTTTTATTTATTAAATTTCTTAAGTTCTTAGACGACAAATTAATCACTGATTTTTTAAGGATACTTGACTCCTAGATCTTAAATCTTGAGAGAATTGGATGCCGATACTATTTAGCGCTTTATTTTTAAATTTCCCTTGGAGTTTTATTTAGTTTTTTTTAGGTCCTACATAACTAACTTATTATTTTTTTAAGAAAATTTAAACTTTTAGTCTTGGATCTTGAATTCTTGGAGTTTAAATGATTAAACATTTGAAGTTCTTAGACGACTTTTTTTTTGTTTAAGGATATTTAGACTTTTAGTCTTCGATCTTGAATTTCTTGGAGTTTCATTTATTGAATTTCATAAGTTCCTAGATAGCTAAATTATTATTTTTAACGATATTTAGATTTTTAGTCTTGGATGTTGAATAGAAACGTATCATCCATTTTTGTCTAAGAGACCAAACGAAAACAAAACAAAGGTAAGAACACAAAGTCACGGTCTCATCAAATCCATATAATTTTTTAAAAAGTGAGTTGTAATGTGATCTGTGTAGGTCTAGGCCTGATGATGCTCCGATAGGAGCGAAACACGTGTAGCTTTTAAAAAAATTAAAAAAAAAATTATATGGATTTGATGAGACCGTGACTTTGTGTCCTTACCTTTGTTTTGGATGTTGAATCCTTGGAGTTCTATTTATTGAATTTTTTAAGTTCTTAGACGATTAATTTATTATTGTTTTTTAAGGATACTTGCATTTTAGTCTTGGACCTTGAATCCTTGGAGTATTGGATGCCAATACTATTTTTTTATTTTTAAAATTTCCCTTGAAGTTTTATTTTCATATTTTCTAAATTTCTAGATGATTAATTTTTTTTTAAGGATACTTGACTTTTAGTCTTCGATCTTGAACCCTTGGAGTTTCATTTGTTAAATTTCTTAAGTTCCTAGATGACTATTTTTTTTTAAGGATATTTAGATTTTTAGTCTTGGATGTTGAATCCTTGGAGTTTCATTTATTGAATTTTTTAAGTTCTTAGACGATTAATTTATTATTGTTTTTTAAGGATACTTGAATTTTAGTCTTGGACGTTGAATCCTTGGAGTATTGGATGCAAATATTATTTTTTTATTTTTAAAATTTCCCTTGAAGCTTCATTTTCATATTTTATAAATTCCTAGATAACTAATTTATTTTTTTAAGGATACTTGACTTTTAGTCTTGGATCTTGAATTCTTGGAGTTTAAATTATTAAAAATTTGAAGTTCTATTCAGACTTTTAGTATTCGATCTTGAACCCTTGGAGTTTCATTTGTTAATTTTCTTAAGTTCCTAAATGACTATTTTTTTTAAGTATATTTAGATTTTTAGTCTTGGACCTTGAATCCTTGGAGTATTGGATGCAAATACTATTTTTTATTTTAAAATTTCCCTTGAAGCTTCATTTTCATATTTTCTAAATTCCTAGATGATTAATTATTTTTTTTTAAGGATACTTGACTTTTAGTCTTGGATCTTGAATTCTTGGAGTTTAAATTATTAAACATTTGAAGTTCTATTTAGACTTTTAGTCTTCGATCTTGAACCCTTGGAGTTTCATTCGTTAAATTTCTTAAGTTCCTAGATGACTATTTTTTTTTAAGGATACTTGAATTTTAGTCTTGGATCTTGAATCCTTGGACTATTGGATGCCAATACTATTTCTTTTTAAATTCCCCTAGAGTTTCATTTATTCATTTTCTAAATTCCTAGACGACAATTTTTTTTAAGAATATTTAGTCCTTTAGTTTTGGAATTTTATTTATTGAACTTCTTAAGTTCCTAGATGATTAATTTATTATTTTCTTAAGGATATTTGGATCTTAAATCCTTGAAATATCGGATACCAGTACAATTTTTTTCATGTTTAATTTTCTCATTAATTTATTGATTTATTTCATTTCATCAATCATTATTAAGTTCATCACTTTATCCATTTTCAAATTTCAAAATCGAATTTTTTTTTTAATTTTCACGCATTGGGTATTTCAGAACAAGAAAAAATTACTACAAAATCATAAAAAAGAAATATTGAGTAAATAAAAAAAATTAATCAATCAGCAAGTTGTATTTGAACAGACGCAAAATCCAGCTTTAGAGACTAATTAACAAGGGATTGCTCGTAGTTCCATATCTATCTGTCCAAACCTTTTGATATAATTCACTTTTACCAATAATCAGTGAGTATGAGTTGAGAGATTCTGTTAATGATCAGTTCTTATTTAAGATAGACCAAAAAGTGAATTACTTACTCTTAGGTTCAGAACAGTTCCCTGGGAGTACCTCAAAGATCCATATCGAAATTAATAGTTCAGTTTATTCGTTTGCATTCTGATGACTGTAATCTCATACAAGAATCACGATTACTTTCTGCCTCACTGAAGGGAAGTTTAGTTCCTGTTAAAAGACCAGACACTTTCCGGGAAAGGGAAAATTTAAGCTCAAAAAATCATCAAAAAATACCAATTATTATGAAAAAAATCATGTTTTTACACCTTAATGCGAACACCCTGTGAAAACAGCCTCAAAAAACCATATTTTCCAGGCATATAACAGCAGAGGGTCTGGACCAGCGAGTGAACCAGTCACTGCAAGAACTTTAGAAGATGCCCCCACATTACCACCGGAAAACGTCCAGTGTTCAGTGTTAAATGCTCAATCGTTACACATATCATGGGAGCCGCCCTTGCCAAAGGGCAGAAACGGTATTATACAAGGATTCAAAGTTACTTACCATTCAGTTGGAGAGTATTATGGTATAAGTGGTGATTAAAGTTATAATTTCAAATACTATTAAGGGCATTTTTGTAGATAATGACGACCAACAAACCAAAATGGTCACCCAAATGAGAACCACCATATCAGGTTTAAGGAAATTTACGAATTATAGCATGACTGTTTTGGCGTATACTAGTAGTGGTGATGGGGTGAGATCCAGTCCTGTGTATTGTCAAACAGAGGAGGATGGTTAGTATAATTTCAATAGTCTCTTAAAAAATTTCCAAGATCGACTGTGTCAAACGCTTTCCTCGGTTTTTATATTTACTTTTCAAAAAGTCAATCAATTCTAGCAGATATTGCGGTTCTATATCTAATCTGTAGTTTGTTCTAGTGCCATCCGCCCCAGCCCAAATAAAAGCAGTCCTAAGTGGCCCCAACAAAATCCTTGTGGCTTGGCTTCCTCCCAAGTTTAGCAATGGACCACTCACTGGATACACGTTTTATATGAGCGTGGTAGAGGATGGACAAGAGGAGGGAACCCATAAAAGGGCCCTCAGCCCCACGACTGAAATGTACGAGGTGTCAAGGACTCACGAGTCAAGCACTTTACAGTTCTGGATAACTGCATCCACTAGGGTAAGATCTAACTATTTTTTTAAAATTTTAGTTATTAGTTGAAGAGCCGATGAGTTTTATTGAACAAAAATGCTGTAACAAGCTTTCTTGTAAATACAGTCGTTTTGGAGTTAATAGGAAATTTTGCAATTTAGTGAAAAAATTCAGATACTGTCAAAGGCTTTACAAAAATCTATATATTTCGAAAACTCATGCAACGATTTTATTGATTTTAATTCCATATGAAAGCCAATGAGTTTCTTTACCAAAAAGGTTCTTACAGATTTTTTTGTAAATATAACCATTTTGGAGGTATAGAGTAGTTTTTCAATAGAGTGAAAAAATTTTGATACTGTTAAGGGCTTCACATATATCTTAGTAATTTGAAAACTCATGCAACAATTTTATTGATTCTAGTTTCACATAAAAGCCGATAAGTTTCTTTACCAAAAAGGCTTTTACAAGTTTCCTTATAAATGAACTAATTTTGGAGTTATTGAGCTCTTTTTCAATGAAGTGGAAAAATCTTGATAGTATCAAAAGCTATACAAAAATCTAAATATTTTGAAGGCTCATGCAACGATTTTATTGATTTTAGTTTCATATGAAAGCCGATAAGTATCTTCACCAAAAAGGTTCTTGCAAGTTCTTTGAAAATTCATGGTACGCTTTTTTATTATCCTTGACTAAACCAGCAGGTTTTTACGCAACAGCTACATCTTTTGTATCACTAGAAGTTTCCAAATCAATTATTCCCTTTAGTGTTCCTTCAGTTATATTAGAATCACAATCTTACCTCGAATTTTCAATTTTGGCTTGGTTTATCCTAGGTATCACCCCTGTACCTTGGCGTGAATTTCTCGATTATTTCGAATTTTTTCTAAGTGTCCTCAACATTGTTGACGTCATTTATTAGTTCTTGGAATAACTGTCGATCAACTGAATCAGTTCTTGCCTTGTCAATGTTAATATGTTTATTCGTATCGATAATTGCCATTTTTATCAAGATGTAGTTCATGCTCATTTTCAATATACACCTTTTAGTAGTCGTTTCTGACTTTTTTTCAACTCAGTTTCTCTTTTAAGTTTCCTGTATTATATCATCAACTTTTTCTGGAATAGGGGCTAAATCTTCCATATTTTCTTTAATCTCAGAGCTTTTGTCAGGTCCGTCCTGGCTTCCTCCAGTCACTTTTCTATTGCTTTGATTACATTTTTTAAATTTATCCATCATATTGTGGAAGTGTATGCTTAGACCGTTATGAAATGATACTTTTTTTTTCAAATTTATTACACATTAAAAGTGTTATTTCATTAAGATTTTTCCAGATCCTGGAAGCTGGAATAAGTTTAAATATCTAACAGGACCAACATAAAAAACTAATTTTTATGTCTACCTTTTTTCACATGACATCATTATGAAGTTGAGCTGTACTCATTAAATTGGACAGACTACAGCATAGGAAAAGATAGGTGATAGGCCAGAGGGAGAATTTAATTTACTAAAGTGACTTTAAAACCTTTAGAAATTCTTTTTGTATAGTGGAAACTTTTATAAGCGTGATATTTATTAAAGTATTTTATATGTTTCGTTTATTATACGTGCTTCTTCTCTGGAAACTGCATCAATTGATTCTAGGACATCTATAAATAGAAAAATTTGGTAACATGGCAGGGTCGTTTTAATAGTTTTGGCATTTTTAATTTTACCGGAAATATTTTTAACTTTGATTCTGCATTAAAATTGTAATACATTGTTAATACTCCATTGAAAAACTACTCAATAACTCCAAAATGGCTATATTTACAAGGAAGTTGTAAGTTCATATGATTTCATTCGCTGATGACTCTCTTTACCAAAAAGGTTCTTACAGACATCCTTGTAGATACAACAATTTTGTGGAGTTATCGAGTAGTTTCTCAATGGAGTGAAAAAAATCTTGATACTATCAAAGGCTTTACAACAATCTAAATATTTTGAAAACCCATGCAATGATCTTATTATTTATTTTCACATGAAAGCCGATGAGTTTCTCTACCAAAAAGGTTCTTACAGGTTTCCTTGTAAATACAACAATTTTAAAGTTATTGAGCAATTTTTCAATGGAGTGAAAAAATCTTTATACTATCAAAGGCTTTACAAAAATCTAAATATTTTGAAATCATATAACGATTTCATTGATTTTAGTATGACATGAAAGCCGATAAATTTCTCCACCAAAAGGTTTTTACAAGTTTTCTTGAAAAAACAACAATTTTGAAGTTATTGAGCAGTTTTTCAATGGAGTGTAAGAATCTTGATACGATCAAAGGCTTAGCAAAAATCTTAATATTCTAAAAACTTATGTAACGATTTTATTGGTCTTAGTTTCGTATGAAAGCTGATAAGTTTCTCTACCAAAAAGGTTCTTAGAGGTTTCCTGGTAAATATAACAATTTTGGAGTTATTGTGCAGTTTTTCAATGGAGTGAAAAAATCTTGATACTATCAAAGGCTTTTCAAAAATCTAAATAATTTGAATACATATAACGATTTCATTGATTTTCATTTCATATGAAAGCCGATGAGTTTCTCTAGCAAAAAGGTTCTTACAGGCTTTCTTTTAAATACAATTTTGGAGTTATCGCATCTTTTCAATAGAACGAAAACATCTTGATACTGTCAAAGGCTTTACAAAAATCTAAATATTTTGAAAATTCATGCTACGATTTTAATGATTTTAGTTTCATATGAAAGCTGATGAGTTTCTTTACCAAAAAGGTTCTTACGAGTTTCCTTGTAAGCACACCAATTTTGGAGTTATTGAGTAGTTTTTCAAGAGTGAAAAAATCTTCATACTATTAAAAGATTGATATGAAAGCCGATGAGTTTCTCTACCAAAAAGGTTGTTACAAGTTTCTTTGTAAACACAACATATTTGGAGGTGTTGAACAATTTTTCAATGAAATGAAAAAATCTTGATACTGTCAAAGGCTTTACAAGAATCTAAATATTTTAAAATCTTATAAAACGATGTTAGCGAAGTAAGACATTAAGGCAAAAGTCTGAAAGACGTAAAGATTATTTTAACTGCCTGGAAGTACACGAGCTGCCTGGAAAAAATGAGAAATTTGTCCAGGACCTTAAAACGCTTGAAAAATCACTTACACCAATACGTCAGATTTCGATCACAAAAAAATTGAAAAATGGCACTAGTGAGAAAATATTCCAGAAATTTCAAATCTTTGCATAAAAAGTTTCAGCTGCCTGAAAAAATTGAAAAGTTGATCCCAATTATCTGGAAGAAAAGAGATATTATTCTAGAAACTTATAAGAAAATATTTATTGTCTGGAAAAACAGATAAATTAAGGCAAGAGCTTAAAAGATGTTGAAACTTTTTTCATTGCCTGGAAAAATTTGAAAAATACCCGAATTGCCCCGAAAAATGCAAAGTTTGTTCAGGAGGTGCTTTATCAAAAAGGTTCTTACAGATTTCCTTGTAAGTACAACCATTTTTAGGTTATTAAAATGGAGTAAAAAAAAGGCTTTACAAAAACCTCATATGAAAGACGATAAATTTCTCTACCAAAAAGTTTCCTCCAAATTCCCTTGTAAATACAACCATTTTATTAAGTATTTTTTCAATAAACTTTCCTTTTCTGGCAGATAGGAGAAGGTGAGAGCACAAGAGTCATCACAGTCTCCCCATCAAAAAACGTTCCGGCGAAAATCGCTTCGTTTGGTAGAAAAGTGATTAGTGCATGGAAACAGGACATTTATCTCCACTGTAAAAGGGTGGGGATACCTTCTCCCAACGCAGTCTGGAAAATAAACGACCTTCCTTTAGAAGAGGGAGGAAGAAGGAATATTTTTCCAAATGCCACATTGGTAATCAAAAATTTAACTCTTTGTAAATCAAATGCACAATGAGGTACTTATTTTAAGGTGATAAAAGATATTCAAAGTGTGGACCAAGCGAATTACTCTTGTGCCGTCGAGAACCAGTATGGAAGGGATGAAATAGTTTATACCCTAAAGGTTCTGGTACCTCCAGAAGCGCCTGTTTTAAGTGTGGTGGAGGCTTTTACTGACAGCTTACATTTGAGGTGAGCATTAACTTGAGTAACTCTACACTTACGTAATATTTGATCATTTAGTTGGACAGACCAAGGAAATGGAGGTTCACCAATACTGGGTTACGTTATAAATTATAAAAGGGATCACGGAGATTGGGAGGAGTTGCAAATCCCTGCCAGGACTGACGAGCATATGCTTAGGAACCTTTGGTGTGGCAGTAGGTAAGCAATCGGAGTTTTAAGTAAAATTGCGATATTCAGTATGCTTTTTTGCAGGTATCTTCTTTATATCACAGCATTTAACCGAATAGGCACCGGACTGCCATGTGATATAGTGACAGCCCATACAAAAGGAACTGGTGAGCCTTAAAAAAACATTTAAAAAATTGCATTAGATCATTTTTATTTTCGATTAGTGCCAGTGCAGCCTAAGCAATCACAAATGTTAACGATGAACGCCACTGTGGCCACCATATGGTTAGACTCATGGGGTGACGGGGGGTGTGGAATCGGCCATTTTGCTATCTTTTACAGGTAAAAACCCTTGAAAAATAGAAATGTAAAATAATATTATATAATTTTAAAATGTAGTAACTAGTCTCCGTCCGATTTTACCAGTTTTAACTTAATTTCTACCCTCAACTTGTATCATGTAGTGTTGTTTCCTGCTTCTTTTTTCGTTCTTTTTATTGGTGACTACACAAGTGGATCTGATGATGCCTAGTATGGGCGAAACACGTAATCCTTTGACTTTAATTTAATAAATTGGAGACCTGTGACTTAGAGTTTATTTAATTACTATTTAACGTAAGCCGGTCTCTTTGAGAAAATCTGGACTATTTCTCCAATAATTCAAGTGCAATAATTCGATTTTTTTCAGACCTATACGTCATAGCTCTTGGACAACCGCTTCTAACCACCTGAAACCTACAGAAAGGATCTACAGCATCGTAGATCTGTTTCCGGCCACGGAATATCAAATAAAAGTTATTGCGAGTAATAATGCCGGAGATGCTGAGGCGCTGTATAATTTCACCACGTTAACATTTGCAGGAAGTAAGAATTATTAATTACTGGTGGCTCTGTGATTAAGATATTCGGTTTTCAGGTATTCCAGAAATCACTCCTCCCGTATCGCACTCCGGAGATGAATCGATGTATTTGAATGCCAAGGTTTTGGTGCCTATAGTGTCATCTTTGAGCATCTCTGGGGCTATTTTTGCGGCACTGGTTTATAGAAGAAGTAAGTTTTTGAGAGTTTTTTTTATAAATGTTGAGTAGAAGCGTGAGTCTGGATTAAGAATTTTGATTGAAGCATTTTTTGCTAATTTTCTTTTTATTGTTCTTGGCAATATTTACATGAAATGATTGAAATATTCTTAAAGGGATTATAGTCAAAGAAAGAGCACTACTTACACAATAAATAGTTCAATATCGGAAAGATTCTTGTACCTTAAAATTTTCTGAGTTAGGGTGAATTTGGTCAACCAATGTCCAAGAGCCATTCAATTTGAGGTTTGTGAAACACATATTGGCAACATCAAAATTTTTGTTAATTAGACATTTATAGGCGTAGCACAGGAGCCGCTTTAAATATTTTAAAATTTTTTACATAAGTATAGAGAAATTCGCGATGATAGATTTGAAGGTAAAAACGTGATTCTGAGTGAAGGATTTGGGTAATTAAGGCAGCTTTGGTTGAGGTATTTCTTATTTCCAACTTTGTTAGAAAATTTTTATTATAAGACATTGCAATTATTTTAGGAGAAAATTAGCCTGAATGATGACCCAAATAGGTGTTAAAAAAATAAATAGCACTAAAAATGGGAATGTACTTGTAAAACGTAATACAAACGAAGAAATAAATTATCCTGTCTTAAAACAAAATAAGGGTATGAAATTGGTGTTTACATACCAAAAATATAAAATCTTGCATTAAAATAATAGGCTATACAGGACGACATTGAAACCAAAATTAGACAAACAGAATAGAGAGACGAATTTAAAGTAACTTATATTAAAAAGAATGAAGAAAGAAAATACACGCTGCTTGATATGCTATTTAGTGTAGTAAGTGTAGAGACCAATATCTTTAATCTATAACATCTTAATATTAGAAGAATAAAGAAAAACTTTGACAACATAATTATTTTATTAAACAAATTTAAATTGGGTTTGAATACTATAAATGTATTAAGTAAAGCTTTTTAGACATGTTCTTGTGATAAGTAAAAAAAATAGGGCTACCACATGGAATAGTACCTAAACCTATTTTGTTTTTAATAGTAAAGATTGCAATCAGACAAATCAATATGCTGTAGAGCAGCGTTAATCAAAGTGTGCTCCGCGCAAGCTCCGGTAGGGCTCCGCCAGCAGTCATAATAAATGAATGCATGTGGACCCTATAAGAATAAAGTTACCTAAGATAAAAATAAACAGCCAAAATGAAACGCCTACTTATAGGTGTTACTGGTACATATACGAAAATTTAATATATGTAATATTAAGTAAATGTCCGACCTATTACATCGAAATGTTACAGCGTTACTCGTACGCCACCATTCGCCCCCGGACTATAAGCAATCGAATTACCTCGGTTCGTCGCGCTGTTTCTCGTGCTCGTGCGTCGACGCGTACTTCGGAGAAAATCGTCTGACTCTCCGAAGTTTCTGAGGAATTTCTGAGGTTGCTGGTATAATATAAAGGAGGATTGTTTGGCGCGGAAAATTTATTAATCAAGCAACGTACCGCAAAATTTACTCACACCGCGCTCAGTATTTTATGTTCGCTTGTCTTGTTGTTGTTCGTAGTGGTTGTAAAATCTTGTATTTCGTGCGTCAAGAGATACTATATATTTGTCATAAAATTGACTAAATCAAATTAGTGTTAAAGAAGAATGGAGCGCTGGCTTAAAGGTGTTGCAAAAATGTGGTTCGCTTGGATGATGCGTCAAATTCAAATCAAGCTGATATGACGGCGTCAAGTTCTAGTTTTATGGTTTCAAGTTCAAGTAGTAAAACATCTAATGACACACTGAAGGTGAAAAAACGAAAGTATGACTAATCATACATTAATCTCGGATTTGTTGATTCCAACTTTGTATGTTGTGCAGCAAACTGCTTCCTAATAGTTCGATGGTACCTGCTAAGATGCGCCGACATTTAGAAACTGTACATCCCGACTTCAAAAACAAAAGTAAAGAATTTTTTCTACGTAAAAAAAGGAACAATTATTAAGAAACCAAAAAACTATGACGCATGCGACTCAGACTGTGAATGAAAAGGCCACGGAGGCATCGTATTTGGTTAGTTACCGCATTGCCCAAGCAGGAGAAGCGCACACTATCGCTAAAAACCTAATAAAACCATGTGTGGTAGACATAACAAAATTTATGCTCGACGAAAAATCTGTGAAGCAACTTTCTACAGTGCCGCTTTCGAACGATACAGTTACGCGCCGAATTGGGGATACTTAGGGATACTTAGGGGATACTTAGGATACTCAACACTTAGTATTTCAAAGATGTGGAGACTATACTGTCAAAAAATGAACGAAATACCAACCCTCCTTGTTAAAAAAAAGTTATTTTGCAATGATATTTAATAACAATTACAACATTGGCTTTGCTTCACCCCGCACCAATGTGTGTTCCGTGTCTCCAATTAACAGAAAAAATACAAAATGAGAAAGACGAAAATAAAAAAAATAAACTAATGACGGAAAAACATGTACATAAATTACGCGCCAAGGCTTTCTTTGACCATTTAAAAGAAGAAAAACCTGAACTAATTACAATATCATTTGATTGCCAGAAGAATGAGGTCCTACCAAAGATTCCTGACCAATCAGTTTATTATAGCCGCCAGCTTTATATTTACAATTTTACCATTGTTAGTGGCAGTTCACACTCACCCCTCACTAAAAATAATGTGACGATTTATGCTTGGACTGAAGACGAATACCATAAGGGATCAAATGAAATAGCAAGTGCTGTATTTTACAAACTTTCTCAACTAGACCTTAGGAATAAAAATAAAGTAAGACTTGTTGCTGACGGATGTGCAGGTCAGAATAAAAACTCTACTTTAATTACAATGTGTATCATGTGGCTTAGTCAGAAGGCTCCTCAGTCAGTCTCAAAATTAGAAATTATCTTTCCAGTTGTTGGGCATTCTTTTCTCCCTGCAGATCGTGTGTTCGCTCGAATTGAAAAACATATAAAAAAAGAAGAAGTCTTAGTCTCCGTAGAACAGTACATAAATATTTTTGCTGATCACGGTAAAGTTTATCGATTTGGATCTGACTTAGAAGTGCACAATTGGAAGCTTGTAAGCAAACAGTAAAACCTACTGGACAATGGCACTTCTCATTTAATGCGTGCAAGAGGTACATATTGAATCGCACTAGTTCTGGACAGGTTACGATTCGAGGAGAGCAGTCCAATAAATCAGATCTGGGTGTTTTCAAATTAGTCTTTAAAAAGGGCAAGCCACCAACCGACATAAAACCAGTATTAGTTCAAAAGGCTATGCAGCTAAATCCTAAAAAGCTAAAGGATGTCCAAACACTCCACACCAAACATTATGGAGATAAATGGAAAAAAACCGAATGAATTGAAATACTATAAGAATATTCTTGAAAAATACGAATTGGAAAATCTGGAAAACATAGAAATTCCAGAAAATAAAGAGAATTTGTGTGAAAACATGCCTTATTTAAGTGATTTGTTAGTTTAAACTATTTTTTAAATAATGTCGGTATAAGTATCTATGTTTGTTAAATTTTTCCGTAATAAAATACGTATTTCAAAAACAAAAGTTTTTTTTTTTACAAAATACGACAAATCCACTATGGTCAGTTTCAAAATCCGACAAATGGGTTTGTTAGTTTCAAAACCCGACAAAAAAAATTAATTTTAAATAACTTTACACTAAGATGTTTTTCCAGGTTGAATTGTTCAAAATTAGATGCTCGATGACTTGCTCTATGTATATAAAGAAACTTAAAAAGATATTGAGCTTTTAACTTCCCTTATCATTGTTCTCATTTCCCAAAATTTTCTAAAAGTGGATTTGTCGGATTTTGCTTTTACAGGATTCAAATTTGTTATTAGACATAAAGGCTGTGAAATATATTTGGAAATTTTTTTAGTCTCTGATTGAACATGGTCATGCCCTGGTGCTTTATAATTTTTTAGTTATTATATTTTGGTGTATTGTTTTTTCAACTTCTTGCTGATCGGTCAAAAACAGAAACATAGACTCTTCCACAAATGTATCCTCAACTAAACTCTCTTGACAATTAAACTTTGAGGCTAATGTTGGTCCTATGTTACTAAAGAAGTCATTAAAATATTCTGACAGTGCCTTATTCTCCTTATTCTCAGAAATAATATCGCCATTCTCGCTTTTTAAACTTGTTATCTGCCTTTGCTCGGTGTTCTTTCTGCGACACAAACGATCAACATTTTTCCATAGGATCTTACTATTATTTTTACTTTTATTTATTTATGAAGATATATATTCTTTTTTGGTTTTTTTTATGTCGCGATTAACCAAATTATTGCACCTTTTGTAGAATAATAAATAAATAAATTGTCAGTATTCTAGGAATATTCAAGTTGCTGACATATATGATTCTCTGAATGGCCCTGTTTTAGAACATCCATGGAATATTTGTCATGTGCCATCAAGGTTTTACTAGATATTATTAATTTAAAAAAACAATTAAAAGCTTCCTAAGACATAAGTACACCGCTTATTTTTGTAGAACGTCTCCAAGACATAAACTCCACCCAGAGCACCTCAATAGGAGAATCGCCCTCGATGGCCCAAATGCAAAACAAACAAAACCGAGACCAGCAGTACCTCGCGGTGAGGGTGGGTCGCGGGCAACAACCCCTCGACGTTGAAGATCCCTATAAGGCCGAAACGTCCGAGTACATCGAGGACATTTGTCCTTACGCCACTTTTCAACTATCCAAGCCGGCGTACAGCGAGAGCTCTTATAGCGGCAACGTGTACAGTGGACCGTACCATTCGGTACGCGGTTCGTTTGTTTATCATGACGTAAAACCACCACCTATCGATAAGTTTAAGTTAGGACATGTAAGTTTTTTCCTGATTTTGTCTTGTGGTTTTGTTTGGTTTTAGCGCACCACATCTTTAAGTTAACATAAAAACGTTATTTATGGCTTTAAAAAGCTCTTTTTTGTCCTTTTCTGTTGCATGTTATCACCTATGTTCTATTCTCAATATGAAACCATATAAATTTGTCAGTTAGCTATCTATTTTATTGGATATTACGTCGTCCAATTATCAATTATTTTATGTAAATTGTAGTTGTATATTGAAAATGTTGCTGAGGAGAGTTTTTGTTTCAGAACAAAGAACCTGAGTACACCAAAGTGAGAAGAAAAGGTGGTAGACTAAGAGATCCTCATTCAGAAAGTCAAGGTAGGTACTACAATCATTTAAGCTTTAAAGAAAAAAAAACGCTTTTTTAACGTAGTTAAGCTTATAACTAATAAAGTTATCATACTCGACACCGAACGAACTCTCGGAGACCATTTAAAAGAAAAAAAAACACACAAAATTTCGATAATATTAAGGACTATATAACACAAGTCAAGTCCTTAAATATCCCAATCGGCTTCGTTCTATCCCCCCCTCCGAATTTCAGAGTCTGATAACCTGGGCAGCACCGACTCAGAGGTGAAGAAGATACTAACTCTCCACCTGCCTATTTCAGAGTACGACACCCTCGGATCGGACTCAGACGGTGATGGGGGCGGTAGGGCAACCAGTCAAGAGCTTATGTCTTTCGGACATCGTATGAGAGGTAAGTGCTTTAAATGATCGAGGTAATAAGAAGTGATTAGCAACAATTGGGATACTTTAGTAAGTTGTAAAGATTTAGCCATATGAAACTGCTTTATCTGAGACACTTCATAGCCTAAAAAAATACCGATTCAAATCATAAAAACTGTGGCTAATTTCATCCAAAAATGGTAAAATAAGAAAATTAGAAGTCCCAAATAATAAGCAAGAAAGAACCCTTAATACTAAGCCACCTATTCCCTTTAGTCACATTTTTCAAGCAAATTTAAATAAGATCAAAATAAATAAGACACAGTAAAACACAGGTTAACGGTATAAAATATGAGATTCTGCCTATTAAACGGATAGCTTTTGGATAAGGAGCCTCTATGTTCATATATGGAAAGCCTGGAATATATCTACCAGAAAAACGTTATCATATTTAATCCTATTATGAATACGAATAACCGTATTTTAGATATTGTTGTAAGTAACATTGCTACTAAAGTAGCTGAAAGCTTATTTAGTTTTGTTAACATTCAAACACAATATCCTCCACTTAGTGTGCAATTAAACATGAGAACTTCAAAAATAAAAGCATTAGTCCTGATGTGGATTCTCAGTCAAACAACTGTAGGAAGGCTGATTACGATGTTATGTACCAATTATTACAAAACGCTTTTTGGAACTTCTTCGAGTCTTGTAATGATGTCAACATGGCAGTAACCTATTTTTCTAATAAAATGTACTCAATTTTTGATATGATCTGTGCTTGATGATATATTTAGGGCCTGCGATGAAGATTACATAAATATTTTGATACTTCTACACTTCTCCAAGGCCTTTGATACTTTGGATCACCGTCTCCTATTAGCTAAGCTAAAATATTATGGGTTCGATGCGGACTCTGTTCAATTAATTCATTCATTTCTAAGCAAACGGTCGCAAAAGGTGGTCTAAAACAATATTACGTCGAATTCGTTGGATATTCTGTCGAGTGTGCCACAAGGAGCTATTTTGTCACCCTTTCTCTTTATTATTTACACCATTGATATAATTCTCGCACCTAAATACTGTAAAACACAAGCATACGCGGATAACACAAAAATCTATGTCTCTTTTGATTATAACAAATCGCAAGAAATGGCCGATAAAATAAACACTGATCTTCAGGTAATTAAAGAATTGTCTGCTGAACATAACCTAAATTTAAATTCTGACAAAACTAAGCTAATATGTATTGGCAGCAAAATCAAAAAAAAACTCTATTAAGAAGAACTTAAAATTAAAAATAAATGATGCTATATTAAAATTTGTATCCAGCGCAAAAAATCTTGGCTTAACTATCGACGAAGATCTCAGATTTAGTGCGCACGTTCACAATATAACAAGAAAAAGCTTTTGTGCACTGAAATGATTATATAATAATCGACACATTCTTAACTACTTGTTGAAAAAAAGTTTATGCGACACATTAGTAATCTCACATTTTAACTATGGTGACTTTATATACGGTTCATGTCTTACAGCTCTCGATAAACAGAAAATACAAAGGGTACAAAACGCATGCTGTCGATTGATATATGGAATCAGGAAGCATGACCATATTACTCATAAAATTGTAGAATCTAACTGGCTAAATATGGAAAGCCGTAGAAAACTATATCTTTCAAATTTGGTGCATAAGCTTCTCAATACCACTAACACCTCGAATATTCTTAAAAATAAATTTCTGGCAAGGACAAGCATGCATGGACAAAATATTAGAAACAAAAACAAATTCTCCATCGCGTTACATAAAACATCTATGTATAAAAGATCCTTTTCATATAATGCAATCACCCTATATAATTCCATACCTGATAATCTAAAAATATTTAATATTAATAAATTTAAATATAAAATGTTTGTTTCTGTTTAATCAACAAACTCATCATGAATAAGAAAGGATTTATTTTTCTTATTAAAGACAAAGAGACACCTAAAATGAGCATCTTGAGGTAATACTTAATAAAGAAAATGGGAAAATTACCAAGAAAAGCATATCTAACTTGTGTAATAAACAAACCTTACAATATATTTGAAGAATTTAAACAGGTATTGGCATTGTATGCTGAACTGGACTAGGTTTTGAAATTATTTCACAACTATCTACTTTTTAAAGAAAATCTCTACCTGCTACTGGATAAAGCTATTACATTACGGTTTTTCGTATCGCATAGTTTGTCGTTATGTATAATAATTCTTTAAGTAAATTTCTTCTTCTACATGGTGTGCGTACATTTAAAAAGCTATTCGCTAATAAGTTGCATAATATTGTTTTATTTTCACTTTGGAGGGATTAGGTAGGTTAAGAAGGAGTAGCCACACGGCTAGACTTCGCCTCTCTTATATCCCTATAGAAATGTATGAATAATACTCAGAACTGTAAATTATTTGTTTGTTAAATAAAGGACGTTTATTATTATTATTATATTAAAACGAAACAAAAATTGAGAGTCAAAAGTGTAAAAACCCATCAATAACATTGGAATAAAATATTAATTTATAGAAATTCGAGCAAAAAAAAAACAGGGACATCAAAACGCCACATGAAGCTTATTTTAATTAAATTTCAGTAAGATATGGCTCGAGGTCTTTCTGGAACTATGTAAACAGTAAGCACAGTGTTATGAAATACCTAATATAATGTATTTAAACGATCTTCAATATGTTAATGGAGAATCGATATCTAATGTTTTTGCTGTATATTTTGACTCTGTTTTTGTTGGTTCAATTTCTGAACATTTTAATGCATCAGGGTTTTAATGGTTTGAATTTGTGCGAGGTCAATTACAAGAATGTGTGAGATGCTGTTAAGAACTTTAGATTTAATAGGGCAGTGGGCCCGGATAAAATTCGATCAATTCCTATATTCGCGGCTAAAAATTTCTAAAAAAGATTCGCGGATCGAATCAGTACGTCGGTACATATATATTGATAAAAAGGATTCAAATAGGTATTCAATGGAATATCCTTTGTAAACGCATCGTCAAATGAACTAATAAAAAAGTAAAATTGACCTTATTACAACTATACCCAAAGTATATTGTTAAATTATATCGCTGCCGTATTGGTTCCTTTAACACAGGCCGCCTTCGCCGTCGCGTCGACGTTTCTCAGAATGTAAATATATTTTTTAGGGCAGTGTCGCTATCAACTCAAGAGTCGCTTTGCTTTTTTTAATGATTCATTTTTCCATTAGTTATTCCATTCGTTACAAAAATTGTGACCGAGTAACACGTGTCTACCACTGTCTTCCTAATGTATAATATCGACGAAAAAAATTGAAAAACGAGTTTTAACGCGAAAAAAATCTGTGCTACCGCTTAAAGTGAAAACAGAAATGCTTGATCGTTTATGCCTTGGAGAGTCGTTTGCATCGATATCACGATCGTTCAATGTCAACGAATCAACTGTACGATCGAGAAAAAAATCCGCAGATAAAGTAAGGTCGTCTGTAGCTTCAACTTCACTGTCAGCGAAAGTTGTTCGTAATCCAGCGATAGAAAAACTGGAAGTGGTACTGTCATTATGGATTGAAGACCGCAACCGAAAAAGGGTGCCTCCGAGTGGTTCAATAATCCGGGAGACGTCAAAGCGTCTTTACGCCCATTTTAAAGAATCTGGTGGTAGTAGTGGTGGTGAATGTGGTACGGAAGGTTGGTTCAATAAATTTAAGGTGAGACAATCATTGCATAGCATTAAAATCGTTGGAGAAGCTGCATCTGCAGACACTGCTGCAGCAGAAGGATGTCCAGAAGAATGTGCAAATCTAGTAGCTGATGGAGAATACAAACCTGAGCAAATATTTAATACAGACGAAACTGCACTGTTTTGGAAGAAAATGTCAAACAAAACATTTATTTCTAAAAGCGAAAAGTCTGCCCCTGGATTTAAGGCAGCAAAGGATAGAGTTACACTGCTGCTATGTTCTAATGCATCTAGTGATTGTCTCATTAAACCACTGAACGTTAAATCCTCGTGCTTTAAAAAATCAAAACAAGGACGACCTGCCAGTATTTTGGCGTGCTAATAAGAAAACATGGGTTACAAGCGCTATTTTTTTGTCTGATTTCGGAATTGTCTTGTTTCTGACGTTGAAACTTATTTTAAAAAAAAATAAGACTTTAAAGCAGTTCTAGTTTTGGACAAGGCACCAGGTCATCCTCGCGAACTTGACGACGGCTCAATATGACGGCTTTGCTTCAACCGATGGATCAAGGAATAATCCAGGCCTTTAAGCTCCATTACATTAGACGAACCTTCAAAATCATATTGGATAATATGGAATGTGATCCTAATATGTTATGGAATGCTGGAAGAAATTTGACGTAGCAAAAGGCATTGTAAACATAAAAGAATCATTAGAAGAACTAAAGCCATACACATTGAAATCATGCTGGAAAAAATTGTGGTCTGCTCTGACTGTAGAACATGAACATGTGCAAATTCAAACTTTGACTGCAAACATAGCCGAAATTGCGAATGAAATAGGACGAGATGGGTTCACAACAGATAGAATCAAGGGACATTCAGACGTTGCTTAAATCGCAAGATGAACATTTGGCTGAAACGGACTTGGAGGAAATGTTAAGTTCATAGCCTATTGAAGAAGAGGCTTCAACAAGCACTGGAAACGTGACATTTAATTTAAAAAATCTTAGCGAAGGTTTAAGAATCGCAAATGAACTTTGTGATTTTTTTATGAAGTCTTATTTTTAAGAGGCAAATTGCTAATACTGCTGATATCAGTATGAATTGAAGATTTTAAAAAATGCCAAGCAAGAAAAAATTACAAAATTCTTTAAGCCATTGCCTAAGCCTGAAGGTAATAATTAATCAATATGGTCAAAAACTTCAATTAAATTCATTTTTTATATGTATATGTACGTATGTACTTATTTGTTATTTTGTCACCTAGGAAAGTATACCCTATAATCCCATATAAATTACAATTCACGGTTTCTTTATTTGCGGCATATTTACAGAACATATAAAGAGCTTTTACTGTATTTTAAAGGGCATGATAGGTTTTTTAGCTGAATCTTTATAGAATTTTATTAAATCTGTCTTGAAAAACCAACACATTCCCACAACCATGGAGAGAAGCTAAAATATGTCCAGTGTTTAAGACAAGTAATAAGGCAGATATTATGAATTATAGGAATTTTCAGTCTATATTGAGTAACTCTGTATATTTCTCTGTGCAGCAAAAGATATATATAAAAGTAAAAAATCTACATCTATCTCTGTGATATTACACAATATATTGCCGAAACTCTTGACAAGTGGCAAGTTAATGTAATGTATACAGACTTTGCTATATTGATGTAATATTGACAGAGTGTCACACAGCACAAAGCTCTTCTTCAAAAAACTCACGAAAATATTACCAAATTCTTTGCATACTTGAAGATGAGACCACAATGGGTTATCGTAAGAGGCCATGATTCAAAATCCAACCTTAAGCCAATACTTTTTCTTTTGTTCATCAATGATCTTGTTAAGGAGGTAAATGGTTTCAACACATTATTGTTTGCTGATGATCTCAAACTTTATTCTGAAGCCTATAGTATCTCTGACTGTCAACAAAATATTCAACAAAACTTACAAAAGAAATATACCTGGTCTATGAAAAACAAATTACATTTTAATACTGATAAATGTTTTGTACTTTTGTTGGAGAGGCAGTATTGGCAAGGTTTGCTGAAATTCGCGATCTTGGTGTTACTTTTGACCACAGCTCCATATGACATATGGAGCTCTTGTTATGAAACCCATAAGTATTCTATAGGGAAGATTCAGAACAATTTTTTAAGATATTTATATTATAAGCAACCAGGTTTATATGAAATGCACATACTTTGGTTAGAGATAATGATTTTGCACAACCTTCAAGGCTCATAAAGAAGGAGAAATATTCTTGCAATATTATTTTTATATAAACTCTCAAATAATTTTATAAATGCTCCGGATTTTCTTTGCCAAATTAACTTGTATGCACCCTGGTATATAACACGTAATCCTATGACTTTTTATAGTACCAATTATTATAAAAATTAACCACTATATTGTTATGTGCAAATTATATAATCACATTCCATCTTATTATGATTTGTGGAGTCAATAGCCAGGACGATACTCTCTAAGATTTGAGCAATTATAATAATAGGTCCAGCAGATGTAAATAAAAGAGCCTTAAATAAAGCATTAATTATTAAATGACAAATAGCTAATTTAGTTCTACCTACACATAATATAATAATCTGATGATATTTTCCAGGTGGGGCGGAGGGTTCCTCGACCTCTTCGGACTCGCCGCCCTCAGGCAGTGTGGGCCGAAAACCGTACAACGCGAGAAAGGGCAAGGGAAAGGGCGGCAACAAGGGACTGAGACACGTAAGGTCCTCTAGCGGTTACTCTAGTCACAACGATGAAACTACCTTTAGTATATCGCATGCGCCGAGTTTTAATGAACGGATACATCCGCCTACAAGGTAAGCTGCTATTAATGGTATACGCACAAATTGCTCTAATCTAATATAATATTCGTCATCCATGCGGTTTTTCTGAGACCGCACTGTCGAGGTCACTGAGGTTGATTCGCGTTTTTGCGGGTCTTTCGCATCTGGGTTAGGGTTAGAATTCATATACGATATGGCAAATGGGTTTGTTGGTAAGTTTGAAATATTTTGGGAAAAAGAATCTACTCTATTTTTCGGATAAGGAATGTATATTTTTTAGAAAATTGTGTTTTTTTTGGAATACTTTTGGGCAAAAAAGAAGACCAGTTTGAGGATTAGGAGATGTTTCTGAAAAAATGTGAATTTTTTAGACAATTATTGGTATTTACTAATTATACAGAAATACCTACAGAAAAAAAAAATATATTTTTTCATTGATGTCTTCCATAAAATTTGCTGCAGTGAGTACATGTATGCCAAAACGAAAAAATCTTCCAAAATTTGAAGATTTTGTCGCTAAACAAAACATGAAGAAAGGCGATTCTTGCTCTTTATTTAGCAACGTAGGTGTTGCTGCATACTTATGGAAAGATTCAAAAGAAGTAATTGTTCTCTCAAACTGCCACAGTTCTGAGATGGAATCTGTAGAACGGCGACAGAAAGATGGAACTAAGGCTACAGTGCCGTGCCCCAAAGCAATCAAAGATTATAACTCCTATATGGGAGGAGTGGATCTCTCAGATCAACTCTCCGGCCTTTATGATATAGACCGGAAGTCACAGAAATGGTGGAGAAAGGTGTTCTATAAACTTTTTCTTACTTCAGCCACAAATGCGTGGATACTTTTCAAAGAAGCTCACAATCGTGGTGTTTCATTTATAGTTTTTTTAGTTAACTTAGCTGAATCGCTTATTAATTTGGGAAGAGAAAATTCAGGCATGGTAAGGAAACGTTGTACTGGCAGACCTTCAAGTTCGTCAAGAAATATGGTAAATGTTGGCGATCATTTACCTATTCAGGGAACCACTCGACGTAGATGCCATTCGTGCTCGTCAAAAAAAAATCGAAAAACGTACAAAAACTATGTGTTCAGGTTGCAAAGTTCGGTTATGCGCGGACTGTTTTTCGATATACCATAAATAGTTTGCGCGTTTATGGTTTCTATAATTAAATTTTATGTATTATGTTTATCTGGTGGTACACATTTGTCCCGATGTTCACTTAGTTTTCATTACTAGTGGGACACCCGTGTCCCAGGTTGTATTTCTTTTATACGCTTATATAAATAGATAAAAAGCAATTTTTTGTTTTATTTCTAAGCTACCTTATCCTATAACAAGATTTTTTATTTAAAAAAATTAAAATTTAAAACTCGTATTTTAAATGCATCAGCTCATGTGGGACATATATATCCCATTAGTAAAATCAAAACCATTTTTTAAAAAATAAAGTCGTTGCGAAAGGGTTAATGGCATTGTAACTGTAGTGATTGGCACGCCAACAGTTTTTACTTGGCCGATTGTAATAATCGGGTGTTCGTTCGGGGCGCGTTGGAGCGCGGATTGAAGGCATTGAGACCTACTATATGGCGTTCTCGGTTGAAAATATACTGTTTTATTATTCTGTTAGGTTTTAATTTTATTTTACTTAGAAAAATATTAAATAATTTCAAAAATAGTTAATCTGTATGAAAATGTTGGGGGTTCTGCAGCTCTTATGCACTTCTTGCCCCTGTCTGAGATCATCCGGGACAAATTTGTAATACCTACAGAAAAAAGCTGATCACATTCAATAAAGAAGGATATTATAAAAATCAAGTTATTGAGCACGAATATGGCACTACAAAATTGTATAAATAAATGAATGTGGCCAAAATGAGAAGAAATCACAAGTATAACAAATTAAAAATCAAAATATTATCTATATTGACTAATAACAAAGAGATTGTTGATTTTACAACTACACACTTCCTTTATATTGGTAATAAAATTTCTAATGCAATTAATGTTCCAGTTACGCCAACAGCTTCAAAACTTCATATTGATCAAATCTGTTCTAAAATTATAAAGCTCTTACACTTAAAACTTTAAGATCCATTTACACATATAACTATTCAAATTTTTAAAACAGGCATTATACTATCATACTTTAAAACTTCTGGGACTGGAGATAAAGTTTTTGAAAAATATCGTAAATCTCGACTTATCATTAGCTTTCTCGAAGATAAGGGTACATCAGTTGGCGAATATTGTTACTGTTTAAGTAAACCAGGGCGAAAAAACTATATTATTTTAGGTATTTTTGGACTTGCAAAAAGCTTTTGATACCGTATCTTATGCCCACCTCATTAAAGGGCTGGAAAGTAATGGTGTTCGAAGCCAAATTTTAAATATTTTTCAATATTATCTTACAAATCTTACTCCAGTTGTTAAAATAAATAATATATTAAACTCTCCCAAAATACTTAAACATAGTATCCCTCAATGTACCGTTCTCGGGCCAATGTCATTTATTCTATACATAACTATACTTTGTAATCTAATGTGCTGACGACACTGTAACCATTTTTTCAAGTAAAACATGAGCAGAGGTGAGAAATAAGCTTAAAAAATAGCAGATGTTTAATTTACGAGTTTTATTTCCTTAAGTCAATTTTAAGAAAAAAAATGATTATGGTATATACTGCCGTCTTTATTTAAAACATCCTAACTCGCAAATCGATAAAGCTGAGCAAATTGAGATTTTATGGAAACTAATATGCAGTCCTCATATTTTGAAATAATTATCTGATTCTTTTTATACGCTTAGAAATTTGTTTTTTACATTCGTAGGTAAAGTTTAGTAAAAGACTAGATTCAAAATTTGGTGAAATTTTAGAAAAAAAAGTTAGATAGGACTTTTAAACTTAGTAAAGTAATTATAATAAAAAAATATATCTGTTTTTGGACTGATATTCATTAAAGACATAGGAGTTACATTTCAAATTAACATTATAACTAAATTACTAACTAATAAAATATTAGAATATTAAAAACAGTATGAAAGTAAATCTAGAAATTAAATTTTGTTTTTTTTGTAATTTTACACCTCTACATCGTGTTCGGTAAGAAGGTTTTGGTAACCCATCTTTATAATATTTAGTACTTAAAAAGTTCAAGAGCTTAAATTCTTCCGAAAAGGCATTTTTGTAGTACAACACATTTTCTCCCCTTTTAAAATGCAAATGTACCATATTCTGTAAGTAAGGTTCGGCCTTTTCAATGATTGTTCTACCTGGTGATGGAACGAGTCCGCGGACATAAAAATGAGACCAGATTGAAAGTATTTTATTTCCAAATTCTCCAGTTCAGTCCCGGTAGAGTTTACAACGTAAACAAAAAAACAAAATAAGGCCCAATTTTTGTTTTGAGTTGCACAGTTGTCAAGCCAGATCGTAATATTACCCATGTCTCTGTTTATTTAAAAAATTAGTTTATTTAAATTCTCTTTTTTTAAAAAAAAATTAAAAAAAGTGGAAATTAAATCTTCCTTATTTCGACCCGCAACTCCTTCGTGTCATATTATTACCACCGGCTTTTCGAAGATGCCCCTACTAGCACAAATGAATATTCTGCAAACGGAATGCTGCTTAGGACATTTTAACTTAGAAAAAGATAGATACGACATTTTAATTTGGGATAATCGTCTTTGCTACACATAGGACAATATATTTAGGTGAATTTAAGGCATAAAAAATGTAGTTAGGACTTTCTAATGTAGCCAAGGAGATAGATACCATTTGATAGGTTAATAAAATGGAATAAGCCCAAAAAACGAGAATTTTGTAGTTAGGACGTTTTAACTAAGGAGGGCAGTATAAGTCTCTTATAGCACCCTTACTTAAGTACAAAATCTTGGTGTGGGGGTGGAATGTATAATGCAAACGTGGAACAAGAGTAATACAAAATAGAAAAACATTCTAAGAAAATTTAAATTGTGTCGCCTACTACATATTATATACCGGAGAAATATCAGCTTGAAATTATATACATTTATACAGCAAAATTAGTTGCAATAAAATATCACATAATTATTCTGCAAGAAATAAATCAAACCAACTATATAACAGCATATTCTGTAAAAATAATATGGAACAACATTTTGAATGAAACTTTATAATTAATTGGTTACCGCAGAGTAATGGACGCCTAGAGAATGTAGGTAAATATTGAAATATATCAAAAACATATCAATTATATAATACTCTTAAATATTTAGCAGATTTTCTTTTTTTTTTATTTATAACTTTGGGAGTATTTATTTATAGTTTTAGGAGTAACTAAAGCATTTTTGGATATAATGTATAGAGCTTATTATTTAATTACACTTTATTATAGTTTTGCAGTACATACAGGTGCTGTAAGTACATATTGCGTAACTGGACGGCAATATTTGTTTCTTACCTTTTATTTAAATACTATGTAACTTGCTATACACGTTCGGCGGTTGAAAAATTTCGAATATGATTTTTGATTAATGATTAAGAATGAGACGGAGTAGAGCGAGAATAAACTTGGCTCCACCCTGGGCGGCTGTCGCGTCGTCGTTGCGCTTATCAGTCCGGTTAAAGTTCGGTTGCAATTCCTCGCATACCTATGTACGTGATACAGTAATAAAAAAAAATGGTTTTCACTGTTGATCAAAAGATTAATATCATTAAATGGTATTTGTCATACGAATAGTGCAGAAGAAGTTGTCGCCCGTTTTATATTTGCATATCCTGATCAGCAAGTCCCTACTACTAAAACAATTTATGATATCTGGCATAAGTTTGACCAGTCGGGATGTGTAAATCGGTGTGCAAAATGTTCTAGTGGCGATCAGGAACCTCCTCGAACACCTGACGCTAGGATTGAAAAGGAGGTCAAGGTGTGTGCTTTTGTGGAAGTAAGTGAACCTTGTTCTAGCTCCCAAATTTCTGAAGAACTTGATATTCCAAGTCGTACAGTGCGTGATATTTTGAAAAGAAATAAGTACAAAGCCTATAAAATTAAAAACACTCAATAAATTTTTCCAGAAGATCAAATAAAACGCTTGGAGTTAAGGTAGTGTGTAAAACCTTAAGAGAAAAAATTTATCAAAATGACGACTTCACAAGTAATATTTTATTTACAGACGAGTCATCTTTTTCTCTTCTAGGTCGACATAATTCTTCAGTCGTGAGATATTGGTCTCGGGAAAATCTACATTTGAGTGTACCATTACGAACTCAATACCCGCAAAAGATAAATGTTTGGGCTGGTATTTTAGCCAATCACATTGTAGGACCTTTTTTTTATTGATGGTACCTTAAACTCTGAGAGATATTTACTTTTATTGCAACAAAATATTATACCCGCTGTACGAAACTTGGATGTTAATTTTGAGGAAATTTGGTTTCAACATGACTGATGTCCCGCTCACAACGCTAGACAAGTGACTATTTAACAAACACTTTTCCTGAACGGCTTATTTTCACAAGAGGGACCATACCATGGCCTCCGCGATCTCCAGATCTGACGCCATGCGACTACTTCTTATGGGGCTATTTGACGGAAATTCTTTACCAACACACGACGAATGAAAGAGCCGTTAATTTGGACGAATTGCGACTTAAAATTATTAATTTTTCTAGGTCCATTACACCTGAAATGTTAGCCAATGTACGTAGAAAATTTTACGACAGGTTGGGATACTGTGAAGCCCAACAAGGAGGTGTATTTGAACACCTTATTAAATAATCCATTTAATTAGAATTATTATTTTGTTTAAGAGTTATTTTACATTTTATTTTAGAATATTGTATTTAGTTTTCACCAACGGTTTTTAAGATTTGAGCATATTAAAGTTGTTTTTTTGACTTGCGTTTATGAGCACGTTAAAAAACAATATAAATTTTTATCTTTCGTGTGCGCGTAAAATTCCAATACTTGAATCGAGGCTAACCTACTCATCTCCGAGCGCTTGCTATACATCACTGCCACAGTAAACATCTTCTCAGAGAACCTGTTTACTGTGATCACTGCGAGCAAGCCGAAATTAAATTCACATTGCGAGCGGTACAGAGAATCGGCGTCGCTATCGGTGGGAGGTTACCAATGCAGTCGTTCTCCGTCTACTCTCTATCTATTAGGTCTTATACATTAAAACTCAATCCGTACGATTCAACTCGCCAAACGTGTATACATTCCGTTAATAAACAAATAAATTGATAAAATAATAAAAAATTGGGTATTTAAGGGCAATTTTTAAGAAATTTCTTTTTTAAAAAGAAATGTGTATTTTTGGTTTAAGCTTCCTTTAGTTTCCTAGGAATTGTTGATAAAATTAAATACCTTGTAGGAAACAAAATATTTAAAAAAAAAATCGGATTCTATTGTATACGTTTTAGGCATCAAAGAACATAATAAAATTTACACTAATGAAATTAATGGAGCACATGCCCTACTACTACATTAACCATTTTTTTTTTTATGTTCACATATGAAATAAAATGTAGTTTTTTCTAGATTTTCAGATGTGTCCCTAAGAGACTTCTCCGACGCCGAATACGAAAAGAGCCACAAAACCAGAGGAATGTCGAAACTAACCAGGGAAGCCTTCCAAATAAATGTATAATATAACTAAGGCATTAAGTTTCTGTTTGTTTTATCCAAAAAAAAAAAATATGTATAAGCACACATTATATTGATTTCTTCTATTTTTTAACGGAAATAAAATCAGCAGCTTCCCACAATGTAAAAAATAAAAAGAAAAATAGCAGTGCCAAAACGTTATTATAGAAATAACAAACAATAGTTGTATTAGATCATTTTTATTTAAGGGTGTACCGGGGTACATCGAAGTAAAACCCACGAAACCCTTTTTGGGTACATTCCAGTAAAGGTTTTGTGATATTTATTTTTGTTAGATGTTTATTATTGTTTTTATGAATTTTATATGGAGATATAGAGGATAATTTCTACACCAATTTTTGTACTGTGTATATTAGATATTTGTAAAAAATAAAAACGTCGACCGATCACACGATCGAGTATAAAAACCAAATTATTTAAACATTAATAATTTGGTGTATATACTCATGACCATAATAGCATATTAATGTGTCCCAATGTGTCGAAATTTCACTTTTAGAAGTAATAAGGGCAAATTTTTAAAATCACACCACTGATTCACTATTTTATCAATTCAAAGGACTGTCTTTTACGAATAATTTCGACTATCTTTTTACTGTACTCTAAAATTGTTAATTGTAAGAAAAATAAATGACATGTTAGTTAAAAAAAATTGTTTTATGTTCTCACCCTAAAACTTCCTACAAAGTAAAGTCAAACGGTTCAAAATCAGTTCTGATCCTGTTAACCAGCTCCTCTTCTTCGCTCCTCGTCAGAATACAATCCTTATATTCCACTCTATTGGGCATATTTAGTATTGGGCCCGAGGCCAGCACCTCTCTGGCGAAACTTAGAGGGAAATTCATGGATGTTTGTATTTTCGAGTATAAAACTTGTCCATCGGGAAGTTCTACCGTGAAAAATGGCGTTTTTGGTGGTATTACTTGGTCCAGGCGGTTGTGGGATTCTAAGGTTTCCAAACGGAAGCCTTGGGCTTCAGATTCTTCCTAAAAAATAAAAAGGAGTAATAAAGAATATCAATATTTAGAAATATCGCAATTTTCCTTAAGATTTTATTAGGTTTCTTTGGAAATCTGGTGATCAAAAATAAGCAACGTACGATTTTCAAATATGTGGTTTAAATGCGAGAGAGTGTTTCCTGAGACTGGTTTACCATATCAACAACCACTGGACCGATTAGGCCCTATTTATAAAAAGTTTTACTTTTGCTTTCAAACAATAAATCAATATCTATTATATGCATAAAAAAAAGTAGAGGAAAAGGTATTGCTTCTGTAAGATAAAAGATTTTTACATTTTTATTATTTATATAAAGAAATCTAGGTTACAGCAACTTTTTTATTTTGTGAATCCAGCATCTCAGAGACTGCATCTTAAAATTTGTACATTTTGTGTAATAAACACTGCGAACACTGGATGTCAGCGCGGAATCGCTGAAGAATTGAGCTGTACATTGTCCAGAATATTTTATGAAGTGCTTGAGCGAATTATACAAGCCAACGAATGGATCAGGTTACCAAGCACAGAAAATCAAATTAAAAATCCAATTACGTATAAAAAGACCTATTTTATAATAATTCTTCACTTATTTTTAAACTGCGTATAGGATATATACACATCAAAATTGTCTAAGGAACACTTAGAAAAATAGTTTTTTTCGCCTTATAAATTTTTATATATTTATATTTTCATACGGAATAGATACTACCTTTAATATTAAGATACCAACGAAGTAAAATAAATATTTGGGTACAAAAAATCATGCCAGAACAGCGTTTTTTGCTACTTGCACATTTTGTCGAAATAACGCAGATTATAATTTTTAAATTTTAACGCAATATCGCATTTTCTGTGGTTCCAATCGAACAATTGTGATTTAGTTTTTATTCCATAAAAATGGAAAGACGACATTTAACTCGAGAAGAAATGCTAAGAGCAGTCGGAATGCTTGAGACAGGAACAAGTCAAAGAGACGTTGCAAGAGCTTTGGATACATCTCCCAGTGTAATTAACCGTTTGTGGACAAGATATAGAGAGACAAATGATATTAGAGAACGGCATCAAGGCCCGTCGCGAGTTACCACACCACTGTCTAAGACCGTTTTATAACTTTGCAAGCTCAAAGAAATCCCACGGTAACAGCCTCTGTTTTGGTTCAGCAGCTCTCACGAGTGCATAACGTCGAGGTTTCAGGTCAAACTATTAGAAACCGTTTGCATGAGAGAGGACTTCATGCCAGAAGACCCCTAAGGGTTTCTCGGTTAACTTTAGGAAATCGAGGTGCAAGATAAACGTGGTGCCAAGAACATGTTAATTGGAATCAAGAAAGATGGGCCACAGTTCTTTTTACGGATGAGTCTCGATTTTCATTTTATCCTGATTCTGGTAGAATTCGTGTCTAGAGAGAGGAAGGAAATGAAAGTCGTTTGCGTCATGCCCGGGAAGTAGTAAGGCAACGGGGTGGATCACTAATGTTTTGGGGTGGCATTAGACTTGGCGGAAAAATGAACCTCATTTTTGTGGAAAATACAATGCCTGGAATAAGTTATAGGGATAATATACTACTGCCTGCAATTGTTCCATATTTACGCGAAATGGGCCCAAATTCGTTGTTGCAACAAGATAATGCCCCACCACATCGAGCACGGCTTGTACGAATCGCTATTAAGGAAAATCAAATCAATCTTCTACCCTGGCCCTCTACTTCACCGGACCTTAATCCAATTGAGCATGTTTGGGATTGGTTAAAAAGGCAACTTCTTCAACGATTTGACTTTTTTGAGAGCGCTCTGGAGCTTCGTCTTGCTATGACACATGTTTGGGAGGAGTTGCCCCAAGAATTACTTAATTAATAATTTAATTTTAAGTATGCCTAGGCGATGCCAAAATAATAGAGGTGGACCATCTGGCTACTAGTTTAATTTGTATTTGGTAAATTTTTATTTTTATAATTTTTTTTAATAAACGGTAATAAATGGAATTTTGGTCTTTATTTTTATTTGGGCCCTAAATTATGAGTAAATTATAATCTACAAAAAAAAGTTAATAATTATATTGTTATTTTATTCGAATAATGTAAAAAAATTGTAATAATTAACTTTTTTCCAATCTTCTCAAAAATATTAACATATTTGTATGTGATCCCTAGACCATTTTGATGTGTGTATATCTTAGGAGAGAAGAGCCAAAATTTCGACTTTTTGCCCGGTTTTTCGGACATATCCTTATCTCAGTTCTTTAATATCCTCGGTATCAATTTAAAATTGTGTTTTTCTATTGCAGTTTATCCAATTAGATATGAAAACTCTCATTTTAAAATAATTATTCGCTTATTCTTAAAATGCGTCCAGGATATAGGTCTTAGGAGAGCCAAAATGGCGACTATTTGCCCAGTTTTTCGGACATATCCCTGTCTTAGTTCTTTAGTATTCTCGGTATTAATTTAAAATTGTGTTTATCTTTTGCAGTTTATCCAATTAGATATGAAAACTCTCATTTTATAACAATCCTTCGCTTATTCTTAAACTGGGTCCAGGATTACATTAATATAATGCAAATAAATAAAATTGAAGAAGTACAATATTTAAATGTGTTAAATGGATTTGGGTATAGCTGTGCCATAAAAAAACCTACTAGAGCACAAAATGGCCAACAACCTTCATGCATCGTGTTAAATAGAAAAAATAAATAAATAATAATAATTAATAATTATAATTAATAACAATTTAATACTTTATCCAATACTTTAATTTTACTTTAATACTTTATCTTATTTACCTGGATTAAATGACATTTGAATGGACGGATGGGTAATAACAGGAATGAAAAAGGGAGAGTGAAGGTATGGGAAGTGAGGGTTAGAAAATGAGTACAAGGGAACCAATGGAAGGAGGGCGACTTACTATAGACTATAGAGACAGCTCAGGGGATCTGACTAGCACTAACCACTTTGGTAGAGTGGCGTGGATTTCACAAGAGTTCAATAAAATATAAGCGCCACCTGTTTTATCCCAGATGGATAAGAAAATCCCGATGACCAAGAAAACAGGAAATTACTAAAAGCACTATACCTATAAACCTGAAAGAAAATCTCACAAGGAAGAACAGACAGGGAGATTTATAAATACAATTAATTATATTGACCCTTAATATTATGTACAAGTGTTATGGTGTAATTAATAAATCAACAATAAAATAAATAATAACCCTTTACTTTGGCTATTAAATTATATGCTATTAAATTACAGCTTTAGTGTGAAAGCACCTTAAAACTCATGGACTCACACCAAAAGTCCCTTGTCTAACTTAGAAAGTTAGGTTGTCTTTCGAAAATCAAAATAAACATAAAAGAAAAGCTTTAGTTAGGTTAGTATTTAGTATAATATACTACCGTAAAGCTAATAAATGTTGATAGGACTTTGGTCTAGAGTTTATAAAAGCTAAAAAGAGTTATATAAAAAAAGTTATATAATTTATAAGAGACAAAGCAAACAATAACAACCGGCGGTTTATGGATAAATAAATATGGTACAACTTATACTATTCCTCGCATATACGTATATACTTAGTTCCCAACAAAGATTATAGCAACAAGGTGCCTCAAAAATTAAAGTAAACTATTAAATATATATGCGATAAATTACTCACATAATACTAACTATGGCAAAAATAATGTGTGTGGCCTTTGTTTTACACTTCTAAATGGTTATATTATTCTGTGATACCTGTGGTCCTTGTTCTCATCCTGTTGACGGTGTTGACGGCCGTCAACAGGGGGCTCATCTGGTATGTCTCAGGAAGGACAGTGTCTTCGGTGGTAGTTGGACAAAGTGATTCAGCCAGTACTACACTCTGTGATGGATTTCAGGATATCCAGAAGAAGCTCAAGTGTGTTTGATGGGGCTTAGACCATCAAATCCTTCACAATATCAGTGATGAGTTGAACAAATAGATGAGGAAGTCCAAGTGGTAGCCATAAGGGGACAAATAGGAAAAGAAGAAGAAAGCGAACAAAAAGAGAAGAGAAAAGGCCTGAAAACAAAACTACATGTAAGAAACTGAACTGAGGAATTTCTGAGGTGAGCAAAATTATTTTTTTATTAAAATTTCGCTTTAAAAAGTTGGATGTCTTTATAAACTTTAAATTAAAATAAAAATAAATGCGAATATTTAATGGGTTATAAGAAAAATTATAAGAATAAGTTGACCATGTGCCATGTGCAACTTACCTAGGTTGGAATGTGGTCTTTCTTTGGAATTTTTATGACAAAATAACACAGGAAACCTTAAAAACTCTCTAGTCTGTTTCTTTAAAACTGTCCTCGGCAAAACTTTAATTTAACTAAAAAAAAATCAGACCTAGATAAGGTATTTCCTTTGTAAATCCGCTCAAAGCGAAACCAGCTGAAGTCTTCAACTCTCAGCTGAAAAATGACCTATTAACCCAAACCTGTCGAAATGGATCCCCTTCAGATTTTACCATGTTTAAGTCATCTGTCAACCTTGGAATCTTACTAAAAATATAGACAATTCCTGCATGAAATAAGTAGCACTGTAAGTATGTACCAGCCACAATAAAACTTAAAGAGATCTTGAGAAGAAAATCAATATTTGGGTTTGACAGTTACTTTATTTACTATTTTATTGAAATGAAGATTCACTACACTTTTCCTACAATAAATTATGTGAAAAGAAAGAGCAGCAAATTCTGCTCAACTGACTATTGCAGACATCACATATAATAAAGTCTAATTCTAATTTTCAGATCGACATTGGCCAAGGCAACCGAAAGAAATCAGACACCTGCACAACCTCACAATGCAAGATCAAGGTACCAACAATATCAACCTAGTCAAGATTATGCTTTAATATGAACTTGATTTCTAATAAGTAGTTACTGCTATAAAACAAAATATATATCTGTCCATTAATGTCTACATTCTGTTCTGATATATTTATACATATAGTTGCCATTTAAATACATTTGCAATAAATTGGTTATTTCCTAAACTGATCAAAATTTTATAATTATTGAAACCTATACAATTATGGTTGATTTTTCTATGGAGATTACCCTTTCTTATAAGCCCAAACCCTGTTTGCTTTCGACTTTTATAACTACTAATCTAAGACTTTGATAAAGGAAAAAAGCTTTATTAAATTATAATAAAATATTTCAAATTTGAATACAATGAGTTAAAGTGTTATGCTCACAAAAAAAAACTGTAACAATCGACCACTATTTTGTAAGACATGTAGGGGACACTGCTGTACAGTCGAGAATTATGTACAGTGAAATTTCTGATCATTTTCATATCCTATTAAATTTTAGTTTAAAATTATTGAATAAAGACTTACCTAAACATTATGTTATCAAAAAGTTAAACTATAAAAAACTTAGCTTGTTTATTAAAGAGGAAAATTAGTTGGATGTTTTGCAATTTACAGATGTGGACGATTGTGCTAATCTTTTTGTGAATAAAATTAAGAAGAACATTGACTTTGCGACAGAACAAAAATATATATTAGGAGTAAAGAAAGAAGATTAAAACCATGAATAATACAGGGACTTTCGACTTCTATTAGGCAACGCGATAAACTAAAGAAAATAAGTACAATTCAAAATACAGAGGAAGCATTGAAAGCGTTAGAGCCATTGATTATTAATCAAAGATCATTCACAGTAAAAATAACGTTAAAATAAAAATATTACAAAACGATACAATAAAAATATAAAATAAAAATAAAAATGTACTGTTCAATCCTAGTATTTAAAGATGCAGAAGTGTTAACAGTAAACCAGATTAATATTAAGTCTATAGTTCTAATACTTTTTCTTATAGTTAATAAATCTAACTGACTCTCAACACGGCAGGTAAACATGGCAGTAGTCCCAAATGCAATACTTACAAAATGTCAAAGAAGCCTTTTAAATTCAGTGCCAACATTTTTTAATATATTACCAAATGAACTAAAAATTGCTCCTTATAAAAAAATAAAAAATAAATTAAACAATTGGTTTATTGTTAATAATATTGTTTTTAATATATAAACATATTTATTGATAGTTCTATTGTATTATAATTATCAAAGTGACATTTTGTGAAAAAATTATAAAAAGTATAAAGATTCTTAAAATTTGTTATATTGTAAAAAATAGATATATTTAAAGTAATTAGATACCCTTATACACATACAGAGCTATGCTCCACTGTGTAGATATAATATATATTTGGTTTGAGATGTATTACTTTTATGAATGAATAAAGTAAGTATACAGTCAGGTAAGAATATAGGTCTTGGAGAGCCAAAATCTCGACTTTTTGCACGGTTTTTCCGACATATCCCTGTCTCAGTTGTTTAGTATTCTCGGTATCATTTTAAAACTGTATTTTTTTATTGCGGTTTATCCAATTAATAATCAGTGGCGGCTCGTGACTTTAGGAAGAGGTGAAGCGCAAAACCCAAAATATACCATAAGCAGCAAAAACAAAATTTTAAAACACATAATAAAAAATTAATATTAGAGAGACACTTACCCACGCTTATTGTTACATCCGAGGCAGTATTTATTTACTTTTTAAAGATAAGGTCTATTCTTCGGTCATTTAAAAGTTCCTTTTCAATAGAAATCTTTGCTAAGTTAGTAAGCCTATTTTCTGTCATTGAATTCCGTAGGTATGTTTTAATTTTTTTTTAAGCAAGAAAAACTACGTTCAACTGAAACACTTGTAGAAGGAATGGTCACAATTACACGAATTAATTTTGCAGCTTCTTTAAAAATGTCACTATTTTCGTGTAACTGTTCCAACAGTTTATCTAACTGAATATTGCGGTTATTTTCGTCATTATAGATGAAGTTTAATTCATTTTTTAGCCGTGGCAAATCAGTAAATATATTAGGGAATGAGTCTTTTAAATTATTTAATGATTCAATGGGAAAATCCCTAGAATACTCTTCAAACTTAGTTGTATCTATTAACGTAACAAAAGCAATTTTTTCCAAATCTTGAAACCTCGTATCAATTTGTCCTAGTATCTAAAAGTTCATAATATAGAACTTTGTACTTTTGAAAAAGTTCTTTGGTCGTCAAAGTTTTTCGTCCATGACGATAATTCGATGGCACTGACACTCTCAAACTCACGAAATCAAATAATGTTTGGAAACTGTTTTCATTTCTCTTTTCTTTAATAAGTTGCTAGGTGTTCTGAATTTGTGACATGTAAAGGCTAATATTTAGTGAACGTTTCTGTAACGTGTCAAAAAGAATATTAGTAATTTCGAAAATGTCACTAAAAATGCTGATGAAAAGACCAAACTCAAAATCATGGAGGTGGTTCAAGAAACCAACGCTTTGAGTCATTGAAGTTTGATCCGAAGTTTTGTCGTCTCTAATTTCAGCAAATACTTGTTTTAAACCATCCCATTCATTATGAATAACATTTACAATCTTAGAGTTAGATGTCCATCGCGTTATTGCTGACGTAGGTATTCTTCTTTTAATGATCTGATCAGCTACATAAGTTCTTTTTGAAGAATCATGAAAAAATGACGGAAAACTATTCACATTTGCAAAAAAAATACGACATTGTGGTATAGTACTGCAACTCTGTTGGAGTACTAAATTAAAACGGTGGACTGCACAGTGTACAAAAACGGTTTGTGGAGCTTTAACTTTTATTTTTGATTGCAGACCATTTACATGTCCAGACATAACAATAGCACCGTCAAAACACTGCCCCACTAATTTCGAACGATAATCATATTTTTCTATTCTTTTGGTAACTAAGTTAAAAAGAGCATCAGCTGTTCGGTCCGAACTTACATCGAAGAATCCTAAAAATCTTTCGACCACTTTCCCTGCACTATTAACAAATCTAATTATTATGCTGCATTGGGACTTTTGAAGAATGTCCGTTGAATCGTCCACTTGAATAGAAAAAAAATTACATTCTTTTATTTTCTTTTATAAATGCATCTGTCTATGTCTATTAGTTCATTTTGAATAGTTTTTGAATTGGCAGAGAAAATAGATGATACCTTTTTATAATGCTCTTGAATATCTATGTTACTAATCGATATCTACGAGTGCAAAAGTTCTTTAAAATTACCACGATTGTCCGAAGAATAAGTTTCATCATGCCCCCAAAATGCTAGCTGTTGCTTGGCTAAATACACAGTAGCACGAATGGGTAACTGCATAAACCTTCTATTTAATAGTACTTTATCGTTAAATTGTTTTATACATAACCTGGAATTTTCCTTTAGAGCGTCTTCAATAGTTGTAAGGTTTTTTTTTAAATTCACAAAGGACAAGGCAGATTGAATGTGCTCCGAAGATGCTTCATGTCTACTACAACCTCTTGTCACATTTCCAAAATTATTAAATCCCTCTTTATTCCATACACTCGATTTCACACCAATAATCAGACAGGGCAGACAAAATAGTTTTTTTAAATAAACACTACCGCACAACCACTTATAGTCAGAGTACCACTGATTTCTAAACCTACGAACGAAGGTTCTATCTTTTGATTTTCCCTGCTTTTCTATATCGAGAAAAGGCTTAGGTCCCTGAGGTATGTTTAGCGCGCTCGGGTTTCTGAATACTTTTACAAATATATTTTTTATAGGATTACACTAATTTTGATAAATCAGATAAAATAAAGAATTAATTTGTTATAAAATATAAAACAAACTAAATTGTAAACGTAAAGATGTCGATTTTAAAACTATTAAATTTTTTAAAATTTGTGGTGAAGCGGCGCTTCATCCGCGTCCCCTGAGGAGCTGCTACTGTTAATAATTCGCTTATTTTCAAACTGCGTTCAGGATCTAGAAACAGTAGGTGTAGAGATTAATTTTATTTAGAACGATCAAATACAAATTATTGTTTAAATAGGCCAATAAGAATAATTTGTCAATCTAATAATGCACTTGATATTGATTTTTCTCCTCTTTAAATACATTTAAAAGATAAGTCACTATCTTAATCTGAGAAATTTATATTATTATAATATTTCAGATTTATTTTTGAAATATTATGTTTATATTAATTTATTAGTTATTTAACTTTTTAATTAGTTAAGAAAACAATTATTGTAAATGGTAAATCCGTTAAGAAACTATTCTATTCTATAATTATTGTTTCAATTTATAGGTTTTAAGTACTGATGTTTTATAATTGCAATCTAAGGGTTAAGTGGAAAAACAGCTCACTATCGCTGTACTATATGGATCAGCCAAACTTCGCCCTTAGTTAATATTTAGTATATTAATAAAAGTGACTTTATTATTGTTATTATTAAAAGTCCAAGTTTCCCATTTACTCATCAATTATTCCGTAGCAACCTAGAAAAAATTAAAATCATACCAACTTACCAAAAAAATATCTTTCAATTCCCGAGCAGCTTTTTCAGGTATAGGCACCACCTGCAACTGCATATGCGACGTCTTATAATTCCTCTCGGAAAACACCGGCACTTGACCTTTTCTCGCGTAAAAATTCCTTAAAGCTTCCTTAAACTCGCCCATTTCTTTCCTTATATCTTCGGTACAAGCCAAGCTGCTTTGAAAATGTTCCATCGGGCAAATTAGGAAATGTTCTTCGACAATACCACCTGAAAGCATATTTGACGTTTAACTAGAAAATGTGACAAATCGGGTTAAAAAGTACCTTTGGCTAGGGTAAGGTAGCAACAATTACCCACGGTTATCACCAAGTGTTTCTCCACAGTTGGACTGGCCAAACAAAACCAGCATTTGCTCTGATCGAATTCCACTTTTTGTTTTTTGAATTTTTGCTTCTTGTTGTGGTCGTCCATAGAGGCGTTCATATCATAAAAATATTGATTAGGTTGACTCGATTTACGTTTAGCACCATCCTTAAATACTTAATAACAACAAATTAATGCAAAAACAAATTTAGAAAAGTGATTTTCTTACACTTGGCCTCCAATTCCCTCAGATCAAAGGGACAAGGAGTCTCGTCAGTGGTTTTCTGAATTAGCTCGGCAATTTTCATTTTATCCAAAGGGGTAACATTTAAAGCGTATATCCATTTGTCTTTATTGGGGTTGCCCACCCTTGCCAAACCTAAAACAGCAATTTGACCAAATTATATTAACAAGTCTAAAATTATTTTACCTATAAATCTAGTTACAGTTTCCAAAGTGCTATCGTTGTCATTAGAAGGGCATCTAAACGGAGGTCTCTCATAATAAACACCTTCAAGACCACTAATAATGTATCGGGGTCTCAGTTTCATGCATAAAAAACTCAGCAGATTAGTTGGCATATTGATGGTAAGGTTCACCTTGAATCAAAATTAAAATGCAACTTTTCTTATGAGATTTATTGGTAATAACACATACCTTGTTCTCATGAATAACTCCATCAGGCCACTGGGATGTTAGTAGGACATCCACACCCCTAAATGAGGGGTTTCCTCTTAGAGAGATGTCACAAAGGTCTGAAATGTCTTTTTCATTATATGTCCATGGTTCGGACTTTGCTGTGTTGGCTATGCCACTAACGTAAGCAATTTTAAGGCCTTTGCTGTCACTGTAAATTCCTCTTTTTCCTTAAAACCATTATTATTAACTGGTTTTCGTTACACTTCATAAAACTCTTACCCAAATAATATATATTATGACAGATTTCAAACTGTGATTCATCTTCAGGATACTCTTTTAACTGATCCTCTTTGTTTGGACCCAAAATATATGTGGGTATTGGAGCTAAAAATCAAAGAGCTGTTTTGGATCAGATATTGAAATGGATTTTTTGTTACCTTTTTTTTCTCCAAGCTTATAAGGAATAAACTCCTTATTATTTATTCCAAAAAAGTTGCTCACACATAGGAGTTGATCAAAGGGTCCAGATTTTTCATGTATGGTTTTAACTCTTTTGAAAAGTGTATCGAATTTTCCTTCGACATCTCCACAAAATAATCTAAAGAGAGAAATGAGGAAAAGTTATTTTAAGAAAAAGATATAGGAATAATGTTTTTGTATGTTCTTTCAGTGATATGTAATTGATGTATAAGCAACTATTTAATGAATGAATGAATCTCTATTTGCAAAAAAAACAACTACAATACAATCTATGTTTAACCATTGTCAAACTAATGGGAGGCAAACAACTTAGTTTGTTAATAAGATAGTTATCAACAGTTATATCACATAACACCAGCAACAAAAGCTAAGTAATAAATTGATTACAAAATATTATGACCTAACCGATAACTTATATATTTTTTAAAATACTAAGAAGTAATAATTCAATTACAAAAGATTTTGCTTAGTAATATAGGAATAAAATATTGTAACTATTTATAAGTTATGTATTTTTTAATATTTGTTCTTGTATAAAACGCCAAAGTACTAACACATAAATAAATAGTACAAAATAGGAATAAATACAAATTAGTAGTGGCTCCACTAGGCTAGGCCTTAGTTTGCAGGCCATTTACCCCAGTTGAACCCCAAGAACTCCTGTATGTTATATGGACTTATGTGAGGCAAGATTTTTTTTATTGTGAATTTCAATTTTTTATATAATATCACATCTTGATTTTTGTTTCTTATATCATGAACATGAATTGATTAGTAAGTAGATATATTAGCAACATTGCTTTTTACATATTGGAATGCTTGTTGTATGTATGTTGCAGGGAAGGTTAATATTTTTAAATTTTTAAAGTGTGGTCGACATGAGTCTGTGTGTTTTGAGTTTGTTAGGATTCTTATAGCTTTTTTTTATTGTATAAATATGGAATGCCAGTGCTAAATTTACCAGAACGAAGTCTAATTTAATTTCAGTAAATTGGAGACTTAAGATATGATATACAAACCCTGAGTACTGCTTATCCAATAAATCTACTGAGTCTTTTAATGATCCAGTTGATTTTTAAATTATAATCTAATAATTTATTCCAATGACACACCTCCCACTAAGGAAATTCATTCTTATAAACTCCTTTTTCTTTACCAACCTTTTGGTTGTGCTCTCTATGCTGATACTGCTATTAGCAAGAAGGAAAAAAGTTATAAAGCTCACATAGTGAGTCTAAGAATAAGAGTAATAATGAAATTTCCCCTTGTCGTTCTGTTTCACTATGATAGATCATTCAATTCTATATGTCTTCTGCTTCTTATAGACCTCTATACTCTTTCAATATTAAGGCCTTTGACCTAATATCTTTCAATTCAAGCTCCAGATAGAATGGGCAATACCAGCCTTGATCTTACATAATTTTATTACCATTTCTTTAAATGCCTTTATATAATATTTTGATAATTTCTGTTATATGTAGTATACATGTGAGTTCCAATTTAGGTTACTTTATTGTAAATCCATGTAGTTTCAACATTCAAGATCCTATGCTCTCTTTGACTGTCAGTGTCCTTTTAAAATTATTGATCCCTATCAGCCAAAACAATGTAAAATGTTCCAAGCATTTATAATTTATTCAATGTAATTTTTAAGATTGACAAATAATAAAGTTGATAAAAATAATTGTAATTATAAATGTCACATGCTGAGGAATCCATATTAAAAATAACTACAGCATAAGGGAAGAATGAAAATATTTTTTTTAAACTATAAAGAGATAAATTAACTAAGCCTACTGAATTTTCAAATGTGTTTCCAGTTTTTGTTATCTTGCACAATGGGGTATCTGTGAACAATTTGTTTTCCTAAATGGAATAAAAACCTTAATTTGATCCTAAATTAAATGGAGGAGCAAGGTAAATTAAAAGGAGGCGGAAGTACCCAATCAATAAAGAAGCACCATATTTGTTAGTTACCATCTGCCAGAGAGTGACAACAACTTTTGCACCGTTTTTTGGTAAATAAAATTATCCTTAAAGGATCTGAATTTTAGAAACTTATTTTGTATACTTTCTATATGGTAAATATAGACATCATATTTTGGGGTCCATATCAGGCTTTAGACAACTTTTGAGAGAACGTTTGAATTATACAGGCAAATAATTACCTAAATATTTGAAAATATAACACACTTTCTGAAAATATAATCTAGAAGCAGAAGGACATATTAAATCTTATGCATATCAAGGTTTTATGTCGAGTGGTTGTACCCCGATCTTTTATATGTTCTACTTTCAGGAAGGTGCAATTGTTTATTTTGTAATTAAAATTAAAAATATGAAATGAAATATATCTTTATTAAGTAGGTACATCTAATATACATAAAAACAAAACTATACTAAATAAGTAACTTAACTAGGTAACAACAAAAAAAAATAAATAAAAAATAATAATAAGCACAATCTCACCCTCTTGAAAGAAAAACAAACAAATAAATGAATTTCCACCAACCACATTAGTTTATTGCCCTAATTCGCCAATTTCCAAATTAATTTATATTATTCAAACTAATTTATATTATTCATATAATTCTTTAGAACAGTTTTAAACCGATCAAGAGATTGTGATTCCTTTATTTCTCGAGGAAGACTATTATATTTTTGAAAAGCCTTAAAAAACAAAGAATTCATGGTACTTCTAAAATTTGCTATTGGAATAAAAATATCATCACTATTTCTTGTAGGGTAATCATGGACATTTCTATTAAAAGTAATGAACTGTTTGAAATAAGGTGGCGCTAAATTATTTACAATCCTATATATAAACATCATAGAAAGAAAGCAAAACCTTCTCTCAACAGAAAACCAATTTAGAGTGTTGAGCATAAAGGATATTGGTGTAAGGCGGTGTGCATTTAATATCACCCTCATGCCCCGATTCTGAAGTTTCTGAAGTCTGTTAGTCTGGTTTATATTAAATAAATACTGCACTGAGGCACAAAAGTCAAAATGTGGTTGAATAATATATTATAAACCATTAATTTAGATTGATAAGATAGACTTGTTGATATTCTACTAAAAAAGAACATTTTTTTGCAATTTTCTTTTCAATGTAATCACAATGAGTTTTAAAGTTAAGCAAATTATCAAGTTGCAGACCCAAATATTTCATACATGTTACAAATTCAATTTGTTCATTGTTAATTAATAATTGAGGACTAATATCCACAATTTTCCGATATTTATACTTATATGTAAATATTATTGCTTTAGTTTTCGCCACATTTAACTTTAACTTATTAATATTTAAATATAATGATATCTGTGACAATACCCCATTCATTTTATCTACTGCTCTGTTAAGACTTGTATCACTACATGCCAAAAATGTGTCATCAGCAAAAAGGTTTATAAATTCACGATTTACAAAAAGCCCAACATCATTCATATACAATATAAATAGAAGAGGTCCCAAAACACTTCCTTGAGGTACTCCCATATTGTTATTTAGTTCAGTAAGACTTATTTCCATTAAACCTTACTCTCTGTTTTCGATTACTTAGATAGTCAACAAACCAGTTATAAACAATACCAGCAAAGCCATAGATCTTTAATTTTTGTAATAATATGCCCCTATCAATAGTTTCAAAAGCTTAAGTCCAAGAACACCCCAACCACATATTTATTATTATCAAGATCAGTTTTTATTTTAGATAAGGTCAATTGAAGGGCTGATTCGCATGAATGCCCACGACGAAAACCTGATTGATTAGTCATCAAAATTTCATTACTTGTAATATGTTCCAAGATTTGATCATATACTGCCATTTCTATAACTTTTTCAATAGGAGGTAAAGTATTTATTGGTCTAAATTCACTGCCTTTGGAATTGGAATAATTGTGCTAGATTTTAGTTTTTCAGGGATTTCACCAGAGCTAAGAGATGTATTCAATAAATTCAATATAACATGACCAATAGTTTCAAATAAAGATTTTAAAATTTTTGCATTTAGTATTTCATGTATTGAACATTTATTGTCAAGTTTATTAATTATTTTTTGAGCATCAGATAAAGTCAATAACTTAAATTTAGACATTTCGAAATTTAAATTGGCATCAATATTATTCCATTTCTGTTGGCTTGGTATACTTTCATTAATTTGTTCATTACTAGCAACAGAATAAAAATTAAACATTTTTGCAATTTCCGAGCTATCTGTAAAGACTCTCTGTTCACCCTCACCATTAAAGAAAATTGAAATAATTAATTACACTCTTCAATGTCCTCCACATTTCTTTGGGATTACCCTTAAACATGTCTATCTTCTCAAAATATTAATGTTCTTTCTTCAATCTCAAAAGATTAACAACATTATTCCTATGAGCTCTGAACTCCTGCCATTTATTTGGTCTTTCAATATCATTTGAATTTATATAAATTTTATATGCCTTGTCACGAATTTTAATTTTATCAAACCAAGGCAAATTAGATTTGTATTTGCAATTCTTGATAGGAGCAATGTCATTAATCACCTTATAACAATTTTCCAATAATTCGTTAAAAATAACTTCAACATTGACAGAGTTCAAATTCCAATTACATTCAAACAATTTTAACCCTATAATGCTAAGATTTTTCTCACTTATATTTCTATACTTTTTGACCTGTTCATGTACATATAATTTATTGCAGAGGTTAACACTAATAACAGAATGGTCAGTAATTTTTGGAGTATCATGCACCTCCACCAATAAGTTATTTTGATTTGTGAGCACATAATCAACCAAGGTAGCACTAACATCCGTTATTCTAGTTGGTACAGTGATTAATTGACTCACTCCATAGGATGTAAACAAATTTTTCAACTTAATACTATAAAAGCTGTTATTAAGAAAATTAACATTGAAATCACCCACTAAAACACATTTATTATTTTTAGAAAGTACAGAATCACATATATCTTCAAATCCCTCAATGAACTGTGAATCTGAGCTTGATGGAGCATGATATATGCAGCCAATAAACCAGACAAGAGATCCTACATTCACCTTAACAAATTTACACCAAAAGTTATCCTTTAGCTCAATTTTTTTAATGTTTGAAAATGTATAGTCAGTAAATCAAAACACCACCTGTATGTCTGCTGTTTGAGTCACACCTAACACATGTATACTTTTCAATATACAATTCGCTATCATCAAAGTCTGTTTTTTTGATTTTCTTTTTTTCCACAATAGTTGGTTTATTGTTGACAAATTTAATTATTTTGTTAGTTTGACCAGCTTCGATAAGCTTTTGTAACTCTGCCTTGATACTTTTATAGTAGTCTCTTTGCATAATTGTTTGGTCACTATTTATCCGAACACCCGGAATGTTTATATGATTCCTATTTTTTAGCACACTTTTTGCATCTTCCTCTGACTCCAAAATAACTTTAATTGGACGAATCCTATCTGCCGCAAATTTACCAAGTCGAAAATTTCTCACACCATCCTTGTTAAAATTAAAATTCTTCAATATGCTTATTTCTAGTAAACAAATTTTTTTTTATATTTAAAAATAAACTATTCTGGTCACAGAAAATAGCTAGTTTGTCAAGATGGTAAACTAAATGTCCCGGTTATAGGCCCAACTCACTTTTAACATCAGTTCAAAGAAATGTTGGTTAAGAGAAGAATTATGATCTTCGTCACTAAGCACAGCATTTTAAGCAAATGTCAAATTGGCTTTCAGGAGGGTTCAAGCACTAATGATACAATATTTGTCTCTCTGGAAACCTCTATTTAAGCTTCAATATTGGTGGTGCAGCCACAGTGAGATTCTCTGATTTCTTCAAAGCATTTGATTGCATAAATCCCAGAATTGGTAAGTTCTTTTGCTTTTGCAGAGGTGTAGCTCTGGAATGGTTCGAATCATTCTTGTCTAGCAGAAGGCATTATCAGTGGATGACTTATTTGCTGTAAGCTCAATACATCATAGAGTTCATGCTTGACCCTATTTTATTTCTTCTCTATATTATTGACCTTACATCTCTTGATTTAGGAGGTCGTTTCAAAATTCTATGGACACAAATAGATCATAAGTCATTAATGGAAATTGTAGCAGAGGATTTAGGTAGGGTTAAGCAATGGTGTGTTAAGCAATTTTAATCTACTGTATCTAAAGATTGATAAATCTAAATTATTGGCATTTAAGTTTGTTTGCAATGAATAAAGACTGGAAATAAACAACTGTAAGTAATAAATTTCTTGGAATTTTCATTAATCATTTGCTACTTATTATTACTTTTTAGATTTAAGGGCTTTTTACTCACTATTTACTGATTTTTTAGATCTTAGATGTTTTATCTAGTCGGAAGCTCTGTTATTAAATCTTTTGTAGTTTATGATAATAAATCATGTTTTAATTTGATTTTATTAATAGATGAATAAATGAAGTAGAGCTTTTGTAGAGCTAAAACAAGCCCCAATCTAATAAAACCTTAAAGCCTAAAGATACTTGAACAATCTCTATAAGAATATTCTGTAAACATACTAGGAACATTTGAACTCAACAACTAAAGGTGAAAAATATATCTATATATAAATATAATCTATAAAAGGTGAGCATATAATATGAAGAAATATTAAACATAGAATAATTAAATTTCTCTACATATAAATAAAGTCACATATATACAATTAAATATTCAATAAGGCAGGAAAGCCATAAATAATGGATGATTTAAAACTCTTCAAAATTTGAATGTCTGTCAATACGTTGGCATTTCGGCGCGAGTTTTGTGAATCGTGGTGTCAAATTTTAACGGGATTATTTTAACGGGAATTTTGCGAAAAAGTTGGTTTTTACGTTAAGGGTATCGTGTATAAACTAAATTAGGTGAGTTCTACTTACATTTTAATTTTTTCGCTCATTATTCATATAAGATTGGGACAATTTGGGGGGCGTCCAGAAAATGTTCAATTTTTGCAAAACTATAAAATATTTTCGAAAATTAGTTTATTTAGTAGCGATGTACAGTGGAAATGGTTGTTTTATTACAATTTTCAAAAGAAAACGTCGAATTTTTTATGGAAATTTAGAGAAATATGAGAATTTTGTATATTAATTTGGAGGTTATCTATGTTTACGTTTAGCGCGTCATCTGAAATATGGGAGTATCTAGAGTTCCACCCAAAATGTTACGTATACATATAACGTTGTTTTAATTACCGTCAAAACGTACAGAGCGCAAGCCCATTTATAGAATATGCTTATTACTTATTGCCTATATATTTAGTTATATAGTGACATATCATATATTATGTAAATATGGCTTAGCCTATATGTAAAATACTTCTATTTTACATGACACCTTGAGTGCGTGACGTCATGATTCACATTGAAAACCAAATTGACGTTTGACACTTGCTATTAGTCAAAGTTTACGCGCCGTTGCCAAACCTAAACTTTTAAACTAAAACAAAACGCACTAGTTATTTTTTTTATTTGAATTCAGAAAAGTACATAAATTAAAGACTTATGCTATTCTTAATCTGAGATAACAGGCCACCGGAATCTCCTTCTAATAACCCATTATTACACGTGTTACATCTCTCTGTGGCTATATATGTTTTATTTAAACAAGTGTCACCCGAAAATATGTGGTCGCGTGGACAGAAAAGCGGATAAGTCGGCACATTATCAGAACATACATAGAACTTCTCGCAGCTGTAATTATCGTGTGCAGAATGCGTATTGCACTTTCCTTCGAGGGCTGGACATTTGTAATTTTTCTCGCATCGGCTGGTCTCCTCGTTGAATTTCTTATTGCCTGCAAGTTAACAGAATAAAAATAGTTAAATTCTTAGAAAAAGCAGAATCTTTGGCAATGTCGCATCGTGTTAATATTGGAGTACCACTCGTGTCCAAACAAAATGGCGACAACTGTTTCAATGCCGCCATTTCGTTATTTTTAATTAAAAGTAAGTACTTACCTTCACATTTCTTAACTTTAAGGTGTATTTTCTTAGAAATGTGGCTCTTATGACACTCGTAGTACTTGGAACAATCTTCTGGTACTGGGAAAAGTCCCTCGCCAGTACAATTCCTAAAATTTAGTTATTTTTTTTAAATATTATTGCTCAGCACCTTGAATAAAAAAGAACTTACTTTCTTAGCTTATATTTCGTATCCATATATCCGTTCCGTGAGTCCAAGTAGGTGCATTCTGGAACATTTTGCGGTAAGTCACAAATCATTTTCTCTTGATTGAACTTAAGACACAAGGGACATCGGAAGATTGCAGTTGCAAGAATTTTACCGCCGCAGTGTTCGGATTTCCTACAGTGGTAGTGCTCCGAACAGGTCAGACGGTAAAAGCCTTCGTCTGGACACGTTAAATCTGAAAAAATCCATAATTGCACCAAGTGTTTGCTTGAATACTTTTTAAATGCCTTACTATTAAGTGACGTGCAATCAGGTTCTAAAGTAGGTTCAGTAGAGGTGCTGGAAACTACTGATGGAGTAGAAGAAGAAGTTGACTCAAATGAACTTTTTCTAGAGCTAGTGGGATTCTCAGGTGTTGGTGTTGGTCCAGAAGAATTGTCCGTTACACTGCTTTGTTGATCAGGTGTTGAGGTTGATCCAGCTGGACTATCACTTGAGCTATGACTTTCAGGTGTTGATGTTGGTCGAGATGAATCTTCGGTTACACTACTTGGTTGATCAGGTGTTGAGGTTGATCTAGCTGGACTATCGCTTGAGCTATTGGGACTTTCAGATGTTGGTTTTGGTCGAGATGAATCATCGGTTACACTACTTGGTTGATCAGGTGTTGAGGTTGATCTAGCTGGACTATCACTTGAGCTATGGGGACTTTCAGGTGTTGGTGTTGGTCGAGATGAATCATCGGTTACACTACTTGGTTTATCAGGTGTTGAGGTTGTTCCAGCTGGACTATCACTTGAGCTATGGGGACTTTCAGGTGTTGGTGTTGGTCGAGATGAATCATCGGTTACACTACTTGGTTTATCAGGTGTTGAGGTTGTTCCAGCTGGACTATCACTTGAGCTATGGGGACTTTCAGATGTTGGTGTTGGTCGAGATGAATCGTCCGTTACACTACTTTGTTGATCAGGTGTTGAGGTTGATCCAGCCGGACTACCACTTGAGCTATTCGGACTTTCAGATGTTGGTGCTGGTCGAGATGAATCATCGGTTACACTACTTGGTTTACCAGGTGTTGAGGTTGATCCAGCTGGACTATCACTTGAGCTATTCGGACTTTTAAGTGTTGGTGTTGGTCGAGATGAATCGTCCGTTACACTACTTGGTTGATCAGGTGTTGAGGTTGATCTAGCTGGACTATCGCTTGAGCTATTGGGACTTTCAGATGTTGGTGTTGGTCGAGATGAATCATCGGTTACACTACTTGGTTTATCAGGTGTTGAGGTTGATCTAGCTGGACTATCACTTGAGCTATTCGGACTTTCAGATGTTGGTGCTGGTCGAGATGAATCATCGGTTACACTACTTGGTTGATCAGGTGTTGAGGTTGATCCAGCTGGACTATTACTAGAGCTATCGGGACTTTCAGATGTTGGTGTTGGTCGAGTTGAATCGTCCGTTACACTACTTGGTTGATCAGGTGTTGAGGTTGATCTAGCTGGACTATCGCTTGAGCTATTGGGACTTTCAGATGTTGGTGTTGGTCGAGATGAATCATCGGTTACACTACTTGGTTTATCAGGTGTTGAGGTTGTTCCAGCTGGACTATCACTTGAGCTATGGGGACTTTCAGATGTTGGTGTTGGTCGAGATGAATCGTATGTTACACTACTTTGTTGATCAGGTGTTGAGGTTGATCCAGCTGGACTATCACTTGAGCTATGGGGACTTTCAGATGTTGGTGTTGGTCGAGATGAATCGCCGCTGACACTACTTGGTTTATCAGGTGTTGAGGTTGATCTAGCTGGACTATCACTTGAGCTATGGGGACTTTCAGATGTTGGTGTTGGTCGAGATGAATCGTCCGTTACACTACTTTGTTGATCAGGTGTTGAGGTTGATCCAGCCGGACTATCACTTGAGCTATTCGGACTTTCAGATGTTGGTGTTGGTCGAGATGAATCATCGGTTACACTACTTGGTTTATCAGGTGTTGAGGTTGATCTAGCTGGACTATCACTTGAGCTATGGGGACTTTCAGATGTTGGTGTTGGTCGAGATGAATCGTCCGTTACACTACTTTGTTGATCAGGTGTTGAGGTTGATCCAGCTGGACTATCACTTGAGCTATGGGGACTTTCAGATGTTGGTGTTGGTCGAGATGAATCATCGGTTACACTACTTGGTTTATCAGGTGTTGAGGTTGATCCAGCCGGACTACCACTTGAGCTATTCGGACTTTCAGATGTTGGTGCTGGTCTAGATGAATCATCGGTTACACTGCTTTGTTGACCTGGTGTTGAGGTTGATCCAGCTGGACTACCACTTGAGCTATTCGGACTTTCAGATGTTGGTGTTGGTCGAGATAAATCGTCCGTTACACTACTTTGTTGATCAGGTGTTGAAGTTGATCTAGCTGGACTATCACTTGAACTATTGGGACTTTCAGGTGTTGAGGTTGATCTAGCTGGACTATTACTAGAGCTATCCGGACTTTCAGATGTTGGTGTTGGTCGAGATGAATCTTCGGTTACAGTACTTTGTTGATCAGATGTTGAGGTTGATCCGGCTGGACTATCACTTGAGCTATTCGGACTTTCAGATGTTGGTGTTGGTCGAGATGAATCATCGGTTACACTACTTGGTTTATTAGGTGTTGAGGTTGATCTAGCTGGACTATCACTTGAGCTATGGGGACTTTCAGATGTTGATGTTGGTCGAGATGAATCGTCCGTTACACTACTTTGTTGATCAGGTGTTGAGGTTGATCCAGCTGGACTATCACTTGAGCTATGGGGACTTTCAGATGTTGGTGTTGGTCGAGATGAATCGCCGCTGACACTACTTGGTTTATCAGGTGTTGAGGTTGATCCAGCTGGACTATCAGTTAAGCTATTCGGACTTTCAGATGTTGGTGCTGGTCGAGATGAATCATCGGTTACACTACTTGGTTGATCAGGTGTTGAGGTTGATCCAGCTGGACTATGACTTGAGCTATTGGGACTTTCAGGTGTTGGTGTTGGTCGAGATGAATCATCGGTACTTTGCTGATCAGGTGTTGAGGTTGATCTAGCTGGACTATCACTTGAACTATTAGGACTTTCAGGTGTTGAGGTTGATCTAGCTGGACTATCACTTGAGCTATTCGGACTTTCAGTTGTTGGTGTTGGTCGAGATGAATCATCGGTTACACTACTTGGTTTATCAGGTGTTGAGGTTGATCCAGTTGGGCTATCACTTGAGCTATTCGGACTTTCAGGTATTGCTGTTGGTCGAGATGAATCATCAGTTACACTAGATGTTGACGTTGATCCAACTGAAATATTTGTAGAGGTATTGGCCTTTGTTGTTGATTTCTTCTTTTCCTCAGAATTACATTCTTCTTCAGAATCATCATAGTCACAATCTTCTTCCGACGGCGATTGATTTTTTGTTACATCAGTTGATGACCTAGTAGTGGACTCATTATCTGGTTTCTTACTGGCAAATTCAGGACACTCAACAATAAGTTCGTAAGTGGTTGGGTTACCCAAGCCACAGATGTATGTACAGTTTTCACAGTTTTCAGGAATACTTTGATTATTTTTATAAAAATGGTTGCTAACCGAAAATATACCAATCTTATTACAAGTTATGTTATTGGCTTCACGGCATCGACCCCAGGTAACTGGAACAGTTTGCTTTTCACCATCGCGCTCGCACATTTGAGTGGTCTGGTTGAAATGGTAGTCCTCCTCGCAATCTGCGATAATAATTCCACCATTTTTATCGCATATGAAATAGCTCATAAAGAATTCTTTGTGAGGATGACTCTCTAGATCCTTTTCCGATGTACCTAGAGAAATCATTCATTAACATAATGCCTAAATGTATTTTGTACCTTCTTACAATTTTTATCAGGAATGTAACAAATGGGGTAACCTCCTCCTGTGATGGATTCACACTCTTTAGTAATGACATTCACGATTTTCCCTTTTTCACAATGTTCAACGTATGGTTCTATATTTGGAGCTGGGCAGTGGTATAACGACATGTGGCTCATGCTTTCTATAACTTCTCCCGGGTATCTACATGTTGTTTTCCACTCTTCCTGCAAAATTTATTATTATGTTTAATATTTATTAGTGTAGAATGTGAAAGGGAGGGTTTGCGTCCTTAGATATGTGAAAACATCTTAGGGGTCACTCTTGGAAGACAGTTCCTTAAATTGTGAGGATTTGTTTTTTCCTGAAACTTACTGTTAAGATTATGTTTTAGAAGGGTGGTGTCATCTTCGAATCAAGTGATTTTAGTTAAGAAGTCATTGATTATCAGTGTATTTATATATTAAGTTGGATCCAACAAAGTATTTATCGTGGTAAAAATTCTAAGGATTTAACCAACTGGAATCGACCAGTTAACTAGTTCTTCAACCACTGGAAACTATTCTCTGTAATGTATGCTTGATAAAAATAGGATTGATCGTTTCAAAAGCTCGAGATACTTCAAACAGAAAAGCCACTAGATTCACAATCTTTTTTCAATACAGACATACTTAATTAATTCAAGAGGCTGTTTCAATAGACATGTTTTTTCGAAAACCATATTGCGAAGAATGTAGAATAACTTTTCAAATATTTTGGAGAAGCTACTTAAAGTGCAAATAGACCTGTAGCACAGATGTAAATAGCTCCGCAGTGTGCGCAATGTGCGGAGCTATTTACATCTGTGCCTGTAGTTCTCAATTCTGTTAGGATCACCTTTTTTAAACACCGGAATAACTTTCGAACACTTTTTTTACCACTAATTTTGTGGAAAATACTCTCTCTGCCACAGAATTATTCATTAATAACCCCAAGTATGACGAAATTAAATCACAACAGTGTTCTAAAATTTTTGATGGGACCTCGTAAAGTTCTTTGGAAAATTTATTTTTTAATACACGTTCAATACATAGAAACGAAATTTGAATTCTATAAGGCAAAAGACTTAAAATTCTAAAATACGTAGGAAATATTGAATAAATGGAATCCCTTTGTTTTTTTTGGAAATCATATATAAATTAATTAATTTTAATAAACTTACCTCAATTTTAATAAAAACGTCACCTTCATCATTAAGATAGTGAGCCAGAATCCCATCTTTGTTTACCACCCTGTCGGCCGGTTTATGCTTGGAAATGTACAATTCCAAACCGATACAATCACTCGCAACCAATGCGAGGATCAAAATATAACTACGAAACATTTAAATTTGCTTATAAATAAAATAAAAAATATTTATAAACAAAACTTATTTTACTGGGAGGAATTCATTAATAGCTTGGGTACGGGGTTAGGTTTATTTAAATAATTCTTTAATCAATAGAATGTCCGTTTAAATTGCCATTGTTTTTTAGTAACGTGTTAATGAACCGATATTTTAATGTTTCATAAAATTTTTGTTTTAAATTATTACCCGCAGGAGAAACACGTGTTATTTCTTAAGCAGATAAATTGTTTGTTTGGAGTAAGAAATTGTATTTAAAGGATATATAGGGTATCTCATTTTGTCTCAAAATAACAAAATTAGTATTCACCTTCAAGAAACAAAACACAGGCATTTCATTTATTTATAATCCAAAAATTTCGTGACATTAATCTATATAAAAGTACAAAATAAGCACCTAAGTAACTTAATACTTCTGTATGCCTATATATAAATATATTATTAAAGAAATATGTTAATCTTTACCATGTTTGGATTCCAAATCTGCAATTCGCTCTCAAAGCCATTTGATACTAACAATAATAATAGTAATAATAGAAGGACAGGATATAAAGAATTTAATATAAGGTAGAAAAGAGAAACAATTCAGAAATCAGTTGGTAATCTGCACTATAATCTATTATTTTTTGAGTAATAAAATTACCCTAATAATGGTCTAAAACTCTTAAAATTTTTATAAATATAATTCTTGACCTTCCGATTGAAGACTTTCTGATTTGTTATATTCTTAATATCGGAGGGGATTAAGTTATAAAACTTCCATGTTAATCGAGGTTATTTTTTTATTTTTTCCAAGCATTTGAAGTTGTTTGATTAATAGTTTTAGGTATTTAAAAGCAGGTTATCTCTCTTCTCATACAAAGCTCTGAAGATTAGTTAATATAGTTCGAAAATTTGATTTACATTAATTTTTTTCCATTCCTTGAGAGAGGTAAAATATTACATAAAATAGCTGGAATAAAATGAAAAAAAAATGCCAGTACCTAGGGATCTAAAAAAATGTTTAAAAAAATAAAATTAAATTTTTGTGCTTGTGACAGACGAATTATCATAAAAAGATGTCAGTTAAGGCTAAGCGCGCACTGGCGATTTATTGTCGTGCGACTTCTAGTCGCAATCGCAAATATTTTCGAGTACAAAAAATTTGGGCGCGCACAGCGAGTAATAAATCGCAATATTAGTGTATTTTCGAAATGGATTTTGTTGAAACAACTTGTGTAGTAGCTATTGCGTACTAACGCCAGAAAACAACGTAAAAAAAAGTACTGGATGCATCCTATTGTTAGTCAAAGGTTAATTAAAGAACAATTTTACAAAATACATTCCAGTTTGGTAGAGCATCCCAACAAATTTTTCCAATATTATCGGCTAAGTGTGAACAGTTTTAGTACACTGCTTCTATTAATAGGGCCAAATATAACGTATAAAAATACTACATGGAGGCAGGCAATACCACCTGAAGAGCGACTAGCAGTAACATTAAGGTAAATAAGAACAATCGCAAAGTAATTTATTCCTTTTAGTTTATTAATACATTATGATTACAAGTCATATAATTCGCTATCATAATCTCTTGATGACTCAAAATTATTCGAAAATTCCGAATAGTAGGTCTGGAGGGAAGAGTTTTTATCAGACTGGTTGGAAAACTGAGGCGAAGTTGCTGGCAAACTTACAGATGTTGTATTGGAAAATTGAGGCGAAGCTGCTGCCAAACGTACAGAAGTTTGATGCTGCATATTATGTGGGCCTGGATGGAAATACTGATGAAACTTAGTTTGTGTTGATCGCCTAGGCTGTGTATAGAATTTTGCATTTCTCATCACATTTAGTATTTCAATTTTGGCAAAATGTTTTTGCTCGTCGTTTAGTTTGGCCAACATAGGAATTAACATAAGAGCAAAGTTTTTATCCTCTGAAACTTCCTCCGTTTTGTTTGTTCTTTAAAATTCTTTAATAACGAAACCTCATATGTGGATATTTGATGAGAAGATTTGCTGGAAAGACTGCGTGGTGTCCTCTGTGCAGGTTTTGCAGAAGGTAAAGAACGTGGAGTCTCTTCGTTGTTGTTCCTGGGACCTTCATGATCGATTGAAAGCTCTCCATCATCGTTTCTGGGTCCTTTATTATGGTCTAACAGTTCTTCCTTATCGCCTGGAGGCCCTATATTGCCACTTGTTGTCCTGGGTTGTTGGTGAGGAAGTAAAAATAGCAATGCGTCGAAGTAGATGTATTTCCGACGTTTTTTTGCAGGCTCACCACATCTGATTTTTTTCTGAGCAGCAAGCTCTCTCGCAAAACAGTCTTTCAGATTCTTCCACTTTTTTTGAACTTCTTTCCCTGTAACAAAAAAAAAATTGTAACTAATTATATACGTTTTATTTTAGGTATCCGGCAACCGGAAATAGCTTTAACTCTTTGCATTTCAAATTCCTGTTAGGAGCTACAACAGTTCGAGAAATTGTTAAAGATACCTGTCATCAATTATGGGAAGTTTTGCAACCTTTTTACATATCCGAAAAATCTGAAGAGGACTGGATAACTATTTACAAGGAATTTTATTACCGTACTAATTTTCCGAATTGTATCGGGGCCGTTGACGGTAAACATATAAGAATGAAGCAACCAGAGACAACAGACTCAGAATTTTACAATTATAAGAATTTTTTCTCAACAGTACTTCTTGCCGTGGTTGATGCCGATTATTGTTTCATTTCAATAGATGTGGGATCCTATGGTGGACACAGTGATTCCAATATATTTAAAAATTCGAATTTTGGCCGAAGACTAACAAGTAACCAATTAAACATTCCTAACCCACAAACATTACCTCACGATGAAAAAGGAAAGTGTATGCCTTTTGTCATTTTCGGGGATGAGGCATTCGCTTTAACACAACAGATTTCCAAACCATATCCTCGAAGAAACCTCACACCAAAACAACGAGTTTATAACTATCGATTAACCCGTGCTCGGCGGATGGTAGAATGTACATTTGGAATTATGAGCAATAAGTGGCGAATTTTCCATCGTCCCTTAGATGTCGGAATAGAATTTTCTGACGAAATCATTAAAGCGGGCTGCGTTGTACATAATTTTGTAAGAAAACACGATGGTATAAAATTTCACGAGGAATCATACAAATGCCTTTTACAGTCCATTCGACCTGCTGGAACAAGAGCTAATACATCGGGCATGCAAGTACGAGACTATGTTGCAAATTATTTTACCTCTCCGCAAGGTTCAGTTGCTTGGCAATATGACAAAATTTAATGCACATTTTTTAAAATTTGTATTATTTAAAGTAATAAAAATATAATCTACCTACCTCTGTCTTTTCTTTCTGCACCTGATAGTTCATGCCATTTTGGTATTACATTTGCGCATACTTCTGTCCATAATTTCTCTTTCGCATTTTTATCGCTGTATTCTTTCAGTTCATTATTATACAGCGCTGGTCTTTTTTCCACTTCCACAATAATTCTCTCCGTATCAAGAACGATGTGGGTCGTTTCTTGACTGGCAGACATGATTTTTTATTAATATCAAATATTTCACACCCAAAATTAAATATATTATATATGTACTACTAATCACAACTGAAAACAGGGAAAACGTCGGACGGTTCCAATCCAATGAAAATCGTACTGCTAAATAATCGCAATGCGTGCACGTCCCTACGAGTCGGTATGCTTCATTCAAAACAGCGATAGTCGCGTCGCTGCTAAAATAGGACTGGTTCTATTATTTAGTCGCAGCGATTATTTTGTCGCAGAATGCGTGCATGTTCATTAAACTGTTAATGATTCATTTTAGCGACTAAAAGTCGCACGATAATAAATCGCTAGTGCGCGCTTAGCCTAAATGTCTGATTTTAAAACGAAAGTCAAAAGCTTGTAAGACATAAAAAGCTATTTTGGCTCTCTGGAAGAGCTGACTAATGTTGTCAAATATCTGGAATAAACTCATTTTTTTTTTAAATTGATCAGGCATTTGAAAAAATAACGTTAAATGTCTGGACTATAAGAAAAAATTAATTCCAGAGTCTAAAAGACATACAAAATAAGCTCAAAGTAATGGACTTTATTTGAAAAACTATTGATTTTTCACGTTTTTTATTCATGCATCAAAATGACTTGATTGAGGCGCCTGCTCAGTCTTTCAATGAGCTCTAAAAGCAAAAAAAAAATTAGATTTTTGGTAAATTACCTGCAACATATAATAAATGTGAGAAAAAGGACAAATTATATATACTTTCCCTAAAAGCCATTATTTATCTTATTCATCAGATTTTTTTATTGATGCATAAAAGTTCAGACTCATTGATTGAGACATTTTCTTATTGAAATGTAGTTTTGTAAAAATAATATGAAACATTGAAATGATACAAATTAAAGAAACACTAAACTATTTATAAAAAAAACTATTAATTTATCCTTTTTTTTTAAATTAATATATGACAGTTAATTTATTGATTAAGGCACATGCCAGTGTTTGAACCACGCCTTGATCTTTAAAAACAAACAAATAAGAAAATAGTTTTTTATTCAATACAGGCCGCTGAAGTCGTTTTTCATTTTGTCCAGGCGTTTGAGAGTATTTCTTTACTACTTCCAGGCATTTAAAGTTGTTTCTTTATTCATTTCAGTCATTTAAAGTCGTTTTTTATTCAATACAGGTAGTTGAAGTCGTTTTTTATTTTGGCCGGAGATTTCAGAGTATTTCTTTATTACTTCCAGGCATTTAAAGTTACTTTTACTTTTTTTCCTTGCGTTTAAAGTAGTTTCATTAATAGTTAATTTAAAATCGTTATTTAATTAATACAGGCAGCTGAAACCATTTCTCATGTTCTCCAGACACTTAAAGTTATCTCTAATTTTTTCCAAGCATTTAAGGGTTATCTATTAGTGTTTTATAGCAGGAAAACCATTAAAATAAATTGAAATGTCTGAAAATTATATGAAATTTAGATTCCAGATTTCTGAAATAAAATGGCACATTCTTTAATTAACTGGATTAACTTCGAATGCCAAAAAAACTGCCTAGAAAGTGGAAAATTTAATAACTTTTTCCAGGCAGTTGAGAGCATTTCAGATATTCTAGAGAAAAATTTAATTACTTGGAAGAATATTTCCATATAATTAAATCAAGCTTAATTACTTCCTAGAAGTAATTAAATAACTTGGAAATGTCTAGAAAAGTGTTTTCAACTGCCTTTCGAAAAAAGAAAATAGATTTATTCTATGCAGTTGGAAAGTATATAAGGCTGGAGGTATATTTAATAATTTTTAAATGAACTAAATTGCATTAGCAATTATTGTGACTCATGCAGAGAGAAACTTTTGTTGGAACTATGTGGTTAAAATTATCTCAGGTATTATTATTATTTTCAGGCACTTAAAGTTATTTCTTTTTTTTCAGGCATTTGAGTTGTTTTTTTAAATAGTTTTATAGATTTAATGTCGTTCTTATTCAAACAAGCAGTTGAGGTCAATTTTATATTTTATCTAGGCATTTAAAGTTATTCTTATATCTGTCAGACATTTGAGGTTGGTTCTTTATTAATCTCAGACTGTCAAAGTTTTTTCTATTTTTTTTCCAGGCATCTAAAATCGCTTCCTACTGATTTAAAAAAAAATCCTACCATTGCCTGAAAAAAACCAAAAGTAACCGTTCAGGAATAAAAATTATTACAATTACTTGAAAAAAAAATTTAAAATCGATGTAAGCTGCATAATTTTTTTTTCAGTCATTCCTTCTTTTCTCAAGTAATTGACGTAGAGAAAATTAATTAAAATAAGTCAATAGAAGTGTCACTAATTTTTTTAGCAAATTTATTGAAAAATATTTACATACCTATAAAATAACATTTGCATAGTGCAATTATTAGCCTAAAAGTGCTTGTTACTGCAGAAACAGATATAGTTAAAAATACTTGAAATAAAATAAATACAATTTCGTAATTAATTAATTTAGGCATGTTATTAATTTCATTACCAATAATTATAAAAAAAACTTAAATCTAACATACAGTGCAATTTTGGTTATCTGGGCATCTTGGCCATCATGATCACATCTTAACCCCACTGTATATGTATGCAAATAGTAACTATTATTGCTTATAAATATTTTATAATAAACGATATATTTTTTTAAATAATAACTGTAATAAACATCACATTGGTTGCAAGAGCGGATTTACTGTTGGCAGTAGTTTTACAGGCAGTGAAGAGAAAATTGCACATGAAACAAACGACATAATGCTAACTCGTATCGTACTATTTACACTTACTTAACTTAGTAATTTTTCATAAAAACATATGATATTTAAAAATGCCCCTTAGTCCGTCCCTGTGCAGAAACTATTTGCGTTCGACCGAAGATATCCGACGTTTCGGGGATACCGCGATACTCCTCAAGCTGCGAGATCGTTCGAACAGGGAGGGATCAGTGTAAATTGGCTCGCTGGGGTCTTCGAATGGTCCTCCCGGAGCCGATCCTGGGGTGTCGAAGGGGTCCGTCTTGGGGATGATCGGGAAATTCGAGGCACTCGCCACGCTGAAGTTCGAAAATGGTTTCGGGATTGTGGTGCCGAAAATGGATATTCCTGGAAAAGGCGGACATGAGATCAATTCCACTGCTATGACCACGTTTGATAACCCAGTCTTGTAATTGATTAATCAGTGTTAGCCATGTTGGGTGTAAACAGTCTATGACTCGGAATAGATTAATTTACTTATAAATTCTTAATAATTATCTTTTTTGCTTGCAAGAACTGCTTATAATACTTAATCTGCTTTAGATATGCGGTCAGTATCGGAAAACTCGTATTTAATGGGTCAGTGCTAGACCAGAAAATCTGTTCCTTGAAGGGTTGACAAACGACCCTCTTGAATCTTAAAACTCTTTACACAATTTTACATATTTTACTTGATAAGCAACGAAATAAATTCTTGCTAAATATGCATTAAACTTACGATAGTAATTTTGTGTTTCTTATAGTATCGTCGCATTACAACAATTAAAATTAACGATTAAAATAAATATATATATATTACAATAATTAAACTGTCATCTACTAAAGGGATTAACAATCAATATATACACTTGATTAGATAGTCAATAAATAAGAATTAATGAGATTGATTAGTAATCTCATTAATTCTGTAAAATTGATAAAATGGTGACCATAGCTTTCTAAAGGATCTATTGATTTTCCAGATTCAGAAGTCACTATCAACTTCGTACCCTGCAGTCAAATTTACTAGACTAGATAATCATCGTAATAATTATTCGGAGATTTCCACGCACAATTAATGATAATCCTGGAATTGATTTAAACAATATTAAACCGTTTTCTCGAATTAATAAAAATAATGGCCATAAAGACTCAGTAAAGATCAGAGTCTACTCACCTTGGGATAGTCCGGCGCTGCTTCTACTAGTAGGATAAGAAGGCGTCGAGGAAAAGTTTGAAGATGACATTCTATCTGCTAACATATTCTTCCTCATAACCAGCCAGTATTTCCGATAGGCGAGCCCTGCTAGCAACGAAGAAATCAGCAGAATGGCTACTAGCACGAACACAGCCCCTATGAGACCGTGATATTCGTTAGGCGAGAGGCAAATGATTTCCGGGGCTGGTTCTGCTATTCTTGCTTGGGGCATTTCATCTCTCGAATCAAAGACCTTTGAGAAATAATAATGATGGAGTGTGATGATAAATATAGTGATTTAGCATGATTTACCTCGATCATCTCTTGGACAATTTCAGGCTCCTCATCTTCCTTCTTTTCCTTTTCGTCCTTTTTATTATCTTCGCCTGTTTTGGTGGACGCAGTTTTAGGTACCAAGAATGAAACTGTTGAATCCTTTGATGCTGCTTTGACTTCTCTTGGTTTTATTGGTTCTGTTGCAGTTTTTTGGTGCTCCAAGGCTTCCTTGGAGGTTTTATTTTGAGCTTCAGTTTCGTTTATTGACCTTCGGCGTCGCCTTCCGAATGACGGCTCAGACCTGCAAAAGTCAATTAAATCCACTCTAGTAGATGGATTTTGAAACCTTTACCGTCCAGTTCCAGTTTGGCAGTAAGCTGGCTGGCAGCCATCCCTACAAGTTCTCACGGTAGCTTCAAATACCAAGAAGTTTGACTCTGGTATCTTGAAGGCATTGAATCTTGCCTCCAAGCTGTCACCACTACGTCCCTTGTCCAGTTCTGGAAAAACGAAGCTGTCCACTGGACAACTGTTAAATAAAGTGATTAGACAGAGGTTTTTTTTGCTATGGTGATTGTACTACCCAAATCTGTCAATCAGCTGCACTGATCTTCCCGAGTATGGATCACGAGCAACAACATTCGTAGCAAAAATATCTGTAGCATAGTTATATCCATCTTGGGCCTCAATTCTGAATGTGAGAGGGTCACCCACTGCTATAGTGGTAGTTGGTCTTCCTTGATACAGGATCATCAATCTTACTTTGGAACTTAAGGTGTTCTCCGCCGGGAGGTATTCAATCGGGATCGGACTACCAGCACTGAAAATTTTTGATCTTTTTTTTTAACTTATTGCCTAAGGTAGGCTCAATAGGTCTTTACCCTGCTCCTATAAATCCTGAGGACACCACCGCTTCTCCTGGTCCTCTAAACATACAGGTCAGATTAAACCTTTTATCTTTACCAGTTTGAACGAAATCACTAAACTGGACCACCACTATGTTAGTCATAGTGTCTCCGTAGCGCTGAGTTCCGCACTCTGGAAAACCCTAGAAGAATCATGTACGGTATCAACCCTAACGTCTTTCAATGGTTTTAAACTTACTTGAGCACCACTGATTCTTAAAATGTTAACAGATCCACCATTGCCTCTAAAGAAGCATCGATCATAGAACCCATAAGTGTAGATCCTGCCGTAGAATCCTTCGGGGGTACGCAGGGTGAACTCCATGCCATCCTCGTTACAGACTTGGCTTACTAAAATTTTATTAGGGGTTCACAGACAATAAAAGAAGAATGATGAATTGAACATTTTATTGTAAAATTTAACATTTAACAACGTCTTAAGCATTTTCTATTACCATCAAGACAATCGTCGTCGCCACCGTTTCTTGAGAGAGACCGTTCGTAAAAGTCATAGTTTCCATTTGTATCAAAGTATTGGTTGTTCCCCATCTCCAAATCTCTACTGTCTCTATCTATCAGCTCACAGTTATCCCTGTCAGTATCATAAGAAACCGCTGGCGCACTGTCCCTAAAACCAGCATTATGCAGCTCACAAACCTCTCAAACTTCAATTGACTTACTTATAATTAAAAGCTCTACAAATGAACTCTCTCTCTTCCACACACTCTTGTTGGCACCTATTCAAAGATGGCGCAAATAGTCTTCTTCTCACAAACTCCTTACGGGCCCTTTGCCTGGTGCCCATTTGCTTGAACGAATCCGACTCCTCACATCTGCTAGAGTAAGGCCTTTGAGGACCAATAGGTCCTCCTCCTCCTGCACCACCACCTAAGAAATTATCATAAATAGGCCCGTCAGGTCCTGGAGATATTGGTCTTCTGTTGCCGTATGGCCGATCTTCAAACCCCGGACGATCTAATGGAGGTCTTCCATCTACGGGGCGTCCTAAAATAAATCAAATTATAAACCAATTGGTGTCTAGTGGGATGAAGTACCTAGAGGTCGCCTATCTGGTCTAAGGAACCATCTGCTTCCGCCATCTCTGTCGTCACCATAATAATCGTACCTATTTGGGTCGTAACGGTTGCCAGTCACTCCATATCTGCTTCCGCCAAATCTGTCATTGTATCTGTTACCATATCTGTATCACCCTCATAATTAGAATCATTAGTAGGAAATTATTCATGATCTCATACCTGTTACTACTTGTTCCTCCATATCTGGAACTAAACCGATCCTCACTATCATACCCACCAGCATATCGGTCTCTATCAGGAGGATACCTGTCCTTATCAACTGGATATCTGTCCCTATCAATATTGAATCTGTCTCTGTTTTCATTATATTTATCTCTGTCTGCTCCGTTATATCTGTCAATGACCCCAGGTGGATACCGGTCTATGGCATTGAACCTATCTCTGTCCCTCTCACCGAACTTATCACCATAGAAACTGTCGTGACGGTAGTCGTATCTGTCACCATATCTACTCCCATACCTTTCTCCATATCTACCTCCGTATCTGTCAGGTGCACCATTGTAACCATTGGGTCTTGGTCTTGGATATAAGTGGCCACCGCTAGATGATGGGGGGAATGCTGGATACCTGAAATGACTAATAATAAATACAATCATTAAGAAGTAATTATGTACCTGTCAAAATCATCTATAGGATATCGTCCACCACTCGAAGACGGTGGGAACCTAGAAGGACCTATTGGATATCTATCTGTGGGTCTGGCAGACGGAAAACGCTCTGGAGGATACCGATCATCTGGATACCTATTATACCGAAATAATATAGATATACGGGGCATATGGGTGGAAACAAACCTATCATCATCAGGATATCTGTCAGGATACACAGGAGGTCTTCCAGCAGGTCGATCATCATAACCTCCAGCCGGTCCTCCGCCTGTTGGAGGAGGATATCTGCTTCCTGTAGTTATTGGGTAGCGTCCACCAGTTGCTGGGTATCTTCCACCTCCTCCTCCACCACCACCACCACCACCTCCTGCTCCTCCTGATCCTGGCCTATATCCGTCTCCTGGACGAGACCCTGACCCACCATCATCACCACTAACTAGAATTAAAAAACAAATTATGATCTCATAAGAGTGTCTACTGCATGCCTTACGCATTAAATTTTCATAGTAATCATAATCCGCATCATAAATGATTCTCATGCCGTCCCTCTGATTGTATCTGGTTAACCTGCAAGTTCTGTAGCGCTCGCTGTATTCAGCTGACCTACATTGGAAGCTTGGCTGACGTAGGCATTCATCCAGGCATTCGCTCAACGATCTCCCGGAGATCTCTGAATGATGTTCTCCTAAAAATGGGAAATGCAGGCACCTTATTTGCTATATTAGCAATTAAAAACTTACCTCCTAGTCTACTGTTGCGGTACCTCTGAAAGGCTGTGTCAGCCTTTTTCCCAGTGAACAGATGGCTGGTGACTGAGTTATCTGGATATTCCGACCCACGCGCTAAGAATTCATAAAAGTAAGTAACTGATAGTGAATATCAATGAAAGTTCTTACGGCTATCCAGACAAACGAAATCGTAGAAGTGGTGGGTGGGACTGCTGGCCACCCCAATGTCATCCTTTTGGGAAATGGAATCTTCCTCTGAGATTGTGCATTGTTTAGTCATTTCGTCATACTCAATTGACCTTCAAGAGTTGGTTCAATTAATGGAACTAAATGGTTTACGAAGGTTTTACCTGCACAAATACTTCTCTGCTCTAACACACATGGCTTGACAATCTTCTAAAGTTAAGTTGGTAAACATGTCGACCTCAAAAGGTCCTCCTAACCGTTTGTTTTCTTCTTTAATAAAAACCGCTAACCCATCACACCTCCTTTCAGCTAAGTAATAAAATCGTTATTACCAGAGGCACTGGTAGCTAGCTAAGACTTACCATTCAAGCAAGTGTTCTCCAAATAATCACTCTCAGGATCATCTTCTAACAGCTCGGGGTGAGTTCTCCTAGTGAACCTACTGAGAGTACAAGTTCTCATGCCAGAATCAAAAGTGGCAGATCTACAAACGAAGCTGAACTCATTGAGACATTTATCCTCGCACTCGCTCCTATTGTTCGCGTTGGTTTCTTTCAAATCAGCCGCTGGTAGTTTTAATTTTTTTCTTGGATGACGTTCGAAGATGTACCTTCTGTTCGGACATTCTCTGTCTGGTCTGTTGGCTGGAATTAGGGAATCTTTTAGTAGGGAGTTGACTGGTGGTTCAGGAATCAGACAACTTGATATTGGTTTAAAGTAATTAGTGACAGTTAATGAAGTTGGTGGAGATCAAAATAAAGCAAGTTGATAATCAGTTAAATTTGCAACAAAGAGGAAAAAAGCTAGAAAAGTAGTTGCAATTGAAGAGAAAACATCAAACGGAAGTATTTATTTAATAAATTCTTTGACATGCTATGAACAGGTCTTATCTTCCAGTTAAGTAATGAGTAAGTTAACTGGAAGATAAAGGGAGAAGGAAAATAGGAATTAAAGGTTTCCTGCTATCCAGAAACATTATTGTGGCAGTATTCCTATTCTTGTTTTCAAGACTATGAAATATTTGGTGTGCTCAGAAGTATTTTCTGTTTGGACATTCCCTGCCTGGTCTGTTGGCTTCAAATAGGAAATATTTCACTAAGAAGTTCACTGATGATTCAGTAGTCAGAAAATTTGATACTGTTTTAAAGTTGTTAGTAGAAGTTGACGAAGTTAATGGAGATGAAAGTGAAGGAAGTTGATGATCGGTTAAATTTGCAACTAGAACAAAAAGGATGCAAAAGGAGTTATAACTGCAGGAGAAACATTAAACAGAGACATCCTTCGAATTTATTCTTTATTGTGTTATGAACAGGAAAGTAATGAGTAACTTTACTAAATGATAAAGAGAAATATGAGTCAACATTGCTGGCAGTCACCATGCTATGAGAGTAATAACAAGGAGAACTAATTATAGGTTCTAAGGTGTGCTTTTAAGAAGTCTTCCTATAGTTTTCTAGAGATTGCTGAAGCACGAAAGCACTTATTGGAACTGGTGACATCAGATGCCATTTGAACACTACCAGAGAGTCAGTAAAAGAAATATTAAACTTAAAAAGAATTATTTTCCTATGGATCAGAGAAGACCTGAAAGTGATGCAACTATAAAGACGATGTCTAGAAGAAGTTAGAAATAGAAACAGAAGAGAAGAAGTAGAAGAAGAAGCTACAAAAGAATGCTGAGGAGAACAGTAGGAAACTACTTTTTCAACTGATTTGATTAATGTTCAGGTAATTAATCTTGCGAAGATCATCGCGATCATAAGACAGTTCCTATATGATCATCAAAGAATGGTAAGAAACTGTGGGCTTCATCACATTGGTTCAGAAAAATACCATTTTCGAAATCAAGATCAAAAACGAGACGTAGCATGCTTTCTCAATAAAACTTATAGATCATTCAAAATATGGGACTACCACTAAGAGTTAAAAACTGAGACAAGAATGAACATTTAGATTATGTGGAAATATGGATGAGAATATTGCTCATCTTTCCATTGAAGGGTACCTGCTATCCAGAAACTTAGTTGTGGTAGAATTCCTATTCATGTTTTCAAGATCTACGAAATACTTTACTTTATTTGCTATTTAGACATTGCCTGTCTGGTCTGTTCGATTGACATAGGGAATCTTTGACTAGGGCGTTCACTGGTGGTTCAGAAAATTTGATAATTTTTTAAAGTTATTCATGGAAGTTGATCAAGTTAATACAGAAACTGAAGCAAGTTGAAAACCAGTTAAATCTTCAACTAACAATAAAATGAAGTTGTAACTGAAAAGGAAACATCAAACAGGAGCATTCTTCCAAGAAGTTCTTTGCTGTGATATAAACAGAAAATAAGTAAATTTACTGGAAGTTAAAGGAAGAATAGAAATAGGATTTAACATCCTTGTCAGTTAGCATGCTATGAGTGTGATAAACAGCAGAATCGACTACTGATTTTAAGACCTAGTAGGAGACTATTAGTCGTCCATTTTTTCTTTAAGAGACTTTTTATAAAAAACTACAAGTTTGGTCAAAGTCTCGAACTTATATAACGTTTAATGATTAATCAGTAGCACATATTTCTCCGTATCCGTCTTCCAATAATTTTCCAGAGATTGCTGAGGCAATTAGAGGCACGAGAGCACTTGGTGAAATTGGTCCCATTAGCTGCTATTTAAAGTGTACCAGAGAAAGTGGTACCAGAGACTCAAGAAAAGAAAGAACCAAAAAAGAAAGAATCTGTGAATGACTGAAAATGATGCAAGTAATAAATCAAATGCTTTCAAAGGATTGAAGTAATACAACCTGTGCCTAGAAGAAGTTAGAAATAGAAATAGAAGAACAGAGATACAAGAAGAAGCCATAAAAGAATGCTGAAGAGAAATAGTAGAAAATTAATTATTCAGCTGATTTAGTTAATATGCAAGTAATAAGTCTTGCTAAAATAGACTAAAGAGTGACAGACTGAGAAAATAAGCAATATTTAGATTCTATGAAAAGATGGATGAAAGCTGCACATCTTTCCACTGAAGGATCCCTCCCATCAGAAAGATTCTTGTGGCAACAGGAAACTAATGAGTAAGTTTGGTATAAAGTTGGTAGAACAGGAAAAGGATCAACACGGCTGTTCATGCCATAAGAGTTATAAAGAGAAGAATCGACTACAAATTCTAAGACTTGGTAGGAGATCACCTTGCAAGAAGTCTTTAAATAAGTCTCAGACTGGAGTTAAACCTCACTCAGAGAAGAAGTAAAAACAATGCAAGTAATGAAGAAAATGCTTTCAATATATTGAAGGAATGCGCACTATGTCTAGAAGAAATTATAATTGAAAATAGGAGGGTCGAGGCTGTAGAAGAAGCCGTAAAAGAATGCTGTGGGAAAACAGTAGTTAAAACTACTTTTTCAGCTGATTTTATCAATATCTAGGTAATAAGTCCTACTTAATAATTCATGATTGATGATTCATAAGTTCCTGGATAAGTTCATCAGGATCATTAGTCAATTCTCATATAGTCATCTCTGCCTGAGCTTCTTAAAGAATGGTAAAACAATGTGGTTGTATGTCTCTATCACTTTGGATCAAAATAACATAACTGGGCAGGATTCCTATCCTTATTGCAAAATCTATAAAAGTATTTTATGTTTGTCGATTAACAAAATCAACAACTAAAAGATATGGCTGCAGCTGCCTCTTTTTTACTTCATATGAAAAAGAAGAGAACAGAAACATGCACGACTGGCCAAGTTGTTCTTGCAAGAGCTTAGGTTAAATAAATAACGATGATGCTTCATCCACTTATTGGCCTTTTTGACGTTTAATTATGGTTTAGAAATCTAATCATCATCTAATTCAGCACTCTTTTGCTATATAGAAGGAATTATTCTTTTTTTTATTTTTTCATTATATACATTAATAATATAAAATCTTGTTTACGTTACACTAAATTTCTATTATACGCCGTTCTCGAGCTATGAAATGTTTATTTAATACATTTATTCTTGGCAAATTGAATTTTGGAAGCACTATATGGAACGCTAGGTATGGAATTGACATTGATCGATTGAAGAGCATCCAAAAGAAATTTTTAAGATTTCTTTCTTTTAAAACCCGTTTCGGTTCATATCAAGATGTCAATTCAATTGGAGAGCATTTTGACGTGATTTCACTTTTCGACAGACGTTTGATAACTGATGTTTCGTTTTTATATAAAGTAATGAATTGTCAGCTAAACACTCCTCCTATTTTGTCACTTTTTAAATTTAACATTCAAGTCAACATCAGATCGAGCGAATTATTTTTTATTCCATTCAGGAAAACAAATCATGGTCAAAACTCTCCATTATGTAGAATAACAAAAAATTATAATTTGTACTGCCGTTCATTAGACGTTTTTAAAATGCCACTTAATACAGTTAAAAAACGAAATATTGTCTTTAAAAGTTTATGAGGCTAATGTAGAATTTTAGCATTAAAAATTACTTTTCTATTTAAATTATTTTGATTTATGTACTTAACCACTTAGTCTTAATACTATTCTTATTAAAATAGTAATTTAAGTTAGTTAAGATAAGTTTGTGGATACTTTTTTGGGCTTGTAGCCTGTTGTATCCCTATATGGTCACCAAACAAACAAATAAATAAACATGATTTCAAATCTATTTTTTTAATATAAAAGGGAAACTTTTTACTAGCCAAGAAGACTACTGCCTAAATAAAATTGTAAAAAATTGTAAAAAAAATTCACTGCCTTCAGGGCTCATTGTATAAAGAAGAGGTAATTGTTTTACTCCTTAAAAAGTGACGGTATCAGAGAGTAAAAGATAAAGCAAAAGAAAAACTTTTATCCTGATCCCTGTTTGGTTTGTTAAATTAAAATCGGGAATCTTTGACTAGGGAGTTCACTGGTGCTTCAATAATCAAAAATGTGATACTATTTTAACACTTTTACTGGAATTTAAGGAAGAGATGAAAGTAAAGCAAGTTAAGAACCAGTAGAATCGCCAACTAAAAACAAAAAGGATGCAAAGGGAGTTAAAACCAAAGGAAAAACATCAAACAGGGGGATTCTTTCAAGAAATTCTTTGTTGGATTATGAGCAGGAAAGTGATGAGTAGGTTTACTGGAAGATAAAGAGAGCAGAGAGTAATAGAGAGGAGAACCAACTACAAATTCTTATATAATCTCTTGAGAAGTATTTGCAAAATTCTCAAAAAAGGCTGAAGGTGGTGGTGACTCTAGCTGCCATTTGTAACCACCAGAAAATCAAGAAAAAAAGAACTAAAAGCGATACAAGTACTAAACAAAATGCTTTGAATGTATTGAAAGAATGCACCCTATGTATAAAAGAAGTAAGAAATAAAAGTAGAAGTTAAATGTGAGAAAAAAAGCCATAGAAGGCTAAAGAGAAATAGTGGAAAAACACTTTACAGCTAATTTTATTAGTTTCTAGGTACAAAAACTGAGGAAAGACTCAGGATTAATACTTTGACTTTCAAGTTGACACTCTTGTGGCAGGAGTCCTCTGCATTCAAAATGAACTTACAAGTAATGCAAACTTCTGTAAAATGTATACTATTCGGTGCAAGCATCAGATTCCCAAGTCCTTCAGGACGTCCTTGCTCCCCTGTAAGGTAACACGTACTTTCTTCATATTGAGGATCACCGTTGAACGTTGCTATACGACTTCCTGGTTGGAAGTCAAAGGAAGCGCATTGCCTAAAATTTCAAATTTTATTAAACCATCTCTGCACCTAAGAAGTACTTACCTGACAATATTGTTTGAAGAGCGATCTCTTAAGCACATATCCTGGCATTTCTCCAGTACGGTGAAGGGCGGAGAGGTGTCCCTCACTACGTCATCATCAAACCCTTGTAGCTGAACGTTGGGTAATCTTTCATAAAGGATTTTACCATTCATAGATCCGGAGCCACAAGAAGTTTGGGCTGGAAATTGGTTATTAAGTTAAGAAAACTCTTGGGATAACTCTTAAGTACCTTTGGTCATCATTTTCAGTACCGTGAGGACAGTAATCGCTTGCACCATGCTGGGGATGTAGGGGTAGCTTTTCATTTTGCCGATCCTCTACCAGTTTGTTTAAGATTATTTGGACATACTTTGCTTCCTATAGAGAGAGATAATTAAAAAATATATATATGTTTATAACGGCTTATATCCGGCTTAAAAACAGTTATGCCCCTGGACAAAAGAAATTATAATAGGCGTCATTATTCTCAGTAACACCATCCTAATAACTGTTTTATTAATTGGGGTGCATTTAGTGCTTTGACCTTCGGTTTTCAGTTGATTTGCACTATATTGAAGACTTTTAAAGTGGTCACGTGGGAACCCGGAAAAGCCAAAAAAACTGCTGTTCATCAAAAGCAATTAGGAGAGCATTGTGATATAAATTTTACAGTTACCAGCCTATTGTCCAAGGGTTTTTGTTATGTTGGTCATTGTGTTGGAAAAAATGCCGATTATCCCATAGAACCTACGTCTGTCGGTCATCCGTGGCGTTTGGTAAATTATTTACTCATGTTTGAATTCCGCGAATGGATGATTCTGAACTAGTTATAATGACTTTATCATTAAAAGAACTGATTCTGCTTATGAATCTTCTTTTTTTTGAAAAATGTTGCTACTCGTTCTTTTTTGAAGTGAGTTATCTTACCAATCTGCTGCAATATTTGGATTCTTTGGTTTGAAACTGGACGCACTTCTTGCTATTAAAGTAAATAGAATCTTGAATGGACTAGACTTTAATGTAAGCTGAGAAATGTTCTCTTGATTTGGATAAGAAATTGATAGAAGCACAACAATTTTTTATCAAAGTAAGAAGTCTGTGTCGTTTGATATTAGCTACTGGATGGAGGTATAGTTGGGCCCTATTTTGCCGTTGAGGATGAACTTTGCTGTGGAAGAAGCAGCTGAATTTGTTATGATTAGACATAAGAAAATGAACAGACAGATAGAGAGTTCAAGTGGTTATGAAGATAATATAAGTATTGATGGCTGAATTGAATAGGAATTAACTTCCAGGTAGTTAATTATGTGCATAGCAAAGATGCAGGGTCTAAGTTTTTTCATCTCCCTTATCATCACTTAATCCTTCATCATCACATTATTTTGTGTAGCCAAAAAAACCTATATTGATATATTTATACAGGGTGTTTCAGAACTATGGGATCAAACTTCTGGGGGTTGTTCAGTGCAACAGAAGAATCCATTTGAGTACAGGAACCCATGTTCGGAAATGCGTCACCACGCCACTACGACCCGAAGACGCGTTAAAATTTATAAAAAACATTAATTACCTAAATAGGATCTGCTGCATTTATTTTTACCTTTTGTACATGATACCATAACAACAATTGTTTAAAATCAACGCTTATCAATGTCGATTCTCAATGTCATGTTTAAAAATTTTATAGCTTACAATTTTTAAACATTTATTGCTAATGCAAAACTTTACCAATCAAGAATTGGCGGATATGCATTTGGCATACGGAGCAAAAAACTGCAATGCACGAGCAGCATCGCGGTTGTATCATGAACGTTATCCTGAACGACAGCATCCTGGATACAAAGAGTTTATTGCGGTTCATCGGCGGCTCGCTGAGACAGGCATGTTTAAGACCAAGATGCATGATACTGGTGTTGCTCGAACCGTAAGAACGGTCGAATTTGAAGAAGAGGTGCTTCAGCGAGTTGCCGATGAACCATCAAATAGCACACGTGACGTCGCTAAGAATATGAATACGAGTAATGCTTCTGTCTGGCGGGTACTACACGAGCAACAACTCCATCCTTACCACTTCCAGAAAGTTCAAGGTATGACTGCAGCAGATTATCATCCTAGAGTTCAATTTTGTCGATGGCTTCTGGATCATATCATTGCACAACCAAATTTTTTACGATATGTTTTGTGGATCAATGACGCCGCTTTCCCAAGAGACGGTATTTTTAATAGTAAGAATAGCCAGAGCAGTTTCTTGGCCTCCTAGGTCACCCGATTTAACGTCGCTCGATTTTTTCTTATGGGGACATATAAAGTCTTTACTCTACGCAACTCCTGTAGAATCAAAGCTAGACTTAATTGGACGAATAACAGCAGCATTTGAAATCATTCAAAACGAGGATCAAATTTTTAGTGTAGTCCGCCGAAATCATATGCGGCGTTTAAATCGGTGTATTGAGGTTGGAGGAAGACATTTTGAACAATTGTTGTGATGGTATCACATACAAAAGGTAAAAATAATTGCATCAGATCCTATTTAGGTAATTAATATTTTTTCTAAATTTAAACGCGTCTTAGGGCCGTAGTGACACATTTCCGGACATGGGTTCCTATACTCAAATGGATTCTACTGTTGCACTGAACAACCCCTAGAAGTTTGATCCCATAGTTCTGAAACACCCTGTATTGATTTAAAAAAGAAATTTGATAAAAATCCATAATGAGTGTAAATGTTGGAGCATATTTTAGTATGGCAGGCTTCTGAGGAAGAATATAAAACCAGGATACAGCATAAAGCATTAAATAGAGTGTTTCTAACTTTTATTTGGGTGATGGAGGACTTGGTGTTACGATAATTATGCAACTGGAGACATTTCTTGCTATTGAAATAAATAGAATCTTGAATGGACTAGACTTTATTGTGAGAGAAATAGCTAAGAAATTTTGTTTTCATTTGAGAAAGAAATCCATAAAGATAAATATTAGAAGCACAACAAAGCATTCAGTCTCGTTTTTATATAATTTAGCTTTTGGTAATAACTTCTAGTGGAGGTCTTGTGGTTGGATATAAGAAAATGAACAAAAAGAAAATGACAGTTAGTTTGGGTGGTTATGAAGATAATAAGAGAAGTAGTGGTGACTGAGTTGAATAAGAATTGACTTCCAGGTAGTTAATTATGTGTTTTTGAAAAAGTGGATGCAGAGTACAAGTTTTTGATCTCCCTTATCATCAGTATAATTCTTTGTGGCCAAAAAATAGAAAATTTAAGAGATTTAGCAGTTTATATGGATTTAGAGAAGAAATTTGATAAAAATCCATAATGAGGGAAAAGTCTTGGAGGATATTTTTCAATCACAGGATTTTTAGGAAGAATCTGAAACCAGGATATAGCATAAAGAATTAAATATAGTGTACTACTTATAAAAAATATATTAGTTCTTGCTATTGAAGTAAATGGAATGTTTAATGGACTAATATTTTATCAAAGTAAGAAGTCTGTGATAAAAGAAGGAAATGAACCATGATACACTATATAGTTATTTATATATAACGAGACAATGCAGAGTCAAAGTTTTTGATCTTCCTTATCATCAACATATGTAATTTTATGTGGCCAGGAAATTTAACAGATTGAGCAGAAATTTTAGAAATTTCTTAAAAATCCATAATCAAGGAAAATGTTGGAGCACATTCTTCTATCACATACCTCAATCTTTATTGATTGAGAAGGTCTGACTCAATGTGTTACCGGATAGAATGGTAGTTCTTGCCTTTGAGAAAGAAGTAAATCGAATATTTGTTAAAATATAGTAGAAAAAGTTATAAACAGTAGAAGATGAATTGGAAGTTAAGGTAGTATTAGTGATTGTAAAGAAACTAGGAGAACAAGAGGTGGTTGAGCTGAATCAAGATTTCGAGGCAATATACGTGAAAAAGTCATCTATTTTTTCTTCGTTAGAACTCTTCATCTTTCTGATCATCAGCATATTTTTTTTCTTGTCAAAAGACGGCAATTTTCATCATTTTTTCTTTATGGAATCCCTGTATGTACCAACATGATTATTCATCGTATATAATATAATAATAATTACTATGGTGGTATTTACAATGTTATTCTAAAAAAATTATTCCTCATGCATCTGATCACTTTAGTCTGACGTTTCATCATCATCATCAGTTTTATTTTTTCTTTTAATCTCATCTTCATTTCTCTCTTTCTCCAATTGAGCTCTTATGGAGGTAAAAGAGTAATAGAAGATATCGTACAGAAAAGTCGAATAGCAATATGTAAATTAGATGATTGGTAGAGGTTTAAGTGAGAAAGGATTTGAGTGACGGAGATTAAAATATGATGATTTATATTTTAGAGTTTTTAAACTAATTAGATGATATAAGAAATGGGAAAACAACAAAATTTAAAAGTTGAAATAAAAATGAGTGCAATAACTAGAAATCAGGAAAAAAATTGTTATGTCTTAAATTGACCAATCCGCTTCTTTCAATTGATTGAAAAAGCAATGAAATGAAAAGTTGAATCAATATGAAGTTCTCTATAATTCTTAAGAAGTACGATCTAGTGCTAAAATATTAGGAAAGTGCTGAAAAATATTAAGATGCTTAAAGGCCTTGAAGAACTAATTAATTACTTTATTCAAAAGGCAGTGTAAGCAGTTAAAAATAAATCAAAAGAAAAGTTGAAATTAACTAATGAATTAATTAAAGAAACAGTGAAAAAAAAATAAAAATCATATGAAAAGTTAAATCAATAAAAATTTCTCCATAATTCATAAAAAGTATGATTTAGGGTTAAAATATTAAGAAAGTGTTGAGAAATATTACAATTCTTGAGGAGTTTATTAAAGGTCTTGAAGAATTGAATAATGAATTAATTAAAGAAATAATAAAAGACAAGAATAAATGAAATGAAAAATTGAATGAATAAAAAATTCTCCATAATTCCTAAGAAGCACAAACTAGGGTTAAAATATTAGGAGAGTGCTGAAAAATATTACGATTCTTGATGCTTTTCTTAAGGGCTTCAAGAATCAATTAATTAATTAATTGAAGAAACAACAAAAGTAGTAAAAATGAAATGAAAGGTTAAGTCAATAGAAAATTTTCGTAATTCTTAGTAAGCATGATCTAGGGTTCAAATATTAAACCTACAGGTTTCGGACACAGTGGTGTCCATCATTAGAAACATGTGGGGAATTTTAAATCACTAAATGTTTAATAAATAAATGGAGGGAGACTGCAAGGTTCTTATTTTACCTTAACCTACGACTCTACTGCAAGTATGGACTATTTCTTTACTAATTTTCCATAATTCTTAAGAAGCACAATCCAGGGTAAAATATTAGGAAACTGCTAATCATATTGACTCTTGAGGACTCTTTTGAAGGCCTTAAAGAGTTAATGAATGAATTAATTGAAAAAACAATGAAAAGAGTAAATTACCATAATTCTTAAGAAGTGTAATCTAGGGTAAACATATTAGAAAAGTGCTTTTTAAAAAGAAAAAATATTACGATTCTTCGGGACTTTCTTGAGGGCCTGAAGAATATATGAATGAATTAATTAGAGAAATAATGAAAAAGATGAATTAATGAAAAATTACCCATAATCATTAAGATGCATGATTTTTGAAGAGTCTCTTGAAGGCCTTGAAGAATTGATGAATGAATTAGACAATGATCAAAAGTCAAATTGAGTAAAAAGTTAAATAATTACAAAATTATTTTACATAAACCATTTTAACTCTAAATGTGTTTTATAAAATAAACAGCTAGAAAACCGAGAAATGTACAGATGAAAACAGGAAAAAACAGTGACACCAATGACGTATCCTAAATATTATCCCTGTTTTCTATTTGAGAAAGAAATATCAAATTTAATGCTATTTTTAATGAACCTTGAATTAGTTCTTTGCTCCCTCTTAAGCTCTCTTAACCCCTTGAAGAATCAATGAAAGATTAGAATAGCAATAAATAATCGAAATGAATTGAAAAACTTTTAAAATGATAATTTTTTTTGGTAGAATAAACTGGCAAAAGAGCTGAAGAATCCAAGAGGTAATTGAAAAAATGAACTAAAAAATTGAAAGAATTAATTACAGTGATTGATTAAAAATGACAAATCAATGACAATGAATGACAAATCAATTTTAGTGGAAATGAATGATTGATGTGGGTCCCAAAAGTCGCCTCCGCCTCTGTCTTTGACCTCGGACAAATGACCACAACAACCATTTTTTTACTATGATGACCATAGTTGCGATAGACTACACACATACTCATCTATTTCGTGTCCATGTATCTAAATTAGCAAAAATACAGAGTGCGGAGCGTCGATCGCGCGTGTGACAAAGAAACGGATACATGCATTCTGGGTTTTATGCTCTTCCACCGGAACGTCAATGGCACATTCCACTGTGGGAAGGTGTTAATTCCATCGGATACATTTTATAAAATGAATGAATAAAAAAAAATGTTCTCAAGAAGGGGTTTTCACCTGTATATATCATAAATCACCTTATTAAGTACCAGCAGTAATGTTAAATTTATGTCACAATTGATTGACATTGTCTTTTTTATTTCAGCGATCATGTCTGTAATGGCGATAGGAAGGATCCTGGCGAAACCGAACCGTTTGTTGGGGCAAGTATTTGATCAATTTATCACTAATACACCCAGAACCTCGTGGATCCCATCCATTTATCCCAAATCCCGTAATATTTCCCATTTGGCGGTCAAACATGAAACGATCGAAGAAAGAATTTGTCGGTAAGTTAACATAATTTAAGGGGCCAATAAGCAATTAAGGGGGATTTATAAATTCCAATGAAGTCCAGTGAAGCGCATAATGTCGCTGAAGTGAACGTCACAGTTTCCATATTACGCTGGCTTATTTGGCTTAAATTTAGGTACATTAAACTTGACGTCAGGAACTTTTCACAATTTGTTCATTGACAGTAAGATTGACATATATTACTTCAAACACCTGCTACAGATCACCCACAAAAAATATTATACAGTGCATCCCAAAGGTTGTGTCTAAATTCTTTTAAAATTGGGGTTGAAAAAAAAAACGCACGGACCCGTCGATTTTTATTTCAAGTTGCGCATTTTTGTACGTGAAGTTTGTATATACAGGGTTGCTCAAAAATAAATTACGACCATCAACTTAATTTTTTTAAATGAAAGCACCTTTTTTTTATTTCATCTTTGAATTTCGCGTGGAATTCTACGTATGTTTCATGCATCATGTCCTATATACCTAAAGTCAACAGTTATCGAAAAAGAAACGATTCATATAACAAGTAAATAAAGAACAAAAAATAAGTTAAATGTTCAAAATGGTTGCCATTCACGGCTTGACAATATCCAAGGCGATTAATAAAAGTTCGTTGCACATTTTCAAACATTTGCGGAGTTATGGCGCGCACTTCTCTGCGAATTCTCTCTTTCAAGTCGTCTAGATTATTTGGCCTATTAACAAATACCTTCGACTTGAGGTATCCCCAAAAAAAAAGTCCATTGGTGTTAGGTCAGGCGACCTAGAAGGCCAATCGATGGGTCCTCTCCATCCTATCCACCGATTGGAAAAGGTTTTATCCAAAAATGTACGCACAGTGGCAGCATAGTGCGGAGGAGCGCCATCTTGTTGGAAAATTAGTTCTTCGTCAGGATAGTCTGGGTCCAATGGATTTAAAAATAAATAAAGCTAGTAATGCTGGAATTAATTCAAACTGGAGAAAATCGAGATACACTTGTCCCGTTAAAGTCTGTTCAAAGAAAAAGGCACCTATTACTCTTCCGCGCACTATTCCACACCACACATTTAGTTTTTGAGGGTACTGGGTGTTTACCTCCATCATCTAATGCGGATTTTCTGTTGCCCAATATCGACAATTTTGTCTGTTCACACTACCATTCAAACAGAACGTGGCTTCATCGGAAAAAAATAATATTTGTTGCTAAATTATTATTTAGATTGAACATGTTTTGTAAGCGTTCACAAAACTCATTTCGCCATGTGTAAATTTGCCCCAATCTGCAACAGAAGAGTGCATGGATTTTCTTCCAAAGAAAGCAAAACGTCAAGTTGTTCATTTTCATCTCTAGCCGGACAACCAGATTATGGCAGATCTCTAACATGACCGAATTCTCTAAATTTAGCCTCTATTATGGACCGGCTGGTGTGTCTGGAAAAGTTATTCTGCAGGTAACATTAAAAATTTAATTATGAACTTCTTGTTTGTCTTACCAGCAGGATAATTCTTGCTTACCAGTAGAATAAGTTAACAACAGGAAAAAGCAGCGTATAAAAGGTTTACCACGAAATTTACAACCTTAAATTTTTCAAAGAGTTGGAGCTTGCATAGTTTTGCAAGAAGTTTGTGTATAATATTCTAAATTTTCAGTGAAAATGAGTATTTTGTGACTTTTCATTTGGTTAAAGCTCTCTTTACTTAATGTGATAATGCCCGACGTAAGGTTATATGACTGAGAAATGAAAAGAAAACATACATCTAAGAGATCCCATATAGGTGGATGTCAAATTTGAGCCACTATATTCTGTCACTTACTATCATCATGATGTCTTAAAGGCAGGCCCTAAACACTCAGTGTTATTAAATTATAAATTATTTCCTCATAGGTGGTAAGAGGTGTTATGGCTGCACTACCGCCACTAGTTTTAAATATTTCCTGTTTGTTCTTGGCTACTTTTTTTTTAGATCTTTTTTTATACCGTCATACTTTGTTTGAAGATTATTCAGGGTTCGAACCACCCCTGGCAGAGGGTTTTTTACATTAAACTCTGCTGTCAAATTTTCCCAGGCCTGAATGTTGCATTAGTCTTTTTTGATTCAATGGTATCCGCATATTGACTAAATTACAGAGCAAAATATTTTTTTTTTTTTTCAGAAAGTTTACCGACCTCTTTTTTTTATCAGGTTGTTGAGACATCCTCTAAAAAAAATAATTTAAAAAATTGATTAAAACTCTACGAAATTTACTGCACAGTATAACAGTTTCTAAAAAGCTGTGTACTGTGATTCACTGGCAAATGTCTGATGGGATATTTACAAACAATTATCGAAAATGCAAATACCTATTAATACTAGTACTATAATTACTAGTATAGCTATTAATACTAGTCTTATAACAGAAAGAATATCGGATTTGGCACAAAACAAGTATGCAAGTACCTGTAACTATTAGCACAAATTAAAAACCAAACACTTCCATTATTTTTGTTTATTTCATTTATTTTCTCAGGACCGGAGATTCATAGCCCTAATTTTTTTTTCTTAACAACAGGTTAAAATTTGGTTCATAATTCCTCCTACAGCTGCAGATAGGTTTACCGAGAGGATAGAATTTATTTGCCTGATAACACACAGAACTTTACCAGCTGGTCCTTAATTTGGCGCTTTTTTAGACGGCAGCGGCTAGCGATGGAAAATATAAACGCTGCAGTATAAGGACCAATTTTCTAGCAACAATAAAAAAATTTAATAGAATCGTTAATAAGTATCTTATACATTCGAGGTTTTTGGTTCTCCAAATATATATTCTTCTTTTTTATATCAAAGTTTAACAATGACTTTTGACCAAAAATATAAAGTCGAAAGAACTCATTTTAATCGGTAAAAGACCAACGTCAAGTGTATAAGGCAGTTGTCAAGGCTTGAGGTTTAAGGGTCGCTATTATGAATATTTTTCAAAAGTTAACTTAACTCTAACCATAAAGTTACCCTTAGCAATAAAATGTCAGTTTTATAAACGCCCCATTTCTTCTTCTTCGTCTTTAACATGTTATTAGGGCCATGTGCTACTGTCAAAATTTTGGCCTGCCTTAGCCGTATATATACTACCAGAAAAAAAGCCTTTACAAGCTAAAGAACTATGAAAAATGGCAGCTTTTTATATGGCATATCAGATGCTTGACAGTCCGATAGTCTCGAGTAGATAATTTCGTTTTTTGTCATCTATGTGTCGAGGAATAGAAGCTTTTTCAGGTTATATTGAAAATTATTAACAGAATATGTCAAAAACCAGGAGTTTTTTTATAGAGTTAATTTTAACTGATACCTCATCCACCCGATAAAGTTAACTTCTACATTTTAAAGTTAACTGTGACGACATGTGACGTTCTTCCACATGTTAACTTTAAGTTCTGTCAAAATTGTTTTATCATACCGGCCCTAAATTCGATCTAAACCGTAACTAATAGTGACTGAGATAGATTTAAAAAATTAACGTCAACTGTGACGGCGTAGCCAACGGCACCATTAACAAACAACGCATGACGTTCACAAAAAATATATTTTTCATACGAACCTTTCCACAATTTTACCAATACATGATAGTAAACGACGTAAACATTGACATACTTGGCTTGCCAACGGAAAAAATGACGTCGGGTTTAAGTTGAACTGCAACGTCAATGACGCATTAACGACTAAACGTCGAAAAAATCAATATTAAACGATCAACGTCAAGTGTATAAGCTAGTCGTTGAAGCTTGTAGTTCAAGTTGACTAAATTTGACGTAAACCGTAACTAATAGGGATTAAGGCGGATTGATAAACTTGACGTCAGCCATGACGGCGTAACCAACGCTAAAACAACACGTAAGGCTTATAAAAAATGCTACTTCAAGGCTTGAAGTTCCTTGAAGTTGTTAGTTTGGCCTTTAGCATAGCTAATACTGATTTTACTGCGAACATCTTTTATAAATTCAAAGTTTATTAAAATTAAAAAATGTTGAAAAGAAAATGTTACAAGTTTAGGATTTCAAAACAGACATAGCCCTGAAAATGGTCTAAATAAAGGCCGAAACGTCGGTAATTCGTCTGAAATAAAATCAGTTTTATTTGAAGTCCCAAATCTCCGACACCTGTGCTTCTTTCCACTTCACACTAATGACGTTAAACTTTATTAATTCAAAAATGTTGACTTAAAGTAGACGACATCAGGCAATGTATATGTAAATATAAGAACTAGAAATTTAATCGATAAACAGTCAACGTCAATTGTATAAATCAGCCCTCAAGTCTCATAGTCAGTCTCAAGTCATAGTCTGCAGTTCACTTTGACTATGTTTGGCCTTAAACGTAGCTAAAACTGATTAAGGCGGATTTATAAACTTGACGTCAACTGTGACGGCGTAGCCAACCCTACTATCGATGGACACTACGCTCAACGGCATTAATAACGTCGTTATGTTTATATTTTTCCATCGATAAACCGCCAACGTCACCAAGTGTATAAGCCAGTCGCTAAGGTTTGCAGTTTAAGTTGACTCAGTTCGGTCATAACGATGAATAGCCATTAAGCCGTCAAGTTTAACGTCAACAGTAACGGCGTTGTTTTTTGTTTGTTTAACATATATCGGTTTATTTTAAATTTGTGTTCGATGTATAATAAATTGAGAACTGCAAGGGTCTACCGCAAATACGAATGACGTATGACAAAATAATTCATGAAGATAGATTTATAAATGCCGTTCGTTGTTGGTAATTTGAGAAAATTTCTTGAACGGCAGCGGCATGAGGCACTAAGGGTGGAAGATATAAACGCTGCAGTAATTAAAAACCAGCTTCAACTTTTCTAGCAACAAATCTCCAACACTGTTATTAATAACGTTGAGTTTCTAAATCTTATAAGTCTCATAATAAATTACAAACTCAGGGAAATCCAAAAAAGAAAAAATCCAACGCTTATTAGAATTGAAATATGACGTTGTCTTAAGTTGGACGGCAACGGTAATGACGCCTTAACCACTAAAGGCCTGGTTATAGTACAAAAACGTTCCGGTTTACGTCCCGGTTGACGCTCTGTAAAAATAGGTAAATTATACATTTTGTTGACGGCCGACGTTTCTGTTTGTATGACACATGCCCAGATTGAAAAAAGTATGAAAGTGGCTGGGAACCACATCAAAAAAAGACAAAAGGAGAGAAGGAAGAATCATATTTTTCCTTTTTAGTTTATTTTTATTTTTGTTAACTGTTTTTTGCTTTTAAAAATCAAGGTTTTTCTATCTTATAAGGACTTGCGTAATAAAATTATAAAATGGATGTGGATGATGACAATATTCTAGGGAAAAAATAATATAGACTAAAATAAGATAAACTAGGGAAAGACCGCAGATGTGTACCCAAATATAGATAAAATTATGTTTAAATGATAATTTATTTATAATTCATTTAAAAAAAAAGATAAGCAAAATTTTTGGACACTTATTGACGTCTTCTATTGTTCTTTTTAACTAACTAGTGACTTGTACTTACCCTGTTTATTTGAGTATTTAAAATTCCCGCAAAATCTACGACATTTTATTGGCTAACGCTGTCGTTTAGCGTTCGACGCTCTTGTTCAAGATAAAAAAAATGGCCATCTCCAGCGACAACGTAAACAGGAATCGCGAACGTCAACGCGACTATAACTAGTCTCATATATTTATATAGTGTTTATGTTGATCGTAAGGATAAACCGGAGCGTAAACAGTAACGACAACAGGAACGTTTTTGCACTATAACCAGGCCTTAAAGATATAAAGGTCGAAAGAACTAATTTTAATCGATAAACGGCCAAGTCAAGTGTATAATCCAGCCTTTAAAGCTTGCAGTTCAATTTCACTAAGTTTAGCATTCAGCGGACTAATTAAGGAGGATTTATAAACTTGATGTCAACAGTAACATCTATTAGGCAACCATACCATTCCAACTCAACTGCGAACGTTTTTTATAAATCGAATGTTTATTAGAATTAAAAGATGACATTGGCTTAACGATTGTAGATGTAAATGTGGAAAGAATTAAGTTTAATCGTCAAGTGTATAAGCCAGTTGTCCAGACTTGAAAATATAAGTTGACTAAGTTTGGCCTTAAGCATAGCAAATGATTAAGACGGATTTATAAACTTGACGTCAACAGTGACAGCTACCATTAGTCTACCATTACTAACGACGTTATGTTTATAATTCATTTTAAAAAATTAATTTTAAATTGATCTTCGGGTGTCTTAATAAATTACAAACTTGGGGAACTTAACTGCGAACGTCTTTTATAAGTCCAACATTTATTAGACTTGAAAAATGACGTTGACTTGAGGTGAACGCGGCAACGGGCCTTAATGATTGTAGATGTAAACGTCGAAAGAACTAACTTTAACTTTTCCATCGATATACGGCCTAAATGGGCTCAGTTTGCTCTTAACGCTGATTAATAATGGTTAATGTATATTTATAAATTTGACTTCAACAGTAACGGTGTACGTAACGGAACTACTAACGGACACGTGAAATTCATCTAAAATATAATATTGATTTATAAGTTGGACAGCAAAAATAACGACGCATTAACGGCAGAAGATATAAACGCTTCCGAATATATAAAAAGCAATTTTTCAGCGACGAACGGGCAACGTTATAGTCGACGATAGATTTATAAATACCTTAAAATTAAAATGAAGTCTTAAAGGGGGATTTACAAACTTTACTTTCGCCGTTAGCGCCTCATTGCCGGTGCCGTTTAAGCGAAATTATATTGATCCGTCAATCTTTGCGTAATTTTGCAGTACTTTCAAAGGAAAAATTATGGAAAGTCTAAGTTTATATATGCACTTAATCCAAGCCAAGTAAACCAGTGTAATATGAAAACCGTGACGTTCACTTGGACTTCAACAATAAATTGAGATGTGCAGCGTCAAGCTTAACTACGAACGACGTATGACAAAATAAGTTAGTAAGCAATACATTTTTATAAATGCAGTTCGTAGTTGATGTTCTTATGTTACTCTGTTACGAATGCCGTTGCTTGAAAATAAAGTTGATCTATAAACTTGACGTCGTTGACAGCGTAAAAAGATGGCATTAGTATAATTTGGACGGCAAATGAGCGTTTATTTTGAATGACGAGTGGTTGGAAGGGGGGCGTCGTTACTAACGTCGCCATTAAGTAACATTTTCACGTGTGAACATCAAAGGACGATCGAAGAGCTCAACTGCAAACGTTATTTATAAATCCACTTTGCAGGAAGACACATCTGCACGAATTTACCCTGGTTTTCCTGATACTTTTAGATACGAATGTATTTTTGGTCGTGACGATGCGGACGGTTGGGACGTACGTCAAGCGATGAACGACTTGACCGGTTACGATTCCGTTCCGGATCCGAGAATTATTATCGCAGGATTGCACGCCTGCAGAAGACTCAACGACTACGCGATGTCCGTAAGGTTTCTGGAAATGGTCAAAGACAAGTGCGGACATAAAGTGAACGAGATCTATCCCTATATTGTGCAGGTTCTTAACGGATTTATAAAGTCGTAGAGCTCTTATTCGCGAAAACCGCCAAGAGATGGTGCTTTGTTTTCCTGAAATTGTTTAACTGTCACTGTCAACGGGTGACGGCTTAATAATTTTAGGAAATATGGTTCTGTTATTGCCGATAGATGGCGTTTTCGTGAATATTCTTACCACGGAACGTATTCACAAATATGTTTTTTTTTCTTAATCACAGGAAGTTGGTCCCACTGTTGCGGAACTGGGGTGTGATTTCCCGGAAAACTTGGGTTATGACAAGCCAGAACTGTGGCTGGAAAACGCGCATGCCATGTAAAGAATAACAGAAAGAAATGTTTCTGTTTCTTTTTAATGCATTGTTATTAAGTTTGTGTTTATTAAATAAAATGTTTCTAGTAAATTAATTAATTTATGGATGTAATTGATTTATTTTCAACTGACTCAAATTTTAAAAATTGTCATATTGTATCTGTAACGTACAAATTATTCTAAATATTAAAGTTTTTTCCAATGCAATTAGGGAAACACTGTCTGATGAGTTGAACTGTCACTGTCACACAGTTGTCATTACTGTTCACGGGTGGCAATTGGGGTTTTTTTACGACCAATAGATGGCAATAGGGTGGCACTGGTTTTTGCGAATAGTGTTACTCAAAGCATGTGAAGTAATAATAATGGGGTGGTTTTAACAATCGTCAACCCTGCCCAGACTTTTTCCTTGTTTTTATCCAAAATTAAGACAATAAAGGCAAACCACAAAAAAGTCTGAATAAGCCGATTGTCAAAATTGAAAAATTTAATTTTTACACCCTTGACGAAAAAAGGCCAAGAAAAACATAAAAAAAGTGGAAAATTTTAGTTTTCTCTTCTAATAAAACCCCAAGATTGTAAAAATTTTATTGTTCATCCAGAATCTAAAAATTCAATTTGCTTACACCCTTAACCAAGTCCCAATAACCCTTGTAACTCAATCGTAGATTTTTTCAAATTTTAATGGTTTTTTATCTAAGCATAAATTAGTTATTGGAAACTTCTGGATATATGGCCATAAGTGGAAAAACGATTTTTCTCACAAATGTTAGCACCCAACTTATGCAATTCTTTGACAAAAATGAGTCTAAAAATCCAATACAATCCAGAATTTCCATAAAATTCAAGAATGACTCCTAAACCAACCAACTCGTCTAACTTACCAAGTATAATCCTGAAGAAAACTTTTACGCAAAACCGCACGTTCCAAAAAGAATAAAAATCATCAAAGTTTTCAAAACTAGGAAAAGCAAACTGATTTTCCCACCAAGTTTACACGCAGCATAAAATACTGCTGACGCGTAAAATAACCTCGTGTACCAGTGGTGGTAACTGCTGTAACGATTGCAAAACGACTGAAATAGTGTCACCCAAGTTGGTACCCTAAAAAAGTCCGGAGCCTTGGCGTCCGGAAGTTCGGACAAAAGCCGCCGTTTCCGGGAAAGCTACCATCGATCGCGGTGGTCATTGCACACGCGATTGTCATTTTTTTTTATCTCGCGATGTTCGGTGTGATGCTGCTTTACAGTGGCGTACAACAAGCTACCATTATAGTTAAGAAAAACTACCTAAAAATCCCTCGTATGGCATTTGGGGATTGTGGAGACATCTGGATCAGACGGAAATCCACTCGTAAGATGATGGTCTAAAATCAGGAAAGGTCACCTGGAATTGTCGTTATTTTTATTAAATTGTTTTTAATTTCTAAATAAGCACTGCCAAAGATAAGGAACTTGACAATTGATTCAAAAATAGAGTAAAAGTTCCTGTACCATGTTTGCTTTATTGATGTTACGATATATTTAATTGAGTCACATTACCTCCTTGATAGACAGAGAAAGAAGTCCTGATGTGTCAAAATTTACAGTTGTGACATTGCGTGTGTAACACTTCATGTCAATGTCATTGTCAAATGTCAAATTTTGTTTAGTATCTAAATAGGAAGAACTGTCAAAGATTGACTTGACCGATGATTCAAAAATGTCGTGAAGAAGTCCTGATGTGGCAAGTTTGACAGTTGTCAAATTGCTTTTTGGACAAGTATTATCGTCATTGAGAAGCAAATATGAATTAAGTAGAATGTAAGTAGTTCTTAAGACATATTGAGTTGGGTGCAAAAGAAGGATCTTTAGGAGTATATGAACGAAGATGTGTTGTTTCTCCTCTGGAATAAGTTTACCGATCTCAGTTTAATCAGACTACAAGCAGACGAAAATCTTTATTTAATCAGCCTAACAAGTTTTTGGATATACTGCAGACTATATCCTATATCCCAACCCATATAGAACCAATTTGCTAAACTCAATCTAAGTCTTTCTGGTCTTCTTCTTCATTGATATCAATTGTACTGCAGCTCTAAATTGATCTCATTGTGAATTTCCAAAACTGGATCTGCAAGCTGCTGCAGCTCTTCATAGATCTCAGTGGCAATTTCTGCAACTGGGTCTCGAAAAGTTGCCTTTGCTGATATTTAATGGAATACTGGATTCTCAGTGGTATAATGAGAAACTTATCATCTAACTTATGAGCGTTCATCCGGCATACAATTATGGAAAAACTGGAAAACTCACTTGAAATGTTCATTATTTTTATTAAATTGTCCTTAGTTTCTAAATCGGAAAAACTTCCAAAGATTGAATAACTTGACCAATGATTAAAAAATAGAGTAAAAATCCCCATACCATATTTGCCTTATTGTGGATAGAATACTTTTAGTTGAGTCACATAACCTCCTCGATAGAAAAAGAAAGAAGTCTTGTTGCGTCAAACTTGAGAGTTGTGTCAACGTCATTACCAAATGTCAAATTGTTTTTCGTTTTTAAATAGGATAAAATTCCAAAAATGTCGAACTTCACCAATGATTAAAAAATAGACTAAAAGTTCCTGTACGATCTTTGCCTTATTGAGGCTACGATACTTTTAGGTGAGTCACATAACCTTCTTGATAGACAGGGAAAGAAATCCTGATATGCGTTTTGAACAAGTGTCAATGTCATTGTCAAATGTCAAATTGTTTTTAGTTTCTCTATAGAAAAAACTGCTAAAGATGATGAACTTGACCATTGATTTAAAAATAGAGTATTAATCTCTGCGCCATCTTTGCCTTACTGAGGTTAGGATACTTTTAGTTGAGTCACATAACCTCCTTGATAGACAGAGAAATAAGGCGTGATGTGTCAAATTTCACATTTGTGCCATTGCGTTTTGGACAAGTGTCAATGTCATTGTCAAATGTCAAATTGTGTTTAGTTTCCAAATAGAAAGAACTGCCAACAAATAGAGTAAAAGTTTTTGTACCATTTTGCCTTATTGAGGTTAGGATACTTTTAGTTGAATCATACACAACCTCCTTGAGATTTGTATGATTCAACTATGATTGAGAAAAAAGTCATGATTTGTGATATTTGACAGTTATGACATTGCGTTTTAGACAAACGTGAATGATATTTTTAAATGTCAAATTGTGTTTACTCTCTACAGTAGTAAAAAATGCCAAAGATAACGAACTTTGCCAATGATTGAAAAATGTAATATTAGTTCCTGTACGATCTTTATACTTTTAGTTAAGTCACATAATAAATAGATAGACAGAGAAAGATGTCAATTTGACAGTTGTGACATTACGTCAATGTCATTAGGAAGCAAATATGAATGGAGCAGAATGTAAATGATTCTTAAGAAATATTGAGTCGAGTGTGAAGGAGGAACCTTTAGGAGTATAAGAATGAAGATGTGGTAGTGCCTTAAGTACCACCATATCCTCTGGAATAAGTTTATCAACCTCAGCTTAACTTCAGCTGCTAAAATTCTACATCAGCCTGAAATGTTCTTGAATAAAGAAATATACACAACTCATCTAGAACATCCCAACCCATCTAAAACCAATTTGCTAAACTGATTCCTGCTTACTGATAATCAGCGATTTCTTCTGAAGACTTTTCTGCTAGAAATTCTAGACACTCTATCTAGACGTAATATCAAATGTGAATTTCCAAAACTGGATCTACAAAAGCTGCCTTTGCTAGTATTTGATGGAATACTACTAAATTCAGTCTCTTGAGATAAGATATGGTAAACCCAATCTGGAACATCCACAAAACTATTCTGTTAGATTCAGTTTAACCAAAAACTATTCATGGGAATATTCAGCTTTTGTAAAGTTGAGGTTAATGGCTTAGGTGTGAACCATGCATCTATATCAGAGTGTATCATGGATATAAAATATCTTTGAAATACAATGTATGAATTTGTATTCTATTCTTTTGGAGTCTAGAAGGCTAAAGTGATAAAAGATCTTCTTTCAAGCTGAGATTACTGGGTTAATATTAAATCTGATCTATATCTTATCAGACTCTATCCAGAGGACAAGTAGTAGAAGATCTTTGAAGAACTATTTACGGGATTGCAATGGATGTAGCCAGCAATTCTGTCTTTACTGATGTACTATGAGGTCTAGAAATATTAACCATATGAGAATCTGGATCTATTTGAAGCTGAGATTACATGCGTAATGGTAAATCAGGAGTATGTCTTGTCAAACTCTATCCAGAAGACAATTCTTAGAAAATCTTTAAGGAACCCTTTACAGGATTGCTATGGATATATTTAGCAATTCTGGAAGCTCTTGTATTTTCTATTTCCACTGATATCAGTGGAGAAATAATCAAAAGAAAGTATTGTTTCAAGCTGGGATTACTAATTTTACAGTAATTCTGATATCTGCCTTATCAGACTCTATATAGAAGACAATTAATAGAAAGTGTTAAAAAAGAAATATTCACGGGATTCCATGAACGTATTCAGTAATTCTGAAAACTCTTGTATTCTGTGTCTACGCTGATATCATAAGAACCATAAGAGAGTTTTTTTTTAAGCTGAGATTACTGGCTTAATAGTTCTGCGTTGTATGTCTGTTATACAAATTTTAAAGTGTAGCGGTATCAACCATATGAGAATCTTTTATCTATCTAAATAATTGAATTAATTACATCTATTTAAAAGGAAATCTTAGAAGAACTTCTCATAGAATTACCATTGATGAATAGAGAGCAGTTTTAGAAACTTTTTGCTCTGTCTTCACTGCTATACTTCATTTGATCTTATGGAAACTTTCCAATAGTTGGATATCTTGAATGCATCATTTCCAAATCTGGATTTGGTGCGGTCATATTTAAATCCTGAAAGAAACTTATTGATGATTTCTAATTTTTGATACGTTCCAACACTGTTCTTTGAACAATTAACGAGAATAATTATTTTTGGATATTGACCATTATTTATGTAAATCTTTTAATTACAGTGATCGTTACAAGAGATAACTGATGTTGATGAACTAATTTTAAAGCGGCCAGGGGCGCTGTTGACCTCATTTCAATAAAACACCGCTTTTGTTGTCCTATTTTTTTTTTACATTTCTTGGTAAAATGTTAATTTTTGTCAATTCGGGAAATGACCAGACGGATTTTGATTATCAGGTAGGGAATGATTGAATGGGTCATTAGCCTTAAAAATAATTTACGTATGATATTTATTTCACATCGAATAAGATAGAAACATTGAATAAGACTGAGGATGATTTTATGTAGGACGAAATTTCAATATGAAATTTTAAGTTAACAATTCATTTTATTAAAACAATGTTTAATCCAGCTGATTTTGTGATGGTCTATGAAGCTTAATAGCCGTATCGTTTTACACGTCTTCTGTCCATAGAGCTTTGCGAAAAGCTCACGTACTCCATTGCTGGGTTGCCAAGCTGGGCCATCTAAGGAAAAATAAAATTAGTAAAAGAATTACAATTCATTAAGTTTAAGTGTTTATTCCTTATTTTATTATTTTTACAAAATTTATTGCTTAAAATACAAGAGGACTAAATATAAAAAACACTGCGCGTCACATTATGATGCCTTTTAGGGTCTAAAGGTGCGATTATTGTTATTTTTTGCAAAGCTTAATGTAAATTTACCTTCGCTTTTGTTGACTTAACTGCTAATGTAAGTATTTGTTTAATAACAATGAAACATAAGATTTATGAATATTTACAATTTTATAATGGGTGCAACAGTCATTGTTCTTATATCATATGAGTTGATTTTTTTCTTGAGAATTTTTTCTGATGTTATTGGGGATTTCTATGGATAGCAGTAAAACGATGTCTTGTTCTGCGATATTTGCGAGGCCTTTAATTGTATTGATCCTTCACAAGAGACTCAGCAATTACAACTTTCAACCAGGCAGAATAAAATTCATTGAATTTCATCTACACCATATTCCGTATCACTGTATCAGTATTCACCCCAGTACGTATAGTCGATTATGAAATTTGTTGGCAGAGAAGGATATTAATATTAGAAAATCAAGGAACGTACAGTAATGACCCAGTGAAGGCATTGAAAATATATTATTTGCCGATAACATAGTTTTTCATTAAAACCTATGACAAAACAATGAGTTGGGAGCAATGATGAAAGACGAGAAGACGCATCAAATGGCATTTACATTGAGAAACTTTTCTGATTAATCTAAGATGTTTCCAAGCAATTTCCTCCATTAACGACTGCAGTAGTTCCCAGACGATTCAGACTATTGTTCTAAAAGGGAAACTAATAGTTTTTGACTATGAAATTACAAGCACCATCTTGATCAATGTAGCTGTTTGATCATACCTTATCATTTGGATCCTATATTTAGAAAATACCTTCAGGGCCTTTACAAGCCAGTAGACAGATTTGCCTATTCTACTATAGTATTCCTAATAGCTCTCTCGTGGAGAACAAAGAGAGCATATCTTAGGCTTGATTGAAAAAAGGCAAAATAGACTGTCCTCGCCAATGTATGTCCAAGTTCAGTGGGAATGATTCTCACTTCATAGCAGGTAGAAGCAATTCAATATTAGACTTTAAACTAAGTTCCTCAATAAAAGTATTTGAGACGATAGCATGTTCCAGATAACACTTAAAAGACAGGACATTAGATATGTTTAAGTTCAGAAGAAGAATATTTAAGTCACACCAGGATTTTTGCTTTTAAAGATCAAGAGAGAATAGCTTGTGTGAGAGCCTGCTGGTCAGAACAATTCCATAGTGTGTCATCAGCAAATAAAGTAAATTTCCCAATATTCAGAAATGTGAGATCATTTATAATAACATAGGGATAAAAGTGAGCTTAACCTGGTACTTGCCATAGCAGAGACCCTGAATCCCACTGTTGCATTGGGGTGTTCATGTGGATTCTATGACCAAGAAGCTTAATAAGGGATTATTTGTTTCTCACGCAGTGGATATTTTACCATATTTTTCACTCGGCTAGGTTACACAGAAAGTAAATACATAAATAATAAATAAATATGCCTTTATGTTACGGAAATAAAAAAATACAATAACAATTATATATGCAGCGAGATCTAGCCTATGGCTCTATCTAACCGCACACTTAAAAATAGTACTTCAAAATAATAATTTCAACTATAAATTAGTAACTATAATTAAGCTTATAAAACAAAACTATCCTACACAGCCATAATCAAATCATACATTTAATCAAGTAATATAGTTAACTAAAAAGTGAAAAAAAGAAAAAACATGATTTTCCTAATATACTAAACTATAAACTACTACTAAAATTAAGTTTGGCAAATTTTTTGAAGGAAGCAAGTGAGTGCTTACAGTTCAGATCATGAGGCAACGCATTATAGATTTTAACACCGGTATAGATAAATGAGGCTTGAAATTTGGTAGTTCTATGCTTTGGGACACAAAAATTTGTAGAATGACGCATATCACGACCATGAATGCTACTGCAGCTTAGCAGCTTCTCATGCAAGTACCTGGGGACTCTACTGTGGACAGGAGACTAGCTATATAAACTTTAAACCGTTTCTCCAGCCTTAGCCATTGAGATTCGATGAATAATGGTGTTACATGGTTATATTTTTGCTTAGAATAACTAAATTGTAGGCAGGCATTTTGTAATTTTTGCAAGCTATATTTCTCTCTTTGAGCAATGGCTGGCCAGAATAAAACGCTTCCATAACTGATCACTGAGAGGACTAATGATTGAGTTAACTTTAACTTAATGTTAGTTGATAAAATATCTTTATACATGTACAAGACTTTTAGTTTATAGTAAGCTTTTTGTAAAATATTAGAAACATGATATTCAAAATTAAGTTTATTATCGATTAAGTATTGGATAGAAAGGCTATTAGGCTAATATCTGGATGAAGATGACTGCATAAATGTCTTTATATGTATGCACTGAGCGTCTGATATATGTGAAGCAGAGTCTGGATCTCTATCGCTCCAGATGTGAATCATTCTCTTGCAAGCGTTTACCTATCAACATATTGGACAATCAGTTTTTTCATGTTTTACCAGTCAAGTCTTTGTTTTAAAATGTCCTTTGCTGAAAATGTTCCTAATTAAACTTAAATGAATAGAATTTTTTGAAATTTATTTATTTTTTTAAGATAGTTAGGCTGATTGAAATTTTAACTAATGTAGTATAAGAAGCTTCCTTTTTTCTTGCTTTTAACGTATCTGAACGAGTCATTTTCATTGAAAAGTAAAATGTCTCATGAAAAGACCAAATCAAAGACCGACATATTATGAATAGCCGTCTGTCAGCTGTCAAAAATGTCACAATTATAATTAAGTTGTCATTTTCTTAGAGGTTAAATGCAGAATTTTTCTACATCACTATTTCTGCAAATTGTATTTTACTTGCTTAGATAAATTACAATGAAGGGAAAGGAAATTAAACTTTTCTTTTGCCTTCTTCTGGAAAGTTTGTTTTTCTTGGGTAGTTTACTCAATTTTAATAAAAAAATATAATTTTATTAACATTCCTTATGATACTCGGAGGACTGAAAACGAAAAGAAGTCTTTCTGACGTCTCCTCAACCTCTTTGTAGGCTCTGTAACAAACGTTTCTTTTAAGGATATGCAAAACTTCATTAAATCTGTATAAAAACATCCTCATACAGTCAAAATTATAGACTCAATTGATACTACCAATTTGGCAGATCAAACCGACTTATGACAGTTTTTCAGAGAAATGCAAACGTACTTTCACAGAGATGCCTAATAATTTTATTACATCTTTAAGGGTGATTTTTGATATACAATTAAATACATTAATGTTTACCCAATGACTAGAAAAAAGCATTATACAAATTGAGCAAATAATTGTATCAATAAATAATAGGCCAATTAGTCAGCCCTTATCACATTCACTCACACAGTCACTTGAGAACAATTCTAAAGCAAAGGCAGTAGGTTTAAATTTTCAAAGCTTTTGATGTAGTTGTCTCTATGATAAGTTAATGAGAACAAATTTTCTAAATAAAGATAAAAGTGTCATCTTATCGGTTCAAAGGTTCCTCCACGGAATGTGTCATGATAGATGAGGATGTTTCCAAAGAGATCGGATGTTCAGAAATATTAACTTAACTGTTAACTAATAATAGGAGTAATTTTAATTTTATTTATTCTGCAACGGTATGAAAAATACAAATTATTAATGTTGTAGAAATATAAAGGTTTTTAAACTGAGACAGATTATGTTCAATCATCAATAAATAATTGATATTAAGAAAAAACAACTTTTCTATATGGGAAACCTTCAAATTGAACGCATTGGTGACAAAAAAAATGCAAAATCTGATTCTCTGCCTAAAATTGTGTAGAGTTCTTCTTGGTACTATGTATTCAAATAAATATATAAGCCCCAAATTTCTAGCTTGTTCCACAGATTTCTTCACTTATATGAAGGAAGGAAAAATTAAAGAGATTAAATTTGGCTTAAATGGACTCAGATCCAATCTTCAATTGAACACTCTTCCTTGATGTTGCCATTGCTCTCGCAAGTGGTATTCACAAAACTCAGGCCCTCTTACCCTTAGGCCTAAATACTTAAAATTGCATATATACGCCTAAAAAAACTATTTACCATCTAATATTAAATAATATTTATGTAATTCACTAGTTCTCTCTTTGCTCGATTACTGTGATATTTTGTATTCTGATTCTTTGACTGAAACAACTGCTTACTCTATACAAAACTGCTGTATGCGTTTTGCATTCAAAATACCATTTAGGAATCATATTATTCCCTATTTAAATAACAATTTTATTTTGAATATGAAAAATCGTAGAAAATGCCATATGTACACCTTTATTTATAACATTTTAAAACGGGAGAGCCTCTATATTTAGTAAATAATTTTAAAAATCATCTTCATATGTATAACACTAGATTTATAAATTTATTCAGAGTCCCACAGCATAGAAACACAAATTTTCAAAAATCTTTTGTTTTTGTAGCCTCTCAACTTTGGAATAAATTGCCTGAGCATGTTAAACAATTTTCCATAGGAGTATTTAAAAAATATTTTTAAAATTACCTCCTTGAAAAACAGCAATGGAATGCTTAATCTAATTTGAAATAAATACAATATTAAGGTGCTAAAAACCATGAAAATAGCTGTATACATTTTTTATAAGGCTTTGGTATCCGCTCGCCTCCATCTTAAATTTCTTTACAAGTAGCATTTGTTACATGCCACGTTTTCCTTTGCACCTCTTGCGCGTCTACCTACCTCCCTCTGCTGCTATTTCTTTTACTGCTAAAAAAAAACAAAAAATTGAGTTTGTATGAAGAAAAATCCTAATGTTGGCCAAGTTAATAGTTATTATTATTCTTTGTTTTTATGTATTATTCTTTTTTTAAAAACGGCCTTGCTGTACAGGTTTGCACCTGTGCTAATGGTTTCATAATCGAGGCATGGTCCTGTTTATCATAATGGTTTATTAATTGTAAATTGATAATTATGTTTTTAATTTTATTGTTAAATAAATTTATTTTGAATTTGAATTTGAAATACAAAAATGCAAACAGAAACTGGGTATCATCAGCATCAAGGTGAATGGAGGCTAATAATGGATCCCTATGAGACACCATGAATTGCAATCCATCCACTTTCACAACCTGCTTTCTAAACCTGAAATGAGACGAAAACCACCTACAGACACGAGGAGATAGAATGTAAAATAATACAGCTTAGCCAACAGCATCTCAAGACGGAGAGATAAATGAGACTTCCATTTTTTTAAACATATCACTAGTAACCTTACTAAGCGCTGTTGATATACTATGACAAACCGGATTGAATTGTAGGCATTATGTATGTACAACAATCGACAGGTACAAAGTCATTGATCATATCTGATAACTCTTTTAAGCATTGGTAAAATGCTTTTAGGTTTATAACTTCATCAAATAACGTAATCCTTGCTGACTTGGAAAGGGGTCTCACCAGTGCAGTTTTCCATGTGGCTGGATATTCCTCATTTTCCAAGAAAAAATCTTAGCAAAGAGGGGTGCAATATAATGAATGCTAAGCAATATGTCATACCTTATTTTGTCATTAATTTTTAATTTGATGTCATTCGAGAGAATGATTTATAAATATCATATTCAGATGTTGCTTTAAAGTGAAAAGTTTTACTAGGGGCTGAGAGAGTGTTATTACCTATGTTGGCAAAGTGATCTTTTATAGCAGTGGCATCCCTTAAGTGATTATGTCAAAAGATACACTTTGCTTGCAATGAACACTACAATCATTTAGTTTTGACGAAGATTTTTTCGAATTATTTTTAACTTTCTTAAACTCAAAAGTGATGTAAGCTTTTTTCTCCGCGCATATGCACATAATGCTTAATATATAGATAGTAATTCTTATCTGTCTAAGTAAGTGTGCTCTTATTTTTATAGGCTTTTTTTTCAATTTTATAATATCTATTAGTTATGTAGGGCTTGCATAGTCTACGAGATCCAGTTGTTTTTAAAGGAGTAAATTAATCAAAGAGCTGAGTCAGTTCAAGAGTAAGCCTATTAATGGTCTTGTCAAGAGAAGATTATTGAAGTCTATGTAACTTGTAGAAGAATTAAACAGCACCCTATTGAAGTTACAAAAATCAAAAGTAAAAAGAGTGGGTTTACGTTGCACGTAGTATAACATTTAAATTTAAAGGATCAAATATAAACTACGATTCTTACAAATGGCGTCAATAATGAAACGCAATACGAAGTAATGATTTTTTTTATTTATCTCTCGTAACAGTCGTAACCTCAGTTTATGAGTTGGGTGGTCAGGGTGGCTCATCGAAAACATACCGCAAGTCATTACAGGGTGGGAAAAAACTTTTCGGCAAAATCCAAAAACACGTCAAGTATGTTTGTCAGGGGGACAACTTTTGACATAAAAACCATTTCAAAAAGCTCAACCCCCTAAGCGGGAGTAACATCCCCTAATTTTTGTCAAATTAGACGGGGATGTCAAGTGATACCTCCCTAAAAAGGTCTTGCCATTCCCTATACAACGCTGCTTAGTTTTTTAAAATCGAGTCACTCGTTCAAGAAATATGGGCTCTTGAAAATTGAACAGTAGTAATGTGTGACGATATCATTAAAATTTATTGCGAGAGTGAGACTGAACCCAGAGTGAACATAGAACACATCTTTAAGTCGAAACACTAATTTAATCATTTCAAGTAAACCAACGATCAGGATGCGAGAAACAATTTTTTGTCTTTTAAATGAACTTGTCGTTTTTGCGGCAAATTCTTTCTTTCACATTTAGTGAATAAAAATATCCGGCTTCTTTCTTCCCCATTAAATTAGGTCAAGTAGTTTCACTAAATATCTGTTTTGTAGTTAAAGTGTTTAGAAATTGTTGAACCTTTAAATTTATCATCAATTATGGTGCACTCAATTGCAGAAAGAGTAGAGATTATTGAGTTTTTTTTTTTTAAATGAGTATGAGTGTGGAAAGTGGGTCGCGGATTTATTTAATAAACGGCATCCTGAGAAACATCTCTCTGGGAAAATTGTTCGGGAATTGGAAAGTTTCGCGAAACAGGTTCAGTTCATAACAAAAAGAGGAATATTGAAAATGCAGGGTTTCATCAAGCTATGGAGATTGCAGTATTGGGTGAAGTTGCGATCGCCACAATTGACGTTATTGGGCTGACAACAATCCAAGGATTTTCCACGAAACACGCACACAACCCCCCAGAAGTTGTATGGGGTTGTATTTTTGGAAATTTCATTGTGGGCCCTTTTTTCCTCCCTGGAAATTTAACAGGCGATATGTACTTAGAAGAGGACCGCGCATACAATAAACAGAAATTGATTTTCCAACAAGACGGAGCTCCTCCATATTTCTCACTAAATGTATGCAACTATTTGATGTACGAAATGACAGATTTCCAGGACGCTGGATAGGACGAAGGAGCGCAATTGAGTGGCTACCTCGGTCCTTTAGATTTTTTCTTGTGGGGACACATAATGCGTAGTTTCCAAAACTCCACCTGCTACATTAGAATAGTCGCAAAGGAGCATTATTTACGTATGTCGCGAAGTGACACCGCAATGCTTCTAAACGTTCGGCAACGGTTCGAAGATAATTTGAATCACTGTATGAAAGTTGGCGGATACCACTTTTTTTCGAGCATTTACTTGATTAAAATGGTAAGCATTAAATCGCTTTTTGCATTTTTCGTGACATATTATTGTTTAACTTTCATGAACTTGACCCCCGGTCCTATTTTAAAAAAATTAGGCGATGTCACCCCCGCTTAGAGGGTTGAGTTTTTTGAAATGGTTTTTATGTCAAAAGTTGTCCCCCTGAGAAACATACTTGTTTTTTATACGTATTTTTGGATTTTGTCGAAAAGTTTTTTCCCACTCTTTAATGCCTTGCGGTACGTTTTCAATGGGCCACCCTGTATATGTAAGTGTATAGTTTTTCGTTTTTGATAGAATCTTCCTAATGCTATCTATTGTGTCCTTTTGGTTTTGAAATTTGGAAGGTTTATAATTGATGTTGAGAGTTAGTTTTTATAACCAATTTTTCAGAATAATTAATTTTATTCAATGTGATTTTAATTGCATAAAATTAGTTCAGATTTTTAATCCAATGATTTTATTTGTTTTTCATGTATGTGTTACAGTTCTGAGGATGATCTCATAGAAATCGAAACGTCGACAAAATATATACTTCATTGCCTGAAGTAGTTTTTTTTACTTATATTCAACAAAAGCAAAAATTAAGCAAACGTTATGATTTTTACTGATAATTCCTTGAATATTGTTGTACTGTGTGTCATCCTAATCAGATTGGTCTTACAAATGATTTGGAAATGGTGCAGAGAAAAGTGATGTTTGGTGAGGGTTTATGTGAATTTTAAGAGGACTTTTAGTTCTCAGTTGGATCTCTACTTGGTCTCTACTCACTTAAGAGCAAAATAAATAGGCAAAATCCAATCTTGTAACTTTTAATAATTAATTTTGAGTTTAGTGTCTTTATTTACTGTACCACCATTAGCGTTAATTTATTTACATATGTATATGAATTTAAATACATACAGTAGTTTCTTCAAATCCTCGTATTTTAGAAGTAAACAGCGGCAACCGCGTATCAAATGCTTACGTGCCCCGGTCCTTCGAACCGGCAGGCGATAACAAAGATAGAAGCTTGTTTTCGTGTCATCTTTCTCTTCTCCTTTATAAGCGAAGTCGTCGATTTTCTTTGACACAGTTCATATGGTATCCGAGTGTATTGCGATCGCTGCTTTTTTCCCAATTATTTAGGAAGCGTTTATCGGTAGTTGTTCATAGACTCTTTATAGATCAACTTTCTCTCTCAAGAAAAAACCCAATTGTATGGCATTTTAAACTAATTTTGAATAAGTTAAATAAAAAGTCGCGATGTTTTCGGTGAAATTGTGCCGAAACCGGTCTTGCCGGGAGTTAATCAAAGACATTAGACGGGGTATTACGAAAACTTCGACGGATAGTAATAGCGACGCGATCTCGCGGGCACAGGACCATAACCAAATGAATAATTTTAATTTGGAGGGGCCGAGTAGTCAATACCACACGAATGTTAACAACAAAAGGTGGCATAAACAAATGCAATTTAATAATTTAAGGTAAGGAAGGCTCTGTATAGAATATCTTCCAGTAAAAATGCATAAATTATCATATCTGACTATATCGTAATTTACAAAAGAAATTGGTAATTAAAAGGAGTATTTAAATCACGTAAGAAACGTCGTATTAAGATGAAAAATTTCGTCATTAGAATGTGTAATTTTTTTTGGTCTTCATGGTGTTAATGTGGGAATAGAAAGAAAATGTGCTATATTACGTAAGGCAAAATCTTCCTTAAAAACTGAAAAATTGCAACATTATTTATATCTCACATATACATATTTCTAAACTATACAAATTTGCAAAAACACTTTAACAAAACAGGTTTAAAAATAAGTAAAACTTCTGCCAAAAACAAAAGTTAGAGGAAGTATTACAAAATATTTAAAAATATGAAAATTATGTAAGAGCACAGGTCGAAAGGTATCATCAAAAAATTCATAATATGCCTTAGGTAATAAAAGTGAGACATCTAATGTTTGTCTAATACGTAATAGAAACAAGATTGTACATTTTTTTACTTAAGGTATATGGGCAAATTTTTGGTACGGGAGGATGCAGGGATTGGCAGGACAATATCTTCTACTTGACCAGTGTTAAAGGAAGGTTTCGAACATTTATGAATAAGAATAATAAGAGTGGCTATTTCCAAAATAAAAAAAGAAAATAGAGTTAGGATTTTTTTTTAATATGAGGAGAGTTTTACAAGAATCTCTTAACCCAGCTGGACATAGGTAGCAACTGTTTTTTTTTTAATGTTTAATAACCCCTTGTTGCTTAAACTCGAAAAAGACGAAGATGAGACTTAATAAGAGAAAAGTACACTGAATGTGCAACTCTATTTTCTCAGCTCCTGTCTTGCCGTTTTTACAGCAAAACATCCAAAGGATAATTTTGATGCAAGATTTAAGATATGATCTTCGAATCGAAGGCGACCTTCAATGGACCACCGACCACCAAGGAATTTACAATTGTCTTTGTTTTCCAAGAGGGACTCATGTCATACTTAAAACCCATAATTAAGATCTTATCTACATTATATACAAACCTGTTGCAGGAGCACCACCCTCATAAATCCTGAGCTCTAATGTAATCAGAATCTTCATAATTCCATAATAGGGGGGTATTATCAGCAAACCGAACCACTTGCAGTCTTAATAAGCCTGAGTCATTTACGTACAGCAAAAATAACAGTGGTTCTAACACTGAACCTTGACTTACTCTAGATTTATGGGATCTAGAATCAGATAAACACTCAGATACTGTAATTCTCTGAGTATCATATGATAGGATTCCAAAATCGGATAACGTCTCATTTCTATTCTAGTATTAACATATAAACTCGAGAAAATTTTGAATAAAACCCTAAATTAATAAACCCTGATACACAAGGTACAAAAACTAAATCTTTCTTTTATAAAGATAAAAAATCCCCTCTCAGTATTAATTAACTATTATTTTTCTTTTCTCTGAAAAAATAATAAAATAAGATTTTTTTCTTCAATTTTCTATTTAAATAACAAAATTAATAACCCCATTTCTTTTCAAGCCATATCAATTTCAATACTCTTTTTAATGTAACTAAAATGCTTACTTAGCTTTAGCTTGTCTTCTAGAGGCACCTTCCGGTACCTCTACTTTGTTACGACTTATTTCATTTTAAAATGAAAGCGACGGACAATATGTGCGTATTTTAGAGCTGAGTCATTTTAAAAATTTATAAAAAATTACTATTAAATTCACCTTCAAAATTTTATTAAAAAAAAGATTTCTAGCTAAGAGCCATTGCAATGATGAGCCATATTTATTGAACTTAGTTCTTCCATGATCTACACAATCAAATGTCTTGGATAGAACACAAAACACTGCCGCGACCGACTCTCCAGAATTCACAGACACAGACATTCTTCAAAAAGTCGAAAAGAACATCGTGACTCCCTTTATCAGTTTGAAATCCAAAATGATTTGCAGATAAAATGCTATTATGTTGTTAGAAGGATAAAATTCTGCCTTTTCAACTGAGGAGTGTCTTTTCAAATGGGGATATCTACATCTTATCGTTTTTTTTCAGGAAATCAAAAAAACTGTTAGAACAAATACGAAAATATTTGCGGATAAGTGGTTTTACTGTTTAGAAAGTACATAAACCTACTATTAAAACACAATGTTCAGAAAAAAATCAGGCCTTTTAATTTTTATGTTATAAATTTCCAAAAATGTAGAATATCCTCTTTTGAAAAATCCATTTCAATTAATCCCCTTTTGTCTTGAACTAATTGTAAATATCCCCTTTTGTTTTGTTTATTATTAGTAAGAAGTATGAGTTTTTGTTTTAACTACATTTTATCAGGATAATAAAAAATGAAGCAGATCATTTTCTATTACAAATATCTTAGACGCTATCAAAAATAAACAAAACACAAATTCTAGGTCAAAACAACAAAATATTAGTGATCAGAAGTTGAAAATTTGTTAAACTTTTATTTCACCTATATCATCTGTAAGACAATCACACATATTTTCCATTTCGGGGTTTGATTGTACCTCGGAAGCACTATTTGGATCATCAATTATTAATTTTTTGTACCACTGTAGTTCTTCCAAATTCAGCTACTCATCACCAAACTGTTTGTTCACAGCAAGTTTTTTATGTCCTTTTTTTTGTTCTCGTTTAATGAACGTAACCCCAAATTCAAATTATCCCATGACAAAGCGTGCTTTTTTCCCTTTTTTTAAGAATTGTTACAGGTTTTTCCAACCGATTGTCAAATCTATTGTTTTCATAGCATTTTAAATCAACGGTGTAATGACCTCGAACCCTTTTTTTAGTAAAAATCATTTGTTTAAATTTCTGGATACCATCTAGTATCCACCATCTTTTAGAATCCAATCATGCCCCAATAATCAGTGTGCCAAATTTTTTAAAAATGTCATTATATTCCTCTTTGGTGGTTGTTACAACATGCTTTCTAATTTCTTTCTCCAGTCGACCGAAAACCCGGTCTGCTGGTAGAAAACTGTGGCCTCGTACTGGAAAAAATAATATTATGTCCTCAAGATGTCTTATGGGGAGTTATTCAAAAAGTAGAACAGGAGCATGTGTATAATGTGGCTATTCTTGTTTAGCCCTCCGCAACCATCGCAAAACAGTCTTAGGTGAAATACATCAGCTTCTAGTGTTAATTTCTTTAAATAGTCATACATTGTGACTCATCCCATGAGTAAAAAACAGGATCTTTTGAATCTAAAGGTACAAGACAAAAATTGTATAAACTGAGCTGTCTGGCATAAAAGGCATCTTGTATGGGGGTCCTAGGCAAACATTGAACCTGTTGTAGGTCAAAATATACAGAATGACTGTTGTCCTCTTTTTTCTCAGATAGTCGTAAAATGCATTTGCACGGAGTTTATGTATCCTCTGTTCTGTTATTAACTGTTGCTTTTTGGCCTTATCTTTCTCATTTTTTATTTTATTATGCCATAACACGCAGACATTGCAAGTATCTGTAGCTGGAGATGGAAATCCGATATTGAATTCTCCTATAAAAATTTTATAAAACATTGTTTCTTTAACTTTCAAATCATCCATCACAGAACTATTATAAAGTTGCCATAATTTATTTGCATTTAATTGTGATGACAAGTAAATCCTTTTTGACTTTTGTCAGCCATAATGACTTTCTTGTGCAGGCATTTTATTTAAAAATAAATGAAGGCTTTGTTTTTTTGTTTTCGTTGCGATTACCATACCTGTTTCCACCTCGTTTTTCTGCCGGCGTTTTTCCTTTATGTAATGTTTTACACAGGTTCTCTAATCTTCTTTTTGTAATTCCAAAAGCAATAATAAAAAATTGTTTATACACTACAATCACACGTTTTTTCTTTGAAAATAAGTGATACTGGCAGCTCATATTCCTATTCTTGACATTTGATTTTGCCGCATAGTTTCCCTTTCTTTGTGCATCATAAGGCGTTATTAATCATAACAATCATTGACAAAAAACAAATCAAAACGCGAACTATTTTATACACTTACAATTTCCTCTTTCGAAGTTTCTTTATACTCCTCTGCTTTCTACCACCACTATTTAAAGCCTCTACCGTTTTATCTTCCATTTTGTGAAATATCCTTAATTTACTAAGGATATTTCACGTTTTGTTTCAGTTTATGATGGTCAATATATGAATTTTAGCACAGATAAACGGATTCAAGACTTAGTATAACAAAACCGAAAAATGTGAATATCCTCTTTTGAAAAGACACTCCTCAACTATCTTGGAGAGGGTAGATAAAATAGAAATTAAATGGAAATTACAAGGCTCATTGAAAACCACAACCTTATGAGGAGGGATACCCACTGCTTCTTTTAAATATGAAGGAAAAGTGCCATTATGCTAGGAATTGCTTATGATAGAAACTAGGGCATTCAATTCTGAGTCAGGCATACAGAGTAGAAACTTTGAAGTGATTCCGTCAACTTCAAATGATTTATGGTTATTGGATGGAAACAGGATGAAAGAAAAAAGAATATTGGACTAAGACTTGCTAAATATAATGCTAATAGGGATCAACATTATTTCTAACATCCTTGAGCAAGAAATAAGAAATATATAATAATCATTTAAAATATTTGATATTACCTCTGTTTCCGATTTTTTTTATGAGAATGCCTAAAATCTTTAATAATTGACCAACACTCCCTTTCAGGCATAGTGGTTTCACTATGAAACCACCATATCAAAAGTCTTTATTTTGTCTCACAGTGGTTTTCAAGTGAAACCAACGACAGTATTAGCGACATATGTTATCGGCTCGTTGAATTAAATGTCTTCAAGGCATTCTATCGATTCAATTTGAGGCTACCGTTCTTCAAATATTTCCGTCAGGTGGTTTTTTGCAGAAGTATCCAATTTCGCGGGTGTTTTTTTATTATTGTAAATTGCCATAAAATGAAGCGGTAAGGAAAAGTAAGATTAGTAAAAACGTTTCTTGTTATGGTTTCGCGGTGAAACCAGTATGAGTTATCTAGTATGAACATAGAATTTGATAATATATTTTGTAATTAGTGTTATTTAGTTTTGATTTGATTTACAGTTTTAATTTTTATAAATTTTATAAATCCTACCTAAATAATGACATAAAATCTTGCTACAGTATTGACAGAAAATCAAGAAAATGGTGGCATAGACTGTTTTGGCACTTCATTGATGTTTCTGTGGTAAACTCGTATATTTTATATCGAAGCTCACCGACTGCGGAAAAACTAACTATGAAGTTATTTCGCCTTAGAATAATTTCTGGTCTTATTGGCGCGACTAAAAAAGACACTCCTGGTAAAAAAAGCGTCATAAAAGAAAATAGGTACAAGTCGTACGTACCGCCTGAGGTGAGAAAAAGTAATGCTCTTCGTATGCCCGTCCATGGAGGATCTAGACGTTGTGCTCTATGTAGCACTGCAGTAATGCCACATCGAACTAAATGGGCCTGCAGTTTTTATTACGTACCATACCACATAAATTTAAGACTTTGTTTTCGGAACGAGTTTATGTTGTATCTCACAGTGGTTACCAGATAAAACCATGTCCTGCGGGATACTTGTAAATAAATTAAGGAAAAAAAATTAAAGTTAAGTTATCAGTTTGAGTATAAAGTTTTTATTTATTAATAAAAATTTTTTGATTAAAGTCTTTTTATTTTATGTGCCTGAAAGGGTTAAATGCCTATTTGATGACACATTTAAGCAATCACTATAATATTTAGCCTTTACTGCTTTAATTGTCTTTCTATATAGACTAGGGTATTTCTGATGATAAAAAAATAATGTATTCATTAGTAGTATAGTTGCACAACTCAGTCATATAACAAAAAAATTAAAAGTTCTTCGGATATTTTTTTTCTGATTTCTCCGGATTTTTTTAAATTTTTTAACAGGTGTAGAAGAGAAGAGAAGCAATATTTAGGATACAAGCCTGGGTACTAAATAGCCAGAACCCAAGAAAGGATTTTTTCTGTGTTTCATCGATTATATGAAGACCTTCGACAATGTAAAACATTAGCTCCTAATATCGTACCTTAAGAACCTGAGTCTATAAAAAATGATAATTGCTAAAGACATTCGAATAATTAGCAATTTGTACTGGAACCAGAAAGCAGATATTCGATTGAGCAATTTGTCAACAACCGAGCAGTGGAATACGTATCAACAATATCAGATATGCAGATGACACTGTAACAATCGCGGATAATGCAAACGATTTTTAGGAATTATTGAATCACTTAAATGAAACAAGCACAAGATTGGGCCTGAAAATTACTATAAAAAAGCGCAGTTTGTGGTCCTGAGCAAGACCTAGGTTTCCTTAATCAGAATTCAGGTAATTGTAAAATTAGTAAATTATCTGGAATGTATGTTGAACAAAAATTGAGACCCAGAACACAAGAATGGAGAATAGAACAATCAGGAGCAACCTTCCTTAAAGTCAAAAGATTTGCCACAAGTAAAAACTTCAAACTGAGATACAGAACTCTAAGATGTTACGTTTGGTCAGTTCTTTTGTACGGTGTATATGCCTGGACCTTAAAAGTAAGTTTCATAAATAAATTAAAAGCATTCGAGATGTGGTGTCTGAGAAGAATGCTGAGAATATCTTGGGTAGACCAAATAAGAAATTACGTTCGAAAAGGAGTTATTGTAGTGAGAGGAGTTAAGTTCTCAAAAAGGACAAATAGAGATCGTGGGCTTTTCGAAGTATTAAAACGTAAAAAAATATAATACTCAGGACATATTATGAGAGAAAAACGCTATGAATTCCAGTCCCTTATCCTTCAAGGTAAGATCGAAGGAGGAAAGAGGGGAATAGGAAGAAGAAAGCTTTCTTGGTTGCGAAATGTTAGACAATGGACTCCAAAATACTGAATATGACTCGAAGAAGAAGAAAATTAAAGAAAAATTTACAAAGCAACTATAAAAATAAAATAATATACAGAGTCTTGTTGTTGTTTTTGAGAGTTAAAGTAAAAAAAAATAATTCGTTCTAACATTTTTTTTTTTAATTTTACAATTAAATCTATAAGAATGACCATAGATTTACGAAATTAAAGAATTAATGGACATAAAAAACAAGGAAAAATTAAATTTATTTAAGAGACAGTAGTTGATTCAACAAATGTCTAAAGTTTTTTAATTTACGTATAGATTAATTTACGATATATTAGATCATGTTTCATGAGTTTTCATGTTACCAAATTAATAAATAATTTTTCTTTCTGAATATTAATTTTTTTCCCAGGCAATTTATTTATTTAAGCTGTGGTTTATTTCTGTCAGGTAGTCAAATTCATAATTTTGTATTTTATTTAGGAAATATCAAGTCATATCTTTCAAGTAGCCAAAGTCCTTTCTTATCCCTTAATTTTTTTTAAATAATGGAAAAATATATATACGAATATCAATAAATAAAAAAATCAATTATATAAAATATGCAGACAAACAAATAAATAAAAGAATAATGATTAAAAACACCTATATTTAATTTTTAAAAAACTTAAAGGAAAATTCCGGATGATCTTAATTAAATAATTCTTGAGTATTGAACACCTCAGAATGACAAGATAGACAAACATACAACAGTTAACAATTGTTTTGACTAATATTTAGGGGGCTGTTAAATATAAATATAATTTTTAATTAAAAGTGTCTCCCAAAAAATAACTCCCATAAAACAAATAAGGAGAGGAAAAATGTCAAAATGCACTAGAAACAAATGCAAATTAATGTTTCAATTTTTTTTTAATGGTATTTACAGAACTTTGGAACTTTTTCAACGATATCCTTTGTGTATAGTGAGTATTATTATCCTAGTGTAGTATTTTATAGTTATCGAGATCTTAGTTAAATCTATGCTACCAAGTTAGAGAAAATCAAATTAAAAATCGAATTATAAAAAATTGGTTGGGTTAAGTTTACGTAGTTTTATCTAATGAAATTATTTATTTAGATATTTATACATAATACCAAAAAAAAAATATAATTATGTTGTTTATGTATATTTATTGTATGTAGATTCGTTTGCTTACTTCATTAGACTTCAAAAAATTGCCATATTAATTTCCAGATTTAAGCCCCATTAAATCATTTGAGGCCGATATAAAAAATCAACATCTGTTTAACATCATTAACTCCTCCAGAAGTCCTTGACAAATAGGTTCACACTGCCTAGAAAATTGCAATCTTCATACAATAATGACCTTCTTTTGCACTTTTCTATATTTTACTCTTAATTATTGTGCAATTTGTTTTTTACAAAAACTAGCAAAACAGATATAAGGGTTATCAACATTTCGTGGCCAATACGTGACTAGTCATGTCGATCAGTTCATATATACCAGCATATAAAATCTCCTTGAAACTCGTTAAGGTTATTTGGACCTTTTTTACATAGAAATCAACTAAATAGAAACCTCACTTACTATACATTTATTTCACCCCAAACAAAGGGAGTTTCTAAGGTTAACGCCCTATTTAGACCCAAAATATTTTGATCCGTTGGGGGCCAAAGCGAATGCCATCAGGTGAACGTGCTCGGAAAGCCTTTTGTGACTTCAGAATTTTAATTTAGAAAACGGGATTTATGTTGAAAATAAATAATTTAAATGGCGTAAAAAGATCATTTTTACAATATTTATTTAGTAATCTCGTTGCATATCAACGGTAAACATAAATTCCTTAAAGATAAATGTCTATTTTAAGTCATCAATTTGTTTGCTTCTGTATTTATTTTTGTGCTTTATCAGCTATAATAGGAAAAGACCGAAAACAGTCATGTTTTTAATAATTATGAATGCTTATCGGAAAAAGTACAATTATGAAGTGTGTGATAACCAAAGCCAACGAATATACCCGAGCATTGACAAATAATTAGGATATGACATATCAAACAAGTTTTTGTCTTAAATTGTTGCCTTTTAAACATTTTAGGAAAACTTGCTTACATTTTAATGTGGTTTAGAGTTATCATTTTTCAAAAAATGTTAATTTTCGAAACGTCGTTCCCTAGCTATTCTAATGTTAAATCATAATTTTCAACTTTTAAACCAATTTGTATAAATTTCAAAATGGCGAATTTCTGCTCAAATCAAGACTATCTTTGTCGTCAAAAATTAACTTCCTATAAAAGCCACGTCCATTTTGAAAAATTAAGTAAAAAATCTTCAAAAAAAAAAAGGCGAGGCTATGCAACAATTTTTAACCTTCTCTTTATAAGCTCAATTTCAAAATGAAGGATGTTATCTTTAAAACAAAATTAGAAAATTATAATCCTAACAACGGTGTTCAAACAAAATTATTTCATTGTGTTTTTGTTACTGCCCGTCTGCCATTTTGAAATTAAAATAATATAATAAGCCATGCCCATTTTGAATAAAAATTGAGAAAAAAAATCTTGAGAAGGGCATGCAACTATTTTCAAAATGGCGGATGGGCGCCATCTTGAAAAAAACTGAAGAAACGCGCGATCATTAGAACGTGTTTTAAATTAAATCGAAGTTGCAATTTGAAAATCAAAACTATAGTTCTTACTTGAAAAAGTTAAATCCTGCAATTTTTGAAAAAAAAATTGAATGAAAAATCTTCGCAACAATTTTTTTAGTTGGCGCCATATTGACAAATAAATCACGACACTTGTGATAATGAGAACGTTTTTTAAATCAAATTTTCCCAAAGTTGCCGCATATCCACCATTTTAAAAATCAAAACTGTCATTTTTACGTCAAAAGGATAACTTCCAATATAAATAAAAGAGTAAAATAAATTTCGACAAAAGAGGGGAGGCCAAGCAACAATTTTTAAGTTTCTATTCTCTTTATAAACTCCATTTCAAAATGGCGGATGGGTGCATGTGGGAAAACAAATTGAGAAACTTACAAATTAATAAAAACGTGTTTAAAATAATTTTTTTCAAAGTTGCCGCCCATCCGCCATTTTGAAATCAAAACGGTCATTTTTACGTCAAAAAGTTAAATGTTTCCAGGACGCCATCGGCTGTTTTAAAAACCAAAACTCATTTTTATTTCAACCTGCTTCCATAAGCATAAACCACGTCCGTGTGACAAAATGGATAGAAGCGAGAATATAATTTAAAACATTATTTTTTTTCCTTAAAGGCGTTACTTCGCCACTATTTAACTGTCATTTTCACGTCAAAAGATTAGCTGCTGCAAAATTTTTAATGTTCTAACCTCTAAACTTTAATTTTAAAATGGCGAATGAACGCCATCTTGGAAAATGTAGTGTCATTTTAACGTCAAAATATTTACTGCGATACACTAGGCCCATATCGAAAAACAGAAATAGCGAGTAAAAGCTATGAAGTAAAATGAAAGACTTCCATTATAATTTTCTAACCTCTTTTGCAATATGTCAACGCACGATACATTACTAACTTTTTGTCAAGTTGACTGTCAATCCAAAGAATTCTTGTCCAACCAAATTTTAAATAACTAAAAATTTTAAAAGGCAATTTTGGCAATTTTCTATGCACACCCTGTAAATAAGGCACGTTATAAATATTTAGCATCCATTTACACCTTATCTCCCCCTATAATAGCCCATCTTTAACAAATGTAAATTTCTTATATAGGTAACAGATTTGACGATAAACTGTGTTAGTGCACATTTAAAATACTCATAGTCAGTAATAGTCTAAACCCTTTGAGTGGCATTTATTTCTCGAAAATCCAATGTAAGAACAATTATTTATATAACAACAAATTATGTAATTCTACTGTACATAACCAAAACCGGAAATTCAATTTATACAATTTAATGTTTGAAAACGCAGATAAATTATATGAGAACTTTTCTATATGGCGTTTACTCCGCAGCAGCAACATTTAAAAATATTCAAGGTTGCACACGTCGCATTTGAATGAATTTTTTTGCATATTTTCCCAAATCAAGTCACTTTTATCCACTGATGCAATTCTTTATAATTATTTTTTTATTGTAGGGCCCTTTCAACAATCCAACAAACGATCCCAAAACCGTCACACTCCAGCACCTTGGTGTCCAAGGAACAATCCAGGGACTTTATGGCTCTATTTCCAGACTTGGTGAGAGAACTCACCGAACTGGGAAGGAATCCAGAGTTGCCCGATGTGATGCGCAGAGTTGCTAGGGTAAGATAGCCTCAGGGAGTTGTATTTAAAAAAAAAATTGTTTTTATGGTTGTATTTCAGGTACTGCAATATAATGTTCCAAACGGGAAGAAAAATAGAGGGTTAATACTAATTAGTGCGTACAAGATGTTGGAAGATCCCAAGAATTTAACACCGGAGAATATTAAGCTTGCTAGCGTTTTGGGATGGTGTTTGGAAATGGTAAGACACATCGTTCCTTCATATAGGAATCAATTTTTGAGTATTTTTTTGTGGTATATTTATACTAGAATTAAGTTATCCGGGGCAAATAAGGGTTAACGACAAAACGGGATGCATTTTCAGTATGTTTTTTCTAAGAAAATTTTCTTTTTTCTTTATAATTGGACTGGAAGCAACCTGTGCTTTTTCTGACTTGACTTAAAATGGCTTCATATTATGTATGTGCGGAAGATTCTATACAAATTGTACTGACAACATCTATTATACCTAAATTATTAAAAAAGTCATAATGTGTCAATTGTACTAACGGCAACAGTAATTTTCATACTTTCCTACCATATTTTGTTTGTTTTTAAATACGATTACCTTGATAATTTTTCTGAATTTACATGCGCCAGTAACATAAACATCACCATTTATAAACTACTTGAAAAACGATCAATTAGCAATATCATCAATAACATTTTAATCTATACGATAAAAAGCTTAAAACGTATAAAATCCAAAAATATAATTTTCGAAAAAAATTCCGCTGTTACGAAACAATTATCGTGGATTACGCGATTTAATAATCGTACGATTTATAGTTTATAAATAGCAATCGTTGAATCAATAAATAATAATTTCATCGAGCGTCACAATTGATAGTTTCCTGAATGTAAATAGAAATTGCAGCATGTTCTTTCAAGTGGTACGTAAAAAAGCAATTAAAAAAATTAAATTTGTTTAGTTGATAATAATTTTTATTGTCACAAAGTGGGTCGTTGGAACGTAATAAAACTGGAAAAACAGCAGATAATGCGGAAATGCTTATAAACATGTTTTAAAGTAAATATTTCAGGAAAAAACAGATTTTATTATCGTGTATAGTCTCACGTACGCAGCCACACATCAGATCTTCCTTATTCATTATGTAAATTATTAGTAATTTAGGATTGGTTTATTAGAATCTCATTCTTGTGCTATTCATTTTCTGCTTAAAAATGAATAAAGAAATTATAGAACCTTATGAAGAAGCCACTTTTAAATTATTTTTTTAAACATATACGTCAAAAATTATTTGAAAGTAACCAGGTAGAATCAGAAACTTATTAAAAATGTACGAAAATTGCTAGGAATAAAATTTTTATTTTACATTAAGTCTTCAGTTTTTTTAGTACAATTTTCAAAGAAGATTTTTCGTCTTTTCCTACGATTGTACTGGAGCCAACCTGTGGGTGGCCAGAGATAATGCACTACCATACAATATCTTTTATTATCACACTTTTATTTCAGATGCAGCCAGATTATCATGCCTAAGATGCTTCTAGTATATTTCTTTACATTAATCAGTATATTAAAATCATACTAAATTTAAGCTAGAATTAAAAAAATCTTCTACAAATCTGCAATAACAATAAAGTTGAAAAAAAATATTACAAATGCTTGGAAGGCATTAAAAAATATTGTCGGGTGCCTGGTCTGTAAGGAACAATGACTTGACAAATTGAAAATGACTTTGGTATAATAAAATTAAAGATTAGTCCAAACGCACTGAAATATAAAAACATTCCACATGTCTAGATGATAAATTAGACCAAAAGTCTGAAATAAAAAAATATTGCAAATGCCTGGACGATAAATTAGACCAAATGTCTGAAATAGAAAAATATTCCAAATGCCTGGACTATGAGGAATAATAGCTACGTTTACAACGCGCGGATTTAGTATAGGTCCATGGATCAAATGATAAACTATTTTTATTTAGTACAGCCCTGTTTACACGGATTGATTTTGAGGGTTAAATTAGTCCAAGGCTAGGATTCTAAAATCACGACTCGATCTCGATACGATCGCGACTCAGTCGTGACGAGAAGGGTGATTCTAAATTTCAATCGTCGGCTAAACTCGTTTTATTCGATTTGATTTAGGTTTCTTGGTATATATTTGTTATTTTTCCTAATATTTGATACATGGAAACGTCAATTATGTTTTCTATTGATAAACACTAAAAATTTTTATTTATTTTGTAAATTTTTTTAGACGCCTCTGTATTTTTTTTATTTAAATATATGCCTATATAATTTCTTTAAAATAAAAAAAAATTTTCATTTAAAACCACCACTACCCATTGGGAAATAATAATTGAGTTCATAGCAAATCTTAAAAACTTGTTGTGTTCATCCACTTTTGGTTTTAATATGGCAAGATGGGTGGAATCAGTAGGACCTATGACCCCAGAGAAATTGGATCTCTTCATAAATGTTAATATATTAATTTGTCTCTTATCTCTTATATTTGGAAAGCAGGTTGATTTTCAGCAGGGTGATTGTCAATAATTTCAGCAATTTTATGGATCCAACGACTTCAGTAGTTTCACTAATTCCAAATTTAAAATCTTGTCCAATGCTTCTTTGGTAACAATCTGTGGTATGAAATCTTGACATACTAAAACTGCCCATTCAATGGTAACTCTACTTCCTTTGCCTCTATTATTAACAAAAGGTTGTGGAAAATAGGGTCGAATTAAATCTATTAGTTGTGTTCAAGAAAGTGTATTCGATATACCCAAGCGTGTCATCGACAAATCGTTAAAAACTAAGGAATCCGCAAGACACTCACGATTGAAAATTTTATTTAGAATCAGTCATATCGAGTAATAGTGTCCAATCGTAATTTTAGAATCCCAGTGCAGGATTATCTCTAGGATCAAAATGTCAGTGAGTTTAGACGAAGAATTATAGGACATAACCTCTAAATCTTTAAAAGTGTTATTGTCTAATGATAATGAAAATAAATTTCCTTTTCAAGGCTTAAGCTTGTCCTCTGTATTTTCTTCTTTATTTTTGTGTTTTAAGTTTCCTGTTTGGAAAGCATCAAATTCGTGTATCAAATTTTAGTGCGCTACCGTTTACACCGAAAAAAAGTGCTCGTTACGTAATTTAATCCAAGTATTAAATATTTGGTACCCCGTTGTAAACGTAGCTAATTATTTCAAATGCCTAGAATAAAATCGAAACATCTGTAAAAGCCTGCAATAAAAATAAAAGTGACTTCAGTAGAATAAAATTAAAAATAAGTCCAAACGACTGAAATTTGAAAAAAAACATTTAAAATGCCTGGAAGATGAATAAGACCAAAAGGATGAAATAAAAAAATATTCCAAATGCCTACATTATCAGGAACAATGATTTCAAATGCCTAGAATAAAATCTAAGCATATCTCTAAAAGCCTGCAACAAAAATAAAAATGACTTCAGTAGAATGAAATTAAAAATAAGTCCAAACGAATGAAATAAAAAAAAAACATTTAAAATGCCTGGAAGATGAATTAGACCAAAAGGATGAAATAAAAAAAATATTCCAAATGCCTGGAAGATGAATTATACAAGAAATCTGGAATAAAACAACGTTCCAAATACTTTGAAGTTATTAAATAATATCTCTAAGTGCCTGTATTGTAAGGAATATTGATTTCAAATAATCGGAATAAGCTAACAACAAAATGAGTTTATAATCAGTATATTTAAAACACCAATTGGATGTACTTATATTCATCATTAGCAATGATTACTACCCTATTATAAATCATTTCAAAGTAAAAAAAACGCGTTTTCCTTCTTTATTTAAAAAAACCAGCTAATTAAGATTTCCATCCAACTTTTACAGCATTTAATCCAAAATAAAATGATAAAACAATTTAATAATGATAAGCAGCTTTACACCAATGGCGAGTAACCATGCGAAAAGATGGCACGTGGTTCTACCGTGAGTTAGTGCTGCTACCTGCGTGACGATTTTAATTCCAAAACAAATACGAACTATTAAAATTATAATTTTCTATTATGCAATTATTATTACACTATATAGTGCTTATAATATATTCACGATTGAATGACTAAATAATGCTCCATATTTTTCCAGATTCATTCCTGTTTCCTTGTTCTGGACGATATAATGGACAATTCGGAGACCCGTAGGGGGTCATTGTGCTGGTACCGCCAAAACGGCATTGGGTTATCGGCAATAAACGACGGACTCATACTCGAAAACGCTGTTTACACTCTACTTAAAATGTAACTAATAACATAAACAATATTTACAACAGTATATTATATTATTATTCACACAGGCACCTTAAGGACCATCCAGCGTACGTCCCAGTAATAGAACTCTTCCATGAAACTGTTTCCAAGACCACCTTGGGTCAATGCTTAGACTCTATGTGTCTAGATTCCGATGGAAAACCCAAGTTAGAAATGTTTTCCATGAGCAGGTGAGTCTTAATAGTATAATTTTCTTATACAGCAGCGGTTATATATTTGTCAATTTTAGATACACCTCGATCGTAAAATACAAGACTGCTTACTATAGTTTCCATATGCCGGTGGCTGTGGCGATGTACTTGGCTGGAATGAACGATCCAGAGCAGCACAGGCAAGCGAAGACCATTTTGCTGGAAATGGGCGAATTTTTCCAGATTCAGGTAATGAAAATCAGGAAAAAATTCAGGAAAAAAAAAGAAATTCAGTGGCGGCTCCTGTTTTGATTAATAAGGAGTAATTCGGAATTTGGCTTTTTAAGGTCATTTTTTATGTCTTTTACGGATTTAGTTGCTTGTATGTTCCAAGCTTTTGACTTAACTTTTCAATTTTGTTTGACTCATTTGAAATAGTTTCATGTTTCTTCTAAGATTAGAAGTTATTATTGTTTCAGGGTTTTATAGAAATTTTTTTAAAGTAATTTTTTGTACTTATGTTCCACACTTTTCAACTAAATTTTCAATTTTGTTCCAGGCATTCGAAATTATTTCTAGTTTCTTTTATGTAGAAAAAAAATTAAAAACCCTAAGTCTCGGTCTCAAAATAAAAGTATTTTGTCTACTTACGTAGGTCTCTTTGAGATTATGGACGAGTTCTTTCAATTTCTTTTATGTATTAAAAGTACTTCTTGTTCCGGGCCTTTATAGACATTTTTGAAAATAATTTCTTGTAAGTTCCTGGTAATTCCTTATTATTTCTTGTAATTCCTTATTGATTCGAGAGTTTTTAAATTTACATGATATATATCAGGTCAATAACATGACAAATTTTAAAAATAAATATCATAGTTTCATGTGTCAGTGGGTCCGACCATCAGCTTGTCCCAGAAGATCCATATCATCCTGCTCTTAATATTGAAATAAATCTGAAAGACGAGCATTGTAGCCAGAATGAAATAACTCAATATTATTCATTCAACTTCTCTAATGGAAACGTTAATCTGCTCTATGAGTTGATTAAAAATATTGACTTGTTGGATGAACTTGCATGGCATGATATCAGTAATAGCCTTACATTATTTTAGGAAACCATGTACAGCTGCAGTTATAAATCTGACTCGCATTCAAGATTTCCCCTATGGTACTCTATAGATCTTGTTCGTGAAATAAGGCAAAAAAACAGACTACATTGTTTAATAAAAATAATATTGAAAAGTATGATATTGAAAAGTATAATATGCTTAGAAAAGTAACTAAAAATCTGAATATTACCAATATAAAACTAAAATACAAGACAACATTAATGTTTACCCTAAGTCATTCTGGTCTTTTATCCAAAAACCAAATCTGGTGGTAGGGGTGTGCCTACTATGGCAATCTGTACATAGAACCAACTGATATTGCTATCTATGCTTTTGCTATCTATTTTAAATCTGTTTTTGTAGATTCCCAATTGAAACATACTGTAGACACATTCTGTGATAGCTCATTTAATTTTGTCCAAATTAGTGACAATGAAGTTTAAATTAGTATTAAGAGTTTAAAACCTAAAAAACCACTGGTAGTGTTAATATCCTAGCTTACATCATTAAAGCTCTATCTTCATCTTTAATCTTTCAATAAAATTTAATAAATTTCCCGTAATATTATGCCCGCCCTGATCAGGCTAATGATATAAAAATGTATCGGCCAATAACTCTTATTAATGTGATAGAAAAAACTTTTGAGAAAATTTTATACAAGCAACTATACAAACACCTCAAATTTAAATTCAATAACAGTCAGCATGGCTTCTTACCTGACAAATCAACTGTCACAAACCTATTAGCTCTCTCCGAAAGTGCAGCCAAAGCATTAGTAGGAGTCAGCTTGATGTTATTTACACAGATTGCGAAAAGGCGATTGATAAAGTCAACCACTCTATTTTGTTGGGCAGATTAATTAAATATGGCATTTCTAAAGAGGCATACCTACTTATTAAGTCTGACTGATAGAGGACAAAGAGTGAAAATTGGTAGTAACTTTTCAAAGCCTTATGTAGCCAAATCTGGAGTGCCACTAGGTTCAAACTTAGGGCCCTTACTTTTTATTGTGTTTAATGATATACTTGCAGATTTGGTGAGCAATTCAAATTGCCTTATGTTCGCTGATGACTTTAAACTTTATAAAATTATTCGATCACAAGCTGACTAAAATGTCCATCAACTGAAAAGGGATTTGGCTAGAGTTAAAATAAATGAAATGTCAATTAATGTTAAGAAGTGTGCTGCTGTTACATACACGCGAAAAATAAATGCCATCATTGATGATTATTATATTTTAGATCAAAAAATAAAAAGGTGTGATTAAATAGAGAACCTAGGAGTTTGCTACCAAAGCAGTACGAAATTTAATGATTATTTTGACTATATTTTTAGGAAGGCTTATAAGTCACTAGGATTTCACAAAAATTTTAAAATTAAAACCATTATTAGATTATATTATAATGCACTTGTGAGGCCACATGTTGAGTATGCATTGCAGGTTTGGATGCCATCAACAGAGTCTCATTCAAATCAGATAGAGAAACTACAAAAACGTTTTTTACGTTACCTTTATGTCAAAAGAAACAATACATACCCATATTTGGTTTCATATATGTCAATGCTAAAAACCTTTAATTTCATAAAACGTGAAGAAAGAAGAAATATACAAGATGTGTTATTTATATGTTTTATTGTCAACAACCTTAAATATAAAAATTGTTTGCCGATCAATCACATTAACTTTAATGTTCTCAAAGTGTATTTAAGACATTTACACCAAAACTTCTTTAGGGTAAATCCTGGAAGCATTTCTCCTTTTAACAGAATGATGGATAATTATAACCAGTATCTAAATAAGCTTAATATAGATATTTTTAAAGTGTCCAGGGCTCATTTGAGGCTGTTACTGACTAAAAACTAGCAATTTAGGTTGCAAATTTTTTTTTCTTTCTGTTTGATTTTTAATGATGATTTGTCTTTGTATTAATTTTATTGTTCCCTTTCTCCTTTACGTGTAATTACCAATCTAGTGTCTTTGGTTTTTGTAAAGCGTATCATTAAATAAATAAATAAATTAAATAAGGTAAGGTGACTTAAGTAGTACCCCTTAAGAAAAAAATCGCAAATGAGTACCTATATTTCCTTTGTTGTACTATGGCCTAAGTCATACTTTTCAAGTTTCTGATTCAATTACGCGACAATAATAATTTAAACGTATTTTTCAAATATTTCATAAAATATTTACATTAAAAACAGTTTACATAACATATTTTTTTCAGGTATTTATGCAGCGAAATTTTCGTAAAAAAATTTTTTTGCTTTTATTAATTCCAGCACATTTATCGCGTACCCGTGCGTGTAATCATGTTTTCCTCATCATTTTTACAAATAAAACAAAACCAATCGCTTTTCTTCTTTTTAATTTTCAGTGCAAATACCTTGACCGCGTTTCTATTATTTGCCGCATTCTTTATATTTTCTTTATTTCCTGTTTTGACATTATTTCGACTGACTATATTTTACTATTCATTGTGTGTGTGCATAATTGACCCAGTCGAGCGTGTTTTTAACCTTCTTGAGGTATACTTTTTCGTTTTACTTTAAGCTCTTTTTATCATTTTATTTGGTTTTGTTTGCATTATTTTCTAGGTCTGATGATGCTCTTAGGAGCGAAACACGTGTCACCACTTTAACCCATAAAAGAATTTTCTGAGACCGAGACTTTGTGTTGTTCTCATTTGATTTATTTATACCAAGGTCTCTTTGAGAATATGGACGACTTCTTTCAATTCATCCATTATTCTCAAAGAGACCAACAAACAATTTTGACGAAAACAATGAAAACAGAAAATCACGGTCTCACAACATATAATCACAGGCCACACGCGTTTCGTTCTAGCTAGAGCATCATCAGGCATGATAATTGAATTATATCTTTCCCTGCTTGTGAGATATCTTCTCTTCGGTGATTGCTCTAACAACAGCTCTCATAGATTGTTCATCAAATTGGCCTTTAGTGCTTTTTCGCTAACTTCCTCGAGCCATATTTTTTGAAATATAATTCAAATTTTCACAAAAACGTTCACTTTTTTAAGGACACGAATTGTACCTACTATGCAAATGAAAAACACCGAACTCGCAGTAGGAATTTCAAAATTACATGCTTTGTCTAATTGAGAAACATTCTTTTCTACCTGTAGCGCCATCTAAGAGGCATGCTTTAAGACACGAATTAAGGTCACTGGATCTAAAAAATATTCAAACAAAGGCCGCCACTGAAAGATCCTAAGTCCAGTTATTTATTTAAACCGTGATTTCAGGACGACTTCCTGGATTGTTTCGGTGATCCAGCTGTAACTGGCAAAAAAGGCACCGATATCCAAGAGGGCAAATGCTCCTGGTTGGCCGTGGTAGCTCTCCAAAGAGCTTCGGCCGCCCAAAGGAAGATCATGGAGGAACACTATGGAGTGTAAGATAATCTTCTAGGGTTTATTTGGACTTTAATAGCTAATAATTGTTTATTTTAGGGATGATCCCAATTCGGTGGCGATCATTAAGAAACTTTATGAAGATTTGAGCTTACCCAACACATACGCCATTTATGAGGAGGAATCTTACAATATCATCAAGACTCACATTCAGCAAATTTCTAAAGGGCTGCGTCACGACCTGTTCTTTAGTATTATGGAGAAGTTGTACAAACGGGAGTGTTAATTGCTTTTGTAAAAAGCGGTTTTCAGGATTTTTTAGAGAAATCTTGAATTATTATTTTGTTCTGTTTTTTTGAACGCATGTTGTTTATTGAGAGCATTTTTATATCCATGTAACATGAGGTCGTTTAATAGAAATACATTCTTTTTTATTATAACTTATATAGGGACACAACTGATATCGAATAAGTTTAACATTTTCTGTCATTTATATTAACAAACTAGGGGAAATTGATGTTTTTTTATACAATTTATTTATCTGCAACCTAGTCCATGGTTATATTATGTATTACACATTTTCTGTTATTTTACTAGAGATATTTCTACTGGAAAAAAAAAATGTTTAAATATTTGTTGTTGTTTCATTATTATTCCTTCTCTTTTAAAACAATCTTTTTACTTTCTTTCCAATTAAGAAATAAATGTCAATACTATGTACTCGTACGCACCACCATATGATTCCTTTTTTTATTATTTTTATAATAAAATAAGGTCGGTTTAGATAGTGTCTCCTCTGGCCAGGCATAGGGTGGTTTTAGTACATTTTATTTATTGATTTTCCGAGAAACCCCCTTTTATATATAAATTAGCATGTATTGCCAAGATACAAGCAAAAGCTAGTAAAACAAACACATCTTTTTAACTTTATTTTTTATTTGCACAATAAACACCTACGAAAGTCTAAAAACCAACTAGAAGGTTCCATAGCGAAGTAATTTCTTTTTCAAAAACTGAAAGAACGAACTAAAACAATAGCATTTACAATTATATAGTGATCACTTCTGGCGGAAGAACTTTTGTTTGTCTGAAGCAGTTGTTGTTCATTTCTTATTTTCATTTTTGTTATGTAGTTTTTCACTTTTTTTTTGTTTTTTTTTTTTTAATATTTTTTTTAGAAGTTCTCCACCCAGAATCCCCTAAAACATCTGCATTAGTCTTATAAGAAACTCCACGAATAACCGTTTGAATGCCCAACTAATTTAAGTGAAAAAGATATTCAGCATCAACTGCAAATGGTGGCATATGTTCAGATGTTCATGAAGAAATTCATTTGCTATTGATACCAAACATTTTTTTGGATATTTTTTTTTGGTATTATCTGACTATATATTTAGTTTTTGCATCTTAATAATATATTATATAGAAATAGAGATAAAAAAATAAACCCTGCTTTTATGCTGTTTTTCTATCTACAACTATATAGTAGAACTATTTAGCAAATTAATCGTCATCCATGTCCTTCGCCTAAGTCATTATATATATAGATCCGTTCGGGCATTCTCGACGGTCATTCAGTGGGTTTTCGTGATTGATCGGGCGAATTATTCGACTTCGTCACGTGACATACGGAAACGCGCGAAGTCCTCGAACACGATGTTGTCGTCATCGTCGTTTTCGTAACGTCCTCTGGAACGAAAGAAGAAATTGTGTTACGATATTGCGTTTTTGTGGTTACGAGAAAAACTGGGTTTATATAAGAATTATTTCGAATAATTAGAACTATTATAACGAAAAGATATGCTGATATTTTTGGCCGTACAGTGGAAGGAATTCATGACAAACCTCTGAGTCAAAACTTTAAAAGGGTATTGCGAAAAATATGGATAATTCAATTTGCATTATAGAAATCTTAAAAAATATTTGAAATTTCCATCAGAATCCACTTTCTACAAATTTTTCCGACTTAACCATTGAATAGGCAGTGCGATAGGCCTAATGAGAAAAGTCTTTATTTCCCACTAACAAATGTAACTAAAATTGTTTTTTTTTACACGAAGAATGCCAACTGAGTGGAGTGCTTAGATCAAAAATTTTTTAAAAAATCATATTTCAATTTTTTGTTACAATCTATGAGACTGTGTAAAAGTGGGTTTAAATAAAAATTATTTGTAATAATGCAATTTATGATTAGGGAAGGCAATATTAATATTATTGGCCATACACCAAGGTAGGACCGTTTGTCCAATGGACATTCCAAAATTATCTAGTCGAATAATTATCTAGTATGCCCAAGTACAAAGAAGGAAGAAGATTTAGGTATTCTTATTATTTTCTTGGATTTCTAAAAAAACATTAAATTTTCTTTTGCGGTTGATCTATATTAAATTAATAACGACTAAAATTGCTTGACACGACTATATTTTTGTAAGAATTTTCAGGCAGAAAGATTAAATAAATTCACAATTTTGACAAATCTTTTAGTTAATTATGTTGTCTTCGTTGTGTATTAGAGCTTACAGTATAAGCAGAGATTTCAGAATGTTTAAAATAACTGACCACAGTCTAGACCGATGTTAATGCTAAATGTAAAAAAAAGTTTTTAGTGAATCTTTCGTGATTAGTGAACCTCCATTAAGTTTGTAGTTCATTCTTTACCAACGTTAAAGTAATAATGATTTGTCATGCCACAGATCCATGGTTTATAAGAGCAGTAAGCAGTTTCGTAAGAACGATGTATAGATCTGGGAATTATCAATTATAAGTTTTGTTGTAGTTTTGCATGAGATATAGTATTTTTCATATCAGCTGCATATAATAAGAATAATAAGGGTCCTATTATTATAAATCCCTGAGGTACCGCAGTAGAAGCAGAATTAAATGTAGACTTTGAGTATAGGGTGATAATCAATCTCCACGCATTGCAATTTACTTTTCAGGTAGGATCTGAGCAAGGCAATTGAATTATTGGAAAAACCAAGAAAAGAATATTTAGCTAGCAGCATATCATGATTTAGAGTGTCAAATGTGGAATCCGTTACTAAAAGCAGGTTGTTAATTACTTTTACATAATGCCCAATGTCATTCATGAGATTTACAAGACAAGTGGTTTTACTAAACTGTTTCCTAAAACCGGATTGACATTCAGGTATCATTTTATAAGAATTAAGGAATGAAATGATTTGTTCATATATATATACAGTGTGGTGAATTTAACTGGAATAAATTCAGTTAAAACTAATCAAAATTTATCTCGCAAAATTCCTAAAACCCGTCGATTTTTGTTTATTTTTTTCACATTTCAAGATAGTTTTTGTATTTTTTTCACCTACAGGGGGGGTCCAAATTAACCCCAACTTTTTTTTTTCAAATGGAAAACCACTTTTTTTAAACTCTCATTGAAAAGAGCCCTTTTTCTTGATTAAATTGCCCTATTTACTTTTGTGATTATCTAAAGGAGAAGTACGAAAAAAAAAATAAAAACCATTAAATTATTAAAAGTTGCGTTTAATGTATAAGATGCTCAAAATGAGCACCATTTACTTGTTGGCAAAGCCCAAGACGATAATAAAATTCGTTTCTGCCATTTTCTAACACTTCTGGAGATATTTGTCAGATTTCTTGCCTAAAACATTCTTTGAGTTCGTCTAGGTTTTCTGGTTTGCTCATATAAATATGACTTTTCAAATGTCCCCACAGAAAAAAATCAAGTGGGGTGAGATCGGGAGAACGTGCCGGCCACTCGATTGCACCCCTTCTACCAATCCATCTGTTTGGAAAATTGTCATCTAAATACTGGCGTACATTACGGGCATAATGTGGGGGAGCACCATCTTGTTGCATACAGATTCTTTCATCATACAAATCTGGATCGAACTGACTCGGATATAAGGCACGTAAGACTGGAACTAGTTCATGTTCAAGAAATTCTAGATATCTTTCCCCAGTTAAAGTATCATTGAAGAATATGGGCCCTATAACTTGCCTGCCAATTATGCCAGCCAAACATTAGTTCTAGAGATATTGTGTATTAGTTTTCCTTACCCAGTGTGGGTTCTCGTCAGACCAGTAGCGACAGTTCTGCTTATTAACATGGCCATTTAGGGTGAATGTAGCATCATCAGAAAAAAGGATCCACTCCGAAGATATGCGATTTTCGTCAATGGCGTTCATCATTAATTCACAGAACTGAACTCTGCGATCTGGATCGTCTTCCAATAATTCTTGAACGGGTTGCATTTTATACAGGTTTTTACACAGGTCGACTCGGATAAATAAGGCATTTTTTCAATATAAGTTAACTTATTTAACAACTGGTTGAAATTTACTTTAACAGTGACACTACAACAATGTCAGGAAATGTCTCGATACCAATAAAATAAAAAAACACGCCAAAAATTTACCAACACAAAATATTTCGAGACTTTTAATAATTTAATGGTTTTTATATTTTTTTCGTATTTCTCCTTTTGATAATCACAAAAATAAATAGGGCAATTTAATCAGGAAAAAAGGCTCTTTTCAATGAGAGTTTAAAAAAGTGGCTTTCCATTTGAAAAAAAAAAGTTTGGGTTAACTGGACCCCCCCTGTAGGTGAAAAAATACAAAAACTATCTTAAAATGTGAAAAAAAATAAACAAAAATCGACGGGTCTCAGGAATTTTGCGAGATAAAATTTTAGAGATAGAGTTTTAACTGAATTTATTCCAGTTAAAGTCACCACACTGTATATATGTCTTTCCAAAACCTCAGATTAACCAGGTAAAATACTTATAAGGCGTATATAAATGGGTTAATAATAACTGTTCGCCACAAGTCTGAAAATTTATTTTTTAAGATACAGGAATTAGGTTTGCTGCAGAATGGAAAACACATTATTACAATTAAAGAAGTCATTGAGTACATTTGCTTTAGATAATGCTGCAGGTATGTTGTTATCATTCTTTGCTTGTACAATATTTAACTTTTTGATCTATACCCAAAAGGGCTGTCTAGATGTTCTAGATCAATTGCAAAAATAAATTTTTTTTAGCGTGTTTAGTTCATTTAATTACTATATATTTAATTGTATCTATCTAATTTAAATGTTTTTCTGTTTTTAATTTGAAGGAAATTCTCAATGTTGAAAATTGCTACAAGTAAGTGAACATTATAGACAAATAATGGATTCTGGACATCCAATAGTATGTCGTTTGACTCTCCATTTAATATCATTTGGGCAATTTTGTGGCTCTTCATGTCCATGAATTGAGTTGACTTTTTACAAACTTTTCCAAAACCATTCAAGACATGCGGAATAGGTCTAATAAGAAAAGCCTCAATTTTCCACTGGAAAACTGAAATTGACTTTTTTTAGACTTAACAATGCTAACTTTGATACAAAAAACGCGAAAAAATTAAATTATTGGCCCAAAAGTTGAAGGGATGCCTTATATACCAAGGAATTTTTCAAAAAAAATTATATTTCAGTTTTTTGGTACTATCTATGGGTCTACGAAAATTGGGTTTAAATTAAAATAAATTGTAATAGTGGAAGATATTATTAGGAGAAGAAATATTAATATTATGGGCTATACAGTGGGAAAGGTTCATGAAAAACCTCTGAGTCAAAAAAAAACCAATTTTCTCGAAATGTAACGGAAATTCAAGAATTTGTTTTATTACAAATAAGTCTCTTTAATTTCAAAATTAGGTGATTTATATATTTTTCAAAAAATAGGTAAAATGAAATTATTGGCATTTTTGGGTTTAGACTGGCTGACAAATCCGAAAAAAAAACCATTTTGACTTTAGCTAATTTAATTTTTTTTTTGCTGTATTTTGGTTATAAAAATGCAGTTAAAAATGTCGATTTTCTATGGAAAAATAAGGGCAAAATAGGAATGGGCTTTCCTTGCAATGGGAAAAATAATTCAAAAACCATAACTATATTACTACTAACGTTGTTGTAATGTGATCTGTGTAGGTATAGGTCTAGTAGGTAAGATAGGCGAAACATGTGTAGCTTACGAAAGTGAAAAATTCAATTCTCTACAATTATAGAAACTTCAAAGAATGAAATCTAGCAAGGAGAGTTAAATGGTAAAAGGATAGTTAATCGGGCTGCTCTATGTAAGAAGTAGAACATGTAAAGGTGGTATCTGCCGATATGTGTTTCTGCTTTTTGACTTCTTTAGGGCAGGGCAACCAGAAAACCAAAGAAATTTGGGAGCAAAAAGACATAAGGGATGGCAAACAGGAACGAACAACCAAATTGTGTAATCAGCTCTAGTACCTCTGGTTTTGGAGGAAAAATATACCATCCACACTAAGGAAGCATAAGCTAGCTGTGTTATACAACCTTAAATGCAAAATTTATATATTTATTTAATTTAATTGTCCTTTTAATTTTTTACACAACGTCTAAAGGAAAATTATTAAGCTTTTCATTTTTGCGAACTAATGCCTTTTCAATATTGAAATAATACTTTTTTTCCAAAACCCAGTACAAACGAAGTTATTGGCTTGTTTTAGTTTTTTTTACAAGTTGCATAGAAAATTCTTTAGTGACTTATTTAAACAACCATAAAGATATAAGAATAAAAGTAAAATATCAAAAATCCTCTATTCCACCACCGTTAATCCTCTCGAATTACAAGTGATTTTTGCAGTTTATTTTTCTTTTATTTCAAATTTAAAAGTATCGTACATGTTTTGTTCCAAAAATCTACAAGAAAGAAGTTATTTTAACATATTTGATTTTAGGTCAATCTTACTCTTGTAAGAAGAGTTAACTGATTATTGAGGAAATTAAGCAAGTGAAAATTCTCTAGACGAAGGCAAGAGAAAACTTTCCAATACAGGACGAGAAACCTCTCGAAAACAGCCTAGAAACATTTACTTGTACCCACCTTTCAATAGATTTACTCTTCTTAAGAGCATTAGACTTTTCCTTTTCGATGCTTCCGGGGGCAGGGTGAAGAAGCTTAAACGGTACGTCAGTAACTAACTCCCCTCCCAAGGTTCCGCAGTTCAGCTTCACCCTCAAGGAGTAAGAGATCACGATACCAATAGCGTCGATGGGGCATTTACCTTCTGGAACCTAAGAAAACAGCCTATTAATCTCATTTACTTTATAGAATTGAAGATATTAACTGACCAAAGTAGAACTCGCCAAATTAACATCATCATCCCTGAGTCTACCATCCAGAGCCACTCCACGTCTATCCTTATTAGAAGAGGCCAAAGGTACAAGATATACCACCTTAGTGAAACTAGCTCCAGGTGTAATTGGGCAACCTTCACGAGTTTCCAAGCTAGCCACGTATTTTGAGAACTGAGCATTGACCATGGTAACCTCACAATGCTGGACAACGTAAACTTTGATGTTCCTCACTTGCTTTCTAGAGTTGTTGCTGATCATGATGTTAGCACCGATTTTTTCTCCATGGTAGTAAATGTCCTTATCCAGGGTGACTTCCAGGTTGATCTTTCCACTGGAGAAAGTGAACCCTTTGGAGACCAGAGATGATGGGAGGCGAGTACCAGTACGAGCTGCAAGCAGAGTGATGCAATAAGAACAATGAACTTAATTAATTAATGATAATGATAACCTGCTGGGGCAAATTGCAATTTCTTGATGGCCAACTGAACAGTGCTCCTCTTATGCCCCTTATCATCCTCGTTATTCCCCACCCAACATTTAACGTAGTACTCAACCCCAAGCGGTTTTCCTTGGTCATCCTCTCCAGGTTGCAAAGTTACAGAGCACGGAGACATATCAGGAAAGTGGAACGTGAAAGGAAAGGCATTTGGTCCCATTTTCTTTATCAGTTTATCTTGGATAGGAGTCAGAGGTTCGCCTGCAATATAATAAAATTTTAACCATTAATGGATAAATTGTTGGATAATTGGATAAATGCACCTTTTTCGCGTTTCGATGGTGCTACTTGCTGGGTCGCGACGGTCATTTCTTTGCTGAACTTGACTCCCATGACTTCGTCCTCCTCGCGACCATAGCGGTAGACAGTGACCACCGAGCAGAACACCCGGCGACCCTAAAATATGAACATTTTGCTTGAGGGTGGCAGGAGCTTTAAAAATTACGCAAGTTTCTACCTGTAGGTATCCATCTTCAAGTACCACGACTCCATCTATGGGGTCGGTGTGGTCGAGGTGGTCGATGAAATCTCGTTTGCCTAAGTAGACGGTGACTTTACCATTAGGGGTGGTCTTCTTGAATACCTTGACTGCAACCACCATTGAAGAAAAACCGGACGAAGGGTTCGAAAATTCGGGTAGAAGAAGCGCTTGATAGCTACAAATGTTTGTTTGAAATTATTTTGAAACTGTGAATGTGTAGTAATACGGAACTTGCCTGCACTAAAGCACTGATGTGTGTTACTTCCGTCAGAAGTGAAACTTAATCCGTAGCTCCCAGGCTTTTATAGGGTTGCGTTTTTAGGGTTTCCAACCGGGGGAGGTTAATAGGATTTAATAGTTTTCATAACGTAAACTAACCCAAAATTGGATTAGAATTTTTTAAGATTTCTTTAAGACAGTTGTATTAGTCCTGTTGTGGGGGTTTTATTTAAGTTATATTAATTACGGTGTCTTAAATTAAATTAATTCTGGCGCAATTATTGCAAAAGTATCTGACTGGGCATTTCTTTCTCTAGTTCAATTTCAAAGTCTCTCTCTAGTGAGATTCCTATAAAATTAATAGCTTTTTACTAGTATGGATAATAAATATCACCCTTCCTAGATAATACCCTTTAAGCTATTTGATATTCAATGGATGTCTTCTTTTAGACAAACCAGCTATCCTATGGACATCCCAATATTGTCCAAATGATATCCAATGAATATTCAATAGAGAGTCAAACGACACACTTTTGAACATCCATTTGTATGACACTTAAATACTATATAGTATATACTACATAAAAATTATTAGTTATTTTAAAATATTTGCCTCATTTTACGGTCACTTTATCATTTCTACAAGACTTTGACAACTATTTCGAATCCAATGTTTTTCAATGCATAGCAACATTGAACAATAATAAAAATACAAATAAACCGGTAATTCATTGGACATCCAATGAATTCCTTGTACATACTGGGTAATTATTGGACTAATTTTGAAAGTCCGTTGGGCAAACGGTGCTATCTGGATTGAACATAAAAAATCTCTGAATAGATAAAATATAAAATATATTTTATCGTATTATCTTGAACATAATTTCAAAGAAATCATTTACAAAAGTTTGCTGCATTGGATTGATATCATACGATGTAAACGTAACCAATGACTGATGTGCAGTCAAAACCTGAACAAACATGGAACGGATGACGTAAAGTAAGAGTCTTTCAACGTTCTTCTTCTTTTAATTAAAAAATCAGCGATAACAAAAATTTTGTTCTTTCTGGCCTTAAGTATATGTGAATCATAAGAAGGTTGCTACATCTAAAAAGCCCAGAAGAACAAAAAGTGCTCTATACATTTTTTCTATTTATTTTCCAACAGAATTAGGCTTCAATTTAAAATCTTTAAATAATTATTTTAAATGTAAGCCTATTCTAATCTAGGAATTTAGTAAGTTTCATAATATCTCCGCCTTTGACAGTAGATTTCCTTAAAAATAAATGTTGATTTTAATATAAAATATACGATGTAAACCTACTTAAATGCTGACGTGTTACTAAAGCTCGTTCTTCCCTTGTTCAACAAAGAAACAGAAGTGACGACGAAAAGCATATAGCTATAAACCGCTTAAGCTAAAAGCGTTGATTGAATATTTGAGAATATCGAAACCTTATGGACGAAAATGTACCTTCAAATGCACCCGACAAATAGGTATTCAATCAACTCTAATAGTGAGCCTGAAATACCTAATCACGGTAAAAGGAACGTTTCTTACGTTTACAAGACTAAAGAATATTGTTAAGGAAAGAAGAATAGAAAGAAGTACAATGTCCGAATTTCTCCTGATTCGATTTTACTCTTTATTTCAACTTCCAAGTCTAGTTTATCTATTAACTAAAAAAATATTATTTTTTCCCAGTATAAAGAATATTACCATTGAGCATAGATTTCCCCTTACAGAAATCATTTAAAAATTTGCTTTGATCGGATCAACGACATACCATGTAAACCTACGCAACCAGAATCCGCATGTCTCCTTTTAAACAGAGAAATATTTGACGATGACGTAAGGCAAAAGCTATACAAAAATTCTTCTTCTTTCAATTTTATGACATTGGGCTTTAAGTACATAGCAACAGTACAGATTGCAAGGTATCAAGAATTTTTTTAAATGAAGAAAATGCCATATTTATAGATATGCTCATAATTGCCTTTAATAATATATGATCGGTGTTTTTTGGATAATTTTATTTAATTATTTATGTTAATCCCATGGTAAATTTATCCTTTTGAATTCAGCGACCGAAATCATTTCGATGGTGCTGGCATCTTTATTATGAAGGTAAAATGAATGGTGCAGTTTTCTGTAACATCTGATTAATCTGACAACTGACAGTGACAGTTGAGTATTGGTAATGGCGGAAAGCAGTTGGACAATAACATTTATCCAAAGAAAATTTGTTATAAAAATTCTTTAGCCTTCCGTTAAGACCCGATTTACTGCAAAATCCTTGAAAGAAATCTGCCTTGCATCAAACCCGAGGATTTTTAGCGTACCGTATCATCTCCACGTTGCATTTATAGTCCCTTACATTCTTCAATTAGTATGTTTGTATTTTTTGTGATACCTTAGCTGATAGGGATTCCAAAACGAGAAAAAGTGTGAAAAAAACCGAGAGAAAAACAACATTGGGTGGCCAGTAGTTATGGTGAAAAGTAGTTGGAAGCTTTACAGATAGCCATGGCAAATTTGAACTTTACAAGAAACATTGGAGGTAGTAGCCTCGGGAGGTCTAGTGTTAGTTTTGGGGGTAATTCTATGTCGGGGCATGTTACCCCCGTATTCGGACAACGACCGCCACCGGAAAGGAGAACCATTCCTCCAATGGGGTGAGTAAACATCTGTTTTCCCCCCATAATCACAAGTTATTCTCCTGGCTTGGATTTAATGTTTTACATAGGTTACAAATAGTGATGTACCATTATGTATTAGTACTAACTTCTAATGTTAAGTAGCCAATAAAACAATATCTTGATTCACAATGAGCATCTATGGTACACTTTGTGATATATGTTTCACAAAAATTGTGCACTGGATTATCAAGAGTAATGGTTGTGCACTTTATACCTACCTTGATTCTGTAAAGAGCATCAGTATAAGAATTCATGATTAAAACTTAGTATAGATGGAAAAAGCAAATGCACAAACTTAAAGGTTAATGGCCTTAGGTAACAACAAAATTCTTAACGAGAGTAATATGTAAATGTCACCCTACCCAGGCACCTTAAATTCAAAAGATTCATCTAGGCAATAAAAATTATTTTGGAAAAATTTTTATAGCCAACATAATTTTAAACCATAAGTTCCCAAATGTTTGGATGTACTGTCCTAATTTCACTAACACACTTAGTTCCCATAAATGGTCGAAAATGTGGGGCACATCACCTGGCTAGAGCAAGGTAATCGAATCTTATTACCAAGTGGGATTTGTGTGAACAGAGTCCTGTAATAAGCAACTCCTTGGCAAAACAAGAGCTGGGAGGGGTGGTTGCACGTTCAGTGTACTTTTCACTTATTGAATCTCATATTCGGTATGGCTTGCCTTTTTGGGGTTTAACCAATAAGGGGCTACTTAACATTGTGTTTGTTATTCAAAAAAAAACAGTTAGATACCTGTGTTCTGCTAAGTTAAGAGATTCTTGCAAACCCCTCTTCATTTCTGAAAAAATCCTAACTCTTTTTTCACTCTTTATCTTAGAAACAGCTGCTCTTATTCACAAAATTCCCAAACTACCCTCTGACACTGGCCATTTGACTCGTCGTGTAAATGATGTTCCCCTACCTATTCCTATGTCTTCCCTTACCAAAAACTCATTAATTTACATAAGTAAAAAAATTTACAATCATGTTTCTCTATGTGTTAGACATATATCGGATGTTAAGAAATTTAAAAGAGAATTAAAGACGCTTTTATTGGCTAAGGCATATTATAACCTGGATGACTTTTTTAATGATAGGTTTTTGTTTAGGACATGTTGGAAAGTTTTTCTTCTAGTTTTGTCAACAAGTTTACCTTTATTTAGTAATTGATTGTTTTATTTAGTTATCTTTAATTCAAGTATGTTCAAAAAGTTTTGTCTTTTTGTGTTTAATTTTGTTCATTGTTTTGTCAATTTTTGAAATTGTATTTTTGTTTTGTTTTTGTAGCTTGTAGTATGCTTCTACACAAGATTATTCTTACGTAATATAGCACATTTTCTTTCTTTCTTGACTCTCCTTCTAAAGCTCTTTGAGAAATTTGTCTCATGCTCAGAGGCCGATGACTGAAAAGCAGGCAATTATTAAAGACAATGGAATCATGCACCTGGGCAGTTTTGATTGAAATGATTACTTTGATATTAATGAGAAACAGGGTGGGACAGAACCTTGTGGGATACCATGAAGTAGCTGCCTGCTTGCTGATTTCTGACCACCATATGACACATGTTGTGACCTATCTCTCAAGTAGGATTGAATTAAGAATTTTAGTTTCTGTAAAAGAACATAATGGGAGACACAGTCAAATGCTTTTATCAGATCAGAAAATGAGGCAAAAATATCTAAATTATGCTCAAAATCAAAATAAATAAGCTTTACTGTTTATTTATCGAAAGACACAAGTACATATATAGTATATTTTAAATTTTAAAAAAACCTTTTTTCAACTTTAGACTATTCTAGGGATGATACTTTATCATTATTAGAAGCCTGAATACTCATTTTATTATTTGTTTTTTTGTTAGCATATTTATTAATATACTTCCTATTTTTCTTTCCAGGATTGAGACCCGACTTGACCATTTTAACCATTGCTTCAATAACATTTTCTCAAACACAATTTACATAAGGTTAATAAGACATTTAGTGGAATGAGTACCATTTTTTGGTTGATTCTTTGTCTGAACACACAGATACAATTATTGTACCACATTGTGTATCTGTATCCACCACCATAATTAAGCACAACAGGTGTGATAGTTAGCTAAGCCATAATTTCTTTTCATTTGTGTTTTCAGTCATTATCATAGGGGTAACTAGATATAGACAATTTTTGCATTTGTTGTTACCTACACAGTTTCTTGTGATATAAATATTTAACTCAATCATATAACTAACTTTTTAATCAAAAATGTTTAAAAAAGGCAAATTTCTGAACCAACTAATTATAAAGTCTAAAATATGACAACATCAATTTCACTTTGGCATTCATTAATCTTTCCCAAATGAAAATTGCTGATCAGTTTTCTAATGTTTGCTCAGATTGTGTTTTTATACTCCTTCCCTTTGAATAGGTTGTTTTATTTTGTTGCTATTGGTGAGTGGATAAACTCGTTTTTTAAGTTTATCTATGTAATTGTTCAAATGGGATATATCTTCAGCAGGTTAGTTTATTATATAATATAGTCTTAATTATTTATAAGAAGAGCTATGAATCAGTACTGAAATCAACAATTTCTATAATTACAGATTAAAAATCTATTTTAATTGGTTCAGCTGAGTAAATAAAAATCTTCACTTAAATATGAAACAAATATTTTGCAATATATGAAGTATCATCAACCAAAATATTTACAAAGAGATTTAGATTATTTTAGATTTTCATATCTTTTAATAATTATTATTGAAAGGAGTACGTTATTGCTAAACATGCATATGGTCTGTTTCACCAGATTTTTGTTTTTTTTCCACAAATATTTGACATTGAAACAATGGAGCCTATTAAAGTATATGGTCATAATAAGGGTGTTGCCTTTCAAATTCCCTGAATAATGTACAAACAATATTTAATTTATTTAAGTTTAAAAGCACTCAAATATGAAAGCAGCACTGGTATTCAGTGAAGATAATTACTGTATAATCATTTCTATGACTTTTTCTAATCTAAACCTAATTATTGTTAAAAGGGTTTATAAATCATGATAGCATGTATGACCTCTGAAGGTAGGTAAATCTTAATTCAAAGTTTCATTGTCGAACAGGAAACAAATCCTAATTATAAGACAATTATTGAAATATTGACAGATAATACAATAAATTCAGTAATGTAACAAAAAACAAGATCAAACTCTGTATTGAACCAGTTACATTGCCTATATATGGGCTGTTTCTTGGCCAAATTGCAGGAACAGCAAAATACAAATCTGATAAATCATCAATTTGATTGTTGCATATTTGAAATGAAAACATTAAACTCCCACAAACAGCAGATTGATGAAGAGACAGTGCATTAACTCTTAAAAGCAATGACTCCTAACTGAATTCCCTATCAGGTTATACACCATTCATCCTAAAACTAACATATTTGTAGAATTTTTATTGAACTGATTTGAGTCTATTAATATGGACTTCATATCATATCATAGGAAACCATATATCATATTACCAACTCATCCTAAGTAAAGAAAAGACTGTCCTACATTTCTACAAAAATGTTTCTAGGGTTAATCTAATAAATAGCTCTAACATAGTGAAGTTCTTGGGCACATAATTGAATAGCCAGATAAATTGGGACGCACAGCTAGACAGCATTTGCTTGGGATTGGGAAAAGTACTATGCCCTTTTAAAATTAAAAAACTATACCTTCTTATATTTTACTCCATTCCATTAGAATAGATTTAGAGTATTTGTATCCTAAAAAAGAATCATTCGATTGTTGTTGGGTTTAAAACCACAAGAAAGGCAACAGGTTTTCAAGGAGCGTAAAATACTGACGTTAACATCAATATATATTTACCAATGCTCGCTCTATACATTTGACAATACAGCTAAATTCACTAAGAACAATGAGCTGCACAACTACAGTGCAAGACATTTCATTGGCCTTGTTTTATTAGGATAAAACTTCACACTATGAAAAGTTTCCCCACTATACCTGTGTCAAAATATACAACTACCAATGATGATCAGATAACTTAAATTTTTAACCAGTTCAGGAGCAAACTTAAAATGTTCTTAACTGAAAGCTCATTTTATAATCTTAAGGAATACTTTGCTTAAATAATAATCTGTGATTCCTTTTTAATATGACTGTTCTCTTTGTCTTAGTTGTAAGGCCTATCCATGTTTTTAACCATTCTAGCCTTAATCTATTTTTCAAATTTTATAATTTTAACCTGTCAAAAATGTTTGTTCATTAGTATTTATTATTTTTAATATATTAATGTTTTAGTATTTAACTTCTCACTTGATTTATGTTAATATTAACAAAAGAACTCTGCACTAGATTTAGTAATCCCAATGTCCTCATATATGACCTGATGACGTAATAAAGGAAAAAATTAAATAAAATAAAGATGCCTTCAGTATTCGCGATTTTACTATTTTTTGGATTTTACTAGGGAATTAAACAAAATTATTCTCCTTGAAGTATTAGAAAAGAGTTCTCTTGAATGAAGCCTAGGGTTTTCAACTGACATCTTACATTTCTGAAGGGTAAAGTGGTACTCTGTTAAATCACATCATTTATAAACTTTCAGCTGCATGCAGTCGTGATAATTCCTAACAAGACGAAAAACCTTCATGTCATCAGCAAACAGTAAAAACTTCCTTGTGAAAATATCATTGATAAAAATGATAAAACAAAAAAGAAGCAAGATTGCACCCCTGGAGGCAATGTAGGCAGATGATCCATTGAACTCCACTAGTTGTAGTCTATCAAATAAGTAGAAAATTAAATAATCTACTGGATGGTTATGAAAGCCCATTTGATTTTTTTTTGGAAAGAATTTCATGGTTTAACTTCTCAGAGGCCTTAGAACAATCTGAGTAGATTACATTAAGTTGATATTTGACATTTATAGCCTAATATCCGTTTCGCAGAAATGACTTTAAATTAGTGACTGTTTACCCTGAAAAAAATCATGCTGATTAGGAATATAAGATGTTTAATTTGGTGCAACATGTTGCTATAAATTCAGGTCTCAAAGGTTTCGGTGAAAGCAGAAGCATAATCACATAGGAGAAAAGAAGGAACGCTGTCAAATCCTACAGTCTCTTTATTTTTTTTTTTTTTTAAAGATAATGGTAATACATCAATAATATTGATTAATTAATTTATAATAATGAATATGTTGAAAAGCAGATTGTACTTGACTGAAATGAGCAGATAGAGCAGAGCTGTTAAATATGCTACCAAAGAAATTTGCCAAAGCATTCACCATTTGCAGGGGAATAGACAAATAATTGTTATTGTAGTTCAAAATATTCGGGATTTAAATGTGTTTCTTGTTGTATAAATTTGTAAACATTTCTTGGGGTCTTGATGTATAGCATTTTCAGCATTTGTTATATAAACCTTATATGCTGCATCAATGTAGAACTTCATTGATTCTTGCAAGGCTTTATAAGCATTATAATGTCTTTATTAAGAATTATAACACTATGACATTATTAAATCTTAAAGGGCGAATTCTAGCTGGTTTAGTCACTAAACCGCTACTCTTAAATTAACCCTTAAATTATACATGCATTTATTAAATGCCTATAAGAAAGAGTAAATAAATAGTAAAAAAAATAAGAAAAAGTAAATAAATAGTAATACGTCCTCCTATACATATAATTATTACTACAATCCAATGTATATTGTGCAATTTTATAATTTTATAATGTGCAATGTAATACTGTAATCTTATCTAACTGGTAAAAAACTAACTGTACGTTTTGATGAAGCAACAACACATTCTTTATATTTTTTTCAGAAAATTGAGATAGAATTAGAAATATGAAAATAATTATAAAAATTACACAATATAATAACACAGCTATGAACGAAAAACTTCTCTGAAATAATGCAGTGGCATAATTAACTTGTTTCTAACTCTCAAACGGCGCTGATGGGTCTCAACCCTAAATATTAATTTAGATCTTAAATATAAAGGCAAGTTCGTATCTAAAATTTTATAAATAAACATTAAAAGAAGATCCTTAAACAAATTCTCGACATTCAGCCAATTCAACTGTTGTATCTTTGATGAAATGTGGTCAAATTTCTTGAGTTCTTAAATAAATCGACAGCAGTTATTTTGCATCCTTTGAAGCCTCATTTTTTCAACCTGAGTAAGACATGGGTAAAAGAGAGTTAAACCGTAAGTCAATTTTGATAAAACATTATAGTTGACTAATGATTTAGTTCTATTCCACCTTCTACGCAACATGTACCTTTCCTTAAAGGATCATATAGAATTTTCTCACATACTAATTATTGTAATATCGAACTGACGATTCCACTGTGATTTGTCCAATAGTAATCAATAATTTTCATTTATATCCAGAAATTCGAACCAAATGGGTAACATGAACACGACGTCGATGAACAGTCTCGGCGGTTACAGTTCCTTCAATTCGGTGTTTGGGTCGGGAGACGCGAACACCCCATCTCTCCTGGACCTGAGCGAGTTTCCCTCTTTAACCAACAGGAATTCCGGCGACGTGCCCCAGCCCAGTCCCATGCCCGGTGCCAAACCTTACGTGGGGATGGTAAAACAGGTGAGATCCAGGGTGAGCTTTGCTTTTTTTTTTACTTTTATTTTTGTCTGGTTCGTTTTCGTTTGCATTAGGTTTATCAGTAATATTTATTTATTCATTCATTCACAAATTGACATACGTTTCTTCCAAAATTCTAAAAAAGCAGATTAACACGTTGACTGCCATGTGACACGCGGTGTGCACCTCACCTAAATGTATAAGGTTGGTGATTTGAGGCACTTACAATATGATGATTAACATATGCTACCTGATAATAATCTTGACTACTGAACAATCCTATACTATTATTTATTAAATAAAAACAAAAACTAATCACATTAATTTTTAGAACGAATTTTATGTCTCAAAATTATTTGGACAAATGGAAAATTAAATATATATGATACAATAAATACCACACAATTATAAATTAATACCTAGTAGGAAAACCTTTCGATTCTATGACACATCTAAGTCTTTTAGGCATGGACTGAACAAGTTTACTAGTGACATCTACAGAGATTTTAATCAATTTTTAAAACTTGGTTAATAAGATCTTGCCTATTTTTTATATTATGTACTTGAACCTTAGATTTCAATGCCTGCCATAAATTTTCAATAGGATTAATGTCCGGTGATTGAGGGGGAAAATCCAAAACTTTAGGTACATAATAGACTAGCCACAATCTAACTATTTCCGATTTATGTTTTGGGTCGTTGTCTTGAAGAAAAGCATAATTATTTTCTAAACCTAAGTTCAAAGCACTTTGGCGTAAATTGGTTTTTAAAATATCCAAATACTTAATTCCATCAATTGGGCAGACTTCCTACTTCACTAGCTGCAAAACATCACGGAACCGCCTCCATGTTTCACGGTGGGACAAATATTTTGAGATTGCAAGGAGGTACCAGGTTTACGCCACACTATTTTTCGGCCATCTGATTTATTTTCGTCTCATCCGAAAAAACCACGCGATTGCAAAACACAGGGGGCTCATTTATGTATTTTTTTTTGCGAAAGCTACACATTTCTGTCTGTTGATTTTACTAACATGTGGCTTCTTCCTCGCTATTCTGCCATGAAAATTGTTTTTTCTTATAACTCTCCTAACTGTCTCAGATCCAACTTTCATGTTCCTAAACTTCTCTGTACTTCCGAAACAATTTTCGGGGCACTAATAAAGGGATCTTTCTTTATCTCTCTCATTATAAAGTGTTCATCACGAAGAGTCAGCTTCCTTGGACGACCAGATCGATGTTTATTTCCCACAAAATTTTTATCTTTAAATTTTTTCACAATATATCCAATGAGAGAGCATGATTTATTTACAGTTTCGGCTATTTTCCGATAAGTTTGTCCCTTTTTAAACAAATTAATTAAACAAATTAATTCACGCTCAGCAATAGTAGTTTCTCTCCATTTCATTTTTGTGTGTGCGCACGTTATTGCTTATTTTTCTATACTACTCGACATGTTGCCTTAAATGTAAACAAAGATTTTTTTCTTACATTTCACCTTTTTATTAAAAGAATTTATACACTGTCAACTTTTGAAAACTTGCATATTTTATTAATTTTGTATCTTGCAATACTGTTTGACTATGTACATCTTTTTTAAACTAAATATATCGTAATTATATTCGATAGTCATTAAGAAATATTCTTAATTATTATTAGGTTGCAGATATTATTTATTATAATTATAATGTAAGAATATTATTGAAAATACTTGTTGTCCAAATACTTTTGGGAGTAACTGTATGTTTTGCCTCACATCCTAATTACGACCTGTGACACAGCGTTTGGCTCTCACTGGCTAATATGTTCAATATAAACCGACTCTATATGGCACAGTAGGCAAGTTGACATAAAAAGCCACTGAAAATTAATTTTTTATTTGTGATTTTTTGCCATATTACTAGATGTTATGTTCAATTTAAATCAATTTAAAAAATAATTAAAAAAAGACTTTTGCTATTGTTAGAAAATATCGTGTTAGAACAGTAGTATTCAGCCATTTTAGGTATATTATAATATTATCTTTTGTGGGAATGAAAGAATCATTACACACAGGAATAAGTTGTCGGTTTCAATAAATTTAAAACAGCTTCTTCTGAACAAGGAAGTGAACTACTTGCATCAGCTTTTCCACATCTAAACCAAATCAAATCATTTATTTCCATCGACATCATAACAATGTATAGGAATTGTCAGTAAAAAACTACAATGCTAATAAAAATAGTATAAAATTACAAAGATATGAAAGGAAACAAATTTAACTTAATTTAGTCAATCAATCTACAGTTAAATAACTCTGTCAACGAATAAAAAGGACAGTCAGCTAACATGGTCCTAAGGGCCTTATTAAAAGTTGGAAAAGTCTTAGCTCTCTTTATTTTACATGGGAGATGATTACAAATTTTGAGGACCATCCTGTACCTGCGACAACCGGGTAAAAGGGATGTATAATTTATCTGCATTTCGAATTACTGGAGGAATTACCCCAAGCTAATAAGGCATAGGATAGAGTGGAATGCACTGAGGCATAATAAAAGCTTTTAAGTGTATATGCATCCACATAGTCTCGAAGTTGCAAGATAGCATAATTGCTGCGGGACAATCTATTGCACACAGATTCCACCTGAGGATCCCACGATAGATGTCTATCAATTACAATTTCCAAGAACTTGGTGGAGTGTTGTTGGATGAGGCTACTTGATGACTGCTCTCTAAGGAGTAAGCTCCGGTCCTGAATAACTCGAATCGGAGTGAAAACAATGAAATTGGTTTTCAAACTATTCAAACAAAGACCATTTTTCTGGCACCACCCCGCAATATCAGCTATACACTTGGTGGCTTTTGAGTGGATAGACTGATAGTCAGTACCCGAGACAACTGCTGATGTATCGTCGGCAAAAAGTGTTTTGTAGCTGTCATTAACCAGGAGAGGCAAGTCATTAATAAAAAGTAAAAATAAAATGGGCCCAAGAACACTACCCTGTGGAACCCCAGTGACGACAGTTGCCCAATCAGATAGGGTCACTTGACCACTGACTCTCAATCTAACAGCCTGGGTTCTACCTGTCAAATATGATTCAAGCCATTTATAAGCCGGACCTCTTATACCATAATGAAAGATCTTATTTAATATGAAAGCATGATTAATGGTATCAAATGCTTTAGTAAGATCAAAAAAGATACCAACAGATTTTAATTTCAATTCAAAATTATTCAATATATTTGTATAAAGAGATATTTTAGCATCTGATGTAGAGAGTTCAGACCTGAATCCAAACTAATGACATGACAGTATAGCAAAAGAATCTAAAAATGCAATAAGTCTTCTTTTAAAAGATTTCTTTGAGAATACAGAGAGGAGAGCAATAGGCCTATAGTTACTCACTTCTGCTGTCTCCCCCTTTTTATGAAGAGGTATGACAACAGCTGATTTTAGCTCTTTAGGAAAATAGCCAAACTGAAATGATAAATTTAGAAGATAGGTAAGTGGAGAGATAATATGCTCAGCATGTGCTAGCAATAAGTAACAAGGTACCTCGTCTACACCGGATGACTTTTTCCTGGAGGAAGATTTTATAATCTCAAGTGTTTCTCCTTCAGTGAGAGGGCATGTTTCTCCTTCAATAGAAAAAGAGATTGGGATAAATTGTTGAAAGGCACATTCATTCCCATGGATGCCTGAAAATTATCTCTGATCTTTCGCACTAACTGTAAAAAAAAATAATTAAATGTATTAGCAATATTGAGGTTGCCAGTACCTTTCTTTCCATTATCAGTAACCAAATTAGGAACACACTTTGTTCCGCGATTTGAAAAGTTCGTGATTGAGTTAATACTTTCCCATGAGGCTCGAGTTATATTGTTAGAAGTAAGCAACTTTGTTGAATTATAGGCTTTTTTAGCATTTACGATATTTTCTCTATGTACCTTCAATCTCCTTCTATAGGATGTCAGTAACTCATGGTCATGAACGGTCTTTAGTTGAGTATGAAGTAGCCTCAATTGCTTGCCCTCATTAAATATCAATGGTGTTATCCACTGATGAGACTTTCTGTGATATGGCTTCAATTTGTTTACATAAGGAAAGCTCATATTAAATAAACTGGAAAATGTGTCAAAGAAGTGAGAAAATTAACTTTCAAAATCCAGAGTCTCAATAACTGACAGCCAATGTTCTTTGGACAACAAGTTGTTAAAATAGCGTATGTTTTCATCAGAAAAGAATCTAGAACTCATAGAAAATTTGCTTAAATCGTGACTGATTGGGTTTCCCAAGTCAAAACTCAGTATCTGAGCACAATGATCAGAAAACGCTAGTTCAAAGGTTTCAGTTGAAAACAGTGCAGCGTTAGTGAATATATTATCAATCAAGGTACAAGAACCATGCATTGGTGCAGAGTTTATACATTTTTTATGTCAATTTTCATCAATACGTCTTCCGCTGGGATCATGACATATCTGTATCTTTCGATAAGCAAATCATGAAGAGGTCTTATTTTGCGATCTTATCGAAGCCATTTTGAGAATGAACATTTTTATTATCAGATAAATGCATTACCTGTAGTATCAACTGGAATCTATTTCGACTCATATATTTTGCTATATAATTTTGATAAATTTCTTCTTTAGACCAGTAGTCTGTTATTGATGGTCGAATTAAACCCATCTAATATTATTTTGATATTTCTAGCAAAATAGCAAAAAATTGCTCTTTTTCATTATTAGTTGTATCAATCCATTTATGGACACGAGGATTTGGTGTTTTAATTTTTTCTTTTAACTGAGATGCATATTTGTTGGCCTCAACAACCATGTGATGTAAGATTTCAGATGTAAAAAATAACTGGTGAATCTCGACTGGACTTTTGTCAAAGTATCGTTCCACTAAACTCGACTAAATTGTTCTTTTTCATAACTCTCTATTTACTAAATTACGTTTAAACTACAACTAAACGGCAAATATCGCGACAAATAAAGTTCAATTGAATGGTGTTGTACCATGAAGTACAGAAGTGCCACACTATTTTTTCAAAAATAAACAAATTTATCATAATGATGTTAATTTGGTAAAGTTTTATGTTTTCTATAAATACAATTATATTGAAGTTAAAAGAAAACTAATTTTGGCACAGCAGATGTATTTTTTTTATCCCTATGGTGGCAGTCAATGTGTTAGGCAAAAAATAAAAGTACAAGCTAATACAAATAAATCAACCTAAAATATAAATTTACTTAAACCTATACACAAAGAAAATACACTACAGTAAAATATGTTATAAATATTAGTTGCTATCAAAAAGTGAACATTTTCTTGACATTAAACAAAATTTAAAGAAGATTTTAAAGGATTTTGGGTTTTTCACTTCTTTTGAGTTTAATTGTTAGGTGATCATATATTTTTAAATAGCTTAATATAGGAATTTTTAATATTGGCAGTTAACATAACAGACAGCAGGTATATTTATATTAAAATTATTTCTGAGTGGATAGTTGTGAGGCATATCTTCTACTAGCACAAAAGAATTCCATCGGAAGTATATTGTGTAGGTTAATTATTACTTATCCGAGTAGACATTTACCTTTTACATTGGATATTATAATAATTATTTTAAGGGAGAATATAACCTAAAATTAGAGGTGGAGCACTTACCGAAGCTATAGAAAAAATATATTTTAGTGATCCAATACAATCAATTGTGACTAGATCAGCAAATTCATTCTATATTGCCTACAGTCTACAGTGAAAAATGAGAAAAGAGATGGGTCAATCTCAGAATTCTTTTGATTCAGATTTTAACATGATATGTGATAATTGCCTCTCATAAAACGTTTGCCAAAAGACTATATGATATTGCTATTTATTTGTTACAGTATCAACAGATATAAAAAAGGATGACTATAAAAATTAAAAAAAAGCTTATAAGTCAGTATTACGAAAAGATAACACATCAATTACACAATCATTAAATCACACGTTATATAAAGGTTTTTATAAATAATTTGAGAAATATCAGAGGCATATTTATTAAATAAGGAACACATATTTTATTTATAACTGTAGCCTTAATACTATTAATATGAGGGAAATCCAAGTAGAAACTGTTTTTTGATCTGGTACTTCTGGGAATAAATGAGAAGTTAATTTCAGATACAATCCACCTCATTTATAATAATGTTAAAAAGATAAATGATACACGTTTTTATCCTTCTCTTTTCCATAGATAAACACTGAAACATATGAAGGAGAGTTAAATTATCAAAGCCTCTTTCTTACCTAGTAACCAAACTTTTTAAATAATATATAGTAGTCATATATTAGTTTTGGAAAAACATGAGTTTCGAACAGCTTAACACATACACTTTGGTTAAAATTTTTAGTGGTTCTAATAACATATCCCAAGACCTTTTAGCAAAGGTTAAACCAGCGTCAAATATTATATCCAGGTCTTTCTGGATAGAGGTAGCACAGAGAGATGAACCATCAATCCTATACACATGAGTCTATGAATATTTTTATTCAATGTAAAACTCATGAAGGCACATTTCCGTGTATATGCATACCATTTATCCACTCTAATAAGATCATCCTGTAAGAGATCGCACTTGTTGCCATGTCCATCAATTTCAAAAAACATTTTGCAGTTAAACAAAAGGGCAGTACAATAATTGTATGATTTCCATATGTCATTGATTGTCGCAATAAAAAATAATGGTCCCTAGGATAAGGATTCGAACTAAAACCACTGATGTCCACAATATTTTGCCTCTCTGACAAGTAAGACTGCAACAACATAAGAGCAGGTGCTACATTTATTCATCGAAAGGCATTAATTGTAACAGTGTGTTTAACTTTGTTAATCACACTGTCAAAGTCTTTTCAAAGTTGGTGAATACAACATAAGCTTGAGACCCTTTGTTTAGCAAATTATGGATATACTGAGAGGAAACCAGTCAGTTTGATAATGTAGATTTTTGGAGAAGGAAACCATGTTGTTGCTCAGATATACGAGGTTTTAATATCTCCAAAAGTTCAAGAAGAACAATCTCGAGCAATTTTAGGGAAATTGGATGATGGGGTGATCTGTGTCGGCAATTTGAATATTTCTGGAACCTAATAAGAGCTTTTTCCTGGAGCAAAAACTGGCCTAACCACCCAAATTCTTAATATAAAGTTACGTTTTTTACACTCAAATCTTCAGAAATCCCCCTATTGTGGTGTGCAAAAAAATATTTCAATTGGTTCACAAATATGTCTCAAAACTTCGAAATATGTGTGCTCGTGGACGATAGCTGACTAAATTGCCTTTATCTTACAAAGTTATTGGGGTACAAGAATCTTTCTTATATGTAATCTCTTTCTTTGAGTAAAACTCTTCTAGGCATTTCAATTATATCATGCAGATATTTTCATTGTGCTATCTGTTTCAGAACTTTACATTTTTTAGTTCATGGACTTAGATTGATAAATTTGCTTCTAATTCAGAATGTCTTTTAGCGGTCTTTCATCAGAACGTGTTCCATAAGAAATTATTGAGTTAAAAATGCTTTTTCTTGTATTTTTAAGAATAGTGAAAATTTCCTTAGGAAAATTGGCAAAAGGAGTTTAACACAAGCTGTTCAAATCTTTAACTGAAAGTCACATTTTTGTTCTTAAAACCTTCCTCAGAAAACCCGAAATTTTTGACTTTTTTACTTGGCACTTTTAGTTTTGGTTCCCATTTTTCATTATATTTTTTATTCTCTCAGTATAAGTCCACAGTATTAACCAACCCTTTATAAATTTACATTTCGGATCTCACAAGCATTGATTATAAACATTACCACCTAAACTTCATCAACCATCATTCAATTCGGTGCAAATCGATAAATATTTGTCCAGTATAGTATTGCCAAACCGTTTCACATTTTAATTACAGCCGACGTCGGAATCAAGCGAGTTCACGATGTCGAACGAGGATTTTCCCGCGTTGCCAGGCACGCAGAATCGAGCGGAGGGGGCGTCGCCCACCTGCAGCCAATCGGACGAGAAGATGCAACAGCAGGACGGCAACGTCGCGGCGCAGACCAACAGCGACGGCGTCTCAACCGGAAACTCGAGTACGACGACATCGCAATTGGGCGGCGGTACGGCCACCACGGACAAAAATTTAACGAAACAAAGCGGTAAGACGATATCAATGGATAAAAAATATGTCCTTAGTATAAAGCACATATCGGGTGTTAATTTAAAAAATGTCACATCCTTAATAATTCTTCTTCTTGCATTGTTGAAAATATGAAAAATCGGAAAGACACGTCATTTTTATTTGTAAGGGGGACAAACTTTATAAATGAATATTTTAGACTTTTTGTTTCAACCCCCTAAGAGGGGTAAATCTTTTAAAGGGCATTCAATTTTTTTTGTAATATCCTACTTTGTTGCTTTTATTCGGAGGTTTCCGAACAATCGCGTTTCAAAGTTGCAGAAACAATTATTAAACTTGCCTGCATTGAGATTTTTCAAATTCAAATACGTTTAATTTGCCAACATTTTAAATTACGCAATTATTTTTATTTTTATAGTATTCCTCGATTAAGAGCCAAAGCGTTAGTCTGTATCCGTAATTACATGGTACAGATAAGACAACCCTTGTAGAAGTTTAAAAATATAAATAAGGGAAAAAAACTATAAAAAAAATAGATGCGAAAAAATTGAGGGGCTGATTCGTGTGTAAATTTTAAGAAAAAAACTCCTAGAAAAGTCCTAACTTTTGAGTTACCGGGTGGTAAAAATTAAAGAAAAATATATGTTTTTTTACAATACCTTGAAACCCCTGTAGATATTTTAGTAATATTTGGCACGCATTTTCCATGAATCAAAAGGCATTTTCTGAGGCTCACTAATTTTTTTTATTTGTATCAATGACGTTCGTGCAAGGCTTAAAGTAAATATTTTTAATGAAAAATATGGTACACCACTGTTTACTTACTGTCAGTTCTTGCCTCCTTTAAAGTAGACATTTTTTTTGTGCAATTTTGATCCATTTCATCAAAATTGAAAATTATTTAAATACAGAAATTCATTGCAAGCATCTAGAATATATGCTGAAACTGCTATACACTGTACCCTCAACGAATGGCACCTCATAATACATTATTTGCACGCCTTCATCAAAGACTACGAGAAACTGGAACTGTTCAACCAAGAAAAAAGCATGATTGTGGTCGCCCACGCGATATTAGAACACCGGAATTGGAAGAAGCAGTACTTAATTTAATTAATGAACAACCTGACACCAGTACTAGAAAATTTGGTCTGCAGCTACATATCAATCATATGACGGTATGGAGTATTTTAAAGGATCAGTTATTATATCTATATCACGTACGACGAGTCCAGGCTCTATTATCACGAGATTTTCTCTAAAGAGTCTTGAATTTTCTCGTTGGATGTTAGAAGTCATTGAGCAAAACCCTCAGTTTTTAAGGCAGATTCTGTTTACCGACGAAGCTAATTTTTCCAGAGAGCCAATCATTAAGTACCATAATAATCACATTTGGGCAGATGAAAATCCCCATGCCATAGTTAAAGCTCATCACCAACAACAATTTTCTTTAAATGTATGGGCTGGAATCATTGGAGACCACCTTATTGGCCCACATTCTCTACCACAGAGATTGAATGGGGAAATATTATTATACACTGGTTTTTTTCAAGACATACTTCCAGGACCTCTTGAGGTGGTATCCCTAGATGTTCGAAGAGTAATGTGGTTTATGCACGATGGGGCTTCTGCCCATTTTAATTTATTAGCACGTCATTATCTAGACGAAACATATCCAAATCGTTGGATAGGCCGAGGCGGTCCTCAGGTTTGGCCACCTCGGTCACCAGATATGAATCTACTAGATTTTACCACATGGGGTCATTTAAAAACTTTGGTGTTCAGGATTCCGGTAGTGCATATTGATAACTTGAGAAATCGAATCATAAATTCATGTGCCGTAATTCAAAATTCTCCCGGAATTTTTTGTCGGATTCGTCGATAAATGCGGCGACGTATAGATTCTTGCATAATGGCAGAGGGCGGTCATTTTCAGCATTTGTTTATAATTATTTAATTTCTTTTCTTTTCATTTGGTTTAAAATAAAAGTTAGAATCACATCAAAACGTAAGTCAAGAGATCAAATTTGCTTGATGTAAAATAAATGAGAATTACAAAAACAAAAAAAAAGTGGCGTACCATATTTTTCATCAAAAATATTTTAAACCTTACAGGAACGTCACTGGTACAAATTAGAAAAATTAGTGAGCCTCCGAAAATGACTTTTGATGCATAGAAAATGCATATCAAATTTTATTAAAATATCTACAGGGGTTTTACAGGTATTATAAAAACAAATATATATTTTCTTCAATCTTTACCACCCGGTATCTCAAAAGTTAGGCCTCTTAGGACATATAAAGTTTTTAATATTAAAATTTACCCAAGAATCAGCTCCTGAATTTTTTCGCATCTATTTATTTACACCCTGTATATAAGAACTAAAATAAAAACAGGATAGTATTACGCAACAACTATTGTTTTTTAAAACAAACATGGTAGGCAACTCAAAGATGTAGGCAAAACAGGAGTATTATTGTTAATTTGCTTTTGCTTGTTGTGCTGTTCAGTGATAACTTTTAATAGGTGCATAAAGTGTGAGAATGGTTTATTCTCTTCAAATGAGAACTGAAATTATTTTCTTTTATGGAGAGGTTGGAAATCGCGCACGAAGGACCGTATTGGTTTTCAATGAAAGAAATCGAAATCGTGAAGTAAGTCACAGGGATTTCACTCACGAGTGATGACTAAAGCAGCTCAAATTGTGATTTTGGGATTATTTGCTACAGAACTTACCAGTTCCTTTTGGTGAGAGTAAGAAAGGCACTGAAAATGCATAAACTCCATTCATACAAAGTACCGATACCTTGAGAACTCTATGGCGATGGGTTTGATAAAAGACTAAAGTTTGTGCATTCATGAGTCGTCAGGTCAACGCCTCCGTAATCTTCATTTATCATTTATATTAAATGAAAATGTTAACAAACAAAATTGTCGATATTGAAGTGATGAAACTCCGCATAATTTTTGAGGACATACATAATATTCCCAAAAAGTTAATGTTTGGGCTGGTATTCTTGGAAATGCTGTTACTGGTCCTTTATTTATTAAAGAAACTTGGCAGATGATCTGTACCTTAATATGTTTAAAGAGACGGGAGACTCTAGCAGAAGAGTGCTCCACCTCATTCTTTTTTTCCGGTCTGACAGTAATGGAATGAGAGATTTTCGGGTAAATGTATTGGCAGAAGGGGACCAATTGAATGGCCTCCAAGATTACCGAATTTAACACTCGTAGACTTCTTTCTTTGGGAACATCTTAAATATTGTTTATAAAACACAACCTGCTGGAATTGCTGATCTAAAAAGTCGAGTTGCAGCAGAATGCCACTCAATTCCCAGTGTATTTTTTCCGAAATGTTAGGGAGGAGTTCGAAGAAAACAAACTTTATTATTATTTGTAGAAGAATAGACAAAATTTTCAGCAATTTATAAGACAGTGCGTAAGTAAGTTATTTTTTAGAAAAGTTAATTTTCGAAGTAAAATAATCGGTAAGTGGAAAATCATTTCTATTTTCTTCCTGTTGTTCAACGGCCTATCTATTCGTACTACAAGGAGATCCAATGCAATAATTTTTATGTACACACTACCCTAAAAATCATTAATTAAAAAAATCTTAACGGATGCAACTTTAAGCATTTCTGCTGCTTTGAAACGCGATTATTTGCAAACCTCTGGACAAAAGCAACAAAGCAGGATACCACTGAAAAGAGGATTGAACGCCGTTAAAAACGATGTGTCACTTGACCCCCATTCCCATTCTACCCCACCTAGAGGGTTAAAACAACAAGTCCAAAAATATTTAACATTGAAAATGTTACAAGGACATTAAAAATATTCATTTGTAATGTCCCCCGTACAAATAAAATTGACGTGTCTTTCCGATTTTTCCTATTTTTTACAGCAAGAAAGATATAAAGGGTAGGTTGAGATATAAATGAGAATTCGATTTCTCCACCTTTTTATATATCATCGTTGTAGTTTTTAAATAGTGTTTGGATCGCCTGGAAATAGTGTTTTTCTCCCGTAATGTGTCTAATTATACCCGAAAAACATCATATTATTGCCATTCTCTTCTTAGTTTAGATTGAGATAGGGATATATAAATGAAAAATCGATTTTTCCACCTATTTTCTATATCGTCGCTTCATTTTCTAACTAGTGTTTGGGTCGCCTGGAAATAGTGTTTTTCTCGCATAATGTGTCTAATTATACTCGAAAAACATCATTTTATACCCATCCCCTTCTAATTTTCAGATTGAAATAGGGATGTATAAATGAGAAATCAATTTTTCCACCTATTTTCTATATCATCGTTTCATTTTCTAAATAGTGTTTGGATCGCCTGGAAATAATGTTTTTCTTACGTAATGTGTCTAATTATACCCGAAAAACATCATTTTATTCCCATCCTCTTCTAATTTTCTGATTGAGATAGAGATATATAAGTGAGAATTGGATTTTTCCACCTATTTTCTATATCAGCGTTTCATTTTCTAAATAGTGTTTGGATCGCCTGGAAATAGTGTTTTTCTTACGTAATGTGTCTAATTATACCCGAAAAACATCATATTATTCCCATCCTCTTCTAATTTTCAGATTGAGATAGAAATATATAAATGAAAATTCGAGTTTTCCACCTATTTTCTATATGATCATTTCATTTTCTAAATAGTGTTTGGATCGCTTGGAAATCGTGTTTTTCTCCCGTAGTGTATCTAAGTATACCCGAAAAACATCATATTATTCCCATCTTCTTCTAGTTTTCAGATTGAGATAGGGATATATAAATGAAAAATAAATTTTTCCACCTATTTTCTATATCATCGTTTCATTGTCTAAATAGTGTTTGGATCGCCTGGAAATAGTGTTTTTTGACTTTTAGTTATGTTTCTACTCATTAGAAGACATTTGTTTTCTATCTCAGTGTTTTGAAGAATTTCTTCTTTTATATTCTTTTCTTTTCTCTTCTTTTATATTAGTTCTTTGTAGATTTTTCCTGTTAAACGTTGTTTTGTCTTAATCTGGTAGTACCAATTCGACAATTGTCTGATTTTCTTATTACTTGTTTCATTCTAAGCCTGGGGTATGTTTTTGCCGACATGATTGCGTTTTTGTACCTTTGTCTAATCAACACATTGTCCCTCTTTATCTGCTGGGGATCTCCATGTGTAAAGTCTACGTTTGGATAATTTGAACAATGTATTTTTTATTACAAAATTATTGTTTTAGCAGAATCAGTCTCTCATTTCATCTCCCATTTCATTCGTAACTCGTCCATAATCACCTGTGCATTCATCTACTTTCTCCACCCCCCACTTTTGCATTAAAGTCTCCCATTATAATTTTCACATCTTGTATTTTAGTGGATTTTAGAACGTTATCTAAATCTGCGTAAAAGCTTTCTATGTGGTTATCTGACTTGTCAGCGGTTGGAGCATAAACTTGTATGACATTCGCTTCTGTATTACTCGTGTTTAGTTGTATCATTGCAGTTCTGTTTGAATATTAGTAAGATATTTAGGGGGAGTTCAATTTAAGTAGTATAGGAACATTTCCGGTGTTAAGATGCTGTGCATTTTCTCAGGTGGCATAAGATCGACGCCCGATGGCAGAGTGAGCAACATCCCGGCGAACATGGTGTCCGATCAGTTCGGCGTGGTCGGTCTTTTAGCGTTCATCAGGGCCGCCGAATCCGATCCGAATCTGGTATCGTTGGCTCTGGGCCAGGACCTGACCGCCCTCGGGCTGAATCTCAACTCGCCGGAGAATTTGTACGCGTCGTTCGGCGGACCGTGGGCGGACCATCCGTGTCGTCCCCAGGACGTCGATTTTCACGTGCCTCCCGAGTACCTTATCAACCACGCCATCAGGACTAAACTCGCCCCGATGAAACTAAGTTTATACAAGGATGACGTACTGTTCTTCATGTTTTATACTAGTGTAGGCGATGTACTTCAAATTGCGGCTGCTGCCGAACTGTAAGTTGGTTGGGTATCAAATTGTTGTCAGCTGTGTACGGTTGGGGTTTTTTTTTTTGAAATGCAGGTATAGTCGAGATTGGAGGTATCACATGGAGGAGAAAATATGGATCACGCAAGTTCCCGGCATGGTCCTCCTGGAAAAGACTAGCACGTACGAGAGAGGCACCTACTACTTCTTTGATGTTCAAAGTTGGAGAAAGGTAAGATGAGTCTTAATCATAAAATAACAATTCGGATTTCTCTCTAAAATGTGTATCCGTTATTAGGTTTGTTCTCACTGCAAATTTCTTACAAGTTTGAAACTGTTTCCAAAGGATTTTTGATGGGCATGCGTAAAATCTGATGCAGCAACTTCTGATCGATTTGAAACCGTCTGTGCGAACATCAAATACGGGTTGAGTGGAGACGAAAAATAACCACTTTTTTATACCAGCGGGAAATAGGAAAATAAATAAAACATAAACAAAAAAAAATTTACGCTACAACCTTAAACAGGGCTTACTCTAAAATGGTCGAGAAATTCTATTCTATCAAATTGGGACACAGTTTCATCAAAATAGTTTTGGGCCTTATCCGTTCTTCAAGTAAATCTTCTTTAAATGCCTGTGTCGGAATTAACAAAATTCTAATCAGATTCTTTCGACGATTCAAAATCACTCATTTCCTTAATGTGTATTTTTAGATTAATCCAACAATAATTTAAAATACAATTTTTCAAAACGCATTTCAGTGAGTATACAATACGACAGAATACAAACAACAATTTAGAGGTTATGTTCATATTCCGAAGATCGGCGTTGACTGGCTACACGAATTGAAATAAATCCGAAAACAAGTCTGACTATCCGATGACAATCAGAAATTTGTGTAAGAACATCGAACTTTTGATTTGAAACCGATCAGAAGTTTCTGTGCGAACGCATTTTACTCTATTGCGCATGTTTAGTTGTCGAAAACTTGTTTCTTACTGCTATTATTTACAAAACAACAAGCATTACGATACCATAAGCCTTACGTTTATTTCTAGCTCTCAGCAATTGCATTTTAACCAAATTTCCCGCTAAGTGGATTGGTAGATTAGGTTTTTTGATAACTATCTAGGGTATATTCTCATTTATAAAGTGTGGCTTTGTCTAAGATTTTCTGTTCCATGGTAATGTCTGGTTATTTAAACCAGTATTGTGACCCATCATGCACCGCCAGTTTTTTATTTTTTTCCATTTGAGATCGGACAACTAAAAAATATATTTTCAGTTCTTTTATTCTCATAGAGGCTTTTTAGTACAGGAAGTTTTTCTGTTTCATAAAATTATCCAATACCACGGATAAAAATCAACAATTGAGCGGCGCTAGTTATATCGTTGTTTTCATTAAGTGTTTTAAAAATACTCCAGTTGTGAGCAATTTTCTTTTAATATATTAAAGATTGATAAAGTTTCAATACGTCGTACCAACAAACTAATATCTTTAAATTTTTTAATTTTTTTTCTGGACAAACTTTGTTAACAGCTGCCAAAATACATTTTTTAATGAACTCTATCGGCAAATAGTTTGTTATGTTCAGCAATTAATCTCTAAATATGTAAGGACGTTTTGATCAATGCTGAACTTTACTACTTACATTATGTTTCCTATTAATTTTTGTGTCTCGTGTTGTAGTGGCGATAGATTGTTTGCAAATTAAGCATAGTGCTTTATTGTAATTATTAATAAAAAAAATAATCAAAAGTTCACTTTTCATTAAGTTCGTGGTTTCCTCATTAATTTGTCTTTTTTCCCCATTTTCCTTACTTCTTAATTTAGTAACTAAACTACTTATTAAATCACAAATAGCGCGTCAAACGTCTTAGCGGCTAGTGTAAGTGGAGGATCGGGGTTTTGCCTATGATTTTCTCTTGCATGTTATTCGATGGGTATTTTGGCACACAAGGAAGAAGTGTATAATGCATACAACCAAATTAAATAAAAATAACATTTTTAGTGTAATACTAATACAGCTATTAACTATGATTTATATAATAACTAGAGTTGTAGTATCTCATTTAGTAAAACATTTATATAAGCAAACTTAAATTTCTTTAAAGTACATAAGTTGAGGCGGAAACGAGTTTAATACAGTTATATCAAATCCTTTTTTGAAATAATTGAGTTCTATGCTTAGTATTGAAAAATAATGAAGGTCTCTTAAATTTTTTTAAGTTATGTACATTTAATCGTAACTCTAATTTTTGATACAGGTGTTTGAGTTTCTTATAATCTAAAAGTTTCCTAAAGAATATCATGCAAAACATTTTTTATATATTATTGCATTTTAACCATCCCAAATTCTTGCTGTTATTAGATCCATGATGAAATTTTCTTAAATTAAATATAAATCTACAACATGTCTTTTGAACATATTTAATTATTTTTTTGGTAACAAGATCTAGAAATGGATAGTACACAATAAAACAGTAATTATATAGTACTCGCCTCGAAATTTAAAACGTACCTGTTGGCACATAAAGTCTACATTTTTATAAAGTCCAGTGCAGCGATATATTAGAATGGTCACCCGTCAAAACACCAGCATTTTACTTCTCAAACAATGTAAATAGAAGGTGGATGACATTGTTTGGCAGGTGGAATGCTGGTGTTTTGACGGGTGACCATTCTAATATGTCGTTGCACTGGACTTTACAACTTGTTTGTAACAAGCTTTGAACGCGTTTATCAACTTTTAATTTTATATCCAATTTTAAAAAAAGAAGCACCATCTTAAAGCCAGCAATGGGCATGCACTTAAGCGAATTCAGAAGTTTATCTGTGAAATAAGGTCGATCGATAAGGAGAAGCCGATAATTTATTGATACATCTTAGATCCACGTCGTGTACATCTCTTCGAAAATTGAATTTTTCACCAAGGTAAGCATGGGAAAAGGATCAATCAACTGGTGAAAAATAGGTCTTTTAATTATGCCAGAAACATGCATTTTAAGTCTCAAGTCTTCGAAAATTACACAAAGATTTTTTATGTTTATGTATCTATCGCTCCCACAAAGAGTTGTAAAATGTCCAAAACTTAAACTATATAGTACACAGTACCTATTATTTATTAGTTCTTAAAAATATGTTCAACTTAGTACTAAAGATTTATATTTGGAATGTTTTGGAATTCATCTGGCAAAAATGCGTTATATGAACGAAACCCTTCACAAAAAAATACTCTTCTGCAATGCAGTTGTAACTATACCCTGTGGATATTAAAATGCTGATCTTAAAACATATGTATGAAAATGTAATCAGTGTTCCAAGTAATTTCTAAATAGCTTGCTTATAAATTGTGATCGATTTTATAAATTAAAACTAAGCTTGCTTTCTTGATAAGATTCTGCACATTCAACCAATTAAGCCTATTTTTCATCAATATGCGTATATATATTAGATTACAATTTAAAATAATTTGCGAATTTTGTTATAAACAGGCTGTGATCCAACGTATTAAAAGCTTTAGAGAAGTCAAGCAAGATGAGTACTGTAGTATCACCCCTATCCAAAGCCTCAATGATTTCTTAAGTAACTTTTAACAAGACGAATGTTGTGCTTTTGGAAGTCAGGATGACTCTCCGGAATTATGTTATTTGTGATAAAAAAATTATAAATTTGTGGTTGAATAACCTTTTCTAAAACTTTTGAAATTAATAAAACAGTTAATAGAGGTCTAAGGTCGCAGTATTCCTTTGGAAAAGTCTTCCAAATATCAGAAAAATAACACCTTTCTAAACAGCAGTTTATAATATTAGTTAAGTGAGGAGCAAGATGTTGAATCCGATTTTGGAGCATATTTGTTGAGATATATAATTGTCTAAAACTATTTTTGAAATTTCTGTTACAGTGGCTAAACAAAATGAAAATTGGAGATAGATATTAAATTTAATATTAGGAAAGTATTCAACTATTTCTGGGTAATTTTTGAAGGACTATATGATGATGAAAAATGTTAGGATCTTAAAAAACATGTTGAGGGGTCGTCAAATCCATTGAATATTCGAGTAGTACCAATATTGCTGCCAGCTTTTCATCAAGACATCCTGCACTGTGGAAGTGGTACTGTGTTTCTTTAAAAGCCCAGACTCATAAATAGGAATTATGCTATTTTTGCCAAGATACTAAGATATTTGGGTATGAACTACCCTTTCCAAACATTTTGGTTAAAAAACCACTAATATTAACAGGATTTTAATTAAATCTCCTGCTAGCTGGATTAATAGAATAGCTTTAACTGCTAGGATATAATTCTATGTATTTATTTTTTTTATTTATAAGCAGTGCTGGCTCGTGGTTAGGTAAGAGATGCGTTCTGCAAATAAACATAAAAAGAACATGCAACTTGCGAACTTACCAAAATTTTGCCTTGTATTTTCCCGACTGTTTAGTATTCAAACAAAACTGGAGCGTACTCTTATGACCTTGTTCACCTAGATTTCGGTACTTAAATGTGAAATGAACTGCATACACGTATACTATTTTAAACTTATACATTATAATAAATATATACATATATATATATATATTTTTTTTAAATTTATATTTATATTTACATTGTAACAAATAATAGTTATTTTTTGAAAATTCAGTTTATTCTTTTTTGGCTGAAAATTTGTCTATAACCATCTCGTTGAAGTTTACAGTTTGCGTGACGATTTGCTTGTCCATTGAAAGCATCGATAGTGCTACCAGACGTTCTTCCACCATAGAATTACGTAAAAATGTTTTGATGCGCTTTAAAGTGGAGAAAGAACGTTCGGTTTCAGCTGTCGACATCGGAATAGTTAGAGTATTTCCAAGAGCTTTTTAGTTTCTGGAAATGAATCTGGAGTAAATCACCGAAAGCTCTGTTTTTAAACGCTCCTTATCAAAATTGGGGTATGAATCGCAAGTTACTTTTAATTTTTCATCAGGAAAATAATATAGTTAGCGAACTGGTCAGAATATAGCAATGAAGCAGCTAATAAATGATTTTTAAAATGAAATCTATCCTTAGCGGAATTAATAATTATGTCACAAACTTCTAACGCAGCAATACGGTGATCGAATTGACTGTCATATTTTCTTTTTCTTTTAGGAGGTCCTGGTTCCCATTCAAGCAAGGATGCAATATCTTTGGCTTCATTAATAATTTCGTCAATTGAATTTCTTACTGTCGTAATGCTCTGCTCAAAAACTTGTATTTTGTGGTTGATTTCTACAGGATCAATTTTTCGTTTTTGTAATTTGTTGTACAAGATATCGGTGTGTGGCATAATACGGTGAAAAAATGTTAGCCAGAAAATAAACTTTGATTCTTGTAACATTCTTCTTATTGAGGAAGCTGCGGTACATGCCATTGAGTTAATAAATGAATTTTCTATTTCTTCCATGCATTCAAGCATAGATTCCCGATGTTCAAATACGATGTTAACTGTTCTAATATTAAAATTCCAACGTTTGGGCTGGAATTTTCTGAAGATTGCCAAAAAAAACTTGGGAGCTCTCAGATGCTGCCTTAGACATTATTAAATTCAACTGGCGCGCATAGCAGTGTACAAAATGAGCAAATTTGTACTGATCTTTAATTCGCGCCTGAACACCAGTATTTCTGCCACTCATTACTGCTGCTCCATCGTGGCTTTGAGCTATCAACTTATCCTTAGAATTTTCTAAAATCGGGTCTAAGACACTGCGAATATCAGCAGTCAAACTTTCTGCATTTAAATTTTGTGGCTCCAAATAAGTCCAGAACCGTTCAACCGGATCCCCATTTTGGATATATCTAAAAATTACAACCATTTGAGATTTGGCTGACACATCCGTTGTTTCATCTGCTATAACGGAAATATATGGAGCTGTGCGAATCTCATCTACAATTTTTTCGTGGCAAACTTCCAATATACAATCCAAAATGTCATTTTGATATAGCTTTAAATACACTCAAGTCTTTTAAATGTTCCGCCACTGTTTTATCAAGTTCAGCTGTAAAATTTATCAGACCACGAAAAATACCTGGGTTTTCCGATGTCAAAGTTTCATCGTGGCCCCTAAGCGCAAGCTCGAATAATCCACAAAATTTTATGCAGTCAATAATTTTAGATAACACATACCTGTTTTTTGTTACGTTCTCGTTATATAATCGAATATTTGTCCAATAGGCACTGTCCAACTTTTCACGAATATTAACACTACCCAACAAACCCAGATTCATTACATTGTTTAAATGATTTTTCGATGTTTCGTGGCGTTTAATTTTTTCACTTAGATGCACCAGGTCAGTTACACCAACTACAGTCCAAGATTCGTCCCCACCAAATAAAAGGCACGAAAAACAAAAAAGAACATTTTTTTGATTACATCCGCATATCCAGTTATTTCTAGCATAAATATCTGGAGTAAAAATTCTTTTATATGATTTTCCACGGCTTGAACCACACTTTTCTATTAAAATATCGGGCAACGGCCGCTCTTCCTCTTTTAGTTTTATTTTTTCTTCGTACGTAAATTGGGAGAATTGTTTTATATTAATCAAATTATACACCACATTCATTTTTAGAGCATAGAGATCAGCTGACACCGCACAACACACAACGCAAAAAAACAACCAACAACTAAATGCAAAACCGTCAACAGTCAGCAGAATTACTGCAAATGTTTGCAGCTCCGTTCTGACTTAAAATTCGCTATCTAAACTTATGGCGAAGTGCGGTGCGGGGCCAGGAAAAGGGCTCAACGCGGAGCACAGAATTCGAATGTGGTCCAGCTAGGTTGCGTTAATGGCATTGTAACTGTAGTGATGGTCACGTCAACAGTTTTTACTTGGCCGACTGTAATAATCAGGTGTTCGTTCGGGGCGCGTTGGAGCGCGGATTTGAAGGCATTGAGACCTACTATATGGCGTTCTCGACCGAAAATATACTGTTTTATTATTTTGTTAGGTTTTAATTTTATTTTACTTAGAAAAATATTAAATAATTTCAAAATTAGTTAATCTGTATGAAAATGTTGGGGGTTCTGCAGCTCTTATGCACTAGCCGCCCCTGTTTATAAGTATAGAATAGTTTATCCTTCAACGGTTTTTATTTTAATTTTAGGTAGCAAAAGAGTTCCACCTGGATTACAGTAAGCTCGAAGGTCGACCGATGCTAAACCAAACGTGAGCCCCCGGCAGCGGAACTCCCTCTCCGATCACCACTTCCCGGGGCCACTATTCGACATCCGCCGCGTATAAATAAATGAAAAGTGTATACATTATAATATAAAAAACAAACAAAAAAGCATTGTTAATTTTAAGGTTAATAGAATTTATGGATCCGATTCGCCGCGTCGTCGTCGTAGTCGTGCGGGCGAGTCGGATCCCTTCTGATTGGATAAGTATTAACATTCGAAAAAATTTTGAACAAAAAAAAAACACTCAAAGGCAAAAAAGGCTAAATACAATTTTGAGGATTAAACGTTGTAAAAAATCTATACAGTTTTCATTTTATTTGTATATTGATTTGTACAATATTAATAAATACTTACTGATTTATTATTTTACATTTTGAGTTGGCCAGATGGTGGCGTACTATAATCTTAGATCTCCATACTTTTTTTTTCTGTGAGCACTGTTTATGTTTGTTAATATAGGAGGAATTTTCATTTTTTCACTTTTACTTAGACGCTTCTTCATGGTTTAAAGGTAAGGATCTCCACGCATTTCTAATGGATATTGAAAATTGCATATGGCTAAATTTATGAATAGGAAGGATTCATTAACATGCTTTTAATTGGTTCAAGAGGACCTGGAGGAAAAACGCGCCAATTGTGAGCGCGTTTTTCAAAATCCAAAAGAAAGAAAAAGATTTGGTAATCACGTCAGCTTTGCCTAAACAAAGCAAAACAAAGATCTGGTATATGTCGCACCCTCAATGTAAAAGTAACGTATCTTAAAACTTCAAGTTTTGAGATATTGCAACTTAAAATTTTGGAAACGGATTAAATATTAAAAACAATAAATCTTATTTTGCTTGATTTTAATATTTATACTCAAAATAAATGTTCAAAAAGGTAGGTATTACATTAAACAGATTATTTAGAATTTTAAATAAAGTTGGAGTAAGTACAGATATTTTTGAGATGTGGTACTGTTTTATTAGGCAATAATTATGTATAACCTAAAAAAACTAACATAAAAGGGAAATTGTCAAAAATTAAAAAAAAAATGTAATACAAATAACATTTTAGAAAGTAATACAGAACATCCCTTTGCGAAAAAAAATACAAAATATAAATTTTTACTCACTAAGTAAATTCATAAAAAAAGTATGGCAGGGCTTAGGAATTAAGTTTTTTTGGCAAAGCGTTAAAAGTCCATCTTTTTTTTGCTTGGAAATTTTTAGTTCTTCGGAATAAGCTGGCGACAATTTGCCACTAAATTTTTTGTCAATTTTAGTTTTTCGTTGCTTGATCTTAAAGAAACGTTATTTCGAACTTGTATTTCGCTGTACGGAACATCATTTCCATATTCGTATTTAAAGAACAAACTATCAGGCTTACCCTTATTTGTCATAATTACGTTTATATCGGTCCACTTGACCTTTATTTTATCAGTATCAGTGCTAAAATTTAAACCTATATCAGTAGATAATTTTTGAAGATCAAACATTTCAGATTGATCCATTTCTTGCACCTTGAATCACAGGAATCCATTGAGAAGGGATAAAAAATAGGTCCACCTTTTAACAAACGTTTTTTTTTCTTTTTCAATGCATGAGTGCATACTATCGCCTTCATTTTATGTATGACCTGTTACCAAAAATTTATGCGTTATTGATTGAATTTCGAGGAAAGTGGTTGCATATAAATACAAACTAGCAATGTACTTATTTTTATTCTGCCCGGCGCAGTTGTCAGAATAAAAAGTAAGATGTTTTTCTTCGCAGTTTCTTTCTAGGAATTGCAGAATACAACTTCCAATTTCATTTGCACTGCGCTTTGCAATATTCTCTGACCAAACGTAGGTAGCATGAACCCTCTTTGCTACCAATATTAAAAATTGTGAAATTGTATGTCGCCAATTTACCTTTGTAATAAAAGTCTGAGACTTGTGAGCAAGGTGTGGTAAGGCCGGATTGTAAATCATAGACAGCTACAACTTTAGTTGAATCTTGTAAGGCATTTGACACATCAATCTCTTTTTCTTGTCGAGCTTTATTTTTGTCATCAACGTGTTTGTCGTATTCACTTTGAAGCTGAACTTTTTCTTCAGAAGAATAATTGGCATACCTTTCGCAGGTACTGCATTGGTCTTTTTTTGGTTGGTGCCATCCAATATTGTATTCAAAGTTAAAGATTTGTTCATAAATGCACGGCTTGACAAAAGGTTTGTTTGCCTCTTCACATTCACGTCTATAGTCACGGTATAGCGTCGCAAGTGTTAGACTTCCTTCTATAAAGGTTCTTGTTGTTTGTTGTCGCAAATAATGAGATTCTACTGTGGGCAATGACCCAATATGTTTTCTTATTGGGTCGTTGTGAGTTAAATTTTCCGATATTTTTATAATGCATTTTTTTTTAACATTTCTCAGTACATGGAGTTTGTAGAAAACGTGCTGGGACTTCTTTTTTTTTAGATGTTGAGTAGCTTTCACCTAAATTTCGTTTTTGCTTTCTTATGAAGCGGGGCCAATTTTCTTTACTTCGCTTTCTCTTTCTAGATTTTTCTTTCGCTTTTCTCTCTCTAGAATTTCCATCCCCTCTATCATTATTATTTAAGAGAGTGTGTTCTTGTTCCAAACTATCATCTGATTCAAACTCTTCCTCTGGATTATAATCAGGATCTTTAACTAAGGCATCCTTATCTTTCAAAGGTATTTGGGGATTAATTTCTTCATGATCAGCAATGGGATGGGTGGGGTCACTGACTGGAATTAACCCATCATCACCGTAACCGCATATTAGTGGTGACAATGCAGCACATTGTTTGCTTTGTATATTAAAATGTGTAGGTTCATATGCAGCCATTGATATAACAACAGGAGCTGACATTATAGTAGCTTCATTTAAATCAACAAACTGAAAATTATTGGCTCTATCAGATGAATCCACCTAAAAAAGATACAATCTAATAATCTACATTGCATATTTTATTTAGAGTTGGTGCATACCATGATTTCTGTTGTGAAAATTTGTGGAATTAACTCTTGTGGTTTCTAAAATTATTAATATAATTTTATATTAAACAATATTAAAACCTATACCTATAAGCTTACCACAAAAAATTCAGATTCGTCGTTTATAGAATTAAAAGAAGTATTACAGTCCTGTTCTATTTGGTCTGATGTACCATTCTTTGCTAATGCTATTTCAGTACCAAGGTCGTCTATAAAATCTAGTGATAACTTTTCAGTCTAAAAATATTTAAAATACATAACACACTTTTAGAATTTTGTTTACCTTATAGCGATTTGCATTGGCAAGGTAGTGCGCACCGAATGTATTTTTTTTCCAGGTTAGTGCTATGACATAAAAAAGATACAAATACACTTAAATGGCACTAACTTCGCCAATATAAATCGCTATTAGTTTCTCGAAAATTATAAATACTAATGACGTTTAAGCTTGAGGAAATTGGGTGGAAGTAAGCAGAACACGTCGTATCCCTTGGAATTAAAATAAAAGAAGCAAAAACAGATCTTTTAAAACAAAATTACCATAATAATTATTATATTTATGTAAATATGCCTATGGGTTTCGTACGTAACAATAATAATAATATTTATTACATTAAAAAAAACTTTATATCATCAGCACTGATGGTCGGTCGAACCGATCATTTTTTCCATAACAATGCAAATCGATACAAGCAAACAAATAAACAAACGCGACCGATGATACGCGCGCATGTGAAAGCCACCATTTAAATCAATGGCCAGCGCGTACCATCAGTGCTGATGGTTGGTCGTATGTGAAAAAGCACTAACAGTACATTATTTTATTTACAAAATAACTTACCTCTGTTTTTTTCTCCAAATTAACAAACATCTTCTTAACACGATTTGACATCATAATTTCAATATTAATTGCACAAATTACCCAAAATTAAAACACAAGATAATGCCTCTTAAGTCAGAGATTATGCACTGACTTATTAAAATATCTCCTACAATGTCACCAGCTTTTGAGTGCAATAGTAACACATTCCAAAATAAACTGATGGTTTTATCAAGATTTTACGCGCCAAAAACCGACGCGCGGCTAATAAAATATCAACGTTTTTTGTGTTGTGGCGTTATTGTATTTGAATTTTCTCAGTAAGCTGTTGAAGATATACTAACATATTTGATGTTATGTTAGTGTTTTTCTTTAATTTCTTAACTTTATGAGAATAGATGTTTAATGTAAAAATGATATATTTTGTTTTGCGTTAATTTAACACTTTAAATTTATTAGGAAAAAATTAGTTATTACAGGTTAATAGTGTTACATTTTTAGATGTGTTAGTATTCCATTATTTTATCTGTCAAACATTCTTGATTTTAAGGGCAGTATACTTTAATATGTTACTTTTACATTGGAAATTTTTTGCTACAGTTTTATGTTAAAATTAGTTTTATTACATTTTTAAATATTTCCCGCCCTTTTTTCGGATGTTACTTTTTCATTTAGTAAATTATCGTCTTTTTGAGAAAACTCAATAAAAATCTCAGTTTTGATTTTTTTTCAAATATGTTACTTTTCCATTGATAGTGCGATGTGCTAGATCGGAAAAAAGAACGAAATTGAATATTTGCAACTAAAAGTTTTGTGTATTCACGTCAGCTTGATCTAAGAAGAACAGATAGCGATTGACGTAAGGCAAAAAATTTATGAAACTTACTCTACTTCTTTTAACAGGTCCGAAAGGCTTGTAAACGTAGCCACACTAACATTACTGTTGCTATGTAGTTAGAGCCGTTTATAGTTGTTGCTGTAGAGCAAGTTAAAAAATGTAAATTCGTTATGATCATTTAACCAAGATTAAAAAGTGGTTAAATCTATGGATAGAAAGTATTCTTGTTAACATGCTTTTTATTAAGTTCCGGAGGGCCTAATTTCATAATTGGCGCGTTAATTCCAGAAATAAATGCAAAAATTTTGTAATCACGTCAGCTTGATCTAAACAAAGCAAGCTTATTTCTGACGTGATATCTTATAATAATGTGTCTACTTTATAGTTGTTGCTATTACAGCGAATAAAAAAAATGGAAATGCATTACGATCATTTTACCAAGATTAAAAAAAGGTTACTTACATTTATGGATAAAAAGTATTCTCGTTAAGATGGTTTTTATTAAGTTCTACATAATGGCGCGTTTTTTAAATATTAAGAAAATTTTGTAATAACGTCAGCTTAACAAAGCAAGCTTTTTGCTGATGTGACACGAGAAATATATATGAGGTTCCAAATCTAAAATAAGAAAAGAACTGAATACTTGCTATTTAAAAAGTTTGCTTAAAAAATGTGTTTTCACGTCAGCTTGACCTAACAAGAAAAACATATAGCAATTGACGTGAGCCAAAACATATTTGAAACATATTCTTTTCACAGATCCTTGGTTCTTTTAAACTAACCCTACTGTTGCTATGTATTCAGAACCTTTTATAGTTTTCGCTATATAACAAATGAAAAAATCGAAATTCGTTAATTTGACTAGGAGAAAAAAAAAAGTGCAAGCAATATAAACTTATTCTAACACTTTTAGGACAATACGCCAAAGGAGAGATATCATATCGTCGGCTAAGTGTGTTAACCTGCTAACACCGTTTTCTACCATTTTACAGGAAGTTAAAAAAAGATTCTAATTGTACAATGTAATTCTAATTGTAAGTGAATATTTCTTATAAATAAATTATACGAAAACTTTTTTTTTATTAATTTATTGGGGTTAGCAAAATTAAAGGAGATAGCAGGTTTTTTTTTCAGTTTTACTATTTCAAAATCAGGAGTTTGTTGAATAACAGGTTTTCATAACGTTTGAATAAAAACCATCATTATTTTTTTATTTTTATTTTTTTTTCAACAAAAATACAAAAAAAAATACATTCTTTGGTAATAAGGAAAATATGAACAGAAAATCAGATCTAAAAAAATTTCCTATTTTGAACATTCTAAATCACTTAAATTAAAACACAAAACAAACTAATCATGGGGAATATTGTCATAAAACTCATGGTAGTCGACAGGCAGGGTTGCTTTTAGGAATTGTAGGTCATTCAATTTCAAAAAGGAAATTTATTGACCTCAGTAACTCAGTAGTCTCTCAGTATGAAGTTGATTTAGACTATCAAATGGACAGGAACTTACATTTGAAGATTTTCTTTGGGGTAATATTTGCCATGTATCTTCAAAACTTAATTTATAAAATATACCTTCATCTGGGATATATTGCAATGCTCTAATCTGCGTTACCTTTGCATCACCTTTATTTCTTCCTAGACGAATAGTTTTGAAGAAGTCAATTTTATCAAAATTTTTAAAAAAAGTGAAGTTAAGGCAATTTCTTCGTAAAGGGTAGGAATTTTACGAGCATTTCTACAAACTTATATATACTCAGCGGGTACATTGATATTAATTTTTTTAAGCGTCGTTCTATAGTAGAGTGCATCATATCTGCCTCCATTTGAGTATGCCCTACTTCTAAATATTTTTGTGTAATTGTGACATTGAATTGTTGAGCAAAGTTCAAAAGTGCATTACTTAGTAAAGCGTTCCGATTTTGGTAAGTACATCCATCTGTGTATATTATCATATTTTTATCATTGCTTTTGTTTACAAGAGGCATTACTTTAATTTCAAGGAAATTACACCAAATAGTTGCAAATTCTTCAGAGTTCACACCTCCTTCAGTTTCGTTCCACAAGTAGCAATAACCATTCTTATTTATTATATTGTAGAAACATAAATTATGAACTTGCAGTTTTGTCCTATAATACAAGCTGCTGACAAGTTGCAAATTCTTCAGAGTTCACACATCCTTCAGTTTCGTTCCACAAGTAGCAATAACCATTCTTATTTATTATATTGTAGAAACATAAATTATGAACTTGCAGTTTTGTCCTATAATACAAGCTGCTAAAATTTGATTTTGGTGACATTAGTACAGCTTGTAAGTCAGCCGTAAATACAAATGAGTGCTTTTGTTTATCACTCTCCTTTTCCATTCGAGCTTCATTCATCCGCTTGATATGTAAGCTAAACTCTTCTTTTGATAGATTTCCCAGTTTGAAGTAAGTACACTTTTCACATTGGTCTTTCTTTGGTGAGAACAATGCGATGTTTCGCGTATTTAACCCGTTATTAAAAATGGTTATCGATAGTGGCTTTAAACTTCGATTTTTGCACCAGTCATTTACATAAAAGTCGTATAATGCCTTTTTCGAATGCCATTCTGGAAGGAGGTACTTCTTTTCCGTTTGAGATCTGCAGTAATGTGACTCAAGTGAAGGCATGGAATCTAAAAACTCAAACAGTTTTTCTTTGGCATCTTGAAAAAGCTTAGCTTTTTTCTCACTGTTTCTACGTGAATAAGGAGCTTCTCTTGGTGTTGATATATTCTTCCATTTTAACACTGACCATCTTCCAATACCCAGTGTATTTAGAAACATTAATCGGCATACTCGTACCAATTAATCATTTGTTTTCAAATGATATTCCAATGTTTGTCCTCTTCTAGATTCGTCGAGAATATTTCTTTGTCTTTGTCTCTTTGGAAGAATAGATTTAACTAAACTGTCAACGTATATCTTTTTTTCTCCCCACGCCAACTACCAAAAGTAATTAAAAATTGTTTTTCTGTCGACTTCTTCTATTGATGCACATCTAAGTATGCCTTTTGAAGTTACTGGACACCTGCACTTTTCTTTCATTTTTCGTGGCTGCTTGGGTTCATCATATTTCCACCGATTATTACTCTTTTTTCTTCCCAAATATGGTTTACCTCTCTCCCGTAAAAGTTTATTTTTTTCAACAAGCCATTCAGATTTATCAACCTGGAATCTTTTCTTTCGTTTTTTGCTTTTTTTTGGATAATCAAACGCCTCATCCGAGTCAGAATAGTCAGAGTATGGAACCAGAGGATGGTTACTCTGATCAGAATCCGATATTGAACAGTCAGGATCTAATTGATCTTCGGCCAAGGATTCGGAATCTGTTATACCTGCTTCTATAATATCATAGTTCTTTTTCGTATTATCTTCGGCTAGGGATACGGAATCTGTTGTACTTGATTCTCGAGTATCTCGGTTCTTTTCTGTATCTTGGGTCAAGGATTCGGAATTTGGTGTACCTAATTCTAGAGTGTCTTGTTTCTTTTCTGTATAATTTACTTCCGACTTAAGCATCCAAGAATCTGGTTCTTCGATCAAAGAAAGTAGTGCGATATCGTCATTTTCTATAGCAAAAGGATAGTCTATTTGATGTGATGTAAGAGTCGAGTTATCATATGAACAATCCATTATATTTATTTCCACATCAGGTACTGTAGTATAACTGGCAGTGACAGATGTTTCCAAATTCAAAACATGATTCAGCGGAATATCCATATTTTCTTCACCAGCAGATAAAACACTGTCAACATCGACAGCGTTAACTAAATTATCTTCTAAGGTAACATGATCATTGGGTTCCGTAAAGATATTTTGAGCCAGTTGTACTATTAGCCTACTGCGATCGGAATAACGATCCATCTGTAATAAAAACAAAACTCTCTAACATTTATGCAACTCAATAGTGGGTACACAGTATTGGTATTCAAAACCAATAAAAACATTAACAAAAAAAAAAATAATTTATTTTTTTAAAGAATTTATAGTTTTTTTAAACTTCAGAGTCATTCCAAAGTTGACGATTTCCTTTTAACTGGAATCACCCTGTATGAACTAACTGACTATTAAATTTATATTTAGGGAATATCATCTAAACCGGAGAACTAAAATTATAACTTTAAAAATGAAATTATAATCCAAATAATTAATAATGCCCTTAAGGATTTACTTACAGAAAACCTGTTGATCAAGAAAAATAAATATAATGAAATTGGAAAAACTGCTAACTCCATAATATTCGTGATAGGCTATTTTTTATAAGTTATAATAATTATAATAACAAATAAACTATATTATAACATAAATGGTACTTACCTTTGGCCAGTTAATGCTTTGGAATTATTCTTTAACTACTATTATTTTTCTATAAAATTCGTTTAAACAACGGAGGCACGTGTGCGAGTGGCAACAGGTATATTTATTGTGTAGTTTAACGCATGACAGCGGAGATAGCAGATTTTCAACGGCGAAAAAATTAAACATTAAGGAAGCAGTTTTTCGTTTGGCCGATTACTCGGGTTTAGAGTAACAAGTTGATGTAGCCTTTTTTCGAATAGGTGTAAAACGGAATTACGCTTTAAAATGTATAAAAATCAGTATTTGGCCTAAAAATGGAGTTAGCAGGTTAACGCACTTAGTCGACGATATTAGGACAATAAGTTTAAGAGATAGCATATTGACCTAAGACAAAAAATACATGAAACGTCCTAAAGGCTAAACTAAACGTACCACCAGTACCCTTACTGTTGCTAAGTAGTTATACTTGTTGCTAAACTAAATATTGGCCAAAGGAATTTAGTACTACCAAAAAATAAAACGGAAAGCATTTATATGGTGCATGTGAATTAGGCTTAAACTAAGTGTCCATACGTCACCCTGACTTAAAATGAGATGGAAAGCTATTGACGTTATGCTAAAAATATAAGATAGGTACTACTTCCTATTCCTCAGCTGTTGCTATGTGCTAAAGCCCTTTGTTATTTATTGAGTTAAATACTTGACGTCATTAATATTTCCCAATCATGTGCCAAGAATGCAACTACTGAAAATAGAATATTTCCTCCTTGTTTTCCAAGTAGAACGTCCAATATGTGTAAATTAAGCTTGCAGTAAGGTGAATTATGTTAACTTCATCTCAAAAGGAAAAATCAAACTGCTGACATAATGCAAAAAAATTTGCTCTATACTAAAGGAATATAAATGTAGCAACACTTTTTTTAAACACGTCAATCTTTTCTAAAAGACTGCAATTAAAAAAACCTTATTGTGTAATCAAAGAAAGCCTATAATAGGGAATTATTGGAACAGTCAAATAGTTCTAGCAGTAGGTATTTAAGGAAAAAACCGTATTTTACTACTGCTAAACCTAGACATGTGTATGGGAAAAGAATTATTGGTGCATTATGTTAGTGCCGTTGACGTTATTCTTACCTCAAACTCTAACTACTATTTACTGGCAGCTGTTTATTTTGTTGTTTGCTTTTTTGGTGTTGCTACTTTACTATTCTATAATAAACAGTTATTGTTCGTATATTCTCATACATCCACTTTTTTAACAAATAAAATAACCTCATTTTCTTAAGTCATATGTCACGATTATTTCTTTAAATGTCAAAACTGTCAAAATAAGGAAGCAAAAACACTGGAGCATTGTGGCGCAATTAAAGCGCATTAAAACTGGCAGTATCGTTATATTTTTAAAATTTCCCATATGTAAAACTAACTCTGCGCTTGCGTAAAGGTCAAAATACAGCTGGATTTATTTGAACTTATATGAGTTCCAATAATTCTCAAATAAGTTAGCTTGGTTTGGAAGATAATATATTTTAGCAGATTGCTGAGATAATGCAAAAAATATTCGAAACTTACTTTTTTTCTTGTGACAGGTTCTGCAACCTTATACATGTAGTTACATTAAACTTACTGTTACTATCCAGTGGGGGTAAGTTAAAAACTCATTTATTAGCATTAAGCTGGAAAAGTTCATTACTTATAAATTAAGCTTATATCAACATTATGTCCTCACGTCAACTTAATCCCCAAAAAAGAACTAATTAATGATGTAAAGCAAGAAATAGACCGGACTATTCTTCTTCTTAAATACCTCAAGGTGTCGGTGTCGGTAGCATAACACCAACAGTTGCTATGTATCTAGAACCCTCTATAGTTGTGCTATGTAGCAAAATCCTTGGATAAATGTTTGCTTCACATCAACGATACATTGAAGTGTTTAATAGAAACAAGATGATAGATCGTAAAATTTGGCTAACACGGCGGTCGTTGACTCCTAATTTACTCCCTGAATGTTCTTTATTGAAAAATATAAAGGTCGGACGTTGAAGGCATCGGCAACGTCGCAAGACCTGTCAGTTCGTTGTTGACAGTTCAGATTTCCGGAAAAGGGAGCGGGTCATTACTGTTCCTCAAAAAGAAAAATAATCAAAACCTACCCTTTTCCTCGGCGATTCTCTAAATTTTGGTAAGCCCTGCCGTTAACACACTTACTTCTAATATATCTAAGCTTCAAACCTTAGATATCCGATTATCATATGGCAGAAAGTCTTTGTTTATTTTAGTGCAGTAGAACACAAACATGGAAAAAACAAACCAAGAAGTTCTAGAACAAGACCTGCAAGAGGAGGGCCAGTTCGTCGTCGACGACGTTAGTAAAATAATAAAAGACGCCATCGAGACCGTCATCGGGGGCAACAGCTATCAACAAAACAAAGTAAATAATTGGACAACCGCTGTTGTGGAAGCCTGCACCTCCGAACTGACCAAACTAATGAAACCTTACAAATACATCGTCACTTGCACCATAATGCAGAAAAACGGAGCAGGATTACATACAGCCAGTTCATGTTACTGGGACAATAACACCGATGGGAGCTGTACTGTTCGTTGGGAAAATAAAACCATGTTTTGTATTGTGTCCGTTTATGGTTTAGCCATTTAAAACTTGTCTATGTCTAGTTATTAATTGAAATTAGAGCTTGTATCTTTGTGATGATTAAAGAATTAATAATGTTTTATAATAAGTAGATGAAGCTCTTTAAAACTGTTGCTTAATCAGCAATAGAAGCTGCTCTTTCACTCTTATTTTACTCTTATCACAGTAACTAGCTAGGAAATTTAGTACCGTAAAGGCAAATGAGGCTTTTTATGTTGAATTTCATTCTGATTGTGCTCTTCTGTTTAACTAGAGCACTATAGCAGAAATTCATGTTTATCAGAGTTAATATATAATTTTCTTTTAAATTTGTGGATTTTAATGTTCTTTTAGCATATTATGACTTTCAAATAAAAACTAAATTTTTTTTGGTGCTTTTTAGGCACTGTTTAACTGATCGATGAGGATATATGACTGTAAATGTAAGATATTTTTATTTATTTTTTTATTTGTTCTGATTTCTAGGAAATAAAAGAAATTTACATCTTAAAACTCTTTGAATTTTTTAGAAAATTACAATCTTGCCCCTATTATTACCTAAAAAAAGATTTGTCTGCTTAAATGTTCTTCTATTATAATGAGTTTCTGTTTAAAGATTTGTATCTTTATTCAGTTTTTTTTTAACAAAATTCAATTGATGTTGAAGCTGTTATAATTATAATAAATTATTTTTAGATATTAAAGTTACAGGTATTATCTATCCTAGAGTACTGGTGGCAGACAATTTTAAAAAAACAGTTATTGTACAAGATATTTGGCAGAAAAACTTCCATTAAATTGAAATTAAGAAATAGCTTTATTATCACAGAGTTGTTGACAAAGCCTTGCTATAAGTTAAAATAATTTATTTATTTATACTCTTAAAAACACATTTGAAATGTAATTATATGTGGTAGTGCTTACTGACTTGCAGAAAGAAAAAGGAAAACCAATAATAATGATGAAACTAAACCTACACTAAAACTAATAACATTTAATAAAATACACCTACTTACAATTAAAAATCAAAAACAAAAAGAACAGATTAACAAGTAAATGATTAATCAGATAATGATACAAAATCAGTCTTAATTTGGCGAATACTAATATTAAAGAGATCTATATCATATTTTTGTATATAATTATTACATTCTTGCATCATTCTATTAAATGGCGAACCACTTGAGGGTGAACACTGGAAAAGATTGTTATTTCTTATTCTCAAATTGATTTTAGGAACAGCAAATGATAGATGATTAATTAAAGAACAGTTCTTATATTTTAAGTTGTTAGTTATGTAGTAAATAAATAAGACATCATTCATATTACGCCTAACACTCAATCGGACCATTTTAAATTCAATTAGCATACTATTATAGGAGATTATAGGAGATCATATAAGGATAGGCATTATGTGTTCTTAAGTACAGGTATCTTAAAAATCTTTTTTGGACCCTTTCAATCATATTAATATGCACCATTGCTTTAGGTGCCCAGATAACTGAGGCATACTCCAAGATTGGTCTGACCAGTGAGTTGTACAGAATTATTATTGATTTTATTTCTTTAAAATGTTTTGTATTTCTTATTACAAAACCAAGAAGCTTATATGCTTTGTTTACAATAGTTTCATAGTGTTGCTTAAATTTGAGATTTGTTTGAAAACAGACTCCAAGATCCCTAAATTTACTTTTCCTAATCAACGATAAATTATCAATTTTGTAATCAAAATTTATAAATTGCATTTTTCTTGTGAAGGTTAGAATTTGACATTTATCTATGTTTAATGACATTTTATTTTCTCTGAACCACTGGGCCACCAAGTTCAAATCAATTTGCAGCTCAAGACAATCAATAAGAGATGTTATGTGCATAAATAATTTAAAATCATCAGCAAACACGAGACATCTAGCATGCTTTTTACAGTTTGGCAAATCGTTCAGAAAAATTAGAAATAAGAGAGGCCCAAGGTTACTGCCCTGAGTCACCCCAGATGTTACTATATATATTTTTGACAATTTTTTACCAACTTTAACTTGCTGAGGCCTTCTGGTAAGATAAGATACCGTAAACCTACATGCTTTCAGCGAGAAACCAAATTTACCCAACTTATTCATCAACAGCCCATGGTTAACCCTATCAAAAGCCTTTGCACAATCTGTCAAGACAACATCTAGCTGCTCTTGGCTATCTACAGCATTGGCAGCTGCCTCAGTCAAAGTGCTGAGGTTGGTGACAGTTGAGGCATCTGGTAGAAATCCATGTTGTTGCTGAGAGAATTTATTCATGAAAGAGCTCAAAATATCTTGGTAAAAAATGTTTTCAAAAATTTTTGCGAGAGAATTAAGAACGCTAATTGGTCTGTAGTTGTCAACCAAAGAATTATCTCCTGATTTGAGGATTGGAGTAACCAAAGCGTATTTAAGCACTTCTGGAAATGTGTTTGTTTTTAGACACAAATTAAAAATGGTTTTTAATGGAGTGCACAAGATATCAGAACAACCTTTATAAATGTATGAGGGGATACTATCATTGCCAGTGGCCTTTTTTGATTTTAATCTCTTAATCGCTGCTTGAATTTGCATTTCAGAGATCTTGGAGAATGAAAAGTTGCCACTAGATTTATCAAAGTTAGGTTTTTCAGACTGTTGAAATACTGAGCTAAAATATAATGCAAATGTGTCAGCTATTTCCTGAGCACCGCTAACAGTACACTCCCCATAGCATACCTCAGCCGGAACACCAGGTCTTGAACGCCCAGACCTGACAAAATCCCAAAAGCTATTTGGGTTAGTTTTGACATTTCTCTCGATATTCTCATGATAAGTTTGAAGCTCATGTGCAGTTTGATATTTCACTGTACTTACTGTACTATATTCATTCCTAATTTGAAAATTGGCAGTGCCTTTTTTAATTTGTTTATGCAGATGTGTCTTTAACTTAAATAAACTACTTAAGTATTTTGGAAAACTTTTGAGTTTTCGAGTGCCTATTTTAACTTTCTTTCTGGGTATTGCCAGGTCTAAGCATTCATAAACCTTTTGATAGAACACATGAGTGCACATGTCAACATTGTCAGCCCTTTCAAGTTCTGCCCAATTAACTTCCCTCAATAATGTATACAACCGCCAATTGAATAGTCATAAATATATTCATAGTTAATGTAATGATGATTTTTTATGTGATTCAAAGATATCGGTAAAACCATACTTAAAGCAGGATGGTACTGATCTTCATCAAGAATTGGATTACCACAGTGTTCTAAATTAGTTATTTGCATATTAGATAGTACAAGATCCAGTTTTCTTTTTATTTTGTTAAAGACATTATTATAATCCTAATAAAATACAAATATCACAGTTTACAGAACATCATTCTTCAGTATAAAAATGGGAAAAAAATTATTGAAAATTCAACATTAAAACACATAAAAAATTAAACTTATCAATTATAAGACACAAACAAATTATAAAAATGAGAAGTAGACTATTAATTCCAGCTAGTTACATTAAAATATATGTCCAGTGTGTAACAAGCTTTTGAGACCAATATTTTCTTTAAAACTTTCTTAAATTAACAGTCTATTGACCTAATTTCAAGAAGAAGATGGTTAACATAAAGTTTTTAAGCATATACTAATACTTTTCATTAAAGTTTTTGATAAACACATTTTATGATTTCATTTTGAAAAGAAATAGGGAGGTTGTTGAAAGTAGCGCAATATTAGTTCTACCAATACCTAACTAAATGTTATAATTTCTTCAATTATTGGAATGGATTATAAGTTTATTGCACTTTTGGCTACTATTAATAATCTTATACAATATTTTGCCTGTTCTGTGCTAAAGTTGTCCATTTATTAGCAGTTTATGCAGATGTTCAGTATGGATCCACTATTTAAGATTAAATAGATCATTAAGACTTAAAAATATTTTGCATCTACAATAACGTAGTTTTTAGGTGATCAATATAGCCTAGAAATGTTAGCTTTTTATCAAGCACAAGCACTTTCCACTTCTCATATGCATTATATTATTTCCTTTAACAATATTTATAATTTATTGAATTATTTAGTTAATTTGAACTTATTTTTGAACTATTTAGTTAATTGAATTATTTTGTGAATAGTGAACAGAATATGTTATAAAAAAAATGAAAGAGGGTTTAAAATAAGTTAAAAATATTATACTTCACACAGTAGAGTTCTATAGGATCATTACACTAATTTACAATTACCCATTAGTTGGTTCTTTAACCAACGATGCCTGAGAATTTTGGGGTTTAAAGCCAAATTTTAAATATAAAAAATTTAAAATCCTAGTTTCTAAACAATTTTCTTAAATTTAAATATACAAGAGTAATACTTTTATGTTAAATCAGTAGGAGAAAGGGTTTTAAAAAAATTTAAATATTTACATAGAATGCATAGAGTGGCAAAAGGAAAACTAAGTAATATTCGATCCTAATGGCCCATCTAGTATGTTGAGGCTGATCTAAAGGTCGAAACGTCGACACAACGAATAAAGGTTTTTTTTACTTGCGCCGTTTGTTTGATAGGTATGTCAAAGAAGAAATGAGTATTATAGCATTAATTCAGGAGCAACTATCCAAAAGGCATTAAATCCATAATATGTTATTTTGAGTAAAACCTTAATAACCAGCAAAAGTGTTTGAAAGAAAAAATTTAAATTTGTTCTTGTAAAGAATGATTTTAAAAACAGTTTTATCGCAAAAAAAGTGCGGCTCCATTACAATTACAAAATGTATAACATTAATAGAGATATGTTAATTTTTTTAATGGATTTAATTCGTTTTGCTTAATTGGAATGCGGATTTATGTCATTTTGCTTGGTTAGTGTGGAATTTTATTTCTTTGTGCTCAATTCTTTTTTGGATTTATTGCGTTTTGTACAAAACAAATATTTCATATTATTTACAAGGTTAATAAAATCTGAAATTTTAGTGAAAAACTTATTTTATTAAGAAAATTACAAATAAATCAAATATGTAAACCAACATCTTCTTCTAAGCAGTCACAGGTAGCTCCAGCATTGTCGTGTTGTTCTTCCTCTGTTTTATTTCCACTGGTTTCCAAAATAATTTTGTACCATTCCAGTTCATCTTCTTGCTTCCATTCTTCACCAAACTCTTGAGCCAATAAATGTTTTAAAGATTTTTTCTTTTTTTCCTTAAGAAGTCTTCCAAGTTCAAGTAGTTCCATTTGTAGCTGAGTTTATTGAGTCCTTAAGTTTTCATACCTAAAGTTTTCAAAGAGTGTTATGGAGATGGGTGAAGCTTGATTCTTTCGCAACACGGCCCTTTTCATGTCGGATATACCGTCAGTCTTTTTTAGAAATTCTTGATGTCATGTTTGATGTCATAAAGTAGTCAGTCTTCCCCAAGATATTTTACTTCTTTAAACTCGCTATATATTATATATTGTTGTATTCTTCTGTAGTCTTGATTGTTGTTTGTTTTCTTAAGACTTTCTCTACTCGGCCAAATACCCTATCGGCAGGTAAGAAACTATGTCCTCTTACTGGAAAGGTAATATTTATTTCTTTAAAACTCTCGGGTGATTGTTTTTTTAAAAAGTAATAAAGGGCATGGATTACATGTGCATTTTTGTTTTGCCCGCCACACCCGTCACAGAAAAGGCGAAGTTTCTGTATATTAAGGAGGTCCAGGTAATTCAGATGGGCCAAAAGTGCAGATGATACCTCAAGAGCCCCACTACCAGCCATATTTTCGGTCCATGTACTTATAAAACATGGGTTTTCTTGTATTCATATCCACACAACAAAAGGGATACTAAAATGGATTTAATGCATTTTGGATAGTTGCTCTTCAATTGTTGTCATTTGTCTTAATATTGGTTCGAGAAATTCTGATAACTGGCAGAATTCCGTGGTGGTGCGAGGCCTTAACCAAGGATCATGCAGCGTTTTTTGTACAAATTATTTTTATTTATTAGTACAAAGTTTTATTAATACGTTGCACTGTTTATCATCCAGTTTCAGATTACAATTGTATAGTAAAATACAAAAAAGAAAGAACGCACCGTCAACTTATGGGAATTAACATCAACATAAAAAAGACAAAATTCACAAAATTACTGCCAAATTAGATGCGTTCCAGAATACGAATTTGTCCAATTATGAAGACATGGAATGAGTAAAAAAGTTTAACTATCTGGGGACTTGGTTATGTGAAGACTGGTCCTCAGAGGTAGAAATCAAGAAAGTCTTTACAAACAAGTCTGAGAATAATAAGATTCACAAAATGTTACGTGTGGTTCGTACACTGCTGTGTATGCGGTGTATGTGTGCTGAATGTATGCTGAAAGCATTGGAAATACGGATCTATTGAAGAATCTAAAGAAGTCATATGATGGACCACAAGAAAACTATGAGGAAATTTTGAGGACTATAGGAAGAGAACGCGAATTGCTGGGCACGATAAAACGCAGGAGAACCGGATACATGGGATATGTGTTAGGCAATGAAAAGTACACTTTGCTCCAGCTATGCTATTTATAAAATTAAAAATAGAGGGAAGAAGAGGTTTAGGCAGAAAGAGGATGTCGTGGGTTCAAAATATCAATCATTGGACAGGAATAAGCACCACAGGAGAAATTCACACCACTAGAGATAGGAAAAAATGGTCAAAATAAGTGAACCCAAACATCCCTTAATGGGCAGCAGAGGAAGTAAAAGTAAAATACCCTTTCGCCATCGCTAAGAAATTTTTAAAGTGTCATTTTTAATGCAAGAATTTTCATAATTGGAGAAATTGTGTCTTTAAAAAAAGGCCTCTTATGGCCTCACACAAAGTGTTTTTAGAACAAAATTCTATTAATATTTTGTAATACATATTTGGGCACCCAAAATTTTATCTTATATCCTATGGTATACAGAAGAATACCTATTATATATTATTTTTTATAGGAAGATTTTCCTATATGTTATATATCCTTACCACTTTCTGAATTTTAATAGGTCTCTACTACCGCAAAGATTTTTAATTAATTGATTTTTTAATTTAACCGGTGGCGAACGCATTGACCCTATACGATAATCCTATTAAGAACTTTAATAAAAAAACACACTTTATTAAAGGGTAACATATTTAATTAGGGAAACGACGTCGCTTCCTAATAACCTTTCTCCGCTTTCTGAACCTTTCTTTTTATTTAATATCATATATATTCTTTCATTAAATTATTTAAAGGGAGTATATGCCGCCTACACAATTCAGAGATTTTTAATTAAATACTCAACAGATTCAATTAGATGGGCTACGCTTTGATCCTCCCCCGTAAATCTAATTATCGAGCGGTCTTCTTCGGATCCAGCGAACTTGCTCTACTTTCGCGCAGGTTCGTACCCTGTTGCCAGATTGTTCGCCCGGAAAACGCGGCTTATTGTATTAAGTTGGCTGAGTTTCTCTCGTATTTATTGACTAAATGAGGACAAATCAAATCATGCTTTATTGTTTTTCAACATTTAGACATATAAACAAAATTAGTAAATTAATAGCCAATTATAAAAATGAAACGCGTTTATATGCGCTCTCGTAATTATAGCAGTTGCAACCGGTTAAAAGTTATTAATATTTATGTATTTGGTAAAGTAAAAACACTAGATCCTTGGAGTAAAACTCTAAATGTCCCAATGGAAACTGAAAACTGCAAAATAAACAAACAACATGGAAAGTCGCTGAAAAATAATAAACGCTTGTCGCGTGTCTATGGAATTCTCTCCCAAAAATCCATCAAATAGCGATATCATTAAATATCTAAATAAGAGATGGAAAATTCTCTAACATATTATGGCGAATAGAGAGAGATATTTATAATAGACGCACCGGTAACTTAGACCTTTTGGCGTCTATCAGAATTTTTTAATAGTTATATAAATAAGCAAATGAAAAACATCTATAAAATGTCTATGTACAATATAAAAGTATGTGTATGTAAATAGACTGGAGAAACAGATAAATAGATACAACAAAAACGAATAAATAAATAAATCTAAAATGTCTATGTACAATGTAAATGCAATAGAGGACCTAAGAAAATCTATTGAAAGGTTCACTGATGAAAACAAAAGCACAACGAAAAACAGAGCGGTGAGTAGAAATATTAGATAAAGAAGTTCAAAATAAAAGTAGGGAAAATCGAGGTAAAGAAAAATTTAATAATTTTCCAGATACCTCCAAACCCAATAAAGGAAAAACAAACTGAAAAGATCCAAAAGTTTTAGAGAAGCTTGATCTTGCCATTCTGCTGCGATAATAAAGAAAGCTTAACTTCTGAGAGCAGCAGTGGCAAAGCGTGAATTTTTTTTCGTGTAGACAAACAATAAAAATCGTTAATTAGAAAGGAATGTGTATTCAATATTATTCAATTTAATGAAATAGAGAATGAAGGCGCATGAAATATTAACTCAAAGAGAAAAATTATGTAGTGATATAAAAAAGAAAAAAATAATTACTACTAGCATAAAAAGATAGATAGATAAAAATAAATACAACTTACAAAAAAACATAACATAGGTATAACCATAACTTATAAATCTATAATATCATAAATACAAACTAAAATACAATTGCCAATATCGAACAGTCGTTAATAAATAACCACTAAAAAAACCTTTTCTATACACCCAAAAATAAAAATACTAATTATTAAATTACTATAGCACGCGCCCGCACCAAATGCCAAATGCAGATTCATCAAAACAAAACTGAAGATGTATTGCGGCCGACCTGATCAAGCATGTCCATAAACAATAACCCTCAACAGCATAATAAAATAGCTGGTCGACTTAAGATATAACGATAGACAAAAGCTCGAATGTCTTTCCCGCGACAAAATTTTGCAGACGTAATAGGCTGAATACTGTTGCGGCAGGACCGCTGTCACCTGTTTGATGTGTATTTGGTTCGATTAGATGCTCCAAATTTCGGAAGACAAATATCAATGTGTCTTCCTGAGGCTCGTATACATTAATTGGGTGTCAACCCTGCATTTTTATTTTAATTGGTGCGCCAGGCTTTGGATTAATCATGTTTAGATTTAATAATATTTAATATAATAACTATTAAATAACTATTTATAATACTATTTAATAATAGTAAGGAGAGGCTACGTTCTGTGTTAATTTTTTTTTTAATTTTAATTCAACAATTACATCAAATAATTACGTGATAAATTAATAACAAATAACTGGATAATTTTGGGTAGACAGTGTCTACCTTGTCTACTCGTACGCTTCGCCACTGGAGAGCAGAAACCCTGATTTTATTATCTCGTAAAAATGAAGAAATTAAAAAGTTAATCTTAGAAAAAGGGAAAAGCAAGGGAATAATAACAGACTCTGACAGTAATATGGGAGCAACAAATAACAACATTGTCACAAATGCGGACCTTCCAAATGAAGTTAGAACTTTGTATAAACAGGCCCTAGAATTAAAACTTAAGGGCTATACATTTGTGTGGCTAAAAAACTCCAGAATATATATGCTAAAAAATCAGAAAATTCAGATATTATTCCTATTTAAAATGTTGCGCAAATTGAAAGGTTGGTTGAAGAACCGCATAATCACTCAGCACTTTCATAACAGAATTTAATCCTTAACATAGCATAATATATAAAAACTAAATCTATAGGGAACAAGACGGACCATCTGAAACTAATTGTTAGACATATAAAAAGAAAATTCATGTTTTGGTAGCATGCATTTTATAAAAGCAAACGTCAAGAATATTCAATTAAGGTGGTCAAACAGTTAAAAAGTGAGAAAAAAAGATTTTATAACAAAAAGTTTAGAGAGAACATACATATTGGAAAAAAAACTTGGGGTATCCTAAATAAAATCATAGACAGGAAACGAAAAGATTATAACTTCAGTTCGGTTTTCAAAGAGTCTAATAAAGTAATTACCGATGACCAGGCTATAGCAGATGCTCTTAACAACTTCTGTCTAAGTATTGGACCGGACATGTGCAGTAGATGGCATCACAGTTGCTAATGTAAATTAGACAATAAGTGTTTTGACATTTTAGCCAAAATTATAACCTTTCATTTGAAAATGCATCTGTATCAGATAAAATCAGATAGCTCGAGTACGCCCTATTCTTAAGAGTAGTGATACTTGCTTGGCATCAAACTATAGACCAGTATTAATACTAACTATGTTTTCCAAGACTACAGAAATTTGTGTTAATGATCGCTTGTTAAAATATCTACATGAATTCAAAACTTATTACGATTTTCGCAAAGCGAGTGACATAGAGATAACACTTACAGATTTAATATCTGCTCTACAGCTAAAAATCAAAAGAAGTGAGCGCTCTAGTGTCTCTTGACTTGAGAAAGGCATTCGATACTGTTGACCATGATATTCTTATTAGTAGATTGGACCAAGCGGGCGTCAGGCTAGAGTCGTTTAGAAATTGTATGCTGAACAGGATTGTAACTGTAAATAAGGTCAGCAATGGTTCACAGATTATACGAATAATTACTTTTTTATTTGCAAAGAAGCATGAGTATACGTTTTTCTATATAAGTCATTCCTAGTATAAGTTTTTTTAATATATTCTTCTTGGGATCAATATCTCTCTGCCTTATTCTATGTTCTTAGCAAAACTTTTGATTGTATTTCTCACGACCTATTACTAAAAAGAATTTTCATTAATGATCTTCCCTTAGGAACACAAATATGAATATTTGAAATTTTTGTTGATACCACTGCTATTGCATTTGGTGACTCTGAGGCAGAAGCACTTGAAACTATCTGAGGCAACAGGCTGAGAACTGGTTTCTGGCAAAAAGCCTTGTTTTCATCCAGGATAAGATCCAAAATATGACCATTACATTAAGAAGCACCACAGAAACTACAGTTAAATTCCTTGACAGCCTCTTGGATCCAAATCCATTATAAGAGTGTGTTTAAGAGACTTGGGAGTTCGGAGCGTGTTTTTCTTTTACGTAATACATATGAGTGTGATTCTGCTGATATCTTAAGAACCGAGTACTTTGCCATCTACCATAGTGTCATAGCTTAAGGTGTGTTGGTATGGGAGGATCCCCTCATTTACAGAGGGTTTTGGCCTTCAGAGGAAAGCAATTAGAATTTTGTCTGGTATAGGATATATACAGGACTGCCCAGATTCGTTTACCCTATTAATCATATTTTCAATCCCTTGTCTATACATCTTGGAAAATCTTCTTTAGATCAAGGTAAACGGTAATTTTGTTACTCATCAAGATAGACATGATTATGGCACCAAGTCCAGTGCAGAGATCGATTAGAACCTTTAATGTGCCGCGAATAGTCCGTGTGCCGGTGTTGCTTGTATTGTTACATGGCATGCGTGTTTAAATCGCAAAATTTTGTGGAAAGAGTCATAAAGTAATATTCTAAGCGATATTTAATCATTCCATTAAATAAATAAAGGTTTTAAACATATTTTACTAAATTTATACATTTGATTCGTTTGAAGTTTGACTTGAGACGTCCACGTACTATTTTGTTAGACGTCTGACCTCAGTCCCAGCCACTCAAGCGTGAAAACGTGCACAGGTTCGGCCTTAAAATTTATGTGTATTTAGAATTTTATTGTTCCGGATTTTTGGGTTCAGTTTTATACAGCTAGAAATTCAGGATAATTGATAGCAAGATAATATTTAATTTAAAGATAAGATTTAAGTACGTAAAATCAGTTTAACCAAACATTTTAATTTAATAAGTTTAGTTTTTAGCGCCATCAGTGAGGTATTTATAATAAGTGATGAGAAAATAGAAGGTACAAATTACTTAGGTCCATTTATTCTGTGGATTAAGGCAGTGTGATTAAGATTTACTTTTTGACACAAAAGTGTAAAACTGTCTAAATTTTAGATATTTCCTTTTTTTGGGTATTAAGATTTATTTTTATTTTGTGGTTATTATTAACGGGGGTTTTGGCTGGCACATTCAATGTCCATTATTATTGTTTTTTTTTTTAAATTTATACATATTATGATATATTATTATAATAACCTACTCATGAAAACCCCATCTGTATATTATATTATAACTATGTTCCAGTATATTGCCGCTTAGGGAAGTGCCAAAATAGATAACATTATATGAGAAATAAGCTATTTAATAAGCTACCTTATACTGTAAAAGAAAATATCTTTCTTAACCTAATTTTTAGTGTGTATTTTTATATTAGTGTTCCTAACATAATCTACCTCTTTCTTAAAAATATTCTTTTAACGAGTGTAAACAACATTGTAATGACACAATAAAACTATTTGATTTAATTTGTTATGAAATGCTTTCCGCAGTAAAAAAAAATTCGACAATTGAGCACGATGTAAACCTAGTCATTTTCTTATAAACGTCCGTTTTTTGACCAGTGCGGCAACGTCGAGCCCAAGTTTACCACCTGTACTGTCACCTCAGCTGTCAGTCGTCAGGTCTCTTATTGGATGATTAATCATTGATCGTGGAAAAAGGGGTCCCGGTCCCAATATACGCCTTCGAGAATCCCGAAATTCGTTTAGTGAAACCCTAGTAAACATCGGGGACCAAAGAAATTCTAATAAAAACAACCGGTTTTAGTGAAATTTTACCTTAACAAGTAGGTCGAGTTTCCAGATAGGGCTTTACACAAGGCTGACCCCATCCACTCTGCAATCCTGTGACTTCTATTTGATAAGTGAAACGAACTGTGTTATCCTGTATGTTTTTAACACTTTTTTCGATACCGTGCATTAAATTTATATAAAAAAACGGTATTATAATTATATTTAGATCGGTGTTTTACAGCCCAACCGGACGACTATCATTCATATGGCTGTGCTCTAGTGACATTTTTCCAATAAGGCGCATAAGGTCAAGGAAAACCGTTCAATTTTCCTTATAATCGGCTAAAACTTTATCAAAATTACGAGAAAAGACGAGAAAATGAGCCGCGGTGGTAGTGTGGGGGCCAGGGTGCAGGTTCCCGATGAACTTAGAGAGGTGCTGTTGGAGTTTACAATAAGTTATCTCCTGGAACAACCCGGAGATGTTGTCTCTTATGCTGCTGATTATTTCGCTAAATTAAAGGAGGCTAGATGTAGTGCTTTGATGTTTGACGGGGCAGGCCCTTCGGAGATGATATCTCCTGATGAGAGCACTTTATCCAGAGAAGAAGGTAAGTCTCATTATATTTTAGTTTTTTTATTTTAAATAAGGGCACTTAACTGGTAAAAACTAAAGAGACATCCTTGTTTTTCTTTTTGTTATTTTGAAGTTGCCACTTCATTGACGAGTGATATATTCAAATTCCAATTGTGAATAAATTAGGATTTCCAGGGCAAAAGGTGAGAGTTTACTGAACAACACTGCTGTGTTGTACTTTCATCCTGCTGAAATAAATATTAATTAAAAAACTTTTATTTTTCCAAGTGTCTTAACTGACAAATTGAGATTTCTACTTCCAGTAAGTAAATTATTAAACTTACTAACTACACATATCTTCTAAAAATCATTCTACTATACAAGTCAAACTTTAACGTTTTAGTTAATAATCTTCAACTGAATAACTTTAATATTTAACTTGGTGTAAGTTTTATGACCTGTGAGGAAGAACAAATTTGCATCAGATATTCAAGTGGTAACAATCAGAATTTAGGATAACTTGATAAGCAACTGTGCATAAGTGATGTCAAACCCTTGACAAAAATAAGGATGTAGACTGCTTTAAAATCAGTGTAAACGAAGCACTTTTTAAGGGGTTAGTCGATGGCAATCTATGGTCTGTGGGTACTGCTGTAAAATAAGTTTCGTCCTCAACGCAATCCTATCTATGTCTTCTGGAGCAAATTTTCAGCAGGTATGTACAGAGGCATCTCAAGTCTCTGTCTACAGAGGTTCTCTGTACTCTTCTCTTCCTTTATTAAAGTGTTAGAGCCCTGAAAACTTACCTTAAAGACCATCTCTGAAATGCTCAGTTATATCTCTTACAGAAACCTGGTATTAATAGTGAAGAACTGTTCAATTCTAGCTACACAGTTTTCAGAACAGACTGTAATCAAATCAAATTAAAAATTGCTTTATTGTATAAAGACATCATTATGTTGTCATTTACAAAGTTGAGGATAAAAAAAAATTGCAAAAAAAAATTATGGTATAATAAGTAAATAAAACAAATTAAACTGAAATATGAAAATACAATAAAATACAAGTACAGATATACAAATAAAAACATAAATATAGTATATAATCAATAATACAGCTGGATTCAACTCACAAAAAGTGTAAAAGCACTCTCTAAGTTTTTGACTTCCAGCGGGAAGTGGTTAAACATTTTTATTCCTTCATATACAATGGAATTTTTTGTTAAGGCTGTTCTTGGAATGGGAAATTCCAAATTATTACTATTAAATCTTGTTATTCTTGCTGCATTATCAGAACTAAGTTTATATTTTTTTATGGAGCATATACACTGTCATTTGAATGAAAATGCAGGTAACAGTAAGGATCCTCTCCTGAATAAACAGGGGCGTACAATGCTCCCTAGGACTGACCCCACTCAAATATCGCAAAGCCCTCTTCTGGAGAATAAAGACAGATTGAATGAGTTTACTGTTTGTAAACCCCCAGAATTGCATACTGTATCTCAAGTGTGATTCGATCAGGGCAAAATATATCCCCCTTGCAATGTCCTGGCCTAAGTTAATTCTGGTTATGCTTATAGAATAGCAAGCAGACATCAGTTTTTCCGCACATTATATATTTGTTCCTCAAACTTCAATCTAGTATCAATAAATACCCCCAAAAATTTATAACTATCTTTATTATCCAGTTGAACATTGTTCAGGGTTATAACTGCAATGGAGCACTTAAATGATAAATATTGGTCTTGGAGATATTATAGACCAACCTATTACTGTTGCACCATTCCATTATCACCCTAATATCACAATCAATCATGGCCCTTAAATACCTGAGTCTTTACCTAGCCATAAAATTGATGTATTATCGGCATATAAAGTAAAGGGTCCTTTTATGTTTAAAGAAGTAAGGTTGTTGATGTATATGAAAAACAAGAGCATAGCAATGTTAATCATAGTTCCAAAAGTCAAGGTGGAGGTGTGCTTTTGCTGATAAACACTATACTAAATCTTGTATTGCACACTGCTGACCCATTCATAGAAAAAATTATGATGTTCTAGGAGATCTAGTAGACCCTGAGATATACTGATATACTGTCTTGTCAGCATTTATGTAAAACCTCCTGCAATGGACATATCTGATTATGAAAAGCACTGTGAAATTAATGCAAAAGTTTGTGACCTATATAAAAATACCTTAATCACTTTAGTTTTCCTAATATATCTTGGAAACCCTGTGAAGACCTACCTGGTCTATATGCTAGTAACATGTTGTTTGGCAAAGATTCAATTTTATGTGACTCACTTGCATTGTCAGGTTTGTCTTAGTTCAATGGGGTAATAGGTCTAATGAATGTGGGTCAATTGTCAATTTCTCCCTCCTTTTGAAATACCACCCTCCTTCTAAACTGGTACTGCCTTGTAATAAGCCTAAATATTTAACTTCACTTGGGACTTTTTATTATGATTTTAAAAATGTGAATTTTACTTTGATTAATAATTATCTCCTAAACTGTGATTGAGAAACAATAATGTCTAATACTGATTTAAATGTCAATGTTGCCAACTTTTGCTCTGTGTTATACAGTTATTTTGATATGTTGGTTAAAATATCAAATTATTAAAAATAATCATTTTTTAGCAGTCATCCAGTTTGGTTCTCTAAGGAGCTAAAAAATCTTGTTGCACAGAAAAATTATCGATAAACTATACAAATAATCTTCCTGGTATCCAAGTCTGGGTGATTATGCAAAATTTAGCTCATTAAGACTGAAAGCTAATTTGCTATCTAAGAGTTGTTATAGCAATTATGTTAGTTAGTCAAAGTCAAAAAAAGCTTTATCATAAGATGGATCTTCTTGACAAAGCTACTATAAATTATCCTAGTTTAAAAGCTTCATTTTACAGAGATAGCACTACTTACAAACTATAAAAGTAGACTCAACACACATCCAAACATCCTATGTAAAATAACTACTTGTGCTCAAAATGCTAGAAAGGAGGCCAGCAGGTCCTTCTAGCAATTCATAAGATCTCAGTCTAATAGTGGTTCCAATATTACTAGTGTAATGCTCCTTGGTGAGACTAGTACTTCTGTATATAACACTATTGTTAACTTGAATTAAATCTTATTTCAGCAATTGTGAGCAGCAACTTAAAATTGGTGGTTGCTTGTGTCGATGCTTTAAGGCTTCTTCAAGAGGTACAGTAGAATAAAGGATCTTGGTGTTTATTTGGACCCTAAGTTTTGTTTTTCTTCATCAATTTGATCATATTATATCTTAAGCAAATAAAATTCTTTGTAAACAGATCATGCAGAGAATTCGGTCATCTTCCTGCATTTAAATCTTTGCACATATCACTTTGGTCACATCTCATCTTGAATTTGCTTATGTAATATGGTCTCCTATCAAATAAATATCAGTAGGATTGAAGATTTTTAGTACAAGTATCAAATTTATGACATTTATCTTTTTAAGATCAGGTACATTTCTTTCTACTGATCAGACTATGTCATCTATCACTTAATCCTTGTCCTTGTCCTATTGCCTTTTAAGGTTCTGACCTTGTTATCTTCTCAAATTATGCAATTAGATTAATCTTAAGTTAGTTTTTTAAGTCATATATATAAGTCATATATATATATATATTTTAAGTCATTGTGAGGTAGTTCCTTTCTCCTACCGGAAACCATCCCAATATAGGTTGCATAACTTTAATAGGAGTCTATGGGGCCTCTATTATGTAATGAATGAGTTGAAGTGGGGTTGTGTTATGCTTTTTAAAATAAGGATAAATGTTTTCCAATTCTGTTTTAAAAAAAATGTTTCTCAGATATTTTTGATTGAGTATACTCAAAATGATATGTTAAGGCAAGTGTGTTTTGTTGAATAATATATCTCCTGTCTAGATTTTTTATTTTATAACAAGTAGAGATTCTCATTGCTTTTCTTTTTCATGCATTAAGCTTTAGTATCTTCTCCACTACTTCAATAATATTGTCACTACTGCATTCAGTTAGTGTGTCATCAGCAAAGCAAAGTTCCTCAATATAATTGATATCATTTATAAAAATTATAAATAATTAAGCACCAAGGACACTCACTACCTTGCAACAAAAATATCAAATGTTTGGACAATTTAATTTGGTCCAATTGTACATATTGAAATCTATTTTCAGATAAGTATTCTTCAAACACCTTTATGATATTTTTCTTAATGCCATAATATTTAAGTTATAATTTCAAAGGCTTTTCTCAGATCAAGAAGAATTATTATTTATAACTTTTTGTTTCCATTTGGATATTGAGAGTTTTATATCAGTTTCACATGAATGGCGCTCTTTCAGAACAAAGAGATGGATTTGACTGTAAACTGCTTTTTCAAGTACCTTTTTAATGCAGGGCGAAGCGTGTTAATTGGTCAATATGCAGAAACACCAGATTTAGTTTGACTCTTTGGCACAGGTATAATTGAGCTCATTGTCATTAGGCATACTGCTAATTATATATATATTTATTAAATTTAACTGAGTATTTAAATCTTAAATAATAGAAAAATTAAAATTTTCTAAGAACATAATAAAGAATGGAAACACATGGAGGTATGTAGATGTTAAATTTTTGATGGAGTTTGGGATAGTCAACATTACCACACACGATTTTATGTAATATAACAATAGCTGCATTAATTCTTCTACGCTCAAGATTTTGCAAGTTTAGGTTTGTTTCAATTTTGGCATAATTAATATTCTTATAAGAAATGACCATCTTAAAAGCAACATAATGAAAAAACTTCCCTCAGATCAATTGAACTTTATCTCTATAAATCTGAAAATGTGGGAACCACATTGCATAATTTACTTCTAAAAAGGACCTCACCAATTAAACATATATTGTTATTATACAGTGGATGTTGTTAAAGTCTTTGGTATTCCTTTTAAGAAATCTCAACATTCTATTTGCTCTATTGCAACAAAGGAGAATCTGCTCTCTGAAAGTTAATTAAGTGTCAAATAAGACATCCAAATCCCTAATTAAATCAGTCCATTGAATAGGATTACCTTTGAAGTAATATGCTTTGGGTAGCGCAGTATTTGATTTACTGAAGTGTATATATATTTACATTTATTGATATTAAGGTGCATTTTGTTAGTTTTAAACCACAAATAAAATCTGTTTAAATCACTTTGAAAATTGGATTTTCATTTATCAAACTTAGTTGAATAAAAATGTTCAAGTTGTTGCATACATTACATATTGACAGTGCTGAAAACAGGCTGATAAGTCATTAATAAACTAGTTGAAAAATTACTCTGACAACCTGTGTTCTACCATCTAACAATAAGATTTTACCCATTTCAAAATTGTCCCACACACTCCATATCCTGCAATATTTTAATTTAAATTTTTCATTCAAAACTCTATTTCTAATATGACCTCCCCATTGATATGTACAGGTACAAGATTAGAAATATGGATAAAATATCAACTGCCATTCCCGAAGACCAAAACCTCTAGTGAACATTATTAATAATTGTTTATCTTCTGGGTGTGTCCCTGACATCTGGAAAAAAGCCCTTGTTACTCCAGTACCTAACGTGAACAATCCAACCAATATTAATGAACTAAGACCAATTAGTATTTTGCCAACTTTAAATAAACTAATTGAGATAATTATAAAAGGTCAATTGCTGGATTATTTATTAAGCAGAAACATTATCCCAAAATTTCAGTCTGGCTTCAGACCAAATTATAGCTGTACGACAGCTCGACAGCTCTTCTAAAAATAACAACAGATATTGCTCTCTCGATAATGGACAATGTTGTCCCTCTGTTTTGATAGATATGACAAAAGCCTTTGATACTCTCAATATAGAACTTTTAATGGCAAAACTAAAGCACTACAATATTCAGGCAAATGGGTGGTTTAAAAGCTACTTTCAAAACAGGTAACAGGCAGAAAAGCTGACTAATGACGAAGGTGTGGTAACTTCTGGGTGGAGAAATGTAACTCAGGGAGTCCCGCAAGGGTCAGTCTTGGGACCACTTCTCTTTATAATATTTGTGGCTGATTTAATTCATAAAATAATTTACTGCAGGTATCACAAGTCTGCAGATGATTTGCAAATTTATCTGCCATCATTGGTTCATTGCCTGCCTGAAGCTTTGGATTTAATTAATGCTGACTTACAGAGGATCTCTGATTGGGCTGACAAGAACTCACTTTTTATAAATTTTGGTAAAACACAGACAATCCTGTTTTCAAGAAATAAAAGTACCTTGAATAATGGAGCACAAAGTAAATTAAATATTAAGGGTGTTGAATTGGAATGGGTAGATCAAGTAAAAAACCTGGGCCTTTGTATGGATAATTGAATGTCATTTAATGCGCATGTAAATAAGATCTGTCAACAGTCATATTATAAATTAAAGTCATGAATCGTATATGAATTTAGGGCTATTTTGCCTACTAGAACAAAAAACCTTACAGAGAGTTTAGTGTTTAGTATTGCTGGATACTTAAATATTGTATATGGTCCTTTTTTAACTGAACAAAATAAATATAAAATCCAGAAAATTCAAAATTCCTGTATAAGATTTACTAGAAACTTGCCTTGGAGGGTTCATGTGAGTGAGCATGTAAAGCAGGTCTATAGTCTTAATATGGCCCAAAGAAGATTTTTGAGTATAAGCTGCACTGTGCATAAATTACTTAATTTTCATGAACCAGAATATCTGTCAGAATTCCTTATTCAAAGGGGTACATAATGTAAATATTCACTATAAAAGGACACTGGCAATCCCTCAGCATAAGACTGAATTTCTGAAAAGTTCTTTCATATATACTTCTGCTAGTATTTACAATGGCAGAAATTAAAGATTTAGGCATGGCCTCTTTTAAGTCTAAATTTTAAAAAAATTTTGGAGACTGCTGATATTTTAATACTGGTGTAACTTTGATTCTGGTATAGTTGGTTCTCTGAATAATTTTTGTTAAAATTTTTGTTTTTAAGAAAGTTGTGTGTTGAAAAATGTCTTTTTATTATTTATTGTGGTGTTATTAAAACACGCCTAGCGGTACTTTCCATCTTTGTATGTATATAGAATAGATGTAATTTATTTGTTGCATACAATAAAGATTATTTTATTTTTAGTTTATTTAATTTAAATGTGTTTCCAAATTTACATTTTATGTTTTTCAATTTTTTATGGTGTTCCCTCATAATACTCATCATCAATAACTGATAGAAATAGCATTTTTAATCTTGAAAAACCAACTAAGCTCCCAAACTTTTTAAGACCAATTACTATGTGATATATAGAGAGTTATACTATGGACTTTAATAGTCTGGTATGTTTGCTACCTCCGCCAAATGAAGGGATGAGTTGAATGATTTGAATTTTTTACAAGATTAGTTATATGTTATATTGAGTTGGTTGTTTACTAAAATTCTTAAAACACTAGCTGTCTACAATAAAAAAATAAATAAAATGAGTACAAAAACATAATTGTTTCCCCTTTTCTTGAACTGCTCTGAGGGACTGGGGCAAGATTTTTGTGTTTTGTCTTCAAGCCCCTTTAGTTTTGGGAATGCTGTTTTCTGCATAATAAATGAATATGTATATGAATATGACTAATTCAGTACCAATTTTTTTTTTATTTAGAAAGTTTGCAAATATAACTACTAGAAATTACATGTAAAGTGTTAACTAGTAAAAAATAAAATTACAACTATATACACAACAATATTGTAAACTAAAGATAAAATAAAATATGAATAAAGAAGGGCTACACTACTACACTAAAATATACCTAATACTATATGTATGTCTTTTATTTACCCCCTTAACACTAGTGCTGATGAGAAAGTACACTATATTAAATATATTCACATGGGTCAGTCTATTACACACTTCATTACAAATGGTTAGCATATTGTTCACTGGTGAAATGTTCCTACAGGGATTCATACAAAGCAAATCGCGGTTGGTTATCATTAATCTTATGTACCTAATGAAGTATAAGAACATAATGGCTCAACTGTCCCTTCTATTGCTAACTGTCTGTAATTGAAATGAATTTACCATTACCCGGTATGAGACCATATATGGATATTCCTTATTTTTTCTCACAAAAAGAAATCTCAAAAATCGTTTTTGAACGTTCTTAATCATTTTTGAGTTTGAAAATGCAAAAGGAGACCAGATGTTTAAAGCATATGCGATCTCACAAGGACCTTAAGAGTTTAATAATAAGTTTTTGCTTTTGTCAATAAGATATATAGATTTGTAAAAAATTTTAGTGCCATCTAACACTGAACTCACCCTTAATACCTCACAATTGTTCCATATCAAAATCTGTCATTTAAACAGATCAATCAAACAATAAAATGTGTCGAAAAACGAATAACTCAGATATTTCAAGTTCCCCTTGTGCTCAACAAGGACCAAGTGAGGTTGACCTGGACGAGACAATATCATCTTCCTCATTAGAAGACGATGATTATGAGGCACTAGCCGTGCCTCATAGTTCTAACCAGGGTAAACATTAGTTGCCTTTTTTTAATTAAAAAAAAAAATGAGCGGGGTAAATATTCCATCTAATATAACACCATCAAGGTTGGCAAATATATAAAAATTTTATGTGCTTCGAAAAATGTTCTATTTTAGTTTCATTTTATTTTATAGAATAAAAAATGAAAATAGTAATTGCTAGAAAAAATATTATGCATATTATTTCATTCTGGAGGAGTTTCTCATTAAAACTTTAAATTATATACACAGAAGTCATCAGATTGTCTCTCTTTCCCGAGGGATCACTGATGTGACATTTAATTGTTGACGCAGTTTGGAAATAACACTCATACAGGTTTCGGCTTATGGTTTTATCTTTATCAGACATCAAATTAAGCACCCGCTCCTTTGGTTATACTTATAAACCGATAAGAGTTTATTTACTTGCCGCTACTTTCTTTTCAATTTCATATTTACTTAATTTATTTAACTAAAAAATTCAAGTAATGTAATAACACATTTTTGAAGTATGTATGTAGGTATATAAATAAAGCTTTAGTTATCTTGTTTTTCAAGATAATAAAAACTAAATATAATTATCATAAATTCCTAACTGATTGGTGGGTGTCTTTCAGAGCCTCCAATAAATCGATTCCAGAACCGTCGAAAATCGGTATTCGCGGAAACGTACGATCCGGAAGAGGACGAGGACGACGACGGCACCCGAACGATTTTCCCGAAGTCGGACGAGCAGCGTCAGCGACTGTCCGAAGCTGTCCGAAACATTTTGCTGTTCCGTTCGTTAGAAAAGGAGCAAATGAACGAGGTATTGGACGCAATGTTTGAAAGGAAAGTGGCCGCCGGAGAGCTGGTTATCAAACAGGGGGATGATGGAGATAACTTTTATGTTGTTCAGAGGTAATTTATGTGTTAAAATCCTTAGAAGTCTGTTTGCATTCTACATGATTAAGCCTGAAATGCTACACTTATTTTTAGAATGTAATCTGCTACATGGGGACTGCTGTACCCCATGATATACAGTAGTGGCAGAAAGTAGAGCAACTTCTTTATTTTAAACACATCTATTTTATTTAGTAAGAAAATACAATCATATTGGAAATATAATACCAATAAGATCTAAGCATTATAAATCTATCAACAACTTAACTTAATATTCTTTGTTTATATTTTTTATGTACAAAAATTAATTCTGGGGCGGAAAAAAGTAGAGCAACTTTTTAAGAATTGATGTTTTTCTTTTAGTAAAAACTGAAATACAATTACAATTTTAGTATTTTGTAAAATATCCATAATTTTTGATAACTTCCTCACAACGGTGGCGCATAGATTGCAGTAACCTAGAAATGATTACTGGGTCCATATTAATCCAAGCTTCGTGCATTGAACAATTCGTCCTTATTTTTGTAAGTTTTCCCCCTTATTTTCCTATCCAAAATTTTCCATAGGTTCTCGATGGGGTTTAAATCTGGTAATTGACTTGGCCAGTCCGTTACTTGAATATATTGCTGTCTAAACCAAGCCTTTACATATTTAGAAGAATGCTTTGGATCATTGTCCTGCTGAAAAATGTGCCTAAGGGGCATTTTCTCGTCTGCATATGGAACCATTTCATTTTCCAGAATATCTTTGTACATAAATCTATCCATTATCCCATCAATTTTATGAAGTGGCCCCATTCCGAAACCGGAAAAGCAGCCCCACACCATAACTGATCCACCACCATGTTTTACTGTTGGACAAGTGTATCTGGGATTTAACCTTTGGTTTGCAGGACGTCGAACATATGCTATTCCATCACTTTGAAACAAATTAAACTTTGATTCGTCGCTGAATATTATCTTTTTCCAGTCATTAATTGCCCAGTGCAAATGAGATCGAGCAAAAAGAAGACGGGATCGTCTGTTTTTTGCAGATAATAAGGGCTTTTTTGCTGGACGTCTTGCAAATAATTTGGCCTCGCATAATCTACTTCTTATTGTCCTTGAAGATACCTGAACGCCTAATTCTTCTGATAAACGCTGCTTTATTTTACTTGAACCCAAAAATGGATCACTCTGAGATATTTTCAAAATTTGTTTATCTTGATATTTATCGGTTTTTCTTGGTCTTCCTGTTTTTTTTCTAGGTAAAACATGTCCATGCTTCACATAACGTGAAATTATTCGCAATACTATAGATTTATTCAAACTAAACCTTCTTGCAATATTGATTCGTTTTTCACCATTTTTGTGACAGTCTATAATTCGTGTTTTTAAATCAACGGATAAAGGCCGTCCTCTAGGCATTGTAAACTAACTGCTTTTAATGCAACCGGTAAACAGCTGGAATTAAACTAATATTATTCGATTTGTAAGTTCTAAGAAAAATGTTGCTCTACTTTTTGCCAGGTACACAAATTCTTATCAGTTTAAAAATAAAGAGAAATATTTAGAAGGTCAATTATTATCTGATTTAAGACTACCTACTTGACCAAAAGTATTGTGGATAAATATCATTGTTATTCCTTTGTTAGTGGTCAAGAAATTTTATTTTTTTAAAAGTTGCTCTACTTTCTGCCACTACTGTATATGTAATATTGAAGGGTCTAAAACAGATAAACGGAGAACGAACATTTGGTTCATATTCCATCCTTAATAAGTTTTTCAGTATTGCATCGATTTTGATAATTTTTTGCCGAATTTTAGGTCGTTTCACTGTCATCATTTTTTCATATCGAAGCCACAAAAATTTCTAACGCATTTGTTATTATACATGGATTAATAAAATGTCGAATTTCACTCTAAACTTTCAAACACCCCGTGGAAAAAATTCACAACCAAATAATCACTCTTTTTACTGGATTTTCAAGCCTCATCTTTTCTTTTTCTTTTTCTTAACAATTTGTTTTTTGATTCATTCCAATATCTGTGTTCTTAAAGAAAAAGCTGTGGCTTTCCTGTATGGAAAAAAACCATTAGTCACAAATAAATTAAGATTTTTAAAAACAAATAAACACACTTGAAATTTATACATACAGTAGCGGCCAAATGTAGAGAAACTTTTAATTTTTTAAAAAATTAATTAATAGGTTAAATAAAAAGTTTTAATTTCAGCACTAAATCATTGGGTACCTTAAGTTACTTATAATGATATAAAAATAAACACATTCTTTAACACATGACGAAAATACCAAAATATTTTTCATTTTTTTGCGGCCATAAGTAGAGAAACTTTTTTTCCGATCATTCCTAAGCAAACAGTTTTTGAATAAAGAGAATAATATTTTAGTCGTGTGTTAGTATTAGTCGAGTAAGATGCCACGAGGTATTCATTTGTCAGTTCAGTTAAAAGAACTAATTATAAAAAAATATCAAGATGGATTGAAACAAAATCAAATTGCAATTGATTTAAAGCTTAATAAAAGTGTTATATCTAAACAAATCAAGATGTACAAAGAACGTGGAGGTTCTTTAATTAAACCTAAGACCGGAAGGCCGCGAAAGACTACTCCTTCAGATGATAAAGTAATAAGAAGATGTTCCCAAAAAAATCCTTTCTTTACTGCCGTGGATATTAAGAAAGGAAACCCTTCCATTTCACTATCCATCCGTTCCATAAGAAGACGCTTAGGCGAAGGAAACCTCCAAGCCAGACGACCGGCAAAGAAACCATTCATTTCCAAGAAAAATCGGCATGCTCGTTTAAAATTTGCTAGAGAACATTCCACTTGGACTTATAACCAATGGAAAAACATACTTTGGTCCGATGAAAGTAAATTTAATTTATTTGGGTCGGATGGAATAAAGTATGTAAGGCGTCCCCCACATCAAAGATTCAATCCTAAATACACTAGGCCAACCATAAAACATGGTGGAGGTAATGTCATGGTATGGAGTTCTTTTTCTGGGCATGGACTAGGTCCGCTAATAAAAGTTGAGGGTATTATGGACAGATATCAATATTTACAGATCCTCAAGAATCATATGATACCTTACGCCGAAGAAAACCTTCCACTAATTTGGAAATTTCAACAGGATAATGATCCTAAACATACAGCTAAAATTGTTAAAGATTTTTTTGCGGAGGAACAGCTCAACGTTTTAGCCTGGCCTCCACAAAGCCCCGACTTAAATCCCATTGAAAACCTATGGGAACAATTGGAGTTAGATGTTAGGCGTAAATATCCCGAAAAATTTAAAAACAAAGAAGAACTGTTTTGCGCATTATCGCAGGCCTGGCAGGAAATACCAGAAGAAAAAATTGTAAAATTGTTGGAGTCGATGCCCAGAAGATGTGCAGAAGTTATTAAAAACAAAGGTTTTGCTACCAAATATTAGGTTTATTTTAAGTATTTGTAATATTTTGCTTAAGTTTCTCTACTTTTGACCTCTTAAAAAATAAAAAAAAATTTTTTTGTGGGTTTATAAATAATTTTCTTATACACTAGTTATTTATTTTTTATGTTGTATTTGTGTTCCACCTAAAACAATAAAATATATTTTTAAAAAGTAATCTATCAATATTTTTTTAAAAATAATCAAAAGTTTCTCTACTTTTGGCCGCTACTGTACATGGAACAGTTAAAATCTTAAAGTGAAGTTTTAGGGTTATACGCTGAAAAACCCCAGAATTGGATCCCATACAGAATCCTAGAGTGGATTATGGCACAGTATATAAAAACTAACTGGTTTTTATCCATTAAGGACCTAATATTTCTTAGGGCATAACAAAGGCTACCTAGTTTTAAACCATATAATTTGTTTTCTTGGTATTAAGAAAAAGTTCATTTAGAGAGATTTTTATTGGAGCTGTACTCTCACAAGGACCTGTAGTAAAGCACCTCCCAATAGCCTATGCATCAAGGACTCTCTGTAGTGCTGAGACGAGATACTCCACTATAGAAAGAGAACTCTTAGCCATCGTCTGGGCTGTGAAACATTTCCGCTTGAATCTCTACGGTCGTAAGTTTCTTCTAATTACTGATCATCGTCCTTTGACTTGGCTTTTCTCAATCAAGGATCCCGGCAGTAGATTAGCTCGTTGGCGCCTAAAACTAGAGGAGTACGACTCTAAAATCGAATATAAGCCTGGTAAAATAAACAAAAATGCGGACGCTCTTTCAAGGGTAAAAATTAATCATGTCAAGGATTGTATAGATCTCCAATCAAAAATTACTATCCTTGCCGCCAACGAAGACCAGCCCTCTACTAGTAAAGAAACACCTCCTTCCAATGATGATGAACCCGATGATGACGATAAAGAAATGACCCAAGACTACAATAGATTCGTAAATTTATACAGTACTCAGTCGATTATTGATTATTCAAAAATCGAAATTTCTAATTCGCAACTTTACGACCACATTTAGGGATTAGTTTTTTATTTGGCCATAGAAAATGTCATGTATATGTCATGGTCAATATGCTTTATTGTTATATTGATATAAAATTGTGTCAGCGGAACAAAAGTATGTCACATGAATTATTTATGTGACATACTTTTTTAACTCAACAAAAGGCTAGTAAGTTTCAGCCAGAACTTCTGTAATCAATTTAGAGCTTTTAAGAAGTGAAAATAACTAATATTTAATCACAAACACATATATTTATAATAATAAGCATTTATTTCCAAGAGGCTAATGCCCAATTAAAGAAAAATCAAAGTAATCTACAATTGTATAAAAAAAGAGTGTAGAGTTATCTTAAAAATAACATTTAAGCAAGTAAATACATTACAAAACACAAGACAAAATATAATAGACACAACTTAATAGCTAAAAATTAATACTAAATACATACTAATAATTTTCATTTTCCAAGCATAATCACGCCAGCGAATAGATCGTAACAATTAGGTGACACTCAGGTCACCTTCATTAGAGATGACTTTTTGACATTTATGAAAATGGGATCACGCATCAAAATATTCGATCTAGCTTGGTCGGGGGCAAAAGTAGGCTTATACCTTGCTTCGAAATCAGGTTATATAAAAAGATTGTTGTTCCAGAAGAAAGAGCAGAGCTATCAATGCTGGAGTTTCCATAGAAAACTTAATGTAACATTCGACATTTAGCTAAGGGCACCTTTCCAAATCTAGATAACAGTAAAGTGTGGTCCTTCTGAATAGACACCATCTTCCCGATATGCCAAATATCCAAAAAAAATGCCTCTGCACAGCCTTCAGAGTGTTCACAGGGCATATATAGTGAGAATTCCGAAGTAAAGAGCCATACTCAAGTTTTGACCTGACAAATTTGTAAAAAAATTGTTTTAATCACTGAGGGTTTATTAAATAGTTTCTTAAGACAAATTCTAACATCTTTAGGCTCTAGAGGCCGGAGAGATTTTTATTACTACATCATTTAGTTTGATAGCCAATTATTAGGGGATTTTTATTTGTATAGTATGACATAATGAAGCATTTAAACTGAGTATGTTTAAATCATACCACTCACTAACTAAGTTGATATGCTGCAAGAGGCAAGCAAACAGTCTGCGAGGGTGGTAATTTTCCAGAAAATCTTCAAATCATCAGCATAGGCTTATGCATAAGCATTAGGGTTAATTTATGATATTTAAAAGGCATAGGGCTAGTTGACATCTTTTATTAATAGCTGCACACACCTGCCAAGAAAAATCATAAAGATTAGTAACACAGGATCGACCTACTGGTCGACAGATAGGATATATGACGGTGGTTTCAAATAATTTGGAGAAATTGCATAGGATTGAGATAGGTCGGTAGTTTTCAATAAAACTGGAATCATCCTTTTTAAATACAGGACATACTCTTGCAGGCTTCAGATTTCAGGAAATGTGCCAGTATGGATTATTAGATTGAATATATAACTCAGTGGTAATTATAGTACTTGCACAGAATCCTTAAGGACAAAGCTAGGGATTTCGTGATCTGTGGTGGTTTAACTTTTCAGGGATCTACTAGCACTAATGTCATTTCTGGTAATAACAGGACAAATGTGGATATAATCATATGGCATATAAGTATCCTGTTGATGTGATGGTATAGAATGCCTGTACACATTCTTAAAGAAACGAGCAAAGGCTGACACAAGTCATCATAATATGAACCAAGTGAGTTTTCCAGATGCAGGAATCCGTGATACTCTTTTTACGATGAATAAATGACCAAAAGATTGAAGGATCAGAATTTATATTATCCTGTGTATATGCTTAATGTGATCTCGATAGGCTAAATCCACTTGATACTTTATACTGCGACGTAATAAGGAGGTGTATCTGGAAAAATAAAAATGAATGTGAATGGAGTTAAGTCTTTAAAGGCTTTCTCTTTCTTCGTCGGGAAAACGTCATCGTCCTTGTTGCCTAAGGGAGCATATCATAAAGGGCACAGCAAGCATCTGAGCCACTAGAAGAATCGAAGACCAGTCACACTCCTGTAATAACCTATACATCTTTGGAAAATGTGTTTTTCTAAAATTAAACTTTGGTCTGTTATTTTTACGGTCAGGAAGATTAAAGGTAGGACGGCTCCTAGCAGTAAAATTGATTAATACTGGAGAGTGGCATATTGAAATATGTCAAAATTACTAAACATAAGATCTAAGAAGCGATTAAGGAAGTTAGATATAACATTATATTGTATAAGACGTTCCAGAAATTCAAAAGCCTTTGGCGTTTTTTTTGATGTCGATAATTAGTTCTATACGTGCAGATGTTAAAATCACCTAGATTAATTACGTGCTCATTTAATAGGCAATTGCTTAGATTGTCTATTAATAAATCCGAGCATTTGTAAGCTTTTTGGAACCAAGTAATTAACATGTCAAATAACAATTTATCGTCAAAGATTATACTGAGATCTCTTACTTCCCGCATTCGTTTTCGGTTCTATTTCTTGTAAAAGAGATACAATAGCATTTAAATTTACACATTCATAAGAAGTCTATTAAGTTTACAATAATTATCAAGGCATGTCAAATCTTCTTTTATTAGTAAGCAATCATTCATGAATCCAAATGGTCTAAAGTTTTTTAGATCATCTGCATAAAGAGCAAATTTACAATGGTGAAGAAAACACATGGTGGGAAATGTCATTGATATGAGATGATAAAGAATGGAGATGATCCATAAAAAGAGGTTAAAATTATAGTTTTTCAATGCCAATCAAAACATTTATTCTCAAATATTTATTAACCCCATTTCGTCGGTCATCTCACGAAGTGGCGTATCTTACATTTAGCAAATTGTTCAGGAGAAGCAAAAAACGAAAATGCTTCATATTTGAATTGCCGAAGAGCCGGAAATAATTGCGATTCAGATCTAATATTTTTATATGTTGCGTACTGCTATGTAGCCTATGAGTACCTGTCCCATAAAGGGTTATAACTATTTACGCTTTCGAAAAAAATAATTTTGAATGCAGATACGTCATTTGGTGTGAAACTAAATCTTGACTTTTGTGAGATACGTCTCTTATCCTTAAAAAATATTGAAAACTAAGTAGGCACGAAAAAATAGCTAGTTAAAAATCAAATAATATTTTATGACAAAATAAAATAAACAGTAATCAAAATATTAAAAACGCATTAAAAAACAAATAAATCAAATTCACAAATGAAGAAAATATCATTATGCTGTAACAAAAATAAACTGCATGTTATAATATTGAAAACAAAAAAAGTATTAAGTATTACTAATAATATTAGTAGTGACAAAACTTCATTCCTAAGTTATGCCTATTCGTCAGTGTGGGGAAGAGAGGGGAAAAACTGTTGATGCTCCGGTGAATGAATTACTGGAGTTTCTCCTTGACACAATGAAATCAAGTCTTTATATTTTTTTCCAGATATTTTTGGCAGTTCCTTGTTTAGTTGAGGTAGTTCTAATGCTGATACATCAAGGTTTACACGTTTTTGAACTATACAGTCATACTCAGGCTCTAAATGGCTGTTTTTAAAAAATATTTTAAGAGGGTCAGCTTGTTTAACTAATAATTCCATTACGTCAGTCCACTTAACGTTCACGCCACGTTCACTGGTTCTAATACTTAAGATTCTAAGGTCTTTTGACAATGACTTAAAATCTTTAAAGTCTCTGAACAGCATTGGAATAACCCTGTAAGGTCTTTTTGTTCGTGCCAGACTAATTATTGGGTATAGTTGAGAAGGCAAAATATATTACCAGCTTTGTAAATTGCTCTGTTGATAGCACTGTGGGCTGAATCTCCTTCGCTCTGCCCATGATTTGTTTCAAAAAAACGTAAAGAGATTTCCTCTATTGTGGGAAATTTGCTTATGGAATGAATCAGCATAGAAGCGACGATGGAATTCTTGTTTTGGCCGTAACATCCGTCTGCGTACAAATAAAAATTCCGAATACCTTTCTTACTATAATATTCCAGAACTTGTGATATGCAGGATGCTATTTCAGAAGAACCACGCTTACTGACTGCTTCGTTCCACACGAAACAAAAGCACTCTTTCGTTGCTATGTTATAAAACGTAAAATTGTATGTAGCCAAACGACTTTTATAAAAAATGGCGCTTTCATTGGAAATTGGCACATAAATCACCTGTTGTAAGTCAAAAACACCACACACACTGGATGATCTTCTATGGCTTTTTTTTACACTGGGATTTTGAGTAAACGAACCCTTGTTTTTTCGGCAATATGAATATCGTAGCGAGTTTTTAGTTTCTCTTTAACGGTTTCTTCGCCTTCCCTATAGGATACGCATAGAGAACACAAATCTTTTTTTGGTGAGTGAAAAGATGAATTTTTAGTCTTAAAAACTCTTCTATAGGTATGAAAACTTGGTTTTTCCATCCTTCCAATTTTCTTTGATTCATCTAGATACATACCATGCATTCTCCTTAGATTCAAATCTGGATGCAAGTACATCTTGATCGTGCTAGCACGACAATAATGAGATTCCATCTTGGGAAATCTATTGATGTGATCACTCATTTCCTTACAGTGTGCACAGACCGTGTACCGTCTCCGAACGAGATCCAACAGGTTAATAATAGTAGATAGGCCGCTATCGTCAATACAAGTGTTTGTACTCAAAAGTTTTACACGAATAGGCGTATCTTACTATACGACTTTTCGTGTGATATCGTACGGGTATTTTGTAAGATACGCCGAAAATGCAATATACATTTGCACCATTGGTATAACAGTTACAGATACGCCGCTTCGTGAGATCAAAGTGAGTTCCAAAGCAACTTGTTTTGCCGGCTTAACTATTTTCTGAAAACTTTGTTAGATACGCCACTTCGTGAGATGACCGACGATTTGTTCTCTATGGAGAGCTCAAATTTGAATAGTTTATACACAATGAATACATATTATCTTCCAGGGAGTCTTTGAACTTCATCAGAGCCATACTGTGAAAATTTCCTCAAATTGGCACACTAGGTGTACTTGAGTCTCTAAAATACAAATTTAGACACCTCTAAAACCGTTTTAATGATCCCAATCCCATTATTGTTAAAAATTCTTCCAAGTTATAAGAACGTATTTTTCTTAGTTTTCCAGGATAAAGTGCAGCTTTTTTTCTAGTTTTTAAATGAAATTTTCTTTGGAGAAAAAGAATCAGTAAAAAATTATCTCAAAGGTAAAAAAAAGAAAGGATATAAGATAACCAAGGAAAAGAGTCGCAAAATTGAAAATTAAGTAGAATCGCAAATAGCATTAGAACGAGACTAAGAATATAAAATAAATCAATTTAATAAATAAATTTAAATAACAGCAACAGTAATAAAAAAGTGAAAAAATGCAGACAAAAGTGAATAGGTAAGAAAAAGCCTTTAAGTGGTCTAATGAAATATTAAAGGCCAAATGATTACATAACGTTTATTAATTTTATTAAAATAGGAAATAGTTCTGTTCTGGTGATTATAAAGAAAAATATATATGCTTTCTTGGAGCTAATATCAAGCAACAAAATGATAAAAATATATTTTTTTTAACACATTTCCACTCAGTTACATAAGAAGGCGAGTTTATAATATTTTTTAATTTAATTTATGAGAATTTTATGCTAAAAACCCGTGATGTGTATCAAATATCATACACCATTCATATAAGTATCAGTTTCTGCACTCCGTTGGTAAATAACTATTGTGGTTTTTATGTTTTTTATACATACATTTTAGGCATTTATTGTTTTTATATTTAGATTAATTTTTCAAGTCTCCTCTCTCTCAGTGCTACCAGTAAACAAAAATAAAACAATTTATGTCATAGAGAAGTTATAAGGTGGGGTAAATATAAGTTGTAAAATGATTCGAATATAGTCATCAAACAAGAAAATAAAATATAATAAATCATATTTTTTACCCAGTTTATTTTCCTTACCTATTAATACTACTACTTACTCATTACCTACATAATAGTTTTATTTACTGAACGAACATTTTCACCTAATTTTTATCTGACAATCAATTATAATTTATTTACTTCAAAGGACCGACTAATAAAAAAAATCCACACAAATTGACAGACTAATTACTAAAACCCCAGTATGGCATGTAATTTTTTTTTCTCGTTTAATGGTCGTTTAGATGGCATTTGTCGTGTTGTGCAACGTATTCGCCGACTACAACCTGAACACCTACGTAATTGAGAAAATGGTTTTTATGTGAGTTAACTCGTACAATACAATAGAATAATAAGGTTTATGAAAATATACAGTTTTCGATTACACAGCTGCTTGCGAATAATGGCATTTCCGGACATCCTTTTAAACGAAAAAAAGCAGTAAAAACAGTTTATATTACATTTATGTAATAGTCTATTAAAAAAGTTATCAGCTGAAATAATCTGACATATGTGTTCACGGATTTCCTCGAAATATATAACAAATCTGCCTGCGTAATTTTCAACATCTGATTTAAGCGATTTTCTAAAATAAACTCGCCTATTTATTAGGTTGTTATAGTGAGACCAGTGTTTGGATTAAATTAAAAATTAACACATTGCAGATCAAATTTAATATATTTTTTTTTTAAATGTAGATATATGCTAATAAGAGTGTGTCTTGCTAAAATCAATGCTTGCCACTATAAATTTATTTATTTTTCCAATAAACCACTTAACAATTTACATATCTCATAATCATAAACTTTAACGGATGTATGCCTGCAGTTGCTATAATTTGATTTTTTGGCCTTTGAAACATAAAGTATGGAGTCAACCATGTTTTGAAAATTTTCTGGCAAATCTCTGCAAATTTCTACTTAGATTATATTATAGCTCAAGTTATATCAGTAGTGGTATAAAGGCAAATAAATTCGTATTTGAGGGGACGTCGTAATCTGTATTGTTTGCCAAGTATCCCAACTTAAAATTAGGTTCCAGCCAATTTTTTATAGGAACAAGCTTGGTTGTTTTGTCTCAGCTTTTAAGTATATTTAATTTGCTTTTTTGCAAGGATATTTACTTGTCCCAGGCCAGTGGTTAAGTTAATAACTTGATAACAAGTTAAGCCCCATGTATACAAATTAATTTAAGAAATAATAACCATGCACATTCAATTCCTATAGCTAATACTACTAATGTTTTAATATATATTTTTTCCAATTTACTTTCACATAATAAATTCCTCCAGGATCTTCTCCATCAGCACAAACTGAGAATATAAGGAACTTTTATTGAAATGAGACGAATTAATACACAAGTTAAAAAAAGTACAAGTGAGGATCACTTTGGTAAAACACCAAAAATTTCAACTCATACTAGGGAATCAATTATATATTTAGTAGCAAATTTAATTAATTCCTGCATGAAATCATGCTTTTTTCTTGGCTTACTGAATATTGCCAGAGTAGTGCCAGTTTACAAAAATGGTACATCTAGTTGGCAGAATATGCGAAGTGGTCCTCAAGACACAAGTAATAGTAATAAACGTCTCTTATTACGTAAATTTACCAAGGTAGTATACAATAATTTCCCAAGTTCTCAAGAACAAGGCGCAGTCTAGCTTTAGAGTTCAACTCCCTAAAAGTGTAAGAAATATGGTAATACTTTTGTAACCCAAATATAAGACGTGAGCTTCTGAATACGATTTCTTTCAATCAAATCTAAACATGGACCATAGTTAAAATCATAGTTGAAGTTAGACAAAACTAAGGATTAATAAAGTTAAAAACGACTATTGAATCAACAACTGAACATATTCTCGAAATTTCAGCTCAGTGTCCAAAATCAAACCTAAATTCTTGGCACAATTCACCTTAGGAAAACTAAAACGTTATTCAGTACAATATTCAAATTAACCTTTAGAAAATCCTTCTTAGGGCAAAAAATCATGACATTTGATTTAACAGGGTTAAATTTAAGATTGAGCTCTGAGGCTAATTGTGTAAGTAAGTTTATATCTTGAGTAATTAATAAAGATGCATTTAGGTAATCACAATGGTCAAAATGATAATGAATATGACTTTTATCTGTAAAAGCCTGTAGTTTACAGTACTTTAAACCTTAAGTAAATCAGAAGTGTAAATAATAAAAAGCCGGGGGCGAAGAAGCGAGTAGACCCCTTCACTGCGGTACTTCAAATAATACATAGACTTCATCAGAAAAAGAGTTTTCATAATATTTTAACTTTGCCTTTAATATTAAAAGCCTTTGCGAAATCCAAAAGTACCAGTGCTGTGGAAAATGTTTGTCAATTGCTGTTATATCATCAGTGACAGTGCTAAAGCAACGCCTGTGCTTTCGAAACCCACATTGACTTTCTGATCATCTTATTAACATTACCATACTCAATCAGCTAGTTGTATAAAACCTTTTCAAAAATCTTCGACGCATTATCGGTAAAATACTAATTATTTTTTAAATTGTTAAAAGTAGCTGGGTTTTTTACCTTAGGTAAAGGTTTGCCTAAAGATACCTTCCACTGATCAGGAAAGTAGCTTTATGCAACAATTAATTATGTGAGTAATATAAATATCTATAAAAGGACTGCAAAAATTATGAAAAATATGTTGGTACATGAAGATTTACAAAACTATTCAACCTTTATTCATATTCTTTGTATTACTTTTATTCAGGACTGCTTTGAGAGGAAAGAGTTTGCTCCTTATACTTGGATCTTACAAAGGCATTCGACTATGTAAGCATTATAAAATTTTACTTCACTGGTAGAGAACCAGCCCTAGTTTTTGTTTCCCGATGATACAAATTGAATCTCTCCTGATTTTAAGCAGCTTACATCAGATCAGGGAATCATTCCAACACTTACCATAAGCATTGCAAAGACACAGACTTCTCACAGCCTTGGATTTGATAAAAATGAGACCTTTTTTGTAAAATTTCTTGAAGTTATTCTAGAGTGAAAATTGAATTGTGTTGCAGTTGTAAAAAAACTTAGGACTCTTAGGAACTGAAAACACAGTATGCATGTTATGCATATACAGCCATTATGCATAACTTGCACACATTTGCAGTGTAGAGTGGATTGTAATATAGGGAGTTCTGCAGGGAGACTTTTAAATTTTCAGGCATTCTTACTTTGCCATCCCTGTATGTGTGTGTTCCCGATGCATGTAAAGAGAAACTTCTTAAAGCACTCATATATTACTAGAGGTAGGGATTTTTTTGTAAGTCTTTAAATAAATTCTTTAATGCTCTTCCAAATGTTAAGATGTTTTTAATAGATCTATTCTTGGAGAGCTTATTGCTAGTGTAGCGTACTGTGGGATTGCTCAATGCTCATGTATTGTAGAATGATTGGTTTTTATATTTAAAATATTTTAATGCTTCCATCCCAGTGTTATGGAAGATGGGTATACGCGAATAACACCCTTTGGGTTTTATATAATTAACTATGACTATGTATAAATGTGACTTGCGGCAAAATTACTAATGTATATATTTTGCTTGATCTGTTGTTAGACATTTATTTTTTATTTTCCCTCTGAAGCTTTCTTTCTAATACTCTTATTGATTCGTTTTTGTATATTTGGATCAAAAGCCACCATTGTTGCAATACTGAAACTAAACATTTGGATCTCACTACCTTTTATCTCAAAAGAGTTTTATTCACCTACAGGGTCATTTTTGAATGCCTAACTTCCATAATCTGATGAGTTGTTTGAGAATATTGGAAAGATTGTGGTTCTATTAAAAATCTGTAAAATATAATAAATTAAATCGTTATTATTTTCTGTGTATTAAGACTATTAGTCAGATTAGAGTCGCCAATTTATTCTTAAAGGATATCAAGGATTTTGCCCAAAAACCTAAAAATAGTAAATAATGTCAACATATTTGGACAATGTACTTTATTCTCGTTGGTTTCTTACTTAGGAATTAAATGAGGACATACTTATTTTCTATTAGAATTACTTAATTTCTAATAACAAAACACGTTCAAAAAGCCTAAAAACAGCAAAAAGGTCTATAATAAATACATTTTCACTTATAAAATCTATAGATATACTTTTTATTCTACAAGTTATTCCAACATACATTTTTATGTTTCCAGGCTTTCAGGCTCATTTCTTTAATGCCATTTTTTAAATCTCAACAAACAGTTAAACCTAGATGAGTGTGCTTTAGATGAAAAGGTGATTTGAATTTATATGACATATGTAAAAAAGTATAATACATACGCCTGGACTAAAATCTCAACAGACAAACTGTCAAACTTAATCTGACAAGGATAACGGACAACTCCGTTGTCCTGGGTCGAAAGAAAAGCAATAATTAATACTTCAAGTGCCTTAGATGAAAAATCACATAAAATAATTCCAAATGTTTATAATAAAATTAAATATACAGGGTGATTTAAAATTGAGTGCAAAGATTTCAAGGGCGTATTTACCAGCCAAAAATAAGAACTTTTTTCGTATAAACGTATATGTCCTAACTTGCTTCGTTTTCTAGATACAGCGTGTAATAACATCGGTTTTTTATCAATAATTCAAAATCTTTTAAACCGATTTAAATAAAATTTGGTAGGCTCTTTTGTCGTCGTAAAGGCCCTCCTTTGGTGGGAATAAAATAAATTTATTAATTCCAGTGGCGTTTCAGGGGGCTACCTACTTGATACTTATAGGTAAAATTATGGTACGCTACCGCTTTTTTGACAATTTATTTATTTTTTTAGATTAAGCGGTCAATAATGTAACTTTCTTGCCTCTTGAGCCTTACTCGTATCTAGCTTCGTTTCCAGGAAAAAAACAAAATCTGTGCCTGGCCCTATTAAAACAAATAATAAACTCGCATCGATTATTGAGGTTCATTTAATTACTTTTCAAAATTTAACTTAGCCTAAGTAACAGATACATACAAAGGCAGATTTTCATAACAAAAAAAATTTTTTTAAATTTTTAAGCAAGTTAGTACATACGTTTATATGAATAAAAGTTCTTATTTTTGGCTGGTAAATACGCCCTTGAAATCTTTGCACTCAATTTTGAATAACTCTGTATATCAGATCTTTGAAAGACATGAAAAATAATTCCAAATCCCAGAAAAAAAAATTCATGAAATTCCTGGAATCAAATGAAAAATAATTCGAAAAGTTTGTAATAAAATGATAAATACCTAAGATGGCTGATAGGCATTAAAGTGGTTCCAACGGCTTGGAAAACATGAAAAATTACTGCAAACGCCGAAAAGACGTAAACAATTACTCCAAAAATTTGGAAAATATGATAAATGTTCTCAAATCTCTAGAAAACATAAAAAATTTGTTTAAATTCCTGAAATAAAACGTATATAATTCCAAATGTTTGGAATAAAATGACAAATACATCAAATTTCAAGTAGTTTCCAAGGCCTTGGCAAAGTTTACTGAATAAAATACTTATTTTATACGTATTTTATTCAGTAAACTTTGGCCTTGGCATAATTTTTTATGTCTTTCGGACATCTGATGTATTTTTCATTTTATTCCAGGCTTTTGGAACAATTATTTATTTTATTGCAGCAATTTGACAACATTTTTTATGCCTTTCAGATATTTCAAAATATTTTTCATTTGTTCTAAATTGAAATTGTTTGTCTTTTCAGTACTTGCAGTAATATTTCCTGTGTCCAAGCCCTTGGAGTCATTTTTTAGTCTTTCATCCATTTGATGTACTTTTTCATGAATTTAACGAAATTTCTTGTTTTCCAGAGATTTGGAATGATCTGTCATGTGTTCCAAGCCTTTGGAGTCTTTTTTCATGTCTTTCAGGCCCTTTAATTCAGTTACCTAATCGTCTGCTTCATCAATGCTTTCTTAGTATTTAAAATAACTTTTCATTCATAAAAGTATTAGGGGCAAAAAAAATAAAAAATCCAGATCTGTAAAATATTTTCTTGCCTTTAATAATATGACAGTCCGCCCTCAAAAATATATCAACTCTGTTCATAAAAGTGTTAAGTCATGGAACTTATCTGACAATGTAGAGAAATTTCTTATAAATCCATTAGAGAGGACCGCGAAACAATTGGTCATATTCATTTTGTAATAATAATGGTTTTTCTAAGAAAAATTACTGCCAATTTATTTGGATGTTTTTTGTTCATGCTAAGCATTAGATGTCTCTTAGCGTCCTTTCCTGTTCTTCCATATACTAAGAAAATGTTTCGGATAACTGTTAACTGTCCCATTATCATCGTTCTTCGCAACATCAAAAGAAAATTAATCAGGGTCGTAATGACGCAAGGACAACATTAAAACCGTTTCAATACAGAGCGAGTTGTATAAACTTTGTACGTATTGGAGGTGGATGGAGTGCGCGAGGTTCGGTTGGGCATAAGGGAAATTGGTGACGTCAACAGGATAAATAAAACGATACGGTTTATGTTTTACGTCATCGGCCCCCACCGATATCATCTACGTTCCGCCTGAATCGATTAAAGTAATTATTTGGCGCCAACGTAATACACTTTTTGCATTAAGACCCTGAGCGTTTCGTTTTCGGATGGGACCTTTATTGGATCATATTAGTGGTATGTGTGATAAGTAGGTCGAAGAAATCATTAGAAGCAATTTGATTACTGCGTGGTGTACATGCGAGGAAACATAATTGATCAAGATATTTTTTTAATGCTTGAAATCATTTGAAACGCTTGTAAGACATTAAAATAAATGATTCAAGAAATAGACTGGAAAAGGCGACAAATCCTCGCTGAAAGTGATAAAAAAGTGAGCTACGGAGGAAAATATGAAAAATTAAGACCCCGGAAGCCATAAAAATTGTTCTAAAATGTTGTAATAAATCAACAATCCTTTCAAATGTCTCAGAATTATAAAAAGCTATTTAAAATCCGTGGAAGATGTTAGAGAATGATTCCAGAGGATTGGAAAGCATGAAAAACTATTCCAATGAAACCTCGGAAAGACGTAAAAAAATGCTTTAAAATCTTGAAACACATAAAATGTACTTCGAACCCCTGAAATAAATCGACAATTATTTCAAATATCTGAAAAACATAAAAAACTACTTCAAATCATTGGAAGATATAAATAATTTATACTGACAATATTGACGCTATGTTTTGCTATTGTCGTCAGCAAAGAACAAGAATATTCCATTCGTTTCTATATTCTTCTTCATAATTGAATGATATTATACAAACAATTCTATATTATCATTAAATAATGAAGAATGTAAAGGAGCCAAATAAGCCTCGTGAAACCATTAGATGGACAGATGCAAAAGCTACTAAATAAAAAAAATTATTAATTTGAATGCACTGTGATCAATTTTAAGAAATTACTTGAAACCAACAAATAACACTCTTTCCTAAACCAACGGCCTGAAGTTTTGAAGAACGAAAGGGTGTATCGCTTAATACATAAGAAATACCTCAAAGTGGTTTGACTATGTGGTTTGTCTAAATTTTACTTTATTGTCAGTTTTAGGGCTTTAAATATTTTACTTCGCTGCCTTTAATTACTAAGTATGCGTCATCAAAATATTTTTTTTAAATCACAATTTGTCATGAAAGGCATACAATCACAGTCATGAAAGGCATACAAATTATTTCCAAAGGCTTGAATAACATAAAAAGGTATTTTGGAGTAACTGGTGGAATAATTGTAAAACATTTCTGCATAAATAGTAAGAGTATTGTAGAATACGAAATCAAATACAAATTTTGGGAAATTCCTGATATTTATAAATTCCTGGAAGACTTTAAAAAAATTACTCGAAAACGCTGGAAAACACGATAAATTATTTCACATCGCTGGAAAATTATAAAAAAGTGACCTCTGGAGAAAAACTTGAAAATGCAATGCCTGGAATAAAATTCAAAATTATTTAAAACTGTCCTGGGAGAATAAAAACTATGTCACAAGCGTAGGAAACATTGAAAATTTCAATAACTGATCCAGGATTATTCAAAACAACCGAATCCAATTATCCGCTTATAAGTTTCTTACATTTGGTCGCATAAAATGTTCGTTTATTATTCTCAATTCGAACTTTAAAGTTTCTGAACATCTTTCGACTTCCTTTTTATAACAATCGACAAATTCGTCACGGCCCACGTTTTATTCATTTGGTATTTGATATTCAGGTCTGGCACGTATGTACATCAGCAATATGAATAATGGAGTTAAACACACACAACATGCCGTGTCGGGCAAGTTTAATAACACGCCAACCATTATTATTAATTAACATTTTATATAGACATTTTTGCGTTTTGCACTTTTTATATAGTTGAACAATGTTAACGGACAATTATAACCGGATAATTAATTAAACATATGAGGCTTATGAGGAGGTTCGTGATAAACCTAAAACAAATTTTCCGGTTTAGAATAATAAAATTTTACCTAAAAACTTTGTAGGGGTTAATTAAGTATTTGAGTCATGAAAAATGATTTCCAATGCCTTGAAGACATAAATAAGCCTGGAAAACATGAAAAAATTCAAATGTCATTCATTTAATGTATAAAAAATTATACGTAAGAACCTTCTTATTTAATATAGCATTAATGTAATTTGTTTATTTGAACTTTACGTCCCACACGCAATAAAAATTTTATTATTAATTATTTGTTTGGGTTTTTTTCATAATGCGTCTATATTATTGAGCTAACCAATGATCTATGATGTATAGGGGTTTACTATATCAATTATAGTAGCAATTACATTTTTTTATTCCTAATATGATAAGATAAGATTAACATATGACTAATTTGGTTAAATCAATAAACCATTCCAAATATGGGATTAGAAATGACAAAATTGTGGGCGATATGTAACAAGGTTATAAATGTTTTCCAGATTCCAATCGACTTTTAGAAGTCTAAGTGTTTTCTGGGTATTTTTGGGGCAATTAAAGGTAGTCAAATTGGTTGCTTTTTGCAAAAAAAGTGCCTTTTTTAAATGGTATTGGGTGTGATTTTACTGAAAGGGTATATAATTATACAAAGGTTTTAAATAAATTTTGCTGCTTTGAAGTCATTTTTCATTATTTTTCATCAAGCCCTGGGAGTCATTTTTAATTTTATTCTAGGAATTTCACAATTTATTTCCCAAGATTTGGAATATTTTCTTGTTTTATGTCAGGAATTTGATGACAAATTTATTGATGTTTTTCAAGCCCTTGGACTCTTTTCAAACATTGATGTATTATTAATTTTATTTCAATAATTTCAGGATTTTTATAATATATATTTTTTTGAGATTTGGAATTATTTTTCGTATGTTCGACAATATTGGGAGAAATTATTTATGTCTTTCTGACATTTGAACCAATTTTTCATGTGTTTTAACCCTTTGATGTGTTTCAGCCATCTGAGATATTTGGTATTTTATTCCAGGCATTTGGAATTATTTTTCGTTTTATTCCAGGCATTTAATGATTTTTTTTTTCGAAATTTGGAATTAAAGTTTTAAAGTTCTGTCCTGGAATTTGAAGAAATTTTTTATATTTTCCAGAGATTTGACAACAAGCAAGATTTAGACAATTTCTTCAAAAACTTCGAATATTTAAATTATTCCAAATATATGTGAAAACCATAAAAATTTACATTAAATTCCTGGAATAAAATAAAAAATACATTAGATTCCTGAAGGACAAACAATTGCTTAAAAAATGTGGAACAGTGAAAAATATTTCCAAATATCTGGCAAACATAAACAATTTCTTGAAATTCCTGCAACAAAATGAAAAATAATTCCGAATGCCTGGAATAAAATTATAAATACTTTAGATGTTTGAAAGACATGAAAAATTATTCCGAGGGCTTGGTAAGCATGATTACTGTATACGGTTAAAAGACATACACGATTCCTCTAAAAATTTAAAACACACGAAAAATGTTTCCAAACCTCTGGAAAATATAAGAAATTTCGTGAAATTCCTGCAACAAAATGAAAAATAATTCCATATGCCTGGAATAAATTAATAAATTCATCATATGGCATTAAAATGACTCCAAGGGCTGTAAAATTTTATTTATTCCAAATTTCGGGAAAAAAGTAAACATTTCCTAAAATTCCTGCAAAAGTAGTTAAATGGAAGGTAGTAGAATAGAAGTAATGCCAGAATTTCTTCTGGCATGACTGAAATAACTGTCAAATCCAATATGACAAGGCCAACTGGTCCAAGCGCCATAGACAAAAAACTCATTGAACCCAATTTGAAACTCTGTCATTTAAATTAAATAACTATAAAATTTAAAAGATTATATATAATAATCTGACTCCACATACACCTGGACTAAAACCTTACAAGACCAACTGTCAAACGGAATTTGAGAAGGATGACGGATAAGGCACTTCACAGGTCTTAGAGTGAGGAGAGAAATACATTGACATGCAGCTAATAGTCCAAGCGCCTAATATGAAAAAATCATTTGAATTTATATTACATATGTAAAAAAGTATAACACTCTGACTGCACATATGTCCGGACTTTTCATGTTTTCTAGGCTCTTTTGTAATAATTTTTCATGCTTTTCAGACATTTGATATAATTTTTCATATTTTTCAGCAAGTAATTTTAAATTTTTTCCCAAGCATTGAAAAATTAACGTCATTTTTCAAGTATTTGATGTAATTTTTTAGATTTTCCAGACTGTTATGGAATACTTCTCTGTCCTTCAAATAAACTTAAAATTTTTCCCAGGCATTTGACATAATTTTTTATATTCTCCAGCGATTTAAAATAAATTTTCATGCTTTCCAGGCTCATAATAATTATAATGCTTTTAATAATAATAACGCACGCTTTTCAGGCATTTAAAATAGTATGTTTTGTAGAATTCTTTTCTCATGCCTTTTAGGCATTTGACGTAATTTTTCAGGTTTTTCAAACTTCTGAAGTGATTTTTTACGTTTTTCAGGAATTTGAAGCATTTTGAATTTTCTTAGGAATTTGACTGCTTTTTTTAAAATAATTTGTAGGGATTTAAAAAAAATTATATTTTTTAAGCTTTAAGCGTAATTTTTACATTTTTCTGGCATCTGAAGTACTCTTTCAATTTTTTCCAGGCATTTAATATATATATTTTTTTATTTTCCAGAGATTTAAAATAATTTTTCATATTTTTTACGCTTTTGGAGTAATTTGTTGCGTCTTTCAGGCATTCGAAGCTATTTTTTCCTGGGAATTTGACGTAGTATTTTTTAAATGTTTTTCAGAAATTTCAAATTATTTTGCATGATTTCCAAGGTTTTTTGGAATAATATTCTATGTTCTTTAGACCTTTTAACTAATTTTTTCCAAGCCATTTGACGTATTTTCCTAAAATGTTAATGGTATATATTTACTTATATACAGGGATTAAAAAAAATAACATTTTCGCGTTCCTAGTCGTTCAGATACATTTTTTACCTCCTGATTTTTCAGTATTCTTTCCCATGTATTACCGTCATTTATTATTTTTTCCAGAGGTTATTTGTTTTTTTTTTTTGGACCATATTTCACCTTTTAATGATAAAACCGGACTAAGCCGAGCATTAGGTATATAACATGTCAGTTTAGCAATTTATCTAGAAATGAACACACTTTAATGAAATGTGCCTAGACAAACACTTTGATTTTCTTAAACTCCATGAAAAAGAAGTTATTTCAAGTCAAATACTATACGAATATGATGTATGATGTATGACGAAATATATAATGAATAACGTCGCTTATTAGAATTTTTTTTTACTATAAACCCTCCTCAAAAACGCCATTTTGCCATAGTTCTATGAAACATACAGGTAAAGAAAAAACTCTTTATTTCTTAATATGCCCTAGGTACTAGTTTTTTAAAGTTGTACATTACTTCTAGATCTTTTTTAATTCTTCTTCATCAGGAATCATGAGCATTCTCCTCCTATACAGCCACATCTCAAATGCTTCCAGATTTTTAGTGGTGGCTTCTGTGAGTGTACAGGATTCTACGTCATAGCATCTTAATTGCTATAACGATGTTTGTGTTTTGACTTTTGAAGATGACACTAATTTTATGAAATACCGTCCTTGCTTTTTTTATACGACATTTTATTTCTTGTACACTATCCCATTGCTCATTTATAATGATTCCAAGGTAGCAATATTGTTAAACACGTTCAATTATCGTTCAAATATCTCTTTTGACTTAAGCCCAGAATCTATTAAATAAAATCTCTGTTCTTTCCAGTGGCATCTTCCAGGCGATCGTCCAAAAAGAACCCAACCAGGAACCGTTACACATCCACACTTACGAAAACAAAGGGAGTTTCGGTGAGTTGGCCCTTTTATACAACATGCCAAGGGCCGCGACAATTAAGGCGGTCACCGAAGGATCCTTGTGGGCCATGGATCGTCAAACGTTCAGGTAAAGAGTGTCGAAATCGCCGCATTTTCTCCCTAGTTTATTAATCGGGTTATTTTTAGACGTATTTTGTTAAAATCCGCTTTCAAGAAGAGGAAGATGTACGAGGCTCTTATCGAGAGCGTGCCGATGCTTAAGGCGCTGCAGCCTTACGAGAGGATGAACTTGGCCGACGCTTTGGTTCCTAGGACGTTCGGGCCTGGCGAAAGAATAATAAAACAGGTAAAGACAGTTTTTAAACAAAATAATTTATGAAAATAAACAGCATAATTGTGACTTAATGTAAAGTGAAAGTCAAAATATGCTTTATTATCATAACCATAAAGTTATTGACAAAGTGGAAAATAGCTAACTAAATTTAAAAATACGAAAGTTGTAAATTTAGTATATAAAGAGCAGGCAACAAAAATTTACAAACATACTTACATGTATAAAGTTAAAATACGTAGGTTCAGGTTTAAGTAGGTGTTAAAAGTTTAAATATTGGTAAAATATATAACCTAAAATGATATAGAATTAAAAATAGATACTCAAATGCTAAAATGTACAATTTAAGTAATCATCGACCTCATAAAATGTATATTATAACATAAGCAACTCCTTAACAGCAGTTCTGAACCTCTAGTAATTATCAAGCTGCCTGATCCTAAGTGGCAAATGATTAAAAAAGTCTCTTGCTACTGTAAATTGCTGATGAAATTTTCTAGTATAGTTTTTAGCATTGGATGCAAAAATGGTGGCATTATATTTTCTATACATAAGTTAGACTGTTCTCATGATAAAAATATATGCCAAAGTCAGAGTCTAGGAGCCTCTAGGAGGAATCTCTAGGAGCCAGGAGTTAGCTATAAGACACTGCTCCTTTCTGTACCACAAAAAGTGGAACTGAAGAGTGTCACTGAACATGACCCCAGAAGCAAATCCGATACCTTAGGTGTGATTGAACTAATGCAAAGTAAACACTTTTTGTCATGATAGAGCCGACCTCGATTCTCACAGTTCTTGCAGTATAACAACTTGAAGAGACTATAGCAGACATTGCCTATATGAGATTCAAACTTTAACCTATTATCTATCAAGCGTTTAATTTGAGTGTTTGCAACATTTTCAATATTACATCTAAAATCTAGAATACTTGTGTTTGCAATATTAAATGTCAAGCCGTTAGCATCACACTAAAGTTTAACACTCCTTAGTTTAAAGTGACAGGATCTTTATGATTGATTGACACAAGAATGTTATATCATCAGAAAATGCTCTACAAGAACCATACTTCAGCATACCAGGCAAATCGTTCAAACATGGAGCAGAAATAATAAAGGATATAACACAGAACCTTGTGGAATACCAGAATTAATGCTGAAATAATCGGACGGCCTGAGATCTACCCTCGAGATAAGATTGAAACCACTGCAGAGATTCTCCTCTAAAGCCGTACACAGCCAAGTTTCTCAGCAAAATACCGTGATCAATACAATCGAAGATTTTAGAGGCATCATAAAACACAACGAAAGCACAATCTTCCCCATTAATGCTGGAGTATAGCTTTTTAAGATCCCGAAAAATAGTGTCACCAGTACTTTTAGATTCCAGGAGGCTGAACTGTGAAGTGCTAAGAATATTATGGAGCTTCAGAAACTGTAACATTCGATATTTCATAAGCTTGTCGACTATTTTTGTAAGGGATGCCAGAAGAGGAATAGATCTATAGTCAGAAGGTATTTCCTTATCTCCTCCCTTGAAGAGTGGTTTAACAGAGGCGCTTTTTAAAATAAATGGGAGACGTACTTCTTCGAACTAGATGTTTATGGTCTCAGTCAAGGTGAAATGGGCCGATTGAGAAAAATTTAGAAATGCCTTCACAGAGTCCCCATGAAGAACTCATCCCAAACAGATGAGTTTTTTTTTATCGTTTCAACAACACTTACTTATAAGTTCGTCTAAAGTAAGAGGCCGAAAGTAAAAGCTCCCAGCAATGCTTCCATTATCAAGCCAATGAAGTGGATCCACTGACACTTGTGTAAGATTACAAGCAAGTTTGTCTCTAATCAAGCAGTAATAGACATTTAAATTATTGGATTGGAACGATTGGGGAGAACTAGACCCTCCAAAATGGTTAACAATTTTCCAAATCTCCCTTTGCTTATTTGATGCTTAATTTATGCGATTATTATGAAAATATGTTTGGTGATTTTAAAAGTACTTTGATAAATGCAGTGGTATCTATAAAAGTAGGACAGAAAAAAATCATTGTGAATAAAAGAGGTTTTCATAGAGTGTAGGCATCTCATATTTCAGGTTGCTATTTTAATCCCTTTAGTAAACCAATGCTTACGTTAAATAATGGCTTTAGCTGAGAATGAAACAAATAGAGTGACATAGATCAATTGACACACATAAACGATCCTTGAAGTATTTTGCTCTTTTTATAATCGGGTTTAGGTTAAACCTTCACAATTGACAGTGTCGCATTTTCCACCAAACACTGAACCTTTTCTGAATTGGAATTAGTGCAGAGGTGCTAGAGTGGCTGCTTATTTTAGTTGTCTGGTCAATATGCACTGTAATACCAAAAGACTGTAAGAAATGTCTTAGAGACTTACAAGAGCTCGAGTCCTTATCAAGATAATTGATGTTAAATTCACCTGCCAGTATTACGGAAGCATATAATGGAAGATTTTCTAAAATGGTTCCTAATTTAGAAACAAATATGGAACTATCAGCATTAGGTGACCGATGGGCACACAATAAAAACAACTTACTTAGTCGAATGAGCCACACAAATTTCAAATTTTATTTCTCTTCAAATATGACGGGATAATCTATTCGTTCCAAATAAGCTTCAAGTTCGCCAGTCTTATTCAGGATAGATTGACAATGTAAAATAGGGAACTGGCAATTAATGTCATTTAAGGTTGTTTCAGTTAGGGATGCAACAAATTTACCCTGCTCTGATTTTAAAAACGACTGTCATTTGAAGAGAAGGACATTATAATCAGAGAGTGTAAGTTGTCAATCAATTAGTCAACTCTTGTTTGTCAGTTTGGACATGTATAGCTCTTAATACAATATTTCTCAACATCACTCTATTAGGATAAATATAAAAAGTCAGGAGACACGACATTGAATGAACTGAATGACGATACCTACATTTTAATTTTTGTCAGATATAATTATTATGCTATTTCAATGCATACTTGGAAAAGAAGAAGTAAAATCAATAATACCCCTAAAATTAAATACCGAGCACATACGAAACTCACAGTTTATCACAAAAATTAGATTAGCAAATTTTCCTAAAGAGAGCATTCGAGATAATTCTAAAATAGAAGGAACATTAAAGAAAGATTTATACAAATAATAAAAGCGTCATTTTCGCCATGATCAACACCAAAATTAACAATATTTTTCGTTAGGTGTACAGAGGAACATCTATCAAAAACAAATCCTGAAGGTGGTAACTGAAGTTGTTTGAGAGAATCAGAGGACATCACCTTGCACTAGAATCTTCACAAATTAAAACCTTTCTTCTGATGTCCATTTCACAACTATTTAATCTGCTTTCTGGGTAATTAACAGAAGTTTGATGAGCTACTAAGTAGTGCTAACTATTACTAGTTCCTCACTTAGCGATGGCACATGATGTGGAGGGTTTGGGCATTTTGAGAAACGCGCTTTGTAGGAGGAGTCGTTTTGTGTGGCATTGTAGACAAACAATTATTCAGATCGGTGATTTCTTATAAGACTGTTATTTAATTCAGGAACATGGATAGTTGACACCATTTTTCTATTTAAAGTATTCCGGTCTTCTACGTTCTCCGCTCTAAAAATCTCTTTCTAAAGCTCCGCTTCTAGTGGTTTGATCTGCTTCTTTAACTTATTAACATTAGTTTCAAGTAAAATGACCTCACTTGGTTTTTTGTCCAATTCTAATTGTAGCATCCTTATCAGCTAAGATTTTTTCCACTTTTTCAGTATTCAAATTTAATATTAGATTTAAAGTTCCTATAAAAAAATGCTTAGTTTATCTTTCGCTTCACCATCTACGCAATCAATGTAACTCCGAGAGCATAGTATTTTTTGCTGGTCAAGTTTAATATGGGACTAAAAAATATCTGTTGAGAAAACTCAAGTGCACAATATTGTAATGGCCTACTACACAAATAATATAATAGCTGTAGAGTTTTGTGGCACAACATTTAAATTGAAATTTAGTATGCTCTATTAATAAAAAAAAATTATAAAAATAAACCCAATATAGTAGAAAGTAGACGTCCACTACACTAAAGCATAACAGAGCAAAAATAATTCTAAATACGTGTGTGCATACCTTAAAATATAATAGTGGAATGTTTTAACAATAACACTACAGTTTTAAGTAATTTTCCATTATTATCAGGAAATTAATTTTAGCATATAGTGTCCACAGAAAAATATTAAAATTTAGGAATCAAAAATGAAGTGCTTTTCAAGTATTCACAGGCGGCCAAAAGGTGCTATTATACCATAGATACCTAAATAGGAATACACAGGTTTGATCAACTCAGGTTTTGAATGCGAAAAACAATGTATTACCAAGCAAGAACAAATCTAAATGTACTTCTCCTTTACTAACTAGAGTTCGACCCAAATTGAATGTAGAGAATACCGAGAGGGGATTGGCTGAAATGTACAGGGTTATTTTTATATTTGCCCCTATAGTTAGTATGTATTAAAAAGAAATTCTGTGTTAATCTATGGGTTTTTCGGAACCCTAAAAGAAATTCACCAATCGTTTAATAGCAGTAATATTGTAAAAAGTGTGATAATAATTTTACAGGGTGACGCGGCTGACGGCATGTACTTCGTAGAAAACGGAGAAGTAGTGATCAGCGTTTTCGACGATAGCGGTAAGCAAATCGAGATAAATCGCGTCAATAAGGGAGGATACTTTGGCGAACTCGCGTTGGTCACCCATAGACCGCGTGCCGCGTCCGCTTACGCCGACGGAGATGTGAAATTAGCATGTAAGTTTTATTAACATAACTTATTTCAATGATTATTATTATAGCATTGGGAGTTTTTTTTTGAAGAAAAAATTACTATACACGGTATTTTTTGAGCAGTTTCCATGCTTTTAAGCAGTAGTGCGTGTCTCGATGAAACTCATTCATTTCATTGTTGTATAGTGCACTCAAAGATATACCGTTGACTCCTACTACGATAAATTAATTAGACCATTAAGCCCCATTGTGCAAGGCCTAACGTTTTTAAGAAGTGATAAAGGGCTTGAAAATTATTCTAAATGAAATTTATTAATTAAAGAATAGTATTTTATTACAAAAAGGTTAATAAATACAAAATACACACATTTATAGGTATACTATTATTTTAATAATATTGCTTATTTTATTCTACAAGGTAGGGCAATACTAGTAAAACCAGATAGATAAATAATATTTATTTATGAAATATTTTCACTGTTACTATCATTGTCTAAACTTATTATTAAGGACTGGACATTGGTATTTATAGACGCGTAAGAATTTTCTACCTTTAAAACATGTTGTATGGAGTTTATCCAACTATCGGTTGTAATATTACTTACTATACTTTTTATTAATTCTACTAAATTTAATGTTGGGGAAGTATTATTTCTTCGAATATTCGATTTTACTTGATGCCATATGGGATTAAAAACACAATAATTTGGAGGTAGACGCAACATTGTATGCCCATTTTCCATTGCGAGTTTATCACATCCTCTTTATTTATTTTAAAAGCTGTTAGTACTTCTAAAAGCTCTCGTTTTTTGTACATCTCTTCAAAATATATGTTATTGTCTACCATAAAAATTTGAATTTCTTCTTTAGTACTATTAGAGCTATAGTAACTTGACTACTTGACGACTATGGTGACTAGAATATTTTTAAGAAGCCGATATTTAAATCAATTTTCATAAAAGTTATAAGTCAGTGTCTTGGTGGTAATCCAGGGAAGAATCTGGTATATTTTTAGCAGAAAGTAGTAGGCAGTTTGGAACAAAGCCACTTTCTGAGCCTGCATGTATTATTGTGATCCTCTTCCCTTTATTTGAGGGAGCCTTGGTTTTACATTTCTTTGAGGAGTTACTCCATCCTTGCAGTATGAGTGTCGAACCAAGTTTCGTAAATTATTGGTCGATTTTCATCCCTATATTGTCCAGTGGCGAAGCGTACACTTTTTTTTCGGGTAGACAAACAATAAAAATCGTTAATTAGAAAAAAATGCGTACTCAATATTATTCATTTTAATGAAATAGAGAATGAAAGCGCATGAAATATTATCACAAAGAGAAAAATTATGTAGTGATATAAAAAAAATTATTACTTCTAGCATAAAAAGATAGATAAATAAAAATAAATACTACTTACAAAAAAACACAACATAGGTATAACTATAACTTATAAATCCATAATATCCATTATTTTAAAATTAATTAAAGACAAATAAAAACACAACTAAAATACAATTGCCAATATCGAACAGTCGTTCATAAATAACCACTAAAAAAACCTGTAAGATGTATTGCGGCCGACCAGATCAAGCATGTCCATAAACAATAACCCTCAACAGCATAATAAAATAGCTGGTCGACTTCGATAGACAAAAGCTCGAATGTCTTTCCCGCGAGTAAATTTTGATGCGGCCGGACCTCTGCCACCTGCTTGATGCCTATATGTTTCGATTAATTTCTCTAAATTTCGGACAAATATCAATGTGTCTTTCTGGGGCTCGTATACAATAATTGGGTGTCAGCCCTGCATTTTTATTTTAATTGGTGCGTCAGGCGGGGCGCGCCTTAAATATTATAGATAGATAGATATTATAGCCGTTTAGATACTATATAATAATAGTAAGGAGCGACTACGTTCTGTGTTAATTTTTTTTTAATTGTAATTCAACAATTACATGAAATAATTACGTAATAAATTAATGACAAATGACTGGATAATTTTGAGTAGACAGTGTCTACTCGTACGCGTCGCCACTGATATTGTCTTCTTGTCGTTAAATGTTTATCACGCCATTCTAGTAATCGTTATTGTTTGGCGTTTATTAATCCTCTTTTAGTTAAAACCCTTTTTAAGCAAAATGTTTCTTATATATGCTACAAGAAATATTTGTTTCGTCTTTGGTCTTTTTCTTAGGGTGACCACAGTAGTGGTATTGATTGTTCATACATCTGATAAATTTTTCTGTTTAATAGATCCAAATCAGTCTCATCTATACATACAGCCGGAGTCGCTTCGCTTTCTCCTGGAAATTGCGGATTTCCCTATTTTATATATTACCCTCAGACATAAAGGTATAAAGTTATAGGTATAATACTTACAGACCTAACATCACAAGTTTTAATTCGGACCTACTTAATATTTTGCAGTGCAGGTAAATATTAAATTTCTACTCCGGCTCTGACCCCAAATATGATAATTATAATAGATTTTATTGCGGTATATCTTTGAGCGGACTATAATCACCATTACGACGACGACGACTATCAAATTGTCTTTTTTATAGTTTTGGACGTCGAAGCATTCGAACGTCTCCTCGGTCCGTGCATGGAGATCATGAAACGCAACATCACCGACTACGAGGACCAAATGCTCAAGATCTTCGGCTCGAAGCAGAACATCAAAGAATTACGATGAAAGACCAACGTTAGCGGTCCGTATTAAGCAGTCGATGCCCACATAATGGCGCGCAATCCCCCCCTCAAGTTGTTTTCAAGTTAAGCTTTCTCGTTTCGTTAGGCGTGGGGTCGTAGACGTGGCAGCTCGACGCGTCCCTGATTGGTCGCCGTGCGCGTCCTTTTTTTTTTGCGTTTTTTTTTCTGTTTTGTTCTTTTTTTTTTTTTGGGTGATTTGGAATAAGTAGAATTGACTGTGGCCAGACGGGGTGCATCGGAAGAAGCGTTTTGGTTATTTTTCTGCTTTAGTCGAGGAGGTGTCCCACGATAAACTGTGGCAATTGATTTCTCGAAAAGTAGTAATGGAAAAATGTTGATTACGGAATTATAGTTAGATTATAATCACAAATAAGGCTTAACTAAACGATTATATAACCGAATCACGAGATTCGTTTACGTACGAGTCTTTGTGAGGCATTTGATTTGACTATCCTGCCATTTAGAAACTGTTACTACATTTATATTGCCATCCCGCAACCGGGTGAACGACTGAGCGTTTCGTACTCATTAGAACCCTACCAGGTAACGAATAATAAGTGTGCAAATATGCATACACTGAAAAATGTAAAATGACTACAAATGCTGGTGGTTATGTGCTCATAAATTCCCCTCATATTACTAAAGTAGAAGACAAAGATAGTCTGGGATCGTAGAATGGAAACTTCATAGTTGGCTTGATCTACTTATGATTCTCGCTGTCCTCATTATATTACGACGGCGGTCCGATAAGTATTTAGGCTCCAAAAAAACGTTTAGGAAAAGTGGCTATTTTTTATTTTTAACATTTTTTTTTTAACTCGATACACTTGATCCAGCGAACTTTACCGTTTTCTGGAGGTGTGCAAAGTAGGCCTCCGTGGCGGCGAGAACTTTCTTATTCGACTAAAATTTCTATCTGGCGTAGTTAGAAGGAAAAGTGGATATCATCAAACGAATTAACTTTTCAAGGTTAGAAACAAAAAGAAGGCACACGGGGCCAAATATGGAGAAAACGATGCAGCAGTTCCTAAAGTAATTCGACTATTGGGGCCGTTTTTTTTCAATTCGACGTCGAATCAGCCCAATATTTCGGCCAGACACAACTGGGTGATGAATTTACCCTTGTTTAGGTAGTCGATGTAAATTACACCTTGAAAATCCCAACGGTGGCTATCACCTTTCTGGCTCTTAGGACAGTCTTCGCCTTTTTTGGACCACGTTCGTTTGATGAAATCCACTATTCCTTAGTCTCTGGTGTTTATTAGTAACTTCATGTTTCATCGACAGCCACGAACCTACTTAACAACCGGTTTCGGATTGCTCTTCAGTGTTGCCAGATGTAAATTTAACTTGACAGTAGAACTGGAGAAAAATACAGTAGGTTTATTTATTGGAACAGTAGATTTTTATTAAAATGAAATTTTCTAAAAAACACAAGAAATGTACAAACATTATCGCTCATTATGTAGAGCAACTTTTGTTATTTTAAATTTTTATGGAACATTGAAAGTCAGAGACCGGATTTTTATTTGGGGCTTTATTATCTAGTATTAATGCATACAGTAAACATATGATTTAATTCTTTAATAAAAACCTAATATGTTTATGCTAATTATTACAAATTTGTAGGGTCAGATATAGAGCAAAAAAAACTAAATTATTCATAATTTGATAATTTTATTTAATATCTGGTGGCATATCCTTTATTCTTAATACCTTCTAGACATCGTTTTTTCAAAGAATGTAAAAGTTTATTAATATAATCTTGAGATACAGAGTTTCACTGGTTTTGGACTTCTTCATACAGTTCGGTCAAGTTCGAGGGTTTTGTCTTATGTATGGCCCTGTCAATTTTATCCCACATGTTCTCTATCGGGTTAAGATCGGGACTCTGTGCTGGCCAAAGCATTACGGAGATGTTATTTGCAACAAAGCAATCTTTTATTAATTTGGAGGTGTGTTTTGGGTTATTATTATGAAAGGTCCATTTTAAACTCATGTTATCCTCGGCAAATAGAAGCGTGTGGTCTTATAGAATGCCACAATATACAAAACGGTCCATTATCCCCTCTATTTTCACTAATGGACCCGTATCAAACCCCGAAAAACACCCCCAAACTATAATTCCACCACCTCCGTGATCTACTGTAGCTCTTGTATATTTGGGGTTTGTTGATTGGTCGCCTCACCTAAGAAATTCCATCAGATTTAAAAAGTTTAAAACCGTTTATAAATAATACTACCGTTAAAATAGTACCGTTTTACATTTTTGAAAAGACCAATTCACATGTTCTCTAGCAAAGCGAAGTCTATATATAAAGGGCTTTTTAGTGGACTTCCTCTCATATAAACCAGCTTCTTTTCGTTTTATGGTACATAGAGCCACACACACTTCAGAAATTTCTTCTTTTATACAGGATGCGCTCATAAAGGGGTCATCAGCAGAAAGCATTTTAATTTTTCTGTCAAACAAAATCGACTTTTGTATTACGCACTAACCGCAATTTATTATCTTGTATTTCACACTCGTTAACTAAATTTGGAAAGTGTTGTGCTAAAGGAACTATACTAAGCGTAGTACCTGCGACTACCTTACTTAAGAGATTTATTATTTCGAGTTTTTTAAAAATATCATTATTAAAGTCGAATGTTGAAGTAAACTGAATGCAACTTTCGACAAAGAAGTCCGCTTCGTAGAATGTATTTTTTCTCACTTGTTTAATTTTAGAAGAAAGTTTACCACCCAAATAAATGTCGGATAATGGTCAATAGATTTCAGGGTTTTTGAAATTAATTTTTTTTTGGTGGGTTTGCAGTAATTAGTTCTGTTTCAATAAAACATTCAAAGAATGGTTTTTAGATAGCAGATAAATCCTCATTGTTTGTTGTCCCTTGATTAACCCAACTTTCGCAATCTCGTTTATATTTTTGACTATATTTAAGCCTCTTTTTAGGGGTTTTACCGGTAGAAGGACCTTCCTGATAAATCCTCGGAGCTGCAAATGGTATTTAAACACTCAAATGTATGATAGAAATGACTTTAATTACCTGCTCATTTTGCCCAAATTGTCACCAAAAACTCTAAATTTTCACTTATCGGACAACGCTCGTATTTAATTTGTTGATCCAAGTAAATTATAAGGTCGTTATTATTAAATTTAGATTTCACTTTTATTTCTCGTCTAACGTATACAAAAAAAAAACTTGTCTATAAGTAAAATATAAATTCATATTCATGAAATATGACTGAAGAATGGTGCCTGGCCTGTGCAATATTAGGGGCTCAAAATTAACTCGATTAATTTGGTTTTAATTTTAAATGGAAATGTTTCTGAGGAATATTGAATTTTTCTTCTATAATGAGAACATTCCAGAAATATTAAAAAAAAAAATTTCTTATGGTTTTTGTTGTTCCTGGTAAACCATATTTTTTTCAATACCTACTTTTCGAGAAATGGATCACCGCAGTTCACCGTGGGACACCCTATATGTATAATAAATAATATAAGGGTTATATTAATTGTAATGATAGGTTCTGATAGTAGTGTTTGGGAGTTGCCAAAATAAAGACAAATATACTAAAGAGGCTCAATTTTTTTTGCTGTTTTAACTATCAGAACTCTATGGCATGCTATTATAGACTGTTAAATCTGTGTAAGTTTGTCTATGTGTCGCTTCTACTTTTCCCAAGCTCTTAATGGTACCATTTTGTACCTAAACTAGTCAAAAAAGTGTATATATATATATTTATTCTCAAAGAGTGTGTATCTTTTAGGGAGTGTTAATTTTGTCTCAAGGCCTGCGACTGAAACGATTGAAACGGTCCAAGCATCCGACATATCATAGTTTGCATTTTATTAACCGGCGTCGCGCAAATTGAAATATTATATAAGTTGAGTAAAGGCCTTAGGATAAAATGACATGTCCCAAAAAAGCAAATCTCCCAATATGCGCTTAAAACTTATTATATTCCTAATCTAAAATCAAAAAATTGTAAAAAAAGATCAACTGAATATCGGTTCCCGCTGGTCGGACCTACCTATTTTTCGTTTCACATTATTAGTATTATTTATTTTGTTTCTTTTCCTTGTTGTGTGGTGTGAATGATGTTTAACAAAAATCACTTCTTATTGTACTCGTATTTTATTGATGATTTGGTTGACTAGATTTCTAAAACTACATACAGTGATGCCTTATAATAAATAACTAAAATGCATTCGTTATCTTTTGGCACAATTTACAAGCAACTAGAAAGCATTATTCGAAATATTTATCCATTATTTTTAAATAGACTGAAAAATAAAACTCCAAGTCAAAGTCTCATAAATGCAGCGTCTATTTGTTACGTTACGCGTTTCGCCTGCGACATCATCAGACCTCATTTAAACACCCTAAGAAACGACTTACGGTAATACAAAGATAAAAATAAAAATCTACAACATCATGTATCGTTATTGACTGAAATAATATATTTTGATGTCTGCAACGATGCCCGATGTAGATTTTTACCTTTGTATTACCGTAAGTGGTTTCTTAGTATGTGTCATTGTTTTGAATTGAGGTCTGAAGATGCCGATGTAGAATAAGGTGAAACGCGTAATCCAGCAAATAGACGCTGCATTTATGAGACTTTGACTCAAAGTTTTATTTTTTCTTTGTTAGAAAACCCAATGAAAAAAAAGTTATTGCTTAACAGCCATCAGGGGACATTTCAATTTTGATGTGGTTACGTTTCATTGCATTTAATCATCGTATATCGGCAAACATTTAGCAACAACGACCCTAATCATAGTCTTTGGAAAAAATATAAGATTATCGGAACATCCTGTATATTTAGGTCAAGTGGAAGTATATAGAGGGTGACCCATAAGAAAATTCATTTTTGACAAGGTTATGAAGAAGTAACGACAATGTTTTGATTAAATGATCGATACGTATATAGCGAATACATGAGAGTTTATGTTCTAAAAATTAAATCGTCCAAATGCTGTTCTTTGCGATGACAGCACTCCTCCAATCGTACATGGAAATTTTGGAATACGTTGGTCAGAATTTCTTTGGACATTATTTGAATTTCCTGTGTGACGTATAGTTTCAGGATTATTACAATAAAATTTACTCTTAAGATATCCATTCTACTGGGTCATGAAATATAGTTATTAGTTGAATAACGAGAAATGAGTTTTGCAGGAAACATTTCTCTTATCACTTCAATACTCATTTTAGAAGTATGAAAAGGTGGCTCCATCCTGCTGAAACCAGGTATCTCGGTTACAATCGCGTAAGTTTAACAAATATGTTGCAAAACATGTTTAAACTTTCTGTGTAGCGTTCAGAATTTACAGTAATGGGTCGGCCTCGATTATCTTTAAAGAAGAGAGAAAGGTTCAATAATTACCCACATGGCAATTGCAGCCCAAACAATAACGTTCGGCGAATGAAGTGGTTTTCGATGTTTTAGTCGTGAAAAAGAGAAAAGGATATTAAGTTTCTATATTCGATTATAACGTTTCTAAAAGTAGCCAATATTAAGCTTGCAAAATCAATCTTGCAATGCAAAGCAATCTTGCTTCCAGGTCCGAAGCTTTTAATTCTTGAACTAGCTAGATCTTGTATGGGTGTAGTAGTTTCAATATGTAAACCTATCACGATTTTGATGTTTTTTTTTTAATGTTTTCAGTAGTAACAGCCACATTTGTACGATCAGACTGTCATTCAGCATCACTTGTCTCCAACAAATTATTGTTTTCGATGGAGCAGAGTTAACAATTTTTAAACCATTAGCTGAGCTTGAACGGTATTTTTTCAATACTTAAAACTCAGTTTTTTCAACAGAAAAGTAGTGTCACTTAAACCGCTGTATCTCAGAAACTACTAGTCGAACTGTCATGAAATTTGTATTGTTTGAAGGTTAGTAGGTACTGTTTGAAAATCATATGGATTTGTCAGTTGTGACGCAATCAGACTGATTGATCAACCCACTAGACAACATCTAGGCCAGTAGATTTCCAAAACCTGATCTATGTCTTTTGCTTGTCAGAACATTTTGAGTCTTAAGGTTTAGGAACATTCTTCCAGAACTTGAATGTTACTTGCTCAGACGATGATAGACAGGGAAGACAAAGAAGAGAAGAATGTGTATAAGGCGATATTTTCTACCTGTAGCATAAGTTTTCTTTTATTTGTTTTTAAATTCGTCTTGTAGAGTAATTATTATTCTCTTCGCCTACAAACACAAATTGTTCAAATGAGAGCAACTTCCAAGATTCCAAACCTGCCAAAGATCGAAACAAAAACTGTAGATTTCCAGTTTTTGTTCCATGTCTTTTGCTCCTGAATATATTTTGTCCAAGTAATAAAGGACATTTTGGTTTTAAAACTGGTTTAAATTTTAATCATATATTTGACTATTTTCTCTTTGTTCCCATTAAGTCTGTCTGCCTTTTTCAGTGGATCAAATATAATTAGTTTTCTTTTGCCTACTTTTTATCAAGGACCCAGAGAGAGCACGCTAAGCTACCAAAAGACAAAGAAGTACAAGATAACAAAAGATAGGCCATCTTTCTCTGTTCAATAAGGTATCATAATTTAAAGAAAAATTACATAATTATCCTTGGGACACTTGTTTTCCTAATACCATAACTTAACTCTATATTACTTCATGGAAACATACACTTGGGCCTATTTTTCTGAATGATTTTGTAGCCTAATTCTGATTCCAAAATATAAACTACATCTTTTGCCTCTGAGTATATTATTTCCATGTTATAAGAGCTGAATATCGTCGATTTGGGAGTATATTTTTATAACTTGTAACAAATTTTAGTTATAGGTTTTGTTTCAAATTTTTGGTTAGTGGGTTGCTCAGATCACAATAGATATCCAGGAAGGCATGAGAAAAAAAGTCTGGATGTGGCAAATTTTGTCATTTGGCATTCCAATTTGGAATTAGGAGGTTCAGTCACTTCTTATAAGGCAAAAAAGATCTCAGGATATGACTGGAAAATTTACAACTTGGTCAACAAATAGTATTTTAAGCTATTGACTATTTTGTCTTCTTAATTAAAACTGAATAAAAGGAGTATTGAGACCAAGAATTATATTTTCTAAAATTTTCACGTACGAAAAGAAAAATAAAAACTAAATATAAGGAACTGCCTAAACCATGAAGACATTCTATATATTACGAGTGCCATAAGTCTAGATCACTAAATATTACTTTAAAGAGATCGAAATCTAATCTATACATGAGACCACTATGAATAATCCTTTTTCATAATCATTTTTTTAAAAAATAATTGCACTATATATCTGGTGAAGCTGTAAGTAGCTTTGGAAAATCGACGTCAATTTTATATATATTATGAATGAATTAATTTATTATGGAATTATTTCCATATTGTATTTGATATGCCTATTTATCTAGGTTTTGTGTTGCTCAAGATTTTTTTTTAGAAAGATCTGTTTAGGTTATTAGTATTCAGACCTTAAAGCCAATTATTTGAAGCACAAACGTTATTTCTCATTTTTATAGAGTCTGTTCTATAAGGCTTTCATGAAATATATTGTTAATTTTATTATTGTTGTTACAGCTTAGTTAAAACTGATGGACTTTTGATGGAGCAGTATTTTTCTCTTTGAATGAAACTGTTTTATTAAAAAGAAAATCTATTTTTCCTATTTTGTATAAAGATGAATGTGAGTCCTTTGATGTCATAGCTAAAAAAATAAATTAAATAAACGTAAGTAAATGTTAATTGTATCATATACTTAGGTAAATATAATTCGAATTTAAATGTGCAAAACTTGACTATCATCCAACCCTTTAAAAACGTTGGACGTAAATTAGACCCTTCATTTCCTTAACATTTCATTGATGGTTGTATAATGTGAGTTTTGTTGCCCAATGCACTTCAAAATTCCAATCCAACTAACTTTTTTTTGTAAATATTTGATTATAATGTGCCGTTGAATATATTGCGTAACAAAATCTCTTTCTATGGAATATAATTAAGCATAGGAATATCCCTGTAACATATTTATTATTTGTCCCCTATATTAGGCGATACATTTTGGTAATGTACGAGTTGACTGGAACTTTTTTATGTATATACTGATACAATAATGAATAGTTGCACAAAAAAATTAGACGAACAGCACAAAACACATACGACATAAAATTTTTTTTTGGAATTTAATTTTACGGTTATGGTCGGGAATGATATTCATTTCCTGTCCAATTTGATAAGCTAGCGCACTTAGAGGCATTTTGCTATCAAGTTCGGTTCGTTAAAAGCAACTAGTCAAAATTCTAGTCAAATTTCGTAAAATAAAAAGTCAAATCCCATCGGTTGAATATGCTAGAGACCCTAAATGGAGCTTGAATAAATATGTAGATAAATACGCCTTCCTTTTGGAATTGATCATAGTCGCAGCAAACTATTCAAGCTTGGTTTTGGTCTATAATTAAAGGAAAGACTTATTACTGAACAATTTGCAAAAGGTTTTTGAGGTTCGAGTCTTTTTGCTATTATTATTATTGGTCCACTCTCGCCTTTCCTTAATGTACATAGTGTCCGATTTTGATTGTACTTGCAGGATATCTTCATTACTATCAATACCTTGCAATTACAACCAAAAAAGAGGACACAGTGTACAACGTATTTCAGAAGAGTAAGTTTTCGAATAAAATATCAGAATATTTAGATCAAACTCTCCAGTCTTAAAAGGACTATACAACTTCTTCTCTGAAACCCTTTGTATATCTCCCTCCTACCGACGTTTCGTGACCCTCAATGTTATATCTAAACGTGTAGGTAATAGTTAGGTGTATAAATAGCAGCTTCTATGTTTTCAACACTGACTTACCTTGACAAGCCGTATACCAAGTATCTCAAAAAACATACATTAATACACTTAGGGCGAAGCTAAATTAGACAGGTACTTATAAAGTGTGTCCAAAAAGTGATTAAACGGGCAATGTTTTAGGCAATTAATACTTTTGTTTTATTGGGTATTTTGAAAAAGGAAGTATTTTCTCTAGCTTTCCTGTAATAACCTTAGTATTTTGAATTCATAGTTTAACCCTCCTATTTTTTATTCTTAAAGAAATTTTGAGTATACCGGTCTGGCTGACTCAGGACTTGAGTGCGAAACTTGCTCCTGTATTAACTATAGAGGCCTATCCAAACTGGACGTAGAGTTGATGGTTTCAAAAAAACCCCAAACTCGCTCACCTAACCGTTTTTCTCTCAATTTTGGACACACTGTATTATTAAACGCACATGGCAAGAAGTCAAATTTAATTTAGTTTTTATTACAAAAATTATTCATCTAGGTCAAGGCAAGTCATTGAGCAACGTTTCCGTGGCTCCCTTTTCCCCCCAATGTGATACGACCTCATCCGTCATAGGTGTCATACTATTCTAACTATAACGTAGTAATAAAATTGTATTTATGGGTAATGTTGGTATCACTTCTTATCTATCGCAACTATGCCTTCTTTAAATAAAAAAAAAAAGTACCAAATAATAGACTTTATTTAATAAACACACTGTACTGGTAATTTTTAAGTCATCTGTCCACAGAACAGGCTCTGTACGTGACGGAATTGTATTATAAAACATTTCTCTTAAAAGAGACTTCGTACGTAGAATCTTCTCAAATTCCGTGACTAGAGCGGTGTTCCTTAAGTCATGATTTCCGCTTTATGACTAAAAATAATGAGCTTAAACAAATAAGAGATGATGGATCTGTCTGTAACCTGAATAATAATGATTATTGTAAATGTTATTATTTTACGGAAATAAATAAAATAAATATTATGTTGTTGTGTTTTTGTTGTTGAGAATTGTTGCTCCTAGAAAATTATGTACACAAGATATAATGGTAAGTAGAAATTCCAGTGTTCGGGATCGGGATCCCGTTTTAAAATCCCGGGATAAAAATCCAAATCCCGGGACCGATCCTAATTATATTTTAAATTAAATATTTAACAGTAATAACAGTATCCCGAGCAAATAAAAATGCAGTTAACTGAAAACAAATTATTTAAAAATTCAAAACTAAAAACATTTTCAGTACATTTGTACATTAGGTATTACATACCTAGGTACCTACTACCTAACAACCTAACTAAAAAGTCTAAAAACAAACTTGAGACAGAAACACATCCTTGAAAAAAAAATACAAAATAACTTTGAAATTAAACAGTTAGTTTTGTTTATAAAAAATAAAATATGCTATTAAAAGCACTAAGGTATCTAAAGATAAATCACTTAAACGAGATCTAAGTTTAGTCGCAAATGTGACCGCCGAAGAAAAGGCTCTTTCAGCTTCGACACTTATTGGCGGTACTGTCAGTAAATATTAATAACTATATGTCCCGGAATTTTCGGGATTAAAAATGTCCCGGGACCCCGGTCTGGAAACCCTAATGGTAAGTGTGGCACATTCTAGGTTTAAGTTCTACTCTACCGAACCATCCATAACCAGTCATAGTCTTAAAAAGATAGTATGCACATAAAAGGGAAGACTATATCTAAATAATAACATAAATTGCACGAAACGAATAATGCAGGAACAAACTACATTAAACAAGATTTTGCTTGTTTCTCTTTTAAAATTTTCTTCAATAGTAATAAAACGGCTGAGTAGAGTTAGCTGAATGGCATTGTAAAATAATTCATGTTTTGTAAGTAGATTTTAATTTGATGGCAGTATCTGAATCTTCTTGTTCTTGAAATGTCTTGTTAGCTGTTCAATTATCAATTCTTAGATGGCGAATAATTTAGTATGTGTGTCTACTTTTCATTTGTTGAAATGGATTTCGGAAATATAGACTGTTTAAAAAAGGTGCAGATTTAGTTAACGATTGGTTAATTCATCAAAGGGATTTTATTAGTTAGCTTAAAGTTGTGCGACTTCAAAGTTATAGTCCTGGGATTGGGTGGAGTTGAAAATAGTGCCTTGAATGTGCAGTTTGTATCCAAATGTTTTAACTTTTTTTGTGTCATAATCTTCTTTTCTAACCTATTTTAATACATAATAAATATAGCTATTCGAAAAATTGTTGTTTTTTCATGCCCTGGTAAAATATGGGTTAATTCCATTTAAGAAATCCCATTTGAGAAATACTCCCTGTCTGTCTGGAAAGTTTCAAGGACTTACTCCAAAAAAAGTCAAAATTTTGGCCAGTTTTGGTTTTTTTCAGCTTTTGGAGGACAAATTTTATTCTATTGAACTTAGAGAGTTGATTTAAAAACTACCAATAAGGAAACCATTAATTATAATAGTCTGGAAAGTTTCAAGTACCTACTCCAAAAAACAGTCTAAATTTTGGCCAATTTTGGTTTTTTTCACGTGAAAAACTTAGCTTTTGAGGGACAAATTCTGTTCTATTGTACTTAGAGCGTTTATTTAAAAACTACCAATAAGGAATCCATTAATTATAATAGTTTGGAAAGTTTCAAGGACCTACTCCAAAAAAAATCAAAATTTTGGCCAGTTTTGGTTTTTTTCATGTGAAAAATTCAGCTTTTGGAGGACAAATTTTATTCTATTGAACTTCGAGAGTTGATTTAAAAACTACCAATAAGGAATCCATTAATTATAATAGTCTGGAAAGTTTCAAGGACTTACTCCAAAAAAGTTAAAAGACAAATTATTATTGATATTGAAATAGTTATTGCTACAAAAAATGTTTTTGGAATGTAGAACAGTCAATCTGGAATGTTAGTAAAAGATGAAATTGTGGAAATTTTCAGTAAGTAAAGAAAAGCTGATGATTCTATGAAAATATTAATGTTGTAAATGGATACATTATCAATTCCCTAGTGCGAGTTAAAAATCTTTATCGTAATACCAAAGTAACCCTTAGTTGTAGCTTTTCTTAATTTGTGCAATAATTTGCGTCATTTTAATAAAAGTTACTTCCCTAAAATTAAATTCTGAGGTTGTGCTGATATCATCAAGATACTGGAGGAAAATATTATTAGGTAAAAGTAAATCTTTTATTATTTCCTTTGCTACATGATAAAAACAGATTTATTTACAATAACATTTACATCTTAAATACAAATAAAGGCCTCAAACTATGAAAACATCAATAAATACTCGATTATGTACAGGACTCAGTATGTTTGGAAGAGTATCATCATCTAAAATTATAAAAACATAGATGAGGGCCCACTCTGAACAATCATTAATGATTATTCTTTTTTCTGCTTTCATACAATATCAAATAATACTGGGGAACTTGCCACAGAAATGATGTAGGTACATATATAAGTGATATATAAAGTCCATATAAAATTAACTATAGTATATGTACTATTTGGTTCTCCTGCAAGGGTTTATTTAAACTAACACTCAGCAAGAACTATTAAGTTTAATTTTCTTTATGGCTACATCTGTAGATTCCCCAGTGGAAGATCTTTTTCTTTCATCTATAAGTTCTAATCTTACATAGCTCTCCATAATATCTTTTAACTAAAAAAAAAAACAAAAATTTCAATTATTTAAAGCAGGACCATATAAAAACATAATATAGAGAATTTAAATTTAAACATAATGAGCTTACATTTTTCACATGCATGGAGGCTAGATGTAACATAGCAGGTCACTGTACAATATGTAATTTTAATTTAATCATAAAACTCACAATATAAGCAAAACATAAGAATCTTTAGAAATATTAACATGGGCATCTCTACAAATTGAAAGATGGCACACATGTTCACTTATTTAACGCATGCAAGTTCCCCATTAAGTAATTTGGAAACTGTTTTGATGTATAATAATCAGATACTTTAAGTTATAAGATGGTTCAGTATACTACATAAGGATTATTTATTTGCCAAATAAAATATTGATCATAGTTAAATTTTAGTGATTTTATTACCAATTCGTTATTCAAATCTAAAAAGAGTGATATAAACTGAACCATCTAATATCAATCTATCAAGCGTCCTCTTCTTACCTTACTGACTGCTTTTGGTAAAACCATTCTCTTAAAATACTCCACAACTGAGTCAATAAACCTCATAATGCACATAGATCCGGGTTCTGTGTTTCTAAAAATGGACTGTAAGTGCTCCTCGTTTATTTCACCATATTTAGACACAACTACAAGTGAACCCTCTTGCAAAGCCTCTTCTGAGGCCATTTTAAACTCCACAATCCAGTGTACTGCCGGAGTTTCAACCAAAACGTTAAAAGACAGCACTGTTTCATCATTCCTAATATGTATCCTGAAAGTGGTGTATTTCCTGAAAATAAAATATACTTAATATTAAGATTTTAAGTTTCAGCTCTTTAGCTCACCTTTGGATATCCATTAATTCCTTATAAAACTTAATGCTTTTCTCAGTATGAATGTACAAAAAGTCCAACAAAGTGAACATATTAAAATGCTTTCCAAGGTGCGACCTCAAGCTGCTCATTTCGAGTTTTTGCATCAGACAACCGACAACTAACGTGCTCACCTCGTAAAAGTAGTCTTGCTCTCCTGTTAATAATGAAAGTTTTCTAAAATCCATCACAAATCCATCCTCGGGGTGGAGCTCTGCCGTACAAAGCAAACTACCATACAGCAGTGAAAATATGTAAATATTTTGCTCCGAACGCCTTAAATCAATTATATCCTTATCTTTGATCGAAAATTCCTTTAAAATTTGCCTATGTAAGTTACTGCTATCAGGACTTTCCACAGTGCTATCATCAAATTTTTCTGCACTACTATCTGGACTCATTTGAGTAAGATTCATTGATAATCTCATAGTTAAATCAGATATTTCTTCTGGTAATTTAAAAGCCTCTGGATCAAAGCTCTGCTCCATTTGTACTAATTCCAATTTGGAAACTAACGTTTTCAAAGAATCTGTGGCAGTTTGCACAAGAGTTTTAAATGATTCCAGGTTTATTTTGTCTGGAGGTGGTGGAGGGTTTTCAAAAGCGTCACTAAGCAATTCCTCTATCGTTGGCAAGACTACACTTCGAGACAAAGAAGATTCTTCAAGTTGTTGCTTAGAATACTGGAAAAAAGTCATACTGGATTGCGTTTGCTCTCTAGATTGGCAAAATGTTATTTGCGGAGGTGACCGCATTTTGTCCAGAGAAATGTTTGGTAAGAGAGTAAAGTCACAGTCTTGTGTTTCAATGTCCTCTACTAATAATTCTTTCATATTGCAAATTGAATCTTCTTGTTGGGTCAGTTTCTGGCCGGTTTGAATTAAATCGAACGTTTTTTCTTGGAGGCTCGATGCTAATGTTGTGTTGTATCCACAGGGACTAATTGGTTTCGTTACATTAGGAAGAGTAACTTCTAGTAGGCTATCTACGGCTATTGGTATATGCCCAAAATGTTCTACTTTAAGATTACTATCCTTGATCCCTTCCTGGAAGGATTTTAGAACCTTGTCTTCAAATGTCCAAGTTTTTTCAATTAAGGCACTTTTCCTTACATCTTGGAAAGCAACAATTTTGGACAGCTCCATAGTTTCATTGCACTGTTCAGGAATTGCAAAACTTACTTCCATATCTTCTATAATTGGTGCTTTTGGAGGGCAATTCTCATCCTGCTGAGAAATGCTTTCAGAATTAGATCGGATATCATAACTATTATTAAGAGTTCTTTTTAAAATTGGTTTCTGAGCTTTGGAAGATTTTGGCACTGGGATATTTTTCTCTCCACTTGTATCTTCATCAATAAATATTTTATTTGTGGCTTTGCTTGGTTTAATTTCAACTGATTTCTGTTGCTCAGTAATATCTTGGGTTGGATGAGAAGTGGCTGTTTTAATATTCTTTTGGGGACAATCATTAACTGATATGTTTTGTGGTGACTCACAAATCATTTCCATACTTAAAATGGGGAAATTTGAATCTATAACCTCATCACTCATTACTGATTTAGGCTTCTCAATGATGTTTGATACTTTGGGTAATATTGGTACTTTATTTGCAGCCGTGTTAACAACTATCTTTGGGGAAAAATTACAAGTCACTTCCATAGTACTATCGCCGCTTAAATTTTCTTCCACTCTAGGTATAAGTGCAGCTGGAACAGGACAAGTCAGATCCATAGCAGAACCACTTAAGCGAGTAACATTAGCCGGTTGATTTCTTTGAGTATAGTCTGCCTTAGAGAATATATGATTTGTAAAATTGCAAGTCATACTCATTTCAAAGTCTTGATAAATTGTGTTATTATGCTGCATCATTAATATTTCTTGCTGATTATCGTGACAAGTTATTTCCATTTCGCAAGGTTGTAGTACAGTTATGTTGCTCAGTTCTATAGGTTTTAAAGGCCTTTTCTTAGCCCTCTGTAGTGTACTACTAGTATTTTTAACATAAATATTTTCTCTATCTATAATACTCTCAATCACATTGGACTCCTGAACATTGCTAATTACTTCCAAAGAAGCCACATTAGAGTCTGTATGAGCAATGGATGTTTCATAAGAGTGATCCCAGATGGTGTTTTTTTCTGGATCATGAACAAACGGTTTGATGGCAGCACTAGCTGCAAAACTGACCCTTCGGGGTGCTAATGTGGCATTTTGGCCTTCATTACTAACATCCAAGTTTTCAATGGGATTCACCGAGGATCTTTTTAGGGATGATCTGAGTTTGTAGTGGAATTTAGATGGAGGGAGGTCTGGTTCTTCCTCCATGATGTATTGTAGTGCTGTAAAATAGGACTGTTTAGTTTGAATAGATTAGAATTTATATGATAATATTGCATTTATACATGATAAAAATATAAACAACATTGCACAAAAAAGAAGCAAAAAGTGTGTAGGAGGTTCAGAGTATAGGCCATGTTACAATTCCTGTAGGGCAAGCCCAGATGAAATAAAAATAATTTTTTCTGCTTTATGGCCAAAAAATTAATTTATAGCTTAGATTCCACCACAGATCCTTAAAGTTTTATACTACAAGCTCTATCAAGATGAAAAAGGTTGGCAGTATAAGTGGAAAAATTCTTCTCTCTACCTTAATCAAACAAGCACATTATTCAAGGTTTAAAAGGACATATCTATGAAGAATTAAGGCATGAGGCTTTTTTTAATCGTGTTCGTATTCATCATAATATTAAAAACTACTTGTGTGCATGAGAATTATAAACAAAAATACAATGTAAAATCAAAAATATAACATTGGATGCAAAATGACTTACCAAACAAAAAATGCAATAAACACGTTTAAGAACTAAATTGGTATTTTATTATTTCAGCAGATAAAAGAACATGGAAACCCACATACGTTTCTTCTTTCTCAATAATCTTCGAACAAACGCTACATTAAAAACTTTCAGTTTTCCAAACAACTTTTTTTAAAAATCAAAACAAATTTTCCAACGGTTGAAACGTCAATGTCAAATTTGAATTTTACTGTCAATGTCATTTCAAGAAAACATGTTGCTACCTACTAGATCTGGCAACCGCGCTTACACTTGTATTGCTTGTCAAATCATTTGTCAATGTCAAACATATGATTTTTGTTATTGTTTTCTTATTGTGGAAACCTAATTTTTTATTAATAATAGCAAAATAGCACTACATATTAAGGATTTATAAGAAACAAATTAATTTTATGTTATAAATATCTTATTAAACACTTAAATGGAGCAGGAAGAAAGCAACTCAAAAAAATCCAACAAAAAAAGCAAATCCAAGAAGCCAAAACCAACTCCTGTAGACGATAATTCTTCCTCTAACGAATTGGTGATAGTAGACGATAACCCTATCACCTTAAAGCCCGTCCTTGTAACAAAATCCACCCCAAATAAATTAAATACTAGCCTAAATGCAAATAACCATAAAAAGCGAAAAAAGAGAGACAGTGCCTCTAGTGATGAAGAAAGATGGTTAACTGCCATAGAAAGTGGTAAACTTGAAGATGTAGATGATGAGCTAAAGAAGATTAAGCCCAAAGATCCGGCATTAATGACTGCAAGGCAGAGGGCCATGTATGACAGAAGCAGCGATCCAAGTACTTCGGCACAGTCAAATTTAATGTCACTACCTACAGGTTGGTTTACAATTTAATCCTAATGTAATTAAAATATGAATAATTTAATTTTCAGGCTATAAAGAGAAAGTAATGACAGCAGAGGCCATTCAGAAAGCAGCAATAAAATCCCAAAAACGAAAACAATTAGCCGACGAAAAACGTGAAAAAGATAAGAAAAAAACCATGGAGAGACTATTGAAAAAACAAGACTCAAAAGCTTTAAAACAGCCCAAAATGAAAACGACAAAAACCAATGTGCCCCTGATAATGTATAAACAAAATAGCATGGCTACTTTTCTATTATATCCAGAGGGGGTCGATTTTCCTTTGAAACCAGTTAAAGCACCTGAGCCCTTGAAGCCGATGCTTTGCGGGATGGGGTGCGGTAAGTTTAAGAAATATGCTTGTTCAAAGACTGGGGTGCCTCTTTGTAGTTTGGAGTGTTATAAACAGAATCTGTCAGGAAGAATTATTTAGGATTAAATATTTAAATTATTGTTAGCTTTATAGTAACATCAAAATGGCAAGAAGAATTTATTTATTTTCAGACGAGGATTTGAAAGGTATTTTGTAGGTAATTTCTTAACTATACTTTAATTATTGTGTATAGTAGCAGTTTTTTGCTTTAGGTTGTAGGCCAGTCATTCATATTATGCGTTTTGTCAGATTATCTTTATTATCTCCTTTATGGGGAAAATTTTCTTTTGGCCTAAAATTGACTACCTATATAATTTAAATATTGTAATTTCTTGAGCTCTTAGTCATACTGTGCAAAACAAGTCTATAAATTTAAGATTCAGTTTGTGAACACCCTGTATTGGTTTAATAAAATGTACATAACAACTTTATATAATATGATAAAAATAGAATATTTAAAAAATATTATTGTGAATATTACATTGCAGATTTTGTTAATTAAAGCATATCATTTTCAAGACTGCTGTACCTAGTTTTTTTGCTACTGGTCCAATTTAATTGGCATTCAAAAATGTAGTTGATTTTATTATATAATTAGACTTTAAGGTTCTCGACTGCTTGATGGTTATCCAGTCGCATGGACCAGCTGCTTGAATAATGATTATCCAAATGGATCTCTAGTAGCTTTCAGAATTCCTAGATTAATCCCCATAAAAGTTTTATTTATTATGTAGGATCTGGTTTCCGATAAGAACCCTTTATTAACTTTTTAGCCTTTAATTAAATGTTTGTAGATAATTGAAATTGCTATAAACTATCATAGTACAGAGTATAAATGTAACATACCATCAAGGTCTTACCAAAAGGAATAATCCTTTAAAACGCCTATTGTAACATTTTTATTTGGTAGATGGACATTTTTGGGCCTAACTTTGGAACCAAGGGGAATATTTTCATATTTTTTTACATTAATATAGTGAATTTCCTGAGAATGGATTTAAGGGTAAAATCGTGAGTTGAAAATTTGGGTATTTAAAGAAAATATTTATTATTCTGAAGATTATTTAAAATAAATCAATAAATAAATAACGCCTTTATTCAAGTATTTCTTTGCGCATACAATGCAAAAACATGAAAATGTACACTCACATCATATACACAAGAATAGCGCAACTGGCGAAGTTTAGTCTCCTGGCCATTCTTCCACTCAACCAATTCTTCAGATATTAAGTTCCATCTTTAAATGTTAACAGAGAAAGTCCAATAGAATGCTTTTAAGAGATAACACTGAGGACAAAACAGTTTTAACCAACCATAACAATATAACAATGCAGTACATATTATTATATATGAAATACTAACTGATAAAAGGATTTCAACCAAAGAAATAGCATTTCTTTCCCAATAGATGCATATGAGAACGTTTCTAGCATCTCTAAAACTTTCTCTGTGCAATTTTGTCAACCAAGGTCCAAAATTTTGTGTAATTTCTACAACAGGATTTTTATTGATCACAGAAAGTGAAATTGCTATTTGATATGTTTATGGATACCAGATCTTAAGATAGCAAGGACAAGCAGTAGATCATCTTTAAAAGTTTTAGGGACACTTAACATTATTTCTCTACACATTTATGTAAAGTAATTGAATTGCTTACTACATTCAAAATATTATTAATATTGTGTGACGTACATACAGGCATAATCATGTTTTATCTCCGTGCCTTTAATTCAAACAAGTTGACACAAAACTAACAGATACATATATAATTTGAACAGATTTCCACCTACATATGTAAAGTATGCTCATGTACGATAATTCTATCGATTTACCAGAGAAAACGCAACTTTCCCAAAAAATCGTTACTCGATAATAACAATTTAATTAATTTGTTAAATTTCTCATCTGGAAACACACGAGAGCTTTTATTATTTTATCGTGCGCCTTAATTCGATCGTTGGGGTGTTACATCAGATCAGTCTGTTTACCACAAATTCTATTGACGTTAAGTAAACGAAGAAAGTATAAAGAAATATAAGAGTGAGCCGCATTTATTAATTGTGGACTGTTTACTTGCCGCTTCTGTTGATTAGGTTTGTGTCCCGAGTAAATTTTGAGAGATAACTTACAAGTTTGGGGTGTCGGTGACCTGAGGAAAATATAGAAAAAGTTTTGTGAAACGTAAGTAATCGTTTATTTTTTATTTATTTAAAAAAAAAATAAAAATCACATGATATCACAAAGATTTATATGTATTTATAGCTTACCTGTTATCATTAATTAAATCAGCAGTTTAGAAATTTGAAAATAATATACGTGAAAATTACTAAAATACCATTTTTGCAGGCATTTGGTGGTTAACGCTGGCAAAATGACCATTACATCGTTTTTTAGAAGGTAAGACTACTTTTATATGTTGTTTTTTTTAAATCTTATATCTACAGCAACTAGATTATAGATTTATCTCCTAGAATTAAATCTGGCAATACAGCAGCTTAACCTCTTAACAACCAGGCAGTTAATCTGCTATTCCAGAAGATCTATTGAATTTGTTTTAAGGATTGTATTTTTCTTGGCATTTCAAGTATTCATTTCTTTAAGCAAATTTACAACAAATTTTTATTTTAACATTTGTATATATAATTATTATTATACAAAAGTCTAAGGAGGTAAAATCTGGTAATCCAGAGGGTGTTTTACTGCAATAAAAGATAACAAAGCATCTATTCGTCCAGGCAATTAAAGTCGTTTTTGCATTGCTTTAGACAGGTACAGTTACAAGCAAATTTACAAACGCACGCATGTGAAATTGGTTTTGTCACTTTTTTAGTAATTTACATAAAACCACACTTTAATGAACGTAAACTCTGAATCAAAACTCACTTATTTTAAAGGTTTCTAGGCAATAGAAGTCATATCTCAATCCCTTAAGGTAGTTACAATTAAATTTACAATAATTTTTCCTAATATTCCGAGACAATTGATGCTATTTGTTACTCTTTAGGCATTTAGTTTAAGGATAATAATAAGTCTCATAAGGTTAAATCTGGCAATAAAGACGGTCATTTAAAGCAAAAAGTTTTAACAAAGAAACCAAAACTCACTTTCAAACAATTTAATTGCGTTTACAGCAGTTACTTAATAATCCTTGATTCTTGTTACCAAGCTGTTCCTTTAAACAACACCCCTCCTTAAAAACCGATATGTATTTAAATAACGTTATGTTAGATATAAATTCGTTTCATAATGTTTACTAAATTGACCTGTGTGTATGTCAACAAGGGTTTTGCAATAAATTATAATAAATCTTTGTAAATAGTTTTATTAATAAAAGAGTAAAAGTGATATTCAGGTCGGCTTAGTAAGAATAAGAATCCATCGGTTTATATATTCTGGATATCCAACTTTTGTCAAACAATGAAAGGCCTTTCAATGTTCTAAGGTCAAACATCAAAAATTCACTTTTTTTAATCAATTTACCAAAGAGTGTCATTTTTTAAGGTTCCGTGGCTTCTATTGCCTCTATATGCCTCTATTTAAAAAAAAAATGCATATTGCAGAAATCTATAAAATTCGTGGTTAGTTCGATTAAAAGACTTCACTATGTTGATTCTAATATTAAGTTTTCTTATGTGAAGAATAGAAGCTAAGAAATCTGGAAAAATAGAGAATCAGAGCATTTAAATAAAAATATTAAACCAGTTTATTGCTCTTCATTTTCCTTTGGGAGCAATAAAAACCTTAATATCTGGAACAAGTGGAGAACCTAATTGTTTAATGTTATATAGAACTTATGGATAAGGATTAATTCGTCCTAATAATCTATTAGGCCATATAGGGCAGCTACATTTTTTTTTGTTCCAGATAGTTGAACGAGTTATTTTTCACTTTTTATTAGAGTTCAGATTAGAAATAAATCAAGTTTTATTTTTCAATTTTTTTTTCACGCAGTTAAAATACTTTTTGAAAAATCGAATGTTTTAAGGACTATAGGCTTTTATCCATTTTTATTTTTTCTTTGATTTCTTTTTATTGATTTCCAAATTTATTTTTAAATTATTTGTCTTCCGAGAACTTTTTCGATGCTTTCACGTAATTGTTTCTTTGTACAGGCAGTAGAAGATCGAAGAAGTAGATAGTTTACTTTATTCTTGTTTTTTCACTCCATATCATACTTTGTTTATATCAACATCTAAGTAAAACTGGACTTTAATAATTTTAAAAATTAATTACTTTGTAAACAAATATTAAATCGACATTTTTTCCTTGGATTTTCAAAGATTGTTGCATTAATAAGCCATCATCAATATTAATTTTCCTCTTCGGAATTATTGGGGATTTTCTCAATTACCCATTCTTTTAACCAGAAAGGCTGACTGGAGACATTTAGATTAGATTGAAGGAGAATAATGATTTTTTTTTAAATTAATTTGACAATGATTCTTTTTTAAATAATGCAGTGCATGCGTTTTATCCAGTTATTTCCTATCATCCAAGTTCCTTTTTAAACCTAAATAATGTCTTTCAGGTACTCTAAGTAGGGTGATCATTTGATAGTTTTTTTTTCATCAGGCAGCTTTTTTCCACAAACTGGAAAACTCTACTTTTTCCATGCAATTTAAATCGTGTTTAATTATTTAACATTATTTCTATTCCAAGGACTTTTCCAGGCCATTACATTCCTCCAGAACCCAGAAATAGGAAATTTTTTTTCAATATTATGGCGGGGCTTGTGTGTAAAATCAACATGTTTTTTGTCAAAACGGATCTATTCTTAGGAATTTGATTACCTACCAAATTCTGAAGAGTAAGTATAGAAGGGCATGAACAGACGCTATCCATACTGACTTTTCCAAGGCTTTCGATTGGGTTAACCTTCGTATTCTATTGGGGAACTGGATTTTCATTGGCAGCTAATGTTATGGTTTTCCAGTTTATTATTTGGTCTTGTGCAGCATTAAAATTGGTGGTTTCTTGTCTGATATCACATACGTCAATTCGGGTGTTCCTCAAGGCGAACACTGTTCGCCTCGACTCTTTAATTGTATATGGCGTACTTATTGTTTTCAGAACAGTGAATCTAAAAATTGCTGATGATTTGACGTTTTGAAGATCTATTATGAGTCCATTAGAACAGAAATTCCTGCAATAAGATCACAATAGATTGTGTGTTTGGTGTACGAATAATCAGCTGAATCTTAACATAAAGTAGTGCGTATTTATTAGTTTTAACCGCAAAGTTAATAAGTTCCCATCTGCCTATTCTATCAATGGTCATTCAGCCAGCCATTCACGGAGTCACTACTATTAAGGATCTGGGTGCCCTTTAGATAGCAGGTTTGTTGATCTGAAAAGGGCTTAAGGAAACTTGAGTTTGGTCTAAGATATTGTCAGTATTTTTCTGTGAAGGCTACCAGATTTGTTTACTGTACGTTAGTAAGGCCTGTCATGGAATGGAATACTGCTTAGTTATGTCGTCACCATATTTTCAAAATCACAGCTTCCTTAGAGCGTGTTGAAGGAGGACATTAGAATAGAGAACCATGTTTACAGTGCGATGGAACAACAGTCAAACTTGCCTCCACTTAGTAGTCGTAGATACTTGGTATACTGTTGATGTTTAAACTTGTGAATGGCATGTCCAACTGTCTTCCTTCCAGGTTCCGAATTTCACCTTAATAAATATTCTTAATATTAATGTCTTTAAATTAGTTAGGAAGTTACCCTGCTAATAATTGAGATTATATATGTGTTATTATCAATAATTTAATTAGTATTATTTGTAATGCTTATGTACCACTAGTGGGATTTCTATTTTTTTGTTTTCTCGTTATTATATCCTTTATTTTTTTATATTTAATTTTTTTTAGGTAGGTATTTAGTTTAAAAGTAAACATGCCATTTTGTATTTTGTAACAGCTTATGGGGGTTTCCCGTATTTTATAGAATAAAAAAACAAAATAAAAACTCCATTAGGGTGAGTGGGTTAATATTTCCAGGGAAGGAAATTTTCCAGGTATTTAGTCACTTACCATAGTTATTACCTAATTTCCAAACTAGTTTTTAAATCTGGAATTTATTTGTCTCCAAGTACTTTTTCTGTGTTTTCAAGCAGTTATTACTTTTTCCAGGCAGTTAAAACTCCAAATTCTAAAAAAGGTAAAAAAGAATTCATGAAAGAAAGAAGAAGAAAGCATAGTGGTAACGTTTTTTATATTATGAAGTTATTTCCTACTATCCAAGTTTCGTTTAAACCTGGGTATCCTGCCTTCAGGTAATTTAAATAGGAGGATCATTTGAGAGTTTTTACCTTTGAATTATGTGAATAGAATTAAGTGAAAGTTGTCTATCTCACCACTGCTATTCAGCAAGTTAATCGCCGACTAAACGTGTCAGGTCAGCTTAGCCTTAGTCAAGTTTCGAATTCAATCAATGAAGAGGCACTTGACGTTATTAATCAAGCACAGATGATAACACAGATTTTTGCCCTTATTAACGTACTTTGTTCATCAATAACATTTTCACAATAAAAATAATTAAAAACTACATACATACTATTATATTCTTTCAGACTTTCATAAATCGCTTCGCACACCTCGAGTATAAATTGGGAGATTGGAAGTCTTGGCAGAGAATAGCTGATCTCATTATATTGTAATTTTTCATAATTTATTTGGTCATCCTCAGCCAATTTCATTTGAAGATGATTTTTTTTAAATTAATGCAGTGCATGCATATTAATGGCTTTGATACTATTCAGTTATGTTCTATTATCTAGTTTTTTAAACCTGTATTATGTATATGTTAATCACATACTTTAAATAGAGCGATCATTTAGGATATTTTTTTACAAGCATAATTAATAAGCAACAATTAATATTTCCAGGGAAAATTTGCCATTAGATTTAGGGTGTTGATTGCATAACAGCCCTTAAATCCATACTCTGTGCCAAAAGGACTTAATTTCCTCAAGAAAAATAAATACCAGATATAGATCCGGTGAACGCGTAGTCCACTTAGGGAAATCTACTTTCAGTCACCTAAAACACAGGGTTTAAAGTCCACGAGTCCAAAGTTAAAAAAACAATAAGCTATAAATCAAGTGTCTATTCTAATTTCATATCAATTGTCAATAAATACCACGAGTTCTAAATCCCACTTAAGTTCGAGCAACAAATCTTATTATTTATTAAAATACGCTCGTTTTCTTGAAAAATAACGTGTCGCAACACCTCAAAAAAAGCCCCAATAACAAAAAGCGATAAAACTTGTCGTCATCCTAAAGAGAATCCGTTATTACGATTGCTGATTTATATAAACAAATAGATTGCTTAAACAATATATTGTTGTTAAGCGTATATTATTTATATGGTGAACGTTTCGAGATTCTTGCATCAGCCTTCCAGCTGATACGATAATCGGCACACACACCTTAATTTCGAGCCAATCGGAGATTGGGTTTAAAGTCGAGCCTCTTGGACTGGTTTTTTGTTTTTTATTTTTATTTTTTTGGTATTCGCGTGGCGGTGTTGCCTGTTCAACCGTTGATAATTTTAAGCGATAATAGTGTATAATTTATATCCGATGTTTGGCATAGGTACATCTTTCATAAAGATAGTAAATAGAATTCAACTGAAAGCCACATTTCGCTATTTGAAATGGGACGCTTTATACAGAGCGTTTTTAAAGATGACTTATTTATTTGAACACCTTATAGAACTCTTTAACAAAGGTTAATATAGAAGTTGCATAATAAGAAGTTTTATTAAGTTAAGTTTGATTACCGTTTTTACAAACAATTTTCAAAAAATCCCAAGGCGTTAAATCGGGTTAGCGGGGAGGCCATGAAATGGGTCCATTGCGCCCTACTCATCTATTCGGAAACTCATTATTTAGATTTTCATAAACTTTTCATCTAAAATGCGGTGGAGTCTCATGATGTAGGAACCGCATATTCTGTCTCACATTTAGAGGAACAACTTCTAATAATTTTGTTGAAGAAAATTTTGAGAAACGGTAAGAGCAGTAAACAAAAAACGGTAAGAATTTACACGCAATTCGCCGAGAATATAAAGAAATTTGTTTATTAACATTCTTATTTGTTCAAATTTTTTATATTTTACTTATTCTTTTATTATGCAACTTTTATTTAGGTGCTTTTTTGGTATAACAACTCCTTTTGACGAGCAGTTAAAATAAATGACTCGACTTGAAAACACCCTGTATATTCAGGTATTTCTAGATTCCTTGTGAAATTCTGATACATTTGATCTGAGTGTTTTGTTGGTCTAGAGGGAAAACGATTCTACTTTTCCATGTTAAATTTTCAGGGGCTATTGAAACAATCAGTTCTTTTCCATATTTATAGCTTTTCCAGTTTTTAGAGTTCTTGGATTAATAGATCAACAATTAAAAACAAATACTGTTTTTTAATATTTATTTTCTTCCAGGCAGTTGAAATATTCTAATTATTCTTACTGTGTTTTCTTTTAATCTGTCGATTTTGTGTCGATAAACCTTACACGTACATATAAACATAAAAATGTAGTAAACTATGAGATTTTTTACAATTATAATCAATGGTGTGTCTGGTTCTTAAACAGAAGTGGAAGCAACAAATAATGTTCTTTTAATTATTTTTATAATTACTTTTAATTAACCTTTACTGTATTTTTTATAGATCATTTTAGATTAATTTTTTACAATAAAATTAAACTGCTTTTACACTTAAGTAGAAAATTGACCTTTTGTCAGTTTTAAACCTGTAAAAACCGTTGTCATTAAAAATAATAAAAATTTCAATATCCGCCAAAATTTTGCAAATAATAAAAAAGAACTAAAAAACAAAAAAAAATTTTTTTCAAATTTTCAAGGTTTTTCAATTTGCAATTTTTCCATAATAAAGTTAGTTAATGGTGAATCGCCCTAAAAAGTTTAGTAATGGAAGAAATGTACGTCAATACTTTTTTTAAAATTTTTCTATTTTTTGTATTTTTTCTTTAACGAATAGGATATTGAAGAGATCTTTTTTATTTAGTATCAAACTAAAAAAATTACATTTATTAATTTTTCTTTCCGTTTCAATATAAAGGCAACAGGCTGTTGAATTCATATGATATTATATTCAACTGTTTGTTTTTATTAATAGAAAACATAGTTACAATTAAAAAAAAACAAACAATTAAAGAATTAAATTCATCTGATTCATTTTTTTCAACTGCTTGCAAAAAATGGCTTCTAAAACATTTAAAAATAAAAAAATTAAAAAATGTGATTTTTATTTTCAAGGTTCTTTTTATTTATTTTATTTTGTGTTACCATGGGAAAAGGCAAGGCATATTCCAGCGACATTCGCCAAAGAATTTTAGATTTTTACAGTCAGGGTGTTAGGTAGCGTAATATTGCTCAAAGACTAAACGTTCCTAAGAGCACCGTGTCGGATAATTAAGAAATATCGTATATTTGGAAATATGGTACCAGGTAAAAGCAGTGGAAGACCTAAAGCCATGACTGCTCGTGTAGATAGGCGAATTTTAAATATTTCCCAGACTGAACCATTTTTGTCATCCTCCAAAATTTTACAAAAATTAAATAAAGGTGAGCCTTCCTATAGCTCTGCAAGAACGGTAAGAAGGCGATTGTGTTCTGGTGGACTTAACAGCTACAGACCTGCTAAAAAACCTTTGCTGCGGAAGAAAAATGTCAAGTTACGCCTACAATTTGCAATGGATCATCTTAACTGGACTGTACAAGATTGGAAAAAAGTGCTATTCAGTGACGAATCTAAGTTCAATCTGTTTTCCAGTGATGGAATACTTCATGTAAGACGACCGAAAAGTGAAAGACTCAAGAAAAAGTTTATCCGACCTACACATGGAGGTGGTAATGTGATAGTATGGGGATGCTTTTTTTGGTATGGTACTGGGCCAATACATAGAATTGTGGGGAAAATGGATTGATTTATGTATCGGGATATTTTGCGAAATATAATGGAGCCTTACACATTTGAGTCTATGCCAGTAAATTTTGTATTCCAGCATGATAACGATCCAAAACATTCGTCAAAATTGGTAAAAGAATGGTTGGACCAAGAAAAGATCACAGTTTTAAAGTGGCCGGCCCAAAAAACAGACTTAAACCCGATTGAAAATTTATGGGAACATCTGGATCGCAAAATTCGGGCATCTGAAACAGTCAAAAATGCTGATGAACTATTTCATAAGCTTGTTGAAGCCTGGACTCACATTGACAGACAAATAATTGAAAATTTGATTGAATCAATGTCCAGAAGAAAGCAGGCAGTAATTAATGCTAAGGGTTACCATACCAAATATTAATTATAATATTATGGTTTCAATAAGTTATGTTTTATGTAGTTTTTGAATAAAAATAATTTAGTTTCAAGTATTTTGTCAACATTTAAATTAATTAACACTAGTTTTTCGTGTACAACAACTTTATAAAAGAAAATAAAATGCTAATTAAACGGCACACAAAATATAATAAATTTTCAAAAGTTCCAACTATTATGACCAATACTGTAATTCCTTATGCGACTATTTTAACAGTTTTTATTCAATGGACTGAAAAAATCGAGAGTTTACACTTTTCTTATAATCTAAAAGATGTTTTTTAATTATGGCAAAAATTTTAATTCGACTGATTTTTCATCAAAACATTTATTTAAATAAAAAAAAGCCAAAAATATTTTTTTAGATGTAATAATTCAACAAAAGCTATTAAAAAAAATAATTTTTTATAATATTTAATAAAATATTGAAAAAATTGAAATTATACTCATTTTTTCAATTATTCAAACAAAAATTATTAAAACGAAATTTTTTATTCGACCAATTGAAATAATAATAAAAAACACCACAAATTTAAAAAAATGCTTTTGTTTTTTTTGTTTACAGAAACTTGAAGTTACGCAACTTCTTATTCATGTAATTTTTCAACATTTTTTCTTCAACAAGAGCCAAAAAAAAGTATTTTATTAATATTGCTAACGTTTCGGCTTATATTAGGCGACAAAACATAAAAACCTGTTGTACATAACCATTATAAGGCCAAACCTACAAAAATCTAGGGAACCAGAAAAAAATCGGTGAAATAAAAAAAAACTTGTTGGTTCAACTTACGTTTAAGTACCAGAAAGACCATTATTGCTTCTAATATGAGGATGGACTAATATAGGCCGAAACGTTGGCAATATTTAGACGTAAAACCTGAGTTTGTAAGAAGAATAAACATTTTTGGGTCGCATAATACAGCAAGTATTTTTTTTTAATAATTTTAATTTAATTGTTTTTCAAGCATTTACATTTATTTTATTTCTTATTCGACTGCAATTATTTTCATCAAGGAAAATTAATAAAAAAAATCAAAAGTAGATTTTTAAAATTTTTACCGTTAAAATGTTAAAACTTTTAAATTAAAATGGCATTTTTTATTCAACTGATTCTTCAACAAAATATTTAAAAATTAATATAATTTTTTTTTTAAGCAGTAGAATTCATGTGGTAACTGATTATATGACTGCTAGTTAAAAAAAAATTATTCAACGAAAATATAAAAGAGTAATTAAATGAAAAAATAGAAACGTAAAAAAATTACAAAAAAATACTTTACTTTATTTGCCATTTAAAAATTGATATGACAATTAAAGAAAAAAATATATTTTTGTTTGACTTTTTACTTTTTTTTATTATTTAAAAATAAATTTATTTTTTTCTTTACAGGAAATTTATTCAATATTTCGTTTTCAACAAGACCGTAATAATCTAGAAAATTATTAAAATTAAAAAAAACCTTTTTTATTTCGCGTTTTTTATTTAAAAAGTAATACGACTTATTTCCTGGTTAAAAAATTGCATATTCGAGATTTCCACAAAAGCCAAATATACACGAATTGAACTTTTTTTTGATTTACAAATAAATATAAATTCATTTTCTACCAGAGAGTTAAACTTCATTGGATTCTTATTACACTGATTCTTCAACAATTTTTTTTTTAATAAAAAGCATTTATTTAGCCTCAGCTTCATTCAAAGTGAAAATTTTAATATACAAAAAAAAAATAAAAAATACAGTGCAGTAAGTACACAGTATGCAAATTAAAGAGAAATATAACTTACACTACACAAAGTAAACTTATAACTGGATACCGCTTATCTAAAGAGAACCAAGCGCCAAAACGACTAAATTGAGCAAATGGCACCAAGCGACCTGTTTATCTGTTACCCGTATTTTGCTAAACACCCATATAAAAATAATACCCGAGGTATAATATGAGTAGATGAACCAAACGCCATTCAACTAAACACATTCAACTTTTCTTGTTTATCTAAACCGATCCAAGGGACTGGTTCTGTTTAGATAATCTATAGACATCGATATGCGTCGTTTGGTTCTTCCCGTATTTCTAACCTCAAAGTTATTATTCTGTTGTGTGGTTTATATATATTATTCAGTGTAAGTGCTACAGTTTTTTTTGTTGGTAGTTGATGGTTTGAGAATTTTTTTATCAAAATGTTGAAAAGAAATCTTACCAGGTGTGAAAAGTTGGTGGAATTAGCCCGCAGTAGTTTTCAAGTAAGTAATAAGTAAATTTAAAAATTTTATTAAGTAGTATTTAAATTTAACATAGTACATAGTTATTTGTAACTTTTTTATAGAAAGTTGAAGTTTTACCAGTCAATAGTATTGACATTTTGGACTACAATGACATTAGCAATAGCAGGGGTTTGAAAGAAAATATTTCACCTAACCAAACTGAGATAAGTAAAATTGCAGAGAAAAACGTAAGTAAAAAAATAATTTAGTTCTTAAGGTCGCTACATAAACACGACAGATAAAATATAATATAAAATAAAAATTAGATATTTGTACGTTTAGTTTCTTAATTTCCCTTTTAATATTTTTTACCTTAGGTTTCGAAAACTATTAAAAATATACCATGATAATGTCTTCCTGATTTGTTTAGGATTTTTTGGGAACTCATCCAATTTTGTCGTTTTAAATGTGCAATAAAATTAGCTTTATTTAGAAAGACGATCCTATAACATTATTTTTACTATAGATGGTTGATCATAATATTTTAAATTAATGCTTTCTTATAGGAAACTAGTGATTTGTCTGCCAACAAATTTAATGTTGCTACCAATAATGATACTATTTGCAATGATACACTCTTGATAAACCAAGATGGTGTGCCAGACAAGAATATGAGGTATATGAGGTATCAAGTTATCTTATTAATGCAAATACCTTGGATACCTCCTATGAAAATTACTGTGGTCAATCTTCTAACGTGGCTATTCTTCAAGATACTGAAAATTACATAGAAGTTTTGAAGTTTTACATTTTAAGTAGTAAGATAAAGGGTAGATTTTAATGTTCTTTTGCAAGAATCTGAAAACATTAATGAAGCTTCTGATCAAACTGATGAAGAGATTCCACAGCCTGAAAGACAGATTATTACTACCTCTTCAGATTCAGAAGAGGATCACCCTTTAGCGGTAATACGTATAAAAGGGGCAAGAAATCAGGAGGTTTAAATAAAATATCCGAAATTACTAAGGATGCTGTTCTTGGTCACATAGCTATGTTCCCAATCTACATATCGCATTACACTAGGGAAAAATGAGATGCAAAGTACTTAAACCCTGATATTTTAGTTCCAAAAATGCATTCACTATATTTGTCTGAAAATAATCCTTTTGTTAGTTTAAGTACCTACAGAAAATATGTTATGAAAATTTCAATTTAAGAAGAAAGCCTTCAATAAAAGATACTTCTTGCAATGTATGTGATAGCCAGCAAGTAAAACTACAAAACCAGAAAAGTGAGACTTTGAAACAAGAAATATATCTCGAACACATTGCTCATTTAAATAAAGCTAAAGAAGCACGTGAGGCAATGAAGGTAGATTTCGCTACAGCAAATGCGACCCATGACGTTATTAGTTACGACATGCAAAAAGTACTAAGCTTACCGAAGCTGCCGACAAATGTAACATACTACAAACGACAGCTCTCTGTGTACAATGAAGGAATACATAGTGCGTCAACAAATTTGCCTTACTGTTTTATCTGGAAAGAAGGAATCGCTGGTCGAGGAGCACAAGAGGTTGGATCATGCATAAAATACTTTATTGAAACTTATCTAGATCTAAATATTGAAGAACTCATTACGTGGTCCGATTCATGCGGTGGGCAGAATCGTAATATTAAAATAATTCTTCTTTTAAAGGCTGTCCTTAGTGGACATAAGAGTCTTAAAAAAATATATTTTAAATACCTAATCCCTGGACACAGCTTTTTAGCAAATGATACTGATTTTGGAGAAATCGAACGAGCTATGAAGCACCAATTACGTGTCTATACCTTAGATGGTTTTAAATCAATTATTTTATCAAGCAAGAAAAATAATAAGTTTATTGTAACTGAAATGGACACCCACTACTTTTTCTCTATTGAGGATGTTAAGAAGGCTATTTCAAACAGGTGAAAAGGTTGATTGGCTAAAAGCTAGAATAATCAAAATCGAAAAAGAAAATCCTTATAGCATCTTTTTTAAGCACTCGTACGTCGAAGTCGATTACAGGGAGCTAAAAATAGACAAAAGATCTAAAGGTATTAAACTCAAAACTTTAAATGGAAATTTTAGAGCATAACTAAAAATATTATATCCAGAGGGAAAACCGAATTCCAAAAAAAAGGCAGCGGATATCCAAAGCCTTATGACTTTAGTTCCCGAAGCGTGTAAGAACTTTTATAACACCAAACTGCAAATAGCAAATTTTGAAGAAGACTTGGAAGGATTTGGACCTGAAATTGACTTTGAAATTGAAGAAAATTATTATTTTTTTAATATAAATAAAAAAAGTTCTGCTAAAGTTCTAATTAAAATTTTTGTCTATAATTGCTTTTTATTTTACCTTATAATCATAATTTGTATCATACAATATGGAACCAATAGACAACTATAACAGATTATTTTTTTTTTCAAAAAGAAACCAAAGACCAAAAATGACATTTTTGACATTGATCTTATGAAATTTTTATAAAATTCAATAATCCTCTTTATTTTACCTCTTATATAGAATATTTTTTTTTAAACATCATTGCAAAATTTTTACAATACAATTTCCGGGATAGCTTGAAATATACAAATTGAATTTTCTCCAAACGAGGAAATGTCGCTTGGTGCTCTTTAGATAAGCGGTATCCAACTTATATAGTAAAGTAAACTTATAGAGGTACAAATCAAATGAAATATTTTTTTAAATTAATTTTTTCCTTAATTTCTCTTATTTTCTCAATTTCCTGTATTTTTTATTTAAACATGAATATAAACTGATGTAATTCTCATGATTTCTTTTAATAACTTAGTTTTCGTGAACTATGATTTTTTTGCACCACCAATGCTAAAAAAATAATAAAATATCCTTAGACAACCATTTTTTTATATTATGTCGATGTTTTGAGCTCTATGGAGTCATCCTCATGACCTAAATTTCTTTTAATTTTTGTTTTTGTTCTACTTTGTTAACAAATTATCTCCAATCTTGTGATCTAATACATGATTTGTTCATAAAATATAGTTTATTGCAATAAATTTTTAATTATTAGCATTCTTATCAAATTATATATCAAAGATTAAAGATGTGGCAACTAAGCATCGAAATCACTACTACAGCAAATCAAAGTCCACAAGCCATTCCAGTTACAACTAATCGTAACCACATGGTTCAGATATATCCGCCTTACTACACACAATTAAATAAAAGGAGAAAAAAAATACTGTAAAATAAGTGAAATGTCAGACATAATAATATGCAGTCGTTTCGATAACCTGTTGATTTCTGTTAGAAGACTTTGGATTGTAGATATAACGATATATCGCCTGGTACGGTCTAGTATGATGGCCTCGAAAGTTAATAAAAAATATAAATAAATAAACAAACAATCAAACAAATAAATAATGGGTTAAGGAAAATTCTTGTTTATGTCAAGCGTAATTAGGCATATGGGAAATATTCCATTCACACTTGATACAGATTATTTTTGGCATGCGTTCAAACAAACGGTCCTCAACCTTGGACCAAGAATATCTTTGTTCACATATTGGTTTTTGTCTTATGATTGTGTTCTCGGTAATTCACTTTGTAATGCAATTATTTATAAGTCTGTTAAAAAAAAAACACACATTTGAACTCTCCGCATTTATTCGCTTATACTGTCTTACACAAACTACGTGCAAGGTTGCATCACTTCTTCGACTTCTTCGTGAAGAATATCACGTTTACCTTGTAGAAATGCGTTCGGAGAAATGGCCAGAAGAGATTTAAAGTCTATAGTGAATTTTAAAGATTTTCTGTAAGATTTGAGTAAAACTGTAAATAGTTATTGACCTCAGCTGGACCTTAACCGATAAATGCTGGTAAATAATAGGTTTCCATTCTGGGAAAATACCATTTGAATTTGCCAACTCAGATCTGTGGATCAAAGGTTGTTGATTAACTATTGAGTTATAACTAGTTACAGTCATATTTGTCATTAACATATTTACCAAATTAATAGTTTCGTTCTGATATTCTTTATTTATTTATTCAAAAAACTTTACAAACACTACAAATCGGGTAATAGTAATTACATGTAAAGCCTATAACAGGAAAAAAAACAAAAAACATATTAAAATAATTTCACAACAATAACACTAAACTTAAGAGAAAAAAAAAGATAAGAAGAAAAAAGTAAAACATGAGTCCTAAACTATGTCCCGATGCTCAAGCAACCTCCTAATTTCCTTAACCCTGATATTTAATATATCTACATCTTCAAAGCCATTTAAGACCATTGTTAAAAATCCTTAACATAATATTGATTGGAGATGTAGTATTAAAATTATTTATATAAAAAAGCTCTTTATTAGTTATTCTTAATGTAGTCTTTGGTATCTTAAAATCAGATTGTATTCAATTAGATCACAGCTCAAGTATTTAACATTATTTACAATGAAATATATAAAAATGACTGCCTGATTCCGTCTTCTGGTACAGAGCATCTGGAAGTCAAACGTTTTTAACATTGCCCTGTATGACACCATATATGGGTATTCTTCGTTCTTTCTGACATACAGAAATCTTAAAAATCTTTTCTGTACATTCTCAATCATGTCTGAATGTGATGATCCTTCAGGTGACCAGATAGTAGAGGCATACTCCATATGTGGCCTAACAAGGGCATGATAAAGTCTAATGATAGTGCTGACTTTAAAATTTTTACTGTTTCTTGGTATAAAACCCAATGAACGGTAACATTAAGAGACATCTTATTAATCGTGAACCAATCAACCACAGAACATAGGTCATTTTTTAATTTTACAGCATGTTCCTTGCCAGCAATAGTTTTAAATAGTTTAAAATCATCAGCATACATCAGACTTACAGATGAGGAGAAACAATCAGGCAGGTCATTAATAAAAAGAACAAAAGGCAAGGGACCAAGCTTGCTACCCTGGGGAATACCTGGGGCTCTGATCAAAATAAGACCTTAACTAATACTGATTTTTGCTGTAAAGAGACGGTTTGCTCTAAATATAATAAGCCCCAATAGTGTTAAAAAGTTTGAACTGTGAAGTGATCAGGTATCTTGAAAATGACTCAAATTTCTTGGAGACCATTACAAAAAAAGTCAATATTTTGGAAATTATAACTGGTTTAGATCTTAAACAATATTTGTCAAGCAGCCTTTTTCAAATATTCTGCTTTTTGTTTCATGGGAATACTCTTACTAGTTTTTGCGATTTTGGAGTCTAAAGTGAGTGGGCACTTGGAAAGTCAAACATCTCTTTTGGGCACTACTGCACAAACAGTTCGATATTATCGAAATTATAGCTTCTGCTAATTTGAGCCCTAAGCAATATCTATAAAGCAAGCACACTTGTACAAATATTTTGCTTCTTGCTTCATGGGGATATGCCCACTTGTCTTTGAGATTTTGGAGTTTAAACGGAATAGGCACTTTGAAAGTCAAACATTTGCCATGGACACTACTGCAAAAAAAACATTGAAATTATGACTTGGAGTAGTTTGGGCTAAAAACAACATTTGCCAAGCACACTGCCAAATATTCTGCTTTTTGTTTAATAGGAAGACTTCTACTAGTTTTTGAGATTTTGGACTCTGAAGTGAGTGGGCACTTTAAAAGTCAAACATCTTCCTTGGGCTTAACTGCACAAGAAGTTCAATATTTTTCGAATTATAGCTTAGACTAATTTAGGCCCTAAACAACCCCAAACAACATTTGTAAAGTACGCCTTTGCAAATACTTCACTTTTTCTCCCATAGGAATACTCCTATTAGTTTTTGACATTGTAGACTTTAAACAGAATGGACACTTTGAAAGTCAACCATCTCCCTTGGGCATTATTACACAAACAGTTCGATATTTGTGAAATTATTGGTTAGATTAACTTGGGCTATAAATGGCTTTTGTAAAGCACACTTTTCCGAATATAATGATTTTTTTCCATTAAAATACCCCAAGTAGTTTTTGAGATTTTAGTCTCTAAAGGGAGTGAGCACGTTGGATGGTCAAACATCTTCCTTGGACAAAAAGTGCAATATTTTCATTATTATTGCTTTACTAATTTGATCCTAAAACACGCTTGAAAAGCCTTTTTATTACATGAGAATGAATATTTCCACTAATTGGTATAGATTTTGGGCTTTTGGAAAACCATGCAATGAATATTGATAAAGCATACAAAATATTTCTGCTCTCGGGGAATATCCTAATCATAAAATCTTGAATATTGTACCTTAAATAACATCATTTACCATATATTGGGAAATCCGAGGCAAGTAAACAACTTATATCAATATTTTTACGCGATTTCATTTAATTGTAGAACCACCTGACATGCGTCAGTTACTCCTTTTTAAATGCTGTATAATCAAAAAAATTATAATAAAAGTATGAAATGTGAGGAAAATTGCCTTGATCTATTTAGGAAAAATGTACGAGAAATAGAAAAAGAAAGTTTTTTTTGAAGTAAGAAGAGAAAGAGAGAGAGAGATATTTGGATATTGGAATACCTTAAGTTTTTTGAAAAATATGCATGAAATCAATTTTTATCAAAAAGTCACAGTAACACTAGTAAAATAAAATGCTTAGAGGAATAATTTGGCTTCTTTCAAAAAATGTACAATTATTCGAAAAACATTGTGATTTTCCTTGAAAAATATACTTACTAAAATAACCCAAAATTTAAGTTTGCGTGAAAATTGCCTATTTTGGAATAATTAGATACCTCTTTATGAATCTTATAAAAATATATCTACAGAAAACCAAATTTTTGAAAATTTTTTTTTTTGAAAAATGCAATCAAAAAGAAGACAGAAAATTAAAAAATTATAATATTTTTTAATATTTTGAAAAAAATATAACAAAGATACAAACAAAATAGGAAATAGTCATAACAAATCCAAAACCATCTGGAACATCATTAAAGAAACAAAAAATAATGATCCTAGTAATTCGAAATGTAATGTAACTCCCGATGAGTTTAACAAATTCTTTGTGAAAATAGCTGACTTAATTACAAATACACTGCAAAAATCTAATGACCCTGTACAATTTATAGCAAAATATGTACATAACAATTCAACAGTATATCTCTCACCTGTTACCGAAATAGAAGTCATTGATCTTTAAAAAAGTTTAAGTGATAGTTTTGCTCAAGACACCTTTGATTTGAGCAATAAAATATTGAAACAACTTGCAAATGGTTTGGCCCTACCACTATTTCTGATAATAAACAAATGTTTTTCATCTGTTACATTTCCACAAAAGCTTAAAATAAATAAAGTTGTTCCTATATTTAAAAAGGGTAATATGGATGATCCAGGAAATCATCGACCCATATCAATAACACCGATATAATCCAAGCTCTGTCTAAACCAACGTCTCATATCTTTTTTTGATAAACATAATTTACTTTCACCAGCGCAGTTTGGCTTTCGAAAAGGAAGATCCACTGCTGATGCACTCAGGGTAATGGTAGACTACATGGATGATGCATTTGAGGGGGGCAAGACAGTGGGTGCAATTTTCTGCGACCTCTCAAAAGCGTTCGACTGTGTCTCGCATAATATTTTGTTGAGCAAATTGGATTTTTAGGGTATTTGCCTGGAACTTATCCAGTCCTACCTTTGTGAGCGTCAGCAGATGGTGACTTGTGGAGGAAGAACATCCTCCATACTTCCAATAACAACAGGGGTGCCTCAGGGATCAATCTTGGGTCCTCTTCTGTTCTTACTTTATGTAAATGAATTACCCGCCCACTTCTCAGAGGTGATATCTGTACAATATGCGGATGACACAACTCTTCTCAGTCGGCATTCAGATCTGATTTCTCTAGAGAATGGAACTAGTGCAACTCTTCACAAGTTAAAAGTATGGTTTGCTGACAATAATCTATGCTTGAATCTAAATAAAACAGAGGTGGTTAATTTCTCTTTAAGGGAAAGACATCAGAGAATAGACGCGATCAAATTTCTGGGTGTTTATCTAGATAATAAATTATCATGGAAGAGCCATATAATAGATCTGGCAATAAAACTCTCGTCGGTTCTTTTTCTGTTGCGCAGAATTGTTCAATAGGCGCATCCAGTAGTATGTAGAACGGCGTATATGGTATGACTTTTTCAATCAAAGTTGTCTTATGGACTGTTATTTTGGGTTAACTCGGCTGACTGGCAGAGAGCATTTAAGTTGCAAAAATCGGCACTCAGAATTCTAGAAACCAATAGATATTTGTAGACCTTTATTCAAAAATTTAAAAATCATGACAATGTCTGGCCTATACATTCACCAATGTCTGATGTTTGCTAGAACATACTCTTTTAGATTTAGCACAGTAAATAGTAGGCATTATACGACACCAGACATGGGGGAAATCTCTTACTTTCTCAACACAGGCTTAGCCTGACCTATAAGGGCTATATGACTAATGCCATAAAACTTTTTAATGCAATACCCGAAACCACAAAACAACTACATTTAAATAGATTTAAGCAAGTAACGAAAAACCTGATTTTGGAGATCTGTCCATACTCATTGGACGAATTCTACAATAGTCTTTAACCTAGTCTATCAAAATTTATCGAATATTTGAAATGTTTCATACATACTTGTGAGCATTTCTGATGCGAACCAAAATTGTATTTTGTTTTATATTGTGAACAAAATGTAAGTTTTTTTATTTGCTATGTTACGTTTACTTATATACTTTTTGACAATGCTAAGCTGTTGGATGTATATGAGCAAATAAAGAAGTATTATTATTACTATTATTACCCTTAGTATAATAAAATACCCATAATTAAAAAACTAAGCGAGCTTCGTTCTTGAAAATTTGTATAAGAATAACTCATATATAAAAAGATCTGCACTTAATTTTTTTATAATAAGAATACCTTAGGTTTTTTGAAAAATATGCAGAAAATTAATTTTTATAAAAGAAGTCACAGTAATACTGGTCAAATAAAATGTTTAGGGGCATATTTTAGCGTTTTTCGAAAAATGTACAATTATTCGAAAAACATTGTTATTTTCCTTGAAAAATATACTAAAATAACCCAAAATTTAAGTTTGCGTGAAAATTACCTATTTTTGAATAATTAGATACCTATTTATGAATCTTATAAAAATATATCTACAGAAAACCAAATTTTTGAAAAATATATTTTTTTTTTTAAATTCAATTAAAAAGGAAGCTCTTAATTTTTATGGTACTTCAACCTTTTTATTAGGGATTTTTGAAAAATATTGTACAGAAAATAAAAAAAATTATTTTGAAAAACCTTAAAATACCCATAATTAAAAAACTAAGAGAGCTTCGTTCTTGAAAATGTGTATAAGAATAAATAATATATAAAACATCAGTACTTCTTTTAACTTTTTTTTTTAAAATATACAGGGAGTCGACAAAAATTGTTTGGGCAATGTAAATTTTAAGGAGAAGTAGAAAATTATTTGACAGGCTTGGAAGTATACTAAAATGTAGATAAGTAAATCTAAAGACTTACGCTTTGGAAGATGTGTATAAAAAATATGGCAGAAGATTTTCTGATCAAAAATTTAAGTAAAACCTTGAAGAGGGTGTACAAAATAAAAGGTCTTGTTAAAATATTTAAAAATTTGAAAAAATCCGAATATATCCGAAGACATTTTTAAAAAAAATACGAAAATTCAAAAAACTCTCTAATTTTTTTCTGACGATATCTAAAGACATAAAGCAAAATAAACTGGCACTTTTCCATGCCCACTTTTTTCACCTTACCTAAGAAAAAAAGTTGTTGAAGATCCCTTAAAGACGCAACGTTGTATTACGATGAAAAAGTGGCCACAAAGAAGTCCTTAATTTAATATACGACTCAATAACGTAAAAAAAAATTTTCTCAAATATTAAACGACCTTGAAACCTAAACGGTTTCCTAAATCTGGAACACCCTTTACATCAGAAATATTTAAAATAACCCTGTTACCATCTAAATTCGAAACTCTTCTATTTTTAACTGCTAAAAAAGAAAACCCGCAATATCTCTGACCTCAGTTCACTCGTCCCTCCTATGTACGTCATCAACCGCAACAAATTCATTGTTTTTTAAACAAATTACAAAATAATTAAACAATAATTGTGATGCAACCGGATCGGTTTATCACAGCAGGGGGCCCGTTATTATTGAATTGGCTAATACGTTTGTCAAAGGTTAATTAAAAAAAAAAAAAGATTAAGAGTTTATACCCTTAAATCGGATTTTGCAATAAGGGAGTGTTTTAAGACCACCCTATACAATGTTTAAACGATATATAGTTTAATAAAACGTTTATCTCCGAATATCTTTTTATCTGTAAACAAATCCTCTATGTTGACTAACCCAGTAATAGCGTACAAAAGTGGGGGGACAGCTTCAAATATCCATATAAAACCCCCACATGTTCGTCAATTCCGTCATATTCTCTCCTTTCTGAGTGTGAGTTTACGATTAAATCGCTTCGCGAATATTTTACTACGGGGACGTTTTTATAAGTTAAACTCGCGTTTAATTAAAATATTTTAACCTGGCTTTAACGAACTTAAAACTTATCCCAAAATACCACCGGAAAAACTGTTTTATTTCCAAATCGGATAAAATCTATTTGCAGTTCATTTTCGGGTACTATTCTATGTACCATAAGAGTTATACTTAATCGTGTATTAGAAGATTTCTTTTTAAACGTTTAAAATGCCTGAGTTTGACGAACATGGTTTTTATAGTTCGTAAGTGTATTAAATTATTATTGTAAATTTATTTTTTATTTTTTAATGTTTGTAGATATTCTACTGAGGCAGCAAGGGCTGTGAAATACAGGAATCACAATGCAGGGCTTTTCCAGCAGTTGAGGGGTGCTGCAGTGGTTAATGGGCAGGTTTCTGATTTGACCCCAAAGGTACGTTTAAATAGGTATAAGATTTTCTTTTTTTAAATAATTTATAAAATTCAAATTAAAAAAAAAAACAAAATTCACATAACGCTAAAATTACATTTTGTTTAGAGAAAATTTTCAAAAATAAAATGTTAAAACCATTTTGAAAATTTAGTTTTTTGTTCACACCAATTTGAAAAAAGTCAATGTGCAGAAACTTCTTTTCACAATCAACTATTTTTATCGTACTTTCCCAAATTAGGTAGTAAACATTTTTTTGGCATTATTGAGTTTTAAATGTTAATAATTTGTCTTTGTCTAGATATTAGAAAAAATATATATTTTTTTAAAGAAACAAAATGAACATTTCGATTTTCTTATTAGAAAGAACTACATACGACTAAGTGTTTTTCATAGTTTTTTCTTTCTTGAAATTTAATAACATGCATATTTTCATTTACATATATAAATGCTAAGTTTTTTTTTAATGAATATTTTATAAAAAATCTGTATTTTTCAATATTAAAAGTGTATCAAAGAAAATAAAAAAAAATATATAAAATTCTAAATGCTATTTTGAAATTCCCTCCAATATTTCAGAAAGATAAATGGCAATTAATAAAAATTTTGTTTTGGAAAAAGTTTTACTATTTCAGAATTTCCTTAAAAAAATATTAATTTTAGCCTTATACTTCTTTTAATTTCGTACATTTTTCTAAATTATTTCAAGCGAGTTGGATTACAGTTTTCTGGAAAATAAGAAAATAAAGAAAATTTTTTTGAAATTTTCCAAAAACAATTGCTTTAGGGCAAAAAAAATGTACAATCATATTTTAATAGAGATTTAAATCCCTTTTGTTAATTTTCACTTTCTGTCTCCTACCAGTTAAATAATTTTTTATTAAAAGCAGTGCCCTCCCTCTTATACCAACTTTTTCTAACCTCTCAAAAAGAATATTGTGCGCTACCGTGTCAAACGCCTTTGATAAATCTAAGAAGATTGCTAGAGTCTTTTTATTATTAGCATTATGGGAATAAACATTTTTAATTAGTGTAAACATAGCGTCTTTCGTAGATCTCTTCTTTTGAAATCCAAATTGGTTATTATATACATTTTTTTTCAAAAAATTCGACAAGTCGTTGCTTAATGCACTTTTCAAACAATTTAGAAAAATTATTTATCACTGAAATAGGTCTGTAGTTGGTGGGTTGACTTTGGTATCCTGCCTTAAAGATGCAAGAAAGGGTAACTATAGATACCTTCCAAGCATCTAGAATTACGCTTGATTCCAAGCACTTATTAAATATATAGAGCAAAATAAATATAATATTCTACATTCTTCGCAACATATCCACTGAAACAACTTCTCTTGAATTAATTCAGTATGTCTGGGATAGTATTGAAAAAAGATTAAATGTAGTGGCTTTTCTGTTTGACCTATCTCGAGCTTTTGAAACGAATAATCAAGCATAAATTACAGAGAATAGGTGTGCGAGGTAGAGTATTGAATTGGGTTATATCATATATGACCGACAGATCGTTAGTTGTAAAAGTGGGTGATGATTTCTCGAATCAAAGAACTTGGAACTCCACAGGGTGGCACTTTACACTCCTATTATACGTTAACGATCTCTCAGAATTCCTTGACGATGTTAAATTGTACATGTATGCAGACGATACTACTATTATAACTACAGAAAAAAGTATGGAGGAAATCGAATTCAAAGCCTGCTCTATTATAAAAAAGTTTAACAATTGGTGTGAGGGAAATCACAATTACTTATAATAAATTTGGAAAATTTATTATCAGGTGATTCATTTATCTGATCAAAGGAGGAGAAAGTATACTCACAAATCAAGCGTCTATTAAAAGGTTACGCATTTCACCGCATTAGGGCATCATCAGACCTACATAAAATTATCAAAAAGTTTATCAAAAAATTTCATAGGGATCGAACCAGAGGCCATTGGATCCGAAGTATGGATGTTAAATGTCTATATGGATAGATGTATGGTATGGATATTATACTTATATGTGATGGATTTATACAGTGACCGCCTAAAATTCCGCATAAATTCGATAAAAATTAGAGACATGATTTTTTGAGAAAACGCTTGGACTGTCGGTTTTTATTTTAAGTTGCGCATTATTTTACATAAATTTTTGTATACAGGGTGGAACCAAAAAAAAGATATGACATCATTTGAAATTTTTAAAAATTTTTTATTTTTTGTAATTTACAAAATAAAATATTTTTCACTTTTTGAATCTAGGAACAAATTAAAATTTATTAGGCATTTTGCACTTTAAATTTGAATAATACTCTCAAAAAAAATTAGTCTTTTCAGAAATGGTTAATATAAATAAAACTCACACTTTCTTAAATTTGGTATTAAAAAAAATTGAATATATGAAGAATTATTGCATACATGTTGCAGACCAATTGAATGTTTAGAAATAAATAAATTCGGAAAAATCTGAGTAACTCTGGAATTATCCTTTATAACGCACTATAATATATAATTTGACGCGAATCATTTTTTTAGATCAACAACTTATCTTTGTCTAGTGCATTATTATTGGCAACCTTTGTTTAGCACAGTAAGTTATGAACAGCAGTAAATTGAAAAAAAATTACAAAAAAAACATTATAGAGCAGGTAAGGTGTCAATTAATTGAAAACAATTCTTCAAATAAGCATAGAAATAAACAATAATATTTAGCTCCTAAATTCCAAATGATTTTTCATAATTTCAGGCCTTTTGAGTAGTTTTTTATGCCATAAAGGCCATTTTATTCCAAGATTAATCATTACTTTTAAATTACTCCCAGAAATTTAAAACGATTTTAAGTTAAATCCAAAAGAAAAAACTGACCAAAGTTCTTTTTAGATGAAAATGTACCAAAATAATTTAGTATTTTTTGAGACAAACTTCCTTTTTGCTGAAGCTAACACCCTTGCAAAAAAATTTATACTTTACAGCAAAGGGCGCAGCAAGGTTTAAAATTATATCTGACATCTTTAAAATCCTAAAACTTCAATCCCCTTGTATGTTTAATTTAATTTAAATACCACAAGAAACAGCCTCGAATATTTCTTTGTCCATAAACAAGTACACATTGATGCAAAACCCAATTATTTATCAATTTCCCTTTTTATTTGTATCGATTTCATTCTAGCTGGTTTCAGTTTAAGTATCGCTTAACCTTGTTTCCTTATTGTTTTCGAATCAGTTTACATATGTGATCGGATCTGTCAAGGACAACCGGGCTTTGAATTTTAAAACAATTATTGTTTTTAGGTAAGAGCATACGTAGAAGAGAACATCGATCTATGTCATCCAGATCGAGTACACATCTGCGATGGATCAGAAAGAGAAAACGGCTACCTCATCCAGCTTATGCAGCAACAAGGCACCATTATGCCTTTACCAAAGTACCAAAACTGGTTAGTATCAAATTTGTGCAATTTTTTAACATTATTGACGGTATTTCTTAAATTTAAGCTGGTTGGCACGAACAAACCCAGCAGATACAGCACGAGTTGAGTCAAAAACATTCATTTGTACCGAGGAACGTTCTGAAACCATTCCTACACCAAAAGAGGGCATTAAAGGAACGTTGGGAAACTGGATGTCTCCGAAAAAGATGGACGAAGCTATTAAAGAAAGGTTTACTGGTAAGCATTTAGGTGATTTTATAGTTTTAAAAATTACCGTTATTTTGGTTGTCAGGTTGTATGCGAGGGAGAACCATGTATGTAGTACCATTCTCCATGGGCCCGATAGTCTCCCCTTTGTCCAAGATTGGAATCGAACTTACTGACTCACCATATGTGGTGGCCTCCATGAGAATTATGACCAGAATGGGGTAAGACGATCTACATTACGTTGGAGAAATGTATAGAGCTATAAAACCTCCCAGTAATTGATGTCAAACATAATGACCAAAGTAAATTTATCGGTTTTTCCTAATGTTTTCTACTGATAATCGCTGAAAATGGTATATGAGAGATAGATAGTGTGTAAAACAAAAACAGATGGATTCGCTTTAATTTTCAAATAGATGCTGAAGAACCCCCCAAAGAAACATTTAAAATAAATCAGCCCGATATGTGAAACAAAAGTGAGGTCATAATTCAGTTAAAAAAATTCTGATGCATAGATTTCATTCTCATTTTCTGCAATTTAATTGGTGTGAATATAACGGAATACCTCCTATCTTGGAATGATTGCTATAAATACTCTTTCATAAAGATAAATATATGGGGATCTTGAGGATGTGTAACGTGATTCTTATTAAGTTGGGGTGCTACATTTCTTAAGCTTTCCACCAGATAAGGAAAGCATCAATAAACTAAAAGGTAACCTTAACTTAAAAAGTCTTGGCACGCCTATGTCGACCCCGCCTCTACCTCATTCTGATTGGTCCACAGATCTCCATTCATACAGTAATGGGTGGGCACAAAGTGTTCAGTAGCGTACCTTTTTCTTTAAATTAGACATTAATTCCAAAAAATCGAACATAAACAAACTGCATAAATACCATGCAATATAAATTCTTTATTAATATAAACAATGCTGCACTACATTTCAAAAAGAAATACAACAATGAATCTTTAAGCTACAGGTAGCTCGCCTGGATTCTGCTTAAATACTAAATTTGAAATAAAAGAAAAAAGCCCTACAGAAAAGAAAGTTCCAAAAATACAAACTAAATTAGATATCTACATTTTAATTTAAAAAAATTGCTTCAAAAACTGAAGAACTCCTAAAGGAACTTTTAAAACAAAAATTAGGCCAATATATGAACCGAAAGTGAAGTAATCAAATTCATTATTCAATTGAAAAAACTTCTCAAGCATGGATTCTCTTCATTTTTTCGAATTGAATTGGTGGCTAATTGAAAATGGCGAAATACCCCATTTTATTACACTATACATTCCTGAAATACACTATAGAACAACCACAAAAGATGTATCAAACTAATGATTACTTTACAGGGAAGCAGTTTTGAATAAACTTCAAGAAACCGACGAATTCGTAAAGTGTCTTCACTCAGTTGGGGTTCCTGCAAACGGTTTTATCGAAATGGCGAGCTGGCCCTGCGATCCTGAGAGAACCATAATCCTGCATAAACCGAAAAACAACGAAATCGTCTCGTATGGAAGCGGTTATGGTGGAAACTCTCTTTTGGGGAAGAAGTGTTTTGCTTTGAGGATTGGATCGACTATTGCTAAGCGAGAGGGCTGGTTGGCTGAACATATGCTGGTAAGGGTGATTGTACAGACTATTTAAATATTTTTTGAGGAAACCTAACCTTTTTAAGAGGTCAAATATACCAGTGAAAGATGTGAGAAACGATGTGCCTCTAAATATTCAAAGTCAACAGAAAAGCATCGATAGTTCCACAATTTTTAGTTTATTTTTAATTGTTGGTTACTTGCTTTCTCTGTTTCCTATTAAATATTGAATAAATTTATATTTGGTGCCTCTATATAACATCATTAAAAGCGTCACTTTATCAAAATTCTTACCAAATTTATTCGAGTTTTAATTTAATGTGTCATGTATCTCGATTTTTTTATTTATTCTCCACTTTAATTATTGTCCACTTTTAATATGTTTTCCTGTATTTTCTTTTAAATAATCAACAAAATTAATAAACTTGCGCATACAGACAAGGCAATTTTGCTCCTCAGTATTCAATCAATCCAGTACAAAGTAGAGTTAATTTGGTTCTCTTTCAAAAATATTGGTAGAATTATTGGTGGTTCATCAAACAATTTTAATCTTAACTTCCTTACATTTACCAACTTCTGCAAGACTATAGGATATTCCTACTTCAAAGCATGCTCTCGTGATTCTACATGCTTCCAAACTCCCTTTAACGGCCACTCTTTAGTTTTAATTAACACAGAAGTAGCCCAAGATCTCCTAGATGATAGTATTTCTTATATGGCAAAAGAACTCTTGTCCATAAACTTAGTTTAATTAAGGAGGTTTTCTCTTCCAGATTTTGGGCATAACAAATCCAAAAGGCGAAAAACGCTATATAGCTGCAGCATTTCCGTCCGCTTGCGGAAAAACCAACTTGGCAATGATGACCCCCTCACTTCCCGGATACAAAGTGGAATGTGTCGGCGACGACATCGCCTGGATGCGATTCGATAAAAACGGAGTGCTTAGAGCCATCAATCCTGAGAACGGGTTCTTTGGAGTCGCTCCAGGTAATTTCCAGGAACGATAAAATGTTCCTAAGGCTAATATCCAATTTCCAACAGGTACCTCAACCAAAAGCAACCCGATAGCCATGAGCACCATATTTAAAAACACCCTATTCACCAACGTGGCCTCCACGAGTGACGGTGGTGTGTTTTGGGAAGGAATGGAAGATGAAATACAACCGGGAGTGACCGTTACTGACTGGAGAGGTCAGCGATGGACCAAAGACAGTAAATCACCTGCTGCCCATCCTAACTCCAGGTGAGAAATTAAAGAACCAGTAAGAAGAATTGAGTTTTAAAGTCAATTTTTAGATTTTGCACTCCGGCCAGTCAATGCCCGATAATCGATCCTCAATGGGAAGCTCCCGAGGGAGTTCCGATTTCCGCCATCTTGTTTGGAGGAAGGAGACCTACGGGCGTGCCGTTGGTGTACGAGGCACGTGACTGGAAACATGGCGTTTTGATTGGTGCTGCCATGAGGTCTGAGGCCACTGCCGCTGCTGAACATAAGGTCAGTATACTGAGAGCACATTTCAGAAATCTTGAATCTTAGAAACCCTTGTTCTTGGTATATTTGGTATTGATTCTCTTTGAAATATCAGGAAGCTCCTGAGGATAAGCAATGTGATGCTCAGTAATTACGGCAGTTTTGCTTGGGGTGCTAATTTTCTTAAGCTCGCCATATGAGAAAGAGTATTAATGAATTAAAAGTTAGACTTATTAATTCTAAAAGTCTTGGCACGCCTCTGTTGATCCCTCCTCTACCTCATCCTGATTGGTCTATGGATCGCTGTTTATACTGTAATGGGCGGGCACAAAGTGTTCAGTAGCGTGCCTTTTTTTTAACTAAATATTAATTTCAAGAAATTGAATACCCGATGCATAAATACAAAACAATAGAAATTCTTATTGATATTAACGATACTGTAGTACATTTCAGAACAAACAATGAATCCTTAAGATACATGTAGCTTGCCTGGATTCTGCTTAAATATTATAATCTTTGTTTATAAGAAATTAAGTACAACATAGAAAATTTTAAATGAAAGAAGAAAAAAAACACTACAGAAAAGAAAGTTCCGAGGGAAACTTAATTTACTTTTTTATAGTCTTTAAAGCCTGGTTATTAAGTAAATATTTTCCGATGTAGAAAAAGAAACATTGGTTAAATTAAAAAATCTGTCAATCTGTAATCTGGAATGTTATTATTTATAAGTTTACTTTTTGCTTTAATTTAAAAGTGCGTAATCTAGAAAAAGTAACTGAAACAATATCTTGCATCTCGTCTCGGAATCTATGATCCAAATCAGAGAAAGCAATCCAGTTTAATGTAAAAGAGAGAGAAAAAACAAATATTTTAGTTTGATGTTAATGTTGTTGAGTTGTCGATAATGTTCTTTAATTCCTTCTTTCGGCCAAGTCTTCTTGTACAATCTATAAATTTTATAGTGGTGCAATATTTTTGCATTTAAAATGTACAAATCCCGAGTAGACATTGTTGAATGAACCAGATGTTCAACAAGATATTTTTCCCTAATATGATGTTTTTTCCGTATAAATAGATGCGTGTAACTTAATTGACAGTGATTAATCCAAAAGAAACCATCGAATCGAATTTTCGAAATCCTGAGGAAATTAGTTATTGGAATATTTGGTATTGATTAGAAAAGATAAATATAAATGGGTTTCTGCAAATGGGTAACGTGATTCTTGTAAGTTGGAGTGATGAGGAAAGTATCAATAAATTAAAAGATAAACTTATTAAAACTTGGCACGCCTATGTCGACCCCGCCTCTCCCTCATCCTGATTGGTCCACGGATCACCGTTTATACTATAATGGGCGGGCACAAAGTGTTCACTGGCGTACCTTTTTTTTAAAACTAGACATTCATGCCAAGAAATTAAGATGAATAAACTGCATAAATATCAAACAATTCCTTGTAAATTTTTATATATTTTTTTAAAATTTCAGGGTAAAATAATAATGCACGATCCGTTCGCTATGCGTCCCTTCTTCGGTTACAACTTCGGACATTATCTCCAACACTGGCTGTCCATGTCCAACAAATCATCGAACCTCCCTAAAATCTTCCACGTGAACTGGTTCAGAAAGTCCAGCGAGGGTAAATTCTTATGGCCTGGATTCGGGGAGAACGCACGAGTTCTGGATTGGATCCTTAAAAGGCTGGATAACGAGGACTGTGCCGAGGAAACTCCTATTGGATTGGTGCCTAAGCGAGGAGGGATCAACTTGGAGGGATTAAGTGAGAAGGTTGACATGCAACAGCTGTTTGGATTGTCAAAGAACTTTTGGTTGGAAGAGGTGTTTGCTATAGAGAAATATTTTAAGGAGCAAGTGGGCCAGGATCTACCTGAAGATCTTGTGAGGGAGCTGAGTGGTTTGAAGAAGAGGGTTGAAGCTATGTAAGTTAAGATGTTACTTTTTATGTGAAAATTTAATGTTTAAGTTAAAATATAATTTATTTTTGTATTATCCTACTTATTATTGTCAATTGATTTTATAGTATTTTAATTTCTATGTATCATTGAAATGACTGTTTTAGGTTAATTGTATCTTATGTTTAAGGTTATATAATTAAACTGCCAACTGTATCGTTTTTATATAATAAAGCTGTCTTAAGTAAATAAATTTGTTTTTTCGTTCAAGTAAAAAAAAATATTTCAGTAGATTGATTAAGTGTTCTAATCATGTTTTTTTATCAATAATAATTTATTCAGATAACATTATAATTTTAATGATTTATGTTACGAAATATGTGAAACTACTTCAGTCTGGTGATAGGTGCCTAGAAAACAAAACTCTCCAGGTAAGGTTCAATTATTTTTGGCCAGTAGGGTAATGGTTCCTTATTTTGAAATACACGAAAATGTATGTGGAAACTGAATTTTTCGACTTTTTTTTTCTATGTCACTTGTGGTAAACAATATCTATATGTTACATAAAAAGTACTTAAGTTAGACGATAAGTGTTTTTTAAGAGAATAAATTTATTTTAGTCGCAGAATACTCTATTCAAATTTGCCCTTAATATATTATTCAGAAGATAAGTCCAGTTCAAAGATCTATTAGAATCTTTGATGTGTCGCAGATGCGGCACTAAATAGTCCGTGCGCCTATGTCGTATTTATTGTCGCATGATATACATGTTTAAATGGCAAAATTTTATATAATTTATATTTTAAATATACGTAAAACCCAATGTTTTACACTATTTTTAATTTTTCTTTCGAAAATGTCCTTTTTTAGAAAGAAAATAATATTAAAAAATTGACCGCGGACTAAAATCCAAGCGTTTTACAAAACATTTCAAACACTCCCAGCACTCACAGACTTCTCACCTCTTTTTAGCCAGTCTCTTAAATAAAGATAAAACAACTGCGTTCTGGCGATTCCTACTTAAATATTATCTTGCTATCAACTATCCTGAATTGCTAACTTTATAAGAGTAAACCCAAAAATCCCGAATAATAAAATTTTAAATACAAAGAAATTTTAAGGCCGGACCTGTGCAACGTTTCACGCTTGAGTGACTGTGACTGAGATCAGACGTCTAACAAAATAGTACGTGGGCGTATGTAGTCGAAATTTTACGAATCAAATGTATACCGTAAAACGGGGCTACTTTGTGCATGTTTTGAGGCATTTTTGATTTTAGGCGCTGCATTTATAATCGAATCAACTTGAAAAAAATCAAGAGTAACAATACGGGTCATACTTGACCGTATTGTCATGTGAGACCACCTGCCTTAAAATAGGGTTTTTACAATAAACCGTTTTCGAAAAACAAAATTAAAAAGATGGGTGCCAAAGTAGCCCCGTGTTTGGGGTTACATTAGCACCCAAACGGAAATGTGAATAAACATAATGTAGGCCCATCCTGGGGTTACTTTGGCACCAAATTAGGATTTTTTTTTTAGTTTTTAAATAAAACATTCAATATTTTTAATGAAATTTCTATATTCTTAAACAAAACACTTAAAAACTAACAAAAAAAAATTTCTAATATTTGGCACAGTAAAAGAAAGGAACTAAATCAAAATAACATAAATACTAATCATCTTCACATGCCTCACAGGTAAAATATTTTTCTTTGGATCCCTCGTTACAAATACCACAGATCCATTTAAAACAACAATTGCATGGAATCCAGTCTGGTCCAGTATAACCAGACCAATAAGCAGCACAAATTTCGCATTCGTTTTCATTGTGGGTACTTGAGGATGATGGTAGACTGACATCTTTTAATGTCGATTTTTTAAAAATTTTTGCTTTTCCTTTGCCTTTCCCTTTTCCCGCAATCTTCTTTTTGTCATTATTTTCATTTTCAATTATTTTTTTTGTCTTGCTCCTCTTTAGTTTCTTCACAATCGACTTATTTGCCGGGAATAATTTTTCGTCCCCGCTTTCGTTTAGGGTTAGTGCTTGATTGTCCACGTGTCGCCTGAAGAAACTCTAATAAACTATCATTCAAAATATCACTCGTAGATGCATCAATTGGAGTTTTTGAAATTTGGATAAAGGCTGCTGCGGATCATATGGACAAATTCCGGTAGCACGAAATCCGGATTTTAAATTGTCTTCTACTCTTTCCTGTAGAGATCTCCATAAGCGATCCAGAAGATTCGGAAAGTGTTCTTGAGCAGAGTGCCTTTTACGCGACTGGTCTTTCTCCAATCGTCTAAAATAGCCCTCCATTTCTTTTTCATGGGAGCAAAGAAAGCCACGTCCAAAGGCTGCATAAGGTAAGTTGAATTGGGGGGTAAAGGAGCCATATAAATATTATTTTCTTTAGCAGCCTTTACCACGGTTGGAGAAAAATGTGAGGCTAGGTTATCACCTAAAAGAACAACTGATTCACCATTACAATTTTCTTTGACGTGGGGCAGCAACAGTTTAGAAAACCATACCTCAAAGAGATTCATATCGAACCCTCCACTGCTGCTGTTATCATAAACTGCCCCTATAGAGGGCCACCAACAGTCCAATTTTCGTAAATGTTGTTTGCTTTATAGACTACCATTGGTGGTAGTAGGATTCCATTTGCGCTTCCGCAGACCATTACACTTATTGCTGAACGCGAATGTTCTTGAACCGTTTCAACCCTTTTAGTACCCCTACGAACTAAAACTTTTTTGGCCCCGGGATCGTCTGTAAAATTAGTCTCATCATAGTTAAACACTTGTTTCGCAGAAATGGACTCCAGAACAGGTTTAATGTTATCGAAAAACTCCATTATATCGGCGCGCCCAACCAAAGCACGTGCACGCCATCGAATGCTAATATTATTTCTGGTAATAAATTTTTCAATAAAGTCGGATCCTGGTCTATTGTTGGGCCATCCAGGAATATTTCTGCCTTGTTTTGTAACATATTTTTGCACGATTTCTCTGGCGTCACTCACAGTAACGGGAACACCCCAATCTGCTACCTGGTTGATGGTCTCTGAAATTAGCCTCTCCTCCTGTTGGGTAAGGATGGTGGGGTCACCTACACGACCCTCATGTTTCGCAAACAGCTTATTCTGAAGAGTGCCTCTAGGTATTTTCCATGTTTTGGAAGCTCGTACTTGTGACATCCTCCCTTCCCTAACAGCTTGCAATGCATTCGCTAAATTTTGTTCCGTGTAGTTTTTATAGGGCCTCGATCCAGGCAACCTACTATAATTTCGCACCATATTTCGCGCCGCGGAACATACCGACCTGTCTGAACAACTCTCGGACTATATTAAAACTAGACAAACAAGCCTAATATAAACAGAGGCGCGCACGCTCTGCCAAAGTTACCCCGTGTGCCAAAGTAGCCCCGTTTTACGGTACATTATTAAAAAAAAATTTAAAACATTTATTTATTTAACAGAATGATTAAATATCGCTTAAAATATTACTTTATGACTCTTTCCACACAACATTTTTCGATTTAAATATTATGCATGCCACGTGAAAATACAAGCAACACCGGCACATGGACTATTCGCGGCACATCAAAGATTCTAATAGATCTCTGAACTGGACTTTACCCTAATGTTTTGCCTCTGGGACTATACATATTGGCTGTTGATTTATGTATATAAATCCTAAAAATTTGGACAATAAAATTTTTGTTTATTCCACATAACATAAGTGAACACTACTTAACTTGATATTATAAGCTATTGCATAGTCGTTTTGTTAAAATTGTCTTAAATCAAGCAAGGAAAATTACATATTGGGTTGTGAATCGTCAGCGTAATGTAATAATTTAAAATATTGCATTGCATGGAACTCATTTGCTCTCCAGTAAAAAAACGGATTTCTTATTTAAATCGTGATTACGTAACAAGACGCAGTGAACACGATTTTTGGGAATAAGAAAAGTAGACACAAGCAAGAGAAAAAAGCAGAGAAGCATATTATGACCTACAGTGTCAAATGCCTTGGTAAAATCCAGAATCCTCAAGCATGTAACATTATGATTTTCCTGATTTTATTTCGGCACTTCTATCTAGATAGTGATATAAAAATCGATGATTAGGGATATAAAAAGCGATGATCACGAGAATTAGATTCATCCTTTTCTGAAGATAAATAACCTACACACAAAAAGCAAAGTAATGAAAAGCGAAGTTCTGTGTCAATACGAAATCAAAATCAAGTTGTCAAGCTATCAAGGTTTGAAAGAATCAATAATATTTAGCTGTAATACAATGGAGAAAATACAAAAACTTTTAACTTAAATTATCAAGAAAGGCAAGCATTTAAGTAAAAAAAAAGGAGATAAAAGAACATGATAAACTTAAGTCTCAAATAAAAGACTTAAGATATAATAGATAATAACGAAATGATGGGTCCGAGAAAGCCTCGAGATGAAATTCCAGATATAAAGAAGATATTTCAAGAATTAAATGTTGAAGTGCCTGAAATGCTTTTACCCTGAAGAAAATTCCCAACAACGTTCCAAATAAGCATATACTCCTATCTTTTTTTTAGGGCAAAAGAAATAAAGGATGAAATAATTAGTGCTACAAAGAACAAAGATAAACTGGAATCAAAGTCACTGAAATGACAATCACAAATGAAGATTTGCTCAAGGATGTTAGATATTTAGTTGGTTAGACAAAGGATCTGAAAAGACAAGGCTATAAGTATGTATGGTGCAAGAATAATCGAGTTCCTTGTAAAAAAAGTGACACTTCAAAAGTTATAGAATTTAAATGTTCATAACACCTCTCTGAAAGAATGGCCTCTATATCAAGTGATAATGACATTTTGAATAATTCATCCTAAATATTTATTCCCTTCGTCCAGAATGGCTTAAATTTAAAAGGACGTCTGAGAATTTAACCGTGATATATGCGTTGAAAAGCTAAACGTTCTCTATATCAGCTCTAGAGAGTTTAGTGCGGATATATCTATGATAATGGTGACAGAATCCTAGCTACAGGTAGCTGAGCAACACTATTACGGTGTACCCGGTTTCAATGCTGCTTTCGTAAGTAAACAACAAAGGAGTGGAGGATGTGCAATTTATTTAAAAGGCCCTATTAAAGATATAAAAAGGTATGACCTTGCATACTAAAGTATTTATGAGCCCAGTATCCAAAAATATTTTGCTGTTATCTATAACCCCTCTGGAACTAGAGAAATGGTACTGCATACCGTATATGCTTGATGAAGAACTGTAAAATCTAAGGAAATATACTCAGTACCAATTAACTAGTAGGTATGAGACACATGCTTTTTCAAGGAAGTTTGTTTGGGCAATGAATGTTTTCTAATGACCCTCTATCTACGAGCAACTCTTTCATACTTATACATCATGTTGTGACAAATTCCTTGGTGCATAAGTCACTGTCTTTAATGTATGGAAGAGTATAATTAGAACTGATTTAAGTTCCAGTGAAAATTTTATAAAAATACCTGGAAGGGTTCTTGAGTTACCATGGATAGAAGCTAAAAAAAATTATTCTTATTATAAAAAGATACAGGTAACTACTGTAAGTACTGTATGATCACGATTGAGTTGTAGTGAAAACTATAATTCAATTATTCAATCTTTCACATCTAATACAACCTAGTTCCAAGAAAACTGAAAAGCTTTTTAGAAAGAACAAACTATGGTTTAATGATCCCGAGAGTATAATTCGTAATGCAATAAAAAAAGGGATTATTTTTAAAAGAAAACATCAATATCTAGAAAGCACATTCCTTCAAAATAAGCACAAAGAGTTGGAACGGTATGGCTATATTAAAATCGCAAAGGTGAGCACTTTATACAGGGTGTTTGGAAGGTGAGTAGCCAAACGGAAATGGTGAATAGGTGAGGTGACACTCCCTTTGTGCCCCGCTACCTTAAACTGTTACCATAAAACGAGTATTATTTATTCGAGACTTGTCTTTCTCCGCTACTTACACGTATTTTTAACTCCGCTCTACGAATATTGTTTTTGTTGTTCATTTTCGTTAACTTTGTTTTATTGTTACTGTTGCCTACTATGGCTGGTGCCTTTACAAACGAGGAGTACGCCGATATCCTAATGGCATATGGTAGACCTGATGGAAATGGACGAGAAGCAAAAAGAATTTACCAAGAGCGTTTTCCCAATAGACGCCAACCTAATCGTCATACTTTTGAAACGACCTTTAGACACTTAAGAGAAACTGGTAGTCTAAATCGCCGTCTAAACCTAAGTGTATGGAAGGTCTGGTCTGTTCTTCATGCCAACGGAAAGCATCCCTTTCATTACACTCCTGTGCAAGATCTTGAAGAAAACGACTACCAAAGACGCATTCAGTTTTGCCGCCTCCTGCTACACGTGGATAACCGCGATTTCTTGAAAAACATACTGTGGACAGATGAATCCGAGTTTTCAAGGGAGGGAATTACCAACTTTCATAATTTGCATTATTGGGCCCCAAAAGAAGAAAGTCGTGTCCTTTCAAAGGAAATTCTCAGTAAACGTTTGGGCAGGCCTAATTGGTAATACCCTTATTGGTCCACATTATTTACCGGATAATTTGAATGGGGATAATTATCTACATTTTTTATTAAATGATCTGTCCGAACTCTTGAACGGGGTTCCAAATTTGCTCAATGAAGAACAAATGACGTTCCGACACGATGGGTGCCCAGCGCAATGGAGATTTGCGATCCGGGAGCACCTAGACAATGCATTTCCCAATACTTGGATTGACAGAGGCCCTATCCCATGGCCTGCAAGATCACCGGACTTGACGCCGCTTGATTTTTACTATTTTTAATTACAAGGGACAACAATTGATAGGAAACATTAATGACGCTTTTGTAATAATGAGACGGGAACTAACATTACAGTATACCACAAGAGAAATAAGAAAGCGGTGTTACGCGTGTATTAGAAATAATGGCCATCAATTTGAGCCACACTTATAAACAAACGATTTGAAGTAAAAATATGTTTTTTTTTAATCAACCTGTAAAGGAAAGGGTCATGGAAATGAAAGGGCACAATAGATTTAGCTGTTTTAGAACGGTGAAAGAGAGAAAGCGCAACAGATTTAGCAGTGTTAGAAAGAGACATAAGTTTGCTGCTCAATTAGGTTGCTTTCAAGAAATTGGTTCATGCGTCCTTGAAGACAAACTTAATTGTTTTTCGTAATTTACCTAATTATTTTTGTTAGATGGGGCACATCGTTAGAAAGACTATTAACTAGAGAAGTTTTTTAACACATTTTAAAACCACACAACTTTTTTTATTATTATTTTTCCATTGTAAAGTTGACGTAACATTTTTTTTCTATTGATTTGAGCAAGTTTGTTACTCCTTTATTAGTTTCTCTTTAAATATTTTTCTCAGTTATAACCTAAATCTGAATGAGACAACATTAGTCTTTAAAATAAAAATACTATGCTTTTTAAATAGCCAGTAACCTCATCTATTCACCATTTCCGTTTGGCTACTCACCTTCCAAACACCCTGTATAAAGGTGATGTCAAAGACTCAGTAGACAATTATCGCGCAACCTCAGTGTTTATACCGGTAATACCTAAAATATTTGAAAGAGCTGTAAATGATAAGTTAGTGAAATTTGGTGAGAAATTGACTAAAGACCGAACTTCCGCTGCAATTGATTTAATATCTGTTTTACAATTCAAATTGTAAAAAAGAGCAGTGGTAGTGTGTCTTGATTTGCGAAAGGCATTTGATGCGGTTGATCATGATATTTTATTGATTAAGAAGCAGCTTCTTGACAGACGTGGATCGTGTCATAAATGGTTATCTACTAAATCGAAAGTTATTTGTTTTTATTAATAATACTTGTACTTCTACTTTAAATGTCGCAGGTGGTGTGCCACAGGGCTCAATCTTAGTACCAACCATGTTCCTTGTTTATATGAACTCTGTTTCAAATCTAAAGTTAAAAGACAAAATAAGATTATACGCTGATGATACTCTTTTTTTTGACTTTGAAGTCGAAGCAGAGAAAAATTTAGATCAAACACACTCACAGGTAAGTTCGTTTGATCTATTAATTATTCTCTGCATCCACTTTAAAGACATTTTACTATGTAGATGTTTAAAGGGTTTTATTTTTAATTAAAACAAATTGCATGTTGTAACTCATTTACCATTATTATTATTTTTATTATATTTTTTTTTGAATAATGTGATCTTAAATCTTCGAAACTGTAACATTTCATACATAAAGTTATAACTTTAGATAAAATGTTATTCATGTATAAATATCATAATATATAACCCATGAACAGACAAGAAAGGACTTTATATTATTTGAAAGAAAGTCTAACAACAAAAATTATTAATATCGTGGGCAAACAGCTTATATTAAGTTTTTAGTGCAGTATTTTGATTTCAAAATTATATTTAGATTGCGATTGGCTTTTCAAGTATAAAAGAAAAAATAAAACATGTATCTCATAAACTTACCTTAACCGTTGAAAAATCATGTTGTCAAATGAACAACCATTATTTTTTGGAGTTGTTCAAAGTGTTTGGAGCACTTTAAAAATTCGGAAAAAAGTCATTTTCTGACCTCGTTTTTGAGCCAAAAAATGAGCCCTAAAAATGCGAGATCTCGGCTAATATGAGAGCTACCTTCCGGATGGTCTCGTTGGATTCAGAACAACGAAGCTAAGTCAAAACCGTTGAAATTTTCTTGATAGTGCCCATAGAAGCCGAGATATCGACCTCCAAAGTTTGGGATTTTTCTTTTTCGCAATTAACCCAATACAAAAAAAAATATAATTCTTCAGACTTAGATATTCTCTTTTCTGATCTCTAGGCATGCAAATCCACAAAACTATCCTCCTAGCATTCTTGCTAGTAAGCCATAGAACTTTCGCCTATTTCGGTCCAGAATTCGAATTATGGAGCCCAATGGACCAAAAGCTGCGTGCTACAAACGGTTTCGTTCTACCAAATACAGCCAGACCATCGTTTTATGACCTCACATTGGGAGTGTACGTCGCTGGAAACGATCAATATATGACAGGGGTGGTAAGTTAATTTTATGCAATTTTAATAGTACTGCTTCCTCTTCAATTATTATTTTAGTTGGTAATAACGCTTGACGTAGACGATCAATATGGAAATGGCACCAATAGGTTATACTTAAATATGGCCAACCCTTGGGATGAAATAAATGAGAGCACCATATTGTGGAACGATAATATGTCTTGTGGTCTTGCGTCGTTAGGGATCGGTTGGGTTTTAATTGAATGCCCACAATTTATTAATGGTTAAAGATGATATAATATTTGAAATTAAGAGGTTACGACATTTTATTGGTTTTAGGGACTAACCAGAAACTTACACTCACCTTTACCCCCAGGTTTACCGGAATTTATAATTCGGCGTACGTGACTGTTTACAATGAATCTGATTGGACGTATACGGTTAATACGCAGTTGGAACCCGGTAAGGACCTAAAATAGACCTTTTTTTAATTTTGTACAAGTGGTGGAAACTGATTTCAACTGTCTCGAAAATATAACAAATCATTAACTGTCTAAAATATAATCACTATGACTAACTGGAAAAGATCAAAAATTGCATGTTCAAATTCCAAAAACTAGGTTTATTATCACAGAGTACAGAGAGTAGTTGATTATAAAAAGGGGAATATAAAATACATTAAAAATTCAACAACATTAAAACACATAAAAAATAAAACTTCATTTATAAGACACAAACCAATTATATAAAAGAGAAGTAGACTATTAATTCCAGATAGTTACATTAAAATGTTTGTCCAAGATAGACCAAAATTTTTTTAAGGTTTCTTAAATCTAACAGGACAGTCTATTGAACTTATTTCAAGAGGAAGGTAGTTAAAGATTTTCTTACCCATATAAACAATTGTAAATTTGTTACAGTTAAAATATTAAATAAATATTTTTGTATTTTTCACTAATTTTGCCTTTTTTCAATCACTTGTAGTCAATTTTATATATAAATTCTTATTTAATTGTCCAGATAGGCCAGGCCATTATATTCCCATTTCCAATGGCAGCCATTTTTTCTCTTTACCAACGAAAGCCATTTTTAACTTTATCCAGACTTTTTTAATATATCCCATGTATTCATCAATTTTTCATGCATCCAATAATTTTTTACAAGCAGTCAAATTAGTATTTTTTCCAGATTAGAACTTATTTCATTTCTATTATCAGACAATTTCAGCTCTTTTCTCTTTATATTCCTTGCAGGTGGCCAGCTATTTTTTCTAATTTTCCTGGATAAAGATGTTTTTTATGCAGTTGAATAGTGTGAATAAATGTTTTAATTCCTTTAAAAGCAATAAACAAAACATTAAATGCCTGAAAGTTGTAAATGAAGTAATTCGAGAAAAACAAAGGCTTCGGAGTCTTAAGTGTAAATGTCGACGTATTCCGGGCATTTAAAATATTTTTTATGTTATTCCAGGCATTCGATATACCTTTCATTATTATTTCAGACATTTGACGTAGTTTCTTATTTTATTCCAGAGTTTATAATTTTTTCGACGAATTTCAAATATTATTCAAGTTTTTTCCAGGTTTTTTATGGTAATTTTTCAACCTATTCCAGTCTTGAAAAACGCCAGGAATATAATTAAAAAATGAGGTGAAATGCCTGGAATAACATAAAAAATTATTTGAAAAGCGAGGAAAACGTAAAAATTATAACGCTCCATACATAAAATAACGTTAAATCAAAAGCCTGGAAAATATAAGAAATTACCCCAAAAACATTTAATAAAATCAAACTAAATTTTAAAGGAAGAAGAGGTATACAAAAATAATTCCCAAATCATGGCATAAAATGCGTAAGATTCTATTGAAACAATGTTTTAAATCAAACTTTAAACACTTGAAAAGTCCGAAAAAAAGTGCAAAATGCTGAATAAGGCCTGGAATTAATTTAAAATTAATAATAAATACCTTAAAAGACATTTAAAATGATGGCATAAAAATCTAGAGAGAAATGAAAAATGTGTGGAATAAAATCAAAGTTACGTACTTTTATCAATACAAAATAACTTAGAAAACAGTAAAAAATTAACACAACAAGATCTACATGTATATTAAACGCCTTGAAAAAAAATGTAAATTGATCTCAAATGCCTGTAATAAATTTATTTACTATTTTATTTTTGGAGGAAAAATTTGAAGAAAACCTATAGAGGAACCTTTTTTATCCTTTTTCCTCGATCTTTAACAATTTCTTTCAATAATTCATATACTGTGGATATAGAGTTGAGGTATGGTCTTAACCTTATAATTTACTTTAAACCCTTTTTAATTTAATCAGGCAGTTGCAGACTGCAGAAATTACTTTCAAGAAATGCAACTAAAGAGACCAAAACTCAGATCTTCAAATGCCTGAAAAGTCTGAAAGATTGCCTTAAAAAATTACATTAGGAGACTGAAAGGAGTAAGGCATTATTTAATTTTCCTGAAAATAGAAAAATATATTACACTGGACTTGAAAAACGACTTCCAATGCCTGGAATGGAAAAGAAATGCCTTGAATTGCCTTGGCAGTTACTTTAACTGCCTGAAAACCGACTTTATCAATATGGAAAAATGACTTTAAGTGCCTAGAAAGAGTAAGAAATCATTTAATTGTCTTGAAATAGGCAAAATTAATCATCTTAAGTGTCTGTAAAAGGTGAAACTTGACCTTATTTTGCCTTGAAAAATGACTTTAAAAATTCTTGGAATAAATAATCTTTGAAGTCTTCCTGAAAGAAAAGAAATTACTTGAATTCCCTTGAGCACTGACTTAAACTGTCTAATTGAAAAATTATTTTAAATGCCTGACCTTGAGTGATTGAAAGAAGGAAGTACTGAAATGCGGAAAACTGCCTGAAAAATAAGAAATTGGCTGAATTGGAAATTTGAAAAGTGACTACCTGTTTAAAGGAGATGTAAACTGACCATAGGAATTTTGGAAAATTACTTACTTTCATTAAAAAATTACTTCTGGAACGAATAATGTAAGACTTCGAAAAATTTATGAGAAAGTAATAAGAAATTCATTGAACACTGAATTTAGCTATCTGAAAGAGGAGAAAACTGATTTTATTTGCATTAAAAAAATACCTCAAATGCCTGGAATAAATCATGAAAGGCTTTAAAAAGTCAGTCAGAAAAAAAACAAGAAATTGCTTGATTTGTATGAAAGGGATAAAAACTGACCTAAGAATCTTAAAAAGTGACTTCAAATGCCTGGCCTTAACTGTTTAAGAAAAAAAAAACTGACTCTATATACTCTCATTAAAAAAAGAACGAATTGCGAAGACTTTGAAAAGTCTATCAGAAAGACATAAGAAATTCCTTGAAAACTGAATTTAGCTATCTGAAAGAGGAGAAAACTGATTTTATTTGCCTTAAAAGAAATTCTTCAAATCCCTGGAAGGAATGATGAAAGACTTTAAAAAGTCAGTTAGAAAAAAACAATAAATTGCTTGATTTATATGAAAGGCATAAAAACTGACCTAAGAATCTTAAGAAGTGACTTCAAATGCCTGGAAGAAATTATTATCAGACTATTAATACTATATATATTTTTAGCATTATATCGCATATTTTCTCGCCATTTGTGGTTAAGTTTTTTTCCCTATAGTTTAAGTTGTTTTAATTCCAGTTAATAGTGTTTCCAACTTATAATCAAAGCCATTTTCATGGTTCTTTTCTTAGTTGACGGGAAATACAAAAAAAAATTAAATGTCTGGAAGAACAAACAATCGTAACTCATCTAAAAGACAATAATGAAAATGGTCGAGTCTAGCCAAAAATCTTCTTCTTAATCCACTTTTGGCAAGACCATTTTCCTATATATGTCTCTAAAGATCTAAGATATAATGACCTCTATTAATCCGGTACTAAATTTCTAGGTTATGCCAGAACGTTTATGCCATGCTTCGACGAGCCAAAATATAAAGCCCCACTAAAATTAACCATGCTAACTGACATTTCCAGTGCCAACATCGCATCATGGGTCAGCAACACCAAGGAAGTCTCCACGACAAACGAAAAGTAAGCATTTAGACCCAATTTCTTAATATATATATAATAAGTATATTATAATAAACTCTTGGTTTTATTATAAGAGCTATATCAGACTTCACTAAAATATCAAGTAGAATCATCTTATTTAATTCCCTAATAAAATCGCGATTACTTTATGCGGCTCCACTCTGGTTCACATTGTTAGACTTGAATCTGTTTAACGTAAATTTCTGAAACATATCGCTTTTAAAACTGGGTTTATCCCGAATAAGGATACGATCAGCACTTGTTACTCAGCCGATTCAATATGCTTTCCCTTCATCAGGAAACCATTTTTTCAAATTATGTAATGGTCATAAAAACTGCCCGGAATTAGCAGCTCTACACTTTGTTGTATCTTACATTAATACTAGAAGACAAAATATGTTTTACTTACAAACATATAGCAGAAAATTAGCAAAGAAAGAGCCTTTATACAGAGCATGCTCTTGGTTTAACTTGGTCCATTTGAGTCTGGATGTCGATCTCTTTAATATGTCTTCTCATCATTTACAAAAATTATTGTCAAATATTATTGTAAACCTATTAATACATATAATCAATCCTATATTTACATTGAGCACTGTCCCTGAATATTTTAAAACCTCAGTTGTTACTCCCGTCTATAAAGCTGGTGAAAGATCAAAAATTACAAATTTTCGTCCAATTAGTGTGATTACAAATTTTGCCAAAATTTTTGAAAAATGCCTAAAAGAACGACTCTCTAAATTCTTGTCTGATAATAACATTTTATCTAGAAACCAATTCGGATTCCGCACAGGTATTAGTACTTCGGACGCTATACTCCTGGTCACAAGAACCATAATGAAACACCTCGAGAAAGGTAAAAAGTGCCTTGCAACTTGATCTAGCGAAGGCTTTTGACACGGTACCTCATGGGAACCTTCTTAATGTCCTAAATATTTATGGTGTCAGAGGGGTTGTGTTGATGAATACCACAGGGTACCGTTCTTGGGCCATTACTTTTTTTAGTCGATATAAATTCATCAACAGATATCTTACTTGAAAATAGTATGGTGGTTTCTTACGCTGACGATACTGTGGCCATTTTTATGTGTGAAACTTGGGAAGAGGTGTGTGAAAAAACATCTTTAGGTTTAAGATTAATAAAAAATTGGCTAGACTCTTTCAAACTTACATTAAATGTTGACAAAACCAACTACATAGCTTTCTCCCTAACAAATGCCAATCGTCCTAATTTCAATAGCATCCAGGTAAATGGATTTGAGAATGAAATAAGGGATGTACAATTTACTAAATTTTTAGGAGTAATCATCGAGTGGAAACAACATGAGTTAAGATTAACTAATAACATTAAAAAATTAATTCGGAAATTTTATATGATTAGGGAAATTCTAAACGAAGAATGTTTTTACAAAGCACTTGTAGAGTCTTTACTGAGATATGCTATAAAAGTATGGGGAAGTTCTTATGAAAATTAATTAAAACCTTTAAAGACAATCCAAAATTACATTCTTAAAAATCATTTTTAGAAAGGAAAAAGTGTTTTCAACATACCTACTTTACAGTGAAAGAATACTGGCAATTCGATCTTTATATATTTTAAGTGTTTGTTCTTTTATATATGAAAACCCTAAAATAGGTGTACATGTTAGTCATACTTACTCTACCAGGTTTAATATTGAAGGAAACTTATAGGTTCCCAATAGTACTACCAACCTAAACCTTAGGTCATTTCACTACCTTAGTGTAAAAATATACAACATTTTGCCGCAGTAAGGATGACAGGTAACAGAAAAGCTTTTAATAAGAAATGTATCAACAAAAGAACTTTTACTGCTCATAATTTCGAAAAGTTTTTAACGTTATTCTGAATTGTTTTTCTTGATTCCAAGTAATAAAACTTAACTATAAACTATATCTTATTTTAATATTTATCCAGTTAGTTTTTATTATTAAACTCTTAGTATTATAGTTATTATGGTACATACAGAAATTAGGTTTTTTAGGTACCTAATATATAATACAATAGTAAACATAAACATTTTTGTATAATATAAACCTGTATGTAAGAATTTAATTTTGGTTATATGTGAGTATGAGTTGATATGGCTCTTATTTTTTTGTTTCTTGCACATATTTTATATTACCTATTACTTATATTTTCTTAGTGATTAGGATTAGATTCCTGTTAAACAATACATATATATTTGAATATTTAAATGCCAATTTTTAGCAACATAGTAACAACCGTATTCGAAACCTCCCCAACCATGTCCGCTCACATGTTCGCATTTATGGCCAGTGAAAACTTTAAGAGTTTCTCGAACGCGGATCTGAATAACGGTTTCGAGTTTTCGGTGTTTACTAGACCGAGGGCAGGTAATTATTGAACTTTTTTTTTTAACAAAAACCCCGTTTAATTTAAACGGTTTCAAATTGCAGAAAACTACATTAGTGTAGCAACAACAAATGGGCCAATGCTGCTTGATATTATGGGGAATTTCACTGGGATTCCTTATGCTGACTTGGGCATTAGCAAGCTGACTGTCGCTGGTGCTCCTGAGTTTATTCCCACTGCTAGAGGAAGTTGGGGATTGATCACTGCTAGGTAGGAAATAAATATTGAAAATTAAGGTGGATTTTATAAGTGTATTAAGTTATCCACTATAAGCTCCTTAAGGTGGACCCAATATCTGCTGAGACCAACTATTAAATGGGCATAATTTTTAAGTTACTTAGGGAAGAAATTATATTTTTGTATATATAATCACAGAAGATACGAGCCTTTTAGGTAATCAAACACAATCCTGAAGAAACTTCCAACAATTGTATGTAATCTAACAAAGTTTAATCTTAGGACATTGGCTCTTAAACTACAAATTACTTTACAACTAAGGTTAATTTGCGATTAAACTGTTGAAGATAAATAATTTAAAAAAAATACTGAAAGCTCTGCTAAGCTTTCTAGTTGTATCTCGATTGTTCACTTGGTCTACTTTCCTTCGATATCTTAAGCAGGCCACACACCTAAGATACAAATGTTGCGCCACAAATGTTTTTCCACAAATGTATCGGACAGTATTTAACGCGCGCCTGTTATTTAATTTCGATCCACACACCTAAGATGCATTTGCTTCTAAACAGCCTTTGAAGCCACACCGCATTTGTGTTTGGCATGCATTTCTTGGTACATCGTTTGGTCTCTTTTCCTCTAAGTAATAGCAGATTTAATAAAGAAAAAGCAACAATTAAAACAATTGCTAGGGTCAATGGTTATGACGATAAGATTATTGATAAGCTGATTAGAAGACATAGGTTTAAAGTTAATCTTAAAAACTCTACCACATTTCAAAAGGATGAAAATAAGCAAACTTTTGTTGTAATACCATACGATCCTATCTTGACGAGAGGCTTTGTAGAGTTTTAAAAGAGTTAGGTCTTAGAATGGTCTCCAAGTTACGAAATCTTTTAGGAAATCCAAAAGATAAAATAAAGACCCATGAAAAGTCTGCGATCTATGAGATTAATTGCAACGATTGTGATAAAAAATGCATAGGACAAACCAGAAGATCAATTAATGTCAGATTTAAAGAACATGTAGCTCATGTGAAATATGGAAGAGTTGAAAAGTCAAGTGTGGCTGAACATGTTTTAAACACTGGTCACTTTGTAGGGATAGACAACTTAACATTACTTAAGCCAGTTAAAAACAATAGAAAATTAGATGCATACCAAAGTTTAGCAATTTTCAAAAATCAGAAAAACATTTTTAACAGGGATAAAGGCCCAATCCCTTATAGTCAATTATATAGTTTAGTTAGTGTTTAAAATTTGTTTGGCCATGCTTCATTGCTTTTTCCGCTCTATTAGTTACATCATTAGTACAATGTAAATAGTTTTAGTTTAGTTTTAATCTTCTCCCGAAGATGCTAACATCGTTAGCGAAACACGTGTCGAGATTAAAAATAAAGAGTTTTGGTTAGTGATAAAATTGTCTCATAATTTGAGCATCACACCAAAAGTTCCAACCATAGAACTATTCTATAGTAAGCTTGAAATTTTTCATAATCATTTAATTGCTTTGATACTTCAAAATTTCTCTTTTTGGAACAACCATTGTTATAGGGATGAACCCAGTAACGACGTTTTCTTCGGTTTTGCCTTAATAGTTGCCACATCATAAAATCATCGTCATCAGACGACGGCATGGCTACAAATGCGGAACAGACTAACTAAACCCTGATGTGCGTGCTTGTACCGCATTTGTGGCAAATGTACAAAATGTTGAAAACGAAATTATGTCGAAAGACAAATGTGGCGCCACATTTGTAACTTAGGTGTGCGGCCGGCTTTAGTGCTCTAGCTTATTGGTCCCTCAAATAATTTCTCTTTATCCAGAGAGCAGCTTCTCATAGATGAAGGAACAGACCGAACTGCAGCGAGAGACATCCAGACAATAACCGAAATCTTGGCCTACGGTATCGGCCGTCAGTGGTTCGGTGACTACGTGACGGCCCAATGGTGGTCGGAAACTTGGCTCAACGAAGGATTCGGTAAATTTTTCGAATATCATTTGACACAGTTGGTACGTGCTGATGCCATAAGGCTTTTCCTGTTTTAATGAAGACTTTTTCAGTTATCATCTGACTACCAGATGCTGCCGCAATTCATAGTGAAAGAACAGCAGAAAGTGATGAAAATCGATGCCTATCCGGATACGTTGGCGTTGTCGAGTGATGCTTCAAATGTTACTACCAATGCTGATTTTGATGCTTCTTACGGTGACGTGTCTTACTCGAAAGGCGCAACGATTCTTAAGATGTTGTTTTTGCAATTTGGGACAGACGTGTTTCAAAAGGCTTTAAACACTTATTTAAATGAAAAGTAAGAACAACTTGTAGTTACTTTAATAGATTCGTTTGCCTAGGAGACTCAGATCAGCGCTACATTTACTTCGAATAAACTGGGCTTCTAATAAGCTCAATTAACTTCTTTTTAGCAAATACAGTACAGTTACCAGCGAAACTCTCCTTGACGCCTTCCAAAAAACCATTGAAGACCAATCTGTCGACTTAAAAACTGTCTATAACTCCTGGATTTATGACAAAGGCTATCCAGTACTAGATGTCTCGTTGTCCAGTGACAACAAAGTTACTATAAAGGCCGTAAGTTCCAGAAAACATTCTCCTATATTTTCTATCATTTAGCAATCATTACTTTAGTCCAAATTCTCATCATCACTTAACAAAACTGGCGAAAACCTGACATCAACGTGGTGGATTCCTTTGACCTATACAACCTCGGAAAATCCGGACTTTGATAGCATAGTCTTCGACTGGACTGCTCCAGACAAAATTTCCGACTTTAGTGTAACCCTTCCGGATGCCGGATGGATTGTTGTTAATCTACAAGCTGCTGGTAAGTCCTTTAAAAACTCTGATATTTGAAGAGTTTTGTTATGACTTTTTAGGGTTCTACCGAGTGAATTATGATGAAACTCTCTGGAATAGATTAATTACTGTTTTAAATAATCCAACCACTTGGTCAACTATAAACGTGCTGAATAGGGCACAATTGTTGGACGACGCCTTCAATCTGGCAAGATCAGTAGATGGCACTGACGAGGAAATCAAAGCGAACTACGCAAGAGCTTTTAAATTGGCTGAATATTTGCAATACGAGACCGAATATCCACCCTGGTATACTTTCTTTACTGAAATGCAATATTTGTATGAGAGGTTACAGGATGACGTTACTTCAGCAGCCCTTAAGGTAAGATTACTCGTATAAGCACACAATATTGTGACTACTGAATTATCACGTAGAACTTACCGGACAATTGGCTGGATTTGTGAATTCACTAACTTCGCCATCTCTTGAAGTGTTTGGAGTGCGAATGAAAATATAGACATATATAACCGTGTTTTTATCATTAGAACCATCTTCAGGAATCCTTTTATATTTTCGAAAGAAAACAAAAATACTTTATGTGGTTCCTAAATTATATCAAATGTTTCAGTCTTGATATTAAAATATGCGTTTAAAAAACTTCAAATTTGATGGATCTTGGTTGCTAAAATTGTGTTGTAACTAAGGAAGTTTTAAAGGTACAAGAATCGTTCTTATATGAAAATATTGCATAAGAAAAACTGAAAAAATTAGAAAAAAAATGTCAAGATTATTTCGTTTTTATCTTCAAATCCATCCTCAGAAACCCTTCAAAATTGGTAGCTGTTAGACCTCAGTTCATGAAATTGTCTCTAACTCAGTTTTTAAGAACCAAAAAACGTTCCCTTGTATTAATAAATTTTGGGTAAGAAATTGGGACTAAAACCCTTTTAAGAATTTTCCAATTCTTTCATAAAAAAATCTCAAGAATAGTGAAAATTTGCCCAGAAAATGAGCAAAAAAGACATTCAAATCAACACTTCCCTAACTACCCAACTAATTAATCTGACTGCTACCCTCAAATTAATTATATCTATAAATGTAAAAAAAAAAATTGAAAATATATTAACATGTTTATTTATAAAACCCCAGAAATACAAATATCTATATGGATTCATCTTTTGATCACTACTTATCAACAAACTTACCTAAGCAATAGAGTGTAGGGCAATATAAATGACCATTACATAATGCAAATCGTTAGTATTATAGTATATATAAAATACTTAAACATTTTTAAAACAAAAATAAATCCAGATGACAAGAATGGCATAAGAGTATAGTAATTTTACTATGATTTAAGCATTCTAACTCTTATTTTAAACCGCCCTTTTACACCACTATGGTAAATAATACATTTTCCGCACTTTGATGAGAATCTTAGTAAATATAAATCATTCTGTCCCAGAGTATCATAATTATGGACAGTACTTCTGAGGTCAAAGCTAATATTGAAATGTCGTGAAAAGTCCTCGTGTAATTTGATAAATATTAACAGACATCTGACAATTACAAATACTCTCCAAAGATATAATTTCATACTGAGTTGGTAAATTATGAATATTTTTGATTGTCCGATTTTGTAAAGTTTTATTAAATACTGTGGTGTTGCGGAAACCATAGACTTTTCAAATATTGTATATGACACTTATCACAGTGAACAAGAGAATAGAAAATATGTACTGTACACAGGTGCATCTAATTAATTTTTTTAAATTTCAATGTGTTGTTCCCAACTAAGAACCTCATCAATCCAAAGACCAAGAATTTTAATAGAACTCCAGTATTTTACGTTCTGAACTCCGAAAAGCATTACTTGATATTCTTTCGAAAGGAAACAAATATGTATCCTGATTTTTTAATATTTAAGGTAAGTTTAAGAGATATTAGCCAGTGTCGAAGGAGACTTAAGTCATGTTTTATATTTTCTTTTATACTCTCAATTAAAGAGCCAAGAGTAACATCAGCATTTTAATCTTATTTTGCCTTTTAACTATTCAGATTTAAAACGGAGTTCATATAAAGAAGAAATAGAGTTGGACCTAAGATTGAGCCTTGTAGTACGCCACCTGTGACATTTCGCAAGTCAAGAGACTTGTACATGTGAATCAACGACAGCTTATAATTCAAATTATAAATTAATTGCAGCAGAAGTTGTTCTCCAGTTTTATAATTTACAGTATTTCTTTAAAATATTTTAGATATTACTCGTAACACTGAGATTGAGCAATAATTTTCTGATGAGTATTGATCAGCACCGTTATATAAGAGGCTCCATTTGGCGATTTTAATACCTATAGGAACACTTTCACTTTTTAAGACTATATTTATTACCTTGCAAAGAACAGGACCAAACTTTTAACTTGTTATATTTTCCTAGAGTAGCTTTTCCAAATTCTCTAGCAAAATATGAGTGTTTTGCTTGTTTTCTGAACTCTTTGACTTTAAAACTTGCAAATCGTGATCGCTACAAGAACTTCCACTTATAGACAATGGACTTATGCATGACTATTAGTAGCTTTTATAGGGTCGTAATCAAGGGTCTCTTTTACATAAATCGCACATTCTCCACCACTTTTACTTACAAAATCTGCATTGAAACCAGGTAAACCGTAATCATGTTTCTCAGCTTCCTGGCACGATTATAATAGATATATCCTATCGAAATTCTGATAATAAAACCTAAACTTCAGTAAGTTTATTTTTTAATGACCTAGAGTTCATATATAGAGAATATTTAATCCATTTTGCTTTTCTATGCACATATCACGGTAAAATTCACACACGTCCTTGTAAATTTGAGATAATTTTGATAATTGTTATTATCACTTGATATAAAGGCCATTATTTCAGAGAGATGCTGTGAAGATCTTAATTATAATCATTGTTTAGAAAAATGTGTTTGATTCCAGTTTACCCTTGACGTTTCCAGTTCTAATTATTTCATCCTTTATTTTCTTTGCCCTAAAAGAGAGGATAGAAAGAGGCTTATTTGCATTGCATTTTCAGACACTTCAACTTTTAATTCTTGAAATATTCTCTTTATATATGAAATCTGATCTCGAAACTCTCCTAGACCCATCACATTATATTCTCTGTAATCACTAAAAGCTTGTGTTTGATCTCACAAGGCCTTGCTGTCTTTTATTTGAAATTGAAGTTTATCCTGTTCTTTTTTTAACTGCTTAACTGTTTTCCTTGACAATTGGAGTTATTTTTGTATTTCTTGAATCTCTTTAAGTTTGTTGCTAAGAAAGACAGAAGGTTGTGACAACTATGTTTAAAAAGCTAAAAAAGTTTGATGACATTAAAATCTTTGTACTTACTTTACCTTAACTAAAAGGCCTGACTAAAAGAGCAAATCATGAACAAAGTAATTACGTACCTGTAGAAGGTAACAAATATTTAATTCCTGTTGAAGTAATTCTATCGATTCTATTTACTTAAGATTATAATTTTGTGCAGATTATTTTTCAAGTAGAACATTAGACTAGAAGTCTATGTTTTAAACCAATAATTTGGCTTTTAAATAGTAAAGTTTTCATATTAATTTAGTAAGGATTTTGAACATGTTGGCTGTATTTATGAGGTAAACCTAAAACAAATCCTTGCACTTCATAAGTAGCCTATTTATTTCCACAAAGTTCCTTTTAAAAAAATTGTAAACATATCCTATTTACAGTTATGGCTATTCGCTATACGTTGGAATTTGCAAGTAAAATAATACGAATTTTCTTCCGGCATTTAATCTGTTTGCTTGATAAAATTTATAAATCAACCAAGAATGCCTTATGTTTTAAAAGCAACTTTTTTTTACTATTGTTTAAAAATCTTGTGGACAAAAAAATAAGAGTATTTCTTTATTGTAACTATTTGGTCTCTGTTTATTCGGATAAAAGATTTGTTTTTGATATTTTCCATAAATACAAGTCAGTTTCAACAAGATCGTTGCATCGCGTTGGTAAATATGGGTCGCGCAAAGCATTGTAGCACCGAAGAAACGCGTCTAATTTTGCATTTGAGGAGTCAAGATAAATCCTATGCATTTATTGCGAATAAGCTTAAAAGATAATCTTGTGTAAACTTCAGAGTTTTAAAAACTCAAAATAAAACGGAAAATGTTCCTGAAAATCGAGGCCGTCCAAGAAAAACCACACGGAAGACTAATAAGCTTATTGTAAGTCAGTAAACAACCTTTTTTCCACATCAATCTTTATAAAACGAAACTTAGCACTAGGACGATAAGAAGACCAAAAATTATATGGTCGAGTGGCCAGAAAAGTCCCATTTCTAAGCAAAAAGATATAAAACAAAGACTGGCATTTATTAAGAATAATTTTAATGAAAATTGTCAGAGAAATTGGTGCAACATACTTTTTAGTGATGAGACGAAGATTAACTTATTAGGATCAGATGGAAGATTATTCGTTAGAAGGACGAAAAATTAAGAATATAAGATGGAAGTATCAAACTGTGGGGCTATTTTTCCTACAATGGAGTACGTCCCATATTTTGGATTAAAGAGACCATGACAAAATAAATTTATTTTGATATCTTCGATAGAGTCATGCTACCATATGCCAAAGAAAAAATGCCTATAAGGTGGGTGTATCCACAAGATAACGACCCTAAACATACGGCACGGATTGTTAAACAGTGGTTTACACAAAATAGGGTTTCGGTTCTGGAATGGCCATCACAATCGCCTGACCTTAACGCTATTGAAAAGCTTTGGAAGGAGCTGAAAAACCTTAAATAGCTTGTAAAAACACAACAAATAAACAAAATTTATGGAAGGAAGTTCAGGAAGTTTCGTATTCCATCCCAGTTGAAACATGCCAAAAGTTGATCGATTCGATGCCACGAAGATGCGCAGCCGTCCTCAAGAATAAAGGTTATTCTACCAAGTACTGACTCGCTTGTTTTGCGGTACATTGTAATTATAAATTTTTATGGCCATTTTTGAAAAATACTCTTATTTTTTTGTCCACTATAAAACGTGTAAGAAATAAATTATTTATTCATAATTACAAATTAAACTGGCAAAGAATAACGTGTATTTATTTTTTTATCACTAATGGCATATGCTGTACAAATATGAAATGTTATTGTTTTTTCTCTATGTAGCACAATATATTATTAGAAATATTCAAATAAAACCAGGCACTAATAATAAATTGAACTAAATAATAAATTGAAAGAACTTTGATGATATAATGTTCCCCGATTAATATTTGCTATCAGAAAAGATTTTAACAAACAGCATGTTAGACAATTTCTTATTTTAGAAAAAAATCCTGGACATAGTGACCCCTCAAGTAATAATACCAGACAGCATCCAGGACGTATCCCATACAGAAATCTTAAAAAGAAATCTAATTCTTCAATGGGCATGTAGGCTGGGCCACGAGCAATGTATCAGTTGGGCGCAAACAGAATATGCAGCTTTCCTAAATGAGCCCCAGAGGTAATAAATAAATAAATCCTTAAACATATAAAAGTTGATTATTAAGGATGATACTACTGTATATTTATAATTTTGACGTACTAAATACATTTAATATAGACCGTTAAACTCTTTTTAGTATTGACAGCAACTACAGGGACGTCATTTTGTGCGCAAGTGTGGCGAACGTGAACGACAGCGATGCCAAGAATACCTTCCAAGTGATAAGTTCACTATTACAAGAATCAATTTTGCCCTTTGAACAAAAGGATTATGCAAAGGCGTTGACGTGTTTCAAGAATGAACTGTGGTTAAACGAGTAGGACTTATCGACTTACTACAATGACAGTTTTTACATTATATTTTTTTAGGAGTCTTGAGTTGACCAACAGGTGGATATTACCACTATTCCCACGAGTTTTCTATGACACCATGCTGAATGGTTTGATAAGTGATGGCAAAGACAAAATATCCACGGTTATTAAATATGTCAGCCCAAGAGATTTTGCCATTGATAGCTAGTAAGTGTATGAAGACATAACCAATTAAGAAAATTTAAAGTTAATATTCCATAACCGAAAAACTTATAAGGAATTTAAAATATTTATCTTAAAAAAAAGCATTTAACTAACATACTATTTTATAATTTATTTATTGATAATGGATAACCCTAACAAAACAATATTTCTTTCTAATTTTAGTTGGTTATACAGCCAGGGAGACCTTTTGATAAAAACAGCGAAAAAGATATTTGTACAAGAGAACATTGACTATGTAAGTATTCACTAAAATATTCCCAAAAATGGTTCCATACAATAAACTACGCATTTTTCCAGATTCAAGCCTACATAGACCTTAATCGAATAGTTAGTGGAAAACCCATTGAGGCAGTCAATATTGCAAAGGAGAATTTAAAATGGGTTGAAAAATATGGCAGTATTTTGACTTCTGTGATTGTATAAAAAAAGTCCAAAGAAACTTGTATTGTTAATTAAATTTACCTTGAAGATGTTAATTTATTTATGAAATTTTATTTTACTGAATCAATAGTTTGTCCCCTTTGCTTTAATTCCTTATAAGCTTCTTTTAAAATCCTATTTTTCCAAATTTCATAATCCTCCTCTTCTTCTTGTTCCTGTTTGTTTTTTGCCTCTTGATCATCTAAAATAATAAATAGTACAACATACCAAATATATTTAGGTGCATAGACAGTAGGTATACCTGTCTCAATCATATATTCTTCTTCCATTTTATTAATTTCTTTGTTCTTTTGTCTAGTTGCCTTTTTACTTAAGCCCAAATTCTCAAATGAGGCGACCAGCTCCCGCCATTGGGATGGTTTAAGTCTACTTAATAATGCCAAACGAGTTTTGTCTATAGAAACTTTTTTTGCTCTACAAAAGGACAATTGCTTATCAATTGGTCTAGGTGAAGAAGAATTATTAGGGAGAGGTGTTTTTACAAAAACAAAATTGAATAATGACCAAATTACGTTTACATCAATAATATAAAGTTATGTTTTCATTTTGCCTCTATTCCTTTGATACACTGATCTTAAAATTTTTCTACCAATAAGTTCTGTTTTGGATTGTGAAATTCTACAAAAAAGCAGCTAATAGAATAAAAACCTAATAGAATTTTGCAATGAGAACAAATTATATTTAAACTTTGATAAGTGTTCTGTATTATGTTATTCTCGGGGTACTACAATTATTAATTGGAACACAAATTGGGAAATGATTCTTTGAAAAGGGTTTCTTATACAGTGTGACCCATTTGTTTTCGGGTCACACTGTATAAAAAAGTCAACACTGGTCAAAAGTTTATTTTTGGTGCGTTTTTGCTCGGGTTTTTTTTAAATGTTAGGTCCAGAAAAACTGCATCATTATAACAAAAAAAAATTCTACCATGCAAATTCCAAGGCCTACTAATGTCAGTTTTTAAGGGCAAAATTTTAAGAAACCATGCTAGGCATTTTTTTAGCAAAAAATTGTGCACACCACTGGATTCGGCTTCCCCCAAAACGGCCTTATACCAAATTTCACCAAAAAATATTAAATAATAACAATTTTATGATAAAAAAAAGAAAAGCGCTTTACTTCTAAATTGTCTCTAAAAATTATTGAAATATTGAACTCTATTGTGTCTAAAAATTATTGAAATATTGAATTGTCACATTTGACATCTAACTGTCAAAAGTGGTAATAGTCAAACGTGTTTAGATCGTATTAGTAATCATGGAAAATTTAAATTTAAGAGAAAAAATTGAAATTGTTCGTCTTGTTGGTGGTAACACGCGTTCGATGAGAGAAGCTGCCAGAGAATTTAATATTAGGCATCCTGATAGACCAGTAAGTCTAAGTACTCTGCAACGTGTTAATAAAATTTTCAATGAAACAGGATCTGTTTCGAAAAATCTACTTAAAAATAGACATAATGGACGGCGTAGGCTCAGAAGAAATGAAAATTACATTTTGGAATATTTTAACGGCAATCCTCTAAGTAGTGTCAGAACGGCTAGTTTGGTCCTTAACATCCCCAGAGAAAGTATAAGAAGATGTTTGCAAAGAAATAACATAAAAGCATTTAAGCCAAAATTTTTGCACACCTTAGAGGATGGTGACCAGGCAAGAAGATTAGAGTTTTGCTATTGGCTTCAGGGAGAATATTTAAACAACAGAAACTTTCTAGATGAAATCCTTGTTAGCGATGAACCCACTTTTACCACAAATGGCGTAGTCTCCAGTCAAAATTGCCGCCACTGGTCCGTGCAGAATCCAGAATTTATAATATATGCAAGGAGACAGTATTCGCAAAAAATTAACGTTTGGTGTGGAATACTAAGCAACAAAATTATTGGCCCTTTTTTCTTTAATGGTAATTTGAATACAATTGAATTTTTGAATTTTCTTGAGAATGAATTTTCGAACGCATTAGAAGATTTACCCTTAAGATATCACCTTAATTTGAAGTTTCAATTAGATGGTTGTCCTGTCCATAATGCTCGTTTAGTAAGAGACTAGTTAAATCAACATTTTGAAAACTGTTGGGTAGGACGAAACAGTCCTTTCGTTGAGTGGCCACCGAGATCCCCTGACGTAACGCCACTCAATTTTTTTCTCTGGGGCTTACTTAAAGAAAAAGTGTACAAATCAAGACCTCAAAATTTAGAAGATCTACAAGTCAGAATAATACAGGTTTGTTCAGAAATTACTCCAGAGCAAGTCCGTAGAGTTATTTTAAATGTAGCCAAAAGGAATGTAAAATGCATAGAAAACAATGGTAGATTAGTAGAAATTTCAAAAATTTAGTAGCGGTTAATTTTTAATTTTTTTGTTTGTTGTTTTTATTTTATTTGTATTTATTTTTGTTAGTTTATTGTTTGTTTTTATTTGTATTTAGTTTGAAATTGTTATTTGCTTGTATTATCTTTGTTCAATTTGTTTTTTTCATGGCTATCTACACATTTTTAAATGTAAATAAATGCATAATTTCCCTTTTTATTTTTTGTTATAAAATTGTTATTACTTAATATTTTTTGGTGAAATTTGGTATAAGGCCGTTTTGGGGGATGCCGAATCCAGTGGTGTGCACAATTTTTTGCTAAAAAAATGCCTAGCATGGTTTCTTAAAATTTGGCCCTTAAAAACTGACATTAGTAGGCCTTGGAATTTGCATGGCAGAATTTTTTTTTGTTATAATGATGCAGTTTTTCTGGACCTAACATTTAAAAAAAACCCGAGCAAAATCGCACCAAAAATAAACTTTTTATCAGGGTGACCCGAAAACAAATGGGCCACACTGTATAAAAGATCCAGGGGTCCTATTTGACTAAAAAATTACTTTTTCTCTACATATTGATGATAGAATCTTAGGTTTTATAAAAGAACAATGTGCAATTTAATAAAATAATGATAACACTTTATTATTCCTATGTCTTTTGTAAGCTACAATTTCCATTAGTATTATGGGACCCTGAATACTAAAACAACATTAATAGACTTGAGAAAATCCAGAATATGTTTTTAAGGCTATGTTATAAAATTAATTGCCAAATTGTGAACCACAACTGCACATTAGCCCAATCTCATTTTAACTTTCCAGAACTTGAAAAAAGATGTACTATGTCTGATGTTTTAGAATTATTTAACATCATTAACAACTTGTTAAACTCTCCAAATATTCTTTCTAAAATTATGTTTAATGTACCTGCATGTAGACTTAGAAATCATGATCTATTTTGTATTGTAGAATGAATTATTACCAGAACTACCCTTTGGTAAGAATGTTAAAGGCTGTTTTTTCCATTGTAATAATTTTAAGTTCCTAAAACTAGGTAGGTCATAGGTAATTGTTTTGTGATATACAGGGTGTTCCGTTGATCATGTTACAAACTTCTAGGGCAAATAGAAAACGTCAAAAGAAAAACAAAAGTTCATATAAACATGGGTCCAAAAAAGCTTCCTCAGGGAGATAGAGCTCTTTGAAAATAACCTTTAAAAACTAGTTTTTTTTTTTAATAGCTCCGGAACTACTTTAGCTACCGCAACCAATTTTGAGAGGTAAATTTTTGTTAGTACGTTTATTCTTTAAAACCTACTAAATTAAAAAAAATTTCCCAGGGGCTTCAGAATCAGGGGGGTATTTGGTAAATTTAGGGCCATTTCTTTAAGACTTTAATTTCTGCCCGTTTGGGCATTAGTTTATGATGTTCCTATGCTTTTTACATAAAAAAGGTGCTCTTAGTAAAAGTCGGTAAATATCACCGTTTTTGTGGAAATTGACTAAAACCAAACTAAGATACAGCCTGAATTAATTATTTTAATGATAATAATAATGCTAATTCATTGCCAGTGTCAGTATTTTTTAAATTTGTCACTGTCAGTATTTTTTACATGATATTAATTTCCTTTTAATTACGGTTAAGTAATGGAAGATTACACTTTTGCTGAATACGCCGATATGCTTTTAATTTATGAGGAAGTTCGATGTAATGGTAGAGCTGCTTCTCGACTATATGAAGAGCGGTTTCCCGAAAGGCGAATCTTTTTGAAAGGGTCAATCAACGGCTCAGGGAGACTGGCTCCGTTAAACTAAAACGCCAAGATAATGGCGCGCAAAAGAACATCCGAATCCCGGATTTTGAGGAAGAAGTGCTTTTGAAGATAACCCATCAGTAAGTACTCGAGCAGTAGCTGATGCGATGCATGTAAATCATGTTAGGGTATGGAACGTTGTTAAGGAACAGCTTCTTCGGCCCTACCACCTGCAAAAGGTGCAATCATTAGGACCCAATGATTTTATGCCCCGCGTGAATTTTTGCCAGTGGTTTCTTGACCGGTGTACAGAAGAACTGCAACTTCAAAAGAAGGCATTTTTAATTCTAAGAATAATCATGTGTGGAGTGAGGAAAACCCTTATGGTATTCATTTTAGGAGCTATCAACATAAGTTTTTGGTCAATATGTGGACCGGCATTGTTGGAGAACGCTTAATTGGTCCAATTATGTTGCCTCCTCGTTTAACGGGAAATATTTATTTAAATTTTTTAAGAAATGTACTGCCAGAACTATTAGATGATCTGCCCCTAAATATACGACAGAACTTATGGCTACAACACGATGGAGCGCCAGCTCATTTTTCACTTATTGTCCGTGAGTTTATAAATGAAAATTTTGGAAGGCGCTGGATTGGCCGCGGAGGCCCTGTCATCTGGCCAGCGCGCTCACCAGATTTGACACCCTTAGATTTTTTTCTTTGGGGGCATATGAAAAGTCTCGTATATGAAACTCCCGTCAGAAGAAGACCTGGTGGCCAGAATTTCCGCAGCTGCTGAAATAATCCAAACCACGCCTGATATTTTTAACCACGTCAACCTTAATATGGTGCGTAGATACAATAAATGTATCGATCGTGGCGGCCGGCATTTTGAGCGATTAATATTTTAAGTTTATTTTTGTAATACCACTCTTTAATAAAATTTGTTTACGTTTCTAAAATTGTTAATTTGTTGGTTTTTTATTTCACTTAAAATCATTTAAACATTTTATGCCTCAAGGTAATTAAAGTGACAGTTAATTAATTTGAGTACCAATTTAATAAAGTGGCTACCTTAACTTTTTTTAAACATTTATTTTTTATTTACGCCAGATTTTTTTTTTAATTGTTTATTAATAATAATAGGTAATTCATTTTTGTCATCTCATAACTTGCTTTTCATCAATTTTCACAAAAACGGTGATATTTACCATTTACCGACTTTTACTAAGAGCACCTTTTTTATGTAAAAAGCATAGGAACATCATAACCTAATGCCCAAACGGGCAGAAATTAAAGTCTTAAAGAAATGGGCCTAAATTTACCAAATACCCCCCTGATTCTGAAGCCCCTGGGAAACATTTTTTTTATTTAGTAGGTTCAAAAGAATAAACGTACATACTAACAATAATTTACCTCCCAAAATTGGTTGCAGTAGCTAAAGTAGTTCCGGAGCTATTAAAAAAAAACTAGTTTTTTAAGGTTATTTTCAAAGAGCTCTAGCTCCCTGAGGAAGCTTTTCCGGACCCATGTTTATATGAACTTTTGTTTTTCTTTTGATGTTTTCTATCTGCCCTAGAAGTTTGTAACATGATCAACAGAACACCCTGTATAACCCAACACTGTGTAAAATTAAATTTGAGTAAGTATTTAGTAAGACATTACTTAAAGGTTGTTATTGCTTAGGATAGGGCTTTATAGTAAGATTAAATTATTATTGTAATATCAGGATACTATTTTTAGCTTTTATCTGTTTGTATCCTCTAGACTTAATAAATAAATAAATTATTTCATGCTAGGGTTCGATGCAGCTGATTTTCAAAGATACCATCTAATACATTGGTTTTTATAAACTAAATCACTTATTAAAGTATAGAGCTAAATTAGTGATTTAAAAATTTAGGATAATTAACATTAAAATTGCCGAGATAAGAAACACATTTTTGGAGAGTTTTTGCCCATAAACATGATGTCCATTACAAACATGTTTATGTCTGTTAAAGCTTTACACCTCTACCATTAGCAAAGATTTGTATTATAAAAAACACAGAAAGTTTTTATAGGATCTCAAGAAGTAAAAACTTACTTGCAAGCCAAATAGATAGCAACAGCAACATACTGCGGATGATCCATATCTTTAACTTTATGATCTATTTGCTTATATTTCTGTAAAATGTCTTCAGCATCTTCCTTAATAGCTGTACAGCCTAATTGTATACAACCGTCTGAAATTGTGAGAGGTTTATCCAGGCCCAAAATTTTTTCCAGGTTATTTAGACTGTTTTGGTATGCAGATCTTTTAAGACCACACAATGCTAAAGCTACTGACTAAAAATTAAGTGAAAGTCAATGTAGAAGCGACTGTGAGGACTTTACCTTGTCGAAGCTGCTTCCTATCAATTGGGCTGCTAAATCTAAGCAAAGAACTGTTTTAGCTTGATCATCCAAGGTTTTAACTAACGCTTTGGTTTGGTAGAGGCGTATAAACTCTTCAGACTTCCTAAGAATCTCAGTTAATATGGTTTTAATGTTATGTTAATGCATTAGTCTTACTTCAGAATCGCTTCATCGTAAACATTTAGTCTCTGAGCAGTAGTTTGTAGCAGCTTTCTGTCCATCTTATTTGAGGAAACTATTGGGTAGTTATAATGTAAGGAAACTATGCAGAACTTTTCTCTCTTCCCTTTTGTTTATGTTGTTAATTCGCTTTTTAAAAGTAAGTCAAATTGACATTGATGACAGATAATTTGGCGGTAAATTAATGACCCGTTGTAAAATGTGGATTGCTCATGGAAATAAGGAATATTAAGGTTTTTTATATGTTCGTATTAAAGGGTACGTGCTTAAGTTTAAATTATGGCTCTATTTTTATTATAAATAAGAAAAATAAACAAAATTGGGAAAATAATTGACATAACCTGAAAATAAGGATTAGGCAGTAAGGGTACGTTCGGAAATCGTTAATGGGTACTATTTATTAACATGGGTAATATTTATTATACGTGTGCTTTTACGATTTGTTGTTATTGTGTTTTTAATTATGTCTTTTGGCTATTATTTAATTGAAATTCAAAATTTTAAATTTCAAGATAAAAAATAATAAATAACGTTAGTAAATGTATGAGTTTGCATTTTTTAACCACTGGTCAAAGTAACACCATAGATTAATACTGCGCAACTATGGAGAAAGGCAGTAACTGCCAAAAAATGTAAAAATCGTTTTTTTGCTTTGCTGGAAAGATATGCAAATTTTACATCCTAAACCAATGCAAAAAAAGCAGTAAAATCATTTACTTAATATGAAAAATACTTACTGCCTTTTAAATAAGTAAAGCATTTACAACAGAAGAAAGCAGTAAATATATAATACAAAGCAAATAGGCAGTATCATTTTGTAAAAAAATAGTTGCTGCTTTCTTGTGTTGGATTAAGTGACTTTTGTGACAACAGAAAAAAGCAGTAAGTGTATAATACAACACAAGTAGGCAGTTTCTTTGGGTAAACAAATAGATGCTGTTTTCTTGCAATGCATCAGGTGGTTTTGTTCAGTTTGTAACATTCATATTTAGTGTCTGTGGCCCTTGCAAAAATAATACCTCGTGTTCAATCAGTCATACTTGCACAGTGACAACGAGCGTTGATTAGTTTTTTTAGTTAGTAAGTAGTTGTAAATTCACAGTGAAAATGGACAAAAAAAGGTAAGTGTAAAAGAGATAAGTATTTGAGCCGTTCAGAGGAAAAGTGGTATATGTCAGTATTTTTTAATTTTTGAGTTATACCATTAATTATGTTTCTACTGGTCTAATATATTCAGTCGAAAACTGGTATAAGTCAAAATTTTAACTTAGCTAAGACAAGAGCTTCCTAACGTTATTCCTCTCAACATAATGGATTCGTTTGCTGGAATAGTGGTATAAGTCAGGGCACCACGCTGTTCCGATGTCGCGCCAGGTCCTATTAAACTCGCTTTTTCTTGTTTAGTCAGTTTTTTTTAGCGTTATGGTACGTAGTGTGTAGATCAGTTACTATAGCTAAGAAAAAAGATATGATAGAACTTCTTCAGTGGATTCCCCCGATTCAGCATCAATTCTTCCTGGACTTACTGACAAAAGAAGATGCTGTTGACAGCGGTCCATTATCCGATTCTGATAAAGATTAATTTGTTTAATAACTTGTTCTTACTCTCCTTACTGTAAGTTTAGTATGTAAGATAAGTAGTAGTAATGTTTTGCTCTTCAAGCTCTATATTTTTTGAACATTTTTATCAGTAATAGATATCATAGTAAACATACTACAGCTATTATTTTTCTTTGGTTCATCAGTTTTGTGAAATTTGGTTTTACCTACTTTACGAGGAAAAGTGATATAACTCTCCAAGTTATACCACTTTTCCGCTATGTTTTTGAAAAAAACTTACTGGAAGAATGACATTGGGCGGCAAAAATGTAATTAATGAGCGCAATCAGTAAAAATGTTTACCATATGAAATTTTAGTACAGGGTTATTATAAATATGTACAAAAAAGTAAAGAATATGTTACTGTGATTTTTAATTCATCCAGATGCAAAATATCAATTTTCTAAATTTCTACTTTAAGGGAGTTAGACCACTTTTCCGCTGAACGGCTCATTTATATTTATGTGAATTTGAAGAAATAAATAAATAAAAAATTTTGCTCAAAAATGATTTATAGCAAGGGTACAGGGTGTCAAAGTTACAAATAATTATTGTTTTTTTTGTCATAGCTTTTAAAATATTTAATCGATCTTAACCAAATTTCGCACACAAGTTAATATAATTAATGCTATTTTTAGCTTGACAAGAACAGAATTGATTCTACAAATGGCGATGAATAAAAATTCCAGTATAATATGGGGGAAGAAATATGTCATGAGGAGCCTGACAATATTATCGAAGAAGCGTCTCAACATAGCTTTATAATTTTGCAGAATGAAAGTACTGACATAGGTAAAAATGTTTTAAATTAAGTATATTATGTCCGCTAAAAGCACTAAAAAATAGGTTTAAATTATGGGTATGTATTCTTACAAAAAAATTTCAGTAAATACTATGCAGACGGAACTGGTACGATTAGATGCAGACGAAATTGGGGAAACCTATAATAACAGAGATGAAATGTGGACACAAAATTTGGGAAATATATTTGAAAACGGAGTTATTAATTTTGAAGAGAACCTTGGTACTTAGTGTATAAGAAATATTAACACTTTTCAATTACACTGCACAATTCAGCTGCATATTTAAAAATGGATGTAACATTTTTTTATTTTTAAATTCGACGTAAAAATAACTGTTCAAACTGTTTTTTTATTTAACTAATCTTTTTACAGTACCTGCAACGACTGAAGATCATTCAGATTTGGCACTAGGGAATGATTTTCAAGAAATTCAGGAACCCATTCTCCAGAATAATTTGACTCAATTGGAAAATGTACTTTATGAACGTAGTGACGGTAATAATGAGAATTCGGACATAATACCCGACTTGCAAGTTGTGGAAAATCCAAAAGAAATTCAATCGCATGACTCTTTACAAGATGTATTTCAAGATGAGCAAGATATTGGAATTACTCAAACAGAAAATGAAGAAGACTCTAGCAGTCTAAACTTAAAAATATAACAAAACATCCACTTAGAGAAGCCTGCAAAGATTCATGCAGCAAAAAGTGCAAGAAATTAAGAAAAGAAGAACAGAAAAGAAGTCAATCAATGCATGACAGTTTTTAGTCTTTAACATGGTATGATCAAAGAAAGTTTATCCTTAATTCATGTAGCCGAGTGTCAGTTAAAAAGAGAACTATAACTGCTGGATATTCTCAACGAAATTTAACTTTTTCTTACAAATTAACTCAAGAAAGTGGATGTATGTAAGATTTTTTATTTAACAACACTGGGATACCATCCAAAAAATAACAGAGTTATTTTTAATGTTTTGCACAAAACTGGACCAGGATCAATATTACCAAATAAAGACCGCAGGGGACATAATCCTCCAGCCAATAAAATTGATAGGCAATTGATATTAAATCATATCGAAACGTTTCATCCAAGCATTTCCCACTACCGAAGTGAGCATGCTCCTTACGTGAAATACCTACCCAGCGATGTAACCATTGTTTCTATGCATCAAGATTTTATAGAAAAACACCCAGAACACAAATGTGGATATGAAGCATATAGAAAAATATTATTTGCAGAAAACATTAGATTTACAAAACTGGGCCATGAAGAATGTGAAAGTTGCGAAGTTATGAATCTTAATGAGCACCAAAGTGAAAATTTAAACCCAGAATGCGCAGTTTGCAAGAAATGGTCAGGTCACATAAATAAGGCCAAAATCGCCAGAAATCTATTATATAAAGCACATGCAAACACTGACTACGATTGTAAAACAGTTTGCGTTTCAGCAGATTTAGAAAAAATCATCATGCTTCCAAGAATGGAAAGTTTTAAAAAAGTTTTGTTTACTCAAAGGTTAGTAGCTTACAACGAAATTTTTGCACCCCTTGGTTCAAAAAAATCCAATGCCAAAAAAGTATTACCATTTGCAGGTACTTGGCATGAAGCCATACGGGGAAGAGGGAAAGAGGAGTTGATAAGTTGTTTCTTTCAGTTCATACTTCGACATAGAGACGCTAAAAATTTTATATTTTGGCTCAATAACTGCTCTTCCCAAAATAAAAATTGGGCAATAATGACATTTCTTGTTTACAGTGTCAATTCTTTAAGAGTGGCAGCTCAGACTATTGATTTTTTTAATTTTGAGGCCGGTCATACGTTTATGTCAGCCGACTCCCTACACCATCAAATTGAACTTCATCAATTGATCACTTAAGCGTCAAAAAAAAGACTTTAATGATTTCGTCACCGCTATTCAAAAAGCAAACGGAGGAAAAATTGAAACAAAAGAAATGATGATAACTGATTTTTATGAGTTTAAAGACTTGTCATCAGTTAATAAGAGAAACATGACCACTAACAAAGAAAAGATATGGCTATCGGATATTGTCCATGTAAAAGCAACACGAGGATCTTTTGACTTGATGGTCCAATGTGATCTAGAAAGTGAAAACTTTAAAACACTTAATTTCCTTCGGAGTGATGTATATAAAATAAAAACAATTTCTGGCCCTCTTCAGTTTACAATTCCATGTGGAATTAGTGAGAAAAAAAAACAACTATTATAAAAAATTTGTTGAGCCTAATGACCGAAAATCGAAAAGAATTCTGGCTTAATTTACCTGTGTTTACCGCCTCACAAAAAACACAAAATATTAAAAAGAAATGTCACAAAAAAAGAGTGACTCAATAAATAAAAATGTTCAAAGTTTATCTGTGTTATTTTTCATTATTACCCAACACTTGAAAGCAGTATAATAAAAAATCAATGCAGAAAAGCAGTATGTGACATTTACTGCTTTATGGTTGCCTCAGAAGGATATTTAATACAATGGAGAAAAGCAGTAATTGGCTTAATTAATTACTGTAGAACTAAAAAACGTTTTTGCTTATTGAAAAAACAACAACACGTTTTTGCCCTTTTCCCACAAATTTGCCGATTAGCACATACTGCCTTTTTCCATAGTTGGGCAGAATACTTCTTAGATAGGAAACTCCCATAACAGCCAATAGAACACCGAACGCCAATTGACTGTTGCGCCTTCTGAATGTCGAGGAGTACTGGCTTTGTAACGTCATAACAGGGGGTAATTTAAAATGTGATTATGCCCCTAAGTTTGAAAGTAACTGACAAGAACATAGACCCTAACAGTGACAATGGCATTTATAATAATTCATCTTATCAGGCACAGCCTACTTGGCAAATATTTTAAGCTGAAGAAGGAAAATAAAATTTTATCTTGAGCGATTAAAAATTTTCAAAAAAAACTCAAAACTCAAAAATGCTTTATTGTCAATATAAACATAGAAGTTGTAGACAAAGCTAATAGACTGTACATTAAAGGAATAAAAACGAGAACTAATTTAAAATAAAATAAAATAAAATTATATAAAACTTGCTACTTAAATGCTAATCATTCAAAAATTCACCTAAACTATAGTACGCTTTACTAGCAAGAAATATTTTCGTCCTTGTACGTAGGCTTTTTTCAGTCTTAAGTTGTCTTATTTCTAGTGGAAGTTTATTAAACAGCTTTCTACCTCCATATATGATAGAGCTACGGACAAGTTCAAAATGAGGAATGGGTAGCCTCAACAAATAATTTTATCGCATATTATAGTGGCTTCCTAAGTGGATTCCAGTTTATATTTTCTAAAAACTAAGCAAACTGTTTCCAAAATAAAAATACAACACAGGGTTAAAATATTATGACTTACAAAAAGCGGGCGACATGAGTCACGAGGCATGGCCCCACATAGATATCTAATGCCCCTTTTCTAGAGTACAAACACTGAACTAAAAAGTGAATTTGAACATGAACCCCAAAAGCAAATTCCATATCGAAGGTGCGACTCGATAATTGCGAAGTATGCAGATCTGGCGATGGAGAAATTAAGACTGGTGGCAATAACCCTTAGGGCGTAGCAGCCTGATGAGACTTTTCTACATACATTCACAATATGGTCTCAAATCTAAGGAACTTGTCTATGGAAAGGCCCAAAAACTTACTGAACGGTGGCATGGTGATGGCTTTATTATTTAAACATATATCATTTGTATTACATTTAAATTTAAGGATATTTTTTTTGGAAACATTAAATGTCAAAAAATTTGCATCACACCAGTCTTTTATTTTTAACAAATCTGCACGTATATTGGCCTCCATTTGAGAAACATCATAGTCGTGCCAGAGGATGGTGGTATCATCGGCAAACAATGTAAATTTGCCAGTTACCTGCAGTTGTGGCAGATCGTTCACATAAATGAGAAAAAGTAAAGGACCAAGTACTGATCCTTGCGGAACACCCACATTTATATTAAGTTCCTTAGAGATCCCACCATTAAATTTGACAGCCTGGACACGATTTAATAAGTAGAAACGAAACGACTCAAGGGCAGTTCCTCTGAAACCATAGAACTCCAGTTTCATCAGCAGCACTCTGTGACTCACGCAGTCAAATGCCTTGGACAAGTCACAGAATACCGCTGCTGCAACTTCACCAACATTCAGTCGGTTGTACAGGTGCTCTAGAAAGCTAAAGATAGCATCATTTGTGCTCACAGACTCACGAAAGCCAAACTGCTGAAGACTCAATAGATCAAACCTATTTAAAAATGAAACCATCCTCACCTTAACGAGCCATTTCACTATCTTGGCTAAAGTAGGCAATAACGCTATAGGTCTAAAGTTAGAAGGACAGTCGCGATCGCCATCCTTGTAAAGAGGAACAATCATTGCTCTTTTTAAGCACTCTGGGAAAACTCCAGACATTTGTTGACAAAAAGTTAATTGACTCGGCCAAGACTTGCAAAGCAACAAGAGGTAAAGCAGAAAATATTTTAAGAGAAAGCCCACCCCAACCTGATGAACTCTTATTCTTAATATTAACCATCAACTGTTTAAGCTCTTCTACACTTGTGGGGGCAAAAAAGAAAGATTCGGATACTACCACATTGCTGAGATAGCTCCTGTGATCTATTTTTTGTGAGAGATTGGCTGCAACGGTACTAGCAATATCACAGTAGAAGGAATTGAGGACATTGGAATCTAAGGTACTTGGAATAACCAAGACATTATTTTTGCCCCATATTTTAAATGTATATATTTGAAATGTATATATCTCCGAAAAGGGTCGTAATCGTAACGAGATTTTTGAAGTGTACCTTTTTTAGGCAAAACGGTTTGCACAATGCACATTTCAAATAAAAAATTAAATTATTTTAAGCCTAAAAAGGTTATACAGTTTAAAAAAAAATTAAAATGTTGTGTCCGGCGACATCTGTGACATAATTTTAACATTTGCCATATAAAAAAAACTATTGTTCAAATTTTGTTAAAAACGAAAAATAATTGCTTTAGTTTTCAAGTTTATGGTTAATATTTTTAAAAAATTACGTTTATCACCCTATATCTTGCATGATTGTCTTTGTTTTTTTTTATTCTTCCAGGCAGTTGAGTCTATTTCTTTCTTTGCTCATTGTAAAATGATTGAATGATCAATGTGAGATGATTGCAGGCAACTGAACTGGAAACTTTTTTTTCTAAACTACTTCTTTTTAAACTACTATTTTTTCTTTCTTTTGAGGGTTCCTCAACAAAATAAAACAAACAAAAACATCCAAGCAGTTGAGTTGTAGCCTGATTCTCTCTTTGCTTAATGTGGAATGATTGAGATAATTGAATCCACTTGACTGCCTGGAACTAATTAAATTATTCTTTCAGGCAGTTGAGTCTATTTCTTCCTTTGCTCATTGTACAATGATTGAATGATCAACGTGAGATGATTGAATTCACTTAACTGCCTGAAAGTAATAAAATTGATCTTCCAAGCAACTGAACTGGAAACTGCTAATATGTTATGTTTCTGTCTGAAGGTTCAGGGCAGTGAAGTTCCTGAACAAAACAAAAAAACATATATGTTAATATATTATTTTAGGAGATTAATTATATACAATGGACATAGAATTATAATGTGGCTAATAAAAATGGCAATATTGCTCGTCTTCCATTATGTTTTGCATTTTCACAACGATAATTATGTTCTGAAATTCATGAAAACTTTGATGAATTGAAAAATATGAGATTGAACTAGCCATTATACATCTCAGAAATGATCAATAACATTTTGCGATGAGGAACTTTAGGGAATATTTACACTTGACTGATTTTAAGTTACACAATGAAGTCATAAAACTACCTACCTTACCCGGTATTAAGGCAACCATTGCCATTTCATTTCTGAACGCACCCCAGCGTCAATATTGTCATTGTACCAATGTCGACCAATGTGTGTGTGAATTCAGCCAGTTCGAATTTGAAATTTGTTATACAATTTAAAACCCGTTCAAAAGCACTATTAAACTATTACTACTTTTTTACATTTTTAAAATAATCTAATTGTCATTTAATTGGAGGCCCAGTACTTAGCTTACCTCTGAACTAGCCAGAACTAAATCTAGAACTAACTGTGAAGTTCTTGCGTCTCTTCTGGGAATCCCTGAGGACTAAGCATCATACAATTGCAACTCCCTAACTAACAGAACTTTTGTGTATACAATAAGGTAAGAAAGTGATTCCATTATTCAATTATTAGTTAAATTCTCATTCATTCCTTAATAATAATTTAAAATGATATTTTTTTTAATCACCCCTTTATCACCATTTTATGTATGTATCCTATAGAGGCTGTTGAAATACCAAGTGCATGATATTTTCGCCAGGGAGCGTGTAATAAATGACATAATGTATCATGGTCAATAATCATGTACATATATAATACTGGCCCGAAAAGCAAAATAGAGTAGAACTCCCACTTCAAATATATTATAGACCAAAATACAATTCTATTTATTTCAGCAGTATAGAAAACAGTAATTATGAATTTTTGGGTGATTTCGAATTTCAGGTGATTTTAAAAAATCTTGTCTTAGGCAGCCTCACATTACATTTTGAATGTTTGCTTGTCTAGTAACCTTCTCTGAAGAAATTAAATTTATTTTATATTTTCCATGCAGTACTAGCTTAACAGCAGATTGCCCCATAGAGATGGTTTATAGTATAGATATCAGTTTCAAAATGTATAAATATTTAATATTAAAGTCAAAATAAACTTAATTTTTTAGAAACACAAAATGTTTATAAAAAAACTTTCATAAAAATTTTGGATTACTAGTAAAAGAAAACAACAAAAATACACTCAAAAAAGAAAAAAAATGCCCTGAGAACCAAACAAATGTCTTAATATACTCCTTATTACATTCACATCTCCAGTAAAAATACATTAACATAAAACTAAACTTTAGCAATAATCAAATAACAAGCTTTTTCTAACATAAATTTATTAACTCCTATATTAAATAATTTATAAGATGTACTTTCTTTAAGCAACAATGGAAAATGGTTAAATACCTTCTTACTATGGTATATGGTAGAGTTTTGCATTAATCTGTTGTGGGTATTGGCAATTTTAGAGTAAATAATAATAATAATGTCTTTATTAAAATTTACAATTGGTAAATTCTAAATGGCGAAGTTAAAGCTTACTTCCTAGCTTAACCATACAAATCAACTTGAGGTTAGATATTACAAAGAATTTCAAAATGTATCTTAAATAAGTCGCAAGAAGCATGAAAACTATTCTCAGTGTGGGTCTCACCATTCTGACGCTGAATACTTGTCACCAAATACAAATACTTTCAGTAATTCTGCACTAAAGCTGCTTAACTACAATGTGCAAAGCTTAAACAATAAAGTTCTGGAGCTCGAGGTTCTGCTGGCTACACTATCTCCTGACATTCTCACAATTACTGAACATTGGCAAAAAAACCAGGACATAACACTTGTAAAGATACATGGGTATAACCTCTCAAGTTACTATGGTCGCTCTTGTTCAAAAGGAGGTGGCACTGCTATATTTTATAAAGATGATCTCAGTGATCATGTTAAAGTAGAGGAAGTAAACAGTCTACAGACTGGCACAGAAAAAGACTTTGAATTTTGCATTTCTAAAATTGCTATTAATAGCAATAATTCCATAATAGTTGTTTGTGTCTACAGATCACCTAGTGGTAACAGCCAATTTTTTCTCCACAATCTTGCTAACCTACTTGATGAGATGTATAATAACAAAATTTCTTTTATTATTTCAGGAGACTTTAACTTTAGTAATCCTGATGACCATGGCGTGATGGCCTTGCTTGGACTAATGCAGACCTTTGGTCTAATACCTTACATTAACTCCAACACTAGAATCACTGCTCACTGTGCCTCTCAGTTGGATAACATCTTTACAAATATGAACTCAAGTGTTGTCATATCTTCTGAAGTCCTTGTTTCTAATCTGTCTGATCATTATCCTCAAATTTTTGTTTTTAAGAGACAGGTGGAGGTTCCCCAATGTGGTATGGTTGTGAAGCGACGAAAATTCTCAACACACAACATGAATCGATTTTACAATATGCTGATGTCGGAGGCATGGGAGGAGGTCTATTCTGCTGAAGGAGTTGAAGAAAAATATAATACTTTCTTTCGTATTCTCTTCTATTATTTTGATTTGGCTTTTCTAATATGTACAACTAGGTTGAAAAATAAGAAGCCAACCTGGATTACACCAGAGATAAAAAGATATTCAAACTACATAAAAGATCTCTATGTTTGGTACAAATATACTAATTCTAGGGAACACTACGTTACATACAAACATGAAAGGAAACAATATCGACGTTACATCTCCTCTTATAAAAAGTCTATAAATGATAACAAAATCCAAAATTCAAAAAACAAGATAAAATCAGCATGGTCAATCATAAAATCTGAGTCAGGTAAAAATAAAACTAACAACAATATTGTTTTAAGGGAAGATGGTCAGTCCATTGAAAATCCAGCTTTAATCACCGAATTATTTGCTAAACATTTTACTCTTGACCATCAACAAAGCTGTAACTCCAATATACATGACTTGCATAATGATTATCCAACCATATTTCTCAATCCTGTTGATTCTCAGGATATCTTTAAGATATTGAACCTTCCAAATAAATTTTCCTCTGGCTTGGATGAAATTCCGGTATTCGTCTTAAAGTTTGTTGGGATTCACTTAGCCGGACCCATTTCCAATGTGATCAATGAGAGTCTTTCTACCCAAATTTTTCCTTCTGCTCTTAAGCGGGCAAAAGTAGTGCCTGTTTTTAAGAAGGGAGAAAAAACGAATATTGCCAACTATCGGCCAGTATCCGTATTACCATCCATATTGAAGGTATTTGAAAGGGTTATCTATCAAATAGTTATGAATTATTTAACTCACCATGAAATAATAAATAAACACCAATACGGATTTGTTCCCAAAAGATCGACGGAAATGGCCATTTATAGTGCAATACAATATATTATGGAGAATCTTGAGAGAAAGGCCAGTGTAGCTGGACTGTATTTCGATTTGTCTGAGGCGTTTGACAAGGTTGACCATTCTTTACTGCTGGACAAATATATTAAACATACTTTACCTTAATAAATTGTTTAAATGCTCTAAAAATTCCCCGACACACTTCTGGTATTAACTGTGATATAGCAGATTTGGAAACACGATAAAAGTGACTTATGCTTCGGTAAGACATTCCTGTAGCTAAATATGTCAACGTTATTTCTAACTTTATTTTTGCGGGTAGTGTATCTCTCATTATGGTGTCTTGACGCTGAATAGGGTGTTCTGTGAGAGAAAGTAACTCGTCAAAATTTTCGGCTGTAAGTCGTAACGCCAATCTGTACTCAGAGGGATCTTCTAATCTAAGCTGTTTTAACAGCAAAGCCGAACCTCCTGTTATTGATTTCTCACTGATCCATTTTCTCACCCATAGTCGCTTTTTTTCAATTCTAACTACTATTCAATCTAACATATTACTCAATTCATCTTTTAGTAACATAATCACGGTTCTTATTGTTCTTTTTTTGAAAAGTTCAATTTTTCTCGAATTCATTTTTAAAAACAACACAGTACAAATTCACAACTGACTTGAACTTACTGACATCGTGTAAACAACTTTAGGTACAACACTTGGCCAGTAAAAAACTGTCTTGCCAGTGAGACTGGCGCCAGTTACTGGCATCGTGTAAATCGGCCTTTATAGAGGGAACTAGTACATCCAATGCCATATAATATTCAATATCTAAGAATATTCAAAATATGAATAAAAAAAGCATAACTATATTTCTTGACTTTGCTAAGGCATTTGACATGGTACTCCATCAAAAATTACTTGGTGTTTCTTATTTGCTCTACAGAATTAACCATAACAGGGCTGCCTCAGGTCATTTTTATAATGGATCAAATTTTAGAGATAGCGGTGTCATATCCTCATATGCATGGTGACATAGTTCTTATAATTCAGTGTATTGGCTGAAAAACCCTTTAATAGTCATATATTGTCAAAAATTATAAAGTTATATTGCCTCATAAAATATAAACTGACCAAATTTTGAGTTTGCATTAGTAGCACAGAATGTGAAAGAATCTAATATTTGGAATTATATAGTGACCAGAACTTAAAGTGAACGCTCCATATTCATTATTTGTAACAAATATAAGAACGTTAACATACAAATTTTATAGTCTTCATGGAATTCGGAATGACTCAAATTAGCTTGCTTCCTTATGGTACAATTTTAAGGCCACTGGAAGTTATTCAAAGATATATTCTTATAATTATTAAAAATAATAATAAATTATATCCCTCAACCCATTTATGTAGGTAATAAACATCCAACAACTGCATTTTATCAGCATGGACACTTATGTACAAATCGGAAAAAACTTCAAAAATATGCTTGTTATCTACAAACATAATACTCATAACAAATCTACAATGAATGTGAATATATCAATAACATAACTAACAAAACTTTAAATCTTTGAGTACAAATCAACTCAAAGAGACCTACATTCAATAATCTAAAGGGAACTACACAAAGTCTCAGTCTCAAAAGTACCAAGACTTTTAAGACCAATTTATTACCTTTAGATTTTTGAGTACAAAGATTATAATTTATTACCAAACGAAACTAAAGCAATTAGGTAAATATTAAAAAAAAAAAGAGTGACATAATATATTTACCTAAATATTAATAAATCTAAAAGTAATATGTATATTAATTTTTTAAGATCTGATTTGTTTTGATTAGAGGTGTAAAATTACATTTTGGTTTGTCTAGGGACTACTTTAGTTTAAAGTTTTATAGCCTCTGACCTGTTACAATATGTTTTGTTTTGTACTACACTGTTGGAATATGATTTATATTTATTTGTTGCTCTGCTTTTTTTTTAAACTGCTTATTTTGGATATGTAATACATTTAGTTGTTACATTATTAGTTACAGAAATTAATTTATCTAGGTGCTGTAACATATGTACACCTTGCTCTTCTATAATAATTAACTTTTTTGCATTTTTATTTACCTGCACTATTTTATGCTTAATAATTGAATATCCAAACTATTTTCAGGATAACAACATGCAAGTCCTGCCATTGAAGGTTCTTGAGGCCCAAGTTTGTTCCCATTGTTACAACTACCTTACCATATTACCAGTCACTCAGACCGATGATGGAAAAATCTTTTGCGGAAGAAAGGCTTGTCGTCAGAACCAGGCAACTCCATCTCTTCTGAATACTGTATTGGATTTCTTTCAATTCCCTTGTGTAAATCAGTTGGATGACTGCAAAGAATTATTGGAGGTAAAAACATCTAAAGTCCATGAGCATATATGTGTATTTAAACCTCACGAATGCTTTTTTTGCTCCTATGATGGAAACTGGGTGCAAATCCTTAACCATATCAAAACTGAACATCCGTCAAAGGTTTCGCCGGTTTGTCAGTTTAGCTTTGAAGTTGGAGCAGAGTCTTCTGATGTGTTTTTATATCTTACCGATGATGGTGGCATTTATCTTATATCTGTTAATGTATCTAGTGCTAAACTTGAAGTTACCATAAAAACACCCACTAGTTGCGACGTCTCAATCAAACCAATCAGATGTAGTTACTCCTTAAATTCTTACTACGATGATAACACTTTAGTAGAGTACAATTATTTTAATAGTAGCTCTAAAAGTTATTTTGACAAGAGTATAGAGGAGCTGGCGTTCTGTTTTAAACTTGGTGCTTTGGTAACTTGCCACATAGCATTCGGCTCCTTAGATCTTTCACTCAGAGAAGTTGAGTTAACAAAAAAAGATCTATGGCTAAAAGAACTTATAAATACCCAAGCGAATAGTGTTTATAACAAACAAAAATCTCTGGATGAATTCGACGCTAGTCTAAAGAAACAAAACGCCAATATAGAAAGATTTTTGTTAATTCTGAGGCAGCTAGTACCAAGAGTTTTTCAGTGCAAGCAATGTGATAATCCAATTAATACTGATGTTGTATTTTTTTGTGCAAATGGACACGGTTATTGTAAGGATTGTGTGCCCAATAAATGTAAAGCAAGTCAGTGCGTGGGATGCACGAATTTTGAAAAAATAGAGGAATTGGCAAACATTTACCTGAATTGTGAATGGGATAACTGTAATAAATCCATTTCTTTGCCAAGATTTCTTGAACATAAACGCGAGTGTTCTCAAAGGCCATATGTTTGTCCGGTAACTAAATGTTTTGTAAAATTATATTCTTCTGTGGCTTTACTGGACCATTGGCATTCGAATGTAAAATTAGAGACTGAATACCCTTTAGGGTTCAATTACGGTGTTTATAATTTTTTTTGGCTTATTAGAAATGATTTATATAAAGTCTATGTAAACTTTGAGGAAACGTATGGATTGGTTGATATTGAAGCTGCTAATATTGTTGCTGTTAAAATGTTAAAGTTTGAAATAGAATGCGAGAATAAAAATTTTCAGTTTTATGAGAAAATACGCAAAAATAATTATGATAAACAGGTGTTTCATTTTAAAGTCATATATAGTTCTACAGGTTATCAAATCTCGAAAAGCAATACACGGGTTTTATTAAAAATTTCTTTAAACCCTTAATTGAATGTCTTTTAGATATTTAGTAAGATTATGATTATAATTTCCTTCTTATATTATTATATAAAAATACTTAATAAATGTTTCTGTTCTGTCAAGTTTATTTATTATCTTTTATTCCTTAAAATTGATATTTTCATACACATGTACGATGTATTTATGGCCTGCATCTTCGATGATACCTTGTGGCACTCTAGGATCCCTAAAACAAGCCAAATTTTATGTAGTATTAGAAGTTCCCTTTAATAATAAATACTTACTCAACTAATTTAACAGTTTCTGGCATTTTAGGGAAAAAAGTGTCACAGTCATAAGGGTGGAACACCCTGGTAAAGTAAACCCTGTAAAAATGCTCTGTTCCGTATACTTCCTACAATAAAAACGGTCATGATTTTAAGGTTGGTAAGGCAATTTTCTGAAAATATATGGACATAAAGATTACAGTCTTTAGTGATCTACATAACTATGCTACCAGACAACAGGAGGATTTTGTATTGATGGGTAGACATACTTCAAACAGAATGACAAACACTATTCTATACACAAAGGTCTTAAATATTTTAATGAATTACCCATTAATATAAAGAACTGTAAAAGCTTAATTATATTTAGAAAAACATTAAAAAGACATATACATTTATGTAAGTATTTGTGTATATTTGTACACTTTTAACACACTAGTTTTAGGTTTTATATTGTTAATTATGAGTTTGTAGTTTCTCGAATCTTGCCTTGCTACGATGTTTGCAGCAAATATGCCAAATAAACATATATATTCTAGCGAAATGAGGAATTTTATTCTTTATAAATAGTTAATCGAATTTAATAAGTTACCAAATAATATTAAGGAATGTAGTTATATAAGAGAATTTAAACGGTTGTTAGGAGGGTATATCTTATTTTAATATTTGTGTAGTTTAACGTTGTATTTTACTCTTATATTATTTATTCGCTTACTTTTATTTTTACTTTTTTTATTTACTAGTTTTATCAAGATATTGTAAGTATTGTTGGGGTTGAGGAAAACATTCCTAGAATGTCCACTTAATGTAAAAATGGAATCTCTGGCAAAATTGTCTTTAACTTAAAAAGTCCCTGAGGTGCAAGAAACGTTGTTATATGAAATTTTCGGGTAAGAAATACTCAAACGTTAAATTAACTTAATTCGAAATCAGTCATTTTTATTGTTGCAATATTGAATTCTGATGTCACTTTTCTGGTTAGTATCGCTGATGTCAGGTATATTCTTTAATGTCAAAGAAGACTTGTGTAAGAAAAAATTATACCTTTTCTTGTCGAATCCTAAATTGTAATAATATCCTTGTTGCAAAGTGTTAAAACATCTTAATGATGATGATAATGTTACATGAATGATCTACGATAAAAATGTTCAAAAAATGAACACGTCAATTATACATTATCTAACAGTCGAAGTTAAAATTGTTATTTGTCTCTTTAACTGACTTTATTAAATAAATAAATAAATAATATCTTTATTTAGCAAAAGCTACATTCAATAAAAACATAAATAAAAATAAAGTAAAGGTATAAGTTGGCCATAACTGTATCAGGACACTCCGGTTTGTCCATGGATGGTCTCGGTAATCCAGAAACAGCATCCCGGTTCCAGAAATATCCTGTCAGAGGTAGACCATAAATTAAAACTAGACTTAAGCTAAACATTATTTCCTTGCCCACTTATTAAAAGCACAGTTAATTGTTGTTTGCCTTATAATAATGAAAATAATGTCGACTCAGGTTGATCGAGTCGGTTGCAATCAACCGATGACACACATTTGGAACTTGGTTGACCTTGCTGACTAGATACACTGGTCCCCCCGTGTAACACTTAGAAATGCTTCGGTAGTTCCAAGAAGCTGTAACCAGTATCCCGGTTGGCCCAAAAATAACCAGTCAACAGATAAACCAACAATCAAGATGATGATTGGAGCGGAAACAATGTATACTATAGTAAAACTTAATAAACTACATAATTAAAATAAAATAACAAACACAATTTTACTTATTCATAATAAATTTTCTCAAGAGCCCTCTGAATTGATTCAAAGTAATACAATTTTTGATGTTAGCAGGCAAGTTGTTAAATAGGATTAAACCTTTGTATAGAACTGAATTATGCATTTGGGTTGTGTTACATCTGTCGACTAGTATGAAGTCTACGATTTCTCGTATTATAGTTATGTATATCTCCAAAAACTCTTAATTTATTACAAATATAATCGAGGAGCATCTGATGTTTTAATTTAAAAATAAACAAATAAACGTTATACAAAATTCTTTGATGTACAGACAACATATCTAGGACACCCAACATAGAGACAACAGGCGTGTAACGATTACAATTTAGAATCAATCTCATAGCCCTATTTTGAATTCTTTCTAGTTGGTCAATTCTATACTGTGGCAAGTTAAACAATAATGTTGAACAGAACTGTAAATGAGGAAGAGCAATGGCGTTGTAAAGTTTTAATTTGATGTACATTGACAAATTTTTTCCAATTCTTGTCATAAATCCAACTTTTTTTGAAAATTTTCTCATTACATAATCTGCATGAGCATGGAAATTTAGATTGGCATCGACAGTTGTTCCCAAATATTTAGTTTCTTTGGCATACAAAATACTTTCCCCATTAACAGAAATCTGTATATTGCCCATGTCTATAGAACTTAATCTAGATTTCTTGCCAAATATACAAAATTTGGATTTACTTGCATTTAAACTAAGTTTATTTCTACAGAGCCAGATGAATAAGTTATTGAGTTCAACGTTCATGACCTGTTGCAGTTGATGAATGTCTTTACCCACCACATATAACATTGTATCGTCCGCAAACAACACCACATTACACCCCCGCACTACCTCCACCATATCGTTGACATACAATAAAAATAGCAAGGGGCCCAAGACCGTTCCCTGCGGTACACCATGCTTTACATTAACACTTTCAAATGAACTATTTTTGTACATGACTCGCTGAACTCTACCACTTAGATAAGATTGAAACCACTTCAATACATTATGTTTAAGGCCTAACCGTTCTAATTTCCTAATTAACATTTCTCTACTCACGGTTTCAAACTTAAAATCTTTTCTCTCTTAAAATCCAAAAATACAGCAAGTACTAGATTATCAGAGTCAAGGGCCCTGAGAAAATTATCAACTATATTAATAATGACAGACTCACATGAATGATTCTCACGGAACCCCGATTGGTTAGGCACAACTATTTTATTTATATTACAATGTTCGAGTAGCTGTTCCTTAACACATACTTCAAGGAGCTTCTCATAAATAGGTACGGTGTTAATTGGCCGAAATTCATTACACAATTTAGTGTTTTGCACTTTTGGAACAGGAACAACAGTAGAAAGTTTCCAGGCTTGCGGAAAAATCCCAGTACTTAAGGATGTATTGATAATATCCAAAAGACGATCACCCACAACATAAGCAACATCGCAAAGAACCTGCTTAGAGATGCCACTCTCCCCACCACCAACGTTTTTTAGATTTTTAAGTATTTCCTTCATTTTAGTCATCAAAACTTTATTAAATTGTGTCAAGGTTTTCTGGACTGAAGGTGGTTCAATGAAATATGTTTGGCCATTTGCTGCTGGTGGAATATCTGCAAGAATAAGATCAATACTATTCACGAAATAATTATTAAATCTATGTGCAATATCATCCTCCTGTGTAATGATTTCATTTTCAAACATTATTTCATTAGGCATGTTTTGGTTTTTTCCTGGCAAAAGCGTCTTAGATCTATGGTATTCGCAAAAAATCTATACTTTTCTACTCTTATCTTGCTTACTATGTTATTTCTTATAGCTTTATATTCATTCCAAACGTTGTCGTTGTTTTCTATGGCAGCCCTTTTATATAATCGATCCCTTTCCTGCATTTGCTCCCTTATATCTTGAGTTATCCATTTTTAATCGGCATATTTCTGTTTTTAAGCACAATTTTAATCCTTGGGCACATACTGTCAAGAATTGTTCTAATATCTCTGACAAAAGTATTAGCTAGTAAGTCAACATCTGAACTATTTCTATTCCAATTGCATGTAAGCAGTTCTTCCTGAAGTTTATGGCATTTGTAGGTCTTATAAGACCTAGTATAACTTACTACATCCATTGGCTGTTCCTTCGATTGATCCATAGAAATATAATATAATGATATGATAATAAATAGAAATATAATGATATAATAGAATGGTCACTAATTTTAGGAGTTTGATGGACTTTATGCGAGAGAGATTTGTCATTTGAAATTAAATAATCGATCAGAGTCTGACTTCTTTGGACTATTCTAGTTGGAGTCTTAATTATTTGACTAAACCCATTGGTATAAATGATACTTAATAATTTGTTACTATAAAAATTGTTTTTTAATAAATCAAAATTAAAATCCCCAAGAATAATGTTGGTGCCATTAAATCCACTAACTTGCTCTAAATATCCCCCAAAAAACTCTATAAATTTGGCATCTTGTTTCTGAGGCGAATGGTACAAAACAGAGCACAAATATTTACCTCCACCCATAGATAGCTCAAAAGACAACACCAGACATAATCATCAATAGACAATACAGACCCCACCTTATATCTAATATCGTTTCTAATAAGGGCCAAGACCCCACCTGTTCTACTGTTGTTACTAGTGCATTGCTCCAAACTGTACCCATCAACAATCAACTCACATGGCTCAATAACCGGGGTTACGTGAGTCTCACTCAAAAGCAAGATCTTAGGCCTCCAGTCATTTACTAGTAAAATAATGTTATCTTTGTTGTTTAGATAACCTTGGCAATTAAAATAAACAATGTTGGTGTTAAGTGCAATATTTAGGTCTAATTGCTACTTAATATATTTATTCCTTTGTAACTCTTCAATTCGCTTATAGGAATCACAACTAGTTACATCCCAAGAAACGTGATTGACGTTTAGCCTAAGACCATACTTTTCATTAGATACTACACAATTGATACACTTAACGCTACTTACATTACATTCTTTAACATCATGGGATCCACTACACTTTGCACACACTTTATTTTCTTTACACTCTTTCAGTAAATGACCATACCGACAGCACTTGAAACACCTTCGGATACCATATTCGTTGAAGACAGGACAACGGTTCCAACCAATGTTCATCTTCTCCTTTTCAATAAACACTGCATACGTGGTAGCATCAACTTCCAAGATCATATTGAACTTTTTGTTTACGATTTTAGTTTTTCTCACAATTTGAATTTTTCGGTTTGGAGATTCTGGAACATTATTTTGACTCTTTATTTTGGCCAAAATTTCATTATCTGATAGGTTGTACTCAGACTCGTTAATGCCCACCACCTTAATCCTGTGCTCTAAAAGTTTTGGTACCTCAACACTGTAGTTGTCACCCATGTTGTTCTGGATCTGCGACTGTATCGAAGTTAGTTCCTTCTCATTGCCACACTTAATGATAACGCCGCCACTTTTGGTTGCTTTTCCTAGAGATAAACCGGCTCCGATAACAGTAGGATTGACTTTCTTTCTCAAATCCTCCTTCACTTGCTTTACATCTTTCTCCGGACACTTTTGCTTTACAACCAAAACTTTGCTATCATTTTTGGTGCCTATTGCTGCAGCATATGACAACTTGGAGTTCACACTTGATGGGGCTGTTGACGGCTTACATTCCTTCAGGCTGGCAATTTCACGTTTCAAATTCTGGTTTTCGTTTAACAGGAGATCGACTTTTTGATTTAACTCATTAGTTTTACTGACTAAGAGCTGCAAGGTGGCCATAATATCTCCTACATTATCTAAATCAATAACAATATCATCTGTGCGGCTTCTTTTCCTAGCGCGCTCTGTTTTGTATGCACCATCACTAGATGCAGAGGGATCACACGATTCACATTTCCATGTCGATTTTCTCAAATGAAAACCGCGCATGTCAACATTAACACACTTTCCATGAAAATACTTAGCACACCTGGTACATTGTATTATCGACTTAATGTCATCAAATACTAAATTACATTTAGCACAATTACTTTCTGGATCACCGTCGTCATCCGTAGTACTTCCTCCAGCCATTATTTCATTAGTTAATCACAATTTCAAAATCACCCCGTATATGAATTAAATATAAGTTAATTTAGACAAATACTGTTTACAATAGAAAACCCGTTAATGTAAACACTGTAATTATCACGTACGTGCACTATATTTATGTTATACTTATTACACAAATTAGAGAAATAAAAATTGAATTTTACTGATTTATGGCAACCGTGATTCTAAAATAAGTCAATACTTAGCTTGAAAGATGCAAAATTTTAAAAGCCTTCTTTTGATATAAATTATTAATCAAAAACTGTATTTTAACCCTTTGAAACACGCGAAAAACTATGGATCGCCTATCATACGTGTTAACTGCTTGGACTACTACGAACTACCAGATCAAATTCTAAAAATATGATGCCAAGTGGTAAACGGTGATGCTGTTAGTGATAATAAAAGTGTTGAGATTATATAAGAAAATTTATCTTTACAGTTGAAATATAAATAACGGGATTAAGGAAAACAAATCAATCCTCCAGTTTTTAATTGGCCAACGTTTCGACGCTATTTATTTTTCGTCTTTATCAAGGCTAAAAGAGAAAAACATTTAAAATTAAACAACGTCGGCCAATTAAAAACTGTAGGTTTGATTTGTTGTCCTTAACCCGCTATTTATCAAATCAAAATGGTTTATTTGTCAAAATTTACAGTTTTATAGGTCAATAAAAATTACAAGGAAAAAAAATTACATTGACAAATAGGACTATTCTCTCGATTATAAAACCGTTTTCCCTAGTAAGCACAAGCAAAGAAGGGATGAAAAAGCCCTTTACAATTTACAAAAATAAAAATAACATTTTTATATAGGAATGCAAAGTAAGATATACAATTAATTAACCTAAGATTTAAAGACAGGCAGCGGCAGTGCGAAAACGCACGAGCGCAAGGAGAGAGGACAGACGATGCAAAAAAGACTCCAAAAAATAACCCCAAGATGCGTGCATCGGTCTAGGCTATCAAAAAATATAAGGTACTTGAGGGGACTAAGGCCTAGCTAAGAAAAAAATTGAATAAAGTGAAAGACTGTAATGTTAATATTTAGTTTAATACACCAAAGTGCTTATAAGGTTATATTAATTTTAACAAACTTAAAAAAATAATCTTTTAAAGGCCTTATTATCCGATGGAGGTTTAAGCTTCGTTTAGAGCTTCTTTTCGATTTTTTTAAATTAGTTTTAAATTTTTTTTTTTAAATTTTCATTAGTTTTTACTGGTGTGGGCAAAAGCTCATTAAAAGAAGTGACTTTTGTTGTTCGTCTCTTTAATTCAGCAAGAGGGATATGGTCATCAGTCGAATCCGAGTCAGAAGAGTAAACACTAGAATAGGAAAATTTGTCAGACTTGTTGGATGCCATTCCAGACGGACCAGGTTGAGGAGATTCAGGTGGACGCCTATTTTCTTTGTTGGTATCATCCGGTGCCGGTACGTCTGAGAGAATTGAAGGAGCAAATGCTGTTTCTGGAATTGCATCGGGATTTAATGGAAACAGACCAGTAGCCTTAAAACCGTTTATAATGTTACTATATGTCATGCATTTAGACCTTGAAGATTTAGATTTTGACCTTTAGATTTTGAAAGTATGATGTTAAAACGTGATTGGGTCAGCTTTTTGTTAGGATTCTGATCCAAGAATAATAATACCTCATTATCCCAATGATGCTCAAATGAACGATATACAGATTTGTCGAGGGGTTGAAGCTCATGTGTTGTATTCGATGGCAAACAGTAGGGATCTATATCAAGTGAGTCTCCAACATCAACAATTGACAAATTAAGATGACAAGCTGCACCATCAAAAACTAAGAGACACTTTCCTGGACTTTCGTATTGGGCTAAGTGCTTGAGGAATTCTTTAAAAAGTTCGTTAGTCATGTAGCCTTTACTTGATTTTTCCACTAGAGTTCCTGGTGGCAAATTATCATGTAATTCTGGCTTTAGCCTCTTTCCTTTAAAAATAATCATAGGAGGTATTGGTATTCCAAGGGCATTGACACATCCTGCAATTGTCACACTCTCTGCATGTTCTGACGATTGAAAGTGAACACGTTTTACCCCTTTCTTAGCTAAAACGGTTGGCTGGTGGTGAATAGCCAAGCGGCATCCTTTTCCATCCATATTATAAAGTCTTTCAGGGTGATTAATTATATCAAGACCATCATACATTTTCCCTATTTTTGAAAAATGATCATCAACTATAAATTTATTAAGTTTTTGAGCCCTAGCTGGATTCATAAACTGTGCTTTTCTTTTAGAAATTACAGGATTTCTCTTCATAAACGCCTTTAGCCAGTTTACCAGCAAGTTTTGAAGTTGTATTAAATTGATGAGCAATTTTATTATCTTCGCAGAATCTGAATACCAATCGACGAAGGATCCGTGGAGTCACAGGTAGACCTATTTCACTAAATCCTATTATTCTTTTAACGAGATCAGCTTCTTGTTCTTCTTTTAAAATAGATTTACGACCTAGTCTTTTTATTAAGATTCCATTCTAAACATGATTTTTAATGGTTCTTCTGGGAATATTAAACCTTGCCGCAGCCCCATATGTACTCAGAGTACCGCGTTGAACAGATCGAACTGCTGATATTAAATCCTCCTCGCACCAAGGTGCCCTTTTAGGAGGCATGATGTTAAAAACCACTGAAAATAAAACGAGAATAGTTTAGAAGTTTAATAATATGTTAATAAAAACTTTAATTTGTCATGAGGATAATAAGGCCTATAGCTTATTTTTATAGGCCTTATTACCCATCCATGACGAAATATTATGTAAATTTATTTAAATTATGTAGGCTAAATTTAATCTAATAAACTATTGAAATCACAAAATATAAAGTCTAACCAAAATATCTGCAGTTATAAATTAAAAATACAATTATAAATACTAAAAATACTTACGTTTTTGTTCGTTGTATCCTTGTAATATCACACGCGGCGACCCGTCGACACAAGTTGTTGGAACTTACTGATGCCAAAGTTTACTGAATAAAATGCTATTTTTATAAGTATTTTATTCAGTAAACTTTGCTGACGCCCGAAAGCGAGGAACGCGGGTAGTCCGTTCGAATGTCGTTTGTAAATGGACCAATAGGAGACGCGGACCCAACGCAATCGATTTGCGATTAATTTAAAGCGGTTTTTTTGAATATAGGTTTTATTACCCGACAGGCCTTATTACCCGCAGGTACCTTACGTATGTATAATACGGAAAAAGAATAAAACTAAAAACGGAATTTTAAAATATAATCTCCGAACATTCAACTGAAAATTAGCATATTATACACATGTACCTATATCTTATGTTTCATGTTACTATTTCTTGTATTATGTTATTATACGCACTATTACATTTTATATATCACCTTACTTGAATTAATTGCCAATTCTTTGCTCCATAAGTAGTTTAAATTTTATTTGACCAGAGAAAGCTCCCAAGGGCATTTCCTTTATGTCATTGTTTAAGCCATTCCACATTTGAACAGCTACATACTTAAAGGAACGTTGAAATGCTGCGCTTCTATGCAATGGTACGATAAAAACGTTGGTATTTCGTGTGGCATGCGCATGTCCGAATTCTTGAAACTGACTTCTTAAATTAAATGGTTGATTATTATTTACTATGCGATATACAAAATATACATATGTAGCTTTCTTCATATTTAATATTCTATTGTTATTGAGATAAGGCGATATTTCAACCATATAATTGAGGGACACTATACTCTGTCATAATGCAATTTATCTTTATGTCAGGAAACTCGAAACTGTCAACATTGAGATGCTCTTATTTAGTTGGGTAAATACCTTGTATACACCATTTCCGCCTATCACCCAGGAATCCTCGTATTCTTTCTTAAATTCCTCATCGTTCAATTTGGCAATCGCCTCATCCAAACTCTTAAAGGCATAAGTGTCTGGATACTGGGACACATCCAAACCGGACCTGGACAGGACGAAATTGATACAATCCGGATGCGGTTTCCAAGGACTTTCCTCGAACGTTTTTCTGCCTACGATCACTACGTTTTTCTTGGTTTTGTCTTTGACTTCGCCGGTCATCCGCAGATAGTAAGACGTTTCTGAGCTAATAATTTTTTCATTGAAAAATAATTCGCGGGTCTAATGTAGGTTATATGATTTAGACTTACGGAATTGTCCATGGTAGTTTTTTATTTTTAGCGATGCCATTGTTTTCACACGCAGCCACAATTAGTTTGAACTTGAACGGCATCGCGATTTCAACTATTTTTAGTTTTCACTACTTAAACAAAATCTGATATCTTATCAGTCTTGTTATCTTTTTTACGAGGCTTTTACGTATCGGGGAATAAGAATCAAAAAGCGTTACAGGCAATTTTCTTATCCATCTTGAATCGTATTATATAACAATTAAGGAAAAAACCATCAAAAATATTTTTTATTCAAAAAAATTACAAAATTTTTAGAAATTTTACGAATCAAGCTTCAACGTTCAAATAGTGGTAAGTATAGGGATTCGTGACGCACATTGCAGGCAGAGAGGAGTGTCAGCATTCCAACAGACCTGCATTGCTAAATAGGGGGACCATCTGGTACACAGATGGCTCCAGAATGAATAACAGAGCTGGATCAGGGCTTATTATATACGGACATACCAGTAGGGCATACTCGCTGCGGGAGCATGCCACTGTCTTCAGGCCGAGGTATTCGCTGTATTAAAATGCGGACAGAAAATCCTGCCGACACCGCAATACAGTCGTATCAATATGCTCGGACAGCAGAGCTGCCATTAAGGCTATCACGGCCGCAAAGGTAAGCTCCAAGCTTGTACTAGAGTGCATAAAAGTCCTGAAAAAACTGGTACAGGTTGGATGCAGGGTCCAGCTCATCTAGATACCTGCCATGCAGGTAATGAGGAAGCGGACTCTCTTGCCAGACTGGGATCCGCGAATGTGCCGATGGGGCCGGAACCCATATTTGGTATCGCCAAATGCGTTGCGGTCGCGTCAATGAAGGGTCTGCTGGACAAGTGGACCCACCGAAGATGGACTGAGTTCCCTGGTATAAGACAGGCCAAAGCGCACATAGGTGGGCTCTGCCTGTCTCACCAAAAATCTACTACGCCTAAAAAGACGCAAAATTCGGCTAGTGACAGATCTTTTAACAACCCGGAATGCCGATGGTGCTGTGAGGAGGATGAAACCGTTGACCATGTAGTCGGGGAGTGCCCAGCACTCACGCGCGCCAAGTTCAAATACTTGGGTAACACTTTCAGTGTACCGAGCGACTTTAAGTCCTTCAGACCAGAGAGCCTTATCGGTTTCTCTAAGGCCGTTGGGCTCTGGTAACCCCCGGTGGGGCATGACGGGTCCATCAAGAGACCTATATGCACAACTGCCTTGGCTGCCCACTGTTTCGTCAATTCAGTCAATTCAATTCAGTAGTAAGTATAGTAGGATGTAAAGGTGAATTTTGACCGGTGGTGTTGCTCCAGGATCCGACAGTTACATCCAAATATCTGGAAAAGGGATTCTTAATTAGTTTTGGAGGTTTTTATATAATATAGACTCTATGCAGGATAGGAAATCTCTGGATAATGTCTTCACAAATGTTCCCAAATCCTCATATGTAGACAGTGTTGCGGAATTTAAGGAGGATGTCTTGATATCTAAAACAGGGTTTACTTCATTTCTACAGATCAGTAGAGAAAATAAATTGGAATCATATGTATAGTTCCGATTAAGTGAATATCTCCTTCATATTTTTTTGTGGATGCGTTTTTTGATGACTCCAAATTAGTTAACACACCTACAAGATCAAGGCCATCAAAGATGATTATTTGAGAGAAATGAGAGTTAGGCAGGTTAATCAGAAATATCTTGATTGATTGAAAAAAATAGAGGCAAATTATATATTTATAAATAAAGTTAGTAATCCGCTTAAGCTATGTGGAAAGGCGTTAAATCTTTTAATAATAGTGTGAAAAAAACGTCACCAAGTCAAATATATGCTTGTCATTTGACCACCTTGAAACGAATGATACCTCCGCCTTCCAGAAACCCTTTGACCTATTTGACTCTGGTAATTAGGGTTTTTTGTGCAGTGACTTGAGATTATTGTGAGTGCAGATTAAGAAAATTGAAAATGAAACTTAGCTATTACAAAAGGGCATTTACCTCGATTGTCTTAACGTTGCAAAAGGCGTATCGATACATAAAAAAGGATCTGAGACGGACCTCGAGACTTATCGGCCCATTTTTGATAAAATCTTTAAGACCCTACTGAAGAGTCAAATCGAAAATGACTTTGAGCAAAATTCATGGTTTTATGTTAGGTAACATGGCTTTAGACATCAAAACTTTCGATTGTGTTGACTATCTAAAAATTTTCCATAAATATATTACTTAAAATTGGTGAAAGAGGAGAACCCATAGCCATACCAAAGTTTTGTTGATAAAATTCATTATTGTATTGGAAATAAGTAGTTTTTTACACAATAGGTTAAAAGTTCTAAAATTGTACTAACGCTTAGTGTTGTACGTTCTGCCAAATTATTGTCATTCTCTAATTTATTTTTAACAATATTTAAAGTTTTGTCGACAGGAACATTAATAAAAAGACTTACAACATCAAAACTTACCAATAGATCATGAGGTTTAAAAGAAATTGTAGAAAGTTTTTCTAAAAAGCGTTTAGAATTTTTAATGTAAGAATCAGAATTATTAGTGTATGGAGTTAAGATATTTTTCAAGAGGATGAGTAGGTGAATTTATGCTAATAACTATAGGTCTTAAAGGAACATTTATTTTATGTATTTTTGGTAAATTATAAATTTTTCTTTCAGTTTTTTCTGTAGGATCTTTAGATAATTTAGAATAATTACCATAATTAATTATTACATTTAATTTATTTTCATAAGTGTTAATAAATTCTAAAAAGTTTAGATTTTATTTAATTTTAATTGGTTTTTCAATTTCTATCTTTGCCTTAATTCTAAATTCATCTTGCTGATCCCTTGGCAAGTCTTTCGTTGCGTTTTCTATAGCTGAAATGATATTTAATTTTGGCAGAATTCTTGGAGTAATTGAGACCTTTAGAAAGAACAAGTTTTTCTGTATCAGATAAAACTCTATCTGACAAATTAATAACAGTTTTATTTATAAAATCATGATTATTTGTGTTTAAAAGTTTTTGATTTATATTTTCATTATAAAGTAGATTTATTTTATTTATGTGAATTTGTTTTTGTTTTTGAAAATTATTTAAATAACTATTATTTATACAGAAACATATATGATTGAAATCATTTTGATTAACTAAATTAAATAAGTTATTTTTTAATTTTTGTATTTCATTTTTTAAATTAATTTTATTATGTGTATGAAATTGAATTCTTTCTCTTTAAAGCTTTACTTGTTCTTTCTAAGATTTTATTATTTTTGTATGACGTGTGTAATCTAAAACAATTTGGTATTAAATTATTAATTTTGCATTTATATAAAAATGTTATACTATTTTTACTGTGAGATATTTTCACAGTAAAAATGTGTTGACCATATTACACTTCTTCAAAAGCTCGTATATTGTAATGTAGATTTGATAATTCAAGAATTTATTTGTTATATTTAAATAATAAGGTTTAAGAAGTTTCTCACTCAATGATACTATATGCTGAGGACACAGAGATAATTTAAAAATCTTGGGTATACACTACAATAGATTATAAATATAGTTTATAATAAAACTATCTCTATTAATTAATTTTAGGATAAATTTATCATAAATAAGTTTGCGTCTAGGACTCGACGGCGACTCGGTGCACTCTGCTTCCATTACAATGTTTGTTGGTCTCGTTTTCCATCCTTTTCAGTCGATATTTGATACGATCGTTCCAAGCTTTTATCTAAGGAGGGCTCTAGATATTTAAGCGTAGTCTTCTGGGATATAGTTGAATTTCCAAATGTAATATCCCTTAACACTTTTGGACATATATTCAAATTACATAGACTCGTTTTCCTGAAAATAACACTAGTCCATTTTCCCCTAACCAAGTTAAGGAATTGGAAGATTTAATTTTTTCCTTCAATAAAAAGGTTTTCCAAGTCTGGCGTATAGATTATATATAATATGGATTACATACACTTAGGATACTTCGTTGTGGTAATCCCACTCGTGCTTCTGTCAACCTCTCATCAGTTCTAACAAATAATTTGGTGGATATTCTGAATGAATCTCCAGGGAAGACCAATTTTTTCCAATTTTTTAATTAAGATGTTATAGATAACATATTGTCATAATGTTTTAGCTGTAGTATTATATTTGTTCATAAGTCCTATCTGAAGATCTGTATTAAGAGGTGATAGAGCTTCTTGAGTTGAAGTATCTCTTTAATAACCAAATTGGGTAGTAGAAAATGTGCCTTCAGTAGTTATCGCTTCGTTATTATTCGCTCATAAAACTTTTACCTCCTAAGCAGACATGATGCAATAGCAATTGGATGATATGAAGTTGGTCGTTTCCCTAGTTTTTTAATGGGTATGATAAAATGTACTCTTTCGAGTATTGCGGGATGGGATGAGTTCCTTTTAATATTCTGTTAAATATTGACAGTAGTAAAATATTTACAGAATCTGGTAAATTGAAGATTATCGAATACTTGATACTTACCTTTTCATACTATTAACCACACTAATTAACTCCTGCATATTAATTTTACTTGTGATGAACCTGACTTCTTTTTCTGCATCTTCATAAAGAATCGGTGATACGAAACAACTAATGATATTAGATTTAAATGCACAAAGGTGTCCTCTCTTAGGATTGCCTTTCTGTTTTCGTGTTTCCAATTGTTATCATTATTTACCTTTTGATAAATAGTTCTTATATCATTAGAGTACATTCCTGGTTGGTCTGGCTTCCAGGATAGCTATACAAGGAATTGTTTATAGTAAGGATAGTTGGATTTTCATGGAACGTTACGACCTAATTTTCTTAATAATTCACCATAAAGGAAACATCTCAAGAATGTCCCATTAAACGTTTAGGTCAGGGTTATTATTTCTGCGTATTTTCGCTTTAACCTTCCGGAGCTCGCGCTAAGTATTTTGGAAAGGACGCTCGCATGCGGACTCAGAGTTCGCAGCCTTCAAATGTGCATATTTCTAAAAATTATTGGCAATAAAGTTTAATTTTTCTTTATTTTAAGATTTTATTCATCAAATACATTGATTTTGGCATTTTAACAAAACTTATTGCTACAAAAAAATTTAAATAAACATTTAACAACACATAAAAACTTTCTAGAAATAAAAAATAAAAATGTGTTTCATTCTGAGCGGCATTCATGACAAATAACAAGTGAATGCTCTAAACAAACACATTTGTGACATTCAACACACAAAAAAACGAGAAAGTCTATTTTTTTTTCTATCGCAGTATGAGCAACGTCCACGTTGTCCTGCTGGTAGGGGCTCAGGTGTAGGTGTTTCCAGTCCGAAAAGTTCTTTTATTCTCAACTGCGTAGCCTTAGGAATAGTTTGCGTCATTCGACGGCGAATATAGCCCTCCACTAATTGAAATGACAAAGATCGCAAAAATTTTCTTCGTCGTATACTTTCATTATTATTCATTGAATGAACAACAAAAGAGTTTATTCCCGATACATTGAGTAACGAATAGAATACAACCATGGGCCATCTTCTTGTATTACGTGCACAGTTATAAGACGCACATAGCTTGTCCACACAGTCAACACCTGCTTTAGATGAGTTGTAGTCCAATATCATATCTGGTTTTCCAGTAGAAGCATCTATTTTATCGTCAAAATGCATACTTGATAAAAGCAGCACGTTTTTTTCTTTTTTGTTGTATATGATACTAAAGTACAGTTATGACGAAAGGCGAACATGGACGATAAAAGTGGACGACCCAAAGGATTCGAAAATTCAGGTGGCAATTCCCTTTTGTTTTTTCTAACTGTACCTAATAAAGTTAGCTTGAAATCGGACTGAAGGGAATTGAGTAGCTCCATACTGGTAAACCAGTTGTCAACTGTAATATTACGACAGGTTCCTTTTATTGATTGGCACAATCTCTGCACCACTGCAGTGGGAGAATTACTCGCTTGGAATGGACCCTCAGGCTGCTTTCCTACGTAAACCTCCATGTTGCAGGTGTAGAAAATCTTGGCGTCTACCATAGTAAATATTTTTAGCCCATATTTGTTGGGTTTGCTAGGTATATACTGACTAAAGTTGCCCCGAAAGGGCAGCAAAGGGGAGCAACGCCCCCGAAATGCTTCTAGCTTCTCGTCTATTGTTAGCCATTCAAAAGGTGTATAGGCTGAATCAAAGTTACCAACAACTGTATCAAACACTGTCCGGATGGCGGCTAGCTTGTCAGTCTGTTTTCGTTCGTCTCTAGTTGCCAAATCATCAAAACGTAAATGATCTAGCAGAAATCGAAATCGACATTGGGACATCGTTAGTCAAAAAAGCTCGACGCCAGTACCATTCTGTGTCCATATTTCCTCAATATTAAGTCAATTAGATTTCAATAACCCAGATAAATAAAGCAATCCAATCAGTGCTTGTATTTCTAATATGTCCGTGTCTTTTGCATCTCTTTCACGTTGGTAAATGCCTCTACTCATGGCAATATGTCTGTTTGTATTTTCGACTATCGAATTCAGTACTTCGTCTGTAAAAAAAAGCTTGGCCAAATGTCAATTTCTCTTTTTAGGTCTTTCGCAGGTCTTTTTACCCCTGGAAGATGCTTTATCAAGTTCTCCGCCCTGGTTTCACATTTCTTTTCGTCATATTATGTTTGGCCCACTCAGTTCCATCTTTGCCAATAAACACAGGGTAATTTCCTCTAGCGACTTCATCATTGGCTTCCGTCTCCGAAGTTTCTTGTTCGGTATCACATTCTAAATTGTCTTCTTCTCCATCATCTTCTTGGTCCTCAAAATCACTCTTTGGCTCCTCATCATCTTCTTCCAAACATTCTTGCATGAGCTTTTGCAAACGAGCCTCCTCTCGACTCCAGGAGCACGCCATCTATAAAAGTGTACAAATAATAATAATCTATATTAAATTTTAATAATAAAAGCTAACACTCACCATTGTACAACAAGTTTAACAAAAAAAAAACGCATAAAAATATTTAAATTGAACGCTCGCGCGCGGACTCACACGGAGATGTAAATAGCTCGCACTATTTACTGCGGAGCTATTTACATCTGTGGTACCTACCAACTATTTTCTTGTTAGAGGTTGAAGCTGTAGACTTAGAAATTATGCTTTTCTCGCATAGTTTATCCAATTACAATAAAAAAACATTATTTCATTACCATTCCTTGTCATACTTTATATAGAAAAGTGTTGTGCATATAGAAATTTAAAGTAAACTATTTCCTTTTTTTCGTATATGATGATGCTTTCATTTCTATACCACTATCTGGATCTACATTTACCATGTTCACACGCATTAGTTAAATGCGAATTAAGATAAAACTCATGTGTAAACACCCGTAAACCGTTTTAGCGTTCCTAGTTCGCATTATTTGAAAACGCTTTAAATATATAGATGATTTTGCTGTAATGCGCATTAATGCAATTAATGTAATGCGCATAATGCGCAAACTGGGTTCCGCGTATTCGGGAGAAGTTTCAAATTCGCATTAATTTTCAGTGCTACCAACTAACAAAACTTTAAAAACTCCGACAGGAAGAATAATTTTTCACCTTGATTTTATAATTTAAATAATTGGATTCTTTTATTAGATATATTTTTACTCAATATCCTCAACCTAAGTAATTTATCAATAAATTATTTCGGTTGGCAATAAAAAAACAAATGGCTAACGTAAACGTTAAAACCTCTTCTTAAAACCGTTGTGTTATCACACGCCAAAGCGTTTTTGCTCTAATTCGCATTAATGTCACGTGTAAACTTAGCAAATCAAAAAACATCATTTCGTCACTATTCCTTGAATTACCCCACACTGTGATAGAAAAACTGAGCAGTTGGACAACATGAAAATGATCAATGCAATAATTTCCTGAGTATTCAGTACCTTAACAAAACATTGTAAAACCTTCTTTCTTATTAAGTACACTTTCCCTTTTATCATCAGTATATCACAATACTGTCCCATCTTAAGAAAAAATTGTAAAGCGGGTTTATCCTCCGTGCATGAGGCGTGTCACAAAAGAAGATGCGGAGGCTGCAGCATCTACGCTACTGGTCCGGAACGTTGTCAAATAAGAGAGAAGCACCGTCTTTCTCTAACCAATGATCTGTGGGGGCCCTTAATGAATCTGACGAGGAGCGGGAGATACGAAGCGAGCTAGCACGAGCGTGGGATAAATCTGATTTTCCCCACAGAAGCTTATATAAGTAGTATGAGAGAGAAAGACGGAGAGAGGTCTTGTAAAGAGTATTATAAAGGATATGTGAAGAATATATATCCTATTTGGAATCGTTTATCGAATTTCCAAATATGTTTTAGTTAAAATGCTTAATAACACGACAATGATACAATTGTCAATGTCAAAGCTGTCATTTGTCATTTTAATAAACCTAATTTAAAATGAAACTGTTGTTCTTGTTGTCGAATTCTAAATTCTAAAGATTTCCTGGATGAAAATGATGAAAGATGATGATGATGTCAATGATTCTGATAATGTTGAATATCACGAATTTTCAAGGAAAATTTTCACTGTTTTAGTTGAACTGCCTAATTAGCACGTCAATGATACAATAATAAAACTGTAAATGTCAAAGCTGTCATTGCCCTTAACTAACTTGATTCAAAATAAAAGTATTCTTCTTGTGGATTCTTATATTTTAAAAACTTCTTTGACGATAAAACGGTACAAGCTGATGATGTTATTGTTCAAGATGCTGGTAATGTCAAATACAACGAATTTGCAAATAAATGTTTTTATTGAAATGCCTATAGTAATACGTCAATGATACAATAACAGAATTTTCCACGTCAAAGCTGTCATTTGGCATTCTAATTAACTTGATTTAAAATAAAGCTGTTGTTCTTGTTGTCGAATAATAAATTCTAAAGGTTTCCTTGAAGAAAAATGATGATGAAATTAATGATTCTGATAATATTGAACACAATGAATTTCCAAGTAATTTTTTTAGTTGACATGCCTAATAAACACGTTAATGATACATTAACAGAACTGTCAGCGTCAATGTTGTCATTCGTCATCTCAATTAACCTGATTTAACATGAAACTGTTGTTCTTGTTGTCAAATCCTAAATTTTAAAGATTTATTTAATGAAAAATGGCGTAACATGATGATTCTGATATAATATTAAAAACAATGAATTTTCAAGTAAATTTTTTAGTTAAAATGTCTAATTAACACGTTAATCATACAATAACAGAACTGTCAACGTCAAAACTGTCATTTGTCATACTAATTAACTAGATTTAAAATAAAACTGTTGTTCTTGTTATCGAATCCTAAATTCTAAAGATTTCTTTGACAAAAACTGGTGAAAGATGATGAAGATAATGCCAGTGATGCTGATAATGTTTAATACAACGAATTTTCAAGTAAATTTTTTATTGAAATGTCTAACTAACCGGTTAATAATACAATAATAGATCTGTCAACTTTAAAGCTGTCATTTGTCATCGTAATTAACTTGAATTAAGATGAAACTGTTGTTCTTGTTGCCGAATCCATAATTCTAAAGGTTTCCTTGACGAAAAATTGTGAAAAATGATTATGAAATTAATGATTCTGCTAATGAATACATTCATTGAATACAATGACTTTCCAGGTAATTTCCAAAAAACATACATTAACAGAACTGTCAACCTCAAGGCTGTCATTGATTTAAGATGAAACTGTTGTTCTTGTCAAATAATAAATTTTAAAGAGTCTTTGATGAAAAATGGTACAAGATGATGATAATGAAGTTAATGATTCTTCTTATAATATTGAATACAACGAATTTCCAAGTCAATTTTTTAGTTGAAATGTCTAATTAACACGTGAATGATACAATAACAGAACTGTCAACGTCAAAACTGTCATTTGTCATCCTAATTAACTAGATTTAAAATAAAACTGCTGTTCGTATTGTCAAATCCTAAATTCTAAAGATTTCTTGGACAAAAACTGGTGAAAGATGATGAAGATAATGTCAATGATGCTGATAATGTTTAATACAACGAATTTTCAAGTAAATGTTTTATTGAAATGTCTAACTAACCGGTTAATAATACAATAATAGATCTGTCAACTTTAAAGCTGTCATTTGTCATCGTAATTAACTTGAATTAAGATGAAACTGTTGTTCTTGCTGTCGCATCCTTAATTCTAAAGATTTCCTTGACGAAAAATTGTGAAAAATGATTATGAAATTAATGATTCTGCTAATGAATACATTCATTGATCATTGATTCATTGAATACAATGACTTTCCAGGTAATTTCCAAAAAACATACATTAACAGAACTGTCAACCTCAAGGCTGTCATTGATTTAAGATGAAACTGTTGTTCTTGTCAAATAATAAATTTTAAAGAGTCTTTGATGAAAAATGGTACAAGATGATGATAATGAAGTTAATGATTCTTCTTATAATATTGAATACAACGAAGTTCCAAGTCAATTATTTAGTTGAAATGTCTAATTAACACGTAAATGATACAATAACAGAACTGTCAAGGTCAAAACTGTCATTTGTCATCCTAATTAACTAGATTTAAAATAAAACTGCTGTTCGTATTGTCAAATCCTAAATTCTAAAGATTTCTTGGACAAAAACTGGTGAAAGATGATGAAGATAATGTCAATGATGCTGATAATGTTTAATACAACGAATTTTCAAGTAAATTTTTTATTGAAATGTCTAACTAACCGGTTAATAATACAATAATAGATCTGTCAACTTTAAAGCTGTCATTTGTCATCGTAATTAACTTGAATTAAGATGAAACTGTTGTTCTTGCTGTCGCATCCTTAATTCTAAAGATTTCCTTGACGAAAAATTGTGAAAAATGATTATGAAATTAATGATTCTGATAATGAATACATTCATTGATTCATTGAATACAATGACTTTCCAGGTAATTTCCAAAAAACATACATTAACAGAACTGTCAACCTCAAGGCTGTCATTGATTTAAGATGAAACTGTTGTTCTTGTCAAATAATAATTTTTAAAGGGTCTTTGATGAAAAATGGTACAAGATGATGATGAAATTAATGATTCTTCTTATAATATTGAATACAACGAATTTCCAAGTAAATTTTTTAGTTAAAATGTCTAATTCACACGTGAATGATACATTAATCTTAAATTCTAAAGATTTTCTTGAGAAAAAATTGTAAATAATGTTGATAATGATGCTCATAGTGTTGAATACAACAAATAATGAAATTTTCAAGTAAGTTCAATGATACAATGTCAGAGCTGTCAACGTTAAAGCTGTTGGTGACCTTAACTGACTTAATTTAAAACAAAAATAGGAAAAGCTTTAAAGATTTAGGCATAATTGCTGAAGGTGACAGACGAGGAAATTTTATACTCTAACTCTAACTCTATAAGTCACTTTAATTATTAAATAATTTTTTTTTTTAATATAAATCATGTAAAGTTCCAGAGACTTAATAATTTAAAATTAAGAATTTGGTGAAGGTGCTGATAAAAAAAAGTCCCAGGCATCTTTTTTGCAAAAAGTTTGTAGAAGGCAAAGAAAATTAAAATGTAAGCACAAAAAATCTCTATACTTTTTTTTCTAAGATGACTCTTTAGCTTGTTACCCGCGTATATATAGCAAACAAATAAATTTTAACAAAAATTAATAAACAGAAAAAGTAAAATTATCACTACATAATATGGTGAAAAAATTTTAAAAATCGATCAAATAGCTTCCGAGATATAAGAGTTTAAACATTTAGTGATAAATGGTGAAAGTACTGGGCAAGGGAATTTTGAAACCCATATAACTCGATCAATTTTAAAGGTATTTAAATAATTCTTTTTTTATTTAAATCACTTAAACTTCTAGAGTCTGAACAACTAATTTGAAATGCAAAAATTGGACAGATTTTGCAATATATGAACTATTAGCGCTGACTCCAGCGTTAGGTCACAAAAAGGGAAAAGAATACATAAAATTAATAATTAAGAAAAAATTTATTAAATTTATATTCTTGACCTTTTTCAATGTCCTTCACTTGGCTGCTGCCCGGAAAGAAAATAAATAAAATAAACAAGCAACGACTTCATTTGCCTTAAACATTTTCGACATTTCTCTAGCTCTTTAGGAAAAGTTATACTTGTAAAAACTTTGAAAAAAGAAATCTAGGCACTTTAAAACTACAATTTTTCGCATAATCGGCTACATACCTTATTTTTACTACATAGTTGCTAATAATTATATAAGATTTTAGTTTATTTTCCTGAAAAGCTTTTTCAATAAGATTTTTGTATCTTTGGATAATAAGAGCATTTTTTAAAATAAATTTACAAGCAAAATATGCATATGCAAGCCAAGATAAGTGAACACCGGTCACATCCGATGTTAAACGATACTAAACGGTAAAACGTTTCTGCATTTGCCACCGAACGGAATTAAAGGATATCGAAGTATCGTGTTGCAACTGAGCGGCAGTCCGAATCGATATTCGTAAAGAATCCCTTCAAGTATCGGCGTATAGGGAAACCCGTGGACCTAACATCCTATTACCGACATCCTGGCTCATCCTCTTACGGCTTACGGACGTGATCTCCGATGAACTGCTCTAAAGGTCATACACAAAAGAATATACAAGGGATAAACAGAAAATAGTAATAAAACTAAAAAAAAAAAACTCTTCGGCAGCTAATTTAACTTTTAACCCATCGTAGTAGTAGCGTTGTCTCGCTTCACCGACCATACCACGATGGGGTCCCTTAACAGTCTTCATATACGGGATACCACATCTCTAACACGGCCAGTCACTTAATGGTACTTCCGTCTTCTGTCCGACCATCCGAAGATGAACACCCACCTTACATCCGCTCGAGTACGAGAAGGACAAACGGAATATCTTGATTATACTTTACTGGACCTTAGTGTATATGTTGAACTACTTATAGATTAATATTAATTAATATAGGGATGATGTCAGAAATTATCGTAGTGTGTCCATGGTGTCATCCATCCCCAAAATTTTTGACAGCCTTATGTTTGCCCATTTAAATTGGCAATGTAGAGAAATTATTGTTGAGGAACAGCATGGTTTTAGAGGTGGTCGGTCCACTCTTACAAATTTACTCATATACCACAACAAGTTGTCAGATGCCTTGGAGAGGCGGTATCAAATTGATGCTGTATATACAGACTTCTCCAAGGCGTTTGACAAGGTAAATCATTTGTTATTAATTGAAAAATTGAGAAATATAGGTTTTTCTGATAGATTGCTAAAATGGTTGTTTAGCTTTCTTAGTGATAGAAAGCAAGTGATTAAACTTGGTAATTTTATATCTAAGGTGATTGAAGTTTGTTCTGGAGTGCCACAAGGCGGACACTGCTCTCCTTTACTATTTAGTTTGTTTGTTAGTGACCTTAGGGATGTCTTGGAGTATTGTGAATTTTTAATGTTTGCTGATGACATCAAACTTTTCTTGGTTATTATGAATGAATTTGATATCAGCCTCTTACAGAAAGATCTTGATAGCCTTTCTCTGTGGTGCCAAAATAATTTGTTGGATTTGAATATTAATAAATGCTTCCAAATTTCATTTCATAGGAAAAAAAGTAGGATACCATCATTTTACACAATTAACGGCCAGAAACTTCAATTAAAGGATGTTGCTAACGATTTAGGAATACTGTTTGACATGAAATTAAACTTCTGCAATCATATAGACCAAATAGTAGTAAAAGCTAATAGAATGTTGGGTTTTACGCGTAAAAATTGTGAGCGGTTATCATTGCAAGCTGTCGAATCTGTATATGTGGGATTGGTACGATCACAGCTTGAGTATGGCTCAATTATCTGGACTCCCCAGTATAATGTCTATAAGTCATTACTGGAGAGTGTGCAAAACAAATTTTTAAGAAATTATAACTACATGTTTAATTTAGATCTTATTGCTAATCATGATTATTCCCAAATATTGAATTATGTTAAAGTTTTGTCTTTGGATAAAAGAAGAACAATGTTTGACATCTGTTTTATCTATAAGTTCTTGAATGGTATTACATCCTGTCCGGATTTACTTTCCCAGGTTAAATTTTTTATTCCTCAGAGAACACTTAGACAAAATAATTTATTTCATATTGGGTTCCATAGAACCAATTATGGTAAAAACTCTTTTTTGGAGAGATCTCTAGATTTTTTGGATCGGGAGGAGAGGCTAGATGTTTTTGGCAATTCATATGGGTCTTTTAAGGGTAGTTTAATGAAAATTTTGAATACCTAGTATTGTTCAATTAATATTTTTAATTAATAGGTTGTTTGATGGGTAAACCAAGTGAGAATTTATGTTCCTAATCTATTAGTTAATACAAAGATATATTTTTTTTGTTTATTTACTTTAGAGTCTTTTTTTTTAGTTAAGTACTTTAACTCTTAATAGTTTAAGTAAATATTATTAATTATTGACATAACTGTATTTTATCATTTATTTTTTTTTGTAATGGGGGTTTCCCGTTTAATGAATAAAAAAAAAATATTGTACGTTTTATTAATCAGTTTGTTAAAAAAATACTTCTCAATTAATTGACGTGGTGAAGGTTAGGAAGGTATTCAGAGATCAAAAAGACTTAACTCCTCCTGGAGTCGTTCTTTGGATGAAACTATGTAAAAAGGATATGAGTATTGGAACCCTGAATGTACTAAGCTGGTACAGGCTAGGAGCAGCGCAAAAAATAATAGAACAGTTAGAGGAAATCGGTATGGATATCACGATAATACAGGAGATCCGGTGGATGGACACCACAGGATTGGAAAATCTGTCGTATTTTATAGCGAAAATCGGAAATAACGCCACGAATTTGGAACTGATTTTATTGTACAAGAGGAACTAGTAGGATCTCTTGTAGAGCTTAAACCTGTTAAAGAGCGAATTTTTCAAATCAGATTTGTAGGCAAATGGAACAATTGGATGTTATCTGTACACGCCCCAACTGAAGAAAAAGATGACATAAGTAAGGAAGCCTTCTATGTAAACAAGACACGGTAAAAATGCTAAAGTAGGAAAAGAGGAGGCCTTTGAAGTAATTGGTAAACACAGCCTACGTGAGTACTGCAACGATAACAGAATCCGAATAGTAGACATTGTAGCATCCAACAACCTATTGATCAAATCATTCATAAACAATCTTGGATATCTAACAAAATGTCAAAGTTGTCATTGGCCTTAACCTTCTTCTTGTGGATTTCTACATTTTAAAAACTTCTTTGACGATAAAATGGTACAAGCTGATGATGATGATGTTCAAGATCCTGATATTGTTAAATACGACGAATTTCCAAATAAATGTTTTAGTTGAAATGCCTACTAACACGCCAACGATACCTTAACAGAACTGTCAACGTCAAAACTGTCATTTGTCATACTAATTAACTTGATTTAAAATAAAATTGTTGTTCTTGTTCTCGGATCCCAAATTCTAAAGATTTCCTTGACGAAAATAGTGAAAGATGATGTCAATGATGCTGATAATGTTGTATACAACGATTTTTCAAGTCAATTTCCTAGTTGAATTGTCTAATTAACAGGTTAATGATACAATACCTGTCAATTTTAAAGCTGTCATTTGTCATCATAATTAACTTGAATTGAACTGTTGTTCTTGCTGTCGAATTCTTAATTCTAAAGATTTCATTGACGAAAAATTGCGAAAAATTATTATGAAATTAATTATCGTAATAATGTTAACGTACAATAAATTTTCAAGTAATTTCCAAAAAAGATATACTAACAAAACCTCAAAGCTGTCTTTTGTCATCTTTGTTAACTTGATTTAAGATAAAACTGTTGTTCTTCTTGTCGAATAATAAGTTTTAAAGAGTCCTTGACGAAAAAATTGTACGAGGGTGGTCCCAGAAGTACCCGACCCAAGAAAGGCAACACGAAAATTTTGGAAAAAAATGTATTTATTTTTCAACATATTCTCCTTTCAGCTCTATACACTTTTCCCAGCGATGTTTTATAAGTTCGATACCCTTTTTATAATAAGAACTGTCTTGCGCCTCGAAATAGTCATTAACTGCAGACGTCACTTCTTCATCGTTGGAAAATCTTTGACCACTGAGCCAGTTTTTTAAGTTTGGAAACAGAAAATAATCTGAGGGGGCTAAATCTGGCGAATAGGGTGCATGAGATAGCAACTCAAACTTTAATTCGTTAATTTTGGCCATTGCAATAACGGATTTGTGAGCTGGTGCATTGTCTTGATGAAACAACACTTTCCTCTTAACCAAATGCGGCCGTTTTTGCTTGATTTCTTTGCTCAAACGTTGCAATAAGTTTGCATAATACTCGCCGTTGATAGTTTTACCTCTTTCAAGATAGTTAATAAAAATTATCCCTCGCGCATCCCAAAAAACCGACGCCATGACCTTGCCTGCAGATGAAACGGTTTTCGTCTTCTTTGGAGCCGGTTCTCCTTTTTGAGTCCATTGTTTTGATTGTTCTTTTGTCTCAGGTGTGAAGTGATGGACCCATGTTTCATCCATGGTTATAAAACGACGCAAAAATTCTGCTTTGTTGCTATTAAATTTCGCTAAACACTCAATTGAAACATCTTCACGACACGGTTTTTGCTCGAGTGTGAGCAAAGGCGGCACCCATCTTGCACACAGCTTTCTCATGTCAAAATTATCAGTTAATATGCGATGTACCGCACTTTTTGAAATGCCTACTATGTCCGCTAGCTCGCGCACTTTCAGTCGACGATCATCCTTTGTGAATTTTCTTAAAATTTCTGGGGTCATCAGCTCATTTGGTCGACCACTGCGATGCTCGTCTTGGCAGTTCATACGGCCTCGTTTAAACTCTGCTACCCAATATTTTACTGTTGTTAACGAAGGAGCAGACTCACCCAGAGTAGAATCCAGTTCAGCTTTTATATTGGTTGGGCTGAGGCCTTTCAAATAAAAGTATTGTATCACATAACGATGACCAATTTTCTCCATTTTCACAAATTCACAGAAAACGTTCACTGTTGATGGCTGCCAAACAAATACTAAACAACGTGGCGTCTTCAAACTTGAAACATATGCTTTATAGATTGTATACTTTCTAATACACTGATATTTTTCAAACTACGTATAAGATTCTTCTTATAATGTTGCATACAACTAATTTCCAAGTACATTTTTTAGTTGAAATGTCTTATTCACACGTGAATGATACATTAAGCAATGAAAGTATTCTTCTTGTGGATTTCTCCATTTTAAAAACTTCTTTCACGATAAAATGGTACAAGCTGTTGATGATGATGATGTTCAAGATGCCGATAATGTTAAATACAACGAATTTCCAAATAAATGTTTTACTTGAAATGCCTACTAACACGTCAATGATACAGTAACAGAACTGTCAACTTCAAAACTGTCATTTGTCATACTAATTAACTTGATTTAAAATAAAACTGTTGTTCCTGTACTCGGATCCTAAATTCTACAGATTTCCTTGACGAAAATAGTGAAAGATGATGTGAATGATGCTAATAATGTTGAATACAACGAATTTCCAAGAATTAAATTTTATAGTTGAAATGTCTAATTAACAGGTTAAAAACTTTAAAGCTGTCATTTGTCATCGTAATTAACTTGAATTAAGAGGAAACTCTTGGTCTTGCTGTCGTTTGTCATTTGTCATTTGTCATAATTTGTCATCCTGATTAATTTGATTTAAGATGAAAATGTTGTTCTTGTTGAGTGAAATCTAAAATTCTAAAGATTTTGTTGAGAAAAAATTGTAAAAAATGTTGATAATGATGCTCACAGTGTTGAACACAACAAAAAATGAAATTTTCGATAATTCGATGTTATCTGGACACGCCTTAACTCAAGAAAAAGATGACTTAAGTAAGAAACTATTTATATGATGAATTGGAAAGAATGAATAGAAAACCTAAACAAGACATGGTAAAAATCCTGAGAGGCTTCAATGCTAAAGTAGGAAAAGAGGAGGCCCTTGGAGTAATTTGTAAATATAGCCTACATAAGTACTGCAATAATAACAAAATCCAACTAGTAGACCAGCAAGCAATAACCTATTGATCAAATTATTCATAAACAATCTTGGAGTAACAAGGAACCAAATTGACCATGACTAATTGACAATGCATACGCCAGTAATCGACGTAAGAAGCCCCAGATGTGGATGCAGATAGTGAGCATTTTTTAGTTGCGATCAAAAATATTTAGTTAATAGTATAAAATATAACAAATATAACAAAATAGTACATCCCCTACAAGGAATACTGAAACATTTAAAGATGTAGCAAGAACCGACAATACCACAGGAATCTAACAGCACACCTTGCCTCAACATCCAGGCTGGAGGATGTTGGGAAAACATGAAGGAACATTAAGAGGTCAATAATTACAAGTACGGAAACGATAGTAAGAAGGAAAAGGCTAAAAGGAGGAACTCTGGGTTTGACAAGGAATGTGAAGAATGATAAAGAGAAGAAACATGGTTCGACTGGAGATGCTGCAAAACCCAAATACAAGATGGAGAAATAGAGACAAACAAGAATAACAGCACGGAGAACATTTAGAGTAAAGCACACAAACAAAAAATATTAGAAGGCGTAGAAACAGGTCAAATAATTAACCAAATTAGGAATTTTTTTCAAGAAACATTAAAGGAGGCTTATTGAGACCAAGAATTGACATGTTTCTCAAGACAGATAACGGAAGACTGGTAACAAATAATAGCGAGGTGATGGAGGTGTGAAAAAGTTACTTTGATTAATTATTAAACGCACAGCAGGACCAAGAGAGAATTAAGGTCACTTACTATACTTCACTGATCGAAAAGCCGACTCTTGAGTTGAAAAATTAGGGTTCCAGTCTTGGAAAAAATGACAAAGCACCGGGTAATGACACAATATCAGCAGAGTGACTCAAATATAAAGGAGACGCTTTTCTTAAACACTTCCATTCAGCCTTCATACTCCAGATTTGGCAAAAGAAAATACTAAGTAGTTGGAGAGAGAGTATCATCGTAGTTCTACACAAAAAGAGCGACAAATTGCTATGCTCCAATTATCGGGAAATATCATTAATAAAAACTGGATTTAATGCTGGGTTTCTAGTGTTACTAGAACGACTAACTTCTTATGTAGAGCATCAGCAAGATGACTACCATGTGGGTTTAGAAAAAAGCGATCAACTTGGTCAGATCTTCACAATCCGCCAATTAATGAAGAAGTGCTCGAAATACGATGACGTCCTACATCAACTCTTGTGGAGCTATGAAATGCTATAGTGGAAATAGGAATCTTGAATAAACTTCTCAGATTATCAAAGAGCAACATGGAAGGCTCCGTAAGTGCAGTACGGATCGAAGGAGAGCTTTCAACTTTTTTACTATGAATAATGACCTAAAACATGAATCGATGCCCTCTACCCACTCCTTTTTAATATAGCTTTAGAGGAGGTAGTGAGGGAGGCAAAAACGGATACTCTTTAATAAAAAATCAGGGCTTCCGTCTTATATTGGCTTTTGCAGATGACAGAGACATCGTTGGAAACTCAACTTTGAACGTCAAAGGCCTAAAAACAAATGTAAGTAAGACCAAGTATATGAGAACATCAGAACTGAGAGCAGGGATCGGATAGGACAAAATGTGACCATGGACAACTTCGAAAGAGTTCATGAATTTAAGTCTCTTGGCGCCACCATCATGTCAGACAATGACATTACCAATGACTAAAATAAGAATATACCATTCCATTGTAAGAACAAGACAAAAAAGAACGAAAATTGATTAAAAAGTGCAGAGAGAATGTCACAACAGCACTCAATCAAAATCAGGGAACTAGAAGAGTATATAACTGGATGTCATTGTAAAAATAATTAAAGCATGACTGAGATGGTCAAAAGACAAGAACATGCAAAAGTTGTTCGGCCCCGATCGGTAGAAGACCTTTAGGAAGACCACAATTACAGTGGAGGAGCAACATAGCATCAGATCTTAGAATTATAATACTGAATATCGCGGAAGTGCAAGAGCTAATGATGTGTGAAAATTGTTGAGTCAGGCAAGACCCATCCTAGGTTGCAAGAGCTATAGAGGAAAGAAAGATGAAGAGAAAACTATTTCTTATATATCCAAAATTGATGTGATATTGATTAACATGTATATTCCCTTCTACCATAAACAGACCAGCCACATCCTCACTAAACAAAACAATAAAATATTGTAAGAAAAACAATGGGTCTATTAAAAGTTTGAAACAATCGCCCGACTAACAAAGGAGATTCATCTACCTACCGTACATGGATGCCAACGCGCAAGAATTCGTCTTCGCGGAGGTACCAGTCATCATTTAGCCACACGTGAAAGTTTAGACATAAGCCATCGATATCGTAATGGAGACAACCGTTCCAGTGGCGGTGCCAATGGCGGTTTATGTTATTTAAGTTCAATCATAATTTTATCAGGTGGATTAAGAACCTTTTTAGACATCACCAATTAAAACAAGGTTTTTCTCGTATACCAATCAATATCAGCAAATCTTCTAATATGAAAATAATTCTAGTAGTTTTTTTTTTGAATTTTCATGTTCAGTAGTCATGAAGATGAACCCGTTCAAGCTCTTTCAATGAATTTCCTTAAATAATGAAATGTCACGCTACTGGTAACGTCTCACTAGGTGCGATTCCATACCGTCGACAGCAAGAAGCGTTCCTTACGTTACCCGAGGGTCTTCAAACTCTCCAATTAAAATTCATCGGCATCGCTCTTCTGTTCTGATGCTCTTTTATTTTGTGATGACCATGCCTACTGAATACCCAATCGTATATTTCCCAATTTTATTAGCTCGCGTTACTCGGAATCCATATGATACCGACTTCGATCTTTAGGGTTATGCAAACTGGTATACGTGATTGGTATGATACGAGTGTGGAAATAGGGTCATCTTTGTTGAGAAATTCGTCAATTTTTTTTGGGGGTACAGCGTTAATGAGGAATTTTAATTAAAAAAGTTACTTGGAAGTTTGCTTTGCATCATAGTCAGTAATATGGAGAGCATCATCATCTTTCAGTTACCTTAGTTTTTATAATTTAGGATTTGACAACCAAAAGCACAATTTTATCTTCAATCAAATCAGTTAAGAAGGCAAATGAGAGTTTTTTAGAAATTATGATTCCACTACAAGAAGCCTAGGACCTATATCTCCCAAACTATTTTCGATCGATCGATTCTCGAATTGTTTTCACTTATAAGTTATAGAGCGATGATTTACTCCTCAAGAATAGGAAGAGACGTGGATCAAGCTCCACCTCCGATGCGCACAAAATCGCGGCCAAATTCGACAATATTCCTTCATTATTTCAGGCATTTTTGAGAACGAAACATTTGTACAGTTCGCAACATATGGTTAGTATTAATCTATGGTGTTAAGAGTGTGTTCAGTTTTTCAAGTGTTAAAGTTGTTAATGTTTATAAGATAGTTTTGGATAAGTGTTTTTTTTAATCGTTAACATGGAATTTCATTCGAAATTAAATAGAAAAGTCTTGTCAGGACAAACGAGAGAGGTGGTAGCTAATGTACTTTTTTTATGCAAAAAGAGGCTGCACAAAATCAGCTTCTAAAAGATTTAAAAAAAAGTTCAGGAGCGTGCTGCTTTAGCAACAGGAGTAAGTTTGGCTACCATCAAATGCATGTCTAGGGAAATGAAAAATATTGAAGAGGGTGCTTTAACATCATTTACAACGCCCAACAAAAACAGAATTAAAGCTGCCTCAAAATCCAACTTGGACGATTTCGACCGCGGCCTTCTCTGTCGAATCATAATAAACTTTTATGTTACGGAAAAACCAGTGCCTACCTTGCGACAAATAACTAAAAAATTAAATGAAGCAAATAATTACGCAGGGTCTTATGAAACTATAAGAAAAGTAATGAGATTTCGATGAAAAAAGGCTAAAAATAACAGAAAAATTTTAATGGAAAAGCCTGACGTACAAGTGCTTAGAAGTAATTTTCTTAAAAGCATCAAGCAATATAGAGAAGAAAAACGCCCCATAACTTATATGGATGAAACCTACATTCATTCTTCGCATACCCATAAAAAAACATGGGGAGACAATACTAATGAATGCCTTCATAGTCCAGTACCAAAAGGGCAAAGAATGATTATTGTTCATGCAGGCGGTGAAATGGGTTTTATAAAAAACGCTTATTAAGTAACTAAGTCAGGTGACTACCATAATGATATGAACTTTACAAAGTATAAGAAATGGATTCAAGATAAACTCCTTCCGAACATTCCAGCCAATAGTGTGTTAATTATAGATAGGTAATGCCCCATATCATAACGTTCAAGTGGAAAAATGTCCTACTCTGGCCTCTAAGAAAGATGTAATGAAGAACTGGTTGGGACAACGCAATATTTCATTTTCAGAACAAATGTTAAAAGCGGAATTATATAGTTTAATAAAAATATATAAACCTAAGTATAAAACCTATCAAATAGATAAGCTTATGGTCGATGCAGGTCATTCAGTCTTAAGACTACCGCCCTACCACCCGGATTTAAATCCAATTAAGTTGGTATGGGCTGCTTTAAAACAATATACTACTGATAAAAATATAGATTTTAAATTTGCAAATGTCGATCAGTATTGTGACGAAATTTTTTCTGAATATTCCTAAGAGAAGTAGAAAAAATGCTGAGATCATGCGATTTCTTTTGAGCGTTATTTTATGCAACAAGAACCAGCTCTGGACCTAGTCGTGGATGAGCTACTTATAAATTTGCAAAAAGATGATAGCGATAGTGATTCGGATTTTTTGGAAATCAGTAGTGCCGAGTCAGAAGACGAAATTTAGCCGTCAATTTAATTTTAATATTTCAATAATTTTTGAGATAAATTAAAACGGTAATTATTGTAAATAGTGTTCTTTATTAATTTAAGTAATTAAGCTAAGAATAAACAATTTTTTTATTGTTTTTTTCTTTATTTGCCGTTTTTAAGTTAAGATAATATTTATAATTTAAAGCCGTTTGCAAAATTTCATAAGTAGGTATCATCTTTTATTTCCATTTTAATTTTATTCCAAATTTTTACTCTTTTTAATAGGTATACAGGCCTACAAGTAATACTTCCTGAAATATAATATGTATGTGCCCATCAACATCAATGGGACATAGCAATATTACACATATTAACATTTTTTTACGTTTATTAGGCGATCGTATTATAAAATTTAGTTATTAAAAAAGTGTATATTTTCTTAAATAGTTTAAGATAATCTATACTATTTATAAGTGGGTATAGATACTCTAACATGATATAATAGTAGGTATTAACTATCTACCTATTAGAATAAATTAAAACTAATAATTTTATTATTAGTAATAATTTACGAGCGTATAATATTTAAGTTTAGACCCAAAGCGAAGTTTTTTTATGCATCCTCGTTCCTCCGAATGCGTTCTCGCTTTGGGCTCTACGCAGATTTTTTTTTACCAAGTATCATCGTATTTTTGACGAGTAGTAGTACCTGATTTTTTAATGCAAAAATATAATTTTATCACAATCCCTTATCAAACCTTTGAAGTGGCAATATAATAATAATAATTGCGTGTGCATTTTCTATTTATCAAAATTAATTTATAAAAAATGAAAACAATTTTTAAAAAGAAAATATATAAATAAAAGTGATTTCAAAATTAACAATAAAATAAAATTAAATTACATTAGGGGAAAAAAAGAGAAAAAAAAACAGAAAGAAGAAGAAACAGTACTATGTCTCTCATACTAACCAAGTGACATTATTATCTGATATCCAGTCGTGGATTTTACGCTTAATTTTGTTATAGGGTGTATTTTTGAGTTCTACAGGAAGTTGAAAATAGGTTTTTGGTGAGGTATTAGGTTTTTAACCAGTTTGTCACCTTTGGGATAGTTAAATTTTTATTTTAGGCTTGTCTAGTGTTCTGATCTAGTGAGATGTGAAATGCAACTAGTGTGTACACAGTAATTCGTACACAGAAGCTTACATTCTTCCAAGACTTTCCTTAATCATTATTGCGCTATCATCTGCAAAACACACCATGCCGACATTAGGTAGCAACTTTGCACTTTTATACCTTTCTTCTGTATCACTTTTCACGTGGGTACTGCTGTCCGACTTTTGAAAATTGGTTTATCCAATTATTATGTTTCAATAATGTAAAATACGTAGTCACATATATTACTAGAATCAACTTTTTTTGACTAAATATTTAAAAATTAATATTAAAAATACAAAAATCGAAAATTTCTAGATTTTTTAAACCACTTGTTTCTTCAGAAAATTTATAAAAAATTAAAAAAAATCCGAATAAACACTCACATCATATATGAGAATTTTTTTTTTCCATTTTCCATATAGTTGAAGACAGTCCAGAAAAAAACTCAAATTTTAAGTTTAGGACATATTATCTACTTTGAAAATACAAATATATGATTTTATTAGGTTTGAGAAAATAAAAATAAAGAAACTATAAAATAACGATAATTAAATAGGCTCAAAATAAAGGTTATTAATATTACACTCATTAAAAATTTGGTCAATTGCAATGTGACAAAAATAAATAAAATTATGGTATAAATCAGCTAATTTAAACATAGAGATAAAATGTTTTTCACAATCGAATAATAATCCGTAGCTAATTATACTGATTATTTAATAAGAACCATAATTTCCTAGCATAAACTATAGACAATTAAAAATTATTTTTTAGATGTCTAATTAATGGTTATGAAAACTAATTCGGTCAACTTTATGGAGTATTTAATTTGTAGACAAGTCAGAGCCATATTGCTCAGAATTAGATAAATAATTAAAACAGTTATAATATCTAGGATATTCCATTTAAGAAATCAAAGTTTCTGCTACTTTTTGAAATAAGAGCAACAATATAACGCTGGTAGCCAAATTAAAAAAAAATTATGCCTTTCTGCCATCGGTCACCCTTTTTTTTAGTTTAAAATTCAGGCTGTCCATATTTATTATTTCAGAGTATCATACCGGGTGCTAAAAATTTACCCATATAATGTACTTCAATCAGGAATTCTCAAAAGTTTTGATTTTCTACCTTTTTTCTGACCTCTACTATACATCAATTTTAATCGTCTAGATACCCCAAGGCCAGTGGTAGCCAAAGAAAGGAAGTTCCCCATAAATCTCATAAGAAGTAATGGACAATCAAAACAACTTTACATGTTTTACCTTCTAGAGTCGCTCGTTGGTTGACGAGTAAATACCGAGCCAACCGTAACACACCGAACGAAACAATACATTGCTCTTTAAAGAAAATGGCCTTTGAATTACCTTTTTTGGTGACGCTGATAAGGTGAGTTGTTAAAAATGGGTTGCCGGTATTAAAAATTATTATATCTGCAAACCTTTACGTGCAAACACGACTAAACAACCTATTTTTTTTAACTAAGAGATTTGCCAAAATTTATCTCTAGTTTAAGCGGTGTATGACCGCGCCTAAAAGAGCTGTCACTTCTAGGGCTGATTTACAGGGCTCTTTATTAGCGGCTCCGTTCCGGTGCTGCTACTCCACCCTATCTCCTGGGATGGAGCGAAGGCATAACGAAAATTAAAAAGGCAACATCAAAAACAGGACCGGATTTAGTCAAAGTGGTTATTTTAATATAGGGATTAGATGGATATGTTATTTGGTAAAAATTCAGTTATATTAAAAGTTAATTTTTTTTATTTTTTGTATATATTTGTTTTATATAAATGATAAGTTATGAGCAGTCAGAGTTTTAATTTTTATCCCTCTAACCCTTTTGGTTACTGATATATAGTTTTGCTTTAAATATAACATTAATATTTTTTGTATTATGCTCCAAATATTTTTAATAAAAAAACCCTAAAAATACGTGTTCAATTAATTTATCAAAACAATTTGTTTCTGAATTTTTACCCCCTTAGCTACTCACATTTAGGCACTTTTGATAAGCTCTGTTCACGATTATAAGAAATATGTATGTATATAATATCTAGTCTCCTCTGTTATAAATATAAACACCCATTAGTACTCCACTCATTGAGACCCTGTGTCTAATCTTTCTTTTGAAACTGAACAAAGAAATCCTCTTTAAAAAAGTTCCTTATAGTGCTTGGGGATCGTAAGGATATGCTTTCTACGAATGTTTATATTATGAATATCAGTTCTATTTTATATTATCACTATCTATCATTAATAACCATTTAAGTTCTTTAAGCTTATATGGAGTGTCCTCTTCAACTGGTCAAAAATGCTAGAGTATATACAGGAACCATCGAGAAGTAGTTTAAGATAGGACAACGATGGTCGGAAGTGCGTTGTTTCCAAAATACAGATTGTAAAAAAAAAAGATTTTTTCCCTTTGTATTAAAAACGCTTTTTGCGATTTTAATGGAATATTTAGGTTTTAAATGGTAGGTGTTGAGGCCACTTTTTGAGCTATTGCAGGTGATTTGATTTCTCCAGGAACGGACTGCAGCACATGTGTATTAATTTTTTGAAAAAAAGGGTACGCCGCTTTTTTTCTCGAAATACTGTATTAATTTTCAACAAATAAGGGCCCTTGAACTATTGTGCTTTGTTTTCGTGTAATAAAGTAAAATCCTTACAAGGGTCCTTTTCTTTTATTCCCCGAAATTTTTAGTTTCAGCCAGTTTTTTATTGCAATATTCATGTAATTTAAAAAAAAAGTATGTGCATGTTTTTATTACATTTAGTGTCGGTGCTCACTATCGTATTTTTACATTATGACAAGAAACATTTTTAGGAGATTCCATATCCAAATGCAAATAATGGTATCAGGGCGATTTGACCCTGTTAAAACAAATTATTATTTTTTTTTAATAAACAGCTTTTGGAAATCACGCCCTTCTGACTATCATAAGAAGTTGACCAGTTAGAACAGGGACACCCTGTATAAAACATATGCATGAATTTTGAACTTTTTGAGGACTTTTGACACTCTCTCCGAGCCTGTACTGTATCCAGAAAAGAACCATATGAACACTATTCTTATGTGTGATATATGTGTTATATGTGGTATGTTGCGTGGTAGTGGGGATCCTGACTTATACAATATTACCGTACATGCACCACTAGGAAACATCAGATCACAAATTAATACCCGCAACATGTGACCTAAAAAAAACTAAGGATCCAGTCATGATGCGTACAGTTTGACATTATAGATCACCCAAATGGAGACATTAAAAACAGTTCCTTTTTTTGAAATCTATCATCCTTTATCGTGTGTGAGCGAGATTTCAGAGGTGGTTTTGACAGGTATGGAGGTATTCCGAACTGATTATATTGAAAAGCTCTTTAGAAAGTGGCTCGATAAAAGTGGCACCAAACAAAACGTATCAATTTGTTGCTTTGGGAAATACATACAGGCAGATGATCGATACCTGCAATGAAAAATATAATGAGAGAGTGAAGAACAAATGTTTCAATTGCTCAAATAGATCAAGATCGTTCTAGTCGGTAGCAAAAGCAGTTATCAAAAATTCCAGCATTGACTAGGGAAGATGGCACCATTATAATGACCGCAATGGAAAAAGCAGGTTTGTTGGGTTAGATGTTCGCATTAAACTCTACCGTAGACCCGCAAGGCAAACCACTACCGACTTACAAGTCTATTGGCGATCTGTTGGCCTATGACCTGCATGTTTGGACAGAGGCTTATAAGAAATATGATGAATCCCGTGCGATAGCTCTAGATATACCAAAAGGTCTGGTATGAAAACCTCTAAAAAAATTGTATACTTATGGTTTACCACCAATTCTCATTGCTTGGTTTGGAAACTTCCTTAAGAACACATCCACCCAGCTAATCATCGGTGGACACACCTCGCACAGGCTTCAAATTAACACTGCTGTCCCTCAGGGATGCATTTTGACTCCAATTGCCCGAAGCCTTCTCTGAAACAGAGCCGTATGTCTTATAGGAGATCCAGAGATAACTAGAACTTTGGACAGTTTGGCACATAGAACGAAGGTGGCGGACCTGACTTTGTTTGATCGATAATATCGCGGTACATGCACTTCGGAACTGGCCCATATCGTTCCACCTAGAGCTATACACGGAAGATCTACTCGAGGAGCAGATGTGACTCATGAATATCGAGTACATCCGTAGATGCCTAAAGAAGGTCGCCATATCACTACTTCTTTTCAGAACACATGCAAATGCAACTTTAATAATTTTGTAGAACAACTCAATAGCTGTTTTCCATCAATTAGATTTGCCGTCGAACAAGACAAAAATGATTAACTTAAAATTTGATATTTATATAAAAGAAACAAATACTTTTAGATACGTAACCAGTGATTCTAACCATTCTTTTCAACATAAAGTATTTTAATTTACTTTAAGTAATAAGAAATTTAATAAAGGAAAGTATGGCGATAGGAGTATTGATGGGCTGATAAGAATGAGTTTAAAGTTAATGTTAAAAATTCTACCACGTTTCAATCTCTGATTTTTAATCAGTTCTCAATCAACCTTTTAAATGAAAACAAGATCAGCCTACATTTTCAACTTGTGGATGCTGATAATCATTGGGATTTTCTTACCTCTAAATATAGAAGAAAAACCTCACTTAAGATGTATGGATAAGCAAAATGGATAGAGTTGGAAGATCAAAGATATATCGGGGAGCTTATATCTTTGGAAGACAGCAAGCCATTGATATGCAATGGCATCACAAAGTCAAATATTAATAACTTGAAGTAAGCAAGTAAATATGATGAAGTAGAAACAAGGTTCTAGTAATTTCAGACTGCTTCAAGGCAGATGTCTAAGTAATTGAGAAATGTACTATACATCACCCAATAGATAACCCCAAATTGCTAGCTAATATCACTACTACGATAAATATGCATACAACAGGTTCTAAGCAAATTTGTTCATTAGTTCTAGTTAAGGTTCAAGACCAAAACAAGCCCATATCATTCCACCTAGAGTTATACATACAAGATCTACTCGATAGGCAGCTGTGATTCATGAATATCGAGTGCATCTGTAGATGCCTATAGAAGGTCGCTATATCGGTACTTCTTTTCAGGAAGAAGTGCATTTTTCTGAAATCAACTTCCAAAGCACGTCTTCCACGAAAATTACAACTTGCAAAACTTTAAAAAAAAATATCCATAGACACCTCCATAGCACTGGCGCTATGGCTAGCGATTTGCTAGTGTATTCCATAAAAAAAATTCGCGCGTTTAGTGTCACAAATTAAGCCCAGATTTTTTAACAGAAATAAAAAAATAGGAATTTTTAGCAGAAATGTTGGCATTTCCAATACGATCCAACTGACCTCAGATACTTTCACGTAGATTTTCATTACAAAATGAAGTTTTCTGCCTTCAAAGACTATGAAAGTTGAATATCGTCGGCATATAATAGTGAATAGAATTTATAAAATTAGCCCTGTAAATTATAAAAAGAAGGCTCCAAAACACTTCCCTGGTGGAACACTTGAGTATAAATACATTCGACCTCAGAGTACTTTCTATCAACTAATAGCTTTTGTTAAACCTAAAACGAACATAACGCAAAATACTTAACAAAACATCGTAGTTTAAGAAGTCAAAAGCTCGTGAATAGTGTACTATTAGACTGCTTGCTTTGGTGTTATTTAATTCCCCAATTAATACTGCTTTTCCGGCAAAATATTATTGCTTATAATAAAGAAAGACATTTGCATTGCCATAACTTTTTCTAAAATTTTTGACGTAGTTGAAAGGATAGAAATAATTCTAAGTTGACCATAGTCATTGGGCTGACGTACTTTTGGAAGAGAGATAAGAATGGCCGATTTCCAAGCATTCGGGAATGTTGAGAATCGTAAATGATAATTAAATGCGTTATAGATAACCAACGAGAAAGGAGCAATAAAATATTAAAATAGTACTATTTATAACATCGCTTCAATAAGCCTTAGGTTTCATCCCAAGTATAATATTGAAGATCATATCCTCAGTGACCAAAATTCTTGATTAAGTTTTCTATTATTTTTGTAAAATTTGAAAATTTTTGCAAAGATTTAAGGGAGGCGAAGTCTAGCCGTGTGGCTACTCTTACTTAACTTACCTAATGCCTCAAAACAAAACAATACAAAAGAATACAATTTAGCAGCTTTATCTAGTTGTAAGTAAAGATTTTTTTTTCAAAGTTCTAAACAGTTTAGTATGCAATACCTGTTAATAAATTCCTCAAATAAATTATAGGATTGGATTATTACACAAAGTAAAGATGCTTTTCTTGGCTACTCTTTTTTATTAAGTATTACCTCAACTAATGCTTATTTTAAGTCTTTTTGTATTTAATTAAAAAAATCCTTTCGTACAGTTAATCAGTTTTTAATTAAATAAAAACAATCTCATTTTATATTTAAATTTATTGATATTAAATGTTTTAAAATCGTCAGATATGAAATTTTATAGGGTGATTGCATTACCTAAAAAAGTTGTTTTATATCATGGGATGGAGAATTTATTTTGGTTTTTAGTATTCTGGGTATAAATGTTTGTTCTTAGAAATTTCTTTTTAAGAGTATTCGAGGTATTAGTGGTATATCATTATAACATATGCAGTACACAAAGCTTATACACAAAATTTAAGAGATGTAATTTTTTTCCGGTTTTCTATATTAATCCAGTTAGATTCTACAATTTGGTGTGCAACATGGTCATGGTTCGGAATCCCATACCTGATATACCTGACCATACATTCTGTACTCCTTGTATTTTCTGTATTATAATTAATAATTTTTTGTTTAAATATAAATTCTAGGATTAGTAATACGTTTGGAGTCTTTTCTTGTCGTCTTTCAGGAATTTCAAATATTTTTTTGAATTTTAGTCCAAGCTCTTACAATAATTTTAAAATTTTTTAGAAAAAACCCTGAAAAACGTATTTTAATTTATTTGTCAAAAAAATTAGTATCTGAATTTTCACAGGCAGCTCTGATATTCGACATTTTTCTCTAAACATTCTTTAGTTTTCAATTAATTTGTTTTTAAATTTCAACTCTCTAACCCCCTTGGCTACTAAGACACAGCCATTTTTGATGTCTAATATATTTTTTTAAATATATATTTTTTTAATTAATATTCCTTTTAGTATACCCTATAACACTTTTTACAAACAAAAATTAAATATTTTTTAAATAATTTTCTCAGAACATTTGGTTTCCAAATTTTCATCCCTCTAAACCTTTTGGTTACTAGGATAGAGAGATTTTTTGTTCAAAATATAACAAGAACGAAATTCGAAATCCATGCGATTTGTCTGCATCCGCTTTTGCTAAGCCAGAATATTCGTTATATATGCGGTTTATCTTAGACCAATTTGCATTTCGTTTAAAGTAATTCGTAATGCAATCAAAGACAAAAAACAAACTGCACTTTTTTTTATAAAAAAAAGCATAAAATTTTTTAATATTAGATAAATTTCTTGAAAAACGACTTGACACAAAACAGCCGTACCTAATAGCACTGGAATAAGGATTTATTCTAGAGATGTTCAATTCAAACACCTCGTCTCGATTACTGAGATAGAGGTACTATTGATATAATATTTTATAGAAAATACCCTGGAATCTCATAATTTGTTGACCAATTTTCATCTCTCTAACCCTCTTGTGGTTACTGAGATACTATCCTTACTTAATGAAGTCTAGGCATAAAATATTAATAGTGAGAAACATAGTCCATGGACAGGCTTGAGTTTACAAAAAATGCCGCCCTGGGCACTGTGAAAAATGCCCCCATTTTTTTTGTTGAGGTGATTTTAGCTTGCGAAGTTAGGGTAGGTAAAATCGTATGCTGAGCTTTGTTATTTGTTGCTGGTCAACTGATTTATTTTGTACATTTACGTTTATATCACGTATGTACATATATTATTGTGTTTTGTGCAAAACAGGAATAGCAAAATAAACAGTAAAAAGTAACAAGATTATATTTGTGGCCTGCGAACTGTGCCTTATCAATAACGTTCTAGAAGTAGCAAATTTTATTCAAGTTTCTACAGATAAAAATACTTGTATGTCAATAAACTTATATTTTATCGTTCGATCTATCTCTTGCTTCATACGATCTGTAATAAGCTGAATGTATAATTTTTTAACTTTTTTTTTTTACACTTTTAAGAGTCAAACGTTCCTTTAAGTTAACTTTGAGAAAAAACTAACATAACTTTTCAAGAACTTGAAAGAAGAACTCACAAATCTGTAACACTACTTATATAATAACGTGCCCTACTACTGTAGTTGAAGAAAAACTCTGTATCTGACCTCTATGGTAATACAACATCCTAGCTTATCATTTTTTTTTTAAAGGTGTTTATATATGTCTTATTGTCCCGACGAGTGCGGTTGCTAGATCTATTTGAATATTAGATTGCATATTATCTAAAACTATCATATTGAAATACTAGTAAAATCCTTATTTTAGAAATTAATTTGTATCCAATTAAATATAATTTGCTTTCGTCTTTTTTTATCACGAAGGAAGGTTAAGACAAAAAATATAAAAAATAACAGGAGAAAAATACTTTTTATTAAGAATTGAATGATGTAAAATGTTCTGTCATTTAATACAATTGCGAAACGGAGACGGATTTTTAATTACAGACTTGTTTGATCATGTAGACAATGAAAATATTATTAACTGTTTCGAAAAACGATCTGACAGCTATAGAAATCTAAAGATGTATATGAGCATGTCGTTTTCATCGAAAGACGCGTCTGACTTTTTGTGTTGTGAACTGTTCCATGATATCTTCGCGATTACTTTATTAAAGCAAATTTTACTCTTAATATTTTACATGTACACATTCCCCATGGTAATTTATAAGTATAACCGTTGAAAATATTTTCTTTTCTTTCTTGAGATTTGCCGCCCCTCAAAATTCTGCCGCCCTGGGCACTTGCCCCGACTGCCCCTAGTGTGAATCCAGGACTGTCCATGGACTCTTGAAGATCGTAAAGAACATTTTTGCCCATTTGAGAGGTCATGGTAAGAGATGATCAAACCTCTAAGAACCAGAGAATGTATGAGTCGAGTGGGACTTATTCTTTTGTACTATATATCTTCTCTGTATATAATGTCGATTATTTCAAAAGTTTATTCAAGTTCGCCCCTGTAAAAAATGAAATATACTAAATAGGGAAGGTGTACTAAATAAAAAGTTAAGTAAAGTGATTTGTCGCTGGCAAAAATAACATAAAATGAATGTACGTGTGTATATGTGAGGGCGTGTATGCATCTAGTTAACTTGAGACATTAAATGCTTTTATTAAATATTAATTAATTAAAAAAACTGATTCAGCCTTTACATAACAAATAAGACGTAGATAAAATACGTGATTATTTATTAATCATTTGAAACAAACAATTCAATAAACCGTATCCAAATTAGGTCAGGATACATAAAGCGATGATGAGATCATAACGGAGATATCTCTATGTAATAAACCCATAAAAAATTTAATATAATCTTCAGTATGCGGTGGGTATTACAGGTCTTCACTTCCTGACGAGTCCCTTTTTAGGCAGCCCGATCACGTGTCGTCGAGGCAAGAAGAGAACTCTGCCGAGAGGAAGCACCAGGACATGCCTAACGGGTCTCATTTCGTTTTCGAAGTGACAAAAATAATAATTTGATCGTTTGACCTCTTTTAGTGTGGATGATCATCGACCTCACGCTTTGGATGCATTTTATGATTCTGATGATTTAACAGTAAATGGACACCGTTTTCGGCGGATGTATTCAGATGGAGTTTTGTATTTTTTTTTTATAGTACTGGTCCGAACTCTATCAGGTTAATTTCCTATAAAAAATATCACCCTAAAAGTGGAATGAGAAAGTTGTTGAAAATGACCAAGGAAATTGTTGGATTGGGCAAATAAAACAAAAACTTCGTTATTCAGGTGTGGCCATTTCGACCATTATAAAGTAATTCTCAGCATTTTGAGCATTTTGTATACATTAAGACCAATAATTAATTCAATAATAGGAACAAGGCTTAAATACATATACAGTGCGCATATTTAAAGGAATTCGACTAGTTTAATTTAATTTTTTTTTGGCTATTACAACTTTAGATAGCAATTCTACGTACAGAAATTGCTTACAATTCTAAAATTGATTCAAGATTAAAAAGCTGGAAGATGGTAAGCTTTTATCACTTCCCATAAGAATAAGATATGTTTTAAACTCACTTTTTCAAAAAAAAAAATTACTCTTTCTTATAGATTTTTTTTAGAAAAATACCGAAATAGGTGTCAAATAATTTTAGTTGAAAAATTTGCATATACCTTTGTGTAGTTCAACTTTTTTAGTTTTGTTTTTACGAATAATATTTTGTCTCAATTTGCTGCATATTTTTTGAAAAACGCTTTTTGGTGAGATTAAACGACATTTTTACCAAAAATATTTTTTTATTTCAATTTTCTATTTTATTTTTGAAAACCGCTAAAATCAATGTTTAATCATTTTAATTAAGCAAATTGCACAATAATTCTTAAGCCTATAATATTTTTGTTTTTCGAAGAAGTGAGAATTCGAAAAACGTTGCAATACTTATCTTATTGTTATCACCATATTTTTTTAGTTTTTGAGTTGTAAGGTGAGCTGGTGATTTTTTTTTTAAAAATACAATTTTTCCACAAAAATATTTATTTCCACAATTTTCTATATAGTTTTGGAAAAACTAGTTCAACAGGGTCTAACCATTTTAACTGAGGAATTTGCATGGCACAATATTTTTGATTCAAAAAAAGTCATCCATGGTTGTCTAAGATACTGATAAAAAATCCTCGTATAAATAAAAAATAAAAGCTCTAAATCTACAGTATCAGTTAATGTCTTTAATGCGGTATTTATGGTAACAAGTTTCGCCTTAAGGGCATCATCAGACCGGACGTCCAAAATATATTTAATAAGGAGCTCTCCACCATTAAGTTAATCGCTAGAAATTATTTGTACCTAATAAAGTCCATCATCAAAATATATTACCGGTTTGTTAATAGGTCCAAATTATTATACAATATAATTCGGAAACAGGAACAGAAAAATATAGAGTGTGTATAGGCCCATGTCTTAATTTGGTAACATCTAGCAAAGATCTATGCACCGTAAAATGGCATGTGTGCTTTCTCAATCACGAATACTTTTAAAATGCATTCAGTTAAAGTTAAAGACAAATTATGCCCTTTGTTTTCTTCCGGTGTCTACAAAGTTAAATCAGAGAAAGACAAACCCCCAAAACAAAGTGGTTTGTTTTTCTCTGGTTAAATGGCCGGAGTACCCAGCAGTCTACATAGTCAGTCTGACCAGAAAATTTGGCAGAGAATCAAAGCATATAACCATCAGTTTTTTAAATACCTTCATACCGCTATAACTGTTTCCAAATCTGCTTTTGCCAATCATCATTGTTGTCCAAAAAACTTTAATTTCCAACGGAGAATGGCATAACATTATTACGTGCAATTTATAGGGGTAAAAAGTGGATCTTTTAGAATCTCTTGAGATAATCAAAGCCCTAAAAAGCCCTGATTTTACTTGTGTAAATGACTAACAGTCTTATATCTTAATATTTTATAATGTAGTGCCAAGTCTTATGTATTAAAAAAAATATTGTGAATGTTGTGTTGAAAATGATGATGCCCTTAAAGTGAAACACGTCACCATAACTACTGCATTAAAGACGTTAACTGATACTATTGATTTGAAGTTTTTATTTCTTATTTTAACCTGAATAATATTTTTAGATTTTAAGCTAGGAGCGTTATTCGATAAACCCCATTTTTCGACAAGATTTTTCTCAATTTATATGCACTTTTTGAAAAATGTTTAAATCCGTGTCAAATTGAAAGAGTTTGAGAAGCAAGAGTTGGTAAAAATGTAATTTTTTAAGAAAAATTTTTATTTTCTCTATTCTTTATACAGTTTTCAAAAAACTCTCTAATACGTGTGTAATTATTTCCATTGAGCAATTTATACATCGAGTCTTAAGGGCATAGCATTTTTAATTTATTAAAAGTTGTGAGCATTTTTTAGGAGTTTGAAAAACTTAAATACGTGTATATTTATTTTAAGTGGGTAATTTGCACATCAATTCCTAGGAGTATAACTCGAAATATTTATTCATTGTTCTCAAGGAGACTTTAATGTATCACAAGGAAAAAAATTAAACTTTAAGTCAAAGTGTCATAAAGAGTCACCATAGCTTCAATATTAGCAGCTTACAAAAACAATATAAGAACTCAATTATCAGCAACAATAATAACAGTATTAACAATAACAATAACAACTACAGAAACGATACAATACTAAATTAACGGCTTGGGTACGTAAGAAAGCTAAAAAAAAGTTACACCACAACAAATGACAAATGTCAAATGACAACACCAATATGTAGCACATATTGTTGTTATCACAACAACAATCCCATAGCATGTTCCACGATCTGCTCATTTGACCATTTAAAGAATCGATGCCGCTTTTCAAACTATAAGAAAAGAGATGCGGCTTCGTCTTACGACAGTGGAAATGCGACGGCGACGTAGGGCATATAATAATATTAGAGCCAGAGGAGCGCAGTTTTAATAAAATGTGTAATTTTGAAATAAATACATTAAATTAAAAAATAATTTTTTTTTACTTTATTGTCCTTTAAAGTCATGAATTGTGGCAAGTTAGTCAGCTTTGTGTTACACATCATATATCATTAAAAAGAGTATTAACTGGAGATGTTTTTAAAACTACCTGAACATCTTGATAGATTTTAATTTTTTTTTGCGTCAAGTTAAAGTTACCTTTCATAACTTTTTTTGCTACTTGTATTAACTTTTTGAGCTCAAAACGAATTATTTCGGTATTATTTGTACTTGATATTGATTTTTTTAGATTCAGGATACATTACAGACTAAATACAAGAATAAGACAAAAACGTGAAAAGTATGCTGAAAAATTTAAAGATGTCAAAAGGCATAATTTTTTAAAAATCCTGAAAATAATACAAAATCAATGATATAAAAAAACCCAAGACTTTTAGAGCACAAGTTTATTAAGAAAATATCTTCTATCTGAGCCTATCTATATGCTCACCAAGTTTGGCTAACCCTCCGCCAAACACCCTGTATAACTTAAACTACACAAACTAAGCTAATTAAAACAATAAAAATTTTATAAATTAATAAATAAACAAACAAAAGTAATAGGGTACAAAGAAATGAATAGAACTAGACAAATATTGATAGATCTATAAATAAAATAAATAAATGGACAAAACTAAAATTAACCATAATACTAACGCCTATCAAAAAACAAATTTTGAATAATTGAAAAGAATTAGGCTTAGGCTATCGCATGAAAAACCGAATCAAGCCTTTAAGATATATTGCACTTCTATCTTGCTTGATTACTATGTACATCTTTAAAAAGCTTTAATCTATCACTTAAAATAAATTAACTTTAAAAATTAACATATACACATAACCCTTGACTTCACGGACAATATATTTAAAATCCTTAACATACATTTAATAGGCGTATACCGTATACGTTAATATTTGTCTCATGGCTTTATTCTGTATCTTCTCCATTTGATTTTTCTTATACTGTGATAAATTGTACCACAAAGTAGAACAAAATTGCCAATGTGGAAGAGGGATGGCATTGTACAGTTGTAATTTTCTGTATATGGATAGATTTTTACCTATTTAAGTTCTGAAGACATTTCTTTTGAGCATTACATAATCTGCATGAGCTTTAAAATTTAATTAGCAAACTAATTTTATGTTTAAGTACTTAATTTGGCTACCATAAACAATATTTAGTCAATTTACAACAATTTGTATATTTTTGATTTCCGCTCGAATAATTTTATTTTTTTTACTTAATATACGAAAGTTCAACTTATCTGCATTCAAATACAGCTTGCTGATGGTGATAATTATGTTTGAAATTATAATTCTTCAACATAAATTTCTTAATATACAGTTTTCGAAAAACCGTCCAATTATTAAAAAAAAATTTTTGAGCAATTTGCACATCAATTTTTAAAACAATAATATTTTTAGTTTTTTTACATTTTTTGCAAAAAAAAAATTTTTTTGGCATTAATTTTCTTAAAAAAATATTTTTTCACACCAAATTTTTCTGTCAATTTTACATATAGTTTTCAAAAAACGTTGAAACACGTGTCTAATAATTTTAACTGAACAATGTATACACCAATTTTTAAAAGCATAATATTTATAGTTTTTTGAATTATGACCATGTTGCTCAGATATAATTTTATATAAGCATTTTTATAACCAAAAAATTTTTTTTCTTAATTTTCTGTTTTATCGTTGAAAAATTTCAGTACCTAAACATTTTAGTTGGGTAATTCGCACACCAATTTTTAATGGCATTTACGAAAAACGCTAAAATACGTATCCAAGCATTATAAAGCAATATATTTTTTTTAATTAGGTGCATGTTTTTTGGAAAAAACATTTTTCTTATCTTTCTGTACGTTATGTGGAAAACGCTGACGTAGGCGTCTTTTAACCAGTTTAACTAAGCAATATGGACTATAATTATTTTCAAGAGTGTGGCTATTTTTATCTTTAAATAAATCTTTAATTTTTAGTCCTTTAATGCCGAGAATATTTTTTTATTGAAGTGTTTCTGGCCTATATTATTGTTAAAACCACATATTATAGTAATTTAAATGTCCCGTGATATTATATTATGGCATCACCGGCTTTTGGATACCCTATACTATACACTGTTACATTAATTAAGAGTTAAATAAATATCGTTGTAGTAAAGTATATTAAATCAAACTTAATATAAAGTATTACTTAATTTCGAAAAAAATTAGTGAGTGAAATCACTGCCACTTACATGAATGTGGTATATGGAAATAAACTTTGACCCTCAGCTACTGCTCTTGTAATGCCTGTTCCAATAGTAACAACTGATTTGTTGATACCATACCATTGAGAATCTTTCATTTCAATTTTCAAGAATGTGAATTTTCAGTTTTCAGCACGCTAGTGATAATTTCTTCTTTTCCTGTTATATTTCTGAAAATTAAATACAATTTAACAATATTTAGCCAAATGCCAAAAATGTATCCTAGATCCAAATAATTAACATAATTTTTTCAACGCCCTATATCAAAAATAAAAATTCTGAATCTTTTTTCCTTTTTTTTCCTGCATTGTATATAAGAAAAATACCTGATTCCCATTAACAAGCAATTGAGTGGCATCACACACAAAGATCGTGCAAAGCAGTACTAAACTTGGCCGACTGAATCACCATCTTTTCCCATAAATCATTTTATAAGCTCGAGAACACAATGGCACATTATTCGCTTTTTATTGTCATTTTAACACAGCGCTAAAAATGAATTATTTCGGTTTTGGCACGTGACAAAAAAATTTAATAATAATTGACCTTTAATGCCGCATAAAGAAGATATTTCAACTGAAATAAGCGGAAACGGTTTTAACCGCTATGGGACCTGAGAAATCGGCGATCTTCTAAGTACCATGGCACCTGAAACAAACGAGGAAGAAGACGCGGATCCTGAGAGAACAAGACCCATTAAGACGTTCAATTAAAAATATCGAAACACTCTTGAGTTCCCATTAAGAATCAGATCCATAATCTCTGTCTAGCAGTCTAGTCGGCTCGCGTAACTGGACTTAAAACATGTCTCGGTGCAAAAGTAGGCAAGTGGGTAATAACGCAAGCTGCTTATTTATATTTAACATACGCGTCGAAAATGTGACTTTCATAGCTCCTAAACGGTGCGATAATGAGGGATTCCTAGTGGCATCTTTGTGAGCCTTTAGATTTTGGAAGCAAAAAGCCCAATCATTGTCACTATAGTTGACTATGAAATCTTTCTTTTTAACCTTCGTCTTCCCACGTTAGAAAAGTTACGTAAAGTCCCAAGTGGGGTACATTTGTACCCCATCATGAAAATGATACTACTGATACATTTACATGTTTTTAATTATACAAATACATGAAATAAACTTGAAACTAATCAAATTATAAAAAAAACATAGTTAATTTTCTTTGCACTTAACACACTTCACTTCTTTTACATGGTGTTCCGCGCATACGAAATTTTGACACTCCTTGCAAAGTTGTCTAGATTTGCGATCTCTATTTCGATCACAGAGATAACAACGTCCACTTTTAAGTCTTTCATTTTGGTTTTCAACTGGAGGAGACGCCAAGTCTGGAACAACATCGCGCATATACTGCCTTAGCGTCTTGCTCAAGCGTCCTGAGTTATTATATCTTCGTACAATATAATCTTTTACCAAAGATTCTCCTAACTGAAGCAAAAAATATCGTCGGTCGTCCTTAGATTTTTTGATTTTTGGATACTTGATGTCCCATAAAATAAAAGAGTTTAGTGCCGCAATATCTAATAATTGGCCAAAAATTGCCATTGGCCATTGATTGCAAATTCTACGAGCAGAGTATTGCTTTACCATTTTATCTGTAGTGTCTACAGCATCCTTTGTATCATTATAATGAAGTATAATATGAGGTTTATTCTTATATTTTTCATCTGCAACAGTATCATCATGATGTTAGGTCGACAATAAAATAACTGCTTTGCCTTTGCTAGGTGTATAAGACACAATAGTATGTTCTTTTGTGAATGCAAACATACTAAAAAATTCAGGCCTAAATAATTTGGGTTGTAACTCGTTTGGAATGTATGACTTATTTTTTCTGAGGGTTCCACACAGGGTAAGTTTTTTTTCAGCAAGCTTATCTGCCAGTGGTAGACTTGTAAAAAATTATCAGTGGTTACTCTATATCCAGTGCCAAGGGGTTCGACAAGATCCAGAACCACTCTCTCACCCTGATTTTTTCTGGTTTGTTATTTATTTTACCAAGATAAACCTGTAAATTTGCACTGTACGAATTTTTACTATCCGCCAATGCCCAAATTTTAAGGCCATATTTATCGGGCTTAATTTTCATGTAAACTCGAAAAAGACATCTCCCTCTGAAGGAAGCAAGTTGCTCATTTATAGTAACATGTGACCCAGGTGAATAGGCCATGATACAATTCTGAACAAACAAATCAAAAACTTCTCTAATTGGCGCCAATTTATCGTTTATCTTACGCTGAGGTCTAGTAGAATAGTCGTCAAATCGAATAAATGCTGCAAGCAACTGAAATCGATTACGTGACATACTTGCCGGAATAATAGGCCTTACATACATTTCTTATCTGTACACCATAACATTTTTTGGGTCTCCTTGGTTGCTTGAAGCACTCCTTGGATCAGCAGAATTCCTAGGTACGCCTTGATTTCCGTAGAATCGGTAAGCTGCCAAGTTCGTTGCGATTTATGTGGATATTGTCTTATTACCTATAACAAAATAATTCTTAATAAGTAACAGTAAAATAAAGAAAACTAATAATACTAATAAATAATATCAAATAAAATTTTAAATAAGGTCAATGAAAAAGAAAACTCACCTCTTCAGCTTTTCTATTCGTTTGAACTAATAATATATTCAATATATTGTCTGACATGAACAGTAAAAAAGCTTCAATTTCAGTGATAAAATTTGAACTATATGGAGTAAGACCTTGTTTATTCTTTATTATATCTTTAGCTACTCTGCGTGTCTGAGGATAGGGAACTTTTGACCACTGGGTACCATCTTTAGATGTAGTAGTACAGTAGTTAGTACAAAGCACTGCCAAGCCAGTAGGCGTGCATTCCCACGTGGGGTATAAATGTACCCCAGGCTATTCAAACAACTTTATGTTTGAAAAACTGAGAAAAAAATGTGGTTTAAAAGGCAGTAAATATTTACAAAGCTTTTATTAACAGAAAATAAAATTCTTCCAAAAATAAGCTTTTTTGGGTAAATATGCAAGAAAAGAGATGTATGGGGTACATTTGTACCCCACCCGGGAAGACGAAGGTTAATGTCAAAAAAAAGATGCTGCACAGGCTTACGGTACAGTCAGTTGTTAGTACTGTAGCTCCTAGGCGATGCCAAAATGATGGATTCTTAATCTTTTGAAAGTAAAAAAATGTTGCAGCAAGCCTCTTTGTGATTCTCAAATTTTAAAGCCAAAAAGCGCTATCAATGTCGGAACTGTCATTTCTGTCACGTGGTTGATTAATAAATTGCGCTTTTTAATGACAAATTAGTATTAAAACCAGTGCGAAAACAACGAATTTTTAAGCATTTGAAGAGAAATTAGTTGATGGAGGTCAAAAGTATATTTCGCTCTTTAAAAAGCAAAAGGAATATGTAAGCGTCATTGTGATCGTTAGATTTAAGAGCGAACAAGCGCTATCAATGTCAAAAAAACTGTCATTTGTCACTTCGCTGATTAATAAATTGCGCTTTTAATTGTTGAATCCTCAGTATTGAAAATGTTACTTTTCTCGTAATATATATAAGACTATATGTTGAACAGAAATATGCTTAATTTTTGCGTTAGTTTTTTGGGTACTTTACAAGTAACCATATACTTTATATACTTTATGGGTGCAAAAACAACGAATTTTTAAACATAAAAAGAGAAATCGGCTGACGGAGTTTAAAAATTGCTTTCGTACTTTGTGAAGCAAAACAAATGTGTAAGTAGCATTAGATTTAAGAGCCAAAAAGCGAAATCAGTGCCAAAACTGTTACTCGTCACTTCATTGATAAACAAATTGCACTTTTAATTATCGAATCTTCAATATTAAAAATGCCACAATTCACGCGGTACAACATTATAATTTGAAAAAGAAATAAGCTTTACTTTTACGTCAGGCATACGGTACGGCACAAATGAGCAACTTTACAAATGTGCATGCATCTTTGTGATTCTTAAATTTTAGAGCCAAAAAGCGCTACCAATGTCAAAACTGTCATTTGTCATCTCGTTGATTAACAAATTGCGATTTTGATCGTGGAATCTTCAGTATTAAAAATGTCGTTTTTCTCGTGGTATTGCACTAAACATTGAAAAACAAATAAGCTACACGTAAATATCAGGCCCATGATACAGTCTCGTCGGATTGAGTAAAACACGAGTCAAAAATGTGAATTTTAGCATTTAAAAGGTGCAAAGAAAATTTTTTTTGTGATTTAAAGCGAAATTAACTAACGGAGGTCAAAATAAGCTTTCGCTTTTTGGGAAGCAAAAGAAATGTGTAAGCAGCTTTGTGACTCTCTTAGATTTTAGAACTAAAAAGCGCTATCAATGTCAAAACTGTGACTTGCCACTTCATTCATTAACAATTGCGCTTTTTATTGTGGAATTCTCAATAATAAAAAATGTCCGTTTTTTTGAGTTTTAACACTATAAACGAAAAATACTATATGTTTGGGTCACGCAAACAGTATGGTCTTGACGGCATCTTAATTTAAGTTCCGGTTTAACTAAAGGAGTGTCTGCCAAAAAGTGATTTAACTCATTTTTTCACGCTGATTTTATTGAATGGATAATAGGCAAAATAGATTTTGAATGTCTAGGTTTCAAAGCAATAAAAGCTTTTTTGTCTGCTACACTTTTGTTTAAAGGTTTTTATTTGTCATTTTGTTAAAAATATACAGTTTTTGCAAACTTCAAAGGCTTTTATTTCTCCTGATAATAAAAGACATTACTGGGACAGACATTACATACACATACCCATAATATTCTATAAAGGTTTGAATGTTCAGTAAGTTCCTGGTATGTTCTGCGAATTTTTCCGCTAAACGGGATTGGATATTTAAAAAAAAATGTTTAAAGGATATTGGGTTAATTTCTATATGGTTAAAAGAGATCTATTTTTAGGTTATTTTAAAATCTGAATTTTTATTTATATATTTGGAGCATCTTAGAGATATTTAGGTTAAGAAAAATATACCTTAAATAAAATTTTGAAAATTTACTTTATTTATTAAAATTTTGAATTAGAAATACGTTTGCAAGATAAAGAATAAATTTAACAAAAAATTTTTGAATTTTTGAAATACATTGAATATATGTACCCAATATGTATATAATTTTTAATTAAAATTGAAAATATTTAACGAGAAAAAAGGATAAATTAAAAGCTATATAATTAAAAAAAAATAATTTAGTTAATTTCCATGTTAATGTGGAACTTATGGAAGTTTAGCAATATTTGTTTTTTTTTATTTTCGAAATAAACAGGCATTTGCAAAATAAATAAAAAATTTAAGTAATTTTTAAAAAAACATTTTTAGGAAAACTTATGAGTTTTAAACATCAATTTTTCAATTTAAGAAAGAAAATGTAAAGAAGTGGTCAAAAATTCAAATATTTCAATTATTATTTAAAATAGAAAGGTTTTTTGCAAAATTAATAAAAAATTACAAAAAATAGTAAATAATAAATGATTTGTTAAGCTTTGGGCATCGAATATTTAACTTAAATATGTATAATTAAATAGTAAAATAATATAAGAAAATTAGAAAGATAATATTTAAATAAAAACGTTTAAATAGAAAAAATGTAAGCTAAACAAATTTAAATAATAAAATATTTAAACCTTAATTTTTTTTTGTAATTTAGTTGCATTAATTTTCTTCTATATTATATATTTCCTTTAAGATCCCTAAACGTGAATTCATAAGTTAATTATTTATTTAATAATATTTATTAAACATTATATTTTGGTTTTTCTATGTAGAATAAATAAAAAAACTGAATAATTTAGAAGTAAAAAAAATACTTCGAATTAAAATAAATCAATAAAAGAAAAATGTTTACGAGTTCTAAAAAATTTAGGTGACCAAATTAAATATATTAGTCTTGCTTATTTATTTAATTGAATTTGTCATATTAATGTAATATTTACATAATATTTATATATATATATATTTTTTAAAATTTAAATCGTGAGGTCCACAAGGATAAATTCAGAATAATTCGAATATTAAAAAAAATATTAAATTTTTAATAAAGAATAATTATAACTAAATTTATGTAAGTAAATTTAGTTAATTAAAAATAAGCAATTTAAGAAAAAAAGGCAATCATTTATTAAACTTTTAACATCGAATATTCGTTAAAGTAGGTACGAATTTTTTATTTAATAATTTAAACAAATTAATACATTAAAAAAATATTTCTGAAATTAATTAAATACAATAAAAATTCTAATACCGAAAAAAAATTTTCTTTACAATATTCTCCAATATTTTTAAAACAAACTATCATAATATATATATGACTTTTCGTTCCTATTCCGAATTATCACTCGTCAGAAACCAATGCCTCTTGCGTTGCATTACATACGTAAATGAGCTATTCCTCCAAATAGAGTCCACGTTAAAGAAAGAAACCTAGAACAAACCACCCTTCTTAGACTTATTTATTACTCATGATAGAGAAAATGAAAAATTTCTTTCGAAATTTACAAAAAACCTTCGTGCACAGATAATGTAATACGATTCTCGTTAATTTTACCATATTCACATAAATTTGCTATTTTCATAGTTTCTTCTACTGACTTTTCAAAATCCACTCTCAAAAACAGCATTTCAGAAAGAACTAAAATTAATAAAACATATTGGAGGTATTAATTCAAAAAATAAATTATTTTTTAAATTTTACAATACATATAAATTGTCTTACAACATACATGCTAATAAACCAGATAAAAACAATTGCGTTTTTTATTACAGTCCAAAATTTTCGGTTTCTAATTAAACATGTCGTAAACCTTTACAAAGTTATAAGGAAATGAAAGTACGGTCATGAGTTTATCTGGTCTCACGTCTGGTCAGAATCTCAAGCAGAAGAGACAGGAAAAAGGAAGCGACGCCCTGACTACGTAATGACTCTACAAAATGTCTCTCTTGTCGAGATTTCATAATAGAATCAGTGAGAATAAACACTCACGAATTAAGATGCTACCCTGAACTTTTCCCTTAAATTAAACTTCAAAAAAAAATTTATTGATTGAGTCATATACTCACGTATTTAATTATATTACTCATTGTCGCCGATCGGCACAAGCCAAGAAAGGTATGATAATCCATTATTGTTGTCTCAAAGGAATCATTAATAAGCATTGACGTGTGCTCGGATCATTCGCACAAAAGAAAACGATATCGCGGTTATCAACAGTTCATCTTGAAATACCGATAATTGTTTCTGAGAAAATTCAATAGCTCTGCAACTTAATAGTACGTGTCATATTAAATATTTAATCATTTAAGGTTCGGGCTTATTATGAAGTTAATTGGTATTGGGATTTATTCCTATTACACGGACTTTTCCAAAGCATTTGACAGGGTTTTTGCAAGAAGCAAACTTCTTGGTTTTGGCATATCGGATTCTCTTTTGGAATGTTTGAGGAGCTACTTTACTGGTAAAACTCAAATTGTGCGGGTTATCATTTTCACATATTCTCCATTAGTAGTCTCCTCAGGGGCGTCACAGGTGTGTCACCTGAGTCCTCTACTGTTCAACTTTTTGATCAATTTGTTTTTGAAAGTGATAGACAATGGTAATGTAGAAACAGGTAGTTAACCAGTTTACACTTGATAACGGTCGAAGATACCTACCCACCGAAACGTCGTGTTGTACGAAAACAAAGACAATGTCAGTTCAACTACCTATTTCTTTTTGATCAATGATGTCAAATTATGTTTTGACCGAAGCATTTTCTTCTTTTTGCTGATGATCTTAATAATCTGCCACTTTCGTATCCAACGGTAACCAATGGTATAGATCTCAACATCTCCAAATGCAAAGTCGTCAAATTTCCAAGGCAAAACAATCATGTACTCCTTTAGATTCTATGCAACAGAGAAGAGCTTTAGACTTCACTGCACATTATTAATAAATTCAAAGACTGGAAAGAGTTCAGTGTAAATTTTTCAGGTACATTCACAATGTACAATTTATCACAATGTACACAAGTAAATTTACAATGATCAATAATTTCATCATAAAGCTCTTTGCTCAATAGGAAAATCCTCTATAGGTTCGTCATATATGTTCGCACTGTACGTTCCATTCAAACTTTCCATGTACCTTATCACAAAAATTTATTATTTTTTGAACGTTAAAACTAAGCAATGAAGTACATAGCCTTGATTTCTTTCAACCTTTGAATCATTTTCTGCGAGCTTCACCTGGGCTTCATTTATAAACTAAGTTAATTGTCGATGAATCTTTATCTTGTTTCTTTTTTTTGTTGATTAATTAATTTTGATTTTTGTTACTTTAGCTTGTATTAAGTTACTTACATAATTTTGTATTGGGCTATTTTGGTTAAGGCAATATTTATCGTATAGCCAAATATTTTACATAAGATTCAACTACAGAGTGCTCTCTATGATACTGTACACAAATCTCAATAATATCCTTAATAAATTAGAAGATATCTAAATTGTTTTTAAAATAATTCAAACTTTTCAACTTATTTACAAACCTCACATATATAGTCTTTTGGGAAAACTGGTGCTAGTCAGAAAGTGTTAAACCTATAAAAATGGCTCATACATGAAATTATTCATCAGAAAACGCCTTTTTCTCAAGTGAAAATTTGATTAAAATATCTTAACAAATTTTCAAGTGATTATTAAAAACTAGAGAACTAATTAGAAAAAATTACTTCAAAACCAAAATTGCTCGACTATCCGTCTGAAATTACTTACTCTCTGGTACTATAAAATTTCTATGAAGCTCTACGAACTTCTCTTTCTTCAGAAACAACTTTTTAACCCATAAAAAGACAGAAAGCACAGATTTTCAATCCCTTATAAAAACAAATCATTTAAACCACGTCCTGGTAGACTGTTTTGGATGACAAGATCACAAATCACGTATTTAACGCTCAATGTTCAATTGTGTGTCTGAAGAAAGTGTTGATAACGTAACGGTACACAAAACAATATAGACATCGGGTATGGCTGATGCGATTTCTTAAGCAGAAGAGAAACCGATCATATTAAAGAATAAACTTTAATATGTACGAATGCGTACCGAGAAGGAAATGAATAAATAATTTCTTTTTAATTAGAAAACGTCCAGCGAGTAATTGATTCTGAGTTATCAGGCAAAAAAAATGAATGACGTAAATGTTTGCTGTGACGAATTAATGTCCGAACGGTAGATTAGAGTGTATACTTAAACAAGAATTATCCCTTACATAAGACCGTAACCAGCAGCGTTCCACCTACTTTTCCCCAAAATCATACATTTTATCATGCAGTGCGGGCATCCTTTGATATTACGACACGTAAAATAAAATCACTCTCCGTAACGTACTGGCGACATACCAAAACGGATTATACAACCTTAAGGAGTCCGGCAATCATTATTTTGTGCTTGTGACGACGATATCGAGACTGTCAATGCAATAAGAGAAAACTCGCTGATGGAAATGTATTAACATACTTAAGGTTTGGTAATTGTTGTGGTTAATTTCAGATGATTAGTCTGGTCTGATGATAATTATGATGATTAGAAAAGAGAGAGAAGAATACATCGCTTATGGTTTCTCCCTTTGATGCATTCATTCATTAATCTATCATCATCTGAAAACCGAAATTATTTGTAAAATCCTCCTTCAGTTTGGAGAAAATTTAATTATTTGTCTTTTGCTTATGCGATGCAAGGTTGATATTCTTCATTTCATTAAAAGAAGGATGAGATAAGCTAATACCTTTACACCTATCAGTATACAGACGTGAAATCAAGATGACTCGATGCAATTACCAACTTCTTTGGCTTTTAATAACTTTTGGTAAGGCTCCAGAAATTTATTAGGATTCTTAAGTGAACTTCTGGCCTTGTCAGTAGTTTCAATCGATGGAATCCATTCGTTAATCGGTCGTTTTTCAAAAGCGAAATCTGAGTCTGTTTTTAGCATCTTATCCATGCCTGTGAATATCTAATATAAGAAATTTTTTTATTTCATTTAGACAAGGATGAAACGAGCTCAAGTTCTTTAAACCTAGTTCAAGACGTAGCACCAAGATGACCTATTGCAATTTTCAAGTTCTTTTCTTTGGCTGCCGATATCATTGGGTGAGGCTCTAGAGATTCACCAGGATCCTCATGTGAACTTCTGGTTCGTGTCAGTATCTCAGAATTTATTTTTGCTTTACAGGTTCTTCGAGGGTATGAAATACATGAGACAAGGACACCTCAGTGGCTTTTCCTTTACTCCCTTTGACCTCTGAGAAGTTTCCAGTAAAATTCTAGTGATCCATGATGAAGCCTATGTAAGATGTTGCACATTTTGATCATAAGACTATTTAAGGCCTTTAAATAGAGTTAAAGATTTCAACATATCCAAGATATTTAGGAGTTCTTCAGAATTTAGCTGGCATCGGTAAAATTATACTAACAATCATTCGTGTATTCAACCGTGCACTTTTCCAATTCAATATTAAATCAATCGTTTTTGACAGTGAATTATGAGTCAGGATCATAAATACGATGCATCTCATCTCCTGTAATATTTATCTTTAGGTAATTCGGATCTTCTGCGATAAGACTCTACAATTGTGTACTGTTTAAATTACGCGTACCTTTTATATAATCATTTTCATATTAGTAAATCTTTCTTTGAAGAATATACAAACTTTTAGAGATATAAATGTATAACCAGGGCTTAGATTGGGCATTTTTAAAAAAGATTTTTTTCATCATAAGTGGAAAATGTAAAGCTTTTAATATCAAAGCGAAGAGAATAAAAGAAAAGATAATATATATTAAAAAAATAAAATAAAGAGAAGGAAGAATAGAAACAAAATATGAAAGAAATAGAATAAAAGAAATTTTTCAGAAAAGCCAAAGATATTAAAAATTTGCAGGCTTGTAAAAAATGAACTCAAACCTACTGAAATGCTTGATTTCCAACGTAAATAGCCTATGCCAAAAAAACACAATTTAAAAATTTTAGTGGAGATATTATTAAAATGAAAGAGAAATATATCCAAAAAAAGTCCTATTTTCTCGTTCACACACCTATATCACCATCTCAATCTAAGGTATCATTAAGAATCTTAGCTAGAGTGAGAAAAGGATATAAAAATGAAAATTGAACTTTTCCACATCACCGTTACATTTATATATTACCACCTGGATCTTTTGGAAGTAGCATTTTTCATTATTCATTTCATTCATTACAATTAAAAAAAAAACATCATTTTATTACTATAAGTTGTAATACCACAGATTGTTTTAGCACAAATCAAGTGTATCAAGTGTAAACTAACAACTATTCTACAGTCTGTACTAAAGGTGTGTGATCTTCGTTTATATGTGAAGTGCATTAGATCTTGCAGTGTACCAATAAGGGTCTCTAGATAATAGGAATATCAATACTAGGCTAGCTAAAGACTCCTTGGTTTTGCGTGATATAAGTTCCTTCCAAGAATCTTCTTTTATCGTCAATAACTAACCATCTGATGATCGCGGCTGAATTACAAGTGATGAATGATTTTATTGAGCATGGAGTGCCTGAGATAAACCTGACAATATCTAATTACCTACTGCAAAAATATCAATGTTTTTTCTCTAGTTAATGATTTCAAGATGACATTCTTTACAGACCATGAGCAAATTGCAATGTTGCTCCTTGTTAATCACATTTTTTGTGTCTGTCCAATCTATGTCGTGGCCATAAAACGACTAATATTCCTAATCTGAAAATCTCTACTGTGCAGGTCTACTTTCGATCCTAACTTTTAGTGGTCGCTTTATCTCGCCTATACAGTAGTATACAGGGTCCTGCAACAAGTGCGTCGGTCTTAAGTCATAAAAAATATAGTAATAACCATAAAGTCTAAAAAAATAAGGTTAAAAATTTCTAACCTCTTAAAAAAATGTTGGGACCTGATAGCGCATATCTGGAAAATATTTTGAAGTATACAGGATGCTTCAAAAAAGTAGGGGGCATTTTTTTAAAATGCAATGCCATTCTTTATATTTTATTTTTAAGACCGCCTTAGGCTACTTAGTGTATGCGCTAAATATGGCTGCTTTGTCATGCGCACTTTGACTGCAATAATTTTTTTAATAAAAAAAATCTAAATATCATTACTTCATTTAATTTCATCTTGATACTAGAAATGTTAATTCAATGTCAATATTGGACTTAATTGGTATTCTAGAAGAATGGAGAATTACTTTGACTTAAATTGTTTCCTTCTGTCATATATAGGATGTTCGTAGTTAGCAATCATATTCTACGAATTTCAAAGCTCCATTTCTCGCTTTTTTTTTAATGGAACACCCTGTATATTTTTTATCCATTTAATAAAGATTTAATACAAGAACATTTTTTATTATGTAAACATATTAGCTATCTTTAGTCGTTTTTAAAATATTCACGATCATAATAATTAAACAGGCATATTAAAAATATTTACCATTTTATTATTATTACATTAATAATAAATAAATAGTGTTCAATATGTCCTCCGTTTTGTCCAAAACATAAATTAATACGTTCATGAAAACTTCTTTCTACTTCATGTAGCATTTGTGGAGTTACTTGAGCAAACGCATCTCGTATTCTCTGCTCCATATCTACTGCCGTTGTCGATGGATTTCTACTATAAACAATTTCTTTTACAAAACCCCATAAAAAAAATCTAATTTTGTTAGGTCAGGTGATCTGGCTGGCCAATTAATAGGTCCATTCCTTCCGATCCATTTTTCTTTAAAGGTTACATTTAAATATTCAGTGACATTTCGAGAAAAATGTGGAGGAGCTCCGTCCTGTTGAAACCACATTCGGTTTCTAGTAATTAATGGAACATTTGCAAGTAATCTAGGCAGTTGTAAAAACTTGTAAAAATTGAAGGTACATTTCTCCATTGAGATGACCATTAAAAAAATTGAGACCGATAATGGTGCTTCCAATAATTCCACCCCACACAGTTAATGACCACCTACGCTGGTAGTCGATCTGCCGCATAAAATGGGGGTTTTCGGATAAATAATAATGAAAGTTATGTCTATTTACTGATCCTTTTTTATGAAATGTTGCCTCATCCGTAAATAGGACATTGTTAAAAAATGTAAGGTCGTTTTGTAATTTATTTCTGCTCCAAGTACAAAATTCAAGTCGGTTTTGTATATCCCTTGTATATCAAAAAGTGCTTGATGTTCATGGATGTGGTATGGATGAAAATGATTTCTTTTTAAAATTCGTTGCACTGATCTTTTACTTATTCCAACTGCTGCTCCGATATTTGACTGACTTAGATGAGGATCTTCGGTTACCGTTAAAAACACATCTAACTCTTGCTCCTGATTAGTAACAGGCCTCATTCTATCTTGCTAGTAACCTTCTAAAAGATTTTTCTTCTGGACATCTTCTATCAGGATAGCGCGCCCCATACATTCGAGAGGCTAAGAGGCAATTCTTTTCAGATTCCCCCACACAAATATCATGTCAACAACTGAAACAAAGCTCCAAATTTCTTTTACAAACAAAGTAACGATAATTCAAATAACTGAATACTTAAGCTCATAATATACATACAAAAATGATATTCTCACCAAAAAGTCAAAAATTTATTTAGAGAAACAGGTGAAATATTTTGCTTGACAACAAAAAAGGTATTAAAATACCTATTTTGTTAAGAATGCAGATTTCCTGGTTCTTATTTAAACATTTTATTATCTACGGATAATTATCGAGAAAATTTTAAAAACGACTAAAGATAGCTAATATGTTTACATAATAAAAAATGTTCATGTATTAAATCTTTATTAAATGGATAAAAAATATACACGGTGTTCCATTTAAAAAAAGCGAGAAATGGAGATTTGAAATTCGTAAAATATGATTGCTAACTACCAACACTCTGTATATGACAGAAGGAAACAATTTTAGTCAAAGTAATTCTCCGTTCTTCTAGAATCCCAATTAAGTCCAATATTGACATTGAATTAACATTTCTAGTATCAAGATAAAATTAAATGATGTAATGATTTTTAGATTTTTTTAATACAAAAAATTATTGCAGTCAAACCGCGCATGACAAAGCAGCCATATTTAGCGCATATACTAGGTAGCCTAAGGCAGTCTTAAAAATAAAATAAATGCTGCTTATATCGCCCTACTTTTTTGAAGCACCCAGTATACTTCAAAATATTTTCCAGATATGCGCTACCAGGTCCCAAAATTTTTTTAAGAGGTTAGAAATTTTTAACCTTATTTTTTAGACTTTATGGAAGACCGACGAACTGTTCCAGGACCTTGTATATGATTCTCCTCATTCACAAGGGACTTGGTATACGCAGTTCTTGGTATCCAGTATGCATTCCGGATTTGGTCTTTCGTATTAAACCTTGTATGGTTGCCTCGAACTGAAGGCAGTCTTGATGTTGAATTTTCTGGCTATACTCCTGATTTTCTCCGAAATCCCCTTGATGTAAGGAATAGTTCAATATCATGTACAATCCTCTAGTTGCTGGTGCTCTTTCTTTGTTATATTGTGCTGCTTTCCTAATAGTTGTCTTTACCAATCTGCTTAGATAATCGTTCTGCTCTAAGTATTTGATGATGTTTTCTATTTCTCTGTTGAGGTGAACATTGTTTTTGCATGTTGTGACTATACAGGATTTTAATGATTCGTATACTAGTTGGCGATATACTGAAGTCGTTTTTTACAAGAACATGTAAAAAGGGCAGTGCTGACTCACTTTCCAACTTCATCTTGTGCCTGATTACAGCTCTTGAGCCTTAGACCACGCATCAAGTTCACAAAGCAGTTAGAAACTAAATCAGCACTACTCCATTTCTGATTTCTTCCTTCAGTGGGGACTTCTTGTGAGCCTTTAATTTTTCTTTGATGCCTCCTGAAGGGTGCAGGAGACGATGGATTTGCTAAGGCGTATGTACAGGATGGTATTGGATGAGAGGTTTGAGGAGTATTTTGCTGTCAGAACTTTGTCTAGAACTCAGAGGATACCGAATGCCCAGGCACGAAAGTTTCTTTTATTTTGAAACGAGGAAGTTAATTGGGAATTGGAAAATAGTGTTTATAAAAATTGTTTAATAAAAGGAAACGGGAAAATGTCATTATGTAAGATAATTCCTTGGAATAAAGTAATTTTTGTTTAAATTTTGGATGTTATTACAATTATCTTTTAAACTCCTTTTTTTATTACTAAAAAAAAAAACGAATTTATTAATAAATTTTAATTGTCGAATAAGGCGTTTATAAATTTATAAAGGGTTATGTTCCCGCTCCTTCGCCATTTAATACATTGTTTTCAATATATTTTCGAGTTTCTGTAATTGCATCAATGCAATATTAAAAAAAATCACTTTCTCCAATTATATTTTTTTCTCAAAATTTTGAAAGCTTTTGGTCATTTTGTGAATTAATTCCAAAAAAAGTCATCCTTTAACATAAACTTTTAACTCAAAATTTCGATTTTTTTAAAAAAATTCTTAAATAGGTGTTCAGGCAATTTAAGGAATATGTGAACAAACTTTCAAAATTATTTTTTTGTCAGGTTTTTGAGTTATAGGCATTTTGTAAGTTTAAAAAAAATAGTTTTTCCAAAATAATGCTTTTCTCGAAATTTTGAATGTTTTTAAAGATGTTTTTGTTTTTTTTGTTTGAAGAAAAGATTACATGTTTTTTTAGCTATTTATGCTAAATAAAAATCATTATTATTATTTTGGAAAATCCTAAAATAGGTATCTAGTCAAATTACTCAAGGAATATGTGTACTAATTTGTATCCTGTCAAGTTTTTCAGTTATATTGTGAATTAAAAAAAAAAATGTTTTTTGCAGAAATAAGACACTGGAATGTGTATTCGCTCAAATTATTCAAGGCATATCTGTACACATTTTCAAAATTGTATTCTCTCAAATTTATAATGAGCTTTTTGTGAAATTTTCAAAAAAAAATAATTTCTTCCAAAAATAATTTTTTTTTGCAAAATATTGAAAATTTTTTGAAAAACACTCAAATAAGCGTCCAGTCAAATTAATCAAGGCATAATTGTACAAATTTTTAAAATCGTATTTTTTTAGGTAAAAAAAATTATTTTCAAAATTTTCCAAATTTTTTGAAAAGCCCTAAAATATTTGTCCAGTTGAATAATTTAATTAATTTGTATACAAATTTTTAAAACTGTATTCTCTCAACTTTTTAAGTTATGAGCCTTTTATGAAATTTTCAAAAAAAACATATTCCCCAAAAATATTTTTTTTTGCAAAATTTTATTTTTTTTAACGCTGGTTAATAAAATAGTTGTCTAGTCAAATTCTTCAACGAAAATGTATATGCATTTTCAAAATCATATTTTATCAGGTCTTTGAGATGCAGACATTTAAAAAAAAAGTACAAGATATTATTTAATTTTTTTTATTAAAATGACAAGGAGTCAGTTTTCAGCTTAATTGCCTGGAATTTTTGCAAAATATCATAAATGAAAATGCCGTTAACGGGAAAAATAAAATAATAATTCACACATCTATCGTAAAATAAGTATAATATCCAATTAAATTATGCAAAAACGCTTTGGAAAAATATCATTTATTCTTATTTCTTCTTCACCAAAAATTATTATTTCCTACTGGTTTATTTTGATTTAGAAAGTATTTTTTGAATTAAACTTGGAGAAAAATCCCAAGACACCATACCCAAAAAAAAACAAAAATTCTCAAATAACTAAAGTTAGAAACCCAATCCAAGAAAAAAATACATGAACAAAAATACTTTGTTCTTTCAAGATCTTGGACGCCAAAACCATCAAAAATCATTTTGTCTCTGTTTATTTTTTTTTTTAATTTAATTTAGCAGCGTCTTACACAAAGAAGCTTTTATCTGATTTTGGGGATTTTGCCTCCACAAGGTAACTATTGTTTGTTTTTTAATATTATCTAAAACCGTTTTATATTTTGTATTTGTTTGTTCTTTAATTTTAATACTTTAAATTTAGTCCTTCTTTAATTTTGCCTGTTTAAAAGTTCCGTGTCTAAAAAGTCTTTTACTTATGCAACAATCAGAGCTTATTTTAATATCCTAATCCTCCTTTTTGTCCTCCTTATTTTAATTTTAACACTAAAAACTTCAAAAAAGAAGTTCAGAACAGATGTAAACAGTTTTTTGATATATTCACAGTAGTTATTGTAAATATAATCGGAATAATTGTTGTACCTACTGCCTCGAGTCAACAGCCTGCAGTTTTGGTCCATATAATGAGATCTCTGCTGCTCTCTCTTTCTTTCCTTGCCTTTTTTGCCCAATCATTAATTTCGTATCTTTTTCTTTAAAATTAATCAAATTAAGTGTAAGAGTAGTCTAGGTTAAACTCATTCACTTGTTGTGTTTTTATGTTATTTTCTTTTATAAATAAAGACTTTCTCTATAACTTATTTAACAATAGGCTTTTCACTAACCATACATACATCAGCGAAGTGGGTTGCGTCATTATAATAGGTACATAAAATAAAGATTTACTTAAATTTATTAATAAAACAAGTTTGCACATACATATAATTAAGCAAGGCAAGGAAAATAGTAAATCGCAGCACATTGACATTGGGGCGCCAATGCATCCCAAGCAAAAAAAAACTAAAATAAAAACTTAAGATCATCATCAAAAAGCGCAACACGTAATTAAATTACACACCTCAGATAGCGTTAAACAATAATCTAGTTGCAACATATCTTCAATTGTTTTGACTACTAGGCGATAAAAATGAAATTATAGATTCTGGCGGGCAATAAAGTATCGAGATAGCAGAAAATTGAACAAACATAAAACACGATGGTTATGTTGTACTTGCAGCATCCGGTAATACGAGTTATCTGTGAAATCAGCAACGTTTGTAATGTCTTGACATCATATTATGAGATCGTGTTTAACGTGTTAACCCGATATGTTTTCAGGTCAAATTATAAAAGTTCATTGGCTTCATTTTTTTTTTTGCGTAAATATCAATTAATTTGAATAATTAAGAGCAGTAGTGTTTTGGTAATTTTTTTACGTTTTATTATTTCATTTTAAAGCTACTAAACTCGGATAGGAAAGTAGAGGACCTGACAACATCGCGTCGCAAGGTGTATATCTCATCAGACACAGGGGGTGATTTCAGAGCATATCGGCGCGGGAGTAAAAGTAAAAACCCCCTGATTGTTATTTTTATAACAATGGACACATGTCGTATACCGAATAGGTGATTCGTCACGCAAACTTTCCTGGAAATTCGAAAAGGGAGAAATTCTAGATATTTGTCATCGTATATAGGTTTTCTTACGAAACGTACTTTCCTGTAAGAGGTTATAGGGCTAGTAGATTTAATGTTTAAACATTATAGAGTAATGACTAATTTCGTTTATATTTCTTAGCAAAAAATTCATAAAAATGACTGTTTCTCGTGTTGTGGTGTGTTTCTTGTATGGTTGGATGAGCACCATCGGAAGGAGTCATCTCTCGGTTCCCCTAACAACGGATGTGTGCTCTGTAACTCATTTAAGAAGCTTAACAAGTCGGTCATAGTCTAATAAATTATATAGGGCTCCCCTTTTCAAGGTTTTAATGCAGATGAAGGCTTAATGTTTTTAAAAAATACGTTTTACTCTCATCTAAGCATACATTTCGTATAAATTTATTAAATTAAAAATATAGAAAATTAGGTTGATTTTTCTTAGGTAGCTAAAGCACTTTTAATGCAATAATACTAATAATATTAATAATAACATTCATATTAATAATTGTATTGAGATAGCACTGTACTTACAGTACAATAGGCCTGACCTAATACTAATCTATAAAATTTTTAGGAGTATAAGACACACTTTTTGATGTAGCAATAAATAACAATTTAGAAGGGAAACATATTGAAAAAATTGTTAAGTACATGGACCTAGAAGACCAGATACGAAGACAATGGGAAATGAGAGAATTGCGGACGATCCCAATTATTGTGTCAACAACAGGAGTAATACCAAATAGCCTGATCGAAAACATAAAACTGCTCAACCTTAAGGAAAGGATCTATTTAAGCTAATGCAGAATCTGACGCTATTATCCACATCTCGGATTCAGAAAGTTCTTTGGAAACGCGGATATCATGTAATTTTAGTCACCACCCTCAGTCAGCCATCGAAAGACTTACTCTTCCCAGATCCAAGGGTGGCAGAGGACTAACTGATATTTCTTTTCTCTTCAAAAAACAAGTAGCAGATCTTCAGAAATACTTCCTCACTATGCGGGAAACCTCTTCTCTTCATAGAGCAGTGGTGCTAGCGGATAACAGATACACACCCTTGAATCTCCGTGCAGTATAGCAGAACACATTACTGTAACAAAATCAGAGCACACAGCCATTAAAGTTAACACATGGAAACAGAAGGCAACACACGGAAAGCATCCTCACGAACTTAATGCCGAACATGTCGATTATAAAACGTCGAACTACTGGATGACTCGTGGAGATCTATTTCCTGAAACTGAAGGTTTTATGATGACTATACAAGACCAAGTGATTGCTACAAGAAATTACCTTAAGTATATTACTAAAGATGAGAAAGACGATCGATGTAGAAAATGCCTGCGCGTACTGGAGACAATTCAACATATAACATCAGGATGCACATCTCTATCAGCTTCCCAATATCTGCACCGACATGACTGTATGACAAAAATTATTCATCAAGAACTGGCAAAACTTTATCATCTAATTGGCGAAACGTCCAAAAGAAAACCTTTCTAATTGACATAGCAGTGCCAAATACCAATAATGTTCTAGAAACGACACACACTAAACTTGCTAAATACCCAGATCTGGCTCACGAGATAAAACAACAATGGAGGCAAGTATATATACTCCTTCCACTAGAATTGTCCCTTTAACACTGTCCAAAAACCTTAACGTGTTGGGTCTTTCCTCCTGGACGATTGTCACTATACAGAAATCTGTTATACTGAATACATGCAATATTGTTCGAAAGTTCCTAAATCTACCATAGCAAAATTCATCTTGCCTTTAGGCCGATGAAATTGACAACACCGCTATCAGTGAGCTAAAACAGAAAAATAATAATAATAATAATAATGATAATAATAATGTATTTATTTAGCATATATGCGCTTCAAGGCTATTCCTATTATTTAATTATGTAATTAAGAATGAAAGATTAATTTTGTTAAGAATGTAAGATTATGCCAAATAAGCCCTACAGGCTAGACACATAAAAAAGTATAAAAAGTGTGTGCCAAGTATAATACATAATAAAATAAAATACGGCTAGAGTTAAGTTTAAAAATAAGCATGTTAGTATAAATAAAACTTAAAATTACATTTTTCCTAAGGTTAAAATTATAAAATAAAACAATACCGAAACTGTGGTAAAAAGAATAAAATATATAAGCATTTAAATATCAAAAAAAACTCACTATTCTCTACTTAAAATGAACTTTCCCTAGAGCCTTTTGACCTGATTTAAATTGTTACAGTTTTTGGATTGTCCATGGAAAAACAAATTGAGCATTTGGGATGTATTATATCTATTTGTTGAGATGAAAGCATTGCGATTTCCAGTACTATATTTCCAAAAACCCACGGGCTACTACAGATGTAATCATAAACATAATCTTTTGACAGAGAGAAAACATACTTAACATCGACACAACTGAAGTACGAGTATAACGATTACTTTAAAGAATGAAAAATAAAATATTTTATTGCCTTGGAACAATACTGCAAATAAAGTAAAGTACTCGCATTGTAAAGCATTAAGTTAGTATGCGTTGACTGTACTTTTCTCATTCTTGTTAAAAAATAATTTTCTATGAAAATTTCCTTATTACATATTCAACGTGGGAATGAAGACTTAAGTTGGCATTCAAAATTTTGCGGTTTCATAAGCAATCCTCTGCCAAATCCTTGGAGTTTTCAATAATGTTTTGCAATTTTTTGGAATTGCAAGTCCTTTTTAAAAATTTTGGAAAATTTTGAAACCATATAAATTAAGGAATTTTAATAAATTTCACAAACTGTCAAATTTAAAAGAATTCCAATAAATTTGCAGCCATTTAAAAAACCTTGGATCTTCCAGATTTTTTTTGGCGAAATTGGAGGAATTTAAAAAAAAATCGTATTTTTTTGGAAAACGTCAAAATAAAGGAATTTCGTGCCATTTAAGATTTTTTTTTTGTAGCATCCTTAAAGTTTTCATAAATTTCTAGAAACTTTAATTAATTTTAATAAGCGAATTTTGAATTATTCAATTAGGTAAATGTAATTGCAAAATTAGCAAATTTTCGGTTCAGGTAAAACCAAACGGGCACCAGTAAAATGAATATTGTCACTGACGTGAGGAAAAGTGTCAATAAATCAGTGACAGTCGATATTTGAAAACAAGTATGAATTATTCAATCGACGAAAAAATTAGATAAAAAAAATTATTATAAAGATTAAAAAATTAAGTTCAAACTTTTTTTTCATACAGAATTTGGTGAGATTGATAAAACGAAAAAAAACAGTTCTTGTATTCGGCTGTACGTCAGATTTGACAAAGCCTTATAACAAATTGTTTGCTGGTGGCTGGTGTTTGGTTTTACCTGAACCGAAAATTTGGTAAATAATTTTGCAATTACATTTAATTGAATAATTCAAGATTCACTTATTACAAATTTTTGAAACTTTGCACGAGGGTTTGCCAGATTGGTCTCTTCAAAAAGTTATCTTAAATTTTTTCTGTAAAATGTACAGGGAAGTCAATAATTGACCCCCTTAAAATTTACATGGGATTTCCTATGTTCCGCTCGGCGACGCACCACATTACTTACCTAATCCTTCCTATAAAAAAAAAAGACATTTATGAAAGTAAGATTTAAGATTGTAATTAAGAATCAAAGATTAATTTTGTTAAGAATGTAAGATGACAAATAAGATTACAAATAAGCCTCAAGGCTAGACACATAAAAAAGTATAAAAAAGTGTGTGCCAAGTCTAATACATAATAAAATAAAATACGGCTAGAGTTAAGTTTAAAAATAAGCGTGTCAGTATAAATAAAACTTAAAATTAAATTTTTCCTGAGGTTAAAATTATAAAATAAAACAATACTGAAACTGTGGTAAAAAGAATTAAATATATAAGCAATTAAAGATCACAGAAAAGCTCACTATTCTCTACTTAAAATGAACTTTCCCTAGAGCCTTTTCTCATCGCATATTCAAAGTGGGAATGAAAACTTTAGTTGGCATTCAAAATTTTGCAGGTTCATAAGCACAATCCTCTGCCAAATCCTTGGAATTTTCAAGAATGTTTTGCAATTTTTGTTTGGAATTGCAAGTATTTTAAGTAAAAATTTCAGAAAATTTTGAAACCATAAAAATTAAGGAATTTTAATAAATTTTAGAAATTGTGAAAATTGAAAGAGTTCCAATAAATTTGCAGTCCATTTAAAAATCCTTGAATCTTTCTGAGTTTTTTGGCGAAATTTGAGGAATTTAAAAAAAAATCGTATTTTAGTAAAACGTCAAAATTAAAGGAATTCTGTGTCATTTAAGGTTTTTTTTTGTCGCATCCTTGAAGTTTTCATAAATTTCTAGAAATTTTAATTAATTTTAGAAACAGTCAAAATTAATAGAATTCAAATAATTGCAGTCAATTTAAAAATCGAATTTTAGCGAAAAACTTTTTAGATTTACAGATATTTTAAAGAAGTTTTTTAATATTTTAGGAAACATCAAAATTTAATAAAAATATTATGTCATTTTAAGAATTTTTTATAGCATCCTTAGAATTTTCATCGATTTGCAGAAATTTTATAGTATTTTCAAAAAATCAATGAATTTAAAGGAATGCCTTGTCATTTAGGGATATTTTTTTCTCACAGCAATCCTTATACCATTGATGTCTATATGACTGATCTAACATTTAATTCCAAATATACTTAATTTTGACTTAAGCTTGGTACTTAAGCTTTGTCTGTTCTCACAGAGCCAGTTGAGCAAGTTGCATAGCTCATTATTTAAATTGATCTGCCTCTGTTGTATGTATTTGCATACTATACAGGGTGTAAATAAAATAAAACAAAAATAAAGTAAAGTAAAAGTAAACAAAATATTTACTCGATTCTTTTGAAATTTGGCAGTATTACTTGTTGAATTTTTTTAGCTAATTTAGCCCTAACAAGATTAAAATTATAAGGTCCAGTGGCGTCCTTCTTAGCAAATATTATTGACACAAAAATTTACGCCACTGCCTTTTTTTCAACTTTAATATTTGTTGTCTCATTAGGCATTAAAAAATACAACTTTTTTGCCTCCAGTATTTTTTTTTGTATTTTACTTCGTTTTCGACAAAAAAAAATACCGTTTTGAAGGTGGACCAATTCAATGGCCACTTCACTCTCCTGACTTAAATCCAATAGATTTTTATTAATAGGGACACCTTAAAAGTCTGGTTTATGCTAGTCCCATACAAACAATAGAAGAGTTAAGAAATAAAATTGTAAATGTTTGCGAAGAAGTGAGAAATAGTCCTCGAACTTTAGCTCGAGTGCGTCGTTTAATGATTCGTCGAGTGAGAAGGTGTACAGAAATGGATGGTGGACATTTCCAACATTTGTTGTTGCAATAAAAAGCTCCTAGAAATATTTTTGATTTTTCGTTTTCCAAGGCACCTGTGATTATTAATTTTATAACTTTATTTTTATTATAACTTTAATTTTTTACCAAAAATTAATAAGCCAATTTTGTCCACTGGCATGCAATAAAACGGTATTTATTTTTTTTGTCGAAAACGAAGTGAGATACGAAAAAAATACAAGAAACAAAAAAGTTGTATTTTTAAATGTTTATTCAAACATCAAATATTAAGATTGAAAAAAAGGCAGTGGCATACATTTTTTTGCCAATAATATTTGCTAAGATGTCCCTCGGGACGCCACTGAACTTTATAATTTTAATCTAATTAGGGCTAAATTAGCCTCTTAATACAACAAGTAACACTACCAAATTTCAAAAGAATCGAGTAAATATTTTGTTTAATATTAATAAAAAAAAATGATCACTCTGTATCTTGAAAACTGTGCATTTCCGGACCCATGTTTATAGAAACTTTTTCTCATATTTTTTTACAATGAATCACCCATTAAAATATGTCCGTCTACTTTTCGAACACCCTGTATAGAATCATATGAAAGTAGGACGATGCTAGATTTCCCAGTTGTCCCTATCATTAATAAGTCAAAGAAGAACATCACAAAGTCTCGGTCTCAAAAAAAAAACCATCATTAATATATAATTGAAATAGCAAGGTACCCTAAACTGTAACTTAAGGCACACCATATTTATCATTAACACATTCAGACACAAAATACTTAAACATAACACGTTGGACTCTATTACTTAAATAAGGTTCAAACCATTTAAGAATCATATCTCTAAGACCCAATTGCTTCAATTTCTTAATTAGAAACTCTTTCCTAAAATCCAAGCATACACCTAACACAAGATTATCAGAATCAATTATTCTTAAAAATAAGTGTTAGTTGGTCGGAATATCATTGTAACATTTCGTATTTTGGGCGCAGAAATAACAGTAGACATTTTCCTTGAATCAAGAAAAACACCAATACTCAAGGATGTGTTAATTACATCTAAAAGACGATCAACAATGTAAGCCACATCACAAAACAACTGTTTTAATATCCCACTCTTGCGATCCCCAACATTTTTTAGGTTCCTAAGTATTTCTTTTATTTCTGCCATAGAACAAATGTTTAATCAATGTTTTTTCTATTTTATCAAATGTTGAAGATATATTGACTTGGTATAAGATGTTGAAAAGATAAGATGAGAAGCCCATTTGCTTATTGTGGTATATTTTCTAAGATTTTGTATATGCTGTCAATGAAATATTTATTAACTCCATGTGTAACCTATCAGCCTTCCATATAATTGTCTCAGTCACAAAAACTATTTCATTAGATACTACTTAATTTTTTTCGGTTAAAAGAGTTTTCATATCACAGTTTTTTAGGAGTATTTTTTTTGCTTCTATAAATTGCGCATAATATCTTTCTTTTTCAACTCTAATCTGCTCATAGGTTTTTATTGATTCCAAATAACCTAATTATCCTCAATGACAACTCTTTTATATCACCAATCTTTTTCATCCATTTGCTCTTTACTTTGTTGTGTTTGTTGTGCAACAATCTTAATCATTGGTTACCTACTGTCTAAAATGATACTAATATGTCATCTGAGCTACCATTGTTTTGTAAGCATTTGTTTCTGAATGCGATCACAATTATAATTTTTAAAGAACCCTTTTTGACTTATTATTTCGTGGTTTAATCATTGTACTTATTAACGTTAATTAATATTATATAACGGTCAGTAATTTTGGGGATCAAATGAGGCTATTATTTGCAAAACTTGCTAATCGACAAAATCATGGAATTTCTTTTTTTTTGCTAAGTTTATTTAAATTTTGAAGGGGAATCAAATGATAAAATCAGAATTTTTCAAAAGTCTCTTTTTAGCATGTAAATACTGAGAAGAAAATTACAGTTATATGCAGAACTAGCTCTTTGCTTTGACGTTTTGCTTGCAAAACTCGCTCCTTGTTCTGACACCAATGAAATTAACTTGTTAAATCACGTGATTAACACGCGGTAGCAGCTGTTGTAGAGTTGTTTACAAAAACTTTTTTCGGAACAACATTTAAGTATTTTTTATCCAAGCAACTACACAGGTGTTTTCTTGGCGAATAAGAAAAAGTTTTTTTTATTAATATGGAGTTAGTTGGTGAAAATGTTATGTCTGTTAAACCTAGTCCACAGGGAAAAGGACGCAAAAAACTTCTTTAGCCAGAAACGCATGAAAGGAATGTTGCTAAACTTGCTAGGTAAGTACTTCATCTTAAACTTATGATTTTGAACTTGTGCGGTAATCGTTTGAGTTTTATTGCAGTGTCAGTTGTTTTTTTAGGTCGAGTAGGGCTAACAAAAAGTTTACTAGCCGTGAGTCATGAGTTGTATCGATATTATGTTTTATGTATGCAGCTATTGTGTAATTTTTGTCAATTTATATTGTTACAGAAATATACCAAAAGCTCTTCCGGCTTTTCCAATTTCTGGACATAATGGACGACCCGGATTACCATATTATTGTTCCACACTCACAATGAAGCAAATTAAAGATTTTCATGCCTATCTTTACCAGTCAAAAAACAAAATTAGCCAAGATCTTTTGATATTAGCGTGTTGTCAGGGAGAAAAACCAAAAAGGGGGAAATCTAATCATGCTGCAGTGTCAATAAAATACCACGTTCGTCTGAGTAAAGGAGAGATGATTAGAGTTTGTGCCAAGTCATTTCTAGGAATTACAAATTTTAGCAAGGACCGCATACAAAGAATTATCAGAAATTTTGTTGTAACAGGAGAGATACCAAGGGAACGTAGGGGTGGTTATAGAGTGGGTCCAAAAAATGACGAAAAACGAAACTGCATCAAACAATTTATAGAATCCATTACATGTACCGAGTCTCATTACTGTAGAAACAAGACGAGTTCGAGGATTTACTTGCCATGTGACTTAAATTTTAGGAAACTTTTCAACTATTATCGTCAGAAAGTTCCACAGCCTATGCATGTAAAGATTTCTTATTTTCGAAAGTATGTGAATGCTAAGTACAATATCGCTTTTGGAACTCCGCTAACTGACTGTTGTTCTACTTGCTTAAGAACAAAGGAGCAGCTAAAAGTAGCAACTTCTTTAGATGTTCGACAAAACTTAATCACTCAGCATCATGTTCATATCGCAAAGGCAAAGGCTTTTTTCAAACTGCTTAAAAATCCTGAACCCAACACAACTTACTTTTCATTTTGACTGCCAGAAAAACTTGGCACTGCAAGACTACCTGATCAAGCAGCATATTTTAGCCAGCAAATTAACTATAATAATTTTACCATTGTCGCTGGAATTTCTAAAGATAAATTAAGGCCCAGCAATGTATTTTCTTACTTGTGGACAGAAATTGATTCCCGCAAAGATTCTAATACAATTGCATCAGCTTTGCAACATGCTCTAAATAATTTTGATTTTGATCCCAGTATAGAATCAGTTCGTTTGTTCGCTGATGGTTGCGGCGGACAAAACAAAAACACGAATATGATGGCAATGTTGGCTTATTGGCTTCTAGAAGAAGCGCCGAAACATATTAAACAAATTGAACTGATTTTTCCGATCGTCGGTCATTCCTTTATTCCGCGTGATCGCATCTTCGGCCTTATAGAAAAAGATATTAAAAAAATGCTTGTTATCGTCAAAATTAGTGACTACGATGATTTAATTAGAAAGCATTCCACTATACGGAAAATTGGTATCGATTGGGATGTCTTTGATTGGAGAACACAAGCAAAACGTGTTATTAAGCTGCCTAGTTCATGGCACTTTAAATTTAATAAGGCAAAGCGGTTTATTTTTGTAAAAAAAGATAAAAATGTTCTGATCCGAGGTGAGCCCAATTACAACAATGCTATTGGAAAGGCTAAAAGTGTTTGTAAAAAAAATGTTAGCCTTTCTTCAATGGCTCCTCTGAAATTACCACTGGGAAAAGAACTTAAGGGGGATAAAGGAACTATTATTGGTCTTCATTCCAAACACTATGGAGAAAATTGGAGAAGCCTTCCGGAACTAACGTTTTATAAAAAACACTTAAAAAAAGATTGTGCCTCACCAGAAGAAACCGTTGATGGTTAGGATTTTTTTTTCTGTTTTTTTCTTTATATGTTTTTTTAAATAAGTATAATTAGAAATGCGAATTTCAATGTTTTATTTGTATGACAAAATAACTTACTTTATTGAACTAATTACTATTTTTTTTTAAATTTAAGGTACCTATGTATTTTCAAAACTGGTTATTTGCAATAAAAAAAAATTGGTGGAAATCTCCTAAATTACATTTCTAAAAGTCATAAGCAACCATTATAAAAACGTCTAATCGTTTTTTTCGATTTCCCAAAAAAAGGCTTACGAGCAAAAAGCAAGCTTTGCAAATAATGGCCTCAAATAGATCTCAATTATATTTGAGATGAGTTTGTCATCGGTAAATATATAATTAATTAAGGACTTCTTCGTGTTATACTGGTCAATGATTTATTTATTTGATTAAAGCCATTGGTATATACCAATCACAAAACAGTTTTACCACTAACCAAAAATCTTTATTTTATTTTCCTATATTAGAGAATAAAGTAAAGAGTTGTTTGGAAAAGCAGTTGTGTGATTTGAGTGTGACACCAAAAGTTTCAACCATAGGACTATTATTAAATATACAGGGTTACTGGTAATTGGATACATTCCTTTGGAGATGTGATAGGGGAGGGGGTAAGAAGTAAATTGAACCCTAATATGTATTATGCAAAAGTTGATAGTTTTCGACATATTTAATTTTTTCTGTTTTTCTTCAAAATGTAGACCTTAGTGGTATAAAAGGCAGTTTCCAGAAAATCCGCTGTATATTTTTTTAACTTTTTAGGCAAAATACATGCTCAACACAATAGTGTTACGTTTGTAATGGCAAAAGTCCCGCAAATAGTTGTAACCATAGGTAAATTCTCGATGCAAAGTGTAATTTTTTTTTCTTAAATAAAATACTACACTTTCTAGTGGATATTTTTTGAAAAAAAAATTATGCTACATTTTTCAAAATTTCCTTAAAACTTCCTTATTACCTAAGCTAGCTCACAGGATACAAATGCTTAAAAGTTAGGTGACATGGTTTTGTATTTTTATTATAAATTGTAAAGTAACGCATTTATCAGTATTTACCTTCACAAATCTTGTTCAAAATGAGACCCTCTATTGCGAATACAGGCTCGGCAGCGCCTTCTCATTTCAGTCTTTGTTGTTCTAGTTGTTATGGTATTCCTGATCTGCTGGGCAGTGTTGGTTAATCTTTGGATAAGATCTTCCCGGGTAATTATTGGGGTTGCATAAACCAGTGCTTTCATTTGCTATAATCCCATATGCTATAATCAAGCGGGGTTAAGTCAGGGCTTCGTGCTGGCCAAGCTATTGGACCTGACCTACCAATCCAACGATTCGGGAAACGTTCATCCAGGAACTGCCGAACTGACCGCCGAAAATGAGCTGGACAGCCGTCATGTTGAAATATCATTCGTCCTCTAACGACGAGAGGAATATCGTCAAAAAGATCTTGTAGGTCATGTCGTAAAAAATTTTCATAAATATCCCCGTTTAAATGGTCTGGGAAAAAATGTGGTCCTATTACATCCCGGCCAATAAGTCCCATCCAGACATTTACAGAAAACTTTCTTTGAAAACTGGTTTCTCTTGTTAAACGGGGATTTTCTTCGGCCCAAAAATGAAGGTTATGAAAATTTGTAATGCCCTCATGACTAAACTTTGACTCGTCCGTTCACAAAATGTCGGTTAAAAAGTTCTATTGTCTGCATCAGAATTTATAATAAATCTGCAGAATTCTACCCTTCTTATCGGGTCCCCTTCTTCCAATCCTTGGACAGGCGTATAATGGTAAGGATGGCTTCCCATTTGCCGAATCGTGGACCAAACTTTCCATTGCGATGATCCTGTTTGCTGCGCTACGGCATTAGTGGATGTGGTTGGATCGTCTTCAAAATGTCTTAATATTTCCTCCTCATCTTCTGCTCGATATATGCGAGGAGCGCCAGCGTCACCTCTTCTTGGTTTTACGGATCCAGTTTCAGCGATAGCTCGGTAGGTCGAAGCGAAAACACGGACATTTGGAATGCGGCGGTTCGGAAAGTGACGTTGGTATTCTCGGCGAGACTCCGCGGCATTACCATTGCAAAACCCATAAACAAACATAATATCTGCATATTCAGCGTTAGTAAACGTGGCCATAGCGCAGAAACCAATAGAATACCTTCTTTGAAAAGACGAGAAAAATAAACTCAAAACTCGTAGTTTAACTACTTTCCACAACAATTATTGCTGTCAGACTATCTACACATCAAATTTTTAACAATAAAATTAAAAAAACAAATTGTTGCTATAGTACTTAAATACCATAGAAGTAAATACCACTTGGCATTTTTCAAGTGCGTTCTTACTATTAATAATAAAAATACAAAATTCTGTTAAAATTTTTGGTAGCATTTATAGCCTATCAGTTAGCTTAGATAATAAGAAAGTTTTACGTAAATTTTGAAGAATGTAGCATAATTTTTTTTCAAAAAATATCCACTAGAAAGTGTAGTATTTTATTTAAGAAAAAAAAATTACACTTTGCATCGAGAATTTACACATAACAAAAAAAATTAAATATGTCGAAAACTATCAACTTTTGCATAATACATATTAGGGTTCAATTTACTTCTTACCCCCTCCCCTATCACATTTCCAAAGGAATGTATCGAATTACCAGTAACCCTGTATATTTTAATAGTTTGTTGCCATAAAATTAATGTTTTAATATGTCAAAATTAAAATCTTTAACAATAATATTGATACCATCAAAATAATCTGTTCTAACTATACCTTAAAAAAAAATTAGAAATTTTTAATTTTCTTTTTGAAAGGTTTTGATTTTTTCTTTTTATTTTTTTTCAGGTAATTAAACTAGGTTTTTAATATTTCTCAAATAGTATTTTCTCAAAATGTATACAAAGTAAACTCTGATAATATACAGGGCTATTACAACAAAATAATAAAAAGAAAAATATGGTTAATGGACTTGTATAAGCCTTGAGGAAAAGGGATACTTAAACATGCTGCAGAATATTGGTTAAATAAAACAAAAATTATGTTTAAAAAAATGAGCAATTATGTGCGTTATATAATACAAGACAGAAAGTGTTAAAACAAATCCTTGAAATGTAAAAATATACCAGTACGTATTTTCAGGTTTTTTACACTGTATCATGGACTGGCCCGGCCGGCTGCAAGTCCAGCAGCTGTCGCGCACATCTTCCTCACGCACCCGTCTTATTATAAGATGCACTTTTTCATTCATTTTATAGGCTTGAACACTCAAATTAGATGTTTTTTACGTGACTTGGATCAGTACATATGAAAAGGATAAGTTTCTTGCGATCCTTTGGATCCTGCTGAGCAAATATTCATAAGATAAACGTCAAGGAATCATCAACCCTAAGCTTCATTAAAGGTTCAGTATAATGAAATAAAATATTTGAAGGTAACCTCCAAGAACCCATAGTTTCAGAAAAAGTGAAATTTTTACCTAGCAGATATGAGTGAAACAAACAGCAGGAGGATTTAAAAAACAGCCTTGTGGAAACTATAAAAATCACAATTTTTGAGATATCAACCTCCAAAGATCGCTTCCATCTTTGGCAAGGAATCTATATATGCTTTAGTACATACGGTATTTGTGATTGTCTCGTAGAGTTGCTCCAATGATTTTAGTTTTGCTTTATGAATTTCTTATATATTCGATGGTATAAATAAAAATGTAGATGCTTATACTACAATTTTAAGAATCTATTTCAAAGTATATACTTTGCCATTAAGTACCTAATCGGTTCCGGTAGTATTTGCTTTAAGTCGAAGTATTTACTATCGTTCTTGTAGTATCTACTTTTATTCTGAAGTAAATGCTTTAAATATAAGTAGCATCTCCTCATTTTGACTACTGGGCAATTAAACATTTGCAGGTTTCGAGGTCAGACTTGTTTTATTTTTGTAACTAAGTCAAGAAGAGTCCCAAAATGAAGATTTACGATTAGTCTTTGTTACTATGTTAGAAAACTGCAAAATTATTCTGGATAAAAAAGTGACATTTCCCATTAAGTCTGCTAAAGACAAAGCACTTAAATAATTAACAGAGACGTATAAAAGAAATACAAAACAAAATTTAGATGCAAAACGGATATTAAAAAAAGTTAATAATATGAAAAGCAAAATTAAAAAAATAACCGATATAGCAATAAAACTTTTTGGACCTATGGATTGCAAGTGAGAATCCAGTGATTGAAAAAGTGACAGGTAGCCTGTTATATATTTTTTTCTTAAAAACCAGTAAATCATTTACCGATGAAGAGAATCAAATATCTTTTTGTGATGATAAAGAATTAAATTACAAAAGAAATTACTACTTCAACAAATCAACACTCAGGTTTATTATTTTTATAACATGTTTATTAGGTTTAATTATTTTGTAACTTTCATAAAATAAATATGTATAAAATCCAAACAACCCAAATATTTATTTACTTTTTCAACGTTGTCTGTACATCAGTGTTGCAATTTCATTTCGAAACTGGATACTTTAGCGTTATTTCGTTCGGCGTATAATTCAGGCATAACTGCTTGCTCCTTCTTTTATGTTAATTTCATCAAAATGTTCATCTGGATCGTTCAAAAATTTTGCACAATTATGTAAAATAAATCCACACATAATAAATTGATATTTTCTATCTGTTTTAAGTCGGCTTGTATAATTTAACAAGCATCTTTCTATAATAATATGTTCTCTTGCATGTGTTCTATTAAAACATTTGTAAATGTTTGTTATGGATACTTTTACACCATATCCAGAATCACCCAAAAGACAAACTCTTTCTTGATTAATATACATATTAGGGTAAACAGGACTATTGTACCATATTCTAGAGTCATGAACAGACCCAGGCCAGGAAGCATCAATACTGGTAAATATTTTTCTGCTATTACATGTTGCTTGTACATTTATAGTAAAAACTCCTTTTCTGTTAATATTTTCATCGCCATGTACATATGGTTTTATAATTTTCACGTGAGTGCAGTCAATGACATGAGGTATTGTGTTATGTGCTGCCCATTCATATTTAGCTCTGTTGACCGTATCTCCAGTAGCAGGAAATTTAACCCACTGATTTTTCTTGCTACAGATTTCACGTGATACCTTATCAATAATTTTTGAAACGGTTGTTTGATGAATTCCAACATCTAGTCCAACGCTTAGCGGAAATCCAGGGTCTCCTGAATTAAAGATATAAAAAGTAGATTATTTATCCTATTTAATTTATTTTCTATTGAAACATACCTAAGCTTCTTAAAAATACTTCCATTTGTTGAATGTGTGTAAGAGCACAGCCTCGAGTTTCATTTGCTTGTAATGTATTCGCTAGGTAAGATACCTAAAGGAATAAAAAATTTTAAAACTAATTAAAAACGATAATAATTAATATTGCTAAATTACCAACATATTTTATGATATAAAATATCATTATTCCTTCCATCTTCAAATAAAACTAAACGTAGTATTCTCTCTAAAGTTACACCACTTATACCAACTTTGCAAAAGTCAAGCATATCCTAAATTTCTCTCAAAATTCGTACCATACTTCAAATTCTAGTAAATACTACTTGATATAGTGGGTCGTATGAATAAAAATGAGCATTTAGTATCTACTCAGGAATTTGGAGCAAATACTCCATGTCATATGAATAAAAATAGAGAGCAAATGCTCCACTTGAGTAGGTACTCTTATGTATAATTTGTTGTGAGTTCATTCTCAGTTTTCTTATGAATAAAAATTTGTTGATGCTCCTCGGAAGGAGAATGTACTCCATAATTTTGGAGTCTGATATACAGCAGACTTCAGTTTGACTAAGTCAGAGCTATGGCTGAGTTTATTCTTAGTTTGCGTTCTAAAAAATATTACAAACCTAGAAGGCGTACCTGTGATCGTGATTTTAAAGTGTTATATCAAATCACTTTTAGGGTACAGAATCTGGAGAAAAAACAGGTGGTGCTATATGTAACATTGATAAAATGAAAATATTTTTGAGATACGTTGGTGATTCGGGTTTCCAATCAGGAGTAGGAGAAGATGTTGGTGTTCATCAATGTTCTGTCTCAAAAGTATGACGGAAGTTAGTGAGAAGCTAATAGAAAAATGTGATCTGTGGATAAAATTTCCTTACTGCTGCCGACATAATAGAGTCAAAACATAAATGGCAATCAAATTATTCTTTTCCTTGTGCATTGGGCGTGATAGACTGTGCCCACATAAAAATAAAAAAGCTACCTATTCATAGAGATAAATATATTAATCGCAAAGGATATCACAGCATTAATGTCCAAGCCACATGCAATTCAGATGAGTGGCTTACAAGTGTAGGCGCTTCACGGATTTGAAGCAATTCAGAAATTTCAAATATTGGGAGGAATACTTTTCAGAGGTCGCAAGCATTACTCTTAGGAGATGAAGAATATGGCATATCACCGTGGCTAATGGTACCTTTTAGAAATTCTGATGCACCACAAGAACGTGCTTACAATAATTTATTTACAAAGGAACGTGTAATAATTGAAAGATGTTTTGGTCAACTAAAACAACGATTTCCGATGATACAATATGAAGTGCGGGTATCCATAGAAAAAGTTTTAAAATTTGTCATATGCTGTTGTATATTATACAATGTAGCAAAATATTTAAAACATGAGCTAGATCCTATGGAGCTCCCATTAGAAGATATCCCACTTGCGTATCCGGCAGAAGATGAGGTGGACAATAATAATATTAGAAGAAGCGGGCAATGGAGAGAATTTTCATTTCTAAAACTCTCAGTTGTATCAGCAAAACTAGTATTTGTAGTTCCTTATTAGAAACGGACGAGAGTTATTTAGTAACGTTTGTTTCATATTCTTCGAGAGGATTAACTTTATTATGTTTCTTTTTTTTAGGTGCATGTTGTACTGTACTAATAGCATCATCATTTGCTGCACTTGTTTCAGAAGCAGAAGTTGATTGCCTAGGGATTGTATCTTCATGGCCGATTTTTGCCTCTGTTTGTTGTATGCCGAAGGATAATGCTCCTAAAATGAAAAATTAAGTAAATATTTATACAGTTTCTATATTAAAAAATGGACAAGTGTTAAAGTTTCGTGGATAATATTGTATTCTTTTTTTGCTTCTAAACTACAAAAATGTCTGTCTAAAATACTTCACTAATTTTATGTAAAGTTAAATAAAGTTATTTATAAAGAAGAGATTAATTAATTTACCTGGAACCTTTGCAAGTACTGGATTTGTGTTGCCTTCCATGATTTCCAACAAAATCTTTTCCCAATCCCCCAGCACAATTTTCTTATTTCCAGTCCTGTTTAGGTCAGCTTTTTTTCTTGAGTCTGGATTTCATATTATTAATTTTTTTGTACATTTGACTTGTCGTTATTTGTGACCCAAAACTCAGCTTCCATTAGTTCTTGATCAGTTCTAGTGCTTGGCTTTTTGACTGTCGCACAACTGGTATTTGTGACTTATATAAAAATATGGGAAAATCACGTAGCATGTTTACAAATCCCATTTCGAATTCGCAAACTTTATCAGTTTCTTCTTCACTTTCACTCATTGCACGCTGATACTTGAATTTATATTAATACACGAATATGTACTTGTTTATTTGGTGTTTTTTCAGGTGCAGACTTGTTTGGAAATATCGAGTATCTACTTTATGTATTCGGAGCACATACTTCTCTTTTTATTCAGATAAAACGGAGAAGAAACTAGCACTTCATGCTCATGCTCATGAGTGCATACTCGAAGTTTCAACGCGAGTGTTATTCATATCAGCCATTGTATATCGTGTTAAATTAGATTTATATATATTTGAGACTCGGATTTGCTTAGCTTTATTGAATAGTCTTCTCACTGGTTCTTTAGGTGATTGTTCCACCAGACTGTTTTCTATATTCAGGGTATTAATAAAACAAACAGTACAGGATTCATCCAAGACCACACAGATTTTCTTTTAAAAAACAAACTTATAATCTTTTTTAACAACTGATAAGAAATGTCTAGTGCAGAAAACTTTTATGTTACAACAGATTCCACTAAATCCTCATTTTGCTAATGATCAAAACAGAGAATAATAAAAGTAATTTTGGGTTAAAGCCTCTATCACATTCCATCCTTTGTTTCTTCTGCAACAGACTCCACAACGTTTCTCTCCCTACCGCCGCAGATAATTTACTCAGATACGACCAGCAAACAGACAACACGTGCCCAAACTCAATCAGCTGATTGCTTTCGGACCATCTGCCGTTCATTTTTTTATTTTACGTTTCTTTAAACTGCTCTACCTTTTTCACCCATTTGGTATTGTGGTATTCTTTTCATTCTCGTTCATATTAAAATGTCAAAAATCGTATAATTTAGAATGACACGTTGCGTTTGAGAACTGCGGGCCGCAGGTATTTTAAGTTTACGTAAACAGCTTCATAAATGGGGTTTTGTATGGTAATTTTCCGTGTAATGGGTATCGGTTGAAATCATGACATTAAAAAAGTAGTTGTTTAGGTTTCCAAAGGCAATAATGGTAATTTAAGTTCGCGTGGCTTAAGACCTACTGAAACCACAATAATCAATACAAATAAAACTCAATACGAAATGATTCTTATAGAAGGAATCGAGGGAGGTTCTATTGATACGGTTCCATGGGTGACGTCTGTTTCTAGCAGGTGATTATCGACTCTTCTGGGACATCAAACAGTTATTTCAATATGCGCAAACGGTTATATAAATGACGCTTAATGTGATTTGTTAGTGCAATATTTAATGAGATTTCAGACAGGGACGAATTTTTAAATTTTTTTTAGTATATAATGAGTGTATGAAGTGGTTTTGTAATTTTGGTTTGCTACGTACAAGTTTTTCACTGTCTCTACTGCATTTCACTTAAAAATTACGAAATGAAGCACCTTAAAATCACTTTGCATTAAAAGCAACTTTTCATCAGAATCGTCTTTGAATTTAAGTCTGAAAAGTTATCATGTTTAAAAATAGAGAAAATAATTAAGTCTGGATCATATTAAAATTGTAATTGTATTACGTAATTTGAATCACTACATATGATAAGCACCATTCATATAATGACATTTTGAGTTGATCATCATTCCTCCTCCATTTCACTTTATCTAATTTCTGTGAGGAACATTTTGCTTTATAACAATCCAGCATAATACGTCCTGAGTCTTGGATAGATTACCATGTTTAACAAGACTTTTTGACCAATTTACTTACTTTGACCAATGTTTCAGCACTAATTTGTGCTATCTTCAGGGCAACAATAAAATTGAAAATATTTTGTAGACGATTGGAAATCAATATTTCCACTAAAACTACATTAATAGTATTCAATTAAAGGGCATAAAAATCAAATCTTAAACGAGTTGAATTTTATATGCATGTTGTTTAAAATCAGTATCATTCATATTATACTTTTATTGTATAATTTCTTAACTGATTTCCAATATTCCTTTCACTATTTGCCACTACACGGTCTATCTGCCTTAAACAGACTTGCCTATTAATAATAATATATCTAGATATATTTATCGAAGGAATAATTATTAAATCATTGCTTCACTGGAAATCTGTTCCATATGTTGTTTGAAATTCGTTGACCAACTCGTTCCAGGTTCAAGTATTTAACTTGTTTTGAAGAACTGTCTTTATTTGTAAAAATACCCACTGTACGCATAAATTCAGAACAAAAAACTGATTTACTTAGAGGTTAAGGTGAGTATTATAATATAAAGATTAATGATGCTAAAGATGAAAAGTAAAGTGATACAAACACAGAAAGAAGAAGTATGATTTTCCTATCTATATTCGTTATGTTTTTCAAAATGTTCATTTTATCATGACTGATTTATGTATTAGCTTCTTCTATACTTTTTGCCATGAACAAATGCTCAATTTCATTTAAAAAAATAATGCCTTCTCAAGGCTCCACATATGAACTGAAGATGCAAATAGAAAGTCGTGAAACGGTATATTGATAAACTCAAAAAACTTTAGAACAGTTCTCAACTCAATGATAATAACCTAAAAATGAGCCTCGATACAATCTATCTCCTGACCGAAACTTTCTCACGACCCTTATTGCATATTAAAACGACTGCAACGAAAGTTCTCTCAACAAATCCTAACTAATTTTTCTAAATCTGAAAACGTCCCATGGCGCTACCGTTTAGTACCGATATCTAATGCCCTTTTAAGATCGATATCGCATCGAAACCGGATCGACCCTATTTTAAAAATTTATAAATGCGTAAATAAAAATGCAAATTTGAGAAATTGAGGGTGCGCTCTCTCACTCTGACAGGTAAACTTATTGGTAGTCCGTAAGATCGCGGGTTTATGGCCCGATGACGTTTTCGTAATTTTGTTGACATTTGCATTAAATTTTTTTGTTGTGATTTGTGTGGGAGAGTGGTTTGAAGATACCAAAATGAATTCAGTAGTAGACCATTAAGTTAAGAGATTTTTATCCCAATTTATATCTAGAAATAGATGTTTTTTAGGGATATGCTTTAAAATTTCATCATGCATGGACTTTTATGACTTTTGATCATCACAATATGATTGACTACATTTGCAGCATTATACGCCCGAAATATTATAAGAAGTTACAGGTCTGGTGAACTTAGGTCTTACATGCGGAAATCAATGTATCAACTTCTTCTGTTGCTTTATCCGTTTCGGACGTTGGCTATATTAATAAGGCTATTTTGACTTTGTTGATGTTAGTCCGAACCATTGTCATAGGTTATGCATCTATGAATGTCGTATTCTTCCTGGCCCCATCCTACTAAAAACTCTTCCTTGGACTATTAACTAGTAGCAGTCGGTACTTAGTATAGTAAGTATTCAAGCTTCCGTTCCATTATGGTGAAGATTATTTATTTGCTTTTGCCTATTCTCTGCATCATTTCCACGCTGGTGATGTGGTCAGTCCAGGACATCCGAAGAATGCGGCGATATATCCACAGCTCAAAGGATTATAATTTCTTCTTAGCTCCTTCCATTGTGGTCGATGCTTCTGCTCCATAGAACAAAACTGGGAAGGCATAACACTTGGCCAGTTTTAATTCCATTGAGATTATGCGTGTAAATCAATTCTTCATATTGTTAAATGCGTTTCGGGACTTTACATCGTGTTCTTTTTTCTGTTGACTGATTCCATTTTGTGTTGACTGTGGTTCCAAGGCATGTGTATGTCTCTACTTTTTCTATGTTTGCTTGTTTAATGTCAATTGCATCGGAACTTATTGTCTTCTGCTGATAAACATGCATTTAGTTCTAGGCCATATTCTTGACTTTCTATGTGTCTTTGAAGCTCGTTGCAGTTATTTGCGATAATAACTGCTTAATAATCAGCATATCTAATGTTATTGATTATCTCTCCATTCAATTTGATATCTTCTTAAACTCTTTTTAGTGATTCTCTGAAGATTTGTTTACAGTTTATATTGAAAAGAAGCGGCGAGTAGACGCATATATCATACACCCTTTTTAATATTTATCTTCCGTCTATATAATCTAATGCCAATATTTATCTCAGTACTTTGGTTTCAAGAGAGACTAGTTATTATACGCAGATCTTTGCCATCAATATGCATCTTTCTGAGAATTTCCGTGAGCTTATTATGTTTGACATTATCAAACGCCTTGGAGAAGTCGATGGAGCACAAGCGGACGTCCTTGTGCATGTTTCTGCATCTTTGAATTCAAATTTGCAGATTAAAAATTTCTTCTCGAGTGCCCAATGCGCTTCGGAATCCAAATTGTGGCTCCGATATATTTGCTTTGCATTTGTTATATTTTTTTGTGTATAATTTATCAGTCTTATTTCTCGGCATCAATCATAGTGTTTTGCGCTTGAATTTAGAGATGACTTCGAAGGTTGATCGTAGCGATTCCTCCAGATTTTCTCCTTTGTCAAGGGGTTGGAATGGCCTGTCAGAAACTCGAGGAAGTGATCATACGTTTCGCATAGGAGTTTTAGCATCTCCCCTGTATGTTGTTGGGACCTGGTGCTTTGTCGTTTTTTAGCAATAAAATGGCTTTTTCCACGTCAGATCTTAGTATTTTGAGTTCAGTCATGTCGTTCTCTCGGTCTTCTGTCACTCTGCATTCATCGGTTAAAAGTACGTAATCTTTCTTCAAGTCGTTTGATATAAGGTGTCCGTCTGCATCTATTAGTCTCGGGTGGAGATTATTGATTTTCCTTTTAGTTGTTAACTCCTTGATCTTTTTCTACATTTCTTCATTCCATCGCATTTCTCCTTTCGCTACCTTTATATTTGTTTTTATATTGCGAATTGTTTCTTGGTACTTCATTTGTTTTTTTGCCTTTATGTAAACTTCTTTCCTCCATCTTATCAATGATTTCATCAGTCATCAATACCTTCTTCTTTACTTCGTCACTTCAACAGGTCCTTTTATTTCCTCCCATGTAGCAACTGCACCTATGGCGGGTTCAATCAATCAAATTTTTGTTGTTTGTTTCTTGTCAAGAATTCCTGTATTTGTTGTTTAATTTTAGGATCCTTTAATTTTCTAATGTTTAGTTTGGTTTTGTTAGTCTTCCCTTCTATACATTTTCGTCTGATTACCAGCTTACCTACCACTGGGCTGTGATCTGATTGAGCGTCAGCCCCAGGATAGGTTTTCACTCATGTAGTTGAGCTTCTGAATCTTTCAGGGATGGTGATAAAGTCGATGTGATTTCTTACATTTGTTTCGTTAGAGTCTGCTCGCAATTTCCAGGTTTACAGTTTATAAGGGAAAGGGGGAGCAGTAGAAAAAAGTATTATTTATCAATAGTTTTTGTTTTTGAGAAAAGTGAGACACTTCCCTCTCTCATTTCTAATTCCCAATCCCTCTGCGTCCACGATGTTTGACACCTTACCTCTGCCTACCTTTACATTGAAGTCACCTATTATTATTGTCACTTTGTTTTTTTTATTCAGGGTCTCCAGTTGTAAGTAAAATTCTTCCATAGTCTCGTCTGCTGTTGGTGCAAATACTTGTATGATATTCCATGTAGGAATCTTTATCCTCCCGGGGATTCTTCGTCACTTACCATATTAACTATACTAGGGATATTAAATAGATTTTTAATGCGGTAGTTGCCCGTTGCTTTTCGCATTTCATGATTTGCAATTATATCATGAACGGACTTTTGTCATCATCACATGTTTGATCAGATTTTCAGCAATATTATAAATATGTCCCAAATATTGTAAGAAGGTATTTAAAATCTGATTTTCTGATCGGTATATGTACAGGTCTAGTCAACACAGATCTCGGTTGTGGAAATAAATGTACTAAGTTACAATTTCAAATATAATAATATCCTTTATTTGCCAATAATATCTTTCATGAAAAGCCTAAGCAACTTCAAATATCTATTAACTTAAAATTTAAAATTTAAGTATTATGAAGAAATCAAATATCAAAACAATAAATAAGAATGTATAAATTGACATTACAACAAGTTTGGACGATTTCATTTTACGACCATATAATTTTTTTAAATCAAACTTTAAAGAATAAAAATTCTTGTCTAATTGAAAATTGTCTAATTTTACTTCTGAAACTTCGAAGGCTCTGAGACTGCTTAATTTCAAAGTGCAGCATATTAAAACCGTATACCGGGCTACTGATTCTTTTTCAAAAAATGCTGACCTGTGAAAGGGTACGCTATGTTCATTGCTATTTCTTGTTACCATGTTTATATCTACAGAATACCCCTCATAATTTTATCTAAAGATATGAGCTAAATATATTTTTTCGTACGAAAGTTACTAAGGCAAAAAAATTACGCGACGGAACTGTAAGTGCTCCCAGTTTTTTGAAGTAGGATCTGCGTGATGTTTTGGGGTGTAGACCAAAGATACATCTGGTGATTCTCTTTTGTGATAGCTGGACTTACTGCCTCCCAAATTAGGCTTCCATAACTATTTCATGATTGCATGTTTGCATAGTAAAATATTCTTATAGTTTCCAGAAAAAGTTCATCTTTTATTCATCGTATCGAGTCCACAGTATAAGTTTAGTCTTGCAGATACATATTCCGTGCGATTAGTAAAGCTCAAAGTTAAGTCCAGGAATATTCCCAGACATTTTACACATTTGATTTCAACTATAATATTTCCCTTTATTGTCACATAAAGAGACTCCTGGGTCCACTGTGCCCTGCTCCTGATAAACATCACAAGTTCAGTTGCTGATGTGCATTTTTGTGATAGAAGGTTCAATGATGCTTCAGATCCTGTAGTCGAGCTGACATCTGCAAATTCACACAGTATATCGATGAAGATAGATTTATGTAGATTGTTCACGTACAACAGAAACAGGAAGGGGCCCAAAATGGATCCTTACTGCTTACCCTGCCCTGCTGTAATACATATTAACTGTTTTCTATGTTGTAAGTATGATTTGACGAGATTAAAGCAACGACCCCTAAACCTGTAGCTCTGTAGAGATACAATTGCTCCATAAGAATATCGTGGTCAATAGTGTCAAAGGCCCTCGAGAGATCGAATTACAACTGTGCCATTTTTTTGGTTTTTATCAATTTGTTCCATTAAAAATTCTATTGTTTTGAATACTGCTAATTCAGTGGACTTTGACTGTCTGAAACCGTATTGTCTATTTAAAAAGATATTGTTTTTTTACGAAATCTACTAGGCAATTGTAAATCGCTCTCTCAAAGACCTTTGACACTGACTGGAGTAGTGACACTGATTGATAATTATTTTGTTTTTGGGGGTCAGTTTTTTTATAGATTGGGACTATTTTAGCGTTCTTAAAGCTTCAGGAAATGTCCGTGACTCAAACAATTCATTTATGATAATCTCCTCTTCTGGATCTCTGATTCCCCAGTATTATTTTTTTAAAGACAATTCTTTGGAGTTTCTTTTTTTATTACTTAGATTATTTAGTATAGACCATGCTGACTTGCTTTTGTTTTTTAAATTTATTATTTTACTGTTATTAAGTTCTGTTTCTATAAAGTTCTTTTTCCTTCTTGTAGTTTAAGTCGATCACGTTTCTTCTACTCCTTCTCTCGTAACTAAAGTTACCAGCGGTGTTTAGTACAGGAGCAGATCAAGAGAGAAGTGTTTGGAAAGGGGAGAACTAGAAAAATAATGCAAAGATGCATGAGTAGAATTGTGACAATAAACACAGTCGGTTGACGAAGGCACGTTGAAATACGCGCCAAATTCAAAAGTTAATTCTTTGTTATATATATCTCAGCTATTTCTTTAACTTTTTTGTATAGGTTGAAATTAACTGAGATGTTCAGTTTCATGATATCGTTCAATAAGCCATTTTTTCTTTGCCCCTCTAATCTCGTTAGTGATTCTTCTTCTAGGTGTACTTGATCTTTGCATATATAGTCTTCATACTTCCATTAACTCTAATGTTTCCCGGTCTATCCATTCGTGTTTTGTTGTGTGTTTGTCATTTTGAATACAGTAGTTGTAATCTGATTCGATATCAGCACCTGGTATTGTAGTAACACTGTTTATCAGCTTCTTGAACCTATGATTAATCATGATTTAATCTACGTACAATGCATTTGTCTTTATCTTGACGTGACTTTAAAGTATAAAGGCGACGGTGTGGTAATTTATACCGTATATTTTTAATAACCAAATTGTTTTCCTCATAAGAGTGGATTAATCTTTCTCCTCTTTCGTGTTCGACATCTCCATTCATAGTTCCTACTCTGTTCCTATCCGCTTTGGCATTAAAGTCTTAATTTAAGGCTTTGATCTATTTGTTTATAAAAGTCTTTTATCTCATTAGTCGTCATGTATCGACATAAGCCTGAATGATGTTAACATTGATTGATTTGCACTGCAGCTAGAGTATTAGTCTGTCAGAGTTACGAATAAAGTTTCTTACCGACTTCTTAAGTTGTTTATTGAGAAGTATTCCGACCATGTCGGTGATTTGGGTCGACATTATCGTTTCCTGACTGGGAAATATTGGAAGCAAAATATATTATTAGAATCAAATAAAGTTTGTTGCATTAACATTGTTGTTCTGTTAAAATTATATCATGATTTTTCATTAATTAGATTAATTCTATATTAACTCATTGTTTCACCTCATTTGTTTCATTGTTTCTCATTGTTGGTGTTTGTTTCGATGCACTTCTAAGTAATTCACATGAAATTTTATTTTTGGTGAGGGAACTCACCTCCAGTGAAAAATTAAATGGGTTCATATCTAAGTTTTTTCTACATTTTCTTGTTGTATTACTGAGAAACAATTAAATAATGAAGTTGGTAAAAATTTAATTGCTCTAAATATTACAATATCAAGTGATCGCAGAAAGTGGCATTCAAAGCAAAAGAATTTGTTGTCATTTTTATTGACTCCAATGATTAAAAGTTTGTTCCATTAATACTCCTGTGGATAGGTTTAAGTGTTTAAAACCTTTTTTCATCATCTAATTTCTTTCATTGTTTCTCAATACTGGTGGTTGTTTCGATGGACTTCTAGTGATAACTTTTACCTTTATCATTCACATAGCGAGACAGCAGAAGTACCAAGCAGTAAAGGCTGATATTTCCAAGACGGATAATATGAAAAAATCCTGCATAATATGTTAAAATATGCCACTCATCATAAGAGCAACAAAATAAAATGTAATCTTGCACATTAATGGTTAACTATCTAGAAACAGCCATGGCAAGTATACACAGAATAACGTAAGTTCCTTTGTCGGTTCTTCAGCCACTCCTATAAATAAAACAATAATCTTCTTTGCTCTTCTTTTTCTGTTAAAAATCTCTTTTTCAACGGATACATGGCATGTACCCATTTATTTAAATTGTTTGTTCCTCTCCAGTACGTTCCGGCTGGTGAGCACTGAAATCTTTTCTTGTACTCGGAATTATAACCGTCTCTAGTGACTGTCGAGCCTTTATTGTCTTAAATTATGAGATAAAATCGATTAGACTACAAAATAATTATTGAAATGACGCTCTATAACCGGAAGTAGGGGACAAATATGGTGCGATTTATATTGAGCAATTATCTAAAAGTGTGGGGGTTGATGCGTATCCATTAAAAAAAAAAAAGAGGGAGACAGCGCGCAATTTGTGGATCGGTTTTCCTTGTTCCGGTCGACCGTGTCCGGTTTTAACCGTCATCTCTCACGATTACACTTTTCATTTCCTTTTTGGTTCGAAAGCGCCGTTGTCATATTTTATTAAATATACCTAAAATTTGGCGTTTTTGTATAGTCTTAAAGTAATAAATTCGTTCTAGGTTCCACAAAAAAACTGATGTTGACTAAGTCTTCCATCATGGTTATATGCCTAAAAAAACGGTTTTTGTACACCTCAAAATAATTAGGGCACTGATTACAATGGTTAAAAAAACATGCATAAAACTACGATACCTAAATGTCTTCTATGCTAAGAACATTATAATTTAAAAAATCCTCAATACTATAAAATGCTTTTGAGCTTCTCAAGACAGAGACTTCACTTGACATCCTTTTGGATATGTCGCAATAGTTACTTTTAAAGGTTAAATTTGAGCCAAGGGTGACTACTAAGAATTTCCCCTTAGAAGAGTAAGTGCTATCCTCTGTGTTCCATGATCGTAGAGAAAAAATTACTTATTCAGTTTTTGTTACGTTGTGATTTACTTGAATCATAAGAAACTAGTCTCTCACTGCATGAATAAAAGTGCCCATAATTTCTCTCAAGCTATTATGGTTATCTCGAAAAACTCATCCATTTTCCCAAAGGAAGTTGAATGTTCTTGTTTTTTCAAACAGCTGGAACACTTTAGCTTTTTGTAAAGGAGCTACTCCTAATAGAGCCTTTCTTCTTTCCTTAAAGCAGTTTTTTTTTAAAACTGGTTTTTTCTAATTTCAAGTAAAACCGTAACTTTACCTAACAGTTTTAAAGCATTTAAATCAAATCGCATATAATCATTTTGTTTAATTTTTTTATTCCAGCCAGTTGAGACTGCTTATATTTGTCCAAGCATTTTTTAATGTTTTTTTTGGAAAATTACTTTTTTTAAACACACTCATTAATCGTACATCAAAATAAGCCTCAACTGCCTGGAAAAATTCAAATATTCGTCATCAGTCAGTTTTCACCAAGAAACTAGTTTTTTTTTTGTACTCCAAAATAAGTCTCTTCTGCCTGAAATAACAAAGAAAAAAAGAGTTTTTAAAAAGTTGACAGTTAAGGTTAGGTCTATGCCGTTTAAGTCATTTTCGAGTCATTTTTAAAATAAAGGAAATTTAATTTCTGGATGCATTTTAGTTTTATTTATACTGAAAATAAGCATCAACTGCCTGAAACAAAAAAGTCATACTTTTACGTTTTTATAAAAGGCAAAAACACAAAATCTACACCATCACAAAAACATTTAATAAAACGACAAAGGTTACATGTTTCGCCCGACTAGAGCATCATCAGACCATAACATACACAAAACACCTAACATATAAATAAAAATATGGTTATGGAAATATATAAGAAAACTGTCATCTGCGTAGAAAGTAAGTCTTGAATTCTGCACTGACAATGTTAAATCATTCACATAGATGAGAAACAGCAAAGGGCCTAATATGGAGCTCTGGGTTACACCGTACCTCGTGATCCTTTCTATTAGATAGCTATTGATCAAATTGCAGCTTGACTGAGAAGCTCCATGAAATGCTAGCTAAGAAATTGGGATTCTATGAGAAATACAGTAAAAGGCCTTGGAGAGGTCACAAAAGGTTGGTCCTAAGAAGTTAGGCCCTCCACTACCATCACACACCTTGCTCAATGCCATTATAGTAGATCTCCCCTGCCAAAAATCAAATGGTTCATTAATGAGCTGACGGTTGGACTCAAAATAACAATTGACCCTTTCAAAGTACTTCAAAAATCTTGGATTAGAGAGATGGATCGATAGTCAAGAGATGAATTTATGTTCCGTTTCCTTAAAACAGATATTATTTAAATATCTGTTTATATAATAAGTCCTGGAAGAAAATAATAAAATGACGTTAAATACCTAGAATAATTTAAAAAATATATTTAAAATATTTGAAAAACTTTTAAGAAGTAGTATTTTGAATAAACATTAAATATATAATATTTGAAAGAGATATAAAATTGTTTTCCAGGCTTAAATTATGTCTTAGGCCTGAAAAACCTAAAATATTACTTCGAAAACCTGGAAGGAAAATTGCAATCCCTGGAAGCGTTATTAAAAAATTATTCTAGAAACCTGAAAAAAAATTAAAAATAACTGCGAAACCTTGGAAGAAGAAATTCTGTCACTTGAAGTCTTAATAAAAAATAATTCCACAAATCTGAAATTTAATTAAAAATTAAATAAATAAATAAATAAAGAAGTTTATTTAGCATAATAGCTACATACATTACAATAATTATAATATAAAGCAGTACTAAAGTCTACAAAGAAAATAAACTACAATAATAATAATAAACCAATAAAAGTTCATTGCATACAGGGCTACATTAGGTATAATAAAGTGGTGATCAGCGTAATAAAAGAAAACGTACACAACAATTATTGGCATAAATAAAACCTAACCTAGGACAACACAAATGGTATAATAAAACTTATAACTAAAATCATAAAAAGAATATAATGTACAACACAAAAAACAAATAGAAATACTCTTAGCTATCCCTATTTAAAAGATGTTTTCTCAATAGCCTCCTAAACTGGTTTACATTATCACAGGTCTTAATTATCACAGGCAATTTATTAAATTCTATTGAGCCTCTAAATAAAATCAAATTAAGTAACTGAACAGTGTTACACCTATCCACTATTGCGAAATCTTGACGATGTCTAGTATTGTATGTGTGTACATCCTCAAACGATTTTAATTTATCACAGATATAGCTGGGTAACAAACGATGTTTCCATTTAAATATAAACGAATAGACATTAAACTTTATACGTTCAGTTACATACATCATATTTAGGATACTTAACATACATTTAATTGGTGTATATCGATCACATTTTAAAATCAGTCTCATAGCTCTATTCTGTATTACTTCCAACTGGTGTATTTTATATTGTGGCAGATTAAACAACATTGTGGAGCAATACTGCAAATGCGGCAGTGCAATGCTATTAAACAACAGCAACTTTGTACTCATGGAGAGGTTTCTTCCCACTCTGGTGATAAATCCAACTTTTTTGGATAATTTTCGCATGACGTAGTCTATATGTGCACAAAAGTTTAAATCATCTGCAAATAATACCACCCTACACTTTTCAAAAACTTTTACCATATCATTAATGTACATACAGTAGATCAATGGTCCTAAAACAGTTCCTTGAGGTACACCATAATTAACAGAAACACACTGAGATATACTATTTTTAAACATTACACGTTGGACTCTGTTGGACACATACGACTTAAACCAACTCAAAGCATTATCCCTAATTCCTAATTGCTGTAGTTTGGTAATTAAAATTTGTCTATCTATCGTTTCGAAGGCTCTCTTATAATCTAAAAATACCGCTAAAACAAGATTATCACAGTCGTCGATAGCTTTGAGAAAATCATCACAAATATTAACGACAACGGATTCACAAGAATGATGCTCACGAAATCCCGACTGTCCAGGAACAATTATTTTGCCTTTATCACAAAACTCAACAAGTTGTTCCTTAACACAATTCTCAAGGAGCACAGGTACCGTGTTAATGGGTCTAAATTCATTATGCAAATTTATGTTTTGTACTTTGGGAACAGGAATAACAGTAGACAGAATTCTTTGAAGACGTGCAACAATTAACGTTGAATGCCCGGAATAATATAAAAAAACTACTTAAGATGAATTATTATTTTAAATGCTATGAATAAAAAGTCCTGGAAAAAAAGTTAAATACATAATCTTTCTTGATTTAGCAAAATCTGCTACATAAAAATAAAATACATAGTATGGCATATAATATAATATTAAAAACTAATAAATTAAAATTAAGAACTAAAACAAAACCAAAAAATAAGGATAATATTACAATAATAGTACCGGTATAAGGTACGAGTATTGTTGGAAAATAATTATGTTTAAGATTATGCATTCACATATAAGTGGAAATATAAAAAAGAGGTAAGAAAAACAAACATATACAATGTAAAAATAAAATCATACAAATAAAATCTTGTAACGTAATAAATAATAAAACATGAGTTGAAATAAAATTTTAAAATATAAAATATGTTAAAATTTAATAAAATCAGAACACAAACACACAATAAAATTAAGGTAAATCAAATATTAAATAAAACTTAAAATGACATAAAATAATTTAAACCTATAAAATAAAACGTATAATGATATAACACAGAATAAAAAATTCATAACATAGAATAAAGGTAAAAAAGACAAATACCAAATCTCTAGAGCAAATTTTCTCATAATTAATAATTTAATTATGCCGAAGTCCTAAGAAATTACTTCGAAATCTTAGAAGGAAAATTTCAATAACTGGAAATCATAAAACATTATTCCACAAACCCCAAATAAAATAAAAAATAATTTAGAATTCCTTGAAGATATCCAATACGTTAAGTACCTGGAGTAATTAAAAATATGGCCATAAAGACAGAATAAAAAATATTTTCAATATTTGGAAGATATAGAAAATTACATGGGAGGCCTGTCAGTGATAAAAAGTGACTCCAAAATCCTGGAAAAGGAAAGATTTTTTTTAAACCTGGAAGATATAAAAAATTACGGTAATAATAATCTGGAAAATTACTACAAATGCTTGAGAGGCAGAAAACATTATTGAATACCTGGAAGGCATACAAAATTAAACTGAAAGATGCAAATAATAACAAGAAAATGCAGACGGGCTGACTAAGTAGTGAAGATACTGATGCTAACATAAGGTTATATACTAAATAATGAACTTAAAGGTATTCACTAAAAACTGATACAAATTTATTTAAAGAAAGAAGAAAAAGAAGCGATAACGGGTTTCTTGATCCGTTCCTGTCTAAATAAAATCGGTACCGCCATAAACATAATAAATCCGTAAAATAAATAAATAGTTATGTACCCACACAGTATAGGAGACTTCCGCCTTTCACCGTTCGGTAAAGACGCGTGCTCGTATGACATCTAGTCGATCATTTGGCGCGTCATTACCGGCATCTGACCACTGGAGGATGGCACCACGCTCTCTTATTAGCTGTCGCTGGTACCGTCTTTATCCGAGACGCGAAACCGTTAAATCCATCGAGGAAATCACTTGTTTGGTACCGACCTCAATTGACTGCCCGATGGTTTTGGTATAGGCAATAAAAATGCTACTTTTAATACGGTTATGTATGATATACTGGGTGGCATATGGAAAATAGCGCAGCAAGGTTTAAGGCTTTGTATATGGAGGTGGAGAAATCTGTGATTACGTTATAAATATTATGATAACGAAGCTAAAAGTACTGAAGATGCTCAGTGGTAATACTATGAGAAGCTTTAAAGTGATCTACCATCAAGAGTAAATGAAACTGATACCAAGATAAGATTGATAATAAGAAGATACTGACGGTGAATATAAAAATATTTTCTAATCTTAAGACATAATATGTATTTTTAATCACCCTGTATAAAATAATAAGAGCTGGTTTAATCCAGCTGCAGTTATTTAGATTCTACTGCGTGCCCAGCTCCTAGTTTTTTTTTAAGGGAAAAGAAGCAATTTGATTCTTACATGTAATAACAATTTTATTTACTAATTTACTTTATAATTATTAATAATAAGAAATTCCTTAACTAGATTAAATATTTGTTTAGAAATCAATCCAGACCTCCAATTATCAACGTCTTTGGACATTCTGAAAACATCTTTCAGGCATTTGAAGTTATCTTTGTTCTTTCGTATTTTTTAAATTCAAGGGATCATATTGGTTTATATTGGATCAAGACAAGTTGCAGAAGTACCTGTTATTCTGGTAGGTTCATGTAGGTTCATTATTAAAGAAAGACTCACCTGTGATGACTGAATAGACATAGTTAACATCTGTGGAATCATTTCATCTACATAATTTACTATGTTAATCATATACATAGGCAATACATATTAAGAACTTTTATCTTATATATACCAATAGTAATTCCTAAAAAATAAATTTAATACACATTAATAGATATTAAATTATAGATATTAAATTATAATTAATTCGTTTCGAGTTAATTTTAATTTAATCTCAGGTATTCAACGTCGTGTTTTTTAAAGTCTCCCAGGAGGGTATTTAAAATAGTTTCATTCTTATTCTATAAAAATTTTAAGTTTTAATTTTATTCCAGACCTTTTTGTCCATTTTTATTTAACGTAATTTTTTCGAAGTCTAGAATTTTTAAATATTTTTTCAATTTATTTCAGACATTTTAAGTACATTTTTATCTGACTACAAATATAAAGCCTACTAGAAATTTCAAATAATTTTTCATTCTATTCCACACATTTCAAGTCTATTTTTATTTAACTTTAAAAAATTAAGATAATTTTTTTAAAGTCTGCTAATGATTTTAAATAATTTTTAATGTTATTCTAGACATTTTAAGTCCATTTTTATGTGACTTCAGGCATTTAACGACGTTTCTTCAAAGTCTTCCAGAGATTTTAAACATATTTTCATTTAATTCGAAAAATTTCAAGTCAATTTTCCATTTCTGACTTCAGATTTTAATTATTTCCAAAGAAAATTAATTTTATTCCAGAATTTTAGTTCAATTTTTATTTAACGTAATTTTTTCAGACTATAAATTAAAAAAAAAAAGAATATTTTTGCAAAGATTTAATGCCAATTTTTATTTTATTTTGGGTATTTAACGTAATTTTTTTCTTAAAGGCACTTTTCCAGGAATTTGAAAAGAATAAATTTTTATTTTATTTTCGACATTTTAAGTCAATTTTTATCTGACTACGGGTATAAAGCCTTCTAGAAATTTCAAATAATTTTTCATTTTATTCCACACATTTCAATTGATTTTTTATTAAAATTTTTTTTGACAGGTATTTAACGTTATTTCTTCAAAATCTTCTAGGGACTTGAAATAATATTTTATTGTATTTTAGATACTTTAGATAATTTTTAATTTTATTCTGGACATTTTAAGTCCATTCTTATTTGACTTTAGGCATTAGACGTCGTTTTTTTAGTCTTCTAGAAATTGCAAAAATTTTTTAATTCTTGTCAATTTTTAATTTATTGCAGATATTTAAAGTAGTTTTTTTAAAACTTTTCCAGTAACGTGAGTACAATAAAGTTTTAATTTATTTTCTACATTTTAAGTACATTTTTATTTGACTTCAGGTATTTACCGTAATTTTTTTAAAGCCTTTCAGAAACTTGAAATAATATCCATTTTCATTGCAATATTTTGGATTTATTGAATTTAACGGGAGTTTGTATGCCTTCCAAGAATTTTAAGTATTTTTCAGACTTGCGGACCTATTTTTTAGGAGTTCCAGTTATTTGACGTCGTTTTATATATTTGCAAGGCATTGAAAATTATTGCAAATTATTCAAAATGTTTTTTAAAATTTTTTAGTAGTACTTTAGGAGTAGCACCTTTTTATTATCATTAACATCTAATTAATCTTAATTTCTTGGTATAAATATTTGATAAATAAATTGATAATATTTATTTTAAAGTTTCATTACAATAACAATGTTCTATTATTTTTGTTTGTAAAATTTTTCATTAAATTATCAGCCAGATATCATTAGGATTTGTTTCCTATTTTTTATAGATATTTTTATAACCTTAATTTTCATATAAATTAATTTTATTTTTACATTAAATTATGTAAAAATAAAATTAATTTAAACGGATTACCCTATTTAATTTATATTACTATTTATATTACTATTAATATATTCCCCATAAAAAATCTCTATTCATTTAATTTTATTTATATGTGTACATCCTCTTCTTCCTTCCTTTCCTTTTAAAGTTCTATAGTAATTAAATTTATTTTCAATGACACAAGCTTATTCGTTAAATTAACAGGATTTACAATTTACATTAATTTTATTTACGTTTGTCCCTAGCCCTATTCAGAAAATCAAAAATCAAGAGTTTTTCCAATCATCGATTTATTGGCTAAATTTCGAAGTTCTTAGAATCATTTAATTTTATTTTTGATGATATAGATTTATTCATTAAACTAAAAGCATTTATTGTTACGTCACACAACAACTTTTTGTAATTTTTAAACCTCATATTTCAGCTTAAAATGTTTGTAAATTTATGCATTAAATTTGTTTTTTTTCGAAATGTTCCTCTATACATCAATATGCCACATAGATAAAATGTATAATACTTCAAATAAATATTTCAGGGCAATTCCCAGTTATTCCTCATAAACATTTAATCAGTTAAATTATTAATGTCGGCTTTAAGGTTTCATTACAACAAGTTTTTATAATTTTTGTCTGTAAAATTATTCATTAAATTATTATATCTCAGATATCATCAAGATTTGGTTTGCCATCCTTAAAACTGTTATTTTCTAATAATTATATTTTATTCATTAAATTTTACCATCAATTTATTTCCCATAAAAAAAGTCTATATCAATTTAATTTATAGTTCTACAGCTTTATTCAGTTAATAAAAATCAATAAGAGATTTTTCAATTATTGATTTGTTTGCTAAATTCAAATTCTGTAACTATTCTTTAATTTTTTTGTTCTTCAGTTTTGTGAAATTTTATTTTTAGTACTATAAGTGAATTCGTCAAATTAACAGGATTAATTATAACGACACAGTTTAAACATGAACTTTTAATAATTTTCAAACTTCACATTTAAACTTAAAATTTATTCATTAAATTTATGTCACTGTTTTTCCAAAATGTCCCTCTCTACATCAACATGCCACAGATATGATACGAATATGAAGACTTCAAACGAATGTTTCAGGGCTTCTTCAGTCATTCCCAGAAGCGAGATTATTTCTTCTTTCTCTCATAAACATCTAATCAATATTAATGTGGCGTAGAGCCGCGCTGTTATACGGTGTGTGGGTGTATCGATGCATATATTCATTTGAGCGCCGCAATCGCCGATCTCTCGGCTTTTTTCTTTTGGACAATCTTGATTTTGTCTGTCCATACAAAGTAGGGAATCTGCTAAATTATACATTTAGGACGCTGAAGTGAAAATTAAAAAAAAATCCCATCTAACTGAAGTAATTTGATATGACATTTAAGGCATATTGTTACAGTCAACAGAGGGAGGCTGTGTGACATTTACGCACCCCTACCCTAATTTATAGATGATTTAATAAATTGGGGTGAGGCTTCTTGGTGTGTGTAACATTTGATACGGATGATGGTTACAATTATTTTAATTAATAAACTGGAAAACAGTGTAAACGTTAATTTTTAGAAATAAGGGAATTTCGTCTTATCTGGAATTCTTGTTGGGTAGGGTACGAGATTACCATCAAATAAACTACTGGTGAAATACACGCGGATGCTGGTCGCCTATACGGAATATCAATTGAGATGTTAAGATACATGGTGTACTTAGCGCTGAAGAAATGCCCTGAGCATCCTACGTGTTTTTAATAATTTATCAGGTATGAATATGGGATTTTATTAGCTGAATGTGGCGAAAAAACTAAAATATTTAAAGGATGGCTCTCAGATGATGTTAAACAGGTAATTTTTTTCTAAAATATTATTTTTTTTCACTTGATTCTTCCCAGTCTTTACCACTAATAATTAATTAAATGACATCCATGTTCATTTATAAATTTACCAATATTAGATTTCAAATCATTAACTTTAATTTTAACTACATTCATTAAATTTAGGTTTATTCATTAAATTAATACAAATTAATATAACGTACCATTACAAGATCAAGTTAATATAATTTTGTAATTTTAGATACATTTTTCCAATGTTAAAATATTGTCATAGATTTACTTTATCAAATTTAAATTGAAATTATCCCTAATTTCAATTCTTAACTCATACCTTAAAATATTTATTAAAATAACTTTAAAAGTCATATTGCTTATTTTTTATGAGTCAATTATAATTTTAATTAACTTATTCACTAACTTCTTATTATTAAAATTATTCAATCAATTTTAACTTAAATAGGTTACGTCTCTTCGTTAAATAAATAGGATTACTTATTACATTTCATTATAAGAACTTTTTATCATTTTAAAATATCAATTAAATTTTTGTAATAATTATATGAATTTCTAAATTGTTTAAATATTAAAGTATTATTACTTATATTATTATTAAATAAATAAAATTAAAAAAAAATAATAATAATAAATAAAAAAATTTTTGACATGGACTCAAACCCTGATGTGGACAATATCTAACTAATACCAATTTTAAACTTTGTATCCTCTGATGATGGACACCGCTGTTTCCGAAACATGTCGGAAATTATGAAGATTGAATTATATTTAATAACTTCACTGTGGAGGGAGACTGTAGGATTTTTATTTTACCTTAATTTGTATATCTCTTTAGTCTTAGTTAATATTAGTTATTGTAGTGTTATTTTATTTTTTCAATTTGCTATAAAAAAATAATATCTGTTTTTATTTGATTTTAATAGTGTTTGTACAGATTTATTCAATAAATTACAAATTACTTTATAATGATTTCCTAAATTTTAATAATTAATTTCGTATAATCATGAAATTTGTAATTATTTAATTAAATAATAAAATTACTTTATAAGAATAGGTAAATTTCATTACATTTTTGAACTTCATTAAACTAGCATTATTAAGATTTGCTTAAATATTCTAATTTTGCTATTATTTTATGCAAATGATTAAAATTCGTCTCTCATTTATTAAAATTAATCAATGAGATTTTTTAAATAATGTCTATGAATAAGGCTTAATTTGTATGTTAACTTCATTAAAATTAAACTTTAATATTGATTTAATTGTCACCGTAATTCCTTAGTAGTATTTTCTTGAAGAAGAAGATATTCATTAAATTTAAATATATGTCTGAATTAACTATTATGTAAGTCATTAAATGTATTTTAACTGCATTTATTAAATTCATTAATTCCTTGCACTTAATTTACATTTTAAAGTGACATCTCAAAATATTCATTAAAATAAGTTGTCATGTTGCTTATTTTTTATATACGTTGTTGTATACATTTTTTTTTAAATTAATTATAATTTTAATAAATATATTTACTAACTTTTAATTAATACAATTATTCAATAAATTTTAATTTAAAGTATATTCAATAAATAAATAGGATTAGTTACTACCACGCTTCTATTATTTTTAAATATAAATTAAATTTTTTTAATAATTATAAAAAAATTTGAATCAAATTTTATTACTCATATGATAAATATTTGTATATATCACATTATTCTTATTTTTCAATAAATATCCTTTTAATTTAAATTAATATTAATTTTCAAAGTTTTGCCATGAACAAATTTCTGTATTAATTAAATTTTTATTACATTTATTTAGGGTTAATTAATTAATTTCGTGTGAAAAAATCTTTGATATTTAAATAGTCAGATTTAACTACACCCAATTATTATAAAACAAATTATAAAATATAATAAATTTGCTATCAACAATTTTCTTTATTCATTAAATTTTAATTTTATTTATGCACTTTTATTCATTAAAGCGAAATATTAACTTCACAATGTTACAGTTAGGGATTCATTACGTTTCATTACGTTTTCTGTACTTTATTCATTAAATTATCATCATTAAGATTTTATTTAATTAATTAAACTTTTATTTTATCTTATTAATAAAATTATTCAAAACATTTTCATTTAAATAGACTAGGTTTATTCTTGTAATAAAAAGGATGAGTTATTACATTGCGTTTGATTATAAAAACATGTTTCTATCATTTCTAAATTGAAATTACATTTTTGTAATTATTATTTAGATTTCTCAATTGCTTAAATATTAAAATGCTATTATTCTTATGATAAATATTTGTCACTTTAGCCTTATTTTTTTTTACAAAATTATTTTATTCTTTAAATCCAACATTATTCATTAAAGTGTTATTTTATTTTTAAAATTTGTCATTAACAAATATTTATTTTTGTTTGACTGCATTAGTGTCTTAAAATATTAATTCAATAAATTTATATAATTTAATTTATTAAATCAAAAAAGTAACTTCATAAGAATAAGGAAATTTCAATAAATTTTTTGAACCTATTCATTAAACTATCATCATTAAGATTTGCTTAAATATTCTAATTTTGCTATTATTTTATGCATATGATTAAAATTTATCTTTCATTTGTTTAAATTATTCAATGGGATTTTTTAAAAAATGTCTATGAATAAGGCTTAATTTGTATGTTAATTTTATGAAAATTAAACTTTAATATTGATTTAATTGTCACCGTAATTCTTTAGTAGTATTTCCTTAAAGAAGAAGATATTCATTAAATTTAAATATATGTCTGAAGTAATTATTATGTATATCATGAAATGTATTTGTAACTGCATTTATTAAATTAAGGTTCATTCATTAATTCCTTGCGCTTAATTTACATTTTAAAGCGACATTTCAAAATATTCATTAAAATAAGTTGTCATGTTGCTTATTTTTTATATTACGTTATTGTATACATTTTTTTTTTAAATTAATTATAATTTTAATAAATATATTCACTAATTTTTAATTTAAAGTATATTCAATAAATAAATAAGATTAGTTATTAGGTTTCGTTTAATTATAAGACCACGCTTCTATCATTTTTAAATATAAATTAAATTTTTGTAATAATTATAAAAAAATTTAAATCAAATTTTATTACTCATATATTACATTATTCTTATTTTTCAATAAATATCTTTTTTTTTTAATTTAAATTAATATTAATTTTCAAAGTTTTGCCATGAACAAATTTCAAATTAAAATAAAATAAGAAATTTTAGTATAATCGATTTGCTATTGTCAATTTTCTTTATTCATGAAATTTTATCTTTATTTATGTACTTTTATTCATTAAAGCGAAATAGTAGCTTCACAATGTTACAGTTAGGGATTCATTACGTTTCCTGTACTTTATTCATTAAATTATAATCATTAAGATTCTATTTAATTAATTAAACTTTAATTTTTAATTAATGGGTTTTTTTAAATTAATCTTCTATGAATGCAGGTAATAATTTTACTAGCTAATTTGTATATTAATTTAGAAAAATGTATTAAACTTAAACTGTATAATTAATTTAATTGTCACTATAATTTCTTAGTAGTATATTCATGAAGGAGATATTATTTAAATTAAAATATCTATGTATTAAATACTAGTATGTAAGACTGCGGTTTTCTAATTCTTAAATTTTTATGAATTTATTCATTAAATTACCATGAAACTCTACGCATGGTTAAATTGCTTTTTATTAATTTAGTATATTATTATCTTTAGTATATTAGTATCTTAGTATATTCGTTAGGATCAAACCACGTTAATTATTTAACCTTAACCTTAATTTGAAAAGTTTATTCAATGAATTAGGAGGCTGAAACCCTTCAACACTCCAGGGAATTAGGATTAAACTAGCATTTTTTAATTAATTTTTTTTTGCAACAAACATATGTTAAAATTTTATTTAAAAAAAATTGTTAAATTGCCTACTTTTTATTAATTTTCCCAGTATGTTTGTAAAAATCAAACCATAATAATCATTTGATTTTGACCTTCATTCAAAAAACAGAAGCCCTTTAATCCCTAAATTATTTTAAGCGAATATTTTTCGATTTATTCATTAAACCACCAATAAGATTTTAATTTTCGCAATATTAAATTTTACAATTAATTTATTTCTATCAAGATTTTCTTGAATTAAAAAATTATTTCTGTTTAATTTTAACATTCTCGCTATGTATTTATTTAATTAATTTATTCAATTCTTCTGTAATACTTAATCTTCAAGTATCAAGTTTTTTTTTTAATTTAATCTTGATTTAAGAATTCTTTTAAATATTCATTAATTTAATACCTAAAAAATCGTAATATCTTACAGCAGAAAGAGACGGAAATTAAAAAAAAAAAACAAAGATGTATCCTAAACAATGCATAGAGTATTGGTATCGAAGACAATATTTTCAATGACATTGAAAAATACAGAAGATACAGACTCAATAATAATTTTTAAAAGTATTGGACGCTTTTGATATTAAATTATGCAATATAAATGTTGTTATATTGTCGAGCATTAATTTAAATGGTGTTGCTCTTACGCTGATTGTTTATCTTTTTAAGAATCAACTTACCTTCTTGATTTAAAATTGTATTATTGAATGTTTAAGGACTGATACATCAAGTTTGTATTAGTTCTGTAATGTAACTTAAATAATGTTTTTATTATTCGATTTCAAATTTATTCGTTAACTTTCCGTAATAATCATTCCCTTACACAAGCTTTTATTATACACAGGTTTAATAAAAAATATCATTACTAAATAAAAACAAACCCTATCCATCACACTTCCTATTTTCCCTTTCACCTAGACATCTCAGTTATGGCGTAATTAACCCGGGCCCAAAAACCGGTTTCCAATAAAAATCTAAGAAAACATTGAACAGACCAAGATAAATGAAACCATTTATTACCTTTTGTTCCCTATGGCATAAATCGCTACCCCCCCCCAAAAAAAACATCTCGTTTCCTTCTTAATTTTGCACAGGTAGCCTGGACCTGGTCTAATCTCGGAAGGGTTAAAATCGCGATGCCCATGGGTCACACGGTCAAAAAGGGACAGATGCTGTCCCTCTGGACCCTATAAATACCTTAAAAGTAATTTATAGTAAGGATAAACGATTCGGAGGCATGACTTGCATATTATTAGAGACCGGAAATAGCCAAAAACCTGTTTTAATTCGCGCCGAAGGTGTTTAAAGTCACTCTTCTCTATTGTTCGGGTTTAGTTCCGTTGGTTTTCTGTTATTTTTTTCATAGTGTGAGATACCGGGATGTAAGAGTGTTTGGTAATTAAGCTTTGTCCAAGATAAAGGACATTTGTTGCAGGGTTTGGAAGAAAGACCGATGGGCAAAACAAATAGATATAAATTAGGTTTTTTTTTACAGATTTGACGTTTTAAGGGAGACCGTTATGTGCACCGGGATTGATTTAGCTTAAGAAAATAAATAGTCATCGTTCTTGGGAAAATCAACACCCTACAAGGGTCATTCTATTAAGTAAGAAAAAAATTTTCATTAATATCCTCTGATTTGATACATTTTAATAAATTCAAGTTTGCCCTTTCATATTTTTACATTAAATGTTTATAAATTGGTTCACCAAGATCAAAGCTCTAATAATTTGTATTGGTTTACTTATTATTTTTTACGAGTGATAAATTTTAATAAGTTTACTTGATTAAGATCTCTCACTCCTTTATTCTTAATACTTTTTATTTAATTAATTTGTGACATGTTTATTCATTCAATTACTATTTAAATTTTTTTCATACTAAAGTATTGTAACTGATTTATATTAACCATAATTTGATATGACGAACTTGATAAAGTTAATGTTGAGCAAGATCGTCTTCTATTTTTTAAATTTGAATTATTATTTAATGAATAAACTCAATAAATTTATTATTGTTGTGTTCTTTCGTCCCACTTCTCTCATGGCATTTATCCGCGGATTGTAGGAACCTGTAAGATTGCTTCAACTTATGGTTTATTGTATCTGCGTTTTTTCTTTTACGTTGTCGTTCCTGCTTTTAATTTAGTTTGTGTCTTTTTCATTGTTTCATTCGGTTATTTTGTTCGCCTCTTTTGAAAGATACTTTTATATCTTTTTATAATTCTCATTGACTTTCTTGCTTTCCCTTTTTGGTTGCCTTATGTGCTACATCTTTGTTTTTCAAATCTTCTTTTTCAAAAGTTGTGTAATTTATAAATTTCTGGTATATTTTTGTGGACTTATCCATTAAATTACCATGATTCAATTTTTTTAGTTTCCTTTAAGTATCCAAAAACTTAATTTTTAATTTATTTATCTATCCAAGGTCCATTTTTCAATATTTAATATTTTTTAATGAATATGTTCAATTGAGCTTCTTAAATATACTTATCATAGTATTGATTTATTTATTTGATGAAGAATTAATTATTATATTAATATATTTGTTAAATTTTTCCCTTAGTCTATTTTTTAAACTCATTACATTAAAGCTTTAATCATTAATCTTTAATATATTTATGTAGGTTTATTCATTAATAAATATAACTATGTTTTATCGATTTTTAATTTTAATTTTTTTTTTAATGAATATATTTGACAAATTTCTAAAAATACAGTTTATTATTTTTTAATCTTAAGTCCTGTAATTTCTAAATTTCAGTGATAGTTATGTCACTTATACTTATTCACTAATTATCATAATTCAATTTTTTATTACGTACAAGCAGGCGTTCTTTTATTTTTTTTTCAAATTTTAATAAATTTTTAAATTAATATATTTGCTAAATTTTTACGAATACAACTACTGCATTGGTTATTTAAAAAAAATCTATTAATTTAAGTTCACGAAACCATTTAAGCTTTTTAATCATTAATTTTAAATATATTTATATAAGTTTAGTCTTTAAATTAATAGAACTATGTTTTCTCGATTTTTAATTTTAATTATTTTTTCAATGAATATATTTAACAAGTTTTTAAATATAGAATATAGAAATTAATCTTTTTGTCCGTAATTTATAAATTTTGTATCTTAGATTTATTCACTAAATTATCATGATACAATTTTTTATACAATAAATTATTTTTAATTTGTTCATCTAATTAAAATTTATATCTCCATTTTAAATTTTTTTTTGGTAAATTCACGAAATATCGTTAATAAAGAAAATAATCATTTCGTTAAACTAAATCGTTTAATCCTAAGTTTTTTTAATTTAATCTTCGGGAATTTATTCGCTAAATAATTATGATTTAATTTTTTTTGTATATTAAAGTATTTTTAATCTATTCATTTGGTCAAGTTTTTTTTTCAATTTTATATGCTTGTTTAGTTTTAAGTTTTTTAATTTATAAATTTTATTTAATTTTTAGGATTTTATTCATTAAAATACCATGAATTTTAATTTAATTTTATTCAGTTTTAGTACTTTTCAATATTTAATAAATTTCTAACCAAATAGTTTAATGTTGTTTAATATTAAGTCCTGTAAGTTTAATGATGGTTTTGTAAGTTAAATTTATGCACTAAATAATCATGATTCAATTTTTTTTTTACATTAAAATATTATTAGTTTATTTATTTGATCAAGTTTTATCTTTTTTTACTTTTAGTTTTTGTCCCCGAAATTTTATAAATATAAGTTATAATTGGTAATTTTTCCGAATTTATTCACTTAAATACAATAAATAAGAATTTTTAATTGTAACGATGATTACTGTTCTGTTGATAATTACTATTTTAGTTGGTCCAGCTAATAAATGTCTCTTTAATTTTTAAAATTTTTATAAATACAGCAATATTATTCGTTACAATAATTTAATCAAGGTTAAATTTCTTAACTCATTAATATTAAGTTAAATCTGTACATGGTTATTTAAAAAACTACCATAAAACTTGTATTTTTATCTCTTAATTAGGATTTATTTTCTCCTTCTTTAATTTTAATTAGTTTTTTAATGGAATTATATGTAAGATTTAACTTTTTACTTAAAAATATTTTAAAATTGCTTAATTTTAACTTCATAACTTTCTAAATTCCTAAATTTATTGTGCTGTTTTTGAAATTTATTTACTAAATTTTAGTTTTTTTTTCAATTTCGGCAATTATTTTAATAAATAAATTCTATTTAAACTTTAAACAGTTTTTAGTTTTTTAATCATAAATTTAATTTAATTTTTCGAAATTTATTTACTAAAATAGTAATTTTTTATTGCAATGATAATTATTAATATTCTTTTATTGATTAATTATTAATTCTCTTTTTTTGAATGCAGCAATAGTATACGTTAAACATTTTAAAATTAATTCATTCTTTAAATTAATCAAAGTTACTCATTTTAATTAAATTTACATATCTATTCAATATTATTTGAATTTTGTCTCTATCACTTATATTTTATTGACTTGATTATGATTTATTTTTCATTACTTTAATTAGTCTTTTAATAAAAATTGTGTGTGAGTGTCTGAATTAAGTTTTTTATTAGTGATATTTTTCGAATTTATTCATTAAAATTTAGCTATTTATTAATTAGAAATAATAGCTAAAATAAGCTATTTTATCGAATTAATTATTTTTCTTTATTTATATTGTCGCCATATGATGAAAATTACTTAAATTTCAAATGTTATTCTTGAATCGCTTTCTTGTTTCTTATATTAGTTGATAAAGAGATACTACGTATTAGTCTTCTTTATATTTCTTTCCTTGTCTTTTATTCGAATAAAAAAAATCTTGGTTTTCTTCCTTATCAGTTTCATACCACTTAAAATTTTCTTAGTCTCTTTGTAATTGCTTTTGCTGTTATTTTCTTTTAACTAAAATTTTCTTCGATTCTTTGCATTCTCTTAAAAATTTCTTGAGCTTTTTGCATTTTAAATTTCCTCGGTACCATTTTTCCTAGTACTTCTTTATTTTAATTTTTGTTATTTTTAAAAAAAAATCTTAAATATTTTTTTGAGCACGAGACTTGGATGGATTTGAAACATCTTATTAGACTTTTTATGGATTTTCTTCAATTTATCCATTTTTTTTAAATTTCTTTATTTTCTAAATTTCTTGGTTTTGTATATACATTTTGAAAAGTTAAAAGATGTGGTATTTATTTAGAAAAATTTTTAAAAAAATCAGCAATTTTTTTTTTTACTTCAAATTTATTTTACTACAAATTGACATTCCTATTTAGTTTTTTGTTTCATTTACATTTCCTTTCTTTTCATTTCTTAGCATAGAGAGATTTTTAAAATTTTTTAACTTTAGCTCTTCCTGAAATTCTTTCAATTTCCAATATTTCATAACTTTTCTAATATTTCATTAATTTTTTTTTTTAAATTTAACTGAGGTTTCTCTGACTTCATTAGCTTGACAAATATAAGAGCGTGTTTGAGTTTTTCCTTATTTTTTGAAGCTTCTCTTTTTTAACAATGCCGATACTTTAAAAGTACTTCTCTTAGGAAATTCCTTTTGATCTTAGTAGTTCTTACAAATATCTTAGGTTTTCTTAGTTTTTTTGAGGCTTTATTTAGTATTTTTCTGACTTAACTTTTATCGACTTCTTTTATCGTTTTCTTAATTCAGTACTAATTGGCTCTCTTTTTTTATAATTTGCTTATAATATAATCACATTTAAGAAAACCGTTGATAAACTCTTATGATTATTTTGGCATCTTTATTCATTAAATTTTAGAATTTAAGATTTTCTAATGGTAGTAGAACCATGTTGTTAATTTTTTCACCATATAAAGACCTTTTGTAAGTAAAGTTCCTCGTATAGGTTTATTCATTAAATGTAAATTAAGTCAACAAGTTATTTAATTTTAAAAATTTGACGTTCATTAATTTTCATTTAAATGTAAAACTAGCGGATATTTTTAAGGATGCGGAACTGTCAATTTCACTTCGTTTAGTGAGAGTGAGATATAAATCAATAAATTCGAATATCGGAATAGACGCGTCAAACCCAGACTTTATTCATTAATTCAGCGAACCACTTTTTATTTTTTACTATATGTAGGACAATGATGGATATATATCGTAGACTTCCCTACTTGTCAAAAAAAATTTTGGAAATGTTTAGTATTTTTTTGTAAATAAACATAAGCGGCAATAAACCGTGGTGGTATTGTTTACGAACGGAAAAACCTGCATAAAATATAAGAGCACTTTTCGACAAATTTCATTGGTCTTTAACATGAGACAAACGAAAATATCACGTCACGAGCCATAATAATACATAATTCATTTTTCTCTGCACCGCCGTGGGGAGTTCACCGCGAATAGTTGACCTCTTCGAAATTGATATACACGAAAAACAAAGGCATTGTTTGCAAATCCCACGAGAAGCCAGAACAAATCGATAGTTTTCCCTAATTAAATGTAACTCGATATAGAAGAGGACATTTTTCGGGGGAGAGAGTCGTCGATTATATAGGGAAGCTGCGTGACATTTTTTTCGGGGTCATATTTGGATAACCACACACCCTAAGAGGCAATATGTTAATTAAAAGACCATCATAAATACATACGGGATGTTCCATATTAATTAGTTATATTTATATAGTATCATAACGAGCCATGTCTATTAAATTCAAAATAATAAGAATGAAATGATGTGGATAAGATCATCAATGAATCAACCCATGTATGTCTCTATTCTTGACTGTAACAAAGCATTTGATACAGTTTGTCATAACTACATAATTCAATGGAAAATATTAGAATAGTAAATAATTTGCACTACAATCAGCCGGCTAATATCAAAGTGGACAATGAACTCTCAGATTTTCGTGATGTATCAAGTAGTAGAGCGGACTTACCTTAAATATCAAAGAGACCAAATTTAGAGACCATTACAAAATCATTTTAGCAATAGGTAAACTTCTGGAACAATAGATAACTTAATAGAGAAAGTCAGTAAATACAAATACTTAGGAACAACGGTCAGTGAAGGTAATGAATTAATGAATAGAGGGAATAGGTAATGAAAAGTAAAGGTCAGAATACTGAGATGTGAAAAGTGATGAAAGCATTTGAGATATGGCCGTATAGAAGAATATTATGAATAAGTTATGTGAACATGGTAAAAAATAAGGAAATACTGGGAAGAATGAGAAAGGGAAAGGAAATATTAAACATAATTAAGATAAGGAAGATGCAATATCTAGGCTACGTGATGAGAGGAGAAAAATATGTATTGTTGCAAAATATATTCCAGGAAGAAGAAGCCTAGAAAGAATACGTATTTCCTGGATAAATAACCTGAAAAAGTGGTACATCTACAGTTGCAGCATCAAAAGTGAGAATAGCTATCTATAATGATAGCCAACTTTCTAAAAGAAGACGGTACTTGACGAAGAAGAGTAGATAAGATCAAAATTAAATTAAAATAGTTTGGTGGAATTTCAATTTATTTGCAACGGGATGAAATTTATTTTTCTTTAAATTAATGATGATGTATCCATGGAATTAATGAAGGTCAAACTTAAATAAAGGATGCTGACAATGATAAAAGATTTTATTTATTCAAGCGAAGTCTAGCTATACGCTATTCAATCTAACCTAGTTTTGATAAATTGTGAAGTTTAATGATACTGTAGTCAAAAAAGTGGAAGAATAAATTAATTAAATAAGGAAAGAATACGGTCACGCTCATAATCATTTCATTACTAAAATTTAAATTGAGTTTTTCTATAAAATGAAATTAATTTGATATCGAGTGATTAATGACAATGATCACACTTTATAGAATCCAAATGTAAAAATTACCTACTTTAGTTACAATACCTACTTTAGTTACAATTTTAAATTCACATTTAAAATTTTAGAGCACTTAAAAATATGAAAATTCTTCCCACAATTTTAATACCTATATTGGTACTACATCTTAAAAAATAGATAAACCCTGGATTAAAGACCTATGGCGCCAATTCTATCTCATCTACGTGCCTCTTTGCTCATATCATTTAAGTTTTACTACAAACATTTTTGTAGTAAAAACCGAGCGACACTATATAAATATTAATAGAATCCGATATGTTTTTTCGTTGGTTAAGATTATTTAATACGGTATATATAAATAAAGTTTCAAAAACTAACGTGAATGTATGCATAAAAGATGCAAAGGCACGTATTTTTGTGGAATAGTAAAATGTGATATGTGGCCAAACGTATCGTGTAAACTAATTTTCGATTTTAACGTGAAATTGTGGCTTTTCGTGACTTAAATACTAATTTTATTAGATAATAAGAGTAACCTAATATACATTTTTTTTTACTTACTAGGAAACTGATTATTTATGGATGAATAGTACAAGATTGAGTCTAATTGGCCCTTAATTTTACAGGCCAACCTGTACATTCGTTAAGATAGTCCACAATTTGTGATATAGATGATATATATTAAGTGCAATAATAAGAGAATCTTGAATAAATATGCATAACTTTAATGGTCTGCACGCACTATGTTTACCAGTAAATTCATTTAGAATAGTTTCAACAATATGCTTTTCATTTATTGGTTTTATTAAAATTAATTACTTCATGCTTATCATTATTAGTTATTAAGATTATATGAAAAAATCTATATAAAATCATTAAAATGTAAGACTTATAAAATTTAATATATAATAAATTAAATAAATGTATTTATTTATAGATTGAGAGATAGGGCTTATTTGCTACTGAAACCTATATTAGAAATTCTGTTTAATTATGTAAAAACTGATCATGTAAAATACATAACAGGGTATGCATTTCTTATCAAAGTATCTCATAAATCATAATCTAAACTAAAAGTCCGGATAAATGGTATTTTACATAAACCTCCAATATAAAAAAATTAAATCTAAAAAAAAATATTTTTTTTATATAGACAAGCAGCCTAAAAATAATAATAAAAATATACAACAAACGTAGTAAATTATTTTTATATGCCCTTTATCTCATATATTTTTGAATTTAGTTTACTACAATAATTATTGGATGTTTAACTTTTCCGAATAAAAAATCTTATAGCAAATTAAATTAATTATAGATACGTTTTAAGGCTGATTAATGTTTTCTGTTGACTGCTTATTATCCTGAAAAAAAGATTGACGTATAGATCTTTAATTTTATTTTAATTTTGACTAACCTGTACATACATTTTTTCACTAATAATCCCTTGCAGAACATAGGTTAGCTATTTTGCAATGCAGACTACACACATTAGGTGCAATATTATGAAAATCCTGATTAATTATGCATAACTTAAATGGACTTGGTACACCAGGTTTATTAGTAATTTATTTTATACGATGTAATTTATATTATGTTATTGTTTCTTATATATTTGTGACGTCAGTTTTGTAAACTTATATTTTACCGTTCAGTGTGTGTGTGTATAATTGACCCAGTAAGGCGTGTTTTTAACCTTCTTAAGGTATAATAATAGTAATAATAATAATACATCCTTTATTTGCCCAATTTACAATAAAATATTATATCTTAACTAGATACAAAGATAATAAATATCATATGCTTTAAAATTAAAAAAAAATCTTAACTATTATATAGGCAAAAAGGAGGCTAAAGGCAGTTTAAAAAAGATTCGTGTTTAACCTCCCTCATTAAATAAGTTATAATTTCTTTTTTGTTTCTTTTGTTGCATCCAAAATAAATTACTAGGTATCCCCCAACAAGTGCCAAACATCCAATAAGCTTTAACATACCCAATACATACATATTTAATAAACGCGACGATCGCCAGATATACCCATTCTACCGCAATAAATATTTTTTGTATTTATGTTTAAATACGCTTGTTGATACATTTTTAAAGTCCTCCGGAATCTGGTTGTAAATTAAATAAATATTATAAGAACATGACCGCTGATAAAACATAGTGGAATGCAAAGGCGGAGAAATTAGACCTCTATGCCGGAGATTCAAAGAATGTACGTCAGTTCTATAGCGTATTTTATTTAATAGATACGAGGGGCGATTTAAAGTTATTACTTGGTGAAATACAGTTGCAGCATGCAAATTTCTACGATCCTCCATGGAAAGCCATTTGGTTTGTCGTAACATGTAACTTACAGGATCTCCACGACGAATGCCGTAAATTAATCGCAAGCATGACTTTTGCACTCGCTGAATTCGACCTTTGTCGATAGAGTCTAAGCATGGACCATATACGACGTCGGCAAAATTAAAATGACTCAAAACCAGAGCGTCGCATAAGGTAATTTTTTGAGATGTTGAAAGCAGGTGTCTATGCGGAAACATTTGTTTTAAGTTAGAAGAAGCAGATTGAATGCACCTACTTATATGCTGTTTATACCTCATATTGGTGTCAATGTGAAGTCCCAAATTGCGGGAACAAGTAGAATGCAAAAGCTTCCAAAGCCATACTTTGATGCAATACTTCGCGATTTTTGCCGATAATCAAGAAGGTAGACTTAGACGAGTTTATTTGCAGTTTGTGTTTTTCTGAAAAATCTATTAAGGCTTTTAGATCATCGTTTATTTTCTTGGCAGCTATTTCTTTACTTTCAGGAAAAAAAGAAAAGTAGAGTTGCGTGTCATCAGCATATAAATGAGCACTGCAATATTTTAAACAAATGATGAGATTACTAGTATAAATACAAAATAAAACAGGTCCCAATATGGAACCTTGTGAAACTCCACATAACTGAAATGCATTAGATGAATGCATTAGATGAAATTAACTTTTAATAATATCAATTGCGTCAGAGTCAAACTCATTATAGCCTAAGATCGCGTAGAGTAATGTATGATTGATACGATCAAACGTTTGCTGTAGTCGATAAGTAGTACTAAAGCAGTGGCCTTACCCTGATCAGTAGCTTCAATAATATCAGTTACAAAAGGTATAACTCGGTCCACACACAATAACAACATCTCTAGATTTATTTGATCCGCCCCGGTAGCAAGCGATTTAATTTCGAATAAATATTTTCTCACAATATCAGTGGACACGGTATGAAAATTAAATTTTGATAATATTTGACGCCTTTGCTTATTTTGATACAAATTTAAAAGATCTCCATGCACTGAATTGTTCTGCGTTGAAGCCTGTATAAAATGATTATTTATAGAATTGGGGACATTAAGATGATCGGGTAATTCGTTAACTTTGTCATTTGAAAATACATTAAGTTTCTTTAGCCTTTGCCAAAATATCTTTTTATCTTTAAAACCCATAGTTACTATCTGTGCAAGGTATTGTTTTTTTTCTTCACGTATTGCAATGCTAGCTTGATTTTTTATTTGTTTGTAATAGTCCCAATTCAAATCAGTTTTAGTCTTTTGATATTTTTTGTAGGCTTTGTTCTTCAAACTTATCATTTTTTTAATGGTATAAGTTAACCATGGAGGTTGTTGTTTTTTTAATTAAGTTAGTTTTTTATTTTGAGTTAGAGGTGCTAAAACGTCGAATAAATTTATCAAAAAATGATTTAAAGCAGCGACTTTTTCGTTAACTGTTTCCAAATAAATTATGTGTTCAAATGGGGTGACCTGTAAAAATTCGTTAAGCAATTCTCTATCAATGTTTTTGAGGTTTCGTGACATAAATTTAAGGTTTTTGTTAGTTTTTTTGTTTATTATGTTGCAATACGTCAAGAAATGGTCAGAAATTTCTAAATCGCTAATACCCGCCTCAAAGCTTGTTTCGTCATTTGGAATCAAAATTAAATCCAGAAGTGCAGATGATGTCCCTGTAACTCTTGTAGGTTTCATTATAACTTGTTGTAAATTTAAAGACTCTATACAATCATAAAAAGTTGATAAATAATGATGTTCCATATTTAGAAGGTTTAAATTTATATCACCACCACATATGATTTCCAAAGGCTGAAAATCAGTCAACCTTTAACCTAAAGACCTAAAGGTCTTTTTGTAATTTTATTTGGTTTTATTTGCATTATTTTTTAGGTCTGATGATGCTCTTAGACATTTTTTTATTTCCTTAACTTTAATATTAATTTATTTTCTTTTGCTAAGAAAAAACTCTTAGATTTTCGGAAAATTGTAAAATTTTTACAAGCAGTTCTACTGCTTACTTAAAAAAAAATAAAAAACATAAAAAATAAAACGAGAAAATAAGAAAGAAAGTAAGAAATTGCAAACTTTGTAATATTTACTTTTTTATGACATATTTCTTTCTCGATGAGTTACTTATTATATTGGGTATTACGTCACTTATAGCAAAAATCAATTTAGAAATTTTTTATCTCACACGCTCAACAATTATTGAAAAGAAGAAGAAAATAGACTTATTCACGTATTTAAAAGAAATATGAACTTAAATCTGTAACGATACCGTTCGATATATTTAATTTAATTTAAGTTCAATAAGTTTTAAATACAATAATTTACTTGAGGTATAATAGATTTTTTTATATACCTAGGAGCTGAGGTTCAATCTATTAATCTCTGAGCTCGTTTCTTCTTTTATAATAGATTGAACCTCAGCTCCTAGGTATATAAAAAAATCTATTATACCTCAAGTAAATTATTGTATTTAAAACTTATTGAACTTAAATTAAATTAAATATATCGAACGGTATCGTTACAGATTTAAGTTCATATTTCTTTTAAATACGTGAATAAGTCTATTTTCTTCTTCTTTTCAATAATTGTTGAGCGTGTGAGATAAAAAAATTTCTAAATTGATTTTTGCTATAAGTGACGTAATACCCAATATAATAAGTAACTCATTATGAATTCGTCACAACAATACAGATTTTACTTATTTCTTTCTCGATTTCGTCCAAGGTCTACTTTAAAGTTAATTTGATATAAAAATGTATTTTGCTAATAATATAAATATTTTTAACAGAAATTAGAGTCGTAATTCTTTAATGAAAAATAATAAGAATAATTAATAAATTAAACAGGGTGTGATCTTCTTATAGAAGTTTAATTTCTCATAAGTGAAATATATTTTTTTTATTCTTAAAACTGCATAATATAACAGAAAAGTAGCCATATAGAATATATATTTTTTATATGGCTACAGATAAATACAGTAGAATATTTTTCATGTAATTTTCAATTTATTTTACTATAATAATTATTGTATATTTAAGTTTTTCGAATAAAAAATCTGATAGTAAATTAAAATAATTATAAATACATTATAAGGCTAATTAATCTTTTGTATAATATATTTAATCTATTGTCTTACTATTGTTTTTGTTAATTTATCTATTGTATTCTCATTATCTTAAAAAACAAACTTAATATACAGGTCTTCAATTTTGACTAACTTGGACATATATTTTTACCAATAATACCTTAAAGAACATAGCCTACATTTTTCAATACAGACTACATAAGTTAAGTGCAATTATAGTAGAATCTTGAATAATTATGCATAACTTAAGTGGACTTGACGCACCATTCTTATTATTGAATTAAATTCAAGAATTTCAACAATATACTTCTACTTTATTTATTCAATGTTTTGCCAAATATGTTATTACTTCAGGCATATCATTTTTAGCCATTAAGATTAAGTGAGTAGATCACAAATAAAATCATTAAAATCTAAGATTTAAAATCTTAAATACTTGAGAGTTTGATAAATAAATATTCAAAATATTAAACGATCTAAAAATACATTAATAGATTGAATTTTAGTGTATTTTCTCATGGTTTATTTGGCACTGAAACCATTTTCTTAAACTCTGTTTAATTGTGAAACTTGTGGGGCCTCATGTTATGTAAACATAACGAATATACAAGAAATAATTGAAATATAAGTTTTTAGGTTCAAATGGTCTAAAATTAAAAAAAAAAATAAATTTGGTACTCTAGGTCTTTTTGAAGGTGAAGGATTTTTAGTTTATTAAACTTTAAAATAAATAATTATTTTGGTAAAAAAAGGCTCTTAAAGATCTATTAAAAATTAATTTTACAAAAACCTGCATTTTACCTGAAAATTATTATTTTTTAAGCAGAATTTAATGGAAAAAATGTAATAAGACAATCAATAAATTAAACAAGTTGTAAACTTCTTATAAAGGCATAATATATAGGGACTCTTTAAAGGTGAGGAATTTTTATTCATTTACACTTTAATGTAAAGTGATTTTTTTTATTAAAAAAAAGGACGTTAGACTATCTGAAAATTGTAAAATTTTACCAAAAAGGAGAGCACTAATCTAACTTACATTGGACTCTTTTAGGAAGTGGGTTAGGCCAATATAAATGGTAACGCCATAATTTGCTTTGTTGGTATGTTACAATTTTATTCCAGAAATCCAGGACTAATACCAAACCCAATTACTATTCGATCATAAGTAATTTAAGTTAAAGCCTTGATAGCTATGCAAATTATATTAATAATTGGTTCAAAGTTAGTTGTAAACTTATAGAAGTAAAGGTGCTTATATTTTGCTTGTCATTTTATTGATCAGAATATGTAACCCATAGTTGGAATACGATAGATGAACTCGGATTTACAAGCAAATAAATTAATACCTTAAAGATAAACCTAAAATTGATTATTCTGATACAATTTATTTACTTAAAAAAATTAAAATATAATTTTTCGAAACAAAATGAAACAACTGGAAAATGGTAAGAAATTTGAAACTTTGTTATTTAATTTTTTGTATTGTATTAAAAAAAGTTTTACGTATAGGTTACCGCAATTAGCCTTTAAATTTGAAAAACCTGTACATAATTTTTTTATACCAATAATACCTTGAACATCATAGTTTACATTTTGCAATTCAGACTACATACATTGTTTTGGCTTCTCGTACTAATTTATCACAAATTTCCGAATAATGCTCATTAAACTGTATAATTACATACATTAACTGCAATAATAGGAGAATCTTGAATATTTATGCATAACTTAAATGGACTCGACGTGCCATTTTTTATATTAATTCCTTCCAGCATGATACTGTTTATTTATTTATTAAATGTTTTGTTAATCATCTCGATGACTCGTTAGTTTTTCGGGAGGGGGGTTGTAAAGCAAAAAGGGCTAAAAAAGAAGACTTTGAACGCGGTGGTAAGCGATGCGAATCGGAAGTCATATGTAAGGAAATGAAGAAGACTCAAACGGCCGTTGGAAATCGCCTCAGGTGTGTCTCGCGCGCCCATCTTCTTTTATTTCCTTCACCTGCCCCCCTTGTTCTTTTGTCGACAATAAAGCGGATGCTTTTTATAGGAAAACAGTAAATTATAGAAGGCATTAACGGGGTTATGTATCGTCTGGCGCGGGGATACTTTTTAATATCCTAATTAGTTTTTTGAAGACGTTTTATTTGCTTCTTTTCTTGTATTATAGGCTCTGTTTGATATCTTTTATTATTTTTTTTGTATTTTTTTCTAAAAACTTTGGAAAAAAATTGGTTTTCATGGGAGATGGTGAGAATGAAGTAGGATTTTTTACTCAAGCAAGCTTTTTATGAAGACCTATGATACCTTGGTTACAGTTAAATTATGAAAATATTAGTATAAAGCAAATATAAAATATAACGAAATGTGTAAGGGACAAAAAAAACTATACTTATAATAATAATAATATTAAATTATTAGAGCAATTACCATCACGCAACTCAAAGTTTCCCAAAAAATAATTGAGACACATCTGAAAAAGGCGCAACATTTTAATATGTAAAATATGCGGTTAGCGATCCTAAATCATATGCAAAGCATATGCGAGGATATTACCTTGGCAAGGAGTTGTATAGGTATTGTATTACGATCCCGTAAGAGTTATAGGGGAATAAACTAAAAAATCAATCTTAAATTAAAAAAAGAGTTCAAACTCCCTAATGGACTCTGTGAATATTATTTACATTTAAAGTATAGGAAACGTATAATATGTATAGAAGTATAGTAAAGGATCAATTTAAGAATTAAGAGGATATAATACAAGAAAAATATATTACAAAGCATGAAATTATAAAAAGAATATTGGTTTAGTTGAGCCAAACATATTAGAGAATTAAGAAAAGAATTTAAAAAATAATAAGAAAAGCTGAGAGCGAAAAAGAGAGAAAATAGGAAAAGTGTCAGCTGAAGTGATTAAAAATAAGATTTAGGGAACTGCTTTTTCTTAATTTAACTTAAATTAATATAATGATTTTTTTAAAGGCCTTAGAATTTACATTTTAGAAATATAGGGGAGAAAATACAAATTAAATTGGATTAGTATCCTTTTAAATTATGCATGAAGATTATTCAAACTATAAACATTTTGAAAAAATACATGTGTATTTATTTATTTATTGTTATTTATGCAATAATATGTATTCATCTTTTTTACAATGAATAAAGTACAATAAACCTAAAGAAATATTTTCTTTTGTATTTTTTTAAATTTTAAGAGTTGTTTTTTATGATTTTTTTTTTTTTAATTCTTAAAAAGTGTTTTTTTTTCTCAATTATTAAAATATTTTTAGTTTTTGCTGATTTAAAAAATATTTTAGTAAGTATTGTTAAAAACAAATGTAATAAAGTCTAAAAGTTAAAAAAAGCTGAATATATTACATATAATTTAAAAATTAATATTTATGGAAAGGTAAGGAGGACTGAAAATAAAGAATTACTAAGAATAAATATTAGGGTTAAAAAAACTAAAATAAATTAAGAAAATTGTTATAATTATAATGTAATTACAAAAAAAAGCTCAAAATTATAAATGCAAAAAAAATTTAAAAAATTACCTTAATAATTAAATTTTAAGGTGGATAATTTAAAAAAAAAATCTTTTCTCTAAGATTTTTCTCTAAGAAAGGATTCTAAAAAATCAAATTAGTTTAATGTCATAGACAAATTTAAATTATTTAAAGTTTTTTAGGTCATTCTAATCTGAGTTAAATTATTATTTACAGATATTCATTAAAAAACTTGTTTTGTTAATAGATACAATTAATTTAATCAATATTATTTATATTATATACTTCTTCTTTCTTTTTATTTAACAAGAACTGATTAAGAAAATTTAATGTAATCAATGAATAAATATGAAATAAATTTTTTTTTTAATCAATAAATGTAGTTTTTAATCAATTGATTCACTACGTTATTTACACTTCAGATTAATGATTATTGAAATATCTACAATTAGTTCTATAAATTTTAGTATTACTTTAATGTTGTGCCTACAAATTGAATTATGTATTTATAAAAATTTTCGTAATATATTGTAATAGTAGTATCAACTCAATTAAGCCATTAACTAAAATCAAACTTCGTAAACATTCATTTGAAAAAAAATTTAAGTTAATTTTAAATTTTTATTAAATCAATCTGTCTTGATCTTCTTGACTAACCATCAATCATTCATCATATTATAAGAACCATAACATTCATTTTTAGTAATACTTATTCAAAATGATATTGATCAGCTCACTAACTAAGTAGAAAACAATTAAAACACTTAATTGAAAAATTAAATATAATAAACAAAAATGCGATAAAAAGAAAAAACAGTAATAATTATAATAGAAAATAAATGTAAGGCACCAGAATCTGTTCAGCATTTAACCTTAAATAAAAGCAATAAATCTTATTTTCAGCAACATGGTTAATTTAATAATTTTTTCTGCGTTTTTTAGCTTTCGGTTCTCAACTAACGCTAATATTACATACTTTACCTGCAATTTTTGGAACTAAATTCTCATAATCGATTATCATTATTTGTAAAGCAAAAAAGGTGCTTAAATTGTCTACATCCATCTCACTCTCTATAAAACTGTAAAGGGAACTACACAAAGTCTTGGTCTCAAAAGTATTTATAAATTCTAACAGTAGGTTACACGTGTTTCGCTCATATTAAGAGCATCATCAGACCTTAAAGTTAGATAAAATTGGTACCTTAAAAATCGACTATAAACAGTACATGCTTTACGGTCACATTATACACACAGAGTGTGTGTGTATAGGAGTCATTATGTAAAGTAGTCATTATGTGAAGTTATCACAATGCTATCACAATTTTATCCATCCAATATCATTAGTTACCACTCTTTAAATATCAATGAGCTGGACCTGTAGACCTCAAAAAACAACCTGTTTCAATAGTTCTTTGCTAATCGTCTTTCTCTCAACAGCTCCTAATTATAAAGGCTTGATTGTACTTTGAGACACAACACCTACTTTCACTAATTATTTAGATGAATCTAACTTGATGAGTTTGACTTGTGAATAACACATAGTCAAATTTTTTTGAAAACTGTCCAGTTTCTTATTTTTGTTTAAAAAACAAGCAGGAATCACCTTTTTGCAGACTTATCACAATATCTTCACAGCTAACTTATTTTGATATGCGGTAATTTTTGATCTACAGATTATTATAACTACACCAACACTTTATAGAACTTCAACGAATCATAATTACCAAACTCTTGGCCGATTTGACAGGTCACGATGTGCAACCAGAAATTTCTTAACTTACTGCAAGTTAAGAAGGAAATAAAAGTGTACCTTTTAAGGAGTGCTTTCTACTCATTTGAGGAGTACTTTTCATGTTATTTTAATTTTGTATTCTAAAATGCCTGAGATCATTTTAAGTGCTTTGGATTTTATGCAACATAGTTTAATTTTTTTTTCTCAAAATTTATCGGCTCTTGACTGTTGTTTTATTTGTACCTTAGTTTGTTAGTCCTGACTTGTACAAATCTGGTTGTATTCAAATAAACAAACTATAAGGATAAAACATACTATAAAGTTTTCCTCTAGGACTTATTCCGTCCCTGTTCTTTCTTCACCGTTTTCCCATTTCCAGACTTTTTATCTTTTTTTCCCCTCGGGTGACTAATGCATACATAATTTGTGCAATTTGCATTCTACCCAGTTTTAATGTCTTTTTTTCAGATTGGCCGCGAACACTTCACGTCTGAAAAATTCTAATCACTTTGAACTATTATTATCAATTGAATATTAATCAGTCGGGCAGCAGGATGCATTTTGGTCAAAGGCGAACACGAAAAACCCACCGGTTCGATCAAATTAAATATTCAACGTTAATATTTTCTCAATTTTACGACACGTTCATACGGTTACGCTCATGCTGATTGATTTAATTTGCATGTCCCTTGTTTTCGAAAAATTAAAAAAAAAAAAGGAGATTAGCATCTTTTGTATTCGTCGTCGTTGTCTATATAGATGCCAATCTCGGGTCAAAAGAGTAAAATGTTCATACGGAGACGTCGTTTCATTTGCATTTTTAATTCGTCTAGAGGTTTATAAACAGTCCTTTCGCAGATCTATCAGGGTCGTAACTTATTCTAATTGGGGATAATTATGATTTTGTTGTATTTATTATTTGATGGGTCAGCTGGTAGTAGTTAAAAGCTTCCTGGAAGTAGTTATAAGTTTATTGTAAAATCAGTCATCACAGTTTTATTCTATTTATTTAATAACCCTCTTTAGTTTACAGAAAGAATTCTATTTAACAAGAAATTCAATATAAAATAAAAAAAAATTAAATTAGGTTTTGGAAATCATTTACTCTGTTGTTGCTAGAAATTTGATCCATCATTCAGAAAAAGTTACTTCAAGAAACTCTTAAGAAAAAATTGTTGTAATGACACCTGTTCTTTAAATTATGCCAGTTGTAGTAAGATTCCTAGAAATCGTTATTTTTCCATTATTTCATGCTCACGAACATACTTAACTCAGCGGTCATTAATTACGTTTTTCAAAACATGTAATATTTTTTCATTCTTCTTCTTTTGAATTTTTTATATTTATTTTAGGAATTGAACATAACTTTTTATATTTTCCAGGTTTTTAGTGGCATTTTTTTATCTCTTTTAGTAATTCGACGCTTTTTTTCTATATGTTGGCAATATAAAATAATCTTCAAGACCGTTGACTTTTTTTTATATATTGCTGAAATTTCGTGTAATTTTTCATGTCTCATAGCCAAGTAATGTCATTTTCAGTCATTTGAATACATTTTTTATATTTTCCAGCTAATTGGTATTATTTTGTATACTTTCCAGGCATTTCACGTTTTTTTTATATACTTTAGAAAGTTTCTTTAAAATCCTATGCGAGTTATAAAGTATCATTTTTCAAGGCCCTTAAATAAATTTTAATACTTTCAAGGTTATTGGTGATATTTTTTATCTTCCATTTATTTGATTTATTTTTTATATATTCCAGGAATTCCATATAATTTTTACCCTATCATTGAAATCATTTTTCATTTTGTTGTTATCGTAAAATGTCAATTTTGACGTCTACCAGGTATTTGAAATATTTTATTTTAGTCAATTTCAATTTTCATTTCTTTCCAGGATTTGCACTTATTTTTCATGTTTTTTTTTAGGTTTCTGGTGGTATTTTCTCTATCTGCCACAAGATTTGTCGTTTTTTATATACATTGCAGAAGTCTCAATAGTTTGTTATATTTTTTAGGACCTATTTTTCACTTTGTTCTGGTCATATATCGTCAATTTTTATCTCCTGCAGTCATTTGAATTATTTTTTTTTAACTTTCCAGGTATAATTTTTTTTTCTTGTTTTTCAAGTTTTTAGGCACATTATAACATCTTCCTGGCATTTGACTTGTTTTTTATATCTTCTATAAATTTCATCATTTGTAAGTTAATTTTAAAGTCTATCTTCCAAACAATTGGCCCTTTGTTTCATGAATCTTCAGAATTTCCTATAATTTGTTAAATATTTAAGCACATCAATATTCACTCCCTTTCCAGGTTTCTGGTGACATTTTTTTAATTTCCTCATTTTTGATGGTATTTTTAATTCGCTCCAGGAATAGATTAAAAATAAAGTAAATAAAATTATTTATTTCAGTTAGAAAATTGGTTTTAAAAGAGTTTTATATGTTCTTTTTTTCAACTACCTTGAAAGAAAAGGTTGAACATTTTTTACAGGCAGTTGAAGAAATTAAACATTTCAGTTAGTTAGAAAACTAATTATTGGAAGGAAAAAGTCTGAACATTTCTTACAGGCAGTTGAAGAAATTAAACACTTCAGTGAGTTATAAAATGGTTTTAAATTTTCTTTTCTTTATATTATAATTTCTATTATAGGCAGTCGAAGAAAGGGAACATATCAGTGATTTAGATACATACAGTCTTTTAGATATCTTCTAATTTTTTATTTAATTCTTAAATATCCTATAATTCTTTAGGCTTTTGACATTTTTTGTCCTATTTTATGTCTTTTAGATATTTTATGTTCGGTTCATGTTACGTCCAGGAAATTGAATTTTTTTTTTATATATTTTAAATATTTAAACTTCAATAGATTTAACTTATCATCGGCGTTATTTTTTTATGTTAATTTTGAGAGGCATTCGAGAAATTAATTACTTAGAAACTACGACATAAAATCAAAATTTAAAAAAATAATTATCATATTTTTACTATTTAATTTATTAAAAAATTAAATTTATTATATAGTTGGAAGCTTTATACTTTTCTATATTTTAGTAGTCGGTCTATCTTGCACGTCAAATTTTTGAGACGTTGTTTTCTTCTTAATTTGTTGGCGTTTCTATACTTTTATTTTGTTTGGTGATTATGAGCCCTATATAGTCGAAAGCAGTAATAACTTAAGTGTTCTATGAGCAACCCAGAACATTTTCCATTCACGAATAAATTCAATATAAAATGAATAATTTTCAACTAAACTGATTGAGTATATAATTTTTCCAGCTTTATTGAAGTTTTTACGCGAATTCCCTAGTAGCATCAAAATATTAAAAATCGAATATTTGATAAATAAATCTACCGCCACTATTTTTAAGATTAAATAAATATTCAAATAAAAAAATAAATTAAATATTGAAACAGAAATTATATTTGCAAATAGATCCCCTGAAATTTAAAAATATATACTTTAAAATAAGGTGTATTTTGTTCGAAAGCACCCTGTAAGTAATGTTCGTAATATTACCAGTTCGAGTAAAAAAGTTTAGGGCAACTCTTTGAAAAGTTAATGACAAAAAATGATTTAACCTAGTGCTATAAAATGAAGTGTTAAAAAATGTGTTTAAAAAATTGAAGATTAAACATAAAATAACATAGTGTCAAAGTACTTGTCAAGTACTAAATTTGAATTTATTCTTTATGTTTTTTAGGAGTTAGGAATATTTGTATTGTATATAGAATTAATAAATAGTATGCCTTCCAGGTATTTGAATATACTGTCTGGAAGAAAACAAATTATTTCTGTCATTGTTTATGACTTGCAGGAAATTGACTGTCTTTTTTATATAATCATTTGAAGTAATTTAGATTTTCTGTCACGCATTCGATATTATAATTAATATTATCCAAAAATTTTAATTTTTTTTCTCATATCTGCCGTAATTTGTAACTATTTTGCGTACCTCTCAGAAATTTGACAGAAGTCCAGCGAATTAAGATAAACATTTTTTCAATAAAAATTACCGACAAAAATGTTCTAACATTTATATTTAATTTATTTTTAATCAATTAGTATCGCATAAATTTTGGATTTTAAATGACCCTATAGAAAAAACAAAGGGTTACAAATCAGGAGATCTGACAGGCCATTCAGTTGGACCTCTCTGTCCAATCCATCTTTTGATGAAATCAATCATGAAAATTGTTATCTAAAAATTGCTTTACATAAAACGCATAATGCGGAGGTGCTCTGTCTTGTTGGCAAATCAAATTTTCTAGCCGATGGCGCTAATCTTTCTGAATAGCAGTAACTAAAGATAGCTTAATAGAAGTTTCCAGTAACTCAAGGTACATTTCATCTGGTAAATTTGCAGATAAAAAATATAGCCCAAAAATGCGGATATCGAAAATTGCAGCCCATGCATTTAATTTTTCGGGATATAAGGTATGTACTTCTCTAAGTAATCTAGGGTTGAAATCCGACCAATATCTGCAATTATGTCTGTTTACAATATCTTTTACAGTTTCCTTTATGACGTACGTATATGGAATATAAATAATTTCAACTATCTCTTGAAGTGTACTAGTATAAGTCATTTTAAAATAAATATTTGGAAAACTTAAAAATCTCATACAGTCAGTTTAACCGATACCAAAAGTAGACTAATAACTCGCAATATTTTGTACGGCATGGTAACTTTCCAATATTCCAAAGAACTATTGTAATCATATTTGGTGTTGTTTTGGGTATTAAGACTACTAAGCGTAAATGTATGAGTACTGAGTGCATTAAATAAAAATTGACAAATTTGCTTAACATAAGATTTCTTATAAAAAATCAGAAGGGCTTTAAAAGGGTTTTTTATAATAAAATCAGGCTTTACTTCACTAAGTTACACCAGCATAGATAACAGAATTAAATAAAAGGCATTTTAATCGGAAAAATGTGTTAATATTTTCTTATTTTTTTAAAAGTTTTTTCTTAAGTTTTGATATGCTGTCATATTAAAGAGGATGATAGTAGCATATTCAGGATAAAATAACCTTTAAAATGAGGTATAACTCGAGCCCTATTCTCATTTAAACTTTTAAGGGTAGCTGTCACCCCCACGTATGGGTTGATGGAAAAGGATTATAAATGCGAGATTATGTCGCCCTAAATTATTTGATTAAAAATCGATGGGTTTAAGCGATTTTTGATTTCTTAGGAAATTTCGGGAAGGAAAGTTTCCGGTGCACCACCTTGTATGATATTTATTAAATATCGAAACAGTAATATTTATTTTGAATATTCTTAGAATATTTACCTAGTATCTCAAATTTAAATAAAATATATTTATATCTTATAAATAAATAATGCTACTAGGGTTTAATCGCATTTTTTTACCTAATGTTTTTTCACCATTATTAGGAACGATGGAGTGAAGGCATACTTTCTTTCTAGATCTGATGTTACAAAGTACGGCTCTAGGGCGGGAAAAAAACGTACTTTTTTACCGTGCTTCTCACCAGTCATTAAAAATGCCCGTATGCCTCTGTGCGGGGTGCGGTGACCGAGCCGCACATGCCGGCCCCAAGAAACACTATTATTTTCTGGCCCTGATCAACGTCTTTTTATTCAGGTGTATCATGAGACATGAGGGAGTTTGCTAAAGTATATTCCGTAGGAACATAAAAATCACGAGACAGTTTTACCACTAAATAAAACTCTTTATTTTATTCTCGGCACGTGTTTTGCTAATGATATTCCGTAGCATCTTCGAGAAAAGATTAAAACTAACAGTCTTTTTTTAATTTTCTACCATTTAAAATAAAGGGATATGGAGTAGGTTTGCTTTCAGTATACTCCATGGTCAATTCTCTTAGAGCTGCTCTATTGGGCTCAGTTTGATCACAAATTGTTGCACAAACCTTTAGATCAATTGACTGTAGATCTTTAATACAGTTAGGAATCAACATTTTTAGAGCCTCTGTTTTGATTGTTAGCTGAGTGAAAAAATAGAATACTGGCATTTCATAAGATTTTCATAGATCCCTTATCATAAAAACAAGAGCATGATTTGCTTGCTTAGAGCTTCTACCAAGTGTTCCTAAATCTTCAAATCCGGAACAAAAAAATTAACTAAAAAAGTCCCGAACATAACGATACCTCAGCAAACATCAGAGCACAACAACGGCTAGTTCACTTATTGATTCAACCTATAATTTCAGATATTCTAAATGAAGTTTTACGTGACCACAGTCAAAAGGAATGCATGAAAGCATTTCTTGGAGGATCCTTGGAGAGGATAGTTTAAAAAAATATCTTTAAATATTTGTTAAAACGTGGACTTCTTTTTAAAATGCAGAGGGCAAAGGCTTTATCTTTCACTAACCTTCTGCGACCTGAGGAGGAGGAGGATAAGCATTTAACAACTGTGAATTAATGAATTCCTTAGTGCTAATAACTTCAGCTCTCTCATTTTAAAGAAGTAACGTAAGTTTTGACATCTTGCTCATGGTAGATTGATAAACAATATTCATAATCCCCTGTTTATTACTTACGTTATTTTTGGAAAGACCACCATTAGTTAGAATACCTTTTTTTCTCTAGGAAAAATGAATAATTATCAGAATAGTCTGTAATTGATTTTGAATAAATAAAAATCCCTTAATGCATTGGCTGGAGATGAATTCAGTTCCATAACCTGCAGTTATTTTCCTTGCAGCAATTGCCATTCTTAACTTCAACAAATTTATTAAGGAATAGTTGTTTCGGTTTAATGATGAAGTAATTGTGTTCAGTTAGAACTTGATATTTTAATGGAAACATGGAGATTTGTTAAAGGATCTCTAGATAGCGCTACAAGTCTTATTAACATTCAGATTACATATCTCACTTCATGTTTTTCTTGCAATGGGGTCTGAAGGAGATTGAAAAAATCTTTTATTACTGTGTTGATCAGAACCATTTCAGAAAATTACATATTCTTATATAATAATTATTAACAGAAAAATTTAATTCTATTTTTTGATTGTTGAAAAAAAAATGAAAGCCCAGACATTTTTTAATATTGATTTAGGATGATTAAGTTAAAACTGCAATAATTGAAAGGTGAAACTTTTTGTTTGAAACCAATTAAATTTGGTTTTATTAAAGTTAAAAAATTGATAATACAAAAAGATAACAGGAATAAATAAAATCACACTTTTTTATTGGAAATCTGGAATTGCTGCAAATTAAGTAAAACATTACTCCTTGTATTGAAAAGGGTATTTTTAGAAAGAAAAAAGTGATTAATTTAAAATAGCATTTTTAAAACAAACTCAAATGATATGACAAATGAAAGGTCAACAACGTCATTTCTGTCAATTTTGCCAAGCAAGATGGCCGACATACGATTGCAATCTCTACCATACAAGCTTCATATGTGGTCGTGGCATCATTTTCATTCTAGATGGTGAGCATAAATCATATAGATTGAACGCATCAGCGTTTGATTAATTTTAATATCAAAAGAATTTCATTGAATTAACGACGATCACAAATTGGCAGTAACGATGTTAAATTTGAAAGTTCTCATATTGCTATTTTTATGAAAAGTAAACTGATTAAACATATACAAGATTAAACAAATGCTATTATTGAAATTAATATGAAACTAATTTTGTCAAACTTAAACAAAATGAAAAGTACATTTATTGAAGGAAATTTGAAATGATTCAATCCTTAAGGTTAAGGTAAAGATTTGAAATTAAAATCAATTATTTCAAGAGATGAATTATTTGAATTTATAACAATAAAAATTTAAATGATTTAATAAAAATTACATTTATTTTATTTTGTGTGACATTTATTTTTTTGAATGAATATTAAAGGTTTTAATTCGGTCAGTATTAAAATGATTGGGTAAAACGTGAATTGACTGAATTATTTGTGCTTATAAGGCGATGAATGATGTTGTCAAGATTAAATTGATTTAATAAAAATTACTTTTTTCTTAAATAATTATTTACGAAGTTTCAGCTGAATGCCTTAATTCAATAGATTAATTAATTAAAATACTACATTTATTTATTTACTAAACAATACTTGATTTTACGTTGTCTATGGACCCACATTAAATCTAAATTTTGTTTAATAAAAACCAAAAATTAAGAATATTTATACGAATAGATGGCATCATCAAATTTAAAATGATTTGAATAAATGACTAAAAAATAATAGAGTAATGAATTTATCTTAAACGGAATGAAACATAAATTTGTTGAAGGAAATTGAACTGTTAACGTCAAGGTTAAGTATTGAAATAACTACAATAATCAATTAATTTACAAGATAAATTATTGAAATTTTTATAATATTATTCAAATGATTTAACAAATTACATTGATTTTATTTAATGCGAAATTTGATTTTTCAATAAAATATTAATGGTTTTAATTAGGTCAACATTAAAATGGTTTAATAAAACTTGAATTGATCTAAATGTATCTGTGAATGGATTTAGGATTAATTAATTAAACCCATTAAGTTCAGACTGATTGTGCTCATATGGTGATGAATGATGCTGTTGATGGAAGTTGATTTAATAAATATTACCTTTTTGATTATATACGAAGTTTGATTTAAGTGACCTAATTGAATTAATACTAATATGTAATAGATCAATTGATCAAAAGACTACATTTATTTAGTGAATAATAATAGTTTTTATGTTGTCTATGTATTTTCATCAAATCTAAATTTTTTTAAATAAAAATCAAATCCATCAGTTCAATGAGGGATATTGATACGGATAGGGAATATTGATTAAATTAATATTGAAACGATTTGATTAAATAATTAAAAAATACGGTAATTTAAGATTAGTTGATTTAAGTGTTCGTTTGTGTCGTTAAATAAGATTTTTTTAGTGTATGCCTGTAAAAATTTAATTAATTTGATTTAAAATGAATTAATTTGCATTTTGTCCTAAATAAGATAATTTTTTTTAAGGTTATTTTTAAAAATTGAGTCTTTAAAGTAAACGTTATTCAAATGATTTTTATTTAAAATCAAGTTTAGATTGACTAAGTAAAATTTGAAACAATTTGATGATGAAATTAAATTGATTAAAGATTGCAATGATTTAAAAATTATTTAATTCAACATTAAGTCCAAAATTAATGAATTAGGTAATAAATATTGAATTGATTTCAGTTGATCATTAAACAAGAATAAATTTGAGTCTATTTGAAAGTTAATATAATATCCATGAAAATTTAATTATTACGGCTAGGGTAAAAATGATTTGTTTAAACTTGAATTAACTTAAATTTATATATTTACTATAAGTATGTTATAGTAGCTCAGTATTAAAATGGTTTGATAATACTTGAATTGATTTATGAATAATTAAATAAATTCATCAGGTTCAGATTGAATTGCTGTGCTCATAAGGCGATGAATGATGTTAATAGTAAGTTAAGATTAAGTTGATTTAATTAAAATTACTTTTAATTTAAATGACTGTCTGTTCTATTAAGTTTATTTATCGCTAAGATTTCATCTAGTTGCTGAAAAATATTTCATTTTACTATGATAAATCTAGAATAAATATAATTTTTTTTAATGAAAGTCAAAGTCAGATCACTGAAGGATAATTACGGATTAATACGGAGAGATGGTATAGATTAAATCAATATTAAAATTATATGTTTAAATGGTTAAAAAATATTGTAATTTAAGATTAATTAATGGGAGTGTGTCTTTGAAGATTTTTTTTAATGAATGCCGGTAAAATTTTAATTAATTCAATATTCATTAATTTAATTTTGTGCTTAAATAAGACAATTTTCTTAAGATTATTTTAAAAAATTGAATTTTTAAAGTGACGGTTAAGTAATTTTAATGTAAAATCAAGTCTAGATTGACTTAAAATTTGAAATCATTTAAACTAAAATATCAAATTAAATTGATTAAAGATTGCAATGATTGAAAAATTCAACATAACCATTGAATCTTAACGTGACCTAAGACGATAATAAATAATTAATAATTTGAATTATACACTAAAATGAAAATAATATTAAGTGGTAATTATTGAATTGATTTCAGTTGATCATTAAACAAGATTAAATTTGCGTTTACTTGAAAGTTAAATATTCATGAAAATTAAATTGATACGAAGGTTAAAATGACTTGTTAGAACTTGATTTAAATTTATCTATGCAGAGATTTGCCTAAAATAATTTAATTGCATCTTTTATTTTTCAGTTAAGCCAGTTGAAATATATTTTTTTTACATTAATTGCCCTTGAAGACGACATTCCAAATCTTTACAAAAATTGAAATGTTGTGATGAAAATTGAACTGACTTAATTGAAAATCACTAAATTATTTATTATTAAAACTACTAATTATTTTTAAGTGTTAATTCAGAGTCTACTAATCGATTTAGAAAAATATTTCATCACGCGCAACATTATAAATTGATCAGTTTCATATATTGGCCAGCTTGTATGATAAAGATATCAGATTAATTTTAAATCTCTACTAAAATCAGACAGCGTTCTTAAGATCGAACAGAACAGGTGAAAATACAATGTGGAGTCAGACCCCTGTCTGAAGAGGACACATCCCTGATATCTGGCGAAAAATCCTGGATACTCACAGAGCCCCACTAAAAATCTGGAATCACCTGAGATGTGGTTGTATAGCAGAATGCTCAGAGTACCATGGAGAGCCCACATTACAAACAGAAAAGTGCTAAGAAGTCCTGTAGACAAAAAAAAAATAGAATACCTGTTATGAGAAATAAAGATCGATACTCCCTACTGCATGCCATAATACAGGGAAAGGTATTGAGTATATACAGTAGAAGAGGGCCTGAGAGAAGAAGAACATCATGATTTCTGACTCTACAGAAGTGTTATTCAACATTGAATCTGAGAAAAACGTATAAATAGAGTTAAGACTAGACTTGAAGCCTCAGATAGCTTTATAGTAAATTATAGTTTAAAAAAATAAATTCTATAATTTTTTTAAGAGTATATCAGGAATACACTCTATTACCTTAGGATGGCCAGTTATTACAGGGAGATAGGCGCGTGCCTTCTGTCTTAAAATAGTAACATCTGCCGTCCTACCTTGATCATCGTGGATACACATCTTTTAAGCATCAGCTGTTTCTACACATATGGTGTTCCCTCTGTAACGCAACCTGTACTCAATTTCTTGTCCTCAGACGAGAAGACGTTTCAATTTCGTTTTTTTTTTCTTATTTATCATAAAACCTTTTTTTTACCCTTTCGATAAAACACCCCCTCGGTATACACCCTTATTTTGTTGATCTATTTACCTACCTGAGATGAGTCAGAACGGTCGAGTTGTCCTGCAGATAATGACGCTGCGACCAATGAGATGACGGCGTCGTGACGGCGACGGCGAGCGTCGTTGCGCGGGGCAACGACGGACGTCGCTGATACAGACATTTGGGCGACGTCGGTGGGGTTGTTCTCTTTTGTCGAGGGGGTGGATTATTGTCGGGTGGTTTTTTTTTGCACCATGAGATGTGGGCGTTGGTTGGATAGGAGATGTATTAAATTGGCAAACACCTGGATGTCACTATAGTAAATATATAGTAATTATTAAAAGTTTTATTCAAGGAATTTTAATTTTTTTAAGATTTTTTATTATAAAGCGCCTGAAAAATGAGAATAAAATCGATATAGAGATCTAAGGTCTAAAATTTGACTAATATATCATAGTCACCCCTTGATTGAAAACTGCGCTGAACATTTTGGTTTTTCTAATGACAATTTGTCTTTAACCACCCTAAATATACCCAAAAGTTCTTCTTTCTTGGAATTTGATAGTCAAACATTATATGAAAAATATTGATTATATTAATATGATTGGCCCCATCTTAAGCATGCTTTCGTAAGCCACCATGTATGTATAAGTAAGCATGATGCTTTCATAAGTAAGTACTGCATAAATCTTTTCTGTACCTTTTTAATAAGCATACTTGAGATAGGGTCTCACCAAGGAGTTTTGTAATCTGACTATCCTGTTTAAAATGCCTTATAACCTGTTGCCTTTAATTATAAATCCTAAAATTTTCAGTTGTTTATGTTATTATACTTGAGTTTGCCTGAAACATGACACAAACATCTTTACTCTTTATACTTTTTAGACAAATTCATGATGTTCATGAGTTTTTATTTCATGTAAACGTCATAACCGAACAATTTTTCGAAATCAACTTAACACTGCACTAAGATTCAGCTGCCATAAGTAACAATCATTTTGGTTTTCAATTACCTTGAACATCTTAAAGTCATCAGCAAATATCAAGCAGGAGTCATCTTTAAAGGCAAGTCACTATACTGCCTTGAGAAACGCCATGGACTCCATGGACATAACTCTACCCACTCTCACCCTTTGACTTCTTCCTGTGAGATACTTAATTAAAAATTTTAAAGCATTAGTTAAGAGGCTTACTTTACCCAATTTTTCAGGCAAGAGACAAGGATTAACCTTATCAAACGCTTCTGCACAATCTGTAAAATAACATTTATATGGTCTTTAGAATTAATGACCTCAGCTGTATTTTGAGAGAAGATATAAACTTCTAACTGTAGATCTATCCGGTAGGAAATCATGCTGATGAGGGGAAAATGAATTATGAGGATTTTTAACTAAAAAATTATATAAAATAGATTCCAAAATTTGGCCAGAACATTTAATATGCCTATTTTAATGTATTGGTTTTTATGGCTTGACTAAATATTATACAGGGTGTTCATTTGAAAACTTCCCACCACGGATTTATCGAAAACCACTGTTTAAAAAAAAACGCCCAAATACGTCAAAAGGTTTGTCAAGGGGGAGAACTTTCTAACCTAAAATTACTTCACCCCCTTTCACCCTCTGCCCCCCAGGGTCATCCCCTTAACAATTTTAAATGGCAAGGGGTATCGAGTAATAGCTTGTTTAAATGGTCTTTCAAAGTCTTATTTTGACGTTTGATTTTTTTAAATCGGTCCATTCGTTTTCGAGAAAATTAGAAAAATCTTTGATTATCTTAATTTGTTCAGATAGAAAACAAAAACATGAAAATATCAGTTTTTATTTCAATAACTGTTCAAAATAATGCTCGTTTTTGGCCAAACAATGATGTAGGCGATGTTCAAATTCCTGACGGACATTTTCAAAAACATGTTGTGGGATATCATGGCAGCTGTCGATGATGCGTTGACGAAGTTCATCCAAACTTTCAGGTTGGGGAGTAAACACAATAGATTTCAAATGGCCCCATAGAAAAAAATCTAACGGCGTTATATCAGGAGATCTAGCAGGCCATTCTATAGGCCCCCTTCGCACTATCCATTTATCTGGAAACTCGTCGTCTGAAATATATATCCAGCAAGATGGCGCTCCTCCTCACTTGTTCCCTCCAATGTTCTTCCCGTTCGGCAATGGCTAGACAAATCTTTTGACGTATTTCGGCGTTTTTTTTTAAACAGTGGTTTTCGATAAATCCGTGGTGGGAAGTTTTTAAATGAACACTTTGTATGTAAAGATGTTATGAAATAGTCCATCTAACCTTTATATATAAATGAATGTAAATTGCCCTTGCTAGTACATTTCTTTGCTTCGAGACACTCTTAGAACATTAAAAGACTAGAATTAACATTGCTGCGGAACTATGAGCAGTTTGTTTGCTTGCAACATCTCAGATGCAATGATGCCAAATGCTTATGTAGAAATACCAAAAAAGCACACTTTATAATATCATAAAAATCTGTCACTTATTTTGACAGGTGCAAAACAATACTATTCTTCTTTTATAAAATATGATAAGTAAACTCTATAAAGAAGTTAACATTCAAAGTTAAATGAATGTAGATAGATTAGAGAAAAAGGCAACAACATCGCAACGCTGCTCGATCAAATTGTTGATTTCACCGACGCAAGTAATCCTTACCAGGGACGTCGAAAAAAATATTTACATGATAAATATTTATTACTTATAGATTATGATTTAAATTATAAATTATATTACCGTTTATGAACTCTTGATGTGAGTTTTTTTAAGGTACTTCATTAGAGTAAGGGTACTTAATATTTTAAGATTAGTACTTAATAAGATTTCTTAATAAGTTTTTATTATTCTACGTTTATGATGACGGTTGTTCCTTGATATATCGGTATTTACTTGTGAAAAGATCGGCTTGAATCGCCTTTTTCTCATAATGTGGCACATACAGCACCAGTTTTTACTATCGCAATATTTCATAAAAACACTGAAATAACTCAACTTTTTTTAAATTTTTCAACCAAAAATTAAAGAAAAAACACAGAACTTCACAAATACCGAATGTAAACACAAAGCCGTTTGTGAAGAAGACATTTCGCAAGATGACATCAGCTTTTGCCTGCGGTGCTGCTATTTCAAATTTTTTAGAAGTGGTTTTAAGAATAAGTAGGTTAATATTTTTTTTTGCTTTGCAGATGTTATTTTTGCGCTTAGAATAACATATATCTATTTCTACTCTTTATTTTTAATCCAAAAACTAATATCAATAAGTTAAATTAACATTATTATATGTGTTGATATATAGCTGAAAATTTCCTCTTTTAAAAATACGCATAAACTTGATAAGAGAGAATCGATGAATATGTTTGTAAACAAACCACCCCCCTTGCCTCTGTGTACATGTTGAACTCAAACAACTGTTTACTAATTCTAGCCTTTCAATGTTCTAAGGAGATATTTAACACTAGCTCTAATGTCTTCTTTGGACAACCCGAGAAATTCCAAAATGGTGTTGAATTGGGTCAGTAAAGCATTTGAAAGAATCGCATTTCGGTTTTGATAACCACAACCATCGCTATAAATTATTCTGGGTAAATTTGATTGACTAAATTGCGTTTGAAGATAATCAATTAATTATAGAGCAAAATTTGAGGCTTCAACCCTCGATTTTTGTCTTTCTTTATTCTCTGGGTTTCTTCTTTTCGGTTCTGCCTTCTGAGCATTATTCATCATCAAACAAACATCTTTTTTTTGATCCCATGTTAAGTCATTCTAAAAGTTTTAAAGTATTTCTTTTTTTTTGTCATTCGACACTTTAGTGCAAAAATACACTTTTCTTTCACAGTGTTTACCAGTTTCCCTTATTTTTCTTTCTTGCCTGATTTTGTTGTTTTTCCAGTTTTTATATATTGATATGTGTTAAACTGACAATTTAAGAAGAGGAAAAGTTAATAAAAAAGTAAGGTAAGAATAGGGAAAAGGCATTATAATCTATTTTTTTATATTTCTATAGTAATTCTTATAAACTAGATCACATGGAAATTGTATTTTTTATATGTATTTTACCCAATTACGAACATAGAACACCTTTTTATTAACTTTTATTAAATGAAATAACGTTTTACTTTTTATATTCTCATAGGAAAAATATTATTTTCATAATATATAACTAATGTAACACACTGATTGCAGATGGGAATACAAGGTGTCCCAAAATTACATCGCAATATTTTCAATCAATCAATCAAATATGCTTTATTGTTCAAAAATTTAAAAAATGTTGTAGGCAAAGCTATACATAAAAAGCAAAACACACAAATATAGAAATCAAAATACAAGTACTAAATAAATATATAAAACTGGGTACAAAAGACATAAATGTACCTGGTAAAATTTCCTATACTAAATGTAAAAGGTAAGAAAATAGGAAAGTAAATAAAAATAGTTAACAAGAAAGTAAATTGAAAAAAGTAACAAAAACAGTCAAAAACATTAATACAATGTTTAAAAAGTATAAAAATTTTATAGAAATTTAGCAATACAAAATATTGCTATTCTACATCGTAAAAAAAATTAATAATTAGCCAGTGCGTGCATGATACTCAAAAATTAATATAAAAAAAAAATCATCTACTGCATAAAGCTCTCTCCAGTAAATATGATTTCATGCATTGCGAAATCGAGGAAAAGATGTCAATGATTTAATTTCCAAAGGCAGATGATTTATGCGGCATTTTATCAACCGCATCTTTGTCTAAAAATAAGACAAAAACTTCATATACAAGAATCTTAAAAAGTGAATCGTTTTTATGTTACAGAGTGTTTTATAATTCCTATTGAAGATGGTTTTTTGTTAATATTTTCGAAACGCCTGGTCGTTATTTTTAGAAATTTTTATCGTATACTACTCTTATTGTTACTAACTGATTTTATAACATTTTATGCTAAAATGTATACAGGGTCGTTTAAATTTAGTGGTCATAAAAATAAAAATGTCATAACTTTTTTTCTGGTTACTTTTTAATTATTTGGATAGTAAAATTCAAAAGAAGCAACATTTTTACATAAAAAATGTACTCTTGTCTTATTTTGTTAGAAGCCTTTGGTTTCAAGAAATTTGAGGACCAGGCGTTTCGAAAAAATTTACAAAAAACCATCTTCAATAGGAATTATAAAACACCCTGTAACATGAAAATGATTCACTTTTCAAGATCCCTGTATATGAAGTTTTTGTCTTATTTTTAGACAAATATGCAGCTGGTAAAATATTCGATGTTTTTCGGGACACCCTGTATATGTCTGAGAATTGCACCTTTACTACTTCGAGCCTCTACTACACCGCTTGGATTATCTAAGAATAATGTTCTGTTTCGTATACTTTTAAGTACATGGCTCCGTCCCTGTGGCGTCCCATCGAACCCTTATCACCCAAATCGCCCCATTTCCAGGTTTACACGAAAGTCCCCCCTGATTCCGGGAAAGCCCCGCAGCAGGGAGAGCAGAGCAAACTCTACCGAGAACAGATCGATAATGTTCTTAAAACATGCAAGAGCCGCCCTCCCTTCTCCCCCGTTTCCCGTCAGCCAGGTAACAAAAGGGCACGGTTTCATAAATTTTATATGAATATCACTTTCTCGAGGGTTGATTATTTTACTCCCTAATAGATCATTGATTTTAGCGGGATTAATTTTCGGACCGGCTCAAATTGTCCCTCGGAGGGAGCCCGTTTATGTTGAAATTTTTTTTTTCGTTTGCAGCTCGTGACTTCTTCGGGCAGGCTTTTTTTTGGGTGAGGCCAAATGGTAAATTGCAGACCACACAATGAGATTTAATTAGGTCTTTTTTTTCGCTTTTTAGTAATATGAGGACTGGTGTACCTAGATTTAATTGAAAAATGTATTTTTTTATAAATTAAACAAAAAATCATAATATATTAAACGTTGTATGTAATTTACGTTCCTATGCCTTCTGAGTTTATTTCTTCTAGTCCAGATCCAGAGTTTAATTTTTTTTTATGAATTTTAAGAATCTTCTTGGCAAATATATATTCCAGATATTTGAAGTCAATGTTTTATTTATTCCACAGATTATAATCAGTTTTCAATTTATTTTTGGCATTGATAGCCCTTTTTATAGGGTAGTTAAATTTGTGGGCTTTTTTAAATGATTTCAGATTTACAAAATATCTTTTTAAAGATTTCTTGACTCCTTTAAGGCTCGAGTTTTTCTTGAGGTATATAAAGTAATTTTGCATAAAATTCCAGACTTTAATTCATTTTTTATATTATTTCAAGCAGTTAAAATTAAGGTTTAATTTTTCCAGGCATTTCAAATTCAAATTTGAGATTCAAAAGACTTTTATTACCACTTAAACATTCTACATAGAAAATTACATTTTTTTATTACAAGAATGTACACAATGCTAAGAGTAATGCGGACTGAACTGCGATTATAAAAACAACCGATAACATATACACGAGCTAGCGCGCATGTCCTGCTCAGACCTTTAGAACATACTAACCTAATTACAACTAAAAGAAGAATAAATACTTTCCCAATTATAATTATTTAGAAAATAAGTCATTAAACCCTAAAAACATATAAAAACTAAAAACAAAAAAAATATAGTGTCATAATTACTATATCAATTACATTAATATAGGTACCATTTGTGCAATAGACAGAGAGGAGGAAGGGCGGCAAAAAACACGAGCCGAGGCTGAAAAACCAGGGCAACAAGACGCAAAAATGAATAAATATTCCAAAATGAACCATTTAAAATTTTATTTTTACGTATTTAACGCATTTAACGTAATCTTAAATTTCTTTTAGGCATTTGAAGCCCTTTTTTTCTAAATTTCAGAATATTGAAGAAATTTTATTCGAAGCATTTTAAATTAACTTTAATTTTGTTTCGGGCATTTCAAATAACTTTCATTTTTTTCTTGGTAATAGGTCATATTTTGAAGCAGTTAAAGTTAAAATTTTAGTTTATTTCTTCTGCTAGATGTTTTAGCCAATTTTGTGTAATTTTCAGTTTTAATCTGGGCATTTCAAGTCATTTAAGTATTGTTCTTCCTCGTTTCAACTTTAATTTTTATTTTTATTTTAAATATTCCAATTTAATTTAAACCTTATTTTAGGTATTTAAAATAATTTTTTTAGACTCGGTATTAAAAGCCATTCTCTTAGACAGTTAAAATTATAATTAATTTCTTCTATTTAATGTTAATTTTAATGTTATTTCTATTGATTTAATTAAGGTTATTATATTTTAAGTTTATTTTAAATATTTAAAGCGATTTTGTTAAGTTCCAGACTTCTAAATTAATTTTCAATTTTATTTCAGGTATTTCAATCATGTTTAAAGCATTTCATATTTATCTGGCATTAGAAGCTAATGCTTTGAGGAAGTTTAAATTATGATCTAATTCTTTTAGATAAATTAAAAAATTTGGCAAATTTTATTTTATTGTACATTAGAAGATATTTTAATTTCCTTTTGTTTAAATCTTAAATTTAGATTTTAGTTTTTTTCTTGGTATCAGAAGCCAATCATTTGAGGCAGTTAAAATTTTGATTTTGTTTTTTTTAGATATTTTAGGAAATCTTGTATAATTTTCAAAATTGCTCAAAATAACTCAATTTTACTTCTTAAGTCATTGTTGATTATATTTTATTAATATTAAAATTAGTTTGAATCTTATTTCCACATATTGAAAGCCAAGTTATTACATAATAAAGCCATATTCAAGTTTCAGACTTTAAAAGTATTTTTTAATTTTATTTTAGGTTTTTTCAAATTCAATTTTTACTATTTACCATTTAAGACGTTTGAAACTATATACTTTTTTCCTGCTGTTAGAAGCTATTCCTTTGACGCAGTTATGGTTTATTTTTTCAAGATATTTTAGAAAATTTTATACAATTTCCAGACTTTTGAAGTATTCAATTTTCAGGCATTTTGAGTAATTTTTCATTTTATACATTAATTTTATCGATTAAGTTTCTTTCAAATGTTCGAAGCCATTTTGTTCCAAATTTTCAGAGTAATTTTCAATTTTATTTCAGGCTTTTTTAATCAATTTAAATTTAATTTTAAGGATTTAAAGTAATTTTTATTTTTTCCCCGTCTTAGACTTTTCCAATAGCCTTCAAATAATTTAAAATCAAAATTCATTTAATTTTAGGTATTTTTTTTCAAGTAGGAATCCCAATCTTCACTTTGAGGGGATCACTCAAAATATTTTCTATTTTTAAAAATTGTTGTCTACTAGTTAAATAGTTTCTCGATAAATTTAAGACCGTGCCCCTCATGCCGGACCTGGACAACAAATCAAGAAGCCGGTCATGGGTTACTCAAATATAATATCAAATGCCTTTGCCAGATCTAAGAATACCCCAATACACTTTTTATTATCGTCGAGTGATTTTGTAATTTAGCACTAAGAAAACCATATTGGTGCTTGGATATTAATATTTTCTTTAAATATGTTAATCATCTGTCTTTAAGGCACTTTTCAAAGATTTTTGAAAAATTATTTATTACGCTAATAGGTCGGTAATTACTGATATTTGCCTTGTATCCGGATGTAAAAAAAAGGCGAAACAACTGAAACTTTAAATTGTTCAGGGACTTTACCTGTGGCAAAAGTTAGATTAATAATGTGAACTAGGGGACGAGTTAATGATTGATGTGCCTTCTTAATAAATCTAGATGTACAATTATCAATTTCAGGAGAACTATGATTCTTAAGACTATTTATTTGTATGATTACTTCGTTTTTATTAACTGGATTTAAAAATAATAAATCAACTACTCGAACAGGATCCTTCAATAACATATTTTGAGTTGGCTTAATTTTTCTGTACATATCTAACCCTACGTTAATAAAATATTAATTGCAATAATTTGCTAGTTCTTCTTCTCATTAAAAAGGGCATTTTCGATTTTATTTAAAACTGGTAAAGAATTTTTTTGCTTTTTTGATTGACCATTAGTTACTTCAGTTATATGTTTTATATATTTAAAAATCACATTCGTTATAATTTTGCACAAGCTGTTGTTTCATTTTGTCTGTCCTCTTTATACTTACTATTATACCAGTTGTTATCCAAAGTTTTCGTGTATCGAATTCTCTTACGTAAAATGATTTAGTGTAGGTGGCCTTATCGTAGTACTTGTAAGAGTTTTATAAAAATTATCAGCTGCTTTTGACACGTCTATTTCACTCAAGACAGAACACCAATCTTCGTTTCTCAGGAGATCGCACAATTTATCCTCATTCAACCTAGTAACAGTTTCTTTAATTTTTTTCTTATTTTTATTGACGTTGATTAAATTTGATATGTGTAACATAATCGGATAATGATCTATTAAATCTGCCCATAGCACATACGATTTAATTTGTAGAGCATTAATTTTTTTGTTATTTACAAAAATGTGAATCTAATGTTACCCTTGTGGGTTGATTTATATATGATATATAACCGAAATGACCAAAAAGGGATTTTTACTCATTCCATAACATTCAAAAATTATCCTTCAGTCACACCCTTACAGAAAATCGACCTACAACAACCCCTAAAACCCTCATCTGGCCAAAACAAATCCTTTCGGTTTGTGCCATCCTGTATCCATCAGTACAGCGCACCACCCCCAGATCAGACATTCGGCCCACACCGAAAATCCAATCCAGAATTATTTTCCCCATTTCGTCGCTCTCCCCCATACTCCCTCCCCCTGCAGGTGTGAAGCCCAGCCAACGTCTCCACGGTAACCAGAACGATGCTTTCCTCTGATGCGGGAATATCGACCGAGGGAGGCAACGGGGCGAACTCTGCAGCATTGTCTGCTGACTGGATGGGGAGCAGTTTGTCCCCCCGCAGGTTTCCCCCCTTGTCTCTTCTACTCGCCCCATCTCTAATTCTCTCTCCAGCGCCGCTCTCTCTCGTATGACCTGGCATGGCACCAGAGAGGAAAGACCAGGATAGGAAATGTCGGTTTGACCTCGATATTCTGCTGGATTGCTTAGGGGTTTGTTTTGTTAGTTTATAGGGTATTAGTTAATTTTTTTTGTTAACTCAATATGTATGTGGTAAATAAGGGATGAGTTCAGACAAAAACAAAGTTGCTGCTTGAGGATTCGACTGCCTGTGTCAGTAGAAGATGCATACCATCCAGCCTTTACCTGTAAGAAGTAAGTTTTTTTTTTCAGGCAGTTGAAGCCCAGAAACAAAGTTACTGCCTAAGATTTCAACTGCCTGGAAGAAATAACATATTTCATTTCCAAGCAGTTCAAGGTCAGTATGAGATTCTTTATTCCAGGCAGTCACTGTCAACATTTCTTGTAGACTTTGACTGCCTGGAAGGAACCAGCTTTTCCAGGCAGTTGTAGGTTTCCCTTCAAACAAATACTTTAACTGTCTGAAAAAAAAATCTGATTTCTCCAGAAAATTGACTTTAACAGCCCTAGGCAAAAGGCTTTAACTACTTGGATTTTTTTTTCTAGCAGTTGGAGTACAAAAACAAAGTTACTGCTAAAAACTATTTTCAGGCAATTATAGCTCAAAATGAGATGCTAACTGTTGAGCCTTCATCATGTACTTATCACTCACCTAGATAAAAATGTATGATTTAAGTTCTGGATACGATCTGGATCTGTAAATTTCGAGTTTAACGCCGTTATCAAGTGCTTTATCAGTAAATGTTAATCTTAACCAAAAGAAATAGCAATAATTTAAAAACTAAAATAAGACATCAATTTTTCTTCTGATTTTTTTTAATTTTAAAGAGGCAAAGAGAACATAAAAGAAGAATTAAGTTAGATTGCTTTTTTCAACTGCTTAAGATGACTTAAGGGAAATAAAAAATGACTTCTAACATCTGGATGAAATATCTTAGCAAGATGAAAGAGGGACGAAGTGCCTGGAATAAGGAAAGAAAGTCTGGAATAAATACAAAAATAATTAAAGCACATGATAAATAAATTGCCTCACAGAATAAAACCATGATTTTAATTGCTTTAAGAAAATAGCTTCTAAAAGCAAAAAAAACGTTAATATAATTTTAAATGCCCGAAATGGAATGAAATATGACTTGAAATGCTTGGAATCAGATTGCAAATAATTCTTAAAGTTTGCCAAATCTTAGGCAAAATAGCTTAAAATATTTATAAGAAATAAGCCTTTTCACTGCCACCGCAAAGAAAATTAGGAAAAAAATCAATGACTTCAAATGCCTGCAATAACTCTTGAGTTGGTTTTAATGACTGAATAAAAACTGACTTTAAACATCTGTATAAAGTATTTTAGCAAAATAAGAAATAGATTGAGTGCCTGGAGAATATATGAAAAGCTTGGAATGTGTACAAAAATAATTAAAACACCTAAAATTCAAAGAAATTATCTCAAAGAATTAAACCATGACTTCTAATTTCAGGAAACAATTTGAATTTCATTTAAATACTTAAAACGCCATGAAAAATCAATTTACATGCTTGAAATCAGATTGCAAATTACTTCAAAAAACTGGACTTTAAGTAAAATGACTTAAATATTATAGAAAAAATCTATATGACTTTAAATGCATGAAATGATAAATAAAAAATTACTTCAAGTGCATGCAATGAGATCGAAAATTACTTACAAATAATAAAATTGAAAAGGATTCCAAAGTCTTGGAAATTATACGAAATTTCTTAAAAAATCAATCAATAAATCATGATTTCAACTGGCTCAAGGCAATAGCTTCTGATACAAGAAAGAAATAAGAATTGTATAAAATTACCTAAAATATCAAAAAAGAATAAATCATAATCTTAACCGCCTAATATCAGGCAAATTATACAAATATATTAAATAGAATAAAAATGTAAATAAATTACCTTAAATAAACTTAAAAATTACGTCAAAAGTCTGGAAATTGTAGAAGATTCTATAATAAAAATATAAAACTTTTAAAGCCATTGTTTCTATAAGTTATTTTAAGTTTTATTCCTGGGTTTATTTTTTTATTTTCTGGGTTTCTGAAACACTTTTTTCTTTTTCCTTGAATACCTTTTTTCATTTAATATTACTATTATAATTAAAAAAACATTATTATAAATAAATTATTACCATTTTTCCTGAAATACTGTGCATTTTTTCGTTTTTTTTTATCAGGCTTTTGGGTAATTTTTTTGATTAATTCCATGCTTCTAATTGTTTTCTAATTTATATGTTTTATTTTTAAATATATTTCATACTTTTTAAGTAACTTTAAATTATATTCCAGGCATTTGAAGCTAAAGTATGTAAATGTCTTCCTAATATTTCAAGCGAGTTCTTCTGGATTACTGGAACCCTTACTATGTTCTTATTAAAATTTCAATTTATTTCTTATATATTCCAGAACTTTAAAGTGATTTTTATATGTTTGTTTCTTACAGGTTATTTAAATATATATTTTTTCTTATCTTTGTCACACTCTTAAATATTTTTCAGGTATTTAGACCATTATTTTTAGTATCTTTCAGTTATCTTACGCGTTTTTTTATATTTTCCATACATTTTATTTCAAGTCTTTATTCATATTTCCCAAGTATTTAAGGCAATTTTCAATACTTTCTAGATATTTTAATTAACTTTATCATATTCCAGACTCTAAGCAATTTTTAATTTTCTTTAAAATTCTTGGAATAAAATTGAAAACAAAATTCTTTTTTATTGAAATAAATTTTCAATATTCTTTACAATTAATTTTTCATATATTTCAGACTCTCTTAATTTTCAACTTTATTTTAGGTCTTTATTCAAATTTTTTGGTTTCACTATAATCAATTTTCTCTACATATTACAATTAATTTTCAATTTATTCCAGACTCTTTAGGCAATTTTTAATTTTATTCCAAGTAGCTTAAGCCTTTCTTCACGTTTAAGTATTCAAGGCTAATTTCAATATTCTGTTTATTTCAGTTATTTTTTAATATATTTTAGAGCATTTAATAATTTTTTATTTTATTTAAGGTATCTTAATATTCTGTTTGGTACTTCAAGCCATTTTTTTATTTAGATTATTGTAATACATATTCCTGGGTCTTTAAAGCTATTGGTTCCTTATTCTATACAAGTTTTTTTGCATCTTATTCCAGACATTTACAAGTATCTTTCTTCGGGCATTTTATATAATTTCTTATTCATTTCTTCTACACGATCTTTAAAATCTCTTCGCAGTATTTTTGAACTTTTGGTCCAGTCATTCGTTATCAATTTTATTGAAGGCATTAATTTAAAAATTTAAACTTTTTTACCATTTTCTTATATGTTATATACTATTTTCTTCAGTGAAATTCTAAAGTCTCAGGATCTACCAGCAGAAACTAATTCAAATTTGAAAAAATTTAATCTATAACACAAAAGTGGAAAAAAGCCATTGAGCAGATCTTCATATTACAATAACTATAAAAGTGCGTATCTCGATACTGAATACCAGCTTTGAGCACTTAAGCTCTAATCATAGTTTCAACCCCTTTTACACCCTTAATATAAGTTTTCCCTACATATTTTAAACCAAACTAGCTCAACTATAAGGTCCCGAAGCTGTTTGCTAAACTGAACAAGCTATACCCCCCATTTATATTCCACGCATGAGTTATAAAAGTAGACACGTACTGCCCAGGTAATGTACCATTCGGGTGATAACGGAGTATTGTCTGCCATTTTATTTACCATTTAAAAAATATTATTAGTGATAACGGGAACGGATGACACAAATTTTGCATAAAAAATATACCGAGCACCAAGGAGATAAGACTTCCATTATCTTGGACGTATTCGTAATTATATTTACTGCTCCCATCAGTTGCTATGCATGGTGTATTTACAGAAAATTGTTTCGCAGAACACTGAGGTAAATTATATGACTTTTCTTATCAACTATAGGAAAACTTAATGGGTTTGTTGTTAAGTATTAGCAGAATATTATATATTTTTTTATTTAAGCCTAATAGGGAATAAATAGAATCTGATACAGGTGTGACTGAAGACGACCCAAATACCTTTCTGATCATTGAAATAAGTCTAATTGTCATTCAGTTCGTACGATTCGCGACAAGTATGATGTCTAATTTCACATTCCTCATTTGGTCGTCGGATGCGTGGCTTAAGAGAGGCTAAGCCTGAGGAATTTAAGATTAGCATTCAAGGATGTTGAAATTTTTAAATTGTTATCAAGATGTGCAGTGGTAAAAAATATTGGAGAAAGTATTGTTAAGAGGATGAGGCTTATGATAATTTTTTCAAGTATTACATAAATGCATTTAGAGCTTAATTTGTATGCAAATTATACGTTGGTTTTTTTTTGTTATATATTTTATTGTTTTCAAGTATTTTTAGATATTTGAAGGCATTTTCTACATCTTTAGTTTCTTTCAGGGAATTTGCTTTTAATTTAAACATGTGAGATTATTATGTATTTTTTTATATTAAGTTTGAATTTTAAATGTTGTTTTTAGTAAAAACAATTAAAAAATATTTTTGAAATAAATGCATACAATAAAATTTAAAAAAAATTCTATAATAAAAATATAAAACTTTTAAAGTAATTGTTTTAGTAGGTTTTTGTTCCTAATAATCTAATTAATTCTTTGTTTTTCTACTTCTGGATTTCTGAAACATTTATTGTGCAGTTTTTCGTTTTATTTTTTATTAGGCTTTTGAGTGATAATTAATTAATCCTATGCTCTTCAATGTTTTCTGATTAATATATTTTTTATATATTTCACACGTTTTAAGTAACTTTTAATTATATTCCAAGCATTGAATGCTATAGTAGGTAAACCTCTTACTAATATTTCAATCAAGTTCTTCCGGATTACTGGAATCCTTACTATATTCTTCAGCTTTTAAAATAATTTCCTACATACTCCGGATATTTAAAGTAATTTTTACATATTTCTTTCTTTCAGGTAATTTGAATATCTTTTTTTATATATGTCACACTCTTTAATATTTTTTCAGTATTTAGAGCATTATTTTTAGTATCTTTCAGATATCTGACGTTATTTTTAAATTTTCTAGTCATTTAAAGCTATTTTGAGTTTTTTCCAGGTGATTGCAGCCATTTTTTTAAAATTGTGTTATTGGCATTTTATAGAAATTTTACTTTTGTATTATTTACTTGTTTAATATAGCAAATAAATTTTTTATTATATTCCAAGGATTCTGAGTTTAAGAAAAAATTATTATATACCTTTCAATGCATTTTAAATTTCAATATTACAACAAGATATATAGAATGAGAAAATGTGTATTTTAAATAAATTTCTTATTTAAATAAAAATTTTATAAATTTCATATATACAGGGTGATTTTTAACCTATGCGCATAAACTTGGAAAATGATAGCTGATAAGTAATAATAAATAAGTAATAATGAGTAATAATGAAAAAAAAATGTAGTAAAATATTTTTCGTTTTGGAGATATCCATATTTTTTAAAATAAAAAACGTGTATTGTTTAATTTGTTCAATTTAAACTAATTTAAAGCAACTGTTCGAAGTTGTTTCCATTATTTTCGATACAGACTTGAGCTCGTCGAATCCATGAAGACGTACATGCGCGGGCCAAACCAGGCTGTAGGCGAACTGCGTCACTGGCAGCGTTTATGTCATAGCTCTTGCTCAGTATCAACTTCTGCCTAACGTTGAGATTCACATTTTCAAGGAGCACTGGTAAATTGTTGCGCAAAAATTCTAAATACCGAGCACCAGTCAAACGATTTTCCAGAATAAAAGGTCCGATGCGCATCCCGTTCAGAATTCCAGCCCGTACATTTACAGAAAAACGTTGTTGAAAGTATGTTCTCTATGTAATATGCGGATTTTCCAAAGCCCAGTAATGAGTGTTATGAAAGTTGAAAATTCCATTGCGCGTAAAATTTGCCTCATCCGTAACTAAAATGTTCATGGTAAAGTTTGGGCTTAACTGCTGGTAATGTAACAACCACTCACAAAAGTGTACTCGAAGCGGCAAATCTCTTGGAAGTAGGGCTTGTACCCTCTGCACATGAAACGGATACAGCAACTCGTGCCTTAAAATTTGCCAACTTGTAGATTGCGTAGACAGGTGCTGCTACTGCATTCTGATGCGTTTCTCCGTAAACCAAAACCATGTCGACAAGTTCTTCATTTGTAAAAATGTGCGCCATTACATTTGACGCTTTTATTTTGTTCGTGTCAAAATAACGATCGAAAACGATCACAGCCACCAACAAACCAAGTACTGCTAAAGAATCCAAACAACAAATTCCAAACATTATGACTTGTTTACTATCAGTTATTAATAAACAAAATAAGTTCGTCTGATACACGTTCTGTTGACATTTGTTTAACTTTATTTCGGAAACCAAAAATATTTTACTACATTTTTTTCTCATTATTACTCATTATTGATCTTCATCTACCATATCCCAAGTTTATGCGCATAGGTTGAAAATCACCCTGTATTTCTATTACTTAACTGATATTTTATTGATATAAATTTAGAGGCATTTTTTTATTCCTTTTTTAATTATTTTAATCCATAGATTAAAATAATTTAGAGCTATTTTTAGTTCTTCTATCAAATGTTTTTTTAATTTTATTTCAACAAATTTAGGTATTTTAAATTGCTTTTTAATAATTTTATAATTAATATTTTAATTTTATTTTATACTGATAGCTTAAAATGCCTAGATGTGGCATTTTAGTTTTTTCGCGTATTTTTTACAGTTTTAGAGCACTTTTTCATATCTTTCTAATTCAGTTGTCATTATATTCGAAAAAAAATGTTTAGTTAATTTCTATGTTTTTCAATAACTTTTTTCCCTTTCAAGTATTTATGGGTATTTTCCATTTTTGTACATATACTTGTGTATTATTTACTTGCTTATACTTTAGAATATTTTTTTATTATATTCCAAGGGTTTCCAGTTAATTTTTTTTCATTAAAAAAAATATATTTTATATTTTCCAATGCATTTTTTATTCTTATAAATTAATATAATATATATCTTAATACCTGTTCTTCTTTAAATACATTTATTAAATGTACAAATATTTTAATCAAAAAATGTGACGGAAAAATATGCTTCTTCAAATGTTAAATTGGATTTTAAATTTTTTTAGATTTTTAGAAATTTCTATATACGTACCTCATATTTTTTTATTACATGCGTAACATTTCGAGCTATTTTTATTGCTTTTTAATTACTAAATTTCTTATATTATATAGATTTAAAATTATCTTTATATTTTTTCAAACATTTAAAGATTATTTAGTTTCAAGTCATTTAAACCTTTTTAATTATTGAGATAAATATTCAATTTATTTCTAATATATTTAAAATGACTTACTTACATACATATTTTACACTTGATGTTGTATTTAAATCAATTTTTAATTGTTTTTTTTTCGGTTATGTTTTTTTATATCGTCCAAGCGTTTTAAATTTTTTTCATCCTTTCATTTTTTTCATTCATCCTTTTAGAGTGGTTTCTGATATATTTTAATTAAATTTTTTAGATTTGTACAGGCATTTAAAAGAATTTTAAGTTTTGTGTTTGTGACCCAATATCTTAAATATTCCGGAGGGTTGTTGGGTGGGGTCAGAAATAAAACAGAAACCTGTTTACCTAAATGTCGACGTTTCGACTTATATTAAGTCATCCTCAGGACACTGAAATGGATTAAATTTCAAATGACTTCAATCATTTCAAATACATAAAAAACACTATTAAAATAAATGTTCCTTACGTGTACAAAAATTAAAACAACAAAAACCACGACACAGTTAAAATTACATTCATGTATGTACAATCCGTTAAAAAAAAAATTTTACAAAAAAAAAACATTATAAAATTAATTTTTTATACATTACGTAAGAGATGTAATGTATAAGAAATTAATTTTATATTGTTTTTTTTAATAAATTTTTTTTTTAACGGATTATACCTGAATGTAGTTTTAACTGTGTCGTGGTTTTTGTTATATAAGTCGAAACGTCGATATTTAGATAAACAGGTTTCTGTTTTATTTCTGACCCCACCCAACAACCCTCCGCAATATTTAAAAGAATATTTATATATTTTTCGAGCAATTTTCGATTTCTTTAAATTATGTTTGTATTATATTCCAGGACTTTTAATGAAATTTTCAGTATTTTCCAGAAATTCTGAATTTTGTAAGAATCCTTTTGATATTAAATTTTTGTCGTTCTTTTTACGCTTATTACATTATTTTATATATTTTTAAATTGGAAAATATAGGGTTAATTTTTTTTTAATATTGCATTTACATTTTGTTTTTTTTTGCGAAACTTAAATAAAAATACAATTTTAATACTAGATCTATATTTTTTTTAAAAGTTATAATAATAATGCAGTAAATTTACTTAAGAAAATTATTTCACATTTGATTATTCTTTTTCTTTTATATTTCTCTCTCTCTTTTTATATTTCTTAGTATTAATTTGTTTTCCAAAAATTTCTTTTTAAATTATTTTTTGAGTAGTCCTAAAATTGGTATCCAGTGAAATAATTTAATAAGCAAATAAATAAGTTTAAAAATGTGTATTTATTTTAGTTTTTATGTTAAGTTTAGAAGACTTTATATACCTTGTCCAAATTTCATATTTTTTTTGAATATGCCAAAAATTCTTTAAAAAACTATTAAATAAATATGCATAAAATGATTCTTTATCAAAAACTTAAATTCTACCTGGTGTTATAAGCATTTTTTTAAAATTTTAAATATAATTTTAATATTGAAAATTTGAAATAGGTAAAGAATTAAATTATGTAGAAAACTTAGAACCAAATTTTCAAATAATTTTTTTTTGTGATTTTGCAGAATTTAAAAAAAAAAATAGGTACTCTGTAAACATATTCCTTTATTGTATTTTTTATTTATAAGCATTTTGATCTTTACATTTAATTTTTGAAAATCCATGAAGACACTATGGTGTTCGAATCTCCAGTAATTAAAATAACGAAGTTCAAATTCAGCTAATCTAGTTGACACATTTGGAGTTTGGGTGCAAAACCGGACATATCCACTTTTGACCGAAAATCGTTTTTTTACGGTTTTTGATTCTTTGTTATCATTTCTATAGGTTCATATATTTGTTTGGAAGCAAAACTGAATAAATTCCATTTAAAACGTTGAGTAAACTTCGACATTTGGAGCAAAACCGGATATATTCAAATTTTGATAACAAAATCGAATATATTCAAATAAACAAGTTGTGCGTATTCTATTGCACTTTTCATTATCTATTCTAGTAGTTGTTGTTTGGACGTTGAGTTGTAATTTCAGGCGCTTTTAACTCCTGTAAGACCAGTCAAATAAAAGTGTTCTTTTAGTGTTTAAACTTGAATTTTGTGTATCATGAATGAGAATATAAGTGTAAACGAAGGTATTGATGGAAGTAGAAAAAGAAAATGTCGCCAAAACAAAAGAGAAGTGCGTAAAAAGCAGAAGTAAGGTTAGATACTTCTTCAAAGCATACGAATTGACTAAATTTTTTATGTAATTTGGCGGGGAGAACGGTTATTCAAATTGACTCTGCTTTATTCAGTCATCTTCAAAACTTAAATTATAAAGGAATACACCTTCTCAGACTATTGTGCGGTGGATGTGGGGGGCAGAATAAAAATTTGCATGTTATTCATATGCTAATATATTGGCTTAAAAACAGATCCCCAAATAATTTAAAAGAAGTGAATAACTTTTCCAGTCCGAAGGCATAGCTTTGTTTCTGCAGACCGATCATTTGGTAGAGTGGAGAAAATCTTAAAAAGACATCCAATCATTACAACAAAAGAAAAATACGTTGGAATATATTCGGAAGTGGGTTTGGTAAAAACACTGGGCCTTGACTGACAAACGTATAATGGTAAAGAACTGGAAAAGGTATATAAAAAATAAAGGGAATTTTAGAATGCAAAAGAATTCACTTAAAAAATATTGAGAATGAACATAACAAAACCACTGTTAAAATTAAGATCTCTCAATTTTATAGGTTTACATCATTGGGTGACACTTCTTAAGAAGGGAAAAATCAGAAAAAAACGTACAGCTTAGCACGCTACCACTGGGTAATTCCATACCAGAAAAAAATTTGAACCATTAGATAAAGGAGCATTTTGGGGATGATGGGCGAAACAGGGAAGATTTTTTGTGGAGTCAAAAACCTATTAGATGAACAAAATGAGCTATGCGATTGCCTGTATGAAGAAAATGCAATGCATATTTAATTTTCCTTGTATTACTTTTGTTTGTTTAAAGATAAATAAATATATATTTTTGCTTACTGTCTCATTTGTGTGCAAAAATGGATATATACAAACTTTTGTTGCTAATAATCACGAATTCTTTTTTTTTTTTTGTTTCTTTTTATGTTAGTAAATTGGCCAACCTCGCTTAATTAAAGCTATTTTTTTTTTAATATTACTATTTTTAAATATAAACACACAGGGTGTTTTTCGTGTCTCCTGAAAATTTTCTGAAAGTGGATATATCCGGTTATGCACCCAAACTACTCACATTTGCACATTTTTGATTGATTGTAAATTCCTATTGAACTATATAAGAAAAAAAAATTAGTAAAATAATAAAATATTAAGGAAAAAACAAGAAATCAATTAACAAGGACAATTAACAAGAACTGAAATTGGACAATTGAAGTCTTATTACAAAATTCATACCCAAATCATCTTCAAACCAGGATGTAAAAATAGTAAAATAATTTAGTCAAATTTCTACCTTTATATAGAGATCAATTAAATAATGATTATGAGCTAATCTGCATAGAGCTTCGTGTGATATCTGAACATGACAGATGTTCAACAATATAAAACTACTATAAGAATAAAGGCAGAAGCAACCTGCTATTTCATGAAAAACTTAGTGCTTCTCATATAGGGCAGACTTAACTTAAAAGCAAATAATATTAATAATTTAAGCTGATTAACTAACTGATTGCTCTGATGTCCCTGATACTGCACCTGTTGGCTTATTGTATCAATCTCCTGTTGTACTGATTTTAATTGAACGTTCATTATCTTGTTAAGATGAAGGTGAACAAGATTATATCCTTTATAATAATTCAATTTTATTATCCTTGGGGCAGTAAGGCAGAAGTAACATTGAACCCTATCAAACCGTTTGGCGTTTTAAAATTAACATGTTAACATTCAAAGCGAGTTCTAACACTAAAACTCATTGACCCTAAGGCCTTATCTGAACCCGCATGTACTGTCAGTATCAACTACCGGTCTCCCGATCGTTTTATCATCAGCTGCGACTCCATCGGGCCGAAGTACTGTCATAGACTGCATAATGACTTTTTACCTCGAGTGTAAAAGAAATTGATGAACGGAGACTGTCTATACGGAAGCTGTAAGGAAGGAGTCTAGTCATTTATGCTTCATTAGCAGAACAAAACGATGTTTATATGTTCTCAGGTATAAAATAGTTTTTTGAATGTCCACTCTACCTGCGTTACTAAATCTGACCTAATTTAAATAAGATCTGCATAATCCGGGTCCAATGGTCAGTGCTAGACCAGAAAATCTGTTCCCAGAAGGGTAACGACCCTCTTGAATCTTAAAAATATTATCACATTTACGGCAGTACTCTTTACATAATTTAACATATTTTACTTGATAAGCAACGAAATAAATTCTTGCTAAATATGCATGAAAGTTACGATAGCAATTTTGTGATTCTTATAGTATCGTCACATTACAACGCTTTTTACGTATTGTTCTATTCATGCCACCAACAGGTAGTAAAAAAAAGGTTATCCAACCCTTATTTAAATTGGATCACATTACAAAGGGGTCAAAGGGTCCAAATAGGTGCAAAGTGTGTATGACCCTTTTAAAGGTGGACGCAATTGGTGACCATCTACGGACCACTGGTCATACTAAGCCAATTTTTAAAAAAGGAAATTTGGTTTTTACCTGCTGACCATGAGAAAATTTCTGAAGGATACCCGAAAGGATAGGATAGAGCCAGGTAGATGTGGAAGAGTCCTGTGAACTAATTTTTATTACTCAAATGCAAATATAAGGTTTGGACAATGGTCCAATTCAACCCTATCCTAAAAGGTTTTTTATGGGGTAGTAAGGTTAAATGCAGAAATTTTCAAAAACTTTAATAGATAATATATCAGACAATATTTTATATGCCACATACTAACATACCTAAGTTAAGAATTAAAAAAATAACAAAACCAGATATTAAGATAGAATGGATAGCTTCAATGGACAACATAAAACACACAAACAAACAGTTTTATAATAAATCAATTATATTAAATTATAAATAAATAAATTATAATAAATCTTATAATGTCTAACAAAGAAGTCCGAAACATTTTGCGTATTCTATATTATAATTAGTATAACGAGACTTAATTTTTTGGCAATTTTTATGAATCAGAGGAAGTTTCCAGGTTAAACACATAACAAAGAGTTAATTTTTTTTTCCTTCTTAAAAAGTGGCTGAAGGACAATTATAGAGTTTAATAAGGTGTGATTAAACATTTCCCAAAAACAGATTCCATACCTTAGTCTTGATATCTTTAGCAAGATTAATTTATTTTGCTCGATAAGGGAAAAATAAATTATTCTGGATAAAGAACGTCCAAGTTCAATGGCCACTATTCGAACACTATACCAAATGAAATTTTATTTGAAAAAGCTAAAGTGGGACTTAAAGTTTAGTTCGGAATCAAGGATTACTCCAAAAAACTTGGTTTCAGGTCAATACATAACGGATATGTCAGAAAGCCACAAGTCACCCCTAAAGGAAGGAATTGCTATTTTAGGCAGGTTTAACGAAAGAAGATCAAAATTAAAATGCACCAAGACTTGAGCATTTGAGGATCAGCCAAAATAGCTCCTTTTATATAGTCAAGTGGTATCGTCAGCAAATAATGTAAATTTATCAGTAATCCTTAGTAACGTAAGATCATTGATAAAAATAAGGAACAAAACTAGTCCCAGAACTGACCCCTAGGAAAACTCTTCAACCATTCTTCAGAACTTAAGACTGAGTTGATCCTACAAAGGCTTTCTGGTAAAAGTGCCAAAACTCGAAGTCCAGAGTATATATATATGAAATATTTGAAACGACCTTATGGGATAATAGTGATACTTGCATAACTTAAAGGGATACAATGCCTATAGTAATTAGGTTATATATATATTTTTTAATGTGTTTCTCTAAATCAATAATGTCGTAAATTTTTTTTTAATAAAGGTTAATACAAAGTCCATTAATTCTCTCAGATAAGTAATTTTTTTTTTCTCGATTCGATACGTTGTATATATACATTTTTTTCTTTGATACCTTATTTAAGTAAAATTAAAAGAAAGTAATACGGAATATTGGGAAAAAACTTAAATGAAAGAAATATTAGGGAAACTTCCCTTCCTCTATGCATCCCCATAATTCATAACTTAAATCGATGAGAGGTCTAATTTTTATAATGCTTTATAACTATTTGTTTTATATTTAACATTTTATTTTGTAGCCTCTAGCAATGTTCCTAGAAATATTGTTTCTATGCATAACTTAATTGGATTGTATGCATAATTTATATAGACTTTTAATTTTTTATATTCTATTTTTTTAATCGATTTACTATTTACTATTTTTTTTGTAATCGACAAAATTCAATTGAAAATCTTAAATTAGTAAGAAAATCATAATCTTTCCTCACCTCCTCCGTATATTTTCATCATTCATAATCATCACTGAAATTCGTTTATATGCTAAATTGTGATGCTAATTTTTCAGATGAGTGAGACTCTAGCGATGTGCAATTTATATATATTTTTTTTATTTTTTGTAATTGACAATATAGAAAACTTTTTTGCTTTTTTTTAAATATTAGTACAAATTAATTAGAAAATCTGAAATGAATAAAACACTAATGTCCTTGAACATGCTCATAATGCATAACTTTAATGGTGAATGTGTAGAAAATTTTAAAATTATTGATTTTTTTGTTTATATTTAAAAGTATAACTTGTTTTTTGAAGATGGTGGGACTTCTTTGGAGGGTGAGAAATAAGTGATGTTTATAGAATATTAGGAATATTTTTAAATATTTAAATAAACTTAAAATGAAAAAATAATAAAATAAATAATTATAGTATCCTATATAAAAATTATATTTCATTACTTATTTCCATAAGACACTTACGTTATCAATAACATGGATACGCAGATTATTCCTATGCATAAACTCAATGGCCACGATATCTAATTTGTAAAAAATGTTTTATTTTTTATTTTTTTTATATGCAATTGATAATATTATAAAACAGTTTTTTTTGAAAATTAAATACAAAATATTTTGAAAATTTTAGAAAAATATTTAGCCTAAAACATCTTCATAAAACTAATAGATGGATAGGATGCCTAATGTCTATCAAACTTTCAAGTAATTTTTTTGGCTTATTTTCAAAATTTTATTTTATTTTACCAAAATTGTGATACGAAATATAACTACTGTCTCTAAAGAAACTATGCATACCTTACATGATTAATATGTCCAATTTCTATAAAATTATGTATTTTGTTCTGCTTAATCGATAATATTTAAAACTGATGTGTTTTTTGAACTTTAATGCAAAATATTTCAAAAATCTTACCAACAAATCATAAAAAAATCGTCATGATGCATAACTTAAATAAATACGATGCCTAATGTAAAGAATTTTAAGACTATTGATTTTTGGTTTGTATTCGAAGGTTTAATATGAAAAGCTATATTAATATTGTTTCTATGCATTACCAAAATAGATACGATGCATAATATATTTCGATTTCTTTTACTGTTTGGTATTTTAATGATAATATTTAAAACTGTTTTTTTCTTTAAAAAATGTATGCGATATATTTCGGAAATTTTAAAAAAATAAAGTCTTATATTTACTGATTTTTTCTTTTATATTCAAATATCTATTTTATTTTCTAAAAATTCTAATCCGAAATATTTTAGATAGGTGAAACTCTAGAAATATTCATATACAGATTAAGTATACGAAATTATTGATTTATTTTCTTATATTCAAAATTCTATTTTAGATTTTAAAAATTAAGATACATATTGTCTCTAAGGTCATTGGAGATTTGGAGGTCTTAGTGATGTTTTTATACATATTGTTCCTATGCATAACTTTAACGGACTTGATGCCTAACTTGAATAGAATTTAAGTTTTTCCAATTTTTTTTTAGTGTTTAACTGATAATTTTTAAAATTGTTTTTTTAACTGTTTAAATGTCTGGTGGAATTGAAAACTTATATTATTATATATAAACTTTTAATTTTTTTTTAAATACGTGGGTGAGAAACTTAACGTAACTTACGTAATGTTTCTAATAATTTTGATATTTATTTTTTGAAAATTTGATGGGGCAAATTTTGAAAATATTTGACCTTGGACATCCTTCTAATGCACAACTTTAATGGATGCGATGTCTAATGTTGAGGAAATTACAAAATTATATATTTTTTCTCTCATTTCAAAATTATGTCTCTAATGTTTCTGAAGACACTAGTGGTGTTTATAAGGTAACAATTGTCCCTATGCATAACTTAAACTATTACTTAAGCTACTATTATATTACTTAAGCTACCACGTCTTAAGCTCATATTAGAGAATTATACACCTTTACTTATATTCCTTAATTTAACTGTCAAGTCATACCTTATCTCTTATTCCTACATCTTGTAAAATGTTATCATTTTACTCAAAATTATAATAATTTTTAATTTCCATCATTCTCTAAGTCATTTTAATTTTTATTAAACCTTATTGCCAAACATATCACATACTTAACAAACTATATGCCCGAGAACTGCCATAAAACATTTTTATCTCTCAACTCTTAGAAGCATTATATTAACTTGCATTGCACACATGAACTATTCCGATGTATTACGTTTCCTGCGATTGATATTATTATCAAACTCCTGGAGAATACAGATATTATCAGTACTGCGAACCATACATATAAAACCATATAATTTATTAACCTATATAAGTGATTTTGTAACCCCAAAAAAGGTAAGCTAACGGCTAGTCTACTAACAAATAAAAATTAGTTCACATATCCTTAATTTTTACCTGACTTCCTTATGGTATCCTCTGGCTACTTTCTCATGACCAGGTAACGCTAAAAAAATGCTCTACTTTATAATGACCACTGGTCTGTGAATGCTATATACCCAACGTAAAAAAAAACCCTTTGAAAGGGTCGAAATGGAAATCAGTTACCTGCCTACGCTCCAGATTTAATATCGCTTGACCCTTTTGTAACGTGACCTGATTTAAATAAGTTTCGGGTCGATTTTTGAGGAACTGGTTCCCATGATACATTTGGTTAAGTTTAAGTTAATTTGTTGATTTACTGGTGCAGTTTTTAGTGTTTTTATTGAATTATTGCAGGTTTGGATAGTTTTATTTTTGTAATTTTTATGTATAATTAAATATTTTTTTAAATAATGAAATAAAAATATTCAGCAATTTAATAAAAATTTTGTGTGCTGGCAAATTTTTAGGTCAAAATTTTTAATTTTTTTAATTATATTTACCTAAAGAGGTTTAGAGATATATATATATATATTTTAATAGAAAAAACGAGTTATTTTATTAGAAAAAATATTTTTTACACTGTTTAGTATAAAAAAATTAAATAGGTTCAATTATTATTACATCGCCATCTCAGTCTTTTAAATAATAGTAATAAAATGATGTGGTTTCAAATATACAATTTTCCAAAATATTCAGGTAGCAGTCCAGAAATGAGACAGTAATATAAGAAAATAAATTGTTACTCTCAATTTAATTATAATTATTTAAATAAAATAATGAGCAACGAAGAAAAAGTCAATTGTATTGATACAGAAATAGTTTTTAATTACACTTATAGGACTTAAAAATTAAATTTTTCTCGTCATATTTTAAACTAAATTTCATTTACCTTAAAGGGTCTTAGATCAAAATTTTGAAAAACAACTAATAAAAAATCAACTTTTTAGGCAATGATGAACAATGGAAAATAAGTACTCCTGGCTTGTTTTGTAAAAAAAACATTTAACATGCTTACACTCAAAAATCTTTGTCCATTGTCAAGTTTATTTTAACGGTTTCTTATATAAGCTGGCTCATTAAGGTAATATATGCTCAAAATCAAACGGCCAATAAGAACCGTTATAAGTCTTAACATCCTAAAACGTATTTCAAAAGTACGTTACAACTCCAGAACCATCCAGAATAAAAGAAACAAACCTTTCTAGTAAAACCTCTAACGGTCACTTTGACCTAACTTCAAAATATTATTTAAACTATTTACTTTATTATATACATAATAACTCGCTAAACAAATTTAGTACATAGGACCTTCTCCCACCAGAAAACTCCACATCCAAAAAATGTTCCAATAAAATAGAACATATAAGCCCCACCACTACTGCCTGCAAAATCTACCTGAGCAAAATTCCCATACCCTTCCTTTACTAATCCATTTAATTTACATTACCCCTTCTTTGTTTCCTATTTACTTCCTGGGCACTCCCTAAAATCCCTCTCATCCCCTTTTTTTGTAACACACTCATCCTTAGGGATGATATCCAGCATCCAGTGAATTCAGTCAAGTTCTGACTTCACAGAGCTACACATCTCTTTGAGATATCACAGATTTTATTAAGAAGTTGCAATATTTTTTAAGATTTAAGGCATAAGGAATTTAGTTTTTAAGTAATTTTTTAAAACCGGTTTGTGATAATTTAATTCGTGATAAATATTAGTGTATGCGCTCGTGATATTTTTCTTTTGTAATCAAGGTTCCTAAGTTATTGATTAGTTTTAGGGTATATTGGATGTAATGTAATTAGTAAGCTAGGTAATAGGGTTAAAGAAATAAGTTGTAATTTATTTTTTTTTTTTTTTATATAAATTAATTTTAAAATGAATTTTCGGGAGTGTTTTGAAAATTTGCCGCTCAGCCCTATTGGTAAGTAATATTTTTTTATGTTTTGTGTGTTCTTCATTTATCTTATAATCTTTCTTGGTTTGTTTATGTTCTATTAATATTTATTTCTATTTTAATTACTTATAATTGTTGGTATTATTTATTATTACAATGAATAGGTTATACATCTTTAAAAGAGTTTTTTTACGAATTGATACCCTGCTAGAAATTATTTTTAAAGAAAAAATCAAAAGTCAACTTTGCATTCAATTAAAACTGAAATGATTTTTTCTCAATTTCTTTATTTTCTTTCATGTTTTTTCTTTTAATTTTAATTCATTGTTTGAAATATTTATTAACCCATTGGACACAATACAACTTACACCCCCGATTAAAACCGGTCATAGAACGTGTGTATAGGATGCACATGTTCATGCATTTTATTAGTACAATGAGCTTAAAAGGCGTAGGATTGACTTGTTTTTCCAGTTTTTTTTTCTGGAAAAAGTCCTTGTTTTTATTTTGTAATTTAATAACCAGATATTGCTTGTAGATTCTGGAAGTTTCTATTTATTTTAATATATTGGAATAAGAAGAAAATGTAATGGAATATAGAATTTTTAAAAATTATATAAATTGCTCATGTTATTTTGTAAATTATTCCAATAATAGTGAGGGATCTAAAAGATATTCATGAATTAATTCCATTAATTCCGAAATTTTTTAAAAATCGTAAGTTTTCGTAAATTTTAATTATATTCGGAAAAAAAAAGATTTTTAAGTGGTTCAATTAAAAGTCTAAAGAATTTTGAAATATATATAAATTACTTAGTAAAAGATAATTTTATCTATTTTTTTATTATTTTGTAAAAAATATTATTTTTGTAAATTATTTAATTGATAGTGGAAAATCTTAAAGAAGCACATCAATTAAGTGTTTCAATGATTTCGAGCTTAAATAAGATTTTTTTTAATTCAAAAATTAGTCAAAAAAGTCAATATTTAATCAATACGCATTGCTAATATTTCCTGGTTTTAGTTTTAAATGTCCATTATATGCAAAATTTGAATAAAACCGTTTTTTGATTATATTTTATAATTTAAATTAAATTGTGAGTTATGTATTGTTTTTAGAGTATGGTTTTTAACATTATACCATTATGGTATAAATTATTGTGAGTGAAAGATATTTTTTTTGTATTTATTACTTGAAATATTTAATTTTTGTAAATAATTTATTTGTCAATAATAGTTTTTTTTAAATTGTTTTTTTTTTCAAAAATAAAGAATTTATTAAATATAGTTTAAATATTCAAAAATTTTTTTTGGAATTATTAACTTAATGGGAGTAGACTTTTTTAGGTTTATTTTAGAATTACCTAAGAATTTATTAAAGATACAATTATTTAATACTATAGAAAAGAAATACGTTTGTAAAATATGCGTTCGGATTTTCCATAAAACCATAAATTATGAGTCAAATAATATTTCCTCTCCTTAATGCGTTTTTAATGAGAGCATAGCCATAATGTAGAGGGTGTTCTAAGGTAATATTGCTCAATTAGAAATTAGGCAATTTTCTCTTTTAGTAATAATTTAAAAATTTTTAGTAATAAATCATCCTTACTAAAATAATTCTACGTATTAAAATATTTTTTTTTCAATTCAGCCAACCAATGTTTATATGGGTTAAGTGGTACTGAGATCATAGATACGCTAGCCAAAAATGAAATAAGTCTTTTCTTACACTACCGGACAAAAGTGGAGAAACAAAGTGTCTTTTGTATTTATTTTTATATTAGTGTATTTGATCATTAATTTTTTATTTTTTTTAAATATAATTTTGTTTCTAGACTTTAGTACCTCAATAAAAAATTAAAAAAAAAAAAACAAGTGATAACTAATATATTTTATTATTGTTTTTACAGGGGACAAAAGTGGAGAAACACTATTTTTATTTATTTTTTATACACAAGTTAGTTGTACATACATAGACTAATAATGTGTAGCAAAAGCCTTATTTTTTATAACTTCAGCACACCGACTTCGCATAGAGTTCATTAGGCTGTCGATATAATCTGCTGAAATGGAATTCCACTCCTCTTGAAGAGCTGTGAACAAATCATCCTGGTTTCTAAATTTATCTTTATTTTTTTGTCTGATTTTCCTATCTAAATGGTCCCATAGGTTTTCTATCGGGTTTAGATCCGGACTTTGTGCGGGCCATTTCATAAGGGGCACATTGTTGTCTTCAAACCATTTCTTTACTACTTTTGCGGTATGCTTCGGATCGTTATCCTCCTGAAATGACCATCGAAGCGGCATATTTTCTTCTGCGTATGGAAGCATATGATCCTAAAGAATTCTTAAAAATTGAAATCTGTCCATTTTTCCTTCAACTTTTCTTAATGGTCCTACTCCTGATCCGGAAAAGCAACCCCAAACCATGATATTGCCTCCTCCATGTTTCACAGTTGCCCTGGTGTACTTTGCATTAAGTCTAGTATTGGCAGGACGACGAACCCATTTCATTCCATCACATCCGAATAGGCAGAACTTACTTCCATCAGAAAATAGAACCGTTTTCCACTTTTGGGTTGTCCAATCAAGATGTTCCTGTGCAAATTGGAGTCTAGCCAATCTATTCTTTTTAGAAATGAATGGTTTTTTGGCTGGACGACGGCTATAAAGTCCAAATTCAGTTAAACGACGACAAATAGTACGCACAGATACCGAAACCCCAGGTATTTCATTATAAATTTCTATGGGGTGCATAAAGGGATGTTCTGTTGCCAACATTTTTATTTTTTTCTCAATAACTTTATTCGTTTTCCTTGGCCGTCCATACCTTGGACTATTATATTTTTTAAAAGCAGCAATAGTTTTTGAAACTACGGATCTATTAGGATTAATTTGCCTAGCAATTTCACTTTGTTTTACACCAGCTTGAAATTTTGAAACAATTAATATTCGGAGATCAATACTCAGATCTATTCTGCGAGGCATTTTGCACAAATCGTATATAACAGTTTAACACTCAACGTTAAGATCAAACTAATGATAAATATTCACTTTAAATACCAAATAAGATTTGTTTGGAATGTTTATTCACTTTTGTCCGCATAAAATAGCATAAATAATTTTTTGATCAACTGATAAGGTAAATACAAACATATAATATGAAAAAACGCATAACTAGAAAATGGATTAAATAACGGGAAAAACTTTATAAGGAAAATTGATTAAAAGTCAATAGAGTAAAAACGGTTTTTGAAAATGATATATTACTTATATATCAAAGAAATTTATTCGGTTAATTTTTGTGGAATTATTCCATGGAAAATATTATTTTATAAATTATTCAAATGATACAGGGATATCCTAAAGAAACCAATCAATTAAATGTTTTATTAAATCCATTATGTGTAAAATTTAGAAAAAATAATTTTTTATTTATGATTTAAATTAATTTTTGAATAATATCCGTTTTGGAAATTATATAACTAATGGAGTGAAAGATATTTTTTTTAATTATTCCTCAAAAAGTTTTATTTTATAAATTATTTAAGTATCACGGCTCGATTTTATAAAAATACTCGACTATTACAGTATTGTTATTTACTGTTTTATCATCGGAAATTTTTCAAATATAGTTAAAATGTTAAAAGAATTGTTGACTTTCGAATTTAAAGCTTTGCTTTGAAATTAATAACTCAATGAGAATCGACTTTTCCAGGTTTTTATTTATGATTTTTATTACTTAAAAATACTTTATTATTTAATCTATGGAAGAAAAATTATACAATTGTGAAATATTTTGTAGAAATCGGATTTTCCATAAAACTGTAGGTTAAATAACATTTCCTCTCTTTAATGTGTTTTTAATGATTGCGAGAAAATTAATTAAAAGTCATTGGAATAAAAACGGTTTTTAAATATTATAAATTGCTTAATCAAAGACATTTTTAGGAATTTTTCCTTTGGAGATATTGAATAACCTATCATTTAAATATATTTTGTAATTTTAATTAAATTCTAAGTCGTTGAAATAATTATAAAAATTACTCAGTTAAAGATATTTTTTGTAATTATTCCTCGAAAAATTTAATTTTTGTAAATTATTTAATTGTCGGTGGTAGATTAAAAAAAAAAATACTCAAAAATTACAGTATTTTAAAATGAAAAGTAAAAAAATAATTAATTATGATTATCACTTTTAATTTAATTATAATTAAATTCCAATAAATGATTTTTTTTTAATTTAGGAAAAATTGTCGTTTTTTAAGTATAAAGCATTTTTTTGGAATTGTTAATAAAAGTAGGTTTTTCCAGGTTTATTTTGTTGAAAACATTAAATATTTTTTTTTTTTAAGTTTTAAAAATACACCTATTTAATCTATGGAACAAAATTACATTTGTGAAATGCGTTGTAAAAATCTGATTATTTATCAAATATATATTACATAATGGATAATAAAACCCAAAAAATTAATTATCTGGCTTTATTAGATATGTTAAGGTAGGGTTTTGTATGTTCTCGGGAATATCTATTAATCTCTTTATTTATATTATATTTTTATATAGTTCTATTTATTACGAAAAAATTAAATTATTTATTGTAACAATAATGAATATGAGCGGATTATACGTTTTTACAAAAATTTTTTAATGATCCATGAGCTTCTAAATATTTTTTTAAAATTTTAAATATTACTCGACAAATTCATCATTTAATTAATTAATTTTTTTATTTTATGAAAATTGGATGTACTGTCTAAAAAGCAACTAAAAGTCATGTTATTCCCGATAAATAGACTTATAATTTATTTTAGTGATTAAAAATGCATGTTTTTAATATAGGATAGAATAGGCATATATCTAGTTCTAGTTTAAATAGTATTATACTTACAAGCTTATGACAATAATTATATTATTAATTATTAATATAATCTAATTACATAAAGATAAAGGAGAAAACGATAAACATAAAAGAGTAAGGAAGCAAAAAAAAAAGAAAAGCAAAAGGAGACTTCAAGTGTTTAGGAAAACAATAATTTTAAAATAGGCTTTTCTACTTTAATTCAAGAGGTATAATATTATAAATTCTTGATGCTATATAAACCAAAAGTTAACGAAAAGTTTATGTTAGGTAACAAAAAGCGATTAATAGTTTTGTTGCTGTAAGTATATACATCGGGTCTATTTTGGCTAGCTTTAATGCTGCATACGAGTCTTATCTTAAGTCTGTCTTAAGATGTATGTAACAATTTACGGATTTCATTTATTACATAAACTGTCAAAATATACTCCTAATTATTTTAAGCTCTTTATACAATCAATTCTAGTACTACACTGGCGATGATCGTAATTTAGACAATTAGAATTATGTAAACATAGTATAATAAAACCTGGCAGACTAGATCTACTAATAGCTTGACTCATAAACTTTATTTTATCAGTGTTTAAGGTTAGAAGACTAAAATCAAACCAATCCTTTACTCTGGAGATCATCAACTCAGCTTTATTTTTGACTCCCTCCCAGCTGTTATCTTTAATTATTAGACAAGTATTATCTGCAAAACAAATTACACTATCCCTTGGACTAATCGAAATGAAACCATTAAGATACAGTGTGAAAAAGAGGCCGATGCACAGTACCTTTAGATATACCATATTCCACTGCAAGTCTAGAGCTGAGTAAATCATTTACTTTTACCTGCTGTTTTCTATTGTCTAGAACCGATTTTAAGAACTGATTTGGTATTTAATTATATCAATATCTTCTAAACGTTTCAGCAGAACACCATGAGACACAGTATCAAAGGCCTTTGCTAAATCAATAAGGACGGTCATACATTTCATGCTTTGGTTCAAACTTTTTATTTTTCAAGAAATATTTAATTCAAATCCTGAAAAATAAATAAAAATAGCTATAGGTACCGAAATAAAAAAAGACAAAAAAGTATACAGGGTGTTTAAAATAATGACAGTTCTACACACAAATATGCATTTTTCTTAATATATCGTCAGCTCATTGAACCCCCTGTATATTCAACTTATTCACTACTCTAATTACTCTAAACCGCTTGCCTTTCAATTTCCTATTGCAATATAAACAGCATCATCATCATCCACCACGCGTCACGATGCCTAGACAATAGAACGTGCATATTCGAAAAGAAAAATTCCTGAGGTATCAGGTTTATATGCAGCTACTTTAGGAAGAGATAAAGATAAGAAGGATCGTTGTTGTTGAACCTCGTACCAAACCATTAAGATTTCTTGTTTTTTTTTTTTTGTTAGAAGTAGATGAGTGGACATTCCGCATCACTACCGGAGATGGTTTTAATCTTTATTACTTTTGTCGAGACAAATGGCACGTGTCGTTTAATCTTTTGTAGTTATAATAAGAATAAGTTAATTTGGTTTTTGAGTTGTTTTGAAGGAGTAAAAAATCAAAATTTGCCTCTTTCAGCTTTATGTTTTCAAATAATTGTAATTTAGTAACTCTGCAGGTTATTGCACTTTTTAGAAGCTCTTTTATCAGTACAGGTAAAGATTCTTCTGTTAACTTCTTGGTCTTGGTCCAGTATAATTCCAACCACTAATCTTTCTCTTGCTCATGTTAATCAGCTGTGTTGTTTGTTTCATTCATTTTTAAGGAATGTTAAAAATTTCAAATAATTCTAGGAAAATTTTTATTTAAATGAAAAATTGGAAATTTGTAAAAGCTCCTTTTTGGTGGCTACGTAAGTTCTCCTTAAAAATGTAAAGTTTTCGTGAAGCTATGCTAGTCAGTCTGTCTTTAGCTAACAAATTGCATTGAAGGTCCAAGAAATTCAAATCAAATCCAGTAAAATAGAATTTGGTTACAAGCCTTAAAGAAGATGTCATTTAGATACGAAAAATTCTTTCAAGTGTTTTGCCAATTCTGGTACAATCCAAAAAGGAGAGTTAAAACACTGTCTGAATCCTTAAACAGTTAAACTGGAATTAGACAAATAGTTCAATTTCTTCCAGAGTTAAGGGTATAAATAACACACATAAAAGGCTCATTTTCAACTCAATCTCAAATTACTGAAATATATTTTTTCTTCGAGGCAATTGTACGCAACTTCAGAAAATTCAATATTTTTTCACGTGTTTATTAGTTATCCCATGCTTCACGTTGTTGAAAGCCTTAAAGTGGTCAGGATAAATGCATTCAACCCTATAATCTCTCTTAGGCACATGTAAGGAAGCTAATTGGTGTTTGCGGATCTACTGCCTATAAGCTGGAATTATCTGAAGATGGTGTTAAACCAATTACATTCAGAAACCATAATTTTATTGGTAGCCTTGAGATATCTTCGATTAAAATAGTTTCAAAATTTTGAAATAGCTCAATTTTTTATATCATCGTTTTATTTTGAAATTACCCTATGGATCTTCTAGAAATTATGTTTTCCTGACGTAGTTTTATTGATTGTATTAAAATAACACATCTCATTCTTTATGATACCTCAGAGTGAGATGGAAATATAAAATGAAATATTACATTTTTCATTGTTTCTATATCATTATGTCTTTTAAATTATTATTTGGATCTTCTGGGAATTTTGTTTCTTTTACCTTTTCAATCCTATAGTTCTTTCCGACAATTATGATGATAATTATGAATTTTAATTAATTACACACGTAAGCCAAATTTTTTTAAACTTTCCGGAAATTTTTTTGTATAATTTAAATCAATGACAGAAAGACTTTAATTCTGATGCAATTCAAAAATTGAGAGCCTTTTATCAAAGAGGATAAGAACTTTGTAAAAGGTGTTTTATTGCTGTAGAAGTAGATGTAAAGGGCTCTTCCAGACTTCTTGCAAGATTTACATTTGAACGATTCAGAAATTTTGCTTAGACTAACTTTGTAGAAATTCTTTTGTGGTTGTAGAAGTAGATGTAAAAAGGGCTTCCAGAGCCCTTGCAAGTTTCACATTTCAAAGTGTCCTAATATAACTGCTATTAGTTGGGTTTGAAAGCCTTGCCAAGAAGAATAAGTTCATGCAAAGTCATTCAGCTTTGATCCAGTATAATGGCATTCAATAATTCCAAAGGCTGATTGGTGAGAATTGCAATGTAAAGGACAATAGAAGAATCGTCTAATTTTTTTTTAAAGCATTTGAGACTCGTTTTTAGCCCGTTGAACTCTTTCTTTACCAATATTTATTAATTTAGTTATTAAATTATTGAGACAGCATCCAATGCAAGTGCCTGCACCGAACAGGTAATTACCATTATTACCTAAAATAAAGTAGCAAAAACCTCAAGTTCCTAACAGATTTCATAAATTATTTAAAATAATGACTCTATAATAGGGCCATTTGTGGTTCATTTTAGGCAATAAGAGTAATTTCTCTTCTCTTCCAGGCATTTTGAACTCTTTCCAGGCGCTTCCATAAAGCGGTAAAAATGTCTTTTTCTTTCTTTCTTTCGTTCCATTGCTTGAGTAATGAGAGTAATAATAATACTACTAAACGACTTTCATTAATTACTTAAAAATCTACAAAAACAATATATTGATAAATTAAATATTGAAATAATATTTGTGTACCTTTGATAGGCAAAGTCTAGCAAATTTTGCTATTCTTTGAATTTGATAAATTATAACTAATTAAATTAAATTAAATTATTTATCATATGACATAAATTTTATTTTAATTAGGTACCCACCATTTTGCCAACTCTCGAGAAAGAAAGAAGATATCATCATAAATCTTACTTTCCGCAAATCCTTCTTAGCCTATAGTCCTCAGACACTAATCTGATGCTAACAAGTGAAAATACTAAATATATATCAATAATACACTAAAATTAATAAAAACAAAAAGAGTCACAAGGAAGAACAAAACGGTTAAAACTGTAATATTTAAAATCATTTATCATGAATTACAGGCAGTGAGGTAGATCAAATAATTTGAAAAAATTTATTATTTCTTTTTTGGATTTTTCTTATCCTTCTTTTCCTTTTTTCCTCTTCTTCTGCTTTTTCTTCTAGTTCTCGTTTCTCTCTGGTTCCTGTTTCCTTTATTAATACCTGGTAAAAATGCCTGGGATTAAATCAGGATTTTGTTTTAAAAATGAACCGTATTGTTACTGTACCTGTACTTTTAGGACTATCACAATAAATTCACTAAAGCTGGTGTTTTTGAAGTAATCAACATTTGGCACGCATTTCTTTAAAAAATGTGAAAATCTTTTTAATAGAAACTCACATTTCAAGGCTCTTAAGGATGTTAAAGAAAATATGGATTATGACCTGGAAAACATTCAAATAGAAGATGTGGGGATACAAGGAAGCGGTAACAAAAGCACCACTGGATATTAGAAAATCCTTTTGACCATAGTAATCCTGGTAATATCCTATACATCATAAAAAGTAAATGACCGGTATGGTACACGTCGTCAACCCAATTTATTATAATTTTTTTCTTAACTGCAATAATATTGCATTTCAGCTGACATCACTTACTTTTATTTCCGATATATTTAGCACACAACGAAATGCAAATTGTTCGAGATTGTCACATGAGACAGTAAAATTGCCGCATAATTTTTGTTTGAATGAAAATTGCCGGACTAGCAGTTTATTTTTGTTCGTAAATAATTTTTTAATGTAGTCAGGATGAATGTAAGATTGCGTTATTAGTTTATCTTTAAAATGACCTGCATTTACGGATGTAATCCCTCATATGGAGGTAAATTGTATAGGGGTAGATATACGCACCCTTTTTTTTAAGGCGGATTATAGTACCAGGTGGGTAAATGAGCATGAGTAACACCTGTAAGTTTAAACATGTATTGTTATTTTATTTGATAATCATTTTTCAAGCTGAGTTTTTTTATAAGCATGTTTACCATACATTATATTTAAAAGCAAATTTTTATTTTACTCTCAGTGAAAATAATCTCTAATTTATTGTTTAATTTATTTTACCATAATAAATGCAAGCACGTGCCACTATGTTAAATGTTTATTTAGCCCCTTTCAACAATAAACAATGACTACTTGAAATAATTAGATGTTCATGAGAAAGCGCGCTCTTTTAATTTTTAAACACTAATCTCGCGAGCATAATGTTAATGATTAACTTATATTAATAAATTGTATTTATAAAGTGTAAATTGCCATTTTGTTTAATAAATTATATGGTAGATGGACATTTTGTTATATTTTTCAAATTTAATTAATCTTAGTCTTTATTACAAGATTCTTATAATAACTAAAACACTTTTTTAAAAATGACAAAAATTTTGATAAAAACAAGATTACATAACTAGAAAGTGGGTTTTCGCCGAAACAAACAAATCTGTCATCTTGACCCTTTTCCCTTGAACATATCTAAGGCACCCATTAAAAATGTACCATGCTATATAACCTCGCAAGAGGTTCATCTTTATAATAAAGTTCCTTCACATACTAGGTTTACACCTTAAAAATAATACAAATAACTTAAAAACTATGCAAAATCTTAATAATTTTTTACCTTATAATGAGTTTATTTAGCTTTCTACTTGCACTGCGTTTGATTTTTTCGCTATTTCTTTCAAAGAAACCTGATTAAAGTAACAGATAAAGTGACTCAAAGTAAACCAACTCATCAAAAATTAAACGTAACAAGGTCCATTATGATCTTCACACTAAAACAAAAAAGGAATATGAAGAAATTTTTAAGGAAGAAATGGACTTGTTCTACCGGCTCTCTGACCATTCTCCCACAGTAAAGAAGTTAAAGTTCAACAGGTAATTTCGGCAGATTTTTTGTTTCAGAGGCACATCTTGTTTGCTTCCGTGAAATTAACGCGACTGGTTTCTTTCACACAGGCGTTTTGAGATTGTATAACTTGCCCCGTTATCTTCTTTGTATTGTGGTCATCTTCATGTATAAATAAAATAATTTTCTTCACTTCAGAAGAAGTTATTTTGATCTTCTCTTGAAGAGGCTTACGTGGTTAGCGAAACACGTAAATATTTGAGTAATAAGTCGATACCAAAGGTTTCAATTTATGTTGAGGAACTGAGTTCAGTTTACATTATAGTTAGATTTTCATTATGTTATCGGCGTCTTACTCTAAGGTATTATTAAGAATGGTAATAAAGTGAATTTTTATTGTAATTAGATACTTTATGCAAGAGAACCCCAATTTCCAGATGATACATCTAATAGTACAAAAATGAATAGATGGTTTGGATTTTTTTATCAGATCATTGTTTCAACTTATCATCCATCCCCAGAAATTATTTTAAGTTATACAAGCCTTCGATGGTCTAATTGCTGCTATAATAACAAAGAAAATTTTGACCTAGTTTTCTTAAATCTAAAGTATTCATTTATTGTTTGAATATTCAGTGATCATATTTCTTATGTCATTCTCCAGTGACATAATCACTCTCCTCCATATACTTATAATTCGGATCAAATTGTGATAAATTACATTAAAAATTAAATTAACTGTGGTATTTAGATTCATCGCACTCGTGTCATGCCATAAAATTGTTGAATCATCCGCAAACTGAATGAATTTACCTGAGATCCTAAGATTGGCCATGTCATTAATATAAATGAGGAATAGAAGTGGCCCAAGAACTGAACCCTGAGGAACACCATGAGTCACAAGCTGCTCCCTTGAAAGGGCACCATCCACAGAAACACTCTGCATTCTAGTATTCAAATAAGACCCAAACCACTGAAGAGCCAGACCTCTGAATCCATACCGCTCAAGCCTCCACAGCAGTATTTCGTGACTAACACAGTCAAATGCTTTGGTCAAGACACAAAACACTGCTGCAGCAATATCACCACAGTTCAAGCTCAAAAATAAGGACTCAAAGAATGAAAAGATTGCATCTGATGTTCCCTTGGCACTTTAAAACCCAAATTGCTCCGATCTTATAATTTGCTTTTCAGCTAAATATGACATAAGTCGCTTTTTAACCAATTTCGCGATGATTTTTGAGAGGGTGAAAAGCAATGCTATTGGTCTGTAAGAAGGGGGTGATTCTGAAGCTCCCCCCTTAAATAAAGGCATGATTCTGGCAACTTTAAGACAATTGGAAAACACGAATTGATTTTGGTGACTCTTTTTAGTTAATAATAATTTTTTTGTACTTATGTGATTGGCGCATCTAAAATAGAACACATGATGTTGATTTCTGACTAATTATTAAATAAGTGTGCAATTTCAGTTTTGCTGATAATTTTAAAAGTTTCAGTCTCAATTTATTTTGATCCTTTATTTGAATTTATTACAGATTTTATTTACACAACTCCATAATATGATTTCTTCTATTTTTAAGCAGAAATTCATATTTTTTGCTCAATTTGCCCAAAAAGTGAAATAAAAATATATGATCTTTGTTAGATAAAAGTTTTATGTTATTTTTTGGAAAGAGAGGCTGATAAGAGAGCCTGGAAGTTGATAAATTACTAAAATTTTTAATGAAAAAAAACTAGAAACAAATAAGAAAGTAAATTTCCATAAGCTTGTATTGGAAGCTTTGGAGAAGGTTGAGGAAATAGAACCTTTGTGTCTGGAAGCATACAACTGAAAATGTTTTTTTAAGCAAAATTTTTCTTTTTGAAAAAATTCAAAATTTTTCACAAAAATGAAATTTATTTAAATCCACCGAAAAAATAAACCAAATCCACATAACCTTTGAGAAATTATCCTAAAAAAAATCTCAAAAAGTCAAAGGTTTTTAAATAAATTTTAAGTTTATGAACAGAATCCAAGTTTTTTAAGGAACGTTCCAAAAATATCTTAAAAAACGTCAATTGAAATTTTATGCCTGAAAGGATCTAGCTGGAAAGAATCATTTTTCCAAAAAACCCTATCTTGGATTCATGGAAAGAATCCAAGTTTTTTGGAAAATTTCCCAGAAATATCCAAATCGTCGAGGAAATTCAATTCAATCCTAAAAAAACAATTTTTTTTATAAACATTTTAATTAATGTTTGATGAAGTAGTAAAACCTAAAAAATGGTTTTTTTATATCCCAGGAAAAAGCAAAATTTTCAAAATTCTCTTAAAAACGTCAACCGATTAAAATTTATTTGATTTACATGAAAAAAATTCACACAAACCAATTTTAAATTTTTACCGGAATAAATTATCTTTGTTTTTAATGAGACGTAAATTAAAGTATCAAAAAATACAAAATAATTTTAATCATACATTAAATTATTATTAATTTTTCTGGAAATTCAGCAAGAGACTTCTACTAGTTTTATGCAAATATTAGGTATATACTTTAGAAAATTCATACTGTTTGCTCTTGTTTTACAATGCATATGTAACTGGATATGTAAATTGATATTTCAGGCATAACTTAAATGCATACGATAGCTTTTTTTTATTTGATAAATTTAATCTATTGACATATTGCATTATATTCAAGTTGTCGTTAAAAAGAATCAGAAGATCAAGAATTTTAAGTTTAAGTAGGAATGTATCGGTTCTAAATTTCAAATAATATAGAGGAATTAACCAGTTAATTTTGTCTTTTTCGATTTTGAAATTTTTTTAAAGTTAAAAGTTTAAAAAGTTTTTAGAAAAAAAATCGAAAATAAATTTTTACTTTTATCTAACATATAAAAGAATAAGTTAAAAAACATGTTGAATACGAAAAAAGAAAATATAACAAAATCAATTAGAATTTTTCTTGGTAGTGCGATTTTTAGACCAAAAGTGGTCCATAGAAGAGACTAGAAGTTCATAAATTATTATTTGATCGAAATATCAGATTTTGTTTAGATTTCCAATGAAAAGCTGCGTAAATAACAAGATTTTCTGTAAAATTCCAGTAAGAAAAAAATACCTAGAGAAGAGAATAGTTTATTCCCATAAGCTCGTACGATCATTGGAAACTTAAAATTTTATCACATTAGATTTTTATTTTTTTAGAAATAAAACAAAAATTGTCCAGTAAAACAAAAAATATTTTTTTCAAACATGAATTTAATCTCTTTTTATTCTAGTTTTTGTAAAAAGATTGATAATATATTTATTAGGAAGAAATCTTTAGATATAGCTGGTATAGAATTACTTCTTACAATCACAGTGACAAAATCACTGATTTTTAAGGGCTATTTACTAAACAAAATTGTTAAATAAATCTTTCAGTTTTATTTATAATTTTGGAAGGTTTAGTGTCAACTTTATCTATTTTGATTTTTTGTTTAAGATTTTTACAAATTTCATTCCTTACAGCTTATTTCTTTTGATTTTTTGCAATTATTTTTCATGCATACATATTTTGTATCCTGTGATCTCCATTATATTTTTGCTTCTTTTCCTTACTAATTTTAATTGTTTGTTGGTTGTCTAGTAATTAAAAACGTTAATTTATTTACGTTTAATACTTTTACAATTAATAACTATTATTCAGAATATCCAAAAACTTTTGCTCGTCGTTGGTCGCTTTTAAGGAAAATTTCAAATTGCAGATCATTTTCATGTCGCCATTGTTTCTATTCTCATTTTGTGATGCAAAAGAATAATATAATTCACCTAATTATCTTATGCTATGCATATTTTATGTCAAAACTTTTACCATCCTTGAAACAGTCACATTACCAGACTCAGGTAATCTAAAACCGATTTTCTACAAAAACCGAAAGTTTCAATGATAATTTACGTTCGGACCTTCATCCGTTTTGATCGCCAAGACCCGAATCCTACTTGGAACCGGTCGGTCATAAGCACATCAGTTTCTAGCAAACAAGTTAATGTTTTAAACGTCGATGTATTACAAGCCACACGGCCGAGGCAAATGGCTGCTAATTACAGATGATCAGCTCTCCTTGAAACAGATAATGAACAAATTTTTATATTTTTCATTTTAACGGTTATCGTTGCTGGACTAAATAGCACCACTATCAGGAAAACCATGTCGACTTACGTAAAATTATCGTGTGTCAGGTGCAGCAGTTTATATATCATTATTGATGTTTTAGCGACGTGAATTATTGATTGCACTTAGAAGAAGCTGCAGTAAATCTTTAATGATAGACTGAGTCGATTGCCTTGACCAGTTTGGCAAATTGAAAAATAGTGATATCGTGTCCATTTAGGTTATGCCTAAACTGCTCAATTATATTTTAAACATGCTAACGTCTGCTGAGCTATTAAAATATATTATTTATCATAACTTACTATTAATTTAAATAAGTTGGTATCGTGTCCATTTAGGATATCATAATATTTAAAGTTGCTAAGAGGATCTACTAAATTACCAAAATATTTAATAAATTACTACTATTAATCACTATTCAATAAGGAGTAGCCCTTAAAAATCTTTAGATAGAGATTTTGCACATAAAATTTTATTCGTCCAACTTTTCATTTAAAAATTTAATAAATTTCAATGATAATTTGACTTTCAAGTTTTCAAGCACTTTTGTTAAAAAACAGATAACTTGTATCTAAAAAAAATTCAGATTTTTTTTATAATTTTTTGGAAAATTGTGCAAAAAACTTTAATTTGTATTTAAAATGAAATTAATATTTTTTCAAAAATATTATCTGTCAAAAAAAATTAATGAAAAATTTAAGTTTTTCTTTTGGAAATTTGACTTTGATGAATAACAATAGGTTCTCTAAAATTTTCAGTAAATATATTCTAAGTGAAACGCAAAATCCATAATTTCTTTTTGCTCTATTTAAATTAATCAATCAAATATTAACACGGGCTATCGTATCCATTTAAGTTATGCCTGATATATTACCAATTTCGGTTATGCGTTGCAAATATAGAATATTGTGACTCTTCTTAGTCTATCTAAATCACCTTAAATTAGCAAAAACACGGTAAAAACTACTGCTAAATTTATAAAAAACCAATAAGTATTAACCCATTATTCAGTAGGCATTAAGTAAAAATTCTTGCTTAATGATTCACAAATGTAAAGAATGTTTCCTTCCTTGTTAAGTATCTAGAGGGGATTCTTCCAAATCTATGGAAAAAAAATTCAGACAAAATTAAATTAGTTTAATAATTTAATGGTAAAAAGTATGACTGGCTCAGTTTCACTAGATATCCTAAGAAATATTTACCATGCCCTTTTCCTAGATTCTTTTTTAGATGTTTATTTAAAAAATAAAAATTAAAAAAAATTGAAATGAGAAAATTTTACTTGAAAATTAGTGACTTTTTCTACATTTGCCGAACTTTTCAATCGATATTCTTACTAGAACTCAAAACGTTTTTCTTCAAAGTTATTAAATAAAAAACTATAAACGGCTATCGTATGCATTTAAGTAATGCCTGGAATACTACCCTTTTCAGTTATGCATTGCAAAAAAATAAATACATTAATAATGTAACCCCCATTATCACTATAGTCACTAGGTAAAACCTTTTGCCTACCAATATGCCTACAAAATATATAATCACTCCTATAAAATTACTTGTAAAGGTTCCACACTACATACTGCTATTCTAAAATAGTCTTTTCCTCACAATAGTTGTGTCTTTTGCAAAGTATGCCTAAACGTATGTACTTCATTACTAACAAGAATTCTATAACCATCATAGACAAACTTAACACTTTTCCTACCTAACAATTTTCTCCTTAAAAATAATTGCTGACTAAGGCTTAAAGCTTAAAATCTAAACATATGCTAAGACGTTTCTAAAAATTTCCTTCTTTTTACGAAAAATTGACTTTTTGTCTTATTTCCAAAGAGAGTCTATTCCGCTGAAATTTTAAGTTTTCAATACATGTACGGGCTTATGGGAATTAAAATTTATTCTTTTCTTAAAGGTTTTGTTTTAGCAAAAAAAAGTTTTCATATGAGCTTGTTTTAATTGACCAAACATTTAAAAAATCGAAATTTTCCAATTTATTGACTTCCAGGCTTTCGTATGAACCACTTTTGGTTCAAAAACTACACAGAGCCTACCTTATGAATGTTTTACGCACTTTTAGGAAAAAATATGCAAACAGCTTCAATTTGTGTTTGAAAATAAAAAAAAAATAAAAATTTCATGGTATTTATTAATTTTTTTTTTTTAATCTCACGTAATTTGTTTAAAAAATATTTAAAGAATAAAAAAAATATATATATTTGTGTCAAATGTTATGTGAAAGATATATGCTTTCTTTTTCTTAATTATATTTAAATTTTTGGCTTATTAAAAGGAGAAATTTGACTTCACCGAGTTTTTATACATTCCAAAATTTTCAATCAACATATTTTTACTAGAGCTTAAAATTTCAATTTTTTTATATTTTATATATGTGAATCAAATTTTTAAATTTATAACATGTTATTAAATTTAATTTATTAATTAAAAAAGCACAATCGTATGCATTTAAGTTATGCCTAAAATACTACTCATTTAAGTTATGCATTGCAAAAATAGAATACCGTGTCTTTTCTCAGTCAGTGTAGACAACCTAAAATTAGCATCAATTTGGTTAAAACTCCTGCTGAATTAAAAAAATAATAAATAAGTAATGTAACCAAATGTACAGTACCCACTTACTAAGTCTACAGATTTTCTCTTATTGTATGAGAAATTTATTTTTTACAATAAATTTAATTAAAAAAAATTATTTATTGTTCAAAAAATAATTTTGCATTTGTTTTTGCTTAACTTTACAATTTTGATCTTATTTCCAAAAAAAAAAAAGAAATCTGATTTGGTAAAAATAATATTAAAAACTTCAATACACATACGATCTTATCGGAATTAAAATTTATGCTTCTTTTCAGGTTTTCCTATAGCAACGGTGATGTTATTCATAAAATCTTTTATTTGGTTAACATTTCACTGTAATTTTTTTAAATTTCAAAGTTTTCAATGATTAATGATTTTTTTATTTCCAGGGTCTCCTATGGGCCACTTTTCGTCCAAAAACCACATTTATCAAAACTTCTTCTTTTTCCAAATTATATCTCTTACTGTATTAGACAATTCGTATATGAGACATTTAAAGATATTAAAAAAAATCAGAAGTTATGCATAAAAATTAATTACATCTTTTTTCTAAAATATTTTTAAAATTTTTGACTTATCTATTCAAAATTAAAAACTTAAAAGGGAGAAATTTGACTCCGGTGAATTCTTGTGTCAATATGTTCTTACTGGAACTCAAAATTCTTAATTTTTCTTGTTTTTTTATTGGCAATATAGGTATTCTTTTGTAAAATATTTATAGAAAGTTTAAATGTATAATTCCATGAAACGTTTTTTTTATTAATTTTAATTTATTAAATAAAAAATTAAAAAGACCTATCGTATGCATTACAAAAATACGATACTGTGACTTTTTTCAATCATTTAAGACTACTTCATCGTTTAAAAGAACTAGTAAAAACTCCTGCTGAACTCCTCAAAAACTGAATTATTAATATAATAAATGATTTAGTAGTCACAAGCTAATTTGTCAAATTAGAAAAAGAACCATCCTATCCATTTAAGTTATGCATAACAAAAATAGAAAACGGTGACTCTTCCAAGCCATTCTAGGCTATGCACAAAACTAACAAAAACCCCTACATGCCCAAAAAATGAGTTATTAATACAGCCCATTATTCAGTAGTCACAAGCCCTTAAAAACCCTCCCGTACATCAAAACAAATGTGTGTAATCTTTGACACTTTTAACCACCTCAAGATGACCGTTGACCGTCCCTATATTGTGTTTCGATACCTTCTTTTGTTCAAGGGTTATTTTAAAGCCCCTTACACGACTTCAAAGTACGTGTTTACGATGTGTGTCCGACTGGTTTTTTTTTCAGTTCCGGACACTGTCCGGTTTTGTTGTAAGAAGGTTTTAATACCTGCGTAAATGCGCCGTGTCATTTGAGTTTGATTGCGTAACTAGGGGCTTTAGGGGTTTTTTTAAGTGATTTATTGGGAGGCAAATGGTTATATTTTAAATTATAGGGGTGTAAATGGATGTTTTGGGTTGAGGTGTTCTTACTAAGGAATATTAATCGGCATATAATGTATCAAAGTGTAGTAATAATACTGTTAGAAATTAACTAGACTTGAGAGAAATTTACTAGATCTGCATAAAATGCGTTTAAAGGCGAATGATTAATAAATTTATTTCTGACGGCAATTTAAATTTTATAAAATAATGACGATAAAATTGAACTTGCATTTCCTCCGAGTTCCATCGAGAAGGAACATGTAAGCGTTTGTGTAACAAACATCTTGAAAGTAAAATTGTTTTGTTGTTACGTTGGCAATTATCTAAATTGACAAATTAGTCTCGCAAGAGTCATTATTATTATTTTATCTTGCGTGCTGAATGAGAACGACTAAGGAAAATACGGACTTTTCTATATGCGAGTTAACTGAATTGTCAAAAAATTAAATTAAGTGAATGCAAAAGTTTCATCAAGATAATTGTTAAAGATGCAAGGCTAGAGGAGGTTTTGCTGAAAAAATGAGCTGAATTGGGTTCAGTTGGTTGTTAAAGAAAAATTGTATAGGGTATTTCACTAGAAATTTCTTTTTAATTTCACTTCATTAGAATATTTTCCATCATTTTTGTGAAAGACTCATTGGCATACCGACACTTATAAAGTAGGAGAAAGTGTAATTGTTTAAATAGCTATAACTTTTAAAAGACTTATCCGAATTTGTTCAATTAGAGCTTATTTAAAAATGAAAAGTAGGTACTTTTAAATATTGCATCCAATAGTATGCGAATTTTTTAGCAAAATTGTTAGAAGGTGTCCTTTAAATTAAAAAGTGTCACGTCGCATTAATATTTATTGGTTTTCTTTTATTTATTTAGCATCTTCCTTCGCAATTTATCCAGGCATCCGACGAATCCAAATTATTTAAAAATAATAAAATTTTAAACTTCTGAAGTTATTATAATTAGAAGATAATTTAATGTAAACTTATATCAGGTAAATCTAAGTAGATATGGAAAATCATTGGCAGGTTTCAATTAATTTTTGACAGTTGTGCATTGTTCTAATTCAAATTCACTAGTTTAATTCGCTTTCATCATTGTATTTTTGGGGTGTACTTTTATTATTAAAATGACTCAAGGGTTAAACTAGTGTTGACTTTATATCTTAAATCACTTAAGTTAATGCACGTCCATTTTAAAAATCTTTACTCAATTATTGTTGCTATAATTAAATTTAAAAGCACTTTTAGCTCTGGAATGGTTTTGAGTTGTTTGTATTCTTTTAGGTGATAGTTAAAATCTCTTAAAGTAAATAAAATTTAATTTGTTAATTTTGATACAATCAAAAAATATGTATTTATGTTATTCTCTTCTAAGTAATGCTTTCAGCACCTTTTCCAATTTTCGAAGTTATTTATATGTGGTCGGTGGTATAGCCTTCAATTTCTCTAGCAATTCGGTTTTTCACGTCTGCCCTTTGAGGGAACTTTTCAGTAATGGAAATTTAAAAAAAAAGTCGCAAGGGGTGTCAAAATGACGTTTGAGCAAAAATAATTTTTTCATTAATTTAACATTTTTATCTGTTGTCGATGCGCTAGAACATCCAGGGCAATTATCCTAAACTTTAGTATTTTAAAATACTAAAAGGTGTAATGGATATTTTATAGATTAGTATATACCATATACAGTTATTGCAAAATATCTTTTGTTCCAAGCTTAGGTAACCTTTAGATATCGTACTCACTAATTTTTATTAAATAATATGAATTTCAAGTAAAATGGTATTTAGATTAGTGTGCATGTTTGGTCTACGTATATACATCATACGGACTAGGTAATTAGAGTTTCAATCCTGAAAATTGAATATTCTTTTCTCATACTGCTTGGGATATTTGTGGAATTGTGTTGTCAAAATTGTGCAAGGGTGTGTCGTATTATTTAATCGTGAGTGTAAATTGTCTTATGTTCAGTTTTTTGGTTATGTTTGAATGAATTTGGTAATTAATATAAACGGGGTTTCAGAACTATGGGATCAAACTTCTAGGGGTTGTTCAGTGCAACAGTAGAATCCATTTGAGTATAGGAACCCATGTCCGGAAATGTGTCACTACGCCACTACGGCCCTAAGACGCGTTTAAATTTAGAAAAAATATTAATTACCTAAATAGGATCTGATGCATTTATTTTTACCTTTTCTATATGATACCATCACAACAATTGTTCAAAATGTCTTCCTCCAACCTCAATACACCGATTTAAACGCCGCACATGATTTCGGCGGACTACACTAATAATTTGATCCTCGTTTTGAATGATTTCAAATGCTGCTGTTATTCGTCCAATTAAGTGTAGCTCTGATTCTACTGGTGTTTCGTAGACTAAAGACTTTACATGTCCCCACAAGAAAAAATCGAGCGACGTTAAATCGGGTGACCTAGGAGGCCAAGAACCTGCTTCACCTCTGGCAATCCAACGGTGCCCAAATCGCTGAGCCAAATACTCGCGTACTTGTATAGCAAAGTGAGCCGGCGCTCCATCATGCTGAAACCACATTTGCTGTCTAACGTTTAGTGGAATATTTTCAAGGAGTTCTGGGAGAACTTCCTCCAAGAAACGCAGATAAATAGGTCCTGTTAACCGTTCCGATAGAAGGTATGGCCCAATTAAATAATCATCAACAATGCCTGCCCATACGTTGACAGACCAACGATTCTGATGGTTTCTTGGAAAAATTGCATAAGGATTTTCTTCATCCCAAACATGGCTATACATATACATATACTATACGTCATATACTATACATATCGTAAAAAATTTGGTTGTGCAATGATGTGATCCAGAAGCCATCGACAAAATTGAACTCTAGGATGTTAATCGGCTGCAGTCATACCTTGAACTTTCTGGAAGTGGTAAGGATGGAGTTGTTGCTTGTGTAGTACCCGCCAGACAGAAGCGTTACTCGTATTCATATTCTTAGCGACGTCACGTGTGCTATTTGATGGTTCATCGGCACCTCTTCTTCAAATTCGACCGTTCTTACGGTTCGAGCAACACCAGTATCATGCATCTTGGTCTTAAACATGCCTGTCTCAGCGAGCCGCCGATGAACCGCAATAAACTTTTTGTATCCAGGATGCTGCCGTTCGGGATAACGTTCATGATACAACCGCGATGCTGCTCGTGCATTGCAGTTTGTTGCTCCATATGCCAAATGCATATCCGCCAATTCTTGATTGGTAAAGTTTCTATTAGCAATAAATGTTTAAAAATTGCTATAAAATTTTTAAACATGACATTGAGAATTGACATTGATAAGCGTTGATTTTAAACAATTGTTGTTATGGTATCATGTACAAAAGTTAAGAATAAATGCAGCAGATTCTATTTAGGTAATTAATGTTTTTTATAAATTTTAACGCGTCTTAGGGCCGTAGTGGCGGAGTGACGCATTTCCGGACATGGATTTCTATACTCAAATGGATTTTTCTGTTGCACTGAACAACCTCCAGGTATATTTCCTTTCCAATTAAAGTATTTTTTAAACTTCAAAGGCTATGGTAGCCAATTACCTATATTACAAACTGATGGATATGCAATTAATTTGCAAATAAAAGATTACCTGTTTAGCATTGAATTCGGTAATCACATCTATAAAATTTTCCATTTTCGGTTGAGGTATACGTTCATCATCCAGTCTGTTTTATTAAAATGCATTCGCTGCTTTCGCCATATGTGAGATCTACCCTATTTTCGTATTTCACAATTGAAGTGTTTTTCGCATGTCACGTTAGACTATGCAGGTCCCCTTAACGTATCTTTAGGAAGATATCGTCGTTCCAAGTTGTCTAAGGCCTATATTTGCCTTTTTGTCTGCTGTGCTGTAAAAGCAGTACCAGAAAATGTCGCGAAAAGGTGGTTCCTATTAAAAGACAAATTTTTTGTTGAGATTCGACGCGAAAAGGGTATACTTTGGCAATAAAAATGATAAATGGCACCTTACCTTTGGAATTTCTGGATGTGAGTGTCGCAGGGATCCCTGATTTCCTCTGGAGAACTTGACTGGATTCTGCTTGTTTCAAAGTATTCACTTAGGTTAGATTTTCTTAAAAACAATGAAAGCTTTTGCGAAGAACTACCTTTTGTGAATTACTTTTTTAATATGCTTGGAGAGAGAGACGACTAGTGGCCCTTCAATCGCAAGACTGCTAAGTCGTCTGCGCATCCAGGTGCCAACCAAGTATTGCCAATGTATAAATATTAAAATTTAACTTTAGACGCGGGAAATAATTGATGCAGCGACAATTACCATTTCATCTTTAGAGACTGATTCTCTTCCGCTTAATATAGATAAAATAGCAGTAGCTAGATCTTTTCTGTTTTTTTTGCTATCACATTTTATATTTAATAAATACACTGAACCGACACAGCGAAAGTGCGTGAAAACATGGACCGGTGGGCAATCTTGCTTGGCAAAAATGACAGGGGCTGTCAGAAGTGACGTTGTTGACACTGACTGATGAAACATCGTTAGTCATATCATTTGAATTTGTCTTTTAATGTAGGGCGTAAGCGTCGATTTTAAAGATGCTATCACAAAACACAAATATCTACTGAAGGTGCAATAATTCGATTTAAGTTTAACATTTGTAAGCAATGACTCTGTTGGCAACTCGTTGAACCAATCAGGTTTGAAGGAAAGCGTGGTCAAATCGGGCGCCAAATTTGAAGTCAATTAAGCGAGGGAAATTTTAATTCTAAGACGGGTCCAGAGAGAGACGTTAGAAAACTGCTAAATGTCACAACCTACTTCCACTCGGTTAAAATAGATTGTCATCAATACATGTTCTTTGCAACACATTTTCTTTTTATATTTTTTGAGTTACAGATTTTTAAAGAATTTAAACTTCATCCATATCATATTGTATCTCTATCGGAAAATGATTTTGACAAGGGACTCGATTATTGTTGTTCGCTTAAAGAAATGTGCAACCAAAATCCCCAGTTCCTCTTTTATATTTTATGGAGTGATAAAGCTAGTTTTTCAAGGTGTGTAAATTTGCATTACTGGTCCCGGAAAAACTCTCACTTGAGAAATAAACTTATTAAGCCTAATGATGAAATGTTCATTTTTTGTTCAAATTGTGAATCATATCTTAAAATTTTACAGAATACCTTGCCAATACTGTTAGAAGATATTTCCATTGATCTAAGCATAAATATGTGTATTTAACATAATTATTGTTGCCCAGCACATTATTCTCAAGTGTACATTATTTTCTAATTAACAGTTACACAGATCGCTGGATTGGAAATGTAGTATTAGGGGTCAAAAATTCTTAATTCGGTGATAACTCGAACAGTAAAAAAGATAGAGGATTGTGATTTTTTATAGAAAATTTAATTTATTTTTTGATTCTGCTATCAAAATTATTCCATGCCATATACATTTTTGGGGAAACATCAAAGTAATAGTTTTTAATTCAAATGAGGCCTCCTACCAATTTTATAAAAAAACTTTGGCCTCCTACTCTATACAATATATAAAAGTACTAACATTTCACTTTTAAATAAGCCGAAATTAACAAACTCGGATAAATCTTTTAAAAGTCATAGCCATTTAAACAATTACACTTTCACTACCTTCCCCCTACTTTATGAAGGTCAGTACGCTAATGAGTCTTTGACCAATTTGATGAAAAATATTTCACGGTTTCTAATTCTGTTAAAAAATTTACTTTAAGCTGACATTTTCCGGAGAAAATTAAAACTGAATTATTGATCTTTTAATTGCACCCCCTAGTGGCCCAATTTTACACAAAAAATTACAATGATGTTAGATTGACAGTTTTCGAGATGTGCCTATAACCAATATCAGCTTTCGGGAAATAAGAAAATTCGACATTTGTAGGAAGAAAAGGGTGATATCTACTGCCATGAATACAAAACTAATTTTTATTTTTTTCAGAAAATTCTATTAGGGATCAAAATAATAAAAACTGGCTAGAAAGGAAAAAGATAGAGTTGATTTTTTAGAAAAAGATACTGTTAAGTGATTAATAACTAGTGCCTAGGTGATGAAAATATTTCTTTAATATTGTTAATTTTTTCTCACTATTTTTAAAAGCTCAGATTGAAATGGTTTTCCACTATTTTATTCCTATACTTTTGCCTGGATCTTCTGAAAATTCACCTGACTGGACGAAAAACATACACGTTTTTCCAAGGAAGCAAAATACAAGAGACAAAGAAGATGTATCAAAAAAAAATATTTTGACTAAGAAGATTTATGCCCAAGCCTTTACAAACCAATATTTATTCATTAAACATCGTCATATCAATTAAAATCAAATCTTTCCCTTCAATCAGACGAATTGATAATTAATAGATTTCTAATGGGTTTTCTATGAGATAAACCCGAAAAAACTTTGCCAAAGACGCCAAGAGGGTAATTATGAATTCAGTTAAGGAAAAAACTTTGCTCCTGGGTTTTTTTAATGGTTTTTAAGCCACAAGGCAAATATAGGTTATCGACTTTATTACATATTAATGTTTTATATATGGATGGCGCCATAACCCGGAAGTAACTTTTGATTTTTAATTTTTAGTGAAAAATTCCAATAAATGATGAGCCAACTCACGTATTAATAATTTTTTTTTTCAAATTTTTAATTAATTAACTACTAACCTACATAATCGGTAAAGAATTCTTTCTTAATAAATTCATAATTAAAACTAGTCAAATTGAACAGAAAAAAAACTCACGATGATGACGAAAGCAGAATATTCTTTTAAGACCTTGTTGCCAAATTTAAGAGTGCCATCAATTTAAATAACTAAATAAATCTTAAATTATCAATATAAAAAAAGATGTACTATGAAATCATGAAAAATGAATATGAAAAAGTGAAAGATATTCCCAATATACTAAGAATATCCAAGAATATTCTATCAAATGGCCTCCCTACTATTTAAATCTACCTTCCTAATAATTTTAATATCGAAAATTATTAGTTTTAGTTAGTGAAGATGGTGGGCGAAGAAGTTCTTGGATCCTAAAGAAGACGTGGAATAAAGTTTGCCAGAGGAGCTCTATTTTTAAGATCCTAACTAAGTTCACGAATTATAAATTTTTCATTGAATTTCCTATTTCATTGAAATAGATGTGTGAGAGCTTCATCTCTAATATAGCAAATCTACTCATAATGACTTAGTAAAATTGAAAAAGAGATTCATTGAGTCAGAGTTTCCCAATGGCCTCCTAAATCTCCTGACCTAACTTCTATTTGACTGACTTTTGTAGTAACTCGAATGTTATAAAAACCTAGAAAACATTGGAAAAAAACCCAAGCTAACTTAACACACCAAAAAATTTCCATTTTTTAATTTCTGAAGAAGTTCAAGAAGAAGAAACAACGTAGTCAGCGTAGTCCTCACGCCGCGTGTCTTTCTCCCTCTTTCTACGACCCTTCCCTCGACGCTTACGTCTCTTTTGTATCCCCCCCGGGGCCTATTCAACCTCCCACAATGAGTCCCTGTGCTCCTTGTGTCACTTACGAACCGTGTAAGCCTGATGGTAAAGCGTTTGTGCCGACACCTTATCATCCAACTTCTATTCACGAATCTTCTCATCATCACGCACCATCAGAGTAAGCTCCGTCCGTCCATGAGCCTTCACACCATCATTCTCTCTCCATACATAAATCTTCAAATCATGCTCCATCTACTCACGAACCTTCTCATTACGCTCCATCTATCCACGAATCATCTCATCATCATCATCATTCACCGTCTGTCCACGAGCCTTCACATCATCATTCTTCCTCTATTCATGAACCTTCTCATCATCATGAACCATCACAGCATGCTCCTCCTCGTAAAAAGATAAGATGAAGCTTAAGAGATGGGCTTCATCTCAACAGAACATAGAAGCTCCTTAAGATCTGAGTGTCTCTATGGCCTTCCAAATCTCCTGATATAACTTCAGCTTAATTTTTACTGACATAGCTGAAAAACCTAAATAAAGTTAAGAAAAATATCTCCAAAAAATTATTTTCAGTGTGTTTCCTATTCTGTAAATGCCTTGAATCCTATACTTAAAAAATTTTTGAACTAACTGATTTGAGTACAAAAAATCAATTTTAGCTGAAGATAGTACCCTAAAAAAGAAAGTAAATTCAAGTTTCAGATCTGAGTTTTATCTTTAAGATCGAAAATCTACTTATAATTATTAAGTATTCATAAATGGTAGCGACAGAGAGGCACATTAAAGGCAGATTTTTCCTATGGCCTTCCAAATCTCCTGATCTAACTTCAGTTTGACCTTAACGCGGATAGGGTAAACGTTGGAAAAAAACTCTTTAAAAACCATTTTTTATTAAATTTCTTATTCAGGAAGTGGATTAAATACCAGATTTTAATCATTCTTTGGATTTATTGGTTAAGCTAAAAAATTTCTAGTTTTATTTGCTGAAGAAGTCTCTAATAACCTAATGAGGAAATAAGATGAAGTTTGAGAGATAAGCTTCATCTCTAAGATTCCAAATCTCATAATTATTGTTGAGTTGAATACATGATATAGGTAGAAAGACTCATTAAGGCAGAGTTCTCCTATGACCTCCCAAATCTCCTGATCTAACTTCAGTTTTAAAACATTGAAACAAACTTTTCCAAGAATTATTTGCTATTAAATTTTCTATTCAGGATTTGCTTTGCATAACAGATTTTAAAAACTTGTTAAAGTACCTGGTTTGACTAAAATATTTCCAGTTTTGTTTGCTCCTATTGCTTCTTTACGTCAGGCAATATTTACCATGGCTTAAGACGTTTACTATCAATGTCACCTAAAGAATAACAATCAGTAGAAGCAGTTTCTAAAAAAGATCATAAGGAATCAAAGGGTTTGTTTGGTTTCTTCAAAAGTCCTGAAAAGAAGCGTAAAGAAGGTAGTGCTGAAAAAGAATTGCCAAAACCAGTTTTATCGAAAGAAGCCATTCCTAATATGACCAAAGTAAATTATTTCTTACGAAAAGGTTTATCATGATGTACGTTCAATAGTGGATAAGTCGCAGAAAGAGATGGAACCTAAAGTAATTTAATTGGGTTTCTTTAAATCTCCTGAAAAGAAAACTATGGAAGGAAGCATAGAGAAAAAAGTTCTCAGGCAAGTTCTTTCAGAAGACACCATTACTGCCATGAATAATACTACTGACTTCCTAAATATGAAGTCGATATTTACCCTGACGTAAAACCTTTAATACTGATATTACCGAGAGAACAAACACCAGTGGAATCAGTTTTTGAAAAAGAACATAAAGAATCAAAGAATCGTGGTCTCTTTGAGAACCCTTCTTAAGTATTAAGAACTTTTGAAAAGAATATTTAAGTATCTTGTTTTTTTTTATCAAAAGCTATACTATAATTGGCAACTCTTCTTTATCCATCATCATAATTTATAATAGTATAATTTACCAGAAAAAAATGAGATTTCTTAAATTTAGCTTACTTAGCTTTACTTAATCAATCATTATAAATGAATAGATGTGAGTCTTATTTATTCATATTTGGTGCACATAGGACTAGGAGAATCTAAATAGTAAATATGATAATCATGGTTTAGGCTCATGGTCTCAGATCCTCAAGAAGATGAGAGTGGCAGAAACAGTTTAAGAAATCATGATCAAAAATGAGCCTATGAGTGTCAATAGTACAACTAACCAGGAAAAAGAAGGTTTCTTAATTTTAAAAAAGAATATTGAATTATCTTGTTTTTTGATCAAAAGCAACGCCACAGTTGGCAGCTCTACTTTATCCGTTATTAAAATTTCACAAATCAATAGATTTAAGTCATAATCAATAGACAAGGCAAAGAATAGAATAGGCAATTATCACGAAAATTTTAAAATTTTCACGCGCAAATGCCTCGAGAAATCGAAGCTCATCAGCGCCGAGCAGAATCTTCTTTTAGAAATCTCTAAATAAATTGATACGTTGATGCCACATCTATGTTTATTAATTGGAGAGAAAATTCCAGGTTAAAATCAAGTGAAGTTAGATCAGGAGATTTGGGAGGCCATAGGTCCAAGCATCTGCTTTTAATGAGTGTTTCTGTCATTATGATTACTTATAACTCAAACACCATAAATAGATGTGGGCTATTAGAGGTGAAGCTCAACTCTCAAATTTTATCTTGCTTCATTTAGTTACTAGGAACTTCTTCAGCAATTAACACTTACAATTTTCTAGTTAAGAATAAGAAAGTCATTAAAAAATAGTTTTTGGAGAAGTTTTTCCAGCGGTTCCTAGGTTTTCGTGCTATTCGAATTAAAGTCAAACCAAGTTATATCAGAAGAACTGAGAGGTTCTTGGAAAACTTTGGGTTCAATAAGTTTTTCTGTCATTACCCATTATTTGTTATTACCTTTGCCCTTGTCATATCAGCAATGATTTCTTCGAATAAATCTGGTTTTACCAATTCTTTTTTCACCCTACCCTTTATACGCCTTTTTCAGGACTTGTGAAGAGGCCAAGGAAACCCTTTGACTCTTTATGTTATGTTTCTTTGGGTAATGTCTGTACTAAACGTCTTGGTAAATATAGACTTCAGTTTTAAGGAAGTCAGTGTTATTCTTCATGGCAATTATGATTTTTTCTAAAAAAACTTGCCTGAGAATTTCATTCTCTATGCTTCCTTCCTTCTTTTCCTTATCGGGAAACTTACAGAGGCGAAAGAGACCAAGCAAACCCTTTAATTCTTTAAGTTCTTTATAAGAAACGGCTTCTACCGGTTGTTGCTCTTTAGATGATATTTATACTAAAGGCCTTACATCTCGGTAAATATAGACTTCAGTTTTCAAGTCAGTGGAATTCTTTATGGCAGCAATGGTCTCTACTGAAGAAACTGGCTGACTTTTCACTTTTATACTTTACCTTATTTCTTTTGTGGCTTGTCTACTATTGAATGTACATCACGATGAACATCTACTACTTTTGCTAATAAATCATTTATTTCGGTCATATCAGCAATAAATTCTTCAGATAAAACTCCTTTTGTCAATTTTTTTTCCACTCTGGCCTCCTTACGCTACTAATCAGGACTTTTGATAAGATCAAGAAAACCCTTCGACTCTTTATGTTATGTCTCTTTGGGTAATGTCTGTACTAAAGGTCTTACGTATTGGTAAATATGGACTTCAGTTTTTAGGAAGTCAGTGTTATTCTTCATGGCAATAATGATTTTTTCTGAAAAAACTTGCCTGGGAATTTCATTCTCTATGCTTCCTTCCTTCTTTTCCTTATCGGGAAACTTACAGAGGCGAAAGAGACCAAGCAAACCCTTTAATTCTTTAAGTTCTTTATAAGAAACGGCTTCTACCGGTCGTTGCTCTTTAGGTGATATTTATACTAAAGGTCTTACATCTCGGTAATTATAGACTTCAATGTGGAATTCTTTATGGCAGTAATGGTCTCTACTGAAGAAACTGGCTGACTTTTCACTTTTATACTTTACCTTATTTCTTTTGTGGCTTGTCTACTATTGAATGTACATCATGATGAACATGTACTACTTTTGCTAATAAATCATTTATTTCGGTCATATCAGCAATAAATTCTTCAGATAAAACTCCTTTTGTCAATTTTTTTTCCACTCTGGCCTCCTTACGCTACTAATCAGGACTTTTGATAAGATCAAGAAAACCCTTCGACTCTTTATGTTATGTCTCTTTGGGTAATGTCTGTACTAAAGGTCTTACGTATTGGTAAATATGGACTTCAGTTTTTAGGAAGTCAGTGTTATTCTTCATGGCAATAATGATTTTTTCTGAAAAAACTTGCCTGGGAATTTCATTCTCTATGCTTCCTTCCTTCTTTTCCTTATCGGGAAACTTACAGAGGCGAAAGAGACCAAGCAAACCCTTTAATTCTTTAAGTTCTTTATAAGAAACGGCTTCTACCGGTCGTTGCTCTTTAGGTGATATTTATACTAAAGGTCTTACATCTCGGTAATTATAGACTTCAATGTGGAATTCTTTATGGCAGTAATGGTCTCTACTGAAGAAACTGGCTGACTTTTCACTTTTATACTTTACCTTATTTCTTTTGTGGCTTGTCTACTATTGAATGTACATCATGATGAACATGTACTACTTTTGCTAATAAATCATTTATTTCGGTCATATCAGCAATAAATTCTTCAGATAAAACTCCTTTTGTCAATTTTTTTTCCACTCTGGCCTCCTTACGCTACTAATCAGGACTTTTGAAAAGATCAAGGAAACCCTTCGACTCTTTATGTTCTTTTTCAAAAGCTGGCTATTGCTCTTTGGGTAATCTTTGTACTAAAGGTCTTGGTAAATATGGACTTCGGTTTTTAATAAGTCGGTGGTATTCTTTATGGAAGCAATGGTCTATACTTTTTCTATGCCTTTTTCTTTCTTTTCGTTTTCAGGAGATTTATAAAACCCAATATACCTTTTGACTTCTTGTGCTCTATAACTATTTCCGGCTCTAATTCCTTTTGTGGTTTGTCTACTATTAGACGGACATAATGGTGAACCTCGACTGCTTTTCCTAAGACATCATTTATATACCTTGAAACCATTAGCCTAACTTATCTATAACCTCGTGATTCTTATGCTTTCCAAATGTGAAGAAATGATAGATTCAAATCAATAGATTTAAATCATTGCTGATATGACAAGGGCAAAGGTAATAACAAATAATGGATAATGACAGAAAAACTTATTGAACCCAAAGTTTTCCAAGAACCTCTCAGTTCTTCTGATATAACTTGGTTTGACTTTAATTCGAATAGCACGAAAACCTAGGAACCGCTAGAAAAACTTCTCCAAAAACAATTTTTCATTGACTTTCTCATTCTTAACTAGAAAATTGTAAGTTTTAATTGCTGAAGAAGTTCCTAGTAACTAAATGAGGAAGCAAAATAAAATTTGAGAGTTAAGCTTCATCTCTAAGAGTCCACATCTATTTATGGTGTTTGAGTTATAAGTAATCATAATGACAGAAACACTCATTAAAAGCAGATGCTTGGACCTATGGCCTCCCAAATCGCCTGATCTAACTTCACTTGATTTTAACCTGCAATCTTCTCTCCAATTAATAAACATAGATGTGGCATCAACGTATCAATTTATTTAGAGATTTCTAAAAGAAGATTCTGCTCGGCGCTGATGAGCTTCGATTTCTCGAGGCATTTGCGCGTGAAAATTTTAAAATTTTCGTGATAATTGCCAACGTTTTCTACTGCATATAGTTCTGGTCTCGTAAGCAAGAGATTGCGTTTTGTTGCAAGAGCATCCTTTTTATGATGATGATGATGATGATACGAGATTGTTAATTTTTATAAATATATATCAGTTTTTTTTTTTTTTTGTTATTGTCGTTCTGTTTTAAGTAATCTAATTTCTGTTGTTATAATTTAGTTCGAGGCGTATCTAGAATAATTATTATCAATAGTAAATAAAAATTTGTTTGAATATGGGTCAGGGAGATACAACACCGCAGTAGGTAAATGATGATAATAGAAATAATTGGTTTGTGTACTAGAATTTCTGGGGAGATAAGGGGACAGTTTGCGTTTATTTTTTTATTATTTTGTGTACATATTTTATTTACGTTGTTTCAGTGGTAATAATTAAAAAAAAATTAGATCTACTTTATAGAAGTTCTTACGCTATAGAAAAAGTAAAGTTGAACTTCTTGGATTTAATTTTTTCTTTCTCCTTCTTCTTCTTTTTTTCTTGGTCTCCTTCTTAATAAGTTTGCCTACCAACTTTATTTCGAGATTATATAAGTATATAAATGTTGACTAGACTTCACTTGGTGAAGAATCAATTAGCTAAAAGCATTTATTTTATTACCACATTTTATTTACGTTATTTCAGTGTTAAAAAGTAAAAAAAAAATAATTTAATTTAGATGGCTATACAACATACTTTCTGTACTATACAAAAAGTAAAGTTAAACTACCGAGAAATAATTTGTCTTCTTACTCTTTCTCTTCGCCTTCTTTTTCTTGTCCCTCTTTTTATTCGTCTTCTCTTTCTTAATAAGCTTGTTTCCAATTTTAGAGGTTTTAATGTAATAGAAAGTGTTGGTAAAGGAAAAGGACACCAGATTTTATTTAGTGAATAATCACTTAGTCAACAGCGTTTATTTATTTCATAAATTACCATATTATTTATTATTTAATATAATACTTATTTAATAATACGCCATATTTTATAAGTTCTTTCAGTGTTAATAATAATTAAATTACTTTAGAGGACCGTCTTAAAGTTCTTATACAAAAATTAAAGTTATCTCCCTGGATGCAATTTTTCTTCTTTTTCTCCTTCTTCTCTTTCTGAGTAAGTTTGTTACTGATTTTACGTAGATATGATGAAATAATAGAAAGATAGTAAAAAAAAAGGACACTAGACTTGACTTGTTGAAGAATCACTTAGTCAACAGCTGATAATTCCTTCTTCAAACAAAAAGCAGAATATAATTTTTCTCTATCAACATCAATGTAAAAAGACCCAATTAAGACCTAGAAAACAAATAATTAAAAATTTAAACTAAATCAAGCTTTATCGAATGTGAAAGGCAAACATTTAAAATTACCACATAGTGCAAGACAAATCTGGAAAAAAATCACTTTAGTGAAATTTTTAATTTAAATTGCTATTTTGGTACTACCTTTAATGACAAATTATAATTTTTATTATATTCATTTTTTCTCTTCTTATTACTTTTTTTTATTCGTCTTCTTTTTGTTTTTTATCTGCTTCTTTTCTGCTCTCATTTCTTTTTTTGAAGTTCCTTGAAGTTCAAGATAAATCGGGAAGCAACCACATCACTAGAATCTTTAATTGAACTTAGAACTATCTTTATTGATAAACTTTGATTCTTTTTTTTCTCCTTATTACCTTCTCTCCTTCATCTACTCTTTCTTTCTCTTGAAGTTCCTCGAGGGTCAAGGCAAACCTGGAAAAAAACCACTACAGCAGTAGAATTTTTTAATTGAATTTGCTATTTTAGAACTACCTTTAAAGACACATTTTTGTTATTTTCTTCCCTCCTTATTACTTTATTTCGTCACCTTTTTTTTTCTTCATTAAAGTTCTTTGAAGTTCAAGACAGACCTGGAAAAAACAACCATATCAGTTTCAGATTTTTTAATCTTTTTAAGTTTTTTCTTCTTTTTATGCCTCTGTTTTATCTTCTGTTTCTTCTCTTTTTTAGTAACTTTGTTACCAATTTTATTTAAAGATTATAAGGAAATAAATAAACATCTTCAGTTTGCTGTAAGAGGATTAAGTTAAGAGTACTTGGAAAAATATTCTAGGTATTCTAACTGCCTCAAATTCTTTTCTAAAATTCTCAAAACGGTGAGTTCTTAATTCACTAAGCCTCATGATGACTATTTTCTTATTCCAGGTAGTCAAGCCATATATTTTCTCCTTTATTTTAGGTAACAGAATGCACATTTTTTCCTTCCAACCTAGGCTGGTTTGTTGGGAAATTAGTTAATATTCCAAATTCATAAAAAAAATTATTTATTAATTCGTATTTAGAAAAAAAAATTATTCCAGGCAGTTAGGCAATAAAATCTAAATTATTTTATTATTCTAAGCAATGAATAAATAATTTTATCATAAGCAGAGAATCTTTCTTATTTATCTTAGGCAATTGAGGCATAAAATATATTTTTGTTTTATTTTAGTGCAGTCACAGATTTTGATTTTTTTTATTATAGACAGTTGAGTCATAAATTCTAGATTATTTTACTATTTTAGGCACTGAAAAACTTAACGTTTTCTTATAAGATGATCTTTATTCCAAGTAGTTTAATTATGAATTGTACTTTTTTATTTTGGGCATTTAAGCCTAAATAATTTCTCTTTTACTTCAAATCTTTGACTCAAAAATTCATAATTATTTTATTATTCTAGGCAATAAATAAATAATGTTATCATCAGCAGTGAATCTTCCTTGTTAATTTTGGGAAATTAAGGCATAAAAAATATAATTTTCTTATCTTATACGTAGCGCAGTCATAGATTTTTAATTATTTTTTTATTCCAGGTAGTTCCATAAATTCTAGATTAATTTACTATTTTAGGCACTAACAAATAGATGTTTTCTTATTAAACGTTCCTTATTCCAGGCAGTTGAAGTATGAATTGTATCTCTTTTATTTTGAGCCATTAAACCTGGATTATTTCTTTTTTACTCCAGATATTTGAGTCATAAATTCATTATTATTTTACTATTTCATGTAATAGAATGAAAATATTTTTTTATTGTATTCCAACCTGTTGAAGCCCTAGTATTGCGTTTTTTACTATAAAGATAGTTTAGCCAAAAATTTATAATCATTTCTTAATACCTTACTAGAATTTAAAAGTCTTGGTAAAGAAAAAGGATACTAGACTTTACTTGGTAAAGAATCACTTAGTCAACAGCTGATTGTTTACTCTTTAAAGAAAAACTAAGGGATGATTCTTCGGTATCAACATTATTAAAAAAGCCACATAAAATTTAAAAAAAATATTTGAATTTGGAAAAAATTAATTTTAAATCAACTGAAGCCTTATTAAATATGAAATGCACACATTTAAAATTACCCTGAGGTTTAAGACAAAACTAGAAAAAAACAATTTTAGTAGAATTTACAATTAAGTTCGCTATTATGGAACTATCTTTAATAACTTTTATTTCTTTCTTCTAGCCTTATAATTTTTTTCCCTTTCGTCTTCTTTTTCTTCATCTGCTTCTTTTTCTTAAAGTTCCTTAAAGTATTTTTCCTCATTTCTTTTTCTCCTTCATCTTCTTTTTCGTCTGCTTCTTCGTCTTTTTTTGGAAGTTCCCTGAAGTTTGAAAAAAAGCCACATCACTAGAATCTTTAATTAAACTTACTATTTTGGAACTACCTTTAATAATAAATTTTGGTTCTTTTTTTTCTCTCCTTATTGCCTTTTCTCCTTCATCTTCTCTCTTCCTCATTCTCATCTACTTCTGTTCTTCTCTTTCTCTCTTGAAGTTCCTTGAGGGTCAAGACAAACCTGGAAAAAACCTCCACATCAGTAGAATTTTTTTATTGAATTCGTTATTTTAGAACTACCTTTAAAGACAAATTATTTCTTTTTTCTTTTTTTGAAATTACCTGTAATAACACATTTTTATTTTTTTCTTCTCTCCTTATTACTTACTTTATATTCGTGTTTTTCATCTCCTGTTTTTTGTCTGCTTCTTCTTTTTCTTTTTGAAGTTCAAGGAACTTCAACACAAACCGGGAAAAAATCACATCAGTAGAATTTTTAATTGAATTTGCTATTTTGGAACTATCTTTATTGACAAATTTGTATTCTTTTCTTTTCTTATTACTTTTTACTGCATCTTTTTCGTCTGTTTGTTTCTTCTTCTTTTTCTTAGTAAGTTTGCTTATACCTATTTGATTTAGAGAATGAAACCTTGGAAGGAATTATATCTTGAAGTTATATTAAAGTTATCATAAAAGAATATGAAAAGAACTGCAGAGCATTAATAAATCCCTAAGAAAAATAATGTCAACTTTAAAAAAGCAACAAGGCAATAGCATCAAATCTATATTTAAAGTGAGAAGCAAGCATTGAAAATTACGTTCAACAACAAGAGAACACTGTCAAAAACGACTTAATAAGTAGAATTTTTAATGCAATATCTTATTATAGAATTTCCTTTAATGCCAAATTTTTAGTGATAACGTATAACTCTTCTCTTTTGTGATCCAACTTCTTTTCTTTTTCATTTTTTTAATTTTAAATTTGAGTCTGTAAATTATGGTAATGAAGGCCAAACTTAACTTTAAAACCGTTTTTTTTAAGAATTTTTTAAAGCAAAGAATAAAACCATTATTGGATGTGAAGATTTTCACCAAACCTTGGAAAACCACCTCAGTAAAGAAGAATTTCATTTGTTAACTGAAGACTTTTAAAAGTAATTTTTCCTGATACAGACTAATTCCAAAAGTAAAACTACCCGCAAAAATTTTTATAAAACATGCAAATGTCCTAAATATCTAATGTTTAATCATCCTTAAATAGAAACCTGTTATACCCATTTTAATGACCTTTGGTCCGTTCTTGCATCATTACCGTGATGACAGTAAGAATTACCGTTTAAAAGCAATTAAAAATGTCTTTGCTTGTCTCATTAAATTTAGAAAACTGGCTCTTACGGTGACATTTTCAGACAAAATATTAACTTCATCGTCCGAGTATTGGGTGGAAAAATCTTCAAAAAATACCTAATAACTAAGGTATGCGGTGTTAAACTAAAATTGTTTACTTTCACTAAGCATAGTGGTACAATTACATAATTTTGTAATTTACGAGGTGAATCTACACCTCGTTAAGCAAGGCTGATTTTGAAAATGAGATACATTTACTAGAGAAGAGAGATCCATTATAGATATATATTCATTTTTTTTTTGGATTAAGAATTGTTTAAAAATGGGCCAAAAAAAACTAAGATTGTAATAAAGTATTTAATTTCTCTTTCCTATTTAGTTTTTATGCAGGTATTTTAAAAATGAAAATCTACCAACAGTTTTAATTTTTTTATTTAGATAATTTAATTTTTAATATTAGACAGAATATACATTGCCTATCATTACATCAAACTGTCTCAAATAAACATTATTCCAAAATAAAGATAAAGTTTGCACTCGTTTGGCACAGTAAGAAACATTCACGTTCATCCACTAAACCTAAAATATGAAAGTAGACACTTAGTAATACATCAATAATAGAAAATCCGATTAACAATAATCACTTTCTATTACTGAACACAATAAAATCTTAGGTAGAATAGTCAGGTGAAACTTAATACCCTTATTACATGAAGAGTCAATTCGTAACCTCATTGTCAGGGTGATCATCATTAGGGGGCCCTTAACAATAGATTTAGCTTGCCCTTTACAGCCTCAGCACCCTATTTGTCTGGAAAAGTGATAAGGGTGACATACTTAAAAGGATTTTTACTACTATAGATGATTTTAACCCAATTTTACGATATTTTTGTTATAAGTATTATGGTGAATGGGTGCCTTTATTATAAAGGTTTTTTGCATCTGGTTTTGATTGTTTGGTTGACCTTTTAATATTTGATGCCACTTAATTTAGGGGTTTATTATAAGGGCAGAAATAAAAAGATTAAGAGACAGAGGAAGAGCTTCTAAATTAATTTTTCAAAACCTTAAATTTTGAAATTATTGGATTAGAAAGAGGCCCTAAGAAGTATAGTATATTCCTTATGCTTGCCATTTCTAGGATTTTTTAAATTCTTGGGTATTTAACAAAACTATTAATTTATAATTCTTAATACAAAACTTTAAATATTTACGAAATTGGACAAAAATTTTGATTTAATTTATAAAAACTTTTATTCGTATACCTAATGAATAAATATTAATTATTTTCAATTGTAATATCAAAATAAATAATTTTAATTTATATTTAATCTCATTAATATTAATGTTTTTACCGTTAAGGAAACATTTCTAAAATGGTAGGATGAAAAAATAAAAACATTTTTGAATAAATAAACAATAAAATGCTATTAATAGTCGGAAAACGTACTTTTTTAAGGGTATAATATGAAATAAACAAAATAAAAAAGGTATTACTGCAAGTAATGGAACTAGGCAAACTATTCAAGAACAATCAGATTCTGATTTTAAAACTGTAAAAAAATTCCATGCTCACATCTCCATCTTAGTCTAAATGTAAAAGTCTTAGTCAAAATGTAATAAAATAATGTTTTTCATAAGTAATTAAGAAAATTATGCGAGAAAAACACAATTTTCATAATCAACACATGATGAATTACTTCCTAGCCATTTAGAGATGGCCTCTGAGATGCGCAAAGGAAAGAGTGAAATGGAAAATAAAAAATGTAATAAGTTGTGGATCTGCTGCGTTTACATCATGCAATATAAATGAGTTGAACTTATTGATTAAAAATGTATTCACAATAAATATTATTATTTTTTTGTCAAAAGAGAATTATATAATATACAGTGCTTTCATTTCAAAAAAAAAAAAAAACACGTCAAATTAGATATACAGGTGGACGTTTAATTATGCATTTACTGAAGTTCTGTCAATCACCTCCTCACCTCCAGCTAACCTCACTTTAATATGTCAAATGGGAACCCCCATCGTGTGATACATCATAGTAAGGAGCATAAAATTCTTCTCTATTTAACGGTATAAAAAAAATGAAATCGGTAAATGTGTAAGCAAATAGTTATCGAAAATGTCTAGAAATAATGAATATTTTATTTACGCCAAACTTTGGTTTGTCAAATGGCTACCCCATGGTGTGATACATTATTTTAAAAGGCATTCATTATGCTATCAATGGTTGTAAAAAAAAATAAAATTGATTGACCAAGAAGCAATTAAAGTGTAAATCGGTAGGGTAGAAAAATAAATTTAATTAGTTTAACAAATTTATTTTATTAAATGTTCACAATACGCACCGTTATTAGCAAGACAATAAAAAAGCCTATTTTCAAACTCCTTACGAACATTGGCAAGGGTCTGCCCGCTAATTTCTCTGCATTCTTGAAATATTCTATTTTTTAAATTCTCAATACTCTCAGGTGGGGTTTTATAAACTTTGCTTTTTAAGTAGCCCCAAAGAAAAAAGTCTAGTGGGGTTAGGTCCGGAGACCGCGCAGGCCATTCGATTGCACCACGTCTGCCAATCCACTTTTCTCGAAAATGTTCATCAAGCCACTCTCGAACTACCAAAGTGTAGTGGGCAGGAGCTCCATCCTGCTGAAAATGTATATTATTTTCATTCAATAATATAGCACCATGTTGATCTACTTGATTTTCCATAAATTGGATGATGGAAGGGTATATTGCATTTTCTAAAAGGTTTAAATAAATTTCGCCAGTCAAATTTTCTTCCAAAAAAAATGGCCCGATTATTTCATTCCCATAAATTCGTGCCCAAACATTAATTTTTTGGGGATATTGGGTATGGCCTTCCCGAAAAACATGCGGATTTTCATTATCCCAGTATCTACAGTTGTCTGTTCACCAGACCATTTAAAAAAAAGGTCGATTTGTCACTGAAGCAAATATTCTTCAATAAATGGGGATCGTCGTCAATTCGCTGGCACATCACTTCACAAAATTGAATTCTCCTATCAAAATCATCTTCTCCGAATTCATGAAGAATATGAATTTTATAAGGAAAGAACTTATTTTTTTTTTAAACTTTATGTACGGAACCAGGGGAAATATTTGTTAGTTTTGCGGCCTTTGGTATAGATAAAGTTGGATCTATAGCAAATTGTCCTAGTACTTCAACTTGGCATGCTTCATCGACAACTCTATTTTCATATCTTTTCTTATTGCAAATCGATCCCGTCTCTTCAAATTTTCGTATCAATTCTAATACGTATTTATGGCTCACGTTTTTATCTTGATACCTTTCGTTAAATGCTCTCGCGGTTCTGCGAGCACACCGATCTTGAGCTCCATAAAGGAAAATTATTTCTATTCTTTCGGCTAGCGTATACACCATTTTATTAACTCACTGTTTTAACTAAAATTGAAAAATTGCACGCGTCAAACTGACAGCTTTAACAATAATAAATCGCCTGCTTTTTAAACGCCTGAAAAATGTAAGGTATTGCACTGTTTTTTTGTACCTATTAGGTAGGTTTCGCAAAAAATATAAGTGGAATAAATACAGATAAAAAGTTATAAGACTGCAAAGATTTTTGCAAAAAATTTGAAGACATTTTTTTTTCTCGCAAATAACGGTACAGATTCTTTACTTAAAAAAATAAATAATTTGCTTGAACTAAATGTACTGTTTGTTACCACACATTTTAACTTCTAAATTGCTTGTATTTTTTTTTGGTGATCTATTATAAAAAATGTAAGAATTTTAAAATGATGTAGGTACCACATTCATTTAAAATACCAAAGTTTGGCGTAAATAAAATATTCATTATTTCTAGACATTTTCGCTAACTATTTGCTTCGGTATCACCATCCTTTTCATCTAAATGAATAATTAGAAAGATGAATGGATATTGATATTTATGTTTTTCTTGCCCACATATTCTTTTAACACAGCCCAAACTAACTCAGTTGGGCTTAAGTCAGGATGATATGAAGGTAACCGTAACACCTCATAACCTTTTGAATTAAAAATTTCATCTATTTCATATTTCATGTTTTTCATATTTCACATGTTTCTTTTATAGTTTGGCTTATGGTCTTTTATTATATTTGGGATGATAGTCACAACATGTTACACGTTAACTGATTATAAGGATGTAAGTTTTGGTACATATACAGGCAATAGAGAGCAAAACTTTAGTTTAATTTAATTCTGATATCTCACGAGATATTTCTGCAAGTATTGAAACAATTGAATAGACTTCTGATACAACAAATTTTCCGAATATAAAAAAATCGCATTTTAAAAATATCACTATTACAAAAGATGTTTTTTGGATTAAAAAATAAAAAAACTAGTGATATTGTGCTTAGCAGGAAATTAGTAAAAGTATTTAGTGTCATTAGATATCATTTATTACATTTAATTAATTCGTACTTATCAACTGAAAAAATTCCAAGTGATTTAAAAAGATTCCAACACTAAATGTTTAAAATGATTCCTGCATATTTTCGACGAATAAATTTATTACATCTTATTGAGAAAATTGTATCCCAATAGTTGAGTCAATACTTTGAACAACATAAGCCGTTATATATTGAACAATCAGGATTTAGGAATAATGACTCTTATGAATCTGCTTTTCAGTATGTGTCCATACTGAAAAATGGCCAAAAGACATTAACGAAGAAAAATGAGTTGTTAGTTTATTTGTGGATATTCAACGTGCTTTTGAGACAATACACCCTAATAATTAATATTGGACTGTGTTAAAAATTACCTGGATAAGAGGTACAGTAGATTATGTATAGGACAAAGGTTTTCAAATAAAATAGAAAGTATTATATGTGTACCACAGTGTTCTTGCAGACAATTGTTCGTAATTTATATAAACGATATCTATACGGTTTCATAAAACTCTTTCGTTATTTTACTTGCTTGATACAGTAATAATTACTCGTATGCTACAAGTATTTTAAATTCGAAATTTAATATTTTTTAACAAGGGCTCTGTAAAAATTAATTAAAACTAAATACTAATAGGTACCAAAACAAACTTTTTTACTTCTTTAGATCAATGTATTGACAATTCATAAATCAAAGCTTCACTTTGTTACTGAAATAAAATATTTATTAAAAAATTTAATTGTTGATTCTTACTTGATCATCTGCGATTAGTTTTTCTATTTCAGATAATTTACTATTTTCGTCCGCTTCAGTGTCACTTTCTGTATTACGATCTAAATTAATAATTAGTTCTTCCATAACCGTGCCAAACCTTTTAGTTCGCTTACACCCCTACTTCAATTTTTCCTCGGGAATTTTTTTGAAAAAGTCGCCACAATATTATATAACCTTTTGAAAATTAAACATTAGCTATAATTTTAATGAGGTTATATAACACATTATTCTTGGCCATATATTCTTTTAATTCAGCATGAGATTGGACGCTATTCATTTTAACAATCTGAGACCTGGACTCTACCTCTTAAACCATAACTCTCAAGTTTATTAATTAACAGCTCAGGACTTATAAAGTCAAATGAATTTGATCTAAATAGTTATGAGTTTGTTCACTTCTACCTGAACGAAATCCATCCTGAGAGGTCGTAAATTAAATGAGTCAAAAAAAACTGAAATTTGATTGAATACAATCTGGATTTTTTTGAAAATTTGTTAGCCCTAACGGTGCCTTTTTATGATAAAGTTGTTTATACCGGTGATTTTAATGTGGATTTTCTTAAACCCTCAAACTATTTGACTAGGATAAGTTGTCTTATAAATAGATTTGATTTAAATCAGATAATTACAGAACCTACCCGATTTTGCTTGCGGAATATTTCTTGTAGTCTATTAGATGTCATAATAACCAGTAAAGTACTGTCCGTTAAAAGCTGCGACTCAATACCAATTTCAACTGTGATTTCTGATCATTGTCTTATTTATGCTATTTTTAATTTTAGTACAGAAAAAATTAAAGCCAAATATTTTAGATGTCGAGACTACAATAATATTTCTAATAATCGAGATGCCTTTGATTATGCTGCTAGCCCCTTACCATGGGACGAAATTTATTATTCTCCTAATATAGATGAAAAGTTAAACATTTTTAATTCAAATATCAAATATTTAGTTGACAAATTTGCACCTACAAAATTAAAGAAAAATAATAAAAGTAAGCCTTTTACTCCATGGATAACCGATAACATTAAACTACTTATAAAACTAAGAGACAAAGTACATAAAAAATATCTGAAAACTAAAAGTAGTAACTGTCTCCAGTACTATCGAAATTTAAAAAAAATTACTAAACACGCTATCATACGCGAGAAAAATGCTTATTTTCGCAACTTATCTAAAGCTTCTGGAAAGCCCTTTTGAGATACAGTAAAGAAGTTAAATATTATACAAAGAAAAAATTATTACAATATACCTGCCACATTATCTGAAGCAAATGACTTCTTTGCTACTTCTAATAAATTAAATGACACTACTTGCAAAGAAAAAAATTCCTTTTATCAAAATAACAAAGCTCTCAATTTCCCCAATTCACTAAATTTTAATCTTATGGATGAAACCACTTTAAAAGATATTATAGCATCAATTGGTACTAATTTAGTAGGTCATGATGGAATAGCAATAAGAGATGTTGTTGCTTGTTTTCTATTTTGTAGCAAACCGCTACTCAATATTATTAATTCCTGCATCTTAGAAAATCAATTTCCAGACTTGTGGAAAAAGGCTATCATTAAACCATTTGCAAAAGTCTCAAACCCTAAAGAAGCTAAAGATCTACGCTCTATTAGTATTTTACCAGTTTTGTCTAAGGTTCTAGAGAGACACATGTATAATCAAATTACTGCATTTTCAAATTCCTATAAAATTATACCTGAATGTCAATCCGGGTTTAGGAAACATTTTAGTACATCTACTTGTCTGGTAAACCTTATGAATGATAACAGGCACTATGAAGAACAGAAACAAGTAACAGCCGTATGTTTGCTGGACTTTAGTAAGGCATTTGACACTCTAAATCATTATATGCTGCTAGCTAAATTAAATTTCTTTGGTTTGTCTAATACTCATCCCTTATTCCTGTTACCACTGGGGTACCTCAGGGATCTCTATTAGGACCCTTATTATTCTCATTATACGTTGCTGATATGAAAAATTTTATATCTTATTCAAAACTACAAAAACACGCAGATGATTCTCAGATTTATACATCGTTCTTATTAAACTCCTTACGACACTCACAAACACAATTTAATTCCGACTTAAATAATTTACATATATATGCTAAGGCTCATAATTTGAAACTAAACCCTTCAAAATCGTGTCTGTTATTTCTAAGATCCAATAGAAATAACATAGAACATATTTCTCAAGACTTTGTGGTTAAAATAGATAATACAGTAGTACCGGTGGTTAATGAAGCAAAGAATTTGGGTATTATTTTTGATAATACTTCTTCTTCGTCTTTTTCAGCCCACATAAACAAAAAAATTGCCACTGCTTATATGCACTTAAAATATTTAAATAATCTAAAGCGTCACTTACCGAGTGAAACCAAGTATTTTTTGTGCAACTCTTTAATATGGTGATGTAATCTGCAATGATGCAATTACATCGGCAGTCTCATCTTCTATTCAAAAAGTGCAGAATTCCTGTATGCGTTTTTCCTTTAATATTTGCTACAGAAGTCATATTACCACATATCTTAACAATCATTTTATTCTTTCAATGTCAAATAGACGCAAATATCACATGTACTCTTTCATATACAGAATTTTAGAGTCGGGAAACCCACCATATCTAAGAAAACTTTTTAATGTGCATGAACACAACCATAATACCAGACGGTTTAATATTTTTAGGGTTCCTCAGCATACAACAGCAGCTTTTCAAAAATTATTTAGTTAAGTTGCAGTTCATTTGTGGAACAATTTGCCTCATTATGTTAAAGATTATTCTCTTAATAAGTATAAGAAGTACATAAGAAATATGCTTATGCAGTCACAATATGAGGCCTAATAATTAAATATGTATTGAAATGAAAGTCAATAGGACTTTTTTCCAGTCTCTTTTCATTCAGGTTGTGTACCTGTATCATATTATTTATATTCATATATATTGGATGTGTTTCCTCTCCTGCGCTTCCCTGATTCAGTCGCTGCCTACCCCTGCCCTGTGTACATAAATATAAATAAATTGAATTAATTTTTTTTATTTTTTTTCAAGCTCTCACTATCAAAAAGTATCGAAGAAATATTAGTAGGGTTTTTTTTTTAGTTTTCTTGTTATTTTGTTTCCTTTTTTGTTGCTCTTTCTTGAGGATGTATCACTTAAAAGTGCGTCTTGCAGAGGTACTTTTGAGAAACGGTTTTTATAATCGAGATGCATTCCTATTTGCTAACTTCACTTACATCATAAGTACAACTGTTTTGTAATTTTTGATATTGGCAAATAAACGTTTTGAATTTGAATTTCAAGCATCTTAGACACTGCAAATACCGTGAATATTAGAAAAGAAGACCTCTTCTAGTGAGTAATTAGTAAGTTAGCTTAATGGTTTGCTAATATAGGTGGTAATTTTTTTAATGAAATTAACTGAAATGGTCGAAAGAAAGAACATTTTATTTAGTTGATAGGGTAAATCAAATGTAACATCCTGATTCTGAAAACTGTTATTACTGGCTAATGGCTGTGCTGTTTTTGTAAGAAATCTGTTCAATTTATTTTGCAATTATTGTCTCTAGTTTCCGAATTCCCTTTATAAATACTGTCAACCGAGTTAGAATTTAATTTGGAGCTACCCAGAGCATTTTAATAATTTTATACCATTTTACCTTTGTTTGTTGATTGATTTTATAAATTTAGGGCTCTATTATAGACTTTAATTAAAAGACGAATATTATCAGTTCTCCAAGGTGACTAAAGCTTACTTTGATCCTTTACATTTCTTACTGCATAACGATCAAGAAAAGAATATTTTAGTCAAAGAAATTAACTTAAAATAAAACGTAACGTTAAATAGAATATTCCAATTAAATCGCTGTATTGAAATCTCTTACTGTCAATATTTTTAATACAATGGTAGCTGAAATTGAGTGTAGGCAGTTTTTCATTATTATAAAAAATCCGATTAAAAATGACGAAAAATCAAACTTAAAGTTACTTTTTTAGGAGGAATTCTAACTTCTCTAACCACTGCTTGTGCTTATAGAAACTGTAATATGTTATTAATTATCTTACGACTTTGACCAGTAAACATTAATATTTCTGAAAAACAAACAAATTATTAATATTTTACACTGTGTACTATTTATCTCTATTTTAAATCTTCCGATGTAAACCAGGTAAGCACCTCGCAAGAGTTTGCTACTGCACATGCAAATTCCAGAACCCAAATCAAATTGGTTGATCAATGTTTAAAAAGAGTAAATAAATAGTTCAACTCTTTTACTCATATCTGTAAAATGATACTTTTCGTATGTAATTAGGCAAACTATAAAAGAACAACAGTAATAATATCGCAGATATCCATCTCTATAAAAAACACTTTAAAAATGTATCCATTTTACTTATTACATCTGACGCAACCCAATTTACGCCAAGAAAAAAAAATCTTAAAGCAAGAATTATTGCACACCTCACATTTCATAGATCCAATTATATTTGCTTCAATTATATAATTTTTTTTTAATCATATAATCATATATACGTGGGGCAACTTTCCATATGCACCATGGATTTTTCTACGCTCAGTGGCGTAGGCGTAGACTTAATTAATTAGTGTTATTATCCACTTTCATATTTATTCGGTGTTATTTTGGCGTATTATTATGATTTTATGTGTTTATTTAAATAAATGTATTAGATCGAGGTCAACCGAATTACTTTGTCGCAATAAGTAAATTTAAAAAATCTTCGTTTGCTCATGTGGCTAATTACGAGTGATTACAGTAATATCGATTAAAAATCATCATACGGGTTAAAAAGCTATTAAATCTATTAGAGATGTGTCACAACTCGTGGGGAAAAATCAGGTTATGGTGAAAAATCATGTGCTAATCGTGGCATGTTAGTTGACCTGGTGCTTTTTTTTGTAATAGATCATTTTATATGTAAATAGTGGCATTTTAACTTTAATATTAAATCAAGAGAAAATTAATTGCGACTTCCAATAAACAAGACAGTTGACTTGAAAGCATTAAGGTTTAAACGGTGCCTGAAAGATATTTTTCATGTACATTAATTAGAATTTCAATTATTTTATAATTATTTGCATTAAAAGATAGATATAACTAGGTGTCATTTGAGTACAAGTGATAAGAACAATTTTTTATGTCTGAATAAAATCTTACATAGTGGGATACTGTCTTGTGGCACTTTACTTCTAAAGGTCGGAAGTATTATTTTTTTTAGCTTGTTTTAATGAATTTACAAAATAATTTATTAATTTTTAGAAAAAGTGATATAATGCAGCGCAGATTTTATGATTTATAAAATCTAATGCTTTAGTGAAAGGAACAATTATAATCTATTCGAAATCCAGACTGGTGGTTGTAAAATAGCGTTAGAATCCGAAAAATTACGTAATTGAGAGTCAAGAATTTTTTCTAATATTTTTGAAATTCTAAATGTGTTTAAAAAAATGGTTTAAATGAAAAATTTAAACCATTTTTCAGGTATTTTATTTACTTTAAAAGAGTAAGCATTATTCTATGTTTTATTTTTTGATAAAAATTGTTTGGGCCTACTTGTCTACTACTCTACTAATATGTTTTATTGTCAAAAAAGAAAAACATATACACCAACATGTAAAAAGGTTATTTAGCATGCTATGGTCCATTATCCTAAAGGCATTCTGTTTCCATGAATATGGTTTACCTATACCGGTAAAACCAACAACATCCCCATTCTTCTGAAATACTCCTCCAAGACTCTGAACCAAAACATACAAAGCTAATGTAATGTCAAGAGTATCAATATACATAACACAAACAGATATTATTCACTCCCGAAATATACAATTTTATTAAATGTAAAACTGTACAAAAAAAAAATGAATCACAGAAATAAATTAGGCGAAATCATATGGTGTAAAAAATATAAAGAATATACCTAAAGTCCTGCAAGGAAAAGGTAAAAAAGACTAAAATCTATCCGACAAAAATTCAGTTATTTCATAATAGCCCTTTGCAACTAAGAGTTTTTTAACAGGTTTTCTAAAAAGTTTCCAGCTACCTATACCTTTCAAATCTGCACGAAGATAATTAAAGAGTTTTTTACCATCAAATATAAAAGTTCTTTTAATCAGTGAACTTATAGGCATAGGCAAGAGAACATCATTAGCTCGTCTGCTGCTGAAGCAATATCACCACTGTTCAAGCTCAAAAACAAGGACTCAAAGAATGAAAAGATTGCATCTGATGTTCCCTTGGCACTTTGAAAGCCACATTGCTCCGATCTTATAATTTGCTTTTCCGCTAAATATGACATAAGTCGCTTTTTAACCAATTTCTCGATGATTTTTGAGAGGGTGAAAGCAATGCTATTGGTCTGTAAGAAGAGGGTGAATCTGAAGCTCCCCCCTTAAACAAAGGCATGATTCTGGCTACTTTAAGACAATTGGTAGTGACATTAAAAAATTCGACACATTATTAATTAGAACCAACCCTGGTTAAACCTATGAAACGTAAAACGACGCAGAAATAATAAAAAATAAAATCTGAAAATTTTTAGAAGAAACTGAAGAAGTCTTACTAAAAACATTTAACAGAAACGAAGATTTAAAAACATTAACTGGGTTTGAGAAAACATTTGAGAACTCTTTGTTATATTATAAAATATTTTAATTTATTTTATATTTCTAGGTTTTAGGGTTTAGTTTTTAGGCAAATGGTTAAAAAGCCTCGAAAAAAGTGGAAAAATTTTAAAAGTTTTAAGAGATATTTACTAAGAACTTACTTACTTACGCTTTGATTAATTACTCAAATAAATTAAAAAACTGCTAAAATTACTCAAACTCAAAAAATTGACTCGAGACATGCAGGAAGAAAAAAATGTTGAATGTTCCTATAACATTTTATAAAATGTTATTTTTAATTAATTTGTTATCAGAAGTTATAGAAACAACATCCACTTCTTGGATATTCGTAAATAATAACTAATATAATTTAAAAAAAAACTTGTCTGTTAACGGATATATAAATATTTTGTTGTATTATGAATTTTTTAGCAGTTTCTGGGGATTCTGTAAAAAACTTCTATTTGACGTATATTCAAAATCTAATTTTGCGAAAATATCATATTTGCATAGTATAAGCTTGTTATATTTACGTATTTTTTCTCAATTTTTTAATGTTTTCTATATTCTACATAAATTTTTCTTCCTTCATTTACGTAATAAAATTATAAAATAATCCAACATTTTATTTTTTTGTAATTATCAATTTGTAACTTTAAATACTGCTGAGAATTATTCCTGCAAAATGCATTGGAAATAGGTAACCAAAAACATGAATTATACCAAATTATAATATACCATTTATTGCACTTATATACCAATATACCAAGACATTTTAATTCGTACGTGTCCGTTATACCTAATTTTTTTCCGTCTATGTTTATATTAATTTTTATGACTAAGTTCAGGATTTTAAAATCGCTCTGAGGAAGCAAATAGATTTTGCGAAACGTAGGCTATTTTAAGTTAACTAAACTTAAGTTTCACTGATCCCGAAACTCAAAATCTTACCAGATAAAGAATAAAGAGTACATTAAGTCAGTGATTAATAGGTTTGCAGGTGTTGGGGTTTATTTTTGGTATTTTATGTAGACTTACGATTTAAAACTCACATTAACTATTGTTTACGAAGGGCATATTCCTCCATTAAATTTTTATAAGCTCATAGCCATGTTTTAATACAAGAATTAAAAATAAAACTAATTAATTCTCTAGTTTTAAGTCATTTTATTTTTTTGAATTAAAATTTTTGTTTTTCATAGAAGCTAAAGTTTAATCTTTTTTAATTTTTTTTTGGCTTCTTTTTAAACATTCTATTGACGGCATAGTTTTTTTTAGTCAGTTTCTTAATTTATATTTGTAACTTGCAAAATAAGCATATTATTTGTGATGAGCTATTTTCCCAAAAAGAGCTTCTCTATTAGTCAAATAAAGAGAGACAAGCATTTTCTTCCCCCTTTAGGCATTATTGCCTAAGGAAGAAGAAAAATGATATTATGTCATAATCAATGTATGTACCACCTACAAAAGCCTGTCAATACCATCAGAGGTTATGAAAATCTTACAAAAAAAATGCGGAGAGAAAACTGGGTTGAGGTATATTTATCAATAACTCTAATACAATTATAATTTATTTTATTAAAAAAAACTACAATATCTTATAAAAAAAATATCGCTGCTTTCCGACAAGAGTGGTACAATTCCAAATTTGTCATTTTTCGGTAGAGGCAATTAAAGTTTTTTCATAATTTAATATATTTTGCTACACAACTACTTTTTAATAAACGTTAAATTTGAGTTTGGTTTAAAATAAGTATTAATGTATATTTTTAATAATAATACTTCCCAGAAAGTTAGATACCTGATTCAAAAAAAGTAGAAGTGACGTTTTTCCACGAAAAGGATACCGTAACAATAAACAAAAGCTTGAGTCACAAAATTAAAAATCAAACATCAAAGGGCATTTTATTTCTATTTATATAAACTTATGTAGTAATTTTACAAATAGTAATAGGCGAACACTAACAATGAAAGTAACTTAACTTAAAATACATCTACTTTAGATTTTAAATCAACAAATTTAACAGAAAAAAGTAGAAAAAAAACAAAAATTTTGAAATTTATTCATGATACAAAATAGTCATGGTTTATTTGATCATCTATCGCAACTAAAGATTATTATAAAAACGTGGCACAACATTTTTTGCGATCAATGAAAGTATACCTTTTTTCTTAGCCTCCGGAATTCCAGTTTTTTTATTAAAGGCATGTTTCAGTTCTATCTCATTAAAATCAGTGGACGATCGTCTAGAAAACATATTACACGAAAATATGACGCATCTTTGTACGAAGCCTTATAAAAAAAGTATTCAATTTCCTTTTTACGTACTTCAAAAAGTTTGATGTCGGAAGTTTTCACTAGATCGCCATTTTCATTTTTGTATAATTCTTTTACACCAATTTGCTTCGATAAATCTTTTAGATCGTGGAAATCGTCATGACTTATTTCTTTAACTACATAGGGTTGCCCAGTTTTTTTGGCTTGCCTTATTAATGTTACGTACTGATCAGGTGCGTAGATAGCTGCGGACTTTTTATATCTCACAATTTGTTTTTCAATCACTGAGTGTACGTTATCAGCATCATTTTGGGTATGTCCCCTAATTAGGTACTTATGAGTTATTGAACTAATATGCGGCAGTACTGATACAGCGTACAGGTAAAATGCAAATAAAAACTTCAAGCAATTGTCTGTATAAAATGTTACATCAATCATTTTAGTTTTTTCAAGGAATGCCTTTTCCTTTAGTCCATTAAGATAGTTCCAGACGCATGAGCCAATTTCGTTAGCATCCCTATTTGCCTTACCCTCATGCCAAACATAACACACAACATCATTTTTTGTAGAGCTGACAAAAGTCAAATTATATACGTTTAACTTGGATGTATAGTAGAAGGAGGAGGCATTTCCAAGAGGGCAGGGTAGAGTTGCTTGAAGGTCATAGGACACAATAAATTTGTTTTCTGTCTTGTCTTTTTCTCTCTGTTTTCGACTTAATTTTTTTTCTGTTAAGTGATTTTTATATTTATCTTCAATTAATTATTTTCCTTCTTCCGAAGCATTTTTATATTCCATACAAAGATCGCATTGATGTTTTTTGGGAAAAAATAATCCAATGTTAAACTCTTTTGTAAATACGTCGTAGTATGTTCGGTACGAAGTGGACTCTATATTTTTATCTTGGCACCAAACTTTATAATCCCTGTGAAGGTCAGCAATAGTTTTTGATCCATCTATAAATTCTCTCTGGGTATCCGCTCGACAGTAATGACTTTCTATTCTAGGTATCAGGTTAATGTGTTCTACAATTCCTTTCTTAATATTTCTGTCAACTTAATGGTGATTATCATGTTTTCCCCTAAAATCTTCTGTTATAATCCCATGGGTTATTTGCGATTCCTGTTTTTCTGTTATTGTTTTCAATGTTCTTGTTGTTATTGATAAGGTGGCTATAAAAAATGTTCTGCAGACTCGGATCTTTTTCCCATTTAATTGAAAATAAAAAGCGTGATTTTGACGTCTGTGATTTTCAAGATTTGAGTATTTATATGTGGGGGAAATTCCCGTCATTGAGTTAGCAACAAAATCCCTTTGCCTTTGTAAGTTTGCTAAACCCCAATATTCCTGAAAAATACATTGTCGCGATTCTTCTGTTATTTTATCTTTGCATTTGAGTCGACAATTATTTTTGCAAGGAGGAAGTTTTTTTTTCATACATAGTGACTAATAACTTTGTTTTAGTACCATCTTCATTTTTAGTAGTTTTGACCGATTTGCTATGTTTTTCTTCCAACACTTGTTATTTATTTCCCTTTTTCTGCCTCTCTTTCTTTTTTCTGATTTTACTTTACCGTCTTCTCTTTTTCTTTTACTTACATCTTTGCCGGTTTCTTGCACATCTTATTCAGATGATGACTCAGATGAAGCTTGATAGTCCGGATCATTTTCTAAAGACACATTGTCAAACAGTTCAGAGTGTTCTGATGAATTTTGAGAACTTGGACTTGATCTGCTTGATGTATGTGTAGAAGTACAGCTAGCCTCTTCCATATGAATACCATGGTCAGGAGTTAAATTTTGGGCGCATTTTATATTTTACAAAATAAATATACAAGAAAGTAACACCTTACTTGTACTACCTTTTTCTGTAATAAGTACCGCCTGCAAAACAGGTTTCTTATCGGGTTTTAGAGTTTCAACAATCGCATCTAACGTAATAACGGGTGAATTAATGGTATGCAATATCAAAACTCATCGTTTATTTCAACATGACATTCTCTTTACCATGTTCTTATTTAATACAACTTTATATCAAATAAAAAATTAAATAACAAAAAGTGTCCAGGCTTAAAATAAATAAATAAATAAATAATGACTTTTCTACATAATGAATAAATGCTCATACAATACCTTATTTCTGTTTTAATGCAGTTTAAGTCTGGCGCAAGTCTAGCTTAAAGCTACTCAACTGAACCAGACATAAACACTATAATAATATTTTAGATATTAGATAATATTAAATAGCTAATTAAATTTTACCTAAATTACTACACTATTAGTTCATTGATTCTTTTATAACACAGAAAATATATTAAAAACATTAATTATTAGATAAGAAAAAAATATATATATGGAAATATTCCAATAATCTTAAGGTTAAAAAAATCTTAATAATATTATTAAATTTGGTTACTTTGAATGAATAAGTAAGTCTTGTACTTCCTCTTAAAATTTTTAGGGCTTAAAGTAAGATAACATTCCGGTATTGAATTGTATTGCTTTACAGCGTTACATTAACATTGTGAATTATATTTCGAAATACTAAACGCTCTTTTATTAAATTGGGAGAAGACGAAAAATGCAAAATTCTACGATCATTCATTTTTAACCACCCGAGGTAAGTGTAAGATATAAGTGTGAAATATGATCAAATTTGTGCAAACCACAGATAAACCTCAAGCAAGCATTCTGCACCTTGTGTATGCGATTCTTGCTCTCCAAATCTAAAGAAAAACCATAAATATAGTCACAGTATGTAAAATTAGAAAACACAAGTATGTGCCTATTAGTGTATGAAATTGTCAAAGAAAAATATTTTTGTACAAGTTTTCTTAAATGTTCTTAAAATTTTAGTTGAATATCGATAACAACTCCCAAGTTTTTAGTACTGTCGATAAATGTTACCTTCAAGTTATTTATAATTATACTTAAATTATTCTTTAAAAATTCACAATTTTTTTTGACACCAAAAACCTAACATTAGATTTTCCGGATTAAGCTTTAAATTGTAATCCTCAGAAAATTGGCATAAAAGTTGAAGATCTTCATTAATGCATAATTCCATTACTTTAAAATCTTTCGTATCAAAGCACATGTAGATCTGCGAATCTAAAGTATAAATAAGGAACATTAAAGGGCCCAAAATTGACCCCTGGGGAACGCCAGATGCTATAGCTGCTCTATCAAAAGAAATATTATTACAGCACAGTGATTGGAACCTCTTGGATAGATATGATTTTATAAGCATACAAGATTCGTTGTAAAATCCATAATATTGCCATTTGGCCACCAACAGAATTATTGAGCGACTAATGAAAGAGAGAATTGTTAGGTCTCTTACTACACATATTATTCTTCATATTGGATTTCCAATTTGGTTTTAGAGAAGGCAAACGTACCCAGGACCCTATCCAGAAATAAATTTATAATGTTTATTCTGCCATTGATAATTTCTATTATTTTTAGATTTGTCAAAAGATTTTGACACGGTATGTTATCAAACTCTATTGTTCAGAGGTCAAACTTATGATTTACTGAGTAACTATGTGACGAGGGAAAATACTAGGTAAATGTTGATGGAGCTTTGAGTGCAGTATGGTGTTCCACAGAGGCTGTATTCGGGCCTCTCTTGTTATACTTATGTACCTTATTTACATTTTTCAAAATTTTGTGTTTGTCTATTAACCAGTATCTAAATAGGGTCAAAAAAGCGTTTCGACTTACTCTCAGGCATTATTACCTAAGAAAGAAGAAGTAAAATTGTATTTTATTCACCTTCTTAGTCTAAAATAGCAAGAAATTAAATGCGTACTTTTTATCATTGAATTGATACACTCAGTACACAAAAGATCTCACTCTCCCAGTACATTTACCCACACACACACACACACACACAAACAGAGGCTACCGAAAAAGATAATTTGTCACCTAAACCGCAGCCCGCCATCCACTTCCCATTTCACTCCCACACACGGGCGGCCGCTACTTCTCCATCTTTATCCAGCACCTGTGCTCACCTGACCCCTTCCATTGCCACGAGCTACCAATAGGAGACGCGATATGCAACTTGTATTCATCGTCTCGAAAGAGGCGATCTCGAGAACGCGACTTCTCCGGGTATTCGCGCTTCACTTCTTAACTGAGAACGTCGTTCTGTAGATCGTCTTTTAGTTTTTTCAATTAATTCTTTTAAATTCTTTTTTTTTTGGTTTCCTCCTAAATAACACCATAGAGTTCCGATAAGTTCGGTAATTTATTGGTTTTGAACAGTGGCGTTCGTGTTGAACTTGATTTGTTGTGCGAACAGTAGAAGTAGTGACTTTTTGAACACGGGTTTCTTTTAATGTTTTGTGCCTATTTATTGGGAAACTATGGATTATAGTTTTTGTTACATCAGGTAAGAAAGAAGTTTTATCCCTTTTTATGGTGCAATAACATTCTTAAAATCTTGCCTAGTTGCGTGCATTATTGAGCTATTAGCAGGCATAACTTAATAAGGTATGAGGCACGTTTTTTTATTAGTTTAATAAAATCTTTTAATGCTACTAAATATAAATCCGAATGCCAAGCACATCATCTATATGACGCAAATCTTTCAATTTATTTATTTAAGATTTCATTAAGTGCCCAAAAAAACCGGATTGGATGCTCTCGCTACATCTCAAAAATGGTTGTATATTTCAGTTCTTGCTGCTTTAATTTTTTTAAGATTTTTCCTAATGTATTTGCAGAATCTTATTAAGCAAAGAAAAATGTTTTGAAAATGTTTCTTCCTTAAGATACTTTCCTTAAGAAATTTTCTTCCTTAAGATACTTTCCAGCTTGATTTGAGCTAGAGCTAAAGAGACAAGGGACTCTTTTGGGTGAGTTTTTTTCATATTTTCTTGGTTTAAATCAGAATTTTTGTTAAATTTCAGGCTCAAATTATTTAAACTAATTTTTATTTTAAAAAAATTGAATGACAAATTTACTTGTATTTCACTCAGTTCCTCAAATTCTATTTCATTTTAAAATTGATTTTAGTTACAGGGCTACAGGTTCATGAATAGTGATGTTGTTTTTAGGGCCCTTAATATTGCAGGGATTATTCTTCATATTTTGTTGGTCTATATATTTTTTTTCTTATAAATATATTTCTTTTCATTTACAGGAAAATTGAGCTATTTGAGCTATTTAAACTATTATTAAAAAAAATAAATAAAAATGTATGTAATATTAAATAGTGAGGCTTTACCATTTTTGGCTTCCTTGATGCTGGGAGATGTCTTAAAGCGATTACTTCTTTAATTTTCAGTTTTTAGGCTCAAATAAGTTTCCTTTTGAAAACATCCCTGCTTTTACTTTATTATACCAAAAAGACATTCTTAATTTTTTTTTGAAAATATTCAATTTCTTATATACAGTGCATCCGTAAAGTAGCGGATAAATTCAATAAAAATGAAATGGACCGTTTCTGAAAAAAATGCCCAAACCCGGCGATTTTAATATTGGGTTTAGGATTTTTCTACGTAGAAATTATATATACAGGGTGACTCAAAAAAAAGACATGACGTCATCAATATGTTTTTTAAATGGAAACCACTATGTTTTTTAATGCAGAATCAGAAAGAACGCATTTTTTTACAAAGGATATGGTAGAAATGAATAGTGGTTACATAAGCAATTTTAAACGAAAAATTATAATATAATGTAAAATTAAAGAAATACCTATCAAAATTAAATGTTCGAATTGAGCACCGTTAACAACCTGACAATAACCAAAATGCTTTAAAAAATTTTTTTTAGCGTTGTCAATGACATCTGCAGTACCAATATTTCTAATTTCCTGGCGTATCTGTTCTTCTAAACTTGCTGGCTTAGTGACATACACTTTACTTTTTAAGTATGCCCATAAAAAGTAATCAAGGGGAGTTAAATCTGGCGATCTGGGTGGCTATTCAATGAGCCTATCTGTCCAACTATTTAAGAAAAACTTCATCTAGTTAATTGGGAACGGGTAAAGCATAGTTTCTCCATATTTAACTACTATAAATGTTTATAGCTTGCAAAATTTTCAGTATTTCGACTCAAATGAGCTTTTTTTCGAATAATAAATCAAAAGATGTTTTGATATATTATGTCGAATAAATGTCGAAAAACTTTTCAATTTTTCGGGATGAAAATATCAGGAAATAAATTTCTTTAATATTTTTTTTCAATATTGAGAATTTCTTGACTCAAACTAAGCTTTTTGTCAAAAAACATCTACAATATTCCTCAGAAATGCCAAAAAGAAGTTTCTACATAAAAGATGCTATAGGTTTTATTAAGGCGTTAAGAATGTTAGGAATTTTTATTTTTTTTTTAATTTTTCAGGAAATGACAGCATAATTATAATAAAACTGAATATGTGCTTTTATTAATTTACTCGTACTATTAAGTAACCAGTATTTGATTCTTTTTTCAAAAATTTGACATTTTGCTATAATCCGCACAAAAACTCATCTGCTAAGAAAAATATCGCCGATATGCCATTTAAAAAAACAAATTATAAAACTACAAAAAAAATGGCACAACAAAGACTATATACAGATAAGATTGTCAAAAATAAGTGATAAGAAAACGCTTTAGTACCCTATTTTATTTAGGTTTAGATTAGGTCTTGTATTCAAGTAATTTCATGAAGAAAAAAATGTTTTTGTGTAATTTGTTTTAACCCACAATAATTATGATGCTAATATGACACCTACAAAAAAAATGTCGTATTCAATAGTGTTATATGTATAATTACTATAAGACGTAACCCACTTATTGCCGTCGTTTAGTAAGATAGGTAACAGAAAAAACATATTTCCAATATTTAACACAATATACGTTTTTATATGACCAAAAAAAAGGTTTTTATCTTTTTTGATAATCATAATTTGGCGTTTCATTTTACTACCGTTTTACATAATTAAATAGAGAACCTTTTCAAACTGAATGTTTTATTTAACGTTTAAAAGTTGGATATAAACCATTTTGTTTGAATTTATTCAACAATCTATTTAAATTTTTATCAGAAACACTTAATTTTCATAAAAACAAAATTAAAAGCTTTAGCATAAAATCAAAATTAAGAGCTTTTTCGAAACATGCTTTAAAAAATTACACCAGAAAAACATTTTAATTTATTTTTTTTTAGACATTTTGCATAAAATTTAGCATAAAATTACCGAATCAATTTTAATTGAGCTTCTGAGAAATGAATTACATGTAAAAACTGAATTAGATTTGCAAATAGGTTTTCTTAGAATTAAACTTTCGTTTATTTAAGCCTTTTTAAGGCAATTTTTTTAAATTATACAATAAAAATTTAATAAAAAAAACTTTAGTTTCTTATTACAATTTATAACTTATTACGGGTTTTTATTGTTATTTTTTACAATTAAGCATCACTTTCTTTTAATATGCATAATTGTCTTTTTTCCGTATTCACCCCTAAATATGGGATATTCTTAATACCTTGTAGAACTTACTGCTTTAACAAAAATTGTTCAAAATTGTCCCCGTATTTTCCTCGACGAATCCACGACTCTCTAGTAGTGTCGAAAATAAAATTCTAGTCGCTACTTTTGGGGTTTTTGATAGAAAATGGCGTTTTGCTTGAAAACTATAACATCGATATAAAAATGGTTTTAAATGGATTATAGCCAATTAAATTCCGGGTGCCTAATGGAGATAATGGGTTTTGGTAAGTGTCGTAGGTGTGCCAGTATTAGGCATCAAAGTCAAAAAAGTATAAAGCAACAACCAATCTACGTAGAAGGTATCAAAAAATAAGTTCTAACGAGTTACTTACTTACTTTAAATATCCAGATAATACCAAATTTTTTAAACGATATAAATAATTTATTTTTGTACAAATATTACACGTTCGTCTATATTAAGCAATATCTATTATTCCTATAAACTTATTTCCTATAGTTAAGGTTATCTTAAACCATCTGAGCTTACACATATCCGCTTGAAAAAGTTTAGATCCTGACCACATTTTCCCGTAATGCCCAGATAAATATTCCACCAAAGGTTTACGTCACCCCTGTGAGTTTTTCCAAATTTAAATTTCAACCTGATAAATATTCAAAAAACAAAAACCTCACCGCTGAATATTTTTAGAAAAATCATCTAACGTCCTACAATAACCGGATACGGACATTTACATTTATTTGAATTTTTCGATGATTAAGTCTTATCAAATTTATAAATCGGAGAGGGTGTACGCCGCTGAACTAAAAGGTGCGCCGCATTTTACCGATGAAACAGATAATTTATCCGAAATATCCACTGGGGTCCTTTTTTTTAGATAACAACCCTCCTGATCTAGACTAAGAGCTGACTGACAGTCTGATGTTTGCTTTGTAATTACCATGGTTACTGACTTACTGAGGGGGGTGATTATGCGTGAAGTGCAAATAATGGGGTAGGTTTTATGGGTTTAATAAGAACTCAGGTAACAAAAAAAAATTATTGATAAATATAAACCTGATAGGCTTCGTCCAGGCTCTCCTTGGCCATGATCTGACCGCCAAAATCAACCGATTTGTTTTTAGTTCTTTTAATCTCGTTGTACGAGCATTTCTATCCAGATTTTGATATCTATGCCAACACCAAAAATGTGACTTTTTAAAATACTTCCACAGTAAATAAAGCATCGCGGCAGTAAAAATCCATACTTCTTCCCTCCTGCTCTCCCCCTTTACCCTCCTCTTTTTCTCCGCCTGCGTGATCTGGAGCTCGAAGCTATAACTGGATTTTTCAGATCTATGGCGCACACTGAAATTCGATATCCAGGCAGTTTTACCTGAAAATCGAGAATAATCTTATTTGAGGGTTGTTTTTTTGTTGTTGTGCTAGGGGAACATGAATGACCTTAATTTCGTCTTTTTTTTTAATGCTACTTAGGTGTAACCTGAGACAATTTTCTCTGAAAGTAATATTTGTCGAACTAATAGTTATTATTTATTTAATGCGATTCCCAGTTTTTGTAGGGGATCCACAGCTTATTTTTTCTCGCTAAGATGATGTTTGTTCGGTACTTGATGATTTGTTAACGAGGTGATAACGCTTTCACTACATTTTTATTTCGAAACCTTATGATTTCAGAATTTGTTTCTTGATTTTAAGTGGTGCCATCTTGATAAAATAACCTAATTTAAATTGGCCATTTTGAAAGCTGTCAACTTAGACACTTGTCAATCGATTGTCATTTGTCAACTCCTTGACATCCTTGACATTGTTTCTTAATGAACTTTATTTAGTAATGGGTATAATAATTTTATAACCACATTAGTGTTTGGTGCAAGAAAGATCCTTTAAATTTTAATTGCAGTTAAGCTGCAAGTGTCAATTGTCATCTGTCAATCGAACGTAAATCTCCTTGACATGTGACATTTGACAATTATGACATGAAGTCTTAAAAAATGAATGTGTCATTCGGTTTTTATTCTGTAAATGAGGGAAATTTTGGTACTTACTCTAGGTGGGATCTTAGAAGACAATAATATAACAGCACAAGTACTTTTAGGTAAATATCTTTTAAAATCTAAATATAAAACCAAGCATTCGCAGGGCTTTGGAACTTATAGCTATTGTTTCCTGTATTGGTCCCTGAATGTATTTATTTTCCGGAAATTACCCCAAGATCCTTTACCGTCTTCATTAAATGTAATCTATGCAATCATGCAATCTATGTAATCTATGCAGGACATCCTAGATTGGCGTTTTGGATTCTGTTGGTCAGAAAACACTTTCAGGTTCTCAGAGAGTCCAACAGAATTCAATTTGACAATCAATAGTTTTTGGTCGGCTTTGTCAAACGCTTTAGAAGGATCGGTATAAACCTGATGACCTCCAAGGCGTCTAATAGAGTAGTGTTATAGACCAGCTTATCGGTCTGTAACAAGACTGCCTGGAACAAATTACAGAAAATTAAGTAAAAGGATAGAACAACATGGTTTATTAACTATGACACTGACAAATAATTTTACAAAATTATATTGCTTACCAAAAATTCATAAAAAAATCTTCCATTGAGACCTATAATAAGTTTTAGCGATTCACTATATCACTATATAAAAAATTCCTTGGAACTCGTCAACTTATTGCAATATTTTCAGTTACCACCAAATTTTGTCTTGGTATCATTAGATGTTATTTCTTTGTTTACAAATATTCCGACCTTATCATTGCAATTTTGATAACAAAGTTGTACCTAATACAAGACCGATGTAATAATAAGTTCAATTATTATCCAATATGTCCAAGTATAAGGAATGAATATTCATTGGACAGGCAATGTTTATATTCTTATTATTGTCCAACGTTGAAAATATAAATTTGTGTTTATAGTATATTTGCCCAGTTTTGAAGCCTAAAAGCCAGTGGAGTATCCCAGAAATTAATAATTATATTTTAGCCACTAGAAATCAAGATGTTCAGTTGTCAATAAAAAATAAATTATTTAATTTTTTCCAGGTACTCCAGTGAGAAAAAAAATAATATCTTAATTTTTAGTATGTCGATTGTAATGATTTTTTCCAAGATTGCTAAAAGAGCCATTAGACTATCCCAAAAATCAATAAATACAACATTTTAGCCACTAGAAATTAAGATGTTAAGATGCCAATAAGAGATAAATTGTTTTATTTCTTCCAGGCATTTCTGAGAGAAAAATGTCAATATCTTGATTTTTAATCCATTGATTTTAGTAATTTTTTAGCAAATACTTTAAAAGCCCTTAGAGTATCACAGATATCAATAATTATAAAATTTTAATCACAAGATTTTAAGATATTCACTTGTCAATAAGAGATAAATTGTTTTATTTCTTCCAGGCATTTCTGTGAGAAAAATGTCAATATCTTGATTTAAAGTGCATGGATTTTAATCATTTTTTCAGAAATGTTTAAAGTATCCTTAGAGTCTCTAGAAATTAATCAATAATTACAAAATTTTAGCTACTTAAACTCAACATAATTATTCATTAGTCAATAAGAGACAAATAATATAATTTTTCCAGGCACTCCTGTGAGAAAAATGTCAATATCTTGACTTTTAGTTTATTGATTTTAACAATTTTTTAGCAAATACTTGAAATGCCCTTAGAGTATTCAAGATATTAATAATTATAAAATTTTAATAACAGAAATTTAAGATATTCACTATTTTATAGTAAGTAAGAGACAAATTATTTTATTTATTCCAAACATTTCTGTGAGAAAATATCTTGAGATTTAGTGCATGGATTTTAATTATTTTTTAGAAAAGTTCTAAATATCCTTAGAGTCTGTAAAATCAATAATTCCAAAATGTTAATCCCTAAAAATTAAAATATTTAATAGTCAATAAGAGACAAATTATTCTATTTCTTCCAAGCACTCCCACTGAGAAAAATGTCAATATCTTGATTTAGTGCATGGATTTTAATCATTATAGCACATATAAAGGACTTTCAGGACTTTCTATTGGATATTCATTGGATATCATTTGGACAATATTAGGACGTCTATATTACAGCTGGATTATCCAAAAGGGGACATCCATTGGATATTCAATGGTCTAAAGGGTGCTATCTAGGTAGAGCTCTTAAATTTCGTTTTTCAAAATGATTTTAATGGTCAGTTTTACCAAGTTATTGGATTAGATATGGATAATTATTTACTACGACATCATTATTAGTGAACTTTGAAAAACATGCATTAATCAATTACCTTTTAAATTACCTTTTTTCCAACGATACGACGATGAGATTATTACTACCGTGCCTGCTCACCAAATTGATGTTCTTCTTTAATAACCTTCATTCAAAACTGCGATTAACGATTGATAATAGAGTCAATATACTAGAAGTAGTAAAAATACTTAAAAAATTCAAAAAAATTATAATATAAATCATAAAGGAAAGTTTTTGAGAAGGTCCACATTTTTCAAGCTCATCGGTTTGACATTGCAAATATTAAGTTCGTTATCTTATCACGAAAATTCAATATTTACACACAGATCTTTTTCTGTAGTATTTTCTAAAACCAATTTCGTGTGCAGGTGGATCATCATACATATTTGGGATTCTGGGAAAATTTCCTGATTCGAGATATCTCTCGAAATTTTGCAAAAATTACACGATACTCGAGTGAGAGATAATATACGGTTTATTATTAGTTGATATTGAGATAATAATGATTTAATTAAAACGATCAGAGTTCCTCTGTTTTGAACGTAATAAATGAAATTGATTATACCCTATTTGTTTTTCCGTAGGAACAAAGTGCCTTATTAGTTATTCAAAAGTACTATAAATATAGGGTGAGTCTTTCTTTATTTATAGGTGCAAGAAATATTAATAAAAAAAAAAAGGATTCCCATTGACAAAAATAAAGTATTAAAGAAGAAAATACTACTTTTTGAGGATAGGTCTAATTTTAAAATTTTCCAAAAATAGCTACAAATTGGGAAAATAGTGGATATTTACAAAGAATTATTTTGTGAATCAGATTTTTTTTATAAAAAAAGTAAAAGTCGTATTGGAAAATGTTTCAAATAAAAGTGTGAATTAAAAGAAAAAACCTATATATAATTTTCTTTATTTAGTGAAAATTCCATACATTAAAAAAAAATCTATGAGAATATAAAACTTTCATAAATCCAGTAAATATTAACCCACTTTCGTCAGCAGGAGTTATCATAAATATATTTTGCGTATTTTACTCTAACATTAATTTATTTAATTTATAACTAATTAAATTATAGGCAAATAAAATATAATTTCCGCAGGTAAAGGTTCTTCGTATCCATTTAAGTTATGCATAATTTTATTCTAATTTGTGCTTCCTAATAAATGCATGCTATTTAATAATTGAAGTATGTTACGTAATATCCAAAGAAAGGAAAGATGTTTTTATTACCTGTATATTAAAAAAATATATTAATAGAAAAGATATAAAAGAAATTAAGACGTTATGGACATCGGAATATGTAAAAACCCTAATTTTTGCAGTCTATTAATTAAGAAAATAACGTCCCGAACTGGTATGCGTTTCCCTAATATTTCTTATATTTTGAAATAATAGTCTTTAAATGTTGATTTAACAAAGCTTATATTTAAATATTAAATTAACAGGTTTAATATTTGCTTCTAAAAAATATAAATTACTAGACTAACAATTAAAAAGCTGAATCAATATTTGTCAAGTATTTGAACCAATTAAAAAAAAAGTTTGCCTAAAGATAAAGATGATAAATCTGATACCAACTAAAAATGAATTGAAACGACGATTCTTAATAATGTAATATAATTACTTACTAATAATATGTTATTATTATTGCCGCTTTATGGCTATCGACTCTTTCTGGTGCTATGCAATAAAAAATACATATCAAATCCAACTTAATTGACTTATTTCGTTAAAATTCTTATAGCAACAAATAGTGATAAAATAAAACCTCCCTCTACGATCTACCACCACCCTTGCGCCCTTTCACCCCTTACACCCAGCTCAAACCCTCTCTAACAATAACAACAGCAACAATGAAAATGGGTGTGTCACACGTCCGTCCGGCCTGGGGGGGTCCCCCTAGCCGATGATAACGGCAGGATCTCCTGAGAAAAACAAGATGGCGTCAGCAGGCTGGCGCCCGCCTGCTCACTTATTGATCTGTTAAATCTCCTGCTCGCCCGTTGCCTTGACGATAGATCACACACAGACACTTTTAGTGGCGTCTACACATGCCCTTTCGACCAATGGCGGGTCTTTTTTAAGGTTTTTGTTCATACTTTGAAAGAGAATAGTGCGATGATTCATCAAAATGTAATGAAAAATAGTATGCCTCAAATTATAGAGGTTTTTGAAACAAATTTGAAAATAAGCCTCATTTTTGGGCGCCAAAAGTATCTCTTGCTAATTGATAAAGATGGGTTCTCTATTTGACGAGCCCTGAAAATAAAAAGCATGGACATGGTACGAATACTATCGCCCATATGAAGAGCATCTTTAAAATATGAACTAAATATATTTAATACCATAATATGGTAACGAATTATGAAATTATGAGTTTTTAGATAATTTATGTAAAAAATTATAAAAGAGGAAAGTACTATAATTTTTTAAAATTCCATGAAAAAATCGTTGGTATGTTTGAAATTCTAGAGGTTTTTGAAAAAACTTTGAAAATAAGCCCCACTGTTGGGCGCCAAAAGTATTTAATACCATAATATTTGGGAATTCAGACATAATTAAGACTCGGTATTAAACAAATACCATCATCGGAATGTTTTTGTTGATCTTGTGAGACCACATTCTTTGCTAATAATTTATTTCGTTTCTAAGAAGTTTATATGTAGAGCGACTAAATTTTGTATTTATTTTCTGTTCAGTTTTGTTTTCACTTGTGTTTATCTGTGGTGAGTTTAAAAGTATAGTCCATTTGTCTGTGCAAATAAAATTCTCGAGAAAATAAAAAATGGTAAAGAAAAAACAATGAAAAATATTTGCAAAAAAACCTAAGTTAGTATCCAAAACCTTGAAAGAGGTTCCAAAAAGTGACAATAAAAAACTGAGATTATGGTGTATAGAAATATCAAGAGATTGATCGTGCAAGATCGATTCATTAGTTAAACATGTTTCAATATTGGTAAGTACCATAAAACGAAGGGTTAAGAATGCTGGTTTATACGGTAGAAATCCTTTATCTTAATGAAAAATACAAAGACCAGACTTCCATTTACCTAAGAGCATCTAAACTAGTCCTACGAAAAGTGAAAAACAGTTGTATTTGTAAATGGTAATCGTTTTAGACCACAACACACTTACTGAATTAGGAGACCAGTGAATAAAAGATTTAACCCAAAATATACCGAACCTGTATCATGGTTTGAGGTTGTTTCGGTAAAAATCGAAGGTAACGTGGATCATTTCGTGTTCCTAACATAAGAAAATGAGATGCTACCTTGAACAAAAGACAACATGTGCTTCAGATGAGTGAGAACAACAGAAAGATGTGAAGCAGTTATTAAAACTAAAGAATATGCTACCAGATAATAAACTTACATCCTACTTACTCCCTAGTAATTGACTCTCTTGCTTAATCTTACTTTATCATCTACTAACTTCTTTAATTGCTTTACGATCAGAAACCTCTCCAGCCTAATCAGAAGCCACTTCTAAACTAGATGCTCCACTAAAATTCTCTTATGTAGAAACTTACATAGAATTTCAGGAGTAGAATTTGCAAATCATTTAAAAAATCATTTTTCCAGATTATCTTCATCTTCATTACTATACTTCTTCTTTTACTAAACTAGTGAAAATATCTTATGGGTTCTAATATGGCCTCTTCTTTTTTAATTTTCTTAAGACTTTAAACGGTTTTTTTTGGGGGCTTTGGTTCAAACTGCAAAAAAGGAAAGTGCAATAATTTATAAAAAAATTGTGAGTATCACCCAAATCTAAAGCCTCTTCCAGTGCAGCACCTATTCAACACTAGACTTCTTCTTTTACTAAATTAGTGAAAATATCTTTTGAGTCCTAAGATGGTATTTAAGTAAGATGGCTTTTTTTCGGGGGTTTTGGTAACAGCGAAAGAGAAAAGTGCAATAATTTATGAAAAAATTATGAAAGTGAACTTTGAATGGTTGAAATTGTAGGGGCTTAAAAAAAATTGGAATCTAAGCCCCACTGTTGGGTGCTAAATAGATCTCTCGCTAAAAATGGTTACTGTATTTGATTACGGAAAATACATTGGCGAATGGTTAGGTTTAATATCAAAATCCCTAATATTAAAAATACATTCTACTTACTGCCTATTAGTAAATTCTATTGCTTAATTTTACCTTCCCTACTGACTTCTTTGATTGATTTATGATCAGAATACCTTATCAACCTATTTTATACTAGATGCTGCATTAAAATCGTCTGAGCTAGAAACCTACATAGAATTTTAGAAGTGATTTACCAAATTAATTAAATTTTTTAGATCTTACAAACATTCTCACCAAGCTCAGAAATGTTCTTCATGATTTTCAATTTTTTTTCAAAGATCCAAGGCTTTATGTCAAATTTACTCCATGTTCCTTGAGTTCAAAAAGACCTAATATTTCAAATTCTTTTGTTAGAATACGGTTGTCTTTTTCTATTCTTTTTTTTTTAATTTTGGTTTAATTAAAACTGTTTTAGCTTTCTTGATCTTCGTCTTCATCTTCGTCTTCGTCTTCGTCTTCCTCTTCATTTTCATCTTCATCTTTATCTTTATTATCATCTTTATGATTATCTTCATTTTCTTCAATAGTAATAAATTAAAGTTCAAGTCACAGGTCTCAAACATATTGTAATATAAGATCAAAGGTCAATATACAATATATTTAGTTTTTTTATTACTATTTAAAATAAGCTGGTCTCTAAGAAAAAATGGACCATTTCTTCAAATCTATTTCTTCTTTAATTTTCTTAGGGCATTGGATTTACTGAAATTAATTTGAATGACTGTCTCTCTCTCTCTTTGTTGTACAGATGACTGAAAAACAATAGTGGTAACCTTATAGTAGCTTTTTTTTATACTTATGCCCAATCTTCTTCTGCTGATAAGACTGACTGATTAAATGATTGTCGCTTTTTGACATCTCGGCTGTTTCCACATGTTTTTACCTTGATTTCAGGCCTTGCAGTTATTTCAAAATTCTGCCAAGCAATTGGAGTGAATAATATATAAGTTGACTTTACACGCCTGCAAAAATTTTCAAAGAAATAACAATTAATTCGTGGACGTAACATTTAAGATATAAAAGAATTCCTTATTATTTCCATGTATGCCTTGGTATTACTAGATGCATTTTAGAAGAGCTACTGAAGAACTCAATTGCTCATTCAACCCAACCCAATATTTTTTTCTACAGCCTTCCCCATTGGCTAGAAACGGATTAAAAAAACCCCACAGTTGGGCGCCAAACTTCCATACACTACTATGCCCATAGTTAGATCTCTTCTAATCTTTTAGTGGTAAGCCTCTTCGATTTTATCCTTTATATACCGTCGTTTCTTAATATTCCCACAAAATAAAATCCCCCAATAATTTCCATAAGTATAATAATGCATAGCATAGCTGGTATTGTAAGTGGAACATAGTAAAAAATATAGTAATTAAGTTCATAAGCCTCACCCTTTTCTTCAATTTCCTGAAGACATTGAGTTTGAGTAATTCCTTTGAATGACCGTCTATCTCTTTGGCATCTCGATAGTTTCACCATGAAATCTCCCAGTACCATCATAAATTATATGTAAATTTCACAATTATTTTAATGTGTCTATGTCTTATTTACTTCTTGTTCTTCGTCTTTCTCATCTTTATATTTTTTTTAACGAGATCTGCTAAGTAATCTAAGGACTGATTAAATGGTCGACGCCTTTTGGCAGATCGGCTGTTTCCACATTTTTCTGGATTGATTTCAGGCAGTCCAAAAGGTTTTTTTTCTCTTATGTCAGTCGTTTTAAAATTCTTCCAAGCAGTGGAGAAAATACAAAATGCCTTTAATTACAATTAATTCCTGGACGTAACTTGAAAGGTATAAAGGAATTTCTTAGTATTTCCATGTATCTCAAAAAGCGATTTATAAGAGCTATTAAAAAACTCAATTGCTCATCCAATATTCTCTTCGCTATTGACTAGAAACGGACTAACTCAATCCCCCAGTTGGGCGCCAAACTTCCATACACTTTTGCGAACATCAAACACTATAATGATCATGGTATGTTTAGATCGCTTCTAATCTTCTACTGGTCTCACATGACTAATTTATTTCCAGAATTATTGGTTATATCCTATACAAACCCTCGTTTTTTATATTCCAACAAAAAGAAGCCTCATTAACACTACTCCCTCAGCCCCTCGCTGGCCCACCCCCAATCATTTCCTCAAGTATAATAATGAATAGCATAGCCGGCAATGTAAACACATCATACGGCTTTGTGGCCGTATCCAATCTAGTTTGATGAATAGGGGAACAAAACACCCTTTTCACAAGTTATTCTATACAAGATGATTTTCCTAAGGGGGAGGGTGTGGTGGTACAGATTGTTACCGATTGACTTCTACGCGTTTTCGAATTTTATAGGGGATGTGAAAATGAGCATCTGAGGCCAGGGTCGTATTATAATTGGATATGTTTGATATATATGGTGCGGGATGATTAGGCGTTTCAACTTTCGCCCACCTTAAACTCGGGAGATAATTAACTTTAAGCCGGCAAAAAGGGCATCAAACCGAAATAATTATTGACAAAAGGAAAGAAGAAACGAAGTACGGGGATTAACACCTGCCGTGCGTCTGACGCGTGCCTCGCCCCGTCAGTTGTTTAATCTCGTCGACCTCTTTTTCAGCTTTGAAGATAAAAGTTCGGTTTTTAATACTTGAGACCGGTTTTTTTTTCGGATCGAGGCAAGGACGACGCGTGCCATACAGCTGTCAGTTCGAGCCACTGAAAGGGAACCTGGTGGTTAACAAAAGTACTGGTTCATTGCACCATTCAATACAACCCCTGATCGGTTAAATTCGGTTATCTACTAGCATATTCTACTAGTATAGTCTGAGGGAGAAACGAGTTGAGGAGTGTTTGAAGATCGTTAATGAGAGATCCTCCTTGGATATAAAGAAACTGCTAAGCATTTTCAATTTGATGCACTCTTTTTTCTTTGGATTGAGTCAATTTTTTACGCAATTCTCTCTTTTTCACTCTTCTTGCATTTTTTCTTCAGTTTCCCTTTGTGACTTTTGATGAGTCAGGAAGGATTTTCTTCATCAGACTAAAATCATTTTGAGCTTTTCCCAAGCAAATAAAGAAAGGAATTCTTCTGGATTCGTCCCAAGCAGTTACAAAAAATGCTTACTTCTTCCAGTATTTTTTTTCCAAAAAAGCCAATATTTGCTTGGAAAAAAAGATGACCTGGAATTAATTAAATTTCTATGAGATGAGCAATTGCCTGCAAAAAAATAGAAAGCGACCCATGCTACTCAAAGAAAAAGAAGGTTCCTTAGAGGAGTACCTTAGGAAGCTTCCTAGAAGGAGCAAGTTACAGGAAAAAAATAAAAATCCGCAGACAAATTGCAGCTTAAGGGGGCTAAAAATTGCGGATACAATAAAGGAAACCACTAATACATATGTTTTTTTTTTAAATTCAATAAAGTAAATACACTTATAGGTTTTTGGCAAATATGAATCTTTTCATTATACACAATTTTGTACGCAGTTAAAATGAAATACGTTAGAGGTGGTTTATCTAAATATGACTCAGGTAACAATGAATTTTGAAGTAATGAATAAATGGATTTCAGTTGTACTATTTTAGTAAAGTCAAGTAAGATAAATATGCATAAATTAATACGAAATTTCGAAAGCATAATTTGAAAACTATAAAACATACGATTTTTAAAGTAGTACCAAATGATTTAGAAGTTACTAGTCTTTCCAGGAAAAAATGTCAAAATTGACCATTTTTAGAGTAAGACAAATATGCATAATTTAATAGGAAACTTTAAAAGGAAGTAGCTTGGAAACTATGAGACGCACGACTTTTACAATAGTATTAAATGATTCAGATGGTTCTAGGTATTCCAAATACGTAAGAGAAAACGTTTGGAAATTCTTCGTTTTTTCAAGAAAATTCAAAGTTTCCATTTTCGGACTATAAGTAAGTCAAATATGCATAATTTATTAAAAATCTTTAAAAGCCCATCGCTTGGAAATTATAAGACGTACGACTTTCCCACTAATACCAAATGATTAAGAAAACTCATACATTGTAAACATGCTAGAAAAAATCTTTGAAATTATTAGTTTTCACAAGAAAAAATTTCAAATTTGACGATTTTCGGACTGTAAAACAAATACGCTTAATTTAATAGGAAACTTTGAAAGGAAGTAGTTTGGAAAGTATAAAAGGTAGTACTTTTCCAATACTACCAAACAATTCAGAATATTTCAAGTGTCATGGTAAACGTAAATTGCGAAAATGTTAATTAAAACATTTCGATGTAATTAAATTTACCAGGAAAAAATTGAACATTTTCGGACTATAGGACCAATATGCATAATAAACCTCGTAGCTTTGAAACTATTAAACGTACGACTTTTCTAGTAGTACCAAACGATTAAGAACCTTCCAAATATTCTAGAAACGCTTGCAAATGGGTTTGAAAGTTAATAGTTTATCCTGGAAAAAATGTCAAAGTCAGGCAAACACAACATGTGAGGTTAAAATCCTGGAAGGCATAAATTTATTTCAAACGCCTGGAATACACAAAAAATTGATATGAAATTCCAGGAAGGCATTAAAGATGACTTCAAAAGTCTGAAAAATGTAAAATGTAGCAGAATCCTGGAAGTTATATAAAAATTAATTTGAATGCCTGGAATAAAAGGAAAACTTATTTCAACTGTCCAAAATTCATTTTAGATCTCAAGAAAATATCAAAAATTATTTAAAAAATCTGGAAAATCTGAACTGTGACATCAAAAACCTGAAAGACTAATACATTTATTTTAAATTCCATTACTTGAAAATATGATAAAGGCACAAAGTCCTCGGATACACTTCAAATGCCTGGAATAAAATAAGAAGTGACGCAGATATGCATAATTTAATAATAAACTTTAAAAATCGGTAGATAGGCAACTACAAGACGTACGAATTTTCCAGTTATACCAGTCGATTCAGAAGGTTCCAAATATTCCATTATCGTTGGAAGAAATAATTGAAAGGTATTATTTTTTTCCAAAAAACACTTCAATTTTGACCATTATCAGACTGTGAAACAAATACGTATAATTTAATAAAAAAACATTAATAACCCCATATTTTGGAAACCATAAGACAAACGGCTATTCTAGTAGTACGAAATGTTTCAGAAGATTCTAAATATTTTAAAAACGTCGTAGAAAACGTTTAAAAATTAATAGATAAAAAGAAATAATATATATTAAAAATAAAGAAAAATATTTTTTTGAATTTTTCAGACAATTAAGGTCGTAAAATTATCTCACCAGCCTTCCCAACCCCTATAAATTTTAATTAAAGTGTTTCTTTAAGTAAATAATTTATACGTGTAAACAATCGAGATTCTATGAAACCTTCACCTGATTAGCCCCACAGTTGGGCGCCAAACTTCCCCACTATGCATCCCTCTATATCTGGGAAGTTTGGCGCCCAACTGTGGGTCTAATTAGGTGTAGATTTCACAAAATCTGGATTATTTATACGTCGATTTACGTCAAATTACATATAAATAATATACCTTGATAAGTTTTTTTCAAAGAAACTAAAAACTGTTTGTAAAAAAGGATGACCTGGAATGAAATACATTTTGCAGTAAGATGAACGAACAACTACCTGAAAAAAACTAAAAAATGACCCATGCTACCTAAAGGGAACAATTTTAAATTCCTAGAAAAAAAATAGGTGCAATTGCCTGAAGGAAAGAATAAGTTTTTTACAGGCAATTGGAGTGAAACTCAGTGAAAATTCAATTACCTGGAAATACCTAAAAGTAACAAAGAAACTTATATTATTACCTGAATTGTAAATATATTAAAAATATTTCAATTTTCCAAGTTTTTATTAAGATTAATTACTTAGACAATAAAAATATTGTGAGTTATTTCAACTTGTAAGCTTGCTTAATTTTTTTTGTTGGATATAGGTCAAAACAAACTACTTCAGACGATGGATATATATTTTGATCGATGTTTCGATCTCTATGAGTTCATCCTTAGGACTATAGGTAAATCATACATTGCCTTCGTTAAGAATAATAATTGTAAAACTAGATAAAATTCAAAGAATTTTCGCGGTCTAGAGTTTTTTTTCTAACCATTTACTTTGGAAGATAAATTTGGACAATCATTGTCCTAAAGATCTTTGTACTAATTATGGTTTTACAATTATTATAATTAAGGAAGACGATATATAGTCCTAAGGATGATCTCATAAAGATCGAAACATCGACCAAAATATATAAATCGTTCGTCGAAGTAGTTTTACCTATATAACAAAAAAATTAGCAAAAATAGGAATAATTTCTTTTTTCTTCTGCGCAATTGGAGTGGAAAGAGTCAGACGGTGAAATTCAATTACCTGGGAATGCCTGGAAGTAACAAAAAAATTATAATATTGCCTAAAATAAATGCCATACTCGTTAATGCTTGAATTATATATATTGAAAATGAAAAATAATAATTTCTTCTTTCTTTTAGGCAATTGAGGTCATAAAAGTCGTAAACCGTTATGATTGTCCTCAGAGCTGGGCGACCAACTTCCCAACTATGCCTCCCCCCCCTATAGATCTTTAATTAAATTGTTGCTTTAATTTAATATTTTGAGAAAATTTAAACGTATAAATAATCCAGATTCTATGACATCTTCACTAATTAACCCCACAGTTGGGCGGCAAGCTTGCCAACTATGCCATAGTTTGGAAGGGAAGTTTGGCGCCCAACTGTGGGTCTAATCAGGTTAATATTTCTCTGGATTACTAATACGTTGAAATATTATTAAAGTATTAACTTAAGAAGCAACAATATAATTAAAGATATCACCTCACCACACCGTATCTGTAAAAACATCGGTCTCGTAATGCGTCATGGTCACACGCGCACGTTTTCAAGGTACCAGTTTTGTTAGCGAAAAACCTAAAATTTCCATTCGGAAAATAATCGAAATCCCAAAAACAGAGAGAAAAAAAAAAGAAGTTGTTGACTAAATGGACAATTCATGTTCGCTTACGTGGCAATCGCAGAACCGTTTGATTGACGCAAGAGCTTCGCATTAAAAATTTTAATTCGCTCGCGATGAGATGCGGATCGTAATTGTTGTTTTTGCACGTATTATTCGGGTGGAAAACCATCTAGTTTTGGAGAAAATTGTGAAAATCTTAAGACCCATAACCACGAGCGCACGTTAATTAATAAATAGTTATTAAATTTCCAATATGGCCTTTCTATAAATTGCCCTCACTGCATTATTTCCCTATATATAAATAACAGTCTAATTGGGTACATGATTACAGTACCACTTAACTTTGCAGTACTCTACAAAATTGCCGTTCATTTGTTTAGTTATTCAGTTGTTTTGTTATCTACGCTTTCTTGATTCGGAGATGAAAATTTACTCGAGCTCAGCCCCGCGTCCGTTAGACCGAAACAACTTTTAGAAAATGTTTTTGTTTGTAATTGACATTGTAAAATGTAATATTTATCAAAATCCAAATAGAAAGAGAATTAGTTCAACGTAACGCTCTATGAATAATATCGAAATAGGGGGATCTATATTATCTCGAAAGCCACAAAAAAAGGGGTCCAGGGAGATATTAAAAAACCGTTGCACGCGCTAGAGCAGGTGTCTTATACGGGAGGCAGGTGATTTTTGAACCGAACATATGCCCCCTTTCTATGGCCGACAGACGATTTTTATTTAAATTAACCGGCAGATCTGATCACGGTTTTGTTTACATCGATGTTGTATCAACTGTCTTTTCATTTGAAATGCACCAGTGAAGGTATTGAAAAAATAAGTGAATTTATTTAGTTATATTTCTAGTGAGGATGTCTTATATTAGGTCTCTTGTGTGGCTAATTAATCCTATTAGTCCCTTGGGAGAATTATCGAGACCCCATACATAAATGTATGCAGACGGAGATAACGGTTTTATAATTTAATTTGAGAATTGGGTATTTTATTAATGGAACACCCTATAACTTAATGCAATTTAGTTGATTTGATAATATATTTCATAATAAATTTTATTTTAAATAAATGTGTTGGGTTATGCATTAATAATAAATATTTGAAATTCTTATAATACTGTTTTTTAGTATATGACAATAATTGTTATTATTTTTATGTTTAATTTTTTAATTTCTATTGAATTATAGGAAATTATTATTGATATTAACCATTTTTGCCTTATAAAGAAATAAAAGGTCAATAGCAAAAATCATATCTACAAATAAAATGTAACAAGTAAGAATAAAGTTGAAAGAAAACTGTAACAGCGACAAATGAACGTGAAGGTTGAAAATATAAGTATGATAAAAAAAATAATTTTTTAAGCGCCTTTGCATGAGCAATTTTGCCCTTTTTGAAGAAATAAAAAAAAACAACAACAATAAACGTAGATGGAGTTTGCAGGTTTAGGACCAAAAAATCAAAAACTTTCTTTTTTGAAAAGGTGTCGACGTTTCGACGTTTATTTACGTCTTTTTTAAAGCTGCACTTACGAAACAGAACAAACCTTAAGTATTTTTTTTTTAATAACTTAACTGAATATTAATTTTAAAACATCAAAATTATAGACATAAATTGTTTTTCTTTTATATTATAAAAAATAAGAATTTCTCTTTTACTTAATTTATAAGCAATAAAAATGGACAAAAATAATAAATAAATAAAATAGAATACAACATAAAATCACAATATTTATAATTTTTTTTCTGTTCTATTGTATTTTATTTATTTATTATTTTTGTCTATTTTTATTGCCTATAAATTAAGTAAATAATAAATTATTTATTATATAAAAAAAGCTAATTTGTGTCTATAATTTTTAAAATTAATAATTAATATTCAGTTACGTGTTTAAAAAAAAAAATTACTAGAATTTTGTTCTGTTTCGTAATTACAGCCTTGAAAAAGACGTAAATAAAAGTCAAAACGTTGGCACCTTTTCAAAAAAGGAAGTTTTTGATTTTTTGGTCCTAAACCTGCGAACTCCATTTAAGCTACCTACTAAGGACGCTACTTTTAGTCAATAAACAACAATAAATTATGAAAAAAATAAAGATAACAAGAAAAAAATATTAAAATAAAATACATTGAGTAAGAATTAAGTTACAAAAAGTTTAAAAGACAAACTATATTATTTAATAAAATGAAACAAGAAATGAATTATTTAACAGGAAGTTTTTCAGAAAATATAAAACCCAGTAAATTTGTAGATTTTTTAAATCTAAATGAATTTTTTTTAAATATTTTTGCCTTCTGTTTTATGTTTTATTTCTTTTTTTCTTTGATAAGAAGGCATGCGTAATTTCAATTTTTGTAATGATTTTAAATTAATAAGATATCATTTCGATATTATCTTTTATTATTTATGAAATATCTTTAAGAATGTTTGTAATAAACAATAAATAATAAAAACAAAATACAGAGAACAAGAACGTAATGAAGAAATTAAATAAGAAAAATATAAAAACAGACAACTGACACATAAAATTGGGAAAAATCATCATTTGTGTATCTACTTTTAATCTACTTTCATTTCAAATAAAATTTCAAATGAAACTAAAATATAGTAAATAAGGAACAAAGAAAAAGACAAGCTACATTCATTAATAAATTTATTCATTAATTCAATAATAAATTAAAACGACAAATAAATTATTTACAGGCAAGTTTCTTAGTAGATATAACACCCAATACATTTTCATATTTTTTTTAATGTAGATTTAATTCTTTTATATTTTTGACTTTTTTGTAATTAAAAATAAATAATAAAAATAAAATAGAGCCAATAAGAAAAAGTTAAAACACCACAAATGACGCATACAATTGGAAAAAAAATCTTCATGTGTATCAAGTTTGATTTTTTTTAATTTTAAATAAAATTTTTAGTTAATTTTGTAATAAAAAATTAATAATAAAAACAAAATACAGTAAACAAAAACAGAACTAAAAAAAATAAAAATTAAGAAAAATGTACAAACGATAAAAATTTCAATTAAAACTAAAGTATAGTAAACAAGGAACAAAGAAAAAGGCAAATTATATTAATTAATAATTCAATTAAATTATTTACAAAAGAGTTTCTTAGTAAGTATAACACCCAGAAAATTTGTATATTTTTTTAATATGAATGTAATTCTTTTATATTTCTACCTTCTATTTTATGTTTTATTTTTTTTTATAATAAGAAAGTATTCGCAATTTTAATTAATTTTTTTCAACTGATTTTAATAAGGTATTTTTTCAATACTATCTTTTATTATTTAAAACAAAATACACTGTACTAGAATAGAATTTAAAAAAATTAAAAATTTTAATTATTTATAAGTCTCTTTTTTTCAATGTGAATTTGATTCTTTTATTTTTTTGCCTTTTATTTTAAATTTTCTTTTTTTAAATAAAAGTATTCGAAATTTTTCTTTTTAAAATAGTTTTAATTAATGAAGAATTATTGCAATGCTTTCTTTCATTTTGTTTTTTTGTAATAAAAAATTTACAACACAAATTAACTACGGTGAATAAGAATAAAATTAAATCAAATTATAAAATAAAAAAAATGTGAAACACGACAAATGACGTATAAAATTGAAAAAAATCTTGGTATATGTACCTACTTTGAATTTTTCTTAATCTTAAATAAAACTAAAATACTGTAAATAAGGAACAAAGAAATTATTTTTTCCGAAAACTAATGAGCATTTTTACCTTTTTTAAAGAAATAAAAAAGAAAATATCAAGAAAAAATTATAAAAATAGAATACAAATACAAAAGTAAGAATAATGTTAAAAAGGACAAACTATATTAATTGACAAATTAAGAGGACAAATAAATAATATATAGGGAAGTTTCTTAATGCTAAAATTAATTTAATTCTTTTATATTTTTGCCTTTTGTTTTATATTTTCTTTCATTAAATTAAAGAGTATTCGCAATTTTTAGTCTTTTTCGTAATAAAAAATTGATAGTAAAAATGCAGTGAATATGAATAAAATTAAAATAAATTATAAAATAAGAAAAATGTAAAATACGATAAATAATGCATAAAATGTGAAAAAATCTTTATTTAGACAAAAAAAATTGCTTGAGACCAATGAGCATTTTTACCTTTTTTAAAGAAATAAAAATAAAAACAGCTACAAAAATTAGGAAAATAAAATATAGTGCGTAATAGTATTCATAATTTTCTTTTTTTTTAATAATCTTAATTTAATGAGGTTTTCTTTTAATACTATCTTCTATTATTTATAAAATTAAGTCTTCAGTCTTCTTTGTATTAAAAAATTAATTTTTAAAACAAAAACCAGTAAATGAGAATACATTTTTTACTTAATTATAGTAAGTAAGGAACAAAGAAAAATTAAGTTTAAAGGTTGAAAAAACCGTAGTCAAACTTTTGATCAAGCACGATACTCTAATTTATGCGACATATGACTTTTGAACCCGATCATGTCTTTGTTACATCTTTAAAACAGCAAGAATTTGCAATATAAGGCGAAACGTGTACCTTGTATTTACATTAATTAAATATAATGTAAACTTTAATGTTTCCTGCTAATTTAAATAATCATATTCACGCCAGAAAAACCAGAACCATTTTATCGATATGTTATCGTTATAAATTTAGGATGAAATCGTTATATCGCATATTATGCAAAATTTATTACAATTAATATTTTACATTTAAAAAAATGGTTATTGCTTTGTTTTTTCAAAAAATAAAATTATTTTAAAAAACACCTTGCAGTTATTACGTTAGTTAATGGCCAAATTAAAAAAAAAATGTATCCAATTGATTTATTGCCTTTACTCATAAGGATAATGCAATTAAAAAAATAATTAGATCGTTTTCGTGTTAAGCGAGCCACATGTAATAAAATGCCTTACCAAATTCACGTAATTTAAGGTTAGAAGCTTACCAATCAGATTATACCAATTTACAAGTGCGCAAATAGTTTTCACGTAATTTCTCTGTTTTTTTTTTCAACTAAAACTGTTAAAACTGCTTCATAAACCATTGATAAAACTCATTATTAATTCCTAAAAAACTTTTGCAATTTATGTCGAAATTCAACAGCTCATCATATTTCCTATAAAATTGTATCGATCAGCAGGAGCAGCAGCAATAATACGATCTCGATTATTACCAGGAAATTTGATATTTTTCAATATTTTTAGGTCAATATAGGTAAAGCGAGGCATGTGTATTTAATGAAGTAATTACATTACAGATTTGCATGTTAAAAACCTAATTAAAGGAGAAATTTTTTAAGGAAATGAATAATTATTATGTTTTTTTTTTTATTAAATAATGACCGTTCAAATTGAGTATTAATGGCGATTTTCTTTCTATTGCAGATTATAGAACAGTCATGCAGGGCGTGGTGGTTTGTCCCGAAAATCCCCAGCAAGGCTCGCCTCCACCTAATAACGTTATAGGTAAGAATTATTGTAATAATTAAATAATTTGTTCTTTCCTGCATTTTGTTTTAATATCTTAATAAATGTAAGATCCCAGTTGCGTAATAGAGTGGATTTAAGAAAAAGTAAACAGCTAATTTTGATTTGTCGAAATATTTCACTCCGTTTATTGCACACAACGTTAGCAGCAATCGTTTTTCGAAATTTCGAATTTTTTGAAAAAATTGCCTCAGAATCGCTTATAGGGTGGATTTAAAAAAAGATTTTGGGCAAAATTGTTTCTACTCCAATTTTGCATTTATTTTCAAAAATTGTTTTTATTTTTTTTTTAATTTTTTCGCGTATATAATCAGAAATAATTAAGATAAAAAAATCAAAGTTTGGCGTACATTTACAGATTCAAGCTTAACATTTAGAAGAAACCAACTCGTTTAATGTCGCAGTTTATATTATTATATTAATATTTAACGTCTGTATAAAAAAAGGAAAAATTTTCCCCTTCATTTATATCTTAGATCAGCTGTTTTCTTATAATGACTAATATAATATAAAAATTAATACCTACCAAGCAATAAACAGAGCTTTGTTATTCTATATAAAGAACATTATCAAAAAAATAGTCTTGAATTAAATGTATTTAAAAACTATTAATAAAATGAGCCCAAAAAAACAAAATATCCTGTATTACGATCAAAATTTAAAAATAACAATACCAAAGAAATATTACAATAATTCAAATTTCCCGCCATATTGCGTACTGGCTGGCTAATGACGCACCATACCCTTAAACATGTTATTTTTTTTTAATTCTGGGGCTCTTTAGGATAAAATGGGTGGATTTAAAAAAAAATCAGAAAAAAATTTGCTTAGCAAATTTTGAAATTATTTTCGGAAATTTTCACGTTTTTTTATTTTTCCAAAAAAATATTTAATATTGCAAAAATTTCCAAAATTTCTACTAATAAAATTAACTCAACAAAATATCCAGTATAACCATTAAAATTAAATAATATACCAAAAAAATATCACAATAATTCAAATTTCGCGGCATGTCACGGCGCGACTGGTTAATAACGCAGTATATCCTTAGACATAATTTTCTATGAGGAACTTTTTTGGGTGGATTTAAAAAAAAAATCGAGAAAAATGTTCTTTTCAAAATTTAGATTTATTTTAAAAAATTTTCACCAGAAACTTCAAATCCGGATATTTCTTTAACATTATAGAATTTTTGTTAACATTTAATGCTTAACATCTAAAAACTATAAACAAATGAGCCCAAATGAACCAAATACCATTAAAATTGGAAAATGTACCAAAAAAGCATCACACTAATTCAAATTTCCCGCCATGTCGCGGCCTGGCTGTTTATTAATGCTCCATACCCTTAAACCTAATTTTTTTTTTAATCTGGAATTTTTTGGATTAAATTGGGCGAGTTTGAAAAAAATCAATTTTCAGAAAAAAAAATTGTTTTTCGAGTTCTAATATTTTTTCGAGAAAATCTTTACCATTGCAAGATTTTCCAAAATGTTTAAAATATAAATCTCAACGACTAAAAACAAAATATTTTAATTTCAGGCATTTATAACTTCCTGTATTTGACGCTATTTTTAATTTGGTTTTTTTTGACAAAATAACCAAAAAAAAATGGAAACAAATCCGATAAATTCAAATTTCCCGCCATGCTACAGACTGTCTGGCTAATAATGCGTAAACAAGTTCTGTAAATTTTAAATAAATCTGGATGATCTTGAAAGAAAAAACACAAAAAGTGCAACTTTAGAATTACTGGTCAAAAACTGCTGTGACGGATCTACAAGCCTTTTTTATGTGAAAAAGGGACGGGAAATAACATTTTTCAGTAAAAGAAAAGAAGAAGTAAGAAGAAATAAAAGAAGTAAAAGAAAACTTTAATAGCATACGCGTAAATTTCAATATTTACTGATTCTCTGTGAAATCCTTAACAAAAAAAATAACCTCAATGCAAAAATTGACCTTAAGACCAATACATACTTGGTATGCTTCTATAATTAAAAGAAATATTTACCTAGATATTTAAATTTAAAATAATATTCCAATATTTTCAAATTTCCCACCACACCCTTAAACAAGTCAATCATTCGGCTTAAGACATAAGGAACCACACCCTAAATCGACAAATTAAGGTGATTTTTCATGCATCCGTCATACGACGGTTCCGAAACACTTCTATTGGTGGAAATACTGTATTCTTCTTGGTCTATCTTAAAATTTAGTTGGCTTTAATGTATTCGATATCCGATGGAGGTCAGTACAAAATTATTTGCCATCTATCACTATTGTTTAATGCTTACATCTTCTGTGTTCATGAGAATTTTCAATCAAAAATCATCCCTCACTGTATTCACTGTCACAGTTGTCTATTGCTGCTTTGCATTTTAAAGTTGAGTGACTTAATAATATTTCGATTTGTGATTGTCAGATGTCATTCTAACCATATATGCACTATGTGTACCTTATTTCATAAATTTAGGCAAGACTACCATTGTGGGATTTGTTGTAGGTTAAAAGACGCATTTCCTAGACCTACCAGAGGCATTAAAGAGATGTTTAGGTACATATTTCGAAAGCTTAAAGCCTTCAGAAGGTGTTGACAACCCTTGGATAGAAATCTGATCGATTTTAAGCAACTTTTTAAAGACATCCTATATGGGGCAGTTTAACGAACCTGTCACAAACGTCAGCACGTCAAAAACGACTTCCTGTCCCCTTAGTTCTCTGACAACGGGTTTTTAATTAAAATGAGGACTTTTTGATGTAAATCACAACCAAAAAGAGGGACAATAACCCGTAATTTTCGTCATATGCCACCGGTTTCTCAGTGGGCACCACCACCATCGAGAAACGCACACATGCCTCGTTATCTTATAGCCGAGATTAAACAATCAGAAAAAGGCAGAGAGCAAAACATCGTTTTTGGTCTGGCCTGGTGCTTATCTTCGAAGGAAACTGAACCTGTATGTGGTTTTTCGACCGTGAAGTACTGACGTATCTCTCATTGTGGTCCATATTAATCAGAGGCACGCCGGCTATTTCCCGTGTGATTGCTTTGTTTGAGAATATAACATCATCTTTAGTGTTTATTTATTACGAAGTACTGCGGTCTAATGGGATAATGTGGAAGAAAACCTTGATGGCAGTTTTTTTTTAGTCATCATGAGCCTAACCTCCAAAATCGACCTTTATCATTAGGTTACGAAAAAGCTGGATGAGGGGGCAAATTTGAGAGGAAAAACGATTTTCACCAGGAAATTTGCATTATTCTGTTTTGTTCCAAGTTTTCTATTCAACCTCAGTCTAAGGTCTCTTCTGCAATTATTATATTATTTTCACTGTATGTTATCCAAATATCGTAAAATTTGCGAGTTAACAACGGACCACACTCATACGTGAAATAAGGTCACAAAGGGGATGTTTAGGTGCATATTTGGGAATCTTAAAAACTTCAGAATATTATGACAGCCCCTAGCCAATAGTTCAGTTAAGATTTAAATAACCTTCTTATTAAATTCTTTCGTCGTCCCTATGTAAATGAGCCTGTGAATCAGCCTGTGACGTCATAAATGTCTAAAAGTGACTTTCCATTAGCTTTAATTGCAATGAGTGGGACAAAGACGATATGTCTTTTTTGATATTTTTGGCCTTTTGTTTCACATATTCTGAAAATAAAAACCGAACAAGGTTCCTTATCATTTTTTTTTTTCATAAAACTGGACTAAAGTTGAACAATCTTTGTTTAACATCGTCGATACTAAGAAATTTCTGGGATGGGATGGTCTGAGTAAACCGATATCCGATAAAAGCCTGAAACAACAGATCACGCGGTGTGTAATAAGACAAATTTGTTTGTTAAGATGATTAAACCGTCACTCATTTTATATTAATTGACTTATGATAAACATTTAAAATCAATAATTATCACATATACCTGACCAGAAATCAAAAGTCTCTCATACACGAATATTTCTTTGTCACCGTATTGGTAAACATCATTTACTTGACCCAATTCTGTTGATTGTTTTTCTTTTTTTTTAAGGTCTTGTGTAACTCTTTATGGAGAAGTCCGCTTACGTGATTTTAGTATTAACCGATGAGATACTAATCATCTATTGACGGTGTGATGGAACGTTATGGATTTTCCATTAGAAAAAAAAATTACCCGCCGAGAGATGCTTTAATGCATAATTTATTAGTTTTTAAGAAATGTTCATTAGTGATAACGTGCGGGCGGGCTATTTATTAAGAAATATTTATTAAACATAGGAAATTTATTTGTTGTCTTTCTAGAAAAGCACGTAAAGGCATAGCCTCTCTCTTTCCTTGCCTAAGTTATGAATATCATCATAACCTCAAGGACTGACGACAGTTATGTGGCAAATGACATTTGACAGCTGTCAGTTATTGAAAATCTACTTCCAGTATACCTGGAAATGTCAATAATTTAATTTCTTCATAGTTGAAGCAGTTGCTTGGGTAGTTTATCTCTAAAGCTGTTATTTTATGTTTTACTTCCAGAATAGTCTTGGCGCCTATTGTCGGTCTTCCCTTTTTCCTTGACTGAGATTAACACAACATTGACAGATGACATTTGCCAGCTGTTATATCCTGGAAAACTACTTGCAGTGTAAATGGAGATGTCAATAATTAATTTTTTTTGTAGTTAGCGTATAACTTATATAGCTTCTTATAATGCTGAATAGTTTTAGCTTATTGTCGTCATTCTCTTTCGCCTTGTCTAACATAAAATTGACAAGTGACATAGACAATTATAACGTAGTAGTAAATGACATTTGGTAACTGGTAGATATTAAGATACGTAACCATGAAGTCGAAACTGTGCATTGACAGTTAAAACAAACAGTAAACCAGAGATGGCATTCGGATGTATTTGAAATTTCCCAACTTTGAAGCTTGAAGTCCTTACTAATATTTTACCCTTTATTGTTTCAGTTACCAGCATGGAAGAACCCCATCAACCGACAAACCCAACCAAAGAAAAACTCAACCAAAGCGACTCAGGAATCTTCTCAGCAACGAACACCACCATCGACCAGTCGACCACCTGTGAAAGTGACAACCGTAGCGACTGCAGCTCACCGGAACGCAAATACGTTTGCCCCATCTGCGACATCATCCTGACCTCACAGCATAAGTTTACCCTCCATATCAGATCTCACAACAACGATCAAGACCAAGATCAAGTGCCTGAAAAAGGCTTCGTTTGTAAAATCTGCAATAAAGTCTTGAGCTCTAGCTCTAGTTTGGACCGACACGTGCTGGTGCATAGCGGAGAACGGCCGTTCAATTGCAAATATTGCGGTGACACTTTTACTACCAACGGTAACATGCATCGGCACATGCGCACTCACTCCAGCAAGCTTGAAAACTACGAGTCAGACGGCAGCACCGACAGCGGAAGTAACCGAAGCATCGAATTCAATAACAATAAAGTGGAAACGAAGCATGCTAACAAACGCAAGCTAGAAGATGAAGAAGACAACGAGCCTTCACTCAAAAAGTTTGCTCTATCAAATTCTCAGTTTCGTTGTCCGGTATGCGAGAGGGCGGACTTCACCTCCAGTGAAATCTTAGAGGCACATCTCGAAGATAACCATCCAGAATACCCAAGTAAATGCGGACAATGCGATCAAGTATTTTTAAATAGCAAACAGCTGATGGTGCATAAGGAGCGTGCCCACGTGACACCAAAGCCTGCCGTGGTTGGCTTCAAAGATCTCACCCGTTGGGACTTCTCCAGTCAAAAGTTTCCTCACATCGCCAGGCGGGAGTGCGAACTCAACATTCACCAAGCTGCTGCAGGTGGATTGAATTTCCAGTGTCATAAGTGCTGTAAAGCATTCCCTTGCTCTAGCTCCCTTGAAATCCATGAGCAAAGCTGTGTTAACTCCCCTATTGGCTTAAACTTATGCAAACCTAATGGCATTTCCGAGGATGAAATCAGGCGAGCAGAATTCTTCTCCAGACTGAACCTCCAGAATAATTCACCAGAAAAACTTATCCCTCCAGCTCTATACCCTTCAAAAGAAACCACTCACAAGCTTCGTGAACATTTGGCCAAAGCCATGGATGGCACCAAGGACTTAGCTGACATCCAATCGATTCTCTCTAACATCAACAGACAACAGCTCTCTAACAGCAAACAGGAGGTAAGAATACCACCTCCACCTCCTCCAACTTTAAAACCAACGTTAGAAATTGGACAGGACTCAAAAACAGAAAACGAGGAGGAAACTCAAGATTCCTTTGCCATAGAGTTCAGAAAAATGAAGCTGAGAGGTGAGTTCCCATGTCGGCTCTGCACCGCAGTATTTCCTAACTTAAGAGCCCTAAAAGGCCATAACAGAGCCCACTTAAGTGGAAACAGCAATGGAACATACTACTGTAACATGTGCCCACACTCTTCAATAGACAAGGCTGCTTTAATACGTCACATGAGAACTCACAATGGTGACCGGCCTTACGAATGCTCTCTATGTAACTACGCCTTCACCACTAAAGCAAACTGTGAAAGGCACTTGAGAAATCGCCACGCGAAAACCACCAGGGAGGATGTGAAGAAATCAATCATTTACCATCCATCAGAAGACCCTACCAATGACGAACTGAATAAATTAACCATGAAGGATGAGAAGAAGCATTTATTCCCATCCCCTATTGAACCAAGAGATGTTAGTCCTGAAAAAGTACATTGCTCAACCCCCAAGATTTCTTTGAATACTGAAGTCAGTTTTCCACCTCCGACAATCGTTCCTGACCTCCAAGCTCTTAAGCCATCCAAGATCTTCTCCAGCATCGATTTTATCCACAACGAAAACCTCAAAGCAAACCGCTTTGTACCTCCCTTCTTTCCTCAACCATTTAACTTTGCTCCCAAGCTGCCTACAATCATCCCCACCTCTCCTCCAGAGGTACCCCCTGCAATCCCAAGTAAAATCCAAGTGAAGCCATACGAAGCCCTTAGGGAAAGCAATCACTCTTTCGAGCAATCTGATGATGAATTTTACGAAGAAGAAGAGGAAGTAGCCTTGGACTTAAGCAAAAAGAAAATGGACGAAGAAAAGCAGAAAATGATTGAAGAAGACGACGAAGATGAACCTCAAGACCTAACCAAGAAAGCTCCAAGCTTAATACCCCATATGAACGAAATGGTTGCTCAACAGTTATTGAAAACCCATCCAGAAATCACTCCTACAGCAGCATTATATGCCACCCAACTTGCTAATCTTTGCAGAAATGGATTTCCTGGTTGGGGAGCCTTCCCTGTGAATCCTTTATTGTATCAAGCATTTCCTGGACTCCCTCGTAACGCTCAAGAGCTCAAAGAACGCATTCAAAGATTCCAACTGTGCGGAGGTTCAATGATTTCTGAAGACTTAAAACCACAGCTCCCAGTAGAAACTCCCATTCCAGCCAACTTCAAACCTATGATGTCAAGAGAGAATATATTTCCTCCAAAACATCTTGCTGAAGAACAAGAAGAATCACAACCGTTAAACATTAACGTGAGTGAATCAAGTTATGACAGTTTACCACCAAAGATGCACAGCCCCGTACAGCAACCACACAAATCTGACATGACTCATTCACCTAATTCAGTTAAAATGGTGATTAAAAATGGAGTTCTCATGCCCAAACAGAAGCAGAGGAGATACAGAACCGAAAGACCTTTCACTTGTGAGCACTGCAGCGCAAAGTTCACTTTGAGATCCAATATGGAGCGGCACATCAAGCAGCAACACCCTCACTACTGGTCTCAAAGACAGAGAGGTGCCATCGGACAACCTGGAAGGAAACCTCAAGGTTTGCTGCTCAAGCCGAACTTTTGCGACTTGCCTCTCACAAACTACGAGATGCCAAAGATGCACGACTTCGATGAAACCAAAGAACATATGAACGAGAAACTGCGATTTGCGTTACTGGCGCAAGGAATGCAAAACAACCACTTCAATCATCAGGATGTAAAAAAAGACGACGATGAGGACTGCGCTTTGGTTATTGATGAAAATAGTAAGACTGAAGAACAAAATAGCAAACCAACAGAACATATTGCTATGAATCTGACTCGTGATTGTAATGACGCGGTGAGGGTGAACCAAAGAGCAACCAAAGGAGAAGAAGACTTGGTATCGGTTTCCAGACTTCTGGACAATGCTTCGCAGCAACAATTTAAAGAGTACTTTAAGGGGGACAGTGAGGATCATGAAGTTGGTGGAGTCAGTGAAGAGGAAGAGGAGGGTCTTGTGGCAAGTGGGAGTACTAGTGAAGGAAACATATCTGGAACTGATGAAAATAGGTGAGTTGTGTGTGTATAGATTTAGTAAAAAGTACTTAGTTCCGATATATTTATTTATGTTTTTATTGGTTTCAGATCTGACTCAGAGACAATCAACTCCCAAACACCAGTAAAAAAGAAGTCAGCCTACTCCCTAGCCCCGAACCGTGTTAGTTGTCCATTCTGTAGCCGAAAGTTTCCTTGGAGATCATCCCTACGCCGCCATATCCTCACCCACACCGGTGACAAACCATTCAAATGTTCGCACTGCCCTTTGCTCTTCACCACCAAATCGAACTGTGACAGACATTTGCTGCGGAAGCACGGTAACAGCGCCACCACGATAATCACCGGAGAAGCCCCGAGTAACGCCAACATGAACTACTTGATGAGGAACGTACCTGAGAGGCCTTTCAAATGCTCGAGCTGTCCCAGCAGCACCTTTTCCACTTATTCCAAGTTGAAGACCCATATGAGCTGTAAACACTTGACCAACGCTCAAGGGGATGACATAAGGGCTCAGGGTTACGAGGCGGGCAGCTCAGAAGATGAGAAAATCTGTAAGCCGGAACCGGTGAGGAACGACTGGGAGAACCAAATCTCTTATAGCAAGTGTGCGGTCACTGGTAATGCGGCAGACCCACAACCGAATGCTCAGGTGGTAAATTCTGATCTGCCTTTCAAGTGCCACCTGTGTGAGAGCTCGTTTTCTGAGCGGCAACCTGCTTTGGAGCATATCAGAGATAGACATGCTTCTGAGTACGACTTGCTGATGTCAAAGAACGCTCTGGAGATGAACCCTACTACTCATCAAGATGAAGCTTCCGCTCATCATGACGAAGACGATTCGGATATCAGAGGCAAATTTCCTGATTATTCGAACCGGAAAGTGATTTGCGCATGGTGCATGCGCAGATTTTGGTCCGCCGAGGATTTGCGCAGACATATGCGCACACACACCGGCGAGCGGCCTTTCAGTTGTGACATTTGCGAACGTAAGTTTACTTTAAAGCATAGTATGCTGAGGCATCGTAAGAAGCATGCCTTGAATAGCAACTTCGAGCATAGCGATGAGGATAATATGGAGCATTCGCATCGTGCAGAGGAGTCTGGTAATAAGAGTTCTTCTGATGGAAAAGGAGAGAAAACTGACGAGTCAGATGTGCAGGAGGGAGCAAGCGATTTGATAGGTAACCTGTTGGGGATTAGAGATAAGACTATTATTGATAAGGTACTTGATGCTTCGGCAGATGATGCCGCCAAGCTCTTAGGGGTTAGGAATGGGGTTAAAGAATAAATGTTACTGGGGGTTAGTTAAGTAGAATATTCCAAAGATTTTTTTTAGCTTGGTTAGGTTGGGCAAATCGCTTATGAGATTTGTTCTTTAAGGTGCGACTTGTTTGTAAATTTTCTAGTCAGGTTATTCCAACGAATATTTAGAAGTTAGGCCTAAAATGTCAATTTGTTTCTATATAGGTTAGGATGCTTTTTGGGTTTTATCACCCCTCTGGCTCAAACGTTTATAATATAGTGTGCGTAAGTATTTTTTTTTTAAAGCAATATATATAATTTCTGACAGATTCAAATATTTATATTTACGCACCCAGTATTGTATTAATTATATATATATAGTTATTCCGATAGCGTAAAATTAGTCCGTGCACCAATTTGACTTGATATTTTCCAATAATTTGGGCGTGGCTACGTATTTTTTCTTTACAGTGACAGTTCAAAATGGCGGATAGGCTTGTGATAAAAATTAATAATTTCTTAAAAGTTTTCACAATACCTGAATGTTACGTCACTTTCTTCCTTTTTTTTTTATCAAATATATGCAGAAAATTTAATCTTTTCACTATATTACTTATATGAAGCTTTTTTCTTGTTTAAAAAAAATTAAATATGATGAGATTTTAAAAAAGCCGCCATTTTTTGCTCTCCCATCCAAGATGGCGTTTTGACAGAAGTAACTGTCATTATTTCATGTGAAAATATACATAACCTACATTTAAAGTTAGAGTGGAGAAGAGGCTTTTACGCCATTATGTTTCCAGGGTGATTCTCCGAGAAACGTTCTTAGTTACTTAAAACCCTCACCCTGTAAATATTATTTATTAGTTTAGACGATTTATTTATAAATTGTTTTTTTTTATAATTTTGTACATATCAATAAACTGCGGTCTAGGTATACCAAAAATTTCTTAATGCGCTAACCATATCAATGCAATAATTATGTTATTGCACTGATCCGTTAGTAGTTGTATAATACTTTTTTGCCCTCATAAAATATAGCTGAGAGTATCTTATAATTGCCTTAAAAATGTCTTTAAAAAGCAATATACGAATATTATTATACTTATATATAATAAAAGTGCACTTTTCCCTATTAAGTCTTAAATATAAAAAATGTAAATATAAAATCGTTTTTGGATAAAATGGTCAGTAGGAGTTTATTTAAATTTAAGTTAAATAGTTAAAATAATTGCAATCGAAAATCAAAATTAGGATTCGTATATGACAATTTAAAAATTAAATTTCTATTATATATATGGCTTGTTGAATTTTTTTATAATTATTTATATTTTTATTATTTTTTTTTTGTTATTTCAGTATTAGGTGCTTATGTAGGAGTAAAATTTGTATGTTTATTTATTAATGTGCTTTTAAAGTGCTTACGTTCCCTTTGTTATTGGTTTTGCAGGGTTTTATATGTATTATATAGTATTTATTGTATGGCCCTGTATACCTTAAATATTTAAATTGTAGGTTATTAGATAGAAATTAGACTGACACAAAATGTTTGTTTTTGAAATTGCACGTTATATTTTGTATTCGATTTTCACACAATTCACCTGCGTGTCTTAAAAAGTGCTTTTTGCCTGAAACCTATTATGACTTTAGGTTTAGGCTTAAAAAAGCGGATCTACTAAGCTATAATTATTATACATTTAAAGCAACGAGTGATTATATTGTATAACATATAGTCTTTAAGGTACTTTTATATTTCTTAGACGTTATTATTAAGGCTTCTTATTGTTAATTATTATAAATATTCGGTAATTGCATTTTTATTTTGTTAAAATGTTCGCCATATTTATTAGAAGTGTTTTTATTATTACAAAATGATATATAAATATATATATGTAATTCTAGGAATTCACTACTTAAATTTAATGTTTACACGAATTTGCGTACCTTTTTTCTGTTTAATTTTGAATTGAATAAATAAGTAGAATATAAAATGTTTTTTTTTAATTCCCTTCAACATATGTAATGATAATAATAATAAAATTATATATGTCGTTTATTTGCATAATTGGCAAGAAATTGAAAAAAAAACAACTTTTAAATTCATTTTTATAAATTTTCTTAACCCATTAACGCCCAAATTATTTTTTTTTGAAAATCGTTGAAAAAATAGTCTTGCCATGTTATTTTGGATAATTTTTAGCCAAAAAAAAATGTAAAATTTTTTTTTGTTTTTTAGTTTTTTCAAAAAAATACGATCTATAAATAGATCGCTGGGCAAATAATTGATTTTTTTTTTATAAAAAAATATGTTTTTTATTACTGTACAATATCTAATTTTTGCGATGATATTTTACAAAACAAGTGGTGCAAAGCGTAATGTTACATTTTTTGCAGTAAGTAAGTGGGCGACTTTTACAAGAAGTGTATTGGCTCTTCTTTGATTGGTTGTCTTTTCCAAAAAATGCCCTTTTTCATCAAGTCTAACTTTATCAGGTACGCGTGATTTGGAGGTTGATGGTAAGCTCAGGGGTCTACCTTTCATAATACTTCGTCCATGACCAAGCTTGAGGTAGGTTACTGCAATCTCGCGCCTAAAATCTTTTAAATTTATTGATTTCTTCCCATTGATTCTTCGGTAAAGCTGCAACGAATTTATTACTGCCATATCTATCATCCTTATGAATAAACACCAGTACCACTTTTTGCCTCGGATGGCGATGCTATGCTTCTCCAAAAGCCAGTCAGGGCTGAGCCGTGCCGGGGGTGCAAGGGGTGCGACGCACCCGGGCGGCGCTCATTTGGGGCGGCAAAATATCCGAAAAATAAAATAAAAAAGCGCCAAGTAATGAAAGAAAAATTATGAATAACAAAAATTTATAAAATTTAAAACTTATAATTAAGGCCCCAACAGAATACAATGTTTACTGAAACCGAGCATTGTTCCCCGAATCGTTGCTATAATAATAATCTCTATAGATAAATAAATAGGTACCAGGACCAGGTAATAAAAACAATAGCACCGCAATTATGGTGGGTTCAGCCAGGGCGGCGTATAGTAATTCCTCGAAATTTATTTCTTGCGGAATTTCAATGCTTTTGGGTAATAAATAATATTAGATTATTGATTTTAGGAATAGGACCTGTTCAAATTAAAAATATTAATTATCCCATTAATAATTTAAATAGATGTTTTAGCGCTGCTTACTTTGAAAAAAAATTAACTAACAATGAAAAAGTTCCTAGAACCTGGCTTATTTACTCAAAATCTAAAGATTCAGTGTACTGTTTTCCTTGTAAATTATTTAAAGTTTCTGATAATAGTTTTAATGAGGGGAATGGCTATAGTGACTGGCGACATTTTTTTTCTCGGAATTTAGAAAGACACGAAACCAGTAAGGGGCATTTTGAAAGTGTTAGGAAATGGCTTGAATTAAAAAATTCAATAGAAAAAGGTTTAACTGTGGACTCTATCAATCAAAATTTATTTCAAATGGAAAAAAAAGATGGACTTCGATTTTAGAGAGAACACTACTGGTCAGGGGTTATCAGATTTTTTATTAAATTATTTAAAAGAAGTGGATATTGATATTGCCGATATGAGAGGTCAGGGCTATGACAATGGAGCAAACATGAAAGGCAAGCAAAATGGCCTACAAAAAAAATTTAAATATTAATCCTAGAGCCTTTTTTGTACCCTGTGCCGCCCATAGTTTAAATTTAGTAGTTAATGATGCAGCAAAAAGCTCTCTAGAAGTAACTAATTTTTTTAGCATTATTCAGGAAATATATGTCTTTTTTTCGGCCTCAACTTACAGATGGAATGCTCTCTTAAAAGAGCTGCCCAGGCTAACACTATCCTAACTAGCTATAGCCTATATAACTAGCTAAGCCCTTATCGGATACCAGCTGGGAAAGCCGTATTGAGGCATTAAAAACTCTTAGATTTGAGAAAAAGTGTATGATGCTCTGTTTACGCTTTTTAATGATGAAGGCAGAGATAATGAAACAAAGAATATTGCAATGTCCCTAATAAATAAAATAAAATCATTTAAATTTATTTGTTCATTAGTTATTTGGTACAACATTTTGGCAAACATTAATATAGTAAGCAAAACACTGCAAAAGTCTAATGTTATTTTACCAGAAGCTGTACAGATGCTAAAAGAAATCAAATTATTTTTGACACAAATGAGATCCGAAAACGGGTTTTTAGACATGATAAATGAATCTAAGAAAATTGCGGAAGAAGTAGACGCCGAAATTTCCTTTCCAGCCATTCACTCAATAAGACCAAGGAAAAAAAACGTTTTTTGATTATGAACACAAGGATGAGCTAATCCAATCTCCAGAAATAAATTTTAAAGTAATTTTTTTTTTATATTCTCGATATTTCAACCTCAAAATTGGATGAGAGATTTCACGATTTACAAAAACATATTGAATTATTTGGTTTTTTAAACAATTTGAAAGCATTTTCTAAACCCGAAATAATGACCTATTGTAAAAATTTAGAAGCTAAATTAACTGACCCTGAAACAAAAAATATGGACATAAATGGATTGGACCTCTATAATGAAATCGACATATTATCAATTTACATTAATGATAGAAATATTTTCTCGGCCAAAGAAATATTAATACATCTGGTTGCCAACGATTTGAAAGGCATATTTCCAAATTTATTCGTAGCTTTAAGAATATGTTTAACAATGCCAGTGACTGTAGCTCATGGAGAACGCTCATTTACACAATGAGCCAATCAAGACTATCAAATTTATCAATAATAAGTATTGAGGAAGACATTGTTTCTAATTTAGATGTTACCGACCTAATTAGGGAATTTGCATATAAAAAGGCTAAAAAAGTAAATGTTATTTTTAACATTTGCATTTAAACCAGGGTTCTAATTACTTTTTTTTAATTTCTTTAAATTAGTATGTAAGTAAAATATATTTTCTTTAGGTGTTTATATCGATATAATTACATATTAATATAGAAATACTTATATAAGTAAATAATATATGCTTTTATGTATATTTTTTGTATAGATAATATTGATATATTGATTAATATATGTGTGTTTGGAATTTAATTCAATATGATTTTTTTATTACACCTTACATTTATTTTTACATTACAATTTATTTTTTAAAACACTTTTTATAAAAATCACTGCAGAAGTCCACTCCTCCCATGTATTTATTGTAGTTGTATATCAGTCTAGGTTGGGAAACTGGCATGCGAGCTTTCTCCTTCCTATTCCAGCGTAGAACTGAGGCTACTGGCTCTACGTGATCAAAATTAGTGGCCATTGAAACAAACTTATTGTCATTCCATTTAACAATTAGTATTTCATTTTTGATGTCGAATCTAAAATTATATGATCCACGAGGCATTTTTTCCAGTTCCTTGGTTGATTGTAATGGGCACTGGGCAGTCCGATTTTTCCTTATCGTGCCAGTAGCTCTAAATTTAAATTCTTTTAGCTTGTGAAATATATTAACTTTTTCAAATAATGGTCGTATTTTAAAATATTTATCATTTGTGTTGTCTTTAGCTTTAGTATTGTCGACAAAATGAATACATGATTTTATTTCCAAGTAGGCATTTCTACTCATAGCATTTTTCACGATTGATTGGCCCAAATCGTCTTCATCGGACCAGTAATCTCTTTCAGATGGTAAAGTATGATACTAAATTATATATAGATATAAAAAAGCCACTAAATATCAAAAAACTAATAAAAATTCTTATATCATCTTTTGATATTGTAAAGCCATGTCAATTCTTTTGGGTAACTACATAGTTAGTAGTTTGTTCCATTATCATGCCGTAAATTTCATCATCGAAAAAGTGTTTAAATATGTTTACCGCAGAGGAGTCTTTCAATGTAGCTTTCATATCGTTCTCAGCTTGTAAAAAATCCTGTTCGGCTGTTTGAAGATTATATTTAGGGTCAGTTTTGATCCATTTAGTTTCAAGTTTTTGTGGATTTTCAATTTTTGCTTTTTTTTTCTCAGGGAGTAGACGTGCCAATGGTAAGTTATCTTCTTCCTTGCTTTCGTCATCTTCATTTGTCTGTATTTCTACATAACCAGCAATATCTTTTAAGATAGCGATTCCAGTTTCTTCATCGTTAAATACTTTCTCATCGGTTAGCTCATCAACATCGGGTGGCAACGCTAGTATGTCCGCATCTATTTGCTCTGAGTACAGGTACTGCACTGCATCTACTAGATTTTTAAATATATTAGGTTTTCTGATTTTTATATCTGAAATAAAAAAAAATCTTACAGAAAAACATTTTTTTTAGAAATTAAATTTAAAAAAATCTCTGTTTATCCCAGCGATCTATTTATAGATCACCATAAAAATCAGTGTTATAAAAAGTAAAAAAAATAGAAACATGCAACAATAAACATTTAGCTACATTTATTGAACCCCTCCTAATAGAAATATAATACATAATTTAACTTACCTTAACAAATTTTAAAGCTATCTCAAAATATTAATAGTCGATGCACTTGATAAAAAAAATGTCTCCAACGAAGGTCCAATAAAATAAATACTTTCGGTCGTACAATGAAGTAAGGCACTAAATAGGACCGATTTACTATCAAAGTAACGATATTGGTGGTACGCGCCGCATAAAATTCACCAGACACATTTTGAACACCTGTTTGATGTTGTGATCTATAAATAGATCGCTGGGCGCTAATGGGTTATTTACCCATTGTCAGGGAATCACCCTAAAGTCAAAGAAGGTGCAAATGAACATAAATTTGCTCCCGTTCCTATATTAATTCCACATATGTTCAACAGATGGCTCTACGATTAATGTGGATATATGCACCAAGTGTTTATAGTGATTTTTGCTTGTTCGCTTAGCTCATGGGTAAAGCTTAACTAACTTTCGGTTAACTGATTTTTGTTTATTCATACATTCGATATAAATATGTTTCGCAGACTATGTATTAGTTTTATCAAATTCTTGTTTGGTCGAGACCAGCTAAGTGATTTTAGAACTTAAAACTAGGATTAAATGTTACATAAAAGTTAAACCTAGTCCTCTGTAGTAAAAAAATTACGCTTATTTACCTTAATTAACCCTGAAAAACCGAGCCTTAAGGCCGATGATTCCTATATATTTATTCTTCTTTAAACTTTAATTCATCCTTATATTTTCGTATCTTAATGACACTAAACTCATTAAAACCTTAGACTTGACAGCTACAAGCAACAAAAAATCCGACAGAAAACAGCTACTAAAAGGTTAATAATTTATCGATCCAACGAACTTTAGGAAGTTCGATCGAAATTATATGAGGCGCTTCATTCGAATAGATTACTATACAATTATTCACTATGTAGTTGTTTAAAGTCTTATTTATTTTGTTTGTTGGTCAGACTTTAGAAAATTCTTGCGGATAATAACACATTCTTATATCTAGTTATAACTTTTATTCCTAGACTCAGGTGTTCATACATTTAGCAAAAATACTAATTATACATTTAGCAAAATCCACTAACAGTTTGCTTACAAAACTTTAACAAAATTCTACTTTCTTTTAGAAAATTAAATAAATATTCTACCCTAATGTTTTCCTATATACTTCCTAATGAAAATGATTGCTGAAGTACAAGAAAACAGTTAATGCAACAGTGATTCAAACAAAAATAGTATAATAGAAAGGTGCACAAATCACAATAACACACCTATAGGGTAACTTTTCTTCTGCTATTGATTAGTACCTCTGCAATGTTGTCCGTTGTCTTAACTATAGGCCTGTTGTAGAACTTAGCAAAAGTATCTGAAGTTTCTGTCCAGCTTGCAGTTTTACGGATGAAATTTATAGGTACACCTCTCTTGAATACTGAGGATGTTTAGGCATGTTTAATAGAGTAAGCTCAGAAAATATTTGTGTTGATTCCAGCTTTTGTTAAGGAGTCCTTTACCCATCTGCTTAATGTCTGACTAGAAACTCCACTAAAAGGAGCAGAATATGAAATAAAAAGGTATTCATTGTTTATCTTCCCTAAGGTGGCTGTCTTGTCGATATACTGCATTAATGCTGAAACTAAACAGAGCTCAGGTTGTTCAGTGAATGTTTTAAATTGAAGACAAGGTTGACTCTTATTTGGGCCAGAGGTTTTTATAGCATCAGAGATAAAAATAAGAACCTCAGCTTCATTTGTGAAAATGATATTTTCTACTTTAATTAGGCCAAATGTTTGAAAACGTTGGGCCGTAATTAAAGCCAAAAGAGATATCACCTTTTTTGAGAGCAACTCAAGAGATAAAATTTCATTAGGGTGAAGATTTCTGAGGTAATTTAGTAGTACCTGGGGATCTCAAGTTATATTGTATCTAGGAGTCTGTGGACGTAGTTTTGAAACGCCTCTTATGTACCTTTTTATTAAGAGGTGTTTACCTAATCTGCCTGGCCGAACGTAAATTGTTAAATGACCCATATTTAAAACATCTTTGTTTAAAAAGGAATTGAAAAAACTGTATCACTTGAGTGGGTGTTGCCTTGAATACAGGAATATTCCTCTCTACAGAATATTTCCACCAGGACCTATAAGCTGTGTCATACTGTTTTTGTGTTGTGGTAGAAAGGGATTCCACCATGACATCCATGCATTCTTCTGGCACATTCCTCAGTCGAAAAGCCTCCCTGATAATTCCCCTGCAACCAGGGTAAGGTTTGCTATGGGGAATGGTTCCCTAAAAGGAGATGTAATCAAATTACTGTCTGGACCAAGAATTATTGGATCTATAGTAAGGAGCTTGATAAAAGTAGGATACCATGCCTGACCTGGCCAGCTTGGTACAATTAGAATCCCTTCAGCCCTATCATTAATAATCTTTTTAATAACTCGTAATATTAGTGAGAATGGAGGAAAGGTATAAAAAAATTCCCCCCTCCATGAAACTGTAAAAGAGTCTACTGCACAAGAGGATGGATCCTTGTTTAATGATATATATCTTTCACATTTCTTATTAATGATTGAGGCAAACAGGTTAATTGATGGTTTCCCAAACCTTTTAACAATTAACTGAAAGGCAGCATTGGATAGTTCCCATTCAATGCCTGGACTTGTTATGCGGGAGCTTTTATCAGCCAAATTATGATCAGTCGAGATATATGAAGCATGAATCCATATATCTTTTTGTTCACACCATTTCCAGATTTTTGGGCTACTTTATTTAATAAATGGTTTCTTACACTACCCATATGATTTATGTAAAATATTGCTGTGACATTATCTATTCTAAGTAAAACATTACAAGATCTTAATTTAAAAGCAAAACATTTTAGCCCATAATATACTGCGAGGAGCTCTAAAAAATTAATATGGTTCTTTTTCTCTGCCTCGCCCCAAAACCCATGTGTCTCCTCTCCTCCTGAGTAAGCACCCCAGCCAGAGCTTGAAGAGTCTGTGTAAATTTCTAAGGAATAATTATCCTCTCGAATATTTTGCCTAGCCTTTGGAATGTTATCAATCTACCAATTAAGGTCTTCAGCAATAATACTTGGATTAATTTTCATATAGGAATCATAGTTTTGATTTGATACTTTGAGGGCAAATAATATTTCTTTTTCTAAATTCTTAAGATATAAAAGGCCATATTTTAGGGTTGGGAGGGTAGAAACTAATAAACCAATTAAATGGGCAAAAAAACTAATTTTACATAAGGTCAGTGTCTTAATTTTTTTTATCTTCCTAATAATTCTTAACCCTTTCTCAAGAGGTAATTCTATAGAAAATTATCTAGAATCAAGTATAAATCCCAAAAAGTGACATCTTGTTTGTTTGTGGCTCTAATGAGCTCTTTTTATCATTAATCAGAAAACCAAGATATTTTAAAAGTTCTAAACATCTAAAAGATTCCTGTCTATTTTGTTCTTTTGTTTTGGACAAAATTAATAGATCATCAAGGTAAATAACACAGCATATGCCCCTTTTATGTAAATATGAGACAACTGGCTTCATAACCTTGGTAAATATATATGGTGCACTAGACAACCTAAATGGAAGACAGTTGAATTCAAAATGTTTTTCATTAAATTTAAATCTGAGATTTTTTTTACTAGATTGATGCATAGGAATTAGGTAGTATTCATCTTACAAGTCTATAATTGACATAAGCCAATTCCTTTGCATTAATTTAACAGCTGTTCGCCAGTCATCCATTTTAAAATTATTCTTTTTTATATGTACATTTAATCTCTTTAAATTAAGTATGAATCTTTTTTTGCCATTAGGTTTTTTAATCAAAAAAATAGATGACAAAAATTGTCCTTTAATGCTCTTACATAGGCTAACTGCACCTGAGATTAACATGTCATTGATTACCTGAGGAACAAGACGGGCCTCTCCAGTTTAAATGGTCTGCCTCTTGAACAGCTCTTCTGGGATTTCATGTTAAACCAGATTTTGTGGCTTTTAGATCTCTACTGTTTTTTTCTAAATCTCTTGCAGTTTTAATTTTATCTGCAAAATCAGAACCAAATAACTTAGAGTCTGGGGTCGTTTTGACCACCACTTGCCGAAGGGAATCATCTAGGGATGGTATGATAACATACCTCCTAGATATTGATACATAATGATGTAAATCCCTTAGTAATTTGCCTGTATCTGATAGTTCAGTTATAATGGCTTTAAGATGATCATTACTTTCTTGACCTAGGATTTTATTTAATGATGAACCCAAGGCTGCTAAAGAAGCTCCTAACTGAGATTGAATGATAGCTAAATACTTATCTTTTTTTAATGTGTCTTGTGATAGAATTTTTAAAATTTCCTCATTTAGATCTGGGGCTTCTAAGGTTTTTATTGGGTACAAGATATTTTTTAGTTAGATCTAGTCTTTTTTGTTTATCTAGCCCGCATTTAATTATGTTAGAGCATCTAGAAACCATGGCTGGGTGTAGTTCAATGCCCTCGCTTATAATGTCATTGGGGTCTGTGTCATCTTTCAGAGTTAGAAACTGTTCTGTATCCTTGTCTGGGTGGATGACTAGGATCTCCTCTCTATTGTCCACCTCAGAGTCTATTGTTCTGCTGTGCACTTGCACTTGCTCGATCATCTTGGAAGGTCTATGATTAGGTTGGTCCAGCTCACTCGAGTCTAGACGCCTATACCTCTTACGTGGATGGATAGGGGTTCGGGGCTCCTGCTCACTCGAGTCAGGGCTCCGCGAAATCCAGTCGCGTCTTCGAGGACGCGCTGAATGTTCTGAACACGAGTCAGATGATCTAGATCGGCTTCTTTTTGGCCTGCCTCTAGATTTAGTATTTCCACGTGTTGTTTTAACTATGAATTGCTCAATACGCTTCATACGGGCGTCGAGGTCATGGAAAGCCAGCGCTGACTCCCTTGAATCGGAGCCAGAAACTGACCTTTTTCGGTTCCTTGAACCCTTTCCCATTATGCTGAAAGAAATTAATAACGTTATTACTTAAAATTACAACTTACTCCTCGGATTTGAGCTGAAATTTATTTGTGGAAAAATTCACTTGTTACCACCCAAGCAGAAGCGGTACTACATAGTGAATAATTGTATAGTAATCTATGAAGAATGAAGCGCCGAAATATAATTATAAACTCACAATGAACCTTCAGTCAGCTAATCTATTGATAAGCAAACATAATTATCTTTTAATTCTTGCTTTCTACTCGAAACTTATTCTATACTAACGATGTCACTCTACGTCAAATAAACGTCATGACGTCAAACATAATATATTTTTGTATTTAAAAGACATATTATAGTCATTAAAACCTTGGCCTTGACTGCTACAAATAATAGAATATTTAAAAGGAATAAGTACCAAGAGATTAATAATTAAAAACTCATGGTTATCCTGCAGTCAGCTAATCCATTGATAAACGAACTAATTATCTTTAAATTCCTGCTCTTTACTCGATATTTGTCCCATACTAACGATGTTACTCTACGTCAAATGAACGTCATGGCGTCAAATTTGTTTTTGTTGACGTTTCCAGTTTTCATTTTTAGGTTATGAAAATCAAAAAAAAAAATAATATTAAAAAACTACCCTATAAACATGAATAGAAATGATTTGATGCGTCTAGATGTTAATAAACTATTTGAGGAACGTAACATCGATGAAATAATTGAAATAGAAAAATTATTAGATGCAGAAATCGAAAGGAAACGCAACGATTTGCGCTCTATGGTTGGGTCAGTGTAACACCAATTTTCTTTAATATTTCTATGGAATTTATTATAAGTTCATTAAAATAACGTGGTTTTTACTGTAGGGATCGTTACAAAGACATACTGGCAGCCTCCGATGCAATAAAATCAATGAAAGAAATATCACAAAATATAGTCTCGAGCATAGACAAAATCACCAGGACCTGTGAAGATCTTGTTCAAGTTCAAAACCGGGACCCTGCAGTAGTAAATAAAGAAAAAGCTAATGGAAAGTAAGTGTTACTTTGCAATAGTTCATATTTTTGTTTTTAAATAGGCATCATTAAAGCCACTCCTTGTGGAATCATTTGTAAACTCATTTCCTAAATATTATTTAACAGATAAATCGGTTGCTGTATCTAAACTACTACTGATCCATAATTTTTGGAGAAAATATCTATAAAAATTACCTCTCTTTTTACAGGAGTGACCATGAAGAAAGGACACTAATTATACAAGTGAGACTGGCCATATTTTTAAATGAACAAATTTGGCTAGCATTAGATAATGGACTAAATCTTGATGCTACCCAGTATTACCTTTTAGCTCAACATATTCACTTGGGTATATAATTCCTTTACAGACCAATTTTCCATTATGATTCATTTGATTCAACTTTAGGTTTCAATTTAACCCAGAATGATCATCTAACAAGAGTACCATTACTAAAGCATTTAAAAGCGAGTTTATCAACACTTAGAGAAAATATATGTGAACATGTTACTGGTCAATTAGAGTCAGTTGAGTTAACTTCAGAGGTAATAAATTAATAAGTTTGATTAGGAATTTCATTTATATGCTTTTAGGAAGCTAGTAAAAACCTAAATGCCTTAATGCTGCTAGAAAATAAAACAATTGACCACTTATTAAGCATATTTATAGACCATAGAAAAACAGCATTACAAAGTGTAATTAACACCCAGTATGATAATGTAAGGCTGCAAATTTGTGCGATGGTGAAATGTCTTGTGACCACTGTACTATTACTACATGACTGTTTTATATGTAAGTGGTTTTTTAAGGTAAATTTGATTATTTTTAATTTTAATTACACAATTTTAGATAATGAAAGTAAAAATGGCCTAATTTGGAAGGAGCTTGACTCTATAGTAGGAAATGATGCTCCGGCAACCCTCACAAAATTAAAACTGCCGATTACACCCTTAGTTAGTTATATTCCTGATATAATAAGAACTTTTAAGTAAGATTTTGTGATTCACATGTCAAATTATTTGCTAAATAATCAAATTGCAGGCCAAAGTTAGATCCAATATTCACCCAAAATAAAAATGAAAAATTAGACAAAGTAGTGGTTGACAGTTGGTTGGAATTTACTCAGAAAAGTATTGATTCTGGTTTAGGAAAAAGTTTGCAACATGTAACTACTGTTAAAGGGTTATATTTAATCAGGGAAGAATCACTAAAAATTGGTAAGTAAAGCATCAAATTATTGATAACTTACTGCTTTTACATGAATTTTAGAGTTGCCTGACTCCTGGCCCACAATCTGCAGTGATCTACTTTTACCAGACAATTTTGACATCTGGTATCACTTTTTCCAAAATTTAATAACCCTTAGGGCACAAGAACTAATTTCTAAAATTATTTTAAAGAACATTAATGAACTTAACGATGATATCAAATCCACCTTAAACAACTCGAAACTGTTAAGAAGTGAGTTGGATTTAAGGTGGTATTCTTGGAAGGAGAATAATGAAGATGTTAGTAAAATGGAGGATAACCATATAGGTATGTGAAAGATTTGCTTATTTAAGATTATACCAGAAAAAATGTTTTCCAGGCCTTTCCATGAAAACCAAAGGCTACTCAAAACTGGTGGTGCAATTGTGCGAAAAGTTGGACAAAAAGTACTTAGGACTATTAGAGGATGTTTCGCAGTATTTATATGGAACTGAATATACTGGAATACCCAGTTTTCCATTTTTAATAGGAGACTTTAAATATAAAAGAAAATTTATTGATAAAGAACAGTTAGAAAATCATTTGATGACTGAAAGTACAAATTATTCATTGGGGTAAGTCTTGAATATTTTCTAAGTTTGAATATTGTATTAGCACAATGATGTTTTTGCCTATCAATATTTAATTTGACAAAATGACTATAAATAGATGTTAATAATAATAATAATAGATGTTTATTTTCCAAATTAACAGAATTCATTTATTTAAAACTGACACTGTCTACAACTGAAGAAAATAAATGATTTACATAGAAATTTCTTTATTTAGCAACTTGCTAAAAATATCTTCTTCAGAACTGTCCAATCATGTTGTCCAATGAATTAGTTGTCTAATACAGTAAATTGTCAAAAACTTGAAAAAAAATACCTTAGTAATATTATAAGCAAAATCATTTTTCCAAATATAAGGCTTAATAAAATACTTATATATATTTTAATAAAACCAGTGAATGAGTGTTTATTATAAATTATTTACCAAATCATGGAATATTATTGCATGTGTGTGCTGTATCCATTCCCTGATGTGAACCTTAGATCCGAAAAAACCGAAAATCCGAACACTTCTATATCTGTTGACCTTAACATCCCTATTAAGTCTACTTCGTGTTATACATTTTACACATAGAACCTGACTTATCCAGTATAAGCATAACTTTGATTATCACCCTATGATACTCACAATAAAAATAACTTATAATGAGTGGAATTTAAAGAAGCCATTTATCTAGGTCAGTATATACACTTGTCAATGAAAAAGAGATACAGAACTACAATTGAATTATTTAAAATATTAAATCTACTTAATAATTCAACATTTACTTTTGCCCAGTGTGATAAATAAAAACTCAAGACTTCAAGATTGGAATTAGTTTAATTTTATTTTTCATTGAACTCTTTTTTAATTTTTTATGTCAATAGGAAGAAATTTATAAAACTTAATTGAGAGGCCGCGTAGGCTATTTTGACAACTTTTTAATCTATTGTGAACAGTAGGTAAGACCCCAAAGTGAAATTTAAATTTCAGTAAGTTGTCCTTAAAGTATAAGACATTTTCGAATATGAAATAAATTGAGAGGGTAGTTAATATTTTGAGACTTCTAAAAGGTTCTCTACAATCTTCCCGAAAACCCAAACCTGCCATGGTTTAGTATCTACAGGAACTCTTTTATTTAAATGCGAGAAATGCCATTTCAAAAGCCATAAATGCTGGCAAGTGCACATTTGCACTGTATTTTGACTTGAGTAAGGCTTTCAATATGTTGGATCACAAACTCTCTTGGATGTCACTAAATCAGTGGGATGTGTCGTAAAGAGTATTTTTCTTCTAATCAGGATGTGGTCGTCATTTTAGATGACAAGGTCACATTTGTTAACCATATAAATACTGTTTCAATAAAGACATCTACACTTCTTCTCTTTGTTACTAGAAATTGTAAATATTTTTCAATAGCTTTAGATATTGAATAGATTGGATGTTGCCAGAATCATGTTGGTACTTTGTAGGGAATCCAACATAATTTTCTGAGGTATTGTACATACCATACTTGCATTACCATTGAAAATCATGATTATTCTGCTATAGATCTTCTACTATTAATCTATTTTTATCGACAGCGGCTGTTTTTATTTACAGTCATAAGTGGATTCATCCAGATCTTTTGAGGCAGATTTACCAATTAAATTTTACGATACCCGAGTGTTTTCAACATTCCTTTAAACAGAAAATCTTATGGTATTCACAACTCATTAGATATGTACCTGGGGCTATTGAATAAATACAATTTTGATTACTTTAACTCATTTTAAAAGACTTCTTGCTAAATGTTGTTGTTTTTTTGTAAATAATATTTTTCGCTTTATGATAATGTATTTATTACTAATTTTGATAATCTTTAAGTTTTGATACATTGCTAATGATGTTACCCTGTGTATTAAATAAATAAATAATTTGAATAGTACTTCAATGTTATAGCTGTTCCTCGTATTTTTCCTCTGTTAATTTCTTGATATTTTCGGTTCTTGAAACTGCCAAAAATTTAGGCATTGTGATGGACAGTAAGTTGAGATTCAGGGAGCATGTTAAAAAAATTGTTCAAAAATCGTTTGCAGCTTTAAAACTCTTATATTATAGTAATAGAGATATTTTTAATCTAAGTCTTCAACGCAGTCTATGTGAGGCCATGGTGCTCTCTTATTTTAACTACTGTGATTATGTTTATGGTTTTTGCTTAGAAATTCAAAATGCCTGTATCAGATTGGTTTATGGCTTACGTAAGTATGATCATATTTCTCAATATTTTAAAACAATTAACTGGCTTAAAATGGACAATCGTAGAATTCTTCATTTTTCCACTTTTTTGATAAAAATCATTAGCAGCCCAAAGGCACCTGCGACTATAAGGAATAGATTGTTGTTTAGAGCAAATGTACACGGGGTAAATGTTAGAGCTAGAAATAAGTTAACCATGCCGGTCCATAGGAGTGCTATGTTCCAGCGATCGTTTTCTTACAATGCTGTTCAGTGCTACAATAAAATACCTGCAGAATTTGTTGACCTTCGTGCAGATAAATTTAGCAGGAAATATAAAATTGTTCTTATGAATATTCAAAACAATTCTCTTACTGTTTAATATGTATCAAATTTGCTGTTTTTTATAAAAGAAGAAAACTTTTTTTGTGTTACATTATAATTGGGAATATTTCTTTACATATAACATGTTGTTATAATGTTGGTTTATATACTTTAAATACACCCTGATCTGGTTCAGTGGAGTAGCTATATAAAGCTAGACTGCGCCAGGTTCAGGTACCTTGTTTTTTTTTTGTATCAAGTTTGTAATGAATTTGAATAATAAAAGACATTTATTACTATTATATATACAAACTATATGTTTATTATTTTTCTTTATATTTTTTTTTCCAGAATTGCAACTTACATCACCAACCTAGTTTCGCTAGACTCAGATCCGGACTTGGTACAAAAGTCCTTATTGTGCGCAAGATTTCTCCAAGCGAGTTGCGCACTGTGCACACACTTTCGCACTTGTTGCGAGTTCGGAAAAGCCGGATCTGAATGGCAGAGGATATGTGATACGTTCAAAAAGACTAGTCAAAATCTGTGGTCTAACTGGGTGAAAAAAACCGTAGAAGAAACCGGGATTTTAGTGAACAAATTCGATTGTACTGAGGCTGATATGTTAACGAATTTATCGGTTAGTGTCTTTACTTTATGGACCGTTTTTATTTCAGCATTTTATATTTTCAGAAGTGGGATGAAATTGAAATCCAAGAACAAGCGGAAGAAAAAGTGTTTAATTCGCAGATAAAAGTACCTTTGAAACCCAGTATACCGCTTACTAAAGTGCTGGTTAAACTTAACCAGGACCTGAGCCAAGTATTGCCCTTTACCCTACCAAAGGCCATTCATGTATTATTTATAGAAGCGAACGTTAATAGAATTTTAAAAAAATACGAGGAAATTTCTACTGCAAACCTAAATCAAATTCAAGCTTTACAGTATTTATTGGACGTAAGGTATCTTACGACGCTTTGTATACCCAGAGAGAACACTACCATGGTGAACTATGCACAAACTATCTGTGATAAACTCAGGGGCAAAATCGACCCTTTTGACTTGGACGTGTTTTATAGTTATTTGCAGACGAATGTTAAGAAAGCAGTAGGACAATCACAAGTAAGAAAGCTAAATTTAAAAAAAAAAAATATTTATAATCTACAGCATTATGACTTATGTTTCACTCTAATAGGGCATCAATTATTAACATCGAAAAATGAAACAACTTACCAATATTCACTTACCACAACCACTAAATAAACCTTGTAGATTTTGATATTTTGTTTAATTCTTTTTGTAAATTCTTTTACCAGCATCCTGGATGAATTCTTTGACTTAGTTAAGTTGATTTTTATAATTATTTTAGTTGTTATTTGGATGCCTGCTGCCCTCTTCTGCTCAGCTGGTGAACCTCGGTGCTTACGCTAAACCTAAGGAACAAGAGAAGAATCCATCGCTTATGTCTTTAAGTACCCCATCTACGAATGCCTGGTTTCCTCTTTTACCTATTACCGCTCCATCTCAGAGAATACCTGGGAGTGGACCTAGTAAACCTAAATTCACGGTAAGGTACCGGAAATATTTAATAATTTCTTATAGTGGATGTTTCTAGTTTGGTTTATGAAAAGAGTGGATTTTTACATATTTACAAAGGAAAAAAATGCGTCAAAACAAGGCAACATACACTTGCGTGCATAGAAATCGGCCCACTGTAAACTTTTGACTTTAAATATATTTTTAAAAAAAATTATACATCAGATCATTTTAATATGAGTAAAAATTTATGAAAACTTATTTGAACATCCTATCTTTAACATAGTGAAATTAATTAATTAAGAAAATTAGGCTTTTTTATTATTAACATAAATAGGGTTATTGACAATTTAAAACTTAACACTTAATTTTTTAATAATGGGTATGACCTCCTCTTGCCCTAATAACATCTCTCATACGATTAGGCATAGATCTAATCAAGTTTGCTATTGTTTCTTGTGGGATGTTTAGCCACTCTTCTTCTACTGCAACAATAAGCTCTGGGATCGAGTTTGGGGTACGAAGTCTAGCTCGAATTCTTCGTTTTAGCTCATCCCATAAATGTACGATCGGATTTAGGTCAGGACTGTATGCTGGCCACTCCATAATTCGAAAACCGACTTCTGCAATGTAATCTTGCACGATTCTTGCGGTGTGCGGCCTTGCGTTGTCATGCATAAAGGTAAATTCATCTCCAATGTAGTCGACGTAAGGTACCACATGAATTGCTTAAATCTCCTCGATATACCTAGCAGCCGTTAAACCTCTTCTTCCGTGAACACGGTCGCCCCTACGAATGAACTGAAGGTCGGTTCGTACTTCTATAGAAATTGCAGATCATGCAGAAACCACCTCCATAAGCACTTTGCTTTTCAAAGCAGCAATCTGCAAATCGCTCTCTTGGTCTTCGGTACACTTTCCTTCTTCGGTCGCTACCATGGAGGCATATTCTGGACTCATCTGAGAACAGAACAGATCCCCATTGTTCCAACGTCCAATTCAGATGATCCCTTGCAAAACGCAGTGCAGAGTAAGTTTTGGACCAATCGCAGGTGTTTTAGGGGTCAGGTTATTTTCCTGCAGTCTTCGTCTCACTGTCCACTGCCTAATAGGCACTCCTCGCACCTCACGGAGCTGTCGTTGCACTTGAACGCCATTAAGGTGAAAATTTCTTAATATTGTTGACACAATAAAGCGGTCATCACGAGCGGTTGTAAATCGCTTCCTACCTGTTCCAGGTCGCCTATGAAAGGGTCCAGTCTCCTCATAACGTTGGCACACTCTTCGAACCGCTGCGCGAGTCATATCCAATTGTCTAGCAACAGCTCGCCGACTAAGTCCATTTTCGATTAAAGCAATAACTTGGGCGGCTTTTTGTGGTGTATTATGCATTCAATTAACACACTTGAACACTATTGAGGTTATGAAAAACGAATAATATGCAAATTTCAGTTGCAAACGCAATAATTTTATTATTTGACAAATTTGTTATATTCGTTACAATCACCACATAAACACGGTTCATTTGTTTACCGGTGGCTACGCATATACACGATAAGCCTTCTTGATAAATTTCTACTCACATTAAAGGATATTAAATTGTCTAAAGTCTAAAAGTCAAAAGTTTACAGTGGGCCGATTTCTATGCACGCAAGTTTATATAGAATTAAACCAAAATGACATTTATAATACGTTTATTTTTTCGCTTTTCCCATTTCATCAAGGTTTTAAAATTTAAAAGAGGAAATAATAAATGGATACACAAAATTCTTTTATAAAAACAATTTTTGATTCAAAATCACTATTCATTTAAAATGACGTGCTTTTTTAATACTAACTAACTAGACAATAAATAGATGTTTTTCAAAAGTTGTAATTAGAGAATATAGTGCCAAAACTGTGAATATTCAAAATCGCGTTTCTCAGGTATTTGAGTTTTAAAAGATGCTGTGAAAAATCAGTTTTTTACGCTACATGTTTTATCTATTAAAATAAAGAAAGAAAAAATGTTTATTTGTCAAAAAAAACTTACAGATTACATTATTCGACATAATTTAACTTAACAAAAGAGGCGAATAGGATAGTGCATCTCAATTATAAGGAAACCGTTCCACAGTAATACCTTAGCAAGGAGTTACGTGTGATGCATCCTTGAAACGATTACTTCATTGAAATTCAAAAAAAAAATTACATATACTTTCTTTCCTGAAAAGAACAAAACATGAATAAATTATAATTTTTAAGAAAAAATTAACATATAAATAGAAGTGAGGAGGGAAGTAGAAAAATATTGATATTGAAACCACATAAAATTATTACATAAGTCTTTATTATTTGATGAATAAAGCAAAACACGTGATATCTTCTCCTAATTGACATCCACAAAATTGAGAATTTATTTAAGAAAAGAGTGATATGATTTCTTTAGGGAATATTGAATAAAAAACGCATTCAAGAATTTTTTGAATTGATTTTGATGTGGCAAAAATGATTGAATCATTTTAAATTATATCTATAATTAAGTAAAGATATGAGTTAGTGAATTGCATATGTCATATTTTGTTTTTTCCGGAAAATGCATCTTAAATTTTTATAAATGCTTTAGTCGCAAATAGGTAATACTTTTTTTATTTATATGAGAATCAAAGGTTAATTTATTCTCAAGTATACAGGGTGTTACTTAAAGGTATGTCATCGTTTAAAAGGGACATTCCTGGACCGATTTTAAGTCGAAAAGTTCATATAAACATGGGTCCTAAAATGCTTAGTTTTTAAGATACAGGGTGTTAAGTTTTATTTTTTTTTTCGTTTTTAATCAATTTTTCAATACGGTTTAAAATATTGAACTGAATTTTGGCACAGGATATTATGGCATAAAAACACATTTTTTAGATGTTCACCTACTTTTTTTTAGCAACCAGCGGCGTCGCTATGATGAATTTTTAATACAATTTTACAAAAAAAAATACTACGGCATTGACTTACGAAAAAAAATAATGATTTTATCTTAATTATCAATCAGTTATAAACAAAAAATTCCTCCATGACTTTTGCCGTAAATCTTACCGTTTGGGTGTAATCGTTAATTAAAAAAACATCTTTTATGCATAAAATGCATCTTTAAAAATTATGGAAATAAATCAAATTAGCTTTGCTCGTTGCCAGAAATTGTTTTTGTTGTTTTAAACATTATGACACTTGCGTTAGTGATTATTCTTGGCAGTTTGTTTTTAGTACCCTTTGGATCTTAAAACGTGAATTGTACTAGTTGAAAAATGGTAGATTATTCTAATTTGGAAATGACGCAAATGCATTTCCTTTTTGGACTTGCCAATGGTAATGCTATGGAGGCGCGGCGTTTGTATCAAGAAAGGTATCCTAATCGCGCTGTCCCAGATAGAAGAATATTTATAAACATTCATCGTCGTCTGGCTGAATCTGGGAGTTTTAAGGCTAATTCTGCCGAGGGAAGGCCCCGTACAGTTAGGACACCGGCAGTTGAAGAGGCTGTCCTACATGCCGTCGAAGAGGATCCGACCACAAGTACATGAAAAGTTGGTATGGTATTGAACATCTGCTACAAGACGGTATGGGAAATTTTAAGGGATTCTTTGTTATATCCTTTTCATATACAAAGGGTTCAGGCATTGCTTCTTAGAGATTATGAACCGCGTACGCAATTTTGTAGATGGTATCTCCAAAAAGTAACACAAAATCCTCAATTTGGTGCGAACATCTTGTTTACGGACGACGCTATTGCAATTCTCCAGAAATGCAATAATCAATTTCCATATTAATCATTACTGCATGGGCTCAAGAAAACTCTCATGCGATTACAGAGACACATTTTCAGGAACAATTATCAATAAACGTTTGGATCGGTACCGTATCCGATCATTTAATTGGACCATTTTTTTTACCAGGACGCCTTAATTATTGTAATTTTCTTCAAAATGATTTGCCTTTGCTTCTCGAAGATGTTCCTCTTCAGTTACGGCAACAACTTTGGTTTATGCATGATGGTGCTCCAGCCTACTTTAGCATATTGGCTCGTGAGGATTTAAATAGAGTCTACCGAAATAAATGGATAGGCCGTGGAGGACCACAGTTTTGGCCACCTAGATCACCTGACTTAAATAGCCTAGATTTTTTTTTGTGGGGACACCTAAAAACATTGGTTTATCAGACACCAATTGTGACATTAGAAGAACTAAGAAATAGAATTATTGACGGATGTGAAACTATACGAAACACGCCTGGAATTTTCGAAAGAGTTCGTGATTCTATGAGAAGAAGAGCAAAAGCATAGAGGCAAGAGGTGGTCATTTCCAACATTTGTTGTAAATTATGTATGTATCTATTGTATTTAATTGTTGTTGCTTTTTGTTCACCAGTTTGTAAAAAATAGCTTGAAAATAAATATTTGAAAAATGTACCTAATAAAAACTGAAAATAAAATCAAACTTAACACAATCAAAAATAATCATTAATGTCAGTGTCATAATGTTTACAACAACAAAAAAACAGTTGCTGGCAACGAGCAAAGCTAACTTGATTTATTTCCATATTTTTTAAAGATGCATCTTATGCATAAAAGACGTTTTTTTAATTAACGATTACACTCAAACGGTAAGATTTACGACAAAAGTCATGGAGGAATTTTTTGTTTATAATTGATTGATAATTAAGATAAAATCATAATTTTTTTCGTAAGTCAATGGCATTTTTTAGTATTTTTTTTGTAAAATTATATTAAAAATTCATCATAGCTACGCCACTGGTTGCTAAAAAAAGTAGGTGAACATCTAAAAAATGTGTTTTTATGCCATAATATCTTGTGCCAAAATTCAGTTCAATATTTTAAACCGTATTTGAAAAATTTATTAAAAACGAAAAAAAAAATAAAACTTTAACACCCTGTATCTTAAAAACTAAGCATTTTAGGACCCATGTTTATATGAACTTTTCGGCTTAAAATCGGTCCAGGAATGTCCCTTTTAAATTATGACATACCTTTAAGTAACAACACCCTGTATAAGGCCTACATTTTTTGCTTCTGAGACCACTGGAATTTTTATATTGAAAATTTTAATAACATTTTTGAAATCAAATCAAACTTTTTATTTTAGTCAAGGAAAAGAACACATGACTTAGAGGCATTTAACTTTAAATTTAATATTATGGTTTCCAGCAGATTTGTAAATATCCTGCCCTGATTGAATTGATTTTGAGAAAAAAGAAAAGAGTCAGCAAAAAAAGTCGCATACACCTGGGAATCGTCGGCAAACTGTTGAGGTTTAAAATAAGATATTACATTTCTTGTCTGCGGCATACAGAGAAAATAACAACGGCTCGAGAATAAATCCTTGTAGGACTCCAGTTTTATATTAAAATAAAGAAATAGAAAAAATCTACTAAGAATCCCAGCATCTTCTGCGTAAATCAAAAATTCCAACTGGTGTCATATATACACCGGAAAATGCAATAATATTTCACAGGTCAAAAAAGGTCGAACATATTTATTAGATTTAAAAAATAAAAAGTGACTGTTCAGATTCCTTAAAGAATACTCAGAATTATTTTTTAAGGCAGTTTATTTTTGTTTTTTGTATATAATATGTCGCAGCCTTCTACTGTAATCAGTCATTACATGAAAAGCTGCCAAACACTGAAACAGATAACTGTTACGCCGAAAGACTATAAATTTTAGACGTTACGTGTAACGTCAGCGTGCTTCGGCCGCTTGATGAAAGCGAGCAAAATTACGTTAGGTGTCCGACTGTATTGGACGTTTCATGTACCGGTTCGAATCTACTTTGCACTTGCTGAATCAACATCAACGAAATAACACACATACTAACCTCAAAATGACGACGGCCGAGAGTATTATTGTCACACAACAAACGCAATTCTACAAGAAATTAGAAGAGTTTTATTCCCAGAAACCTCTACGAAAGCCTTATACAAAGCACAAAATTGAAACAGTTATACAGGAAATTGTAGCAGCTAAGCAGAAACCGTAAGTACTTATCTCATTCTTATAGATTGTTTAGGTTAAGTTTATATCCGGGATTTCCCGGGTTTCTCGTGGACTCGTGATTTGTACAGTGTACGCTGTAAATAAATTCATGCTATTACAAAAACATATCCCCACTGTTAGTAGGTACTACCTGCGAACCTATCATTTTGAAATTTTATACACTTGTGTAGTTTGGATAGCAATATTTAGATATACAGGGTGTCCTAATATTTCGTAGACATCGAACTAACACGTATTTTTGAAATTAAAATAAGTCGATTGGAGACAATTTACCTCTAAACAAAAGTGCTTCATTTGTCTGTTAGAGCTTAGTTTTCGAGATACAGGGTGTTAACATTTTTATAAAAAAAATCGTTTTTTGTTGATTAGTCAAAAACAATTTCTCCGATTTTGATGAAACTTAGTAACTTTTGTTTTTTGTTTAACTAGTATTTTGATGTAACTAGCAGTAATAAGGGGCTACTTTCTATGCAATTAGATTTTGTTTTATATAATAAAAATATCAAACTGTGTTTTTATTGTTAAACTTTGATGCCTTCTAACGGACAAACGAAGCACTTTGTATAGAGGTAAATTGTGTCCAATCAACTTATTTTAATACCAAAAATACGTGGCAGTTCTATGTCCACGGATTATTGGGGCAACCTGTATAATGTTAGGTATACAGGATGGCCCAATAGTGTGGCAAAGTTAGCTTTTTAGAAAAAATGTTTCCTAGAAAAGTTTTATGGGAAGCATTGTACTTTCGCAGAAAATTATTATTAGATACACAGGGGGTTCTATAATAGCGAGGCACAAGAAAATTTTAATTATTTGAACATTTCTGACCTTTCTGACCAATCACATTTAATAAAGAAACATAAAAGCGAGGATGAAATCGAGTTTGTAGTGGCGTACGAGGATTTATTTGAGAAATTATGTGAATATCATATGAACAAAACAGGGCACGGTGGTCGCGTTAAAATGGAAGTAGCTCTCAAAAATAAATTGAGTATCCCACGTCCGGTCATAGAATGTTTTGTTCAATGCTACAAAAGCCGCAATGAAAAGAAACATGGCAAACAAAAAATTGTAGTACATCCCATTGTAAGCAAAGATTTTAATGAAAGAGGGCAGGTGGACCTGATAGATTTCCAATCGCTTCCCGACAAGCAATTCAAATGGATAATGAATTATCAAGATCATGCCACAAAATTCGTATCGAGGAAGTTGCTTCCAACTTATTAAGTATTTTTCTGTTAATAGGAGCCCCGAAAATTCTCCAGAGCGACAACGGTCGCGAGTTTGTAAATAAGTAAATGAGGTCAAAGTGACCCAGCGGTAGTTGTTGCGTTATAAATATTTTTTTGAATTTTTCAAAAGTTTTTTTGCATAAAAATTGTTTTGAACAAGTGTTTATTGTAATTTTTGTATCTAGTTATCCATAAAAATGGATTCCAAATTATACACGGATGCGGAGCTTTTAGACATTATAGAAAATTACGATTTTTGGCAGGACCTCGAAAACGTGAATGAAACTAATGAGTTCACGGATGATGAAAATGGCGCCAATGTGCCCTTGGAAATTGCTGACAATGAACAGGACGCTCTTAGAAAAATTTTGGAGGATGGAGATAAAAGCGATGATTCTGAAGAGGACTGCGAGCTATTTAGTGAACATGATTCTCTGAGTGAGGCTTCTGGGGTTTCTGGCAATGATGATTCTGAGGAAGATCAACCTTTAATTAATTTTACGTCTTGGGTTGGAAAGGATGGAACAAGATGGTCAAAAGGAGCAGCACCACGTGGAAGAGCAGCAGCTCATAACATTATTTACACTAAACCAGGTTTGAAGAGCTTTGCATTGTCCAATCCACCCTGAGTCAGCATGGAATTTACTTATAAATGATAAGATCCTAAAGATAGTTTGTAAATTTACAAATATAAAAATTGGACTGTGTCAGGCCAAATATAAAAGTTTCAAAAGACGTAGGGCTGCCAGAAGAAAATTTCAACCAACGTTTATTGCCAAAACAAGTGAAGATGAGCTAAAAGCCTTTTTTGGTTTGTTATATCTTCAAGGCTTATTCAAGTCTGGTCATGAGGATCTAAGGTCAATATGGTGTACTGATGGAACAGGAAGAGACATTTTTAGAGCTACAATGAGCCTTGCAAGATTTTCTTTTTTGCTTTGTTATTTACGTTTTGATGATTTACAAACCAGGAAGAAAAGGATCAAATTGGACATACTGGCGCGGATTTCAGAAGTTTTTAATACATTTGTGGATAACGTACGGGAAGTGTATAACCCTGGTAATAATGTTACCCTGGATGAGATGTTGGTACCCTTTAGTGGTAGATGCGGATTCCGTATGTACATCCCTAGTAAACCAGCCAAGTATGGCTTGAAAGTACAAATTCTGGCGGATTCAAAGACCCACTATATGTTGAACGCCGAAGTATATACAGGTGCCCAAATTGGAGATCGGGCCCCTAAAGAAAAACGTTTTTCGAATCCTTCGGAGGTTGTGCTTGGTTTGACAAAGCACATAATGGGTACTAACCGCAATGTAACCGCTGACAACTGGTACTCTTCAATTGAGATAGTAAATGAGCTGCTGAATAATAAGCTTACTTATGTAGGCACTCTAAAAAAAAATAAACGTCAAATACCACCAGAATTTCAACCCAGCCGTAAGCGACAACCTAAAAGTTCACTGTTTAGTTTTTCTCCGGCGATTACCATGGTATCATTTGTTCCAAAAACTAATAAAGCAGTTATATTAGTATCAAGTATGCACCACGATAATAAGATAAATGAAATTTCATTGAAACCAGATATAATTGAGTACTACAATGGGACTAAAGGGGTTGATGCTCTTGACGAAAAATGCGTAAATTATTCTACTTCGCGCAGAACAAGACGTTGGCCAATAGCATTATTTCATGCAATATTGAATATTGCTGGAATTAATAGTTATGTTTTATGTAACTGTGCATCTAATGAAACAAAAACTACGCGCTATGATTTTCTAAAGCGGCTAGGGGTATCGTTATGCAAGCTGTTCGTCATAAAAAGACTAGGAAATACAAAGGTACCTCGAAAGGTTCGAGAAATGGGCTCCAATATATCTTACACTGAGATTCCAGAACCTCCTGTACCACTCACTGATAGAACAACGTCCAAGCGAAAAAGATGTGCCATATGCCCATGGTCAAAGGACCGAAAAACAAACACTGTTTGCAATAACTGTAAAAAGCCTATTTGTCAACAATGTGCAGTAAAAGTTATTCCTAACTGCACTAAGTTTTTTTTTGTTAAAATGTTTTTGTTTTTATGTTAGAAAATACGTTGTAAGTGTCGTTACCTTTTTTTGAATAAATAATACAGTGTCAATCAACAGGCAACATCAATAGTTGTTGCGATTTTTTTTTGGAATAGTGGTTAAGGGTTATAGTAGACGGTCGTCCTAGACACCCCCAGAGTCAAGGCAGCATTGAACGGTCAAACCAAGACGTTGAAAACATGATACGAGCTTGGATGTCTGACACGAATAGCAAAAGATGGTCGGTAGGGCTTCAGTTTGTGCAATGGCAAAAGAATATCTCATTTCACAGAACAATAGGACGGTCTCCGTATAAAGCACTTTTAGGCTGTGAACCTAAAGTTGGTCTATCTTCTAGTAACATCCCCTCAGCGCTTGCAAAAACATTAATTTCCGAAGAAGAGCTTATGAAAATTATAAATAACGAAGAAGATTCAGTTGTCGAAATATCGGATGCACATGAAAGTCTCGCTGATGAAGATACCGACATTATCAATATTGTGTCTTGCTCGGAGGAAAGAAGATCTAAAGAAGCAATTTGCGAAAATTGTTTACGTGTTGTTAATATTACTGAAGTTTGTCAACAAGGATCTTCAGTACTGTGCAATTTATGTTCCGCTAGCAAAAACATCTCTGAGGAACGCGCCGAAGCTAGAAATAAAACTGAAGAAGCAGCCAAAAAAAATGTTGAGTAGTTCGGCAAAAAAATTGCCGACTTTCAATGTAGGTGATTGTGTGTTGTTAAATATTCCTAAAGTCGACAGAGGTCCAGGAGATTCCAGGAATATGATTTGTTTAATAATAGATCAGAAAATGGTGTAAATCAGGTTGCAGGTAAACACGGTATTATAAAGGGATGGTTTGGTGCTGAAAATCTCACTGTTGCGGGTTCAGCATTTCTTAATAAAGAGGAAATCCCCTTGGAAAAATCACTGAGCTTAAGAGAGGCTGTGTCATTAGGATCAGGTGGTCAAGGCTTTCTCAAATGTTCGTGTAAACCCAGCAAGCAACAGTGTACTAAAAATAAGTGTATCTGTAAAAAAAATAGCGTACTTTGTGACAGTCGGTGCCATAATAGCTTGCCGTGTTTTAATAAGTAACTTATCATTTGTTTACTTTGATTAATATATTATGCGTTTTACTTTCTTTTATATTTTTGCTCTCGAACTGTAGCTTGAACTGTTATTTTTGTAATAAAATTTATTTTGAGGTTAGTATGTGTGTTATTTCGTTGATGTTGTTTCAGCAAGTGCAAAGTAGATTCGAAGCGTTACATGAAACGTCCAATACAGTCGGACACCTAAGGTAATTTTGCTCGTTTTCATCAAGCGACCGAAGCACACAAGTTTATAGTCTTTCGGCGTAACAGTGATCTGTTTCAGTGTTTGGCAGCGTTTCATAAAAATGCCAGACTTTTCATGTAATGACCGAATGTAGCAAAACAATGTAGAATTTCATTATATCTGGAAGAACAGATTTGAATTTATTTAAGTCGTGCGAAACAGATCAACATTAAACTGTAACTGAATTGAACCCTTGTGCCACAGTTTAGGATATTATACGGACCAAAGATTTTAGTGATTAAGTAATTTATACATGGTCTTCTAAACTATAATCTCTTTACAATAGAATCATTGAATAATCCCTATAACCTCATATTACTTGTTACTGCTTAGTTTAGAAGATTTAGGATTTATAACAGCTTATAAATCCGAAGCCTTTTCTCAGTGTACTTTTGTAAACCGAGCTGTGAGGTTCTCGACATATTACCTGAAAAAGTCATCAAACACACAGGTTGATAAAACGTTGTAAAATTACGTTTTCAAATTAAGGAGCGTCTAAATACTTTATTAATTAGGATTGAGAAGCGTAAGAAGATATGGAAGGCTGCGACATATACATATACAAGGCTGCGACATATACATTATTTTAAACAAAATAAAACCATAATTATTTACGTCCGGGATTTTGGTTATATTTTTTTATTCTCTACGTTCACAAGCCTTAAGTGCCCATCACTATTGGACACCCTTTCGCGTTCCTACTTATCCTACCCTACATTTCACATATAATTATAATTATTTTTTGTTTCCAGGTTTAAATTAGAATCTGGTCTTTACAAAGAGGTAAAAGTGTGTTTCACTTAACCTTTTGGATTTTTTATAACAACATTTAACGCTTGTCCTGTGCCATATAAGTGTTTTGCTCTTTAATACCATTCATTATTAACCCAATTACTGAGTATTTATTTACTTAAATATTTTACAGGAAAATAAACAAAAACCCAGCAAACAAACACCTAAAAAAACCAGCCAAGAACCCGCATCTGTTATGCGGCAAAGCGCCGCCTCGTTGTTCGGAAACTTTTCCACGGACTGGTTTTCGTAACGCTTTAATCCAGTCGCTATAGTTTTTTTATATTAATTATAGTAATTTACTATATTTTGTCGGTTATAGGTTTCTAATTTCCAAATATTTGCTTTAAACGTCATAGATAAATAATGTAAATACACGTGTTTATTATTCACTTGTTTATAAATATTATTTGGGGATATTAGGTACACAGTTTTCCACTTGTACATTTGTAAATTATGCTGTTTTATTAAACATAGGCCAGGCGCCAAAGTACACTTTGGTATCGCTTCATATGTTATATTTTAATATTTATATTTGATATTGTAAAAATATTGGCAAGACTTGTTAATAAAAAAAAGTGTTATAAAATGTTTTTCACTTATCTTTCACTCTCTATAATGAACAATTTTTTATTTAAAAATAGACTTGAGAAGTATTCATCGCTACCTCAATATGTCACCAAAAAATGGCCGTTGCTTGTCACCAAAACATGGTCGCCTACAGTATTTCGGTTTATTAACCAATACCGTTTTACGGGCAAAATGAACCATTTTATCATTAAAGGTAATAAATCATGATTGGTCCACGATTTCTATGAGTTCAACATTATCGCGAATGTATTAATTTTGGCTTCTACTGGCCACAAGTGTGTAAACGCCCTAAGCATCTTATGACAACCACCCTTTAAATGTCATTCTAACGTCAAATGTCATTGTGAAGTGACAGATGTTGCACCTGTCACAACAATAGAACAATAGTAAAAATTAGTAAACAATGTTTTAAAAAATATTTTCTCTGTCTTATACAGAGTAAAAACTTATTTTCTTCAATTTGTTAATAATTTTCAATTAAATCGGATAAAAAATGGGAAAAAACGTGCAAAGTGGTCGTTTGTGGCATGAAAGGAGTAGGCAAAACGGCCATTCTAGAGCAAGTAATTTATGGAAACATTAGTAGTAGTTCTGTAAGTATCATTTCTCGTACTTTCTCATTTTTTTTTAACTCCTGAGTACTATTTAGGAACTCCACCCTACTATCGAAGATATCTATGTAGCAAACATAGAATCCGATAGAGGGGCCAGAGAGAAAATTAGGTTTTATGATACAGCAGGCATAGAAAGTTCACAAACCACCACTGCTAATGGAACCACAAGTCAGCAGTTGTTGAGGCACTACTTGGTGCTTGCTGATGGTTATATATTAATTTACGATACACACAATATTAGCTCTCTTGATGTTCTTATGTCTATTAAAAAGGATATTGATAAAAATAAGGATAAAAAGGAGGTAGGTAAGAGAGGACCTATGTATAATATAATTTGAAACGAGGGGTTGTTCACGCGGGAGAAAAATGTACATGTATTGCGGAAATCCTATAATTGGTGCAATTTCTGCAACAGAAATCATAAAGATTTCTGGTGGTTATCACTGATTCTCCTTTATTTAATCTTCACAATGATTTTTTTAATTAAATGCTGAAAAGGTACCTTTTCATGATATGTTATTTTATATAACTGTTTTACACTGATGCGACCAAGGATGCACATTGCCAAAAAAAAATTCTGTTAATATTGAGTAATCACTGGCAACATGGAATACTAAGCATGTTTATTAACAAAATATCTCCTCTGCCCCCTGTGTAGATGTTGTGCTCAATCCAAAGCAGCCAATGTTTATTCTAGTGTAATCAATGTCCTAAGAGTGTGTGAAATAAATTGGGACTTATCATGATCAGATTCAGATACTGGTAATGTCAACAATATGTTTGCTGTGTTTATTTCAATTCTTGAAAAAGCATATCTCAAATCCTTTCCAGAGAAGACATCTACAGATCTACCTCACACCTGGTTTAACAGAACACTGACAGGTAGGGTTTGAATCTTTTGGATCAGATGGTAAATCAGTTTGAGTCACAGGATATTTCTATATATAATTTTTTTGTAAATAAAAATTACAAAAAAACCATATAAAAGAAAAGTCAACTGGGCAAAGATAGATTCTAATGACAGGCTCATTCGAAAACTCCTCAAATCCAGCAAAAGCAATGTGGCAAATAATAAATACAACATGGGGCAAAACTATTAGTAAGGCAAAACTGCATGACAACATTTCATGCAAAGACTTTAATGAATTTTTCTCAGAAATTGCATAAACCATTTTCCAAAATATGCCTCCTAGTATTAAGGACCCTCTCAAGGGTTTTCCTTAGACAAATGGTCAAATTTCTCTTTTCAGGAAGTTATGTACAACGAGGTAAGAGACATAATTTATCATATTGAAAACAAGACTAGTTGAGACATTTATGGATTAAATATAATCTCTAATTAAGACTGTAAAAAACCACATTATTATTCCATTTACCAAACTTATAAATATTTGTTGTTGTCCAAATTATGTTAAAGATGCATTGGTAAAGCCATTTTTCAAAAAGGAGGAATCATGTTTTTCAGAATCCTTTCCTCAAAAAGTCTATAAAGTAAGGTCAGACCAAGCTGGCCAAATTACATGGTTCTTAAATAAACTGAAAGCAATGAGAGCACATGTCAAATTTTGGAGTCAGTATTACATACAACTCAAAAGTATCTAATAACAACTTACAAATACTAAATGATTTTAAAAAACTTCATAAAAAGGAAATAAAAAAAGCAAAAATTAATTCTAAAGTCGGAGTAATCTAAACTTCAAGAAATCCTCCAAAAACCATGTGAAACACAATAAATAGACAATGAGGAATACTTAGGGCTCTATCTCAATCTTATAGCATCACTACAAAAATCACTTTTATTAGATTGCTTCCAGCTCAATAAGACATATACCTCACTTAAATAGAGATTCAATATAAATCCCTAAAAGAGCTTTTCCTTTTCTGAAGTGTCATTCAACTAGACCTGGTATCTCATAGACAGCTTAAAAAACAAAAATGTGATGTATATGGCTTAAATCCTGTCATTATTAAGATAATAAAAAATATTAGCATAAGGCCTCTTACACACTACATTTTCAGCAGTTCTAAAAAAGGTCATTACAATAACACCCATATTTAAAAAAGTCGAAATTGACACCCTGAGAATTATAGGCTGGTCGCATTGCTCTCAATCACCTCTAAAATAGTTGAAAAGACCACAGCTTTGCGAATTACAAATTTCTGTAAGAGTAACAACTATTTTTCTGGAGCACAGTTTGGTTTCAGGAAGAACAGGACCACTGCTCTTAGCGTTCTTCACCTAGTGTTTTGAAATCCTTACATAGCATGCATTTCAGTACTGTTGTGTTTTGTGATTAAAGTAAGGAGTTTCATTGTGCGGACCATGGGATACTCCTAAAAAAACTACCGAGGTACAACTTCTGTCCACAAGTGTGTCGAAGAAGTGTGAAGTTGATCTAGTTATACCTTGAGAAGAGAGTACAATCTGTAAGGGTGTCGTCGGAGGAGAGTGTTGTTAATATTGGTGTTCCTCAGGGCTCCATCCTTGGATCCATACTATTTCTAATTTATATTAATGACTTTAAAAGTATTGAATCAAACGTCACATACACACTCTTCCATACCACAGTAGGGGTTCCAGGTCTGGACAGTCTGGCACCAAATTGGGAAAAACCTGATGTGTTCTCACAGGTAAATGATGAGAGAATATTTGGGTTCCAGAAAAGAGCTATACAAGTGATGGTGACTCTAGGATATAGAGATGACTGTGACCTATGTATGAGTGTTATATGTGAAGCAAAACATCCAGAGATACATAACACATGAAGTTGTCCCTAATTATCAGACTAGAAATAGGCGAAATCTGCTAAAATCGTATTGGCAATTTGTTAATGCTCTTGAATTTAAGAAATGAATCTCTTGTTAGCTTTAAGAATGCAGTCAAGAACTTACTAATAGAAAATGCTTTTTATACATATGAGGAATATTTTAATCACAGTTTTAATACTTTGCTAATGTACTTATCTTCTTACTATCTATAAAATGTTTTTCTCTTTTTTTGTGTATGTACTTAAAAGTGATACTATTGCTAGGGTTAGTTTGAGAGAGAGAGAGAGAGAATTTAGGTTTGTAAAGATGCGCATCTGAGGCCTTTTAGCGCCCTGTACGTTTTTTTTTTTTATATATTTTATTATATAGATTTACTTCCTTTAAGAATTCTATTATATTCTTTATATTTTCTTTCTTTGGTTCAAGTATATGTTTTAGGTTAGTGGTGATTGGTAAATTGTGTTTTATTTTAAATGTATGCAGTCTATTGCAATGTGCAAAAATATGTTTTATGGTGAGATTATAATCGTTGCAAAAGGGGCATATTGGTTGATTTTCCTTCTTTAAGATAAATTGATGAGTGGTTTTAGTGTGGCCTATCAGAATTCTAAAAATAATTGATTGGACTTTTCTGTTTAAATTTACATCTAGGTAAGGTGAAGGTTGTATTTTGATTATCTCAATAAGCTTATTGTCGGTTTCGTCTAAATCTAGTTTGAGTTCTAAGTTTTATTATATATTCTTTGTATGACATATATTTAACATTTTATTATGTATTAACAATAATAAAGATTTGACACCTTCTATCCTGAAAGTCATGAATTAAATAGACATCCAACAATAAAATTATTATATTTCAGGTGACACTGATAGTCCTCGGTAACAGAACTAAAGACATTGACAGCCCTGACTGCCAAAATGTGATAAGTAAAGCAACAGACTGGTGTAATAGAGAAAAAATCAGGCATTTTACTGCATCTGCCATGCAGAGACCCAGTTTGTATGAGCCATTTGTTTATATAACTAGCAAATTGAACCCTCCGCCTAGTAAAAGTACTTTTACACCCCTATCCATGGGCAGGAAGGTTTTGAAGGACAATAGTTAGACTATTAGTTATTTTAGCAACTACTAAACTAACATGAACAATGTAAAAATACTCTCATAGAGAAATCTCAATAGCATAATATTTTATTTATTTAGTTGATAAAGCTGATTTGTTATAATAGTTTTAAATTGATACAATAAAGGTTCTATTAAGTTTAAATAAGAAACCGTTTGTGTTTTATTGAGTTTGCTTATAAAAATCAAATTCTAACATACTTCCATAAATATTAAAGCAAACACTGAAATCGCCCAAATACTTCAAACTTAAAAGCAGTAAAATCTTTAAAAATAGACAACATCTGGTCAGCCGCAGGCTTGATACTTTTAAGTGATTCAAGATCTTGATTGTATAAAATAGGCTAAAAAATATATAGTTGGGTTTTTCCTGAAACATACAATACAAATTAGAGGTATTTAATATTAATATAAGTTGTATGTATTCCTTGCTAAAACCAGTCTATATGATAATAAAGTTAATTATGATCCATTAAATTGATTGTAGGATGACCGTTTTAACAGTGGGCAAACAGTAAAAATGCGGTATTGTTGTACAGATTGTTCAGTTGTGAATTTTTTTTTGTTTCATATTGAGGTAAGGTATTTAAAATTGTTTTAGTCACGTTTTGGGTATTTCCCTAGAGATCTTAGTTATTAAAGGCTGTTTGATATTATTAGTGTGAATTATCGGAACATTTACCTCTTTTATATGGTTAGCATGTCTAATTGAAATCAGAACTTTTTATCAATAAAATCCCGTATAAATCTTGACCTGAATTTCCACAAAATGGTGATTAACTAGGTGGTAGGATTTAATTTAATATTCAGGACAGCTATTTTCGTTCGATAGGAAGTTGAGGTTTTCCTGTTTGTGTTCTAAGCATTCCTGAATTATTTAAAAAGTGCGTTCTTGAAAATACTTTATTGTAGTAGTTAATTAGTCGAATATCGAATCCAGTGCTGTATTTGAAATCTTGTTATTAGTTTTTTGTGGTTAGGCATATAAAAATGTGGGATAAAGTAAGTTTCTTTATAAAAATTATAGTTGTTACCTTAATACCTACTTTCAGATGTCAAGAGAGTTTACATATTTATAAAGTTGTTTTTTTAATAGAAATATATTGAGTTTACGTATAACGTTTTCATGTTTACATGGAATATCCCAGACAACTCTATGTATTATGGTATAGTTGAAGTATTGTATTATAAATTATTTCTTAGAGATGAATGAAATTTAGTTGTTAATTGAATTCATCAATTAACTCTATCAAGATAAGGATAGCAGAAAGGGGAAAATTATTTTTATTTCACTTAGAGATAAATATTTGCCTTTCTCAAGCCAGTAAGAGAAAATAGATTATTAGTAAAAGTACCAGAAACATCAGTTATTACAACAGTGGTTTAACTGCCTTAATAAAAGTAACTGCATAATTTTAATGTACACGATACCCATTTTTTTAATCATTTCCCTTATTGAACAGAACCATAGACTTATAACCAAGTATATAGATCAAATTACTTATTCATAAATAGAAGTTTAAGCCAATCAGTCATTGAAATTTAAGAAATCTTATTTCGCCTGTAACGGCAACATCTAATATAATATGGTTCAAATTTATTAACCTTTATATTTCGGTTATAGACATTGGCGTAGGTAATTGAGGCGTATTTTACAACAAAATGAACAAAAAGTCAACAAATGAAAAAAAAATTTTGTTATAAAACAAATTCATTTCTTCATATTTTTTTTATTATTTACAGCGTATATTAAGCTAATATATTTAATTCTTGTTTAAAAAAAATAATATATTTGTCAAAAATTTGAAAAAAACTGTTGGACATAAGTTGTTTTTGCAGGAAAAAAAAGTTAAATAATAAAAAACATACGTTTTATTTAAACATAAAATAAATTCTAAACAAGGATTAGTTTAATAGTTTGTAGTAAATTAATCTTCACATCCACTACTATTATCATCTTCTTCATTAATGTCCATGTTATCAGGGTACGTATTATCCAGAATACATTCATAGTAGTTTTTATTAGCTACAAGACGTAGTAACGGTTACAGTGATCTTAAATTCTCAGCTTTATTTGAAGCAAACGGAAGAGGTTCCTTGTAAAGCCTTTCCAGTTGGATGTTGCATGATGAATTTGCTTTGGCCACAATACTGCTTCTGAATGGGCCACTGTCTGAATCCTTTAAAAAAAGTAAAGATGTTTGGTTAGTTATTTTCATAATCCTAATTTTTTTAATGTTGACAGCTGGCTTTGGAGTTTTTAGGAAAAAGTTGCAAGTCGCAGTTTTTTTATCAAAAAAATCGAATTGCTTCATTTTTATCAAATTAAATTGGTTAGGTTTCATTCTGGCATTTAAAATGATATTATCCCAATCCTCTGGTCTCTCGGGTCTCTCCAGGCGTCTTTTCTTTTTCTCGATCAGGGCAAAATCCGAATCGTTTGGCAAAATGGAATGACCCCTCATTGGAAATATGTATTCTACTGAATCAACGATTTTTAGAATATTGACCAAGGTGTACAAAAAATTGAGCCAATTTTTATTTTGCCCTGGGCAACCGTCACTAAAAATAACCAAACTGCGGTTATCGATGTGGTTTTTAAGGAAATGCAGTAACATCGACTTCATTGCCACCCTTTTTGGCTTTACTTTCAAGATAAGTGTACATCCAAACATTATCAGTTCCAAGGTCATGTATACCAAAAACATTATACCAAAGTTGACGGCTATAAAAAACAGGGTTAGATGGTATGTGAGAAAATTTTGCATAAAATCAAAACTAATACACATTACTTCTCCAGCTTTTGCTTTGATTTTAAATTTTCGTTTTAGGTCAAAGAAAGCTTCAGCTTTACGAAGGTGTATCTCCTTTTCTAATTCTAATAAATAAAAATATTTTAATTTATTAATAATGTTATTAAGAACTGAATATCGCGCTCAATTACGTAAGACTGTATATTGAATCTTATTAAACCAAATCACTGTGTGTTACCTGAAATGTAATCTTCAGTTTCAGTTGACTGTGCTTCGGCAGTATCAGCATTAGTAGGGTCTTGTAAAAGTATGTCGTATACAGACGCAGGAACCGTATCTCCCTCAAACCAATTGAAATCGTAGTGACCATCGATAAAGTTCCAACCATTATTTTCGCGTTGGCACGGAGGTAGATTTGATGAATCATAACATATTATTTTTTGCATAAATATGTTGATATTTTTCGTCATATGTGGCAAGGAACTTCTCATAACGTGCGTTATCAAATCTTTGACATTTTGGTATTTAAGGTAATTTGACTTGAAATGTACCTTTGTACCATTTAAATAAAAATGTACCGAATTGCTTGCCATTAGATAAACGGTCTTACTCACACTATGTGCATTCACGTTGCGCCTCTTACTCGTACGCTCTCAGCATCTTTTCCCTCGCCTGTCAAGGTCTTATGCTGTTCAGAACCGCCTGTCATTGTACACATTTATTTGAAAAGACTTACTCAAACACATACTTAAATTTCAACTTTACAGGATAAAGTTTATTTAACCCTCTAAACTATGCACCTTTCAATTCACCTGGTAGATACTTTTGCTTACTAAAATCGCCTGTCAATTTTTTTACATAATTATCAATAAACAAACTAAATTGTATTAAATTTTGAAGCTTACAGAAGTAAGTTTTTTTATCTTATTTATTTTACATTTTAAAAAATAAAAGGGCTAATGACGTGCAAGGCTGATGCCTGCCAGGTCATTGTTGTTGGCCTTGGTGTTCTATGACTTATCACTCCACAAATTTCTAGCCTTACAGGAAGACCGTTAGTCGGAGGGTTCACTAGCTCTCCTGCTATAAGTAAAACTAGCACCGTCGGTTTTTTTATTTATTTCAGATCGGGGACGTCTTCTAATAATATTGTTCATTGATATGAGACCAGTTAAATGAGAATCTTGATTATTTTTGTCAGTCATATTATTAAACTGGGTTAGAATGGCAATTCTTTTTTCTTCAGCAACTTTGGAAAAACAGGAATTTTTGCAACTATAAAAAAATATTTTTTTTTATTGGAAAACCCACACTTAAAAAATATACCTTCTAACATACCTGCATGCTTCGCCAGTTTTACGCGCTAAAACACATTTGCCCTTGTGATTTATGTGCTCTTCACCACGAACTTTTAACTCTTTGATCACTGTCTCCTTCTTTATATTCTTTGGCTTTTTTTGTAGGCCAATTAGTTAACACTTCTTCACGATATTGCATTCTTTTAAGTATAATTTTTGAGCAAGAAAACGCAAATTCTAACCTCCAGTCAAAAATCACAAGAACACGTCTGGCTTATAGACAAAACAATAACAAACTGACTAATAATTCGAGCGCTTCAGCGAGATTTTACGACAAAAAGCACACATGTCCTATCCTGTCGCACGGACTAATGCTGTATTTGGTGGAAAAACAAGGGGCATGTGTGTTTTTTGCAGAATTATCGAATTTTCAATTAGCTCTATCTTAGTACTTGTGCCGTTTTTGTAGAATCTTATTTTAGGATATTAAAAACATCAAATTTTTAAACTAGATGGTGCCACTAGCTCAATTTCGTTGATTTTGGACATGTGCGGTTTTTGTAATAAAACACGCCTTAATTCTTTTGTTATTTACTTTTTCGTAATATATTAATTTTTGGAACTTTCAAACTTTAAATTTATTATAAGTTTATGGCTTATAATAAATTTAATTAGATATTGCTGTTTTCGTCATCAAAATTGAAATAGAAAAATGTTGAGATTCGAAACATTTATAAATTAGGCCTAAATTATATCTATGTTTTTGTTACAAATTATTTACACTAAATAATAACGACATAAATATACTTTTTACATTGGTTATATATTTGACAGAACAGCAAAGATAAAATAATACATATAAGAACTCAAAATATACTTTGTTATTATGAAAAATAAGTTGTTATAAAAAAATGAAAATGAACAATATATGTATGTTAAATATATGCTATTGAAAGGATCATGAAAGCGTTTTAATATTAAATGTTTTTTTTAAATTTCTATGTATTTTTTATAAGCTTACCGTGAAATGGTCATAGAACAATTAAAATGTAAAGTTAAAGAATAACAAAAGTAGTGCTCTAACTAAAATCCAATTTTCATAATAAAATTTGGATTTAATTTTAGAAAATAGGAATTTTGATTTGTATTCCTAAGTAAATAATTTGAATTGTATTTATAACCCGATAAAAACAAATCGAAATTGGTTCGTCGGACCACGCTACTGTGTCTATTTATAAATATTATATATGTATTTTTTTTGTCATTTTACAAGTATTAAAACGTTATAAACATATTTATTCGTATATGAGAAATAAAAATGGCACCAATAAACTTGGCACCATTTATCCTTTGCCTATAAGCAGAACTTTCACCATTTTAATCCAATTTATGCATAACTTTAATGTACACGCATTAATCATATTTCTCATATTGAGCAGAAATTTCACTATTTTCTATCAAAATTAAATTCGTGAAAAATCATTTTGGAAGTCTGGAAAATAGGAAGTACTGTTTTAAATTCCTGAAAGCATTTTAAAATGAGACCAAACTGCTGGAACACAATAATATTTTTGAAACTTGAAAAAAATTTTTTTTTCGCCTTAATATAAACCTAAATTGCAAAACAAAACAAACAATCTAAACTATGAATCTATTGCAATTGCAATGCTATTTGCATCGCATAAAAATTAATGAAAACTCATAAAACTAATCAAAACAAAACAAAAATCAAACAATTCAACAAAACTTTTTTAAAACAGGATTACCAAACTAAAGACCTACTGTATTTTGTAGCCCTTTGAAAAACTGTTATTACCGTACTGCACCAAAGCAAGACACAGATCAAGATTAAAATTAAAGGTCCATATAAGTGGACATGTTAATTTCTAATATTTACCAAACCATCAATAAGCTGTCTATTTTGGATATTAAATTTTTTGATCCTACTTTTAGCCAATCCCAATGCGTTGCTACCTAGAATAACACCTCTCATTTCTACTGGTAAAAAATTATTATAACATCTGGCAAGAAGATAAGTAAAACAATGTTGCCCTATTGTCTTCCTAGCTCTAGTGGTTTGTTAGGCATTCTGTTGACGATTTCTTGTATTATACTGATGGGTAATTAATGAAATGTTTGACTTATATTTGTGTAAATATGTTAAAATATTATAAAAAAATATTTGACGAATATCGAAAATGTTTATTTCACTGTACAGTAGATCTGAGGAATATAGTTTAGGTTTTTTATATCATTTTTATGATACTCTTCTGAACGATTTCTAGGCATTTTAGAAATACGTCTCTAGCCCTTCCCTATCCTAGAAATTCCGTATTGGAGACGAGATTCTACCAAGGCATAATAAATTATTTTTAAATGCGAAATGCTTAATATTCCAGCTAAAAACTTAAATCTACCCAATAAAGATCTTAAGGTATTTGCAACGTGTTGTATATGAATATTCAACTTAAGTTGTTCATCTATGGTAATACCTAAATATTTTATGCTAGGTACTGCTGAAACATAAGTTATCTTATCGTTCAATTGAGTATTTAACCTATCACAATTTGGAAGACCATCTCTGTATGATGAAAAACGCAGAAATGTAGTTGTATCATAATTTACACTCAATTTCCTGCTCGAAGACCAATTAAAAACATCCTTTAAAACCTCTTCTGAAATTCTTTTTACAATTTCCCAGTTTTTTTCGGTAAAAAATAAAACTGTATCATCCGCGAAGCTAATAATATCTGCTGAAAAATTTGTTTCCAATAAAGTAAATTATAAAAAACAAAGGTCCTAGTATAGTGCCTTGAGGTACACCGCACTTTACAATTCTTGTTTCGCTAAAAATATTTCCTATGGCAAGCCTTTGGGTGCGACCAGATAAATAATTTATAAATAATTTATGCGGTATTCCCCATATTCCAATATTATCCAAGTCTTCCAACAGTTTATGGTGGTCAACTGTATCGAATGCCTTAGCCAGATCCAGGAAGACAAGACAAAACGATGAAAGTCCATGCGTAATTTGAAATAATGATGAAAGTCCACTTATCAGCCGTTAGAAACAACGGACTTCCGTCAGTTCTGAATCAGCTGTTACATAGACGTGTTGTTTCTTGTGTGAATAAATTAGTGTGGTTAGGTGTGCTAAATAATTAATAAGTATTCCTGTTCCTGTGCTATGTATACACAAACGAAAAAACGTAAAAGACATGGAAGAATGGTGGATGTTGCGAAGAAATTACGGGTGCATAGCCATTAAACTGTACCTGATTGTCAGTGCAAACGTTACAAGTGTTTTTCAAAGATTAGTGATAGCAATTGAAAAGAAATTCTTAAAATGTTTAATAACTTTGAAACCTTCGACGAACAGAACAGAGAACTCCTATTTAGCTAGTCTAATAACAGTCGTGCCTGTGCAAAGGCGAAGATCCAGACTTGCTGAAGCACAAGTACCCAAGTTTAACGACGCTTCATATACTTACAGAATAAGATGTAATTTAGAGGAGAATGAGAATAAGATTGACATTCAGGTATGTTATAAGGCATTTATCTCATTGCACGGAATCACTCCTCGCAGAATACAAACAATTCAGACTAATTTGAAATTGGATTTCAAATTAGTCTGAATTGTTATTGGTGGGGGAGCCCCCAAGGATGCCAGGGGAAGTCACGAAAACAAACCACATAAACTGTCAGACGTAAAACTTGGAAAAACGTAACTATACTCTATTTCAGAAGTGTATAGAGCAATAAACTGGGGAATTCCGTTCTGTTTGGCTACATTTCGTGGTAGTTCATAGGCGCAGGTACTTATAATATTTATGAATTTAATTTTTACGGATTAAATGCCTTTATTTTGAAAGAGATTAAATACTAAATAAATACTTTTAATCCTTTTGTATAGGTACCTATCTTTTAACGCTTTGTAACATGCAAAAATGGGGTCAGGTAATATATACAGACTATAAATACTTTTAAATCATATTTTAAACGTTAGTAGTCACTGCTACGCTGTAGTGTAATCACAATATTATTATCCCAATATTTAAAAAATGGAGGTATTCAGTCCAACGAAAAGATGTACTAAAAATTCTCCACGCTCCAAAATGCTAAATGTATAATTCGAAGAAAAGTTCACTCTTTTTATTTTAAAAAGGATATACCCACCCTAGACAAAATTTTAATGGAGCTTGGCCGAGATGACAGTATTCCGTTGATAAGTAGAAAACTTTTATGGAAAACTTTAAAAAATATGGATTTTGCCTGGGAAAAGCATAACCGCAAAGCACTTTTACTGGAGAGCGACGAAATTCTTTGTTGGAGACGACAATACTTGAGAAGTATCAAGCAGTACCGCAGGGAGCAAAAGAAAGTTTTTTATCTTGATGAGACGTGGATTAACGAAGGTTATATAGTCCAAAAAATGTGGCAAGACAAAAATATAACCAGTGCTCGCCAAGCTTTCATAGAAGGCCTGTCTACGGGTATTAAAGTACCTTCGGGAAAAGGAAAAAGACTTATAATCACACATATTGGAAGCGAAGAGGGATTTTTAAAAGAAGGTCTGCTAACCTTTGAGTCGACTCGCACAGGAGATTACCATGAAGACATGAACTCAGACGTTTTCGAGGACTATTTTGGTGAAATGATAAAATTTCTTCCGGCTAATTCGGTGGTGGTTATGGATAACGCAAGCTATCATTCACGGCGAATAGAGAAGACGCCAACTTCAAGTTGGAGAAAGCAAGAAATTATCGATTGGCTGACTGCAAAAGGTATTGCGTTTGAAGCAAATTTGATAAAAAAAGAACTGCTGGCAATAGCAAACTTACACAAAACTCGTTTCATGAAATACGCCGTGGAAGATATAGCCGAAAAATATAATATAACTGTACTGCGCTTACCGCCATATCATTGCGAACTAAATCCTATAGAACTGATATGGGCGCAGGTAAAAGGATTTGTAGCAAGACAAAACACGACTTTTAAAATGAAAGATGTTAAGCTACTGTTTGATCAAGCCATTACGGAAGCGACACCAGAGAATTGGCGAAAAGCAGTCCAGCATGTAATTAAGCAAGAGGACAAAATGTGGGATCTTGACAACCTCATCGATCAGACAGTCGATCCTTTAATTATAATGTCAAGAGGTGATGACAGTTCGTCAGATGACGAAGAAGACTACAATCTATTATAATTTAAAATTGTTATACACTGTTCAAAAAGTGCCAGATCCAAAAGTGACATTTTCAACTGTTTTACTCTACATATTATGTTCAATAAATTTGTGAAAAAAATATATTATTCCATTTAAACAAAAGTAACTTTCTAAAATAAAATAGCATCTAAGTACATTAATTATAAGGTAAAAAACAAGTCTCAGTTGCACGCCTTTGGCGAACCGTTTTCAATGTTTATCAGTGGGTAACAATGGGCAAAACTCATAAATTGACCCAAAACCAGGTGGCACTACCTGCAATCAACGAAAAGAAAGAATTTTACATTGAAACTAATACCCAACTAAGGTAGTGGCATAAAATATTGGTGGATCACCAGGTACCACTTTTGCATACCTAATGAGGTTTTATTGCTCTACACACTTCTGAAATAGACTATAAGAATAAAAACAATAAATTTATGCATAACATTAATGTACACGACATCCGTTTTTGTGATATTTTCTCATTTTGAGTAGAATTTTCACAATACTCTTACAGAATTAAATTAATAAACACATGAAAAATTACTCTGCAAGCCTGGACAACAGGAACTATTTCAAATTCTCTACTCCTCTAACTCCAAGCAATACACGATAGTTAAATGAAAATTTCTTTTTGGTTTACACCAGCTGGTGTACATTTTTAGTTGTACTTCAACTACAAATATCGGATAAAATGTCCGTGTGATATACCTATGTTGAGGCATTTAATATTATAAAGGGTGTCCCAATAGGAACGCACGTTTTGAATTGCGCAGCATTCTTTTTTTATCGCAGTATGTCAAAAAAAAACTGAAAAGAATAATGTAAACAGTTTACGATTAGTAGCCATGGAACGATATACGGTCGAATAACGAATTATTATTGTTAAAACACACTACAAATATGGAGAATGTTTTGCGGAAACAGTTCGTAAATTGCGGGGCATTTTTGGTCGACACGATGCACCAAATCACACGACCGTCCAAAGACTAATTGATAAATTTGAACAAAATGGTTCTGTCGTGGATGTAAAAACACCAGTGCGTCACCGTACTATAATTTACTTTTATTTATTATTTACTTATATTTTATACTTTATAGCCGTTCTGCTGAAAATATTGCCGCAGTGCGTGAAAGTGTTGGCGAGAATCCGGTAACATCTATCCGTTATCGTGAACAGCAGTTGCACATTTCGAAGAGCACTACCCACCGAATTCTAACAAAAGATCTTCATTTACATGCCTATAAGATTCAATTGACCCAAGAATTAAAGCCAGTGGACCATGCGACGCGCCGTACATTTTCTTCTTGGGTATTGCAAAAACAACAAATAGATGTCGATTTTTCGAAAAAAAATTTGTTTACCGATGAGGCACATTTTCACCTTAATGGCTTTGTTTATAAACAAAATTGCCGAATTTGGGGCGAAGGAAATCCTAGAGTCATTCATGAGAAGAAAATGCATCCATTAAGAGTCACTGTTTGGTGCGGACTTTGGACAGGTGGAGTAATTGGACCGTACTTCTTAGAGAACGAGGCTGGAAATGCAGTTACCGTAAACAGCGAACGCTATCGTAATATGCTCACTGAGTTTTTATGGCCTCAATTGGATGGTATGGATACGGGCGGTATGTGGTACCAACAGTATGGTGTGACATGTCACACTACACGTGAAGCAATTCAATTGTTGCAAAGAAGTTTCCCGGTCGTGTCATTTCACGGAATGGAGACCAGAACTGGCCCGCAAGATCATGCGATTTAACACCTTGTGACTTTTTTCTTTGGGGTTTTTTAAAATAGGGATTTTAAAAAACGTATACGCTAATAACCCAACAACAATTCCACAGTTGAAAAACGAAATTGGGCCGCAATTATGTGAAAATGTAATTGAAAATTTCTCAAAACGAATAAGAGTCTGTCACGAAAGTCGAGGCGGCCATTTGCCAGATATTATTTTTCACGTTTAATTGCAGTGTATTAGCTTTACATTAAAATATAAATAACACTCAGTTTAAAATAAATTATGACTTTTATTTACCAATTAAAACGTGCGCTCTTATTGGGACACCCTTTATTTATATCATTCACATTTAACAAGCAGGTTTTGCATATAATATATTCAACATTTCATAAAAGTTAAACGTTTAAGTCGTTAGGTTTTAAACGTTAAGAGGTATATTGTATACTATTTAAAGATGTTTACAAAATGGAATGAGCTTCTAAACAAATATACTTTGAATATTTAGGTATAGAAAACCAGTATAATTGCTGATGTGGAATCTATTATTAAGCTATTTATATAAGATTAAATTGTGGTATATTGTACCGGGTGTCCAGAAACTCTACCGACAAACTTTACACTAATCAAAAAAGTGCACCTCTGCATTTTTCTAAAATAAATTTTATTTTTTAAATCGTGTAAATCAAATTTGTATTCTTGAGTTTTTTTATTTGTATATCTTATTTGGTATAATTATTGTGTTTCAGTTAATGTATTTCCTATTTTTTTCTAGATTTCTTTGTGTATGTTATTCCATTATTACACTATAAGATATTTATGTGTCACACCATTATCTATACACTATATATCTACAGAAGGAAAGTTTTCCCACTTACTACCTAATGAGTCCTTTAAATGAAGATATATCAAAGCGGGGATAGTGCCATTTTTAATTTTGGGTGGAATGCATTTAGTGGGTGAGACACCTTTAAAAACACTAACCAAAAAAGAAGTTTTTAGTGTATGGGGACTTTTATTTGTTTCTTCTTTTTCTATATAAGATAAATTCGTGTAGAGTAAAAAAAGAGTTGTATATCACTTAAATTAAATTCAAAACATTTGTACATGAAGAAAGATGACATGTGTTTTTTGCTTTTGATTTTTTCCTTTTCGTTTAAGCCAAAACGCAGAAACATGTATTGCCAGGAACCACCTTTACTAACTTCTTCTGCTTCCCGTTTACGGGGAGTATCCCAATAAACCCATCTATACCCATTTATTTAAAATAGAAAAAGTCTTATTTATCTTAAAACTTATTTTGCTGAAATATATGTCAGGATATATAAAAAATTTGGCCTAATGAGATATAGGTAGGATATCCTACAGATATTGCGGGTGACGTCTGGGTTAATATACGATAATAAAATTCTAATAAAATATTAAAGTCCGTCACTGGCATAAAATATTTTCCGCCTTCGTTCGTCCAATTGACCATCATTCTTTGTCATTATGAGCCCAACCCATATTACACGAAGTCGGCATGGAAATAATTAAAATAAAACAACACAATATTCTAACAAACCCGTTTTAATGCAAATAGTTATTGAAATAATAGGACGGAGAAAGGGTTACTTTGGGGTTTCTTTATAACATTAGTGGGGGCTAAATTATAGAAGTTCGTGAGAGCCAGGTCGACAAGTAAGCACATACGTATATATATAGGTAATTACCTCTTTTACAACATTTTTAAATTCTACCACAGTAATATATTGATTTTTATTTGAAACCCTTGTGTTACGGTCATCGGTTGTAATAAAGAACTTGTTAGGGCGCTGAGGGTTGTTTTATATCGATTTATTGACAAGGGTAAGTAATTTCCAATTACCTATACGCTATTTGATTAAAGTTTCTTTAATGGTGTCTTTATTATTGCCCTTCGTAGCCCAGAAAGCCAGACAAGGGCGAGATTCGCCCTTTTTACGGTGTGACGTAGTCGGGCACCGTGGCGCCGCTCGACGTATTTTTTTTCTTGTTTTTCACATTTTCATCTCCTTCGGTCGTATAGTAGAGTAGGACGCACGATATTTTTTGTTAAGAGTTTATTAAACTTAGAAACACTTCTTATATACGCTCTTTATATTACAGTGCCATATATAGGCCGAAAGACCTTAGTTAGTTAGTTTACTCAATAGTTCATTATATAGTGTCAGAAATCAGGGAAAATATTGTAAGTAGTTACTAAATATCATAGTATATGTGTATATAATAGAAGAAGGATTTTAAATTAATTAAAAAGAAAATTAATAAGCAGTACAAAGAAATTTGGCGGCAATATTTGAATTGTTAGCAACATTGTAGAGTTTGTCAGCTGTGAAGCGTCATAAGTCAGTCTAAATGTCCATGTAAAAGTTGACAAATACCGTTGAAATTTCTGTACACATTCCATGAATATTCTAGTCAAAAGTTTTCCCGCTATTACCGGTTCTACGTTAAGATCCTGTATTTGTTGACGTGTGAAACAAATGATTTGATTTATTTATTTCATTTATATTTGGTGTGTTCAATTCTCTTATAAACTGGTCTTTAAGGGTTGAAAGAGACGGGTTAAGAACATGTTCTACTATCAGTGTTCTAGCTTGAAGTATAAAACTCGGCCGGAGGACTGAACGGTCCTTAACCTACTACTGACAGAGCATTTATGTCTGGTAGGTCGAACACGGGTCCCTTATTATAGAGTCAAACATTGTAATGTTTGTGGAAAAAAATTTTAGAGTTAGTCTTGGGATGTGTATATTATAAGGGCTAGTATTATATTGATTTAATTGATTCTCTCTATTTTTGCTGTAAGTTTTATAATTCCTTATCATCCCAAGGGGGTTCAGAAAACGATCAGAAGCATTCTAAATTAAAATTTCATTTATCATGCCCATTAAACGTCCCTGTTTGATAAGTTTTACTAAATATAACACTAGAGTCTGTCAAGTTTTATAAGTCAATCTTAAGATTTAAAATGATTCTCTGCATTATATCTCCTCGAAGAAACCATCAATTTTTCCTCAAAGAAACCGGCTTAAGTTAAATAGTAATAAATTAAACACCAAGTGACAGGTCTCAAATATATTGAATATAAGGTCAAAGGCTTACACGTGTTTCGCCTATACTACGCATCATCAGATCTTCTTAAATATTCACTAATAAAAAGAAAAACCAAAAGCAACACTACATGTTACAAGTCCAGGGTAAAAAACAATAAAATAGGACGGAGACTAGATTGAATGCACGGAAATAATCAACTAATTTATTAAGACACATTACATTACGAAACACGTCTACTTACGACTACTAGAAATAATAATTTTTACTGTATTTATATATGTCTGATTTAAATCTCGCGCCAATATTCCGAACTTTACTTCACTTAACTGTCAACCGACTCCCAGCGGTGACGCGGCTCCTTATATACTTGGCTGACCATGATTCCGGAATGACGGAAAATCCGCTGGTTTCTCGGTGTTTACAATATCGTTACAATATGAACTAAAATTTTGTTTTGTTATCTATTAATATTATCATTATCTATTTATTATATTTTCTTGTGATTAAAGTGATAAGGTAAGATTATCTTTTACTAGCGTTGTGGCTTGAAATAATTGGTCAGACGCATATCAGGACTAAACGCTCTTCCAGTCTTCTTTTTTGGTAAGGTGAGGGAATGCTGTTTTACGCACACTCAGCTCCTGCTAGGTAATGTAAAAACTTGCCTGGTAAATAAAAATATTAACTAAATCACTCGTTAAGTAAGGTTAGACTTCTTACCTCCGCTAAAAAACCTGCTTTACCAGAACTTCTATTGATCTAAAGCCTCTTTGCTCTTTTCTAGAAGAGCTCCTCTTTTGGTGAAATTGTCTGTATTGAATGATGTTAAGCAGATTGATGTATTTAATGATGTTGACCAGATTTCGACACCACCGACCTTTTTAGGTTTTCACTTGGTTAACTCAGTAATCATAGGTCTAATCTCTCTCAAGTTGTCTGTTATTAGAACTATGTCGTCGGCAAATCGCAGGTGGGAGAGCATTTCGCCATCGATACATGAAAAGCATGTTAAGAACTGCCGTCAAAAGTCTATTCCTTGTTTAATTCTTCTTTTGACTTTTACACAACTTTATGCAATCTTATAGTCATGGTAGCATTGCTCTATATCTGTTTAATCAGTTTACAGTACCGATATAATTTATGTGGCTTTCATTATACTGTTTGTTTAATCGTATTGAATGAACAAATCCAACGAATGATAATAAAAGTTTCAAAGTTTTTAGGCCATAATTTCTAACTTAATCTCAAATCTTAACATTAAATTCACTTTTTACTTTTTTGTAATAACCATGTGAATTGATACCAGAGGCCCTCCTTTAATTTTAAAAGGATTTTAGGATTTAAAAAAAATTAACGTATTTACAGGACCGGCCAAATCTAGCGCTTAATTAACCCCATCAAATCGTCATCATCATTTGAATTTGGCGGCTCTTTAATTTTACATTAGAGCGACACCTCGTAGCAATTGTTAACACTTCCAACCATTTCTCTGCGTTCCTGTAATAATTGATTTACTAAGGATCCATATATGACAGAGGACCATCCACCATTATGACCCCAATTCTGCTTTCAGCCAGGACATGTTATCTTAGGCCGCTAGATGTCTATACACGTAGATGCGAAATTTACAGGTTTCTGTAATTCTATACCCGTCAGACATACCTGTATTGGTTTTTTGACGTTATTCATTAATACGGGGGGAGTCACCCATGGTAATGAGATATTTCAGGCGGACATGCGCGCCCATGATGCGTGGGACCGTTGGTAATGAATTCTCATGTCTGGCTTCTTCTGTTTCGTCTTTTAACTAGGTTCAAGTGATTGGTGTTGTTATTTCGCTCACGATTTCTGGTTTTATGGAGCTTAATAACACCGAATTTACAGGTAATTACGTCTAAACAACATTTTTTTCTGTCATGGTAATGCTGTTTTCTGTCAAAGACCGACTGACTAAACAGTAATTTTATTGGACGAACACGTTGACCTAAAGCATAAAATATTTAAGAAAATTTCTTACGTAAAAATGACAGTTTGGAATTTCAAAATGGCACATTGGCGCCAAATTGGAAGAAAAACAAAACACATCTTTAAAAATGTCAAATTTACATTTACTTACTTTTCATATATAATTTATTGTTTAGAATTAATTAAAGTTTATAGTAAGTATCGGTGAACTATCAAACAAGGACTTTGTTTTATATATGGCGATTTGATTAGACGAACGTAAACAATTAAATTAAATTTTTTGACGTAATAATGACAGGTTCCAATTTTAAAATAACGGATGGTCGCCATCTTGGAAATAAAATAAAATAGGATGTTGCGCATGAGTGAACAAGTTCACTTGACAATTTTGCTTTCCATTCATATTTTGTTTTTTATATGTCAAATTTAAAAAAATGCAATTGATGACTTATGTAAATCTTTGTGAATGGATGACTTATAATATGTCTATAAATAAAAAAAAATAACAAAGTTTTTAAGTATCCGTAGCTCTGTTCTGTTTTACCCACCAAATTAACAGCGACGATACATTAATAACATCTTGGAAATAAATTTAAATAGTATGTTGCTCATGAGTGTACAACATCACTTGACAATCATTCTTTACATTTAAATTTTGTTTGTTATATTTAAGATGAAACTACACCCTCAACAAAACCATTTTCAGGGTGACAACAGTGAGTATCCGCTCAAACACTAAATTAGAACTCTGCTTTACCGATCGATAGACAAGCGCAACAAAAAATCTTTTGACGTAATGACGTTAAAATTTCGAAATGTCCTATGAGGGCATTTTCAATTTCGGGTTTGCGTGAATAATGTCAATTTAAAAAAATGCTATTGATGACTTCTGTGAATCTTGGTGAATTGACGACTTAGGTTTATAAATGAAAACTAATAGTTTTCAAGTATCCCTAGAAAAAATAATAGTTTTCAAGTATCCCTAGTTGTCATCCTTCAAATGCTAAAAAAGGACCCTGTTTTATCCGCCGAATTAACAGCGACAAACCTTTTGACTTTGACAGAAAAATGACAGTTTCGAATTTCGAAAAGATAGATGAATAAAGAGGTGACGCGTGATACTTACATTTTATTCAGAATCTTTACGACGAAGTAATTACATTCTAAGCTTTTCTCGTTTTCTTTCTTTTTCTTTACATTGAGTAATTTTCGTAAGAAATAGAATCCAAAAATTTTTTGAGTCAAGGAGGGAGGAATAACACAATTTTCTGGTAAATTACATGCTCTGGGAACGGTAAGTGCAATAGAACAGCTTTGGTAAATATTACGTGCTATTCATATTAATTTAATGCGGTTTTTGGAAACTAAACCTGTATCTCGATAACGAGATATTGAAAAAAAAGCATACATTATTTTTGAAGTTTGTAGTTTATACTTAGTATGCCAGACAAGCTGCTCTCACATTAAGGAAAAAGTCCATTCTGAGGTAAAGTCACTGTAATATTAAAAAGTTTTGTATTTTTGCAAATTTTCTTCACAAATAAAATGCCAATTCTAATGTTAGAAGTGATGCATTTCGGCAACTGTTCTTGCCATCTTATTACACTTGCATTAATGAGCAAACTAAATACGAGAGCCACATCTTTTTCAATTCATTGGGTACTTGGTAGCTCCTGCGGAGCTATTTACATCTGTGGTACTAACAGTGGCGTAACAACGGTGAAATTTGCTGTGTTCGAAAAATCGTACGGGGCCCCCTACACTAACGGGGGCCCCCTCCGCCCCCTGTTTTTTTGGTCCTTGCATATCACAAGTGAAAATACAATCATTTTTCAATCTCAAATACAACATATTCATTAAAAATGTTTCTTTTGTGCTTTGGCTTCTGCAAATGCCTTTATCAACTGACAAATATCAAGGTTTCGTGCAGTTTTATTTTCTATCGACAGTAAACTTAATGAACTTAGTCTTTCTTGTCTTTGTTTTTGATGATTTTCAGTTTTGAAAATGATCTTTCTGCACTCGCAATAGTAACTTGGATAGTCAAAAACATGTAACAAGCCGTTATTATTTCTGAGAAGCTAGTACACGATGAATAGTTTTCAATCAAAATGAATTCTAACATTTGTTTCGTTGACACCATTTTCTTTACACTGTTGCCAAAACAAGCTTTAAAAGATAACAACTGATTTCCTAATTCACAAGAAACATCTTGCATTGAATATTTCGCCATCAGACGAACTCGTCAAATACGAAGGAGATACAATGCAAAACGTGCTGTTGATTTTAACGAGACTGCCACTACGTTCTTTCAACTGAGTCGTCAATATATCTAAGGTTCGATAAAAAACATTGATCTTAAAATATTCTTCATCATCAGTGATGGAATGATGGCCACTTTTTTCATCAAACATTATTTTAGGGAGACGTTTTCTTTTAACAGTGAAAACTTCTGCGGTGCCCCACGTTTTTGCTAATTCGATGGCCTCCTTTTTGAAAATTTCAAAGTCATTACGAAAGTTGCTTATTTTTTCAAATGTATCCTTGAACATTACAGAAGCACGTTGAACATCTTGTTCTAAATTTTGTAATTCTTTTGAAACAAAGTCAACGACATACAAAATCTTACTTTCAATAACAATCAAAAGTACTGTATCAAATTTTTCTAAATTCTGTCGCAAGGATAGTGCATTCGCTCTCTCAACTTTGTCTTCAGAAGTTAATGTTACATGAGTCAATATTTTCAAAATATCAGTGTATCTGAAGCGAAGAGCACGAAGCGCATCGTGACGTGAAGACCATCTAGTAGGATTTAATCTTTTCAAAGTCAAAATTATATTTGACGTAACGTATAATGATACTCAACTGATCAATTTTTGAAATATCTTGAGTGGAATCTACTATCACAGAATAAAAAGGAGCATCCTTTATGTCAGAAATTTTTTGCTTCACATTGTTTCCTATCAAGTTGATTATTTCGTTTTGAATTGTAGGACTGAGATAGGTGATTGAATTTTTCGTTTTTTTATCCAACAAATTTTGCAACACATGGTCGTACTTAGCCAAAAGTTGTATTACAGACAAAAATTTTCCAGGATTAGAGGAATCAATAGATTTATCGTGACTTCTAAACGCTAAATTGCAAGATGTTAAAGTTAAAGTTACATCAATTATTCTTTTCAAAACTAGTTGCCAATAAGAAATTTCTTTTTGAATAGAAGAGTCAAGTTGAATATCGACAGTTTTATCCATACGCCACATATCATACGCGCGACAAGAAAGATAATGATCTTTACTTTCTTCATGACGAGAAATTGCTTGCTTTAAATGAATCCAATCATTGAAGCCTTTGACAAACGAATCTTTCAAGTTGGAAAAAAGCCAGCAACGCTGGCAGTAACATTTGTCTAAAATTATTGAGTAACCTAACCAGGAACGTTGAATAACGAGTCCAGACTTTGATACAGTTTGGTAATAATGAGTGGAGAAACTTCTTCCATTTTTGTCACGAGGAAACGTATAATTCGTAGGGCGACAAGGTCCTACCTCAACTAAGTGACGTTTTTCTGCTGTTGTCAGATTTGCATCTTCATTATAATGTCCTTTGTCATTATTAAGAATAGGTTCAGTCAAATTTTTTTCTAAACTGTTACAGTATTTAGTACCTTTAGAAAAATCTTGCTGATTTGATTCTGAAAAATTGAAACCGTGACTAGATTGCCCAACATCATCTAGTTGACCTGGAAAGGATAAAAATTTGTGAATTAATTTTCCTGTATAAAATAATGTTTATAAACTTTAAAAAAATGTATCGCGCGAATTATGGTGTTTTTTATTAGAAATTTAAAAAAGCAAAACATTTTAAATCAATAAGTTAATTTTTGAGTATAATTGACAAAAGTTATGTATAAAAAGTGTTGTCTAATTTATTTATATTGTTTAACTGTATTTCAAAACTTACAATGACAGATTTTGTATGGAATCATGCATGCAAGAAGTACAAAAAAGATCGTAAAATACTTTATAAAATATTTTTACACGTGAATAAAATTATATTATTTTTTCGCACTTCTAACCTCAAAATCACGACTTCGTCGAGATTTTACGGTTATCAGTGCAAAAAATATAATAAGTCACTCGTGCCCAACGCGATTTTTCAGAATTCGCTATAATTTTTAGTAGTAATTAACTAGCGCGAATTCTGAAATAATCGCGTTTGGTACTCCTGCATAATATACTATTGTTTTTTTTATTATCACTTACATTCGGTTCTCTGTCGCAGAGGCTTAGAATCGTTTGGATGAGAATATCTTACGTCATCCAAGTGTTCATTTTCTGTACGACTTTTGTATGTCGTTTTCTCATCATCTTTTAGAAAATTTGAAATTTGATTGTTTGGATTCTTGGTTAAAAAAACAGTATCTGAATCGCAGTTGGATTGTTTGGATTTTGATGCCTCGAAAATATCACTAACTTGTCGAATATCGTTTAGCTGATCTAGAGAAAGAACAAATAAAATCTTATGAGATATAAGTTACACTTCGGTTAACCATTGCATTAAACCATTTTGTTTGAATCGAGAAAATTGATAATATACTGTGATTTTTACTCAAAGTTTGGGAATATATTTACCATTAGATAGAAAAAAGTTTATAGAAACATCAAGTATAATGTCCATATTTTTTGGCTCGTTTCCCTGACGGAAAAATTGTTTTCTGAAATATGAAAATAGAAGATATAAAAAACATAACTATGAAAACTAACCTTCAGTTTCTTTTCGCAGAATCGTATTATCGACTGGAGAGCTAGATATAATTTCAACCAATGGTTCCTTTCCAGATGAAATCAAGTTCAAATCATTAGATGTCGTATTTTGATTGTTGTTGAGCAAATCTTCAATCTGATTCCTTGAAGTATTGGCCAGAAAATCAGTATCTGAACAAGATTCTTTTTGAGTTGTATTCGATGAATCGACGAGAACATCATATTTGTTTCCAACATCACGTTGCTGAACTGCACAAATGAAAATTTTTTAAAATAATATTCAGGTTATATTTATTCGGTCATATCATACGGTTATATTAATCAAAATGATATTATTTTATTCAGCTTATTTTCTATCATTTTTAATTACAAACTAAAATTTTTAGTAAATACATGAAAAATGACATCATATAAAAGTATTAAAATAAAAATTGAATTAAGCCAATCTAGTAATCGTCATACAATCATCAAGAAGAAAACTTCATAGTACATGTAAACTTACTTTCAGTATCTTTTTGAAGAACGCTTTTCTTGATAAATGATGTTATTTTCGGCAACTTATTCTTTTCGTTCTCAATTTAAATTTTTTTTTTTTTCGTTTTTGTGCACCAGACTGATAAGTCCGATTCATGTTGAAATTGGATTTTGTAATATAAAGGCACACGTTTTGCTCATTAGGATGTTGATAAAATGTTTGGTTATGTTTGGTTGAAACAAGTGCACATCCAGCAGCAGAGGTCAACTTCGAAAACATCACTTTGCTTATGCTGCACGTAGTCACACTGTTCGGCGATAACAGATGGCGACACGCACAATTTTCAACTGGCGTAATTTCAAAATTGATATCAAAGCGTTTGTAAGTTTATTTTTTATTCTGAACAAATCTGTAAATTATGGACCAAATCGAAATGCTTTTTCGTGAGTTTATATTTTCAATTTATTGTTTCACAATTTAACTTTAGATATTGAAATTGAAAATAAAAAATTTCAATATTAAATTTCGTATTTTGAATTTAAAAATATTTTTTTAAAGAACTTCATTGAATGACGCTAAAATTAGGGATAGAATAATAATCCGTAAATAAAAAGTGCGGATTTGATTAATTAAATCAATTTTTTATGAATTGTTTGAAAAAATTTCATTGGAAAAACTTTAATTAATTTACCTTTCCAGAAAAATATAAATTTTTCAACTTTCCATTACATAAAATCTTACTTTTTATGAAATCTCGATGCTTTTCTTGTCATTGTTCCCCGTGAAAAAACCTTAATAAAGTTCAAGGAGCTGAATGTCGGGGCCCCCGACCTGTATTTGCATTATTTGGCCAAGACACGAATATATCTTAATTTTTTAATGCCTGAAGTAGGCTAGATTTACAAACAAAGTGTCCGATTTTCTTTGCTTTAAATATCTTCCCCAGTAGATCATTATCAAATAAAAATGTAGAAAAATGTGAATATGATTTTCTTTCAGTAACCATAAATTTGGTAGGGCTCCATATATTCTATAAAAACTCTATACTCAAAAACATTAGAAAATATTTTTCTAGTTTACGGTCGAAACGAAAATTTTGCGAAAAAAATTTTGATAATCTTGCAAACATTAAAATTATAAAGTATTTGGGGGCCCCCTGCAACTTTACAGGACAGATTTTTCAGGTAATAACTAATTAAATGTTAGGAAAAAATTTAAATTTAAATAGCCGAAAGTTCTTTAAAAATGTTTCCGATATCAGTCAGCAGTAGTAAGGGCCCGTGTTCGATGGAACACAGTGGAACACCGGTAGTTACGCCACTGGGTACTAACAATCAGACTAATACTTCCGGTAACGTCACAGTCCATTGGTTCTCTCTCACTCGCCCTCAGTGCTCAGGAGAAATCTGTTACTTGGCAGTTGTTCAACTTGTTGTAATTTTAATTATTTACTGGATGTCAATGATGTCATGCAATTTACCTTTTCAGAATTATTTTTATCTTTTGTGAATGATGACCTCCGTATACATAATTTTAACGGTACTATCGTGTACGATTCCATACGTCACTATGCTAAGATCCAAAAAGACAATGGCGGCATTCTATTAAATCGATTGGAACTCTTATGCGCGTCTAAAACGAATCAAGTGGCTAAAAAGTTCATAAAACCACTGGAAAACGATGACGAATAAAATCGATAACCTACATAAAATTTATCACGTTTACCGAAAATAAACGATAATAAAGATAAAAAAAAAGCCATTATCTAGAAATTTTTCTGATTAGTATTATAGATTGTGCGTTTCAATGATTCTCAATACATTTTACCGTAAGTTCTCCGATTGATTCGTGCCGTGAAAGCGTTTTGAATCGACTTTTAAGTAACCACTCACCATCTTTTTCAGATGTCTGAAAGATACAAACAATCATCATGGTCCTCCACCGAAAAAAATTCAAAATTCACCATTGGCATCATCGGTCTTTTTCTGGAACTGCTGGTCTTCCTCCATTACAACACTTTCATCGGATGGACGAACCATTTCCACATATTCAGGGTCCTTTGCAGGATATTGGGATGCACCTGTCTCCTGTTGGATGGAAAAGCGGAATTTTTTGGAATCGCTTACGTCATCATGACCTTATCCTGGACAGTTGAGTGGATATATCGGAAACTCGCATCCATTTAACATAACCTGAAGTGTATAATTATAAATAACTATATTGTGATATTTACTAATTTATTGTAAATAATAGGTTAATACAGTGTGGCCCAATGACAAATCTGTGTGTTTTCGAATAAAAGTAATATTTTTTTTTACAAGCGAGTGTGTGTTTTTGTTTATTTAATATTTAAATAAGGGGAACAATTTGGCCTTATTATGTCAATAATTCAATAATAAAATCTGGAAGTTAATCGCAATTGTGCGGGCACGTGTACGGAACAAAAGAGCGTTTATCTGGCGGAGAGAACGGAATATTCGATGTTCAGAAAGGTATGAAAACATGCCAGACGCAATCGCCGCCACCTGGAGAGACGATAGGAAATGCCATTTATTCTTTTATCAAAGACAGGGAGGGACGCATGTGTTTCAGGCTTTAATAAACTACGTTTTTCTCCAGGGAGCATGTCCAGTGGCTATGTGTACTTCATATTTTCTCTTCATTTCTTTTTCTGTTTCTTGATCTACTTCTAGACTTAAGAATTCTCTTATTAGAGACTACCTCTTCATTAATTTAAATGTCCATTTTCAACTTATTTCTATCTTTTCCTAATGATTTTTTTATTTTTGTACCAGTCCCTTGATTGGTCCATGGACCCTGATAATCCAGACTGTTCAGGGAGTAGTATGTACAATTTGGATCATGAATGTTCCAGGAATATTATAATTACTACACACATCATCCTCTAAATGTTTTTGGAATGTTCACAAGGATTGGGGATAAGAATTTTCAATGTCCTGGGTTAGTATTATAGCTCTAAGTGGTTCTATTGAAATATATTAAAACTACGTGCGTATAAAGGGTGTTACAGAATAAGATCTTTAAGGGTGTTAATCCTTGGGTAATTTTCTCGATAAAATTACAAAATTAGTTTTTTTTAACTTAAAATTTTAAAAATTAAGTTTAAATAAAGCTGTGTACTGAACTCCTTAACTTTTGAGCTACAGTGTTCAAAGTTGTCACCTTGAGAACCAAATTTAGGAGACCCTGTATGAAATTTTCTTAAACTTTTTAATATTAAAGTACTGCTAGACTTCTAGAATTAGGGTTCTTATACTGTAATGATAAAATAATGTATATATGTTTATGTTTTTATATAATATGTTTGTAAAATAAATATTTTTTTTTACTAATAAATTGACCATGCATAAAAATGTTTTTATTTTTTTGTCCAAGCATGTCAAATGAAAAAAATGGGGATTATAAAAATTGTTTTTATTTTACGGAAAAGCAGTGGCGTACATAAAATTTAAAAAAATATTTAGTCTTTGTTCCTGTATGGACGCCACTGGTTAAACTTAAAAAAACATCAAAAAATGGCTGTTGTTACTAACGATTTTTTCTTAAGATTTTGACACCCTGTATCTCAAAAGTTAGGACATAGCTTTATTTGAAATTTTCTTCTCAAAATCATTTAAGGATTAACACCGGATCTAGGATAAGCATCTTATGCTGTAATAACCTGTATAACCAAACACCTGAAGTTTGCTTATTTCATTTCCTTTAGAAGGGTTTCATGATTAACCCAATAATTATGATAATATTTCCGAAACGTTTCAAGCATCATGTCCAAGCATCAAATATCACAATATTTTGGCCAGACTTGTAAAACTGGTTGAAAATCTAATGTGCTAAAACTTTAAGGAAATTTTTTTTTTAATTTACAAAAAATGATGAAACTCATGTTCAATTATGTAAAGCGGTGCATTCTAAAGCATCACAGGGTACAATTTATTCGTGAATTGACATGTCTTCTTAAAAAACAAAAAAATTGATGAAATACTCGCAGGGGCTATTTATGTCTCAGGAACCCCTTTAGATATGAAAACGACAAATGTATGGTTAGGTGTGTTCAAAATAATGAGGTACCCATATAAACATCCTCTCTTTGCCAGTTGTCAAATTCACTTCTCCAATCGGAGTACAGTAGAGTAAAAACTGCAGTTTCTTCAAGAAATAGTGAAGCACTTATATTAAGCTTACAAATGGATGGATGGTGAAATTGCAGAAATGGCTATATCTAATTTTGTTATTTGGACATCTTTTGCGGTATTTTATATAATAATACATACCGACGATAACAGAGATTTAGCAACATTTTTGGCAACAGAAATTGAAAAAGTGTTGGAAGAATTGGAAGCTTTAAAATTTCTTCAAATTGTCACTAACAACGGAGCTCGTGAAATAGTTAGCAGCAAGTACGTTACTAAAAGATGACATTACTAATTATGGTTGTATTTGTCATATTTATCATTGTAATCTTCTAGTTGAACAATTCTTGAAATTAGACCATTTTTTGAATTTTAAAAAGAACTTAATTTCAATTGTACCTGAGTTGAAAAATTCGCAGATTTTTATCAAATATAGTAAGGCTTCTTCAAAACAAATGTTGGTCACAAATAGAAGCTACTTATCACCTGTTTTAGCCAATCCTTTATTTATCTTTTTTATCGATTTTTTCTGAAATATAGACATTTTAAGTTTGACATCGTCAACAGCCGCATACTTACGGATTTATTCATCAAGAAAGAAGAAACAGACTTACCGTGGAAAGGGCCGAAAAACTAACTTATATTACACATAATTATAATTTACAAAATGAAGAAGATCATTCAAGAATAGTAGAAGTTACTGAGGAAGAAATGGAAAAATCAGATATCGGTTTCGAAATTATAGACTTGACTGAATTACCGAAAAAGAAAGAAGACTCAGATGAGGAGATTGAAGTTTCGGACTTTGACTGCTTAAAAAAAAAACGTTCTTGTTGGTTGTCATAATATTTTTAGAGTTCAAAGAGTATGGAATAAATTACCAATGTTGCCATAATATTACCTCAATTACTCAATCCAAAATCTTCACCGGTCAAAGGCCTCATGGCTAGTTTGAATTCCAGGGAATAAAATTCTGAAGGAAAGAACTGTTTTCTATTAGAATTAAAAATGATTGAGGATTGTTAAAAATCTTATGATTTATTGGAATTCCAAAAAATATTAAAAAACCTTGTCACTAACTTGACATCTAGGGAAGGAACATTTTGGAAAAACTGAATCGTGATCACGAGACAGTTTTACAACTAACCAAAACTCTTTATTTTACTCTCGACACGTGTTTCGCAAAAAATCGCAAAAAAGCAAAAAATCGAATTCCCTTAAAAATGTCAAAATCTTAAAACATTGAAAGGCTAGAATTGGTAAAATACAAGATTGTTTAAGTTCTACATGTGCACAGGGGCAAGGGAGGTATTTTGTTTACAAACATATTCATCGATCGTCAAGTTTACAAGCATTTTTAAAACAGGAAATTTTCAGCTGTATATTAACACCTATAATAATGTTAATTTACCTTATTGATGTTAGATTTTGGATTAAAAGTAAGAAGTAGAAATAGATATATGTTATTCTAAGCTCAGAAATAACACCTTTAAGGCAAAATAAATTATTAACATTCTTATTCCTAAAACCGCTTCTAAAAAAGTTGAAATGGCAATACCGCAGGCATAAAGAAATTTCATCTTGACAAACGGTTTTGTGTTTATATTCGGCATTTGTGAAGTTCTGTGATTTTTTTCTTTAGTTTTTGGTTGAAAAAGGAAAAAAGTTGAGTCATTTCAGTGTTTTTGCGAACTATTACGATAGTAAAAACTTGTGCCGCACCATGGGGAAAGGACAATTTATGTCGATCTTTTCACAAGTAAAAATCAATATTGTCATAACATCATATCAAGGGACAACCGTCGTCATAAAGGTAGAATAAAAAAAAACGTATTAAAAAATCTAAAATATTTAAATAATTATAAAATATTAAATTTCCATAAAAATGCTTTTTATTAGATAAGTACATTTACTCTAATGAAGTACGTTAAAAAAAAAACCATAAACAGTTGATAAACGGTAATATTGTTTATAATTTAAAGCATAATCTATTAATAATAAATATTTTTTGACGACGCCACTGGTATAGATTACTTGTGTCGGTAAAATCAAAAATGGATCCAGCGGCGTTGCGATGTTGTTGGCTTTTTCTCTAATATACTTTATCTACATTCATTAAACTTTGAATGTTTACTTCTTTATAGAGTATCTTATTGTATTTTATGAAAAAAAAGCTTCATATTTCATTAAAGAGAAATAGTATTGTTTTGCTCCTGTCAAAATAGGTGACAAATTTTTATGATATTATAAAGCGTGTTTTTTCCCATTTCTACATAAACATTTGGCATCATTGCATCAGTGCAATGATGCATGTTGCAAGCAAACGAACTGCCTTTAGTTCCAATGCTAATTTTAGTCTTTTAATGTTCTAAGGTCAAAAGTGATTAATTTGAACGTTGGGCAAAGAAAGTAAAGCTCGAGAGAACTAAATTCATGTGTTGTAAGAACTTTAACTAAAGAAAATCTTTAAACAAAAGGAGTTTTCTGCAGAGATAATTGACATGAGCCTGCGAGTAGTCGACAAGAGAAATTTGAAAGAATTCGTCTATTATTTTTTTAATTTTTAAAGGTTTAGTTAGATAAATGGTCAAAAAAAATCCAAGCTTTTCAACTTTTTTCTTTAATTCCCAATGTTTCGGCTTTCTATAGGCTTTCTATATATTTTATATTAGGCTTTCTTCAGGGCACTACAAAATTTAAAAAAAAACATAGTAAAAACATTTATAGACAAGTCAAAACGGTATGTTATACAGTGGTAAAAAAAAAAAAGGTCTGATGATGCTTAATTGTTTAAGCCGAACATTTCGTATTGTTTTAAATTAAGAGCAATGCCAAGTAATTTAACATAATGCCTAGTAGTGAATAAGATGGCATTATTTTTCCAGTTTTCTGATCACTCATGCTTCATTGATTCAAACTAAGCCACTGTCGCCCAGTAATAGGAGGCTTAAGTCTGGGGTCACCAAACTTGTGTTGTCTACATACAAAATATAAGTTTCTGGCTAAGATAATAGGAGAGATCATCTTTGTTATAATATAAATAGGAGATAGAATCCTGCTGAGGATTTTCCTTGAGAAAGGCTCATATGTACGCCCACAATAGTGAAACTCTCGCATATGGGCTAAATGAAATTAAAAGTACCTATGTCTATACTTTTGAGATATTGTAATATTTTTGCCTGATTCCATCCCTGCGTCTTATCCGTTATAAAGCAAAATACTGGCCGGAGCGGGGCATTATTTTTCATGCACCGTCAACCCTGTGTCTGCTAATAAAATGGGAAGAGCCTCTCCGCAACGACTGAAAAGACTGTTTTGATTGCTTGTCATTTGCAGTGTTCTCCGTTAAATTTACGAAAGCCCTTTCGATTATTATAACCGTTCAAGTTAGGTAATATTTACGAAACTTAAGCAGTAAATTACACTTTCAACCCTTAATTTTTTTACGTAAAAATTTTTAATTAAAAGTGACAAAATGTCACTGCACAAAGGCTAACTTCTATGACGTATAAAAACGTCATGGAAGGAATTAAATATTTACAGTCACCCAGCTTAAGTTCTACCTTTTTCAATACTACTTTAAATATTTAAAATCGGATTTAATTCCTTATAAATTTATTGGGAGCAGAATTGATATGGACGACTGTAAGAATTGAAAAAACTCGTTTCTGATCTCGTTGTGTACACTGACTGCCTCTTAAGGTGATTTCTTATTAAGCTAAGTAACGCATTTTTATTCACCAAACACGCGTAAACAAAGTGCAAAATCCCAATAAACTACGGAGTGTCACGTCCGTTTTACTGCTATAACCCGTCGTTTGTTACCTAACATTTTTAAAAGGTCGTATTCATGAAAATAAAGTCGTTCAATCCTAGATTATGTCTTGGCTCGGACGTGAAACGACCGAGCGACGGATGCAAATTTAATCCTTAAAATGTGCCCGTTCCCGGACCATATCCAAAGTGAAATACAGTGGGACACCGCTGAAAAGAATGGACAATCTACTAGTACTCATCATAAGGTTCTCCAAAGCATATTCTACTGAATGGTGTTTTATAGTGACCTATTCATAGATCCTTAAGATGTCTTAATGCAGTTCCATGTTGGAACTGGAAATTCCAGAGCCCACCTAAGTGAATCTCTTTTTTGTTGCTTCCTTCTAAGATCCGTTCTAAATTCAAAAGGTCTTGATTTCATATTTTCGGGAAAGGGCCAGTCTTCTTAGGAAGACACATTTATTAATTCAATCTTTCTACAATTTCTCAATTAAATCAAAAGAAACCTTCAATAAGGTCTTCTCTGAGTTATGTATCTCTTTCTCCTTCCTCCGTTTTCGAATATACCCTAAAACTCAATAAGTTTGCTTTCATGATCATCAAAAAATCGTTATTTTATTTCTTCAGGTAGTAGGTCCTTAAAATCTTAATGAACTCTTAAAAGAGTTTGAATTAATGACTTAAAGACTTTTCAAAGAATACAAAAAATGGGATTATCAATAATCCGTATAAAAACCTAGTATCTACAGGGAATGAAAGCAGCCACTTAATAGTCGATGAAAATAAGATAATTAAGGCGCGTGAACAACAGGCAGAACAATAAACCATAGTCGACACACGAAAAATGAAATAGAAGAAAGAATTATAAAAGCAAGGTATCGCCTGCACAAATTCAATCTTATTGACCAAAAGCATCTCCCTACAAAGAAAACATCAGCTGTTCAACTCCATCTTTAATACCATAGTGCTATTATAGGTGTGAAACTTGGCAACTGCATAAATTCTTAGAACGTCGTGTATTGGCACTAGAAATGGACTTCTGGCGAAGAGCAGCTGAAAGATACAGACTGGGAAAAAATACCCAAAAATTGGATTAAACAAACTATGGAAGTACAGATAACAATAATGAAAGAAATCTGCTGGAAAATAGAAACCAGATATGCTTTCCGGAAAAACGTTTTCTTTTCCTAACTTAATAGTACTCTCTACAATAGATTCTTCATATATCTTAATCCAGTTCCATTTTGACACTGGAAATAACATAGTCCAGGTCTTTGATGTTCAGAAACCTGGATATTGAAAAACCCAGTACCTGGAATTGTTCTTCCCTATGTACCATAGTCTTGGTATTTGGAAGATGCATAATTCTACAACAGAAGACCAATTCTTGCCAAGAAAATCAAAATAAACATCCAATAAACTCACCTCTGATTTGTAAATGTTTTTTTCTTGGTTTCTTCTAGGATTTCTGCCTTTAAATTGTATTAGTCTTCTTTCATGACCTTCTTAAGAACTTCATTTTATTTCTTTAGGTACTAGTTCGACATCCTAATTTTTTTTTGTTTTTCTTGCTTCTATAAACTACATACCTACTACTCTCTCCCATAGATCCTTTAGAAAATGTGCTCTCGTTCAATGTTGCTACTGGAAATTACACAGTCTAGGCCCTTGGTATTAAAAAACTTGGAATACTTGGCTCTTTATTATGCACCAAGTATAAGTAATGGGAACATACTTCATTCTACAATAAAATACTAATTCTAAACCAGAAAATCAATGGAATCTACAATAAGGTCACTTTTGAGTTGTCAATCTCTTTTTTCTTGTCCCTCTATAGGATCTGCTTTAAAATTCAATAAGCTTTCATTCATGATCTTCATAAAATCTTCGCTAAGAAGGAAATTGAAATAAGTTGCCCTTGATCAACGTCTTGGTAATAAAGGAAATTCACTGTTGTCATCATCTAGAGACTTTTTTTAAGTCATATTGGTTAGCATTTATTTTGAATCTGTAAAAGTTAAATTTATGATTATTAATTGATTTGTTAAGAAAATTTCTGTAGTTTACGTAATTTTCTCTATCTATTATATTAGTTTAATTGCTAATATAAAAATTTTATTAATCTATGGTTTGAGTTTTTTGTGTTCTGTATAATGAATAATTGTTTTCTTAATAGTAGATTTTTAAATAAACTAGAAGAAACTGGAATCTCAGGAAGACACATCAGGAAGAAATAACAGAAAACCAATTCTCCACAAGAATATCAATAAAAACCTTCAACAACGTTTTCTCTGGGTTGTGAATTTTTTCTTGCTCCTTTTTGGGATGTGCTTCTAAATTTAATAAATCTTCTTTTTTGTTCTTCATAAAATATTAATTTTCTACTTTCATAATCTTAATCAAGTTTTTATTTTCTTTCTTGAACTTTCGTTTTTCTTGTTCTGACTGCTATATATAAGCTACATACTGCCTAGTTTTTATCTCACTATGATAGTCACTATGAGTCAGAAATCTTGCTCCAGTTCCATGTTGCCACTGGACCTTGCACATTCAATTTTTCTTGGTATTAAAAAACCTGGAATAGGTTGATATTCTCTCTGAACCATATTTTGATAGTAGGAAGACACATGAAATACTAATTCTTAGCAAGAAAACTAAACTTCTGGTGCAGATTTTCATGATATGCGCATCTCAGTTCAGGTGCCGCGACTATACAGATAATTTCTACTTGGCTGTAAATATCTTATAAGCCTAGAGAATAAAGAGAGTTGAGTTTAGACATGCAAAAAATTGTGAAAAAAGTTAATTTTGGATGATTTGGAGAGTTTTAGTTAAGGTATCATTGGTGATACCTTGGGATTCTACCGATTCAGATATATATTATATTATTATTTTTTAGTTGATAAAAACTACTCTTTTGATGATAATATTTCTGTTTTAGGACCTTTAACACAAAAGGAGCTTCAAGATTTAGCAGACAACATTGATTTGAACCAGTCGGTTATCGGAGAGCTGTCATCAGAAGATGAAGAGGAGGACCTGACAACGCATTTTGCTGAAGATGAAGAAGATCAACAAACCGACTCTTCATCATCAGACGATGACCTACCTTTGTCCCATTTTCTCCCAGCAAGAAAAAAAAGTTGGGGCCGAAGTGCTAAGCTAGAGGTACATTCTTTTGCATTTTTGAATGATGCTGCTGATGTAAACAAAGAGTTAGAGTACCCCATCAAATATTTAGAAAAATAAATTTCAGACGACTTTTACGGATAAAGGTCGTTCTTTCGAGACTACTTCTGATGAAATAAAAATATTTTTTGGAGTGACGATATTAATTGGAATTTACGGACTTCCAAGAATTCGGATATTTTGATCCAGAGAAATGAGGGTTCCCATGATATCTGATAATATTACCAGAGACCGATACTTTGGTTTGTGCTGTCGTCTGAAACTTGTAAAGCAAAGGAGTTTAGATAGGAGTTAGTTTTGGAAAGTAAGGCCAATGCTTGATAGAGTTTTGAAAGTATGTAGACAAAATAAACGTACTGAGGCGGCATCGATCGACGAACAGATGATACCATTCCATGGTAAAGTAATAATGCGACAATTTGTGCATGGAAAACCTGAACCAATAGGCATTAAGAATTTTGTAATGACAATACCAACTGGAATTCCTTTGGATTTTTGCTTGTACGAAGGAAAGGGCTCATCACTAGAGTCAGCGCTCACTCCTATACCAGAGAAGCTTGATATAGGTGGCAAAATTGTACTCAAACTAACTGACACTTTACCAGCTGGTGTTTCAGTTTACACTGACAGATATTTTACATCTATTCCACTAATACTGAGAGAATGCTATGTCTTTAAATCATGCAAAGAAGGATATTATGGATTATATTGATTTTAAACTCTCGCTGGGTATACCGTTAATTAATTCTGCTAATGAAAGCAAAAATGAAGAAAATAATATTGAGGAAGAAGAAGATGAATTACCAACTTCTCGCAAGCAAAGAGAAGTTGAGCCCGTACCAGACAAGAGAGCCAGAAAAAAAGGAAATAAGCATTTACCTACTTTCATGAAGAACCAGCAAAAATCACGATCTAAATGTCGAAAACCTCGCTGTGGAAAATTAACATTTGCAAAATGCACCTCCTGCAATATTTTTCTGTGTTGTACCGTTGACAGAAATTGTTTTGAGTTATTTCATAACTAATATATTATTATAAATATTAAAAAAGTTATGAAATAACTCAATTAATTAGTTCGACAAAAATTAATAAGTTCGATTTATGTATATTTGTATTGATATAATCCCAACGTATCATATATGATACGTATTTTTTTTTTCAAAAATATAAAAAAGTAAAACAAAAAAAATTGAAAATTGTTTTATTAACATACTACCTACAAGGATAATGCAATGTGTTTTTGTAAATTTCATGTAATAAACTCTTGGGTCTGAAGAGGTTAAGGTTATCAAATTTTGTTTGACATTATTCGCTTTCTATACATTATTTCAGTTTCTTTTTTTCTTTGGCTTTTCTTATTTTCGCCCTGGTTTCTCTCTATATGTTCAGGTATTTTCTTATTTAATTTTTAAAGAATTTCCTTCTTTTCATCACTTCCAAGATCTCGTGCGTCATCCAAAATTTCTTTATCTGTTTGTTCAGGTTTGAGCTATTTTCTTTGACTTTGTGTATAGTTTCTTTTTAATGAAGCATTTTATATTTTTTTCTATATCTCCATCATTTTCTTGCTTTTCAGTTTCTGTCAAAAATAATTTTTTTTCCAAATTGTTTGTGGCTGTCTTTCAGTCTTTTGAAATCGTATCTCCCGATATGTTTTTTCTCTACTTTCTTTAACCTGATTCCCATTTTCGTATTAAGGAGCTATGATCTGATTGTACGACACTACTAGGTTTTAATATTTCTGCTGATACTTCGTCTCTTATTAATGACTACAAAGTCTATTTGATTCCTAGTTTTCTTCTTTCATGATCTTCATAAAATATTCATGTTGCTCTTTGGGTGGTCTTTCTTCTTATTCCTACTATATGTATATATAAACTACATATCGAGACCACAAATGCCTCAGAAATCTTGAATCAGCTGCATGTAAAAAATTGCACATTCTTGGCCCTTGGTATTAAGAAACCTGGTATAGGTTACACAATAGGTTATTCTGGGATCTGATTCCATATTAAATAAGTATTCTTTCATGATGCTTATAAAATATCCATTTCCTGTCTTTAAATGGTATTTCATATTTCTAATCAGGTTTTAATTTTCTTTCTTCAGCCTGATTTTTGTCCCATTTTTCTCTTCAGGATCTATGGTAGATTGTGGCTACCTACTACTTACTTCAGTTCTGTGTGAACACTGGAAATTACCCAGGTTCTTGGTATTGTTAGTAGGAAACCTGGAAAAAGCCAGACATCAGCATTGAAACTATTGCATGAAGAAAATCTATCTCAAGAATTCTTTATCAAAATGGAAGCAGAGGTGAATATGGTAAGTTATCGATATGACCTAGCATCTCTTGACGAAGATGTTGATATCTAAGTTAGATTTTACAAAACTAATGGAAACAACAAAGACTCAAAAAAAACTAAAGAAAAAGACTGAAATTTATACTTAGAATCACTCAGACCGTTCCTCTAAGCTAAATCTTTAACAAAAGGGACGAAACCTCCCTTTTTGCCATTTAACAATCTACTTCAACCCCACTGTGCAGCACGGCAAATCTCATTCATCAACTCGGAAACTGAGTACAGTATCGGGTATTATGTAAATTTTAAGGCGCTCCAGGAGGAGTCCAGGAGGCAATAAATTACGGGGACTCCGTTATATTTGCCATACAGCGAACGGTTGGCAAGCAGGCGACAAACTTTTTGCGATATCGCCGCTAGGGTCAGTCGACAACGATTTCCACTATGTGTGATTACATTCCGGATTCGTCTGGATTAATACGACAATTCGAAATGGAGATTGAGCGTTGAGCGGAGCGGGTATGATGTCTAATTCTTATGCATATGGGGGAGTTGGTTGTTTATTTATTATATGTTTTATTAAGAGGGATTTGGAAATGCACTCTTTGAAGTTAATCAGTTTTGATTTTTGAGCCACTGATCAAACCGTAAGAGGTCAAAAATGTGAATAGTAAATAGCAAGATGATAAATGACATTCACTGAAATGAAAATGATCAAAATATTACTGATATCTACAGTGTGACCCATTTGTTTTCGGGTCACCCTGATAAAAAATTTATTTTTGGTTCGATTTTGCTCGGGTTTTTTTTAAATGTTGGGTCCAAAAAAACTGCATCATTATAACAAAAAAAAATTCTGCCATGCAAATTCCAAAGCCTAATAATGTCAGTTTTTAAGGGCCAAATTTTAAGAAACCATGCTAGGAATTTTTTTAACAAAAAACTGTGCACACTACTGGATTCGGCATCCCCCAAAACGGCCTTATACCAAATTTCACCAAAAAATATTAAGTAATAACAATTTTATAACAAAAAATAAAAAGGGAAATTATGCATTTATTTACATTTAAAAATGTGTAGATAGCCATGAAAAAACAAATTGAACAAAGATAATACAAGCAAATAACAATTCCAAACTAAATACAAATAAAAACAAACAATAAACTAACAAAAATAAATACAAATAAAATAAAAACAACAAACAAAAAAATTAAAAATTAACCGCTACTAAATTTTTGAAATTTCTACTAATCCACCATTGTTTTCTATGCATTTTACATTCCTTTTGCCTACATTTAAAATAACTTTACGGACTTGCTCTGGAGTAATTTCTGAACAAACCTGGATTATTCTGACTTGTAGATCTTCTAAATTTTGAGGACTTGATTAGTACACTTTTTCTTTAAGTAAGCCCCAGAGAAAAAAATCGAGTGGCATTAAGTCAGGGGATCTCGGTGGCCACTCAACGAAAGGACTGTTTTGTCCTATCCAACAGTTTTTAAAATGTTGATTTAACCAGTCTCTTACTAAACGAGCATTATGGACAGGACAACCATCTAATTGAAACTTCAAATTAAGGTGATATCTTAAGGGTAAATCTTCTAATGCGTTCGAAAATTCATTCTCAAGAAAATTCAAAAATTCAATTGTATTCAAATTACCAATAAAGAAAAAAGGGCCAATAATTTTGTTGCTTAGTATTCCACACCAAACGTTAATTTTTTGCGAATACTGTCTCCTGGCATTTATTAATTTATTTAATTTATTTTATTTTTTTATTTATTTATTAATTTATTTTTTTTAACTGATATATTACTGTATATATCAGTATAAGTATACAGTAAAGTATACTTTACCCAAAGTTAATGGAAGATCTGTAAATTTCCCTACTTTGTATGTCTCCATCCTCTTTGACCTCTCAAGTTTCTCAAACAAAATTAATCAAAATAAATAATTAAAAAAAGCTGAAGAGAGAGAAGAACGAGGAGCAAATGAATACAAAAATGAGAAAGCCAATAAAAAAAATTAACTGTTTTTCCTACTTGTCTTTTTTGGTTTTTGCTTTAAAGTATAATTGATTTCAGGTTCTGAAAAGAAAACCAAATTCACGTTTTAATTATCCTTCCTTGATTAATTGTCACCAAACTAACGGGAAATTACTAAACAAATAATAAAATAATCAAAATAATTATAACCGGGTCCATAATGTTGCCTCATCCATGATAATATTAATGTGTTTTATACTTTATGTGAATGCGCGCGGAGAAGTAAAATTAAATCCATGTTAGTAGAATTTCCAGCCCTAAATGTCACTTTAATTATTCGATTAAATTCAGTTACAGCGAAGTGGTCAACATTTAATTATTTATAATTTGATGCGTTTTGAGGGCAGGGGCGTGCGAGAACAACCTCTATAAATAAACTGACGAACCTGAAAGATTCCTGTTGGAAATTACATGGAGTTTCCTAAAGATTCAGACGTATAGGACAAGGAGGTGTCATCTGCATAGATTTAGATTGTCATAGATAATGCTGGAGTAGAATCTATTGGAGAACTACAGTTTTCAAATTTAATAATAATCTCAGAGGCTCTTCCTGCATGTAGTTTTTTATTAGGTCGGATAGTTTTCCCATGTACCTTATCTCGACTATTCATTTTTTGTTTAATATATTTGCAAGAAATCTGAACCCATTGGACTTATTCTCCTTAAACATCGTCCAGTATCTTGAAGTCCCAGTAATGATTATATGAATAGTCTGTATCTTCCAACTGGGTTCTTTGATGTCCTACTGTAAAATGGCAAAAATCAGTTTTTTTTAATAATTTCAACCTATGGTAAATGATTGATTCAAAACATGATGATTCCAATCAATCATAATTCCCAGAGATCATACTCAGGTCGTTCTTGAAATGAAAAGATTTAGAAAACCTGAGGAGCTTTGCATAGTATGAAAAGGCTGAGAATCTTGTTTTCCCAACTTATCATATCGTGATACCATTTTAATATAAAAGTGTTGACTCTATTTTTCACCTCTCACCAATTTTTGCCACCATACAAAATAGGTGTATCGTCTGCGGATGTTTAAAAAGATTATGGGAGGGACATCAGATATGGTTGCATCAGTTCGTTGAATCAATCATATCTTAGCCATTTTCAATTAAATTTCTCAAAAACTTTCTTTCGTAGTAAGAGTTTCTTTTGTTGCATGTGTCTGTAAAAGTTTATGGATTGGGTCTTCAGTTAAATTTCAGTTTCTGAGGAGAAGAAATCGTAGACAGCATGGGCAGATCAAGCAAAATAAATGATTTTGGAAATTATGAAGACTTTAAGGAGCTAAAGATAGAGAAGGATGAAGATCAAACGGATAAATAATTATAATTGAGACATGATAGGAATCACTTGGAAGAGTCAATCATTAAGGATTTCCTAAAGGTTCAGAAGTTACGGGATAAGGACGTGTCATCTGCTTAGATATCTAGATGGAGATGAACTGTTGAAAATGTTGAAATCGAAATCGTTTTAATATAGAAGTCAGTCTCAGTTCTATTTTTCACCCAATTTTTGCCAGTATCGTCTGCACAACTTCTCTTTTTACCTCATCGGTACTGTTTTAAAAGATTATGGAAGACTCACTACATATTTTAGAAAATTGTTTTCTATTACTTAGATAGCTTTTTAAAAAAATTTGGATACTTCTTCTAATGCTAATTTATTGGATCTTCCAAATTGTTTGATAACAGACTGTGTCGAAGGCTTATGTTAAATCTATAAAGATGAAAAAATTGTCTAAAAATGAAAAAATCTATATGCTGCATGTGTCTGTAAAAGTTCTTGGATTGGATCTTCAATTAAATAGAGTGTATAATTTATGAGTAAAAGAAATATTTGACAGCATGAGCAGACCAAATGAAATAAATCATTAGAATCTATGAAGACTTCAACGAGGTGAAAACAGAGAAGGATGAAAACCAAATGGATAAATAATTAAAATATGATGGGAATTATCTAGAAGTCTCAAGCCTTAAGGATGTCATGGAGCTTTAGATGTAAAAGAACAAGGAGGTGCCATAAGCATAAATCAACTAAGGATTTCATACTCAGTAGACTATTATAGATAAAGGTGAAGTAGAATTTATTAGAAAGCTTATTGAAATTGTTGAACTTGTCTTCTTCGACGTTAATTTAAATCTCTGCTTCGCTCGTGTTCATTTTCTCATCATGGCTCTTCTTATAGATTTTCTTCCGCTTTTGTTTGTATTCAGTTTTTTAATTAGTTCAATGCTCTTCTTCTGTTTATTTTTGTTCCTTTCAGTCTCTCTCTCATGCTTTCACTAGTGTTCACTCTTTGACCGGAGTAAATGAATGACGCACTCTCTCCATTTTCTTCAGCCATAATGCTCCTTGGAGAAAAACCATCTGACTCATCTAATTCATCTTAACAGCCTTAATAGCCATATTCATCTTCAGCTGTATCAATTTCTTTTTTATTACTATAAGCCTCATATTATTGGAATTCTGATGATAATCCTGCAGAGATCCACTTAATCTTTAATAGAGTTGACTGAAAATATTCTTATAGCAGGCCAGTAGAAGCTTTTAATCAGTAGAGATTTCCATAACTAATGAAAATTATTGCATCAAGCCATGCAGCAGCTCTTAGTAGGTTGTTAAGTCGTCCTGCTAAGGATGAATTTGTATATTAGGTCCTTAGTTACTTCTCGATGACTTCCATGATCCTGAGCTGCTTGTGGTTATCAGGAGGGAAATAACAGTAGAACTTTTCATTTCATTTGATGAATCTGAGGTTCACACAAAGACTAGATTCGATACTCTCTTCATATAAGTCTGTAAGTTCAAGGTTCTTTAAGTTTTATTTCAAATGAATAATATACACCGAAGTCTGGCAGCTTGCCTTAGTAAGAAATCTGAATGCTTTCCAGATTACTGGTAACTGGGTCTGCACAGCCTCTTGCAGTATACCTGCAACAGCGTTCTGAGCTTCTAGGTCAAATGTTTAATGGATTCTTGGATCTGTGGTCACTGTATACTGGAACGATGTATTAAGACTTTACAATTTATATCTAAAAAATAAATTATCTTTGGTACTTCCATAAAGGTGAGGCTTCTTGGAACACTATTTGTTTCTGTCCAAAGCATTTAATATCAGCTTTTTCTATAACCATTTTGTTTTATCAATCTACCATTAGTGAATCCCCAGAACTCTACCCATATTCTAAATACATCATTTAGTCTGTGGTCTTCATGGCATATTGGGTAGTCATTGAATCTGGACTTCAAGAAACATAATCCATCTTTTATTGAAATAATTAAAGTTAAAAGCTAAGTCTTCTTTAGTGGCTTTCATGTCTCTTGCAAGTGTGTCTTCTTGAAAAATTAATCGTTCTCGCTAAAACCATTTAATTTCTTGGTCCTGTAGCCATCATTTTTTATCAATTGATTTCATGGTTAAAATGAGCTGGTTTTTTAACAGCTATTAATGCATCTCTAGAAGTTTGACCATTATTTTTAATGCATCCTTGAGTCTGTCTGTGGTCTTCACATATTGGATAGTCATTGAATCTGGACACCAAGACTTATTGTACATAGTTAAAGAAGAGAATTACGTGAGTTGCGGTGAGTCTTTTTCATAATATATTATTTTAATTAAGAATGATCACTTAAATCACTCATTACTGTTAGTCTGATGATCATGAGGTAGTTCTGCAACTGTTCTTAGTCAATTTTCAAATCATACTCTTAATGCAGCCTTGGGTCTATGGTCTTCACAGATCACCCAGTCATTAAAATTGGACATCAACTTCTAGAGGAGAGCCTTGACAAATGCTTAGTTTTTGCATAGATCATTTAGTTTCTTATAGCTATCTTATTTAATCATGATTGGTTTGATGGTATAGAGTGATACAAAGTATATTAGTGATCACTTGAACTAAGTATATAAAAAGGCGATATTTCTCCAGAAGCTTCTAGATCTTCTGAAAAATTCTTGGTTCTTGCGCATCTCCTTGAGCTAAATATTTAGTTTCTTTGTCCTATGCTCATCTTGTCTTACTATAATTTGAATGAGGTGGTTCTTCCACTGTTCTGAACCATATTCATTGGCTCCAAAATGCATTTATATAGTCCTCCTCTACACCACTGACCGTTCGAATGTAATGCATCGAATGCATGTGCATATGCAGCACAATGCCGGCAAAACAAATGGATTTATGTTTAACAAACTGTTCACTGGGAAATGAAATGTTTGAAACCACACAATCAAATTAAGCGCTTTGTTATTTCGACCAATAATAATGCGTGGCACCGTATGTATGTATGTATGTAGTGGGTCCACCGTCCCGACCTTTTTTCGTTGCTCTGGCGGACCGATATTAATTACGATGAAATTATTTATCTGTGATGAAAAATGTGGGGTTTTAGGGGTTGATATTGGTCCGTTTGTTAAAATCCCTAAAGGTTACGCATATGAGGAAATGTACTATTAAAGTTCTACTAATGTTTAAATAAATCTTAATGAAAGGATTGTTGTTGAATCTTGAAGCAGAGTCTTGCAGGAATATTGTTGGTGTTCTAATTTTAATAGAAGGCAATAAGCAAATTGGATTGAATTTAATATGACTGGTTCAGATAGAGTGTATTCAGAACAATTTTGATTGCTCTGAATACATCTAGTTTAATTAATTTATATTAATTGCTTTTGTTCAAATGAAATCATTGTCTAGATCTTCAGGTATTTAAAGCCGTCAAATGTATTTTTAGGGTTTTTAGAATAATCTTTTATTTTATTTTAGGCACTTACTCTAAACCCCTGCTAAAGTGCTTACTGCTAAAGCCTTTTTATTTACTTCAAGTTATTTAACGAATGCTACGCAACCCTTCATTGATATATGCTGGATTAGAGCTTTAATATTTTGTTTTCCATTAGACTACTGGAAACGAAGATGGGCGAGAAGCTGTATGTAAATAAACTCTATATTTTAGTTAGATAGTTTAGCTTTTAGTTTTTTTGTACAGTCTTTAATACTACAATTTACTGTTATTCTTATACTGGTCTTAATAGTAGTATATTGTATTATTTGTGTCCTAAGATATTTTACAATTTTGACTTAATCTAAGCTATTTACTAAAAAATTATTATATTAGAAATTTCCCCTAAAATCTTTTAAAAAAATTCGCTATTTTTATATAATTAATAATTACTTAATAAAATAATAATTAATTATTGCACGAGATTTTTGTTTAAAACAGTCATTGTCAAAATATGTATTTTTGTATCACCCTGCATTATATCAAAAAAATGCAACAATACATTAACAGCTACTTGTTTCAACAACGAGAAAGAAAAATTTAATATCGACGATCCTATCCAATTAAGTTATGCATTTTGACAATTATGGAGTGCAATAAAGGTATTAATTTGCAAAGCTTAGGTAAAAACGAACAAACATTGTTTTCTTAAATAAAATTACAAAATCTATAGATTTGTTTGAAAAAATATAATAATAAAAATTACAGACTCTTTATAATAAATTAAGTGCAATATAAACAGTCGGGTGTAAATTTAACTAACAGCATAATTTTCAAGAGATCTTTGGTGCTTTAAAGCTTCGAGAACAAATAGATTTTATATTATTATAGATTTTATTAGACAAATTAAGACGTGAATTTGAACTTCATCAAAATTTAATAGTTTTTTAAAGGTGATCTTTATGAAAGGGAGCATTCAGTAAACATTAAAGGATATAAATCTCAGCCATTTATTCCAATATCTAGTGTAACTTAGGGTTCCAATTTGGGTTCCTTGATATTTTTATTATTTATTAATAGTATTACAAAAGTTTTTAAAAAATAAGCAAGCTCATTATTTACGAATGACATAAAAATTAATAAGATAATAAAAAGCCCTTGCTGTCTATTTGGAATTAAAAAAGAAAAAAACAGTATCATGTACCCCTACAAATTAAATAATGTGTTATCAATAAGGTTACTGAATTAGGAATAATATTTGTTCCAAAAACTGACATTTATAAGTACATTACAAATAAAGCATCTCAAATGTATGGGTTCATAGTAGGACACACTAAAGAGTTCTATAATCCAGCATGTTTGAGGAAGCTATACTATGCCTACGTAAGAAGTTTAGTAAAATAATTTGGACCCCATACTATGAATGTTGCAAATATGACTTACAGGGTACTTAAAACAGAATGGCGCGTAACATTTTCTTTAGAGAAAATAAATATTGTAATAATAATGCCTCTTCAAATGAGTTATATGTAATTTACAAGATGGAGTTACTTGAGAGATGTAGATCCAATTTTACTGTAGAGTTTTTTTTTAATTGCTAAATGGCCTTACTGAGGATCCTCTATTTTTATGAAAACTTTCTCTTATTGTGCCAGCATATCGTACTAGAAATGCTCTTAGTTTTTAACTCCCATCTGTAGCCAAATGTAATAGACATCTAAATTCTCGTCTCTTCAGTATGTGTAACATCCATAATAAAGTACACGATAAAATAGACTTATTTATACTTCCGCGTCATCCTTCACCCAGTCAACACGTGGTCGTTCTATTCCTTTCCTATCCTTCGGACTCCTTTCCTAAACCCTTTCCTACCCCTTGCCGTTGGATATAACGTGCCTTTAAGAAGTAAATTTAGTGAAAGTATCAAGCCCACTTCCGCGTCATCCTGCACCCAGTCAACACGTGGTCGTTCTTTCCTTTCCTATCCTTAGGAACCCTTCCTAGACCCTTTCCTGCCCTTGCCCTTTGCCAGTGGTAGCTGAACCTATTCACGCCGGTAGCCAGGCCGGATGATGCCGGATGCATCGTAGGGGAGGCGTCACCGTGCATTTCAGTATTAAAAATTGTGAAAGTATCGATTCGGGGAACAGGGTACATATCCGACAGTTTTCCCGAATCTCCAAATCGTGCTGGCAGATTGCCTCGTAGCAGAAGCCATTAAAACCACAAACCAACCAACCAACCAGACTTATTTAATATTACTGTACCCCAAATAAAAAGATTTTTGGTAGCAATGTAATTAGTTTATAGTTTGGTGAAATAATTTAGATTTAGGATTGTACTTTGTAATAGGATTAGTTACCCAATGAAATAAATATATTAATTTGACATTTTCAAACTTTGTGAAAGAAACTTTGTCCAATGCTTGGAATAAAATGAAAAATTACTGCGAAAATCTGGAATGAACAAGAAATTACCTCAAAATCTTTGGAATACAAGAACTCTAAGTACCTGGAATATAAAAAATCCTTTTTTTATATAATCTTAAAAAACTTTATTAAAAAAGTTTTTTTTAAATTTTTGCATTAAATCTAAAGTAAAATCGCCATCTAAAGTCTGATAAAAATCTCAAATTCCCCTTATTTAGTAATTTTATTCCAGTACTTTACATAGTAATTAATTATAATAATATATGGTAATATACAGGGTAACACGTATCGTTATGTTCAAATTTTGAGGGCATAAAGTACGCTTTATTTTAAGTAAAAAAAAATGCAAAACTTGTAGGTCCCTTTTTATTTGTTTCGAAGTTACAGTCACTTTTTAAAGAAGGGAGAGACAAGCTGTGATGTTTTTGACTATACAGGGTGACTTTTATAAGAAGGTCATGCTTTTGGGGGATGATAGGGGACGTTCAAATATAACTTTTGATATAAGACACTATGGGTCAGAAATGCCTCAGAAGCAAAATACAGGGGGTTAAAGTTTTAAAAAAAATTAAGAAATTAATTTTTAGTTTTTTGACTGTTTAAGATATCGGTGTCAAATTTTCTCAATAAAGCTACCTAATAAAGATGCTTTAAATGTAAAAAGTAAACGTTTTAGTTTCAACCAGTGGCGTAGATCAGATACGCATTAGAGTAATTTTTTAATAAAAAAAAATAGTACACCACTGATAATCAAAAATTTTAAGAATCCTTGGTTTATTTAACAGAAAAAAAGGTATCCTGCATCTTTTTCCCAAAAGGCACAATTTTATCTGAATTTAAAAATAAATAACTTTAATAAAAACTAAGGCAAAAAAAATTTATTGCATAACGTTAAAAAATACTAAATAATAAATAATAATAATTAATAATTAATTTAAAAGGTGCTCAAGCACGCCATTTTGTTAGATACGCCGCAGGCTTTGTATCTAACAAAATGGCGGCCACTTTCCAGCGATTCGGAACCAGACAGAACCATTGGTACAACTATCTCATTTGAAGATATTCAACCAATTCCACGCCTTTTAAGATCGGTAGAAAATAACCGAAAGAAAGCGCACTCTCAATTCTTTACTTCAACTCCCAACAAAGAAAAATTGGAAGTTAAGGACAAAATGAAAGCCAGAAAGAAAGAAGTAGAAGCTAAAGGAACAAAAAGAAAATTAATAAGCAGTGGTAATCATAACGAAGAAAAAAAGAAGTACAAAAGTACAAAAACTGTAAGAAGCGACTGAACCATGCATCATATGTACGGAATTTGGAAAAGATAAGGAATGGTGGGTGACCTATCCTTGTGGAAAATCTTCGCATGCTGAATGTGCCGGGGTGGAAATCACACAGGTGTATATATGTAATTTTTGCCAACCCTAAAGTGGTAATTTTTCAGTGTTAATTTTATTTTATTATATTTAAGTTTATTTAGTTTATAAGGTAATTTGTTTTCCAGAATTATGTTTATTTTATACCTATTAAACGTTAGAAGCAAACAAAGGCGTTTATACTGTTTTTCTCGTTTTATATTGCACGGTCGATATTACCCAACGCATATGGTTAATATCGACCAGATATGGTAACACTATTTTTTTCAATAAAACTTAAACTTTTTTAAAACATGTTTTGCTACTTATTCATTATTTTCCTATTCCCAAAACTAATATTTAAAAAAAAAAAATTAGGACCCAATACCTAATATATAATTAATAGAAATTATTTTTTCTTAAGTGGTCGATATTCTCCATACTCCATCCCCCTTTATAATATAAAATAGAATCCAAAACAATGGAAAATTATTTTATGCTTGTAGAAATGAATCTCCTTTTAATCGTATGATGTCAGTGAGTAATCAAGTTCTAAGTGAGATAAATATAGATATATTAAATGTTGCTCTAAAAGAAATTGAGTTTTTACTACATTATATTATAGGAATAGTTAAGGTTTTTTCTTTGTATATTTGATGTGGTTTGGTGGTTAATTTGTTTTAATATAATTATTATTGTTTTTCTTTTTTTATTCTGTTTTCTTAGGTATAAGTTTTAAGAGATCGTTACTATGTATTTTAGGAATTCCACTTATGTGTATGTACTTTTATCTTTACTTAACTTTACATGTAACAAACATTGAATAAATAAAATAAATAAAACAATTTCGTTTGTATTTATTGTCATTTCCGAAAAAAAAATGTAGTAGTTTTTATTTACTTTAAGAATTTATTTTTAGTATTACCCTCTTATAATATTCATGGGCTAATAACTTTGAAACAAATAAAAATTAACCTACAAGTTTTGCGTTTTTTACTTAAAATAAAGCGTACTTTATGCTCCTAAAATTTGAACATAATGATACGGTACACCTTTTATATTATTATTATATTAAGTATGTACATTACTGTAACTTTATTCCAGGAACTTAATGGCGTTTTTGTGATACTCAAATCATTGTTTATTATTTCATATTTTGTCCAACAATCTTATATCTCTATCTTAGGGGTGCACAGTACAGGGGCATTTAGTACAAAGTTGTAACAATTTTTCCTGGTGATGGCTTTGAGAGGGTCAAAATTTAATTGTGACTGGTTAATTTATTAACTACTAAAAAAAAGGGTAAAACCAGAGACATCCTTAACACCGCCAAAAAGAAACTTTAAAACCCTCGCTTCCTCCTTCACCTCAATCAGAAAACTCCCAATTGACGTTCCCTCTAACTCCATTAAGTTACTCAACTCCCTCTCCCGGTTCACTTGTTTCATTCTATCGTAAAAAAAAACGAAGTAGAGCCATCGCCAACTTCGACCTGTCCCGGACTCTCGGCGGGGGATTAAAACGCTGCTACATGGTTTCGACATTCCGACGATTGGAGCATATCGGTGAAGAGAGGGAGAGGGTGAGAGGGTTGAAAGGGACGGGTGGGGGAAACGGCGGGGGGTGGGCGACATCGGTTGCCCACATATCTGTTGCAGAACTCCCTATTGTCAGGTCGATATAGAGGATTTGTTTGTGAGGAGTTGTCCTCACATTTAACTCATGTACTTTTTGAGCTCCTTACATATATTTTTAAATAAAAATTCAATCTTAAAACACTTTAACCGTGAGTATGTATTTCAATTAATTTTTCCAAGTAATCATAATAAATAAATTTTTAATTTAAGTAATAGAATGTTGCCTTTGATTTATTGGGGTTAAACGTGTTCTCAGGGGGTGGTGAAGGGTGAAAAGGGCGTGTCCGCCCTCCTCCCGTGAAAGAGCACGCTCTCTGGCCAATGGGATTAGCGTGGGGCGGCCAATGGCGGCGTCGCTCCAGCAACCACCAGTTCGAAAATCACGTGGTCGATAGAATGTGTCGTCTGCCGACCCACGGTCGAAAGTAAGAAGGGATAAGGCAGAAGGGCGGCAGTTCTAAACTTCATAGATATTTATTATAGGAGTAAATGGGAGGAGGGTAACTGACCTTTTGGGTATCACTAGAAAACCTGATTGAGAGAAATTTTTCACAAAACTGATAATGCCAAATGTGGCACTTTATTGGGTTAGGAAGTTCTTTTAAAACGAAAAAGTGACGGTGCAATTTTCTTGTTGAAATAAATAAAACTTTGACTTTTGAAATTGAAAAAAACTTTTTAAAAAGGCATGAAAATGAAAAACAAAATATCCTGACGTTAAATGCGTATTTTGTTTCTCTTTGAGAAAGTGATCAATCGCTAAAAAATTACCTTAGTCATACCACAAGGGGTCAGGTCAGGTCAGGACTTACCCCACATTTTTGAGTGAGGCCTCTTATGACATATTGTATGAAGGCTAGTTTAAAATAAAGGTCGACGCCACATTTTGTTGTATTAAAAAAGTAAAATTTTACATATTCAAGAAATCTTTATATAATTAAAAAATTTTTGTTAGTGTTTTAAGTTAAATTGAAAGATCTCTGATACTGCTACTGCGTAAGTTTTAAAAGATAACTAATAACACTATTAATAAAAAGAAATCATGATATAGAACTTATCAAATATCATAGTAGGATCTAAGTGAACACCCAAGAATCTCACCCCATCCGAACTCTCAACATTGATATCCTCTGTATTTCTCAAAGAGAATAGGACTTCCTCCGTTTTGTTGACATTTAGGCTAAGTCTATTTGCACTGAACCACTTGCCCAAATCTCCAGTTCTTGCAAAGTAATAAAAAAAATAACAATAAATAATAAAGAGGAGTGGCCCCAAAATAGAACCCTGTGGCACACCATGAGTTATTTTGCATTCTTCTGATAAAGCTCCACCTGAACAGGTTTTCTGTACACGTCCAACAAAATAAGTTTCAAGAAGTGATAAACTGGGCGGGATCAGACCATAAAGTTTAAGCTTGCTCAGAAGGATCCTATGGGATATGCAGTCGAAGGCCTTTGAAAGGTCACAGAAAATTGCCCCAACATGGAACCCCATTTCAAAGCCCTCAACCACATACTCCAGAAAATCCAGTATGGCCTTAACAGTCGATTGTTTTTTCCTAAACCCATACTGAAAGTCTTTGAGGATTTCATTTTGTTCAAAATAGATAAAAAATTGATTTTTTTAAAGTAGCTTAAAAACCTTCGATATTATTGGAATCAAAGATACTGGACAGTAATTATTTAAATCATCTCTACTCCTTTTTTTAAAAATTGGTATGATCTTTTGAATTTTAAAGCCACTTGGGTAGATGCCTTCCCTTATACATAAATTTAAAAGCTTTGTTAAAGGATGTATTAAATGCTCTTTTAATTGTTTTAGAAGAGGGACATTCATTCCATATATGTCTCTAGAATGTTTATTTTTTAAATTACTTATAGCATCTCTAACTTTTATATACGTCACTTCACTAAAAGAAGCTTTAGCTTAATATTATATTGTATTATTTAATTTTAAACCTTAAACCTGTTGTACACAATTCTTTCTGTATTTCCTGTAAGTGGGTGACTGTTGAAAATCAAAACGTTATTATTAAAAGCCTTATTATTAATGGTGTAGTTTCTACTTGTCAAATGTCAAAAAATGATAGTTCAAAAGTGACATCTACCGAAATGGCGGGCTATTCAAAATAACACATCTTATTGCAAAACCATTTATCTTACAATCCCTAGGGGGAACTTTGAATTTTATTCCAAGCATTTGAAGACATTTTAAACTTTTTTCTGGAAGCCAATTTTAAATTTTTCCAATGTGTCCCTTGGATATTTACAGATGCCTTAGATATACCGGGTGACACAGGAAAAAGGGAAGACTTAATAACTTTTTTACTTTTCAAGATAAACAAATGAAATTTGGTATGTCAATAGAATAGTCATCAGACATATTCTGTTATTTTTTGTTACTTCCGGTTTAACAAGAGGTGATATTAACTCTTTTATTTTAAATAGGACAATTGGTATATTATTACGGACAATTGGTATATTATTACATTTTAGAATGAGGTGTCATAAATGCATTGAAAATTTTAATCAAGTAATCACGAAAAAATAATAATAATTTACATTGTGTTTTATCATTTAAATGAGTGTTTCAGAAATGCAGTCAGCAAACATTTCAAATATTAGTAAACATTAAAATTCTTTCAAAAACTACAGTCAATTTATTTGAATAATAAATAATAATTGAAGTTGACAAGATGTCATGTATTATGTCAATTGAAAAATAAACTCAAGAATGCGCTAAACCGTAGCCTCCTAATCAAGAAATTAAAGCCTTCTTTCTATGCTATTTCTATAAATTAAACGCGTTTATTTATATGAGTTAATTTTTTTCTTTTTATGGATTTATTTATCAACCGATTTAAAAAATAATTAATAATCAAATTATTGGGAAAAAGAAACCGCGTTTTAAAAGTGGTTGTTCCCAATAATGTGCAATTAAAAAAAATAAAGTAATCATCAAAATTAATGGTTTGGACATTTTAAATAGACGTGTAAAAGATATAAATCATAAAATGTAACACTATTTTTCCGTAATTACTTGATTAAAAATTGAAACTTTCAACGCATTCATGGCGCCCTATTTTAAAATTTTAAAAAATGATTTTTTCTATGAGTGTAAAATAAAAAGTAGCAAATGCAGTATCATTATTCTCAGAATATTATTTTCTATCAAAATACGTAATAATATACCAAGTGTCCCATTTAAAATAAGAAAGTTAGTGTCACTTCCGGTTAAACTGGAAATGGTGGAAAACAACTGAATATGTAAAAAAATACTCTTATAATAATTCTATCGATTTACCAAAGTTCATTTATTTATCTTGAATAGTAAAATAGTTATTAAGTGTTCCCTTTTTCCTGTGTCACCCGGTATATAATCTAGGGATTTGAAAATATTTTAAATTATTTTTGAGGGAACCTAAAGACACTTAAAATCAACCAAAAATGAACCAAACTGTATTTCACTGTTTGTTTTCCACCACAAAGAAGACTTTCTTAATTTTTCCTTACAAAACTCTTTAAACTCTACATAGCACTAAAGCAACAGCTCCACAAGAACCACCTCCCATATCTCAATTCCTTCACCTTCCTCCTCTTCACCTCCCGCCAGATCGGTGAACATAAAATCAAACCCGAGCACATTCTAACAATCCAAAACCACCGCAGGGTTAAAAACAGGGGGCACAACTCAAAACGCGGGGTTGAGCGGGGCGGGAGGAGGGCGAAGGGGGCACAGGAGGGCTGATCGGGGCGCAGTCGCGCACAACAGAAGTTAAATACAGGGTAGCGAAGTTTGATCCCGCCCCCTCTTCATGTCGCTACGGCAGGACCGAGGATTCTCATCTCTGGAACGACGATCATTTCCTGATTTTGGACCGTGAGAGGCTACAGAGCCACGGCTACCCTTTAGGCCCCCAAATAAGATTTTGGTTTTAAGCAACAGAAGTAGAAGAGAGTTTTTTTTTGGAGTGATTTTTTTGTGGTTTAAGTGTTTTGTGTTGGACTTGATATGGAGGGAGTGTCTCAGCATTCGCCTCTATTGGGGGTTCATCAACCCAGATCGCCTGACCTTGGAAGTGGTGGTGTGCATCCGACAGGTGGGTTGTAATTTACTTCTTAAATGGGAAATTTCGTATTGGTTTTTGCAGTGTCTGTACAAGGTTGCAAGCTGCAGCAAATAGTTGGATTTTATTAATTTTTTTCCTTTTTTTGGCCACGATTTAATAGACTAGGATAGGATTTTCCTATTTTTAACCCCCTTTAGCTTTATCAAAAATTTAGTTGGACGAATTCATGAGTTTGTTATTTAGTAATAAATTTTTTTCTCTTCAGTAATATTTGCCTTACACATATGATCTTTTCTTTTTTTCTTTTATCAACTACCAATGTAATCTTCAAACAAATCCAATGTTATCAAAAAAAAATTAAATTAAAGGATTTTATCTATAGAGGGAGGTAGGAATATCACAGGGTCACCCGCTTCTCGCCAAGGGAGCTATCAAGGAATTTTTATACAGGGTGTCAATTTGAAAATTTTTAATGCAAATATCTCTGAAACTTTAAAAAAATTAGAAAAGCGCAATTTGCTATAAATGTTGTACAGGTAGGGACCACCATAATTTGGTTATAAGATGAGTCACCCCTTGGGCCCGATGCACTCCAACCTCAAAATTTGAAATAAAGTACCTTACATTACAGGTCTTTTAGAGTAATATTCACCTACACAAGAATTTTTCCTTAATTTTATACAGGGCCAAAGAAAGTTATAAATTAAATAAAATAAACTCTATTTTTATGAAGTGTTATTTTGTTTAATTAGATGAACAAAATGCATTCCATTTTGAGCTTAACCGTAATCCAGTAATCTGGAAACACTCATGTAAGAATTATCTCACAGGAAGAACATACTGGAGCATGTTGTTAAAAATGTCATAAATATTCGTTTAGGTTCCTATCCCCTTAAATATCCAACTGATTTTCTCTTTCTTCAACAGCTTTAAGTTGAATGGTGGCTTCCAATATTTTCAAGTAAGTTTTGCCATTAAGGTTAGTTTTGCCATTAATAAATAGAGGCCTCATAGTATATTTTCTGGCTACTGTGTGTGTCTCTCCCTGATTGAAGATATGCCGATTTTCATCACTCCAGTATCTGTAGTTATGTTTATTTACAGAACCATTTAAAAAAACGTGCATTTATCGCTAAAACAAGTATTTTTCAGCAACCTAAATAAATATTTTTTTATTTCTATATATAAGACCAGAAAAATCTACATAAGACTTTATTCTATATAGTTTCTAATTTTTCTATTAATTCTATATTTTCTATAAGACTTTATTAGAAGGTACTCATGACTTGTCTTTTTAAAAGGCTTATGGCATTTTTCTTTTAATTTGATAATAACTTTAAGTTCAGAAGAATACCAGGTTGAAAACCAGCGTTTTTTTTCTGCCATTATACAGAGGTACTTACTCCAGGATTATCCAAGTTGATATCCACTTAAAAAATTGTAAAATTTTGAAATGTCTTAGTTGAAAAGACATCGATGGTAAAGGATCGTGATTATCTTCGGACAATAATAGTAAATTGTCATAGCATACTAATCCATAGGTGTTGCTAAAAGTAAGGCTTAACTTGCGATTGTTAAAGTTTAGTATGTTATTTAATTGTTTGAGATTGATTGAAGATTTGTGACATCTGAAAATTGTTTTAGGTTTAAAGCTTAATTATCGACCTGATCACTCTTGTAAAAACGTACATTAAATTCGCCCATAGCGATGACATATAGTGCATCCCAAAAGTTATGTCTAAATTCATTTAAAATTCAGGGGTGTGTTCAAAAAAAAAACGCTCGGACCCGTCGATTTTTATTTCAAGTTGCGCATTTTTGGACGTGAAGTTTGTATATACAGGGTTGGCCAAAAATAAATTACGACCATCAACTTCATTTTTTCAAATGAGAGCACCTTTCTATTATTTCATTTTTGAATTTCGCGTGGAATTCTAGGTATGTTTCATGCATCATGTCCTATACCTAAAGTCAACAGTTATCGAAGAAAGGACATTTATTACCAAACATTATGCTTTAACATTATTAAATTTGCAGCCATTCAGTAATTTAGAAAAAACATCAAAAAATTGTTTGAAAATTATGTTAGATATTTGAGGCGGAATATAAACGACAAATATGTAAACAATTGTGTGGGTATTAAGATAACACTTGCACTCGATAATATCGGTTAAACTAGATATTAAGAAAAGTCTACTAGGGTCATACGTAGAACACGTAAACCCACCACCTCTAAACGAATTCACCTTTATTCCATCAGTAAATATTTTCACCCTAGAAGGAGAGAATCTATCCAAATGCTCTGTTCTAATCTGAGAACATCTCTCTTCAAAAGGATATTATGGAACTATTATATTGGGATTTAATTCTAATTTTTTTATTGTCCATTAGTGAAATTGAATTACCCTATTCATATTTTCTCGTGAGAGACAAAATCCAGAGTGGGTACTATTTTAGATAATAATTATTTTCTGACAATTATTGTAACTCAATCAAGAATTTTGCTGCTAAATATTCTCTTCGATAGCTAAGTGGTTGTTCCAGACTCTCGACCACTACAGCATGATTAGAGGATGAATTCATTGCTCCTAGGCGTATTTTTATAGCTTTATATTATAAGTATTCTGTAATTTTTTAATAAATTAGTTGTTCCATAAAAATAGATCCATAATCCGAGGGAACAAAAATATATAAATTATTAGACATATTTCTTGATGGACGCAAGGTACTCGAATAATTTTTCGAAATAAATTTATGTCCTTTTTTGATTTGTTTATTAAATTGCTAATATGTTTCGTTCACAACAGTTCTCTATCAAAAATATTACTTAAAGTATTTGTTGCTATTTAATACTGAAAAATTGTGAAATGATGTTCAATGTAATGTTACTAATCTGCGGTGATCTTTTTCTTGTATAGAAAACTACTGCCGACTTTTGAAATTTAAGGAAAATTATCTGAGCTATAACGTTGCAAGCCAGAAGCATTTAATAATAAAAATTTGAGGTTTTGATCTAAACTCGAACAATTTTTCGTATAACTTTAATAGCTATTTATGATATTTTTAAATAGTACTTAGAAACATAAAAATAATACTTTACACTAGAAATTTTTCTAGTTTAAAGTATTATTTTTACTAGAGTGTTTTCTAAGAAACAATTCTGTATATGAAACATTTTTTTTGGTCTAATTCTTCCTGAGATTAAACCATTTTTACGACCCAAGAACTACAGGAAAATCTTTGGCAGCTATTTATTATCATTCTCTTTGTATAGAGATAGTAAAGAGTTGCCATAAAGAGTATCACCATAATCAAAAATTGATAAAATCAAAATATCAAAAAATATTTTTGTTCAGAAGGAATATATTTTTTTAGTTTATATATATGTTCAAGTCGAAAATAACCAGCTTTTAATTTAATATGAGGCTGAAAGGTTAGATAATTATCTATAATAATAAGATTCTTTACTTGCTGTTCATTGGTATATAGAATTGCGAATCATCGGGATATTGTTATAGTTTGGCATGCTTGACTACCTAGTACATATCAGCAACATATATTTATACCTACTTTATTTTTAATTTTGTGATAGTTGCTAAAAATAAAGAAGTAATTCAACATAATTATAGAGACAGATATGCTTACGATAGCTTTCAGCTTTTGAGCAATATAGTTGGTCGTAAGTTTGGCATAAATTGTTAAAATGAGACGCTTACCTTGGGGGCGTAATCTAGTTTTGTTGGAGTGTGTTTAAGTTTATCAGACTCTTATATCTAGCAAAAGTTTGCTGTGAATAAAGGGTCGAAAGAAATAAAACACTCAGACACAAAATAAGCTTCAATTAGTTTTAATAATAGGTAGGGGAGACCGGGGCAGTTGTAACAATTTATGGTTTCTTTTTATTGCAGCAAAAACTTTTTGTCTTACAAATTTCGTATTTTCCTATCAAATTCTACAAACCTTTATAAATGTTATAAGAGACTTAATTTTTTATTTACTATAGTATTATTTTAAAAGTATCAAAAATAAAGCAGGCATGATTTTGGTACAATTTACCCCGCCCTTGGGGTAAGTTGTACCATTTTGGGGGTAACATGTAACATCGTTTTCTACTTTAGAAAACTAGCTTAAATTATAGTTAAAGCAATGAGTATGAACATTTTGCTTAACAGGAAAAAAATAAAATGAAAATAGCTACAAAATAAACATTTATTTTAATTAAAAAAACATGTAATAGTCTAACAAAAGAAAGCAAAAATAAAATTCTAACAAAATTTTAATAATATAATCTTCTTATATCAATAGCTTTTTAAAGTAATAAGAAAAAACATAACTCAAATAAAGATAAAGTTCAAAATATGCATTTGTAGAACCAACAAACATTTTATTCGTCGTCTGAGTCACAGTGATGACATATATAGAATCCAAGATCACCGGGAGTGCACTCATCGTGTGCCCACTGCTTACATGTTTTGCATTGAATCCATCGTTCTACTGGTTTGCTATTAGAAAATTTGTCTCAGCAAACAATGCAAATTGTATCGTCTTTATCAGATTCATCGTCAGAAGACTGAAGAACCTTTCTTTTGACTGCTTTAACCTTTGGCGCCAATGCTTTCCCGTTTTTTACAAGCTTTGCTTTAGTTTCCGACTTTAAAGCCTCCAGTTCGGGCGTATCAATTAAAACAGCAGACTTTCGTTTTGTCCGGCCTCTAGTTGTTTGTTTTTTTGGCGCAGACTTTGGAAATGGTCCCACTGCTGCTAGAGAAAAACTTAGCATCGCAGTAATTTTACAGGAAACGTGATTAGATGGTACAGCATGAGAGGTAGAAGGCAAGTCTTTAATTGCAGGTGTTAAACCAGCCAGATGAAGAGCTTCATTCGGAGAATTAGCGGGTAAAGAACTTTGATTTCCTAAGGGACAACCATCATCAGGTACGGGCAGGACATCAGGTGGTACTTCTTCATGTTGATGGTCTTCTTGTACGTGCGGTCGATCAGTTACACTGGATGGCAAAAAATCATCTTCCCCAAAAATGTTCCTATTAAATGGTTCAATTCCAATACATTGAAAGCCTTTGGTAATGTTATTTTGTGAAAGTGCTAAAGGAAGTGCCTTACGAGCAAGTCCTGGAATATCATATATTGTCATAGATTTTCTAGGATGATTACGCATCCAGGAGTCTTGTTGAGACATCATATATTTTTTTAAGGGACCATAAAGTGACCGGTCAAGAGGCTGGAGGCGATGGGAACAATGAGGTGGAAATGATAATAACACAACTCCATTTTCTCTGGCAAATTTAATAGTTTTATATGCCACGTAAGATTCATGGTTATCCAGTAGTAGGATGGGTTTTTCGGTAGAAGGCCGAACATGTGAAATAAAGTGTTGAATAAATATAAAAAAGTCATCAACAGTCGTCCAACCTGATTCATTGCCATCCGGACCATCTCGAATAAAGTGATCCTGAAAGCGCTTTCGAGGAAATAGAAACATCGGCGGGACGTAGTTACCAATAGCGCGTACTGTAATGCATGGAGTTACTAGAAGCCCTCTTTCACTGGATGTTATACCTCCAACTTGTTTTATGCCTTTTTCGGCTATAACTTTTCCTAGCCTTTGAACTGTAGTCAGCCCAGTTTCACCCGGATTCCATATGTCAGATGGAGTAAATTAAAATCTGTCTCGGACATTGGCAAGTTTGTCATAAAACAAATCAACATTTGTCTTATTAAAGTTTGTCACACGTCCAATACTGGTTGCTTCGGGAACTCGAATGGATAAATTAAGATGTTTTTTAAGAAAATTCGTTAGCCAATCTTCGCACGCTGTCTTATTTTTAGACCATGACTCAGGCACTTTAACTTTAAATGCCATAGCATAATCATAAGCTAATTTTCTTACCTCTTTTGGAGAGAGACCAAAATAAATTTTTGCGCACCGCTTAATATAAAGCTCAAGTTCATTCATTTGGGCATCTGTAAATATTTGTTTGTGTTTACTATACCCAAACTTTTCTAATTAGACATGTGTAATATTATTATTATTGTTTTTCTCTTTAATTTTCTTAACTTATCTGCTAAGGCTTACATGACAAATTTTAAGATCTTTTGCTACTGTTCAAATGGATTCATTATTTAAAACTCTGGTTATAGCTTCCTCCATATCTTCTTTGGATGTCTCGCCCCTACTTGTTTTCTTCTTATAGTTTCTCATGCTAAAATTAAACAATAAAAAACTATTATCTTAACTGTTGCAATTTTTGGGGTAAGTTGTAACACGTTACAATTTGCCCCGAGCTAAGTGTTTCAACTTACCCCAGCAGACATGTGTCCACTATTTTATTTTATTTCAAAAAACTAAAAGCTGTAATAATCGGCAACACTATAAAAGTGCAACTATATACCCTAACAAACAGCACCCCAACTTAAGTGGAACAAATGGGAATACATGCAAAAGGATATTCAAATTATATTCCTACCTTCAAATTTTACTTTGACGTCACAATTTTCCTAAACTGCACTTAAATTTTAAACGGAACGTACGCACTCTTCGAAAGTTGGTGGTTGACTGAGAGGCCCCAAGGTCTGCTTGTATATGCAATACGAGATTTGCCGAGTAGCGCCGACTTAAAATTCGGCTACTATTTCAAACTTACCCCGTGTTGCAACGTACCCCGGTCTCCCCTACTCATTTAATTTTAATATTTACACATAAATGATATAAAAATAAATAATGACCAATAAACTCTTACAAAAAACAAACAAATAGTTTTACCACTCCGCTTCTACCTATCTATACTCACTTAAATTAGAATTTTTTTCCTTCTAGAGAGGTTGTTTCCAGATTTAATTTAAGTTAAGAAATAAAAAAATATATTTTAAAGATAATGAAGTTAAATAAATGAAACCAATAAATGACAAGGGTCCTTACTGTAAGAGCACATGTCAGGTAATGAAATAGAATGGTAGAGAACAGTAGGCACCCTAAAAGAAACACGTGGAATCTAAGTATAGGTTCCACAGAAAATTGAAAATAAAAAGGTCTTACATCAAAATCTTAGGAGGTTTATGTCTACGCATATTGTAAATTATTTATTAATTAATATAATTTTTTTATATAACAGTAGTACAACTAATGTTCTAAACTAGCAATATCTAAAGAATCATGTATTTTCGTTAAGACTGATTTTCGCTCTGTTGTCATATTGTGCAAAAAGAGGTGAAGATCTTAAAAATATGCCTGGAACATGCTGACGACTAGAATATTTTTCACATAATATAGAAGTGATATTAAAAAAAAAAATAGGAACTTGATGGGAATATTATTTATAAATTACTGAATCTTTTATTCAGTATTTTTATTTCTTTAACCAATAATAAATAAAGCTTTTGCCACTTAGACCAAAGTATCAATTAGAGTAATTAGAAGAAATATTACTTAAATGCCTGGAATTCTCAATATTTCAGTTTTATAATAATTATTTAAAGATGCCACCCTTCATAAAAATTAATAAATAGAGAATTCCAGGCCTAAAATTCCTTTAAAAATTTGAAAAAAATATATTAAAGTAAGTATTCTTAGTCCTTAATACATGCATAACTTAAATGGATACGATAAGCCATTTACTTATACCGAAAAATTATGCTTTATTTATATGGCTAAATTCACTGCATACCTCATTTACTTTACCAAAAAAAAATTGAAACTTTTTCCACCCCATTGTAAGTAGCATCATCCACCTCCTGTCATCTTTTTCCTACAAAAAATACACTTGTATCTCTTTAACGAAATTACTTCTGCCCTTTTGACCCCCATCAATAAGCGTTTAACGTCAACCAGGGCGAAAACCTCATAATACACCCTTTGTGCGACGTACATAAAATATACCGAATTAATCCCCGGGAAAATCTCCTGTTCACATAATAGATTTTTAATTTCCTTGACCACATGGTACGGTATATCGCGGGATAGATCGACGTGCACCCCTCTGGATTTCTGAGATAAGGTTGACAGTGAAGTAGAGATTTTTTTTTTAATAAAACTTATTGGAATTATTGACTTTCTGGATATTGAATTATGTATTAAAAATGTTATTAAATATCCAAAAAAATCTATTTTAATTATTTTATATTGTGTGTGAAAAACTAAATTTTCTCAAAAATTGTCCTTCGCCGTCCCTGCAACGACACCGCTCACCCCCCAAAATCAAATTTCTATCAGAGTGCCACCACTTAATCCACATCTAATACAAATTAATACGCCTGCATTAAATTGAGACACCCTTAATCCCTCTGACCTTCGTCGTTCTCTTTCTTACGCACAGCGTTCCCTATACACTCCACCTCACTTTAAGTAATCCCAAAAGAGACGAACGATATTCGATTCGAAAATATTTTGTAGCACTTTACATATGGCGCTAGTTCGGACGCGTTTAAAAAGGGGACGTTATGGTGCTACATTGTTATGTAGATGGAGTTTTTATGGTGTTATTTGTGCCACAGTGTCTGGTGCATTTAGAAGATTAATTTTGATTTTGTAAAGTGCGTTTTGTGATTCTGGATATAGCGAAGGGATTTTTATGTAAATTTTCTTTTTGTAAAACTGAGTTTTCATTTGTAATTATATTATATGTCAATAGTATGATAAATATATATTCAGTTGAGATGATGTATTCTTGAGTATATTTATTTATTTGGAAGTATTATTTTCACTACTCCAAAGCTCAAAAAGATGCATATGAATATATAGTTTTTGAAAACTCTTAGTGTGTCCACCAGTTCCACTTTTTCTTTTGAGTCGTTTGGACTACCATATTTAAGTTGGCCTGGGTTTTCTACATCCAAATTCGAAAAGTTGTCAATGGCATTTTCTTCTATTGTTATGTTATTGTCTAAGGCCAGGAAATCATCTACTTTCTGGAGGTCTGCACTCCTAAATGTTTGGCATGTCGCAGTAACTGAGCAAGTGTCGCTAAGGGCAGATCGTCTTCAGCATCGCAATAATTTTGCTCAGCAAATTCTGAGCTACATCCACTTTTTCTGAATCCAGCTTTGCCAAAACAGTTCTTAATTGTAGAGGAATTTACTTTATCCCATGCTGTTTTTATAAAATACAAAGCTTCTAACACATTAATAGACTTTGTAAGCTCAGATAAGCTTTAGGCATCGTCAGTTTTTATTAAAATATGTTTTAAAATCAAATGCCGATAATAAAATTTAAAGTTCTATATAATACCTTGATCCAAGGGCTGACAAACTGAAGTTGTGTTTGGCGGTAAAAATATAATTTTCACATTATTCATTTTCAGATCACGAGGATGAGAGCATGCATTGTCTAAAAATAAAAGAACTTGCCTTTTTTGGATTCCCATTTTCCGGTCGTATTCCAGTAACCACTCAGACATGATTTCTCGGATCATCCATGCTTTTTTGTTGGATTTCCAAGTCGCTGGTAGATCCTTATTAGCAACGTTTTTTAAAGTACGGGGACGAGCCGCTTTCCTGATCACAATCAAATCGCATTTTTCACCGGCCATTTTTGCACAGAATAAAATGATTATAGTCTATCTTTAGACAACTTTCCACCCACACATATTTCTCCTTTAAGGGACAGAGTTTTGTCGGGCAATGCGCGAAAAAAAAAGTCCACCTTCATCTGCGTTGTACACGTCTTCTGGTTTGTAGCCAAGCAACATGGACGGAAGTTTCTCCAATAATTGTGATAAATCAACTTGATTTACTGCAGCAGCTTCGCCAGATATGCATTTGAAACTCACACTATGTCTCTTGCGCCACTTTTGCAGCCACCCGTCGGACGCACTGAAATTATTATACCCCAAAGTAATGGCGATTTCTTTAGTTTTCATTTTCACTAACGGCCTTGAGATTGGAATGTTCTGACTTCTAGCTTTCACAAACCACTCAAAACATGTTTTGTCTATAGCAAAACCTTCCTTTTTTTAAAAATCCTTCTTTTGATTTATATTAGTTCCTGATGGCCATTTACCCCTGATATCTTCCTTATTTTTGGCAATTTCAGCTGCTTGCGTTTTCCCAATATTAAGCCTCTTTGCCAAATGACGAACTGAAACACTTTCTCTGTCTAATACGTTAACAACTTCCATCTTTTCCTTTAACGAGAGCATCCTTTTTTTTGTGCCATTTTACAGTTACAATAATAAAATGTCTCAATCAACTACGAATTTGCCTGAACTGAAGATAAACCACAAGATTACATACTGGCTAGACAACGAAATGCGTAAATGGGGAATCACCTAATATAAGTCGGAGAATTACATTAGATATGTGCATTGCAATAAGCGGAACTAAAAATCGTTCGGGTATTAGAGTTTCGCGTCCGCTTATGGGAGATTTTTTGATCACATACAGAAAAATCTAGTGTCCGCGTCCGTTTATAAGAGCGTCCGCTTATCGGAATGCATTTAACATTGAAAATGATATGCTGAAATTCGGTTTCAGGAATTTTGTCCGGTTAAAAGAGCTGTCCGCAAGGAGAGCTTCCACTGTACATACATCTGTATCTGGTTTTTCGTTCTTTTGTTTTTGATTATAAATACTTTGGAAAAAAACTTAAAAAAAAAAGCAAATATTTTTCAAAAAAGCAGATATTTTACAGAAATAGATTTTTTTCTAAAGAAAATTCTCATTACATGGACAATAAGGTTTTCACTACCTTAAGTTACCTTTTCTCTTAGTTTTTTCATTTTTTTTTAAAGAAAAATAGAATATGATTTTTGAATATTTCTTTCTTCATTTTAAGAGTTTGACTAATATTTTAGTATCTTTAGTTATCTGACTTATTCAAGTCTTTTTTCAAATATTTTCCAATAACAAACAGTATACCATAGAAAATTTCCAAAAATATACTTTTTTGGTAATTAAAATTTTAATAGAAAACATAGATAAAAAATATAAAGATATTTCCAAAATTGTTATCGTAATGTTAAGTGCTTATTAACAATTTTGAAAATTTATTTAAGATAATTTTCAAACATATTTTACTTAGATTGTAGATCTTTGTTTTCAAAATTTTGAATCTTAACTATAGACCAAAAGATTATAGTTAGTTAAGTAAGAGTGGTTGCACATATAAACAACTTTACTAAATTTAATTTTAATGTTTAGTCATAATTTACAATCATACTTAAATATCCTGTATATTATTTATCTTAAAAGAGTACCGAATACATAAAATTTTAAAAATATAAATTTATAGTTTTTATTCTTTTTTTATGCATAAAATGATGTAAAAACTCAATTGTAATTAATTCTTTTGAGATTTTCGTAATTTTGGGAGCACAGAGTCTTTTCATACTTGAGTTTTTTTGACTTTTTTTCATTTTTCTTTTACTTATATATATGTGTGTTAAAATATTTAAATGAATTAGCTTTTAGAAATTGAAAATTCTTCTAGAAATTTCAGTACACATCTTTTTTTAGGAAATATGTATTTTTATTTCAATCAGAAATTACGACTTTTCACAAAATTTTTTAGAAATTCTTTGGAAGCAGACTATTACTGTTACTAATTATTTTTTTAGCCTATCTAAATCTTCCCATATTATTACCCCTAATTTGATAAATTAAATTGGTTTTGATCAAAATCGAAGCAAACAATTATAATAATTTCTTGTTATTTTTGAAAAAAACCTAATTATCTTGTGAATTTTTTTTAAATAAGTAGATTTTCTAAATTTTAAAAATAATTTTTATTTTGAAAAAAGTCTTATAAGATGATCTTTAATTATGAATAATTTTCATAATATTTTTAGCACTGGTTACATTTTATGTTTTTTTTTTTAATTTTCTTTTAATTTTGATTTTTTTTCCTGTTTTTGAGAGCAGTAAAAAGTGCGCCATAGATAATTTTGCATTTTTTTTTCTAATATTATCAATTACTCATTGTATTTTATTTCAAATTTCACTATTTTTTCAACATTTTTAATTTGTTACCAATTATTTAATTTAATTACATTAACTTTTAAAAATTTGAAAATTTTGCAAAATTTCCATTAGACTGCTTCTTATAAAAATTAGTTTATATTTTTATCAGATAATTTACTTCTGACATAATTTCTTGGAAATTTCTTTAGTACATTGCAAAGCAAATGTTGATTTCATTATTTTTTTTTATAAATTTTCCTAAATCTGATTTGTGCCAAAAAAAAAATTATATTAATTTTATTTTTAGAAAAAAAATCAAAATAAATATTTACAAAAAAATTAAATAATTTAAGTATTAAAGAACCAATTTAAAAAAGTAACTGTTAATAAATTTACATAAATGATACTTTTTGTGCTTTAATTTTGTTCCCAAAATTGCTATTACATATCAAAATATATTATCGGAAATAGAGGTTTTGATTTTGGATTTTAGTCAGAAAACTAAAGATACTTATATAATTTTTCTTTAGAAGAAAGTATGTTTTATATGTTAATAATACGTTAATATTATTCTTTTATGCATAGTCACCGATAGCAAAAACAGGAATTTAATATTTTCTATACATTTCTATAAAAATACTTGCAATTAGATTCAAGCCTTTTCCAATTTTCCAATTTTTAATTGATAAAAATGTTTATTTTTTTTTAATTTCAGATTTGAAAAAAATATTTTGGATTTTTTCATTTGTTAATATCAGTATAAACTATGCTATAAATAATTTAGAATTTTGGTTTTTAATAAAGTTATTTAAAATTTCAGTATTTTTTTAAATTTTAGATTTGTAACCGATTTTCAGTACTAATTAAAAACAAAAAATAATTTCCAAAAATGTTTTTTTTATAAAATTGCAATAATAATTAAATATTTTTCAATTAAAGCTTTAGTATTTTTTCAATAAATTTGAGAATATTTTTTTAATAGAATTTAACCTAAAGGTTTATAGTTAATTTATTTTTTTGCAAATTTTTAGCCTTTTTTAAATTTTTAGCATCAATTAAATATTGAAAAAGTATAAAAATATAGATCAGACAATTATTTGCAAAATTGTTATCTTATTGTTAAAGGCTGATTAAAAGGTTCACATATTTAGGGAAAGCTAGTGTTATATACTTTGAATCCTGTAAATATAAATACTGTAATATAATTTTTAAAAAGTGCTATTTTTCAAGGGATCGAGTATTGAAAGGATAAAATAGGACCTTTTTTATTTTAGACTGGTACACATTATTATGAATCGAACCGACATTAAATATTCGTTTTTTTTACAGATTGACATATATTAAAATGTTATAACAATTTTGAACTTAATGAATCCTGAATATCCCAGTTGTTGCAGTAGTCTTAATATAATTATGCTATTTTCATTTTAATAAGAAAGGAATGACAATTTTATTTGTGAAATATAAATTAATTACAATTTTACCCATTTAAGTATTATCTTGTTACTGTTTTATTTTGTCTTGTTTTTTATTTTTATTTTAACTTATCCCGCTTTTGTCTTCTTCTGTGCACTTCTCACTGTCATTTCAAAATATCTGCGGTTGAAAAAATAAACATATTTTTCAATCAGAAACTACTTATAAATTGATTTTTTTGCATACCATTTTTTAATTGTAATTTATTAAAATCAAATGTCTATGCACTATCTAAACACAAACTTTACAATAGATTTGATAACCATTAAAAAATTAACGACTCCGTTTTACCCGACATAATCGGGTCTCATTTTATCTGAAGACACTTTTTTTTCATTTTGCAACGATTTATTTCCTTCTAAATCATCTTACCCTAGTTCTCCCTACTTTGTTTCAAAATTTTCAAAAAAATATCAATTTTTTTTTAAAGATCTAAAGCAGTTATAATACATTTTCAGTATCTTTTTTATTAAAGTTTTAATAAATTAACTAATTCAAAATGTGGGGATCTTTTATCAGTACGATTACTTAGCTTAAAAGGCTTTATCAAATCTCATAATATTTTGCAATAATTTGCCAAATATAAATATACATGTATCCTGATAAAACAATTTACACAAAGACCATCCATCCCGCCAAAACATCGTGCCGTAATACCGCTTAACGGCGCTCTAATTGCGGGGCACATCTGTAAACAGTTGCGCCTCCCTGTCAAATATTGACATATGGGCCCCCCGAGTACGGATCAAAACCGGTCACATGCTAATCCCCGGCACACTTGATTAATACTCCAATATCAATTTGACTGTAACTGATTTTAGGGATGAAAAATCCCCCGGAGGACCACTCGTCTTTGGGACAAGATATAGCCGATGTTTAAGTATTCCTATATATGTATACAGTGACCGCCTAAAGTTCCTTATAAATTCGATAAAAATTAGAGACATGATATTTTGAGAAAATGCTCGGACCCGTCGGTTTTTATTTTAAGTTGCGCATTATTTCACATACATTTTTGTATACAGGGTGGAACAAAAAAAAAGATAGACGTCATCGGTCATTTTTTTAAATGGAATGCTATATTTTTTTGAGAACAGTTGAGTTTTGAGATAAGGTGTGTTATACGAAACTTGCTTGGAATTTCACCTATATTCCATAAATGCAATAAAAAATATAGCATTCCATTTAAAAATAACATATCTTTTTTTTGTTCCACCCTGTATACAAAAATGTATGTGAAATAATGCGCAACTTAAAATAAAAATCGACAGGTCCGAGCGTTTTCTCAAAAAATCATGTCTCTAATTTTTATCGAATTTATGCAGAACTTTAGGCGGTCACTGTATAATAGTGCAAACAAAATTGAAACTCCATAATTTTTTTAGCATATTGAGAAAATACACTGTCTATTTCCAATAAATGATGCGCGGTCTTTATTCACTAAAGCATAACTTAAATGGGCACGATTGCCTGTTTCTTATTATTGAAAGAATTTAACATACAATTCTACGGACTTAGGTAAACCAACGAATCTAAAAGAACTCATTAGAATTTTCAAAATAAGTAGAAGGCACTGTAAAAACTTTTTTGCCATATAACGAAAACACACCATAGATTTATAGTAAATAATGCTTTGCCTCCATAAACTAAAGCATAACTTAAATGGACATCATTGCCTTCTATTTATTGAAAAATCGTAATGTAAAATTTTATGGTTTTAAGTGAACCAACCAGTGAGTCTAATGGAACTCACTAATCACATAATCATCAAAATAAGTAGAAGACACTATACAAACTTTTTTGCCATAATTCGAAAATATACTGTTTACGTATGTTTTCGTACGCATAACTTAAATGGACCTGATTGCCTTTTACTTGTTATTGAAAAATCTTAACGCACAGGGCTACGGATTTAGGTCAATCAATGAGTCTAATACCATACTCATCAAAATTAGTAAAAGAAACTATATAGACCTTAAAAAACCGTATTCTAACATTTTTTTCAGATTTAAGAACGTCTCCGGGAAGCGTCGATTGTTACACCTCAGAAAATGAGCATCCCTTAGCCCTTTGTCTGCCCACCTCCCAGACTTTGGTCCAGGCTTCCAGGACACCACCGCCCCCATGGACCCTACCAACCAAAAAAGGCACCCCTGGACTAATATGTGTGGTCTGCGGTGACACGAGCTCTGGAAAACATTATGGAATATTGGCTTGCAATGGATGTTCTGGCTTCTTTAAGAGGTCTGTAAGGAGAAAATTGATTTATAGGTAAGTCGAATGATATCTGAGGTATATAAGGTGTTTAGCATCTTTAACAGGCAACTAGTAGTATTGAAATTTTTTTTTTGAATAATTTGGTTGAAAAGTTTTGTATGATATTTTTTCCGAGGGAATTTGGCACTCAGTAATAGAACTGGTACAAATTAATATTCATTAATTAATTTTCCTTACCTGCACTATGACAAATTAAAATTATTGTGTTGGGATGGGAAAGCTTGCATGATGGGTAGTTTTACCTAGTAATCATATTTAAATGAATTAATTTTGTATTAAAAAAAACTTAAACATACTAAAGACACTAGAAGAAATTAATATTTATTTACAGATTACTGGCACTATTATAAAATAAAATGATTTTAAAATACTTAGGTTGGGTTGGGACGGTATGCATGATAGGTGGGGTAGAGTAGGGAAAAACGCTTTATACTATATTTTTTAAAAAGTAAATATGAAGTTAGCAACTTAGACAGTAACAATATACAAAATATTTAAACATTCTTTACAGACGATTAACCCTACTGAAAAATTAAACGTTTTTGAAATTATCGTATTGGTCTAAGAAAGTTTGCATGGTCGGAGGCTTGGATTATGAATAAATTGCTTTTACAATATTTTTACTGAAAATAAAGAGATATGAATTTTCATGTTTCTTTTCAATAATACGGGAATAAATTAACTTTCTTTACAGATAAGGAAAATTAAACACTTTTAAATTTTTTGGTTGGGAAGATTTTTAGTTGGATTAGAGATAAATTGTTTTTAAAAAAAATTAAACGCCTTTAAATTTTTGGGTTGGAAAAGCTTGCATGATGGTAAATATGAACTTAGCAACATACATGAAGCATTAAAACTTCCTTTATAAATGACAATTCTTAAAAATTTGAACGCTTTTGAAATTATCATGATGGGCTGGGAAAGTTTGCATGATTAGTGGTTTGTATAGGAGACGAATTGTTTATGCAATATTTTTTCCGAAAATAAAGATATATGAATTTTCATGTTTCTTTAAAATGACACTGGAACAAATAAGCATTCCTTATAGATAAGTGGCAATATAAGAGAAATAAATGCTTTTAAATTTTTGGGTCGGAAAAGTTTGCATGATGATTAATATGAACTTGGCAACTTAGACACTAAAGATATATGAAGCATTTAAACATCTTTTACAAATGACTGACAATTCTTAAAAAATTAAACGCCATTGAAATTACCATGATGGGCTGGGAAAGTTTGCATGATCAGTGGGTTGTATAGGAGACGAATTGTTTATGCAATATTCTTCCCGAAAATAAAGATATATGAGATTTTATGTTTCTTTAAAATGACACTGGACCAAATTAATATCCTTTATAGATGAGTGGCAATATAAGAGAAATAAATGCTTTTAAATACTTGGGTTGGGAAAGTTTACATGATGGTTATGTTGAACTAAAAGTAAAAATCTTATATCATATTTTTCTTAGCAACTAAGACAATAATGATATACGAAGCATTTATACATCCTTTACAGATGACTGAAACATCTAAAAAATTAACCGCTCTTAAATTTATCATTTTGTGTTGAGAAAGTTTGCATGATGGTTAGGTTGGACTGAAAATAAAAAAATTGTACCATATTGTCCTTAAATATGATATTTTTGGTAAACGCTTTTGAAATAACCATGTTGGTCCGGAAAAGTTTGCATGATCGATAGATTGGATTAGAGATGAAGGGTTCGTATAATATTTTTTCTAAAAATAAATATAGTAACAGTAATGATAGACCACGCATCTGAGCATTCTTTACAGACTATTGACACTATTAAAAAATTACACTTTCTTGAAATTATTCAGTTGGGTTGGGATTGTTTCCATGATAGATACCGTTATTACCAAAGCCTTATTAATATTCTTTACAGACGAGCAGTACTATGTAAAACGCATTCTAAAAAGAAAAAAATTTAATTAATTTTTCTTTCACTAAAGCTCGGTATAATATGGAGTTAGGAGTATTAAAACTTTAAGGGTAGTTTAATCTGAAACTGTAAAATTCCAAATTGGAGTTGTTAAAGTGTCGTACGGAAATATTAAAACGCGAAACAAGCGCCATTAAGGCAAATAGGAAACAGTAAAACTCCAATCCGGATGGCCATGAAGATGGGAAAGGAACGAGGAAAGTTATAAGTGGACAGCCGCTGTGTTAATATTGCCGGTTTTTATTTCGGGAAAAATGGGATTTTAAGGGAAATTAAAATAGGGAAACTTTTTGTCCTAGATTTTATAAAAAAACTGTAAATCTTGTACATACAGGCAATTACTCAGCTTAATGTTTCTTAAAACGGGAAAAAAGAACAAAAAACAAACTTTAAAAACAAAAGGAATTCGTCTGGCATATAGTGGCATTACTTTTATTGGATCGTAACAAAATCACAATAATAAAATACGAGAGAAAAGAAGCAAACGGAAACAAAAGATATCTCTGCGACGGCATTAGAGTTAGGCGATGGTTCGCGGTACAAATAACGTCATTTTTTCCAAATCCCTGTTCGTTAAAAGTTTTCCAATCCCGGAGTCGGTGTCGACTTCGAGCGACACCCGCTCCGGCCATTTCGAGATCGATTCCTATTATTTTTATCGTTCCCGGATTTTCTATTATGTCATTTTACGGAACAAGGGCGTAGCGTTGACTTATTTTCATATAAATTTCAAAAAAATTAAGAATATTAAAAAAAATTGTTCGTCCAAATATTAAATTATTTACAAAATGATCAAATGACCAACAAAAATTTTAAAATTGTACTGGATTTTGAGTAAAACTTGAATTTTATGATACCATAAAGTCACTTAATTCGAAACCTAGGTGTTATTCTGATAATAAAACGTAAATGTTAAGATTTTCATAAAATAAAAAAATGTGCATCATAGCTATTTATGTTATGCATTCAGTGAATAAAATTACTACTTTCTGTATTATAAATCGCGATTTCTTTTTTTTTATAAAAATATTTTTATTAACAAATGCAAATACAACTAATATACGTTTAAATTATGCATTTAATAAATAAACAATAATTTTCCCTTAAGCGAATATTATTATTTTATGTGGTATATAAAGAAATGCACTACCCTAATAGCATTACATATTTATAGAATATACATATATAAAATTTTTATATATTTTCTTATAATTTGAAAGTCTAGGACAATATTCTAGAAATCGCAAAAAATAAACATTAGTATTTTGATATGTATTAAATTATGTTACGGATTCGTACCATGTTGCCATTTCTGTAGATGCATATTTAGCATTTTTGGTTTTTCTAAGTCTGATCTTTAATTAGCTTAGTTATAACAGTGTGTAACAATACTGTAAATACTTAAATATCCAAGAAACAACATTTTTTTACTTAAAATTAAGCTTAAGTTGTAAGAAAAAATTACAAAAATTTAAGTTTTTTAGATATACGTCATTAATATTTGTTTTTCCAGACAGTTAAAAATTTTTTTTTTCAGGTAGTTGAAGTCATTTTTTGTCTCTTGGAACCAGTTTTATTCGAGAAACTGCAGTTTCTTTACATAAAATTGAATTTCAAGTGTCAGGAAAAAATTACTAAAGCTTCAGTTTTCTTCCTGGCAGTTGAAATAGTTTTTTATTAACGAATCTAAATTAAATAAAAGTAATTTACTGTGAAAGTCCGGGTTAAAAAAAAGAAGATAATTCCGACTAATGAATTTTCACTATGTTTATTTCATTTAGTTTTTATACGTACAGGCACTTTAACACTATCTAATCTTATATACTATCTCCAAATTTTTAAACACTTTTTTGGTATAGTGCTTAAGTTAGAATAAATACTTTCTATAACACTAGGTTAAATAATTTTTTGACATTTAGTTTTCAAAAACTTATAATATTTATTTACTCAACTATAATATTACGAAAATTGTATTTACAGGTTGTTTTTGAACAAAATACACGTTTCTTGGAGTATATGTTTATTTTTTTATTTAAAATAAATTTTCTTTAAAGTATTCAATTTGAATATTTACCTGATCTTATAAAGAGTGGCGAGAGATATATTTGTCAAATATTTCGAATTTTATTATTTATTTAATATATTGGTGCTACTTGAGTACGATTGCATATCTGTTTTTGAAGGTGGTAGACAATGGTACAGTGAAAACATCTTGTCGAACCTGCTTTGTCTTATTTATTTAATGTAACACGACGTTTCGGTTAGTAAGTATCTCCAACCGTTATCAAGTGTAAACTAAACTTGATAACGGCTGGAGATACTTACCAACCGAAACGTCGTGTTACATTAAATAAATAAGACAATGCAAGTTCGACAAGATGTTTTTTACGATTGCATATTTCCTAAATTTATTTATTTATATTTATTTGTCTGTTGTTGAATGCAGGCACTTAAATAATTTATATAGTCCTGAGGATGTCCTTATAGAACTCGAAACTTCAACTTGATATAAGCACACGTTTGTCTTAGACAGATTTATTTGTGGCTTGAATCCAATAACCAGTTAAGTTCTAATATAAACTAAGGTCACAAAATTATTAAAAGTTTGAAGATTTTTTGATATAAGAAAATGTGCATCATACCCATTTATGTTATGCCTTTAATAAATATTTTCTATTATAAATGAAACAAATGAAATGTTTTAAATTTATTGTATTAGTACTTTCTATTATATAGGGTAAGGTGAGAAATTATTCGACTTAGATTCTGGTAACTTAAAAATTGAAAATTAATTAAGGTTCTGGACATGTTTGTGGTTGATAATTTCAATATAAATTGCGAAAAAAGTTGAAACTGCTTTATTAGATGCAGTACTCGATTGTAGAACATAACGAACACCGATGAGTTCATATGCCCAACCATACGAGGAGCAGTATAGCAAACCACAACCGGTACAATATTATTGCAACTTTTAACTAGGAATATGTTATTATAAACCAGAACCCCCATTTAAACCATCAATCGAACATCAGTAATTGTAATACCTCCGGCAAAATCCATACTCAACAAACACCAATGTATCTAGAATACTTCCATTGCAATACGAGTTCAATATAACGAGCTGCTAATCAATGACGAGTGCCACCCATTCGAGATGTGGATGATCTAGCACGGTTAACCAGGTTCATCCATCATTCATAAGGAGATCAACAGTTCTTAGCAGAACAAATGGTTTCGAAGATGATGATGAAAACACTGCAAATTTATACGGACACAAGAGTAGGAGATTGCCACCCTGTCTTGGTACAAAAACTAACTATCACGAAAAAAAATGCCAACCATGTTGCGAAGGCAAAGTCTGCAGACCAAGCAATAAAAATTTCAAATCGATCCAAGACGTCCGGTTCCTGAGAAACCTTGTAGATGAGTAGACGCTTGCAGTTATGGAGTTTCAACTATAGATGAAAATTATAAGGAAAGTATTTTTGCATGCAGATGCATAGACAGTAACACCAGTAAGCATTGCATTGATGATATTGGCCCGTGTTTTTTCACGAACGAAGAGTGGAGATGTACCAATAAAAATTCTGAGGTTACACAAACATGTATATTTATGGAAAATCACTTTGGGAACGTCCAATACTGAACTATGTATTCAATGCCCTCCAAAATACTCAAAAGGCTCGATATGGTTAACCTTATGAGAGTACAGGGTAACAACCATGAGCGTCAATACCAAAGCTGCAGGTACCCAACAATATCTCAATAAGCCGCATCCTGGAGTTTAAGTTATAATTTATTTTGAAGGTATTTAATTTTGAAAATTTAAAAATGTCTTCATAACCGTCTTAAGAATAATATTTTTTAGTTTTTTTGTTGAGGCTCGGGTTCCTTGGCCTAGGTCAAACTGACCCCTTGTCTGTGGTGATTTTTAAGTTAAAATAGACAAAGGTTGAAGATCTATCTTACTAGGCAACCACGGCCTGGTCGAAGCCGATGAATGTGGAGACAAGTTATATAAGAAACGCCTGGTATCGACTACACAAACGAAGATTATTTACTCGGAAGAGTCCAGGGGATAATTCAATACATCCGTTTAAAAATTAGATCGACTACACCTTAGTCAAGAATAGATTCCGAAACTATGTCAACAGAGTCAAAATAAACCCGGGCACAAATATTGGTTTTGACTATAACACAATGGTTGTCAATATCACGGTTCAGTTAAAGCGACTAACAAAGAACATACTCAAGAGAAATGTATTTGAAACTACCTTCAACAATAACCTAAGGGACATCAACACTAATGAGAATGTCAATGATATATCCGTAAAGTCAGAAACCAGCATCCAACTACGAATGTCAGAGCCAGAAAACGGCGATGGATAACTGACGAAATATCATAATTTATGGAATAGGGAAGAGAACTCAAACATAATACGATGGTATAAATAGAGGAACAAGATCTAGGGTAATAAAAAAAAATTATAATAGACATATGCAGAGAAATGGAAGAGCTGGAACGAAACACATGTTCAACATGTACAAGAAAGTTGATGGCCTATATCTTAGTGAAAGTACTAATATGCTGGGTGATAATACAGGCAGACTAATCATTGACGAGCATGAGGTTCTTGAAATCAGGTTTAGTATTTACTAATATTTAAAATGTTTACTAAGTGTACTAGCCTACCCCAATGGCAAAATACCTACTAATAATCAAAAAATTGACTTGGTGGCAGAAGAACTATAATATTGTTTTTTTATATGTTTATTAGAATTTGTTTTTTTTTTTGCAAAAATAGCATAAGATATATACGATATGTCCCTTTTATAATTTTAGCTTTTTGTTAGTTTCACTAATAAATTTTCTAGAAATTTTTTATAAAAAGCTTTTTAATTACCTCATCTCAACATAATTAAATACCTAAACCTTAACAAAATTTCAACTAAAAATACCTAGGCTGAATTTTTAGTTCTCTCAGAACTGTGTTTATGAGATTTATCTGGTTTCTCAAAATAAGTGATTCAGTCCCTTTTGTTATATTAAATTTTGCCAGAATGAAATAGTTTCCTTAATTACCGATTTGACGATATATTATATGATTAACTCAGATGTAACATCAAAAGTTCTACTGTCAAAGGACTTAACATTTAAATAATATATCATGAAAGCCTCTGATTAATATTAGTTTTATATGAAAGCTAATGAGTTCCTTTACCAAAAAAAAATCCTGTACGCTTCCTTTTAATACAACCATTCCTCACTCATTAAGTAGGTTTTTAATGGACTGAAAAAGTATATTAAAAATGTATGAAACTTTCTTGTTATAATTTACCGATCATTAGATTCTTTACGGTTTTTGACATTTCGATGCTCACCTTTGAATTTGGACATCCTGTTCAATTAAGTTCTTCTAATAAAAAGGTCCTGTTTTCAGTATTATATTGAAGGCATCAACCCAGCTAATAAGACCAATCCTTTACAATAAATAAAGATGCATTAAACTCATTTAAGTTATGCATATAATGAGTAGAAAGAAATTTTTCCTTCACCCTCGTCTCGTTATGGTCTATCAACGCATACCTCTTATAAGTAAGTGTATCCAAAATTATTGACCGACGATCGTTCCAGTAACGAGTTGCCTGATTCGATTTATTTAACCGGATTAAGCGACACAAAGGCCAAACCGACACGCACCGGAGTCCCGTTCGTGCACCATACCGGGAGGATCCCTAATTGATTTTGCTGCTCCACACTCTCGCCAGTGTAGTGGCGATTCATTTGTTCTGATTTGAACATTTCGAACTTTGTTAGCATTGTTTGAAGCGGGATTAGGGTTAGAAAAAAGGCCCGCTGAGTGCACTTCTTTTGTCCCACTCGAAGAGTACAAAATAGTGTTTATGTTTTCTTTACGGTTTATTTAAGACTGTTCGAGTTAATTAATTGTCAATTTAATTGTTATTTTTTTAAAATTTCACTATAATTCTACGACATGGCCATACCATTTCAGTCTTTTGCATTCTATAGTTTCCAAGATATTGGTATCTATGCTCATAAGCTCTCTACTTTCAGTAATCCTTATTCTATCTTCTCTTTTTAGTTGGCAACACCTATGCCAGCAGTTCATTTCCATTTTGGAGCTTAATTGATCAAGCCATTTTGTGTATTTTTGTCTATTTCCGTAAAATGTAAATGCTATTTTTGCTATTATTATTTTTATGCTATTTTTCATAAATGATATGATCCTGATCTTCTGCAAAATACATGATGAACAGTTTATTTGAGTTTCTTTTCAATTTTTCAAAAATTTCGTTTGATTTTTTTTCAATTGGAGTTTCCGTAGTTACACATTTTTTCCATCTTTCCAAAACCTCCTTCAAAGAAATTCTTAAGAGTATAGGTACCATGCAGCAACCTTGACTAAGTCCTTATTAAACTGGTCATATCTTCGTATAACTCCTTTACAGCTTTAATATACATACATCGGTGGAATTCTCCTATAGTAATAATAATATTATTAATAAGGACTTTATTTGTACAATCACATTTCAGATTACAGATTCAAAAACCAAATTAAAAAAACAAGTAAATACTAATAATAATAAAAAAGGTTCAGTTTGTTAGATTATAAATCTGATAATTGTTTGACCCTAGCCGCCAAAATAATAATATTTTTTTGGATCACAGAACTGGGTCAAAATTGACCCTTTTTTTGTAAAATTTTTATTTGAAAAAATATGGGAATCATAATAAAAGTTGTTTCTATATTTTGCTTTACATTTATTATAAAAATAAACAAATAAAACGTTTTATTCTAAATACATATACCCAAAAACCTTACGAAAAAGAATAACAAACTAAATATTTACTTTTATTTGTCTAAAAAATCACATTAGTCCTTATTCTCCATCCTCGACTTTTAAACAATAGGAGCATACTACCGTTGATTGAATAATATTATTATTATTCGATCAACGATACTACTGTTTTAGAAATTTTAATTTCTGAGTGTGTGGGACAAACCAATTTTCGACACTTGTCACATTTTGTGGAATATTTGTTATCAGTTCCCCGGCACTGAAAACATCTACTTGTTTTTGCGCCCGCGTGGGGATTGGACTGCTTCTTTTTTACTGGAACTCTCGTAGTTTCAATAGCTTGACATGTAGCTGCGGAAAACCCTCTACCATCCTCATGAATTTTTTCTGTTCGCCGAATAATATTATCGTGGGTCAACATGTTACCTAGTTCTTCTAAAAAAAGTTTCCTTCTTATTTTCAAGTTAGCATGGGAACTTTTCCAGTCTGGGATTTTTGTAATCCAGATGACAAAAGTGACATCAAGCAAATTAAAAAATAAACGTAGAGGCCATTTTCTTGTGCATCTTACGTACAATTTTATCCAAGCAATCGACGCCACTTTTTGTCTCATTATAAGAGGTTTTAATTTCAAATCCTCCCCCGCAATGTCATGTTGGTGATGCATTGAAGATAGCACTACCACAAATATTTTGGGTTTCATAACGTAGGACACTAAAGTAAGATTTCGTGTGAAAAGAAACTGTAAAGAATACGTTGCTCTTTCGCGAATATCCAGTAAGCACTTTGGCAGGTCTTTGCGAGTTTTGCGGACCGTCCCCACAATTGTTAGATTCTGGGACAAAAGATCGTCTGCTAAAGTGATGTCGGTGAAAAAATTATCAGTGGGTATATTTAGTCCACTACGATACGAGTGGCTTGCTAAAGTTTTAATAACTCGAGGTCTTTGATTTTTTCTACTATTCCATTTATTTTTCCTAAATACACTTCAAAATTGCAGCAATAAAAATTTTGAGCATCACAAAGGGCCCATACTTTTATACCATATTTGCCCAGTTTACTTGGTATGTAAACTTTGAATGAGCAACGACCCCGAGAAGTTACCAATTACTCATCAATAGTTCCAAAAGCTGAAGGGTTGTAAGATTTCCTGCAATTCTCAGCAAATATCTCAGTGATCTCACGAATCGGAGCAAGTTTATCCTCCTTTTTTCTCTCAGCCCTTGTAGATAGATCATCAAAACGAAGGTGACGTAAAATGTCAGTGAACCTATTTCTGGAAATAGTAGCCTGATAAATAGGCCTGGTAAATGCATTGTTTGGTTTGTAGTCGACCATAAACTACGTACACTTTCTCTTGATTCTTGAAATCTACCAGTAAGAATGAGGATTCCAAGGAAAGCGAGAAATTCTGTAGTGTCTACCTCAATTCATGACTCTATCTTGACTTCATGACTTTCATTATAGGTGTTTATAAAGTCTTTAGCTTTTTTGTTTGTATATTTTATAATAATAGCTAATAAATCATTAGGAAAGAACAGCTTAAAACAGTCAATGATACGAGGGCGGGTCAATAAGTCCGTGACTTTTTGAATTTCCCGCCCTTTAATGGAAATGGCAACTCTGCTCCTGTCAACAGCGAACTGTCAGTTGACGCCTGTCAAAATTTGAACAAGCTGCGTCATTTAGTTTGTGTTTGACAGCGGTTGATAGCATTCGTTTTTAGAAGAAAATGGAAAAAAGTGAATTTCGTGTGCTCATTAAGCATTATTTTTTACGGAAAAAAAACATCACTCAAACCAAGGCTAAGCTTGATAAATATTATGGGGACTCTGCACCATCCATTTCCATGGTAAAGAAGTGGTTTACTGAATTTCGATGTGGCCGTACAAGCACGGAAGATGCCGAACGTTCTGGACGCCCAGTCGAGGTCTCTACATCGAAAAAATTCACGATATGGTTTCCGATCGGAGATTGAAAGTGAGAGATATTGTGGAAGCCATAGGCATCTCACATGGTTTAGTAGTTTTAATTTTGAATGATCATTTGGGTATGAGAAAGCTTTCCGCAAGATGGGTTCCGCGTTTGCTCACAATCGACCACAAACGCAACCGTGTGACAATTTCCCAGGAGTGTTTGGCGTTATTCAACCGCAATATGGACGAATTTTTGCGTCGTTTCGTCACCGTGGACGAAACGTGGATCCACCACAACACGCCGGAGACCAAACAGCAGTCAAAACAGTGGATTTCTCGGGGTGAATCGGCGCCCAAGAAGGCAAAGGTGGGTTTGTCAGCCAATAAAGTCATGGCGACCGTTTTTTGGGATGCACGCGGTATAATCCACATTGACTATCTTCAAAAGGGGAAAACAATCAATGTAGAATATTATACCAACTTATTGGATAGATTCAATGAGGAACTGAAAAAAAAGACCACATTTGGCCAAAAAAAAAGTTCTTTTCCACCAGGACAATGCAAGGGTCCACACATATGCAGTTTCCATGGCAAAAATCCATGAATTAGGTTACGAATTACTTCCTCATCCGCTCTATTCTCCAGATTTAGCCCCCAGTGACTATTTCCTATTCCCAAACTTGAAGAAAAGAAATGGCTCGGCGGAAAGAGATTTGACTCCAACGACGAAATTATCTCTCAAACAAATGCCTATTTTGATGACCTCGACAAATCATATTTTTCCGAAGGGATACAAAAATTGGAGAAACGTTGAACTAAGTGTATAGAACTCAAAGGAGACTATGTTGAAAAATAAAATAACTTTTTATATAAAAACCTATCTTTTATCCAAAAAGTCACGGACTTATTGACCCGCCCTCGTAGAATTTATATCCTTGCTTTTATCTGTGAGACCTTTATTTCCTTGCAAGATATTGCATGTTCTGGATTTTCCTGTTTTATGTGCAACAGTATACCAAGTGCGATTATCAACATCGTACGACTGTTTATTGCTCACTGTTTCATCTTCTAATGGATCAGGTAAATGTATTTGTTTTTCTTCTAACTCTTGAAATGAAAGATTGCTCTTCATCCAAGGTGTCCACATCATCTGACAAATCACTAAATGCCTGTTCCAAAGGTATTTCGGTTTCGCACTCGTCATCTGAAGAATGCATCAATATTTCGTATAAGAGTTCCTTGTCGGATAAACCCTTATTTTTAGACCACATGGCACTTTACTATTTATTATTGAAAAATAAAATAACCCTCTCACAGTAACGTTCGACAGTAAACTGAATAACAAAGCAATAAATTGGAAATATACGTAACTTATCTTGTTTAGATCTGTCAAAAAGGGAGTTTTAGCATATACCTATTTATCCCAAAATCGGGTCGGTGACCCAACGAAAAAATTAGTGTTTTTCTTAAATTTGTACCAAATAAAGCATTGTTATGATAAAATTTGAGAATTCATGGACGCTCACTGAAAAAAAAATCAGAGAAGCAAAAGATATTTCAGGATTTTTAAGTTTCGGGTCATCGAAGACCCATATTCGGTACGGCGAGGGTTAAATAAAATTACCTTTTCCCTACTACCTAAATTCACTATAAAAGTATATAGTAGCAGAAATTTTAATTTAATTAAATTTTATTAAATATACAAAAAAAGATATAAAAAGAATCGTTCGAACAGAAAAGTAGAATGTACTGGAAGAATGTACTGGATTTGTTAGCTTACCCCTAAAGCTTATATTTATATTATCAGTTTTTTTTGTCAGATTTTTTTTAAGAGTATGGAGGAAATTTAAGCAACAACACATTATGATATAAACTAGCCATATGTAAATATTTTCTCTTAGTCATAGACACCTCTGAAATCAGGGTAGATTTCACTTTGGACTGAACACAAAAATTTTGTAATTGCTGTATTCGGTCTGATACAGCTCCAGTTATATAGTATTTATAAATATATTAAAGTAGTTCAAATGTGATAACACCAAGGATTCGTATAACAGAATTTTAAGTCTTTTATTGAAAATATGCCGTTATTGAGAAAGAAATTTTAAATTGAAATATGCTTCTTATGGAGACTGATTAACATGATCAACAAAGTAAAATTCATGATCTATAGAAAGATCCAAGTTCTTCGTAACTGTTTTTATTTCCAAGCAGTCAATTACTAATTTAATTGACTTATTAAAACTGCTTGACTTTTATCTTTTACATATTAAAATAAAAGTTGTACAGTTTTATTAGCTAGGCTTACATAACGTAAAATAGCCATTAAAATTTGATGACTGAGGGTATAAAACACCTTGCTAAAATCTAAAAGAACTATAACCTTTTTTAAACTCAGACTGAGTTAAGGGGATTTTTTTTTAAGGAAAGATATTCACTTAATTGATTGTATAGTGTCTTTTCTAAAATGCTTAAAAGGGTAAATAAAATACCGACAGAACGCAATTGCATGATATTTTCAATAGACTTACTTTTTGGTGGTGATATATTATCTTCTTGGCTAATGTACTAAAACTCATATTGTAGACAAAAATTAAAATCGGACTTTTTGAAATCAGAAACAGCTTTTATTGATCTACCGTAATGATATAAGGTGGAATCAGTCTGGATAGTAGAACAACTTTAGAATTTGTCCAAGGCCATTATTAGAGTTACGTATATACCACATATTAATTTCACATATACAGCTCATTTTAGGTTCACATCCCACGTACTGTGAGAAACTTACAACAGCTGCGTAATATAACCTTTTTAAGGGGCAATTGAGGAAAGTTATTGAATAATTGCATAATAATAATGTATATGACGTACGGTTACTTATATTGAAAAAATGAACATATGAGCTTTAATAGCTGATCAAGAGTTATTTTATGGTATTAAGTCCATTTAACCTAACCTAAATAAAAACAAAAGTCTATTTTAATAATTTAGTCCAGTAATTGAATTCCAGAACATAAAAAAGCAGCATTAGTGGCTATATTAGAAGTTCTAATTAACGAGTTTCAAACACCACCGATCTGTTACAGTCAAAATCAAAATAATAGACTTAAAACTTGATTATAATATTAGTTAATTGATAGATGGAAAATACTTTTAACCTTATGATAATTCCTAAGCTAAACCCCGGAAAGGTCATATAATGGTAGTAATTTATTGAGAAACATAACATTGAATTGAGTTTTAAAAATAAAAAGGTACAGCTTATTGAACTAAGGAATAAAAAGTGACTATGGTTTATGAGAGGAAAAATCATGAAACAATAGGCATATTTTCCAAATAAATCCTACGTAATTTAAAAGGCATTAACGATTTTTGCTGATGAAACCATTTACTTTTTCTTTTTTTGTAAGAACATTCGAACTGACAAATTGAAATGAAGCCCCTACTCTATTTTAAATGTTGAATCATAACTAAAGGGAAATCTCAAAAAGGCAAACGGAAGCAATTTGCCTAATACCGCCATTTTCGAGGGGTTTATATATTTTCGAATGCCGAATATACTTTTGCCGCTGACGATGACGCTGTGCCTCGTAATACTCTTGATTACTGGCTTTGAAAAATTTTTATATACAGTGGCGTAGAATTTTATTATAAGGTTTTTTCTTTTGTCTTTACCAGATATAGTTATAATAATATATAAGTAAAATGTTATTTATTAATAAATTTACTTAGTAACCTATGAACAAAAAAAAAAACAGTTAAATACAAAGTTTTTTTAAGTCATCATAAAAAACATATTATATTTATAAACATAAAACATAATTATGTGATGTTTATTGGAACTACATTAAATTTGCTCCAAAGTTTCCAGAGACGCATCCAGCGAGAAACCACAAAATATAACGCACAGTATTTATTAGACGTTCATACAAATCCATTGTTCCAGGAATACACCTTTGATAAATAACTATATCTATCCCAAATGATTTTTTAAGTTAAGCTGCATAATTCTAAAAATCTGTTAATCATGCTAAATTAAGTTATGCATTAGTTAATTAAATTCAATTTACTTATTAGATAGTTTAAGTACAGAAGAAATATTTTTAAGACATTTATCAACATATAATTCTTATAAACGAACATGTGGACATTATTCGAATACAACATATACTTAAATATTATAACTTTTTAATATACCTAACCTAATTTAATAAGTCAGTTTATATATTAGTCGCGATTTCAAAAGTCAAAGAAAAGGCACTGCAAGTCTGAAAATGATCTTCTAATTCGTTTAATTTTAATTACGTTTAATCTTAAAAAGTGGTTGTGCAAAAACCGCGAATTATGTTTATTAATAATTGTATAACACAAATTTAATTCGATGTTAAATTTATTCAAAAAATTTATAAAACAAATGTACGAAAAAAATATAAAAAAAAATAGGGATTACAGGAACCATAGCAATCTTCCCATTTGGTGAAGATACGGAAGTACAGAGACAAAAACACAACTTATAAAAACAACTTGTGTACATGATTTATATTTTACTATAGTTTTTTTTTACATTTTTCCTCTTAAATAAAAAATACATAAAACATCAGTAAGATCAGGTACTCATGTGTAGAAAGTAAATGGAATTTGTCAGAAGAAAACATTCGATTTCTCTCTTAATTTCTTTTGATTATTTTTTAATTATTTGAGCTATCTGAAAGTTCTGTAATAGACCATATTTATTTGAGGAAAAATTGGAATTAACTGTGTAATTGTTTAAAAAATTGGAAATAATTTAAAAACATGTAAAATATATTGAATTTAGTTGCAGTATTTAAAATAATAATGATAGGTATAAGTTGTAATATATTAATCTGTAAACAAAAATTGGTTGCACTTTTTTATAATTTTTCTTTCTAAATTTTATAAAATTTGTAAATTTTGAGACTTATACTCAATTAAATTATGCATTAAATAAATATTTCAATCTCAGCAAAATGTAGATGAAGTTTTTAGTTTTCTTCGATTTTATTTCATTTTTTTATAGGAGTAAATATTAAAAAAAAAATCTTACTTTAGTATTAATTTTTATGTAATTTTTATACAGGATGATAATTTAAAAACTTAAAATGACGATAAATAAGGAACAAAAAACCGCTAAAAAGAGTTTCTATAAAGTAAAAAGAAAACAAAAACAAGCATGTACTCTCACCCTTGGACAGGATGAGATACGCCCTTAAAATTTTAAATAGAAAGGGGGTTGAATGATACATCATCTTAAAAATGCTTTCCGATGATACCACAACAAACCACATTTCAGAAAACTCTTCCCTGTTTATTAAGGAAAATAATAAATAAAAACATTATTTTAACATTTTTAAATTATTATTTAATCAAATGTTGACCATAATTTCCGTTATTTTAAAGACAATAATAAAGCCTAGTTTTAAACTATTCATGTACATTTACAAATATTTCTCTGCACGGTATTCCTAAACTATTCGATGATGGAGTTCTAGAGACTGAAGTTGCGATTTAAAAACTACACATTTTAAATGCCCTCACAAAAAGAAGTCAAGAGGTGATAGGTACGCGGTTCTAGATAGCCATTGAATAGGACCTTTTTATCCAATCCACTGGTTGGAATAATGGTCATCCAACCATCGCCTAACAGAAAGTTCATAATAAGGAGATCCTTATTATGAACTAAGGAAGTGTAGTAGATAAATTTTCGTGTATGTCCCTCGATTTTCTAATTCCCGCACTATTAGTGGTTCGATAGATCTCAGTAGAGTAGCATATTCAAATATCTTGGTATAAATATTGGGCCGATAATACCATCTCTTAATACACCAGCCCAAACACTAATTTTCATGGGTTACTGGATATGAACTCTAAATACGTGTGGGTTCTCGTAATTCGACACATATAAATCATCCCATTTAAATAATATGTATAGTTATTAGTTAACCACATATTTTTAACTAATCGATGTTCTGCCGTAATTCTATATGCCATCAATTCACAAAACTGGATTCTTCGGTTCGGGTTATCGTCACCAAGTTCTTGCAGTATTTGCAATTTATAGGAATAAAACTTATGAAATTTAAGTACCCCTTGATTCATTGCAAACTGACCTAAAATTTCAATTTTCGAGTTTTGTCGACTAATCTCTTTCTTATTTCTCTTTTTATTGGTCACAGAACCAGTTTCTTCAGATTTGGCTACTTTTGGACCTGGATGCCTTTTGTTAAAACGTTGAGTTGTCAAAATAAGTGCTGCTTTTCTGTTCTACTTAAATATTCTTAAAATAATAATAGTAGAATAAGTTACTTTTAAAGTAATATCTGTGATAATAAAATGCAAATATTTATAAACGACGCTTTTCTTCGGCAAAAAAACTATAGCAAATAAATTAATACAAAAATACCGACGGGCTTGACATGTTTAAAAATTCTTAAGAGACCTGCCAGTATATCGGCAGCCATTATTTCGAATATTTCATTAAATAATAATAAAAAAAATTAAAACTGTGTGTTCACTTATTGTATTCCTTGGTAAACTGCGAAGAATTTTCTGAAATGTAGCTTTCTATAGTATCATAAGAACGCATTTTTTAGGAGCTAGAAGATAATGTTGTTCATTCGACCTCTATTTAAAATTTTAGGGGTATATTTTATTATTCTCACCCTCTCCAAGGAGTTGCAGGTACTTGTTTTTGTTCCCCCTTCGATTTATAGGAACTGTTTTCAACAATTTTTTATTCAGTTTTTTTTCCTTTCCTAAAAAGTAGGTCTATTTCAAGTTTTAAATTTTTTAAAATAATATAGTTGCTTAGAGCGAATTATATAAAATTTAGCGGAATAGTTGAAAACCATTTCATTTTATGTATCTTGTAATGCTAAATAACATTTTGCTAGTAATTTTTTATTCAGAATAGACAAAAAAAGGTATAAAAAGTAACTCGAAAAATGATCCTCATATTAAAAAAAAAATGTTTTTAAAAAATATTGCTCATAAAATTTGCCAAATCATTTCATATATACATATAACGAAATTTGCAACGGATTTAAAGTAACAAGCGCTTGAATACAATAGATAAAAAATAACTGCATAAACCTGTACAATACTATTTCTATAGTAAACAAGTGTAAACGTGATCTAATTTTATTTTTACTAACTTAATTCGCTATTTTCAATTTTAATCGCATTTTAATAAATAAATTATTAATTGCATATGTAACTAAAAAAAATATTTAAAATAGCTACATATCCGCTTATATTTGCGGTAACCTTGCATCGCTGTAAACATTTAGACGCGAGAATTTCAACAATGGGACAGAAGCCATTTTCTTTTGAATTTATTTTAATATAAGGCATTTTTTGCATTCCTCAGTTGTGCCAATCGCGGCCAATTCTGCTTCTTGCTGTAGTTTGCTGCCTGTTCTGATGAAAAAATAATGGGTTTTAGCAATTCCGCTAAATTTGCAAAGCTCAGCGAATGCTTTAAAAGAAAGTAAAAAATATCTCCAAAAAAACCAACAAAATTGATTCGATCCAACAAATGACCACAAATAAATCCTAAAATCCTATATACTTGTCCAAATGGCAACAATGTTAAATTACACCAAATGCTGCGTGTTCTACGAAAGAACGCCGCTCTGAGCTCGTGCAAGAAATTAATTTATATCTTTCCTCCCGCTTGGAAAGCGAGCTTAAATGGCAAAAGTGTCGTCATATACCCGCCCATGTACACCTGAGACCCGAAGAAAATCCAGTGACGTACCAAAAATATAAAGATATTATTATATAGCATCAATATAAGGTCTCTGATTATATATTAAGAGCTTTACAAATCTAGGTTCTTTTTTCAAATGTGTCCGAGAATAACTATAGTTTTCTCTATTAATTCTAACTCTATTTGGGACAAAGGAATTTTTCTAGTTAACGTTCCCTTAACCCTCATCAGTATCCACGCCCCTGTTAAAAGAAACCCAAATAATTCTTTTCGGCAAAATGAATCCCGAGGGACACCCCCGACGTGTCCCCTGATTTTCTTTTCGTTCCTTCACCCGAAACGAAAGAGGCGAGCTTAAGTGGTTTTACTTTTTTATTGTACTTTGACTGGCACTAATCATTTTTCCGGGACCTTCTCCGGACTGACAGTATATCTCCAATTTAATGCTGATTTCTCTTTCCCTTATTTTTTCGGATCAACTCTAACGTATAGGAAGGAGAAAGAATGATGGAGGCAGGGCTTTGTTGGACTCAAAGGACGTATTTTTCTAAATCCCTTCGGTGCGAGAGGCGGGAGAGCAGTTTTCCATTTTTCCCATCTGCTTTCTTGTGGCCTCGGTATATGGGGTTTAGTTTATGAAGTTTTGTGTATAAGGATAAAGTAAGCAGTTTTTGAGTAACGGTAAACCATACAAAAAAGAAAATAATTTTAGGGCTTTTTACCATTTTACTATAAAATGCTAAGCTAGATTTTAATTAAATTGAAAAGGTAAAATTTAGAGGAAATGTACATCAAAAGAAGATTCTTATTACATTCTTTTAAGGTATCATAAAGCTATATTATTTTTCTATATGCATATTACTCATAAATGAATATTTTTTTAGTTGAAATGGGATTTTAAAATAGACTTTCTGGTGTTACCTTAATATAAATTATAACATTCAGGTAGTTTTAATGGCACTAAGATTAAAGAATAAAGATTAAGTCATACCAATTTAATAAATAGGATTTTTAAGTTAGCAACATAAAAAATTAAAGTTTGAAACTTGCACATCGAGAATAAATATTAAATTACAAAATGTGATAAGGTAATGATGATTATATATGGCAAGTTTAATAAATAAACAAAAGCAATTTATTAATATTTCCTTTTTACATAGGCTAATAGCTACTCAACATTACTATATAATTTTTATAATTAAATTTCTTAACTTCTTTATTATATAATATTGTGGCCTTAGAATTATCTTATGAAAATGTAGAGAAAGCATTTATGTTAATAAATAATATTGATAATTAAATGTCTTAAAAATCAAATTTTAAACGAAATGTTAAATATTGAAAAGACTAAAATTAAAATTGTGATAAACTAAACTACTACAAATAAAAATTTAAAAACGCCAATTTTTAAAGTACACAAGTTTAAAACCATAGCGACGATCGTACACGTTAATTCAATAAAAAAAAAATTAAAATAATAATAACTAATATATTAAGTTTTTTTATTTTCCTGGTTTTTGTAAGCTTATATACGAATCTTTTGAAAACATTTGTCAAAAATGCTTATATAATAATTTAAGTCTTTAAAGCATGTATACAAATTTATTGATTAAATTTTCTACATTTCTTTGGAATAATAAGACAAAACAGTCACACAATTCAGTTTATAAATAGAAAGTAAATAAATAAGAAGCTATAATATAATACAATACAGTAATATTAAATAAATACATTTCTTCAAAAATAAAAAGTCAGTGGTAAAATATAGAGTGCGTAATATATTTAATGAATATATTTTAAAAACAAAAAGAAAATTTAATATTTTTCTGCTTTTCATATGTTTATGTTTAAATATTTTCACAAATTTTTAAAAAAATATCCATATGCCTGTTTCTATGTTATAGTAGTATAAATGTGTAACAGATTAAATCAATAAATTTTCTCAACAATCTTGTTAATGTTCTTTTGACGAATACATCTTTTGCAACAATAAGATAATTTAGAAAATAATTATATAATTTAGATCATAGATTTTATTAGTCTAATATATCTTAAGGAAAGTTAATATGGGTGTAAATGTAAAAGAAATTATCATATTAAATAAATATACATATACACAATAATGAAAAACCAGTTATAAACCATCATAAGTATAATAATGATACATATAATGAATAAAAATCGGCTTTTTTTGCACAAACCATAAATATAATTAAATAAAATTTGTAATTTTTTTAAAAATAATTTTTAATTTTAAGGTTTTAAAAAGAGTTAAATTGATAATATTAATTGAAAGTAAATAAAAAAAAAAGAAATTTGTACAAATTTAATGAACAAGTTCTCTACAAATTCTTGAAAGTATATCTTATTTTGAGAAATAAATCATAGAATAAATCAGTTATATATAATAAGCAAAGTGGATAAAAACGTGAAATAATTAAGAAATGTAATATACAATAAATAAATTTGTAGAAAAAAAAATTGAAACCGGTGATAAAATATATTTATTAGAAATGCTACATACAAATTTAAATAAAAAAATAATAATTGATTAAAATATAATTTTTATTAGTTTCTGTAATGTTGTGTTTAATTTTGAGATTTGAATGCTATGAATTTAGTTGATCAAGTTTGTGATATTTTTTTAATAAATACATTTTTAAAACATATACAAAATTAAAATATAAAAAAAATCATTTAATTATACAAATTAAATATAATAAATAAATTCCCTCAAAAAAAGTAAAAATTTTTTATTAAGCATTTAATAATAATAAGTTTATTAATTAATAAAAAATTGTTTTATTATTAAATAGTTTTTTATTATTTTAATATACCTTTAATATATTATTAAAGGTAGTCAAGTGATAGAATCAAGTGATGTATAAATTTAATAAGTAAAATTTCGAAAAAGTTTAATAAATAATTTTATTAAACGTTTTCTAATTAAAATTTTTTTTGAATCAATAAATTGTCCAGCATAAAACAGGATTAAATTAAATATTAAAATGAAAAATATCAAAAATATAATATAAATTTTCGCAAATTTAATAATACATATAAGAATTTAGTAGATAGCACTCTTATTATTAATTTACCTAAAATAAAACAAAAAAAAAAAATTCAATGGATAAATTCCCTAAAAATTATTAAAAAAAAATTAATTGAAAGTGAGGTAACTTTTATGACAAAATTAATTAAATCATTAAAAAAGACATTGAAAGACCCTATAAATTATTAAAAGATTTGCATAATAAGGTGATTATAAATTTAATTATTAACTTTTAAAGAAGTTGATATAGAAAAAAACCTAAAAATGCTAATTTATCAAATAATTTTAATAAAATAACTCTTACAAACCTTACTTTGACATGACCAAAGGAGGAAGAAAATAAACTCAAAGTCCAAGTCTTATAAATCAAGCGTCTATTAAAGGTTACGCGTTTCGCCGCATTAGGGCATCATCAGACCTATCTAAACACAAAAACCACAAAAACCTATGCGGCGAAACGCGTAACCTTTAATAGACGCTTGATTTATGAGACTTGGACATTGAGTTTACTTTCTCCCTCCTTCAGTCATATACTTAAGTCTCTTTGAGAGTAATGGATGATTATTTTGAATTACTTTGACATGTATACACAAATAAAATAAATAAATAAATCGCAAAATTATTATAAAAACGTTTGCCTGTAAATTAATGCCCTACAATTCATATATTCAAATATTTGTTAAAAAAAAAAATTTAATATATAAACTTTAACTCATAAATCTATAGATAACCAATAATGTAACTATAAAATAATAACAGTTAATCAATAAAATAAAATGACGCAGATAAAGAATGAAATGTACATTTTTTAAAATATAATTCATAAAACAGTAGTACAGTTAGTAGGTTAGTAGTTTATTGGTAATTTAATAAAAAATAACTTAAGAAATGGTAAAAAATAGTTAATGATACTTGCAACTAAAATGTAATTTTATTGAATAAGTTGTCATAAAAATTAGTTTAGAAAATATAAATAAAAAATATAGTTCATCAAGAAAGTATTCAATTTTTTTTTTAAATTTTAATATATTTTATTTTCGTCACCTTTCGTGAATATTTTGAGTTAAATGTAATGCGTCACGTAAATTATACCGATAGTGTATCAAATATTATTGATAGTAAACAGGCGTGAGTTTTGTGAAATAATGTCGTAAATAAAAAAAACAGAAATATAGTGGAATAGGCCAGTTTCGGAAAGACCGAAAGATTCGCGGAATAATTTAAATGTTTTAGTGAATTTAGGACAACAAAATCCGAGCCTAGGGTTTCGAGAACTAGCCAGGAGATGCAGAAATCAACGGAGAATAAACGTGTGTTCAGAAATTGTCTGTATAGTACTGAAAATAACGCTACATATCAAGGAAACCAAAAAAGATCCCTGCAATAATCCCTCTATAAAAATCACGAAGAGAAAATAATTTCAGCAATATTTTTAGACTTGACAAGAATTGATGGAATGCACCAATCTGGAGTAAACCATCTCAAAATTTTGTCAAGAGAAAATATTATCGTTGGAAAAACTTATAACTTATTAACTTAAACTTAACTGTAGTGCTACGCCTCTCTGTATCGTTAAGGGCCTTGTTAATAGTTCAAAGTGTTGTGATAATTTGAATGGTTTTCTTCTTGAAACGGCTCATGCTTTATATCCAGAGAAGTGGCGTTTTCAGCAGGGTACAAGATGTCAAACTTCTGCCTATACTCAAGCTTGGATGAAGGAACGTCAACTGATAATAATTCCATGGCCAGCAGCTTCACCAGATCTTAGTCCTATTGAAGAAGTGGGGATTAATGAAGTTTGAAGTGCAATGAGCAGCCCCATGATATAAAAAAGGTTTAATATGTTTCCAGGCCTGGACCACCATCATTGAACTGATTGATTTATATAGAAGCAGTAGTTTACCGAATTTTATAAACTTTTAAGTCAAAATTTATACTGTTAAAGTTTCAAATACAAAAAAAATCATCCCCATCACCTGCGCCCTCTTATAAATATGTTGCGAGACCCATCGGCCGTGTTATAACAGGGTAAATCTCAGTAAATACTCAGGGGATCGTGTATTATGTACCCTCTCGTAAAGTTATACGCCGAGACCCAAAATGACCCTATAAATGAGGGAGTTATAGATGGAGCGCGCCTCTTATAACTGGGATAGTTTCAATTTGATTATGCACGCTTTCAAATTGGTCTATAATTGATTTTAGGGTGGTTTTATTATAGAAAACATATGAGCGACGTATTTAATTATTTCCGTTTATTGCAAATTTAATTTTATTCATTATTAATTTTTTTTTTTAGGTGTCAAGCTGGTACTGGACGGTGTATTGTTGATAAGGCACACAGGAATCAATGCCAGGCTTGTAGGCTGAAGAAGTGTTTGGCTATGGGAATGAATAAGGATGGTAAGTAATATCTTGTACATTTTTATTGAAAAGTTATATTAGGTTTGATGTAATGAGTATAATCCAAAAAAATATAATTAAATCTCATGCATGTTAGTTGTCAATAAAAAATCTAAGCCAATTTACTATTTGAATTATATGTCTAAACATATTTAGAGATAAATGGTAGAAGTGTAACGTAATCTCTTGAGAGACAAATTTGTTTACCTTTGAGGGCAAAGGTGAATAAATAACCTAAAGAATTACAGAAAATTGCAAAAGACTTAAATCCGTAGGTTAAAACCTCTATGTAGCAACATAAGCCTAAATAAAGAAATTCTTATCGTAAGTTATCAAAGAAGTAAACTTGGCAAGTATGGAGTATTAATTCTATACTTATAGAGAAACAGAGGCTAAAATTGCTCATTGTGTAAGTGTGTTAATAAACAAAGTTGAGGTTTGTAAAAAAGTCAAATTTCATGAAGGAAGAATTTAGCAGTTACTAAAAGAATGGTAGTGGGTTGTTTGACTTGTAGTTAAGATATATACAGTTTATCACCAAACAAACTAGGGGTTTCGAAAAAAAATACTAGTGGGTCATCCTGAATAGAGACTACTTATTCCAATAATACCATTACCATTTATCGAAAAAACCTTTTACCTGGAATTACATTGAAATTGTATAATTTAAAAAAAAAATCATATCTATTTAAATTATGCACTCTAACTAAAAATTAATGCAAAATTGATACATTTTATCAAAGTAATTTAATCAATTTATAATTATTGATATAAAATTCACCAAAAAGTAGAAAAAATTAAAAGTTTGAATACCTGCAGTGTCAAGAACGTCAAAAAATGCAAATAATTTGTTAATCAAATATTAAATCGCCAGCAATAGACTCTACCTTAAGACAGATATTACTACATTTAAGATCTTATCTTAGGAATTATCTTGTTTTTTATGTTGTATCTTAAGTTGAGTCTTATTCATTTAAATTATGCATCATTTTTGAAAAAAAAGGAAAGTTATATTTGAAAAATTCTGCACTGATGCTAATTAAATAATGCAAACTCTATAGAAAAACAGTCAAGGTTATTAATTATTTTCCATATTGTCAGTAACGCAAGAAAACTGAAATAAAATATGTTTTTTTAAATTCAGTATTTTAACTAAGTGAAAATCGTGTCCATTAAAATTATGCACCACATTTACCTAAGTCGTACAACAATACGATAACAAAAAAAAAATAAAATAAAAACGTTTTACAAATGGATTTTTTTTTAAATATTTCTTAAAAGACAGCTACAAAAGTTATGAAAAAGGATAGAAATTATCAATAACACCATAATAATTATAATATAATAATACTATAATACACCATATTTTTATTAAAAGGACAATTGTAATCATTTAAATTATGCTTCATTGTCAAAAAAGTTATGCGTTAATTATTAGTTAAAACATCTATTAACATTAATAATTAAAAAAGCTACAAAATTTATGTGAAAACATTCAAGGAAGAAATTAAAAATATTTATTTGTTTTTCATATTATCAGTAATGCAATGATATTGGAATAATATGTATATTTTCTTTTAGTCTGTTATTTTAATAATATATAATATATTATTTCCTATTAATATTATTATTAACCATAATATTATGGTTTGAATAATATTATAATAATTAGTATAAAATTAAAGTTTTTTAAATTTGGTTTTTTTCATTATTTATTTAATTTATATTAAATTATGCATCAGTCATTTCTATTTAATTTTTGTTTGGGTTCAACTTTGTAATTATTTATTTATAGAATGTTTATATATTTTTTTTGATATGTATTAAATATTATATACATAATTACGAATAGTTGGACACAAATAATTAACTAATGTTAAACTATAAATACAAACACTTTAACATTATGTAATTTTATATTTAATCTTTTTTTAATAAACTTAATTTTGTACTTTAAATTTCAGGTGATCTAGTTGCAAAAATCATTTCTGCTTCATAATTATATTTATTATTTTATTTTCTTTGTATTATTAAATTGAAAATAACTCCAGAATATATGAAAGTTATATTCTATAAATATCTCTTACATTTTTATTATTATATATTCTATTTATTAATTTACTTCGTCTTAAAAAAAGTGGCGCGTGATATATTTGTCAAATATTCAATTTTTAATATTTATCTAATATTTTAATGCTACTATAGAAGTAAAGCAATTGTTTCATGTAACTAACATCAAAGATAATAATCAAAAAACCTAAACAGTGAAAAATCCTTTAAAAAAGAATCTCTCTTAACATATTTTTTCAGAATTTGTATTAAATTATTTACTGAAAAGTATATCTTATAAGCTAAGCAAAAAAGGAATTAACAGCCAATGAGCACATAAAAAACAATAAAAAAGGCAGAAGAGGCCCAATTTGATCTCAAGATAAATTTACATTTTAAATTAATAGCTAAAAGGCCTAATCCCCCACATTTGGTAGCAAGGAAAAGGTGTGGGGGAAAGCAGGAAGACCCCATCAAAAACAATTCAATTTCGCTAAATCGTGGAGCGTTCCATGGCCGTTTTATAGCGGGCGCAGTGGTACAATCTTAAGATAAAAACGCAAGAAAAATAAGAAATTTCCTTTACAATTAAAAGTGACTAGGATATATTGGTTGAAAGCTCCAGAAGCAAAAACATATATCTAAATAATTAATTTCTAATCCAACCAAAGGATTCTTAAAAAAAATTGAAAAATCTGGCACCTCTCACCCACTGTCGCTAACTAACACGCATGCGATCCACCCTCCTCCCCCCCCCAGCCCCCTTTACTCTCATACTGTGACCTGTCATCCCAAAAACGAGCAATAATCCGGCACATTCTAAACGACCATCCCGGGAGTTTTTGGCGTAGAGCCTTTGGTGGGAATTAACCGGCTTTGAATCCCATTAATCAGCGTCGGCTAAATCCCAGCTATGGCTGTTTGTTACAAGCAACGCCTGCTTGGATTTCCGAGCTAATGCTGCCTGGATATGCTGATGCTGCCGCTGCCATGGCTGTGTCGCGATCCACGATCGTGCAACGTTGTCACGTCGTTATCGGTTAAACAGTGTTGTCAGTCAATTGATTTCCGGGAGTCTTTAATCCTTGAACCTCTCGATCAGGTGTGGAGAAGTTTTAAATACCGATGTAATATTTGCCGATGATACTGGTGTTATATCAAATAATGAAGATCAAAAAATGAATCTTAAAAACACGCATTTTGCGTCTATTAAGTTAAGTTAAGGAATTTTCGTGAGAAGACTAGAAACGTAGAGAGTAACTCAGCTGCTGGATGACTGAAGTAAGGATGTGGTATAGAAGTGAAAGATATATTGACTCTAAAATTAAATTGACTCAGTTGGGTTTAGGTTTCAAGAAAACTCTCAATAAATTCATAGATTTAAGGATACATTAGAAAGGGAACGGAGGAATTTTCTAGGAACGCAATCTACTAGTAGAGTAAGAGCGTGCTCATATCTTTGTAGCTAGATAACAAATGATATATGAGGCGAAAAAAGAAAAAGTAATAAAAAAAGTGAAAAGTATATGAAGAAGGAAACAAGAAGAAAGACATCTCGATTTTCTCTCTCTTACATTTAATTTTTAATAAGCAATTTGCCGATGACACTGCATGATACCAGATCATAAAGGTTAAAAAAATACTCTTGAAGGCCCTCAATTTAAAGTTGTACTAGAAAGGGATATCTAATGAACTCTTTGTATACAAACAGAGGGATTGAAAGGATAACATCGAATAAATAAGTAGGCAGGTAAGAATGTAATAAATAATGAGAAAAACTGAGAAGAATGAAGATGAAGGACCTTATACTCGCTTTATAACCTTAAAACTTAAGAGACTTAATTGAGATTCTATCTTTAGATCCAGATGCTTAAGATAAAAGAAACCATAAAATGCGACTCTGCCCACACGAACCATGTTTATTCTCATATCGGTAAGTGTCGCTCTCCCCGTTAATAGAAGAATGGAACACAGAGTGATTAGGTTCTGTACTATATCCAACCAAGTTATATACCTAATGATGAAACTAAACAAATGTTATGCAAATGAACTAATGAACGTGTAGCACTAGCACCGCAGAGGATGAAGAAGTAGAAGAACTGCATGAAGATATAGACTTTGCAAAACAATAGGAAAAAGCGCACGTCATAGTGATAATTGGACACCTTAACGCCAAGATCATAAAAAGAAAATTTGGGGATTCTGACTTTATTGGTCACTACAGACTAGAAGACAGGAGCAGCAGAGGAGAAATGCTAGCAAACTTCCTAAACAACGAAAATCTCACTATTTAAACACTATTTAAACACATTCTTCAATAGACTTTGAAAAGCCCATACAACTTTACGAAAAAACGACATCGACTATATCCTCTCTAACAATCGGAAGAATATTTCAGTTTTAAATGGAGTCGACACCGGAAGCAACCACAAAATAGTTCGAGTATGATTTCTTTTTAACATTAAGTTAAAATGAATGAAAAAAAAGCTGTTTAACAAACACAGATTTGTGACAAATAAGGAACCTGAGGGCAAGACAAGATGAATATCAAAGAGAAGTAACAAGATATTTACCACCAGAAGAAGCTCAAGCAGTTGAATCAGACAATTACATCATCCGTATATGCAGCAACAAAAAAGGTATGCTCTAAATTGAAAAAAGAAAAAATACAATAAACTCAGCGAATCGATAATTTAAATGAAGGGACAGAGAGAAGAAATGAAAAAAGGGACTAAAGAGCATAAAGTACTCAACAAACGTGTAAAAAAGGATATTCGCAAAGATCTGAGAATATACAGAAACAAAACCATTCAAGACACAATAGATATAAACAGTTTTTCAGAGTTTTTCGGTCTTGATTGTAATGGAAAAAGACGATTCAACAGTTTAAACAACAAACACGGTGTGATTGCATTAAGCCCTCAACAGATTACTCAAGTTATTGAGAGATGCTACTATGAACTATACTCGTTTATGATACCTAGGGTACATCAACGTACTCTAGTGTGTAACGCAGGCTCATAAGATATACCAGAAATATCTTTAGATGAAATAAAAATAATATGACAAGAAATGAAGAACGAAAAATGCCCTGGAGAAGGTCACGTCACAACGGAATTGCTTAGACTAATAGGAACTAGACTGATTAAAACAATTTAAATGTTGCCTAATAAATGCCTACAAGATAGTAAAATACCAGACTCTTGGTGCAATGCAGAAGTTGTACTGTTATTTAAAAAGGGAGATACTACTAATACCGGGAACTATTGCCCCATTACATTCGGTTGACTAAATTTTGTAACGAGGTTATCACAAATATAAAACACATATATTAATAACAAATATAATTAAAAAAAGTCCCTGCATAACGAAAAGTGATATCTTAGATATTTTAGCAGAGTTACTTCTTTTGATATAAGAAAAATTCTAAATTCACTTCTTCTACCGGTTTTTTTTTAAGCACCTTTAAAATTGACTTATCTATTTAAGATTTATTTAACCCTATATTCTTGGGACTGTTTAACCAAAACTCTAATAATTTTTTACATACTCCAGGACAATTCAAGACAAATCAAGTGGAGATAGTGCAGAGGAATTTGAGATACTAAAGCAATACTAAGTGACTCTAGTATAATAGTATAATAGCTAACGGATGATGATCATGTTAACGATGTGCTCTAAATCTCTCATCGGTTCCTATTTGTGCATTTCTTCATTATTTCTAGGAAGATTATTTTATTATTAATGGCAACGAAAGTAAGCATTGTGACATTGGACACCTGAGATAAATGCACGAGCAGCTTTAACTTTAACGGAATGTTGTCAGAATTCGCCAAAATTGTCTACCGGAATTTTTAGACATTGGTGAGCCACCAGCATTTATATTCATCTGTATTATATCAAGAGTTTCATCTAGGCTAAATGACTTTTTAATTAAACTGAGCAATGAAGATTCTAAACCAAAATAGTAATAGGTTCCTGCTTCCAAACCTGTGATTTTTTATTATAACCTGTTGCAATTATTATTTTTTATTTTAACATAAAAAGAATATGATAATTAAAGATATTAATACACCCAGGGTTCAGTGTTGGGACCACTGTTATTTTTACTGTATGTGGATGACTTGAGTTCATTGAAACTGCAGGGCAAGGTGGCTCAGTTTGCTGATGATACCACCATACTATGGAGCCATAAATATTCTGACTATATTAAGACTTGTATCCTTGAAGACCTTCAGATTTTATCAGGGTGGTGTGCTTCCAACAGGCTCGTGTTTAATGTAAGAAAGACGTCTATTATGGGGTTTAAGTGCGATGTTCAGGGTCTGATGTTTGACGAAAATTCCCTCTTGCAGAATAAAGAGTGCTGCAAGTTCCTAGGAATTACCATTGATGGTCGCCTTCGGTTTGAAGATCATATTTTACATTTAGCTGGGAAATTATCTTCTGGATGTTTCGCAGTAAGAATGGCAAAACAAGAGCTGGGAGGGGTGGTTGCACGTTCAGTGTACTTTTCACTTATTGAATCTCATATTCGGTATGGCTTGCCTTTTTGGGGTTTAACCAATAAGGGGCTACTTAACATTATCTTTGTTATTCAAAAAAAAGCAGTTAGATACCTGTGTTCTGCTAAGTTAAGAGATTCTTGCAAACCCCTCTTCATTTCTGAAAAAATCCTAACTCTTTTTTCACTCTTTATCTTAGAAACAGCTGCTCTTATTCACAAAATTCCCAAACTACCCTCTGACACTGGCCATTTGACTCGTCGTGTAAATGATGTTCCCCTACCTATTCCTACGTCTTCCCTTACCAAAAACTCATTAATTTACATAAGTAAAAAAATGTACAATCATGTTCCTCTGTGTGTTAGACATATATCGGATATTAAGAAATTTAAAAGAGAATTAAAGTCGCTTTTATTGTCTAAGGCATATTATAACCTGGATGACTTTTTTAATGATAGGTTTTAACCTTGGACATGTTGGAAAGTTTTCTTTTTTTCCTTTTTTCTTCTCTAGTTTTGTCAACAAGTTTACCTTTATTTAGTAATTGATTGTTTTATTTAGTTATCTTTAATTTAAGTATGTTCAAAAAGTTTTGTCTTTTTGTGTTTAATTTTGTTCATTGTTTTGTCAATTTTTGAAATTGTATTTGTGTTTTGTTTTTTTAGCTTGTAGGATGCTTGTACACAAGATTATTCTTACGTAATATAGCACATTTTCTTTCTTTCTTTCTTTCTTTCACCTCTCTGTATTTGATGTACTTGAAGAAGGATCATCGGACAAACTTGTAAATCATTACACGAGCCTAAGCCTCGGCGATAACTATATAGTTAGGAGCTGAACGTGATTTTTTATTATGTAAATGAGGTATAGATCAACTCGCAGAAACTAGCTTTGATATGATTCTTTTCTTTTGTCTCTTAGACGATTGGGACAAGGGCTTGGGATCATGATAAGTTTTATATTCCTATATGTCTGGCATTTGTGGACTTTTACACAACATTCGATGTATTAGAAATATTATTCTTTTTGAATTCATTGAATAATGCTAGAATAGACTCAAGATATATCACTCTTGTTTAAAATATCTATGAGAAAGCAATAATCTATGTAAAAATCCGTGAAAATATCCAAACATTGACTCAAGGAGTATGTTCAGAAGACACAGTATCACCGAAGTTGTTTACCTAGGCACTTGAAGATGTCTTCAAAAAATTAGAATGGCAACAGAAAGGTTTTAAAATTGACGGGACGTTTCTGAGATGACATTGTTATAGCTCATGATATTGTTATAGTTTCAAACAGCGACAATGACAGTCTCTGGAGGCAACGGCATTAAACCAATACAGCGGGACTCGGCTTAGAATATACTTGAAATACTTCTCATTTCATAAACATATAAATGCATTATAATACACGAATAATTATTGAAAATGTCAACGTATATTAAGGAAGGAGAACTTTTCTAATGACATTTCTACAGGAAAATGAATTCAAATCTTAAAAAGACTTGGAAACCCAACCAAGTCACCCTAATCGTGACCGTGGAAAATCCGGCTGATGTTATCTTTTTTCAGAGAAAGAAGAATAAAATCTAGTTAAGAAAACTTGACGTCTTCTGAAAAGGATTAGATTTTTGACTCGTTAAAGTTAAATAATTAACAACGTTTTAAATGGTAGTTTTATTAAAAACTGAATAAATCCCATTTCCCTTTCACCTCCCTCGCCGTCCCTCTTTTCTGGTATTAATCAAAACGTAAAAGACAGACAAGCAGCACGGAGTTTAGCGCGCTCGGAGCCACAATAATTGGTGAAACGACAAAGGATTTCGGCTGCTGTATTCCTGGTGAATCTCGCAGGATTTGATTGGCTTCGTTTGGGAGCCGAAATTAATCTAATGCCTTTAGGTTATTCGCTTTTACTCGATGATCAACGTTTTCCGCGAAGCCTGCGAGTTATTTTGTGCAATTTGGGTTTTGCGCGAGTAATAATGATTTGGATGTGACGAAATTGAAAGGGATTGTGTTTTTTGAGAAATGTAAAAGGTTCTATTTATGTAATTTGTGGGTTGCTTTTAGTAGTTTTTCATATTTGATAAAGCAGGTGTAGCAAAATATAAGAGGTGTAGCTCGCTAGGGGATCAGACCTCTTTTACATTTGGCAACTATGGATCTATCTTTCTGTAGCAACAGAATGCTCTTAGTGTCATTGTTATCAAATTCAAGATACATGAAGATTTAGAACTTAAGTTTGTCAAGTTATTGCTGTTTTACTATTTGACATAATTTAAAGTATTCATGTCAGGTGTCATAGAAAAAAGAAATTAACAACGGAGGCAAGTCTAGAAAATCCAAATCATAGAGACAAGACTCTGAGTTTAAGACCTCTATTACCTTGTCCAAGAAGAAATTTGACCATTATTGAATTATATGTTATTGTAGCAACATAAAGTTGAAACTGTAATTGCTGTGAAATTTTAATAAAAGGACATTTAGAATTCAAGATTCCCATGGTATTGCTGTTTTCCATTATTTGATGTGGAGTAAATTAATGAATGTGATAGATGATAGTCAGTTGTTGAAAACAGGAATTTTATAATTATTATGAACTAACATGCTTGGATAGATTTGACAATAAAGTCTAGAAAAATGAAAATTATGGGGACAGGACAACTCAAGATTCTTAAATTAATTAATGCTGTTTTTCATTATTCGTCAGTTGTCATTAACGGGCATTTTACAAATGCTTAATAATAAATTTTAAATAGGTAACCATTTGCGACGCCATTACATTAAAATTTAAACATCAAAAATAGCATCTTATTAATTTTTGTTTTCGGTCAAGTATGCGTTTTGCAAAAAAAATTATTTAAGGTTTTTTCTTAGTTGTTAAATAATAAACATTTTATTAATTAATCCTAAGAATAATTAATAAAAATTTTTATGGATAATTTAAGAATATTTAACATTTTAAATTTAAGCATTTTAAAATTTAAATTTCTTTTATGAATATCCTTTAGGATATAATATTGAAACTGTAAATAATGATATTCATATATCTAAATATACACTTATTAGAATAATCCTTTAGTATTAGTATTAAATGGTAAGAAATATTTCCGAATCTATTCTCAATTAGTAAAATAGTAGCAACACAGATTTAACGTGTCATTGCTGTCAGTTGTCACGGGAGAATAAGAATCATGTGACTATTTTTAGGTTATGATTTTTCTTTCAGCGTTATTATTGTATTGATTGACTTATTAGTCAGAATATTTGAGTACTATTGAATCCAACTACTTGTAATGAACTTTTTTTTCATTTAAATAAAATTTTTTAAAAGGATTTTAGTGCCTGGAAGAAAAGAGACTTTTCACGCTTTTCCTATATATAAAATATCTCTGAGAATAAAACAAAAAAGTCTTCGTTCTTTCAGCAATGACTTAAAATGCACTTAAAAATTAAACTCCTTCCTAATTATTCCACCTTCGTACTCCGACACGTCAAAGTAAATCGCACATCTCCGTTTAACTTTATTAACCCCTTGTCTAAATTCGACCCGGGTAGGGCAAGGGGCGAAATACGAAAGTTCCTTGGGCACGATAGAAGTGAGAAAGCTCCAATGAACATTTTACCAGAGCTGCGAAGTTCCTCAGCGAACTTGTGTCCTGAATACTAAGTAGGCCGGGGTTAGCTACAGCTTTATAGCTTAGCTTTATGTAAGGGTGAGGCCGGGAATAACAAAATCGAGAGGGCGACGCGTTGAGAAGCAATGGCGTATTAACGATTCCCGGTTGTTGCTCTATTTATTTAACTAAAATTTACTATTTTAATTGGTAAAGTCACCGTCAGCATCAATGATAACCTTTTATCATTGATTCTGATGACATCATGACATGATGACTCAAGTCGTTTACAAGCTTTTTAATTCGTAGCTGTATTTTTTTTACAGGAAAATAATTTGTTCATTCAAGCCACATGAGTACACAGCAATGACTGTCTTAAATTTTGTTGCTACAATTTTCACTGTGTTTTTAGTATTTTTTATTTGCTTACAACAAAATGAGAAACTTTCACTTAATAGAATATAAAGAGGAGAAGATGCTTAGTTTATATGCAAATAATAATTTGCTTTGAATAAGTGAATCATCAATTCCAGCTAAGAACTGACAACAATGCCACAAACAAGATACGAAAAAAAATTAAGAGACAAAAAAGTTTCATTTTTAGATGCTTTATTTAAAAAAAAATATCATACTTACAAAAAATGTACCGGGCGATATTTTTTTTACAAAAAAATCATCCGACTTAGACTATTTCTTAGACTAAAATTTCTAGGCCAGATGTGAGAATTCCAAAAGGTACCTTATAAAGTGACTAAAAAATGTAAAGATTTCAACAAATTCGGTAAATGCGTTTATAAGATATTAATAAAAAATCGATTTAAAAAAAAGTTTAACACCCTGTATCTCGAAAATGAAGCGTTTCCGGACATATGTTTATATAAACTTTTTTACTTAAAAAATGGCAAGGAATCACCCCTTAAAATTAAAGTCATCACTTATGTTACACCCTGTATAAGTGTTTTTATTTTCTTTATAATAATGGAATCATAGTTACCGTATTTTATATTTCAAAATAAAAGTAAAATTTTTTGAATTTGAAAATAATTGGACAAGTTTACGAACATAAATAATTAGGACTTAATTTAATAAGAACTGCCACTTCAGAATTAACTAAAAGTGTACAAGTTTTTTTAAATACGTCCCTAGCGTGATAGTATCACGCTGGTTCAACATTAAACCCTTTTAAAAAAAATTAAAGGTCATAATTAGTAATCAGAACCCATGTATTTACATACAAATATCAATTTACAAAGAATGTAAATTATTTAAGAAGAGCTTGGCTCCTTACTCCTTGGTTAATTTTCATTTCATGGCATTCTCGTTTTGCCTTATAATAAGTGTAATAATGTTTTAATTAATATTTTATGTGCAAAATTAATAAATTTTTAAATTGAATTAAAAAAACAAATGAACCTTTTTTTGCTCCAAATTTATTGTTACCTTTGCTCATAATTAAAAGCTTTTCTTCGCATCTTCCTCTGCATTCAGAATTTAAATTAAATTCACTTAGAATTCCCAATAAGAAGAGGAGTGGTAGGCTTGTTAATTGCCTCATTTGTCAATATTTTATATACATATTCTTTAAAAAATGTATGAGAAACCATCAAAATCGATTAAAAAATTCTCGATGTAAACCTGTAGGGTATGACTGAAACAAAATCCATTGTACGCCTACAAACATCCCTCGTAAGCTTAAGCCTTTACTCTCTTTATAAGCCATAGTCAAATTAAGTGTTAACATCATTATCTCCGACCAAAACTGCGGTAAAAACATCAAAACGTGACCATAGTTGTTCGGGGTTTTTCATGTGCACAGCGGGTGTTAAAAATTCGCTTTTATTTTTCGTGGCAAATTACCCCTTTGACGGACGACGCTGCACGTGTCTGCCTTCGAGATGCAAAACGTATGCAAAATAATTGAGCAGAAATTTTAAATGATGCCATCGCGTTACTTTTGCAAGTTTGAAAAGCGTTTTTTTTTTTCACTGCGGATCAAAAGGATTTATTTAGTGATTTTTGGGGTGGAAAATGTTGTCGACAAATCCGGCTTAAAAGCAGGTTTTTATTATAAAATGTGGTCAGGTTCTAGTAAATAGAATTCAGTGTATGTTAAAATAATCAATATATATATTTAAGAAAATATAATTTAAAATAAAAATTGATAAAAATCAACAAAAAGTAAAAGTTTATGGAATTTCCAATTGTTCCATGAACCATAAAGAAAATTAAATATTTAGCTTCTTTGATTTAGGAAAATTTAATTTAGACACGAACACATTTACTGCACCTAGTTCGGTGCATTATTAACAAAATCACTGATAATAGGAATTTTAGCAAAGTCTGTCTAATTTAGTTTACTAATAATAATAATAATATAATAATCGTATTTATTTAAATTATGCACTAATGAATTCTGAATATAGTTATTTATTATGCAATGGCTGCATCAGATGTTCTTTCACACTTTAGGTATGTTTTGTCAAAAGCAATTAAAAAATAATGAAAATTTGATAATGGATTAAATTGAATTTGTTTTTATTCGTATGCTGTTCAGAATATTTAGGAAAAATCATATAAAAATAAATAATAAATTATTCGTAATATTCCTTTAACAGGATGATAGATCACAAATTATAAATATTCCAGGGACAATTTTATTTAAAAAAAATCCATATTTTAATATAAAAAATAATATTTTATAAAATTGATATATGTCTGATAGGAGAGAATATTCTGAGAGTATTAAAATATTCAAAAATATTTATTCAGGCTTCCTAAAGCAGCAGAAAAACCATTTGGTATCAATCCAAGTATGATATTATTTCAAGTAATTGGACAGATTATTTTGAATTCTCGACATAAGAATATTCTGTTTTTATTCTAACATAATATAAAGATCAGAAAGCGCAAAAGATATCATGTATGTTCTATGTATATGCATTGGGATGATATTTTATTTATATACGTTTAAGTCTCAATATTAATTAATATAATTGTATGTATATATGTATCTTATTTTAGCTTATTGTATTTTACCTAAGTGACAAGCAAAAAGAAAAGGAGACACTAAATACTGTTACTATGAATAAGGTCACTACCTTAAATAATATATTTCGGCATCAATAGTGAAGAGCCAAATTTACAACCTTAGTTGCTATCACTCCATTACTTATTTTGTAATTCTAGGGAGCCTCATAATATTATTGTGAGTAAATAATTATTCAATACCTTTACCTTTTGATGTTTTGGCTTATTTTGCTTACAGAAACCTCATACACTTAACCAAAATATATTACCTAGTTATGAAAGGAAATTACTGAAAAATGTATGCTGAAATTAAAAGAAATTGTTACCGTAAGGTAGCCAAAAATGTGGACAAATTGCATGTTATTTCTTGCTCAAATTTGTTTTTCTAAAATGCTTGAATTTCAGAATTTACTGTGGAATATAATGAAGCCACTAAAGGTTCTACGGAAACAGATGCTATTACATATATATAAAGAAATGGTTATTTTAATAAATATTCTTAGGAAGTAGTTGATTCCCTTACTACAATTCTGCGTTTCAATGGAATTTTTTAAGTCTACTTGTTACCTGTTAGTATTTAAAATAATGAATTTATGATCCTGTTGTTAAGTAAATTCTGTATTTCTCTCTTTACTCTGTATTTCTTGGTTTAAGCTTGGACAGTAGTAGCTTGGACAGTAGTAGTATTTTGTGCTTAAACTTCTCTCTCCTTAAATTCAAACTTATTTAGCCATATGGGTGTTCCTTGTAAAGCTTTTGCTCCTACAGGCTTCTTCCTTGATGTTTATTTGCTTATAATTCATGTTTGTGAGTAAAAACTTGTAAAATAAAATAACGTGGCTTATCATTTAATTTAAATTTTAGCTTACTCTTATTTAATTCTGAGTATTCATATATTTTTATTTCGGGTATTTTTTAAAGGATTTGGCCACACATAGCTTTTTTGCTTTTCTTTTTTTCATTATCTTTTTTGCTTTTTTGTTCATTATTTGAAACTTTATGTAACTTATTATTCAATTATTATTATTAACTCGATAAACTTGACTATCTTTTTAAAAATTGCCAATTAGTTAAGCTTCTGGAATTAAAATCACAACAATATCAAAACATTATTGCAAATATCCGGCAAATATAAGAAATGAATATAAATGCATTTTAGATATCAAACATTTCATGGAAAACATGAAAAATTATTTGAAATTCCTGGAATACATAAAAAAGCCATTAAATGCCTAAAACAAATTAAAAAAATTATTTCAAATATCTGGTAAACATCACTTGTTTTTGACAATATTTGCGAGACTTGAAACGTGTTTTTTATCGTCAAAAAAATCATAAATAAATTATTTGAATTATCTGGAAAACTTTAACAAAGCATCTCGAAAGTCTGGAAAACATAAAAAACGTTAACAGAACATCAAACATAATTTCAAATGCTTTGGAAACAATAAATATTAGTATCAATACCTGAAAGGCATCAAAAATGTCTCCTAAAATTTGAGTATTCCAAAAACTACAAAAAACTATTTGAATTGCCTAAAAAACGTTAAAAAAAAGCACAGAAACTTAAAAAATAATTTCAAATCCCTTTAATACATTAAAAAAATCATTGATGAAATTAAAACCTATTCCAAATATTTGAAACGATATGAAAAACTATTATCAATATTAGGAAGCTATTAGCAGTGATTGATTAGGAGTCTAAACCTATAAATCATTACTTGAAGTCCTAAATTTCTGGAATACATAAAAAAATTAATTAATTAATTTTATATTTCTGGATGAAAGAAAAATAGCTCTATATATATTTTGAAAAAAATAATTGTCAATGTTTGGATGACCTTAAATATACTTGCATAAAAAAATCCAAAAATCTGGAAAATAAAAAAAAAATATTTAAATATTGCCGAAATACATCGAAATAGATCACTAAACATTGAAAAAGATGAAATACTATTTCAAATCTCTGGTATACGTAAGCAAAACGGATCAAAAATAAAAATGATTTTAAATACTGGAATAAATTGCTCCTTTTTTAATAATTTTATTAATTGCCTTATAAATTACGTTTGCTTACCTTTTTTACATGATTTATAAACAAACTTTTACATTTTTTAGATCTTTATCTTATTGGATGCTAAACCCATGGAATCTATTAATAAATTTTATTCTTGCATAATAATTGCAGCAAGTAGAGGGTTTGGAATATTTTTCAATATTAATGCATAATTTAAATGGGTACGATTGTCACTTTACTAAAATATTAATATATGTTAGTTTACATTTTATCATATACATAATATTTTCTTTTGGTCATTTTATAGTGATGCGTAGGCCATGCATTCGGCCACTTTGTTCTTTTTTTATTTAGTTAATTGCTTTTTTGTTAATTAATGTAAACTTTTTTTAATCTGATATTCTATTTGTAATAATGTTTTATATCTTTCTTTATCTTAGATTTACTTCATTATATTTGTTAATTGCAACCTAAGTCATGCTACTGATACTAATCATACTTACTGATGAAATTACTGATGCATAATCTAAATAGACGCAATAATTTTTTTTAATTGGAATTACATTTAAAAATTGAAAACAAATTTATTACAATTTTCTTATCTATTCTGACACTAATGAAAATAAGTAGAAACCTTGACTTTTTTGCATTTTTTCGATGGTTTATGTCATTGAATTAACTAATTGCATTAGTGTTTTTGTAATATATTTTTAATAATGTTGCATAATTTAACTGCGATTGTCATCTTATTAAAATATAATTCAATTATTGTAATTATTTTTGTTTCTTTAGTATAACTGTTTAATTTGTCAATGTATTTTTTTTAGGAGTGATGCATAATTTTAATGGATTTGGTTGTCACTTTCTTAAAATTTTATTATACGACTTAAAGCTTTATTCCTAGTGTCTATTATTGGTAATAGTGTAAAATTTCTTATGCTGTAAAATTGAATATGAGGAGTGACTTATCAAAGCGCATTATGTCACCTAAATCCAATTTCTCAATAATGAGCAAAAACGATTTACAGCTAAACCAAAATGGTTGAGAGTAAAATAATGTGTAAAATCGAGAGTTATACATCCGCAGATATAAAAAACTAGGTTGTTCAAATCAAAAATAGCAGAGGTTTTTAAAAAAAGTAATAAAATTCTAGGACAAAATGCGCTTTGATTCATCATATAGGACAAAATGCGTTTTGATAAGTCACTCCTCTAAATATGGAATTTGAAATAATACCTATTTTTTAGTTTTTTAGTTAGAATTTATTATTTTTCGTTTTTTTCATTAGTATTTTAACAACAAAACAACAACAACAACAAAATAAAAATATATAACCTATTTAGGGGTTTTTAATAAAATTCAATGCAGGAGAAAGATTTATTTATTAAAAAAAAACAAAAGGTTTTATTCTTATATTTTAGATATGCTTTAGTTCCTTTTCTTTCTCAAGACAAAGATACTCTTCTTCCGGATCGGCAGCGTCATCTATTACCTTCAAATTTTCTTGAAACACCTTATTGTAAAAAGGGATAGTGGAATAATTTCTTCCCAATTCAATCCAAATCTTTTTTTTTAAAGCATACGTATATCATTCTTTTTTTCCGTTTTTATATTATTAGTCAGGAGTTGAACGGAACGCACCTTTAAGTCTTCATTGAAGCTATAACCTCTCTTGCAAATTGATAAAAACTGTTTTGAGATGTCGTCGTACCAATATGTTGGCTCAGGTTTAATTTTAATTTCTATCCCTTTATTAGTTTTTAATTTTTGGAGAAAGATCCTTTTCATTTCACTTATTCCTTTAACTTTTTTAAGAATTTTAGTTAAATCTTTATAATATTTTATATGCCAATCGGTTTTTAAAATTTTGATATCTGCAACCTCTTTATAAATTCTGTGGTATCCACTAGGATCAAGAATTTCTTTAACTCTCGAATTTTCTTTTTAACTTGGCCAAAGACTCGATCCGGTGGTAAGTATGAGTGGCCGCGAACTGGAAAGAAACAAGTTATATTTTCTACGTATTGCGGAGACTCTTTAAGTAACCAATGGGCAAGAGCGTGCATGACATGTTGGTTCTTATTTTGACTACCAGAACCATCTGCAAAGAGCCGAATGGTGTTAATGGTATCATCTAACTGAATATTCTGCAAGAAGTTGGTTAAGGCTAAGCTTATTTTCTCAGATCCCCGACCACCCGGTGTTTCGTCCCATACATAGAACTGCGGATGTTTCATTTCGACATCTGTTACGCAAAAACAGTAAAAAGACACCTGGCGTGCATAAAAACACTCTCCAATAGTAAGTTTGGGTAAAGGCTGGACTTGCTGTAAGTCAAACACATACGTGACACTGCCATATGGTTTAGCCTTCATCAGTTCAATTCATTCTTTTTCAGTTTTTGGAAAAACTTTGAACAAACAAACAGTTTTTCATTTTCTGCAGATAATAAAAAGTACTTTACCGCAATAGTGTGACGCTGTTTTTTTCTTACTGGACCTCGAGGACGACTACGCAGAGGTATTTGCACATCCATCAAACATGATCTTGTCTTGCTCTCTTCTATCTCATTTAAAAAATACAGTCCTTTTTGCTCTGGCCAGAACATTTCGTGGAATCTCAAGACATCCACATCGGCCCTCCCTGTGTTGGCAAGGAGAATGAAAATTTTATAGTAGTGGATCTTTCTCTTTATATCTGCAAAGAAAAAAATTAAAAAATTGTTTAAAAAAGTACTAAGAAATGATAGGTCTATAATACAACCACTGTTTGTACACATCAGTAACATCCTTTTTTGTAATCCTATTAGCATAGAATATTGTAAAAATTAACTTAAATACACTTATACACCATCCCACACATATACACTATACACATTCTTACTTACCTATTTTCATATTCTTGTTCTCTTTTATGTTTTCATTTTAACCTTTTGCGTGAACTCTCACTATGCTCACCTACCGACACACCTTGATCAAGATTCATGTTTTATTTTGGTAATAAACAACAAAAAGTGCATTTACTTTACTTAAATTTAAACACAAAAAAAAAACAGCAGCACGTGTAACAAAACAAACAACAACAACGTAACTAGATTGACAATAATAATGCCGGCTAGTGGCGCTGCCAAGCAGTGAATGCACATAATGCGAAATGAAGCGGTTAAAAGTCAGGACATAATGCGGTTTGATGCGTATGACAGGTTTTGCCTTTAAATTATTACTATGGGACAAAATTCGATTTGCTACATTCTTTATATGGGTATGCCTGCATCGGGCCTTTATGAGTTCAGAACCACTTCAAACTCATTTTTGTCCTAGATTGGACAAAATGCGTTTTGATAAGTCACTCCGCATATATAAAAAAACATTTAAATATTTTAATTGATTTGAAAAATTGAAAACTTAACCAAATAGATTTATTTAATGGCAATTATTACCTCGTATTCATTTTCTTCATTACCAGTCCTGATGGACAAATTAGCAAAATTTTTCAACTTTCTTCCTGTTAACATTTAGTATTTTTAATTAATTAAAAAATTATAAATGTATATTCAGGTTGTATTGAGATTATACAGATTGAATTGTCATTAAATTGCTTAAGTAAGTTTTTTATATATTTTATATATTTTTTATTTGTTATTCTTCTATATGTTCTTCTCTGTTCTGACACTAATTAAAATAAGTAGAAACCTTGACTAATTATACATAATTGTAGTAGTGTTTTTGCAATATTTTTTAATATTAATGCATAACTTAAATGGTTACGGTTGCGACTTTATTACAATGTTGTTAGACGACTTAAATGTTTATTACTAAAAAAATTTACTTAAAATCATTACATCAAAATTTTTCAACTTTCGTCCATTTAATTATTTAGTATTTTTAATAGAAAATTATAACTGTATATTTATATTGTATTGAGGCTTTACAGATCGAAATGGTCTTTTGTAAAGTATTTTTCGTATTTATCAGCGTAATTTTTTTTTCTCTGTATAGTTTTTTTGCAGAAGTAGCAATTTTAGTACAAATTGTCTCCCCTAGAAGTGTCAGGCAGAATTAAACCGTATATATACTCGCCGGCACAAAATTCCGCCACCCTGAAATATTGGCCAAGTTTGATGTTTTATAAATTTTTTATTTTTTATCAGATTCTCACGATTTTGCCATCAGTTTTTAGATACATTTGTTGTGATTTTTTAAAATCATTTTGTAAAGTAGCAGTTTTTGATTAAGCTATATTATACAGGAGTAAAACAAACTGTTGTTTTTTCTCGTAATTTCAAAAGACCCTGTAGGAAATTAAGGTGAATAATTCTGTTCACATACAGTTCCTTGTAGTAATCTTTGATATATATTCTATCTGAAATATTCTATATAAATATAACTATATATTCTATTTTGAAATCTATTCTAAACATTTCGATTTTCGATTCATTTCATTATCTCATTTCTGCTGCGAGCTGCAAACTTTTTATTAAAACGCTAATTTGAAGCTTATTTTTAGATAATTAATGTCAAGTTTTCGGTTAAAAATTATCGACGTTGGCTAAGGACGCAATTAATGTGACATAAAGTTTGACAGTGTAACTATTATAATTTGTTGTGTGTCAATATGGTATTAACTCCAGCAGACGTGGGTAGAATTGTTGCGTCAATAGAGGATGGCCGTAGCAAAAGTTATGTCGCCCGTACTCTGAGATATCCGCGGTCTACAGTTCGAGATACCTGGAATAGGTATTTACAGACGGGAATTTTTACTAGACGACAAGGCTCTGGCAGAAGGAGAATGACCACTGCAGTTGATGATCACTTTGTCACGATTAGTTCTTTAAGAAATCGAAGATCTACTGCTGTGTGTCTAAAAAATGACTTGCGAATATTTCATGGAGTAAGTGTAAGTGAAAGAATGATACGTAGAAGATTAACAGAAGCTGGACTTTATTCACGAAGGCCAGGAAGATGTCCACAATTACTTTCTCGGCATCGACAACACCGACTGAGGTTTGCAAGATCGCATTTTGAGTAGACTCTAGAACAGTGGGTAAACGTACTATTCACAGATGAATCCAGGGTTTGTTTAAGGACGCAAGATGGTCGTGAGCGGGTATACAGACGTAGAAATGAAAGATATGCTGACTGCACCATTTCAGAACAAATCTCATATCGTGGCGGTTCAGTCATGATTTGGGCGGGTATTACTACCGAAGCACGCACCAATCTTGTATTTATTGAAAACGGAGCTCCAACCGCTCACCGTTACATTGAGGAAATCCTTCAAGAAGTTGTTGTCCCATTTGCTCCATTCATTGAAAACCAATTTACATTAATGCATGATAATGCTAGACCTCACGTTGCACATGTAGTGAGCGAATATCTGGATGAAGTTGGACTTCCAAGATTGGAATGGTCCGCATGTAGCCCGGATCTCAACACAATAGAACATTTTTGGGATCAACTTAAAAGGGCCGTTCGTCGTCGTCCTGTACAACCACAAACCTTGCAAGACTTACGACTAGCGCTAATCGAAGAATATGAGGCTCCTCAAGAAAGAATAAGGAACCTTATTCGTTTGATGCCGCGAAGACTGCAAGCTGTTATTGCTGCGAGAGGAGGAAATACACACTATTAAAATTATTTTTTTTAATTAACTTTATGATATACCTCGTGTTTGTTTCTCCTAATAAAAATACGCTTCAAATCAACGTTTTAATAAAAAATTTGCAGCTCGCAGCAGAAATGAGATAATGGAATGAATCAAAAATCGAAATGTTTAGAATACATCAAAGATTACAAGGAACAGTATGTAAACAGAATTATCCTCCTTAATTTTCCTACAGGGTCTTTTGAAATTACGAGAAAAAACAACAGTTTGTTTTACTCCTATATAATATAGCCTAATCGAAAATTGCTACTTTACAAAATGATTTTAAAAAATCACAACAAATGTATCTAAAAACTGATGGCAAAATCGTGAGAATCTGATAAAAAATTAAAAATTTATAAAACATCAAACTTGACCAATATTTCAGGGTGGCGGAATTTTGTGCCGGTGAGTGTATATTTATTTTATGACTTATAATCGTATTCTCATTTTATTGTATTTTTTACTTCAGTCGTCGTATTTGTATATTTTTATTTTTATTATTTTTTAATAATGCACAACCCTTGGCCACGCATAGGGTATTTTTAGTATATTTTTTTTACAAAATATTCTTCTTTTTATGTAAATATAATGGAATTCACTTGTGCGTATCGACTATTATAGATATTTCTCATAATTAGCCAAATACTAAAAATAAAGGCACAAAACTTTTCCTGTATATATATATTTTTTGTATTTCATCCTTTTGCTCTATATTTCTTTTAATTCATTACCATATAGACTTTATTACTTATTATTGTATTTATAAATATATTTTTTATTTATTGCCATGACATTGTTGAGTCAATAAACATTCCATCCTTTGCTTGCATATTTGCTTACTTTTTTACATTACTTGCATACCTTTTAAATTTTAAGTAATGAAGCTCCTTAATTTAGTTTTTAAGTAAGTTTTACTTAAATACTTCTCTAAATTATTCCATTAAGGAGCATCTGAAAATCTTTAAAGAAAAATACGTTGTTCTAATAAACACACTTTTTACTACTATTCTTATTAATATTATTAATCATCGCGATTAAATTTATAATCAGAGATTACAGAATTCCCTTCTTTACAGCTGTACAAAACGAGCGTCAACCAAGAAACACAGCGACAATTCGACCAGAAACTCTAAGAGACATGAGCGCAGAACAAGAGAGAGCTTTAAGGGAAGCAGCCGTAGCTGTGGGCGTATTTGGGTAAAAAAAAACTTTAAATATCCATTTAAAGCAACAAATACCTTCATTCAGGATTTTATTGATTTTACTCGAGCGCGTATATAGGCAAATGAACCTCTATAACGCTAAAGTCGAACTCTTTGACAGTGTGACCATGTTAATCGCTCACAGACCAAATTATCTTTTGTCATACGTTAAAACATCGCTTTTCGTCACGCCTGGTTTGATTATAAAGCAAAATTAAAAGCCTATGTGTCAGAAACGAAGATATGCTCCATACTATTCATGTGTAAAATTAATTTTGCTTAACATTTTAGGCCTCCGGTGTCTTTGACGATGGCTTTATCACCCGCTGCAAGATATGGCCAAACGTTTTTACCACCCATACACCAGCCAATCACCAGGGAAACTCTTAGGGAACCGAGTCCTAGTAAAGATATCATTGATAACAACACCAGTGATAATGATGGTAACTATTTTAATTCTTAAAGGATTAGAAGATGTACTTTTTAATTTAAATTTTCGTTTAAAGATGTTAGTTGTATAAGCCGATCGAGGGTCCCTAAAGTATAATTAGTAACTCCCTGATAGATTAGAACTCCGAAGTGAATCCCTAGATTAAAATTCGATCCTTTCGTCAGCTAAAAAGGATTATTTTGTGCAGAGTTTCGATGCAGAAACATTAATGGCAAATCGATACAATGATTACAAAACCAATAATTACAATTTGTGTTTTGTTAAATTTCAGATTTTTTTCAAAGTTTCACTTTAATAAGAAAATCATCGTCTTAATTTTTCAAGTTCAGGAAAAGTAATGATAAAACAGATGAGATAATAATGATGGTATATGGCCAAATGGATATTATAATGTTGCTGGAATCATAAAAAAGCCTTAGCAAATAATGCTATGAAGAAACAAATGAATTTTAAAATATACTACCGAAAATTGCATTTCTTTTTGCAATGCTCTAGAACGAAGGAGAAGATGGACAAGGGAATGATTACAAGAACTCACTTTAGAATATGACTATGAAATCTAATTGTACTACTTCCTAGCAAATCAAAAAATATTTAATTAGGAATGACAATTAGGAAATGTGAATATAAGTACTATTAATTAAAAGATATTCAGTATTAAGAGGTTAGACACAAAAAGAAGGACAGAAAGATGGAGGAATTAAAGAAGAGCTTTGACCCTTACAAGAGCATGAATAAACCAGCAGATGTAGACGAATCAGCAAAATCAGAAGAAAGAGGTATTTTAAAGTTGTTGGAGTACTTGGAGGAGTAATGCTAGAACAAGCGGGTGTATTCAACATAAAAAAATTAACTAAGGCATGTACTATCAACATGATTAATGGTTGATATTGAGAAATATAAATTTCTAGAGTAAAAGAAATGCAGAAACATAATTTTTTTGTAAGCCTAAAATTCATCTTAAAAAAATTAGAAAGAAAGAACAGGAGTTTTTGATACTAATATAATTTGTATTAGTGAAAACCTCACCATTAGTGAAAGATTTTTCCTTTAGAAAAACTAACTGAAGCTTAAAAGGAAGCAGTAATTTTTTTACCATAATAAGTCTTTGGATATGGATTTAGAATTTAAAGAAGAACATACCAAGCTTATGTTAGTTTTTTTTGAGCAATCGTCAATCGAGCTCAAGTGACTACTTTTTCATTAAATCTTTAAAGGTGTTCTTGGCAATTGCTCTCTTAGAATGAGGTTTAACAGTTACTTATCTTTCTTTAGCTAGTTTTACTTGTGCAGAGAATATGCTCTTTAACTTTTTTGTTGCTTGAACTTCCGTTTTGTTGATCTCATGTATGCATCTTCCAAAATACGAATTTTTCTAAAGTTGTAAAACTCTGTATTGATTGTACAACATTGTACTTGTAACTGTTCCCAAATCCCTTAGCTGAAAAAATAATGATATAAAAAAGATGATAATGATAGTGATATTTGTTAGACAAAACGTTGGGATATTATCGGATAAATATTAAGAATAATAATGTTAAGATGAAGACACAGATATTCATTATAGTAATGCTATGAAAAAGCTTATGAATTTTAAGGTATAATTCCAAGAACTGCATTTCCTTTTAGGATTTGACCATGATATCTAATTATCTTATCTCATCTGCTCCAATATCAGTATAACATTTAAATACAAGTGACTATCAGGAAACGTGAATGCAAATACTATTAATTAAAATAGATCAAGCATTATAATACTAATATATTACTAATATAAGTTATAACGAATGAATGAACGAAGAAGGAACCTTTTTGCCATGTTAAGCCTCTGAATATGGATGTAGAATTTAAAAAAGAATGCATGAAGCACATATTGAGCTCCAGTGAAGAGATATCGACTACTTCCTTGAATCTTTAAAGGTGTTCTTGGCAATCGCTCTCTTAGAATTTCTACTTTCTGCGGTTTCCTAGATTTTAACCTTTTTATAAGTTTTCCAAAATGTGCATTACTGATAATTTCTGGAATTCTTTATTGACTCTACCAACTATGACTCAACCAGATCTTTAGGTGGAAAAATTATACGTTTCTTGTATCAGATTTGCAGCAGTATAGCGCGTTGTCCTAGATTGATGATGGTTGCTAACAATACTAATAACTGCAGATTCTTAGTGAAGTTTTTTGACATTATTAATTCTGCGGAAATCACCAAGGGATGAATTGGCACTTGTTTTAATGTTTACGTGTTTTTTAAATTATATCCAAGACTCTCGTACTTCTGTGTCTGTTATCTGTTAGTCTTGATAATATTACGAGAAAATTTTCTTTCTTCTTTATAATCAGAATATCAGGTCTGTTACAATCAACTTTTCCATACACCAATTATACGCCTCTTAATATAATAAGCAATCCTCTGACTCCAGTACTGGTTGTTCATCAAATCTAAACATTAGCTAAACATTAGCACCAATTCATCGTCAGATGCTAGAAATCTTTCTCGCATCATCTTCTCTTGGCTAAGGTACTGTCTTTTGACGGTAACAAGTTATTTTTTACCTTCTCTGCATGAATCTTATAATCTTCCTACTGACGAAATATAGTACGCTTCAATAAATTTGCGAAGAATCTCCGGGTAAGTCGATCTAGCTCTTGCAAATCCGTGACAAATCATTTAATAATTCCAAATGAAAACATAAGTACGGGTATCGATCATGCATTTCCCACAAAGAGCTGAGTGTTCCTCAATTGTGATATCTGTACTGGAACTTTCTCTTTATCATTGCATGGTCTAGCCGTTGATTTTGTAATATTTCCAGAGTAATGGTAAGTTTCTTTTGGTAGCAACCGGCTTATATTAAGATACTCTGCAGCTGACACCTTCTCCACTTCCTTCCACCCTTGATAGTTATCCTTACATACTCGTCGAACCCGAAGTTCATTGCGATGTCCTGGCAAAGTCCTTGACGATGATCATCACTTCAAAAAGTTTGTTCCCCGTCTTAACAGTTTAATTTCTTTATTAAATATTTAGAGTTTTTCATTCATATGAAGTAAATGAGACAATCTCTTCTGTCGCTTGGTGTTCAACTCAAAGCCGAAATTATAATTTGTGTACCAAACGTTTCGATTTCGTTTTCCCCTTTGGATTTATTTAAGAGCCACTGAATCGATGGTAAGCTCTTATTTACAACCAAGAGAACCCCTTTTTGCTCTTTCTTGAAGATGTTATTGATACAATTGCTATAGATTATCTCATTGATTACAGGTGATTCAGTATCAGGCTTTAGAGTCTGCTCTGTCATCGTTTTTGAAAAGTAAGAAAGTGTTTCCTTTGGAAAGATCGAGGATTGCCGTAGGATCTTCTAAACTCTAAGGAAAACCTTTCTTTATTCAAAAATAATGGATTTTGTCTGGACCTGGCATCTTTCTCTTGTGTATTCTCTTTATACATCCAACTACATCTGCTACTGTAATTTCTGTATCTTTCATCTCTTCAACATTGCAGTTTTGTTGTCAACTCTTACCCTTCAGCTCAGATACTCTTCCACTATTCTTCGAGCTTGTAACCCTTTATAGCAGCAGCCCCTGATATTCATCTTTTCATTCCACTTTAAGGCAAAACCTCTGCCTGCTTGAGTTAAACTATTTTGTTCCTTACATTTTATGAGTTCGTTATATCTTCTCAATTTTTCTCTCTAGCTTTAATTTTTTATGTGAGTTGATCCTTGTAGTCTATTATGGCATTTAATAGTCAACTCTATTTTAGCCTTCCTTGCTTTTACTATATATATCCTTAGCTTTTCGGGATATTTTTTTAAGAGATTTGCTTTTAGGTATTTTATAAAAATTTCAGTCTTTGCTCTAAATACCTATATATTCTTGGTCAGTCGTCTTTTCTACATTTTGTTGATGATGGCTACTTGGTCATGAAAAATAAGGTTTCTGACATTTGAATTCTAGCACCACTGTTGCAGCACAATATATTGCAAGATGGAACTCCTCCAGTACATTATTTATGGATGATATTGCTGATCTCATCTTCCATATCCTATGAAGAATTGGCAGTTTAGGTCTCTCTATTGGAGTAGTTTCCTTACTCAAAAATTAGTCTCTCACTTTCTGTTTATTAAGTAGTTGGTCTATATGTCGCGCATGTTGGTGATCTTGTAATTGATCATGTTGTAGTTCTGGTCGTTGATCTGCTCGTGGTTAATATCTTCATTTTCAACCTTTTCTTTTTGAATTATATTTTCTTTTGGAAGTTATCTTGATACTGAAGTAGGTTTCCAGTTTCTGGTCTTATGTCATCTATTTCTGCTGGTGTTAAGTACTTTTGCTATGATGACATTCTTACAGTCCGCTATATCCTGTTTAATTACTTGCATTTGTGGGTGTCTTCTGACAAATTACACATTAAGAGAAGATCTTCATTCTTTTTTGTCTTTCATCACTTGTTTACGTAATAGTAAACTTGGATAATTTTAAGTATATTGCAGCTAGAACCTCATCCATATTTGAATTAAATCGAATTTGGGAAACATTGGACAATCAATGGCATTTAGGTCTTCCGATGGAGCCGACTGAAGGTTACCAAGGACCAAAAGCTGAAAGATTATATATCACTGAGATATTTGAACCTGGGGCTTGACACTTATATACAGGGTGTTAATTTGAAAACCCTTAATGCAAATATTTCAACTAAAAGCGCAATTTGGTACTATTGCTATACAGGTAGAGGAATTATAACCACCATATTTTGGTTATAGGGTGAGCCACCCCTTGGACCCGATGCACCTCCAAAATTGTAAATGGCACCATCCCTTTTGTGATACATTAAATTAAAGACTTATTAGACTAGGCTAAACAAAAATAATGATATTTTTTAAACTCATTTCTAACATTCTGAAAGCCTTCCCTTGGAATAGATGTACACTTTGTAATAAATTTTTCTTTTTTCTTATTTGCTACTGATCAATATCCAGTTTAAGTCAAGCATGTGAAGAATATAGATCAGTGGATTGCGAGAAGAGGTCTAATGGAATGACCGGCGAGATCACCAGATGTAACACCCCTCGACTTTTTCCTCTGGGTCACTTAAAAACTGTAGTGTTTAAAACACAACAAGCTTCACTCGATGACCTTCGGCAACGGATTATTACAGAATGTGCATCTATTTCAGGAGAAGCATTTCAAAATGTGAGAAATGAGTTTGAAAATAGATTATACTATTGTTTAGCCCAAAATGAAATGCATTTTGAGAATCTAATTAAGTAAAATAACACTTCATAAAAACAGAGTTTATTTTATTCAACTCTTACCTTTCTTTGACCCTGCATAAGATTTAGAAAAAATTCTTGTGGAAAAAATATCTGGCATATATGAGACTTTACTACAGAAGCCTGCACCAGCTCTGTTGTCGTTCATATCATTCATATTGTCATCATAAATATGAGCTAGACCACTCTTCTCTTGGAAAGGAACGTGAGACTTTAAGAATTGTAGTAAGAAGTAGTTCAACCTTTTTTTTCTCAGTATAATGATATGCATGATAAATCCTATGTTCTTCTTTCTCTTCATCTTCTTCTTCTTTTATATTTAATTGTATCTTTCAATGATGACGTAGAATAGTTTAGAAAATGTAATTTTTCATATTTACATTTATTAGTTGCTCTTGGTATCCTAATACTTAGCCCTGGAAACCTCGTATCATATAACATGTAATTATGATGATTTTTTTTTCCTTGAAACCTTTAGAAGAAAGGAAGTAATTTATGTATCTTATGAAAAATTTGATTCTCGTCAAAATTATTTTAAAATTTTTCTTTATAGCATTAATTATTTTTAGTCTATCAATATTTTTATCTTCATTATCATTATTATGATCATCATTAGAATTAAATTTTTTGATGGTACTAGAAGTATTTTATTAGTAACATGCAAACTAGAAACCTTCTATATCTTCTTTTTCGAAGAAGATATAGTGAAGACCTTAAACGTGCAAATATTTTTCCAGAAGAAAGCATAGATGTAACAAACGAAGAAGACGACACGCCCTCTTCTGGCTGTGGTGTATCCTCCAGTAGCGGACCTTTAAGACCAGAACCACAACCAGCCAACTTAGCCACTGGCCTCTATCCACCAAGCCATGAAACCATCTACGAAACATCCGCAAGGTTACTATTTATGGCTGTAAAATGGGCGAAAAACCTTCCCAGCTTTGCTAGCTTACCATTTCGAGATCAAGTAAGTGCTTTGATACTTTAAAGGCTTAAAAATGAAACAATCGTTTTTTTTTAAAGGTGATTTTACTGGAAGAAGCTTGGTCGGAGCTTTTCCTGCTGAACGCGATTCAATGGTGCATGCCGCTAGATGTCTCTGCCAGTCCATTATTCAACATCAACGAACATACCAGGAATGGAAATTCTACTACGGATATTCGAATACTAACTGATACTTTATTGAGGTTTAAGTCGGTCCATGTGGATCCTGCTGAGTTTGCTTGCCTGAAGGCCATCGTTTTATTTAGAGCAGGTAAATAAAATTTAAAATTAGAATAGTATATAAGAGATTTCCCTCATTTGTAAAGTAGGAAAGAGATTATGAATTAATGGAGGTAAAAGGAGGATAAATATATAGTAAAAATAGCTGCACAGAGTTCGAAATAGGGTTGAGTTTTAAGCAAAAAGTCAATACTTTCGAAGTTATTGGTGATCAAACGTGAAATCACAAAAAAAATTATTAATCAGTTTCTCTCTAATAAATCGATGCATTTACATATTTAAACCAAAAAATGGTCTTATGACAAAATGAAGCTTCTTAAAAAAAGAAAAGTTTAGATATATTTCATTCATGTGAGTGCAATAGATACTCAGATTCAGCTATCCCATTATATTCCCTCATTAAACGTTAATTTTTTTTTACTAGAAACCAAAGGCCTAAAAGACCCAAGCCAAATCGAAAACCTACAGGACCAAGCCCAAGTGATGCTCTGGCAACACTGTCGCACTCAGTTACCAGGCCAGGTTGCCAGGTTTGGCAGGTTGCTGTTGATGTTGCCGCTTTTACGGATAGTACCCGCGCCCAGGATCGAAGCTGTGTTCTTTCAAAAAACCATCGGCAACACCCCTATGGAAAAAGTACTTTGTGATATGTACAAGAATTGACTAGTAAATATGTTTTGGGGTATGCACTAACTTCAAAACTTTTTCGAAAATTTCCTGTTATATTTTGGTACTAATTTCTTATATAATCGAAGGTATATAAGGGCACTAACGATTCTCATTTTAAATGTTCACTGATGTAAATAATGTCGAGTACATAAAAGACCATTTTTAAATATTAATATAGTTTATCTACTAATTCATTGTCGTTAAGCGAATTTGTATATTTTACTTATTGCACTTAAAACTATGAACACACTAATTTTTTTTTTAATTAAATATGTCAATAATTATTTAGGTAAGATCACATTTAAATATGAATAAATGTATAGACGTATGTGTAAATATTATCTTAGGAAATAGTTATGTTGTGATGTATTCTAGTCCATATTATATTATAATTAAAAAATAAAATATTATGTGTTTTATTTTACTGTTTAAGAACTATAGAAAATATTTAAGGAACCAAAGATTGATAAGAAGTTGAGAAGACTTAAAGAAAGAGGATGAAAAAAAATAAGGAAGGTAATCAGGAAATTTATTTAACAGAGAAAAAAAAGTATGAAGAAAGTAGAAAAATAAAAAATGTCTTTCAAAACTCATCTGTATGTCTATTTATCAAGTTTATTATAGTTTCCTTTTCCACGTAATAAATTTTCATATTATATTAACAATCCTTCAATTATTTTTGAAATGGTCATCTCCTGGTAGGAGTATTTGCAATTTAGATTACTCACTATATTTTAAAAGAACTTTATATACAGGAGCTTCTTTTTTATCTCCTCTCTCTTGTCAGTTCATATATGGACTCATAATGAATAAAAAACTCTTAAGTGACTTGAAAAAATCAAGGAAGACAGTCAGGAAAATAATTTATCTAAACATTTCAGAAAGAAAAATAAGAATGGTAATAAAGAAAATAATAACTTTTACACATACAGAAAAAAAGCTCTTTAAGTTAAATCCCTTGACTCACATTATGTGATTGAAAAAAATGGGTTAATCATTTCTCTAACATCTCTTGATCGAATGTAGTTTCAATACACTCAATAATTCTTTGATCTGCTAGTTTATCTTCTCTCTCCTTTCAGTTGACAACACCAAGGTATGATGGTGTCATTGAAGCACAATAACTTGGGCGATATCCATGATAACAGAAAACAGAAATGGAATGATTGCTATTATTCAAATTATGTAAAAATACTCTTCTCATTTAACGTAATGCTAAGAATCGATTAAAATGTTTCCATCTCTCCTATTTTTCAAAAGTTCTATTATATTTCGCTTTGTCAGACTTACATCTCCATTGCTTTATCTCTATTACATTTTGTCATCCTCCTGTTCTTCTTCTTCATTTTTTTATCAGACTTTTATACTAAATGAGTTTGAACGGTCTTGAGTTTCAATTCACATTCTGTCAGTTGCATTTGAAATTGGACATCTCCTAGTAATAAAATTGACCTTACATTTACCATCCTTTAGTTTACTTAAAAAAATTATTCATCTCTTGACTGGGTCTTTAAATGTAGTTTAATCAGTAATACTTTATTAGAAAATTTAATGGCAACCTTCTTGTTTATCTTCTCTCTTTTCTCAGTTGATGTATGGACTCCAAGCTTAAGAGTTATGAAGAAAAGCAACTGGTCAAATGACCGTATAAGTATAATACATTGTGTTAAGATATAAGAAAGGAAATAAAAATGATAATTAAAAAAAAAGGTTGATCACATACAGCAAGAAAAAGCTCATAAATTCCTTAAATCCCATCATGTGATTGGAAAAATTGAGTAAACTATATTATAATACTTGCATGTGTGTTTATTGAACTCATCATCATTTTCTACTTCTTCGACCTTCATCAATTTCCCTTTAATATATCATATCATCCTCATTTTCTTTTATTTTTCTCAGATCTCTTAATGCTTATTAATTCCACGTTTCCTTAGTTCCTTTTAAAATTAATAATGATCTAATTGGAATTTAGACTAATCTTATTAAAATTTTTATAGTAACTTTCTAGTTTATCTTTTCCCTCTTCTCAGTTCATAGGTGGACTACAATATTTAGGCTCACATCAAGTACCTAATTAAAAGAATTTAATAAATTATTTATATGTTTGTTACTGGATAACTTTGCATGTAAGTTCACTAAGCTCGTCATCATTTTCTTCTTTTTTAACCTTCATAACTTCCTGGTTAATACATCATATCATCCTCGTCTTCTTATACTTTTATCAGATCTTTTAATGCCATTTTCCTCAATTTCTTTTGAAATTAAATATCTCTTGATAGGTAAATCGTATTTAGTTTTGATACACACAAGAATTCTTCTAGTGATCTCTTTGCTTGTCTTCTCTCTTCTCGCAAGTTACAAGTGAACCCCAAGTAATTTAAATAATAAGACTTATTAAATCAAATTATGCAAAAGACTTTGTTTTTTGCATAGTTTCCAAATTTACATTTTTTTCTTTAAATTTAACATGATGTCTAAAATTGTTAAGTAAATTGTTTCTATCTCTGTTCTTGACATATTCTTAAAAGTTACTATTTATTTCTCTTCATGAGACTCAGATGTTCATCACTTCATCTTTATTACATCCCATTATACTCTTCTTTTTTTTTCTTATCAGACCTTTTAATACTAAATTAGTTTTAATGGGCTTGACTTAAAGTTCACATTCTGTCAGTTATTTTGTTACTATATATAATTCGTACAGGTTCTTCTGTAAATCTGTTCATCCTTATCACTTTATTTTTTTGTAGTTAAAATTGTTCATCTTTAATCATTTATCTTTTAATAGTAGCTTTTATAACTGAACAATATTTTTTTCTTTAAATTTGTCAGAAGACTAACTGCGTTCTTTATCATTCTTTGCTGAGCACATTAATGCTACACTATAACATTAATCATTCATTTAATAAATGTAAATCCTAATATAATCACATGCAAAACATGTTTTAATCATATAATCATTTATATTACGTCATATAATACCTATCTGGACATTTTTAGAGCCTTTATCCAGATTCGCTGAAGTTTTATTGCACTTATTTGTATTGTTGGAAGAATAGTCATTTTTAATAATTCACATGCCCAATTTCACCTCATCCTATACAAGAAGCAAATCGTTAAATTTGATGCAATAATTAGATGCTTGATAATGCTTAATGGTATCTTCAACTTTTTCTTTCAAATAATATCATTCTTCTTTCTAAGTTTGTAACCATGAAAGTTCAATAATTCTTTCGGAATGAGAGTAAGGTCTTATGGAGCTTTCAATGCAAGTATAATAAAAGTTGACTTACAAAATTGAAATATAAATATATATAAAGAGGCTGTTAAAAAAAAAATGGTTTTTCCATCCTTGTTACTAAAAAATCAGATTTTCTAAATGTTTGTTTATTAGACTCATAATGATGATATTTTTCTTCGTTCTTTATCAGTTTTTATTTCTCTTTTCTTGTTTGACATTAAATTCACATAATTTACTTCTCTTAGTGACCTCCTTGCCTGTCTTTTGTCTCGTCTCACTTGGTATACTAATTTCATCATCATTATTTATGGATATTACATAATCACTTTTCAGTAAAAATTCAAACATTGACGCGATGTTACTTTAGATGATCTAGCTGTGCCATCTGTGGGATTTTAGCAGATTTGTTCTTTAAGGCTGCAAAAAAAACGAACCACTTCTAGTTTACCACCAAACTATGATGATTGTAACAAATCATTGAAATAAATGCATTGAGAGTCTTCTAGTGATAAACGCTTGAATTAACCATCTATGGTCACATTGATTTATTCTGCAGAAAAACCCAGTCAATATTAAGCCAGTTTAGATAGCTCGGGCTAGGTGGCGCAGTCAGTAAGTAATTTTTCATTTTTATGAAGATATTGATTAAAAGTGAACTTACCTAATCACGCCAAGAGATACCAGGAATATACGGTTTGGATGTTTAGAATTTCCCGAATTCCTAGGAATAATATGTTCCATTAATAAGTGCATATTTGGGATATTGTATATAATTCTACATATATTATGTTTATTAATATTATATAAACATATAATATACAGAATTTAAAATATGCACAGATAGACATAATATGAATGATTATATGATTGACACACTGGTTTATGTGATCATATTAGGATTCAATTATTTTTATTTATTCAATTTCTATTTATTAAATGTATAAATAATATAGTATTATGTACTAAGCAAAGAGTGATAAAGAACGTAGTTGTTGTTTTAATCAATTTAAAAAATAATAAATGAATTATTTTTCAAATTGTGTATTTGGTTTATTTAAAAATATAAATTATTAAATTGTTTCCTAAAAGTTTAAAAAACAAAAAAAAAGGAAATATATTTAATTTAAAAAAAATCAAATTTTTTGTTAAAATCCCTTTAAAATTAAAACAAAAAATTAAATTAATTTTTGCCTTTTTTTTAATCAGTTTTAAGATTCTGATTTTGATTTTTAAATTTATTGCGTGTACTTAAAAAATATTTTATTATTTATAATTGTTCAAATCATTACAAAGTGACGAGATACACAAAAATTAAAGTTAAAATGAACCAACCCAACCCAACCCAAATCCAAAAATAAACAAATTTTCGATTTATTTTTAAACTTGTGATTTTGTTTTATTTAGTTAATTTTTATTATCGTCATTATTATTGTAAGGCTAAATTTAATTTATTAAAGTCAGTATAAATTTCCAAACTAAAAAATAATTACAATTAATATTAATATTTCTTAAAACACCAGTCATATTTATTAATATTTTCTTAAATATCTTTAACTTTTAATTAGGCTGTTTTAAGTAGTTAGTGTAATCCTGTTATCAATTTTTTGAAAAAAAAATTGATTTTTACTTTTTAAAATATATTATACAGGGTTTAATATAAGGGTTTAAAATTTATTATAAATGAAAATATATATATATTTAAATTTATATATTTTTCATGAAAAAATACCATTAAAAATAAACATTTTGTTTATTTAAAATAATAAATGTTTAAATTTTTGCCGAAATCTCTTTAAATCTTTTCAAATTGAAATAAAAAATTAACAACACATAAATGCAAATAACTTTTAATCACTAACTAAATTAAATTAAATTTTAATAATCTGAATTAAATTATTAAGTTTAAAGTGTACATTAAAAATAATCTGTTTAAATGAATATAAAGAGACAAATTAAAGAAAATTTAAAGTTAAAATAAAAAAGGCTTTAATTTAAAATTAACAATATACAGTATTGTGCAAAAAGATATCAACATTGAACTTTCCTATTATATATCTTTTAGTATCTATTTTATAAGTAAGGTTTATATATTATTTACAAGAATAGTTAGAGCCTGCTTATATTTTCATATTATCATACTTTTTGTATCATAATAAATAAAACACCAAATTGTTTTATGCACATTTATTATTCAAAAATATAGCAACAAAAAATAGTTTTGATTCTAAAAAAAACATAACCCAACTAAATTAAAATTAATTCAATATTTCGTGTAGTACCCTTTCTCCTTGATAACATCTGCATATCGTCTTGGCATGGATTCAATTAATTTTATAATACTTAGTCATTGTTCACTTCTTTCCAAGCCTTTTCCATTATTTCAAAGAGAATATTTGTATTAGGGCATGTTAGGTGCCTGATTTTGGTGTCAATGTAATGCCATAAATTCTCTATAGGGTTTAGGTCTGGCGATTGAGATGGCCAGACCATTACATTTATTTTTTCATCGGATAGCCACCTCTTAACAAATTGAGAAGCATGTTTTGGATCGTTGTCATGCTGAAATATGGATGTTACTGGCATGACTTCATCCATATATGGCACTAAATATGTAACAGAATGTCTTGTACATGAAACGATCCATTTTGCCCACTATTCTTACTATGGGTCCCATGGCACGAGCCGAGAAACATCCCCATACAAGAATATTTCCCCCTCCATGTTTAACTGCGGGGCAAATGTACTTTTTGTTTAATCTTTGTTCATTAGGGCGTCAGACGTACATCACTTCATCAGTCCTGAATAAATTATATTTAGATTCATCACTAAATACGACTTTTTTCCAATCAGCTACAGACCAGTGGACATGAGATTGGGCAAAGTAAAAACGAGCCTTGACGTTCTTCTTTCAGAGTAACGGTTTTTTGGCGGGGAGCAGGTAAGTTGGCATCAAGTAATCTTCTCCTTACGGTACAGGAACTGAGTTTTACTCCTCCACCCTCTTTTAATTTTGACAAAATTTGGGAAGAAGACAAAAAAGGATTTTCTTTGAAATTCGTAGCAGCTGCCTATCCATCCTCAAATTTGTTTTTCTGGGTCTACCAGGAATGGGCGCCGGTGCAGCTGTTCCAGTAAGGCAAAATTTTTTGCAAACTCTGGATACGATTGACCTGTGAAGCCGTAAGCTTCTTGCAATGTCACTCTGCCTAACACCATTTTCGTAATGCTCCACAATAATTTTTCTTACATCACCAAAGACGGTTTTTGAGCGACCCATTTTAAGTTAATTCTGAGATTCAAAAATAACAACTTTACAGCAGGTAAATCGATATTTAACTGATAAAATAAATGCGAAACAAGAATATTGCTATATTTATGCACATTGTCTAAATAAATAAACATGAAGTTCCTTACTCTGCATTGGCATTCTTATGATATCTCGGTATATTTATAAATAATACAGAGTACGTGTACTTAAAAATAAAGAAATAATATGGAATAATTAAAGGAGCAAATAATATTTTTGAAAGCATCGCTTGTTGCTATATTTATGCACAATACTGTATGTAAACAAAATCAAAATAAGCAAATTTCGAAATAAAAAAAAATTTGCTTATTTTTCAGTTTATATTTATGTTAATTATCATTGTAATGCGAAAATTCATTTATTGAAATCCTCATAAAAATTTAAATTAAAAAAATCGTTATTAATAGTAAGATATTGCAAAATACAATTAGTATTTCTAATAACTTTTTTAAATATCTTTAACTTTTAATTAGGTTTAACGTAGTTATTTTAATTGATTTATTAATAAAGTCTCTCTTAAATTTCTGGTAAATTCTCTTAAACTGCTTTTTGTTTAATTTATTTTAATATTTTATTACTTTTTAATTTACTAAACCCATTAGTTATTGGTTAATTTCCAAAAAAAAATAAATTACAGAAATTGTGAAATTCTATTTTTTTCATTCAGTAGGTCTACATTTGTTGTTATTTTTTAAATTATCAAAATATTTAAACAATAAATCTTCTTTTTTTAAACAATTTTGTATTGAAATTTCACTAAAATTTACAACTATATATAAAAAATTCGTATTCAGAAAGAATATAAAAAAATAGATAAACCTAAATTTGGATCTCAGGAATACGTAATAATGAGTAGTTATGATATTATGGTACTTATTTGGAAAATGGCATATTTATAGGTAATTTATTCAACTCTTTTATTAATTTTTGGTATCTGATAAATATCAACAATTTTTGTTATACTCAATTAACTTTAAAAATGTTAATTATTATTATAGAAATTAATAGTAAATGACGATCACAATATTACAATTATTTTAATTAGGTTTTTAAATTGTTTTATAACAGTAATTATGTTTTAGACTCTTTATCATTTAATTTCTTTTTACCTTTTTTAAAGCAAATAGTCTAAATTTTGATTTTTTTAAATATACTTTTTAAAACATCTTTTTAAAAATAAATCCGCATACTTAAATCTCTCTTAAGTGTTTTGTTTAAAATCTTAAATTTTACTTTAAAATATTTTATTTTGCGGGTGCAAGTTTTTAATTAAATGAGCCTAAATACTTAATTTTTTTTTATTTACTATGCTCAATTATTATGTAAATATAAGAAATAATTAAAATTAAATTTTTTGTAGGATATTTTTATGATTTCTAAAATTATTTACTATTCGTAAACACTCTTTTTTTTTAATCATAAGTAAAAAATCCGTGTTCAAAAAAAATAACTTATAATTTTTAATTTTTTTGAAACTGAATATTAATTAGTTCCATATAGAAGCACTAAAACCTCTATGAGAAATCAGTAGAACATCCGAGAAATATCTAATAATGACTAATTATTATATTAAGGTTATTAATTAGGAAAACGGCTCGTTTATAAGTAATTTATTCACCTCTTCCTATTTCTGGTATGTGATTAAATACGCATTAGCTGAACAAAAAAGTACAATAAACAATAACAACTGATGAGCTAATAAAATTTATATAAAAAAAAATCTAAATAGGTACGTGAGTACTAATTATAACCTGACAGGTGAAGTCACCTTAAGACATAATAAGGAAATGTGAGATTTTTATTTATTATAAAAAAATAACTTGTTATTGTTATGGCTTATAACAAATTTATGTTGTTTATATACTTATACGTTTAAGAAGAAAAGTAAAAGGAACTTCCTAGAAATGTCAAATGTATGTTCATAAAGCTGCATTGCATCAGGTTAGAAGAAATTTTATGTATTACATTACAAACGTTTCTTTATGAAAGTCCATCCTTTTATTACTTCCTTGTTCGCCTCCTATAATCTTCTAAAAAAAATATAGTCAAATAATAATCGTTCTAAGGTGTTTTCGAACAATTTTCGTCCAGTCAAGGTGAGAAGTAATAAAATTGATGAAAGAGAAAAAAATCTGACATTGGTCCTGTTCTACGTACAAACACGAAAACGATTCTTGTTGGCGTCACCGTGCAAAATTGGTTTTTGGTTGTATTATTATATCCTCTTTTTTTTTTAAATATAAATTAAAGCATAAAACATTGAGCGTATTCCAAGGGGGTCATTATAGGTTTTTAAGGTTGTTGTTCACCTGCTCGCGATAATCATGTGTGAAAAATTGACTTTTTCAGTTTTATTGTTTAGCAAGGTCAGTCCTTTAGAGATTCTATGGCAAACAAGTAATTCGCAAGGAAATTGTGGTACCAATACTTTATCATGTTAGGTAGATCTTAAGTTCATTATCTATTTATTCTTATTTTATATTATTAAATATTTTCCTGCATTTAAAATAATTATAATATGTGGATGTTTAACAATGATAATCATGCTAAATTTAAAGGATATGGTCAATATTTTTAATATCTAGGGTGATTTAAAAATCACCCTAGATTTTTAAATTGACAAAAACACATGGTGGAATAGGGGTAGTTGGGCAATACCTTAATAAAAATTAGAATTTTACATTCTTTTTTTATATATTAAGTACGTCCTATTTAACGATAATACATTTATATAATATTCAAGCGCTAGTAAGTGCATAACATATAAGGACATGCAACTTTTATTCTGTTTTGATAGTAATGCTTCAATGTCTTGAATATATTTTTTACACTCTAGAAATTTGTGACTCAAGTCACCTGTAGTATTGTAGACGATTTATTAGATAGTAAAACTTGAATTTTATTGAGATTGGCTAGGAAACTGGCATGTCCAAATTTCACTCTGATAATAATTGTTGTTACAAAATTCCCGAACTCATTAAGTATTTCATGCCAGTGTTTAGAAGGTCTCCTTGTAAGTAACTTACAGAAATTTCTTGGTGATTCCTCGAAAAGTTTTTCTCATGACTTATTGATTTAACCCATATAAATGTTAAATTTTTATTCGGATAAGTTATATCTACATATGTCTAATCAATTTCTTACATTCCCACCTTATGGAATTTACTTTATTTGAACATATTTATCTATTTTTAATTGCTTGAAATACAGATACAGAGTCTGACAAAAGGACTGGGAAATTCGACACACATGTACTTTCTGACGCCATCCAGACGACCCAAATGCACCTAAAATTTAAAAAGTTGTACAACGTTATTCAAATTATTTACCGCATTTTAAATTAGTTTATTTAATTTATTACTTTACTTTTAAGATTTAACGTGATGTGTTGATAAGTATATACTTTGTGACGTAAAAACTGTTTAATTTTTGACAACAAATTAAATATAACATTCTTTACACAATACCTGGTTTTCACTTAATTAGTACTTGAATTAATAAACAATGAATTATCAACTAAAACATGGACAAGTTTAATAATTAAGGGTTTACTTAAATTGTCAAAAAGTTAAAAAGCATTCCATCCTTGACTTGAAAATTAATATAAAATCTCTTAAACATTTAATTATCAAGTGGGACCTTGACAAATTTAGTAATTTCTCCGTTAATGATTAGGTGATTTAATTAAATTTTTAGGAGATTAAAAAGCATTGTGTTTAGTGTTTCACCTCTTTGTGAGTGTTTCACCTCTATAGTCGTTGCTTGACATTCTATTCTCCTTCTTATATATTGATATAATAACTTCTTCTTTCTCGTTATTTGGAATCGTTTGCTGTTTCCAACTTTTTTGAATCAGCTGATTTATGGTAACTGCTAGTTTCTCCATCTTACTGCAGTTTTATTATGATTTTCGCGGTAGTAGTGGTTAAAGCATTTTTCCAGGTATTGAGGGTATTGTACAACCGACAACAAATGCCGTCAAGGCGACCCGAATTCAACTGAAATTTTAAAAACTGTTTAAGTTATTTACAAGTATTTTTAATTACCATAAACTGGAGCTTCTTGCACACTTTTTCGGCACATTTTGTAATGTATAACCGTACATTGTAATTTTACAACTGGTAAAAACTTGGTACCAACCTATTCAAGTGCTACTCATGGCTGGTAAAAAGTTATTCATGGACATTCATTGCCTTCCGAATCCTTACATCATTCGCACTCAAAATAAGGGTCTTTGCTATATTTATTACAGGATCTATAAATTCCTGCATTGTATCCAATTAACTGCGCCTTTGCAGTCTTTCTAATTAATTTTGCAAATATCACATTGGGAGTTGCTCTCTCTTTCCATCTTGCTCTTCCTGGTAGGGAGTTGATATGTCCATAGCAAACACTACATGAAGGGGCTTCAATATATAGACTCGATTGGATATTCTTCACGAACGTTTGGAGGATATTTAGAAACATAGGGACTGTAAGAGCGCAAGACGCATTACTTTCAGGTTCGACTTTTTACCACTTTAATTTTTTTTCTTAAGCCCTGTTCCACGGTGCTCTTTCAATAAATCAAACAAGCTGTTGTTTAAGACTTCTTCGATGTCCGGATCTTCTATTCCACACGGAATGTATCGTAAAACTTCGGCAGGATTTGCAGGATGTAAATCCTGCCCTTGCTTTAAATCTTGGTTTAAGATTCTCTGCCATATTTTGACTTACCTCTTTTCACGATGTGCCCATTATATTTGAAATTTGTTCCTTCGGGGTATAGCCTTGGAAACAAGACTCTAATCGAGACGCTCTCTTCATTTTCTTTTCATTGGGACAATAACAGACATATCTAGCAGCTGCATTAAGTGTGACATTGGTTGGTACCACATGCCTTTATCACCATTGGCGAAAAGTGGCTTATAGCCAGGTTATTACCAAAGAAAACTACTTAGTCTTTAATCTCTCTGATGGATACGACTTTAAGCAGGAAAAGCTGGAAGAATCACATTTCGAATAGGTTCATAAGAAATCATCCGCTAGCACTGCTCAAATATGTTGTGTTTCGTGGTCCAGCCTCCAGTTGGCATAAACATTTAAAGGTTTATATACAACTATTGGTGGTAAAACATTTCCATTGGCATTTCCACAAACCAATAAACTAATAGTAGCATGGAAATACTTCTGAACACTTTCCACTTTTATCGTGTTCTTGTCTCCACTAGGTGGAGCCAGGATCATAAGTCACGATCGTTTCGTCATAGTTATACAAATTTCAGCTTTCTACTTTTCTAATTGCTAAGTCAATCTTATTAAAGAAAATTTCATCACCACCTGTAGATAGTCTGGATCTCTTTATGTTTTTACCCATTCTGACGCTTAAATAGTTCCTTTTTATAAATGATTGTAAAAAATCAGGTCCTGGGAAGTTATTTTTGAACATTCGAATATTTTTCTCTTGTTTGTTTAAGAATTTTTTAATTACGTCACAAATATTTACCTTTTTAAGGCGAAATTCCCAATTTGCTACAACACCCAATGTTTTTGGAATGAGAGTCTCTTTTTGATCATTTCAAACATTTATGTGCACCAAGAAGTCTTTGACCTAACGTAGTCCATTCTACATTAAAGTTTCAGCTGCAAATTTTCTCGACATAACTGCATTTACTGCATCTACTTTCATTCCAAGGCATTTTTCTAAGTAATTACGGTATTTATTTCAATTTATTATTAAATCGTTACGTCAGATCTGACTGTAAATTGCATAACTGATGTCAAAACTATATCGAGGCTACTCGAATTCAACTGAAATTATTCAGGTTATTCACAATATTTAAAATGATTTAGTTTATTCATGAATGAATTAATTTACAAGATTTGACGTTATATAGCGAAATATGTAGTTTCTGGTGTCAGTTTGCGATGCTCTAACATCGTCAGGACGATTTGAATCTGACTAAAGAGGTAAACATTATTTGGCGTTGACTGGGTTACTCACTTTCAAACTCCAATCAAAGTCAAAATTACATGAAAAAGTACCTAGATTTGACTTTTCGTTGCTATATGTCACATAAAATAACTTGCAACGACCCTTTTTTGTACGTTAAGCCATTATTGCGACGTCGAAGGAAGAAATTAATTGGCGTTGGTCGGGTTATTTGCACCAAAAATAATTCAGCAAAAAATTAAATCATATCTTTTGCTTATTATAGAGTGTACCCAAAAATGTATCTAAATTTTAATTTTTGATAGCATATAAATAAAAAATTATCTAAATCATAATTTTTTTGCCCTTGCTGCACTATCGCGGCATCAAATGACGTCAAGTTACGTTAAAACTGCTAAGATTGAATAAGGTTGATTGATTGAATGATCAGTTTTTATGCGATGAACTTTTATTTTTAGTGTTTTTTGAGATATTTGAGTTTAAATAGGAGGAAATGGAATATCTGGATAACTTTAATTTAAGTTACTTAGAATCTTAAACAATATTTAAATTATAATCTCTTTACAATCCAATGCAATTTATTTCATAATTTCATCTTCAATAGTTCTCGAAATATTTAAGTTTAAGTACGACAGCTAAAGACAGTTCTTGTAGACTTTTAACTGGAATTGGAGGCGGATATCAAGAAAAATTTAGCCTTAGCTATTTTGCACCCAAAACAACATTTAAAGCACATTTTTATCTTTGGTGGTTTTTGAGACACCGTACTAACAGCAGTACTCACACATACACATACATATACTCTCTCCTTCACGTAAGGTGAAATATCTGGAAAAGTTAGTCATTTACTTTTCATTGAATTGGCAGTCCAGGTATATTTAATAAGTTCGTCCCCACCATATTTAACCTTTATACCAATGACTCGAATTGAGAACAGTTTTACCAACCTAAAATTATTTAAGACTTAAAATTTTTCGTTGGACTTATGTCAATATTTGGACTCCTTGTCACCTATGTCATACTGTGACAAGTGGCATTTTAAGACAGTTTATAATTTAATCAACTCATTGAAATTCTTTCTAAAAATCATTACAAGTCCGTACCTGTTTAAAAGTCAAACGAAACAAAAAAAAAGTTAGGCTTGGATAGCTTTGCACCTTAAATACGTTTAAAAGACTAAAGATTCTTCTCTTAATTCAACCTAATTGATTTCATAAATCAACCTAAATCCGACTAAGCTGCAAGATTAATTTTGTCTTACATGACATTTGACCGAATTTAACTGAAATAGCTAGTCATCAGTGGTCAAATGTCGTTATATCAACGTTGTCAATGAGTCGGCGAGTCTCGAATGGCATCGTTGGTGTACGTATAACTAAACTTGTTTATAATTTTAGTTGCATAGTGAAAAAAATTCAACATTGGACATTTACTGGCATGAAAGAATTTGGTACATGTCCAGTGTAAGTAGAGTTTAAAAATCAAGAAATTGTTTTTCTTTTTGAGATAAAAAAATATTTTCTTCACATCTTGAAAATTGAAAAATGTTAAATTTACATTTTGCTCAAATTTGTCAAAAGTCAAAAAATAATTTTTTGACTTTCTCATAGAAATGAAAAATGCGCTTTGAAAAAATTGTTGTTATTCTATTAAAGATGTTTTTGAATTTTCTTGAATAATGATAACGATCATAACGATGGTCGTGTAACTAACTATTGATCAAAATAAATTCTCAAGTATTTTAATAACGGTTCTAAAAATTTTATGGTTATCGAGCGATTTATACGAAATAACTTCTTGTTAACGTCATTGGGACATACAACAGATTTCGCAATCAACGACTCCTAACGGTCTGCTCTTTAATTTCCTAGATTTATTTATAAGTTATGTAACAGCTTTCTATGCAATGAAAATTTAATAGTCCATTGTACGGTCACCTGGCTGAGCCGTCGCGTCCACATTTACAATGCCTTATAACCGATTCATGGTTGATCGATTTAAAAGTTGATGTAAACCTTTAATTCCCGCCAACGCCATCGTATATATTCTCGTTTTATTATGCTGTGAGTGGAAGTAAATTGAATCGGGTAAACGAGCACGTGCCTGCGATTTTATAGGGTGTTTCCATTAAGTATCTGGTCTGAGAGTGTCAAATCTAATTATTAAATTGGGTATCTTGTATCTCGAGATTCATATATTTTCTTCCTTTTTTATGAGAAGTTAATGATATATAAATATCTTTAGAGCTCCTATTAAAATATTATTCAAAGTTAATGACGCATTTCGGCTTTAAAATAAATCATCAGTTTTTGGATATAAGGATATATTATTTTCAAAATATTCCTAAAATATTCAGCATAATAATCGATTGCAAATATTCCAGGAATGTATTGAGTAGTTAGAGAATATGATCAAAATAACGTCATTCACGTAAGTTTTATTTCACATTACAAATATTTCGGGAATTTTAGGATTTTTAAAACAACCTAGGAATATATTTTGAGGCCTTAGAATATTCCTGAGACATTTCGAAAATAACAGTATTATTAAAAATAAGCATTTCTCGCATATTCTACGTAACATCAAAAACTATTAATGTTGCAAATTGCTGGAAACCATCAATACGAATCTCCATAGGAAAATTTAAATTTCCCGCTAAAATTGCTTTTTGAATTTCCCGCTCTTTTATTGCAACGTTTATCTGTCCACAGCCTGAAAATTCTTGTGGACAGCAAATAAAACTGCTGTGTTGCCATTATTGCCAAGTTTTTATGTTAAAACTTAGTAGACGACTCTATAGAAGTTTTTCTACAGATCGTGTTTTCGTTCGTTACTTATAGGAAACCGCACAGAGGCGAAATTTTGCAACGTCGCGCCTGTACGAGTGCCTGCGACAGAGCACCGCCGCGGCCGGGCCGGCCCGAGGCGAGGACGGGAATCGGGATTAGCATAGAGTAATTAAAAGTATATTTAATATTCATTTCTCTATGGGGATTAGTAAACATGTGACTTTCGTGGGAGTTATGTCATTTGGCGACAAAATGTACCAAAATATTACGCGAAAATCCAGGCATTTTTAAAATATTTATTCTAATGCGGGTTTTACAGACATGACAATGTGTAAAACCCGCATAGAATTGTAATCTTAAAATGTTTAATATGCTGTGTTTTGCATAATGAAAATTAAAGCGTTATTCTAATAAAAAACAAAAAATTAACTCTGATAAAAATATAATAAAAAATCAGAAATAAAACTCTAATAAACAAACTTAACAACATATAATTATTTAAATAAAAGGCTCAAATAAACCGCCTTCTTTCGCTAAACAAAAACTTTACCTATCGTAAAAGCTATTTCGCACCTCCAAAAGAGTTTCAGATAAAATGGAATTGGCACCTTCGACAATTTTATTTCGCAACTCCTCTAAATTTGTTGGCCTACTAAATTCATGCTTGTAAATGGTCTGCTTAAGGTGCCCAACCCAACTCAACCCAACCCCACAGATAAAAGTCATTTGGAGACAAATCTGGAGATCTAGGAGGCCATTTAATATCGCCAGTCCCACTAATAAGGCGGTTAGGAAAAATATTTGTTAAAAATTCTTTTACCCTAGCAGCGTTATGAGCAGGACAGCCATCTTACTAAAAATAAACCGATCCCAGGTCTACATCAGGTAGGATTTGAATAACAGGCAGAACTTAGTTTTGCAGCAACTCAAGGTACTTTTGGGCGTTTAAAGTGCCATCAATAAAAAATGGGCCTATAACATTGTCGCCCAAAATACCTGCCCAAACATTCAATTTCTGAGGATACTGTGTACGAAACTGAAAACTTCTGTGCTCGTTTTCCTGACACCAATAACGAACAATGGAAGGATTGTGTTTGGCATGTAATGGAAAAGAAGATTCATCAGAAAACAAAATATTTTTAAAAAAATATTCGTTTTCATTTGCCTTTTCCATCATGGCTTCACAAAATTTCATTCTTCGCCACTGGTCTTCAGGAAATATTTCCCGAGTTTTTAAATACTTGAAACATTTGTACCCATATTTTTTCCAGATACGAGCAACAGTTTTATTGCTGATTTCCAGTTCCTCTCCAACACTTCTAGTGGACCGTATCGAATCAAGTTCTAGGGTACTGGAAACCATTTCTTCCCGCCGTTTTATATCCTGGGCCACTTTAACAGGTGGCGCTTGACGTTTTGTGTGGCATTTTTTACAATCTTGAAGACAAAAAGATGTCTCAAAATTTGTAACCACATTTAAAACCGTTTTTGCACAAGGAATCGGCCTATTCTCAAATGTCACTGAAAACAAATCTCTACATTGTACTGCCGAATTGCCTCTATAAAACCATTTAATTAGTTGAACTCTTTCGGACGGGGTATAAACAGCCATAGTGAAAAAAACACGAAAATAACGCTCAAAAATTATTAATGCAACGTGCAGTAACAAAGCAAAGTGAGGTCTGCTGACTTCCGGTTCAAAAAATAAAAACGAAAAATTCCGCCGCCTGCAAGTCGCAACCAAGCGGTGTTGCCATTATTTTGGGTAATACGTAGCTCACGATAACATGATCTGTATGTCACTAGTTACTAACGACTTATATACTTGTAATCACTTTGCTTAACAAGTGACGTCTTTGGAAAGTCATTTTATTTTTGAAATACAACCCTGCATAATTTAAAAATAGATCAACATCAAGTAGAGCGTGGTTCGCTAATTGCCAACTTCTAGTGCCCTAGCTAACATAATTACAATGCAAATCAGCTGATTTTCTTGATAGAGTTTAAAAAAATTAATTCACTGTCAATTGACAAATTTGACAGGTGAAATTTAGAAAAATTTTCACTTTATTCAAGTGTTTGCATGCTAATTTTTATCTTTAGGTATTAATCTGTCAACCAGGTTAGTAAGAGCTAGTAAATAATGAATTGATGTCTTTCACAAAATTCGAAAGAAACACTGGGAGTTGTTTAAATTAATTTATTTAACTTGGTAACGACAAAATTAATAAATTATACTAAGAAAATAAAACAACAGGCCTGGTCAGGTTTTACGTCAAAAGGTCAAAAGGACAACTGACAACTTAAACTAAGGACAGTTCTACCAACCTAAAATTACTTAGAATGCTTCATTTGTAGCACCCTCCCTCAACGTTAATCTCCTTTTTCTAAATTAACAGTTTTTTAAAATTTTTATTTTATATTATTCTAAACCTAAATTTTTACAAAACTTTTGAAACTGTAGGAAACCCAAACGTTTATTAGGTAAATAAATCGGCTTGTTGCTCATGTGTACTGACATATTTTATCATAACCACATTGTCTTAAATCTTATGTGTCAGAAAATGCAATCTTATGTCCAAATGCTTAAGTCTTTTATGAACTTTAGGCTTCTTTCATACTTTTATAGCACTTTGATTGTCCGTAAATACTAATACCTGAAGAAAGTTGTCTGAAACTTTCAAATTATTAAACAAATATGTGAGCCAAAAGCTTCACTTACGTCACAGAATTGATTTAAAGCTATTTATTATATCATTAAAACGGTGGTCCTTCAATCTCACTGACATCCTAGTTACTCTTCTGAGGTTGTATCTCGTATCCTCTTTCCTATTAAGTCCTTGGTCTTCATTTTCACTTCCAGCACTATTTGAAATTACTTAGACTTTCATCCGCCCTTTCTTGATCATCTTTTTCTAAGTCTATTTCACTGGCACTGGTATGTTCGGTCATATTATTTTATTGCTGGGTTCGTATCATCTTTATCTTGACTATCATACTTTTTACTTTTCTTTATTTCTCCATTTTCTCTCTAGAGAGAACCATTCTCTCTAGTAAAAATATAAATTCTCGAAGAATTTCTACGTTTTTTTCTGTTATATAGATTCTATATTCTTTTACATGTTCACTATCTCCCAAAAACATCCCATTATACAACATATTTATAGCATCCCACTTGAGCCGTTACTCTTGTGAAATATGCACTGATACTTTTGCTCCAAACCTTTTAAAAATATTGTCTACAGATTTCTTATACCACAACTCATATAATGTGATACCATTATTTGAGCTTGGTCCAGTCTTGTTTAAAATATAAGTGGCTATGTTAATAGCTTCTGCTCAAAGATTTTTGTAATACTAATGTTCTATTTTCTCGTTCAGCCCTTCTATTTTATTGCGGACACTACTGATCTTTGATATTTAATTCCTATGGTTTCCAAAACATCTTTTGCTTCTTTGTTTATAAATTTAAGCCCATTATCTGATTTCTAGACCTTTATTTTGTAGCCTGTTTCTCTTTCGTCTAAGGATATAGTTTCTAGCTTTTTCTTAGAACTTCTACATTTTTTTGCAACAAAATACGCATATTGATAGTTCGTTAAATCATCCTTTAATAAAAGAAAAAATCTTGCTTCTCCAAGAGACTCTTCCATGGCACCACAAACATCAGTGTGTACTAGCTCCATTGGTTCTACAGCTCTGGATTCTATTTTCATTATTTGAATTCACAATATACCCGTTGTCTAATGCACATCCTGCTGAGAATAGATTAAACCTTAGTTCTGGCACATAACACATTCCATAAACTTGATTTCATCATATTCTTGCCATTAAATGCCCAAAGTATTACATTTCCAAATTCCTTTATTGGCATTATCCTCATTTCTTAATTTTACCATCTGTTTACCTTTATTGCTTTTAGGTCTCCAAAAAAAAATTCTATTCTATTCTTCACTTGCTTCAGTACCTAAAACCTAAGTATTATTCCTCACTAGGTTACCTGAATATACCATGAATGCATAGTGTTAAATAATTGATGTTTATTGAAACACTGGAAGCCGCTTTAATTACTTTATTTAACTCGGTATCGATTCAATTAAATATACCTACTGCGAAAATAAAAGAATACCTAGGTCTGATTCGTTTTTATGTCAAAAGTACAACTGACAACTTGGAACACAAATATCGAGAAATGCGTTGCGTCATCAACATGCGGAAATTCCGTTGACAGCTCTATTGACGTTGTTGACAAGGCGAGCATCTTGGGTGGCGTGTTGCGGGAAATTTAAACCAGATCTATTGCGCGAAATTTAAACTTGAAGTAGGTAATTAGCAGAAGTACAGAAGTTGATGCGTTAACTGAAGAGTGTTGAAAGATATATTTAAATAGAATTAGAAAATTAACAATACATTTATCAACCTAAAAATACCGACTTTCTTTACAATTATGAATTTGAAAGAAAACTAGATGTTAATATTATATATCTTTTCGAAATTTTTGTTCTTCAAATGAACTTAGATAATTAAATAAAGATGTTCTCTCAATTTGAGAAACATCAAGGAATACATCTTGGGGACTGGATTGTAAATAGGACTTTTTCTGCATAAGGTATCTTCAAATAATTATGCTCTATTATTGGAGCAAAATCAATAATTTTTTGATATTTTTACTGGAACGTTCATGTCAACTCTCCCTCCAAGATTTTTGTATTCGACAGAAATTTAAAAAGTCTATAATTTCTGTGACTGTCCGGGGTTATTACTAATATACAAACTTATGCATCAAGGATATTTGCATGAATATTTTAACCTAGATGAAGACAGGAAAGTTTAAATTCCCAACATTGTCGGTGAAGGTCTAAGAATTAGAAATGAATTGTAAAAATTGAGAACTGTAACAGAGATTTGTCCAAAATAGGATTAAATCTTTAATTTCCAAAAGTAAATCAGCCCAATGACTATGAACAGCTAAGATCTATTTCTATCCTACCAGCTGTGTCCAAAATTTTAGAGAAAGTTATAATATTGCAAATTTTTGTCTTTATTTTAAGTAATAATATTTTGCCAGAAAAGCAGTCAGGATTTTGACGTGGACATAGTTGTACAACTGCGTTGGCTGAGATTACAGACCGTATTAATGGGGAATTGGATAACAGCAAAGCGAGCGTTCTGGTACTTCTAGACTATTCACGAGCTTTTGACCTGTTAAATCATGATGTTTTGTTGAGTATTTTGGTTTATATTGGTTTTCGGTTTAATGCCCAATCTATGATTTAATCTTTTCTAAGTAACAGGACGCAGAGGGTATTAGTTGATGGGAAGTGCTCTTAGGTAATGACTTTACACTCAGGTGTCTCTCAAAGTGTCTTGGGCCCCCTTCCTTTTACAATTTACACGTCTAATTTTATTAATTCTATTCGCCATTTTGATTATCATTTACATGCCGACGACACTCAAATTTTATACTCTTTTAAGCCAGAAAATGCGACAGAGGCTAACCGTAGAATAAATACGGATCTTCGGGCGCTTTGTGAGGTCTCCGCGGGTCACATGCTGAGGTTGAACCTTTGAAACTGGTGGCTTTATTATTTTGTAATGATAAACTACGTGAAAATATTTTGAGTCAGTTGGATCTAAGTATCGGAAGGGCTAATATTTCTTTTGTAAATTTCTCTAAAAACCTGGGTTTTATATGTGGCATATGACGTGGACAACACGTATCACATAAGCTTAAAGAACTTAGCTGGTTCATCCTATCTATCTCAGTAGGAAAATTGTTTACAGAACTGATGTTCATAATATAAATATACGTAGAGAGCACGTCCTTACGTTCCCCAAGCACAATAAGGAACTTTTTAAAAGAGGATTCTCTTATAACATAAGACATAACAAACAGCTTCAACCGTACATAAATTTTAAGTTACTCATTTTAACACATCTTTATCCTGTTTCAAAAGAAGGATCAGACAGCAGCTTTTCAGTGAATGAGTTTTTATGGGCGTTTATATACATTTCAGAGAAAATAAGATATTATATACATACAATTTGTTTTTAATTTTTTTTGACCAGAGCTTAATAGTTTTACCATGTACTATCTCTGTACCGCTTAACATAATGGACCGAGTCATCTAGCTTCTCATTAATGTATTGGGTTTTATTAGGCTTAGGTTAGGTAACTAAATGTAAGTACGGCTTAGAATTTTTCTACGGCTTTAACAGCCTCTCCTTGTGTAGAGAAGCTGACTATATAGGCCATTTGTTTCATTTATATATTTGTTTTGTATTTGCAAAATTGTTATAATTAATTGGAACAATAAAATTATTTATTATTATTATTAATTACCTTGGAAAATGAATTGTAAAATAATTCATCAACCCATGACACCAGAAAATCACAAAAAAAACAACAAAAAGCAATAAAATAAGTTGAATACTTTAAATTAGAAGAAAATCATGAGGTTTGGCTCGTTTTCCACCCAAAGGGAACATAAAAAAAACAGTCGAGTTGATACTATGCATCAAATAAGTCATTATTGTCATATTTGATGTGCGTCAAAAATTAGCCAATCAGAATCAGTCGAGCATCTTGAGTCGCAGACTATTCTGCCCCACCATATTTAACCTTCCTACCCATGACTTGAACTGAGAACAGTTCTACCAATCTAAAATTATTTAAGATTTAACATTTTTTATTGGACTTATATCAATATTTCGACTCCTTTACCTATGTCATACTGTGACAAGTGGCATTTTAAGATAGTTTATAATTTAATCATCTCATTGAAATTCTTTCTAAAAACTCTCATTGCGAGTCCGTACCTGTCTAAAAGTCTAGCGAAATAAAAAAAAACGCGACGATCATGTGAGAACAGAGCCGATTGTGATCTATGGGTTTCTTATATTTCTTATTTTTTTTTTATGAGAAATATTTTACTGTTTGATACAACCGATAATAATACACTCGACAAAACCTGAGGTGAGATACGATCGCAGTGCCTTCTTACATTTGGTTATCTTGATTTCGGTTTATCTATCTGGTTTGTTAAGTCTCGGTATTAAAAGTATTGATTTGCAATCCAGTAGGGAATACATTTTTTTCACGTGGTGCTACAATGATGTAAACTGGTCTTCTTTAAATTGTATCAAGCCATAAAAGCAGTTTAAGGGAGTTTGAAATAAGAGAATCAAAGAAAACTTTATTAATCTTCACTTGGGAGATATGAAGGTTGAAATATGTAGAAAAATTCATCATTACGAATGATAAATTCTTTACGAAGGTTTACAATACTAGGTTTTTCTTTAACTAGATTCTAAGCTGTAGAATCTCATGAACATTAAGAATTAATCAACCATTTGTATGAGATGGTTAGTAATATATTTGATCATCAGCAGAATATTATTACGGAGTTTTTGGGACACATTTGCAAATAGTCTTGCTGAAGGATTTAAATGATTCTACTAAGACTTTTTGAAAAACATTCTTTAGGGTATCAAGGAATATTTGATCAACCCTAACTTGGAAAACATGAGGGTCGAAATTCGTAGAAAAATATCATCATTAAGGTTTACGATATTAGATTTTTCTTTAACTGCTAATGTACTAAGTTGCGTAATTTTTAAAGAACTTTTAGGATCAATAAATATTTCAGTTTTAAATGTGGTCCTATTTTTGATTGCCAGCAGACTATTTTTAAGGAATTTTTTAGACCGATTTGCAAATACTTCTGCTGATCAAACTCAATCTTTTCTTGAGAAAGAGGAGTCCATGTATCCAAGTAAGAATTTTTTTAAAAGATCATTGTTTTGCATGAATCAAGCATGGATAGGTAGGAAAGATTGAAAAAGATCTATATTTTTCAAGGTATCAAGGCACGTTTGATCAATCTCCACTTGAGAAACAAGGTCAATATCAATGAATCTCTAACTAAAGCCAACTGAAATACTTACCTGATTTACACCTTGTATCAACTGTTATTTAAAACAAAAAAAAATAAAAAAAATGTATCCATCATTACGAATGACAAATTCATTATAAAGGTTGTCAATGTAAGATGCTTCTCTAACTGGGATTCCAAGCTGTAGAAGTTCCAAAGGACCTTAAGGATTAACAAATCCTTTTTGTAATGTAGTTAGTCATACAATGTGTCTATGGATTAAATCACAAAGAGAAAAAGCTTTTTTGTTTAAGGAATTATAAATCAAATTGAGAATGAATGATGATGCTAAAAGACTTGATTTGGATTGGTCAGAAATACTTATGAAACCTAATCTTTTGCCATAATATATTTCATCCCAAAATTTGCGATACTGGTTATTTGAGAATCTCCATTTTTGAAATCTTTGCAGAAAACAGTGCAACAACAAAGAAAACATTTGGTATACATGGGCCCTACTCCTTCGATGAAAATATGAATTATCGTTTTTTTTTTTATAATAAACGTAATGTGCTATTTATTAACAGAAGAACTTCATATTTTTCAAATCGTCATTCTACGCATTTTACACTTATTATAAGGAATAGCTAGATTTGTAGGTTCCCGAGGACCAATTCTTTGGCCGCCAAGGAGTCCCGATCTCACACTAATGGGGTACCTAGAAAGAATCTGCAACTCAGGTTAGGATACTTTGATAATTTGAAAGGATGAAATCAGGAAAGCAATTCAAGGTATTCCATTCCAAGGGATCTCAAAACGCTTATAAAAGATTCCTTGAAAGGGCATTTGCATCATTGAATGCGGGGAAGTTGGTGAAGATACCAAGATACCTTTGAATATTTTGTTTTGTTTCAATAGTATATCCTGTTTCAACTTTAAGTAGGGTATTGTTGCTGAACCTGTCTTTTTTTCATTTATATTAAATTTTACTTGTTTTGTTTTATAGTGTCACGATATTCTCACAAGAAGGAGTTTTTATGAAAAATCAATTGTTTTTGCTCTTTGAAAGTCAATCCGTGAATACCCTGTATATTTGGTCATTAACAGACTATTGAGAAGTTTTTGGGACCTATTGGAACAAAGAAGAGTAGGATTTTTGGAATAGATTAATCCGTATATCAACAAGGGACGTTTTATCAATCAAATTTGAGAGTTTAAGGTTCTATCAAATATTTATATGATGTATTAAGGTAAATATTTGATCTGATAAATGAGGAAAAATAAAAAAGAATTCATGAGCCCTGGTAAGAGTCTTTTACAAAGATCAATAGCTTTTAATTTTTACTACTGCATCATTAGCATGATGATGGACAATATAATAATCATTTTTCATCGAATTCTTTGAAATTCGTAATTTACCCAAGAAACTGGATTCTTCTATTTTTATAGAATTCCACTGGAAATTGGGATCAATTTCTTGTAGAAAATTAGCATATTAATACTGAATAATAGATTTTTATAGCTTTTATAGCATACAAAGCGTGTCTGAGTTATTGAACAAATTGTATCAATGTCCAGTATTCATAGTCATTTACGAATATTCACTCTCATCAATTACTTTGATTCTCAAAAAAAAAATTTTTTGATTATTTAATGAGTGGCTTCTTATCATTTTTTTTTGGACTTTTTCTAATTAATGATGGATCGCCATTGAACTACGTACATATACAAAATACAAAAGAAAACCTATTATGCTGATAAAGCATTTTTTAACTTCTTCTGAAAACTTTTTTATTTTGCCTACATATTTTACTTCCTATTCTTATATTTTTTTTTTAAATTTCGTAATTTTGAAGTCTTCCGCTGCTCTTCACTCTATAAAAAAAAATTAAATCATTGATGTTTAATTATTTTTTCTTATTCTTGTTTTCTTAATTCTTCTACTGTCTTCTTTGCTTACTAGCATTTAAAATTTTAATAATTTTTTAAACCGATTCAGTTGTTTTTAGTTATTACAATCTCTGACCCACTTTCATATATATTCCTTTACAATTTTTGGTTATTGTTTTTATCATTCCATTCTTTAGGTCTCCTTAAATGTTTGCACGTATTTTTCAAATTTTCCACAAGTATTTCCCTAATATTTTAAAGGAAACTTGAATTTATGTAAAGTAATAGTTTGTCTGGTATTTCTTCTTTCCTTTAATTTTCCTTTTTAGTTCTTCAAATTTCAATTATTTTTTAGGCTACTCTTGACTTTTTCAACTACGACTATATGATTTTTTATTGTCATATCAAACATTTTTTTATTTTCCTTCCTCTGTCTTTCGCTATTTTTTACTTGTTTCTTCTCTTCATTCGTTGAATTTTTCAGATTTTCTCTGATACTATCAATTTTCTCTATTTTATTTTATTTTGATCAGTCTCTAAAAAATAAAAGAGCAAATGCACTACTCAAAATCAATATTACTTAATCTTTCTCCTTTAATTATGTATAATTGATCATCAACAGACTATTGGGGGGGTTTCTGGGACATGTAGTAAGTCAAGTATTTTAGCATAAGGAAACGTGAGATAAATGAGGAAAGTGAAAGAAGAATCCATAGGTCCCAGTAAGAATCTTTTAAAAACATCAATAGCTTTTCTTCAAGAAGATCTATATATGAATCTATCAATATAATTTAGTTTACTAATTACTGTATTATTAGCATGCTGATGGACAATAGAATAATCATTATTCATCGAAGTCTTTGAAATTTATTATATACTTGAGAAACTGGATTCCAATACTTTCATAGAATTCCACTGGAAATTAGGATCAATTTCTTGAAGAGAATTAATTAGCATACTAATACTGAATTATAGATTTTTGAGAACATGCAGGGTGTGTTCGAGTTATTGGACAAATTATATAAATTTCAAGTATTGTCAGTCATTTAAATATAATTAATCTCATCTTTTTTTTTGTTGTATTTATCTTGATTCTCAAAAAAAATTCTTGATGAACTTCGAGCGTTGCTTTTATCACTTTGTGTTTTAAAGATTTTTCTTCAAATGATGCATCGCCATTGAACTACGTACCATCGTGCCGAAAAAAAACTGGGACAATAAAGTTTAGGTAGGGAATTGTCTCCTAGTCTATTATAGTAAATCGCATTCCTTGGGTATAGTAGGTATGGGTAAGTAGTAAGTGTAGGTAAGGTAGGTAATATTGATACAAAACATTATTATTTTTCGATATTTATTTTTATTTGGAATACATTATATAAATAAAGCAAAATTAACTAATATCTTTTTTGATAGTATGGAATAACAAAAATGATTAAAATTATTAATACTTAGTAAGCGCATCGTCGTTATCAATTACAGCTTGCAAACGTCGTGGCATACTTAAAATTAAGATTCTTCGGTTATTTGGTCCTATACGTCATCTATCTTTAGGCGTAATTCATTCTGATTTCTAGGCCTAAAGTTATCCTAATACATATATTTTGCCATTTTACCCCAAACGTTTTCAATTCGGTTGATATCAGGGCTTTTGGAGGGCCACGGTAAAACTTAAATTCGTCTTTCGTCTAAAAGTCGAACGGCAAAATTCGTACGCGAATTAAGAAGTGCATTTTTAGAACGTAGCAAACTCGAGTGCTATTGGAGGCCATGTCCAATAGAAAAGATTTGTTAATCTAACCTGAAATTTAAGTTTAAAAACCTCAGGGAATTTTTCGTTTTTTTTTCATGGCGTTTCTTGAGTGTTTCGAATTGACTTTTTTTTTAATTTGTGTCGAGTAAGCAAAAGAAAGAACTAATTTTATTTATGGCAGAGCACCCTGCCAACACACCAAAACACCAACACACGAAAATACTGAAGGAACTCACACGCATTTAAAAAACAATGCTAATTTAAAATCAAAACAAGACAAGTGACAGAATCAAATTGAGAATCGCACACGAACTTTGAAATTCGAATGGTATAAACCCATTCGAGATACCTTATGCGAAAAAGCTCGCATACGATGTGGTCGAAAATACAAATATCGATTTTTCGTGCGAAATCCTCAAATTTCTTATGCGAATCAACTTCGAATGGTTTCAAAAATACGGCCCCTGGTCCTCTAAAACTAATCCAGGCCTAAGCATTTATACTAAAACATCCACTTTGATTAGTCTTATGTGTATATCTTTTATCAAATCTGGTATTAGAAGGCCTGTAAACGCGGATTTTACCATTATTACACGATTGAAAGGTTTTTTCATCCGAAAATAGTACCGTTTCCCATATGTTGTTTTGGTGAGCTGTATTAGCAGAACCAGGAAAATGCGTGTCTTCTTTCGCGTTTATTGCTGTTTCAAACGGATTGTTTCTTAAAAAGCCAACTAACTCTCTATTTTAAATATCGTTTAAAATTTTTGGTCCACCACAATCCGAATTTCTTACAATAGCTCTATATTCTGCAATTTTTGCCTTAGCTAAGGAAATGGTATTTTTACTAATGCCCAATTCTTCTGCGATTCTTCTGATAGGAACTCCACCCATCAGACGAGTGTATATTATCGCTTTTTGTTGAGGAGATAATGCGGGCATTTTGAAAGTCACAAAATTAAATTACCTTTGACAACATCAAAATATATTATTCTAATAGACCAAGAGATTTGGGACATTTTGCTGTCCCAGTTTTTTTTCGGCACGATAGTACATATGGAAAGTACAAAAGAAAAACCATTATGCTAATAAAGTATTTTTTAGCTTCTAAAAACTTTTTATTTTGCCTACACATTTTTCCTCTTATTCTTTTACTGTCTTCTTTGTTTACTAGTGTTTAAAATTTTAGTAATTATAATTTTTTGATATCTCTGATCCACTTTCATATATATTCCTCTACAATTTTTGGTTATTGTTTTTATCATTCTATTCTTTAGGCCTCCTTAAATGTTCGAACGTATTTTTCAATTTTTCTACAAATATTCCACTAATATTCTGAAAGAAACTTTAATTTATTTAAAGTAATAGTTTGTCTGGTATTTCTTTGTTTCTTTTTTTCTTTAGTTTTCCTTTTTGTTCTTCAAATTTCAATTATTTTCTAGGCCACTCTTGACTATTTCATTTTTTTTTATTATTGTCATATCAAACATTTCTTTATTTTCCTTCCTCTGTCTTTCGCTATTTTTTACTTGTTTCTTCTCTTCATTCGTTAAATTTTTCAGATCTCCACTGATACTGTTAATTTTCTCTATTTAATTTTATTTTGATCAGTCTCTAAAAAATAAAAGAGAATTTTTTAGTTGGATGGACCTTAATGCACTACTCAAAATCAATATTACTTAATCTTCCTCCTTTAATTATGTATAATTGATCATCAACAGACTATTGAGGGGGTTTCTGGGACATGTTCTTGACAATATTCTTCATAAAGTCAAGTATTGTTTTATCAATCTTTACTTGAGAAACTTCAACGTTCTATCAAACATGATGCATGATGTAGTAAGTTAAGTATTTTAGCATAAGGAAACATAAGATAAATAAGCAAAGTAAAAAAAGAATCCATAGGTCCCAGTAAGTATCTTTTAAAAAGATCAATAGCTTTTCTTCAACAAGATCCATATATGAATCTATCGATATAATTTAGTTTAATAATTACTGTATCATTAGCATGGTGATAGACAATAGAATAATCAATATTCATCAAAGTCTTTGAAACTGCTAATTTACTTAAGCAACTGGATTGCATTACATTTATAGAATTCCACTGGAAATGTGTTTGAGTTATTGGACAAATTAGATCAATTTTAAGTATTGTCAGTCATTTAAAAATAATCACTCTCATCACTTATCTTGATTCTCAAAAAAAAATCTTGATTAACTTGGACCGTTGCTTGTATCACTTTGTGTTTTAAAGTTTTTTCTTCAAATGATGATGCATCGCCATTAAACTACGTACATATGGGAAGTACAAAAGAAAACCCATTATGCTAATAAAGCATTTTTAAACTTCTTCTAAAAACTTTTTTTATTAAATGTCCTTCGTATTGTAAAGTCAAGTCATTCATCACAACCTCCATCTGAGATCATTTATTTTATGTCTTTTAGCAGAAGAATAACTCTTACCTGAGCAAAACAATGGCATCCATTATAAACTTGGGTTCTTTTTTTTTTAATTTAAAAATGAAGAATAATAACTAGCTAATCCTTCCGCAAAACTTTTATGGCGTTGGAATGAATATTTATTTGTTTATTTTTTTTGTTCGGCATGATCATTAGATCATAACACGTTAATTAAATAGGGATAATCATAGGTGATTAGGTTTACGATATATGACGGTAATTTGCTGTAATTTAGACACCTATTATTAGTAAGGGATAATTATCTGTGAAATTTTTTGTCTTGCTGATTATAGACAAATCTGATGGACCTTCATTAATTTTTATTAAGCATTTTTTTTAGAATCATTTAACCAGTCAGCAAGAATCAACTTAAATATGAACAGTACGTTCTACTGACCCTTAACCCCAGAACGTCATCTCGAATTAATTTCTTTAATCCACATTATTACAATGTAGTCTAAAGCTTCTTATAATATTGATGAAGCACCACTTACATACTTTCTAATGGGATGGTACCACGCCCCTCAACGGCAGCTCTACTATTTGTGCCGAGTGCAAAAAAAGGGCAACTTTATTATTATTGCGGGTCATAAGGCACATCGTGTTCGAAATCGGAATAGTGCCAGAGGCGGAGAAACATCTACATCTATATCTATGTATTTCTACTATTTTATATTTAAATCATAAAAAATTACAACAGTTGTGTAATAACGGGTACGAAGGAAAGTGTAAGCAAAATGGTTGCATAAAGAATCTTTCCTGAAAAATAAGAATAGAATTGCAGGAATATCTAAAATATTAATTTGGGAACCAGAAAGCTGTTCATGATTAACGAATACTTGAGGCCAACCAATTAGCCTTTAAATATCTGATCCGTTCAATACTGAAAGCAGACCGTCAAAAATTTACTTTTAGTCCTTATGTCTTTAAGCCTAATTTTTGCTTCTTAAAGCCTTGACTCCAAGACTTTTAATAAAAGCTCTTAAAACTGTATTATTCAATCGGTCCATTCATTTATTTGTTGAATTTTATGAGATTATAAATGGATTAAAAGATTCTCAAGGATACAATAACGAATTCCAACTAATAATAATAAGTTAAAAAGCAAAAAACAGAGCCAAGAATTCCTGCAGGACTTACTAGGAGAGGGTTGATACAACGGGAGGTTTGATGTATTTTTAAATTTGCCGCCTAAAATATGAATTTCTCCGGAGATTTGGCAGCAGTGCAATGCTTTCTATAGTAAACTGTCACGTAATATTCATGTGTTGCCGATTAAAGCACACTTAAAAATTTAAAAAAAAACTTGTTCTTTACAAAAAAATTGAACATTTATTTAAAATAAGTATAAGCATTTTATTAAAATATAGTTCTGATTATCCTTTTTACGAAATCCAGATCATGTAGTGAAAAAACATAGTGATATGATTGCCAGAATGTGAGGTTACTTTCTGGCGGTTTTTCGTTTAGTAAAACATGTCCTGAGAAATGATTAGCTCGAGGAGATATGGTACCTTATCAACCATCTCCACAAGTATCAAATAACCCAATAAGAATCATTTTTCATAAAAAAAACATTTTGAGATACAGGATGCATTTTAAGTAGAAAAAAAATAGGGTACGGGCTTTACCTAAACGAACAAGAGCCTGGAAGAGATGAAAGACGACTTAAAAATTTCTTACAGCCTCAAAGGCCTGGAAAAGACTCTCAGATACTCTCAACTATTTGTAAGAGACTTAAAAAGATTTGCAAGTCTCTAACAGGGGGCTAAAGTGCCTCGAATGCATGGAAAAGATTCTCAGATACTTTCAAGTACCTGGAGCAGGTTTAAGAATATTGAAAGTTTCTTACAGGCAGTTAAGGTGCTTCAAATACCTGAAAAAGGCTCTCAGATACGATGGAAAAAAGTTTAGAAGACTTAGAAGTCTTTTACAGATAGCCGAAGGACCTCAAATGCCTGGAAAACACTTACGGATACTCTTGAGCATTTAGAAGAGACTTAGAAAGACTTGTTTGTCTCTTACAGGCAGTCAAAGAGATTTAAATACCTGGAAAAGACTCCCAAATACTCTCAAATGCCTGGAAGAGATTTAAAAAGACTTAAAAGTCTCTGATAGGTAGCCAAAGTGCCTCAAATACCTAGAAAAGACTCTCAGATCGGCTTAAGTGCCTTAAAGAGATTCAAAAAGATTTGGAAGTCTGTAAGAGATTTCCAAGTCTTCTAAATTCTCTTTCAAACATACAAGAGCATGTGAGAGTCTTTTTCAGGTATATAAAGCACTTTCACTGCCTGCAAACAACTTATAGGTACTCTTAAACGTCTTCTACAAACTTGATAGTAACTTTATGCCAGGTATTTCAGGCAATTTAGCGGGCTATGACTCTTTTTAAGTCTTTTTAAATATCTTCCAGGAACTCGAAAGTATTTGAAATTATATTTCAGGCACTTGAAGCACTTTAACTGCCTGTAAAAGACTTTTAAGTATTCTTAAATCTCGTCCAGGCACTAGAGAGTCTTTGAGAGTTTATTCCAGCCCGTTGACTCCTTGTAAACAACTTCTAGATACTCCTAAACTTCATCTTAAAACCTGAGAGTAACTGAAAGTCTATTCCAGGCATTTGAGGTAATTTGGCTAGCTATGAGAGACCTGTAAGTATTCTTAAGTATTCCAGGAACTCGAAGGTATTTGAGAGTCTATTTCAGGCACTTGAAGCCCTTTGACTGCTTGTAAGTGACTTCTAGGTACTCCTAAATTTTTTCTAAAAACTTGAGAGTAACTGACTCCAGTCCAGGCACTTAAGGCAATTTGGCTAGCTATGAGAAATTGCTATGTTTTTTTAAATCTGTTCCAGAAACTTGAAAACTCGAAAATATTTGAAATTTTATTTCAGGCACTTGAAGCACTTTAACTGCCTGCAAGAGACTTTCAAGTCTTCTTAAGTCTCTTTCAAATTCTTGAGAGAATCTGAGAGTCTTTTCAAGGCATATGAAGCACTTCGACTGCCTGTAAAAACTTTCCTTGTCCTCTTAAATCTCGTCCAGACACTAGAGAGTATTTGAGATTTTATTCTAGGTATTTGAAGCTCTTTGACTGCCTGCAAGCGACTTCTAGTACTTAGAAGTACCACTTCAGGCAATTTGGCTAGTTATGAGAGGCTTTTAAGTCTTCTTTAATCTCTTCCAGGAACTCGACAGTATTTGAGAGCCTATTTCATCCACTTAAAGCACTTTGTCTGCCTGTAAGAGACCTTCAAGTCTTCGTAAATCTCGTCCAGGCACTAGAGCGTATTTGAGAGCTTAATCCAGACATTTGTACTCCTAAATTTTGTCTAAAAACTTGAGAATAATTAAGACTCTATTCCAGGCATTAGAGTAATTTGGCTGGCTATAAGAGAAAAGCCCTTTGACTGCCTGTAAGTGATTTCTAGGTGCTCCTAAATTTTTTCTAAAAACTTGAGAGTAACTGACTCCAGTCCAGGCACTTAAGGCAATTTGGCTAGCTATGAGAAATTGCTATGTTTTTTTAAATCTGTTCCAGAAACTTGAAAATTCGAAAATATTTGAAATTTTATTTCAGGTACTTGAAGCTCTTTAACTGCCTGCAAGAGACTTTCAAGTCTTCTTAAGTCTTTTTCAAATTCTTGAGAGAATCTGAGAGTCTTTTCAAGACATATGAAGCACTTCAACTGCCTGTAAAAACTTTCCTTGTCCTCTTAAATCTCGTCCAGACACTAGAGAGGATTTGAGATTTTATTCTAGGTATTTGAAGCTATTTGACTGCAAGCGACTTCTAGTACTTAGAAGTACCACTTCAGGCAATTTGGCTAGCTAAAAGAGGCTTATAAAATAATTTCTCAATAATTATCTTAAGGCTATAGGGGTCTTCTTTAATCTCTTCCAGGAACTCGAAAGTATTTGAGAGTCTATTTCATCTACTGAAAGCACTTTGTCTGCCTGTAAGAGACTTTCAAGTCTTCTTAAATCTCGTCCAGGCACTAGAGCATATTTGAGAGTTTAATTCAGGCATTTGTACTCTTAAATTTTGTCTAAAAACTTGAGAATAATTAAGACTCTATTCCAGGCATTTGAGGTGATTTGGCTTGCTATGAGAGACTTCTAAGTCTACTTAAATCTCTGCCAGGAATTTGAAGTTACTTTAGAGTCTATTTCAGGTATTTTGAAATCTTTCAAGATTTCCGAGTTTCCTTAAGTTTCTTCCAAATAATAAGAGTATCTAGAAGTCTTTGTGAGAAATTTGAGAACCTTTGAAGGCCAGTAAGAGGGTTTTAGGTACTCTTAAACTTTTTGTAAGAACTTGCAAGGAACTGAGACTCTATTTCAGGCATTCGAGGTAATTTGTCTGCTTATAGGAGACTAAGTCTTCGTAAGTCTCTTTCTGGCACTTAAGAATATCTGACAGTCTTTTCCAGATATTTGAAGCACTTTTACTACCTGTAAGAAGGTTTCAAGTTTTCTGAAATCTCTTCCAGGCACTTGAGAGTATTTGAGAGTCTATTTCAGGCATTTGAGTCTATTTTCATCTTAGATTTTGATGTAATTTTTAGACCCTTATTAGAATATGTTATAAAATAAAACGAAATTTTTTAAATTGATTAATTATTAAAAAAATATCATAAGAAAGCCCAGAGAATTTTTTTAAGAAAAAAATAAATAAATAAAAGATAAAGAAATATCCAGATATGCCAAGATACTTAAAGTCACTGAAAACGTTCCAAAATATACAAAATCACAAAAAATTTAAAACTGGCAGGTAGCTGATCATTTTTAGAATCAATTAGTTGAAATAATTTTATATTCTACTTGTTCTCTCATTTAGGTGCTTTGATCATCTGACGTTGGCAATTAACGTTTGACAATAAATTAAACTCCTCACGTTATATTAGTTATGAAGTCACTTATAGCCTAAAAATTGAAGGCTGATTAAAAGTCAAGAAGACATTCTCTAAAACTCCAAGCAATCTTGAATTGTGTAAAAGTGACGACGTTAGTGCACTTAAAAGTTCAGTAAAAATGACATTTAACCTTGAAAAGTAAATAGAACTTTATGTTCCATTCAGGCAGTTGAAACTATATTTTCCAATCAAGCAGTTTTAGTTAAATTGTTTATTAGGTCCTAATTTTGATTATCTGATGATCATCTTGACGTTGGCCGCCAACGTTTGCTTGGGTATAAATCCAACTCCTAAGGTTATACTAGTCACTTTCAACCTTTCCAAAGAGAAACATTTTGTGTTTAAAATTCAATGGTTTCAATGCACTTTAGAGTCCAGTAATATTAGCTTAGAAAATACACAAATTGTATATTTTTTTCAGGACCTTGAAGTTATTTTATGTTCTACTTATAGATACAAATTTTCGTCATCTGACGTTCGCTTAATATCTGAAAAAATTTACTTGTACTTGCTTCTTAAGTCACGTCCGCCACTGATTTCACCAGAATATTAGTGCAAATTGTCACGGGTAACGAAGTATCTGACTACTACAACACTAGTACCTATTGAACCGCATTGTAGGTGTGTTTAAGCTGTTTGAGGTTTATTAACTTGGAGAAATTCTGCTTATGTAAAGGGTCGGTGCTACATGCGGTCACGGTCTTTTTTGACCCCGTTTATTTGACTTCTATTGACCGCACTGGGCCTAAGATACTGTGCCTGAAACAATCATTTACTACAATAACTATTTAATAAAACATATTGTATGTAATGTAATTTTCTATAAATGCAATATAATTACAAGGCTTATTACCTAATAAGGCTTTTATTACTAATAAATTCTGAATAAACTGAAATTAACGGAGAAATACAATAAATTGAATGTTTTCAATTAAATCCGATATATTAGCGGATATTATATTCAAGACAATGCCGGAATAATGATTGCGGTTTTATTAATAAATCTTATGATCTAAGATTTTCATCATATAGAGATTAATGTTTATTTGTAAAAAATTAATCATCCGTGATATATACTGGATGTTATGACCAACGACGTATAAAATAATGAACTGATGATCAATTAATTTGCCTTGATTTAATAGTTGCTAACAAACATTAGTTGAAAGATGAAAATTTAATTTTTCAACTTGTTCTTCTATTACACCTTTTCATTTTTATGCTACGTAAATTGTGTGCTGGTTCTTGCGTAAGTTACGTAACAAACTTTGCATTTATCGTAAATATTTCTAAATTAAAAAAAGTACACCACTACATTTTTCTAAAATACATTTTATTCAAGTCCTTATTTAGTTTCGCGCTAATTTGCATTCTTGAGTTTTTTTTTAATTTATATATCTTATTTGGTATAACTATTTTGTTTCATACACATTAACACATTACCTACTATTTTCTAGATTTTTATGTCTATGATATTCCGTTATTACATTATAAGATGTCTATGAAAAGTATATTGTATGCTATACAGTGGCATATATAGGGTCATTTTATCACATATTTGAAGTGTAGTGATCGAGTTTAAAGATCAGATATGTAAATCCCTTGTCAATTTTTTAAAAAGCCGAAATTTTTCCCTTTTTGTAAATAGAATCGTATATTATATACGTATATGGTCACCTGTAATTTTTTTAAAAGCATTTTTCTTTCAAGCAATTATTTTTTGGAAAAAAGCCGTTTTTTATTAACCCTACCTCTACCCGCCACCCACCCCACACAACTTACCAGTAAACAGTTGTTTTCAAAAATCATTGTTTTTCAAAATAATATACATAAATAGCAGCTGGTTTCATAGTTAATATCCAATCTAATAATACAGTTTCTTTATTTATTATAAGTCGAAAAACAGTGCTATTAGATTGGATATTATGGACAAAAAACAGCGTTATTAGATTGGATAATGGGGATAAAAATCAGTGATTTTTCAAAAGAATTTCATCAAATATTTAAGGTGTAGTAATCGAGTTTAAAAACTAGATATGTAAATCCCGTGTCAATTTCTTCTTTAAATTCCTAAATTTTCTCACTTTTATAAACAGAATAGTATATGATATACGTACATTCTACGGTTCATAAACAGACTTTGACCATATACTGTTGATATATATATCAAAACCAATAATTTACTAAAAAATCGTTGAATAAATATATATTTAATGATCATAATATATGACGTATCGCTTGGGATTCTATTTATACTTCTTCAAACAATTAGTAAATTGGAAAAGTTTTTAAAATTTTTTTTTCAATGTGTTAATAAGGTGAAAAACCCTATTTAGTAAATACTTGTTTTCAGTGTCGCGCTAGTTTTTTTTCTTTCATCTTTTTATTTAACTTGTCAGTTAAATTAAAGTACTAAATAAATGTGAGCAATATCTTTCAGTTCTGGTTTTCATATGAAATTCAATTTGGTATATACTCAATTAAGAGCAGCTATGCTGAAATTCGCCAAGTTAAACATAAAGTCCTATTTGTCTTTCACGTTTCTGTCTCCATTTATTTTTCTCATTTAACACAGATACCTGAAACTGGTGGTATTTAATTAAATAAATATTAGACAAAACAAAATAAACTTTAAAACTTAGATCCTGGCTTATATTGGGCATTATTTAATTACAAAATTAGTGGTAAGTGGATTTTACAACCTTTTAGGTATCTTAGAAAATCTACCTTTGAAGATATTGGTTGCAGACTTCGAGGGATGGATTAAAACAAGGCATCAATTTATATATTTAATTTTTTTTGTACATGCATTGCAAATATTTACAATAAAATACTATTTAATATACTCCATAGTGCCGATATCAAATCATATTATTAGTGTGGGCAGTTCTTAAGTAATATCTTCTTATATTGGTCAAAATACTACCTAGAGTAAATATAAAAAACAGTATAAGAACCAGGGTAAATATAAAAACAGAATGAAATGTTATATTGACTTATGTTTAAATTATTTTGCCAATGTTTTTAATCAATAATGAAAAATCGGTGCATAAAATAAGGAAAAAATGGAAATAAGTTTCAGCCGACGCAACATTCATCCTTATTTTTTAAATGAGGGGATGTAAATATATCTTATAACAGAGCGGGGTTTAAAAGGTTTTATTCAGTTGACGGTTTGTGTTTTTGTGATCAAAGGAATTTTTAACATTTTATTGGGATCTCTCATAAACAAGAGCAATGGTTGATTAATGGAAGGCATCCAGTTATATTAGAAATATAAAAGAATATAAAAATATATAAAAAAATTGCATTATATAAGGATAAAAACAAACAAAATAATAATATTCTCAAATACGTACTTACAAATTCACATGGTTTATTGCTCTCACAGGTGCTGGAACTAAAGCTTCATAAATCATATTAGGAAGTAAGACTTGTAACTTTTCTAATGCCGGCTTTACCGTATCTCTTAATGCATTTTGAATAATTTTTAACAGAGATATTATTACGTCATAGTATCTTACCTCGAATGGAAGCAGTATTTTTCGAACCTTATCATCATCATCCTCATAACCTGAGAAGCAAGAATAATTTTAGATAGAGTTCTAATAAAAATTTGAAACTTGGGTCTATACTAATGTTTCTTTTATAAATCTATTTATGTTGGCTCAAATAAAAATATCCAATTTACACATAAATTAAAGGAACTATAATAGGCATGACATTTTTTTAAAACATTCAAATATACACGACTGTCCCGTGTTTTTCTTGGGTGCCGTGTATTAACATGAAACAGAAAACTTTTCAAAATGTTAAATTATGCACACATTCTGATGTGGACCAGTCAATGTCTGATTCAGTCTTAAAATTCAATACTTTTTATTCTATAATATTTATTCTATAATACATTTTTTAATCAATTCTGGTTCAATTTATTTAAATGGCATTATTAATTTAAAATAATAATTATTTAAAAGAAATTATTAAAAAAAATTAAATGGCGTACCTGATACAGCTACCAACACCAAAGCGAAAATTACTACAAACTTTAACATTATAGATTGCTATAATAAAACCAGCTCACCAAAAATAATCAAATGTGAATTTATTCATATTTATATAGTTTCTGTAGCAATATTAACATTAAAAATATGTGAAAATTTTAATTAATAAATTTATTATTAATAAAAAAACAATGTGGAAAACAATGTTCAATTGCATAAGTCACCTTAAGTAGGCGATTTTATGTCTTTTTAAATTATTTTTTTTAGACGATATTTTTCTATTATATATACACAAAAATTTTGAAAAAAAAATATTATTTTAAGATTTAAATATTTTTTAATAAAATAGAAATTTAATTAATCCCTTAACATATCAGCTAGAAGAGTAGAGAAATTTTGAATATATACTTTTAAGTGAAAATATGGTGATTTAATTAGTTTACCAAAAAAAAAATTATAATAATATATATCATATTAGGTTACACCTTAAAAAAAGTTATAAGGCAGACCAAGATGTTTTTAAATCTTCGGAACTAAGGTGTTAAATTTTCAAATCAAATTGATTTCCAAAATATATATTATAAATACAGTTTTGCTTATTATACTTATGTTTGTTTATTACTTTTAAAGGCCTGATGATGATCTAGCTAAAGCGAAACACGTGTAGCCTGTAATAATATGTTGTGACACCGTGACTTTGTGTTTTCTTTGGTTTCGTCAATTTTGTATGTTGGTCTTTTTGAGAATAATGGATGGAATTTTTGTCCTAGGTATTTTATATCGTGTACCTTATTTATTTTTAGGTGGCAATTTAAATTGCGTTTCTGCTGGTCTTTGCGTTTCATCCCGTAAGTTCTAAACCACAGCTAGAACAATCTCATCTGCGTATGACACTACTATTCCCTTAAAGTTATTAATATTTAGAATGTCATTTATATAAGCCTCATACAATAAATACAGGGTGGCCATTTGAAAACGAAACAGAGCCTATTTTGGGTCCCTTAGAACATTTTCGAAAAAATCCTCGGACCCGTGAATTTTTGATTCAAGGGGGAACCACTTTTTTGCTAGTTTCGCCCCCTGAGGGCAAAGCCCTAGCGGAGGTGACAGGGGCCTCCAAAATTTTAAATGGAACGGGGGGTCAAGTAATACCTTATTTTGAAGGTATTTTTATGTAATGGATTATAACCCTAAAGTTTTAAATCGTTACTATTTGCCTAGTCGATACAGGGGCTAATAAAAGTTACAAAAACATGTCAACATTTTTTATGAAAAAAAATGCTTGTAAATTTAACAGTTAAATAAATACAAAAAATTATGTTCTCCTACATTGTGAACCGTACTTTCTGTTGTTTTTTTTTAATACCCGTAAGTATCTATGCCAATTCTGCAAGGGAACTCTTGGTTATTGTTGAGACTGTTATTATAGCAACATTTTGAAGTTTAATAGTGGTTGTCAATTACTCAGCTGTCAGAACATAGTATGTCAAACAAATAGCTCTTTAAAGTTAGTTAGTTACAACATTGAGTGTAATAATGGTTTATTCACTTGCTGAAAGAGTTGAAATAATTTCTCTTTTCTTTGCGAACAATGAAAATGCTAATAGAACTGCCCAGCTCTTTAACACCAACACCCTAATCGATAGGTCCATCGCAAGTACATTTTGGAATTAGTTCAAAAATTTAGGGAAACTGGGTCTGTGGCTAATAAAAAGCGCGAAATGGATAATCCAGTGGTGAATGAAGCTTCAGAAGTAGCTATTTTAGGCCATATTGTGCAAGATCCTAAACTGAGCATAAGGAAGTTATCAACCATGTCTGGTATTAAGAGAAGCAGCATTCAGAAGATATTAAAAAAAAACAAGTTTCATCCGTACAAAATGCATCTCGTACAAGAACTAAACGAAGACGATTTTGATAGGCGAGTACAATTTTGTGAAACTATATCTGAACAAGCCGCCAATGATCCACACTTTCTATTTAATGTATGTTTTTCTGACGAATGCTCCTTTTTTCTAAACGGTACTATGAATCGTCACAACTGTCGCTATTGGGCTGATTCAAATCCCAGAATATTTCGTAAGGTGCATACACAACATCCTGAAAAATTAAATGGCATTTTTGGTAAACATATCGTAGGCCCCTTTTTTTACCTGGCAATTTAACAGGAGAGATGTAGCTGGAGTTATTAGAAAATACAATTCAGCCAGCATTAGTGGAGATACTAGAAAATAACAACGAGTACTTGGAAAATCGTCTAGTATTTCAGCAAGATGGGGCGCCACCCCACTATGCTGCAAGGGTTCGTCAATATTTGGACCAAACGTTTCCAGGACATGGAACGTGGTGGATTGGAAGAAGAGGAGCTATTGAATGGCCTCCTCGTTCCCCAGACTTAAGCCTGTTAGATTTTTTTTTATGGGGCTATTTAAAAACTAAAATTTATGCTAGTCAGCCAACATCGCTAGACCATTTGCGACAAAGAATAATTGATGAATGTCGTCAAATCACCCCAGAAATTTTGCAAAATGTATGGGAAAGGTTTGAACAAAACCTGTATTATTGTATGGAAGTCGAAGGCCAACATAAGACATTTACTTGATTGATTTTATCTTTAAGCCCTTTATATAAAATTATACTTTTTAACATTTTTTTGTGAACAAAAATTGACGGGTCCGAGGATTTTTTCGCAAATGTTCTGAGGGACCCAAAATAGGCTCTGTTTCGTTTTCAAATGGCCACCATATATATAATAAATTATAAGAACAAGGAATCTAGTACTTTCGGGAGTTGTTCGTATGGAATCGTACCAAAAGCCTTTGCTAAATCCAAAAATATGGCAAGAGTATTCAATTACAGCATGTAATTTTATTCAATTACATGCTAATTGAATAAAAACTTATTAGAGTGCATGGCGTCCATTGTCCAGGCAGATAAGGCGATTGTTTAAAACATTTAAACAGTAAGGGTGTATAAAGGTGTATATATCGCGAGACAATAATAGAGTCTGTTTTAAAATTCCTCACGAACATTGACAAATGTTTTCCGCTAAAATCTCTACATTCGCAAGTAATTCGATCCTTTAAATCATTAATATTTTTAGGTGGGCTTTTATGAACTTTGCTTTTTGAATCCCCCCAAAGGTAAAAATCTAGTGACGTTAAATCTGGCGATCGTGCGGTCCATTCAATTGCACCTTTCCTGCCAATCTACATCCTTGGAAATTGTTCCTTAAGCGACTCTCGAACTGTCAAAGCGTAGTGCAAGGGAGCTCCATCTTGTTGGAAATACAAATTATTTTCTTTTAGTATCCACACCATAACATCGCTTTCGTTGTGTTTTCGGGGAGGTTTAAATAATATTTTTTAGTTAAATTTTCTTCTTTCAAAAAAAAATGGCCCGATGATTTCGATAAATTCGTGCCCATACATTAATTTTTTCAGGATACTAAGTATAATACTCGAAAACGGTGTGGATTTTGAATATCTCCTTATCTACAGTTATGCCGATTTACCGGTTCATTCATAAAAAAAGATAACTCGTCACGGATCCTCGTCAATTCGCTAGCACATCGGTTCGCAAAATTCAATTCTATCAAAACCTATTTTCTCCTAGTTGTTGAAGGATTTTAATTTTGTAAGAAATTTTTTTCTATAATATATGTATAATAAATATCTGAACCGACTTGAGATTACTGCAAACCTCTACAAATAAGAGTTTTTTGGAAAAAAATTATTGAATTATATCGGGCTTTATATCGATAATATAACATCGGGCGCGGACTATAAATAAAATACTGGCACACGATATATGCTGCGTCCTTGATTTGGTTGCTGGACATCGACTAGAGAGCTTTACACACATTATTTCTGCTAGTTCGAATAAATGAAAAATTTTCTGGATTATAACAATATACTTAATTCAACGTTTTTAATAATATTTTCCCAAGAAAAATTAATGGAAAAGGCTTAATATTGGTGTCAAATACTCAATAAATAATAAATAACAAATAATGAACACTAGAAAGCGTCTGCTCTTCATTATTTAGATAGTGCTAAGAGTGCAAAACTCCCTAAACTACTGCTTTTACAGCTGCACGGACTGTCAAGCATCAAATTATGTCACTTATTACAATTATGTCACACTACTTTTTATAGTTCTTTAGCTTGCACAGTTTGTTTTGCTAATTATTAATTTAGCTTTGTGTCTCTTAGACTGACACCGAATGATATTTTGCATGATATATTTGAAATCAATAAAATCTTTTCATTTCTTTAAGTCTAGGATGTATTCCATTTAAAAATGGTTTTTTCAGATCACGATTATAGAGAATTGACCACTTTTGACTACATAGGGCAGCAGCCGACAACAGAATATGCTGATGTATTAAAAGTTAGAAATTGCACCCAGATCTTTAGTAATACTATAGGATCCTAGATGGACAATATGGCAAAATGGAGTAGGATTTTTTTTGAAAATTAATACCTTTAAATATGCCTTCTATTTTTAGACATTGAATTCCACAATAAATTTTCCAGTAAAGCTCCTTAGGGAGCAGAATTTATCTTGTTTATCCATAGACTTTTTGACAGTCTCTGTATCAAAACTTACTCAAAATGCGATGCCAAACCTGAAAGAAGAGCAATTTCAGCAGTAATGCATGACCAATTTTGGATCCTAATACTAAGAGACTGAAATTTTCGAAGGCAAATAGAAAAATGGTAATTCCTATAAATTTTACTTTTAGCCTATTTACTTATTACCTCTTTCATTACTAATTTGTTGGTAGTTATTTAATTTATAATATTTACTAAGGAAAACTACTAGTGAATTGGGTAGGGGGAAATTCCTTGGTGATTTTATAAAAATTATTTTTGCCTTTGTACATTACTAAAACCTTTTGCCACATCCTAAATAAATTTTATTTTGCAAACTTTGCTCTCCATACTACAAAGTCCCTCATTAAATTAAGTTCGAAGTTCATGTAAGTTCATCATGAAATTTGGAATTTTAACAAGTATGTGTAACTGCTAATTTTTATTGTATAAATTATGATTTTTTTTCTATAATCTCTTTATAATATCGTAATACATTTTTTTTTTCTGATATAATGTTCACCTGTTTCCTCTTTCAGTGCTATTTTGTTAATAGTTATTTAATTTTTATTGATCTTTATACATTTACTATAACCTCTGGAATACCCTGAATACAAAGTTTGTTTTTCATACATCAAAGTTCCTAATTCAATTAAGTTATAGGTTTATACATTATGGCATTTGGAAGAACTGTATTTATTGTTTTAACAAGTGTGTACAGCTGGTAATCTTTATTGTATAACTTGTAAGTTTTTTGCTATAATCTCATCCTATAATATAATCATAGATTTTCTGACTATTTCTGAGACTGAGACCTATGTATCTAGTAGGAAATGTATGGATATTTCAGCACTTTATTTAATATGGCGACAAAAAAAGTCCCGATTTAACACTTTTTCAATGTGCCTAGTATATTTCCGAAGGAACCACACAATTTCCACTAATTATTTAAGCGCATGGTATAGTAGAGCGAAATTCAAATTTGGCGCCTTAATCAGATTTTAAATTACCCGCTATTATGACTACAACTCCATTTTCACTTCCGGTTAGTACTACTCCTCGACAATCAGAGGGCGCAACGGTCAATCGGCGTTCAGTCTTCTATTGGCTCTTATGGGAGTTTTCTATCTAAGAACTATCAATCTATGTTTCTATCTCTGGATATCTATGGATACTTAACAAATATGTCTTTTATAATATGATAAATGTGTGATAAATATGAAAAAGGATGACACCTACCTCGCCTGTAAAAGGAACGTTTAGAATTTCCTTTTTCCCAATATAGTATAAAAACCACTTCAGACTTCTTTATCATTTTTCAGCAAAAAGGAAGTTTTTAATTTTATTATAAATTAAAAAAACGCAATCACTTCAAGTATTACTTTGATAAGCAGTCGCCAAATACCTTTATCGAGACAATATTTCCGAGCGAATTTTACAGTGTTGCCGTTCTATGTGGAAATTTGGCGATTTAAAGAATTCAAATTAATTATTATTAGTGATAAGTAGTTTTGGTTATTACTTATTAAGCGAATTTCACTCGTTTGCTTTATAATAAATAATGTGTAATTATGTTTCTTTTTTTCTATTAATATTGAGTCACTATTCCCTGGTACGTCAACCGATTTAATTTTTTTGGCACTGTTAAATAGACATTTTATTGCTTCTTACAATGTGTCACACGATGAGGGTTTGCATTTGACATATCAAAGTGAGGTTAACTGAAGGTGAGAAGGTATATTATCCCTTGTATATTATCTAAATTGAAGTTTTTTTTTGAAAAAAAAGAAAAAATTAAAACACTGTATATTTTATCTAGTTGTAATAACGAGGTCCGTTATTGTTGAACGTCCCTTAAGAAAGCCTTGTTAATATGCGGCATCTTTTTTTTTTCTAGGTGAATTTCCAAGTATTTAGCGAAGTTGTTAATCAGTCAATAATTGGTGACATCCATCTTGTCAGGTTTTTAAAATAGAACTCTCCCTTGACTTCTTCCAGAGATTGGGAATGAAGGTACTGCATTGCCACCTCAAAACATAATTAAACTTATCTTGCTGATGTTAAATGTAAGCTTGTTTCACCATCTTTTAATATGGCTTATATCAATCTGAAATGTCTCTCCCAAAGTAGTGCCCTCTGTTTCTAGCCTCAACATTGTGTTATCATTATCATCAGCAAACAATGGTGATGGATCCAGTGATGGTGATAAAAGCTAGGTAATTTATGTAAACAAGAAATACAATCCTCTCCCTTTCTTTGAAGTAATAATTTTCTGTATAAGACTCAAATAAAAGATGATTCAGTTCCTGCTTGGTACTGTTCGTGGACATTTTCATCTTAGAAAAATAAATTAAAACAGGTGAATAATTTTTGTTTCTTTCATTTATTTTTACAATTATTGCAAAGATCTATATTCACATGTTATCCAATATACGCTAGTACGGAAGCTGCTTCATGCGTAGCTTTCTAAAAACAATTTTTTTATTAAATTAGTCATTTTTCAAAAACCTTGTTACAAAATTAGTTAAATACTAGACAATTTAAAATTCGTTTGACATGACTACTTAATTAAAAAAAATACAAATAATAAAAAATAATATATAAAACTTACAATTTTGTAAGAATTTAATATATATAGAACAAAAGCAAAATAGAGATATAAATAAACAAATAAATGTATATTCTCAAAAGTATACTTACGTATCCTTAAGGGCTAGTTCTCTTACAGGTGGTGGAACTAGCGCTTTATAAATGATCGTAGGAAGTTTCTCCGATAACGTTTTTAATGTCGGCTCGATAACGTATATCAATTCATGATCAATTTTATCTAAAACTGCTTTTACGTCTACCCAGCGTGATACACGATGGCCTGGATTGAGAATGGGTGGGAAATAACCTGAAAAGGAAAATTAATTTTATGAAGCATAAGTTTTTTGTTAATAAAATTTTAATTTTATTGCATATAATAATCTTTAAATAAATATAGTAAGAGAAAAAAAATTATTAAAAAATATTGAATAAATACTAAATTTAAAGGTTGACCTGGCCAGTTATATTTTACAGGCTAAGAAAAGATGTTCAGAAGAGAAATTATGGAGATTAAAGAAACCACCAGTGAATCAGAAATGATTAAATTTAAATTAAAAGAAATTATTTGCAAAGTCTCTAATAATTTACATTTTGTTCTGTATTTCTTGTTTCACGAAACTCATAATTACTTAAGGCTAATAATCAGTAATCGCGTTTATAGCTTTTATATTAGCTGACTTATATTAAAAGTTTATTATAATTATTTTATAAAATAATAACGCTTTTATATTATATAAATTTTATAAGTCTCATGGGAAAAAATAAATTATAATATATTATTCTCTGGGAAATAAAAAATAAAAAAAAACTACTTCAAATACAAAAAAAAATTAAAAGATGAATTTGATTGCCTATAAGAGTCAAAAGAGAAAAATATGAAATTGCTCTGGTTGCATTATGAAAACCGTAAAAATAAACAAAAAAAGGTAAATTTAAAGAAAACAAAAAAATTTCAATGATCAAAAAAAGAAAAAAGTTAGGCTACCAGAAAAAACAGAACATAAGTGGATTTGGAAAACGGAATTAAAGTCAGCTAAGCAGAAATAACTTAATCTTTCCATGCAGTCATCTCTCTTAATTTTTATAACTTTGAGTAATTAAATATGATAAATTTTTCCAAGAATGATCCTGAACTATGAACATTTTTGGACAATGCAGGACTTATTATATTTACATTATAAATTATGTTCTATAATATTTTTTTATTAATTTTATCTGAAATTTATGAAAGTTTTTTACATACATTACACACATGCTAAAATTCTATTTAAAAAATGTTTCTAATTAATTAATATCAAATGACATACCTGACGTAGCTACCAACAGCAAAGCGAAAATTGCTCCAAATTTCAACATTACGGATTGCTAAGAGAGAACCCGTTAACCGAAAATCAAATATGAATTTATTTATATTTCTGCAGATTTTATACCGATATTAAAAAAAATAAATCTGCAATATTACATTTTTTAATGCATTTACTATTATTAAAAAAAATGATCGATTTTATTAGAATTTATTTTCAATTGTTACTGATAATTGCTTAATATCAAAAACAATGTCCAATTGTTACGAAAGTTTAAGTGGGCGAAGTTGAGTCTTTTGAATTTATTTTTTAACGATATTTTATAAAATGTTATGAATAAGACAAAAAATGAATATTTTCTTTTATTATAAAAGAAAAACAATAGCTCTACAGTAATAGGACTTATTAGTATTTAGGTTAATCTTAATATTATCTGAATATAAAAAATTATAAACTACATTTTTAATCTGAAAAACTTGATGCCCTTCTTCAGACTTCAACCAATACAAAGTTTTCTCTGAAAAGTACTAAAATCACTGTTGAGATCAAGGTTATTCTAGTAAAATCTGTATTGTTGTGACGAATTCATAATGAGTTACTTATTATATTGGGTATTACGTCACTTATAGCAAAAATCAATTTAGAAATTTTTATCTCACACGCTCATTAAAAATTAAATTAGGTAGGATATTGAAAAGAAGAAACGAGCTCAGAGATTAATAGATTGAACCTCAGCTCCTAGGTATATAAAAAATCTATTATACCTCAAGTAAATTATTGTATTTAAAACTTATTGAACTTAAATTAAATTAAGTATATCGAACGGTATCGTTACAGATTTAAGTCCATATTTCTTTTAAATACGTGAATAAGTCTATTTTCTTCTTCTTTTCAATTGTTGAGCGTGTGAGATAAAAATTTCTAAATTGATTTTTGCTATAAGTGACGTAATACCCAATATAATAAGTAACTCAAGGTTATTCTATTTATGCTAAACACAAACAGCACAAGAACATTGCATACATTAATCCACGATATCTTATTATATTTTATTTGTCATATGCTATTGCAGAATCACTATAAAACATATGGCAGCAATATCTTTTTATCTTTTATGATTTTCAATTCATCGGCAAATTTCTTGAAAGAAGATTAATATTAATTGGAAAAATGCTGCATGGAATATCAGTCATAGAAGTCGGAAAAACAACCATATTTTTGTCGAAGGATGATCCCTCAGCACCCCCACCTCAATGTTTTTAAATGATATTATATCAAGTGCAAAAATAAAATATATATGCGATTAAATGTTGACACTACCCTCCACAAACAAAATTTTGAAAACTATATAAAGCTTTACTTAAAATTTAAAAATAGTTCCTGCATTATTCTCGATTTTTACAGTAACATTTACATATTTGATAATATTGATATATATACTGGTCATCCAAAAAAATAATACGTAATGGTTATCGGTCTAACTACATCTAACTAAATCTAGTCAAAAATTCTACAACCAAAGAACTCTTTTACGACTAAAAAGATAGTTAGGTTTATTGGAAAGTCTTGATTCTACGTAGGAGATGATTAAAAATTTTAAAAGAGGTAATTTCTGAACCATCCTGTACCTATGACAGTCGCATAAAAGGGATGCATATATCCGCATTTCGAGTTTTATAAAAATGAAGATCTCCAGATCTCATGTCATTGAAAAGATTTTTATGTACTTGACATGCGCAGTAGAAGACATAGATCTTAATTATAGTTAGGATTTTGTCTTTTTTCAAAAGTACGGCAACAGATTTCTCCAAAAGACAGTCTAAACACGTACATACGTATAATGTTTTAGTTTATTAACACTCTCTCAATACTGGAGGAATTCCAGCAAGCCATTTAGGCATAGGACAGACTAGAATGTACTGAGGCAAAATAAAAGCTTTTAAGTGTATAAATATGCATCGACAGAGCCTGCAATACCAGCTATACACTTGATGGCTTTGGACAGAAAATACTGGTAGTCAGTAACTGAGACAACTGTTGATGTATCTTCCGCAAAAAGTGTTATATAGCTCTCATTTACCAAAAGGGACAAGTCATTAATAAAAAGTAAAAATAAAATGGACCCAAGTGACATAATAGTTGCCCAATCAGATATGTCCCTTAACTTTCAATCTCACAGCCAGGGTTCTACTTGTCCAATATTTGTGAGCTTAAAAAAGATCTTATTTAGTAGTAAAGCATGACTAATAGTATTAAAGGCTTTAGTAAAATCAAAAAGGATACGAACACAATTTACCTTCAATTCAAAATTGTTCAAGATATTTGTATAAAGAGATATAATTGCATCTAATGTAGACAGTACAGCCCTAAATTCAAACCATGGCATGGCAGTATACTAAAAGAATCTCAAAATGTCACAAGTCTTCTTTTAGAGGGTCTTTACGAAAACAGGCAGAAGAGCAGAAGGCTTATAGTTACTCCCTTGTCTGCCCTTTTTTATAAAGAGATATGACAACAACTGCTTTTAGTTCTTTAGGAAAATATCCAAACTAAAATGATAATTCGGGAGATAAGGGGGAATAAAAAAAGGGATTGGGATAAACTATTGACAGGCATATTCGTACCTATATAGGTGCCTGAAAATTATTTATGATCCTTCGTACAGACTCCGTCTTTCTATTATTAGGAACACACTTTGATCCGCGATTAGAGAAGTTGGCGATACAGTTATTACCTTCCAATAAGGTTTGAGTTATATTACTAGAAGTAAGCAACTTTGTTGAATTATAGGCTTTTTTAGCATTTGTATAGAATGATATTAACTAATGGCTGTAAATGGATTTTAGTTGAGTATCAAGCGGTCTCAACTGTTTGCCTTCATTAATTATCAACTGTGATTAGACTTCCTGTGATATGGCTTGCGGTTGATTACATAAGAAAAGATCATATTAAACAAACTGGAGAAAGTGTCAAAGAAGTAAGAAAGTTTAATTTTTAAATCCAGTGTCTTAAGGGCTAAAAGCCAATGTTCTTTGGACAACAAATGATTAAAAAAGTGTTTGTTTTTATCAGAAAAGGATCTAAAAATCACTATTTAAAATGCCTCACGCCTCTCAATCTGCCAACTCCAGTTAAAAACAGTGCAACGTTATTAAATGTATTATTATTGAAGATACAAGACAATCCTTTAGTTCCAAGACGTTCAAAACTAACTTGTTTAAGACCACATGAGCTAAATGCGACGGCAATATTTACCACTTTCCTATATTTGGTAATAAGATTATATTAAAAATCACCACAAAAATATATTAAAATATCAAGCTTACATAAAATCTTTAACAATTGCTCAAAGAAATCACTAAATGTTTTAAAATCAGAACTAAGAGGACGATATACATGCAACAAACCAAAATATTAACATTATTTACAACCTGGAAAAGAGCATCAGTACATTTAAACCTGTCAGATAATAAAAAGTAATTTTTCTCTACATGTTTATAAGTACTAAAGTCAGATCTGGCAAATGTTGCCACATCATCACCACATTAGTACGCCATCTATAGTAGTATGATGCGACCTTAGAGTGTAAAGTCTGTGTGAGTCATTTAAGTGTAAAAAGAGTTCCAAGTGAGCAAATTTAAATCGAATGCTTCTGGTGCTTAGATTAACAATCCTCACTCTTTTGTTTACTTTAATTTTTCCTGGCCTTTCCCAAATACCCGTCTATTCTGGACCTGGACCTAGGTCTTTAGTTTTGAGTGCTAAAAACGTGAATTTTTTGACATGTATCGCTTCCGGCCAGTTTTGAGGCTATATCCGATTTTTATTAATATTTTTAGATGCCTTAATTTTAAAAGCCTTATACTCCTTAGACTTAACATCTGTAAGCTCAATAATAAACCTAATATCCTGTTCATGATTAGCTTTCAGATATGTCAAAACCAATATCAAATGGGAGACCTTTGAGACCGATATTGAAGTCAGCAGAGTTGATGCTACCGGATTTCCAGGATTATTGTCAGAGTTTCTTTGGCAAATTATAGAGTGACTCTGATTTACAACTATTTCTGAGGTAAGTGCGTTATTTCGAGCTTCTTCCTGAGCTAAATTGATATATTTACAGACAGTCTGTTGGTTGAAGTTTGCAATACAGCATGATTTATGTTCTGCGTTAATAAATGAGGTTCCTGTGAAATTTTGCTATTGTTCATATATTGGTCCAATTTCAGGCCATTTTGCTTTACATCGTCCATAAGACTTCCAAGTTGGATATCTAGGCTATTAGTTTTCTCGTTCAGAGCTTCTGTGAAATTATTATTAATTGATAAATCAAGTTTTTCCAGTTGAGTCTATTAAGGTGATGCAGCTGGTCCCAAAGCATGTTATTCTATCAGTTAACTTTATTTTCCAGGTTGGCAATATCGGTAGTATCTGGTTTTGATTGTTTGGCAAGCTTACGTTCCTCCTCATTAGATTTGAACTGTTTATTCAACTCCTTAATAAAATGTTTTCCCGATATTTTTTAACTTTTTTCTCCCAATTAGAAAGATGCATACGTATTTTAAAAGGTTAAATGGATGCAGTCAGGGCTGCAAAACTTGTAAAAGAAAAAGAAGGGACAGTTGATACTTCTTGGCTGACCAAGTGTCAACAGACTGAAAAGAATGACACGTGCAACTAACCTTACTTTTCGCACAGTTTCGGCGGGAAAAAACGAAATGTTAGTGATAGAACTTTATTTTGAGAAGATACTCTAAATTCTTCAAAAAAAATTCACAATTAATGCACAGAACACACCATAAAGCTATTAAACACTGAAACACTAATTAATTAAGATTAATTAGTGAAGAGATTATTAAAGAAACATCAGCAATAATTTATTAAAAATTATACGATATTATAAAGTTAGCTTTAACATTATCGAAGGCCTCAATGAAAGACATGAAGACATGCTTTCTTTGGTTCAAGGTTTGTATACTAAATATTGCTTCTCCTGTTGTAAAACCTTCTTTAAACTCAAACTGACTGTTAAGCTGCAAAAAGTCTTTGCATGTTTTTTGTATTACTTGATTTTGGTAAAGTTATAAAAGTACATCGAAGCCACTCCTCTGAAATATGTGTCGTGTCTAATATGTTGTTAAAGAGTTTGTTTTCTCCTATTAATATCCTTGGTCCTGTCAGCTCTCTAATTGATTCGTTGGGTTGTTTAGTCAGTTGTCATTAAAAAGCTTAATTGCATATTTCTTTCAGATTTCCGATATTCTGTCTATACCCACTACAATTTCATTATTTTTACCTCTTTACCTCTTATAATCTGTGCTATGTACCAGCTATTTCATTTACTTTTTTATGTCGGACAGTATGGCTTCTAATGTCAAAAGTAAAAATCGGTTCAAAGCATTACAATCCTTAAAGGTGGAAATATGACCAAAAGTGTGCTGTAGTGTACATTGATTTTTCGAAATCATTTGGTAATATTTTTCAAAAAAAACTGAGTAATAAATTGGAGTTATATAACGAGTATACAGATCGCAGAGGGTTGTTAAGCCTAACACGTGTACTAATCTAATAAACTCGGACAAAATCTTTTTGAAAGAGGCAAAAAATTAACAATAAACTTAATTCTGGAACGTAGCCAGAATCATATTAATATAGTCAGTTAATCTGAATATAAAGTCCAGTTCAGAGATCTATTAGAATCTTTGATGTGTCGCAGATGCCGCACTAAATAGTCCGTGCGACTATGTAATATTTATTGTCGCATGATATATATGTTTAAAAATTTATATAATTATGGCAAAATTTTATGTAATTTATCTATCAAATCATTTCAAATATACGTAAAACCCCATGGTCTACACTATTTTTTATTTTTCTTTCGAAAATGTCCATTTTTAGAAAAAAAATAATATCAAAAATTGACCGCGGACACTCACAGCCTTCCCACCTCTTTTTAGCCAATCTATTAAAGAAAGATAAAACACCTGCATTCTGGCGATTCCTACTTTAGGCTGTGCAAGTGATTGTGTATCTTTCTCTATCCCACTGACTTTCAGGATTACGGGGCCGTACCCAGATAAATTCTTGGGCTGTTTTTGTATTACTTTCGTCGTGTTTTTAAAGAGATCTTTAAGGATGGGTCTATCACCTTTAATAGTTGAGAGGGGGGTCATGTGAGGTTTTTAATATTTGATGGGTTTTGCCGGTTTTGCTTTTTACACGTTTATGAAAGTGGAGGATTTAGAATTTGGCATGTATTCGTCTAAATTTTTTGCAGTTTTTACTGTGAGGAAGTGCGTTTTTTTAATTTATGTTTGTGGATTTGTTTTTGTATTATACCTAAAAACCTTAAAATGTTTCGACCCTAGGAAATTAGTAGTCCTATGGTTGGAACCTTTGGTGTGATCCTCAAATTACGAGACAGTTTTATCACTAACCAAAAATCTTTATTTTTTATCTCGACACGTGTTTTGCTAACGTATAATACAAAAAAAGAAAATATATAAAAATTTGATGTGACAATACAATGTGACAATACAAGCAACACCGGCACACGTACTACTCACGGCAGATCAAAGATTCTAATAGATCTCTGAACTGAACCGAGGTAACGTATTTTATAATAACACTTCTCCTTGAACTAACTTTCCAAATTTTCTGCATAAGTATAAGTAAAATTTAATTCCTGCTTCATAGTATTATTGTACATTTTCTAGTATTTATCTTTATCAGAAAAATAAATAAGGACAAGAAAATAAATAGAAGTTAAGTGAGTAGGCAGTTATTTATTTTATACAATTATTATTTTTTTAATATGTTATTTAACAAAGTCTATAGTCCTGGAGCCGCCTTATGGAAGCCACACTCTAAAAATAATTTTTTTTATTAGATTGGTCATTATATTAGTAATACGCAAATAATCAAAGTTAATTTATTAGACATACATTTATTTTTTGTAAATTTTTTACTCGTGTCTCATATTATAGTAAGTTAAATATTTGAAAATATAAAATTGACTTAAGAAGTTTATATTATATAAAAAATACAAATTTATGAGAATTTGTAATATAAAAAAACGAACAAAAATACAGACAAAATAATAAATAAAATGTATATTTTCAAACGTATACATACCTTTCCTTATTGGCTAATGCTCTTACAGGGGCTGGAACTATCGTTTCATAATAGTATTTAGGAAGATTCGCTGATAACGTTTTTAATACTGGCTCAATATTAGTGCTTAGTTCATTATTAATTATATCTAAAAGGTCTTTTACTTTAAGCCAGTCTGGTGGAGCGGGTAGGATAGGGTGACGCACAGGATCAGGTAATATCAAACCTAAAAAGCGAAACTAAATTTACACAGGGCAAATTAGGAAATTAAGCAGTGAGCGACAATTAGGTCTCTAATTATTATTAATCTATATTAATAATAAAATTTTGAATTCATTGTAGATATAGTATTGTTTAAATAAAAAATACTAAACAAACGCAAAATTTAATCAGTTTAAAGCAGTGTGACGGTTGTCCTGACCAGTGATATTTTAGTGATATTAAGAAACAATTTTTTGTGACAAATAATTTAAGCGGTAATTAATACGGTATTTCACTCAACAGTTTTATAGTAAATTTTTAATTTACATCTTAATTTGATGTTTTTGAAGGCCTACTAAAGAAACTCGAAAATTGGATTTCTGTAAACGTGCTTTAATTCATCTTAAAATTAAATTCTTTTAACGGTCAGCTTCTAAATCATCTTAACATGAATCAACTCCAAGATATACATTTAATTTCGTAGTATAACTTGGAAATTATAATACTGAACCTGGACAAAGCATACTTATTTTAAGTATTAAGAGTAACGTTTTAAAACCGTTTGTTTTATAGTTAATTTTCATTGCCAAAGTAGATTTCATAGGTTTAGAAATCATGAAAAAAATTAGTTTACATGTTTCAACTTTTAGTTCAGTCTGAAATTTTTTTGTTCAAAATCATATTAAAACTTTATTTAGAATATAATTTCAAATGACGTACCTGACGCAGCTACCAACATCAAAGCGAAAATTGCTACAAACTTCAACATTGTGGATTGATATTCAATAGCCGTTTAACCAAAAATCAAATATAATTTTTTATATTCCTGCAGTTTTTATACCGATACTAAAATAATAAAATCTACATTATTTAATAATTTATTATATTTGTTATTTAAAATGATCAATTCTTTTAGAATTCGTTTTCAATTGTTACTGATAATTGCTTAATACCGAAAACAATATCGAATTGGTTAAGTTAGGCAACTTTAAGTGGGCGAATATAATTATTCTTTCGAATTTATTTTTGAACGACATTTTTCATAACGTTTTTATTAAATCAAAGAATTATGATGTTAAATATAATAACTCTTTTATTACAATAAAACAATAGGACTATATTAGTATTTATCTAAATATGTATATTATATAAATATACCAAATTAAAAATTATACTTTTAATTGGTTTTTACTCTAAGAAGTGAATGCCCTCCTTAAGACTTCATTAAATAAATACATTTCAGTAGATGACTTCAGTAGACATTTTCGAAACGAGCTACTCGACAGCAACGGCTTTAGCTTCAGTGACTAGTGACTTTGAAATGGCGGTATATCGATGTTAGGTTCTTTAGACTCTATCTTTAGACATGTGATCAATCAAAGTATTTTGCCATACAGCAAAAACTGCTGTTCAGGCTTATGCAGATGAAGGACAATTATATCTTAATTTTAAATAATTAGATTAATTGATCCTACTTGTCTATTTTTTTTAACCCTTTCCATCCCAGTAACTTCAATAGGAATATATTTCTAAAAAGTCACAGTAGAACTCTATAAAACTATAAAATTTGAAATTACATTCAATATATAACAGATTTTAAATTACGGATGGCGATGAGCCTGCCAGTTCGTGAAACACCGAGTGACATTTGAACTTTAAGGCTAGTCTTTCATATTTACAGTGCTGCGTGTAAAATCGTCGCGTAATAAACGTAAATAACATTATTAAATTAAATGTGATATAGACTTATGTTTTTGCTAAAATCATACTACAATTAGCGCCAATTAGTGGGCATAACGTTACTATATTATTGGTTCGGTTTGGCGCAATCAGTATTTATTAACTACAATCTGAGACTAAATCAAGCATTTCTATTTAGGTATATTAAGTGTAAGCGATATTGATGAAAACGTTCCTTTGCTTACAGCCGAAATATGATCCTTATCTTACAAGTCCTCCTTTAGAAAAGAAGTCAATTTTATCCAATTCAATACTGGAGGTAGACTACGATGAAAACTGATGAACACGAACAGCAACTACAAGAAAACTTTGACTCTGAAGACGACTTATCCCTTATCATGTTTCAAAACCAAAACCCTTCATATCTCTAAAACGGCAAAATAAACCTTTCTGTTTTAAATCTTGAATGCAACATATTATTCACGAACAGCAAGGAAAGTAATAATTTTTTAAGTGTTTTCTTTATAACATTTTAATCCAGCATAATGCTGACCAATCAAATTTATTTTGTTCGACACAATTATTATTTATTCGACACAACTAACTGTTGCAATATTAGATGCCAAAAAATCTCTTAATTTCTAGGAATAAACATCTTATCTGGAATAGTTAAAAAATTCGCATATTGACATATTGCTGATGTTATGTTAAAAAATAGATTTGATAAACTGAGGATTCAAATATATCTTAATGTCATTACATATTTGCTGACTGGTCATCACCAAATTACGGTTAGCTGTCCTAAAATTTAACCTATCAAACATTGCACAAGAAAGAGTGTGCACAGGGGAAGAAGTTCTCTTAAGCAATATGTTAACCACATATCGATGGTGTAGCACGCAAATGTGGTAAGTACAAAAATGTTAATTTGCAGGAACTTCATTTTTAAAGTTTGACTATTCGTGGTATTAGATTCTTAATAAGCACATATTTTGTTTTTACGTTTTTAAGTAAAATTGTGGTATTTTCAATTAAAACATTCAACTTTTTTTTGTTTAAATTTATAATTAGGCTTGACAAAATTTAATTAGAATCGACTGCTTGCACTTAACACATTTGTTGTGCTACATTAAGAGTAAGAGGGATGAAGTAACTACCAGTTTAATTCTAAAATAAAAGTTTTTATTACTTTATTACATACTAGCTAAGTACATAATTGTTGTTTAACTAAAAATGACTTAATGTTAGTAATATAACTTAAGATTAGTCATCAGATTTTGTTTCAATTAGTTTAGCAGAATTACCTGTTTGCGGAATTCTATTTATAAAAGAAGCATAATCATCCGGTATTATTTTGCTTTTTAATAGAGAAATTAAATCAGATTTCTTCTTTTGAGACTAGAACTATATTTTGATTTTAACTCTACACATTTCCAGGTTTTCTTTTTTCCAGGCTTGCCTTTTTGAGATATATCAATTTCTAGAAATTGTTCGTCGGAAAGGGCATATTTATAGAATATGGTAGATGGTTTTTCCTTTTGGAACCGAAACCATTTTACATGCAGCCAGTTGACTTTTTCATTATTGGTGTTATGTGTGGTATTTGCAACAATATCGGACACCAATTGTTGTAGATCAAAAAATTAAGAACCCATTCACGGGTTGAATAGACTTTTTTGTGTTTCTGTGCCCTTTCTATAGTGGCGTGCATCGAATCAGCCTCAATGTAGGAATGCCCAGAGTCCATAAATTTTATATCAATTATTTTAAGGTTCTCGATTTTGTTTACGTTTCTCGATTTTGTTTACTGCGTAAAGCATTGCTGCAGCCACATTTTTGTTACGATTTTGCCGCCAGCAGTATCGGAAAATGATGCTACATGAGTTACTGATTTCGGTAAATTAAAAAGGTATTTAAGAAGGCAAGTTCCTATCTCTGCGCTTCCCTTATTTCCATGAGTCTCATCCCAAATGAAATAATGGCCATTAGAATTAGATTCATCAAAAATGGTAAAGTTGTAAACATTTTGTGTTTGTGGAAAATTTGGTTGTCTCCGGCATGTGGAACAGAAAGAATAGCTTGCAAGTCAAATGTAATGGCCCTAAATGATTTACCTTTTTCTTGTATTGCCTTTTTTTGTCGGCAGCTTTCATGTCCAAGGTTTCCTTTTCGCGTTTTTTATGTTTATCATGATCTTCTTATAAGTCTGCTTTATCCTTTGCACTATAATAAGCATTTCATTGAATACACTGGTCTTTCTTTGGAAGGTAAAATGCCAGTGTAGGTTCATACTCACGGATTTTTTTGATAAACAAACCGGGAAACTGGTTTCTGATGTTTTCCATGCAATAATTTAAGTACATTCTATACATTATGGAAATGTTCAATTCCGAAGAAAGATAGTGCTTTGTAAAATCACGCCTACAATAATGGGACTCAATCCAGGGAAACTTATCAATATGATTTTTAACAAACTGCTTTATTTCTTCGGATGTATTGGTGGGTGAAATGGTATCTCTTCTTCTATCATATCCAGTAAACACACCAAAACTGCTCATGTGCTCGGCACAAGTTTCTATGATTCTGTGCGACATAACAAAAGTTGCGCAAAAAAACTTTAAACACACTTTATGTTTTTTACCAAATTGTTTTTTGTTTTTGGACTATTTTTTTTTTTGCAGTAGCAACATTTTCGATGTGAGAGGCAAGATACATTTTTTGACAGACATAGTCTGCTAGTTGATAATATTCCAAACATAAAGTGTGTCTGTGTGCTTCGGAAATATTATCTTGGCATTTAAAACGGCAGTTTGTGCAATCCACTTTCTTCGGTTTTTTCACGGCAATCTCTCTACCACTACGATTGACGTAAGTTTTACCGCTTAGTCTTAAATTCTTATTTATTGAAAATTTCCAAAGCTTTCTATTGGCCTTACGGCATTTTTTTCGTTTTTTCGGTAAATCAGAATTAGTCGGTAAAACGTCGTTGGATGTTAATAACACTTCCTGTTTTCTTCATTTTGGCGAAAAGTGTTCTTCATCAATATCCAAATCTTCATTCTCCCTTTGAAGGTTCATAACTTGAAGTATCTTGAAACGGGTCACTTTCATGATCTATGTCATCATTTTCATATAAAAATGAATCTTCTGAAGAGTCAACGTATTCTTCTGATGAAGCCGATGATATTCGTGTTTTTCCTAAAATAAAAAAACATACATTATTTTGCGAGTATAAAACTTGTATTCCTTAAACTTAATAAAGAAGATGATTGAAGTATTATTTGCCAAGCTTTAAAAGCATTTGACGTTCCTGGTAGATTTTGGCTAAGATTTAATAACAGATTTGAATCAGGAAGAGGAAAATCCTCTTTTGCTAGACTTAGCATTCGTTGCAGGTTGAAAGTTTATTTTGTCAATATTCTTGGTTGCTGGAACGACTATATTATCCACAGGTGGTGATATTTAAATACCAGATAAGATATTAATCGATGTATTTGCTTCTCTTCCTAACAAAATACCAAATAATAGTATACAAAAAAAAATAACTAAATATATTAGCATACAAAGGCACTTCTTAAAAAGTAAAAGCGACGATTAAATACTTACCACCTTGGCTATTATTATCAGCAATTAATGCTAAATTAACAATTTTTTTTGCCCTTGATAACATAGTTTTGAATACACTCGCAGGATAAAACTGATAAAATCTAATGTCGTACTTGGGGACAATCGCTCTTTTACTCTGCCAAAACAAAACAACAAAAAATTTTGAGGTTAGAAACGGGGTAAGTACGGCATTTGGAGATTCAGAGCATCATCTTAAACTTAGAAAAACTTAAATTCTAAAGTTTTTCCAGAGAAAAAAATCCTTTCTGTGATATTTAACTACTACACTCACAATTCAAAAGCGGAATGCTAATCTAGGGTTAGTTTAAGAATTATTATCTATATTATATATAATATTTTATTTTATTTTCTAAGGAAACACACGTATATTATAACACTAAATAGCAAAACAAGAAAACGTAAGCCTTGGGTAACCCAGGGTATTATTAATTCTATAAAACAGAGAGATAGCATGAAAAAATCTTTAAACATGAACCATAATATTGCCGATGAAATAAAATATAAAAAATTTAGGAATAATTTAACTAAGGTAATGAAATTGGCAAAAAATAATTATTATAAGCTAAAAATAGATGAATCCAAAAATGACTACAAAAAAACATGGAAATTTATTAATGAGATTACCAACCATCAAAAAAAAGCGCCTCAAAATAATTTTAAAATAAAAGTAAATAATGACATAATAACAGATGAAGTAACAATTAGTAATACCTTTAATGAGTTTTTTACAAATGTAGGTTCAAAAATTCAAAAAAATATCAATAAAAATTCATCGAGTTTTAAAGAAAAAATTAAAATTAATCCTAACTCCATGTTTCTTTTTCCAGTTAATACAAATGAACTTATAATGCACATTAAAACATTAAAAAATAACTCAGCACCAGGGGAAGATAAAATTTCAACTAATTTAATTAAAAGAATACATGTTCATATTTTAAAACCTTTAGTTTACTTAATAAATTTGTCATTTTCAACGTTTATCTTACCCTCTGATTGGAAAGTCTCTCTGGTATCTCCTATATTTAAATCAGATAATCGTGATGAAACTACTAATTATAGACTCATTTCTCTCATAAATAACTTTGCTAAGATATTTGAAAAATGTTTAAAGTCAAGAATAATGAATTTCCTGGAAAAGAATAATCTTTTATATCAAAAGCAATATGGTTTTCGAGATAAAAAAAATACGGAGAAAGCCGTATTTGATTTAGTTAATAATATTAACATTAATCTACAAAACATAAAAAAAAGTTTAGCAGTTTTTATGGATCTTTCGAAAGCCTTCGATACCGTTTCACATGAAATTCTCTTTAACCGTTTAGAAAAAATTGGTATTCGAAACGGGCCTCTTAACTTATTAAAAAATTATTTATCAGATAGAAAACAATTTGTTAAGATTAATAACACAATGAGCTCTCCTAAATACATTAAAACCGGAGTTCCACAAGGGACAGTGCTGGGACCAGTACTCTTCCTTGTGTATATTAATAGTATAGGAAGCTTATTGGACGACTGTGAAGTTATTTCGTATGCAGATGATACTGCATTATTGTTTTCTGATAATTCTTGGAAGAGAGTCTTTAAAAAAGCCGAAATTGGCCTTAGTAAAATGTATGAGTGGCTCAACAATAGTCTTTTAAGTTTAAACTTTAATAAAACTTATCATATGAGTTTTTCCGCAACGTCAGTAGATCAACCACCGCCCACAGAGATTGTTATTCATAATAATGACTGCTTATCGCATAATGATGCATGTAATTGTATCAAAATAAAAAAAGTTGAAAAAATCAAATATCTGGGGGTTATACTGGATCAGTATCTTAAATGGGAGGAACATATTGCATTCGTTAATAAAAAAATTAGGAATATTTTCTATAAATTGTATCAGGTACGTGAAATCCTAAATGTAAAAATGTTAAAAACTTTATATAACGCACTAATAGAATCCAATTTAAGGTACTGTATTATTATATGGGGTTGCGCGTATAACAATACTATAAAGAAGTTGTTAATCACTCAGAATTCTGCACTAAAAATAATATTTAAAAGACCATATAGATTTTCAACTGGTGAACTATATAATAATCTAAATTTACTAAGTGTCAGAAATATTTATATCCATTCCACTTTAAACTATGTCCATACTACATTATCACCAATTAATAGTGATTCTATCAACTATCTCACAAGAGCAACAAAAGAGATAAATATGTTTATTCCATTTAAACGTACAAATGTGACCCAAAGATTTGTAACCTATTATGGACCAGTTCTTTTTAACACACTGCCTGCTGAATTGAAAAAATATTATAATTATCCAAAAATTTTCAAAGCCAAAACCAAACAATTTTTATTGAAAAATCAAACATTTTTTGAAACGTTGTTCTGAGTTTGTGGATATTGGGTTATTTTAGTGCATGTTAGTCGTAATTTTTACTACCTTTTTGTTCTCTCGCCTGTTTTCCGCCTGCATAGCAGCCGGGCTGTTGCCGTTCTTAACCTCTTAATATCAGTGCCATTTTTGGAAGAGGAAATCTGCACACAAGGTACGTCATTAGATGGCCTTAGGCCGATTCCTCTTCTTGGATTGTTACATTAGGTGTGTAGGTATTTAACGTTATTTTTCTTCTCTCATGAAATAGGGTTGTTATCTATTTTTATTTGTACCTATTTACCTATGTAACAATAACACTTTTGTATATAACTTTACGTAATATATTTGAATTTGAATTTGAATTTGAATTATATCGTTATCAGGTAGAATTTTGGCTCTAAGGATTCAGATAAACCATCACGAAGACGTTTTGAAGTCTGATCATTTCCAATTCGATCCCCAATAGAAGACCTAAAGATACTTCAGACTACTACATACTACTTTATACTTATCAGAGCTAAGGGTACTTATGACATATTTTGTAAAGGATTACAAGGTAATTCTTAAGGTAGTCCTAATGGTACTTCAATCTGGGTAGAAAGGAGGTTGTCAATGATTGGACATCCATTACAGAGCTTTCAAACCATTGTATAAGATTAATATTTTGAATGTGGCCTTAGTTAATGACTTGACATTAATTTACTAATTAATGACTTAGTTAATGACTTTAATACTTGACAGCTGAATAGAAACCAAAGAAAGTATAATATCAAGAAAAACAATAGCATCAGAATTTGTGGAGATTTAAAAAAAAATGTTAGCCTAATTTTAAAAATGAATCACAATCCACTTACTACTCTTAATGAGTTGCTTTTCTCAGTGGAAGGTGGATCTATATGTAGTGTATTATAGATTTATCAAATGCTTATTTAGAGTTGTCAGTTAACAAGCAAAATCAGGAGTGATTAGCAAAACTCATATTGGTCTATTTCAGTATACTAGATTACCCTATGGAATTTCGCATAGTCCTGCTATATTTCAATCAACTATAGAATATACATATATTGAAACATCTAGAATTTGTTGCAGTTTTATTAGATAATTGTGTAATTTCTGTAATCTTTGAAAAACAATATTAAGTTAAATTGTGATGAAAGTATATTTTTTCATTTCGAAATAAAGTTTTAAGTTTACTCTTTAAGTAAAAATGTCATCAAACCTTTACAATCAAAAGTAAAAGAAATTATTGATGCTCCTGTACTAATTTTACGTAACTTAAGAACTTCCTGACTCTGTTGTCCTCTTAACGATTTATTAAGAAAAAGTCAACCATTTAAATGGGGAATTTCTAACAAACAGCATTTAAAAAATGCATGAGATGATTCATAATTGTATTACTTTAACACTTCATGGCACGCAGATGCTAGTCCATATCGGTTGGTTTTAATTTCCAGAAACAAAGATATGCTTAAGTGATCGAAAGTGAACCAGATATACCGGCGAATAACAATGAGTGTTATTGGAGCGTTCAACTCCTGTAATACAAAATTCGTAAGATAATAATGTTCAGTCACAGCTAAAGGTAGAACCACAAAGTTCTAATAGTAATTCTTCTTTTATATTAAGATCTCCTTATGTTAAAGATAAGATTACAGTTGCTACGCCTTATTATTAATTATTAGTTATTCAAAGATATAATCATTTACGGTGCCTCATTCTCAAAGAGTTTGTAAAGCTGCTGACAGGCTGAACCTTTAATCATTGCTGGGATCCATTGATACGGATTGGTGGATCTGGGCAAGGAACGTAGTAGAAGCGTAATATTGTGAAGGTGGCCTTAGTGCCAGTTGACAGTTAAATGAGTAGGCAGGGATTATCCATATCGATATTTGTGTTCTGTGGGGATTATTATAAGATTTTAGAACAACGTGTCAGTATGTCGATCACCGATGATTTCGTATAAATTAGTATTTAAATTCATGGCTTATGGCTTATAAGTTAAAATTAATAATTTCTCTAAGTGAAAAGGGTTTTATTTCTGTGTAAATACACAATAAATACGAGTTGACCAAATAATATCTTTCTTCGAATAATCCTTATAAATACTATCCTTTTGTAATAAATTCTCTAAGGCATCGACTATAATATTACACTTGGCACAAAACTGACCAATATGAATTTTAATTATTTATATATTTTACTTTTATGTTTTTTAACGTTACTACTAAATTCTAACTATTTTAACGTATCATTATAAACATTTTAATTTTTAATTTTAATTTGTAATAATTCAGATAACAAGTTTTACCAGTTTCCCCTCAATGTGATATTGTAGATTTTTCAGCATAAGGATGTAATTAAGAGAAGGATTTAAATTAAAACAATCGATCATTTAAATTTTTATATTTATTGCAATATCTATAATAAAATTTAATTTGCTATACTCTGTAGACCTGGTGTTGGTTCGCCTTAGGAGTGGATGTGCCCTCCATGATTAATTGGACCTTTTAGCCCTCTAGAATAAAATAAAAAAAATTATTAAAATTTATGGGTTCGACTCTCAGATCTCCAGATTTATGTCCTACTTTGTGTAGTTAGTTGAATACTGGAAAATGTAAACTTGGCTTAACAATTAAATAAAAGATTCATTTAAATTAGGAATCAAAACATCAGCAACATCAAAAGTTAATAGATAAAAGAAAAACAATACTTAATAAAAGTAAATTAAATACATTCTTATTATATAATAATTATAATACATAAAATAAATAGGGGTTTTAAATTTTGACCGCTCATATTGAAAAGCTCAACATTTCTACAGATAAAAAAAATGCTTTAAAGAATTAAGAAAAGACATTATATACAAGATCTGAGAGCGGACATTTTATATAAAGAACGTAACAAAAATACAGACAAATTATCAAATAAAATAATATCAAACGTATACTTACGTATAAGTATACGCTAATTCTCTAACAGGTTTTGGAAGTAAGGCCGCATAAATCTCTTCAGGAACTAGGGCTTGTAAGGTCTCTAATGCCGGTTTGACTTTATTTACTACTGAACTTCGCAATTGATCTAAAAGTGCTTTTATCTCCGCCCAATCTATCGGTGTGCCTTCGTGAATTTGCAAACCTGAAAAGCAGACTCAAGTTTAACCAGAGTAATCGTTAAGTAAAAATTGGGTTTCTAAGAACGAAAACTAAAAAACAAATGAAATGTAAAGTTTTATCATAATAAGAAATTTCAAGGATAGCTGATATTTTAGAATTAATATTTTTTTTTGGAATTTCTTCGCTTAAATATAGGTTGCTCAAAACGTCTTTTTCAAGATGTACATTTTATTTTCTATTTTAGTTGGAAATTCTAGTACTCCTTTAATTCTCATTACAGATCTCAATTGCCTTAAAGATATGAAAAAAAATCACGTATGACGTCAAAACTCATATAGGAAAAATAGGAAATAATTTTAACCGCCTTAAAGATCATTTTGATTCCAGAATATTATCCTGACTTAGCAAGGAAGTTGAGAAGCAGACATTATTTATTTCTTCTAGGTATTTTATTATTTCCTATAGTCATTTCTCTTACCAGACCTTAACTCCTTTAAAGAAATGACTTATTTATAAAATAAGAGCTAAAACATTTAAAGAAACTTTCTGCTAGTTTCATTTAATCTAATTGATTAACGATCTTATAATGATAAGTCTAAATCTTATTCAAGTTTCCATTATTCCCAAATTTTATTTAATTAATTAATTCATTAATTTTAAATGACGTACCTGACACAGTCACCAATACTAAAGCAAGAATTACTGCAAACTTAAACATTATGACGTGATATTATAGAACTAGCTAACCAAAACGTAAATGTGAATTTATTTCTGAATCTACAGATTTTATATCAAATTTAAAATAATAAAATCTAAAATATGTAATTTTATTTAATACATTTATTATTAATAAAAACTTGCTGTTTTATTACAGAAAACTCATTTTCAATTGTTGTTAATAATTGCTTAATACTGAAAACAATATCCAATTGCTTAAGTTGGTTAGGTAAGTTTAAGTGGGCGAACTTATGCCTTTTGAATACATTTTTTTATTGCTACTTTCTTCCATTCTAAATAAAAAAATATTGTTTTAAAATTAATAATTTGTATAATAAACAAATCAATTTATGTAACATAACATGGATCTGAAGTATAAGGACTATATTGCACAATTATTTAAATATAAAAAATATATCTTTAGGTAAAGTTTAATGTGAAAAACTAATACCTAATAATTTATTTACTTAGATCTTATTTAACAAATATATGTCAAGAAATAGAATATAGACAATTTGATTTCTCACGAGGATTACCTTGTATAGATTGCTTGAAATATTAAATATGATAATTGTAATTAATTCTAGCGACCCAAGAATGTTTTATACAAATCTTTGTAAATATTCGCCCATGTATAAAGTCTGCTTTTGTTTTAACTAATATGCTTCAGAAAGAATACTACTTAGAATACCTCAGAATACTAGTACACTAAATTGAACACATTTTATCTGACTTCTATAAATCAGGTTATGAATGAGGAATGTTCTCAGCTCACAAATTTAATCATTTGCAGTCTTCAAAAAAACCTAAATGAAATTCAGATACTTACATGAATACAATTTTAACTATAGCTATTATCCGGTCTTTTGATTTTTACTGAAACAGTCCAAATAAAAACGAAAAATCCTAATGTTCACAACTATAACTAACAACTAATTGTTCTATAATAGTGCTGCAATAATATAGAAAAAAGCGAAAAATAGGATGGGAATAAAGTGATATTTTTCTAGTACAATTAGACAAATTAAACCTAAAAAAACTACTTTCAGACGATCCAGACATTATTAATAAAGATGAAACCATGATGTAGAAAATAGAGGAAAAAGTGGAATTCTCATATATATTCCTATCTCAGTCTAAGAATTAAAAAAGAATGGGAAAAATTATATTTTTCTCCTATAACTAGACAAATTAAACCAGAAAAACACTACTTCTAGATGATCCAGACACTATTAATAAAATAGAATAATCATATATAAAATAGAAGAAAAAGTTGAATTCTCATTTATATATCCCTATCTCAGTCTAAGAATTAGAAGAAGAATAAATTGATATGATGAAGAGGGAATAAAGTGATACGTTTCTTATATACTTAGACAAATTAAACCCGAATAACACTATTTCCAATCAATCCAGATTCTAATAATAAAATGAGACAATAATATAGAAAATAGAGGAAAAAGTTGAATTCTCATTTATATATGACAATCTTAGTATAGGAGTTAGAAGAGGATGTAAATAAAGTAATATTTTTCTAGTTTATTTAGATAAATTAAGCCCCAAAAATACTATTTCTAGACGGTCCCGATACTATTTATAAAATGAGAAAATGATATAGAAAATAGAGAAAATATTTGAATTATCATTTACATATTCCTATCTTAGTCTAAAAATTAGAAGAGTATGGGAATAAAGTGACATTTTTCTAGTATAATTAGACAAATTAAACCCGAGAAACACTATTTTCAGACAATCAAGACAGTATTAATGAAATGAAACCATGACATAGAAAATAGAGGGGAAAGTTTATTTCTCATTTAAGTATATATTTATATCTCAGTCTAAGAAGTAGAAGAGGATAATAAAAAAAGTGATATTTTTCTAGTATAATTAGAAAAATTAAACCCGAGAAACACCTAGTGTTTCCAGACACTATTAATAAAATTAAACCATTACATAGAAATTAGGAGACCAATTTATTGATTTTTTTTCGAGCATTGCTTCTAGTCTATCAGGAAATCTACCAAATAAAGACTTGACTCTATGGGTTTTGAAATCCAAAACCACCAACTTAATTTTCATTTCCAGATATAAGCCAAAATGCAGTAAGAGATATTATTGATGAATACAAAATAAAAGCAGCCTTGACATTTTTGGTCTCAATACTAAGTTAGTCAAAACAATCATGATTTCTATTATAATCCCTCCTACCAAACTCGTCGTCCTTGAAAAACATGATTCCCACTATGTGTCATCATGGTGTCATTGCACGAATCAATTTGTTGTTGTTTCTAAGATAAGTTAAAAGCTTATGGCCCTTTTAATGGAACAATATCTTGAATAGAATAATGTTATCAAATAACTAATGGGTCTACCAATAAAAATGATATAAGTTTAAATTGCTAAAAAATAAAAACGAATTACTGGTTAATTTCTATGATTGATGTTTCATGTTGTAGTTTATTATGTAATATTATGTTTTAAACAAAATATCATTAAGATGTCCACCTCGGCTACGGCGGCAGACGTTTAGACGATGAACCCAATTTTCAATCACTTTTTCTAACAAGTTGGGCTGAATTTAGCGAATAACCCTAGTTATGTTAACTTTCAACTCATTGATGGTTTGAAGATTGTTAGAATACGCCTTCGACTTTACATATCCCCAAAGAAAAAAGTCCAGGGGAGTAAAATCACAGGACCTTGGTGGCCAGTTGATATTGCCATGTCGCGAAATTATTCGATCTTCAAAACGCTCTCTTAATAAATTAATTGTGGCTCGGGCGGTGAGTGATGTTGCTCCGTCCTGTTGAAACCAATTCTGTTCGAAGCGTTTACCATCAATTGCAGGCCAAAGAAAGTTTGTTATCATGTCGCGGTAGCGCTCTCCGTTGACTGTCACAGTACGCCCCCCTGCATCCTCAAAAAAGTATAGACCGATAATTCCACCGACATACAAACCACACCACACAGTCACTTTTAACGGGTGTAATGGCACCTGCACTAATTTTTGGGGATTGTTCTGACACCAGAAGCGGCAATTTTGCGTATTGACAACGCCACTAAGACAAAAATCGGCTTCATCTGAAAAGATGATTTGTTTCCCAAAATCGGCATTTTGTTCCAACTGCAACAGGGCCCAGTCGGTAAACGTTCTTCACAAACCATGGTCAGCAGGCTTCAATTCTTGAGTTAGAACCATCTTATATAGATGTAGGCCTAAGTCTTTCTTCAAAATGCGCCACAGAGACATTGGTGAAATGTCTAATTGCCGAGAACGGCGCAAAACAGACACATGGTTATTCGCGTTAACACTTTCTCTTGCAGAGGCGATATTTTCAGCAGTCCTTGCACATTTTTGTCACGTTGGTGGCTTATTATCCAGAAGAGTGTACTCCCATTCAAACTTATTAATTGTGTGCCTTATTGCAAGCTCAGAAGGCCGTCCACGATGGCCACAATCTTCTCTAAGAGCACGATAACAGGCTCTAACCGATTGCGCATTTTCGTAATACCTTTTCACGATAGCTATGCGTTGCTCTTGACTTGAACGATTCATGATGAAATGTCAAAGTATACTTAACACAACTGACGCTTGATCCGCGTTTTGACACCTACCATTTTGCGTACATGGCTCACTAAACTTCTATCACTTCTATTGGTAGACCCGATAGTTTCGCTTTAAAAAGGGCAGAACTACAATTTGGGTATCATGGATCTTGTTTCGGAGGTAATTGAGATTTTCCAGGGCGCTCAATATTGCGACATTCGATTGTGCGAATCATAGTAGAATCCTATACTTAAAGAAATTAGGGAAGTATGAACTCTCTGTGAATGCAATTGCACTGCTGAAGTTATATTGGAGTCCAGACTGTCAGGATTGATGAGCTGTCCTTAGTTGAGAGAGTGTTAAATTTTGGGGTTCCTTAAGGTTTTTTATTGGGACCAATGTTTTTTTTTATCTATATGATGGACCATGGCTTGTGGAGCTGGTATAAAAGCTGGGATCCTTGAAACCCCATAAAGAGGACAGATCATAAACAACCTTGATCTCAATATATAGAAATCCATGAGGGTGTTTCTTTCATTGCGAAACCTAGGGGATATAAATGATGCAGTTAATACTGCTAAAACTTCTTTTCCTTGGAGTTTATTTTGACCTAAACCTCTTTGGAGACAACATATTAATATAGTGTGTACAAAATTTGATGGATTTGCCTCCTAATTATCGGAAAGAACTGCTTATTCTCTTTTATTTCATTCTCACTATTCCCAAATTAATAGTTCCGACAGGTCTTAACTTTCAAAATGATTATCGCTAATTATTAAGGATCTTAAAATTCTTACGGTTCCTGCTAAGTACATCCTAATTAAAAATAATTTTCATACCTATAATGATGTCCAGCAGGATAAAATAAGGCACGGATATAATCAATTCCATTTAAAAATTTTGAAAAAATTGCAATTTTATTATTAATTGGAAATAATTTAAAGACATTAAAAATAAATTACCCAAGTAGTTGATGAGTAAATTAAAATTTTGAATTTTGGAACTTTGGAAATTAATTCTGACAACATATATGGTCAGAATGATCTTGTTAAGTCTAATTACTTTTACTGAGGTAACGTATTTTACAACCCTTAAAGTGTTTTCAGAGGATTGAAATTAAAACTAACCAACAATTTAAATATTTTTATTGATCATTTAAATTCATTGCGAATATCTACAATGAAATGTTGTTTAATTTATGGTATTGAACTCTATTGAACATTAATTCTTCATAACGTAACGGATATCTGCATTAGCTGGTTACTTCCCGAGTTTGTTATCTAATGGCCTAGAATAATATTAAAAGTAGTGTTAAATATATGGAGAGAAGTTTTAAAAAAAAAATATATATACCCTTAGAACATTGAAATTCTAGAATAAGTTGACAACAACTTTAATTGAGTTCAACAGGCAGTTCAACAATAGGGGCAAGGAGGGTATTTTGTTTACAAACGTATTCATCGATTCTCTGTTGTCAAGTTTACACACATTCTCAAAAAATGAAATTTTCAGCTTTATCTCAACACATATAATAATGTTAATTTAACTTATTGATGTTAGATTTTGAGGTAAAAATACAAAGTATCAATGATATTCTAAACACAAAAATAGCATCTTGAAAGTAAAAAAAAAAATTAATATTCTTATTCCTAAGACCGCTTCTAAAAAATTTGAAATGGCAACACCACAGGCCAAAGCTGATCAAGTCATCTTGCGAAATGTCATTTTGACAAGAGGCTTTGAGTTTACATTCGGCATTTGTAAAATTCTGTGTTTTTCCTCTAGTTTTTAGTTAAAGTTAACAATGCGATCGAGCGGTGTTGCGATGTTGTTGCCTTTTTCTCTAATAAACTTGATCTACATTAATTTAACTTTGAATGTTGGCTTCTGTTTAGAATATCTTATCATATTTTATTGAAAAGAAAATTGGTTCATATTTTATTAAAAAGGAATAATATTGTTTTGTCAAAATAAGTGACAAATTTTTATGATATTATAAAGTGTGTTTTTTTGCCATCATCAGAGTTTTTGCAAGCAAACAAACTGCCCATAGTTTCAAGGCAATGCTAATTCTAGCCTTTCAATGCTCTAAGTGTATACCACATATATATGGCCGCAAGTTTATTTTTAATGACGCATAGAACGGGATAACTATTGTATAGAAATAGAAAAAAAAATAGTAAAAAACTTATAGACAACAACCACTTTAAAAATTGGATATAAAAAACATATATTTTATATAAACAAAATATAAGAAGGTAAAAAATCCATTAAAATGCCATGTATGTTTAAACCTATACTTACACATTATAGTACGCTATCTCTCTTAAAGGTTCTGGAATTGCGGCTTCATAAATCGGATAAGGAATTATCTGTTGTAGTTGTCTTAATATCAATTTAATTATTTCTCTTATTTCAGACCGAAGTTGAGGAACTAAGTGCTTTCTAATAAAATCATGAGTAATATGTTTCAAACCAGGAGGAAAACGAGGATCCCAAGGTAATGGATTTCTTTCTGCTAAATTAGGACTAATATCTGGAGGATTTGAACCTAAAAAACAAAACTTACTATTAGTTAACCAATCAACCTAGAGCTATTAAATTTTTTTATTTAAAACATTTTTGTAATAAATCCATTTTTAAATAACCTACCTAACACAGCTATCACCAGCAAGGCGAAAATTATTGCAAACTTCAACATCATTGATGGCCGTTACAGAACTAAAACCCAATTATAAATTTATTTATTTTAATACAGTTTTTTATTTAATAATAATGAAAAATGATCGTTTTATATGTAATTTTTTGTCAATTGTTACTGATGATTACCTAATACTAAAAACAATATCCAATCGCTTGGGTTGGTTATGCAAGTTCGAGTGGGTGAAATTTATGTCTTTTTAAATATTTTTTTAATAATAGTACAATATTTTTCAATTCTATATAAAAAAAAGTAATAAAATAAAAAATAATGGTTTTAATAGAAACGAAAACTATTTACAGAATACAACGATGAGAAAAAAACTATAAAAAAAGTAAACCAACATATAAATATTAAAACCTATAAAATAATTAATTAATGCTTAAACTGGAAAGGAAAATTGTTAATTTTTTCATATTCATTTAAGTAATTTGGAATGACCGACATGTATCCAAATCATATTCCAACTTCTGTAAGTGAGTGTTTTAGACAACTATTTTAGTAATTTTAGAAAAATAATTTGTTGGTATCGAATATTCAAATATCTGCTCTAATATTTAATAAACTCCATAGTAGAGAGACTTATGATTTCCGGAAAAAATGCCAAATCGAATTTTCTAAAATTCATCAGCCTGAAAGGCGTCAATAAAAAGTTGATCCAAAAAAGCTCCTTTTTGAGATCAGTTTTTCAGAAGTAAATTTTTCTCGTGATTAAATACTCAAAATTACGCGCGGTAACTTCTGGTACTTAAATTGCTATGTGAAATAAATGGTTTTATCATGGACAGAGTAAAGAGTCATTTTCTCCGTAAATGTAGCTTTCTTCTTTCGTTAAAATTTAACGAAATAATTTTAAAAGCACATAAATTTCACATTTATTCAATATCGATTCTAGATAATATCAGTAAGATTTTAATTAATTTCTCGAACAATTTAAATGTTAACTTTCCATTTTTTCTAGTTGTTTAAATTAGTTGTTTTTTCTTTAGCTACCTGAAAATTGTAGGCTTTGATGAAGTAGACCTGGACTCTTGAAAAATGAACAGCTTTATTATTCTAGAAATTAAAAACAAACTTTTCTGTTCTTATTTTGTATTTTTATTTTTTTCGTTAATCGTCTGCAATATTGATACATTCTTATTTCATCTAGCAAAACCTGTTTTTTTTTTTTAAGAGATTTTAGCATATCGTGGAACTATAGGCAGTTCAAATCATTACAATTATAATATTTTTTTTAATTAAACTATGATAAAATACTATTTAATCTCGATATTTAACGTTAAATGAATATAGATAACGTATTTTAAAGGAAAACGCAACGCCGCTGAATCCCATTGTTGATGCCACCGAGGCAACACAAGAAATCACTACCAGTGATGTCGCCAAAAAATATTTTCCTGATAAATATTTATTGGTAATAGGATATGCTTTAAATAAAAGTAAAATTCCGTTTATGAACTATTTATGTTTTTTTAACGCACTTTATTAGAGTAAAGGTCACTTATCACATCACTTATTTTATATCGCTTCAGATGATATTTACAGGGTGCAAGTCCACATTTCGTAAATGTTAGGAAAAATTTAAAAAACTTTACTATCTGAAAATAAATTTAAGTAAATACATAAATTAATTGAATTTATATAAACTAGACATAATGCGTTAGTTTATTATGAAAAATAAGTACAATTTTTGCCGTCTACATGTTTTAAAAATATTTTGAAAATTTGGACTTGCCTGTTTCTTGCACCAAAATATTAAAAAACGAATATTATTTAAAAAAAATGTTTATTGTTTTTAAAAATTAACAGTGTTTCATTCTTAAATTAGTGAGGAATCAGTTTCATATCCTTCATTCTCCTTAGCGGTTTCAGGTGGATCCTCTTCAGGTTGGTCTGTAGCCAAATCACCGTTTATTAATAGAAAATTTTTATAACAATTTTCGGTTGGCATTAATAGCAGAGGCTGAGCATTGAATAAAGCTATTATTTCTAATGTATTTTAAAACTCTGTATGTGGAAATCGCAAACTTCTCCTTGTTAGTGCCCTTAAATCCTTTGAATAAGGCTTTAAAATATTCTGTGTGATTATAAATCATTGTTTGATTGGCGTTTATCACCTTGAAGTTTTTAGATGTTTCTTTAACTAGGTTCCTCCATTCTTCTGCAGTGTATATTCTTTCCCTCTTTTTTTATTTTTTTCAATTAACCCAAAGGAACGGTCACAGGGCAGAAAACTATGTCCTAGCTCTGGATATTGATGGACCACCTGGGTAATATTATTTGACTCTATGTTAGTTAAAGTGTATAAATATTTGACGAGAGTTTGGTTTTTATTCTGCGCAAAAGCATTATCAGAGAATATATTTAGCTCTGTAACTTTCAGGGGAAGGTAAGTTTGGACATAATGTTGTATGAAGCTGATAACTTCATTAGAACCTTTCTTTCCAGTAGCTTCATCATACATATAGAACGTGGAAATGCCTGTTTTTGCTGAAAAAATGCAAAAGTTGTACTCCCATAGCTGCCTTTTATAGAATACATCTCCGGCTGGTATATGCGGAAGTAGCAAATTTTGTTGGTAGTCAAAGCATAACGTCTCCACATTAGGATTCTCCTTGGCAAGTGCACTTTTTTGTTTAAGATTTGTGTAAAATACTTCTGCCTTACTTAAATGGACAGTCTTCTTAGTTTGCAAAGCTACTTTGTTTTCATTATTAGCCTCCCCAGCTATTTGGTTAACTAAGCGATCGCAGGTTTGGCATGTGTCGGACCGGGGCACACCAAAGCTGATATTATAGTTCGATGTAAAGTGGCTGGCAAGACATTGATAAACAGCTGGCTCATATTTTTTTAGATACATCATATGCATCTTTGAAATATTCAAATCTGAAGGTAAGTAGTACTTCCCATCATTTTTTTCTCGGCTGTAGTGAGAACTTATTCTGGGGAATACTTTTTATGTGGTTACCTATTTGCGTTTTATTTGACAGGGTATTTTATTAGGACGATTTTTGTGCTTTCCTCTCTTATCAGCTGACGGTGTTATGTTTCTCGTTAAACGAGAAGCTAATCGGTCCACTCGATGTTTGGTGATGCCATGAATGGCCATAAAAGCTTTTCTGCACACTTGATATTCTTCGGAGCCCACTCGTATCTGCAAAAAAAAAATGAACGCGTTAGTTCTCTAGTATTTGTAGTGTGAGCAATATTACGGAGAGTACGGAAACATGTATCCAAAGAGGTTCTAAATTTATTGTATATACATAAAAATAGAAAAAATGTTTGATAAATCTTAATATCGTAAAATCTATTTAAATTTTGCAGTTTTACCTACCTTATAGTATGAGAAACAGATTTTTGCGTTCCTTCACCGGTCCTTCCGGCTATTAGTTTTAACGAGATTAGCCCCGCTAAATATAAGTCTTGTTTCTCCTTATCTGCTAGTTTATTAAAAGTTTCTAAAACCGATTGCCTGGTTTGCTGAGACATATTTAAGAAGCACCGTCGTGGACAAACACAATCACTTCCGACCACTCTTTTCGGCACGACTTTTTTAGCAGTATTTACGTATTCATCTCCACTAGCCCTTGAAATTCTACGAACATTTCTGGCCCATTTATATTCACGCCTTGGACGTTTTTGACCTTTTTTAAGATTTTCTGCCTTTTGCGGTTGTTTCCGGACACGTAATTTAGTTTTACGTATCCCCCTATGTGTTCCAGGTTCATCTGCTTCACTTGGAACATATTCACTTCCCGAACTTTGAAAAGGTTCCGACTCTTGCGCCGACATGGCCTATTTAAAAGCTAGACACGTACTTTAAAGATAAACAATACATTAACGTGTGCAAATAATCAGGCAAGTCCTGGACTTCCCCGTTTCTTGATCCAAATCGGTTAAACGGGCAAGTCCTTTGCCTTTACATCTTTCACTATATGCCAGGGACCTGCCTGATTCTTGCACCAAAAGACCCGCAATTTTAATTTATATGGGTTGATATGTTTAACTCATTTAATGAGGAAAAAGGACATGCCCGGTTCTTGCACCAAAGTCTTCAATTAAGGATTTTCAAAAAAGTACGTAGATTTAAGAAAATGTTCTTATTTTACTTATACCCATATTTCACACATATTCATATTCAAGTTTTTATTTAGGCATATTTCTAAGATACCCTATTCTACGTTTGTAAAGACAGTTCCACATGATGTGATGTTATAAAAGTATCGATATTTACTTGTGAAAAATCTGATTTAATCGCCTTTTGTCCATACTGCGGCACAAACCGCACTAGTTTTTACCATCGTAACAGTCCACAAAAACACTTAAATGGTTTAAAAAGAAGCTTTTCTCTTTTTCAACCATCAAAGAAACTAAATAGAAAATACAGAATCTCACAAATGCCAAGTGTAAACACAAAGCAGTTTGACTTTGACAAGATGACATTTCGCTTATGCTTACGGTGTTGCCATGCTACCTGTTTAGAAGCCTTAAGAATAAGAATGTGAATTTTTTGTTTTTGTTTAAATATTTTATATTTGCTTTTAGAATAGGTTATATCTATTTCTGCGTTTTATTTTTTAACCAAAATCCAATACAAATACAAAAATATGTAAACTTGACAACAGAGAATCAGTAAATAGCTGTGTAAACAAAATGCCCCCTTGCCCCTGGGCACAAATTGAACTTAAATAAAGTTGTTGTTTACTGCTTCTAGGCTTTCAATATTCTAAGAGCGAGTGTTCCTGAAAACTGACCGGATAGACTTTTCTGAAACACATCAACCTAGAAGAGCTCAATAAAAGCTTGATACAAAAGTGTTGAGTTCATCGTTTCATGTTGCAGAAATGGGGTTTTCTAGTGATTAAATGATCAACATTTCTCATGGTACCTCCTGATACTTAAAGGGTTTTGAAGCATAAATAGTTTTATTTAGGATAATCGGACTCAAGAGCACTTTTCTCCGAAAATAGAGCTGTCTGTTTTATTGAAACTATAGGTATATTAAGATTAAACAAAAAAGGACTTTGAAAAGAAATAAATCCGGAAATTTGGAAGTTCAGCGGATTATTTCTGAAGGAACATCAATTTCACATTTTCTGATTGAAATGTTTCAAAGAAAATTTTTTAATGAACTGCTTGAAACGACCTTGAGCACTTTTCGATGAAAAAAAAAATAGAAATATTAAAGAATCAATGTGCTCACACTGATAACGTCGTAGACTTTCGTGTTTTTTTAGGGAGGAAGATGAATAACATAGAAAGGAATGGAAATAGTGAATAAAATAGCATGAATCCGTCCCTGTTCCTTAAACATAGCCATGATCTAACCCAACCAACAAACCAACCACAATGTAATGATTATAAAGCGTTCCGAACTACGATACGGACGGACATACGGACGGACAACAGGTATCATCATACATACATTAGCGAAGTTGGCTTTGACAAGGCCATCTAGATCTATAAATAGAAGGGGTGACTACGTGAAGATTGTGAAGAGAGCGGGCCCCTGGTAATTGATGACGCAATAACTGTCAAGCGTAAGAACTTGAAGAAGAAGTCCTGACTTAAATGAAAATTTTTCTTATGCTCGGACTCTGTATAATTATATTGGCCGGAACGGCTCTCGAACGCCATGTCGGATGTTTTTAAGAGGTTTAGAGGATTGGTAGAAGAAGTTTATGCTAATGAGATATGGATTTTTACATACAACGTACGTACATGTGTTGGGTAATCATTTTTCCTCATGCAGGTCATGCATATATATATATATTTAGTACAGTTAATGTCTAAGTTTTCACTAAAGAAGCTCAAGACAGTTTATTCTTAAGACAAAATGAAAACCATAATACGACAGCTTTTCTATTTTTCTTATGAAAATTTTGGGACTCGGTCAAACGCATTGGAAAAGTCAGTATAGATCACATCAATCTATACACATTTCTCCAAGGCGTTTGCTATGTAATTCTATTAAAAAGCTAACTTAAACTCTGATCGTTTCATATTCTCTTAGAACATTGAATACGCTAGAATAAACATTGACTCTTTTGAATTGAGCGCACTATCTACACAGAGGGCAGAAAGGATATTTTGTTGATTAACATATGCTTAGTATTCCACGTTGCCACCCAATTTTAACAAACGAAGAAAAATTATAATAAATGACTGTAATTAACATAATTACAACTAAATCTATCTTTAAAACACTTCGTTCTATTGTTCTGTAAACATTAGACATAACGCAACTTATTTTATGCCTCGTTTTCGTACATTTTATACTAGGTCCTTTACATAGAACGCAATAAAGTTACTCAACTCACTTCCTGATGAATTTCGATTGCATAACCTTAACAAATTTAAATATAAACTCAAAACACATTTTTTTCATGGACAAATCAAGTACCCGTTAGTAGGTGATCTGTAAAGTTATTTAAGTATACTTGAATATATTGCTGCATTCGGCGCCAATAATAACTAAGACCTTTCTTTATTCATTCTTTAATCGTTTTAAGGGTAACCAATAGACATTTATTATTATTACATTTGCGTCATTATGTTATATTATTATTATATTATCTTTTTTTACGTTTAAAAACTTTTTAAAATCTTTTTTTTTACTATAAATTATATATAAGTAGATATAAGCATGGCTGGTTAAGTAGAATAGAATTCATTTGCCAGACTTCGCCAGCCTGCATATTTAGAACAAATGGATACTTTTTAATTTTAATTTCTTTAAAATTGTAACATTGTGTGGTATGAATAAAAGCCTTATTTATTTATTTAATTTATTTATTTTGAACCATATTTATACTCATCACTAATAATAATTAATATTTATAATTTGGCTTTCTTCGCCAAATTTCCACAGTACGGCAACCCTTAAATTTTATCTCTCGATAAAGGCATTTGGCAACTACGTTCGTTGTTTACGTTTGAATGGTGTACCTTTCATATAAACCGATTCTAAGCGATCTATCGGTTTTAACCGCGGTTAAGCCCTTGGTTCACCTTGAACAGTCCCTTTATAACATAACCAATTGTGTCCGCTTGGACGTGTTTGGTTGAAGTAACTTCGTAATTTGTCAGCTGTTATTATCATAATTTTGTTTGCTTTTAAATAATACCCCAGACGCCAGTTATATTATACGTAATTAGTTCTTAAACATAAATATCAAAAAAGAAAACTTATTAGTCATAATAAATTTTGTGTCATTTTTAAAAAGGAAATAATTTTTTTGTCTGTTTTTATTTTTTCCCGCACTTATTTCAATATCTTTGACATTTGACGTTTAGAAAACAGCTCCGGACGTGGGTAATTACTGTTCCAAATTGATGACGTATAAAGGGCTAATTGGTGACGTCACGTATCTCAAGCGGTTATAACTATAACCGCTTGGACGTGTTAGGAACGGTATAGGAACGGCATTTAGGAACGGTAATTACCGATAGACCGCTTGGAATCGGTTATGGTATTAGTCACAGAATACAAATATAGAGAAATGCTGGTTACCTTGTTAACGGGAAGAAATTTTGGCCTTCTACTGAAGGTGCAATAATTAGAACTAATTTTGACATTTGAAAGCTATAACTCTCATATTGGCAACCCGTTTAACCAATCGGATTTAAAAGAAAGCGTGGTCAAATCCGGCGCCAAGTTTGAATTTAATTAAGCCCCGGAAAATTGAATTCTAAAATGGATCCAATATTAAAAAAAAACAACTGAATGTCACAACCTAAGGGTACCTTAATCTATTTTAACCAAGCAGAACTAAACGGCTCACTGTTCAATTTGTTTAGTTTCCTAAATTCGGGGAAAAACTTTTGAAACTAAATTAATTAAAAAACCTTTGTATCATTAAACAGTTTTACATTTTTCTACATATATAAATTTCCTTGGGTAATATATTTAGATCGTATGCAAGAAAGTATATTTCCCCAGTAAAAATGTTTATAAAAATAAAATACAACTATATGATTTAATGTAAATAAAAATATTTAATCATCTGAAAAATAAAAATACAAGATTTGAAGTATTACAATACAATATATGATTACCCATTGTAATATACCATTGTAATATCATAATAATAGCATTGAACATGTTCTGTTTATATCCCAAAGACTGCAATAAATAAATAATTAGTTCAATAATAAGAAAGTTTGAAAGTAGTAAACTTGTCCAAATTTCTAAATAGAACAGTATGGAAAACCCAAAATTCTATTTAAAAGTGTTATTATAATATCCTACATATCAATATGATAATTACTGCAACTGGAAAGCTAATATTTATATCATATTTAAAATTTTACTTCTTGAAATAGTAGTAAAATTTGAAATAAAAGTGAGTAAGTAAAAGTGAAATATAGTTGAATATTAAAAAATAATAATATTTAAAATAAAATTTAAAATTCTATACAAATAATTAAAATACACAAACACTAACAGTAAAATACACTGTACATAAGAATATGTAGTGTTCAAGTAGTTGTTTAACAACAATAAATTTTATAGTAATAGATTGCCCATTTACAATAAAGTGATATAGATTTGGCCTGTTGTCAGCGTACTCAATTCTTATTAGTATCTTTTATAGCGGCTATATTCGTACTACCTTGATCACAAATAGTTGCACAGACCTTTATCCCAGTTGACTGCAAGTTTTTAGTTCAGTTAATTATTAGGTTTTTCAAAAAATTCTTAGTTATGTAAATAAATAGGACACTGACACCTTATATGTTTTAAGAGCATGATTTGCTTAGTATTCAAACCCTGAGATTCTTTGACTGGATTTTTAATAAAAAAAGTCCAGAACTTAGAGATATTTCATAAAACACCAGGATACAACAACGATCTGGTTCACCTATGTCTGTAAGGTGTTCCAAAATTGGTTTTTGGAACGCAATTTCCTGGTCAAAGGTTAAGCTGTCTTTTAAAAGCAAGAATGCCTTTTCTATTTTCTAAGAGAAAATAGATTATTTATTGTGGTACAAGAGCTTCCTGATGTTATTGACGTTGAACAATTTTACTGGACATTACCTGATGAGATAGTTGAATGGGACACACTAGTGTTTACAGTTTCTGAACTTGAATTTCATTATTAACAAACTGGTCATCTGAAAATAATCAAGTCTTATGGGGTAATAATAGGATATTTTGAGTGCATTCATTTTATCAATAATAAAATTAAAGATTTTCATTTTCCTGAAAAATTATAGGAAATTTTGGAGTGAGTCACATATATTAGAAAAAAGGAAATTCAACTCGTTTCTTTTCCAGGTGAGTTAGCTGCCATCTTTATTGGTTATAATATTATAAAAAATACACAAAATATTTGTTTAATATCTATCGAATATTGGTTACCAAAATTAAGCCTTTCTGCTTCAATTTTTTTAGGAAAATATTCATAGAAATCTATAATTAAGTGTATTATTATACTCTAATAAATTTTTTGATTACTTGAACCAGTAGACGCCACAAAAATGTCAAGAAAGACAACATAATATGGCAACAATGGATACTTGCATTGCAAACATATCAGGTATTCTATGTTGCCAGACTGCTTTTTTTCATTAACTTTTTTGTTAAGAATATTTAGTAATTATAAGAAAGCAAAAAAAAATAAGAAATACATTTTTCGTAATGTTCAAGTAAAAATGTTCAGTGGAAGCAAAACATATATTGTATGAAAAATTGTAAAATAGATTGACATTATTGCCTGAGAGATGGTGAATGCAAACACCTCGTATATCGTTGGTCGGTTGGTTATTCTAGGCATTCAATATTCTTTGCTTATTCCATAATGATGATCTACAGTGTAAGGTCATGAAACAGAATCAGCTGTTAATTTTATAAATTATTTTATGTTTCTTAGAAAATTTTTGGGAATTGTCCGTCAAACGCCTTGGAAAAGTCACTATAGATAACATCAACCTTCTCCACGCCTTTTTGCAAGACGTTTGCTATGTAATTCGACTAAAAAGCCAAAATGGGTCTTTTTTTCATAATGATGATCAGTGAGAGATAGTAAAACAGAATTATCTGCTAATTTTATAAAACATTTCACTTTACTTAGGAAAAAAAAAATAATTTTTTTCTTTATTTGCTTGTATCAAGTAATCACATTTCTGCTCTTTCACTAAAGATTTAACTATTTTGTAACAAATAATTTATTTAAAAAAGAGAGATTTTAGTAGAAAAGATATGATGTTTTTAGCAAAGCCATATAAAAGAAATATTAAAAATTTATAAAACAGATCGTAGAAAAGAATTAATATAAGAAATTCTATTTATAGAATATAAGAGAAATACAAAGATGTAGAAGAAAAAATTACGAAGAAAATGATAAAGCGCATAAAAGAGAATAAAACAAACTTCGTTTATCTCTATTAAAGTCTGAGAAGGTGCCAGAGTGGACCTGGGGTACTGGACAATAATATTGTGTAATGTTTTATCATAGTAATTAAAGCAGTTGTCTACAAGTTTAAAGAAAAATCAAATTATTTATATTAGATAACTGCTTTTATATACGTAATGATTTACCCTATTAACTTTATGTTCACATAATTATAATTATTATTTTTTTAAGACGAGCTTTGGTACTAAATCTTTTAGTTCTCACCTATGTAAATAAGTATGAGTAATCAAACTTACTGTAAGACATTTTTTCGAATATTCTTCCTGGCTGAAAATTTGTAATATTAAATAAAAAACACTAAACTGGGTCATATTTAGTTCATCAAGTGCCTTTAGGTATTAAGTTGTGTCATTTTTCTTCAAGTCTTATTATTAATAAATGATTTTATTTATTTTAAAACTGAATTTTTGCAGCAATTCCCTAAAAAAATATTTTTACTGCTCTCAAGTATGATCCTTTTTTTACCTAAATATCTAAAAAATTATAATTTTTTTACAGCCAGTTTAAAAAGGATAACGAACATGGGAAAATTTTCAGGTAGTTTCTTTTAGTTAAAAAATCTGTGTATAAAAGGCAGTAACTAATTTATTTTAATTTTGCAGATTTTATGCAAATCATCACAGTACTTAGTAAAATATGTGCCTTCAAAGTTAATCTATTGAGCTTCTAATCACGCAAAGAAACCACTTTTGCTCGGTTAAACTTAAAATCCGCCCTTTCGGAGCTTCGTTGCCTTCTGTGCTGATGAGTTTTATAAAATTAGGTCTAGTCAGTTTTCCAGAATGCTTTGCACCATATTCCCTCCTTAAAAAATTAGCGTTTGTTGAGACTAACGTTTTGACTCCCTAACAGAACTTAAGTTTTAAACAATAATAAAAAATTTAAAATACATTATACTGTGAATTTTAGAGACTCTCTTCTCTAGAAGATCAGATTTTTTGGACGAGAATATAAAGGGTCTACTGTCTGTTATATAGTACTCATGCAAACTTTTGGTTAAACATCTGAAAAATAAATAAAAACAAGCTATACATGTTTTGTAAATTTATTGTATCCAATTATTGCAAAATCTACAATCAGATGTTATGTAATATATACAGTAAATAGTCCGGATTAATGGTTTCATTTAATTTTCAGATTATCCGACGTATTTGGTTGGTTATTATGTTAATTATATCTGTCTGCCCATATCACAGGTAGGTTCCAAGTTCTAAAGTAGACATAAGGGCCGTATTTAAAAAAATGTAAATCAGTTTTTGTAAAAAGTTTTCAAAAGTTTATTTTACACATCAAAAAATGAGGGATGAAAAAATCAGAAGGCAGATCATTTTCATAGCCATAAAACTTTATTTGTCCCACTAATTAATTTTATAATTATTAATATTAAAATGAATATAATACAGCCAAAAGTTACTCGTAAAAATTATGCTATAAAGTCTTAAGCTTGTTGAATCAAATTTAATATTAAGAAGATCTTAACGACAAATGTATGAAAGTCGAAAACAACTTATAGGAAAAAATATGCTACTGTTTAATGTATTCTTACTTTGGACCCGTCTGAATATCTCTTACAGCCTTAGGAATTAAGGCTTCATAAATATCGTCGGGCAGTAAGAGTCTTAAATTATATAAAAACAACGAAATAGCATCAGTTATTTTGAGTCCAGCATACATATCCAAATCTGCTCTTTCCCATTCATCTGCAAAGTCTTCTAGAACGGGAGGATAACGAGGATCCCAAATAGCACCTAAAAATTCTCAAATTACTTAAAATAAGATAAATTATAAATTAAATCAACCGCTTTACTAATATACTACTTTTTTTTTCTTTGTGGAAATTGAAGTAATATCACGAACTTTACAAGTTTGTATGAGATTTCTACTAAGATAGTTGACATGCGGCATGTATTTACCTTTTTTGTATTATATGTGTATAATTTATTAAATAAATTTAAGGTACCTCTTAACTTGATTCTAAGATTGATAAGAATTAATTTACTTAAGCTTCTTTGAAACCAACGATCAGTTTAATCTATCTTAAGAGATAAGCATATTTTTAATATTATATACCAAAATATAACTAGGGTAAAATAAATAACGTTTTATAAGAATACTAAGACTAAGAATACTAGACCGTAACTAGTTTCAAACCTAACATTTGAGAGATTTGTGAAGACTAACAAGTTACTTAATTATGTAATAAATTAATATTCTATCTACAATTTCAGTCACATTTACTTTTTGATTACCATACTATTTTTACCTTTTTTGAAGGAATTGAATATTAGCAATATTAAAACCGAGATTAGACCATATTGGACAGAAAAATATGTCACACAGATCAAATTTTATTGAAAATCTAACATTCCTAAATATATATACGTCATCATGGTCTAGGAAAATATTGAAATTAAGCGCAATCGAATTCAGGTTAAAAAATCTGCTGAAAATTCATTAATTTAAACATTTATTGTAATATACATGAATATTAATAATGTATGATAATTTAAAGAAGTAAAATATGGAAAACTCAAAAAATCAAAATGCACCAACGATATTATGTTTTCCCTTTTTAGTATGTCTAAATGTAAAATAGCTCGACAGCAATAACTTTTTGCGATTTTGCTAAAGCTTTCGACTGTGTTAAATTATAACATCCTAATTATTAAATTGCAGAATAATGTGTTCAAAGGAATACCTCTAGAATAAGGGTTTACATAACGACATGTGCTTGAAGGCCGATAGAATGTATACCTTAAGGTTCATAGGACCTAAAATGGAAACTTGCACATCAAAGCTTTATCCAAAAAAATTAAGCTAAATTTAGTAACGTACAGATCTCAACTAATTCATTTAAAAAAATTCTTAGTATCAATATTCGGGTTTTACAAATTAATTTCAATAAAACTTTGAAATAATTAACTAATATTTTATCAAACATTAACTTCACTAAAAAAATTACAAAAGTATATTTTTGAATTAGAGACTGTTTAAATACTGTACGTCTACTATGTCTTACTATTTTCACTTCATCTAAATATTAAAAATTTCTTTTGAAATGACGTACCTGCCGACGCAGTTACGACCACCAAGGCAAAAATGACTGTAAACCTCAACATTACTGCTTACTATGATAGCACCAGCATTAACAAGTTAACTGAAAACCATATATAAATTTTTTAAATATTTATATAGTTATAAATCATATTACCTAAATTAATTTATTTATTGATAATAAAAAAAAATTTATAGGTTTCCTATAGAACCCATTCTCAATTGTTATGGATGATTGCTTAGTATTAAAAATAATATGATATTGCTTAAGTTTACTAGGTTAAGTGGGTGAACTTTATATGATCTTATATATTTTTTTGAGGCTTTATCAACTCTACATATAAAAAGTAATACAGCAAAAATTAATTTCATTAAAAGTAACAATAACAGTACATCGTATGAACGGTTATAAGCACAAATGGGGTATTATTAACGATATATTGGTAAATTATGCAAGGATAAGTGTTTGGAATAATAACCAGTTTGGCGCCTCTATAAGGAAATCCAATACATATGATATGCTTACGTGCCATGCCTCTTAACTTCTTTAAAAGGAAGTTATTGGCGGGATCTTTTTTTTTTTTGGTTTTTTTTATGTACGGTTAACGTATTTATTTATGAAAAGTTAAGCAAATAAGTAAATATAAATAACGAAGTAATGACAATTTAATTGCGAAAATTTCTAGAGAAATTAAACTTGAAAAAATACAATTTTTAATGTAAAATCTTAAAAGACGTTTATACAGTGTGGTGACTTTAACTGGAATAAATTCAGTTAAAACTAATCAAATTTTATCTCGCCAAATTCCTGAGACCCGTCGATTTTTGTTTATTTTTTCACATTTCAAGATAGTTTTTGTATTTTTTCACCTACAGGGGGGGGGGCCAAATTAACCCCAACTTTTTCTTTTTAAATGGAAAGCCACTTTTTTTAAACTCTCATTGAAAAGAGCCCTTTTTCTTGATTAAATTGCCCTATTTACTTTTGTGATTATCTAAAGAAGAAATACAAAAAAAAAATCATGAAATTATTAAAAGTTGCGTTTAATGTATAAGATGCTCAAAATGAGCAGCATTTTCTTATTGGCAAAGCCCAAGACGATAATAAAATTTTTTATTTTTCGTTAACGTTTCGTTATTATACGTTTCTGATATTTTCCAACACTTCTGGAGATATTTGTCGGATTTCTTGCCTAATACGTTCTTTGAGTTCGTCTAGGTTTCCTGGTTTGCTCATATAAATTTGACTTTTCAAATGTCCCCACAGAAAAAAATCAAGTGAAGTGAGATCAAGAGAACGTGCCGGCCACTCGATTGCACCCCTTCTACCAATCCATCTGTTAGGAAAATTGTCATCTAAATACTGGCGTACATTACGGGCATACTATGGGGGAGTACCATCTTGTTCTTTGACTTCCAGATCTTTCATCATACAAATCTGGATCGAACTGACTCGGATATAAGCCACGTAAGACTGGAACTAGTTCATGTTCAAGAAATTCTAGATATTTTTCCCCAGTTAAAGTATCATTGAAGAATATGGGCCCTATAACTTGCCTGCCAATTATGGCAGCCCAAACATTAGTTTTCTGGGGATATTGTGTATGTGTATTAGTTTCCCTTAGCCAGTGTGGGTTCTCGTCAGACCAGTAGCGACAGTTCTGCTTATTAATATGGCCATTTAGGGTGAACGTAGCCTCATCAGAAAAAAGGATCCACTCCGAAGATATGCGATTTTCGTCAATGGCGTTCATCATTAATTCACAGAACTGAACTCTGCGATCTGGATCGTCTTCCAATAACTCTTGAACGGGTTGCATTTTATAAGGTCGTTTGTTTGCACTTTTTAAAATTTTTAGCACAGATTTATGATGAATAGAGTTTTCGCGAGCTACTCTTCTGGCTGCAGTTACCGGATTTTCTTCCATCGCTAACAATACATTTAATTGGGTGTTTTCATCGATTTTAGAAGACCTTTGTCTTGAAACATCCCTCACGTGCCCAACTTCTCGAAATCTGCTTTCGATTTTACTAACCGTACCTTGGTTAATAGGTGGCAAATCTGGATATTTCTGCCTGAATAAGTGGACAACCTCTAGCTGAGTACGACTTCTGTTCCCATAACCAATCATCATTAAGATTTCAATCTTGTGGGATTCGGATAAATAAGGCATTTTTTCAATATAAGTTAACTTATTTAACAACTGGTTGAAATTCACTTTAACAGTGACACTACAACAATGTCAGGAAATGTCTCGATACCAATAAAATAAACAAACACGCCAAAAATTTACCAACACAAAATATTTCGAGACTTTTAATAATTTAATGGCTTTTATTTTTTTTCGTATTTCTCCTTTAGATAATCACAAAAGTAAATAAGGCAATTTAATCAGAAAAAAGGGCTCTTTTTAATGAGATTTTAAAAAAAGTGGCTTTCTATTTGAAAAAAGTTTGGGTTAATTTGGACCTCCCTGCCCTGTAGGTGAAAAAATACAAAAACTATCTTGAAATGTGAAAAAAAATAAACAAAAAACGACGGGTCTCAGGAATTTTGCGAGATAAAATTTGATTAGTTTTAACTGAATGTATTCCAGTTAAAGTCACCACACTGTATATATATCTTTATTTTTTTTTAATCTAAAATGTATTTTTAACAAATTAGTTGAATAACATTTTAACAGTTTTTTCTTTAAATTAAAGTTAAAAAAAATATCAATTTATTTATTATCGTAAGACTTCTTAGATACAATAACAGATTATCCCAAATTGCGAAAATTATTTATTATATTTATCTGCAGCGAAAGTTTTTTATTTTTTTCTTATTTATTATTCCAAAAATTGCATAGATAACGCAAAAAAACATTAACTCTATTTTAACAATTCCTAATAGTTTCTTTGCTCTAATGGAGTCAATAAGTAAAAAAAAAATATAATTTCCATGAGAATATTTACGTTTTTTTTTTAGAAAATTTAGTTACTTATTTATAGGTAATATACGTAATACAGGTTTTTGTAAAATTTAAGCAATTAATTTTATTGATTCTCGATAACTTATATGCAATTTATTTTGTATTCTCCAAATTTGCTTTTTTAGATAAATTAAGAAACGCAAAAAAATTTGTTTTATTTTATTTTAGGCAACATTTATCAAGTCTATATGAGACAGGTAACAAGGGTTACAGAAACTTTTTTTAAATTTTTTTTATACATTAAAAGCATTTATTTATGGAAAGTCAAAAAATAAAGCTTAAAAATTGAAAAATACACATTTTAAAAGTTTAAATAACCTAAACCTATTTAGCAAATGCATCCTAAGTAAAAAAACTTAAAAGTTGAAAAAACTAATTTTAATGTGAAATCATAAAATGTCTAAAAGTTATAATTTTCTTAATAGGAATATTTTTTAATAATAAATTAGAAAACTAGATAAATTGCGGAAAGGGCAATTTAATCGCAGTGTTAATATGAAGAATCTTTCAGTACTTTATCAGTTTTTCTTCAATTGAAGTTAAAAAATACTAATTAATTCAATAATAAGTGTGTTGAAAATAAATAAATGATAAATTGTGAAATAAAAGATAAATTATTTATTTATTTTGAAAAAATCGCGGCAAATTAATAGGGAAAAAAATGTATTCATGCTTATTTGCAGATCGACTGTTCTTTTTGGTAATATTTTGGTAATAATAACTCTCTATATGCCTGATTGCCAAAAACATTTCCTTTAAATAAATATATTTTTTTTTTATAAAACATGTTTAATTCTGGTCAAACGCTCTATTATACGTTACAACGGTTTATCCGATTTTAATAGATTAGCAAATTTAGTATTACTCTGAGTGTATTAAAAATGTGAGTAAATCGCATCGCATTTGGTTTTTTTTTGTTATTATATATTTAGTGTTTTGATAATTTATTATATGTTTTTTTATTATTATTTTGAAGCCAATTTCAAGAAAATATTTTTAATAATAAATAAAGTTTAGAGTAAGTAATTGTATTTTAACTATGTATATTCTTGTGTATTGTCTTCTGATTTCATTTTATTTTAGTTTTACCAATTTTATTTTAATTGTTTAATATTTCATCTCTACATATCTCTTAGTTTTTACTGCTTTTAAATGTTGCTAAATAAATAAAATATAAGTATTTTTATAAAAATCTTTTTTTTAGTTTCCAAAAAAATTCATAAATTACGTCAAAGAAATATATGATTTTTATTTCAAATTATTTTAAATAAAATAACACGTGGCTTAAATACATATACTTATAATTACAAAAATATTTATAATGCTTAAGAATTCTTGATACAGGCTTTTAATTAATTAATTTTAGTATATATTGCTAAATGACTTTTGAACATAGACTCTTGTCCCATTTTTAGACAATTGCGTACAATGAAAATATATGTTTAAACCGAAGCTACAAGTAAAACCATGGAAAATTCTGCTCTAGATTATGTCTTTTACCAGGGTAGTAGGTCAAAGTATATTTTATCTATAGAGATTCTAAGAAGAGAACTAGAGAGAACAATTTTATTCCTTTACTTGTATTATTTGTCATTACAACTGCTTGACAAAAAATACAAGTAAAGGAATAAAATTGCAGAACTTCTAATCACTTGTGCGAAAAAACAAGCCAAAAATTAATTTCCTTGAATATTTCCTGCTTTTAGTAGCTTGAAAACTAATAAGAATAAAACATAACGGTAAAACTGAAGACGCTCCGTATAAAAAAGCGAAACTCCTCTTAATGTCCATCGAATAAAATGAAACCAAAAGTCCCGCTCGTCATAAAAAACAAACTCGAACTAATCGGGATAGCACGTAGAAAACTAATTTGTAGTCAAAGGAGCTATACGACCGGTAAAAGCTATCTTAGTTAAAGTATTGGTCGTTTGTTAGTTCTTGCGCCGCCTGAAAGAGCTACTGGGTATTTTACGCAAGCCAAAGACATTTCACCGACAAGATTAACTAAAGGAGGACGTACACAGACCATTTGTTCGATTTTTTAAAAATCTTAAGGTTTGTTTATAGGTTTTTTTAATTACAGGAATATATTAAACATATTTTTTTCCAGCGTTTAGGCCACAGAAGGGTTATACTTGAGTCAGTAGAAAAACGCTTTGTTTACTTTTGATATATTGGTAAAACCTCTTATTCATATATTTAATCTGAGTCTACAATCTTCAATGTATCCAAAAGTTTGAAGTTTAAGCAAAGTAATACTATTATTTAAAAAAGATGCTACAACAAATTAAAATTGTCAGCATTAAGATGAAGTTAGGTTTAACATGTCTAAGCACCAATATGGATTTTTACGTTGGATTATTTTTACTTTGGAAGTCTACATTGACCAATTTTATAAGGTCTTGTCAGTTTGTTCACAATGCCCTTAATGAAAAAAAAAAAAACAAGTAGATGTTATTTATACTGATATGGCGAAGGCATTTGATAAAGTAAAGCTCAGTAATATTATAAAATCTCTTTACAAAAACTACGTCACTATTAACTTTATTTATTTCAGTTATATTTGTAAAATAGGCAACAATTTGTTAAAGTCAGAGATGCTAAGTCTGGTATCTATAGTAGTACATTTCGAATGTCCCAAGACTTCAACTTGGGACCTTTATTATTTTTGATTGTCAATAATAAGCTATTATAAAGGGTGTTTTTTTGAGAGGTATACAAATTTGAAGTGAAATAAAACTATAAAAAAAAATTTATTGACTTGATTTGATGATATTGGTTTTTTTAAAAGATGTTGTTATGCCGTTAGAGCTTAAAAATGATTTCGGGCATATGAGCACCATGGCTGGTTCGAATGTATCGTAATCGGGAAGTCCAATTTTCGACCACTTTTTCAAGCATCTGGGGCCGTATCTCGGCAATAACGCGGCGAATGTTTGCTTCCAAGTGATCCAACGTTTGTGGTTTATCTTTGAAGACATGTGACTTCACATATCCCCAAAGAAAGTAATCGCGAAAAAAAAGAGCGAAACTCGTCTTCGGTATTAGGAATAATAAAGAAAATAGATAAAACTCCTGAGCAATTTCTCACTGCGACTCAACTAATGCAGTTTCACCGACAAATACTCGATTTTGTACTGCAACTCTTGAACCAGTAATTGGTCATTGAGGTTCTAAAGAGAGAGACCCCCTATTAGGGTTAAAAGAGTAAAGGCAACAGGCATAACTCGTAAGCAAATTCTTACTTCGACTGCAACTTCGACTCGTGACTACTCACATACACTACATCTCGGCGATAGTTCCTCAACTTGACTGTAACAGCAACTGTAATCTTGTTAACTGACTAACTTGTTACCAGCTTATTTTACTTAGTAGGTGTAAAAGTGCTTAATCAGTGCATATTTTATCAATAAAGGATGTGAAGAAGGGCATAAGATCATCTAGCATATTGGATGTATGTTTTTTTAAAGTAACTAAAAGCTCAGTAATTTACTAACTTAACTTCTATGATGGGATTTAATAATAAATACTGACATCTTAAACAGTAATAATGTCAGATTACGAATAACGGTTTAACATTAGAAGTACATTGGGCGATTCTTGTAAATTGAACTATATTAGGCTATTAAAAAGATATAACTTAAAAAACAATAACTTACGATTTCAATGTCCGATCTTTGTATGTCCACCTATGCAAAGACACCCAAGTAGCATTTTAATTGTTATGCGTGTGTAAGGATCGGCTCAAAGATAGGATTCGGTGTAAGGTAAGGGTCATTGCTATTGTGAACGCCATGTAACTTCTTGGCACCCATAAAAGCTCGGCGAATATGGTTGGGCCGTACGTGAGGCCTTATGATGTCTTATGGTTCTTTTGGGTATAGATACCATATGAAAAAAACTGTTGTGTAGGAATTAACAGGATGTGAATGGATATGAAAGAGGGGTCTGGCGCTCAATTTAAAAGAAGAGAAGAACAAAGAGTTGAAATCAATAGGATATGTATCCTATGTGCCTATATAAACTGTCTAAAATGTTTTTTTTTTTGGTTTTTCTACCGCAATTTATTTTTCTGTAAATCATCTTAAAATATCATTTAATTCACATTTTGACAGATTCAAATTTAGGAATGTTTTTTTATTGATGAATGAATGAATGTCTTTATATTTATCTATTTAATAAGTTGAATTTGAGGACATATTTTTAGAAACATTTAGTTTTTAAGTTTTTGACGTAGCTATGCTGACATTCATAGACAAAAAATCGAATTTCATTACGATAATATAAATTTTGTTGATTTTCATTGCATTTTATTTTTCATTTCATAATCTAGGTTTCTATGAGAAAATATGTAAAGAAATATCCCAACAAACCTGAATTTAATGACTGCATGAAAAAACCAAATGTATCTAAAAATAATATAATATAATCACCCGCTATTATATATTACAAAGTAAATCTAATGACTATAGAGGACTTAAAAACAAGTTTCAAGATCCAGCTATAGCCCCTAATCACAATTATTCCAACCTTTTTTTTATGTAATTAATGTTTCCTTTATTAGAGCATAAAACTGAATTAGACCATACCCTAGAATAGACTACAATAAAATTTAAAAAAAATATGTCGTGGCTGTATTTCCTTTCATGACTGCTCGTCTCAGGAATTTAATCGGATACTATATCAAATCAGAATTCGCGGGTTTTTTTTATTGAAACGGCGCAGGCATGTAACCTTGATATTAAAAATAGAACTCAAACAATAATAATTGGCGAGGTGAGGGTTGGCTGCATCAATGACACGCCATTTTACCCTTAATTAACTTAATGGCATCAAAATGTTTCGGGGTAGTCACGCGATCCCGGAATGGTCATCGGCAAGCAAGTTCTGCGAACTTAGTAATTTGCTTTTTTTGTTTAATAATATGTGTAGGGGTTGTTTTGTTGTGTTTAAATGACCTACTGCCCCAAATAAATACCATTGTTAAAAAGACAATTTACAAAAAACTATTGTATAGGGGTACAAAACCACAGAAGAAATGGTTTGGAGATATATGTAATAAAATAAGAACATGATTTTAGCAGTTTATTTATAAAAAATTTGAAAAGGAAGAAACCAAGGTACAGAATGACTCAAAAGAATAGGTACAACTACCTGAAAGATATAGCTCTAGATGTCAAAAGAACTCAATATGTGTTTTAAGGATCCAAAAACTAATTTTTAATGCCTAAAATAATATGAAAAATGACTAAGGATCTAGATAAAAGTGTTGCAATAAGTGTTCCATAAAACTAAAAAAAAATAAGACTGCTTTCAAATATTAGAAATAAAACATAAAAGTACTATTATATATACCTAGAATAACATTGACAATTATTCCAAAAATCATTAACAAGAATTTTTTTTTTTGTTAATCTTAGCTAGCGACTCGTTTTGTAACGCAACCTTCTTCCAGTACTCAAATCAAGATTTTTACATCATCTGCATTTGATTTTCCGACATATACTCTTGATTCTCATTCAAGCAACTCTGAACTCTTATCTAAGCCTTTGCGCTTTTATTTCGTTTACTAAACTCGGCCTTTTGTACATATTCTTGAGTTAATCATTCGTTATTATTTGATATTTACCAGTTCTCTTATCTATTATTGTAGTTCTAAAAATGTTCGGCAACATCTTTTGTTTACAGCGTCTCAGCACTAGTTCGTTCTGCTTCGTGATTGTCCATGCTTTTAAATCGTACATAATAATTGGTTTTATTACTGCCTTATATCGATATTTTAGAGTTCATAAATATCCGTCAGGATCTGACCAGATCTTGTAAGGGGAAAAAACAATTAATTTTCGATTCTTGCTTTTATTTCGCTGCTGATATATCCTATATTATATTATTATAAGGTTATGCCCCTAGGTCCTAAAATTGGTTTAAGCAGTCAAAACTTTAGGTGTCCATGGTTATATTTTGTCCTGTTCTAACCCTTGCTGATCTCCGTCTGACAAGCATTTGTTTGGTTTTGTTCTCGTTGATCATGAGCCTACCTTCTTGGTCTTTTTTTCTATCTTCATAAACATCTTTTATGTTAATCGTGCTGCTTGCTACCTTGTCGATGTTGTCGATATACACCAAGATCATTTCTGGCTCTTTATTTATAATATTTCCTGATCAATATTTATTTCATTGATAGTAAAAGATTTTGGCTTTGGAGTTTTCTATCAACATCTTGATTACCTCTAAGATCTTTCCTCGTACCAATATGCCTTCCAACGTTTGCCCAGCTTTTCCCTAGAAGTTGTCTTACGGTGAATATTTGATCTGTTGCGTTCTCTTAGTACATTTGATGCTATATTTAGCAGGGCTATTTTAGTATAGTTCTTACAGGCTTTTTATGAATTGCGATGATAATACTCTCATTGCACTTGGCAGTTCTTACCCGGGGTCTTCTTATTTTTTTAATGGGTTATTGTCCTTTTAATCTCCTCTACTCTAGCTTAAATCTTTTATATACTCCTCCGCTCTTTAATATATCTCTTCGTGTTTCTAGTTACCTACATCTATGTTTATCAGGTTTTTGAATAATTGTTTCAATGCACGAAAGAACTAATAATCTTGACTGAAGATAAGCTTAGATTCATATATCCGCAATGACAACTAATTTTATTTAAATATTAATAATCTTTGTCTTAGTACAGCAATACTTGGCAGAATACGTTTGCAAATATTATTACAATAGAATAAAAGCTTTAATTAAGAATAGTAATCTTTTGATACAATTTTTTAATTATATTGTTAGTTAGAAGTAACTGAACTTAAAATAAGTATAGCATTTACTTTATTAATAATGTGCAGTAGAATGGAACTATAATTTTGACTTTGAAATACGCATCTTCAAACAAAAAGCTAGGGTTTTTGTTACAAAGATTAGTTACGCTTGTATATTTCAATAAGAATATAAAATTTACTGTATCATTGAAGTTGAAAAATGCGATACAATTTGAAAAAAGAAAAGGTACTTTCGCCTACTAACAAATTTTCAACCGTTCTTCAATAGATTGATTAATGAATTAAGTTAGATAAGAAGAACCTCAAATTTCTCAAAAAGTTTTTTTTATCAACAAGTCATTAATACAAATGATAACGTTAGCCATAATTTATAATTTAGGTAATTTGGTTAATTATAATTTAATTTTACCCTATAATTTCTCCATCCGTACATTAATATAATAACATGCTTCTTATTTCATTGTGGAATAAAAGCATATAACAACGTAAGTCTAGGTAACAAAAAATCATATTAACATTAAAAAAATATTTATTCTTTTTGAACAGTAGGTATACCATATCATATATGGGGACTGAATAATTCATTTAAAAAAATTTTATTCTATTCTAGGGTCTTGAGAATGAATTTGCATTAAAACATTTTAAAGTGACACCTCTCATGAGGCATTTACATGCAGTAAAGAAAATGTAAAAATGGAATAAACAATTTATCAAAAAAATAGTACCTACACACTTGCTATTAAATAATGAACTTACATATATGAAACACGTTTAAAATATCCTCCATTTTGATTGATAGCAATCGCAGCCATGCAACGTGTACTCGATCACTAAGCACTTTGAACAGAGAACCAGAATAATGTAAACGGAGAAATCAAAACTGGGTTCATTTTTATCACATACCCTGAAGGATTAATTGCATTGATGGGATCAAATAACACTCGCGGAATTCACAAATGACAAACTACGTTTAAGGCAAATCATTAAATAAGCAATTTGTAAAGGAAAATGAGAAGCTATCGAACCGAGCCTAAATGAAATTTACTCGCTTCTGCTATTGGTCGAAGTTCGAAGCAAGTGATATCACGTGATATTTCCGTGGTACCTTTAACTGGCTGCAAGTAAGGAAATATCAGGTGAAATAATTTGGCATCTTGCAGAGAATAAAGATATAATTTAATTAATCTGTTGTGCATTTTAAAAAAGGTAAATTATTCGCGCTTAAAAAATTTAATTCTCGATTTAAGAAAAATAAATATTTGTGTGAAGGCAATAACAGGAACTTACAGTTTATTTAACTGCAATATTTTCCCTAATGTTAAATATAGCTTGTTCTTGAACCATTACAAATTTATTCCGATTTACGTATGAAATAAGATTTACTTTAAATTTTAAGACAAGTATACATTTGAAAATAAGATTAAGGTGTTCTTATCTCAATGTTGTTACATTAGATTTAAACATAATTACAGTTATTTCAAGATAATTTTTCCAAGAGTGGCTTTACTTTTAAATATAGAATAGGATTTCTTTGTGTGTGCTTGCATTACTTATTTTATGTCAGTTATAAGCTTATTGCTTTAATTTCTTCTAAAGATGTTGGTCTTTGGTATGTAACCCTTCCTTATATTTTTTTCTTCTTGATCCTGCCTCTATTTCTATGTTCTTTATTGGTGTAGTAGGCTTATGTTTTTTTCTTTCTCATTATCTCCCTTGCCTCCGCTCCAAGGTCTTTGAATCTTTAGATGTTTCTATTACTTGGACCCTGCAGCATTTGTAATCTGGGCTTGTTTTTGGTGAGGTCCCTTTGATATTCTTCGTTATACCAGTTTTCTTCTTCTGATTAATGATATTCTGGTCTGTACCTCCTAACTATTTTAGCGTCTAGTTCTAATCCCATACATCACGAAAATACCGAGTTATAGTGGGATTCGAGCAGAGCTATGGCACTTTAAAAATTAGGATCTTCTAATCAATAATATTTTGATCTGTACCTCCCCCCGTATCGTCGTATTATTTTTATTTAATCAGCGATTTTTTTAAATTTTAAACTAAATATACTAGCCTCTTTTCTCATCCCATACCTCACGAAAATACCGAATTATAGTGGGATTCGAGCAGAACTATGGGAATGAGAGCTCTTTAAAAATTAATTTTTCGACCTCGTTTTTAAGCCCAAAAACGGGCTCTAAAATTGTGATATCTCGACTAATATGAGATTTAAGACCTTGCGAATGGTCTCGTTGGATTTGGAAGAACGAAATTAAGACAAAACCTTTGGAATTTTCCCGATAGTGCTCATAGAAGCCGAGACATCGACCTCTAAAGTTTTTTATTTTTCGGGTATACCATGTATCGAATTTTTTCACCAAAAATTGTTTTTTTTCGAAATCAAACTAACTATACTAGCGACTTGCTTTTATCCCCTACGTCACGAAAATAGCGGGTTTTAACGGGATTTGAGAGGAACTAAGGGAATGAGAGCACCTTGCAAATTGGGAAAAAGTCATTTTTCGGTCTCGTTTTTGAGCCCTAAAATGGGCTCTAAAAATGCGATATCGCAGCTAATATGAGAGCTCAGACCTTGCGGATGGTCTCCTTGGATTTGAAAGGACTAAATTAAGACAGAACCGTTGGCATTTTCCCGATAGTGACCTTAGAAGCCGAGATATCGACCTTCAAATTTTGGGATTTTTACTTTTTCGAGCATATCGAATTTTTTCACCAAAAATTGATTTTTTTCGAAATCGAACTAACTATACCAGCATTTTGCTTTTATCCCCTACATCACGAAAATAGCGGGTTATAACGGGATTTGAGTAGAACTAAGGGAATGAGAGCACCTTGAATATTGGGAAAAAGTCATTTTTCGGCCTCGTTTTTGAGCACAAAAATGGGCTCTAAAAATGCGATATCGAGGCTAATATGAGAGCTAAGACCTTGCGGATGGTCTCCTTGGATCCGGAAGGACGAAACTAAGACAAAACCGTTGGAATATTCCTGATAGTGACGACAGAAGCCGAGATACCTACCTCCAAACTAAGAAGATAAAAATCAAGATTTTAACTTTTTTTATATACCGAATAGAAATACCTTCAATTGCCTGGAAGAGAGAATGTTTTTAAGTATCGGGTATAGTGTGAAAAATTACAAATAATTCAAGTCCGGGATATATAACAAATAACTTTAAAATTCCAAACATAGAAGTTATTTCTCAAAAATCCGTAATGCACGAAATATGGCATTTAATACTAGAAAGACATAAAATATAACTTGAAGTTATTAAAAGATATAAATTAAGACTAAACCGAAAGAACTCGAAGCAATCAAGAAAATTTTAACAATAAAGAGATATCTGGAAATAATAGACCAAGATATAGACTGACTGCCTTGAAAGAAGTTTCAAATATCTGTAATATAACAGAACTATGTTGAACATGCTAGAAACATTCACTTGCGACAATGTAAACATGCCAGCAATTTTCTTATAGATGTACCAGTTTCTGGCATGGATCATGTCACCTTTTTTAACATCTGTATGACAACTTATGTGGGATGGTTTTTTGGTATATGATATATTTGCTGTGAAAATATACCACAAATGATCGTTTGATCTCATTAAAATAAAAATTAATATTTAGTTAATAGCATTAAATATATATTTTTTTAACGAACTAGGGGTATAAGAAACTGTTATCTACCTGCAGAAGCAATAGATGAATTTTAAGCCCTTATAACTACTACTACTACTAATTTCATTCACAAACACGGCAATTAAATGCGAAAAAATTGCACCATAGATTAATATTTCTATTCTATATTTCTGTGATATTAAACCGCATAAAAAGTGATAGAACACGTTCGCATCACGTTTTCACGTAACACTAAAGCCCCGGGGCCACACGATGCGTCCAACCATTGGACCCAACGTTGGATCCAACGTTCGATACAATTTTTTGCACTTAAAGCATTTGGCAAATGTGTCTGCTACACGATAGGTAACGTCCTTTTCAAGATTGGAACCAACATTGTATCAAAGGTTGGTGTATCGCCGTCAGTGCAGTGCTGTTTCATTTCACTTCTTTACATTAAAATTTTTAAAATGGATAACGAAGGCGTAACAACTGCAGTCGTTGCAAAATTATTGCAACAGAAAAAACAAAAAAGGCGTACTAGGAGGTGGTGGATGTTATCTTTAAATAGAAGCAGAGAAAGGTAATAATATTGTGAATAATAATAAGTTAAATTTTGCCCCAGATATTGAATTGTAATATATTGTAGATATAATGGCTTAAACATGCTTGCGGATTTAAAAAGAGAACCTTCTGGAAAATTTTAAAACTTTTGTCGAATGTCAGCCGAAGACTTTGAAATAATATTAAATAAAATAGGACCAAAAATTATAAAAAAAGATACAAATATGCGAAAAGCTATTCCTATACAAGAACGTTTAGCGATAACTCTTCGATTTTTGGCCAGTGGAGACAGCTATACGAGTCTTGGTTATTTATTCAAAATATCACACCAGGTGATTAGCCTTATTATTGTACCTGAAGTGTGTAAGGCCATCAATAAAGCATTTAAGGATGAAATAAAAGTAAGTATTATTTAAGTACTGTTTTTATTTAATAATAAAAAAAGATTACAAAATAATAAAACTAATAATGGTTCTAAAATAAAAACAAAATAACATATTAATAAACCAACATTCTAGATATAAAACTGTAAAAAAAATATATATTTCTAAAAAATTATTTATTATGAATGATTATTATTTTTTTCGCTCAAATAAAACAATCAAATCTTCTTGAAAACTGCACAACACTGACCTGGTGCTGAAAATTAGTAGATAACTAAACATCTGGTGTGGCCGTATGGCAAGTCGTGTGCCGAACGTTGGAAGCAGCCTTTGAAACGGGACAAATTTACCGATTTCGGCCCGAACGTTGCGTGTGACCAACGTTGGACACATGTTTGTCACCAGCGCACGGCTACACGATGCGATAAATCGCTGTGCGTCCAACGTTGGAAGGTACTCGACACATAGTGTGGCGCCGGCTTAACCAAATACATAAAAGCGGGCATTAAGCCGGCAAAAACGGTCACTGCAGCAAGTGCTGCCAACGTAAATCTGGTGTCTTTTAGTTTCTAACCAATAATTAAAAGATGACTATGTCAGTTCTATGGCGGTTAATTTAAATACATAATTTTGGGATACTTTTGCAAAATTTGTTTAGAGATTTAAACGTTTAGTTAAAAACTGAATATTTAAATTTATTTATTTGCTGCATAGCATATATAGGTATATAGTAATTGTTAGCATTTGCAGATTTTTCCTACTTTTTTTGAATATACCTCAAAAACCTTTGATGTCAAATATTTTAATTTTTTATTTTATGACAGCACAGATTTAACTAGCTAACGCAATTTTGCGTTAAATCTTAACTAGCTAACGCAAAATTGCGTTAGCTAGTTAAATCTGTGATGACAGCTAAAACTTTCACATGCGTGCAAAAATGATTTATTAAAATGTTTCTAGAACATCGTATGAGAATCTATGTTAACATTGGGTCATAAATGATACCGGTACTATGTTTTTGGCATGTCCTTTGTTATCTGGGATGTGGGTGATATACAAAATTGTATAAAACACATATGGAAAGGTAGTAAATATCGGCAAACTCTATATGTTTGAAATGTATAAAAAATTGCTTTAAAACCTCTAGGATATAAAAAGTATTTCATAAATCCTGAAAAAAATAGTAATGGCATTAAACAGATTAAAAAAAGACTTGAATGAAATTAAATAGAAATTTTAAAGCTTTCAATACCTGAAACTTTTAATTAATATTTCTAAAAGATTTGAAGACATACGATAAAACAACGTCAACTTTTTTCTCTGGATAAATATTTCTAACGGCACACAATCTACAGGATCCCTGCAAATCATACCCTGCAAATTGCCTTTTAAGAGGTTTCTAATACTGTGAAAAAACTATTTACATATTTGATGCAAATCTAACTTTTTCTTGCTAATTTGATATTCTTCCGGTTACCAAACTGCTCACGATTATTCCAAACCGCAAAATTCAAACGCGATATTGATAGAAATTCTTCAATATAAATAAAATTCACACACCCATATAAGGTTCCGCGCGTCTAGGCAATTTACTCTATGATGGTAAAATGAAATGGTGAAATATGGTATACCGGAAAATATAATAGAAAACCGTTACAGAGAAGCCGCCTCAAGAAATATTCAAAATACCTATAAAATGGTTAGTATGTTTGTAACTAGGTACTTAGTTAAATCATGTCTGGCTGCGGGGAATTTGTTTCAAAATTCAATAAAGGTGCCTTTACTTATTACTGTATTTTCAAGAAATGAAGATAAGCAACGGATTTAGCTAAGTAATTATCCATATAGGTGGTCCCAAGGGGTTTTTTGTAGTAAGCAAATTTCCATACCAAAAGTAGAAAAACCAACAACAATTTTAACATCATTAGTACCGGCGAGTACCCTCAATGTTAGCATAACTAATTAAAATTTGCATTTAAAACGGTCCGAAAGGAAACGCACTTAACAATTCACACATACCGGTTGTGAGTATCTTTTCTTGTGCATACCATAAAGCACCTCACGCACCGTACTTCGCCTTTATCAGCAGTACCGAGTGGCATTTACAATACCAATGACCTTTCCGCTAAATTCTGCGTTGTACAGGGAGGATGTCAGTTCAGGTTAATGTACTATGTTACGTTTTTTAAGATTTTCTTTTACTGAAATATCATTTTCACTATATCCAACTAAACTCTAACTAATACCAAACGACGATTAAGACATCTCGATTAACGTTATAATTGAGCATTTTCTATTAAAGTGAACAGGTTAGTGCTAAAATCTTATTTTAAGTTGTATAGCCATTTCTTGTTTTTTTTTGGATTTATTTAAAACTTCTTGTCTCAAAAAAATCTTCAGCCTCCTAAGAATTTTTTTACATATTCAGGATATCTAGAGTAATTTTTCATTTTATTTCAGGTACCTATAGGTACCCAGGTATATAGTATAGTATTTGAAGTATTGACGTATATTTTTGTATAGTCTTTTGAAGCTTTAAAGGTTTTTTCATTTTCTTTAGGATGTTTTGCAGTTAGGTGTTTAAGGTTGGAGTTGGAAGGTGAAATGCCCAGGATAGTTTTTTTTTTTCGGCATCGCTTTCTTAATAAATTTTATTATTTGTTCTTCTTCCAAAACTTTAGACTTCTTTGGGACATATCCTTTTGACTTTTAAAAAAGTCCATATCCTTTTGAACTTTTAAAAAAGATATGAGACGATGGTATTGCGAGATGTCTATATTTTTATAGACCTTAGGGTAGAATTGGTCCAGAGAGAGTTCGGACTGTATTTTTCTGACTAAAAATATTAAAATCTGTTAACCATATGTACCTATTAAAATAAAATCAATAACTTACCAGTTCCTGAAAATATGCCATTAGAACGGTTTCGGTTATTTGAACAATAGCATTGGCATCTTTCCAAATACCAAATATGCCATACTCCCGATCATACTGTTGCCTTGATTTAACTGGCAAAAGGTTTTCGGTCGCTTTTATGGCCTTTTCTCTTATATTTTGTGGAATTTCTTTCATTTTAAGCAAATATTTAAACAAAAAATGCCAACTGACTAACTGACAGAAACATCAAAGTCAAACTTAAATAATCACTGCAAGTCACTTGATAAATTTCTGTAGGTAGGTATGTACGTATACCTACCTGTACAGGTAGACCCTATTTTTTAATTAATATTAAAATTATTTTTGTTTCTAAAAATCAATTTTTAGGTAAAACATAAAGCATTGTATGCACCTTGGGCATTGTTAGACTCTAATGCCGATCAGGCGGAAACCTAGCCCTCGGGCCAAAGGCTCTTCCACCTTCCGGGCATTATCGTCCTTACAATGCCCTTGATACATAAATAACTAATTTAAATAAATGAATTAAAAAAAAATTAATTTCAAAATAAAACGTTTGTTAAAACGTATTCGACATAAGGTCAGTCCAAAGACCTCTTGGCTTGCCGGACATAAGACGTACGTGTACATATATTCGTGCTAAACCTATAGTTTACGGAGCTTCTTCGGAAATAAAGGCGTAACCCTTTCAAAAGCAGAGGCGGCCATACAAATACTTAGGTAAATAAAGGTGAATATTCATTAAACAAACATTTAATATAACTAACATGAAAAACAACGTTGAACAGCATATTGGAATGTCACTATAAACTGTTTAATGTCATAATGAACAAATTAAGTCAACGTTGCAAGTGGTGTGTCTGACAACCCTACTACGAGAAGATATGATAAACATTCTGTGAAGAAAGAATATTGACTATTGTTGTATTAAAACGTCAGCTTGTCATTGTATCGTGATCTAATTTGGCACGTGGCTGTATAATAGCCACACAAATATCTACAATCTAAAACACAGAATTAAACAACGTTTTAATGACTAAATGATACTAACACTAAAAAGAACGTTGATCAGCAAAAGAAATAACCACTGTCAGTAATATTTTAATTATAAATTAGACTTTTTATTAAGTCCTTAATAATCACGTTGTGTAGTTGTAATCAGACTTTTTTTTATTAATAATTTAATTTTTATAAAAGTTGAGTTTCTCGTTTAAAAGAATACCCTTGTGATGCGCTCCTGGCGAAACCCGCTTATTTAAAACAGGTATTAGCCTAAGAAGGACTTAAACGGTAGTACGGTTTTTGCACAAGAATACATTCACGTAAGACTGCTAATTTTCTTACTCAAATATTAGAAAATTACTCACAAATGCCTCGTTCTGTCTTAAGTAAACGTTTTTTTTTCAGAAAAAAAGCGTGGAAGCTGGTAAGTGATTTCCATATGTGTATTACGTGGAATTTGGGTTTTTTTCCAGGATTGAGTTAGCTACTATAAATGTATTTGATAAGAGCCTTAAATCAGGTGTTAAATTATTTAATGATACCAATCTGTATTTCAGTTTTCAAGGCAGCAAACAAATTTATCTCTTTTGGTTATAATGATATTGTCCGTATTTCACAAAAAATATGAATGTCCGGTGATTTTTTGAAGGTGAAATTATTTAACTATTTTTGGTGTCAAAAGTTTTTTTTCCTCTGATTTTTCATATTTTGCACAAAAAAAATTAAATATTCTTTTACTATACTAAATATCTAATATATTTTTAAAATAATGTATATACATTATAAATTCTGTGTAAAGATCAAGTATATCAGTCATTTTTTCATAGTTTTCAGGAGAGCAATTTTAAGTTTTACTGTTACGTACGAATTCGGTAATATAATATAAAGTGATTGTCAAAGTGTTGAATATTCATTTAGTTTTCTGATTCATAATATAAAATACTATCAAATTATTCATCATATTTGTGCTAGACGTTGTAGGTAAATTTTAATAAAAACATGATAGTCTATGACTATTAGATCCAATAGAGACAAAAAACCATTCCTTTTCTTTCAGTTGATGCGCAAAGAACTGCTGTATTATCGAGCAAAAGTCATCAAATCTAGTGATAGTCGACCTCTTCTTTTACTCTTTTTAAATCAAGCATTTTAAATGATGCTTTTTTTTTAAGAATATACCCAATAACTATAATTATTTATGGACATTGGTCACACACCATACTTATTATGGAAACTGATCAATAATTTCAACTATTGTTAATTCTAAAAAAGTTGATTTTGAAACCTTTTCCACTTAGAGTTTTAGTTTTCTGGATAAGCTAGATTTAAAAAATTATTGGAGGATTAATCCAAAAGGCTTAATTTATTTGTATTTCAACTTACATTACTTACAATCTCTCTTAAATTATATTTAATTTTTTTCAAACTGTTTCGCAGCAACCACCCCGAAGAGTATTACCATAATTGATTTGAAAATTTGCGAAAAATTCACATTGAAGACCAAAATAGATAACCTTAAGTTCAGGAAATTTTTAATACTTTTTTTAGTTTTTAAAATTGAATATCATCAACTTTTGAACTAAGTTTTTATGTGAAAATCCAAATTTAACTTAAAATTATTTTCAAGTGCTTAAAACGATCAGTAGCCAAAATGTTTGTATTAAACCTATTTAATGATATATTATGAGATTGTAGTAGAAAACAGTATATTCTTATATAAGACAAAAACTCTTTCTAGGTCTCTTTGATTTTTAAATTTGACATTTTTCCAGGAATCGGATTTACATAATATGTACAATAACTGTGTCATCAGTAAACGCCCTCCGATGGGATTTTTGGCAAATCATTAATATAAATACAGAACAGCAAGGCTCCTAGTACTGTAACTTAACTACACCCCGAATTTCTTTCACTTTACTAATAGAATCAATTATCTTAATTATATTAATTAAATTATTGTCATCTTTTTGACAGGTAGCACCTATAACAAATATTTTAAATTAAATTCATTCATTATCCCAACGTTTTGCAGTTTCTCCATTAAAAGATTGTGGTCAACTGTATCGAATGCTTTAGCGAGGTGTATAAGTACGGCTATCTTTTCACTTATTTCACCTTATTTTCAAGATTCTTGTGTAGTTTGAATGTATATTATTCGATATTTAAATATGATTTAAAAAACTTTTGCAAACTTTGATATTAGGCTAATTGGTCTATAATTTGTCATTATATTCTTAGCTCCGCAGATTTGTGACAGATATCTTTAACAGACGAAAACAATGAAAAACACAAAGTCACGGTCTCACAACATTTACTTAAAGATACACGTGTTTCGCTCTATTCAGAGCATCATCAGGCCTTAAAAAGCCACTAACGTTGGCAAAACAGTAAATAAAACCCTGGTTTTAACTTGAATAGAGCGAAACACGTGTAGCTTTAAGTAAATGTTGTGAGACCGTGACTTTGTGTTTTTCATTGTTTTCGTCTGTTGTATACGTCGGTCTCTGTGAAAAATGGATGAGATTTACTTATTAGATATCTTTAATTTAAAACGGATTTCTTCATGTTACTAATAATAAATGTAAATGATTCATATATAAAAGGTGCATTTTCTTTGAATAATGTTATCAATTTTTAAATTTAATTATTTTTATCAATTTTATTAATTTAAAATTTATATTAATGTTTTCCTGTCCTGGAGATTTATTGTACTTAATTTTCTTAATTAAATTACTTTAATATTTAAGATCCTAAATAATCAATTAATATAATACATTCCATTTTATCTTAATTTGTACATAGACGTCCTTATTTGCTTTCTTGTTGATTAAATGTAAATATTTCTGAAACAGTTGAGTTTTGACATAAGGTGTGTTATACGAAACTTGCTTGGAAATTCGCCTATATTTCATAAATGCAATAAAAAATATAGCATTCCATTTAAAAAATGACCGATGACGTCATATCTTTTTTTTTCCACCCTGTATACAAAAATTTACGTGAAATAATGTGCAACTTAAAATGAAAATCGACGGGTCCGAGAGTTTTCTCAAAAAATCATGTCTCTAATTTTTATCAAATTTAGGCAGTCACTATATATGGTTTTGTCATCTAACCACAGAAATAAAATACTACATCAATATTACAAATTAGACTTTTAATTATCGTTCACTTTTGAAAATAAATCAAATGCCAAATTTAATGCACGTATTTTTTTAAGTATCTGATTTATTCATGTTTCTGATACGATAGAACTAATCCTACTTGGCAGCAGAAAGAAATAATTTATTACGAATATTAATATATATTGATTAAGAGAATAACCGACGTTTTTTGAAATATTATTAATATATATAGAGAATATTTACATCTTATTTGGCTACTAGATATAAATAATTTATGACATGATGTTTTTTGTCTGTAGGTTGTTCGATTAAATAAAAAAATCATTATTTAACAATGATTCAAGGCATGAGCATTAGAGACTTATTCTTTTGCATGAAAACCCATGTAAGACCAAAAAAACTGCCGATATTTATGAAATGATACGTTTTCCATTTGTAGTGCTTTAGATAAATAAAAAAATCAATATTTTAAGTTGATTCAAGCTAGATCATGCATAGCTAAATCCATCTGAGGCCCAAGAATCATTGAGTTACGCTATAAAATAATATGTTTAATCTATAAATTACTTTTTTCCTCTTCTTCTTTTTCTTCTTATTCCTCTTTTTTTTCTTCTTTTTCTATTTCTTTTTCTTTCTTTTCTGATGCCGTACGCTTCTTAGCGCTTTGGCATTGTGTTTTCTGAATTAAAAAAAGTGTTCCACCCACGGTTCTTTTAAATATCGTGCAGGCATCAGTGATGTTACATCAGTTGCGGTTATTGTGTAACCAAAATTATTATGTTCGTCCTAGTCCTCTTTTTCATGAGTGCAGTTTTTAGTCAATTGTATCTAGGACCTCGGAGAATATTTTGGCAGAAGCAAAATATTAGTAGAAGAAATATTAGGCATCCTCGTTGCCGAACATGCTTCTACAATAGAATTTCTATAACTAGTAAATGAAATGCAAAATTAAAATTATGCCGACGTAGGATAGGACATAGTGACAGAGAAAATGATACTCACTTTAGGCAATCTGATTATTCACTTTCTGAATCAGAAGCCCAGACGATATCTTAAACAACGATTTTTTAAATAAAAAAAATCGGAGCAGCATAAAAATTACGAGAAAGGCTTTTTGGAATAAAGACATTTTATAGCATCTTGTATAGAAAAAGCAGCAGTATAGCGAATAGAGTTCGTAATAGAGCTAGGAAAGCTAAAAGAGTTGTTACATACCTTTATTCTTTAACTTTAAATGGTGCAAAAGAAAAAGAGTTTGCAAACATTTTTCTTTAATAATTATATCTCAAAATTTTGTAGACTGTGGCGTGTTCGAAAAACCCTTGCAGGTTGAAATTTAAATTAACAGTCTTCTATGTCACGAGTCGCATTACAGCAGAGAAAAAACGAGTTATAAATATTGAGATTGTGACCTAAATATGACCAAAATGTGCTAGCTTTACTCCAACTAGGATATAGCAGTGTAAATTGGAAAATTGTGGCTTTATAGATATATATAATTTTGCTTTTTTGTCTGTTGGATATAGGTAAAAAAAACTGCTTTAATTGATACAAGAAACTCATAGGTCTTTATATACTCTAGGGTTTCTTTAATATTAAGTATTTTTTCTCTCTTTCCTTTATTTTGCTATAATCATCTATAGATGGTTTGTATTAATTAATTGTATTAATGTATTAATTAATTTCCTGTATTACTTGGTATGGAAATTAATTAATACATTGTTATTGTTAATTATTATTATTGTTAACGGAGACGATCTAGAATATATAGTTCTAAGGATGATTTCATAAAGATCGAAACGTCGACAAAATATGCAACTGGTCGTCTGACGCAGTTTTCTATTGACTCATATCCAACAAAACCAAAAAGTTAGACAAACTTATAAACTGAAGTGCCGAGAAGTTATTATTTAATTCTGACATAAGGCTATTATTTAAAACACCTACAAATGATTTTTGTGTCACCTGTGATGCCTATCCAGTGAAACTTTAAGATTGCAATAATCCTACTGAACGTCAACTCTTGCATTCAGCTTGAAAGACAATCACAAAAATTCCATTGATTCTTCTTAAGGAGACCAATAATACAAAATTGACAAAAAAAAAGAATATATAAAAAGTCACGGTCTCACAATAATAATGGGCTACACGTATTTCGCTCTAGCTAGAGCATCATCAGGCCTTTAAAAATCATACACAACCTTACCACTAATAATTGATCTTAAGAAGTGTTTGCTAACTCGTCTGCTCAAAAATGCACAAAGCTTCTACTTCCTTAAACTCTGGACCTTTATTAACCTTAAGATGCATAACTCAACTATTAATAAAACCTTTTGTATGATATGAGATAAGACTGTTTCTCGCAGAGGTAGAAACAAAATTTCGATTGCAATTTTAAAATAGCTATCAACTTCACCTTTAGATAATCAAGTTGAAGAGTTGACAATATGGTTAGACAACTGTCCATCCTAAAATAGGAATTTAGTAATTATTATGTGTTTTTTTGACATTTTTTCTATTTGTTTAAGCTCCAATCATCAACCATAAAAAAGTACTCAGAAGTCAGACATACATCTTGAAGCAGACACTCATCATGCATTAATTGAGAGATAAGTAAAGAAAACTTCTATTTTTTAGATATTCACTGCATGGAACTAGCAACAACTTATTAGAATTACCTCTCCAAAGCATTCTAACAGGATAAAACGAACGCCACACTCTAAAATTACGTTTTTGGTGTCCTGTTCGCTCTGAGGTACAAATATAAGCATGACTACTATAGAACAGAAAGTGAAAAAACGCACATTTTATCTATTTTTGGCATTAAAACCCACCTCAGCCACATTTACTTCAATGAGTACAAAATTATTTTATTGAGGTTGTTTTTGTCACTTTAGAATTTGTTTGTAAACATTTTAGTCTCAATTTTTTCCAAAATTGGTTTATTTTATCAACAAACCAAATAATAGCAATTATATTAAGGTATATAGTTATACAGTTGATTTCTATGATACACACTCTACTTACCACCTTACTCCTTTTATTATACAGAAAACAAGTTTAGACATAAAAATTAATTATAAAAAACCATCAAACCAAGACAACATTTTACTCACAATTAATTAACGATTAGTTTTAATAAAAATGAAAAATAAAAGAGGTGACATGCGGCGTCCGCTGGTAGTCAAGAAGATCTCAAGCAGAGCAGCAAACTCATTTAAATAATACAATGTCAGTTAACTCTTAGTAGAATCCTATTGCTAGAGCGTAAGAACTATAAATGGTATAAGTGGATTTTAATAACGATAAAAAAAGGATGCACAGACAGCCGTACCTACACAATGGGGTACTTGTTTCTTGTTATTCATTTTCATGGTTTAAATAATGTAAACATTGGGAATACCTATTAATACGTATCATCTTTCATGGTGGTTCTTGGGAATACTGACTTGAACCCCTCTCGTAAACTACCTTGAACTTTCCTTTGTAATATTCATGTTTGCTGCGGCATACTGTCGGTCTAACAATTGGATATTTGTAAATGATTAAGGATGGAAATTTTTTAATTTAAATGTAAAGAATAAATATATAATAAAAAAATTACTAAATAAGGAAATTTCATTATATAAATTTGACCGACGACTCGATAGTGTGATTTTTACCTTTTCCAAATTTACCAGAGGGAAGCAAACATCTAAAATATAATTCTATTTTCCTTACTTTAAGTCATATTTTTCAGCTCATTTTACACAAATTCTACTTTATCATAATGATTAGTAGTTCAGCTCTTTTACTCTATAAAAAATTTAGTAAAGCAGATAGCGATATTAGTTTTTTATATTTATAGTAAGTTCATCATCTGGCTAAAAATTTAGAATATCATCAAAGCCATAATTTTTATCAAGGAAGGTGTTCGCCGTGTACCTTTAAATTATGCACAAAAATAAATAATTTAAATTTTTATCACCACTGGTAAAAACGGATTCAATTTTAAGACATCTTAAAAATATATAAATAGAACTCATTATACCTAAAAGGGAGTTACAACCTGTACTAAAATAATAAGGGCTTAGAAGGTGGTTACATTGGAAGCTACGAAAATTCTGTTACCACTTGCATCTTCAATGATCTTTCCTTACAAAATTGGTTTACAAGAATAATGTTCTATTACTTCTGTAGATTTAACAATTCTATTAAATTTTTTAGTTTTTCAACGTTTTTATTATAGATTTTAGTCTGAGATTAGCCTTAGTAGCAGAAAATTTTAATAAATATGAATTTTTCTGTATTAAGCTACATTACATTTTACAGTATAAATCATAAGAATCATAGTTTCTTAACGGAATTTACCATTTCATTATGATCTTTTAAAATTCTTTGATTTGAAATGAATGATAATGGATGAGATATGATATCTAACTTGAGAAAAATATTAAATTTTGAACTTCTCCTTATCTCTATTATCTAGTATTTTAATTATCCACTGCAAGCTTAACCATATTTAAATGTCCAAAGCCACTTTAAAGACATATTTCTTTTGCCAAGGAAGATATTCGTCATGTACATTGTAATTATGCACAAAAATAATTTAAAATTTCATCCTTAATTAAAAAAATATGGTAAAAATATGCACACTTTTTAAGATATTTAAAATAAATTAGGAATATTTTTTAAAAGGAATATAGCGGCTGAGAATGTATTTCTCAATAATGATTTACTGTATTGGAAGCATTAAAAATATTCTGTTACTACTTGTATAACCTTAAAATGATTTTCTATATTAAATTGTGTATTTGTTATTGAAAATTTCATTGTTTGTACTTTTTTAGCGTTTCTATTGCAAAATTAGGTCTTCAATAGATCTTGATGTCTTAAAATAAAAAAAATATTGAATATTTCACGTTTCATCCACAATTCATGTCTCCTTTATAGCCTAAGTCTTAAAAATATTGAATCTATACGCATTTTATCACGATTCTTTCGTCTGAGATAAATTGTGATATTTGAAAGTGAGAAAAAAATTAATGTTTTACTTTTCGCCATCTCTACAGTATCTTAATTATATACTGTAACCTAAATAAAATTTTAATTTTAAATTAAAAAAATATTTTTTTTTGGCAAAGAAGTTGCTTCTTGTATACATTTAAATCATGCACAAAAATAATTTAGTGTATTTAAAGTATGCAAAAAAATACTGAAGTTACCTAGAAGCGATTAAATATTTGTATTATAAGGGATGATACGGTGTTTTTGGTAATAAATTACTAAATTGAAACTGGCTCAAAATTCTCTATTACTATTTGCATCATGTTTAAAGTTATCTTTTTTTATGTAAATTTGGCTAACGAAATGATTTATTATCATACCTAAAGATTTGAGAACATTATGATTTTTTTTGCGTTGGATATTTGAGTCTAGGATTATTCTGAGAAAAATACGTAGTATGTTTCTACGTAATTTTTACATTAAAACATCATCCTGATAGTCTATGATTCTTTAGATTAATTATGTCGAATACAATATCTAAATAGGATAAAAATATTAAGTTTTTAACATTTTGAAAAAGCATAGTATTAAAATAATACCTTATGGTACTTTGGTCTAAAATTGTTTGTCGAGAAAAATACTAAATAGATCAATTTATCATCATATTTTGTATTACATTATATTTTAAAATATTCTTAGCATGGTCCTTATCATATCTGAAAGGAAGAAGAGTCTTATAAAAAATGTATAATTTTTCTTACCTTATTTGGCTCAATATGCAAAAAATCCATTACCCGTTTTATGCTAGAAAATCAGGAAAAGTGAATTCTTTTATAAAAGACAGATCCCACTTTGATATGAGGGTGCTTATTAGAAATATACTCATCCTTTACAAATGTCCTAAAATTGCTTTATAATTTGTTTAATAAATAGTTTATTATAAGTATTATATTATTATAAGTATTTTTATAGTTTAAAAAAATTGATAAGGAAAGGGTTATCATATTCATTTTAATTATGCATTTAGAACGCACAAAATGAATTCTTGATTATTGCACCTTGGCTGAACAAATATTATTAATTATTTATTAGTGATAAGAAAAAAATCAGTTGTTAGTTAACCATTAGCTAGTTATTCCATTAATTTATATATTTTTTACGCATAACCTTTATGGGCATGAAAGTTGTTTATTAATTATTTCTTATTTAACATCATTTTAAAGTATTGTGATGAAGTATTTAAACAGCTAATAACTTCTTTAATACTAAGGCAAATTGGTTTGTTAAACTATAATTTAAGTAGTAAATCATATTCTTTTTATTAATATTCTTGTTTAAATTTTCATTTTAAATTGATAAGGCTTTAACTATATATGTCTTTGACCTTTATACAGATAGAAAAAAAAATTATCGCGAATAGTCTGAGAACCCAAGCGGATCACACAGAATAGAGTACCAGCATAAAATTCGAATTATAAATTTAAATTTTAGCTGGGGTCGTTCAGTCAGTCGCGTCTTATGTGGGCAATACCATCAACGCCCATTAGGTGACCGTACACCGTCGGAATTATTATTTTTTCTATTCTGTTAAATTTTTTAAAGAATTATTGATATATAAAGCATCCATTAATGTATTATGTTACAAGCTTTGTTCTTAAATACTAATGACACAATTAAATATTAATGGCTATATCTTCATTTTCATAAAAAAAAATATAAAAAGTTTGTAGGTGTATGGTGGTTTTTAGCCTTGCCAGGAATACCTACAATCTGTAATGTAAATACATAATATTTTAATAGCTGGTTGAAGTCTTTGTTTAACTTAGGAATAGCACTCTTTTATTCTATTAATTTATGATGTAGTTTTTAATGTCTTAAGATAATTCTGGAACAAGCATATGGCAACCTCCTTGTACTTACCATTTATTTATATCCGCATAATTTACAGGATATCAGATAGAGGTACATATACATACACGATAACAAAAAAATTGTATAGGTTTATTTTCTCTAGTGGGGTTTGACCTTACAATCCAAATGTATTAATTATAGTGAAATGTCTTAATCAATTTTTATTATTTAAAAGAAAAATATTAATTTATATTAACCTTTAATTAAATTTTCTATTTTATAGGCATTCAAATTGCCAACTAACACATATAAGATTCTAGGGGTAACCTAAAAATATTTATCTTTGCATATATTTTTAAGACAGTAGTTTTGAGTTTTATTTTCTTTATAAGTGAATAAGTTTATCAAATAAAATTTACAGTAGAGATGTTTAAAGCCACCTGGACTTATCAAAAAGTTGTTTGTTTGCCTATCGGCTATAAATTATAATTTCTTTATCTCAATAGAGACGTTTGTAAATATAAAATATTAATAGCATAATTATCTTAGCATTTATTTAGTTAAAATAATGAAGGAATATTAAATGCAAGATTTTTATTTACTTATCATCTAGCAACTTGTAATATATTTGTCACATTATTTAAATAAAATACCCTGAGACAATGACAGTCTATTTACTAAAATCGGTAATGATTTCAAAGATATGCCAAGAAATATTTATGTTAGAAGGGATTTTTAGGTTTAAATACCTGAAACATTCATGGCAATGTTTGTTTTAAAACAGTGATTTTGACACTTATTTTCCTTCTAAGTGAAAATATTATCAAATATTTATCACAGCAGTGATTTTTAGGGCTTCTTAGATGATTTTTAAGGTTTGTTTCTTACCAATTATAATTTGTTAATCAAAATATTGTGATTTTTATATTTACAAATTTAAAATACTAATGAAATGATAATCTCAGCAACTATTTAATTAATCAAAAATAATATACTTTATATAGTTAAATGTTACTAGATTAAACTGTCGTAAATAAATGCTAAGATTTTTTATTTTTAAAGAAATTTTTATTTATTGCTGCTGTTTATTCGACCGCTACCTTTTTCATAGGTTTGTATAGGACTGCAGCATGTCTTTGTATATGAATTGATACAAAAATGTGCATTAATTTAGGGCTTAATCGAATTTTTTAAATTCTGTCTCGTATTTATTTTATATATTTATTGAGTAAAAAAATAAACGACAAAATATAATTATTTGATAATTATTTGAATTTTTCACCTTTCTTTGCTTTTAATCATTGTTGCTGCTTACTCGACTAGAATCTCATCTAAATTTTTAGGGAATTTTTAAAATTAAAATAATTACATTTTATTGTATTAAACTGTCTTAAATAAATACTAAGTCTTAGGTTTTTTATTTTTAGGTGAATTTTCGTTTATTGTTGTTGCTTGTTCGACCGCTATTCCAATACACATTTTTGGATTATTTCGGAATGTCATTGTTTACATACCGATACAAAAATTTATTTTTTTTTTAAATATTTAAATTTTAATTATTTGCAAATGCCTAGAAGGAAGTATTTAATTTATTAGCCTTAAAAAAAATCACGTAAAAGTACAAATTTTTAACAATTTTTTACCTTTTCTTTGCTTTTCATTATTGTTGCTGTTTATTCTACCACTATTCCTACATTCATTTTTGTATCCTTTCGCGGTGTGTTTTCGCTTATGAACCGATACAAAAATGTGCAATAATTTGACACTAAATTTTAAGAATGTATTTAATTTTGTTATTTATTTGTCACATTAAGAAAAACGTAAAAAGTTCAAATTTTAAATAATTTAAATTGTTCTATTTTTCTTTGCTTTTAATTATTGCTACTCTTTATGCGATTGCCATCTCATTTAAATTTTGAAACAATCTTTAACATTAAAATTTTTAAATTTTGCTGGATTAGACTGACTTATAAATAATATACTTATAAATTTTCTAAAGGTAAGTTTAAAAAAAAAGTTTCTTTTTAGACAACTTTTTGGTAATTGTTGCTACTTATTCGACCGCTATCCCTATAAATTATTTTTCTATCAGGGATACTTTTAAAATATATGCAATTAAGACCATATACGTCTTACAGGTCCTATGATTTATTTAGTAATTTTTGAATATTTCATATATATATACGATGTACCATTGGAGACGGATACAAGCCAATATCTTGGTTGGTTGTTGAGCAAGTTGGATGTTGAGCTTTTTCCTTTTTAGTAGGTGATAAGGCGCACATTTTACCCAGGGTAAGAAATGCGATCCCTCATAGACGTACCTACGTCTTAACGGGGTTTGACATTTTTCGATTCAAGAAAAAAACTACCTTTAACACACTATTTATTTCAAATCTGTTAAATTTTATTGCATCCTCCTTAGCCAAGATACTCTGCATGATTTGCACTTGCCTCGTCTAGGTCAGTCTATTAGGCCTCTTTTGAGTGGCATCTCTAATCTTCTTCTTCTTCTTCTCTAGCCTGTATCTATCCACTCCTGAATGTAGGCCTCTTCCAGTGCTTTCCATGTTTGTCTATCTAGGGCAGTTTGGAGCCAGTTTCTCCCTGCTATTCGTTGGATGTCGTCCCGCCACCGCGTTGGTGGTCTTCCCGCATTTCTTTTTGCGGCTCTTGGGCGCCATTGCATGATTTTGTTAGTCCATCTAGATGGGTCTTGCCTTGCAACGTGACCTGCCCATCGCCATTTTAGTTCGGCTACTCTTCTCATAACATCTGTTACCTTTGTCCTTCTTCGAATCTCATCGTTTCTAATGTGGTCTCTTAAGCTAGTTCCCAGCATGGCGTGCTCCATGGCTCTCTGGGTTGTTCTGAGTCTTTCTGCGCTCCTCTTTGTCAGTGTCATCATCTCGAGTCCATACGTTGTAACGGGTAATATGCAAGCCTCGTAGACTTTCCGCTTAAGATTAATTGGGATGCTTGGGGATTTTAAAATGTATCCTAGTCTTCCGAATGCTGCCCAGCTAAGTCTTGTTCTCCAGGATATTTCGGCTGTTTGCTTTTGTTTTCCCAGTCTGACAGCGTGGCCCAAGTATATGTATTCCTCGACGTTTTCGAGAGCGTGGTCCTCAGTTATTACTGTTTGTTCCTTGGTCATTATTTTGGTTTTGTTTAGATTCATCTTGAGCCCGATTTCTTTTGATGTTTCTTGCAGTTCTTAAAACAAATCTTTTAGCTCGTTGATGTCATCACTAATGACAACAATATCATCAGCAAATCGAAGGTGACTTAGTCGAGCTCCATCTACGTTGATACCTTTATTTCCCCATGGCAGCTTTTCAAACGAGCTTTCCAGTGCCATCGTGAAGAGCTTAGGGGATATGGTATCTCCTTGGCGGACCCCCTCTTCTATCTTGATCTTATTTGTTGATGCTTCTTCGTTGATGGTCACTTGTAGTGTTGTAGCGTTGTTGTAGATGTGTTTTATAAGTTTGGAGTATCTTGTGTCAATTCTTGCCTCGTCCATTGCGTTCAGGACAGCCCAGGTCTCGACAGAATCCAACGCCTTCTCGTAATCGACGAACGCCATGTGCAGAGTTATGTTATATTCAGAGCATTTCTCTATTAGAGTACGGACGGTTTGTAGATGGTCATTTGTGCTAAATTCCTTCCTGAATCCAAGCATCTCTAATATGTTTTAACATTCTAGGGTACATTGCTTTTTGCACAAATCAAATTGAGCGTATGTTTAAACTATAAAACAGAGCTGTTCGTCATTTACTGATACTAAGTAGTAGGATCTATCAAGAATTCTTTAAAAAATATGAAATATTAACTTCTCCTTTTTTGGTCATATTTGAATCCGTTTGCATAATTCGCAAGCATGTATCAGCACTTCCAGAAGGGTCATCTCACAAATACTCGCATATCTTTGATCTTTATTTTTTAACCCCATAATCAAAGTTTAGTTGAAAGTTGTATAGTGTATAATGCAAAAAAGGTGCAAAATCATCTGGCATTCGAAATCAATTTCCGATTTTCTCACTTGGTAAAGAGAGCATTGTATGCAGTAAAGTATTCTTTATTTTGTAATTTTATTGAACTTTATTATACATAAATATTATTTTATTAAAATTTTTACTTATACTACGACAATGTACTACAATTACGTTTTGTCCACGTACAACTTTAATTTTATTATACAAAGATTTTGTATTTATCTGTATGCATATCTATGAATATGTAATACACAAAATCTCTAAAGCAAATTATTCCTATTGGCCCTACTGTAGAACCATTTACTGTGAGGCCACAAACTTCGTCGTAATATTAATATAAATTAGTATTTGTATAAACTGTAGACTTATATCTTGTATTTTAATGCAAATGTGTTGTATTATCCCAGGAGGGCAATAATTTAAACGTGTTTTTCTCTTAAGGCCACTTAAGCACCACGTCTTATTCCTACTTTTCTTTGCATCGCAACCTAATATTAAAGACATCCTGTGTACCCCATTCATAATAATACTACCTCTGCATAAACATTAATAATAATTCAAAGTAGACCCGCACTGCATAATACACAATACAAACAGGGATATTACCGCTATTTAAACGCCATTGTGATACCGTCATAAGTTTGGATGTGATGGCGCATTCGTTTGCGGTGTCAACTCGACAAAGCGATATTTTTAGGCGTTTCCGGTTTGACTTTCAACTGTCGTCGAAAGAGTTCGTGAATTATGAACTGCTTAAATAAATAATAAATTAATTTTAAATTTTTTGAAGGGATATTGTCAAAATGTATTTGTTTTTCTATATTTTCTTTCAATGTATAAGAAAATATATGAAAATATAGTATTCGCAATATAGCCCTGTACACTGTGTCTCTTATAATTAATTAAAAAAAAAATTTGCCTTACAAAATAATAGTCAAAAAATAGTTTGCAAGTTGTCCCTCCTTAATTTATTGTAAATTAGAAACGGTGATTTGTAGGTAAATTGGTCAAATCTTGGCAAATAGAAAATACCTATAGAACGTTGGCTAAAAATAAATATTTTTCTTCAGAATTTGACCACAATTTACCCACAAAACATAAGATCTAATTTATAATCTTCGGTCAATAATTTACAAGAATTTAATTTTATAGTATTTAGCGTATTTCACTATTATTTCGAGATAATTCTACAGCAAAACATTCTGGTAAATTTATTGATGTTTCAAAATTTCTATAATTTTGGAAAACTTCAAAATTTCAAAAAAAAACTTTTTAACGGAGATTTTTAAAATATTCATTACCAAAAAAAATCTTATTCATTTTTTTATGAGAATTACACCTGATTTTTAGCTGTCCTATAAATATTACAGATTTTTATTATAAGTGGTTGCTATATTTCAAGATCTTTAATTTTTTTTTTATTTTTAGGCACTGTGTTTGGGATAAGGTTTAGTTTTTTAATTTTTTTATGGTTTTTCAATTTTCTTAGGACAGAAAATTGTAGAGAGTCAATTCTTGAAAATTCTTAAGGTTTTTCTAAATTTAACTTGGCTTTTGTTTTGCCAAAAATTTCACTATTTATTTAAACAAAATTAGAGAGAAGGTTCTGATGAATTTTTTGAAAATTTCCCAAAATTTTTATATTTAAAATTCGTCGCTGATATAGTTTGAGAATTATGCTTTTTATTATTTTCTAGCTGGTAAAATGTTTATCAAAATAATTTTTAGTTAACCTTCTATTTTAATATTAAATTGCTGGTTTTTGGAAAAAATAATTGAGGCTGTTATGAGCAGAGACTACAATAATAAAAAAAAGTTTATCAGCATTAAAAGAATATTTTAAATTTAGTTTTTCTTATATACTATGGTATACTGTAAAATAGAAAATTATAAAGGATGAATTTTGAAAAATTTTTGAAGAATTAAGGAAATTTTCAAAAAATGCGAATAATTTCTTCATCGTTTCCTTTTTGAAAGAAAATCATAAAACATTTTTTTAAATTACTTTAGATTTAAAAATATTAAGGATTTTTTTAATATTCTTAATTTATTTAACGATTTTATGGATATTCATAAACCCTTCTTATTTTTTTAATTTTCTATTTTCTGAGATGTATTCAAATGCTCCAAATAGAATCTTTTTAAAATTTTGGTTTAATGTCTGTTCCCTGCCAAAAATTTTTATTAGTTTTTATATTATCCTTAAATTATCAACTATGTTTTATAGAAAAATTGTAAAATAATTAAAATATTTAGAAAATATTTTACACAAATATTATTCTATAGCCTAAATCATATACATGATATTCTGATTCCAGGTATATTCTTTATATTATATATTTACTCCTGAGTTTCTAAGAAAAACTGAAACAGTCAAATTACATATTCTTATTATATCCATATAGCGTTTCTATCTGTCTCAGTAGTAAGGCTTAAAATTATTTCATTTGTTATGCATAAGCCTTAAAATAATTTCATAATTTATTGAAATTCAGATATATAATACGAATAAATAGTTTACAGTGCCTGAATACGCAGAGGGTTTTTTAAGTTAAGTCATTTTGCTTAATTTAATGAATCGTCTAATTTCAAAAGCGGCCATCTCCAAAATTTTCATTTTTTAGGCTAAGTATCACGTTACATTCTAAAACATAAACCGTATTATATTATGAAATCATTTCCTAACAAAAACGGCCACATCCAAGCTAAATTGTCGTGTGTTCTTTGTTGTTAATTTCAAAATCGGCCATCTACAATGTCGCATTGCGTTCAAAACCGGCCATCTCCGGCTGACCAATAGGAAGCCTCAGATTTTGTCTTTTCGCGGTTTTTATTTACGAATCTATTCCACGTGTTTCATTTAGTATTAGATTTGTTTTGTTTACGATCGGCCCTTTTGAAAACAATTAGGTTTTTATATTTAAAAGTTAGTTTTTAAGTGTGTTTTTATTGTGTATATAAAGCATTAGAATGAACGATAGTATCGGAAGCATAATTTTCCCCATTTCTCCGAAGCTGGCGAGGAAGAAAATGCGAAATATCACTGAATGGAAAAATAATAAACTAAAAACGTTAAGGTCATCCCATTTAAAATGTTTTTTAATTGATAAAGTACCTGATGAGTTTGTTTTTATTTTAGATATTCGAGTGAACAACTCCCTGCATATCAGAAGTGTCACTATAATACTAATGCCTATCAATGTAGATCTTTAAAATTACAAGATATTTTGAAGTTCCATTCAAATTTCTATCTCTTCAAGGATAAAATTGTTCAGGATTTTATAATAAATTATACAAGCGTACAGAAACCAGAACGACACCGTCTAACACAATCTAATCGTCCAGAAAAGTCGTACATATTTAAATACTTTGTAAGAAGGCAATCTGATGGCAAAAAAGTTTCAGTTTGTAGGACAGCTTTCCTTAACATTTTAGTTATTAAAAAACATCGTGTTCAAAGGGTTATAACACGTTCTTTTAAATCCGGCGGTTGCGTAGCAAAAAAAACAAAAGGAGGAGATCGAAAAAGTTCAAAAAATATAACGAAAAAGTTGTCAGCTATGAAATTTATTGAGTCCTTTACAGCCCAGGAACCCCATTACTGTCGCTCGAAAACTTCTGTCAGGTTATACTTACCGTCCGAGCTAAGCATAAAATCTATGTGGAAAATGTACAATAAAGATGTTGAATCAAATCTTAAAGTAAAAGAATCTTTTTCTCGCAACATTTTTAACAAAAAATATAACTTGGGATTTGGCAGTCCCAGAGTAGATGTGTGCTTCAAATGCTTGGAACTTGGCGAAAAAATCAAAACAGAAAAGGAACCAACTAAAAAACAAAATTTAATTACACAGAAAAGAATTCATAAATTAAAGGCCAAGGTATTTTTTCAAATGTTGCAGCAGGAAAGAGATGGATTGCTAGCCATGTCTTTTGACTGCCAGAAGAATATGAGCTTACCAAAGGTACCAGACCAACGAGCTTATTTCAGTGGTCACTGGAATTTCTATAACTTCACTATTGTAGAAGGCAACTTACATGCTGCATTAAATGCAAGCAATGTTCATATTTATTATTGGAATGAAATAGAAAGGCCGAAAAGCTCAAATGAAATTTCAAGTGCCGTTTTCCATAGATTATGCCACTCAGACTTACAAGATATTTACACTGTTACGATTATTTGCTGATGGCTGTGGTGAACAAAACAAAAATACAACTTTAATGGGAATGTTATCAAAATGGCTTGTAACATTAGCTCCACAAAACGTTAAAACTGTTGAAGTTATCTTTCCCATTGTAGGTCATTCGTATATACCACCAGATAGGGTATTTGCGCAAATCGAAAAAAAAAAATAAAAAATATCGAAATTATCATAAAATCCGAAGAATACATAAATATTCTAAAAGGGCATGGCTCTGTTTGGCAAATGAAAGATATTGAAATTAATGACTGGAAAAGTGCCACATTAGAAACTATGAAACCACCTGGACAGTGGCACTTCAAATTCAACTCTTCTAAAAGGTTTTTATTGAAGAAGACCTTAAAAGATAATGTAACTATTCGTGGAGAGGAGACTTACCGTTCGGATTTAGGAGGTGATAAGTTGGTGGTAAAAAAGGGAAAGACACTTAATAATCTAGCCCCTGGTCTTCTAACAACTGGCATGGCTCCAAATGCCAAAAAGATCAAGGACGTTAGCGCACTTCTCCAAGCTCACTACGGGGAAAACTGGCAAGAGCTGGAAAATTTAAACTTTTACACTACTGTTGAACAATCCATAGGTCAACCTCCTGAAGATGACCTGGTGTGTGAAGAAATTGAAGAAAGAGAAAATATTGTATAAATTTAAATCTCGAGTAGAACATTTAAGATTTAAAAAATGACTAAACAGATTGATACACTGTTTTGTTTTTTGTTTCATTTCGTTTTTTTAATTTTTATAAGTATTACTTTGTAGAATTTTGTTTTTGTTTTGTTAAGATTTTTTTAATAAAGTCGGTAAAAATACATCACAAAGGTGGAACATTTTATTTTTTATAAACGCTGATGAAAGTATGTATGGCTCATTAATATAATAAATTTGGGCCAAAAGCAGTTAATCAATAGGTAATTTCAAAACCAGCCATATCCATATAGATAAGTTTCAAAACCAGCCATCTACTAACTATTTTAATCATATAGATATAAGTAACTAAAAGTCGTTGTTTATTTTATTAAAAATATGTTATTTTAGTAGATTTATAGATATAAAAGACAAAAAATACAATATTTTACAAGGTATTTTTTTATAGCAGTTTTTTGCATTTTTCTTAAAATTAGCTTCAGTGGAGATGCCCGCTTTTAAAATTAGACGATTCCTTTAATACCTTGTAAAACTCTTCAAACAAAGTTAATATACCAAAAATCACCTATATAAAAATTGCAGCATAACAAAGTTAATTCACAATATTAAAAATTATTTTAAGAAATTCTTTATTAAGTTATGTTATGAGTTATGAGTATAATCTTGTTAGGCAAATATAAGCTTTGAAAATAATAATATACTGGTGTCCACGAATTAAATTACAAGAATTTTTAATGAACTCTTGAAGTTCTTTCGGAGCATTTATTGCTGCTATCATCATGATACACCAACTCTTTCAATCAGCCCTACAGAAAAAAATCACAAAGCCTTAAATCTGGAGAGCGAGTAGGCCAAGCAATTGGTATATTGCACCCTATCCATCTATTCAAAAACTTACTATTTAGATGTTTACGAATTTTCATTTAAAATATGGTGGAGCCTTATCATGTAAAACCTACAAATTTTGCCTCACATACAGAGGAGCATCTTCTAATAATTGTGACAGATTGTGTCGAAGAAAATCTAAATAAATGTCACCGTTAAGTGGTACAAAGCAGGGTCCAATAAGAAAGCCTTTTACCACGCCAGCCCAAACATTTAATAAAAATCTATGTTAGAATTTTACAGCATGCAGATTTTCTACTACCCAAACATGATTGTTGTGCAAATTTTGCACCTTAAATATTATCTTCTAAATACATAATGCAATTTTTACTTCTAATTTGGTTAAATTTTTCAATACTTACTACTATTTTTTTTAACAGTTTACCCTGTACATTACAAGTTGGTACTGTATACTGCTCCTAACCTCCTTAATACTTCTAAGAATACCAAACCTTATAATGGTACTCAGTACTTTTGCAATCGATATATGCATCTAATATCTTTTTTGCTACCTTTTTTGTTACGATAAAAACCCTTACGAGACGAACCACAGATTGCATTATTTTCTTAGAATCGTTTCTGTTTCATTTAAGCATTTTCACGGCTCATATTGTCATATTAAAGAGCCATTTAAAGTTGGCGTTACGCCTGTCGTGAATCAGTCGGCGCGAAAAATATTCGCAATGAAAAGCCTTCAAAGTAACTAAAAATGCAGAACAATCAGGCATTATTGGAGTGAAAAGAAATCAGTAAATTGGAGAAATTATAAGGTCGTGTAAGTTTAGCAACTTTTTTTAATTTAAGTTTAAATTTCAGGAATATTTCTACAAATATCCGAGAAAAACCGAAATCCTTAAAAGTGGTTTTGGTTATTTTTAGGGTTTATTTAAAAATGGATTTTGAAGTAAATTTACACTTCCTTACAATTATTTTTAATAATTTTTGGCTTTTAATTTAATTTATCTATAGAGACTAATGGTTGCTAAGTGTCTAATTTCCGTAAGGCTATGTGTAAAATGTTCCATGGTTTCATCTTATTACTTTATGCTTCTTGTACTCCAGCTTTGCAATTTGCAGTTTTTGCAGTCTAGCAAGTTCCTATAGTATCTGACATTCTTACCACCTGTATGTCCACTGAAGAGACGAACATATATCTGCTAGTGTACAGTATTTTAACATGTGTCCTAGTTCCTGACATCTGAAGCATGAAGCCATGCTGATATCGTTCTTTACGTGATGTTGCTTATAGTCCGATGTTAGATGTCCGATACTTATTTAGTACGTGACTTTTCCGAGACACGAAACACCGAGTCCGAGTCAATTTTCAGTATCATATTCTCATTAAAGCTCAGATGACCAGGTTTTCTGATAACTACGTTCCATTCTTCGAGTAATCAAAGGAATAAGTTGTCCAGTAATTCGTTGTCTTCTCGTACTATTTGCAAAGGGTGTTTTTTTGAGAGGTATACAAACTTGAAGTGAAATAAAACTATAAAAAAAATTATTGACATGGTATTGGTTTTATTTAAAAGATATTGTTATGCCATTAGTGCTTAAAAATTATTTCGGGCATATGAGCGCCACGGCTGGTTCGAATGAAGCGTAATCGGGAAGTCCAATTTTCGACCAATTTTTCAAGCATCTGGGACCGTATCTCGGCAATAACGCGGCGAATGTTTGCTTCCAAGTGATCCAACGTCTGTGGTTTATCTTTGAAGACATGTGACTTCACATATCCCCAAAAAAAGTAATCCAGGGGTGTGAGATCACATGATCGTGGAGGCCGGTTCACAGGTCCATTGCGTGAAATTATGCGATCATGAAATGTTTTCCGCAATAAATTGATAGTGTCACGCGCTGTGTGGCATGTTGCACCATCTTGTTGAAACCAAAGCTCTGCCACATCAAGTCGGTTCAACTGAGGAACAAAAAAGTCAGCAATCATGGCTCTATAACGTTCTCCATTGACTGTAACATTCTGGTCGTTATCATCTTTAAAAAAATATGGGCAAATGATTCCTCCTGACCATAAAGCGCATCAAACTGTAACGTTTAATGGATGTAAGGACGTCTCAACAAAAGCTTCTGGATTTTCTCCACTCCAAATTCGGCAATTTTGCTTATTGACGAAGCCGTTTAACCAAAAATGAGCCTCATCGCTGAACAAAATTTTGGATTGAAAAAAAGGGTCAAGCTGAATACTGTTTTCCGCCCATTCACCGAACGTACGGCGCGCATAATGGTCACGCGGTTTCAGTTCTTGCACAAGTTGGATCTTGTAAGCTCGCAAGCCAAGATCTTGCTGCAAAATCTTCCACAAAGTGGATGGGCACAGCCCCAATTGTTGTGCATGATGGCGAATCGACTCATTCGGATCCTCTTCAACACTATGCTCCACAGCAGCAATAACTTCTTCTGTGCGCACTGAATGGCGTCTTTGTGGATGCGTATTATCAACTAGAGTATGCGTGGTGCAAAAACGATTCATGGTTTTTTGAATAAGTTGCTCGGATGGCCGATTATGTCGACCGTAAAATGGACGTAGCGCACGGTAAGTTTCACGAATTGAACTATGATTTTCAAAATATATTTGCACAATTTGAAAGCGTTGTTCTGGAGTAAGTCTATTCATTGTGAAATGACAAACTGTACTGACCACGAATACACCACCAACTGTCAAATTGACAATCACCAGAAACAGTTTTGACAATTTAAAATCCAAACCTCTAAAAAAAACACCCTTTATTATCTCTTCCTTTCTCGTTTTTCAACCTTTATTATTTTTATTTTCGATTTTCGTATGCGTCTTATTTTTTTTTTCGTAGTCGTTTCGTTATTTATTCGTAAATGTCTTTGGTCATGAGCCATATTTTAATTTTCCTCCCCCCTGAGTGTCTTCACATTTATTATTCTGGTTCTGTACTGTTTAAAGACTTGTTTATAATATCTTCTATAGCGCCTATTTGTCCCTCTATCTATGCTTGCCTTTGTATTGTATGCGGCTTTATCTTTTTGTCAAATTTTTCCATTGTACTAATTGTGTGTTTTTATTTTTGGTTCTCTTTAGTGCTTCTACGTACGTTTTTTTATTTGATATTTCTCTTTCTTTGTTGTTTCTTTTTCTCCTCATTTGGCAGTCGCTGTCTATGTCACTTTCTGTATATGTTTGTTTCTGTTTTATTTTTGCTCGTTCGCTTGTTAGTTTGTTAATATTAAGTTTGATGTTTCTTTAGTGTCATTTTTGCCTGATCTTCTTGCATGTTTCGTCTTTTCTTATCCTTATTTCTTTGTGTTAGTGACCGTAGATGTGTAGTCTTAGACCTACCAGAGGTCTTGTGCGTATATTATTTGTTTTGTCTATCAGTTCCATATGTTATTTTGTAGTTTTTGTTTTCTATCTTACAATTTTGTTTTGTTCGACAATTTGTTTTTCTGGTCGTTGTATCTTTAAGTTTTTATTTGCTTTCACCAACAATTGTATATATATATATCAGTAAGACTTTCTAAATGTTTCTGTATCTAGGGTAGTGATCTGTGTTTGTCTTTGTATTATGCCTTTCTTTCTTCTTTTCCTTCCTCTGCTCTCTTACTTGTTTCAATTGTTGTTTTATTCGGGTTTTCTGTTGTTGTCTGTCTTGTTATTATGTATTGTCTTTTAGGTATCTTGTATGTTTCTGGTGTTCCCTACGTAACGCTATTCTCATTGTCCTTATCCAATAAGAGACTGTAGACCTGGAAAAATCCGAAATTTCCTCCTCTCCTTCTTACTTTGAATTCTTGAAAGTAAAAGTATATTTTGATGTAAATATTACAATTTTAAATTCCAAAATGCGGATGGTTCTTAACTTGGAAAAAATCTTAAAGGAAAATGACAATTTTATTAAAGAAGTCTGTTTTGGAAGTGGACTAAAAGGTTAATAAGAAAAATATTTTCTTAAAGGAAGCCTTTTGTCACAAAATAACTACGAAAATGACTATTGAGAACGTTAAATCCAATAAAAATCTGCCATTTTGATTTGGAAAAAAAGTAAAATTATCATATTTAATGCCTATAATAGTAATTAATTGTCTCTGATACGATAGATTTAAATGTCAAAATAACAGATTTCAGTTTGTTATTTTTTTACTTAAAACTGGTCATATCTAAGAGTAGTTATACATTAAAATTAAATATGATGGTTTTAGATTTCAAAATAGTGGGTGGATAACAATTAAAAAAAATAAAATAGTTCTCCTTCGACATATTAAAAAATACTATAGGGAGCGTTAAGATTTCAGAATGTTGTCGTCATTTAAAGGCCACCATTTTATCTTGGTCTTAAAAACAAAATAGTGCAATTTCAAAACAAAAAATTTTTTTTATTATAATTGTAAGAGCTTCATGTCTTTCTTTATGCCGCCATTTTATTTTAAATTTCATAAAAGCGAATGGCTGTTATCTTGGAAAAAATAAGGAAAGTGACCATTTTTCGATACATTTTAAGAGGCTATTGAAAACGTTAAGTTCAAAATGTTATGTTAATGATGCCCCTTTGATTTGACCCAAAAACAAAATGGCGGCATTTCAAAAATTGCATAGAAAATTATTTGTTGATATGTTTATTAAGGCAGTAAAAGCGTTACACATTTTGCTTATGTCACTGTTGTCAAATTCAAAATGGTGAACCGGTGGCCATTTGATATCTTGCAGAACAAAATGGCGGTATATTAGGAGAGGATATTTAGGTAGTTAAGTGATGGAGGCTAATTTTTAAATGATTTTTAAGGCTTTGGCATTATTTTTGAATATGACAGTTTTATATTGCAAAATGGCGGGTGGGTGACAATTTTAAAAAAAATAGCTCTCTTAAGACATATTTAAAGATACGTTAAGATTTCAGAATGCTGTCGTCATTTAAAGACCGCCATTTTGTTTTGGTCTCGAAGCAAAAATGGTGAAATCTTAAAACATAAAACATTTTTTTTTATATTTTAATACTAAGAGCGTCACTATTTTCTGTTAGGCCGCCATATTATTTTAAATGCTAAAATGGCAGATGAACAGTTTTGGTGAAGAAAATGAAAATAATTGACTTGTAGTCCTTTTGAAGATAAAACAAAGGTAAGGACAGAAAGTCACGGTCTCATCAAATCCATATAATTTCTTAAAAAAGCTCAAAAGCTACACGTTACAACTAACGGGTTGTAATGTGATCTGTGTACGTCTAGGCCTGATGATGCTCCGACAGGAGCGAAACACGTGAAGCTTTTGAGCTTTTTTAAGAAATTATATGGATTTGATGAGACCATGACTTTGTGTCCTTACCTTAGTTTTGTTTTCGTTTGGTCTCTTAGAGAAAAATGGATGATACGTTTCTACTTTTGAAGATACTAACGAAAACGTAACGTTTCCAGGATATTACGTCATAAAACCGCTGTCATCTTCTTTTCGATCGGAAGACAAAATAAATCGTTTTTTGAATTGGTAAGAGCGGTTGTATATACTTGTATGTACGTCATGGCTCGATATTAAACTAATATTTCCAAACAAGAGGAATTTTAAAAATAAGTTTATTTTCTGACGGAAATATGACAATTTTAAATTCCGAAATGGTCGCTAGGTGCCTACTTGATAAAATAAATTTCAAGACAAAATGGCGACAAATGAGAGTTATTTATTAAATTCAAAAAGATAATTGAACTAGAAGTATACTGTATTTTTATGGCAGTATTATTTAAACTTCGTGACTAGAGTTTAAACATTAAACTTAGTAGAGGTTTAAAGAGATTGTGCTAATACCTTAATATTAACACGCCACTACGAAAGGACTGACATAAGGCTAGTAAATAAAATTTCCATCAAATTTTCTCCTAAATATCTTATATTAAATATAAAAACGGTAATTTTCTTTAAACAACTAAAACCTAAAACTTATTACTGAGTAAACACACTCATTCCAGCAAGCACTCGAATAAAAATAAATTTTAAATTTAATTAAACACCAAGACAAAAGTAATTAACTAAATTAAACCCTTTGGCCTTAATACAAATAGCGTAACAATAATTATTATTGTTTAAAATAAAACACACAAGTGAAAATTACAAAGGTACCTTGTTTCTATGTGAAGACACAGAAAAACAAAATCCAATACACTGCTGCTTCCACACTATACGCTTCCACAAAATGTTCAATAGTCTTGTCCTCGGTTCAGTAACAGCCTCCTCACTAGTTATTAAAACTGTTCATGGAAAATGTTATAAATGTTGACTTTTCTGTTCACAACTTTATATTCTTACGAAGCGCCCACAAAATAATATGCTTTAACTTAAAGGCAATTTAATAGCTAGTTTACAACGCTTTTAACTGCAACGCTCAATTTTGCAACATAAATTTGCTTTTTATTTAAATTATTAAATACAGGAAACAGGACAGGAAAGGTTTTATACCATTTCCGTCAAAAGACACAAACTGTTTACTAACTCTTTAAGAAGATCAACTTATGTGAAACAAAATTAACATCGACTTCGATGTTTTGGGTTTTTGATTTTACGTCGCTGGCTGGACGGAGCAGAGATCTTGCCTGGTTTGCATTTATCGTCATACTGGGTGTGGTGCGGGGTAAATTTCGTGTCGCCGCGGCTTGATCGGGGCAAGACAGACCCAGACACCAATTCCAGGTATCGGAGAGTTTTTGTAGACTGTAGTTATTATTTGAGACAAATTTAATTTGTCTGTGTTGAGAAATTGATTTCGCAACATTTTGGGGCCCGGTTGGAGCAAATTGCTCCAAACTACATAAGTATCCCCAACTAATTTAATGAGGACAAAAAGGTTTCAGGTATATCTTGTTGAGGCAAAGGACAGACCTTGGCCACACTTCGAGTAAAAACTCCGTCCTTGTTTTTAAGTTTCACAACTCTTACTTTACCATCATCTCCGGGAATGACTTCTATGACTCTGGAAAGTGACCAATGAAATGGTGGAGAGTTATCTTCCTTCAGAAGAACAAGTGAGTTGAGTTCTATATTTGGAAATTCTTGAAACCATTTTGGTCGATTTTGCAAACGATTTAGGTAGTCTTTAGTCCACTTTTTCCAAAACAATTGTTTTATTTGAGTAATACGTTTCCAAAGCGTTAATCTGTTTTCAGGGATTAAAGAAATGTCTTTTTCAGGATATGACATCAAACTAGTACCAATTAGCAAATGACCAGGAGTCAAAACTTGAAAATCATTTGGGTCATTTGATAAGGGACATAAGGGACGTGAATTAAGAATTGCTTCTATCTGTACAAGTATGGTATAGAAAGCCTCAAAGGTAAAATGACTTTGACCAATAATACGATGGATATGATGCTTGGCACTTTTAACGGCAGCTTCCCATATTCCTCCCCAATGAGGACTTCGTGAAGGAATAAACTTAAATTTTATTTCGCTCTGGGACAAAAATTCCTTAATTTGATTAGAAGTTTCAATTTTATTAAAGAATGAATAAATATCATATAATTGGTTCTTAGCACCTATAAAGTTGGTCCCATTATCACTGAAGATCATAGATGGGTTACCACGGCGACTTATGAATCGCTTCAAAGCACATAGGTAGTCTTCAGTGGTCATGCTGGAGACTACTTCCAGGTGAACGGCCTTAGAAGACATGCAAACAAAAATAGCCAAGTAAGCCTTTATTCTAGGAGCCTTACGAAGGTTGGAAGATTTTAGGGTAAATGGCCCTGCATAGTCTACACCAACATGACTAAAAGGTCTAGATACTAACACCCTGTCCTTGGGAAGGTTTGCCATGATTTGTTGAGCTGGTTGCGCTTTAAAACGATAACATGTGACACATTTTGAAATTATTCTCTTAAGGTCTCTAAGACCATTAAGTGGCCAATATCTGGATCGGAAATTTGAAAGAACATTTTGAGCACCTGCGTGTCCAAGTCGCTGATGCTCATATTTCAACATCAATGACACAATATAGTTATGAGACGGTAGAAGTAATGGATGTTTGTGGTCAAACGGGATATTAGCATTTTCCAATCTTCCACCAACTCTTAGAAACCCATTTGAATCAATAAAGGGGTTCAATTTTCTCAAAGTCTTATCCGAAATATTTTTATTTGGCTTTAACTCAGAAATTTGCTTTAAAAAATATTTGGATTGTATGACCTGTATTATTTGGTTAAGAGAATCTCTTAATTCTTGGACCTTTAAAGGGCCAGAATTTGTAATGTTTTTGTTTCTGCAATTATGTAAGAACCTAAGCATATATGCTACTGTACGTTGTAATTTCAAGAAACTTGAGAAGCGTTTGAAAATGTTAGACCAAAAAACATCCTGATTTAATACTTCAGTACTAAGTAACGAAATTTTTCTTTCTTCTGGCAAGTTATTTAAACTCTGAAATTTTTTAGACTTTGTCAAATCAAGATCTGGAAGCTCTAGAAAGGCTGGTCCATGAAACCACACTTTAGAAGTTAAAAGATCAGTAATAGAAATACCTCGAGAGGGTAGATCTGCTGGATTATCAGAGGATTTAATATGCCGCCAAGTAAATTCAGAGGTTAATTCCTGTATCTTGGATACGCGATTTGAAATAAATATATTCCAACGGGATGGATGAGACTCAATCCAAGATAAGGCTATCTCGGAATCAGACCATAGATTTACTGAATCTACTTTAAATCTATTAGCATAAATGTTTATGAGTTTTGTGATTAATTGTGAGAGCAGAAGCATAGCGCAAAGCTCTAATCGAGGAAGTGTAATACTTTTTAGAGGAGAGACTCTAGACTTTGATGAGACAAGAAAACTAGAAATGCTACCATCCGAATAGGATGTGCGTATATAAACGCAGGCAGCATAGGCTTTCATGCTTGCCTCTGCGAAGCCGTGTAACTGAATTTCCTTTAAGGGTTTATCCAAAAAGAAATATCTTGGAATTTTGAGATGTTGAAGAAGATGTAAATTGTCAACAAAGTTTTTCCACTGGATAATTACATTACTATCCTTTAAGGGTGTATCCCAATCAATTTTTAAAGTCCAGATATGCTGAATAATCAGCTTACCAATAACAATAACTGGTGACAAGAATCCGATAGGATCGTAGCACTGTGCTACTGTTGAAAGGATTTTTCTTTTAGTAAAGGGTTCAGGAAAAGTCTTCTTAGGACTTGAAATTAAAAAATAATCGACTACTGGATTCCATTTTAATCCGAGAACTTTATTTAGGGTTGAATGAAATTTAAATTCCAATTCTGAATAATAAAGTTGGTCAGTACATGCTGACAAAAATTGTGGTGAATTGCTGCACCATTTATGCAATGGAAATCCATGCTTATTTAATAGGAAGTTGAGTTGATCGTACAGAATTTTAAGATCATTAAAATCATCAACACCTCCTAAAATATCATCACAATAAGTTTGGTTTAGAAGAGCATTTGATGCGACTGAATAGTCAGATAAGTTGTTCTGTGCTATTTCAGTTAACACACGAGTGGCTAAAAAAGGAGCATTATTAGTGCCATAAGTAACCGTTAACAATTCAATGCATTTGAGTTGATCCTCAGGTCTTTCTCTCCAAAGAATATTCAATAAAAAGGTTTGCTCAGGATTAACCAATATTTGTCTAAACATCTTTTCAATATCACAAGTCAGAACATACTTAAACGAGCGAAAACGACACAAAATATCGTATAAATCTGGCTGTACTTGAAAACCTTTTAACATTATGTCATTGAGAGAATACCCTGTTGAAGTTTTACAAGAGCCGTCAAACACAACACGCAATTTAGTGGTTGCACTGTCCTCTCTAATCACTGCATGATGTGGAAAAAAGTATTTTTGTTGGGAAAACTCATTACATTGAGTAAGAGGAACAAATCTTGCATGACCTAGGGACACATATTCCTCGATAAATTGTTTATACTGTATATAATATTCTGGACTTTTCTCAAACCTTTTCTCAAGATTTTCAAACCTTTTACGAGCAATTGAAATTGAATCACCTAACTTGAGGTGCTCATCTTCATTTTTAAGAGGTAAGTTTACTTGGAAAGTTCCATTTTCTAAGATTTTTGTAGTATTTACAAATATAGATTCTGCCAAGTCATCATCTGGGGTGCGAAGCTTAACAGGTGGAAGTTCTTCTAACTCCCAAAACTTTGCAACAATGGTTTCAAGGCATTTTTGTTCATCATTTTGAGCAAAAAGGGCAACAGAGTCTTGACCTGATTGAATTACGTTTAGATGTGCAGTAGAAATATTTGAATTGGAATTTGAAGGATATAAACCTCCAATTACCCAACCAAGATGAGTGTTAAGTAGGGTAGGCATTTTGTTTCCCAAACTAATCATACCAGGGGTAAGTAATTGATAATATAGGTCTGAGCCTATAAGAAGATCAATTTCTGAGGGTATGTTAAAGTTGGGATCAGCTAAGAATATATTACTTGGAATATTCCATGCATATGTATTAATTTCTATATGAGGAAGGGAACATGTAATATTGGGAAGCACTACACAACTTAACTTAAAAGATTTTTGATTAAAATTGGAATGTAAAATGACATCCACCATTTTTTGTGAGACGCTATGAGACAGGGCAATACCTGAAACTCGTGTTGTTTTGTTATATGGAATATATTTTAGTTTTTCAATAAGAGAACTTGTTATATAGGAGTTTTGAGATCCATTATCTAAAATACCCTTGACGGTAACTGGGTTGCCATCGGCATCTAACAAGTTTAAAGAGACAGTAGCTAGAAGGACTTGACAGTTTTTGGTAGACAAATTTGAAACTGTGTGGGTCTCTTCGGAATGTTGACTCACTTCATTTTGTGATACATTAGCAACAGTTAGATTATTATTCTGCCTGCAATTATTGTGTGAAGTGAATTCTTGATCAACCATAGAATGGTTTTGATTATTGTTTATTTGGGAATGAATATTGTTCGTATGATTTCTGGCAGATTGATTATTTTGGAAATTTCCATGTATTGATCCTTGGTTAGATCTGGTTGGAAATCGTGAAGTCTGGCTAAAACGATTCTGATTAACTCTGTTTTGTAAATTCGAGCTTGGACTATGGGATTGCTCAAAATCATGAAGAAGGGAATGGTGTCTTTTGCCACAATAAATACAAGTTTTATTAGAAGGGCAATTACTTAAATTGTGCTGAGAAGCCAAGCAATTATAACATAACTGTTTTGATGAAACAGTTTGTCTCTTTCCTGTAAGTGATAAACCTTTAAATTTATTACAGCCTAAAATTACATGTGAAGTTTCATTACAGTATACACATTTTTTATTGTTACCTTGATTTGTATTTGTGTGTAAGGAAGTATGGGTTTGAACCCTATTTGGTTTTTGAACTTGAGGTTCATTACTTGACAAATTTTCTAGAGTTACACATTTTCTTTCAACAAATTTAATAAAGTCAGTAACACTAGGCAACTGGTCTTGTCTACGTTCACTTTCATAAGCTTTGCGTGTACCTATGTCTACCTTTTTTATCCACAGATAAATTACTAAAACATCAAACAATTCTTCTTTAGTATAGTTTAAGTTATTTAAAGACCCTATACTTCCTTTGCATTTATTAACAAAATCTCTAAGATTAGCTGAGTTAACCTTTGAAACAACTGGAACATCTAAAATTGCACCAATGTGTGCATTAAGGACAGTTATTTTATTTTCATACCTTTCTTTAAGATAAGCTAAAGCTGTAGTAAAATTTTCATTAGTAAAAGATAAATGCTCAACTATTTCAAGTGGCTCACCTCGTAAACAGGATTTTAAATAAGCAAATTTTTGTATATCTGATAATGTGTTATCTTGTATAACAATTGACTCAAACATTTGCATAAAGGAAGGGTATTCTGACATGTTACCCGTAAAATGTTTAATTTTTATTATTTGTAAAATATTCGTAGAAGGAGACATCATTGATTTTCCTACTACTGCTGGCGATGCATTAGAACGCTGTAAAGAAGTATTTAAAGTACCTGACAACTCTTTAATTTTATTATGACACAAAACAAATCCTGTATCACATTTTTCATCTATTAATACCCTATCTTCATCATCTGGTTCACTATTATCTAAAGTTGAATTCAGCTCGAACTGATATTCAATTTCATCTTGAGCTAAATTATAAGCATCTAACGCATTTTGCAACTGATTTATTTTGGTTTCAAAAAAAGTTATATCAATTTCAATATCTTTTTTCTTATCAAGTGAATTTAAAACCCTTGATATTTTACTTTTGGCCAAAGTACGGTTCTTTTTTAACTGATTAATATCCATTTTGAACTATGGATAATTTAAAAATAGTACTTAAAAAGGTAAACCTTTAAATAAAAACTCAGTAAAGGTATTGATTTGCTCAACAAAATTTGACTGGACTAAATTAGAATCTAATCTAATCTAGTACTAATTTTACTAGATGTAAAATTAAATATAATGGGTGCTGGAAATATGTTTTATTTAGAAAACTTGATGGAACATCCGGCTCGAAGGACCATATTTAAACTTCGTGACTAGAGTTTAAACATTAAACTTAGTAGAGGTTTAAAGAGATTGTGCTAATACCTTAATATTAACACGCCACTACGAAAGGACTGACATAAGGCTAGTAAATAAAATTTCCATCAAATTTTCTCCTAAATATCTTATATTAAATATAAAAACGGTAATTTTCTTTAAACAACTAAAACCTAAAACTTATTACTGAGTAAACACACTCATTCCAGCAAGCACTCGAATAAAAATAAATTTTAAATTTAATTAAACACCAAGACAAAAGTAATTAACTAAATTAAACCCTTTGGCCTTAATACAAATAGCGTAACAATAATTATTATTGTTTAAAATAAAACACACAAGTGAAAATTACAAAGGTACCTTGTTTCTATGTGAAGACACAGAAAAACAAAATCCAATACACTGCTGCTTCCACACTATACGCTTCCACAAAATGTTCAATAGTCTTGTCCTCGGTTCAGTAACAGCCTCCTCACTAGTTATTAAAACTGTTCATGGAAAATGTTATAAATGTTGACTTTTCTGTTCACAACTTTATATTCTTACGAAGCGCCCACAAAATAATATGCTTTAACTTAAAGGCAATTTAATAGCTAGTTTACAACGCTTTTAACTGCAACGCTCAATTTTGCAACATAAATTTGCTTTTTATTTAAATTATTAAATACAGGAAACAGGACAGGAAAGGTTTTATACCATTTCCGTCAAAAGACACAAACTGTTTACTAACTCTTTAAGAAGATCAACTTATGTGAAACAAAATTAACATCGACTTCGATGTTTTGGGTTTTTGATTTTACGTCGCTGGCTGGACGGAGCAGAGATCTTGCCTGGTTTGCATTTATCGTCATACTGGGTGTGGTGCGGGGTAAATTTCGTGTCGCCGCGGCTTGATCGGGGCAAGACAGACCCAGACACCAATTCCAGGTATCGGAGAGTTTTTGTAGACTGTAGTTATTATTTGAGACAAATTTAATTTGTCTGTGTTGAGAAATTGATTTCGCAACAGTGTTCTTTTTTAAGTAGCAATACTAATAATTCTTATCCCAGAGAGCACCGTTGATCCAACGAACATCCAAAATTGATCCAATTATTATTCATTATATCCAGCCAGGTACAAGAAATAAATATCCATTAGATAGCCAAAACGTATCCAATAGTTTAATTAAAATTTACTAAGTTCCAATTTACAAATCTCTAGCTATTGTATTTCCATAAAAAACCATTTTTTTTAAAGGCTAACTAATTTAATTTTTTGCACGTGATTTGAAGTATTTTCTCTTATTCTTCTCTCTCAAATAAATATGGAGAAATCAATATATATATTTTGACTTGAATTTGAATGCGTGTATATAATATATTGCTTATACTCCAATTTTAAAGCTTAAACGCCACTAAGAGTATCCCAGAAAATAGTTATATTATAGCCACTAAAAATCAAGTAAATAAACGTCAAATTATTTTATTTCTTCCAGGCATAGAATGTCAATATCTTAAATTTTTAGTGTTGGGATTTTAATATTTTTTGAGGTACTCATATACTCTGTAAAAATCAATAGTTAAATAATTTTTGACCATTAAGTCTTATATAAAACTATATATAACACATTCATTAGTCAATAAGAAAAAAAAAAAATTCTATTTCTTCCAGGCACTCATATGAGAAAAATGGCAATATCTTGATTTTTAATGGATGAATTTAAATATTTTTTTAGAAAATATTTAAAAAGCTCTTAGGGTATCCCAGATATGAATAATTACAAAATTTTAGCCACACAAACTTAAGATATTCACATGTAAGTAAGAGATAAATTATTTTATTTCTTCCAGGCATTCCAGTGAGAAAAATATAAATATCCCACGTTTTGGTGCATGTGTTGTATCAAATCAAAAGCTTTTAACTCTATTCTATGTTAAATCCCAGTTCCTTTTTTGGTGCCAAATAATACAAAACTTTCATGAAACTGAAATTCTCCTTAGATGTTGTCGACAAAAAAACACACACCGATTAAGTTCGTGCCAATTCGTACCCATTAAAGTTAAGCATCCTTAAGAAAACCCTTACGAGAACTCTGTCATAAATATTTTAAACCTAACCTAGTCTAATTTTAGACTCCACTTAGCAAACAAACCTAAATAAACATACGTGTGTAAATCCTTTTTACCCTTTAGGGGGAAACCTAAGCAAATACAAAACACTTCCTCCATTTATTTATTTCTTTAATGTGGAGGTACGTCGGAAGAACCACATTAAGGGTTAAGCTTAATTCAATATTATTTTAATGCTATATGGGGCATAATCTTAATGGATATGAGGCACATTTTTTCTTTTAAATGCAATAGGAATTATGTTTAGACAAACAACAGTTTGGAATATGCTTTTTGTATAAAATGGAATGCGTTGACTGATTTAAAATGCAAAAGTAGTAATTCTTATTTATGCCCTCGTATTCTAGCCGTAACGAATAAAAACATTCGAAAAAATATAGAGGGAAAAACGCACAAAGTTAATAAACACGCCCTCGTTGCGTGTTAATATGTTAAATAAATGGATAGATTTAGTGGAAGATAGGAAATTGCGAACTATTGACCGAGCTGTTAAGGGCGACGGCGTATAAATATCATTATTTCCCTTTTAAGGTCTGTAATTTTCGTTTGTTTGTCTATAATATAAAAGGTGTTTGTTGACCTAAAAAATTAACACGGAAACGTATTACATTAATGAGGTTTAATTCGCAAATTAAAAAGGGAAAAATCTACTCTACAGCAAGAATATGATTCAGTTGAATTGCCTAACTGTCAAATGAATATTGAACATTAGTTAAAATGGTAATTATTTTTATGAACTTACTACACATCAATATTAATCAGGCATTATTTTTCAGTACAATTATTTCATTATATTATAACAACGAATTGAAATAAACCTCAGCCAATTTTTATTTTTAATGCCCATATATTAAATTTATTTAATTACAACATTAATTACAGCATCATGTTCAAATAAGTTATGCATTTCTTAAGCACAGACCTTATAAACCTAAAAAATATTAAAATAATTCCAGCTAATTTAATTTTAAATTGTGCTCTCAGATAACATAAATCATCGAGTAGACCCTTTGATAAGAATGTGCTAGCGAAGTGCAGTAATTTCAATTTTATCCATTTCCATTATGGAAGAGTTCCAAGTCTTAAGAGTGCCATTAGTTCAGTAAGTCGCATTTAATCGTTCTAAAACCATCGAATGTCTCGCTGTCTTAAAATAGTTTAAATCACTTACTTAATTATAATTATTACTTTATTTTCAAGTGTGTAAAGAAATTATGCACAAAAGAATAATAAAAATTCTTGCTAAATTAATTTTAAAAATGTCTCCCTAGCTAATATAAAGCTCTGAGAAAATACTTTGATAGAAATGCTCCAGTAAAGTGCAGTGATTCCAATTTTATCCATTTTCATTATGGAACAACTCCAAGTCTTAAAAGCGGCCATTACTTCTCTTCACTGACTTCCATTTAATCATTCTAGAACCCCCGAATATCTCAATGTTTTAGAACAGTTCACTTTTGAGTAATGAAATTAAATTAGGTGAATTATAATTGATCGCTAAGCGATTGTAATCCAAAATGAGAGTGTGCCTCATATCCTTTTAAATTATGAACTTTTCAACTAAATCGGCTTATTTGTATTAAAAAGAACGCTACTAATTTAATTTAAAAAATATTTCCCTAGCAAATTTAAATCTTCAAAGAACTTTGATCAGAATATTCTAGGAAAGTGCAGCAATTTCAATTTTATCCGTTTTTATTATGGAATACTTTTCTTTACTGATTGGTTTGATGAAAATTAAAAAAGAGTGCAGCATACCCGTTTAAATTATGCATTTATGAAGTACAAATGACCCAAAAAAATAAATGTCTTAGGAGGTATTTATTAGGTATATCATTAATTGTTCTAAGTGTTTTTTTTTTTACAAAATGTTTCGTTATTAAGTGAATCGATTACCATCGGTCATAAAATAACTTTATTTTTAAATAGAATCTAATTGCCGACCAATAGGCCTGATTTAAAGTCTCTAGATGTTTTTCTATGGGGATGTCTAGAAAAAAAAAGTCGTCACCCAGACATTATTTCGAATGCAATATGTAAAAAAAAACAAGAAAAACTATTTAAAGCTGAAGAATAATTGATTCCAAAAACCTAAAAATCGTCGTATGTAATGATTTTATATCTTTATAAAGCTGTGTCTTTCACCCAATTAAATTATGCATTTCTATTCATTCTTAAATTCTAAAAGAACAAAAGTAATTATTGCTAATTTAATTTTAATTGTATGTCCCTAAAGAATATAAATCTTCAAAAGGATTCTTTGATAAACGAGGATTATAGCAGTCTGCAATAATTTCAATTTTATCCATTTCTAATATAGAAGAATTAAAAAAACGCCATAACTGCTTTCCAGAGATGCATTAATGATTATCGATGAGAGTGTGCAAATTTAAAAAATTACCCTTATAAATAACTAATAATTAGAGGGTGTGTATCAGGGCTCATTAAATTATGCATTTCTTAAGTACAGATCACCTCAAAAACGGAGAAATTTAGGCATTATTTTTATAAACATGTACGATACATTAATTGGATCAAAAACTGACTTAAAAAAATAATTTTTTTATCATAAGAACATTTTTAAATTCAAAAGAACTTATCGGTTATAAATTCTTAACTGTGTCAATTTTGATATATGGCATTTTGGTATGGGATGTTAGGTATTAGGTATAAAATTAATAAATATGGTAGGAGTATTCTAATCCCTCATGAAAAATCGCCGATTTTCGTCTATATTATTTAATCTCAATTTTATTAATATTTAATACAATAACGCTATTTTTGTATTAAATATTTATTAATATACATATATATATTTATATCAAATTTAAGTAAACAAACTGTGTTATTAGATTGGATATTAATGACGAAACCAACTGTTATTCATGCGTATTATTTTGGAAAACAATGATTTTTGAAAACAATTTCTTACTGGTAAGTTATGTGGGGTGGGTGGGTGGGGGTAGGTTTAATGAAAAACGTTTTTTTTTTCGGAAAATAATGAAAGAATATGCGTATATAATATACGATTCTGTTAACAAATGGGAGAAAATTGCGCAATTTAAAAAAATTAATAAGGGATTTTGCACACTTATGAAATAACTATTTAAAAAATGTATTAAATATGTTTTTAGTTGATCAATAATAAAATAAGGAATTTTAATAAATATTCTTATTCCTTTTAGGCTTTTGGGACCAGCAGCACTTAAGGAATGCATAATTTAAATATCTGGGATGCACGCTTTTTTATTAATTAATAAATGCAACTCAGTAAGTTGGCAATGGCGTTTTTAAACTCTTCTATAATGGAAATAGATAAAATTAAAATTAAAATTTTTTAGCAAAGGATCGTCTATCAAAAATTTCTATTTTTTAGGGACATACAATTAAAATTAAATTAGCAATAATCACCCTTGTTCTTTTAGGACTTAAGAGTAAATAGGCGAATTTTCTTAAAAAAATGCATAATTTAATTGGGTGTGATACACAGTTTTATAAAAACAGTCATTAAATACAAAGTTTTTTTAGGTTTTTGTGGTCTATTATACTTTAAATAGTTTTACCAATTTTCTTATAAATCGAAATAATATCTAGATGATTACTTTTATTTTTTACGTATTCCAAAAAAAAAATATCTACATAACTTAAATCGGGCCCTATTAGCTGGGTTCAAAAATATTTAGTCTGCAAAAGTTCCTTTACTTGATAGTAATTTTTAATTATTAGGTCTATTTAATCCAGTGAGAGAACAAGCAATGTAATTTAAGATTTCTTTATTCAAACTAAATGTATAACTTTTAACCAGTTTTTATTTTATTCAGTTTTGTTTGATTCCAACTGGAACCATTAAAAAATAAGGCGCTGACTTGCATATGAAATAATTATTCCACAAATTAGCTTAATATCAAAAAGAGGATTCAGATAAGTTATAAACAAAATAAGATCAAGTACGGTAGCTTATGGCATACCTATTATTATGAACAAACTCAACAAATTGTCGTCTATTTTGTGAATAATTTTTCATAAGCATGTTTGCATTTCCCCTTATCCTATACTGCTTTAAAACTTGAAAAAGCTTAGTGTATGTGATACCGTATCGAAAGCCTTAGCCAGATCAATAAAAACACTAAGATATTTTCTTAATTAATTTGGATTTTTGAACATTCCTTCCCTATAAATTAAAATTCAACTCTCAATTGCCTGGAATAAAAAATTATTTATTCCAGGCAGTCACCTGCAGCCATATTCTTGCAATCGGAACATTATTCGTATACATTTGTTCCTGATAAATTTAATTAATTTTCTTCCTAATTTCAAATAATGCTACAGATATAATCTAAAATAAACAATTTAACGAGAAAAAAAAAGAAAGAAAAAGAGAAATCTCGTTATTCCACGCAACGACCCGTTTTAAACTTTTCAAGCTGTGAGTTTTCGAGCTGAGATAGTCCGCATATAAAGTAAACCTTCCGTGTTAAATTAGTGTCCCGGTCTCGTCCGTAACCTTTTAAAGTTTTGCTTTAAAAAGTTTCAACGGTACAACGTCGTGTCAGCAACTTCGCTTGCATTTTCAATTACGTTAACTGAACAGAATGTTCCGCAGGAGGATGCGCCCTGACGACGTTCGGATATATTCCGGATTTTTACTACCAGATGGGAACAATACGTTTTTAGAGAAATTTTTTATTTTTTGAGCCGTAAGGGGGGTAAATTGGGTGTAAGGGAAGTTAATAAAGTGAGTATACGTCAGTATTAAAACGGCGTAGGAAGAGTGAGTTTGTTATTAAAAAAAATTTAATTAAAAAGTTAATTTGAACGTACGACAATTTTATAAAGCAGAAACTGCCTAAGAATCCGTCCTAAATTTATATTTATATCATATTAGAAGTTCCTTCTGCTATCTACCTTAAAATTGCACAAACGCACCCCGACCAACTAATTTAAATAATAATAATAATAGTCTATATTAATATTCAAGTATCTAAGCAAAATTTTCCCAGAGAATTTGAGAAAATAGAAACCAAACTGAAACTTTTCAATCAGTCAAGTTTAAATCAGTATTTGCTTAAAGTAAAGCCGCAAGTGGTTTGGAAAGTTTCCCTAAGCCTTGAAGATATGCTTATTTTATGCGATTATGTTTACCAATAATGCCTCAATAATTTATCAAGATTGGCTGAAATATTTGATGAAATTAAATTCGCGAAATAATTCGGATAGCTGAAGGAAACTTTAATTAAATAAGTTATGCATAATTTTAATGGATACGACTACTAAGGAAAATTTAATAACGTTAAGTTGTATCGTTGGACTGGAAATTCCGCAAGGCGGTCCTTTTTTTTTAATTTCCTTATTCCGGCCTTGGGAAATCCAAAAAGGATTGCACAGTTCGCAGAAAACAATTTCCTGTCGGCTTGACAAAAACATACGAAAAATGTACAACCCGAGAAAACGAAATCTAGTTTTAACCCTCGTTCTTCTAGTTCTTGTATTTCACTGTCCATTATATTTTTCTTTTGTTGCAGCAAGATGGATGGGGCCTGCTTATATTTTATTTTTTTTGGGAATTATTTCTTGAGGACTTTAAACAAAAATGGTTTTTCCTAATTAAATTCGTTCATTTGTCATTAGAATGTACTACAAGTCGGGAAGAAAGTGAAATGCCTAAAGTGTTCAAGGAAATCACTAAAAAACCTTATGCCTGAACCAATTATTAATTAATTAGTTTATAATTGTTGCTTCAGTTAATATTACAATTCCAGGCAGTCGTGCTGTAAATTTCTTACTCTTTCAAGTACTTTAATTAACATTATACCTCAAATGCCGAGAATAATTTAAAATGAATTAATGAATTTTCAATTTAAATTATTTTATAATTTTAGGCAGCCGAGCTGTAGATTTTAGGTATTTTAATTAAAATTATGACTCAAATGCCCTGATTTATTAATTAACTAATTTATAGTTAACGTTAAAGATAAAATTATTTTACAATTCTAAGCAGTTGAACTGTTGATTTTAGGCGCTTTAATTAAAATTATGACTTAAATATCTGGATTTAATAATTAATTAATTAATTAATAGTGAACGTTAAAGTTAGAATTATTATAAAATTCCAATCAATCAAGCTGTAGATTTCAGGCGCTTTAATTAAAATTATGCCTTAAATCTATGGACTTATTAATTAATTAGTTTAAAGTTAAAGTATAGGTTAAGATAATTTTCCAATTCCTGGAGCTGTGGATTTTTGACCATTTCAGGAATTTTAATTAAAATGATGCGCAAATGCCTGGAATAATTAGCTTATTAATTTTTGATTAATATTTAAAGTAAAATTATTTGACAATTCTAGGCAGTCAAGCTGTAGATTTCTTACTATTTTAGATAGTTTAATCAAAATTATGACTCAATTGCCTGAAATAATTAATTAATGAGTAGATTAGTTACATTTCAGGTTTAATTTTTTTTACAATTCAAGGCTGAACTATAGATTTCAGGTTTCCTAATCAAAATAATAGGTTAAGTGCCTTACTATTTAAAAAACTTTAATTCAAGTGATGCAATAAATACCTGGAATAATTAACAAATTAATTTTTAGTTAACGTTTAAGTTAAAATTATTTTACAATTCCAGGCAGTCGAACTATAGACATCTTACCATGTCAAGCAGTTTAATTAAAATTATGACTTAAATGCCTGGAATTATTAATTGATTAATTACCTACTGACGGTTTAATTTAAATTATTTTGCAATTGCAGCCAGTCAAGCTGTAGATCTCGTACTATTCCAGGCAGTTTAATTAAAATTATGACCTAAATGCCTGGAATATTTAATTATCGAGTTTATTAGTGACGTTTTAATTTAAATTATGTTGCAATTCAACTGTTAGATTTCGAGTTTTTTGATTAAAATTATAGGTCGAATGCCTAAGCTTATTAACTAATTAATTTATAGTTAATGTTTAAGTTAAAATTATTATACAATTCCAGGTAGTCGAGCTATAGATTTCTTATTACATTGGGCACTTTAACTTAAAATTCTAATTAAATGCCTCAACTAGTTATTTAATTAATTTATAAGTAAAATTTAGGTTAAAATTATTTAACAATTTCAGGTAGCTGTAGATTTTTTACTATTTCAGGCACCTTAATTAGAATTATAATGCCTGGAATAATTTATTAATTTATTATTTGTTATTGACATTTCAATTATAAAAGTATTATACATTCTAGTTAGTCGAGCTGTAGATTTGAGGCACCTTAATTAAATTTATAATTCAAGTACTTGGAATAATTAATTAATCAATTTATTAATGATGTTTTAATTACAATTATTGATTTTTGACTTTGGAATTAACTCTTTAGGAAATGTTGTACTTGTATAAAACATGGAAAATAATATTGTTTTTGTCAGTTTTTTAATCACATTTTTATACAAAATAATAATAGAATTATCGATGTTTTTTAGATTATTTGTAATAAAACTAAAATCTCAATTTTTCTCATGAAATCTCTGAAAATTTTGAATTTGCATAAAAAGTGTAATATAGCTTTCTCTCTACATTAGTCTTTAAATAATTTATTTAAATTATTACATTTTTATATATAATAGTAAAAAAATTGTCAACATTTTTAAATATATAAGCAAAAAAATCGTAAATTAAATTTTTCTCAAAAACTCTTGATTTCCCAAAAAATTTTGTACCTGCATAAAAAATACAAAATAATTTTTTCTGTATGTCAATGTTTGAATCCCGTAGATTTCAGGCACTTTAATTCAAATTATGATTTAAATGCCTGAGCTTACCAATTAATTAAATTGTAATTAAACTTTGAGTTAAGCTTATTTTGTAATTTCAGGTAATCGAGTTGTAGATTATAGGCATTTTAATTAGAATTACAGGTTAAATGCCTGAACTTATTAATTAATTAATTTATATTTAAACTTTGAGTTGAGCTTATTTTACAATTCCGGATAATCAAGAAGTAGATTATAGTTATTTTAATTAGAATTATAGGTCAAATGCCTGGACTTACTATTTGAAAAACTTTAATTCAAGTGATGCATCAAATATCTGGATTAATTAACAAATTAATTAATAGTTAACGTTTAAGTTGAAATTATTTTACAATTCCAGGCAGTCGAACTATAAACTTCTTATCATGTCAAGCACTTTTATTAAAATTATGACTGAAATGCCTAGAATAATTATTTGATTAATTTAATATTGACGATTTAATTTAAATTATTTTACAATTTCAGGCAGGCAAGCTATAGATCTCGTACTATTTCAGGCAGATTAATTAAAATTATGACCTAAATACCTAGAATAATTAATTATTAAGTTAATAAGTGACGTTTTAATTTAAAATATATTGCAACTTAATTGTTAGATTTCAAAAATTGTTAGATTTTTCAATTAAAATTATGGGTTCAATGCCTGAGCTAATTAACTAATTAATTTATAGTTAATGTTTAAGTTCAAATTATTTTACAACTCCAAGCAGTCCAGCTATAGATTTATCATTTCAGGTATTTTAAATTAAAATTATTTCTTAAAAGCCTCGACTAGTTAGTTAATTAATTTATAACTAAAATTTAAGCTAAAATTTCTTACTATTTCAGGCACTTTAATTAGAATTATAAATCAAGTACCTGGAATAATTTATTAATTATTATAATGACGTTTTAGTTATAAAAATATTTTACATTCTAGGTAGTCGAGCTATAGATTTGTGGTAATAAAATAAAATTTAACTTAATTAAATTTATGATTCAAGTGCCTGTAATAATTAAAAAATCAATTTATTAATCATGTTTTAATTATAGTTATTAATTTTTGACTTTGGAATTAACTTTTTTTGTATAGAACCTGCATAATAATTTTTAATCACATTTTTATACAAAATATTAAAAGAGTTATCAATGTTTTTTAAATTATTTGTAATAGCATTAAAATCTCAAATTTTCTCACAAAATCATCGATTTTATACACAATTTCATATTGAGATACAAAATGCAATACAGTTTTCTTTCTTCGTCAGTTTCTGAATATTTTATTTAAATTATTACATTTTTACCTACAACAGTAAAAAATTGTCAACATTTATGAATATATATGCAAAGAAACCGTGAATTCAATTTTTCTCAAAAACCTTTGATTTCTCAAACAATTTTGTACTTGATGCAAAATGCAAAATATTTTTTTCTGTACGTCAGTTTTTAGTCACGTAGATTTCAGGCACTTTAAATCAAATTATGCCTTAAATACCTAAACTTAATAAGTAATTAATTTTAAATTAAACTTTGAGTTAAGCTTATTTTACAATTTCGGGTAATCAAGCTGTAGATCATAGGTATTTTAATTAGAATTACAGGTCAAATGCCTGGACTAATTAATTAATAAATTTATAACTAACTTTTAAATTAGAATTATTTTATAATTTCAGGCAGTCGTGCTCAATCATTAATTTCTTACTATTTTAGAAACTTTTATTAAAATTATGACTTAAATGCCTGGAATTTTATTTTAATTTTTTTAAATACATTTTTGTATATACATGAAAAAAAAAGTTCAATTTTTCTCAAAAACCCCTGATTTCTAAAAAAAAATTGTACTTGCACAAAAAATGCAAAATAATTTTTTCTGAATATCAGTTTTTACATCACGAAGATTTCAAGCACTTTTAATAATTCATATTTTGCCTCAAACACCTAGACTTATTAATTACTTAATTTATAGTTTACCTTAAAGTTAAATTATTTTAAAATTTCAGGCAGTCTGTAAAATTCTTACTATTTTGGGTACTTTAATTCAAATTATGACTCAAAAGTATTAAATAATTAATAAATGAATTTACTAATGACATTTGAATATAAAGAAACATGAAAAAAAAATTAGATTTTTTCCTAAGGAAATTCGTTCTTTTATCATTAAATTTAAAAAGTGTCTCTCCTTTTTGAGTTTTTCTCTTTAGACACCTGAGAAGAAAACTCCAATTTCCTTATGCTCGATCGGTTTTCTTTAAAATTCTACTCGATCGGGAAGAACGTTACCTACTAAAAATGCCAAAAGTTTCCAAGAAAATCGGTAAGGATCCTTTAAGCCCGCGCCAATAAACTATCTGCGAAGATGAGTAAAACTTTAAGGAAAAACTTTCCGTTGTATTTATATATCTTCATAAATATTAAGCGTTGAAGTTTTCCAGCATCTCTTACACGGAAAATTCCTGGTTTCTGTCGAGTTTCATTAAACAGTTTTCGTACCTTAGTGTCGATGGTATTTTCCGTTATGAAATATTTCCCTTTTAAAGTTATAGCAATTAAGTAAACTTATATGGAGAAAAACGAATATTTGATAAATGGTGCGTAATTAAATATGTAATATTACTTTTTTTTATTGTATTTTATATCGTGTTTTATATTCAATAAATATTAGGAATATCAATTGAAAATTTAAATTTATTAGAATTAATTAAAATATATATTATATTAATGAAATCCCATCAACTATAATAAAAACATGCAGAAAATATTTAATTTATGATTCTTCAGGCAATATTTGTAGAATATAAAATATTATATAATTTTTTATTTTACAAATAAAAAACATTATTTATATATGTCAAAATAAAAAATGGGAAAAAATTATGTTTTTTTATTAGCTTCTCTCTCTCACAACTGAATATTTATTACATGCGAAAAATTGGGACAATAGAGTTTTAACTTAACAATACAAGTACAACTTGCACCTTATCATTTATATCATTAAAAGCATAACTTAAGGAGATCTGAATGGAACATTTTAAATAAAAACTACAAGCTAAAACCCTATAAAATTCACAAACTTATAGCAAAACCCGTCTTATCTTAGTAAATTCAGTCTTAAAATGCATTACCGAAAAAGATAAATACGGTAGATGGCACGTAATCTTTTAAGCCGGTACGTCCGTAATGGCTTCTGCTGCGAATAAACTGTTGTTTAAGAAATTTGTAACTCCCTTAGTACAACATTAAGGGGCCATAGCGCTATTTGTTTTAAGTCAGCACCCTGACACCGGATATATGACTTGCTATAACGGTAATTTATTGTGCCTGTGCTGAATTAAATGCGTGAAATCACGCAACTCTCTCTTGGAATCTTGACGTATAATTTAGTGTATTACACCTCGGGAGTATACAGATAAATATAGTCTGAATATTTAGGGAGGCACATTTGTTTTTCAGATATGGAAAAGAGAAATGTAAATTAAATGCTGCAATATATTTGTTTCATTATGTATAGTGTTTTGTAACGATTAGTGAAAACTACTCTCACGAGATGTGTATTTTTATTGAACAGTGAACAGTGTTGCGAAAAGGGTTTTTGTTTAAAAAATTCGTAGCCCTCATCGTTTTGAAAGTTATAATTAATTAAATAATTAAAAATGCTTTTACTCGAAATAGTGTCCTAGTTTGCTCTTTTAAATTAAAATTTATTTGTTTTTTATTATATTTTGTTGAATATTTATACTTCTAAATATTTACTAGCTACTAGGGAAAATTCGAGCAAAATTAGACCATTTTTCAGTGAGCAAATAACATTTTCGTGAAGAAGATTTTCGTTTAAATATTCGCGATCCCTATCGTTTTGAATGTTGTTGTTAATTAATTATTTAAAAAATTCTCTTACTCGAAATAATGTTCTAGTGCCCTTAATTTTTTATAAATTTAAATAATTTTTATATAAATTAATTTGCAACAAATTTCAATTAAAATGTATAGTAAATGCCTCAATTCAATATTCCAGACAGTCGAATCGAATATATTTAATTTAATTAAACCAATTGCAACTGTTCAATAATGCCTATTTAAATATCAATAAATAGTTAAATTAGTTATGTCAGGCAGTTAAACACAATAATTTTTATTTATTTAATTACACTAATTAACTGCCTAAAGTTTAAGAAATAATTAATGCATAAGAGCCTAAAATAAAAAAATCAAGCCTTTTTTAAATCTAAAATAATTTTAATATAATTGTATATAATTATTCCAGGCAGTTAATTCTAATTTATTTATCTTATTTTAACTATTTAACTGGCTGATATTAAATAAAATTAAGGCTTAACTGCCTGAAATGTAAAAATCATACCTGTACTACCTGAATTTGTAAAATAATTTAAATTTTAATATAATTAATAGATAAATTATTCCAGGCAGTTGAACACAATATTTCTTCTTTAATTAAATATTTTAAAATGCTTTTACTTGAAATAGTGTTCTAGTTTGCTCTTTTATATTAAAAATTAATTTTTTTTTTATATTTTTTTTTAATATTTATACTTCAAAATATTTACTAGCTACTAGGGAATACTAGAGCAAAATTAGACCATTTTTCAGTGAGCAAAGAACATTTTCGTGAAGAAGATTTTTATTTAAAAATTCGCGACTCCTATCGTTTTTAATGTTGTTATTTAATTATTTAAAACATTCTTTTACTCGAAATAATGTTCTAGTGCCCTTAATTTTTTTATAATTTTAGGTAATTTTTATATAAAATAATTTTCAACAAAATTCAATTAAAATGTATAGTAAATGCCTCAATTCAATATTCTAGACAGTCGAATCGAATAAATTTAATTTAATTAAACCAATTGCAACTGTCCAATAATGCCTATTTAAATATCAATAAATAGTTAAATTAGCTATGTCAGGCAGTTAAACACAATAATTTTTATTTATTTAATTACACTAATTAACTGCCTAGAGTTTAAGAAATAATTAATGCATAAGAGCCTAAAATAAAAAAATTAAACTTTTTTCTGCCTGGAATTGTGAAATAATTTTAATATAATTGTATATAATTATTCCAGGCAGTTAATTCTAATTTATTTATCTTATTTTAACTATTTAACTGCCTGAAATGCAAAAATCATACCTGTACTACCTGAATTTGTAAAACACTTTAAATTTTAATATAATTAATAGAAAAATTATTCCAGGCAGTTGAACATAATACTTATTCCTTAGTTAAATATTTAAAAATGCTTTTTACACGAAATTGTGTTCTAGTTTGCTTTTTTATATTAAAATTTATTTGTTTTTTATTAATTTTTTTTAAATATTTATACCTCTAAATATTTACTACCTACAAGGGAATATTAGAGCAAAATTAAACCATTTTTAAAAGTTCTCGACCCCTATCGTTTTGAATGTTGTTGTTAATTAATTATTTTAAAAACACTTTTACTCTAAATACTGTTCTAGTGTCCCTAATTTTTTTATAATTTTAAATAATTTAAATTAAAATGTATAGTAAACGCCTCACTTCAATATTCCAGGCAGTCGAATCTAATATATTTAAATTAATTAATGTATTGAACCAACTGCAATTGTAAAATAATTCCTATTTAAATATCAATAGAAAGCTAAATTAAATATGTCAGTCAATTTATTTATTTACACTATTAAGCTGCCTTAAATTTAAAAAATAATTAATGCATAAGTGCCTAACATAAAAAAAATCAAGCCTTTTGCTGCCTGGAATTGTAAAATAAAATAATTTAAATGTATATTTTATATTTATAGTTATAGTTATTCCAGGAAATCTATAATATATTTGTCTTAATTTAACTGCCTAAAATTAAATAAACTTAAGGTTCAACTGCCTAAATTTGTAAAATAATTTGAATTTTAATACAATTAATGAATTAATTATTCCAGGCAGTTAAACATAATATTTCTGCTTTAATTTAACTGACTTAATTATTTAAACTGCTTTTATGTAATGTTCTAAGTATACTTTGAAGTGTTTTTTAGCTACTAGTGGAAACCAGAGTAAATTCGGACGTTTTTTCTGAATAAAAAGCACTTTTGTAAAGAGTTTATGATTAAGAATTCATGTCCTTTATCAAGCTGAATAATTATTCTAATTAATTGTTTTAGAAAATTATTTAAAAATACTTTTACCCGAAATAGTATTCTAGTTTGCTCTTTTTATCAAAATTTCAAGTGCTTTTTATAAAAGGCCGAAACTTGGGTACAGTTGGCTTAATAGTAACAGAACAACAACCATCCAACATCTACAAAATAATCACATATTTAGTGTCTTTTTAGTGGCACATAAAAAATACTTTTACTACAGTTAGTGTCCTAATCTAATTTTTCTATTATATTGAAAAGTGTTTACTAGCTACTAGTGAAAACTAGAATAAGATCGACCAATTTTTTACTGACCAAAAAAAAACTTTTGTAAAGAGGATTTTTGTTTGACAATTCGTGACCTAATTAATTATTTAAAAAAATGCATTTATTTGAAATATTCTTCTAGTGTGATTTTTTCTTATAATTTTACCGATTAAAAAATAAGATTAGAGTAGTAATGGGATTATAGTAGTATTTTGCGGACGTTTTTAAATTAAATTAGTCACAATAGGTTTATTATTGTCTTTTTTATTCACACATGAAAAATTAATAATTTATCAGTTTACTTATAGGTAATGGATCTATTATAGACTCTAATTATATGTTGACCCGATAATTTAACCTATACGTCCACCAAACATCGATTTTCATGTCAAGTGTAATTTAATAATTAGCAGTGCCCTTCTTGTTTATTTTCTCTTTGACTTGCCTTTCGCTTCTTTTATAGGTGAATGACCCTAAATAAAGTGTGATATTTGGTCTCTATTTAAATAAGTAACTGTAATGAGCAAAGATAATACGTGTTTCGACCTCGTATGGGGCATCATCAATTCTTTTAATAGAATGTGAATTTCTGTTACTATTTTAAATCCCTTAAAGGAAAGACAAGGAAAGATAGCGTAGCTAAGCCTTTAATAATGCTACTTTTTTCCAAATTTCTTAAGATTTTTTAATATTTTTGTAACGAGATTTTCTGTTTTAAAATTGGTGACTTCCATCAGTTTGAATAACAAATTGGTTATTAAAAATTTAAATTACCTTTACTTGACGTAGTGTTTTAGTACTTTCTTTTTACTACAATCATAGGCGTTTATAATAAACTGGAGTACAATTGGACCAGAAGCATTAGACTACCAAACAATTTAAATAAAAATCATTGTCTTTTTTGTTGTCACTTAAAAGATGCATAAACCCATAAAAGTAAATGCTAAATTATCGATTTTTTAATGCATAAGGTGTATAACGTACACTTTTTCTACTTGTGTTTTTTTTCTAATAAAAACCTTTTGCATCCCAGATTAGTCAGCTGATATGCATTCTAATCCCTCGAGACTTCACACAGCATTAACCCGAAAATTTCCTGTCTCCCATGCACCGGGGGGGTATTAAGATCTTACGTCATGAAATCCCCACGAAACGTGCATAAAGACTTGCTTTTCACCTAGATTTTACCAGACCTCCAGTATTCCGAAATATAAACTCTTTTCTTATTTTGTAACAAGTAATAATTAGAACATTTCCATCATTTAAAAGAGCACTTAAAGTATTAGCGTGATATTTATATCTTAACTGCGGCAATGTCAATCTTAATATAAACTTTAATACTGTGTAGGATTTTAGTATTAAAGTTCTCAATTAGATTTTGAATATTTTATATGGAGTAGTTGTTGTGTCCATTTGGGTTGTGCATTATTTAAGTTATAATTGATGTTTTTGCAGGTTGGAGTGTACCTGACGTACTGGGAAGTTATCTGAAAAATTCAAGTTGATAGCGTCAAACCTAACGCGGGTTTGCATAAGGTTACTGATATGATTTATGTTTTTTTTAAATGAATAATGCCTATTTAAATTATGCACATATTAATATGTAATTACTCTGAAATTATTGGAATGTCATATTATAGAAAGAAAGAAAAAATATTGGAAGAAAGATTATTATTAAACTGGTGCTAAAGATGACCTAAAAGCCAAGACTGGTTTGCTTATTTTGACAAATCAATTCCTCGAAATACAGGAACCTACCAATAATTTTAATTTAATAATGTATTAAAAACGAAATCCACTCAAGCACAGCAATATTATTAAGACATTATTTTTTTTATAAAACTGATTCAATTGATATAATTAAAAATATTTTATAAATAAGAGAGTTATGTCCATTTCAATTATGCATTTTAAATTAATAAATTGGTTTTTTCCATTAAATTAAAACGTACATTGTTTACATGCAAAATTTATAAATTCAATTAAAAAAAAGTTAAATGAATTTAAATTTATTTCTGTAAAAAAAATTTAAAAATTTATATTTTACAAAAAATTTTTATCATGTTTACAAAATTAAAACGTATTTTTTTACATATCGTCTGAGGAGAAAACAACTCCCTAAAGAAAAGTGAGTCATTCCTATTTAAGTTATGCATTTAATTATCTTTAATATATAAAATTAATGAAATATTGATTATATATTAGCTTGAATGTCTTGTCAATCCTAATAAAAAAAAATATATCAAATTCAAAAGTGGATTTCGTCCTTGGTAACGAAAATGGCATTTTGGGGGACGATGTTATATTATTTTTCAGTCGCTCGTCTATGCAAGTAAATGGGATGGAAAATGCATAAATCTTGTCGATAGTTGAATGGGTTGCTTATCCTTAGGACGATATTGATATTTTTAAGTCTTTTAATATATTTTAAGGGGTATATTTTATAAAATGATGAATATTTCACTCTAATTTTAGAACTATGATCTTTATACACGTCTGCTAATAAATGTTATTGGCTATTCATTTGTGATTTTTGAACTTTTCATATTTTTACAATAATTTATAATAAATTAATTATTTATGGAATATTTATATAAAAAACAAATATAAATTGACGTACAAACTCCGCAAATGTTTTTTAGTAAATAATACGCACCTACACTTAACTAATTAAAAATAAATTTAATGCATTTGCCACTGGACTTTTTATTAGAAAAAAATGCTAAAGTTATCAAAATTTATACAAAAATTTATATTTTTTATTTTTACACTAGATACTCCTCTTAAGGATAAAATATAAAGTATTAAATTTTTTTTTTTAAAGAAACAAGCCTTTAAAAAAATTATTGGCTCATTTTGACTTTTTGGTAAAAAACAGCTGAAAAGATTAAAATTTTTAAAAACTTGCAAGAGGTCAAAAAAACTGTTGTGTAATACTTACGAGGAGACAATTAAAAAAGTCTTATAATAAAAGTCTCTATTTTCCATAGGCCGGCCAGGAAAAAATTTAATTGTTTATATATAGGGGTACGTAACATGATTGTGAATTTTTCAATCAATCAGATTTTATTATTTAAAAAAAAACTATGGCCTTACGACTAATTAGGGTCATACAAATTTTTATTATTTTAAATTTTTTATCTATACAGTGGGAGAAAATCCTGAAAAACTTCTCCAAACCAATCCAAAAAATGCAATTTTCTTAAAATGTATCCAAAATTTTATTTTTTTTATTTTTGCACTAGATGCTCCTCTTAGGAATAAAATATAATGTCTTTTATAAGTTTTTTGAAAAAACGAACTATAAATAATGTATAGGCTTATATTGGTTTTTGGTCAAAAATGAGTGGACAATTTAAAACTTTCAGAAAGTGTAAAAATTAAAAAAAAATTGTCATGTATTAATTACGAATAGATAATAAAAAGAAGTTTTATAATAAAAGATTTTATTTTCCATAGGAGGGCTAGGAAAAAATAAAGTAATTTATACATATATAGGGGTACGTAACATGAATGTTTCAAAAAATCACAATAAATTTTTTTACAAAAAATCTATGGCTTTGCGACATGCTTGGGTCAAATAAATGTTGTTTGTCTTATTAAGTTCCATCAGTCGAAAAATTATATTTGATTTTTTTTTCCTACAGTGGGAGAAAATCTCCAATGCAAAAAATGCAATTTCTTAAAATGTATCAAAGAAAATTATATTTTTTAACTTTCAGGGATAAAACAGAAAGGATTGTACATATTTTTTTTTCAAACGAACAATTAAAAAGATATTTATTTGCACATTTGACTTTTTACTTAAAAATTGCTGCAAAACTTAATTTTTTTGAATAACTGTAAAAATTTTAAAAAATATTTGTCATTGAATACTGCTGAAACGACAATAAAAAAAGTCTTACAATAAAAGTCTTTATTTTTCATAGGAGAGCCAGAAAAAAAAATAAAACATTTTATTTATAGGGGTACGTAATATGATTGTGATTTTGTTTTAAAAAATCACATTTTATTATTTTACAAAAAATCCATGACTTTACGGCAAATTTGTGTCATAAAGATGTTGTTGGCTTTAGTGAGTTCTATCAGTAGAAAAATTAATTTTCACCATACAATGGGAGAAAATCACGAAAGACCTTTAACTCAAAAAATGCAATTTCTCGAAATACACGGAAAAATTAAATTTTCGTTATTTTTTCACTAGATACTCCTTTCAGGGATAAAACAAAAAGTATTTTACAATTTTTTTGAAAAAACCGAGAACTAAAAAGTTATCGGCTCATTTTGCTTTTTAGTTAAAAATTGATTGATATTTAAAATTGTGAATATCAAAAAAAAATTTTGTCGTGTATTAATTATGAAAAGACAATAACAAAAGATTTATTTTTAATGGGAGGCCAGGAAAAAATTAAATAATTTATATATAGGGGTACGTAACAGTATGAGTAAATTTTTCTATAAATCATATTTTATTATCTAAAAAAAATAATATATGATCTTACAACACATCATACGATTATACGATATTTTTTACCTTAGTTCTATCGATAGAAAATGTATTTTGATTTTTTTTTCCTATACAGTGGAAGAAAATCACGAAAAATTTCCAATACAAAAAGTGCAATTTTCTCGAAGTTTATCCAAGCATTTTAATTTTTATATTTTTGCACTTGATGCTCCTCTTAGAGATAAAATAAAAAGCATTTTATAAGTTTTTTGAAAAAACGAAGAGTTAAGAAGTTATAGGCTCATATTGGATTTTGGTCAAAAATGGGTGGACAATTTAAAACTCTGAGAAATTTTAAAAATTGAAAAAATAATTATGAAAAGTAGAAAAATTAATTTTGATTTTTTTTTCATACAGTAGGAGAAATTCAGGAAAAACCTCCAATGCAAAAAATGCAATTTTTCGAAATGTATCAAAAGAATATATATTTTTCATCGTTCCAATAGATTGTCCTTTCAGAAATAAAATAAAAAGTATTCTATATATATTTTTTTTTTAAACGATCAATTAAAAAGATATTGGCTCGTTTGGCTTTTTAGTTAAAAATTGCTGCAAAAAATTAAATTTTTTGGATAATTGTGAAAATTTAAAAAAATATTTGTCATTGAATACTGCTGAAAAAACAATAAAAAAGTCTTATAATAAAAGTCTCTATTTTTCATAGGAGAGCCAGAAAAAAATAAAACATTTTATTTATAGGGGTACGTAATATGATTGTGATTTTGTTTAAAAAAATCACATTTTATTATTTTACAAAAAATCCATGACTTTACGGCAAATTTGTGTCATAAAGATGTTGTTGGCTTTAGTGAGTTCTATCAGTAAAAAAAATAATTTTCTCCATACAATGGAAGAAAATCACGAAAGACCTCTAACTCAAAAAATGCAATTTCTCGAAATAAATGAAAAAATTCCTAATTTATTTTTGCACTAGATACTCCTTTTAGGGATAAAACAAAAAGTATTTTACAATTTTTTTGAAAAAACCAAGAATTAAAAAGTTATAGGCTCATTTTGCTTTTTAATTAAAAATTAATTGATATTTAAAATTTTTGAAAAATTGTGATTATCGAAAAAAATTTTTGTCGTATATTAATTATGAAAAGATAATAACAAAATATTTATTTTTCATAGGAGGGCCAGGAAAAAATTAAATAATTTATATATAGGGGTACGTAACAAGATGAGTACATTTTTCTATAAATCATATTTTATTATCTAAAAAAAATAATATATGATCTTACAACACATCATACGGTTATACGATATTTTTTACCTTAGTTAGTTCTATCGATAGAAAATGTATTTTGTTTTTTTCCCTATACAGTGGAAGAAAATCACGAAAAATTTCCAATACAAAAAATGCAATTTTCTCAAAATTTAACCAAGCATTTTAATTTTTTTATTTTTGCACTTGATGCTTCTCTTAGAAATAAAATAAAAAGTATTTTACAAGTTTTTTTTAAAAAAACGAACAGTTAAGAAGTTATAGGCTCATATTGAAATTTGGTCAAAAATGAGTGAAAAATTTTAAACTCCGAGAAATTTTAAAAATTGAAAAAATAATTATAAAAAGTAGAAAAATTAATTTTGATTTTTTTTTCATACAGTGGGAGAAAATCAGGAAAAATCTTCAACGCAAAAAATGTAATTTCTCTAAATGTATCGAAAAAAAATATATTTTTCATCATTCCAATAGATTGTCCTTTCAGGAATAAAATAAAAAATATTCTACATATTTTTTTTAAAAAACGATCAATTAAAAAGATAATGGCTCGTTTGGCTTTTTAGTTAAAAATTGCTGCAAAAATTAAATTTTTTGAATAACTGAAAATTTAAAAAAATATTTGTCATTGATTACTGCTGAAAAGACAATTAAAAAAAGTCTTATAATAAAAGTCTCTATTTTTCATAGGAGAGCCAGAAAAAAATAAAATATTTTATTTATAGAAGTACGTAACATGATTGTAATTAAAAAAAAATCACATTTTATTATTTTACATCCAAAATCCATGACTATACGACAAATTTATGTTATAAAAATGTTGTTTGCTTTAGTGAGTTCTATCAGTAGAAAAATTAATTTTTTCTATACAATGGGAGAAAATCACGAAAGACCTCAAAAAACTCAAAAAATGTAATTTCTCGAAATAAATGGAAAAATTCTTAATTTTTTATTTTTGCACTAGATAGTCCTTTTAGGGATAAAACAAAAAGTATTTTATTTTTTTGAAAAAACCGAGAACTAAAAAGTTATCGGCTCATTTTGCTTTTTAGTTAAAAATTGATTGATATTTAAAATTTTTGAAAAATTGTGAATATTAAAAAAAAAAATTTTGTCATGTATTAATTATAAAAACACAGTGGAAGGCTAGGAAAAAATTAAATAATTTATATATATAGGGGTACGTAACATCACAATTCACAAAAAAATCACAATTTATTTTTTTACAAGAAATCTATGGCTTTGTGAGAAGTTTAGGACTACTATTTTGGAACTTATTCCCATACAGTGGGAGAAAATCACTAAAAACCTCTAATGCCAAAAATGCAATTTCTCGAAATGTATTGAAAAAATTAAATTTTCTATTTTTTCAAGAGATTCTTCTTTTGGAGTAAAAATTTTTTTCGGTTTTCTGCCCAAAATTAGCTGAAAAATCCAGAATTATTGGAAAAGGCACCTTTACTTAACTAACTAAAAATAATTTTACCACTAAAAAAAATAAAAAAAATAACTAATTCGCGAATAAATAATCCTTTTAATTTAAAACCGAAACCATAAAGCTGATTTACTTCCAGGGAAATTTCTCTACCGTATTCAAATTTCCAGATATGTACTCCCCGTGTAACTTCGGGTTAATCCCTGAAGGGTGAGTGGGAAATTTCCATTTGCCATGCTTTGCAACATAAGCCACGATTGTCGTCATTATCGGGGTTGTTAAATGCTCAAATCTCTCAGACGTATCTTCGGGCAAAACAGTCACGTTAAATTTTGATTATTATCTAGTTAGTATCTAAAAACGATATATCGGTTTTTTATGTAAGAAAGGGAGTTTAAGCGATACTAAAGTTTGGCGTCAACTCGCATCACGAAACGGAGTTTTGATGGTTGTTTTTTTAAAAGTTTTACTTGGAAAGTAATATGAGCGGTTTTTTTTGTAACTTGAACAAAAGTTTTAAGGCACGACAGTAAAAAGGTGTTTTTATAGGCCAAAGAGTATATCAGCTGGGAATTTCTTCTAGAAAATAAAAAAAGGAGATGTATTAACGTCCTGGGTATATTGATCCGTTCTTAATCGAGAATGTTCAGGATTTTTTTATCGTTTTTTCATATATTTTTTAGGGTTTTGTGATTAAGCCTTAAAAGCAGGATTCATGGTAGTTTTGTTTTGTGTATTATAAGAAAATTACTTTTATCTTATGAAAGGTTCTTCTACATTTTTTTCAACTGCATAAAAAATTAAAAAAAAAATCAATTTTTATTGTATAATTTGTATTAGTTGAAACGGCTTTGAAAAAGACTTAAGAAAATTAAATTATTATGATTAGAGATAGATTTTTTATGTTTTATTTCTTTCCAATGCTTCTATAAAAAATATTTTTTTTAAAAACGCTGTCTGATCCCCAAGATGACCACTTATTTTTAACTTCAATAAATAGAAAATTAATTAGAGCGTTGTCATAAAATAAAAAGCATGATAATAAAAAGAATATTCTGTACAATCATTGCCTAAGGTTTAGACCAGTCTAAGCAAATATTTAAGAGAGCTTGGACTTTTTAGATACTGAAGCCTAAGAACATTGTCTGGGTCCAAGGTAACCACTCGCCTTAAAGTCTAATAACTAAGAAGCTAAATGGAATATTTTCATAAAATAAAAAGTACGGCATTGAGAAGAATATTCTGTACTAATATTGCTTATTTTCCAAGTGCAATTCCGTTTATTTCAAACAACTCTGAATTTTTTTTTTCTTATGAGAAAAGCCTTTTTTTGACAGCTTTGGTTAAAAATCCAAAAAATAATTATAACTTTGTTATTGTTCAAAATCCCGATATTTTTATCACAGTATTAAAACTAATAAAAAACACAATGAAAACCAAAACCCATAGATTTCAAGGCAACAGATTGATTTTTAATTAAAGATCTGCAGAATTTTCGCCCATTGCATGGATAGTAGAATCAAAAAATAGCATTTAATAATTCCAATATTTATTGTAAATTCAAGTTTCTTCTTAAACGTATCGATTTTTCTATAATAGAACTAAATATAAGAAATATCTTACGAAAATATGTTTCATATCCATTTAAATTATGCATGCAGGTAAAAAAAATTATGTTTCTCTATATTTATTTATTCAGAAGAAATATTTTGAAAATAGCTATGGATCTGTAGAATCGTATATCATATACGATTTTGTTAACAAAAGGGAGGAAATTCAGCATTTAAAAAAATTTACACAGGATTAACATATCCAGTTTTTAAAATCTTCTCAAAAAACATTATCCAATATAATAACGCTGTTTTTATACTAAATATGTATATATGAAATTATATCAAATTTAAATAAATACTGTTAATTAATTAAGTATTTATTTGAAATTTATTATTTTCTGCAAAAACTTTGTTTTTTATCAACAAAACCCTTACACCCCCCACCCACCCCAAACATTTGCACAGTAAGAAATTCTTTTGAAAAATCACCGTTTCTCGCCAATATATCCAATTTAATAGCACTGTTTTTGTATTAAATATTTATTAATAGACATATGTTAATTTAATTATATAAAAATTAAATAAATAAACTGTGTTATAAGATTAGATATTAAGGACGAACTAGCTCTAATTCATTGATATTATTCTGCAAAACAATAATTTTTGAAAACAATTTTTTACTGGTAAGTTGTGTGGGGTGGGTGGGGGGTTAAGGGTAGAGTAAATGAAAAACAATTTTTTTGCAGAAAATAATTGAGTGAGAAAAAAAAACTTTTTAAAAATATTAAAGGTAATTAAAAATGTATAGCTTTTGTATCTATGCTTTTCTCATATAACCTTAAGGTTTTCGAGTAAAACGTGAAAAAATCCTATTTTAATTCTCGAAAGCAAGGTGTATTGCTATAAAATTTGCAGTAGTTGTGCCATTTTTTTTATCGCAAATAAATGAAAATTCAGTTTTTTTAATTTATTATAAAATATATAAATATATTTTATGACAATAATATACGCTTGGGCAATATTGTGTCCTACTGCATAAAGTTAAAAACTATTTATTTTAAGCAACTCTCAAAATATTTTTCTTCTGATGAGAGAAGCCTGTACAATTATCTAAAATTTAGTAGATTGGGCTAAAAATAAAAATATTGCCAATAATTTTATTACTGTTCAATTATTCAATAAATTTATAGTATAATTTTTACCGCAATATTAAAATCATTGAAAAACAAAATAAAAATCAAACATTTTAAGAATTTTCCATTTCACCATTTTCTCCCACTGCCTGAGAATCAAAAAATAGCTCTTATTATTAAGTTTCTTTTCAAAATCATTACATTTTCTATAAAAAACTAACCTTAAGAAATATTTTATTAAAACGTGTATCCTACCCATTTAAGTTATGCTTTCAGTGACAATAAATTTACATGATTAAATTATATTATGTATGCACGTTTTTTTTAAACTAATATAACAAACTATTATTGCACAAATCCCTAATATTTCCACTAAAATGATCATAAACAAACAAGGATAATTTAATTAGTGCCTCTGTTTATTATTCAATGATTTGCTTGAACACCTGCGGCACTTCCCAAAGGAAAACATCAATTTAAACGAGATTGATTGCAATATGTGTTGTTTCCAGGTAATTTTTATTTGACCTTTAGAAAGTCGGTCTTCCGGCCTTAGATACTAAATAATACAAGAAAAAAAAACTTTTCTTCTGCAGAATTTTTTTTTCACTTTTAGCAATGTAGGAAAAACGGTTTTAATGTACACAATGGCTCTTGGTATATGTAGTGGAGCCTTAAGCGAGATTCCAGATGGATTAAAAGGGGGGCCGTAAGGGTAAAAGGCTTTTTACTTTATGGATGTTGTCGGTAATAAAGCGACGTAACTGCTCGATGCTGCATTAAGTAATTATTATGAAAATGTCGGGTATAGTGATTAGGTGGGAGAGTCTTCAATTTAAATGCGGCCAACACAAATGGATGTAATGCATAAAATATTAAATTGGGATAGTGTTCGTCTTTTTTTTTGATGCCACTATAATGGCGTGTAATTGAGGTTAAAGTAATATATTAGCATGTGGAAAATTTTTTAGTTAATTTAAATATGGCATGTATTAATGGGCCTCATGGGTATATGTACCTCTTTTAATTTTTGTAATGCATGTTTCCTTATGGGAATGCTCTTCTTTAATTTTTTTCCTGTATGTTTTTAACAAAAATAAAAAAATGCTTTTAATAAAATTTGAAATTTTTTTTTATTTTGGGCTTAAAAAGGAATCGATTGTGAAAATCAAAAAAAAAATTATTATTTCATTTTTTAAAAGGAGTTTTTGGTTATCTAATTATACCCGAAACAAATCATTTTATTTCTCTCTAACATCTTTTTCTAATTTTTAAACTGAGATAGGGATATATAAAGGAAAATTTGATTTTTTCACCTTTTTCTATATTATCGTTTAATTTTTTAAATAGTGTTTGGATAACCTAGAAATAGTGTTTTTCTCCCGTAATAGGTCTAATTATATCCGAAAACTTCATTTTATTTCCATGCTCTTTTAATTTTTAGACTGAGATAAGGATATATAAATGAGAATTTTTCACCTTTTCTATATCATCGTTTCATTTTCTTAACAGTGTTTGAATCGACTTGAAATAGTGTTTTTCTGGTATAAAGTATCTAATTATACTTGAAAAATATAATTTTGTTCCCATCTTCTTCTTATTTTTAAATTAAAATATGTATATATTAATTTATTTAATTACTACTTTATTTATTAAAAATTATTATCGACATGATATTTTTTATAACTCTGAGGATGACCTAATAAATACTCAACATGCATGTTGAAAATATTTCAATGTTTTGCAGATGATACAACACTGTTCCATGCATAACATTAATTGTTTATTAGGTTGAGCTCTGAAAATTACTGAAAATACATTTCTTGAGTACAAAATCAAACCAAATAATTTAGGGGTCAACGTTTCTATTTATGATAACAAAAATCACCCTTAAGACACACAAATAGATGAAATTCTTTTTTTTTAGTGTACCCCGAAATAGTAAATTCTTGAAGAGGATCTTATAAAAAACGAAACATTTAATAAATATTAATTTAATAAATCTATGACAATTTTAACTTAAACACAGCAATGTTCCTATCCTAAGGATTAAATAGTACATCTACGTTTATTTTATTTTATTTTATTTATTTTTTTGTTAAGCCCTGATCTATTCTCTTCTAATTCTTTGGGAAAGGTTCGATTATTCCAAGATTATTATTTTACATTATTAACATTCAATGCAATGGAATTATTGCTTGCAGATGACACGACACTCTTATATGCAATTGATACTCATGATGATAATTTGTGAAAAAAATTCAATTTTTAAGACCAGGCACTGTAATGTTTAGATATATACGTTTCGATTTATGGTAAGGTAGTCCTTAAGATACAGAAATTTCCTAAAAATGCGCAAATTATCCTAAACAGAAAAACCATAATTTTATTGTGATTTTCATGCCGCTATAATATGCCTGTAATTCTTCGTGTATTCAGCACTGGATCTTTAACTCTGTGTCTCTATAGTATATGGTAAACAATACAAATTAACATAATTTATATTTCATTTATAATTTATAAACCAGTTTCTTTATAGGATATTACTACTATTCATTCTCGTATGGCCGTGTTAAACTTTCCCACATCTTTAAGATGATTTTAAAAGGTTCAAAACCTTTTTTTTTGGTTCAATTCTCACCATTTATATACACATAAGCAACGTAATAATCTTGTACCTCTCTAAAAAGAAAAAACCCCTCGACATCGCCAACAGAAGGTACCGAATTTATGTGAATGAGATTTTCGTGTGGGGACCGTAAAAGAAAATTACGAAATCACGTTTTCTAAAAAAAAACCCACATCGTTAGTTTTACGAAGAAGAAGGGATGTCTCGGTATAGAATTTTTTTTTATGCTGACCCATCTGAAAAATAAATTGGCTTTATTAATATTTATGAGATTGTTTATTTTTTTTTATAGACTCTCAATTTTCTTATAGAGGTTCATTTGAAATCCAACTCTTACTAATGCATTAATTTATATGCATCATATTAATAGGAAAGTTAATTTTGCGTTGTTTCATAGACTATGCATGTCCGCATTATTTCGGATGTAACGTTGTCGTAATCTAATTGAAAATTTAACAACTGGCTAAGCTGCTTTTAAAATGGGAAGGGTTTTGCTGTCTGAAATATTAATTATTCATTTGGCCTATCCCATTAGGTTTGCTTTCTGTGGAACTTTACGAACTTTGTCACATGAAATATGAATTTTGGTTTTGATATGAAAATTATATTCCGAATTAAGCCCGGGTTTTGGTTGAGTTCGGATACAGATTTGTTAACTGGGATATGGTTTGTTTTTGTTCATTTATGTAACGAAATCTTAAAAGGAGTGTTTCAAATTCGACCCTCAACATGAGGATCACGGAATTTATAAGAGATTAAATTGGGGCAAAGTTGAGGATTTTTAAGCTTCACAATAAGCCATTTAAAAAAATTAAAAATTCCGAATGTTACCGAATTTATTCAAAAAAGTACGAAATTTTGAAAAATTGATTTAATTTCTTCTGAGCTTATTTTTTATCCGATTTTAAAATAATTTGCATATTTGCATTGCCACTTTTTTCGTGCTACATGATGGGGTTTTTAGATTTTTATTACGACGTTTCGTTTTTTGCCAACTATCATCAACTTTGTTTTTTCTTATAGGCGCTATATTTGGTTTTTGCATTTTTAAGGTCTTTGCAAAATTTAAATTTCAAAAATATTTTTAATGTAAAAAAAAATAAATTTACCGCAATAGGCGATGACAAGACAATATTTAAGCTGCCAATAAATATTTCACGTCAGACAGAAATACTAGCAATAGAATATCATAGTAGTCCATACATATTACTTTAGGCTTACATGGTTATTATTTTCGAAACACCTGTCAATATTTCAGGGAATTTCATTAATAAGGAAAACCTTAATAATAATTTTATTTCGTATTGATTTTACTATACGTTAGTAAATAAATAAACAATAAATTTAAAATAAGAACATTTATATTAAGTGTTAAAATTCTTGTCAGTGTGTACCAAAATCCAATTGCACTCTTACGAATATTGAGCACCGTGCAATTTATTTATTGTCTACTTAATCTGTTAAACTTATAAATATTTCGAAATTCCTCCCTTGCATAAACAAATAATTGCATAAAAAATGTTTATAGGGAATCGATTGTATTCCCTATAAAAATGTATTTAAAACACTCAAATCAGGGGACCTTGCCGGCCATCTAACAGGATCATTATGTTCAATCCATCTATCACCAAACCTTTCTTTAAAATATTTTGAAACCTGCCAAGTATAGTCTCTTAGTACTTTATAGTCATTTTCTAAAGGAATCACGTTATCCAGATAGTCCTAAAAACTGGTAACAAAAATCTTCATTAAGAGTTCCATTAAAAAAATAAGGAGCAGAAATTCCATGTTTCTAAATACCTGCCCAAACATTTAGGCTAAATCGCACTGATGCCCGAATTTTATTTATCCTTTTGATAATTTTTATTAATTTTTTGGGATTGTTTATAATTTACAGGCATTTGACGTAATTTTCCAGTTTTTCCAGACAATTAAAGTTTTTTTTTGTCTTCCAGAAACTTCAAATGGTATTAATTTTTTCCAAAAATTTGGAGTAATTATTTACGTTTTCCAAGCATTTAAGGTCATTTTTCATTTCGTTTTACAAAATTACGACAAATGCCTGGAAGATAGAAAATTATTGGAAATTCCTGGAAAATATAACAAAATATTGAAATCCCTGGAAGGCATAAAAATTTATTTCGAATGTCTGAAATAAAATAGAAAATTACTACAAAACCTACAGAAATTAAATTAAGACGTTAAATGTCTGCAACTCATAAAAAAAATCACTACAAGCGTCTGGAAAATATAAAAACTGATTTTATAAACCTAGAATAAAACTAAGCTTTATTTTAGATTCCTGAAATAATTAAAAAATTAATCCATTAACCTGGAAAACTTTTAAAAAATCCAAAAACTTTCCAATTTCCCAAATTTAAAAAAAAAATCTGAAAAACCCATTAGCTCGAAACAAAAACCTCAAATTAAATAACAACATTATATTGCAATATTACATATTGCAAATACGTACAAGACGTGGAAAAATTGCCCCAAAAATGTGGAATAAAACAAAATTTTATTACAAATGCCTGGACTAATATAAAAATACTAAAAAAGTGTGAAAAATGTTAAAAACTATTTCAAAATCTCTGAAATTGAAAATTAAAAAGCCAAGCCTACTTTAAAATATTAAAATTGAAAGAAAAGTGATTTGAAATACTTGAAAGACGTGAAAAATGATTTTAAATTCCTGGAATAAAACTAGATTTTATTCTAAATGCTTCTAATATTATAAAAATACCAAAAAATCTCTGACCTGAAATAAAAAGTTGATAACAAAAACTTATCCTAAAATAACAAAATTAAAAGATAAATTATTTGAAATTATTTAAAAACTTGAAAAATAAAAATCGAAAAAATGTTTAAATTGATTTCAATCAATTCATCAATTTAAAAATTCTGACTTCTGCAAAGAAAAACTTATTTTAGAATATTAAAATAAAATATTAATTTTTTGAAATAACAAGAATTTCTCAAAATGACTCTAAATGCATTTATGATTTCTATCAATAATGCCAGTTTGTAAATGTACTTTAATCGATCCATATCACGTTTATAAAAAAATTTAATCATATTTTGTCATGTTTCAACCGTAAAAACCATAATTGCTTAAATTATTAGTAAAATAACTGTCAACTTATACGAGAATAATAAGAAAATTTACAAATATTTAAGACAGTTTATTGATTGTCTTGTCAGCTTATTACAGCCAACTGCGGCAAATTTAGTTATTTCCAAAAATTCGGAATACAAAAAATAAATATAACTTGTGATACATCGTTAAAAAAGTAACTTGCACAGATTTTAAAAATGTTAAAATCATTAATAATGATGGTTGGCAAAAGACAAAACGTCGTATTTAAAATCTAAAAACACTATCATGTAGCACGAAAAAAGTGCAAATTATTTTAAAATTGCATAAGAAATAAGTTCAGAAAAAAATAAAATCGTAAAAAAAAAATTCTAACTTTGCCGCAATTTAACCCTCTTCGTATCTTTTATAGATTCCGAGATCTCCATGTTTAGGGTCGAATTTTAAACACCCTGTATAAAGGAAATCTATGCACACAAAGCAATCTTATATAAAATATCATTCAAGTGGCCTCTTTAGATATTATCTGGTGCAATCTTGAAAATTCAATTTTCATACGGTACATATATGGAACGTATTCGATGCTGAGTTGTATTTTGAAAAGCGAAGATTTTACTCGGCTCGATAGTCACTTTATATATTACTTACTATTGCGATTGGTATTAGATTTAATATAACATTACTGACGTACGATTTTATTTGGAAATATTTAATTTAAAATGTATAAGAAACGTTCGCGAACAAATAACGACGTTAAATCAAAAAGCCTTTTGCAAGCGGAACGTTTCTTTATAACAACAAGAAATTCCCTCTTAAAATGAAATTTCAAGTGAAACGGAAATATATATGCAAATGGTGCTTTCCAATTTGCAAAGCGTACGAAAGGTAAAAACAAAAAAAATACATATTTTTTGCTTTTTAAGGCCCTAAAAGATTTCCTGAATAATGTGTAACGCAACAAATATTTCTTTTTTAGGTTTTTTTTTTAATTATTGCACCACCAAAGGGTTGTAAAAATACGTTGTACTATATAAAAGACATTTCAAAGCTTTGAAAGGGGAAGGGAAGTTTAGGTTTTCTTTGGTTGTACAGGCTTTTGTCAAAAGGGATGAAGGGATTTACCTAGGCTTGTAATTTACTGCTTGCATACATATTATTGTCACAAAAACACATTAAAATTTACGGAACAATGATAATATATCACAGAGTAAAACATACATAAATCATAATTATACACTTAGTGCGTGATGTAGGTGATAGGAGCAAGCCGCTGGTACAGTTAGTTCAAATTCGAAAAAATTCAAATTTTTACTTCTGGTTCTTTGCCAAAGGTTGATATCGTTTTTCCTAATTTTTTATTGAGATACAATAATAATAATGTATATTTATTTAGCATAGAAACTACGAAGAAAATACTAAAATTTTACAATGTAATTGCATACATAAACATTTAAAGGCATGAAAACAAAAACAAATACATATAATAAAACAATATTCATTATAAAGCAATTAGAAAAAATTTGTTAATTATTCTTTTAAATGATTAAACTGTAACAAAACTTTTATTCACAATAGTACCAAACATCTTTATAATAAAATTTATTCATTTATTCAAGAGTTGGTGCCCTGTAATAGAGTAAAACTTAATTTGTTATATTCTTCTTTGGTCTATAAAATTTATTTTGTCGAATAAAAGAGTTGTAGCTCTGACAGTATTTTATTGTCCCTAGTTAAAAGGTTTTTTTAATTAAATTTTAAAAAAATTTCATAAAAAACCAACCAATAGATTCTAGCGAATGCATAACTTAAATGGACTTGAATGCACATTTATTTAAAAAAATGTATTTCTAATATTTTTTAAAATGGGTAATTTTATACGAAATTCTACTAATTTGCCTTGTACAATTTCTTTTTTAAGTATTTAATATATATTTCTATATTTTACTTTTTAACTGTAATTTCCAGAAGACCTATAATTACCTTAGGTAAATATAATTAACTGCAATAAAATTTGTACTAAATTTAATATAAATAACTAGCTTTACATATATTGATGTTATGCAAGTCAAAGGATTTATATGAATATTACAAATAAAAAGCTTTTGAAAATAATGTATTATAGTCTTTTTTTAAATTTTTAGGTAATATATGTATAAAAAAAGAGAAAAATTATGAAAAATAAATTAAACATCAATACATAAATTTGTATACTTATCAGTTAGTAAATTTTTTCTCATTTAAGAAAACCCATAAGGCTTATTTAAGAGTTTAAAGTTAAAAAATAACCTAAAAGACGCAAAAATTATATTAATTACGCGACTAATTAATTTAAATATTTATCAGATGCATAACTTAAATGGAAACGATAGTCTCTTATTTAAATTTTTTTTTTGTATTTATGTAATATTTATTGAATGCGTAATTTAAATGGCTCTGATGCATAGTTATATGGCATTTCTGGAAATTTATAAAGTCCTTCCATTATTTTCTTCAGAGGTATCAGGTAATAAATGCAAACAAAAGAGCTGTTTTGACAATATCTCAATAAGTATAGGAATGTTCCAAATGTATTTTAGGAACGTAAAAATGTCCAGGATAGTGAATGAATATTCCTGGAATTTTGAATTATTTTTATTAGAAAATTAAAATGTTTTATTGGATAGAATTAAGTAGGTTTTTTTCTAACCAAATGGTTTTTTTCTCTATGTATGATTGCTAGATATGAAGAAGACGTTTAGACAAAAATTACCATTTTCCATATAAAGGCAAAGAAGAAAATGGATTTTCATAAGAACATGATTTTTATATATTTTTGGAGAATTCTGCAAAAATCAGATGATTGAGCATTTAATTGGTTCTATATTTCTAAGTATTCATTTAAAATTGAAATCAAAATTATTTTGGAAAACCTATTGACTCAATTAGTTTAAAAAAAAACTAAAATTTGGTAAGAATATTTTATATAAAAATCTTGAAAATGAAAAAAATTAAGGTTAATAAAAAAAAATTTACTAAAATTTTTAAAAAATATGTATAAAATAAAATGACAAGCAGGAAATAATATTCTGTGACCCGTTTTTCTTGTATATTCTAGTTTTTGGGCTAAACATTATTAAAATCGATTTTCCATTAAAAAAAACTATTATTATACAAAATGAACGATTAATACACTCGTGTGCATATGCATAACTTAAATGACAATGATAAACTTTTATTTTAAAAAATTAAAGAGGTGTAAGATTTTAAAAAAAAATTAATAATGTAATATTTACTGGATGCATAACTTAAATGGCTATGATGCATCTTTGTATTTAAATAAATTTAAGGTACAATTTTTCTACAGATTTTGAAAAAAAATACTAATTTATTATTTATAAAATTGTTTATCACAAAGGCACAAGCATTAACATAGAATGCGTCAGTCTCAAGCTTAATCTAGATATAAAATAATCCCCTTAAATATTATTATTAAATTAAACAGAACATATACCACAACAATACTTATTATATCTAAGCTAAAATTAAACAAAAAAAAACCATAATACTACATACTAAAGCCTCAATAAATATATAATATAAATAGACCAAATACTCATATGAGTGTTCAAGTTGAAAAATTTAAGCAATAAAAATTATTGTAGCCAGTACAAAGGATTGTCTAAAAGGAGTTGCTTTATTTCTTTATATAAATTTAATATTATTGCTAGTTACTCTTAAGCTATTTAGTAATTTATTCATATCGGTTTTTCATTAAAAAAAAATTAACGAAAAAAAATTAAATATTAGACAAAAATAACAGTATATAAATTTGTATATTCGTTAGATTGATTCATCATTTTCATGCACTATTATTTAAAACTTTTTTTTAAATCAAATTATAATTTATGTAATTTTGCTTGCTAGAGACAAAAAAAGCATAATTTTATTATGAGTTTTGATAAGCTTAAAAGAATTATATAAAAAAATAATAAATAAATTTTATGGCTCATCAAATTCATAATTTAAATGGCTATGATGCTCTGATAATAAAAAATAATAAATGTGTATAGGAGTTATATTTTTTTTGTAATTTTGCTCATACAAACCAAAAAGCATTATTTTATTATAGATTATTTTCATCTTTGTGTGTGATATGGATAGTCACGAAAGAAAATTTTGATGCTATCCATAGTTAGAATCGTTAGTGAGAGGGTATTGGATGCATAACTTAAAAGAATATAAGGCACGTTTATTTAAAAATAATAATGCTTTGATTTGTAATTTTTCACGTTTTTCTGTTAATTTTTGTACGCAAGTAGTCACTTAAAAAAAATCATTTTTTTTAAATCAAATTACAGTAAACTTAGAAGAAAACATAACCATCATCAAAAAATCTTTAGTTTTACTATTCATTCCTTTAAGGAAAATTTAAATTAATTGCTATTCAAGTTTAAAATTCTCTTTAATTATTATTAGAAAAGAATTAAATTGGCTCCCTTTTTAAACAATAAAACAATAATTTTATATTTATTAGATGTATAATTTAAATTGATATAATGTACCTTTATAATGTAGGCATTTATATAGATTTTTTTAAAAACTTCGTATATTTTCACAATTGTATTATAATGATTAAAAAACACTGATAAAATTTCATAAAAAAAATATATTTCTACAATACTCATAATGATATTTTTTGGCTAATTTAAATTTCTAGGCATTGTTCTATAACTTATAACATATTTAAATAAAATAAATAAAAGTACTCATATTTAATAAAATGCAAAATAAAAAGTTGTTCGCTAAAAATTGCTAAAATCGGTTCCCTGTTAAAAAAACTAAAGAAGCAAAAATTTTGTAAAATACTTGATAAATAAATTTTAGATGCATAACTTAAATGGCTGTGAAGCGCATATTAAATAACCTAACTAACTAATTCTCTTCTTTGGAATTTATTAATTGACTGGACATGTGTAAAAAAACTTTTGGACATGTTTTTGGTAGTAACTTTAAACTATTTAATGCTTCGTTAAACGTTCGTATTTTTGTGCCTTTTATTAATATTCTGGATATTCGTTATAAATATTAATCTATCGTATAAATAGGAAGGAGACTTTTGCTGTATTATTTTATGGAATAAAGTGATTATGTAAATATGTTTTCTAGTCCTCATACTTAGTTTATGACTTATTGGTTTAAGTCAAAGACAAAGACAAAGACAAGAGTTTTGCATTTTCTGGTATCACAAAAATCGGATATATTTTTCAAAAAAACTTTATGCACGTTTATTTAAAAATAATTATGCCTCGGCTCTATAATTTTTCACTTTTCCTGACAATTTCTTTAAACAAGTAGATACTTTTTATTAAAAAAAAATTGATATAAAATAATTTGGAAGAGATTAAACAGAAATTGCCTAATTCGTAGTTTCTCTGAAATTCTCTCTTATTATTATTCAAAAAAAAAAATTATAAAAACGACTTCTTCCTTCGAACAATAAAACAATAATTTGTAGGCGGGTCTCGTACACCTTGAAACCCGTTTTATTCTAAGTAAAAGCCCGAACAAAACGTCACAACCCTTAAAACGCGACACGAAAATTCAAACGTGAACCGTTAAATTGGGAAAAGCCGGGCGTGGTCCGTTCCCCTTTATCCCCCTTATTCCCACCGACACACGACTCCGACCGAAATTATATTTCTCATACCTGAAACGGGGAGCAATTCCGTTATAATATTTAATTTAAATACAGACGGCGCCCCGCGGTTTTCAACTAAATCGTGACGAAATACCCTGTACACAACCCGAATCTAAAATCAAGAATTGAATATATGGCATGTCTACCGCACATAATAATCTTATATTTATTATTGCGGCACGGCCTTTTCTTGTTATTATTGGTTAGTTTCCTTTTGACCTTTTTATTTGCTATTGAATACTGAATTATTAAGTTTCTAGTAAGTTAAAGTTTTCATATATATACACACACACACACATAGAAGTTTCAGTGAAACTTTTCCTATTTCGCAGTATATCTTGGGGAAAATCCTTGCGAATACTTTTCCAATACTAAGGCTTCTGCGTTAAAAAGTTTTTCCGTTCATCTCGTTTTTAACAAAGGGAAAATATGCTGACCCTAGTTTAAAATTTCTTAAGGGAAGTTTCTTTCGTGTGTTTTCTTAGGGTATCCAGGTCGGGTTTATGAGGAGAAGTTATTATAAAGTTTCGCAGATGAGAGTTCTTTTTTTTTTGTATGTGGAAAATTTCTTTATGGGGAGGCTATAGATGAGAAGTCAACATGAAGTGCCGGATTCTTGCTTAGAGGGATTTTTCACCAAAAAAATAAGTATAAAATTATTTAGGGCTTTTCTCAAATTTTATTGATGTTTTGCTGGTTTATTTGTTAAAAAAGTAAAATTCTGCTTCACATAATTTTTATTGGGATCTTAATACATAATCTCATTTTTTTCGAAGTAAAATTTAAAAAGAAAAACTCTTAATTTTTAAATAAATGTGTATCACAACCGTTTAAGTAATGCATCTCATAAGTATAAAATTTAAAAATTTGAGATAGACTTAATTAAATTATGTTTTTTTTATTTTATTTTTATTTTGATATAAATTTCTCTTGTGGAAAAGTCTTTATAAGAAGACTAAGAGATAAAAATGAAGAACAAGGAATCTAGAAAGAATTTTGTGAATCATATCGAAATATAGGAAAAAATATTCTAGAGATATTGTAAACGTTTTTTGCAAAATAAATTAAAGTTAAATCCCAAAAAAATATTAATCCAATTTTCAGAAACTGTTGTTTTCTTTAAAAGTTTATAAAAATAATAACGATGCACATTTATGAAAAACAATTTTCTTTTAAGCTTTAAATTAAATATAATTTCCTAATTTAGAATTTTTAATAAAAAATAAATTTTATAAAAAAATATTTAAAATTGTTCTTTAATAAAATTCCTTCATAGCATCTACGAATAATAAATTAAAAAAAAAACTAAATTTCTTATATGTTCTTAAAGGATCATTAAACTGGGCTTAGTTTTTAAAAATATATTATGTGATACTTAAATAAGATAAATTTTAACCAAAATTTATTATTTTTTGAATTTCATATTAAAATGTCAATGAAAATAATGTGTACATAAAAATATGAATTAAAATGGCTTCTATCTCCTAGTTTTACCAGAATAGTAAATTAACCTCCATACTCCATACTCCATCATCTTTTTCTACAACAGCCCTAACATATAACTTATCTCTTACATTCATTCTCTCACGGATATCAAACGTAATCCAATTTTTTTCTGTTTTAGAATAATGGTTTTATTTGGACACATTGAATTTAATATATTTGTGATACTACCAACAATAATACTTGCCAAAATATTCACATCCGCACTATTATTTGTCCATTCAGTATCATAAAAATAATCATAGAGTTGGTTTACATTGTAGCTCTTCATACACCTTCGATTAATAATCACATCACGGTTTTCATTTATTTTCAGAGCAGGATGTACAGCCAGAATACAATGATCACTTATGACAAATTCGCATTATTGGTCACAATATAATCAATTATTGTCTGACTTCTATCTGTGATACGAGTAGGGGAGTCAACAATTTGAGAAAAACCATTTGAGTATATGGAAGATAGAATTTTTTCACCATAAAACGAAGATTTAAGTAAATTAAAATTAAAGTCTCCTACAATAATGTTGACACCCTCAAACGCACTAACCTGATCAAGATAATCATTAAAAAAATCCACAAACTTTGCATTTTCAGTTTGAGGTGGATGATATAAAACAGTACAAAGATATTTGACTCTTGATATTGAAAGTTCTAGCGATAGACATCATACATAACTTTGAATACACTGTACATATTTTAATTTATATTTGAGATCACTTCTTATTAATGCCATGACTCCACCAGTTCTTTTATTATCTGTCAAGCACTGTTCAATAAGGTAACCATCGACATTCAACTCACACAAATTAATAGTAGTATTCCTGGCAATTAAAATATATAATACTTGAACCTAATATTTCAGAATCTAATTGCTATTTAATAAATTTATCCTTTTGAATATTTTCGATTCTTTTAAGAGTTTCAAAATTAGTTCTATCCCAAACCACATGATTAATATTAAGAGACAAGCCATATTTTTTATTCGACAACATACAATTTGAACATTTAACAAGAGTACTATTACATTCTTTACTGTCATGATTTTCACTACATTTTGGACAAACTTTACTTTGTGTGCAGTCTTTACTAACATGACCATATTAACAACACTTGCAATACATAATAATGCCATATTCATCGAACACAGGACAGCGATTTCATCCTATATTCATTCTTTCTCTTCCTATACTCATCCACCTCAAATATTAAATTAAATCTATTTCTAACAATATTTGTTCGCCGTATTACCCTCATATTAAAATGTTTTTAACTATTATTTAAATCATTTTGCTTTATTACCTTTGTTATTATATCACTGTCACTATTCACATTTTCATTTACACCTACCACTTTAATACGTCTTTGTAACATTTTGGGTCTATCAACACTATAACATTCACCAAGTTTACTTTGAATTTCCGATTGGATGTTGGTAATTTCTTTTTCCGTGCCACAGTTTAAGATTAATCCACCTTTTTTTGTCGCTCTCCCCAGTGTTACTCCGATTCCGATGTATGTTGGATTTACTTTTGTTTTAAAATCTTCCTTTATTTTTTAAATATCCTTTTGAATCGCGCCCTTTTGATTAACAACTAAGACCTTTCTTTGGGTGACCGATGCATATGATGCTTTCTCAGACACCCGTTTTTCAACAATATTATTTTTTAATTGCATACTTTTTAAATATGCAATTTCTTCTTCAATAGTATATCAACTTTTTCATTGAGTGCATTAGTTTTACTGACTAATAGGTCTAAGGTACAATTCATATGATCTATCAAGTTTTGGTCGATGCATAGATCCTCAACTCGGCTTCTTTTCCTCGATCTCTCGGGTCTGTTGCTACTATCAGTACATGTTTTACATTTCCAACTTGCTTTCTTTAAGTGGAATCCTCTTAGATCAACATTTTCACACTTTCCGTGGAAAAACTCGTTACACTCCGTACACTCGATAATTCCCTTAATATCATCAAAACCTTGTTTACACTTGTAACACGTAGAACGGTGACACTCGCGTGATGCACCTCCCCCGATTCAAATAATTTAAAAATTTTGACATCTATTATAAAAATTTAAACGAAATATAGTTTATAAAATTCACGCCAAAAAGATATATTTTTTTTGTATGTAAAAAAACTGTTTTTCTCAAAAAAAAAATGCATTTTTCCACACAGGCATGTTAATTATAAAATATTATATTCGAATATAAAATGTAAAAAAATTGCTACGTTTAGTTAAAATTTGTAAATTAATTTTAGTTGTTTTGGACCTTTGTAATGAAGAATTAATTTAAAAAAAAAATAAAAATTTCTAAGGTAATTTTTTTTTTCATTTTAATTCAAAATGAATCAATGAAAAAGATAAAATTTGAATTTTTGTTTAAAAATCTCAATAAAAATATAAATAAAATATTAAGCTATACTAATTAAAATTCAAATAAAATCATAAAACACTATATTCAAATATTGAACCTATAAAAAATCGTTAAAAATAATTAAGATTTTGAAATATTTAAAAAAAAACACAAAATTTAATAAGAATTTTGTAATTTTAATTTTATATTTAAAACTAAAAACCAATAAAACTGATTTTTATTTATGATGGTGATAAACTTCATGAGAAATAAATATTAAGTTTATTTATTTTTACAGTTTTTATTTTTTTTGAAAATTTATGAACAAAAATATATATTTTAAAATTTTTAATAAAGATGCTTTTTATTTATATTATTTTATGTAAATATTATTACAAAAAATATTTTTTAAAAAGTCTTCCAAATAGTTTAAAAATTTTAACATAACATGTAAAAATTTAAAAGAAACTTTTTAAAATTCATGCCAAAAAAAATATATTTAAATTATTAAAAGTAATATACATAAAAAAATATGCATGAAAAGCATAAATAAATTTAAACGAAAAAAAATCACCTATTTAAAAAAAAATCCATTTTTATACACGGGTATGTTAGTGAAATAATATTATATTATATTCAGATATAAAATGTAAAAAAATCGCTACGTTTAATTAAAATTTGTAAATTAATTTTTTAGTTTATTTTCAAAAGCATACATTTTTAACATTTGCAAAAACAGTTATATTTTAAAAAGCCATTAAAGGAATATATTTACCTATTGTTCTTTCGAACCTTTGTAATAAATGAGTAAAATAAATGTTGCTAAAGTATTTTTTTTTAAATTTTAATTTAAAGTATATTAAAAGAAATGTCAAATTTGAATTTTTATGTAAAAGGCTCAATTAAAATATAAAAAAATACTTAGCAATTCCAATTAAAATCACAAAACACTATATTTAAATATTAAACCTATAAAAAATCACTAAGAATAATTCAAATTTTAATTTAATAATTCAAAGAAAACACAAAATTTAATGTAGAAATAATTATTAAGTTTATTTATTTTTAATCAAACTTATAAATTTTTTTGAGAATTTATAAAAAAAATATATTTTTTAAATTTTTAATAAAAACTCTAATGAAAACGTTTACTTTTAGAATAATTTTACCCTAATAAAAAAAACATCAGGGCATTAAATTAAAATTAACCAGAATCTTAAAAATTTATTTAAAATTATTGAACTCCCTAAATTTTATTTAAATTCAAAAAAATTAAACTTCGTAAATCAACAAACTCTACTCTTACCTCATAATAAATTCTGAAAAAATCCAGTATTGATATTTTTCAAGTAAACCACAAATTTATTACCCCAACAGCTCATAAAAACTTCCCCTAACACATT